>NC_069675.1:50754262-53277595 GCF_023699985.2 Odocoileus virginianus | reverse complement strand
AATCTTCAATATGAGCCTAGAGCATCTTAAAGTGCTAGGAAATAAGGAAGATATCAAACAAAAACAGAACAAATGGGGACATGTAAAAGGGCCCCCAGTGATTGAACCCACATGTCTTGCATTGGCAGGCAGATTCTTAACTACTAGCGCTTCTTGGGAGCCCCATGAAAGGGATGCAGGGGCAGTTGGAACCGCAAAGTAAAGTAGTATTGTATTATAACATGAAGTATAAAAAATTCACAAATCCATCTGAGGTAAATACATAATTGAATAAATAAATGAAGGAGAATAGACATGTCCAATGTAAAAACATTTCTAATAATTTATGTAGCTTAACTCTCTACCACTTAAGCGTAGGCTGTACATAATCAGTTCCTTCTATAGACTGCAGTGTTGAAGGAGAGTCATTTTACAGTGGATGAATTTAACAAATACTGTCACCCAGGTGATCAAGTTTAATGTAAATAGTGATGTCATATTGATAGCTTCTGGAGTAAGAAATGGCAACCCACTCCAGTATTCTTGCCTGGAAAATTTTGTGGACAGAGGAGCCTGGCAGGATGAAGTCCATGGGTTCACGAAGAGCTGGACACAACTAAGCAAATGAGCACATTAATAGCTTGTGTGATGAAAAGGGCACTTTTTACATTCATGGTCATCTTCTCCAAAACCCATAACTCTAGCCTAATTATAAGAAAATATCAGACAAATCTTAAATGAGGGTCTTCCTACCAAATACCCAACCAGTACACCTCAAAACTGTCAAAATCATCAAACAAGGAACATCTGAGATGCTCTTACAACCCAGAGAAGTCTAAGGAGATATGACAAGTTAAATGCAGTTTGCTATTCTAGATGCAATTCTGAAACTGAAAAAGGACTTTTGGTAAAAATTGAGGAAGTCTGAATAAAGTATATTTTTTAGTTAAACAAAAAAGGACCCTTAAAAATGGAGAGTCTTTTTCTAGTTCTCTCTAATCTTCACCAATGTTCAATGTGAATTTGAAGAATGAATCTATCTCAGTATTTAAGAAATTATTAGTGATCCAGTAGATAGAATTTGTTTCATTTTCTTAAATATTCTGTTTGTTTATGAATTCCCCTGTGTATTACTCCCTTTTTTGCTGAAACTTTCAATCTTTTGAAGCCAGATGCATGAAACTTTGAAAACATCATATATAAGTTACATAACAGCTCTTAAGGAGAAAAATTTATTTCATTTAAACTGTGATGGATATTTGATAAGTGACATTTTTAACATTCCCCCTACCAGAGAAAACAAACAAACGAAGGCAGAATTATCCTAATAACAATGGTAAGAACCATTCTTTTTCAGCTGTTATGTTTGTTGTTGTTATTTAGTCACCGAGTGGTTTCTGACTCTTGGAACCCCATGGACTGTAGCCTGCCAGGCTCCTCTGTCCATGGGATTTTCCAGACAAGTATACTGAAGCGGGCAGCCCTTTCTTCTCCAGGGGATCTTTCTGACCCAAGGAGCAAGCCTGTGTCTCTTGCATTGGCAGGTGGATGCTTTACCACTGAGACACTTGGGACACTAAATGCTTGATAGACACTCCGTAGCTCCTCATTTCAGTATCAGTGCAGGCAGAGTTAGTAACAAGCATTTGTATTTAGATGACTATTTATTTATCAGGGTGACTCAGAGAGCTAGACATTTCATATGCTATGGATGAACCATCATGCAGCCTTCAATTTTTTTTCCCCAGCCTGTCCTTTTTCCCAGTGTGTGGGGTCTGGGGGGAGGAAAAACAGGAGAGAGATTTTTGGTAGCCAGAGTCTGTAGAAGATACCTTACTATGACTCATATGTACTAAAAAACAGTTCTTTGAATAATATATGGAAACTAATTTTTAATGAGGCATTATCCTTTCTTAAAATAGCATCTCATTTTGTCTGCCCATTAACTGTGAAAATCACTGATGATGGACTAAGAGCTGGGACTCACATAGGAGTTCAATAAATATTGTTGCAAAACCATCTTAGTAGGTTTGTACTGTTTTGAAATAAGCTTTTTAGAGGTGATTGTAGGAAGGAGATTTTCATGAATCATAGTCCATCAGTGTTTGGTTTTTGTTATTCTGAGAAGAACTTTGCTTGTCCTAAAGCTAATAATGGTGTGTGGGCTATTGTATGTGGAGAGGATGTTCTGGACCTTGTGTGAGTACTTGACATTTTGCTGATGATGGTAAGAAAGTTCTCATCCATTTCTCTGCTCTTGTGACAGCTGCATTTTCTGAGAGGCTGGCCAGCATTATCAACACAGACTTAGGGATATATACCTAAAGCAGCAAGTACTCCATGAAGAATTTTAACCAAGGACTTAGGAAAGTTAACAAGACAGAATAATCAGCCTTCTCTGTCTCCAGGCTCTTGTGAGACTCTCTCCTATCACAGCCTATCTATTCCTTCCATTGGAAGTACATACTGATGAGAATATCCTGATGAAATACCATAAACCTGAAGTTTGCAGGGATCCGGACATAATATGTTTTATAATCATTACAGATTTAATGAGTTCTTTTATATGTATTTTGTAGATTCAACATGGGGTTAGGGAAATTATTAAAATTATAGAATGTAGACCTTTAATATTAAATATTATAACTGATAACTAATTTCCACTATTGCAGACAAGTATGCAGAAAAGATCAAATGCATGTGTATATTCTACAAACATTGTTTTTATGCAAGACATTGGATTTTTCATGATTGACAATAAATGGAAAAGAAATTCAGTTTAGATTGAAAGAGATAGAGGAGTCACTTCAATGGATTTTTACTTTTGTTTCAAGTTTTATAATAAAGGTTTTAGGAACTTTGACAGAAACTAGACCAGTCTGTCACCTAGGTACATTCTTAGTAGTATCTCCATAGTTTGACTTTCATCAGTCATGAAAGAATTCTTGAGCCATGTGGAAGGGATCTCTTTCTCTCTCTCCCCATCTCTCGTCACCACCCCCTTTTTATTTTCCTTACTTTTCTTCTGCCTCTTTTCAGGGGAACTCCCAAAATATGTTTAAATATTTTTCTGTAGCAAATGTGAGGAAAACTCTAGGCAAATCAGGTTTAAAAAAAGGAAGATTATTTCCTGATTTCTGGGGAAGGATGGAGAGTTTTAAACAGAAACAAGGAAGAGATTAGGAATTCCGCTGGATATGAAAATATCTATATTCATTAAGTAGAGCTATGCAGACAGCTGTAAATTTGGATAATAAGCAAGGGAAGATATCTGAATTTCATTAGTCTTTTTTTCCTTTACAGTTAGCAGATATCTCACCTTCTAAAATTACTTCGATTGTGATTCACCACAATAAGCATGTAATTAAAATTGAAGAATGTTTACCAGGTGAGGAAATTTGATGAAATGGGGCCAGGAGAAGGGATTGGAAAATGTGCAAAGAAGAAAAACTCAGGAAACACACTACAATTGGGAAGTTATTTTAGCAAAGGTATTGTGGGCAAGGATTTTAATCAAGTAGAGGATGCTGGTTTAAAGCTAGTATGTAGAAACTAAGTCACCAGGATGTTTTTGGTGTTGAGCATTAATTAAGTCAAGACTCATTGATAGCCTATTATGCTTTGACTTCTATACCAGATCCTGGGAGAATCATTGGTGAGAACAGTTTCTGTAATCAAAGAGTATGTATTCTAGTTATGGTGAGAAGTTTGTATTACTGTGGAGTGTTACTATGTGGTGTGTGCATATGGATTGGGAAAGAGAATACTGACCCAGGTTGGGCATGGGATCAGCTAGTTGGCCCTTTTTCTTGCTTCAGGTGCCGCTATGCAATAACCGAAGAGCATAATTATTTTTCTAATGGCAGTATGTGGCAGCATCCTGCATGGAGGGCATACTAGGAGTGCCAAAATCCTTCTAGGTGGATATATCAGGAAAGGCACAAAAAAGGAGTGGAATCCAAAGTGCAGAAGGGTTAGCAAGAGTCTGCAAATAGACATATTTGGAGAGACAGCCCATGGTTCTTTTGCACAAAATATCAGAAGATAGGAAAGAAATTTAAGGTAGATTCAGCATTTCCAGAGTTTAGCCATTGATGGAGTGATATTATAAAATGAAATGCCCAGAAAGAGAAAGGATGATCAGCAAAGGGCTCTATGAATCATATAATCGAGGCTTAATTAATAGGGTTGCCAAGAATTGGACATGAGTGAAGTGACTTAACACATACATACAATATTTGTTTGATGAGTGAGTCACAGATTGTGATATGATAATTGTTATAGTTGAGAACTAGAAGATTATGACTCTCAATAGTTGTAAATATGATACTTACACCTCTTTAAAAATATCAGTATTTTTCTAACTGAAGGGGTAGATTGATATTAGTGGCCTGTGGAATCAGTATACTGAGGCCTGTTTAATGATTAAAAATATAATAAAGTAGAAAAGAGAATCTGAAAAAGTAAGTACTTTAAAGCTTTTATTCTGAGTATATTCATGGATTTTTGTGTGTCCTTGAGTGGACACAGAAAATATATTTCTTACTGTGGGTTGTCAAAGAGCTCTGAAATTCATTGTGATGGAGAAGGAGCAGTTTCCGTATGGTGTACATGCTGAGAAAGATCCAGGGGTAGTGTGAGGAGACCAGGATCTGGGCATGTTTGTCCTGAGCCTGAAGTAAGAACCATCAGCAAAACTGTAGTGGCAACATTGACACCCATGCCTTCAGTCCCAAGGTGACAGCAGTCTCAGATCCTCCAGCTGCTTCCTTCGTTGTGATGAAGATAAACTGAGAATAGTGGTTAATGGTTAGCTCAGAATGGGTGTCTGCCCTGTGCAAATAGTCCATTAATGATCTATATTCCCCAGCCTTCAGAGATTCTCACTCACCCCCTGGCAGCTTTGAAGATTGCTGGGCATGTTGGATGAGATCTATATTCTTTCTGGCTCAGTTTGGGGAAATTAAGGAAGGAGTAGTAGCAGATATGTATTCCGAGGGACATTTAACTAGTTCTCTGCTTCATCTGCTTTCATTAAATGGGGAGAAAACAGCCTTCCTATGAGAGCTGCATCCTCGTTTAGGTCTGTGAGCTAGAAGGTTAATCTCACCAATCACTTCTTCAAATAGCATTTTACACAAGACAGCAAGTGACCCTTTTAAGGTGACCATATCTTTAATTTTAATAGAATATGCCTTGTGCTTAGAAACAGGAAGCACATAGGGGAAACAGCAATCCCAGAACAGGGACTTCAAATGAAGCTTTTCAGGATAAGAGATATGTTAATTTGATGTTAAGCCATAATTAGACATTAGTCCAGTGAGTGGAGAATGGAGGGGAGGAGGTGAAAAAGCACATTTTTGAGAAAAAGCCCTATATACACACAGAACTGGTAAAATTTGCACATGGTAAAAGTCAGTTTTCATTCCATTTCCAAAGAAGGGCAATGCCAAAGAACGTTCAGCGTACCACACGATTGCACTCATTTCACACACTAGCAAAGTAATGCTCAAAATTCTCCAAGCTAGGGCCTCAAGAGTATGTGAACTGAGAACTTCCAGATGTTCAAGCTAGATTTAGACAAGGCAGAAGAGCCAGAGATCAAATTGCCAACATCCATTGGATCATAGAAAAAGCAAGAGAATTCCAGATAACATCTACTTCTGCCTCATTGACTACATTAAAGCCTTTGACTGTGTGGATTGCAACAAACTGTGGAAAACTCTTCAAGAGATGGGACAACCAGACCACCTTACCTGCCTTCTGAGAAACCTACATTCAGGTCAAGAAGCAACAGTGAGAACCAGATATGGAACAACAGACTGATTCTAAATTGAGAAAGGAGTATGTCAAGGCTGTTTATTGTCACCCTGTTTCTTTAACTTATATGCAGAGTACATCAAATAAGACAAGAAAGCAAGCCTTTGTGGAGACATTAAAGATCAGTGGGACCTTGTTTGCTGGGCAAGAGAGACACAGACAAAACTTTTGCATAATCCTGTATGTTTAAATCAGCATATGTATCCTAAGAATGACAAGTTGGTTAGTGTGTGTGTGTGTGTGTGTGTGTGTGCGTGTGTGTGTTTGTAGTCCTGAGAAAATTGGGAAAGGTGTGGGAAGTGAATGTGAATCTGAAAAGTGTGCTGTAGGTGGCGTGAGGAGCAGTGGTCACAGCTGAACAGGACTAGATGTTGAACAACCTTGTGTGGTAGGAGATAATGGTAGGCAAATGCTGAAGAATCTTAAGTAGTCTTTCAGAAACAACATTGGGTTATAGTTTAGAACTGTTACTCAGGGAGTAGTGCAGTAGGTTATGTGGAGAGATTTGAGATTGGGGCAGGGAGATGGAGACTGTGTCAGTAGGAAAATTTTCTAGTACAGTTATAGAAATATAATTACCAATTTTAAGTATTTGGCATGTTTGCTTAGGTGCAATCAAAATGATGATTCATTTTGGTAAAGATGTATAGTTTGATGCAGGTTTTCCAAGCTCACATATCCCTGGGTCTTACCTTCTGTGTAATTCTTTCCCCTCAGGACTGCTTTTATGCAAAAGTTTTGGGGGCTATAACTCTGGGAGTGTATTTTGGTTCCACATTTTGAGATCACCATTCAAACATGAAGGGAAAGAGTTACAAGGCTGTTTCTAAAGATATAGATGGCTTTTCCATTGAAGAATGTGTTGTTTAAAAAAAAGAAAATCGATTTTATTCCAACTCCAAAAGCCTGTGGTTCTTAGTTATTTCAGCAATGGCTTTCTGTTTTCCCATACACCATAAAAACAAGTTAGCGTATGAGTCCAAGGAGTGTAGAAACTCCCAGAGTTACTTGAAATATGCCAACAAGGGTTAACACACATAATGATTAAGGCTACACATTCATGTTCTCAGAGCTCCTTTAAGGGAAGTTTGTGGGATGATTATTATCCTGTAAATACCCTACAGTGCTGCCTGCCGCCTTCTCTAGTCCAGATTTCCCATGGGTGTGTGACCCATCTGGTATAACAAAGAAGTGCAGTTTCACTATTTTGAGCTGGTTATATCTTAGCTGTGAATACATCGCAGGTGAAATTCTTTCTCCATATGCACACACATGGTCAAACTTCCTTGTTATATCATGGTACTTCTCTATTAAATCATACTTCCTGTTGTTTGCTACAAAATGGAATTCCACTGTACTATATTTTGATAGTAATCCTTTGTGCTTCAAATGACTTAGAAAGTTTTCATGGAACTCCCAATATAAACATATTCAATTGATGATTTATTTTTGGAGTCTATTAGTTAATCTATTTAGTGTTTAACTACACACTGTGAAAGTGTTAACATTTCTTGTTCAAGGCTTTCAATACTTGATGTCTTAAAAACATGCTTTTTAAAATACAGGCTTTCTGTTTTATGAGAGGAAACATACTGTTCCTTGAATAACTTTGACATTGTGCCAAACAGTAAGGATGCTATAATATGGAATGGTGAATTCTCTGCTCAATAGGTTGAATGTAGTCCATGGGATTCTCCAGGCAAGAATACTGGAGTGGGTCACCATTCCCTTCTCCAGGGGATCTTCCAGACTCAGGGATCAAACTGAGGTCTCCTGCAATGCAGGCAGATTCTTTACTCTCTGAGCCACCAAGGAAACCCGTATATTCTATAGTGTAGATTTATTTTTAAAATAGTCTATTTGTAATTTTAAGTCATTCTTCAGGTTCTCACGGAACTGAGTTGTTATTTTGATCTAGGCATTTCCAATTTGAGAAACACATTTTTTTAAAAAAATTAACAACTTAGAATCGGAGAAGTTGCCTGAAATTGGTGAAGTTGTCAATTGTGGAACACTAAATTTTTTCTTTATAAAACTTTAATTGAAAGTCTGTTTTTGCTTTTAAAGAATTTATTACCAACATTTCTCTTGACTATGGATCGTGCCAAATTATTTTTTTTTTCTTTCAGGGACCCAGTTCAGATTATTCTTGCTGGTTTCTCTTTTCAGCTGTGAGGTATCACTTAATTTGTTGTTAAGGTATTTTGTTCAATGGAATTTCTCTCCTGTAGTTTTTAGATAACCTCTGACTTACTTTCTCCTAGCTTTACCAATGTCTTTATTGTTTTTTTTTTCCTTGCTTGGAAGTATTATTTCTATCATTTTACATGGTTTTCGAGATATTTTGCTCTCTTGTATCATCAGCAGCTGCTTTGCCCTTTTTTCTGCTCTTCATCGTTGTACCCCTTCAGGCATATATCAGAAACCTAACAACTTTACTTTTGGAGTTCACCCTATTCCTGAAAACCTCATGTGTGTTTCCCTTTGCACTGAGAATAAAGTCCAGATTTTTATCCTTGTCCCATGAGCCCTCACGTGACCTGCCCCTTTCCAGTTCTCAGATTTCTTCTTCCCTCGTGTTCTAGGCACAGTGGCCCTCGCGCAGTTGTCCAGACATTATGAGAGCATGAACATAGTGCAAATCATGTTTTATAAATATTGTCAGTGAAATAAATGACTGGAAGTTGAATTTCAGAAGTAAAAGATATGAAAATTAAATTTTTGGTTAAAAAATTAGAGTACCAATTTAACCCCCAAACAGCTGTCTGTCCATTGTTGTTTTGGGAAGAGTCCATTTGTCTCAACTTGTACTGATGCCCTTTTAGATGCTTTGATCTTGGGCATATTTCGGTAATCTTTTGAACATTGAAAGAACCCAGCTTTGAATTGCTTTATTATTTTAAAAAATCCCTGAACCCTTAACCTTTTGACCTTATAGCTCCCAGCGCTGCCTTTTGGGGGAAGAGGTAGTTCTGGTGATTGCTAGACCAAGAAATTCGTTGTGTGGAATGAGCAGCTGAGATGGAGAGAAAGAAAAATCAGTGTTGGACAGTTTGGAGTCTTAGATGATTTAGACTCAGGACTTTGAGATCATCATAGAATAATACCAGAGGTTAAAGAAGAATGGGGCCGGTGATGAAGGCATTGGTGATATACATAGATTGAATCCTAGTGTTTTAACAGATGATAGAGGGAGGAGAGGAAGCTCACAAAGATTCTATATGGGTATATTCATCATGTTTTATATATATATTTTGTATTTTAGGATGTTTTAACATCTTGGGCTTCCCTGGTGGCTCAGTTGTAAAGAATCTGCCTGCCAATGCAGGAGATGAAGAAGATGTGGGTTCATTCCCTGGGTTGAAAAGATCCCCTGGAGGAGGAAATGGCAACCCACTCCAGTATTCTTGCCTGGAAAATTCCATGGACAGAGAAGCCTGGCAAGCTACAGTCCATGAATAAACACACATAGGCAACATCTTGGTGCCTTGCTGGTCCTGGAGAGACTCCCCTCGGGGCTGGCTAATTTTTAAAGACAGTGAATAACTTGCCTGGGAGCATACCTTTCATAGTAAACCGTGAAGATCTTAGATGGAATCACCTCCTTTATCTAACTTCCACACAACAAGCCAATTATTTCTCCCATCCTGAATCACCCCAGCACTAGGTATTAGACAACTTTGAATCATCCCTATAGTTCAGAGTCCACTGAATTATTCAACCTATCCAATTCTAAACTCAACCTACCTATTCTGACTCACCCATTGTTTCCCTTGGAACTACAATGAAGTCTCTCTCTCTTCATCCCTTTCTGCCTCCTGACTTAGCCCTCAGCTTCTGCATGTGACCTTGTGATATATAGCATGCCTTCTTCTCCTGAGAACTGTGAGTATAAAGCTCCTTTCATGGCATTTACTTCTCCATAGCTCAGCCAACTGTGATTAAATCCCAGGCACATTTACAGCAACTGGAAGACACTGTACGTCTCTCAGTTCAGTTTAGCCACTTAGTCATGTCTGACTCTGCAACCCAAACTACTGCAGCACTCCAGGCTTCCCCGTCCATCACCAACTCCCAGAGCTTGCTCAAACTAATGTCCATTGAGTTGGTGATGCCATCCAGCCATCTCATCTTCTGTCATCCTCTTCTCCTCCTGCCTTCAATCTTTCTTAGCATCAGGGTCTTTTCCAGTGAGTCAGTTCTTTATATCATGTGGCCAAAGTATTGGAGTTTCAGCTTCAACATCAGTCCTTCCAGTGAACACCCAAGACTGATTTCCTTTCGGATTGACTGGTTTGATCTCCTTGCAGTCCAGGGGACTCTCAAGAGTCTTTTCCAACACCACAGTTCAAAAGCATCAACTCTTCGGCACTAAAATTTCTTTATAGTCCAACTCTCACATCCATACGTGACTACTGGAAAAACCATAGCTTTGACTAGATGGACCTTTGTCAGCAAAGTAATGTCTATGCTTTGTAATATGGTGTCTAGGTTTGTCATAGCTTTTCTTCCAAGCAGCAAGCGTCCTTTAATTTCATGGCTACAGTCAACATCTGCAGTGATTTTGGAACCCAAGAAAATTAAGTCTCTCACTATTTCCATTGTTTCCCCATCTATTTGCCATGAAGTGATGGGACCGAATTCCATGATCTTGTTTTTTTGAATGTTGTTTTAAGCCAGCTTTTTCACTCTCCTCTTTCACTGTCATCAAGAGGCTCTTAGTTCTTCTTCGCTTTCTGCCATAAGGGTGGTGTCATCTGCATATCTGAGGTTATTGATATTTTTCCTGGCAATCTTGATTCTCGCTTGTGCTTCATCTAGCCTGGTATTTCACATGATGTACTCTGCATATAAGTTAAATAAGCAGGGTGACAATATCTACCCTTGACATACTCCTTTTCCAATTTGGTACCAGTCTATTTTTCCATGTCTGGTTTTAGCTGTCATGTCTTTAACCACAGAGAATTGGTCAGGAAAATTAAATAAAGTAGCCTGACTTGTAGCTTTTACACACAGAAACACATTAACGTTGAAAATTGATCTACCATGTAAAATAAACAACAAACAAGGTAGGTTGTTTAAAACAGTGTATATGTTAGTCCCAGTTTTAAAGAAAAACTTCCAATATACATCGTGTGAGACAGAAACAAATAATCTGACATTAAATAACATCAAAAGGTTGAATGAAATTTGGGGAAGTTTTTGTTTATCTATATTTCCTAATTCTTTTTCAATTATTATGAATCATTTTGCATGATTCAAGTGTTAGTTGCTCCATCATGCCTGACTCTTTGCTACCCCATGGACTGCAACCTATCAGCCTCCTCTGTCCATGGGATTTTCCACGCAAGGACATTGGAGTAGTTTGCCATTTCCTTCTCCATTGTGTGATTCAAAGTCTGGTTTAAAGATGGTATCACTTAATCTAACTTTTGTGCCTTTGGGGCATTAAAACCTTGATTGTGACTGTGACGGAGGAGCCACTGATCCAGGTGCATTTACCAAACAACACTGTGGGGGAGCCTTCAACTTTTTTCTACAGCAACAATTTTTTTCCCTTTGGAAATGGTTGAGTTTGTCTCTAGGCTGAGAATTATGTACAATGCATTTTACTATACACATGAATGTAGCAAGGTATGAATATAGTATCTTTGGATAACAATTTCCACTTCTTTGTCACTGAAAACTGGCTAAAATCCTTTTATTCCTTAGCTGTGTTTTTGCTTTTTTAAAATCTTATTTATTTTATTTTTTGACTCTGTTGGGTCTGCACTGCTGCACACAGGCTTTCTTTAGTTGCGGCAAGTGGGAGCTCCTCTCTAGTTGCAGTGGTTGGACTTCTCAACGTGCTGGCTTCTCTTGTCGCAGAATACTGGTTCTAGGGTGTGTGGGGTCCAGTAGTTGGGGCATGTGGGCTCAGTAGTTGGTGGTGCGTGCGTTTAGTTGCCCCTCGGCATGTGGACTCTTCCCCAATCAAGGACTGAACACCGTGTCCCTACAAGTGGCTTCTTAACCACTGGACCACCAGGGAGGTCCTGTGTTCTTTTCTCCTAGGTTGTGGGATCCTGTTTTTTGTGTTACGTTTCAAGTTTTTTCTTTTTTTCCTGCAGTATTTTATGAGACTCCTGAGTTTCTCTGGTATATTTGTTCAGTATTCCTTTTAAGCACTGTTGTTTTGAAGGTTTTCCTTTCTTTCCCTATGCTGTGCTTATGATGCTGCATTACCTGATGCACTCACTCCTAATTTTGCTTTTATCTGTCTGTTCAATCAGTTCTGTCAACATGAGTGTATTGTCCTGCATGTCTTATCTCTACCAGCTACATTCTTGTTAGATCAAATCCTCTATACCTGTGAGAGGTGTACATTCCTCTTACATTCTTTTGTGCAGGCAGAATCATTCATATTTGGGGTCCAAGCTTAAGTGACTTTCCCATTGCCCAGAGCCACAGAACCACTGCATGTCTTCCAGGCAGCAGTGCCTTAACAACATTTGCAGTCTAACCAGGGGACTGTTACATAGCAAAGCATTTTCATGTATTCAGCACAACCCTTTTAGATAGGAGAGGAATTGGTGGCACTTCTTTCATGAATATTGAGAAGACCTTTAGGTGGTTTTGTCCTGTAAATATACAAGAAACCCTAACTCTCAAAGAACATGAAAAGAATTAGTAAATTGGGGTAATACTTGTGACCCATGAAGTTCAGAGCACATTAGTGCCTTTTTCTTATTGCCTTCCATATTTGATAAAACAGAAAAAATAAATTGGCTGAAATCTGAAAAGTCGAAGTGCTCTCCATTTATTTTCTAAATGTCCAGACTATCTTGCCAGTCTCACTGAAGCAGTCCCTCTGCTTGATTTTCCTCATCTTTAGTTTTTCAGTGTCTTGATTGAAATAGCAATTGTAGGTGAGTTAACGTTTTTAGGATCTATGGTATATTCCACTGAAGATAGATTTGTTTTATACCCTTTGAATTGTTTTTATGAATTCAGTTCACAGATTTTTCAACCCTTTTAATTTTCATGTTCAGCTGACTATGTAGTTAATGGTGTATATTTCTAAATTGTGAAACAGTGGCAGTAGTTACCAGTGCATATGCTTTTCTTTCAAATTCAGATCTCTATACTGAGGCTAATTTAGTTTCTTCCAATAGAATATTTCAAGGTGTTTTTATTAAAGCAGGAATTTAAATAATTATCACTATTTATAAAATACTGCTTAATATAAAAGGAACTCCAAAGAAATTATAATCACTCTGTAAAATTGAAAGTAGAAGGCACTTAAAAATTCATGAATGTAAAGTAAAATATGCTTCAATAAAATTTCTGTGCAGAGCCAATTTGTATCTTAGAAGAGATCTTGGAATGTTCTGTTTACATCTAAATAAGCCCCTAAATCAGAAAATTTTAGTTTAATAAATATCTCCTAAAATAACTATATGTATATTTCCTCTAATCAAGCAGCAAAATCCTAATGAGTATCAATAGTGTGTTCCATACTGTATTTCTAATTTGCTATTTACCTGTGCTGATAAACTTACCACATTTCTAGTGGTAGGTACACTGAGAAAAACATTCTTAGGTATAAGACATGACATCAAGTTAAGGGTTATTTCAGGTGTTAGTAGTATTTCTGAACAGGATCACAGTTGGTATTTTGGGTGAGGGTAAAAAATTCCAATTATGTGGAATTCTGCATAACTGCCATGGATAAAAGCCAAGATAAAAGATCAAGGTCTAACCCGAAGCTGTAGATACATAATACTTGAGTGAACTGAGATTGTGTTTGAGAGAAAGAGCAGCAAGCTTTGAGAGGTTACCGGAGGAAGTTGTCTGTGAGATGTAATATTTTCCATGTTGGTTATAATTTACACATAATCTGTATTCAGTGCTATTTGAGGCCGTTTTTTCCCCTGTTTTTCACCTGTTAGAGGAAGCATTCATGCATGCCTGTATGTTCGTCAGAGAAGAGAGAGGAACCTGGACCAAAGTTCTACCTATTGGGATTGAACAAGTGCCCTTAGATGAACTTATGTTTACTTCAGTAATTTTAAAGAGTGACACAGTAATATTTTGTGTGTAGAGGCCTTGTTTTGCATCTCCATTACATCGTATCCACCTCTTTTATGCCAGTCATTTACTTATGTGTTTATTTAGAGAATTAAATGCTCAGTACTATCCTCAAGGATTCCAACATTCTATTAGTGTAATAGCTACGAATGAATGAACAGTTAAAACAGGCTGTGATTTAGGGCACACTAGAGGCAAGCATGATATGCTGCAAGAGCAAGAGTGGGTATGAGCAGGTCTAGAAATGGTGCCTGAGTTAAGTTTTAACTTGAGTAAGTAAAGAAAACAGGGAAAGAGCTTCCCTGTGGAAAAAATGACAGGACAAAGGTTTAGAGGTCTCAGAGAATATGGAGTGTTTGAAGAACAACTAGCAATTCACTAAATCTGGAGTTCCTAAAGACTTAAGATACAAGGTGAATGAATGTTGAGTAATGAGTCAATACTGGTGGACAGTCAGAACAATTGGAACTTTATCCCTCTGCAGTGGAAGTCATCAAAGGCTTTTCAATAGAGGTTGACATGAAAGTGAAAGTAAAAGTTGCTCAGTCGTGTCCAGCTCTTTGTGACCCCATGGACTATACAGTTCATGGAATTCTCCAGGCTGGAATACTGGAGTGGGTAGCCTTTCCCTTCTCCAGGGGATCTTCCCAACCCAGGAATCAAACCCGGTCTCCTGCATTGCAGGCGGATTCTTTACCAGCTGAGCCACAAGGGAAGCCCAAGAATACTGGAGTGGGTAGCCTATCCCTTCTCCAGGGGATCTTCTGGCCCAAGAATTGAACCAGGGTCTCCTGAATTGCAGGCGGATTCTTTATCACCTGAGATATCAGAGGAAAAAAAAATAGAGGGTGGCATGATGAAATTTGTATTTTGGGAGAAAAAATCACTGAAGAATAGAGAAGGAATCAGAGTGGGTTAAGGCTGAGGGCAATATGATCAGGCAAAAGAGGCTTTTCAATAATCTAAAGAAGAACAAATGACAGCCTTGATAAAGGCAGTAGTGATGGAGAAAAAAAAAGAAGGGATAATTTTGAAATATCAGAGGTAGAATGTTTTAGACCTGAATAGTGATTTCATGTAGGAGGTAGCATCAAGGAAAGGAATTAAAAATGACTCCTACGTTTCTGACAGGGCTCGATGAATAGTGAGTGGTTCTCCTCATTGACGTATGACAGGAGTTGGACCGTTTTGGGTGGAAAGATGATGAGTTCACTTTTAAGCATGTTGACGTTGAAGTGATTGGAAAACTGGTAATTACTTTAAGGGGCTAGAACTCAAGCAAAGGCCCGGAGCTAGAGAAATAGATTTGGGAGTTTTCAACACAATGTAAACTGCTGACATGAATGAGATCAACTGGAGACTACACAAAGAGCAGGGAAAATGAAGAACATATGAAATTTTTGCAGAACAAAT
Source organism: Odocoileus virginianus (assembly GCF_023699985.2). Lineage (NCBI taxonomy): Eukaryota > Metazoa > Chordata > Mammalia > Artiodactyla > Cervidae > Odocoileus > Odocoileus virginianus. The sequence continues at coordinate 53,262,313 of NC_069675.1, read as the reverse complement.
AGCAGTTCATTGAATCTGGAGTCTAAAGACTTTAAGATGCAAGGTGGATGAATGCTGAGTAATGAGTCAATACTGCTGGACATTTAGTACAATTGGAACTCCTGCTGCAGTGGAAGTTATCAGAGGCTTTTCAACAAAGAGTGACATGATATAATTTATACTTTGGAAAAAAAACTCACTGCAGAATAGAGGAGGAATCAGAGGTAGCTAAGACTGAGGGCAACAAGTGGGTAGAGGAAGAAAGAAGAGAGTGGTGTCCTTGAAGTCAAGGAAAGAGTAAAATACTCATATTATCAAATACTTCTGGAAGGTCAAGTAAGATAAGAACTGAAATGGGGCCACTGGATATTTTGAGGTGATTTGCTGTTATTCATTCAGTCACTAAATCCTGTGCCACTCTTTGCAACCCCACGAACTGAAGCATGGCAGATAACCTCTGTCCTCCACTGTCTCCTGGAGTTTGCTCAAATTCATGTCAGTTGAGTTAGTGATGCTATCTAATGTGTGATGCCACCTATCTAGTGATGTCATCTCATCCTCTGCCACCGGCTTCTCCTTTTGCTTTCAATCTTTCCCAGTATCAGGGTCTTTTCTAATGACTTGGTCCCTAATATCAGATAATCAAAGTATTGAAGCTTCAGCTTCAGCATCAGTCTTTCCAGTGAATATTCAGAGTTGATTTTCTTTAGGATTCACTGGTTTGATCTCCTTACAGTACAGAGATTCTCAAGAGTCTTCACCAGCACTGCAATTTGAAAGCATCAATTTATTAGCTCTCAGCCTTCTTAGAGTCCATGGGGTCACAATGAGTCAGACACGACTGGATGACTGAACAACAACAGCCTTCTTGATGGTCCAACTTTCTTATCTGTACATGACTACTGGAAAAAACCATAGCTTTGATCGCATGGAAAATTGCCAGCAAAAGTGATGTCTCTGCTTTTTATTTATTTTTTCATTTGTTTTTATTAGTTTGAGGCTAATTACTTTACAATATTATAGTGGTTTTTGCCATACATTGACATGAATCAGCCATGGATTTACATGGGTTCCCCATCCTGATCCCCCCTCCCGCCTCCCTCCCCATCCGATCCCTCTGGGTCATCCCAGTGCACCAGCCCTGAGCACTTGTCTCATGCATCCAACCTGGGCTGGCGATCTGTTTCACACTTGATAGTATACATGTTTCAATGCTATTCTCTCAGATCATCCCACCCTCACCTTCTCCCACAGAGTCCAAAAGTCTGTTCTATACATTTGTGTCTCTTTTTCTGTCTTGCATATATGCTTTTTAATATGCTATCTAGAGTTGTCATAGCTTTCCTTCCAAAGAGCGTCTTTTAATTTCATGGTTCAGTCACCATCTGCAGTGATTTCAGACCCCAACATCTGTCACTGCTTCCACTTTTTCCCCTTGTATTTCCATGAAGTGATGGTACTGGTTGCCATGATCTTCATTTTTTTGAGTGTTGAGTTTTAAGCCAGCGTTTTCACCTGCTTTCACCCTCATCAAGAGGTTCTTTAGTTCCTCTTCACTTTCTGCCATTAGAGTGGTGACATCTGCATCCATGAGGTTGTTGATATTTCTCCCAGCAATCTTGATTCCAGCTTGTGATTCATCCAGACTGGCATTTCACATGATATAACTCTGCATATAAGTTAAATAAGCAGGGTGACCATATACAGCCCTGTTGTACTCCTTTCGAATTTTGAACCAGTCAGTTGTTCCATGTCCAGTTCTAATCATTGCTTCTTCACCTGCATACAGGTTTCTTGGGAGACAGATAAGGTAGTTTGGTACTCCCATATCTTTAAAAATTTTCCAGTTTGTTGTGATCCACACAGTCAAAGGCTTTGGTGTAGTCAATGAAATAAATGATTTTCTGTGACTCCCTTGCTTTCTCCGTGATCCAACGAATGTTGGCAATTTGATCTCTGCTCTGCCTCTTCCAAATGCATCTTGTACATCTGGAAGTTCTAGGGTCACATACTGCTGAAGCCTAACTTGAAAGATTTTGAGCATAACCTGCTAGTATGTGAAATGAGTGTATGTGAATGGTAGTTTGAAGATTCTTTTCATTGCCCTGCTTTGGGATTGCAATGAAAACTTACCTTTTCTAGTCCTATGGCCATTGCTGAGTTTTCCAAATTTGCTGACATATTGAGTAGAGCACATTAACTGCATCATCTTTTAGGATTTGAAATAGCTCTAATGGAATTCTATCACTTCCACTAGCTTTTTTCATAGTAATGCTTCCTAAGTTCCACTTGACTTCACACTCCAGGATGTCTGACTCTAAGTGAGTGACTGCACCACCATGTTTATCCAGACCTTTCTTGTATAGTTCTTCTGTATATTTGCCACCTCTTCTTAATCTCTTCTGCTTCTGTTATCCCTACCATCTGCCCTTTATTGTGCCCTTCCTTACATGAAATGTTTCCTTGATATCTCCAATTTTCTTGGAGTTCTCTAGTTTTATCCATCCTATTGTTTTCCTCTATTTCTTTGCATTGTTCATTCAAGAAGGCCTTCTTTATCTCTCCTTGCTATTTGCTAGAACTATGCATTCACATGGGTATATCTTTCCCCTTCTCCATTGCCTTTCATGTCTCTTCTTTCCTCAGCTATTTGTAAAGGCTCCTCAGACAACCACTTTGCCTTCTTGCATTTCTTCTTCTTTAGGATTGTTTTGGTCACTGCCTCTTATGCAGTGTTACCAAAGTCCATCCATAGTTCTTCAGGCACTCTGTCTACCAGATCTAATTCCTTGAATCTTATTTGTCACTTCCACTGTATAATCATAAGGGATTTGATTTAGGTCATACACGAATGGTTTAGTGGTTTTCCCTACTTCTTCACTTTAAGCCTAAATTTTGCAATAAGAAGCTCATAATTTGAGCCAGTTAGGTCTTGTTTTTGCAGACTATATAGAGCTTCTCCATCTTCAGCTGCAAATAATATAAGCAGTCTGATTTCAGTATTGACCATTATATATTGAAATATATAATGAGATATGTGCATATAGTGACCATTGACTATTGTCCATGTGGAGAGAGTTGTCTTGGGTTTTTGGAAATGGGTGTTTTTACTATGACAAGCATGTTCTCTTGACAAAACTCTGTTAGCCTTTGCCCTACTCCATTTTGTACTCCAGGACCAAACTTGTGTGTTATTCTGGGTACCTCTTGACTTCCTACCTTTGCATTCCAATCCCCTTTGGTGAAAAGGTCAACTTTTTTTGGTGTTAGTTCTAGAAGTTGTTGTAGCTCTTCATAGAACTGGTCAACTTCAACTTCTTTGGCATGCAGTTTGGGAATAGACTTAGATTACTGTGATGTTGAATGGTTTGCCTTGAAAACAGAAAGAGATCATTTGTCATTTTTGAGGTTGCACCCAAGTAATGCATTTTGGACTCTTGTTGACTGTGAGGGCTATCCCATTTCCTTCTAGGGATTCTTGCCCACAGTAGTAGATTTAGTGGTCATCTTAATGAAATTCGCCCATTCTGTCCATTTTACTCACTGATTCCTAAGATGTTGGTATTCACTCTTTTCGTCTCCTGCTTGACCACATACAATTTACCTTGATTCATGAACCTAACATTTCAGGTTCCTATGCAATATTTTTCTTTACAGCATCAGACTTTACTTTCATCACCAGACACACCCACAATTGAGTGTCATTTTCACTTTGGTCAGCCCCTTCATTCTTTCTGGAGCTCTTAGTAATTGCCCTCCACTCTTCCCTATTAGCATACCTTCCAACACCCTCAGACATCTTCTGACCTGGGTCTCATCTTCCAGTGTTACATCGTTTTGTGTTTGCATTCTATTCACGGGGTTCTCGTGACAAGAATACTGGAGTGGGTTGCCATTCCCTTCTCCAGTGGACCACATTTTGTCAGAACTCTTCACTATGATCTGTCCATTTTGGGTGGCCCTGCGTGGTATGGTTCATAGCTTCATTGAGTTATGCAAGCCTCTTCACCATAACAAGGCTGTGACCCATGAAGGGGTTTGAGGTGATAGATTTATATTTATTTAGATAAGGTATGTGTGACCATTATGTAATTTGAAAATATATAATGAGATATATGCATATAGTGAAATATATATATATTTAGTGGAAATATACATAATTATGTATAACTTAGGAATTACCATAAATCTCATCAGCCAGCATAACTATTGCTAAAATTATGATGTATATCTTTTTAGATTTTTTCTATATTTAAATACATTCTCTACCTAGATGTATCTAGATATATGTCTATATATAACAAGATGAATACCCATTATAAAAATAGGAGACACTGCATGAATTTGGTTGTCATTCTTGTCCGAAGTCCATGATAATCTTTTCTACATCTGTCCTAATTTTAGTATATAAGCTGGGGAAGTACATGGTATCCGTTGAATTAAGCAACTGGGAGATCATTTGTAATTTTGTATGGCTAATTTCAGTGGAATGGTGAAGGTAGGAGCCCGGTTGTGTGGGCTGGAAAATGAGTGGGCAGTGAGGAAATGGAACAAACATTACAGACCGCCCTGTCAAGAAACCAGGTTGTGAAGGGAAAAGAAAGTAGAAGATGTTAAGAAAGGAGTAGGATGGACAGGGCTTTTTTTTTTCTTTTATATTTTCAGTTTTTACTTGGACAAGACTTCTCATTGACTGGAATTCTCTGGTGGCTCAGACAGTAAAGCGTCTGCCTACAATGCGGGAGACCCTGGGTTCGATCCCTGGATTGGGAAGATCCTCCGGAGAAGGGAATGGCAACCCACTCTAGTACTCTTGCCTGGAAAATCCCATGGACGGAGGAGTGTGGTAGGCTACAGTCCATGGAGTTGCAAAGAGTTGTACACGACTGACTAGAAGGAGCTGACTAAGAGGGATGAATTGAAGATAAAAAGTAGAGATTGTGATTGATGGAGTTGAGGCCTTTAGGATTCAGGGAGGGAAGGGTGTAGGAAAGAGAGACCAAATCCTATCTTCCAAGAAGGAAACTGGGAGGAAGGTGAGGGTGGGAAAATATCTTGATAAGTTTGCCAGTGGGTCACCTGATGTTGTCATTGTCACCAGAATGAAGATGGTTGTTACCCATGTGTAATGAGATATTTGAGGAAGCCTTTTCAAACTTGCATGAGACAGAAAACCACAATATTGGAAAAGATGATCTGTACACTTACATCCTGAGAAAGATCCCAAGAGATGTCTGTTAGAAAAGTCTAGTCTTCTCTGAACAAATGGAAGCTTGGGAATGATCCCCAAATAGTTTAGCTACCTTAAATAACCTATTAAGCATTTATTATCCACATGTTTCTGTGTGTACTTCGTTAGCTTGTCCCGCCCCTGTGAAGTATAGTATTTAACCTAGGGAAATTGCATTATATGGTGTGGGAAACAAATTTGAAATAAATCTTGATTGAGTTTCATTAACTTTGGAAAAAATAATATACTTGGGCTTTAGTTCTCTTCTCTTGTAAAATTGGGATACCATCATGTTTATCTCAGGGCAAATTAGAAGATAGCACAGCTAATAATATATGTGTTACCAAGCACTAGTGTCCTTGTATGTTACTTTCTCATACATATCTTGTCCCTCTCAGGGATCAAGGTCTCCCTTTCACTGCTACCTAGCAGGACTTCCTGATAGAAACATAAAACTGTTAATAATGATAATAAACTTCAGCCAGTGACCAGGAGTGTTCAATGAAGTCTTACTTGCTGTGAAATGCAAATATGATGAACCAAATGGAAAGGAGTACTACCACAAAATGTGCAGACTGAACAGAGCCCATCTGCATGTCCTAAATGCCACTGTACCTTTTAGTTTTGTCTTTACAAAAGCATAGCCCCTGAGGTACTTTTTGTTTCATAAGACAAAATTAAATGCCTCAGATGACCAGGAGGAAATCTGGATTAGTTTCTCTTTTCACATATGACTTTTTCTAACAACAAGCTTGATAAGGTGATTTATCAGCAGGAATATATGCTGAGTACCACTAATGCCAAAATAACAATCCTCAGAACAAAAGACTTGTAAGCAAATATAATTGCTATAATGTGTTATGACCTCTCACATGTAGTAATTCAGTTGAACAAGGCAGGGATAACACAATGCAGGTGAATTATCTTCCATTTACTAAACTGCCACCAGATGAACAGCAGTGCCTGGTGGTTATACCAGGTGAATAAGCCACTTTAAAATGGGAAACTGAAAGAAGCAGCGGTATTAGGCTTAAATCATTTCTGTATCTCTGCAACTTAATTCCTCACTAACAGCGCACCAATGGATTTAACTTTGCCTTTTAAAATAAAATACTTTGGACTCTGTGGGAGAAGGCGAGGGTGGGATGTTGTGAGAGAACAACATCAAAACATGTATATTATCTAGGGTGAAACAGATCACCAGCCCAGGCCAGATGCATGAGACAAGTGCTTGGGCCTGGTGCACTGGGAAGACCCAGAGGGATCGGGTGGAGAGGGAGGTGGGAGGGGGATTGGGATGGGGAATACATGTTAATCCATGGCTGATTCATGTCAATGTATGACAAAAACCACTACAATATTGTAAAGTAATTAGCCCCCAACTAATAAAAATAAATGGAAAAAAATAAAAAAAGAAAGAAAAAAAATAAAATAAAATGTTAACACATTTGAGCCTGCTTTAAAAATCAAATCAAGTCCTTGAGTACTAGTTAAGTATTCTTATGGGCTTCCCTGGTAGCTCATACATTGCCTGCAATGTGCGAGACCCAGGTTTGATCCCTGGGTCAGGAAGATCCCTTGGAGAAAGGAATAATGGCACCCATTCCAGTAATCTTGCCTGGAGAATTCCATAAACAGAGGAGCCTGACAGGCTACAGTCCATGGGGTTGCAAAGAGTCGTATATGACTGAGTAACACACACACACAAGTATTCTTATAATCACTGAACAATTTTAAATAGCTCTTACCTAAATATCTGCATTCATTTCTTTACATCATATCTTAATATCCTGATTACCTTGTCTTTTTCACTCTGTATCCCAAGGTTACTTGAATGTTTTTTCATACTCTTGCTCACTTTTTGGGGGGGCATTTTTCTGGCAACAGTTCAAAAGGGTGTTAAATTTTTCTGTTTTTCAGTTGCGCAAACTGTTCAATATTGCTTGACCAATGCATCCAAAATTTGAAGGTGCTCTTGGTTACTTATTGCTTGATATGAGTGCCCTGGTGAAATGGAAGGACACTGGCCCTACAGGTGTCCATTCTCATCCAAGCTCATGCCCTGAACACTGCTTGCTCGATGAATTGTTCTTGCTTTTAAAATATGATGAATTAGAGCCAGTTTCATCTCAACAATCAGCATAAAGTATGATACACATTGGGTGGTTAGTACACTTACCCTAATTAAGTGAATAGTTGGATAAATGGATAAAGGAAGGGGGAATTGGAGCATATGTGATTTGCCCTTTCTGCTAGAATATGGAAAGCATTCTGAGCAAGGAAAATCACTTTGGGTTCTGTTTTTCAGATAAGTGATATCTGAACTACCGTGTTCTGAGTAGAAAATGTCCCTTTTTGCAAAAAAGCACTAGTATTGTATTTTAACTAGAATCATTTTATGTGTGAGTGTTTGTATTTGATTATGAGATTTGAACTTGGCATCTTTACTAAATGTTCAGTACCGTCCTAATCATTGTAAAGGGAGCAAATTCCCTGTTGCTGAGTGTATCTGAGAGGACAAATTTATATAAAGCAAGGAGACAGCAACACAAGACATTTTGTATTCAAATTGAATATTATGCACTAGCTGTTCTGATTAGATGGAATACTGATGGAATTCAGAGAAAGGAAAAGACACTGGGCCTTGGGGAAAAAAGGCAATTTGGGTCAATGAGGAGAAGAAATATTTCCTAAGGGCTGTTGTGGGCCAACTTGTGTAGCTTGTTGGCCCATCCTTCACAAAAAACTTGCCACATGGATCTCAGCAGTCAAATACCAAGGGCTCACTGCTTTGCTGAAGGAAGCCCCGGGGTTAGTTTTTCCTGAACGAAAATGACACCTAGATTTAAAACATAATAAATAAAAACTAGTGATCCAGTTATATGCAGAAACCAACATAATGTTTTAAAGCAATCATCCTCCAATTAAAAATGAATATATTGAGTAAAAATATGTACATAAAAACCATAGGTATTTATTTAAATTAAGCATAAATATAAATATAACATAGTTTTTTTTTTTTTTTTAATGTGTGTGTATCTGTTGCTCAGTCATGTCTGACTCTCTGTGACCCCATGGACTGTAGCCTGCCAGGCTTCTCTGTCCATGGGGATTCTCCAGACAAGAGTACTGGAGTAAGTAGCGATTCCATTCTGCAGGGGTTCTTCCCAATCCAGGGAATTAACCCAGGTCTCCTGCATTACAGGTGGATTCTCTACCATCTGAGCCACCAAGCAAGTCCAAATATAACATAAATGGCTTATAAATAAAATATAAATTTATGTTCCCTAAGCCATACCAAGATATCACTTGTTTTAGGTCTCTAAGGAGTACTGGCCTATATCTAAAAATATGTCCAAAAGATATTTCAAAAATTACTACTCTCTAGGAAATGCACTCCACTATTGAAAAGATAAAAAGTTGATATTTGGAAAAAAATTAGATAAGTATTTGGGCCATTTTTTATATACTTCTATTTAATCATACATTTATGAAGGATCTAATACACTATTATACAGATTTGTGCCTTAATGAGTTTATAATCTAGTTAAAATCTAAGTTTATAACCTTATTTAAAACTAATGTCAGTTTCTTGGCAATGAGCCTGTTAACAAAAAAAAAGTATGATCATTTGCTACTGACTGTAAATCCAGTAGCAATTTAGAGTTTATGACAATGTGAAGATGTCAGTGTCTGGATTTTGGAGGGTGAGAAGGAACACAGTATGGTGGGAACTTTGGGAAGTGGCATAAACCCTGCGTTATAATGTATTCCAGACCTGTTTTCAGCAGTAGGCTCCCGTTAATGACATAAGATCCAGTAGCCCATGGTCAAAAAGTGGAGTGACAGCAGTGTTACAAAAACTTGGGAATTGTTGGAAAAGAGAATTAAGCAGTTACTTTGTTCTACAAAGGGAATGTTTCAGAAAATTAGTTTGGGCTGCATTGCACATCAAAATGAAAGATAAAGGGAGCAGTTTATGGTTATTTTGCTGTAATCTGAATATGAAATGTTGAGATTCTTATGAAGATTAACATTATATAATCATTGCATATGGATTTCTAATTTACAGGAGGTTAGAAAGACAGAGAATAAGTTAATTGCCAATTAAATAATGTGTTCCTATTAAATAATTTGATGTTACTTTTGGACTATAATTTCTCAAAATATGTTATCTGAAATAGTAACAGTTATTATTTTCAGTTTTCAGAATCTGTTACCTAAATCAGAATTGAAATGCTGCTGAAGAATAATAGGTAGAATAGGTAGAATAGTGTAGTTGACCTTTGGTCAGATATATTTTGTTTAGAAAAATCGAGTCCTTGTTAGGACTTTGGAAACCTAACAGCATATACAATGAGCACTACCTACCTGGGTATCACATATGTTCACATCCAAATGGAAAGCAAGTCATACTTTAGGAGTAGATTGAGTCTGTTTATGCTCGAAAATGAATTTAAATGATGAGACTATGAATGTAGTGAAAAGCAAGGAAATGAATTTGACAGATACTAGTTTTCAGTTTGAATTTCAAATTACTGGCTTTCTGTTAGCATACATCAGGAGTAATGAATTTCTATTAAGTTGGCACATAGTTTTAAATTTTATGAGTATGCTATTGTAAGTGTAAAAACTCATTTCAGTGAGATATGGACATGGATATTTCTTTTTTAATCAGCAAGCTCTAGGCTATATATTATTAGTCTCAACTTGTCATCCTGACAGCTTTTAGGCTGTGAAGCTTTATTCTTATATTCCTTTTTGGTGATGTTTTGTTTATTTGGGTAGAATTAAAAAAGAGGCTCTGAAGAGAATTTAATAGTTTAATACTTATTTAATATTTGCTTAAAATATTAAGGTATAATTTATAGGCATTTATGCTTAGACATGTATTATTATTACAACCTTTTGAAATTATTAGAGTGATGCTTTTGTTCAGCAGTATTTTTTTCAGTGATTTGTTAAAGGTGTGAGCTTCCCATACATAGAGGTCTTGCAGATGTAGTACTTGAGGGCTGTGCTAAACTTTGACAGTGTCAGAAATAACTACCCCACTCTCTCCTACTGCAGACAGCAAAGAGCAGTTGAAAATTACACATCACCTCAGTTTGGGATTAAAAATGGTGATGGATCTTCTAATTGCAACAGCAACTTGCATCTTGGGTCACCTGTCAGTTCACTGAGCAAGGACTCTGAATGCTTATTATGTTGAGGACAGTGATGGGCGACACACTGCCTCCTTATAGTCACAGGAAAAGAAATGAGCTGAAATTGAGCAAAGTTAATGGTGGAATATCAGTAGCAGGAGTTTCCCAGCTTATTTCCTACCATAAATATGGCTACCATTTATTACTGTTGCTGCTGCCACCGGGAGTGTTAGCAGAGGTAGCTACCATATCCTAAGAATCTAGGCTATGCTTCCCCACTCTGCCAAATGTTCTACACACATAACTCATATAATTCTCACAGCAGTCCCGTATGGATATTGATGGAGATTTCAGGTAAAGAGGTTCAAGTTAGGAGCCAGGTTATTTCCATAGTTAGAGCACCACCAGGAAGAGTGCTGAATACCGGTCACTCTCTGTTTAGATCTGGTGCTGATGCAGGTAGGAATCAGTGTGCGTTTTATTCTCTGAGGGTTTTTTAATCAGATGAGATGCCTCCTTCTCTGCTTTTGTTTCTCAACTTCTACTCCTGTCTGAGATGCATATGCACACATACTCTTCTCAACTCTAGAAAAAGTCCCTCTTACAATAGAGGGGCTGAATGTTAGAGGTAACTTTCTTTACTAATACAACAAAAAATGAGAGTAACTATTGTATTTCAGATTGCATTTTTGAAAAATTTATTTTCATAGCCCTCAAATAACATAAAAATATTTAGGAACTGATTCTTTGGAAACATTATTCTCTATTAAGCAATTATTCCTGGACCCTCATTTCTGATTTTGCTGAACTGAGGGTCGTGGCTCTCTCTCACTGTTACTTTACATTCTTCACAGGGATCACTACTATGGCAGGGATACTAATTAGAAAAGGCATCTTCTGGGGAAATTCTGAGAACTTTTGGGGATGTTGGAGGTTGGTGTACGTGTGGTTTAAAAAAACTGAAATGATTTTGATATGCCATTTCATTTTCCCTTTAAGAATCGCTTCAAGGCATTGGATTCCCTAAAAAGCATAAATACCATCCAGAAAGTATTGATATAATGATCCCAGTGATACTTGTAATAACAGCAGTGTTATTATTACTGGTCCTAGGGTCTCCACAGAGATACCCCACATCTTCCTGATCACCGCTTCCCTCCTGGTATGCATGGCCGTGGACTGTGATCAGAACAGTGGTTTTCCAAGTGTGATTCCTAGACCAGTAGAATAATCTGGGCACTGGTTACAAGTGCAAGGATAAAAAAAGAAAAGCAGTTTCTCAGACTCACCCTAGACCTAATGAATCAAAACCTCTCTGGATTGCTTTGTGTATGAATATGCCCTCCAAGTGATATGATACACATACAAATTTGACAACTATGACAGCCACCTGTCATAGTTTCCTATTGCTGTTGTAAAAGCACATTTAGCAGCTAAAAACAGCACAGACTTCTTACTTGTATTCTCTGAAGGTCAGAAGCCCAGGTAGATGTGTCTGGGTCTCTCTTTAGCATTTCACAAGGCTGAAATCATGATGTTGATAGCACTGAATTCCTCACTGAAGGCACTGGAGAAGAATTCACTTCCAACCTCATTCAGGGTTTTGACTGAATTCAGTACCTGGTAGTTGTAAACTGAGGTCCTTCTTTCATTGTTGGAGGTCAACCAGGGTGCACTCTTAGCTTCCAGAATCTTCCCACATTTCTTTTCATGTTTTTCATCTATCTACAGTGGTGGGTCGAGTCCCTTTCACACTTTGAAACCCTCTGCCTGTCTCTTCTGCCCTACCTGATGTCTTTGTCTGCTGCATCTCAATGATTGCCTCTTCTACCCCCAGCCAGGAGGAAGTTGTTTTAAGTGTTCAGTGATACATTGGGGCCACATTGATAATCTAGGGTCATGTCCCTATTTTAAGGTCCAGTTATTAATAACCTTAAGGGTTATTAATTCCTTGGAGAATGAAATGGCAACCCACTCCTGTATTCTTGCCTGGAAAATCCCATTGACGGAGGAGCCTGGCAGGCTGCAGTCCACGGGGTCGCAAAGAGGTGGACACGACTGAGTGACTTCACTTACATCACTTATTAAAACCTTAATTATATCTTCAAAATCCTCTTCACCATGAAATATAACATAATCACAAGTTTAAAACAAAGGGTATGAGGTCATGGGGACCAAAATTCTGTTTACTTGGCATAAGTCATCATAAGGTCTTTCTCTTGACTTTGCCCAGGTGCTGTGTTGCTCCCTAGGTGGCCCAGCCTCACCATCAGCATCCCATTCTTGCCCCAGGGTTCAAAGTGTCTAAAGGAAACTGTTCTGCTTCACCAGGAAGTGAAGCACATTTCCCATGCGATTCCCCATGTGCATCAAGGCACCTGCCCTTTGTGTCCCCCTCATCTCATCTGTCATTCCTCTGCGTTCCTCTGCATTCGCTCTCTCTCTCATTCTCCAGAAGTGGTTAGCTCCTGGATTTTCCTTTTTTTTTTTCATTTATTTTTATTAGTTGGAGGCTAATTACTTTACAATATTGTAGTGGTTTTTGCCATACATTGACATGAATCAGACATGGATTTACATGTGTTCCCCATCCTGAACCCCCCTCCATACTCCCTTCCCATCCCATCCCTCTGGGTCATCCCAGTGCACCAGCCCTGAGCACTTGTCTATGTCTCTGTCTCCCCTCCATGGTTCAGAAGCACTGTGGTGATGCTGGCATAGACCTAAGCCCAGGAATTCGTCTTTATAAGTGAAGCATAATGCTTCATGGGGCTTATGAGCACAGAGCCTGAAGCCAGGCAGTTTAGTTTCAAAATTTGTGACCTTGGGTAGATCTCTTAACTGTTTCATGCCTCAGCCTACCTATCTGTAAATGGCAAATAATAACAATGTCAGATCATTAGCCAGTATTTCTAATACTCAGAGAAGAAACAGTAAGTTCAGTGGATCCAGGCTTGATTCTTGAGGAAACTTAGAAAATTCCCTCACTTTTTCACATCTCTCACTTTCTCAACCAAAACTTTGTTTTAAAGCTTCTTGCCTTGGCCCCCACCCTAATGGATATCTTGAACTGGCTAGGATGATAATCATACAAAAACATGGCAAAGAAGTAAACCCATCAGTATTTGTATATGCAGTGTCATGATTTTCAGAATAAATTCATAAATTATATAAGGCTGTTACTATTTTTGTTTTACAGGATGAAACTGAACCTTAGGTGAGGTAGCTGAGTCAATAGCCTACATATAGAGATAGGTGAATAAGCCCAGTATTAGTCATTAACTTCTCATGACTTTACTTGTTAACCAAAGCTAACTTGTCTTCTGAAAAGAGCCTCACAGAGTTTGTTGGCAGTAGTGCTCACTCAGTATTGGTAAAGAGAAAAATCCATGAAAGGACCCTGAAGCTGGAGTTCTATGGAGGGAAGGCAGGTTTGGGTGGGCTCCTGAGCAACTGTCAGTTGTCCTGGACCATTGTTTTACAGAAGAACAATAGAAGGAATGGTGAGAACTCAGGAAGTTTAGGCAGAGGGCTGAAACACATTTTTCGAGAAAAGTCTGGAAAGGGGAATTTCTTCAGTGAATTATGCATTAGAGCAACATACATGTCACTTGAAGGCATTCCTTGGCACAGGCACCTCAAAAGATTTTCTGTTTATCAGGACAGTGTCTAATTAGCAAAGGACTTGACCTTTGGCTGCTCATAAGGGAGCTTGTTTTACTCTGTTAGTCTCTTTGTCATGTTTTTTGTTGTTTGTGAGTGATGAATGGCTGCTAACACCCTGATGCATGTTTCTTCCTTACCCCCGTGGAGAAAGTCTGAAGTTATCTAAGTTATTACTATGTAGGTTGTTTTATCACCTTTTATGGATATACAGATTGACATTTTTCAAGAATATTTTCTCACAGATTGAATAAATTGATTAGAGCTTGTTCACGGGCTTGTAAAATTGTGGTGTATGGACAAGCACAATGCTATTGTCTTCTGTTTTTTATAACCCCTTTTTGTCACTCTTTGTTTCCAGTCAATATTCTAATTTTCCTACCAAAAGCAACTATAATATGTCATTTTTTTCTTTGAATTTAAATTATTGAAAAATATATATTTTCTTATATGGAATCTCTTTTGTGGGCAAAACAGTCTGCATTAAATGTGTGGATGCCTAGTATGGTTTTGAGACATGCTCCTTTGGAATGTGAGAGGCTGGTGTATGATTGCACACTTCATTTATTCGCTTGCTTTCTTATTTGAAGTCAATTTGCTTATTCTACACAGAGGAACACGTTTCTGTGACTAGGTTTTCCCCTTCAACAAATTAATATCATATAACCTTTCCTTGCCTTTTGCTCTTGGATTTTGCCTGTGTCAAACTAAAAGATTGATCCCCAAAGGAATAAATTGAGTCCAGTGATTTGCTTGGTCACTCTTGTCCTTTCAGTTTTAGATTTATAAGTCTTCTGACCTTCAGGATCCAAGGCTCTGCTCTAATTCTGCTTCTTGGTTCACAGTTGCCTTGAAGTCTTTTTTCAGCATCTCCCATTTTTGCTTGATGCATGCTAGATTAGTGTCTCTAACGTAAGTGCCCCAGCATTTTTGTTTCTCACATAAGCATTTTTTGTTGATCTCTTTAGTAATGCATCAGAACATGCATAAAGATGTTGTGTGCCTTCCTGGTCCACCAGCTTACATGCACAAGCATGCTCATGTAATAGTGGTGGTTCTCTGCATAGTCTCCTTACTACCTTTCACTACTGTGTTAAAATGACTTCACTACTCCACTACAAGTTATCCAGCTGTCTTTCCTGTAGGGCCTTCTTGTGCATCATCATTACTGGGGTCACTTATTATTCCATCAGAGCTGGGAAGAAATTTATAGGGAATTTCTTGGGGACTGGAAATCATTGTGTCCTAAGAGATGCTGGGAAAGATTGAGGGCAGGAGGAGAAGGGGATGACAGAGGATGAATGGTTGGATAGCATCACCAACTCAGTGGACATAAATTTGAGCAAACTCTGGGAGATTGTGAAGGACAGGGAACCTGGCATGCTGCAGTTCATGAGGTCACAAGAATTGAACATGACTTAATGACTAAACAACAAAAACAACAAAGAGCTGGGTTACTTAGGTAGGACTGGCTTCGACAAGGATGAAGGTATCCTGTGTGGGTAGAAAGAATCTGGCATTTTCATCCTTTCACAACACAGGAAGGTGTGCTGCCTAACAGCAGAATTCTGGGCATGTTAGAGCTGCTATGTAGCAGTTGGTAGTGTGAATGGGAAATGTGTAAAGTGTTTTTAGGTTTTTGGAGGATAGGCAGCATATCTGTGCCAACTATTGTTGTTGTGAAGGAACCCAAGTCTAAATCGGTCTATATGGTTGGATTGCTATGTTTAGTTTATTTAAAACATGGCATTTGGAGAGAGGTAAAATACCAGCACACTGCATCTTCGCCTTTTTTTTTTCTTGAAGCAAATTTGTTAGGTCTGTTTTAAAAGGACTAGCTGTAGCAGGGCAGTAAAGAGACATGTGCCTCTTGCGATAGACCTTTTTTGTAGTGTTAATTCTAACAGAAATAATCATCTATATTGATTTATAAGAGTGGAATGGAGTGGGGACATTGATTCAGAAGAGAACAGCTATGAACAGTTTGATTTATGATGGTATTAAAGGAAATGATTCAGATTCACCTTGCACAATCTAAGGTTGCTTGTCCAGTGGTTAGTTGTCAAAACATATTCATCAGAGAGCAGTCAATTTCTCAGTGAGAAGCACAGGCCTAAAAGAATGTCTAATTCATTCTTTTGAGGCTGGGACGAAATCATGTACTTGATATGTGCAAGGTTGCTACCTGCACACCCGTGGTTCTTAGGTAGAAGAGGATTGTTGTAGAATGAAATAAATAACCTTGTCAGACACTCATTTTATGGGACAAGAATGTAAATGCAGTGAGTAATCAGAGAGTATGTAAATAGCAGCAAGCTAATTTTCAGAATCATTGCGACTCATTTTGTAAGATATCTGTCCTATTTAAGAGAATAAAACTCAGCTCTTCCAGGAAGCATAGTATCCTCAGTGGTCAATTATGTGACAAAAACAAAGAAGCCTTTTGTTATGACCTGGGGTCTTTCATCTGATTGTCATGATGAGTTTATTGTACTTCTTTAAAGTCTTTGCTGACCTCCTTTGGTGACTGACTTTGACGTCCTTTCCTCAGTTCTCCGGTGGCCTTCTCTGTATTCCTTGATCACAGCACAGGCCACACTGAGGCATAAGTATGGCCAGC
This sequence comes from Odocoileus virginianus, assembly GCF_023699985.2. Taxonomy (NCBI): domain Eukaryota; kingdom Metazoa; phylum Chordata; class Mammalia; order Artiodactyla; family Cervidae; genus Odocoileus; species Odocoileus virginianus. The sequence goes on along the minus strand of NC_069675.1, from coordinate 53,245,674 downwards.
CTCTGCTACTTCTGCCTTGAAACCACAGGTACAGGAGGGCAACCACCAAGGCTTTCCCAGCAAATGTGTGTGTATGTGCTGAGTCGCTTCAGCTCTGTGTCCAGCTCTTTGTGACCCCAGGGACTGTAGCCTGACAGGCTCTTCTGTCTGTGGGTTTCTCCAGCCAAGGATACTGGAGTGGGTTGCATGCCCTCCTCCAGGGAATCTCCCCAATTCAGGGATCAAACCCACATCTCCCGAGTCTCCTACTTTGGCAGGTGGGTTCTTGGGAATCTCCTTCCCAGTATATAGCAGGTGGATATGTGTACTAAACACTGAGTGAGTGACATATTTCAGTATCAGTTGGGCCCCAAAAGTTTGTCTAATGTAGACAGGTGCCCTTAAGAAATACCCATTTTCAATCTGATCCTGACATTACCACTTCACATTTTCTGATTTCCCTGGCTTCACTTTTCTGATTTCCCTAGCTCTAACTTGATGAGGTTGAACCAGACAGGTAATCTTCAAGTATGTTCTAAGTTTTGGTGACTCATTCATTTTGAACCCCCAAGCTCACATTATTTTTGTGATCATTTCTAATGGATAATGTGTGTTTCTGTAGGGAGCATGACTTCGGCAACTTCACCCATCATTTTAAAATGGGACCCCAAAAGTTTGGAAATCCGGACCCTAACAGTGGAGAGGCTTTTGGAACCGCTCGTTACACAGGTAAGAGATGTTCTGAAATACTGTTACCTGTGTATATTTCTATTGCGATTATATCATGACTTTCCAAAGAACGTGAAGGTCCTTAAGCATGAATAAATCATGCCACATTGCTAATTACTTAATATGTATTCCTGCCCGAACTGTGGACAGTTTTTTTTTTTTTTCTTCTCAGTAAGATTTGGAATGCTTTTTACAAAAGTTTTCATGTGACTTTTGAAATTAAGTTGATGAGATAATTAAAGAAGGGACTTTGGTGAAGTCTTTGGACCCTCAATTGCAATAATGGATTCAAAGTCTAAATAAATCATGCCTAGCTTGCTTTCAGATGCTAATGCAGTTAGGAAGAACTCTATTGACTATTTAAGAACGAAGTATATTTATTGAATTACTTTGTCTTTAGTTTAAAAGGGAAAATTCATCATGTTGAAATGATGAAATGTTCCATTTTTATGTTGTCACATTTCCACATGAGGGTCATTAACAGAAAAACATCCTCTGGAGTTTTAAATTTTAAAAATTAATTTTTAGTGTGTCTTGTGAAGCATATTATTTGCTATATTGACTAAGTATTTCAGAAAGTTAAAATTCAAGATTTTATGGGTATATTTGTAGAGAAATGTCATGTCAAATTAAGTAGAGACCATTTATATTGGGTAGAGATCACTTATATTGGTTTTCTGTAGCTTCTATATCAAATTATTGTAAACTTGGTGGCGTGAAGCATCACAAGTTTATTATCTTATGGCTCTAGAAGTCAGAGGTCCTAATGTTAGGATATTGGTAAAGAAGCATTCCTTCTGGAGGCTTGAGTAGAAAATCTGTTTCTTTGCCTTTTCCATGTTCTAGAGGCCATTCCCTTCTTTGGCCCCTTCCTCCATATTCAGAGCCAGCAGTGTTGCGTCTTCAAATCTCTCTCTGACTCTGACCTCTGCTTATGTCCTCATATCTGATCCTGTCTCCCTATTATTAGGACCCTTATGATTACATTGGGCCCACACAGATACTCTAGAATAATGTCCTCATCTCAAGATCTTTGAGCAAATCACATCTGAAAAGTCTCTCTTTCCATTTTTAGGTAGCATATTCATACTTTCAAAGGATTAGAACATGGACAAAATCTCATCTGAAATTCATCAGCTAAAAATTTCCAAATCTCATCATCTAAATCTTCTAAAGTAGGTATGAGTAAGGTTCTAGATAGGGACTTCCCAGGTGGTGAAATAGTAAAGAATCTACCTGTTAGTACAGGAAACACAGGAGACATGGTTCCAGTCCCTGAGTGAGAAAGATTCCCTGGAGTAGGAAATGGCAACTCACTCCGGTATTCTTACCTGTAGAATTCCATGGACAGAGGAGCCTGATGGGTTACAGTCCATGGGGTTGCAAAGAATTAGACATAATTGAGCATTCTCATGCTTATCATCAAGGTTCTAGTTATATTCCTTCCTCAAGCAAAATTTCTCTCCATCTATGTACCAGTGAAATTAGAAAATAAATCATATGCCTTCAAAATGCATTGTGGGACAAGCATAAGATAACAGGTGTAGACATTTTCATTTAAAAAGAGAGAATGTGGAAGAAAAAAAATGGTTACCAGTCTCAGGAAGTTTAGAATTCCAACTGGGCAAACTCAATTAGATTTCCCAGCTTGGTGATAATCCTCTGTGGCTCAAGGCTCTGCCTTCTGGGCCTGGTTCTTTACTTTAAGAATCATTATTCTTTTTTCATGAAAGATAGCATGTATTTTCAGTTGAATATTTCCTGCCTGTGTAACTTGAAGTACACAGCTTTTTTGAAATTCCTCTCTCTCTTTTTTTCAGTTCATATTGTCAGTATTTCAACTGATTTCTCATTCTTGAGAAACCTGTGGTTCTCTCGTATATATCTGGGATTTTCTCTGTTAGAAAACAGGATACTTTGGAGATGAGGTTATCCATGAAAAATCTACAGTTTGTCCTCTGCTGAAATCACTGAGGGAATCCATAATCCCATGTCCAATCTTTCCAAGAGCTCCTTGTGTGAATGAACATACCAAGGTTTTAATCCTTCCAAAGCACTAACCAAAGGTTATCTAGACACAAAGTTGACTTTTTCTCAAGAGCCACTTTTTCCTGAAACTGAGACTTCTAATTTTAACACCTCTTGCAATCCTCCTAGGCTGAGGAGTTTCTGAATTATTGGGTCTTGGTTCCTTTCAACTTAATATTCTTAACAAAAAATTTTTTTGCTGGCTGCATTTTGTGGCATGTGGCAGGATCTTACATTCACTAACCCAGGATTGAACCCATGCCCCATGAAATAGGGGCATGGAGTCTTAACCACTGGGCCACCAGGGAAGTACCAATAATTCTTGACTCAATATGCTTCTTTCCTCTCACATTTTGCTATAAGCAAGAAGAGGAAACTAGGCCACTCCTTCCAATACTTTGTTTGGAAATCTTCTCAGCTAAGTATTCAAGGTCATCACTTATAACTGGTTTCTACATAATTGTAGGAAGCAATTCAGCTAAGCTTTCTTCTACTCTATAACAAATATTGTTTTTCCTCCATTTTCCAATAGCATGTTTTTCATTTCCTTCTGAGCCCTCCTTTAATTGTCCATTTATAATGCTTTCAATAATTTCTAAAATGATAAAAGCTTACTCTACCATGTTGTTCACTTCCTTCTGAGTCCTTACCAGCAGGGCTTTTAACATCCATATTTTACTCTCTGTTCAAGGTAATCTAGGCTTTTTCTATCATGCTTCTTAAAATGTTCCCAGCCTCTGCCTACCATCAATTTCAAAGCCACTTCCACATTTTCAGATAGGTGTTATAGCAACACCCTACTTGCCAGAACCAAGATCTGTTTGCCTATATGCTTCCAGTTGCCACTATGACAAATTAGCACAACCTTAGTAGTTCAAACAACACCCATCTATTATCATACAATTCTAGGGGTCCAAGGTCCTCAACTCAAGATGTTGGTAGGGATGTGTTCCATAAGGAGGAAGTTCATTCCTATTTTTAGCATCAGGAGTGCACCTGTGTCCTTGGTTGTGGTGTTTTCCTCCGTCATTGAAGCCAACAGTTTAGCACCTTTAAATCTCTCCCTCTGACTTCAGCTCTACCATCATATCTTGACCTCTGACTTCAACCCTCCTTTCTCGCGCATTCCAGGCAGATTTATTTTACCATCTGAGCCCCCAGGGAAGCTCCCTCTTATAAGAACCCCTGTGATGATATTGGGATCACCCAGATATTCTAAAATAATCTCTGGATCTTGAGATCTTCTGCAGAGTCCCATTTGCCATTTAAGGTAATACATTCACAGGTTCTAGGGATTAGGAAGTAGACATGTTTGTTTGTAATTGTTGACACATTTCATTAGATTTATGCCCTTTTTTAATTTGGTCATGATTCTTATTAGTGCTATACAGATTTATTCAAGAAACACCTAATACTGATAGACTCTTAGATTTGAGAGTATGTTGGCTGCTGAAATTGTGGTTTGTGGACTAAGACTGATCCATGAATTATTTGTTATTGGACAGCAATAAGCACAGATACTTAAAGTGCTTTGAAAAATTTATGATAGTTTTATAGAGTAATTTTATGAATGTTAAAGCTAATCATAAAATTTGGACTTTTTAATCTTTAAATTTCTGGGGTTATTCATTGTCTTGTATTTTTAAAAATCTTTGGTTTATGCACTTTTAGAATAACATATATTTGACCTTTCATCATACATAGCTTGAAAAAGCCTGGTGTTGGAGCTTCTTTGTGGTTGGTCTTCTCTGAAATGTAGTTCTGTCAGATGGGTTACAAACACAGATTACTTTTTTCTAGTTTTGGAATTTTCACTTTAGATTACATGCCAATATATTTACCCCTTATCATGCAGATGAAATGAAGCAATAATTAGAACAGTGCCTCGTGGTGATTAAATGTAGTTTCCATTTTTCTTTTCTTGATGGTTGTATTTCAGGTTCATACTGGTCATAAACCAATACTGTATAAGTCAGTGAGAAGGATACGAGTGAATCTAGCATGGGCAAGCACAATATTACACATAAACTGTCTCTTCTTAAAATTTTCATATCTTTAGATATTTGCTCTTGTAGTTAACTTATCTAAAGACCAACACATCTAAGATTACATTTAAAAATTCCAGACTTTTCCATGTATTTTTCAATCCAGTCATTTCAAATTCTTCTGTCAATAAAGGTAATACATTAAAAATATTTGTTGAAAATAAAGACAGTTAATAGTCTAATTCATATTTTTTCACTTAATAGAGGAAAATACTTACAAAGTCTTGCTGAATTTCACACTGTGACTTAGCACTGTAACTATTCTTAACACTTTTCCAATGTCTCCTAATATCTAAATGGTTTACCTTTCTTACTAGTGTTCCTACACTGATTTTAAAAAAATTAAAAAAAGATTCTCTCAAAAATGTGACTGTTAAGATAGGCTTTTGTAAATGTTGTTTTGCGGTAATATGCTTGTGTTATCAAGACTCACCATTCCCATCCCTGGAATGAAATCTTAAGGGTAACATTAATGTGACTATTGATCCTTGGAAGACATATGAATAATTTAGGAGAGAGAAGGTAATATTAGATATAAACTCCATGTTCAACATTTAAAGAAAAAGGTGGAAATGAGAGAGAAAACTAACCTAAACAAAGCCCCATATGAATTAAATATATATTACAGTTTTAGGAATGGAATAAAATTCACTGAAATATCCAGTGACTCTAGATGCCTGTAGCCATTCTGCAGTTTATATAAAGCTGGATAGAGTTGAAATAAACACCAGAAGTTTAGGAGTTCTCAATGAAATTCATTTACTGTCATAAGAAAAATGTCAGGAATTTACCATCAATAACTATTTAAAGTAGTAAACAAAACTTCATCTCATTTCTATCATAATGTATATAAGGTGCATGTTTAACTTACAATGTTGAAATGGCAAGATTCTCTTTGGAACAATTTTATATTATAGAAATCATGCAATTTCATATGAGAGAAGATTCATCTTATGCATTTTAGACCTTGAAAAAGATGCCTGAACTTTTAAAAATTCAAGAGAGTAAAAATCTTTAATAGGCCATGTTCTGTGATACTATATTAGGAAATGGAAAAACTATATTTGCAAATTTATTAGGAAATTAGGACACACTCTTAGATAACTCTTTTAAGCAAAGGGAAATTACAAACTATATGACTTAATGAAAAATATAATCTCTTCTTAACAAAATATACATACCCACTAAAAGGTGTGCTTAGTACAAAATTTCAGCTTTAAATGCCTTTTTTACTAAAGAAAAACCAGAAAAAACTAAGTATTCAACAAGTTAGAATAAGAACATCAAAAGAAACTAAGAAATCAGAATTTAATAACCATAAAAACTGGAATCACTAAAATAGTGAGTTTAAAGGGTTGAATTAATGCAAAATTTGATTCTTGTTAAAGATGCTGTGTATTTATTTATTTTTGGTTGTGCCGGGGCTTTGCTGTCATGCAGTGGCTTTCCCTAGTTGTGAAGAATGAGGGCTACTCTCTGATTGTGCTACATGTGGCTTCCCCTTGAGGTGGCTGCTCTTGTTTGCAGAGCATGGGCTCGAGTCATTCAGGCTTCAGTAGTTGTAGCACATGGGCTCAGTAGCTGCAGCTTGTGAGTGCTGGCTCAAGTAGTTGTGGTGCAGTGTCTTGCCCTGCAGTGTGTAGGATCTTCCTGTAACAGAAATCCACTACATGTCCCTTGCATTGCCAGGCAACTCCCAACCACTGGACCACCAGGGGAGCCCTGATTCTTTCTTGACATGGCCAATATAAATCCCTCAGGCACATATTATGGAAAATATATAAAGAATGCATAAGATTATGAATGGGAAAGCAGAAAGAACTGTAGGAACAAGAGAGATTAAAAGAAGCATAGTTGAATATTACATACAACTCTACACCTAGGAAACATGAAAACATAGAGGAAGGGAATAACTTCCTAGAAAGATTGAAATAACCAAAATTTATCCAAGAGGAAGTGGAAAACTGGATTAAGCCATATAAATATTGGAAAGCTTTTAAAGATCTGTTATTAAAAAGCACGAGAACAGATGGATGTCTAGCTGAATACTATCTCATATTTAAAGAACTGATAATTGCAATGTTACTTAAAGTTCTGCTTCAACTGTAGAAAAAATTTAACAGCTCCTCAGTAGTTCTTGAAGAAACATAGCTTTTATATTAAAAATTCAAGACACTCTAAAATAACTTTAAAAAAAGAACAGTGATAATTCAATCTTATTTCTGAATTTAAATGCAAAAAAAGTTCTACATAAAATATAGAAGGTATCATCCAGCAGTGTATCAAAAGTTTAACATATTCATAACAAAATAAGACTTTTTAAGGAATATAATGATAGTCTATTATCAGGAAGCAAAAATATTTTAGTTCCTCGATAGATTATACGCTGGGATACTAAACAGACATTTGACAGAATTTTGTAGTCTTTTCTAATAAAAACTTTAAATAAGAACAAGATCAAGCTTTTAAGATAAAGGAATATGTCATGTAAACATAGGAACAGGACAGATAAAATCTTTCTCTTATAATATTATTGTGTACCATTGAAATTAATGTGAGAATAAGGTAAGATAGCCAGATATAGTATAAATATACAAAAATAGTTTTGTCTATGCAAAACAGTTAGAAATGAAAATGTAAATATTCTTTTTGTAATTAAAAAGTATATACAGAAGGCCATTATTCTTGTGATGCAAAATCTATCTAAATTTTGTAGCTTTGTAAGTTGCAATTTTATAATTATTTTCACACCATTGAAGTATTGATTATGTTTATACAAGCCTCGAAGTTAGGAAGGCTTGATTGTGAATCAAAAACTTGAATATGTTACTTAATCTGTCCTCATATGTAAGTTATGGATACGTCATGATATTATTAAAGTGGTACCTGAGACAGTCCATTAAAATGATTTGTGAAGTGTCTGACAGTGTTCTCATAGTAATGTTGTTCAGTCACTAAGACATCTCCAACTCTGCAATGCTATAAACTGCAGCACACCAGGCTTCCCTGTCCTTCATAGTAATATATGTTTGCTCTTATGCAATGTTCTTTATTACTTGGTAGTACTGGCTTGATAGTAATGGCTTCATTACTTGATAGATGTGACTTGATAGTAATTAATTATTACTAGGAATTGGATGCCATGTATAAAATAGGGATTCATTGGATTTTTTTTTTTAGAAAAAAAACATTTTAATGTAGATTTAGAAGAATTATTTGTTTTACATTTAATCAAAGATAACAAAGGGAGAAACTTCTAAAATTACTGGAATTCAGCCTTAAACATTTTAGTAAACTAATGAAGCTAAGGCCATCACAATAGGATAGGATGAAATTTGTTAGCATTTTGTTCCTTGTATGTCTATAGAAAGATGAATATGCAACTTAAGAAATAACCCTAAGCATCTGATAAAATAATACCATTGATGTTTAATGAGCTGTTCTAAATTGGCCTGATGGGGAAAGAACCTCCTGAGAAGAGGAGCTCTCTTTAATCTTTTTCTGTATTATTTTCAGTAATGTCCATGGGGCCCTATTAGATTGGGCTCTAATGCCTTCTATAGTTAGGTCTTTTTAAACTTTAAAAAGTTAATACTTATCTCAAAAGCTAAATAATTAGAACATCGTATACTTAAAATATTATTTCAAAATTTACAAATTCAATTTTATGCTTTAAAAAATAACTTATTTTATCCCCCATTTTGTATTAAGTCCTTATACAGGAATTACCTATGTGTGACTCACAATGATAGTTAAATTCTTCTGTTCGTTTAAAATCAGGGAAACAGATTTAGCTTTAAAATGAGAGAATTTAAAGTTGGAAAGTGATTAGAGAAATAAACTGATACTCAGAAATGAAGTAACTTCTGAGAATTAAGTCAGTATGTGTTTTTTTATGTTATATCATATTCTCTCTTATATTGTTTACAAAATATTTTGTATATGACTTTACCTAAAGAAAAAAAGTATGAAATGAAGTCTCATTATATTCTTTCTCCATCTGTCCAGAAAATATCACTATTGAAACTACCTTAATTCATGTTTTATTCATGAGATTCGAAGATTAATACATTTGGATGGTTCTGTGGTGATACTATAATGTTGAAATAAGTTGATTATTCATCTTTGTCAGAGGATTAGCACTGTGTGAAAGTGAAGAATGTACTAAAAGCAGACAACGGGAATTCTATTAAGCTTATTTATTTGATTAAATTTAGGTATAATGTGGTTAACCTGTTTCCAAATATTTTCCTGTTTTTGTTTTTAAAATACCAATTCCCATTTTAATTTTTAAATGCTATTTTTCTGACTTTGAAGAATGTTTACATGTCTTTATTAGAAGGTTTTGTGGCTGAATAAGTTAACTTAAAAATCGTAACTTTATTTAAAACCTCCATATCTTTCCTTGTTAAAGAAAAAATAACATATATTAAAAAAAGGATTTGAATACAAAACTCAGCAGTGTCCACAGGACTGGAAAAGGTCAGTTTTCATTCCAATCCCTAAGAAAGTCAATCTCAAAGAATGCTCAAACTACCGCACAATTGCACTCATCTCACACGCTAGTAAAGTAATGATCAAAATTCTCCAAGCCAGGCTTCAGCAATACATGAACCGAGAACTTCCAGATGTTCAAGCTGGTTTTAGAAAAGGCAGAGGAACCAGAGATCAAATTGCCAATATCCGCTGGATCATTGAAAAAGCAAGAGAGTTCCAGAAAAACATCTATTTCTGCTTTATTGACTATGCCAAAGTATTCGACTATGTGGATCACAATAAACTGTGGAAAATTCTGAAAGAGATGGGAATACCAGACCACCTGACCTGCCTCTTGAGAAACCTGTATGCAGGTCAGGAAGCAACAGTTAGAACTGGACATGGAACAACAGATTGGTTCCAAATAGGAAAAGGAGTACGTCAAGGCTGTATATTGTCACCCTGCTTATTTAACTTATATGCAGAGTACATCACGAGACATGCTGGGCTGGATGAAGCACAAGCTGGAATCAAGATTGCTGGGAGAAATATCAATAACCTCAGATATGCAGATGACACCACCCTTATGGCAGAGAGTGAAGAGGAACTGAAAAGCCTCTTTTTTTTTTTTTTTCTGAAAAGCCTCTTGATGAAAGTGAAAGAGGAGAGTGAAAAAGTTGGCTTAAAGCTCAACATTCATAAAACTAAGATCATGGCATCTGGTCCCATCACTTCATGGGAAATAGATGGGGAGACAGTAGAAACAGTGTCAGACTATTTTGGGAGCTCCAAAATCACTGCAGATGGTGACTGCAGCCGTGAAATTAAAAGACGCTTACTCCTTGGAAAGAAAGTTATGACCAACCTAGACAGCATATTAAAAAGCAGAGACATTACTTTGCCAACAAAGGTCCATATGGTCAAGGCTGTGGTTTTTCCAGTGGTCATGTATGGATGTGAGAGTTGGACTGTGAAAAAAGCTGAGTGCCGAAAAATTGATGCTTTTGAACTGTGGTGTTGGAGAAGACTCTTGAGAGTCCCTTGGACTGCAAGGAGATCCAACCCGTCCATCCTAAAGGAGATCAGTCCTGGGTGTTCATCGGAAGGACTGATGCTGAAGCTGAAGCTCCAATACTTTGGCCACCTCATGCGAAGAGTTGACTCACTGGAAAAGACCCTGATGCTTGGGAGGGATTGGGGGCAGGAGGAGAAGGGGACGACAGAGGATGAGATGGCTGGATAGCATCGCCGACTCGATGGGCATGAGTTTGGGTAAACTCCGGGAGTTGGTGATGGACAGGGAGGCCTGGCGTGCTGCGATTCATGGGGTCGCAAAGAGTCGGACACAACTGAGCGACTGAACTGAACTGAACTGACTGAAAGAGATTATGCCTTGGGAAGTTTACCTTATGACATATATTAATATTTAATTGAAAAGCTATAAAGTGTTTTTAATATTTTACAATTATGGTTTCCTTTCCTAATATTAACACTTCTTAAGTTGTACTTTTTTTAATGTTTGGTACCCACAACTAAAAGTAATTCATTATGTTTCAAGCACTTCTTTGAATTGATGTCATATGTTGGATTACTTGGCAGTTATATTGTTTGTCACTTTTGAAATAGGAATTTAATTGACTAGTGTCTAGTCTAGAGTTAAGATTAATTTCTGTTTTGAGATTATGTTCAAAATTTTGATGTCTGCCACCAGATGGGAGTGATGTTCTTTTTGTTATGAGGCCAGCTGTATTAGTAAAGTTTTGAAACTTGAGTCATGTGTAGAATCCTTTTAAACCCAAAATGAAAGCCAAAAAAGCCTCCCAAATCTTAGAGTCAGCTTCAAGTAGTATTAAAAACATGAAATTATGTTTGCATGTATTTTTATTCATAAAGAAATTTGTAAAATAAGTAACAAAAACAAAATAAAATTGAAATTGATATTAATTTGATGGATGATGTTTTTCTGACCTTAAATCATTGGATGCAACATAGACATGGTGGTAACTACTTTAGTTCTAGGTCTTTTGTCTTTGGCAAATGCTCATTACCATGTGTACCATTAGGACCAACTATGCAAGTAATAAATATTGAGTCCACCATGCCATCATTTCACTTTTTTTTTTTTTTTACCACAAATATACCTACAGTTAACAGATAGCATCTGCCTCTGTTCCTATCTCATTAGCCCAGGGCAATAAAAATAAGTAGTAAGGCATTGGTTTTAGAGGTGGCTCCGCAGTAAAGAAGCTGCCTGCAATGCAGGAGCCACAGGAGATGCCAGTTCGATCCAGGAAGATCCCCTGGAGGAGGGCATGGCAACCCACTCCAGTATTCTTGCCTGGAGATTCTCATGGGCAGAGGAGCCTCTTGGACTACAGCCCATTGGTTTGCAAAGATTCAGACATGACTGAAGTGACGTAGAATGCTTGCCACTGTATTAAGAATGACACAACTAAATCTCCTCCTGAGAGAGCACCAAGACTGCAGCTAGCTGTTGAACAACCATCAACAGGAGGACACTAGAATCCACCAAAAAAAAGATACCCCATATCTAAAGACAAAGAAGAAGCCAGCCACAACAAAATGGTAGAAGGAGCACAATTAAGATAAAATCAAATCATATACCTGCTGGGTAGGCGACCCACAAACTGGAGAACAATAATACCAAAGAAGTTCTCCCATTCTTGTGAAAGTTCTGAACCCCACGACAGGCTTCTCAGCCTGGGGATCCAACAAAGGGACTAAGAATCCCCAGAGAATCTGACTTTGAAGGCCAATGGGATTTGACTATAGGACTTCCACAGCACTGGGGGAAGTATAATCTCCATTCTTCAAGAGCACGAACAAAATCTTGTTCAGACCCAGGGGAAAGGAGCCGTGACCCCACAGGAGACTGCAGCAGACCTACCTGCTAGTGTTGGAGGGTCTCACGTGAAGGTGTGGATTGGCAATGGCTTGTTGATGGGACAGGAGCAGTGGCAGCCGCAGTCCTAGGAGGTGTCTCTGGATGTGATCCCTCTTGGAGGTATTCATTAACCCTATCATAGATTCTGTGGACTCCAGGGCTGGATTACCTCAGGTCAACCTCTAAGAAGGAGGGAGCCCAGCCCCAGCCATCAGCAGACAATAGGATTAAAGTTTTACTGAGTGTGGCCCTGCCCACCAGAGCAAGACCCAGTTTTTGCTACCATGAGTCCCTCTTATCCAGAAGCCTACACAAGTCTTTTAGCCTCATCCTCCAGGGGGGAGACCGAAGAAGCAAGAAGTACTACCATCCCGCAGTCACCAAAAGGAAAACTTGCAGAAAGTTAATCAGAATGAAAAGACAGAGGGTTATGTTCCAGATGAAAGTTATCTCCCAGAAAAACAACTAAATGGAGATAGGTAGCCTTCCAGAAAAAGAATTCAGAGTGATAGGGAAGATGATCCTGAATCTTAGAAAAAGAATGGAGAAGATGCAGAAATATTTACCAAAGACCTGGAAGCACTAAAGAACAAGCAGAGATGAACAGTACATTAGAAGGAATTGATGGCAGAATAACTTAGGCAGAAGAATGGATAAGTGACTTGGAAGACAGCATGGCAGAAATCACTAGTGCAAAACAGAATATAGAAAAAAAAAAGAATGAAAAAAAATGAAGACAGTTTAAGGACCTATGGGACAACATTAAACACATCAACATTCACATCATAGAGGTCAAAATTAAAGATGAAGATAAAATATTAAAAGCAATAAAGGAAAAAACAACAAATAACATACAAAGGAACTCCCATCAGGCTATCAGCTGATTTCTCAACAGAAACTTTACAAACTGGAAGGGAATGGCACGATATATTTGAAATGATGAAAAAGAAGAACCTATAGCCAAGAATACTCTACCCAGCATGGCTCTTGTTCAGATTTGATGGAGAAATCAAAAGCCTTCCAAACAAGCAGAAGTTAAGAGAATTCTAGCTTTACAACAAGCACTAAAGGAACTTCTCTAGGCAGGAAAAACATAAGAAGGAAAAGACCTACACAAAATAACCCCAAACAGTTAAGAACATGACAGTAGAATTATACATATTGATAATTGCCTTAACTATAAATAGATTAAATGTACCAACCAAAAGACATAGACTGGCTGGGCAGATGAGACCATGTGCATGTATGCACTTCCACTTACCACATCACTCTATTTAACTCCATCAAATATATGTAAATATTTTATATTGTTAGTTTAATCATACTTCCATTATGGCTTTCAATTGTAGGTGTCTTTTATTTTTTTGTCTGGCTATTGATTGTGAAAACTGATAAACATCTTTTACTGTTGTGATTATGTGACTAGTATTCATTTTATTATCACTGTGTCATGATTGGTCAACAGAAAATAACAGAACTCTGTATCCCTAAATCTACCATTTAATGGAGAAATCTGTAATCAGTTTAAAATCCAGATGGATATTAGAATTATCCTGTAATTTTTTTGAAACATACAAATGCTCAGGTATTGTTTTTATCTCCAGAGTTCCAGATATGATTCTAATGAGCAACCATGCTTAAAAACACGTAGACTATATGATGATCTTTTGCTTTTACCTAGTTTGTTCACTTTTTCTGTTTCATATTCAGTGGTCCTATTTTCTTTAGTTTTTTTTCCGATTTCTCCATTTTTTTCTTTCTCAAGACTTTTATCAAGTGTAGTAGAAAAGGTTTTGTATACATATACATAGTCTGTATAATATATATATTTCAAAAAATTCATGGGTTTTTGCTTAGCTAAAAAATTTATGACATTTTTGTTCCACTTGTTTAAGTATGGATAGAATGCTAATTTTTCTAACTTATATACACTCAAAACTTCGATGTAGTTCCATTTATTCTGGCATTTATATTATTACTAAAAGTCTAGAAAGCTTATTATTTTAATGTTCTAGAAATTGAATGAGGTTTGAAACTTATAATCCAACTCTAAGAATATAAAGAAATAATATGTTGCTGAAAAAAAACTAGAATGACACAACTAACTTATCGTCCATCAAAATATTTACTTTCAAAAACTTCTGGTTTAAACACAGTGACTGTTTTATGAATGCTAGTAAAAGAAATCCCGTTTAGTAGAGGATAAAAGAGAAGTCTAAGGTACTATGAAATGAGTGCTTTACATACAATCTCAACTTATTAATTTCTCATTCTTAAGGAAAAAGGAGGCTTGAGGGGGTTTCCCATAGATCGCCAAACCTGACTTCCCTTGCATATAATTCTTTGACGCTCATCATAAGGCTGGTCCCAGCTGCTGAGCTAAACTTTCTAAATTACTTTCATTAGAATCTTGTCTTTGCTTTGAATAGTCCTCACTGTTCTGGTCTCAGTTGGATCTCTTCTTATTTGTATGGAACTGACCACAGATAATCTAGAACCTCTAAAAAGAAAGGGGGAAAGGCTCTAATGTTTCTTGAGTAGTTACTCGGTGCCTGATACTGTGCTAGGTATTTCCAGTTTTCATTACTCCTTGAGTCAGCTTTGTAAACTCAATCTTATTTTCTCCACTTTATAAATGAAAAAGAGAGAAACTTAGATCGCATAATAAAAGACCTAAAGGTGAATTAAACAGACTGAGTAGATCTGCCGCTCCTAAGGGAAACATTAGCTGAAAACAGTGACCTGGAAGTTGATAGTACATCAATACCAAGAATGTATAGAGTGAAAAGGCAGGAATGTAAAGGAACAAATTGGAGGTGAGGGAAAGGGAGAACTCCCTATGTTAAACAGGCAGAGAAAAGAGAGAAAGCAGGAGATAACCAAATATACTTTTACAGTCAAATATTCATTTCTTTTCTTGCTTGCATCAGCTAATTCTTCAGCAAACATGACCTAAAGAAACCCCTTAACATTCAAATGAATAGGTTAATCTGAAAACCCATTTTTCCTCTTAAGTGGTTATGAAAGTGAATATCTAAATTTAGCAGTAACTCTTCAGTTTGGCAAAATCTCAAGCCCTAAAAGTATTTTTTTTCTCTTGTATTTTTCCATTTCAGTGAGTGTAGCTATTTTAAATGGGAAAATGGAATTTAAACCTAAATTTAAAAATTAATGTCAGAGACAAATAATGATTTTTTTATGTTCTTGAAACAAGACAATTCTTAAATTTTATGCACACTTTTTCAAAAATATCAGGGAAAAATCATAGGAGGTTAACTAACAAATTTGCTTATAACTATTTTTGATAATGTAGAAATGCTATCTAAGCTGGAGACCAAAAATATCTGTTACACCAAGCACCAGAGTGGCTTGGAAGTGACAGAATTGCATTTACTCAGGAAACCCTCAGCTAGCAAACTAATTAAAGCTTGTCAGAGATCTGAGGTAAAGGATTAGGGCATGTTAATACACCTGCTTTTCCCTTTCTTGTCATCCTATTGAAAGAACAAAAGTTATACTTTATTTTCACACAATTAAGAAGGAAGAAAGCCTGGAACAGTGACAGAAAGTCTAACCAGCTGTTTGTCTTCCATTCTGACATAACTCTCAGACCTTCTTGTAACATGGACAGGTTGGCGTCAGTGGCTGTGTCTCCTGTCTTTGCTCTATCTTATTTCCATACCTCAGCTTCTGTTTTTCAGGGTTTAGACTTAGAACTACTCTTTTTTTTTTTTTTTTTTCTTCTTCATTCTCTCCTCAGATGGTTCTGCCCATCACTACAGCCTTAGGTATTGATATGATCAATATGCTGACAGGACTCAATTTGTTCCTCAGCCCACACTTTTCACAGAACCCTATTATCACAGCTAAAAATTCTCTCCGGTTTGTCTTTCCTCAAACTTGCCCGCCTCTCTCCAACTCTTGTTGTCCAAGTCCTTATTCCAAGTCCAGGTCCTTTCCCAACAAGACCAGCTTTTTGAGTCACCTGCCAGTCCCTCTTTTGCTCACTTCCTTGATCTTCTAAACAGCAGAGTGATCATTGTCCTTTGCTATAACCTAGTACTGTAAACTACTATGTCTAGTCCTGGTAGACCTTTAGTCATCATGTTCAAGCCACAGAGCCCTTCTTTCAGTTTCTTGGATGAACTGAGTTCTCTCTTGCCTCAGGCCCTTTGCGCATGCTGCTTCTTCCTCATAAGATGATGCCAACTATCTGATGCTATAACTGGCTCCTATGCACCCTTCTGCTCCTGTCTTATCATTTCCCCTCTGTCACAGAGGACTTTGCTGACTAGGCTTGTTATTATTATTTAGAAAAAAAGTACATACTTTTTGTACCAGCTTCTCTATTAATCTGTTTCTTTCATTCAGAGTACTTTCCAATGTCCATAATTGTCTCACATGTTTCTTCGTGTGCATTTTGTCTGACTCATTCAAGAGGTGGACAACTCCACAAGGACAGGGATGTGGTTAGTCTGGTTCAAACCTATATTCCCAGTATCTCTGAACTGAAAAATGTTTGATAAATATTTCTTGATGATTAAATAAACATTCTTCCTTAAAAAGAAATGCAGTGTGTATATATTCTTTGCCTGCCTCATTCTTCCAAAATTAGTTAGTAGTAAATGTAATTATATGTTGCAGAAGTTGTTTTATGAAATGTTGACAACTGTGATAATTGTTGTTTGGGATTTCATGGATGAAAATATTCATTAGCTTTTTAAGAATGTGTATCAGTGTTTTGATATCTAGTGACCAAATTTAGAAATAATGTTTTGGTTTTTGCAATGAAATATGTAATTTGTTGTTGTTCAGTTGCTCAGTCATGTCAGACTCCTGGTGACCTCATGAACTGTGGTGTGCCAGGCTTCCCTTTCCTTCACCATCTCCTGGAGCTTGCTCAAACTCATGTCCATGGAGTTGGTGATGCAATCCAACCATCTTGTCCTCTATTTTATTTTTATAATAAAAGACATACTATACATATATATAACATGCATATTGTATAAGGCATTTTTATATGTACATGTAGAGAAAATTAATCTTTCATATTGCCTATATATGTGAATTTTTATTTTTCTAAGAAAATGATTTTTCTTGACCTTATGTTCAATTCAACCCACCCTCTCAATTATTAATATTCAAAGGGATTTGTGGGAGTTAAAGACAGTAAACAAAGTGAGCTTCATTAAAATTTCTCAAAATGTTACAAAGTTCCTATTATTCAAACTGGCATTGGAATATAGGTACACAGCCATTATCACTCTTGTGTCACTAAGTTCATTTCAGTTCAGTTCAGTCTCTCAGTCGTGTCCGACTCTGCGACCCCATGAACCGCAGCATGCCAGGCCTCTCTGTCCATAACCAACTCTCGGAGTTTGCCCATACCCATGTCCATTGAGTCAGTGATGCCATCTAACCATCTCATCCTCTGTCATTCCCTTCTCCTCCTGCCTTCAGTCTTTCCCAACATCAGGGTCTTTTCAAATGAGTTAGCTCTTCACATCAGGTGGCCAAAATATTGGAGTTTCAGCTTCAACATCAGTCCTTCCATTGAATATTCAGGATTGATTTCCTTTAGGATGGACTGGTTGGATCTCCTTGCAGTCCAAGGGACTCTGAAGAGTCTTCTCCAACACCACATTTCAAAAGCATCAATTCTTCAGCACTCAGCTTTCTTTATAGTCCAACTCTCACTTCCATACATGACGAATGGAAAAACCATAGCCTTGACTGGATGGACCTTTGTTGGCAAAAGTAATGTCTCTGCTTTTTAATGTGCTGTCTAGGTTGGTCATAACTTCCCTTCTAAGGAGTAAGCGTCTTTTAATTTCATGGCTGCAATCACCATATGCAGTGATTTTGGAGCCCCCAAAAATAAAGTCAGCCAGTTTCCACTGTTTCCCCATCTATTTGCCATGAAGTGATGGAACTGGATGCCATGATCTTAGTTTTCTGAATGTTGAGCTTTTTTTTTTTTTTTTTTGAATGTTGAGCTTTAAGCCAACTTTTTCACTCTCTTTCACTTTCATCAAGAGGCTCTTTAGTTCTTCACTTTCTTCCATAAGGGTGGTGTCACCTGCATTACCAGAGAAGGCAATGGTACCCAACTCCAGTGCTCTTGCCTGGAAAATCCCACGAACAGAGGAGCCTGGTAGGCTGCAGTCCATGGGGTTGCTAAGAGTCAGACACGACTGAGCAACTTCACTTTCACTTTTCACTTTCATGAATTGGAGAAGGAAATGGCAACCCACTCCAGTGTTCTTGCCTGGAGAATCCCAGGGAAGGGCGAGCCTGGTGGGCTGCCGTCTATAGGGTCGCAGAGAGTCGGACACGACTGAAGCGACTTAGCAGCAGCAGCAGCATCTGCGTATCTGAGGTTATTGATATTTCTCCCAGCAATCTTGATTCCAGCTTGTGCTTCATCCAGCCCAGGGTTTCTCATGATGTACTCTGCATATAAGTTAAATAAGCACAGTGACAATATACAACCTTGGCGTACTCCTTTTCCTATCTGGAACCAGTTTGTTGTTCTATGTACGGTTCTAATTGTTGCTTCTTGACCTGCATACAGGTTTCTCAAGAGGCAGGTCTCAAGAGGCAGGTGGTCTGGTATTCCCATCTCTTTCAGAATTTTCCACCGCTTGTTGTGATCCACACAGTCAAAGGCTTTGGCTTAGTCAAGAAAGCAGGAATAGATGTTTTTCTGGAACTCTCTTGCTTTTTTGATGATCCAGTGAATGTTGGCAATTTGATCTCTTGTTTCTCTGCCTTTTAAAAACCCAGCTTGAACATCTGGAAGTTCACGGTTCACATATTGCTGAAGCCTGGCTTGGAGGATTTTGAGCATTACTTTATTAGCCTGTGAGATGAGTGCAATTGTGCGGTAGTTTGAGCAAGTTCACTATCCTAGAAAGTTCTCCCTTGATTGCCTGCTGACCATTGTTGTCAACTTTAATATATAAATATTCAAGGCATTCAAGTTAAATTTAAATTTCAGATAAATAGCTAATCATTTTGTAGTATAAATATGTCCCATGAAATATTTGAGACACACTTATACTAAGAAAAAATGTTGTTGTTATTGTTCTGAAATAGGAATTGATTGCGTCACTCCTAAATTCTAGATAATGTCAAATTTAGTATCTCAAGTGATATGTAAGCAGCATAGGAATGAATAAGCAGAGTTTGTCAGTGCTGCTTTTTAGAACAAGTTTGGACCACTTCACTTTAAATGAAGTATAAATTCTTCTGTAAGACCTTTTCCTATTTTTTCATTTTGCTCCTTTTCTTATCATCCCTGCCTCTATCTCTGCCCTCAATGTGGAAAGAACTTCTTACGATCTCTAGAACTTTGTGGTATCTCATTTCACATGAGCTTGGAAATTCTCTTACCTTAGATTGTTTGACAGCCAAGCATCCTTCAGTTCTTAGCCTGGAGGTTGCCTTCTTCAGTTTTTTTGGCACCCACAAATCTGGGCTAGGTCTCCACTATATTTTTAGAGCATCTTTCCCTTCCCCTGACATGTATAATCCTGCAGTGTTAAGATTCTTGATTTTAAGTGTGTGTTATGTGTGTGTGTGCATGTGTGTGCGTGTGTGTGTGTTAGTATGTATGCATGCTTGCATGTGTTGTCTTTATTGTCCATAAAACGGTATATTTCATAGTCTTTATATCCTTGTCTTGGCCTGGGCATGCAGTGTACATTTCTGTTGAATGACTAGCAGAATTATGATTTCTTTGCTGATACACTATGTACCCTCTTTATAATGAGAATCGTCCTCTCTTGTTTTTGCTCTCACTCTTGATAAGGCAAGAGTCCAATATAAGTAGAACTAAGATACAGTTTCCTGGAGCAATTTGATTGTAATTATGCATTAAGTTATACAGTATTTTAAATTGTATTTTTAAAAAGTCAAATTCAAAATGAAACATGAGCCTCAGTGTTCATAGCAGCACTATTTACAATAGCCGAGATAAGGAAGCAATCTAATGTCAGTCGACAAATGAGTGAATAAAGATGTGGTAGTGCCATACTATTAGCTGTAAAGTGTTGTGTACTTTGGATGTAGTAGATTTTATCATTAATCTGTTTACATCAACTTAGCAGTGATTTTCCCTTTAGCCAACTACTCTTCCATATGACATACACTTTAATGTTCTGTCAGTTAAGTTTACTAAGTCTACTAAGAATTAAGTGTTTTTTTCTAAAATTTATTATGTCCAACAATGTTGAGCGTCTCTTTATGTGTTTATTGGCCCTTTCTATATCTTCTTTGGATAAATGTTTAGTCAAATCCACTGCTTATTTTTGAAAGTTAGGTTATTGTGTTTTTATTATTGAGCTGTCATAGTTATTTATACGTCCTAGATATGTAACATCAAACATTTGATTAGCAAATATTTTATGCCCTACTGTAGGTTTGGTTTACATTATGCTGATGATATCCTTTGAAGCTCAAACATTTCTGATTTTGAAGAAATTGAATATATGTGCAGTGTTCTTTTATTTCTTTTGCTTTCAGCATCATCACTAAGATACCATTGCCAAACTCAAGGTTGTGGTGTTTATACCTCTCTTTTCTTCTTAGAGTTATTGTTTTAGCTCTTACATTTAGGTCTTCCCTGATGTGGCTCAGATGGTAAAAAATCTGCCTGCAACACAGGAGACCTGGGTTTGATCCCTGGGTCAAGAAGATTCCCTGGAGAAGGACATGGCAACCCACTCCAGTATTCTTGCCTGGAAAATTCCGTGGACGGAGGAGCCCGGTGGGCTACGGTCCATGGGGTTGCAAAGAGTCAGATATGACTGAGCTACTAAAACTTTCACTGAGCATTTAAATTTAGTTTTTGAATATGATATGAGGAAGAAATAGAATTTTAATCACTTGTATGTGGATATCTGCTTGACTAAGTAAGATTTTTCAAAAAGACTATTTTTTCCCTATTGAATTACCTTAGCATATTTGTTCAAAATCAAGTGACTATAAATGTAAAGGCTCATTTCTGAACTGTCAAATCTATTCCACTGAAACACACGTATCTATTTTTATGCCTATACCACATAAAGTATAGTAGTCTTGATACCATAGAACTATAATAAGTTTTGAAATTATGAGTTGTAAGCTTGCCAACTTTCATTTTGTTCTAAGATAGTTTTGACAATTCTGGGTTTGCTGCATTTCTGTATGACTTGTAAGATAAACTTGTAAAAGTCTGTAAAATGGACAACTACAATATTAATAAGAATTGCACTGACTCTGTGTAACAATTTGATAGCATTTCTGTGTTAACAGTGTTGTTTTCAGATTTATGACTATGGGATGTTTTCCTATTTATATTAGTCTTCTTTAATTTCTTTCAATGTGTTGTAGTTTTTAGTATACAAGTCTTATTTTATTTATTCGTAAGCATCTTATTCTTTTTTGTGTTACTAGAAATGAAATTGCTTGCTAATTGTATTTCAGATTATCCAAGTTAATATATAGAAATAAATATTGTAGTGCATATTGCAAAAAAAAGCTGTGGTACGTAATGTGTGTTGAAAAAATGATGTGGTATGTATACATGCACAATGAAATATTACTCAGCCATAAAAAGAATGAAATAGTGCTATTTGCAGTACTGTGTGAAGTAAGCCAGACAGAGAAAGATAAATATCATATGGTAGTGCTTACATGCGGGATCAAAAATTTGATACAAAAAACTTATTTATAAAACAGAAATAGACTCACAGACGTAGAAAATAAACTTATGGTTACCAAAGGAAATAGATGAGGTGGAAGAAATCAATTCAGAGTCTGAATAACTTTACTCATATACACACTATTATATATAAAATACGTAATCAACTGAGACCCCTGAATAGCACAGGGAACTATACTCAGTATCTTGTAATAACCTAAACAGAAAAGAATCTGAAGAAGATTATATATATATATATATATATATATATATATGTATAACTGAATCACTTTGCTGTATACTTGAAACCAGCACATTGTATATTAACTTTAATAAAAATAAATAATTTTAAAAGTATAATTTAAAGATTACTGAGCCTATGAGAATGTCATTTCTACTGGTCAGTCTTCTTACTGGTGATTTTGTGCTTTATCTTCCTAAGAATATAGGTAATTTTTGCCATATTATTTTCTGGGCTTTGAAAAATAAAGGGAAAGTAGAAAATATGCTTGATTTTTTAAGATCTCCTGCAGCATGGTAGTTAACTTTAAAAATGAAAAAAATGTATAAATTACTTGAATATGATATTATTACAAAACATAGCTATTGTAAATGTACTATGGAACCCTGTGGTAATGGCTAAGATGGTAATTTCATTCTAAACTGCAGTTTTCAATGGCTAATTTAACACAAACTCTCAATTTACACTGTTGACTGAAACTTTTCAAGCTTGTTTGCATCCCCAAGGGGAATTTTATGAAGAGATGAGACAAAATTCCCTTAAGCTGAGTTATTCAAGCATAGTAAAAATGATTTTCACCAGTATTAAAAATTTTTAGAATATTTTTGTGACTCATGTATGCTTCCTGGAATTGTCATCACTATTGTCATAGATGATTAGCCACACAAATATGGATGATATTCAATAACTGCTGAAATAAGAGATTGTCAGATGTTGCTTTAAAATTCTTTATATTAAGACTGAGCCAGGTAGCATGGCAATAAGGTAACTTTGGAAGTAAGAAATATTATATAACAGGATAACAAAAAGTTTACTTGTTAAGATGTCTTTGAAATAACTCCAGCATTATTTGAATGCTGTGGCAGATCACAGGGAACTGTTTACACACCTGTCTCTTCTTCTCTCTCAGTTGTTCACTACTCTCCCCAGCCTCACTTGTAGGGATGTGCAGACATGGAAGGTGAGCAGAAGCTTTGCATGCCACTCCCATGCATGTCCTCTCCCAGTAAAGCCCCTTTTCTAAGGCTTGATGCAGATAAGTCCAGTGACTATGGAAACCCGTATGTGGAATTCAGTGGAACCAGAAGATGGAAAGATGCTGGAACTCTGAGTCACTCCTTGGAATACCCACTCCAAACAGTGAGTCTGTGTGTAGAACAGGAAGGGTCATCCATTCTGGATTTGATATTCAAAATTCTACTGTGTTGAAAATTTTGAGTATATTTGTTATAGCAAAGAGCTTTAGCTACCCTAACTTCTTCAGTGCTATAAGAAACACCAAATAGTAGTCTCTTATTTAGAGTAGATATTTATTTTTTATTTATGTAAAAGTCCAAAGTGGACCACCCAGGGGTGAGTTACCTTGATCCACAAGATAGTCCTGGTTTGAAGAATTTACAATGTTGCTCAGACATCTTCTCATCTGTCATTACCTGTGGTTTGACCTGTGTAGTTCAGGACCTCTTATCACCACCATACCCATGTCTCAGCTAATCAAAGGGGAGAAAAGAAATAAAGAGTATGTCCTTTCTTTTAAGGGTAAGAGCTGGGTATTACATATATCATATCCACTCACATCTCAGTGAGAAGGTAGCCACATAGCCACATCTGGCTTCAAGAAGAACATATGCTTGACCTGTTCTTACAAAGAGGGAGGATAAAGTGGATATTGTGGGAGTATTAGTACTCTCGTTGCATACATTCTTGAAATTAAGTTTTGGTGCATATCTGAGGACCTGTAGGCTGATGGAATTAAACTTTTCTTTGGTTGCTCAAGCACAAGGCACATTCTAGCAGTTAGAAGTACCTCACTGTACATGTTCACTTCATGATTGTTTAGTTTAGATCTTATTCTTGAATGATAATATTCTCATGGTAAATAACTCTTTTTAAAACATCATTGTATAGATAAAATGATTAACTGGGTAGAGAACAAGGCCCAGGAATTGGAGGAATCACAATCCAGGGCACAGAAAGTTTTGGGAAGTTCTGCAGATAGTGGAGAAAATACATCAAGGTCTTTGTTTTTACTCTCTGCTTATAAACTTGTGATATTTGCGACGTTACTCAGGTTTTAATGTAATATATTTCCCATACATTAGCCTGAAGTTTCTTTCTGTTTGAACCAAAATAATTTCTTTGAAGTACTCTAGGTCTAAGATACCATAGTGGTGTCTAGTGGTAAAGAACCCACCCACCAATGCAGGAGATGCAAGAGACACAAGTTTGATCCCTGGATCACCCCATGTGGCAGTTCACACCGTGTGGCCATTCTGCATATTCCTAGGAAGCAGAAATCAGCTAAGTACAACCTGGCATTCAGTAATCAGAAACTGGGGCAGGAAAGTCCCCTGGAAGAGCACATCGCAGCCTACTTCAGTGTTCTTGCCTAGAGAATCCCATGGACAGAGGATCCCATTGGGCTACAGTCTATAGAGTAAGAGTTGGACATGACTGAAGCGATTTAGCACTCAAGACACCATAAATGTGGGCAGCTTAAGAGACTGAGCAAACTTTGTCATAGATATTTTCTGAGATGTGCTGAGTGGCCAGTCCCATAATTAATCTGATACTGTTGAATTCTGTTGCTTAAGTTACCCCCTATCAGAATTTATCTCTGTCTGTGGATTTCAGTTAAGGAAACTCACTTGTGTGGATTTTTGTTGTCAGTTACCAATACAAATTTCACATACCTCACACCCCCTACTCCTGGGTACTCTACTGGAATATAAAGAGCCTGTGTCTTTTCCCTGTCTGGGTTACATTAGAGACTTCCACATGTTCAGTCCTGACTCATAATTAGAGTGTCACACCATGTGGCAATTCCGAAGATTTCTAGGAAGCAAAATTCAACTAAATACAACCTGGCATTCAGTAATCAGAAACAGGAGGGCTCACTTTGCACAATGGCATCATGTGATCAAACAGAGAAGACAACATCAACACTAGCATTTTTAGCAAGCTCCTGGTAAACTGCAGATTGCAGGTTTGGTGGTTTATGGAGTAAAAATGATGCAAGATGACACTATTTTTCAGTCACTCTCAGAGTGATGGAAAGACATTCTCAAGATCATCATTTTTGATGATGAGGAAACAAAATTGAAAAAGGAAAGAAACTGGATAGCAGTTTAAAAATTAGGCCTGTGAGAAAAGAAGATATAAAGATTCATGTGTGAAAAGGAAGTAGAGTGATTAAGACTTCATCCTTGTCTGGGGACATCAGAGCATACGAGGGAAACAATAAAAAAAATCAAATTTGATAGTAAAAATTAAGTGCAAGAAGTGACAAACAGGTTTGGAAAATCTGTGAATAATTATTATGTATGGGAAAAAAGCATGCAGAGGGTAAACTTGTAAATAAGAGTGGTTCATGGTTTTCCTTCTTTGAAACTTGAAAGGTGATGATGGCCCAAATTAAAAACTGGTCATTAGAAAGGAAAAAAAAAAAATAGCAACTAAGCCTTAGCTACAAAACACATATGTTTCACCTGCTTGTTAATATGAGACATGGTTACTGGGAATTAATTCTCTAATGGACACTCTTGAGTCATGCTTTTTTTTTTTTTTTTTTTTAACCAAGAGGAATCTTGTGATGATAGGTATCTTATTTTGAAGTTGTAGAGAAGGCTAAAGAAGCAAATACATTTTTTCTGAAGAAAATATACATGGAAAAGGCTAAAGCCATGTTGCCAAAGGAACTTCTCATTTTGTAACTTCTAATTATCTTCAGAAGTGTGTATCATTGCAGTGTGCCCTTTGAAATCTACAAATTCAGTTCCTTTCAGCATAATAGATAAGCCAAATAGATCACTGGAGTTCAGGAGCCATGAACAGTCTCTCTTGTCATGTTAGTGAAGTTTGCCATGTTCTTTGGCTGAAAGTAATGATACCCCAAAGAAAGTGGTTTACACAAGGACGGCTTTATTTTGCACATATGAACTTGAGTCAGTTTAATAGATGAGCAGAGCGAGGGCTCAGGGTCATATTTTCCATTTTCTTAGCCTAATCCTCATGGTCACATAATGGCTGCCTCTCAGGAATGAAGTTCTACAGAAACCTCCAGAGGTAAAAGGAAGACCTAAGAACTTAACTTGTAAGTCTCCCTTTAATAAGGAAAGAATCTAAAGAAGACTGCCAAGAGAAGATGCAAAGCCTTTTTTTTTTCAGACTCTTAAGACTAAAAATGTCACTCTCTTTTGTCCTGGTGACTCTGAAACAAAGTTCTTGAAATGTAAATTAAGTCACTTAGACAACACTTAGATTTGCCTATGTTTAATATCTAGATTTCTCTTAAAGATAAGGTAACCATGTCTGGTAAATCTGATAATTTACACAATGGAATAGCTCAAAGTATACCACTCTGCTAGTAGCTTTCATATATTAGAGTAGTTTGCCTTATTGCTGTTCAGTTGCTCAGTCATGTCCAAATCTTTGAGACCCCATGGATTGCAGTGTGGCAGGCTTCCTTCACTATCTCCCTGGAGTTTGCTCAAACTCATATCCATTGAGTTCACTGAGAGCATGCCATCCAACTATCTCATGCTCTGCTGCTCTTTTCTGACCTCAATTTTTCCCAGTATCAGGGTCTTTTCCAGTGAGTTATCTCTTCACATCAGGTGGCCAAAGTATTGGAGTTTCAGGTTCAGCATCAGTCTTTCTAATGAACATTTAGGGTTGATTTCCTGTAGGATTGACTGGTTTGATCTCCTTGCCATTCAAGGGACTCTTGAGTGTCTTCTCCAACACCACAATTTGGAAGCCTCAATTCTTCAGCACTCAGTCTTCTTTACATCCAACTCTGACATCCATATATGATTACTGGTAAAACTATGACTTTAACTATATAGACATTTGTTGGCAAAGTGATGTCTCTGATTTTTGATATGCTTTCTAATTTTTTCATAGCTTTCCTCCAAAGAGCAAGTGTCTTTTGATTTCATGGCTACAGTCACCATCCCCAGTGATTCTGGAACCCAAGAAAATAAAATCTGTCACTGTTTCAACTTTATCCTCTTCTATTTCCATTTAAGTGATGGGATGCCATGAACTTCATTTTTTGAATGTTGAGTTTTACACCAGCTCACTCTATACTCTTTCACCCTCATTAAGAGGTTCCTTAATTCCTCTTTTCTTTCTGCAACTAGAGTGGTATCATTTGCATACCTGAGGTTGTTAATATTTTTCCCAGAGATCTTAATTCCATTTTGTGATTCATCCAGTCTGGCATTTCCCAAAATGTTTTTGGCTTTTTGTGTACTTGTGGGAGATCATTAAGGCATGGATATTTATTTTCTTTCCCCTGCCTTTTTTTTTTCCTCTTGTGTCCTCATGATCAGAGAATTAGATTACTTTTTATTTCAAATGAATTTCTTATAGTTTACTTTTTCATGAGGCTTTTTTTTTTTTTTTTTGGACATTTAGCATTTATTTGGAGTTCTAGTGAACAAATCATCCTCCAAATTAAACATTGTGAGGTTCTTGAATTGTGAGAATCTGTCATTCTTTTTGAATAAAATCTAGCAGCAATGGGTTAAGTCAAAAGCCTTTATGATGGGAAGGCATCCAGAAAATAAATTCTCAAAATAATTTACAGTTTTGCCATCCATGCCATATTACTCTGCAACAGAAGTTGCACTTTCGTATGCTAATAGCAAGTTATTTCATTACAAGCTATTCGTGTGGAAGCATAATCAATCTTAGCATGGTGTGTAGTTACTGGATATAGAGTTATTTCCAGAAGACATATATTAATGTACTCAGGTTTGCACAACAAATTAAGCACATCCATGAAAACTGTAGAAACGAGTGATTAAAATGTATGCATGATTTGTAATATTTCAAATTAACCATACATTATTCTGAAATTTTTCACCAACTAAAATTCATGATAGTGAAAACTTAGCATCTTTTTTCTTTTCTGTTAGTTTAGAAGAACATGGAATTTCTTTCCCTTGTTGCCCAGGTGGACTTTTAATAGTTTAATGACTTTAGCCATTTCAAATGAGAGCATTAATTAGTTTATTCCTATTACCTATTTTTAAACTCTCCATTAATTTTGTTGAAAACTTCCTAGCTTTCCTATTTATGCATCTACTTCAGGGAGTATTAGTATCAAGTTTCTCATTAACATTCAGCATGACTTTGAATCCAGGCCTTAGGATATAAGAATCAGCTTTTTGAATATTGCTTTATTTTCTTATTAAAATGTTCCAATTACTTTTTTCAAGAAGGATGTATACCTTTTGGAACTAGTGATCTTTTGCATTATTACCATATTATCCTTCTCACGACTTTACATTCTTCTAAGAAATAATAGACCCAGTTTCCCTCACAGTCAGTCTCTCCCATCAGGAAGCTTACATAAGCCTCTTATTCTTATCCATCTGAGGGCAGAGAGAGTGAAAAGCACAATCACAGGAAACTAAGCAAACTGACCACATGGACCACAGCTTTATCTAACTGAATGAAACTATGAGTCACACCATGTAGGGCCACCCAAGGCAGACAGGTCATAGTGGAGAGTTCTGACAAAACATGGTCCACCGGAGAAGGGAATGACAAACCACTTCAGTATTCTTGCCTTGAGAACCCCATGAACAGTATGAAAAGATAAAAAGATATGACACTGAAAGATGAAATCCCCAGGTTGGTAGATGCCCAGTATGCTAATAAAGAAGAGTGGAGAAATAACTTCAGAAAGAATGAAGAGGAGCCAAAGTGAAAATAATGCCCACTTGTGAATGTGACTGGTGATGGAAGTCAAGTCTGATGCTGTAAAGAGCAATATTGCACAGGAACCTGGAAGGTTAGGTCCATGAATCAAGGCAAATTGGAAGTGGTCAAACATGAGATGGCAAGAGTGAACATAGACATTTTAGGAATCAGTGAACTAAAATGGACTGGAGTGGCAAACTTAATTCAGATGACCATTATATATACTACTGTGGGGCAAAAATCCCTTAGAAGAAATAGAGTAGCCCTCATAGTCAACCTGAGAATCCATAATGCAGTACTTGGGTGCAATCTCAAAAATGACAGAATGATCTCTGTTAGTTTCCAAGGTAGACCATTCAATATCACAGTAATCCAAGATTATGACCCAACCACAAATGCTAAAGAAGCTGAAATTGAACAGTTCTGTGAAGACCTTCAAGACCTTCTAGGACTAACACCAAAAAAAAAAAAAAAAAAAATTGTCCTGGAATGGAAAATTAGGAAGTCAGGAAATACCTGGAGTAACAGGCAAGTTTGTCCTTGGAGTACAAAATGAAGCAGGCCTAAGGCTAACAGAGTTTTGCCAAGAGAATGCACTGGTCATAGCAAACACCCTCTCCCAGCAACACAAGAGAAGACTCTACACATGGACATCACCAGATGGTTAATACTGAAAACCAATTGATTATATTCTTTGCAGCCAAAAATGGAGAATCTCCATACAGTCAGCAAAAACAAGACCAGGAGCTGATTGTGGCTCAGATCATGAACTCCTTATTGGCAAATTCAGATTTAAATAGAAGAAAGTAGGGAAAACCACTAGACCATTCAGGATTGACATGAATCAAATCCCTTACGATTGTAGAGTGGAAGTAACAAGTAGATTCAAGGGATTAGTTCTGATAGAAAGAGTGCCTGAAGAACTATGGACAGAGGTTCATGACACTGTGCAGGAGGCAGTATTCAAGAGCATCCCCAAGAAAAAGAAATACAAAAAGGTAAAGTGGTTGTCAGAGGAGGCCTTACAAATAGCTGAGAAAAGAAGAGAAGCTAAAGGCAAAGGAGGTAAGGAAAGATATACCCACCTGAATGCAGAGTTCCAAAGAATAGCAAGGAGAGATAAGAAAGACTTCCTCAGTGATCAATGCAATGAAATAGAGGAAAACAATAAAATGGAAAAGAGTGGCAATCTTTTCAAGAAAATTAGAGATACCAAGGGAATATTTCATGCAAAGATGGGGTCAATAAAAGACAGAAACAGTATGGACCTAACAGAAGCAGAAGATATTAAGAAAAGGTGTCCAGAATACATGGAAGAACTATATAAAAAAGATTTTAATAACCCAGATAACCACAATGGTGTGATCTCTCACCTAGAACCTGGGATGCGAAGTCAAGTGGGCCTTAGGAAGCATCACTACAAGCAAAGCTAATGGAGGTGCTGGAATTCCAACTGAGCTATTTCAAGTACCAAAAGATGATGCTGTGAAAGTGCTGAAATCAATATGCCAGCAAATTTGGAAAACTCAGCAGTGTCCACAGGACTGAAAAAGGTCAGTTTTCCAATCCCAAAGAAAGGCAATGCCAAAGAATGTTCAAATTACTGCACTCATGTCACATGCTAGCAAAGTAATTCTCAAAATTGACCAAGCGAGGCATCAATGGTATGTGATTCAAGAACTTCTGGATATTCAGGCTGGGTTTAGAAAAGGCAGAGGAACCAGAGATCAAATTGCCAACATATGCTGGATCTTCGAAAAAGCAAGAGAGTTTCAGAAAAACATCTATTTCTGCTTTATTGACTGTGCCAAAGCCTTTGACTGTGTGGACCACAACAAACTCTGGAAAATTCTGAAAGAGATGGGAATACCAGACCACCTGACCTGCCTCTTGAGAAATCTGAATGCAGGTCAGGAAGCAACAGTTAGAAATGGAAATGGAACAACAGACTGGTTCCAAATAGGAAAAGGAGTATGTCAAGGCTGTATATTTCACCCTGCTTATTTAACTTATATGCAGAGTATATCATGAGAAACACTGGACTGGAAGAAGCACAAGCTGGAATCAAGACTGCCAGGAGAAATATCAATAACTTCAGATATGCAGATGACACCATCCTTATGGCAGAAAGTGAAGAGGAAGTAAAGTCTCTTGATGAAAGTGAAAGAGGAGAATGAAAATACTGGCTTAAAACTCAACTTTCAAAAAATGAAGATCGTGGCATCTGGTTCCATCACTTCATGGCAAGATGGATAAACAATGGAAACAGTGATAGACTTTATTTTCTTGAGCTCCAAAATCACTGCAGATGGTGAATTCAGCAGTGAAATTAAAAGACACATGCTCCTTGGAAGAAGAGCTATGACCAACCTAGACAGCATATTAAAAAGCAGAGACAATGCTTTGCCAACTAAGGTCTGTCTAGTCAAAGCTACTGTTTTTGCAGTAGTCGTGTATGGATATGAGAGTTGAACGTAAAGAAAGCTGGGCACTGAAGAGTTGATGCCTTTGAACTGTGGTGTTGGAGAAGACTCTTGAGAGTCCCTTGGACTGCAAAGAGATCATACCAGTTAATCCTAAAGGAAATCAGTCCTGAATATTCATTGGAAGGGAATCATTCACGCTGGGAATGATTGAAGGCAGTAGAAGTAGGGGGAGGCAGAGGATGAGATGGTTAGATGGCATCACTGGCGCAATGGACATGAGTTTGAGATGGTGATGAAATGGGAAGCCTGGTGGGCTACAGTTGATGGGGTCACAGAGTCAGACATGACTGAGCAACTTAACTGACTGAACTTAAGAAATAAATAAAAACCCCTGCCATTGAAAATAAACAACAGAATATTACCAAGTTAAGTGACAGGAACACCAATGAAAAAATACCTGCTGTTTTGGAATATAGATACAACCACAAACTATAGATTGTGGGTTTGTTTTGTGACCCTAAGACATGGCAGCTTGGTATCATTACCAGCTGTAACATTCTAGATTTATAAATATGTGGTATTCTAATTTATAAATATGGTTGTATGACTATTTAAGCCAAAAGTCTCCATCGAAATGGAGAAAGGGATGTTGAAACTCGGACCCTAAGTGCTAGATTATCATGTACAGATTGGTAAATGGGTACATAGCTGTTTGCAGCCCTTCCTTCACCCCCTTGGAGAAGGGTGTGGCAACCCACACCAGTATTCTTGGCTGGAGAATCCCATAGACAGAGGAACTTGGCAGGCTACTGTCTCTGGGTTCATAAAGAGATGGACATGACTGAGTGACTGACTTTATTTCACCCCCTATCTGGTAATCTCAGCACACCAGGTGAGGTGTGTGGGTGGTATCTGACATTAGGATCAAGTAAGACCCTGAAACCTAGAGACAAATCCCGATTCCATTTGGAAGTATTTTTAATTTATTTATTAAAATGTATTAGGTATTACAGATTTATACTCTATTAATTTGGCTGCATCCGCTTTTAGTTCTGGCATATGCAGTATTTTGTTGCAGTGCCCAGGCTTCTCTCTAACTGGGGCATACTGGCTTCACAGTGCATGGGCTTAGTACTTGGGCAAGGGAGTTAGCTGCCCCAGGCATATGGGATCTTAGTTCCCTGACCAAGGAAGGTGGATTTTTAACCATTGGACCACAAGGGAGGTCCCCATTTGGAAGTATTCGTATGTTTTGAAATACTGAAGAATTTGATCTTATCTTAGATATACCGCTACTTGTGGAATATTGTTAAGCATGGCATAATGAGATCAGTATGAAAATAATTGTGAAGCTTATTAAATAAAGAATAACAAGATATTTGGTAACACAGCATAAGACAAATATCTAATAGTTGAAACCATCAGATGTAAATATTTTAAGTTTCCCCTTATTGCTACCTTGTACTCTCAGATACATCACCAACTCAATGGACATGGATTTGGGTGAACTCCCGGAGTTGGTGATGGACAGTGAGGCCTGGCATGCTGCGGTTCATGGGGTTGCAAAGAGTTGGACACAACTGAGCGACTGAACTGACTGACTCTAAGATAGCATGTTGAAAGAAAATAAAATGTGATATTTTGGTAGTCTGATCATTTAATGGCCTGTGTAAATGTATAAGTAAATGTAACCCATTTATAATAATTGTGGTTACCAATAAGTTCTTTAGTAAACATTTTTAGAAATTCTGAGTATCTATATAATCTTACTTTTAAAATTAGTAATATCTATATATTTTTGTAAAAATGATACTTTGACACCATGGTTTTTTTGACAATTTGAGTTTGGTTAATTGAAGCCAAGATTTGTGGTTAATGCTTTTAGCTTTGAATTGTATATTTATTTTTTACTTGTCATGTTCAGTTTGCTTATATTTTCTAAGCTAATCTTGATTTCAGTGTTTCATTTCTACTTTCTGCCTTAGTTTGTAATTCATATTTCCTTTTCTATATCAAAATCAAGACTGTAAACAAGTTTTCTCAAATTTTTTTCCAACACTTTAAAAGACATACCAATAGATAAAGCTGAAAATGGAAAATATGTGTAAGTGAAGTTTGCTCCTATCTCTAAAGAAATAATAATTCCACTGATAGTTGCTCACAACACAGACTGAAATGGGGAATGTACAAGGCTGCTGCAATCCTGTGGATGAAATAATCCCTTAAGGGATGCTGCCATGTGAGGTCTATCATTTGGGAGTGATATTGTTGCTGCGCTGATAACCTCTGCATTATGTCATTGACCTGAAATAAACAAATGGACAGATATTTCTCTCGAGACAAATGAGTTTATTTAGGATCAGCAGAGAATTGCAGTTTGCGGTCTGCAACCATGGCCAGCCATATGAAAGTCCCCCCTCGGCAAGGGAAGGAGAACTCTTATAGAGGGGAAAACAAGTTGGGAGGGTGGTGGTAAACAAAGCTTCAGTGACTTTTCATTGGGTGAGTCTTTGCTGGGAAAAAATAGGGATGTTTCTTCTTCTTGTTGGACTCTATTGTCATCACAGGGCCTGAGAGCTCCTCCTTCTGGTCTCCCAATTCTAGTAAAGTGAGATTTCTGGCTATTAATTTTATAATGTTTATTATGTTAGAATGCCATGTCAGGAAGAAAGAGATTTTCCTCTACCCTTCTAAGTTCTTTTCACTGGTCTAAGAATTAAAATCGTGTGAGACAGATTAGCAGGAGAAAATTAAACAAAAGTTTAATAACACATACACATGGGAGGGACCCAAGAGAACTGAATAACTTGCCAAAATGGCTGAAATCATTACCGTAAGTACCATCATCAGCTAAAGACAAAAGAATATCTTGGGGAGGGGGGGTTAGTTTTTGACTTCAAAGGGTAGGAAGACGATTCACATAGAGATGAAAGAGCAAATGTTTGAGAAACAAATGTTTGCTGGGCCTGCAGAGACAATGGGACATAGTGAACTCTGTGCTGTCTTGAGTTCCCCCAGCACACCCAGCCCATATTATTCATAGGCATCTTAGTCAGTGATATCTTTATTCCAGGAACAGGCCCTTTATTCTGTTAGGCAGTTAAGGGGACAAGTCAAAGTTTCTTCCTGAGCCTATGGGCCTTGATTGTTTTACTGCAAAATAATCCACATGCCAGAGAGATATTTTAGGCTGGGAAATTTTGCTCCCCTAAAGCCAAAAGGAGCAAGAAGCAGTATTAAGTGAAGTTCCCACTGTAAAGAATGCTAGATGACATGGTTATTTATTTATTTATTTTTACTAGATTCAACTCAGTGTAGCTCAGATAAGTGGTAGCATGGAAAACATTCTGTGCTTTCTCACTAGTCCCATGTTCAAAATACTCAGTACTTTTTCCCATACACTCTGCCAGAGATTATTACCTCCTTTCCATCCACTTGTTTGTCTCAAAAAAGGTTAAAGAAGATGACAAGAAACTCTGATAATTAAAACATGTAATTTTGAGTTAGATATCTTCATGGAGAAGAAGAGACAAAATTCTGATGAAAGCAGGAAATCAAGGTTAAATTTTGAAATTAATCTTTCAAAAAAGAGTGGATTTTCAACTATTTTAAGTGCCAGAAGAAGCAGTGAGAAACAAATGTGATAATGCCTTGAGACCTCTCAGTGTTTGGCACTTAGGAATGCGTACTATATTTTGCTGCTCTTTGGGGAAGAAATGCTGTGTGACTTCTAGTGTATGCATGGTAAGTTGCTTCAGTCATTTCTGACTCTTTGCGACCCTGTGGACTGTGTAGCCTGCCAGGCTCCTCTGTCCATGGGATTCTCAAGGCAAGAATACTGACATGGGTTGCCATTTCCTCCTTCGGGGGATCTTCCTGATCCAAGCATCGAACCCACATCTCTTATGTCTCCTGCATTGGCAGGTGGGTTCTTTACTGCTAGCACCACTTGGGAAGCCCTGAATTTTAGTATACACGGAGAATAAATGAGATCCAAAGGCAACAGGAGAGTCATCAAATTTCCACAGATCTGATTCTTGGATTATTGTCCTTTTAGTCACCGAGAGATGGAACATCACATTGTGTGTAGATCACAAATGCCAAAGGAGAGTCTACTATAGAATAATAAAATTCTTTCTCTTTTTTGTGGGTAAACTAACCATGCATGTGTGTACAGTGGACAGTAAATAGCCCAAGGCTGCTGAGTTAATTTATAGCTCCAAAGAACAAATTAGTTTTCTCCACATACACAGTTTATGAGCTGAACAAATATTTATTTTATACAACAAAATAGCAAATATTTATTTTCTACAACAACAACAACAAATATTTTACAAGTTAATGGACATCAAAAACCTCTGACCAAGATTGTATTCTTGTAAGGTTAATAAAATCCCTGGCCCTAGGTGAGTTCTTGAAGCAAACAGTTATTCAACCATCATTTTTCCCCCAAACTTTAAAATTTTATTTTCTATTGAGGTATAGCCAGGTAACAACATTATGATAGTTTCAACAACATTATGATAGGTGAACAGCAAAGGGACTCTGCCATACATATACATGTATCCATTCTCCCTCCAGACCTCCTCCCATCCAGGCTGGCACATAACACTGAGAAGAGTTCTATGTGCTATACAGTAGATCCTTGTTGGTTATCCATTTTGGATATAACAGTGTGAACACGACCTTCCCAAAGTCCCTAACTATCCCTTCCTCCCCCCCGCAACCATAAGCTTGCTCTCTGAGTCTGTGAGTTTCTGTTTGGAAAATAAGTTTATTTATATAATTTCTTTTTAGATTTCACATATAAGTGATGTCATATAATATTTCTCCTTCTCTCTGACTTACTTCACTCAGTAGGACACTCTCTAGGCCCATCCAGGTTGCTGAAAATGGCATTTTTTCATTCCTTTTAATGGCTGAGTAACATACCATTGTATATATGTATCACATCTTTACCTATTCCTCTGTCAGTGGACAGTTAGGTTGCTAACATGTCTTGGCTATAGTAAACAGTGCTGCAATGAACATTGGTATGTATGTATTATTTCAGATCATATTTTTCTCTTGGTATAACCATTTTAATATATCCACTAGCCTTGGGACTATGAAAAGATAATAGGAAATATATTCTGCAGAGAAAAGCCAACCAGAGATTTAGACATTACTCATGATCATTAACAATAATCACCAAACTTAAATCAAATTTAGTTAAGTTAAAAAAAAACAGAACATGAATAGAAAAAGTCCCTTTAATTCCTTCTAAGAAAGCTGTGACTTTGTAGAAATATCATGAAAGAGATCTCACAATGTAACATGAACTTTTTGAAAAATGTGAACAAAATAATACTATCCTTTATTTTTATATATTTATTTTCATCATTGTAAGTAAACAGGCATTTTAGAAAATCTGAAACTCTAGACAAATTCACTAAGAAGATAATGGAAAATAAAATAGCTAACTGAAATGTTGATTCATCCTGATACTTTCCTATGTAAAACTTCAACGTGATTGATGGAAAAAATTAATTTGCTTTATATCATGCATTTTCTCCATGTCATTAAATATTCTTTATGTGACTTTTTATGACTTCATGTTATTATACTGGATTCATCTTTGAAGATTTGATCTAACTGTTTTTTTTATTGTTTGGAATATTTAGATTTTTCCCAGTCTTTTCTGGTGGCTCAGACAGTAAAGAATCTGCCTGCAGTGCAGGAGATGCAGTTTGATCCCTGGGTCAGGAAGATCACCTGGAGGAGGAATGGCAATCCATTCCAGTAATCTTGCCTGGAGAATTCCATGGACAGAGGAGCCTGGCAGGCTACAGTCCATGGGGTCACAAAGAGTCAGACATGACTGAGTCACACACACACACATACACACACACACACAATGAAATATTATTCAGCCTTAAAGAGAAGGCTGTATGTATGAATGACGCCTGTATGAACCTGGAGGACATGATACTGAGTAGAATAAACCAGACACAAGGAAAAATGCTATATGATCTCACTATGTGAAATCTAAAACCGGTGAATACATAGAAGCAGAATGGAAAGTGGGGAAATGGTTAGTCTAAGGATACAAAGTTGCAGTTATGTTGGATGAAGAAGTTCTAGAAATTGAATGTGGAGCATGATGGTTATATTTAAAAATATTGTAGTTTATACTGGAAATTTGCAAAAAGAGTAAATTTCAGGTGCTCTCAGTACACAAACGTGCACACACATACACACAAAGTACCTATAAGGGACAATATTGTTGTTTAGTCAGTAAGTTGTGTACCATTTTTTTGTGGCCCCATGGAGCGTAGCCCACCAGGCTCCTCTGTTTTCCTAGGCAAGAACACTGGAATGTGTTTCCATTTCCTTCTCTAGGGGGTCTTCCAGATCTTTCTTGCCTAGAAAGAACAAACCATTTGTTTGTTTTCCTTTGTGAATGCAAAATAAGAAAACCTTTTCTTCAGTCGTCTTTTTTAGCATTTTTAGGCAGACTTTTGTGAATTTTGTAAAAACAAAGGAATGGCTATTTGCCTTTTAAAATAGAAAACACTCATCTTTTATCCTGATGATTTCTGCACGTGTGTGTTTCAGCATTTATTTGAGTATCTGATTACTTCTACAGTGTTTTTTAGTGTGCTTGTGATCACTTTCATTTTTATATATGTACTTTCTCTGTTCCCTTAGACTCCCCCTGTCTATGTTGAGTGTTTCATTTCCTAATAAGGCACATTTTAAGTTTATGTTTATGTTTACCCTTCTGAATGTGTTCTTTTCTTTCATGGCCCCAAATCCTAATTCAATCACTCTTTACTGACCTGTGTTGGAAGTTGTAGGTCAGTGGTTCTTAAACTTTAGTATATAAGATTGTTAGTCAGGAAGCTCATTTAAATGCAAGTTGCAGGGCACCATTTCTTGAGTTTCAGATTTGGAACATCTGAGGTGATACCTGGGAATTTGCATTTTTAAATCTTACCCCGTGTGATCTAATACATACGGCTCTTGAATTGCACATTGATGAATGGTACAGATCTTCCTCAACCTACGATGGAGTTTTGTCTCAAACATACTGTACATCGCAAATGCATTGAGTACACCTAACCTACAAAATAGTACAGCTTAGCCGAGCCTACCTTGTGTGTGTTCAGAATACTTATGTTAGCCTATAGGTGGGTGAGAAACCATCTGAAGTAAAGCCTTTTTCATAATAAAGTGGGGACTATCTAGTGTAATTCTGAATGCTGTACTGAAAGTGGAAAACAGAATGGTTATAAGTGAATTGGTTGTTTTCTCCCGTGTTCTTACAATTTAGGGCTGAATGGGAGCAAGAGCTGCAGTTGCCTAGTATCAGGAGAGAGCACTGAACCACATACTGCTCACCTGAGAAAAGATCAAATTTCAAAATTTGAAGCACAGTTTCTACTGAATGTATATCACTTTTACACCAGTATGAAAAGTTGAAACATCATAAGTCAAGGGCTATCTGTAATATTCAAATGAATACAACATCTTGACTTCCACATAGTTGTTAGAAATGTCAATGCTCTGTTTGGAGAAGGCTTCTTGAAGGAAGTAAATACTGAGCAGGTCTGGAGAATTTGGTTTGTTGGAGATGCAACAGTTAATTTTCAGGAGAAACACAGACTGTATTCCAGAATTCTCTCATCTTCTGCCTTCACCTCATGGTGCCACCTCTGCAGCTTTAATTTATGTGCATCATGGTATCTGCCTTGTCTGCTGTTGTCTAGTCCAAGAATGTGCCATTCTTCAAATACATACTCACAGGATAGAAAAGAATGGATAAGAAATTGCTAAGTGGCATGAAGACCCCATAGTAAATCATCATAACAGTGAAAACAGCATACCAGGTAAACAGAGAACTTGTTTAAAATGTTCTCTGGATTCTCCAGCCTCTGGTTTTCTGCATTTCTGACTTGATCATGATCCCATGGTCTCCTATTTACTTTTAATAGGACAGGTGAAATATATATATGAAATATACATAAATATGTATAAAACATATAAATATATATGACAGATGATTATTTAAAATTATATATATATAGGAAATAGTGAGAGAAGACTTGAAGTTGGTTAATGCCAACAAAATACCTGTTAAGTACACTAAACAGTTTTTACTTTAACTTTTTTATTATTGGCAACTTCAACTGATGTTCAAAAAAATCCTGTCTCTAAAAGCACTTGGTTCTGAGATCTGTTTTCTAAAGTTTCTATGTGTTATTGTCTGTTGGATTTAAGTTCCATCTAGAATTACCGCAGGAAAAATTTATTAGATACTTTTTACTAATGCTGTATTGGATAACTCCAGTTGTTAACAGAATATATTGACATTAGCTTTCTTTATTTTAATTATCTTGGTAGCATCTATAGTTGTATATTTAAACAACAAGCTGAGATAGAATATTATTAGTGAATTGTTTCTAGTTGTATATCTTTTGGATTAGCTGCAATAATGAGCACATATTCTATGATGTAAAATGTGGAAATACAATAAATATCATGAATATAAGTATCCAAAATGAAATTGATTTCTTCACAATTTACTTTTAGCTGAAGAAAATGGGAGAAGTAGTTACCTAGTACTTGAATAGAAGCCACTATAATAAAGAAGAGACCAAACCTGCAGGTGTATAATTGGTATTGATTCAAACTGTAAAAAACCAATAATGTCTAATTTTATGGCTGTGGAAAATGCATTATTTTTTCTTGGAATATTAAAAAGACTTAGGTTTCTTTTCAAAATGGTAGCAAAAGTATCTGGGTAAAGTTGAAATAAGGCATTTACTTTTCTATTAAGAAAAGGCATATTATGTTTATGATTTGAAAGAGCTGATTGGAACTTAGGAATTATATCATTGCTTTATATCTTATAAAAAACAAATATGTAGTTTTATCTGATTGCTGAAACATATAGGTAAAATGCAACTTTAACTAGGTACAACTTTATTTTCAAATTATTTTTAAGCATTAAATATCTCTTATTTATAAAATATTCAATTACTTTATGAAAGACAAGATACTTCTGAGAGTTCATTAATAAGGAAACTGAGTGGAAGTCAGGAGATATGGATATATTATCTGTTTCATCATACTATTTAGGGTCTAGGACAGTGTTTGGCAAATAAAATTATAAAAATTTCTAGGATGAATGCATTAATGAATATTTCTGATTCTGCTACCTTTACAAGGATGTAAATAATGCAACTTCATTTTTTTAATGATAAATTTAACTTCTAAGCCCTTATTCTGTTGGGGAGGAAGAAATGCATTCTCAGTCAATTTCTAGGTTGCTCCTATATTCTACTGGACCTAAGTTCAAGGGTGGGGTTAATATAGTGTATTGACCCCCAGGGGTCATCTGTACGTAAGCCCCCACCACACTCTGAGAGAAGCCCATTGACTAGTTGGTCTACAGCTCTTAGAACGCCCAGGTCCCTACTGAGCTGGCCCTTGGCTTTCATTTCACAGTTACAATTGCATGCTGTAATACATGTAATATGTGTAATTTCACAGTTACTGCTACATGCTGTAGTCTCCCTCTCTTCCATCAAAATCCAGGAGATGATCGAAAAGATACTTAACTAAATAAAAACAGAGATAATTAAATAGCTGAACTCAAAGGCATGTTTGGAAACTTTTGGTGGAATAAGAATAATGGAGTCACATAAGACAGGACTGATTGAAGACAGAAATTACAGCTCAGGACTTCTGTGGGTGCCTCCTGATGAAGAACATGCACACAGTACTAAACTCACATTCAGGAATGGGTGAAACTGAGAGCAAGGGTGATTGGCCTAGGCTGGGGGTGATGAGGTGCTGCTGTTTATTCTCTAGACCTCATGCCCCTCCCTGGGGTCTAGTATCAATGTGATTTCTGAATCTAGTTGAGAACAGCAAGTCTTGGATCTTGATTTGAGGGAGCAGATGAGTCTCAGGGTGGCTGGACACAGCCTAGGGGAATAGGATATATCCAGGATCAGGGGAAAAGTTTCAGTGCTTCCCCACCACCACTGAATATTCTGTCCAGATGCCAGTGTGTGTCTCTGCCCCAAGAACAGATACAGCATACAGTTCAAAAGAGGATTTAGCTATAAATATGAGTGCACAATCAAGGCTTAGCAGATGTTTGAGGAAAAGCTACACTATAAAATACAAATAAATAGCAATTATGAACTATAAAACAGGGAACTCAAAGCCACTATATGGTGGAAAGGATTCATTCTGAGATGCAAGGAATTCTGAAAAGCCTTATAAATACATCAACTACCAAGACTCACTGATTCTTAAGGATTTTATCTGTCCCTATGGCTTTGCTGAGAAAAGAGCACAGGTTCTTTCTGCCTTTTGTGGGAGATTCTATTACCTTCTCATCCTCAGAGGTAGGGTAATCCTCTGTGTGGTTTTCCAAGTACAGTTTGAGTTTACACCTGTTTTTAGGTAATTATCTATAGTGTCCCTTTGATAATAAAGTGTATGATTATTTATTTAAGGATTATCTGAGGCATGGGGTCGAGGTCCAAGGTCTCTTTCCTCAGGGGCCTGTGACTGCCTAAATATCTTTTGCTTCCTCTTCAGACAGTCCACCTTCTTCCAGATTGTAGAATTCTGTGTAGGGGATGGTTAAACTTGTGATGGACTTCCCTGGTAGCTCAGTTGGTAAAGAATCTGCCTTATGATAGGCAACCTAGTTCTTCTTCATCAGGTAATCTGCCAAGTCTGCTATCTGTTTGCTGAGTGAGTCCTCTTCTGGGGCTCTTCCCCCCCCCTTTTTTTTTCCACTAAAGCTTCCCTAATCTTAAGCAATAAGTTCAAATGGCTTAAGTATTCCAAATGGGGAAGAGGAAATAGGTAAAATGAAGAGTGGTAATAATGCACACACACATATACATGTTAATATTCTAAATTCTGTCCTACAACATCACTAAGTGCCCTGTGGTCTTTGGGAAAAATATTTAAATACTCTCAGCCTTTTTGTCCTAATCTGTAAGCCCTCAGGACTTTGAGGTTCTTCCTAACCCTCATGAGAAAATCATCCAGTTTAGGGTTTGTAGGAACTTTGTGCATCAATCAGCCAAATCTTTCACCCTATATAGATCTTCTTTCCAAAGATTCGTGCCATGTGATTATCCAACCACCATAATGATACTTTAAAGAATGGACTAGAGGAGATAAGAATAACATTTATTTCTAAAAATTAAATATAAAGAGTGTGTTTGTGCCAGTATCATACTCTTTTGATAACTGTAGCTTTGTAGTACAGTCTGGAGTCAGGAATGTTGCTTACTCCAGCTTCATTCTTCTTTCTCAAGATTGCTTTGGCTTTTTGGGGTCTTTTGTGTTTCTATACCACATGACCTAGCAATCCCACTACTAAGCATATACCTTGAAGAAATCATACTTGAAAAAGTCAAATGTGCCCCAATATTCTTTGCAGCTCTGTTTACAATAGCTCATACATGGAAGCAACCTAGATGTCTATCAACAAATGAATGGATAAAAAAGTTGTGGTACATATATACAATGGAATATGACTCAGCTATAAAAAGGAATCCATTTGAGTCAGTTCTAATGAGGTGGATGAACTTAGAGTCTATTACACAGAGTGAAGTAAAAAAGAGAAAGACAAATATCCTATATTAATACATATATATGGAATCTAGAAAGATAGTACTGATGATACTACTTGTGTGGAAGCAAAGGAGACGCAGACATGAATAACAGACTTTTGGACACAGTGGGGAAGGAGGGGGGTGGGATGATTTGAGAGAGTAGCATTGAAATGTATACATGACCATGTGTAAAATAGTCAGTGGGAATTTGCAATATCACACAGGGAAACCAAAGCCAGCACTTTGTGACAACTTAGAGGGATAGGATGGGGAGGGAGATAGGAGGGAGATTCAGGAGGGAGGGGACATATGTATAACTATGGTCATTTCATGTTGATGTATGGCAGGAACCATCACAATATCAGAGGCCAGTGATATTGGCAGTGATTTTGGAGCCCCCAAAAATAAAGTCAGCCACTGTTTCCACTGTTTCCCCAACTGTTTGCCATGAATGTAAACTAATTATCCTTAGTTAAAAATTAAAATAAATAGAAAAAGTTTGTTTGACAGAAAAGAATTCAGAGGCCTGTGAATACTGTGGAAGGCTGTGGAAAAAGACAAAGTGCTGCTAAGTAAGCACAGTTTTTGGACATATCTAACATTGGCATCCTGTCCTCAAGAAAGGCAGTTAGAATTTGTTGCACCTCATTGAAGAATAGATAAAAATTTTTTAAAAAACAACAAAAAGCTTGACCCAGTGCTTGGTTCATAGTAGGTTCATAGAAAATAGCAGCTTGTTTTTATTTTTACTGTAGTGGTGATGGTTCTTAAGGATGTGAGAAGGAAACTGTCTACAGAAAGCAAATTACACAGAGAAGGCCAAGTTATCTTCAGAGTCTGCTGTGTTATGCCCAGATCTCTCCCCTGAATAACCTGGTTATGAGACAATTTCAGCTGATCAACTGCCCAAATTTAATGGCCCAAATTTAGGCATCATCGCACTTGAAGGGAAAAAGCCTCCATCTCTGTAGTTTTTCCCTCGTAAGAATTAGAAGTTTTTCCCTCGTAAGAATTAAAGGTTTTTCCCAGTGATAGGATGAGTCACCAAACCCTTGTGTTCCCGTGTCCACCTTGCTCAAGCCGCAGACCCTTCACTGTCTGACTGTACTTGTTGCGAGTCATCAACATTCACCTCCTGGGTTATTTGCATCCTTATTTATTTATTTTTTCATTTATTTTTATTAGTTGAAAGCTAATTACTTTACAATATTGTAGTGGTTTTTGCCATACATTGACATGAATCAGCCATGGATTTACATGTGTTCCCCATCCCGATCTCCCCTCCCGCCTCCCTCCCTATCCGATCCCTCTGGGTCTTCTCAGTGCAACAGCCCTGAGCACTTGTCTCATGCATCCAACCTGGGCTGGTGACCTGTTTCACCCTTGATAGTATACTTGTTTCAATGCTATTCTCTCAGAACATCCCACCCTCGCCTTCTCCCACAGAGTCCCAAAGTCTGTTCTGTACATCTGTGTCTCTTTTTCTGTTTTGCAAATAGGGTTATCATTATCATCTTTCAAAATTCCATATATATGTGTTAGTATACTGTATTGGTCTTTATCTTTCTGGCTTACTTCACTCTGTATAATGGGCTCCAGTTTCA
This sequence comes from Odocoileus virginianus, assembly GCF_023699985.2. Lineage (NCBI taxonomy): Eukaryota > Metazoa > Chordata > Mammalia > Artiodactyla > Cervidae > Odocoileus > Odocoileus virginianus. Next base: position 53,201,209 of record NC_069675.1, on the reverse strand, counting down.
TCCATCTCATTAGAACTGATTCAATTGAATTCTTTTTAATGGCTGAGTAATATTCCATGGTGTATATGTACCAAGCTTCCTTATCCATTCATCTGCTGATGGGCATCTAGGTTGCTTCCATGTCCTGGCAATTATAAACAGTGCTGTGATGAACATTGGGGTGCACGTGTCTCTTTCAGATCTAGTTTCCTCAGTGTGTATGCCCAGGAGTGGGATTGCTGGGTCATATGGCAGTTCTATTTCCAGTTTTTTAAGGAATCTCCACACCTGTTCTCCATAGTGGCTGTACTAGTTTGCATTCCCACCAGCAGTGTAAGAGGGTTCCCTTTTCTCCACACCCTCTCCAGCTTTTATTGCTTGTAGACTTTTGGATAGCAGCCATCCTGACTGGCGTGTAATGGTACCTCATTGTGGTTTTGATTTGCATTTCTCTGATAATGAGTGATGTTGAGCATCTTTTCATGTGTTTGTTAGCCATCTGTATGTCTTCTTTGTAGAAATGTCTGTTTAGTTCTTTGGCCCATTTTTTGACTGGGTCATTTATTTTTCTGGAGTTGAGCTGGAGGAGTTGCTTGTATATTTTTGAGATTAATCCTTTGTTGCTTCATTTGCTATTATTTTCTCCCATTCAGAGGGCTGTCTTTTCACCTTGCTTATAGTCTCCTTTGTTGTGCAAAAGCTTTTAAGTTTCATTAGGTCCCATTTGTTTATTTTTGCTTTTATTTCCAGTATTCTGGGAGGTGGCTCATAGAAGATCCTGCTGTGATTTATGTCGGAGAGTGTTTTTCCTATGTTCTCCTCTAGGAGTTTTATAGTTTCTGGTCTTACATTTAGATCTTTAATCCATTTTGACTTTATTTTTGTGTATGGTGTTAGAAGGTGTTCTAGTTTCATTCTTTTAAAAGTGGTTGACCAGTTTTCCCAGCACCACTTGTTAAAGAGGTTGCCTTTTTTCCATTGTATATTCTTGCCTCCTTTGTTGAAGTTAAGTTGTCCATAGGTTCGTGGATTTATCTCTGGGCTTTCTATTCTGTTCCATTGATCTATACTTCTGTCTTTGTGCCAGTACCATACTGTCTTGATGACTGTGGCTTTGTAGTATAGTCTGAAATCAGGCAGGTTGATTCCTCCAGTTCCATTCTTCTTTCTCAAGATTGCTTTGACTATTCGAGGTTTTTTGTATTTCCATACAAATTGTGAAATTATTTGTTCTAGTTCTGTGAAAAATACCATTGGTAGCTTGATAGGGATTCCATTGATTCTATAGATTGCTTTGGGTAATATAGCTATTTTGACAATATTGATTCTTCCAATCCATGAACACGGTATATTTCTCCATCTATTTGTGTCCTCTTTGATTTCTTTCATCAGTGTTTTATAGTTTTCTACATATAGGTCTTTCGTTTCTTTAGGTAGATATACTCCTAAGTATTTTATTCTTTTTGTTGCAATGGTGAATGGTATTGTTTCCTTAATTTCTCTTTCTGTTTTCTCATTGTTAGTGTATAGGAATGCAAGGGATTTCTTTGTGTTAATTTTATATCCTGCAACATTACTCATCAAGAAACAAAGGGAGAAGAACCAAATCAACAAAATTAGAAATGAAAATGGAGAGATCACAACAGACAACTCTGAAATACAAAGGATCATAAGAGACTACTACCAGTAGCTCTATGCCAATAAAATGGGCAACTTGGAAGAAATGGACAAATTCTTAGAAAAGTGTAAGTTTCCAAAACTGAACCAGGAAGAAATAGAAGATCTTAACAGACTCATCACAAGCACAGAAATTGAAACTGTAGTCAGAAATCTTCCAGCAAACAAAAGCCCAGGACCAGACAGCTACACAGCTGAATTCTACCAAAAATTTAGAGAAGAGCTAACACCTATCTTACTCAAACTCTTTCTGAAAATTGCAGAAGAAGGCAAACTTCTAAACTCATTCTATGAGGCCACCATCACCCTAATACCAAAACCAGACAAGGATGCCACAAAAAAAGAAAACTACAGGCCAGTATCACTGATGAACATAGATGCAAAAATCCTTAACAAAATTCTAGCAAACAGAATCCAACAACATATTAAAAAGATCATACATCATGACCAAGTGGGCTTTATCCCAGGAATGCAAGGATTCTTTAATATCCACAAACCAATCCATGTAAACACCACATTAACAAATTGCAAGATAAAAACCATATGATTATCTCACTAGATGCAGAAAAAGTCTTTGACAAAGTTCAACATCCATTTATGATAAAAACTCTCCAGAAAGCAGGCATAGAAGGAACATACCTCAACATAATAAAAGCTATATATGACAAACTCACAGCAAACATTATCCTCAATGGTGAAAAATTGAAAGCATTTCCCTTAAAGTCAGGAACAAGACAAGGGTGTCCACTCTCACCACTACTATTCAACATAGTTTTCGAAGTGTTAGCCACAGCAATCAGAGCAGAAAAAGAAATAAAAAGAATCCAGATAGGAAAAGAAGAAGTAAAACTCTCACTGTTTGCAGACGACATGATCCTCTACATATTTGCATCTTTAAAAGCAGAATTGTGGCCTCGGTTTTCTTGGGGGTTATTTTCCCAACTTTCAAAACTTCATATTTTTCTTAGAACTTTGAGTCCTCTTGAAAATATCCACTTGCTGTCTCCTTCACTATCAGTGTGAAAGTCTCTTTCTTAAAGACAACACCATCCAGACACAATGGGAGACATGGGAATCAGGAGCCTGGCAGGCTACAGTTCCTAGGGTTGCAGAGACACAACTGAAGCAACTTAGCCCACATGCAGCACGTGTTAATCCCAAATTCGTAATTTATCCCTATTGCCCCAACCTTGAGCTACCAAAAATTTTTGATAACAAATTGGGAAAGGATCATTCTTACTTTTGAACTCATTCTCATTGACACTTGGCAGCAACTTTTACCATGAAAGTTCTTGGTTTTGGTGGTGTTTTTAAACTAGGCAGCAAATGAAGAAAACAAAGTCTCAGGGATTTAGAGATTTATCTTCTCTTAGGATCTCTTTCCTTTCATGAATATTTACATTGTGGATCCAGCTAATTCCTTTATACTGAAGACATAGGGTATTTGAATGTTATTTTTAGTTTGAGGCCAATCAACAAAGGACACTTTGTATTGTACATGCTCCTGCTCTGCCAGTGGACTCACAGAAGGGGAGGGGACAGTCTTACTGATGTACTTGCATTTTTTATCGTATTCCTCACGTTAAAAAGGGTTCACAGAACAACAACAACAAAAATGTAGAAGACAGAAAAAAATGGATTATGTGCATAAAACAATGACTTGTCATTCATTGTGTCATACTGGGAGCTACTGGGAGGTCGGCCCTTGTCTCTGGAGCCTTAAAAAAAATTATCTAGTTTTCATTGAAGGAGACTCCTGAAGTCTTACAGAACCAGGAACACCATTAGGCATCATGGATGCCAGTGTTGGGGCTTCCCTGATAGCTCAGTTGGTAAAGAATCTGCCTGCAATGCAGGAGACCCCGATTCGATTCCTAGGTCAGGAAGATCCCCTGGAGAAGGGATAGGCTACCCAGTCCAGTATTCATGGGCTTCCTTGGTGGCTCAGATGGTAAAGAATCTGCCTGCATTGCAGAACACCTGAGTTCGATCCCTGGGTTGGGAAGATCCCCTGGAGGAGGATAAGGCAACCCACTCCAGTATTCTTGCCATGGACAGAGGAGCCTGGCAGGCTGCAGCCCATGGGGTTGCAAAGAATTAGACACGACTGAGCGACTTTCACTTTCACATGCCAGTGATGGGGCTTCCCAGGTGGCACTAGTGGTGAAGAACCTGCCTGCCAGTGCAGGAGACCTGTCAGATGTTGGTTTGATCCCTGGGTTGGGAATATCACCTGGAGGAGGCATAGAAACCCACTCCAGTGTTCCTGCCTGGAGAATCTTGTGGACAGAGAGGAGCCTGGCAGTCTATAGTCCATAGGGACACACAGCATTGGACACTACTAAGTGACTTAGCAAGTACACATGCATGCCACTGATACAGAATTTTATCAAATATGTGTTATTGATTCAGAAGCATTTTGAGAAAACTTAGTATTAGGCCATTCTTGATGGGTTTCATCTAAAGGTGTTTCCAGTAATGTGAAAAGTCAACATAAATATGAAGCATTATTGCTGCTATCTCCAGGGGATCCTTGTAAAATTCTGGAAAGAGGGAAAGTGACTTTTGATCAAGCGAAGCTTTGCTCGTGTAATTACATTCATCACCTGTTCTGAATGGCTGCTGCAGTGCAGAGCTGGGAGCTTCAGCTCCGCAGAATTTCAGAACAGCAATAGGAGATGGGAAGTTAACTGGAAGATTTTAAAAGAGTACAATTTTTGTATCATCATCACATCATCACTTCTGTCAATTTTTTGTATGGTATTATTTTTTTCCTGCCCCCTGCTCCAAAATGCAGTCCTTGAAGGCATTTCTTTCTGAAGATATCCTACTTTTTTTAAAGCCTTCCATTTTGTTAAACTGTAATGATGTAAAGTAATTAGCCTCCAACTAATAAAAATAAATGGAAAAAATAATAATAAAATAATAAATAAATAAAGGGACCTCCGACTAGACTGCATTAGCATAGCTATTAAATGTACAGCTTTTGGCATCACACTGACATGTGTTCCAATCCAAGCTCTGCCACTTCCAAGCCCTGCATCTCTGTACCTGTTAACTTCATCTCTCTTAAGTCTCTGTTTCCCTTACTGTGATAGGAGGGTGATAGTGGTAACAGTAGAGATGTCAGTGGGTTTTAAGAGAGTTAAATGAGATAAGCAAAAAGAGCTATCCATAAATATCCACTGGGGTTGTTAGTATAGTGTGTATGAGCAAGATGAAACCTTGAACTGACCCTTTCACACAAGTCAGCTTTTTACACATTTATCAAAATTGTTTGCCTCTATTTTCCTATTACTTCAGACAAAAGTAACTCTAAGGACATAATTACACAGACCTGAGCTTTCATTTTCTTTTCAATTTTTAAAAATTATTATTATTTTTTGTCTACACTATGCAGCTTGAGGGATTTTGGTTCTCCAACCAGGAATTGAACCTGGGCCATTGCAGTAGAACTACTGTCTTAGCAGGGAGTTCCCTGAACCTTCATTTTCTACTTAAATTCATTAATATGCATATGGTTTGCATGCAAATGAGTAGGTCCAATTTGTACAGGTAACGTAGAATGTAATATGGAAAGTTAACTTGACCCTGTAATCACTGGATATGTGTTTGGCTAGTTATTTGGACCACTTGTCCTAGAGATGGTAAAAGGTATTGACTGTGAAAATAGAAAGAGAAAATTCTCAAAATCTGCCTTAGTGAACTTTGAAAGATATTTTTGAGATAAAACAGAAGATCTTTGTTAGTATAGAATTATACTTGAACTTTGGTTTGTTTCTAGGAAGTGGCATTGTTCCTGTTTTATACTAATAAGACTAATAAGTGCAGATGAACAAAAAACTTAAGGATTGAATTTCTCTGGATTAACTTCTACTTTCTGTTTGTCAAGTGCAATCAGTTTTCTTTACATTTTTTAAGCTAAATGTAAGCTAAGAATTTGCATAAAATATCTGAACCTACATTGATTTGAATTGAAGTAATCTGGTTCCCTTCTTTTGGTGAGACTGAAATTTGAAGCCTGAATAAAAGGTGCTGCCGCTTTCACAATTTATAAATTGCTCACAAAATCTCATAACATAAATAAAACATTTAAAAATGTTCCAATGTAAATGAGTCATAAAATTATACTTCAGTCTTTTTAAAATTATACCAGAGATGAGTTAAATAATTTAAAACAGAGCTCATAAAGTTTATGCTTCTATATTTTTTGTTTGGTCTTGGTATAGGGGGAAAAAAAATATATATATATATATATATACACACACACACACACACACACATATATGCATTTTGTAATTTTTTTTTTTTTTTGTTTTGGCTGCACCACGTGGCATACAGGACCTTAGTTCCCTGACCAGAGTTTGTCCAAACTCATGTCCATTAAGTCAGTGATGCCATCAACTATTTCAGCTTCTGTCACCCCATTCTCCTCCTGCCCTGACTATACAGACCTGTGTCAGCAAAGTGATGTCTGCTTTTTACTACACTGTCTAGGTTTGTCATTTTTTTGCCTCCTTTTATAGCTCATGGAGTTCTCATGGCTATTATACTGGAGTGGTTCGCCATTTCCTCCTCCAGTGGATCATGTTTTGTCAGAACTCTCCACTAACCTGTCCGTCTTGGGTGGCCCTAAATAGCACGGTTCATAGCTTCATTGAGTTATGCAAGCCCTTTCACCATGACAAGGCAGTGATCCATGAAAGGATCCCATGCTAGTAAGGTTATACTCAATCCTCCAGGCTAGGGCTTTATCATTATGTGAACCGAGAACTTCCAGATTTTCAAGCTTGGTTTAGAAAAAGCAGAGGAACCAGAGATCAAATTGCCAACATTCGCTGGACCAGAGAAAAAGCAAGGGAATTTCAGAAAAAACATCTACCCCTATTTCATTGACTACGCTAAAGCCTTTGACTGTGTGGATCATAACAAACTGGAAAATACTTAAAGAGATACCAGACCATCTTACTTGTCTCTTGAGAAACCTGTATGAGGGTCAAGAAGCAACAGTTAGAACCCTGTATGGAACAACTGACTGATTCAGGATTGAGAATGGAGAAATATCAACAACCTCAGATGTGTGGATGATACTACTCCAATGGAAGAAAGTGAAGAGGAACTAAAGAGCCTTTTGATGAGGGTGAAGGAAGAGAGTGAAAAAAAAAAAACAGCTTAAAATTCAGTATTAAATAAAAAAAGTAAGATGATGGCATCTAGTCCCATCACTTGATGACAAATAGAAGGGGGAAATGTGGAAGCAGTGACAGATTTCCTCTTCTTGGGCTCTTAAATCACTGTGGATGGTTATTGCAGCCATGTAATTAGAAGGTGACTGCTTCTTGACAGGAAAGTGTGACAACCTAGCCAAAAAAAAAAAAAAAGCAAAGACATCACTTTGCCAAAGAATTGATGCTTTTGAACTGTGGTGCTAGAGAAGACTCTTGAGAGTCCGTTGGAAAACAAGAAGATCAAGCCAGTCAGTCTTAGAGGAAATCAACCCTGAATATTCTATGAAAGGACTGGTGTTGAAGCTAAAGCTCCAATATTTTGGCTACCTGATGCAAAGAACTCACTTATTGGAAAAGACCCTAATGCTGGGAAAGATTGAAGGCAGAAGGAGAAGAGGACAGCAGAGCATAAGATGGTTGGATGGCATCACTGATTCAATGGACATGAACTTGGGCAAACTCTGGAAAACGGTAAGGACAGACAAGTCTGGTGTGCTGCAGTCATTGGGATCACAAAGAGTAGAACAAGACTTGGCAACTGAACAACAAGAACAAGGTTTGTCATAGCTTGTCTTCCAAGGAGCAAGTGTTTTTTTAAAATCTGTGGCTGCAGTCACTGTCTGCAGTGATTTTGGAGTCCAAGAAAATAAGATCTGTCACTGCTTCTACTTTTCCCCCTTCTATTTGCCATTAAGTCATGGGACTGGTTTCTATAATCTTAGTTTTTTTGAATGTTGAGTTTTGACCCAGCTATTTCACTCTCTCTTTTCACCCTCATCTAGAGGCTCTTTAGTTTCTTTTCACTTTCGGCCATTTAGGGTAGTATCAACTGCATATCTGAGGTTGTTGACATTTCTCCTGGCAATCTTGATTCCAGCTTGTGATTGATCCAACCTGGTGTTTCGCATGATGTACTCTGTATATAAGTTAAACAGGGTGATGATATATATAGCCTTGTCATTCTCCTTGTCGTACATGTGTATACAATAGTTAAATGAGAAATAACGTGAACCAACACTGGCAATTGGGGTCTACTAGATTGTTTTTAAGCAAATTTCAGAGATAACCGATATAAAGTACTTACCAAATAATCTGACATACAGCACAGAGTCATTTATTAACATTATTGGCTATTATTTTTATATGTAAGATGAAACAGTTATTTGCATAAAGGTTTACAACACTTTGTTGAATTATTTGAAACCAGAAATGAAAATAGCAATAGAATGTGTAACAAGTACAATAATTATTTTGGTTAAATTGCATGAGAGAATTTGGTCCATGGTACATTGATCAGTATTGCTGCTTTGTTTGCCATGAAATGGAGATAACATGTTTCCTTTCCTTTATATCGATAGATGAGACTGAAGATTTGTCCAAGTTTTCTTTAAATGCATTGCTTTCTTTTTACCTCCTCCTGAGCTGACAATTATACAGTGGAGTAACAAATAGATCCAAGGAATTAGATCTGTTAGACAGAGTGCCTGAAGACCTATGGACAGAGGTTCCTGATACTGTACAGGAGACAGGGATCAAGACCATCCCTCAGGAAAGGCAAAGTGGTTATCTGAGGAGGCCTTACAAATAGCTGTGAATAGAAGACAAGTGAAAGGCAAGGGAGAAAAGGAAAGATATACCCATTTGAATGCAGAGTTCGGAAGAATAGCAAGGAGAGATAAAAAAGCCTTCCTCAGTGATCAAAGCAAAGAAATAGAGGGAAATAATAGAATGGGAAAGACTAGAGATCTCTTCAAGAAAATTAGAGATACCAAGGGAATATTTCATACAAAGATGGGTTTGATAAAGGACAGAAATGGTATGGACCTAACAGAAGCAGAAGATATTAAGAAGAGGTGGCAAGAATACACAGAAAAACTATACAGAAAAGATCTTCACGATCCAGATAATCATGATGGTATGATCACTCACCTAGAGCCAGACATCCTGGAATGAGAAATCAAGTGGACCTTAGGAAGCATTACTACCAACAAAGCTAGTGGAGATAATGGGATTCCAGTTAAGCTATTGCAAATCCTAAAGGATGATGCTGTGAAAGTGCTGCACTCAATATGCCAGCAAATTTGAAAAACTCAGCAGTGGCCATAGGACTGGAAAAGGTCAGTTTTACTTCCAATCCCAAAGAAAGGCAATGCCAAAGAATGCTCAAACTACCACACAGTTGCACTCATCTCACATGCTAGTAAAGTAATACTCAAAATTATCCAAGCCAGGCTTCAACAATAGGTGAATGGTGAACTTCCAGATGTTCAAACTGGATTTAGAAAAGGCAGAGGAACCAGAGATCAAATTGCCAACATCAGTTGGATCATGGAAAAAGAGAATTCCAGAAAAACATCTATTTCGGCTTTATTGACTCTGCCAAAGCCTTTGACTGTGTGGACCACAACAAACTCTGGAAAATTCTTAAAGAGATGGGAATACCAAACCACCTGACCTGCCTCTTGAGAAATCTGTATGCAGGTCAGGAAGCCACAGTTAGAACTGGACATAAAACAACAGATTGGATCCAAATAGGAAAAGGAATATGTCAAGGCTGTATATTTCACCCTACTTATTTAACTTATATGCAGAGTACATCATGAGAAACGCTGGGCTGGAGGAAGCACAAGCTGGAATCAAGATTGCCAGGAGAAATACCACTAACCTCAGATATGCAGATGACACAACCCTTACGGCAGAAAGTGAAGAAGAAATAAAGAGCCTCTTGATGAAAGTGAAAGAAGAGAGTGAAAAAGTTGGCTTAAAGCTCAACATTCAGAAAACTAAGATCTTGGCATCTGGTCCCATCACTCCATGACAAATAGGTGTGGAAACAGTGACAGACTTTATTTTTTGGGCTCCAAAATCACTGCAGATGGTGACTGCAGCTATGAAATTAAAAGACACTTGCTCCTTGGTAGAAAAGTTATGACCAACTTAGGCAGTATATTAAAAAGCAGAGACATTACTTTGTCACAAAGATTCATCTAGTCAAAGCTATGGTTTTTCCAGTAGTCATGTGTGGATGTGAGAGTCAGACTATAAAAGAAGCTAAGTGCCAAAGAATTGATGCTTTTGAACTGTGGTGTTGGAGAAGACTCTAGAGGATCCCTTGGACTGCAGGGATATCCAACCATTCCATCCTAAAGAAAATCAGTCCTGAATATTTATTGGAAGGCCTGATGCTGAAGGTAAAACTCCAATACTTTGGCCACCTCGTGCGAAGAGTTGACTCACTGCAAAAGACCCTGATGCTGCAAAAGATTGACGGCAGGAGGAGAAGGGGATGATAGAGGATGAGATGGTTGGATGGCATCATTGACTCACTGCACATGAGTCTGAGTCAACCCCGGGAGTTGGTGATGGACAGGGAGGCCTGGCGTGCTGCAGTCCATGGGGTTGCAAAGAGTCAGAAATGACTGAATGTCTGAACTGAACTGACTAAACTGAGCTGACTGCTTTCCTTGTTCTTCTTCTGGGCTCTGTGAACTTGTCTTTCCAGCCCAGTTCCTCATGAGCTGGTGTGTGCTAAGTTGTTTCAGTCATGTCCTACCTTTTACGACTCCGTGGACTGTAGCCCACCAGGCTTCTCTGTCCACAGTCTTCTCCAGGCAAGAATACTGAAGTGGATTGCCATACCTTCCTCCAGGGCATCATTCTCATTCAGGGATAGAACCCATGTTTCCTGTGTCTCCTGCATTGCAGGCAGATTCATTACCACTAGCAGTACTCGGGAAGGATGCTGCAATTTATGCAGATGGTGAAGACAGTATATTATTTCATGAGAGAATTACTTCCTACCTTTGCTCCAAGTTTTCAAGCTAATGGTGTCTGTATTTTCCTTCTGCTTTGATCAATAAAATAACATTAATAGATATACTGATGTTAAACATTCTTATACTCTGTAATAAATACATTATTCCCACTATTTTTTTTTCAGATGCTACTTAATTACTTATGCTGCCATTTTATTGGGAAATTTTGAAATTATATTCATTTATCAACTTAGTATATGTAACTTTAGATTCCTGGAGTCATTCATTCATTTATTAATTTATGTGTCATTAAACAAATGAATTGAGTATTTAGTCTTAATGGAATTTGTAGTCTGGTCACAGATGCCTGGAAGTGTTCTTGAAGAAGTGACATCTAAATTGACCTCTATGTTCTTGGCTGCTGTATCACAGAGAGTTGATTCTCTTAACTGACTCAAATAAGAGATGCAGTTTTATTTATTTCATACACAGCAATGAGGACTGAGGATTATAGGCTTAGTGAGGTATTTATACCAATTTTGACATGTGGCTTCCAAGTTTAGGTTCAAACTATCAGCCTTTCCTAGCCATCAAGAGGGTTGACAGAGAATCCAGGACAAGTGTCCTTGTGGAGGTGCACTGAAAATTGCACATAAGTGTTCTGCTCCCTTCCCCTGACCATATTTAGTTGCAGAGGAGATTGGGACATATATTCTATACTGAATAACCAGACATCCAGCTAAAATGTGGGTGCTACAAAGTAAAGGAAAAATGGATAAAGGGTGGACATTAGCATCCTCTGCCAAAAGCTCTAAAGGAGTAAGTAGTAATCAATCAGATGAAAGATGTAAAGAAGGCAAATTAGTGTTTTAGTTGACTTGCAGTCCATTAAAGGATATGGGAAGCAAATGAGATTTTATAATGAGATATTGAAAATTCAGTGAGAGGCATGCGCAGAGCATTGACCACTGAAGTCCTACATTGAGGGGCATGCAAGCCAAACTCGGAAGGCAGAATGGGAGGGGCTTCCTATCTAGGTGGAAATCTGAAGAGTGAAGTTAACTACCAAATAATGGGGAACAGGTGTTCAGGGCAGAGGAAGCATGAATTTCCAAGGCCCTGACATGAGAATGAGAATAGAGAGGTTAATACACTGAAATAATTTCAGTTTGGCAGATAGGCACTTTGAGGGCAAGGCATGGCTAGAGATGAGACTCTGAGGAGTCAGCTGGAGGCAGATCATGCTTTATGCCATGCTAAGGGCATTGAACTTTATTCTAGAGGCAAGAGTAAACTATTTAAGAGTTTGGGTAAGGAGGTAGGTAAATGCTATTTGTCATTCTAAACCCAGCTTGAATTATAGCTGCCATGCTAATTCCAGGAGCCAAAGGAAAAAGGTGCAAAGCATGAAAACTTTCTTCCAAGTCCTTGAGAATAAACCTAATATAAATGTTTCCAATATAATCTAGTGTAGTTTTCATAGCTATGAGCTACTTTATGTAGTTACTGATAGTTCAGTTTCTGCTATTCTCCTTACTCATTGATTGAACTGGGTAGCGGTTATGTTCTGAGAAACAAACAAAATCAGTCTGTCATTAACACAGAATAGAATTCATCTGTGTTATAAACAGATTGATCATAGAATGGGAAAGAGAAGTAAGAACCAGAAAAAGAGAATCATAGTCATTAAAAATAAAGCAATCAACCATCCCAACAGTGGATGACAGGAATGTGATATGGTGCTTTATGATATGTATTGTCCAAACATTGGCTTGTTAGCTTTGTCATTGAAGTAATCCTGGGCTCTGGTGATTGAGCCTCATGTGTCCGTATCAAGTGGCAAGTCTTTAAGAAACCTATGTTTTATTTTTATGATGAATATAATTTTTTTCCAAATGTATTTGTGCTTCTTTTAATAAAAAGGAAGCCCTTTGTCTCTTTCTCTACTGTTTCTATTAAGTATTGTTCCAGAAGGATGTCCTGTATTGTTCCTTTCTCACATTCCCTTTCTTATATTCCTGATGATTGGAACCATACATTGTGTTCCTGATGATATGGAAATCCAGATTTGAAAAATACTGATCTGGTCAATGTCTGGAATGAAAGAGGACTGAGAGATTATCAAAATTCATGAATGAGCAGGGGGAAACTCCTAAAATGCCACTCTATTGGTTTAAAGTGAGAAACAGAATGGTTGCACCTGGTGGAAATGTTCTATCAGCATAATAAGCTTATGTTGCTCTTTGGTTAAGCCAAATCATTGCCAGACGTCCTTTATTGATTTACCAACAGAAATGACTGTAACCCAGACTAGAAATGGTCCTGTCGGCATGATCAGCATTTTCTTTGCTCACAGATAGGCTTATGTGGGACTCAAGAAGTTGCTTGGTGAGCATGGAATCAAGAGATTTAGGTGAATAAAATGTCAGTACATCCTGCTGGGATCATATGATGCTCCTGGCTCACTTCAGATCCAAGTGTTGAATTTTAATTTAACCTTCAAAGTATCATCTTGTATCTCTCATTTTCAAGTCCTTAGGGGGCGTGGTAACCCTCCAGTGTTTATTAGTATATGAAAGAGAAATTGCATTAAGAACAAAAATAGTTTAGATATTACCATGTTAAACTGAAGCAAAAAGACATAGCATGTTATTTGGGTCCATTTTTTGCACTTCCAGATGCTTTTTTTTTAATCAGCTTTCACTTTTATTTGCACTGGCCAGAGGGGACAGACTGTGGCTCTCAGAGCTGAACCCACTTTGTTTTATTTGCTTTGTGATAACATTTTTAACTGACGTATCACATGAAGGGCTTCCCTGTGGCTCAGTGGTAAGGAATCCGTCTGCCAATTCAGGAGACATGGGTTCGATCCCTGTGTTGGGAGGATCCCCTGGAGGGGTAAATGGCAACTCATTCCAGTATTCTTGCCTGGGAAATCTGATGGACAGAGGAGCCTGGTGAGCTACAGTCCTTGGAATCACAAAAGATTCTTACATGACTTTGAGACTAAACAACAATACATGTAAATCCATGGCTAATTCATTTCAATGTATGACAAAAGCTACTGTAATGATGTAAAGTAATTAGCCTCCAACTAATAAAAATAAATGGAAAAAAAAAAACAACAATCATGTGAAAAAATCACATATAAATCTGGAGTCTTGGCTGCCATATTGAAGGAGAGTACAGAGATGGCTGGGCATCTGAACGATTCTTTTAATTAATAGAACTAAAAAGCTAGACAAAATGTGCAAACTTCCTTTGAATATATTGTGATATAGGAAAACAATAAAAATCCCAAAATACTAAAAAAGAAAAAAGGAAAGTTTGAAAGATTAGTGCCCAAACTAGATTTTACCTATGGGTTATGTGGCAAGGCTTGTTTCAGTTTTCTGTTGAAGATACATAACCCAGAGTAGAAAGGATATAAAGTCTGCTTTTTGCAGGAGATGGTGAGGTAAATAAAAAACTCCTTTCACAGAGTGGGAATACTAAAGGACAGCATCAAATTATCATTAAACTAAATCCAAAAAGAATGAAACTATCTTGTCTTTATTAACTTGGACGTGAGTAGAGGAAAAAATCAATGCTTCCCTGTAAAATTTGGGTTGTCCTTCAACAAGTTTTGCAGCCAGAAATCATGCTATCTGTGTGTTCAAACCCCAAAAGAAGAATTTAATGTAGGTTGATCCCAGGAGGATAGTAAACTAAGCAATTGGCAGAAACAGATTTTCTGGAAATATGAAAATTTACACAAGGCATAAATACTTTCCAAAATATTTTTGAGATATATATCAAAAATAATGTGTTTAAGGTAAAAAATAATTAATATATACTATAAGTGAGAGCCAGTAAACAAAGCATAAGAGAATTACTTTTTTAAAAGCTACAGAGAATGGGATTATCAGACATAAGTAAAAAAAATAATTTTATGTAATATATTTTAAGAATTAAGAAAGACTTAAAATGTTAGCAATGAAAAAGATATTAGAAGGAGGGAGAGGAGAAGCCTGAGAAGCCGCAGCAAGCTGGAGCCGCCGGAGGACCTGAAGAAGAAGCAGAAAAACCTGTGAAAACTAAGACTGTTTCTTCCAGTAATGGAGGGGAAAATTCCAGTCGCAGCGCTGAGAAGCGATCAGCTGAAGATGAAACTGCAGACCTCCCAACAAAGCCTACAAAGATCTCCAAGTTTGGATTTGCCATAGGTAGTCAGACGACAAAGAAAGCCTCAGCCATATCCATCAAACTTGGCTCAAGTCCTAAAGAACCGGTTCCAACTCTTGCTCCAAAAACCCTTTCAGTAACAGCAGCTTTTAATGAAGATGAAGATAGTGAACCAGAGGAAATGCCTCCAGAAGCAAAGATGAGGATGAAGAATATTGGAAGGGATACACCAACATCAGCAGGACCAAATTCCTTCAATAAAGGAAAGCATGGGTTTTCTGATAACCAGAAGCTATGGGAGCGAAATATAAAATCTCATCTTGGAAATGTCCATGACCAAGACAATTATATGATGTGTTTTGAAATTGGGGTGTGGGATGGGTGTAAAGTTAAAAGGAACAGTTTCCTTTTTTAAGGAATGGTATAAGACTATCTTTGGAGCCATCTTTTTTTCTTTTTCTTTTTTTAAATATTGAGTGGTACACTAATAAATGAGAATTTGAAATTAGAAGTAATTTCTGTTTTATATACAGATTTCGAGACATTTACTAATTTTGTAGTTTCATGTGATTAGTTTCCAAAGGTTACAGATACTAAAAAAATCAGAAATGGTACCTGTCTAAGAATTGCATATTTTTTTAGACACAACTATTAGCACATTAGGAGGGAAGCAAAAAGTTGTCTATTTAAACTGTAGGCCGTTACTCTAACTTAACTCCCTTATTAACCTAAACTTGCCTGGCTCCCAGGAACAGCCTTATAGAGAAGGGAATATTGTATTGGGAGGAAAATGTTACTGGACTATTGACTGAGAAAGTAAATTAGATAAAATACAGCTTTTTTTCTTCCCTAATGGGCATTTGTTTAGTTTCAAATCATCATTAACTAGTTATTGCATTGCTATCAGTGGATACAGATGCTTAGCTCTTTAGAAAGAACATTTTAAAATTTTACATAAACTGTTGAGTATTTAAAATAGCCCACTTCACTTTAAAGGGTTTTGTCTACCTTCATTAGTCTTCAAAGAACAACCATTTGCTACCAAAGTAAATCAGTATTTTGAATGTGCTTCTCTTGATTTTTGTTATTAGCTAGTTCCTGTAAGCATTTCCACCAGATCTTGAGGCAAATCATAAGGAAGCTGTTTTTTTTAAAATAACAAACCACCACCAAAAATTTAAATGAACATAATAGTTAAATGTTTGGCTGTTCTTATTTTTTAAAGGGTATAAACACCAAATAAAAGTGGGGGGGAGCAACAATGTATGAAGATGGAAGATAAGAAAGATGCACTTTCTGTAACTTTATCAAAGCATTTATGTTACTAACTTGTGAAATCCAATTTGATTTGAACTTATTAACAGGAATTCTTATTTAGCACAAAAATATGGTTTACTTTAACTGTATACTTGCTAACCATTGGCCTCTCAAAAGCACATTTTAGATACTGAAAATGAAAGAAAATGCATCTTTAAACATATTTTATGGAATCTTCGACCACATATACTTTGTTAATCTATGTGTTGTAGGATTGTGTTTATTTTGTATTTTTGTATTGTATATGAATTCTTTTTTAATGTGACAGTTAAACACATCTTTTAAAGCATAGACACACATAGAAGAAACATACAGTATAATGATTTTCCTTGAAAACTACAATGTTAGATTTTGGAGGCAGCTTCAGACTGATTGGTGGTAACTACTTGCTCTGAGCTCTTTTAATAAGTAATAACTCCAGAGAAGCAGCCTGTATATGTTCCTAATACTTTGTTCACTTGCATTTGAGTTTAGAAACCCCAAGTAAAGCAATGGAAATGTATATAGAACTATTAGTTCTTACTTACATGATTTAATTATATCAAGATACGTGAATTTAACTTGCTTAAATGTAGGCAAACTTTCCATTTTTGTTCATTTTGATGTTTATGTTGAAATAACACCCCTCTCCTACATTTCATTTTCTTGACTCAAATATCAACCTACGGTCAAGATGGGAGAGAGAAACAACTAAGATGAATGTCTTTACTAAAATACCAATAAATTTGTCAAACTCTAAAAAAAAAAGAAAAAGATATTAAAAGTGACACAATTTAAAATGACCTAAATAGGACTTCTAGAAGTTAAAATTATCTGTGGTTGTGTGTGTAATGATGTAAATTAAAAATTCTTTGAGGTGAATTGACATATACTTCCCAAAGGAAGAATTAAATTGTTTCAGATGAACCCTCCCAAACAAGAATAACTAAAAAATTAAAAGCACTAGAAAAATGCTAAATGAGCAAGCTCTTGAGAGTCAAGATTTGGAAGGGGGAAATCCAAACTATCTGTGACTATCTGCCAATTACAAAGCAATGAATAAGGCAACTAGGAGGTGAGGAGAGTTTTTGGTAGTTTCACTAGTCTAGGGGGAAAGAAACTGAAGTTCAGGAACAAATGGTCTGGAAGGCACCTGTTCCAGTTACTACTGCTGCATACAAATAACCCCAGATGTAGTGTTGTATAACAACTTTTATTGTGCTGGAGAGTCTGTGGTTCATGGATTCTTTGAGGTGACAGCAGAGTGCCTTATCTTTGCTCCGTAGTGTTTGAAGCTTCAGCTGGGAAGATTCAAAGGCTGGGAGAAGTGTGATGTCTGGGGACTGGAATAGTCTGGAGGATGAGGAGCCTTCACATATATGTACAGGACTTGATGCTGGCTGTCAGCTGCAACCTCTGCTAAGGATGCCAAACACAAGATGTGACCTTGTATCTCCAAACTTTCTAGCTGGGGCTTCCTCTTAGCATTGTGACTGGGATTCAAGAATGAGAATCTCAAGGAAAAAAAGGCACAAGTCCAAGGCCTTTCTGTGACCTATAGTCAGAAATCACATGCTAGGATTTCTATTCTAATATATTAATAAGGTTGTCACAGAGGCTTGTTCAGGATCAAGATAAATGGACATAGATTGTTAGGACCATCTTTGGAAATTATCATCTGCCACAACATCCCACATTTTTATCTGGGACCCTGGAATGCATGGAATATGGGGATCAGATTTTGCAAAGAAAGAAGTATGTGTTTGTTGCTCAGTCATGTCTGACTCTGCAACCCTGTGGACTGTGGCCCACCAGGCTGCTCTGTCCATGGGATTTCCCAGGCAAGAATACTGCAGTGGGGAGCCATTCCCTTCTCTAGGGGATCTTCCCGACCCAGGGATCAAACCCAGGTCTCCTGTGTTGCAGGCAGGCTCTGTACCATCTGAGCCACCAGGGGAGCTTCCCAAAAGCCTACTTTCAAATCAGCTCAGTCTCTTACTAGATTAAGATGATATCTCTCTACCATAATATTCTGCTCACAACCAAGCTAATTTCTCTGGGAGAAGATATCATCATCTGTAACCTCTTATTTATTCTACAGTGTATAAGAACATAGTGTATAGTACACAGTATATGTGACATAAATTGTGATATTAAATTAATAATAAGACATTAAAAATACTGATTGAAACAAAGAGAAAAATATAACAAAAAAGTAATCCACCAAAGATGCAAATATTAGAGTTATCAAACAAGGATATTAAAGTTCTGTAAGTTAATATGTTCAGGAAATTAAATGTCAAATGAAGATTTATAGCAGAGGCAAGAAGCTATAAAAAGAATGAAATAGAAATTCTATAATTGAAAGTTAAAATAACTGAAATGAATTCAATAGCTTTAGTTAATAGCTTTAGTTGCCAGCGGTTAGGCAAACCTGAAGAAAGAATTTGTGAAGTGAAATATGTCAGAGTTAATATCCAGAATAAAATACACAGAAAAGAGAAGTTGAAAAACGTAAAGGTTGACATACAAGAATTTTCCAAGACTGATGAAATACATGACTACACAGATTCAAAAGTTCCATGCCCTTCAAGAAAACTGCATGTGGTTATTTCATAAGAAATCTTCAAAAATGAAAGGTAACTCTTAAGAACACTAAGAGAAAAAAAGACATGTCAACTTAAGAGACAACTGACTTTTAGCTAGTGACAAAGAGGTCAAATAAGAGACAATTGACTTTTAGCTAGACAAAGATTACCAAAGAATAAACTAGTTAGAGTACTGAAATTGCTGTCATATAATTTTTATCCTAGCTGGATAGTATTCATAAAGAAAGTTGAAATAAATAGACTTTCATGTAAACAAAATTGAAATTTATTACCAGCAGATCCACATTTGAAGAATGTACTTGAGTGATCTTCATGCAATAAAATGATCTTGAATGGAAACATAGAGATAAAGAATGTAGAACAAAGAGTAAATGTGTAGGTAAATTCAAATGAATGTTGACTATGTAAAACTATAATAATAATGTTTTTTGAGGTGAAATTTGAAAATAATTAAATGTATGACTCATAAACACACACATATACACACACACACATGCTTGAGGGTAGAATCATCAGTAAATAAAAGTTAACTAATCTAAAATTGTTGCATTGTCCAGATTTTGGTAAAAGTAGCGATCTGTCCTATCTTCCCTTCCTTTATTTTATATTATTTATTTTTAGTCAACTACTCCTATGTTAGCTTGTTAGTTGTACGTTATTTCACAACTCTCTTAGAGCATACCATGCAGAAGATCACATGTAGCCTACTACATAGAGTGGTATTAAGATACATATTAGTAATGGTAAAACATTAGTAATTTAATGTAAACAGACTAAGTACTCCAATTAAAAGACAAAGATTTTCCAGCTGGATTTAAAAAATGCCTGTAAAATATCTATGAGATATGTTTTTAATTATAAAGATGCAGAACATTTGGACATTAACTGATAGAAAAACTTCCCTTGCTGTCCCCTGATATGAACCTTTCATTAATTCAAGGAAGGAGTGAAATCAGAGTGAAAACATTTAGGCCGTACTTTGTAGGAGGAGGGGGAAACAAAGAAATGAGTGGTGAAGAAGCAGGTGAGGATTTTTCTCTTTAAATTGGGAGGAATTAGATTAGTTTTTAAATAAATATTCTATTGTGGAATTTTTCTAATATACAGAAAAGTTGAAAGAATGTAGCAGTTCAGTGTTTATAGCCCTGCCACCTTGGTTCTCTGCATTTTGCTACAGTTGCTTTGTTGCGTGTCTATTCATTTATTCATTCATCGTTTAATCTGCTTTTTAAAAATTAATTTTAAATTAAGCTGCCAACATCAGTGAACAAACAGTGTTTTTACACAAATGAGGATAGTTTGGAAAAGAGGAAAAAAACTGAGGATTCCAAGAGAGTGATATAATTGCAGGGACAATGTCTGAATACTCAATAAGGGTTGGGGTCATGTGAGAAAACAAAGCTGTTTACTGGCAGTCGGGAACATGGGAACTTTATCGGGAAGGTAGTTCCAGGGAGGAAATCAGAGTACTAGGTCAAGTGGTAGGTAGAGGTGATGGTAGGGTGTGTACAACTTCTCTTCTCATCGCTTGTGGCTTTCTTAGAAATACTAAAGAGGCAAGGAGGTTATCAGGTGAGAATGAACTAGGAGAGGACAGAATTGAATTGAGGAAGAGATGATGAAATAATCATTGGGATGATTTGGGGCATCCATAAGGACCTATTTGAGATCTGTGGTTATGAGTATTTTCCAGTGGGATCAATGTGGACACATTAGGAAAAATTGAAGGTAGTGGGTTTTTGTTTTTTTTTTTTAGATATTATCCTATCATTCTTATAAAGTTTTCACATACCAATAAAAATAACCTAAACAGTAATAAATTGTAGAGATTATTGAAAGACTGGAAAGGGTTTCTTCTCTCCACTCAGACAACCTCACAGCAACCACAACTTAATTTTATCTTTTTATAGTTCTGACAAGTTGCCTAGTCTAACTTAGAAATGATACACTTAAAACTTCAATTCTTAAGATTCAGTTTTAAGGAAGACAGTAAGTGGCTGTGAGTCAGACAAGCTATTCATAAAGTTTTCAATGCTAACTAAGGTTTAGAAAGAAAAAAGTGTTTAGACAATGCAACAAAGAAAAACTATATTATGAAAGGAAATATTCAACCATTTAATTTTCTGTTACTGGTATTTTGGACAGCATTATAATTGCAATAGATGTCCAGCTCTGTGTTTTAGAAGTTATTTTTAACTGAGATAGGGTGAGACGTGTATTGCACCTTTTTTTGTCAAAACTTAGAATAACTTCATATTCCATAAAGACTAGTATTTAAACCTCATTTCTGTTCTCTTATATTGAGAAATGATTTCACATGTGAATAGAGGATGTCAGAGAAGTAAATTATAAGCCTCAAATCATATCTGCTGGTCCTATGAGTGCTGTATGTTACTGAGGATTTTTTTAGGGGGAGATTCTCTGTTTTTCTGCTGTGTCAATTTAAATTGTTCTGAACTCTGTCATGTTGCCCCATAAAGAACTAAAAGGGATTTTAGCAGAAAGTACTGTTGACAATACTTGGCTTTCTTAAAACTCATTCTACCTTTAAGAAATAGTGAATTAACAATGGCAGGGAGTCAAGAAAGGAACACATTCTCATTTACTTTGCTGTGAGTTCTATAGTGATTCATGGCAAACTGAAGAAATAAAATGCAAGGCATCTGTTGTTGTTAAAGGAAAATCACCCATTTTATATCCACCTAAAACAGTATCATTGGTAGAATCTCCAAGGCCATATTAAATGATGCCTTACTTCTTTCATAATTTAGGCAAACGAAGAAAAGCTTTTTCTACATTGCCTTTTGTTTTTTTTAAGGAAACACCGCCTTTGAAAAAGCACTACTGGAATTTTAACAACTGCTAAGCTCAATTCTGATACATTTTGAAGGTTATGGATTCTTTCACACTCATTTACAAGTATTTTGGTTTAGGGAAGTGTTGTCATCTTGACCACACTTTAGCATACTAACCTGAATAATTTGAAATAATTCTACAATCAAGATTAAATCCTTGAAATTGCCCTTTCTGGGGAGAATTTTCTTACATAACATGATTTTGGCAAGTCAGTATAATCTTTGAACTAAGGAAACAGGTTTCAACAGAGCTCAGATTTCTTTTAGGTGAGACAAGCATTCAAGAGAATTTAATTGCTATCTGTTCTAAGCTGTTTTATATATCAGATCATAGATCTAAAATTTATATATCAGATTATAGATCTAAAATGTATATATCAGATCGTAGACCCATCGTAAAGAGGGTCACAGATGGTTAATTCTAAACTCTTGTTTTACCCAGGAGGAATTGAGGGCTAGAGATGAACAGGTTTGCCCAAGATCAAATAGCCAATTGGTTAATTAGTAGTCCCAATTTTAGAGTAGAGGGGATACATCAAAAATATGAGTCTTAACAATTTAAATAGAAGTTGGCAAGTTTTGTCTGAAACCTAATTTTAAAAATCTAGACTCACCAAGATGTTAGTCTAATTGGAGTGTGAAAATAGTTTCCCCACAGTTATGCAATTCCCCTCCTGACAAACTTTGTAGAACTAGAATTTGAAGTCAATCACTGCTACTGTAAACTTCCATGCATTTAAAACAGAACCAGTGATGTGTCTCCATTTCTTGTGTATTTTACTCCCACGTTTTCTTCTGGAAACTGCCTGTAGTTCTGACATACTGTCAACACAACCAATCAAGTTCAGTTCCTTGCATTTTCCTGGATATCTAGCATATATAACTAGAAATTACATCTTTGAATTGCCTTTCAAAAGTGTTGCAAAGAAATAGGATAATTTTCTTGTAACTTGTGTTTGATCACATTGAAGACCTTCTTGCCTGGTTTCATGGATATATCTCTTTTTTGTGCATAGAGCTATGAGTGCGAGAGGCTTCCCCAGCGGTTCAGTGGTAAAGAATTTGTCTGCAGTGCAGGAGCCACGGGAGACACGAGTTCGATCCCTGAGTTAGACAGATTCCCTGGAGGAGGGAATGGCAACCCACTCCAGTATTCTTGCCTGGAGAATTCCATGGACAGAGGAGCCTGGCAGGCCACAGTCCCTAAGGTTGCAATGAGTCAGATACGACTGAAACGACCGGGCATACACAAGAGTGCTAGACCATGTGCACGCACATCTCCTCCTCCTTGAAATCATCTGAAATCTTGTGAATAATCAGCCATCCCTTTGTGAACAAGCCCTTTCAATCTTCCAGAGAATGCTTCCTAAAACAAATTCACACCTTGCTCTGGTGTACTAATTTGCAAGTTATAAATCATTTTCACATGGTATTTCAGTTGAAACTCACCAGATTTTCTCTTTATTCAGTGGTGCATCAAGAGGATGGAGGTTAGAATACCCCAGTGACCAGCAAGAAGGGAATATAAAAATTCTAGAGAATTTTGTAAAAAATGATAAAACCTTACAAAGTTAGTCGACTTTTTATTATTACCGTGTTATATCAACTCTCACCAGTGCTAATATATTCATTCTCAAGACACTTTTTTTTTTTTTGGTGGAAGTTCTAAAAAGATTCTGTGGTTGCTGTTGAGTTACAATAATATATATGTTAACTTTAATTAGTTTCTTTTATATTTTAGACATAATATATCATAGAGGACCCTGGAGTAGGAAATGGCAACCCACTCCAGTATTCTGGCCTGGACAATCCCATGAACAGAGGAGCCTGGCAGACTACAGTCCATGGGGTTGCAAAGAGTCAGACATGACTGAGCAACTGAACATGCTCACATCATATAGGAGCTAATTTGGATAACTCCCAACTATACACTTGGTTTGTAGGCTGTGTGTTCAACTCAAGAGTAATTCTTGAGTTCATATCAGTTTGGAATTATTCAAGTTCTTTTAGGATGTAGTTGGTGTCTTTAGAATCTGTGGTACTATATATTCTTACATTTATTTATTATTTTTTTTAATTTTTATTTTATTTTTTTATTAGTTGGAGGCTAATTACTTTACAGCATTGCAGTGTTTTTTGTCATACATTGAATTAGACATATTCTTACATTTAAACAGTAATCTGAAGTATAGTGATAAATAAGATGCAAAAACAAAGTTTCATTTACTTCAGTAATTACATTGTGTGTTATCGTTTTGTTTCATTTCTGTTTAAAATCTTAAATAGCAACATGAAGTTTCAACTGCAAAATCTAGTACTTCTATCGGGTAAAAGTGAATGTTTAAATGATCATAAATGAAAAATAATTGTTTGGTACAGAGATGGTGTCCTTTTCATGGGTCAAACTAAATTTACCCCTTTTTGGAAGAGTGACGTTTGAGTAATTCACTCCCGATATTAATAGGGATTGTTTTATAGTTTGCTAAGGGCATGGTTCTTTTGGAATGAGGTCAGAAATAAGAAGCAAAGAGCAAGATATTAAAGGAGATGTGTGTGCATGTGTGCGCATGTGTGTGTATGTGTGTGTGCATGCATTGTGTGTATATGGTCTTGAGATAAATGTAGCTTATTTTTTACTTTGGTCCTGATAAACATAATCTCTTTTTTGAAGAAAGCAACTGAGAACATACTGGCTGAAAAGACTTCCCTGAGGATATTTTTCTCAGCAATACTGTGTAAACGGCAATTTTCCAGTAGACTGTCAGATTTTTGAGTGCACATTTGTGAAAATTTATCAAAAATTGGTAGAAAATATTGAATTCTATTTGATCTTCCTGTGTGAATAAATTGAGTAGTGGATAGAATTTTAAGTGAACAGATACATTTTCTGTATTCATTTGACTGTAGTTTGTCTCTGTACTTTAAATAAAATTTCTGCTGAAAAATGTATTGTAAGCTATATATTGCTGTTATTGTTTAGTTGCTAAGTCATATCCAACTCTTCGTGACCCCACAAACGGTAGCACCCCAGGCTCCTCTCTTCATGGGATTTCCCAGGCAAGAATACTGGCATGGGTTGCCATTTCCTTCTCCAGGAGATATTCCTGACCCAGGGATCAAATCCATTTCTGTTGCATTGGCAGACAGATTTTTTACAAATGAGCCACTGGGAAGCCCTAATTGTATATGCTAGCATACGAAGTATACTAAGAAGTTAGTATACTGTTATCCTAAAAATCTACAAAAACCACCTTTCGAATATACCTGTAGGATATAGTGATGAGGTAACATTTATAAGTTTTTCTGATTAAAATCATAATAAATGATGAAAAAAATTCATAAATTTTAGCCAGAAACTTGATATACTTGAGGATTAATGAGATTTGCTGTTTCCTTGTCTATGACCTTGAGTTAGTTACTTCACTTTTCTGTTCCTGTTGCCTCATTTGTAGGATGAGAATAATAAAAGCACATATGTTATTGTGCTTTTTTATTCTAAGAAATAAAATAGTAGATAGGTAGATGTGTTTCCCTGGTGGCTCAGACAGTAAAGAATCTGCCTACAATGCAGGAGACCCAGGTTTGATCCCTAGGTCGGGAAGATACCCTGGATAAGAGAATGGATTAAAAAGACAAGTAGTAGGGACTCAGTAAATATTAGCTTATAGTTGTAAACAATATTATATTGAAATTTATGGTTCATCAAGACCAAACATCTGTATACAAAAAAATCTATACAATAATTCACATTGGTAGCTTACTAGTGTTTTTTACTTATTTTTTTATTTTTACAATTGCTTATTAAGACAACAGATTTATAAGTTGAAAGACTCAGAGGCACATAGTTTAAAAGGCCAGTACCATAATGCTGGGAAAGATTGAGGGCAGGAGAAGAGGGAGGCAACAGAGGATCAGATGGTTGGATGGTGTAACGGACTCAATGTACATGAGTTTGAACAAACCCTGGGAGATGGTGAGGAACAGGGAAGCCTGGCTTGCTGCATCCATGTGGTTGCAAAGAGTCGGACATGACGTGGTAACTGAACAACAGCAACAACCAACCATGGGGATAATGAAGTCAGCGCAGTTAAAACACATACGGGATCTTTTTTTGTAAGTTACACCTCCTCCATAGGGATCATCATTCAAAAAAAAAAAAAAAGCAGTTGCTTCAATGAAAAATAATTCTTTCTACCTACCAAGCCTAGGAAAACCCTAGTGATGAGCCAGCTTTGTAAAATTCCTTTTTATTCAGATGTACTCAGTGATCAAATTATGTCTGTTTGCAGTGGTAAGAAGAAATATTGCTAGCATGGATTTCAGTGTATCTATCTGGTTATATATGTAACATCCATGCAGCAATTATCATGGTGTTGTAAGTAGTATTTTACTTATCATAAAAATTTTGAAATTGTCACAGTAAGAATTATAATTTGTATTCCCTATGGCCTACAGGAGTAGTAAGATATAACTTCATGAAACTTCTGATGCTGATACATTCTGTTCAGCCACAAACATAGCCCAAGAGGGAGAGAGGGATGGGGCTTATAAGACAGTGGGGCTGCCAGGGGAGCAGCTGTCAGTATCAGTAGAGAGACAGCTGTCTCCAGTCCCTTCCCGCACAGGACCAACAATGGGGGCTTCACCTGAACTGCTGCCAACAAGGGGCCTAGGGACAATCTTGCTGTGTGCCCTTCTTAGGATGGAAAATAAGGGTAGACGGATTGAGATGTTACAAAAATGAATAAAAGGTGGCAAGGGCCGTGAAACATCATGGTAACATATTAAGGCCACCTTCTGTCCACAGCTTCCTGTGTTTGTCATCCCCTTTGTCTACTGCCACCTCCTCGGGAACTGGGGGAACCGAGGTGGTAGGGAAGGGTTAGGCTGTGATAGGGAGAAGGCAGTCCTCCTCCTTATCTGTCATTGGCAAGGCGTCCAACTCATCAGTCCTGCACCTTTAGTCATCCAGTTTATAATGTATTGGTGTCATGCGACAAACCTTACTCTGTCTCCATATCTATATATCTTTATCTATACCTGTATATATATATACATATATGTGTGTATATACCTATATATATATGTATATATGCATACATAGCTATGATGTCAAAGCAATGGTTTTTTCCAGAAATCATGTACAGATACGAGAGTTGGACCATAAAGAAGGCTGAGCACCAGATAATTAATGCTTTCAAATTGTGGTGCTGGAAATGACTTTTGAGATTCCCTTGGACAGCAAGGAGATCAAACCAATCAATCCGAAAGGAAATCAACCTTGAATATTCATTTGAAGGACTGATGCTCAAGCTGAAGCTCCATTACTTTGGCCACCTGATGGAAAGAGCCGACTCATTGGGAAAGACCCTGATGTTGGGGAAGATTGAAGACAAAAGGAGGAGAGAGTGGCCGAGGATGAGATGATGAGATAGCATCACCGACTCAATGGATGTGAATTTGAGCAAACTCCAGGAGATAGTGAAGACAGAGGAGTTTAACGTGCTACAGTCCACGAGGTTGCAAAGAGTAGCCATGACATAGCAACTGAACAAAAACAACATACCTATATATGTAATTCTAGATGTTTTCTGTATCTGTAGACTTGAGCTCTGAAGATAAATTTGTTTTCTAATCATTCAGTTTTTCAAATAAGATTGATTCTGCTGGACACAGTTTTTTTGGGGTCAGCAAGTCATTAAAGTTCTTGATGAAAAATAAAATAAAGGTTCTCACTTTTAGTCCGCAGAGTCCATAAGGTTAGATTTCTTTCTGCCTGATACCAGCACTAATGATTGATATATTTTATTGATAGCTCATTATGTTTTAAGCACTGAGTTCCATTAGTGTGAGTGTATTATGTTCTTATGAAATAGTGCCATTTGCATCTCCAAGATGAGAATATTGTCTTAGAGAACACTGGCCACTCGCCCCGAGTCACACAGAGCTCAAGCAGGTTTGGTGTCAGGACCTATTTTCTTAATCGTTGTGCCATATTGCTGCATCCAAATAGCTATTTATTCATCCAAACTTGTCTGTACAGAAAGCCCTCCAAACCCCACTGACTTGTCTAACTTAGGTCAACTTGCCATCCTAATGTTCTTCAGATCCCGCCTTTAGTCATTTGTTGTTGTTCAGTCTCTCAGCTGTGTCCTACTCAGCAACACTATGGTCTGTAGCATACCTGACTCCTTTGTCCATGGGATTTCCCAGGTAAGAATACTGGGGTGAGTTGCCATTTCCTGCTCCAGGGGATCTTCCCGACCCAGTGATCGAACCCACATCTCCTGCATTGGAAAGCAGATTCTTTACCACTGTGCCACCTGGGAAGCCCTTCAGTCATTTAGTCAATCGGTACTTACTGAGCAGCAACTTAATGCCTTGGCACAGGAGATATACTGGATAGCAGTTCACACCAGCTTGTCCTGGGTCTAAGACTAAGCACGGTGTCGCTAGTCCTGTGATGTAAAGCCCTAGTGTGTCACAGGGCATTTGGAAGAGGGGGTCAAGCTCAGACATGAGGGATGAGAGGAAGACCTCTCAGAGAAATTGAGAAGTGTAAGGTAAGCAGAAATTAGTTTGTTAAAGAAGGATGTGGTGAGAGTATTGCAAGAAAAGGAAGAAGTACAATGCCTTTGATGCTCAAAAGACCATAGCTTGCGTGGAGTCCT
Source organism: Odocoileus virginianus (assembly GCF_023699985.2). Classification (NCBI taxonomy): domain Eukaryota; kingdom Metazoa; phylum Chordata; class Mammalia; order Artiodactyla; family Cervidae; genus Odocoileus; species Odocoileus virginianus. The sequence goes on along the minus strand of NC_069675.1, from coordinate 53,172,975 downwards.
GCAAGTATTTTAATCTATAGACTCATAGACTATTGACTTAGGGAGCTGGAGGCTGTTAGAGGTATGTAGGTGGGCAAACTACGACTGTGGTGCACTGTCTGCTTTGGTATAGAGAGAAAGATAATGCTCAGTCGTGTCCGACTCTTATAGTTCCATGAACTGTAGCCTGCCTGGCTCCTCTGTCCGTGACATTCTCCAGGCAGGAATACTGGAGTGGGTTGACCTTTCCTTCTTTAGGGGAACTTCCCGATCTGGGAATTGAACCCAGGTCTCCCGCATTATAGGCAGATATTTTACTGCCTGAGCTACTTGGGAAGCCCCATAGTTCCTCTGTTTTTATATTTTTGAATTGTTAAAAAAATATTTAAGATGAACAACTATACTCTGTGACATATGACAGTTATATGAAATTCACATTTTGGTGTCCATAAATAGAGTTTTATTAGAACACAGCCATATTCTTATTGCAGTGCTTTGCTTAAGGCTGCACTCATGCCATAACAGCAGAGAAGAGAGTGGTTGCATATGGAAGAAAATACAGTCTACAGAGCCTGAAATACTTACTACCTGGCATTTGTAGAACAAGTTTTCTAACTCCTTCTGTAAAGGATGAAAGGGTAAATGAGTAATGAAAGGTTGGTATGGAGTCAGATCAAGAAGACTCCTGTAGTTCACATCAAGGGATTTCCATTTTTAATCCGAAAGACAATTGGAACATCCGAGTATAAGTACCTCAAATTTTCTTAATTTGAATCTAAGCTAATTTGCTTCCTTTCACATTTTCTTGCCTTAGCTTTCTGGGGAAGCAGTCTTGTCAAGAGTAATTCTGTTATCTCTTAAGACTGTTTCAGAAGTTTTGTTAGTTAGTAGTCTAATTGTAGCATCCATAGATTACCCCTTTCATAATATAGGACTTGTCTGAAATGAGTGGCTTCTCATTTGAAAGTGGGGCAAGGAGTCAGTGTTACCCATTTTATTTATCTGTTTATGGGCCAATGCAACCTGGCTTGTGGAATTGAATTCAGTCTGCAGCAGTTGTGAGTCCTAACCCTGGACCACCAGGGAATTCCCATGTTACTCATTTTAGACCCTCACTTTACATCTGCTTCTGAGTCAAATTATTAACTCAGTTGTGACATTAAATTGTGTTGTTGTTGTCTAATCACTAGATTATGTCTGATCCTGTTGCGACCCTGGTGGGATTTTCTGGGCAAGATTACTGGAGTGGGTTGCCATACCCTCCTCCAGGGGATCTTCCCGACCCAGGGATCAAACCCACATTTCCAAATCTACTGCATTACAAGCAGATTCTTTACCACTGAGCTGCCAGGACAGCCCAATAGTTTAGTAAGTCCTAAAGAAATGGACTCCTCTTTGTGTTCCCAAGCCTGGTGCACATGTACACACACACACACACACACACACACACACACACACACACACAGAGCAGAGGTTAGTAGGTATCACTGGTCAAGTGGTCACCTTTAAAGGAAATATTCCATTCAGAGGAAGCTTTGGTGAAATAAAAGCAGGGAAATAGACTGCGAACAACTGTGACCAGGCATCTAGATTCATAACATTGAAGAGAAATCTAGAGAGCTTGTTATAGCTCTGTGGGACAATTCAGCTTTCTACAACTGAGCAGAGAGGCTATTTTCTGCTACATTTGACAGGTGAGTGAGTTCTAATCTGCATGTCTCTTTTGAAACATTGCATACCCAAGGATCAGGTTGAAAACACTGAAAGGCAGTTATTCAAAGACTATTATCAGCGTAATGGATTATTGGTTGTTTTCATAACTGGGATAAGGGAATGGCAATGAGTTAACAAGATGAGCCATCCAGTTTCCTCTCTTTTGTTAACATTTCTGATTTTTGCCTTATTGCTTACTTTTGGAAACAGAAATCCTTCTTCTTAATATCCACTCATTTGCTTTGAGTCACCATAGAATAGAGAGAAATTTAATGTGGGTACTGGTGTTAGCATTTCCTTTTTTTTTTTTAACTGTTAAAATTTTAAATTGAACTCTCCTTTCAGAATTTTTTGTCTACTGCCTACCAGTGAGGTACATCAGACAATGTTGCTGTTTTATGTTAATCTTTAATTCTTGTTCTTCAGAATTATTAAACACAAGGGTAACTTTGAACTGAATATTTATATTGATTTTCAACTGGGCTATGTTTTTAATTTAGAACTTGCTTTTAAGTATTAGTAAACATTTAAAATTTTTTTCAGTAAAATCTCTCATGTTCTCATGACAAAAAGAAAATCAATGATTAAATCTTTTAATATTTTAGAGAAGGTATTTTATAGAATAGTGAATGAATAAACATATGTATACCTGGTAATGATTACATTGCTTATTTGCATACATAACTTTGTTTTAAAATTAGTAAGTCATCATCTTTAGGTCACATTTTAATTAAGTTCATAATTAATGAAAGTTATATATATACTTGGTAAAGTAAGTTATGTATGTATGCACACAAATATTTATATAGGACTATACATACATATACACACATATAGATATGTGTTCATCATTGTACCCTTAGCATCAGACAGCTCTTATGTAATAGGAATCTTTTCAATATTTGTCACACAAATGAAAAACAATTCTTAAGTAGAGATGTATAACCCTTATTGGATCTGTCTTTAAAAAGTTCACTGCCTGATATATGTTATTTGTATGAATTAATAGCATTTTCTTACTGTCAGAAACATATAACTGCTTTTCTTACTGTATTGTGACTTTAGCAAAGGAATCCTTTCCATGGATTAAAGCAAGAATATTTTGACTCCACTACCTACCATTGTGTGACTAATGTTTAACACTGGTGCATGAATTCAGCTTGATTTTTCAAATCTCAGTTTCTAGTGGTAAATATCTTGGGGTAAATGAAAAGCTGGCATCTGGCATGTGCTTTGAGTGGATTCATTTGTGGTTCTTTAAAATCAGAAAATCATAGAAATTAAAGGATTTTCAACAATTCTCTCTCCAACTCTTTAAAGCAGAGCTCTGCACTTTGTTTATGTTATTTGTCTAGACAATGGATGATACTTCTTTAGAAAAAAAGGGTCTTGTGCTCAAAATTGTGGAAAACATCTAGTCTAGACCAGTGGTTTTTAACCTGAGATGGTCTTAGTGCCCTCTTGGTGAGGGTAGGAGGGAACATTTGTCAATGTCTAGAGACAGTTTTTAATTTAATTTTTATTTTATATTAGAAGGGCAGTAGAGGAGGAGATGGTTAAATAGCATCTTTGACTCAATGGACATGAATTTGAGCAAACTCCAGAAGATAGTGGAGGTCAGAGGAGCCTGGCATGATATAGTCCATGGGACTGCAAGGAGTCAGACAAAACTTAGAAACTGAACAACACCATGGGTGATTTACAGCATTGTGTTAGTTTCAGGTGTACAGCTGAGTGATTCAGTTATACATATATCCATTCTTTTTCAAATTCTTTCCCCACATCTTATTACAGAATATTCAGTAGAGTTCCCTGTGCTATACACTAAGTCCGTGTTGATTATTTTATATATTTATTGTTCTTCAGTCACTCAATCCTGTCCAACTCTTTACGACCCCATGGACTGCAGCATGCCGGGCTTCCCTGTCCTTCACTCTCTCCCAGAGCTTGCTCAAACTCATGTCCATTGAGTCATTGATAACATCCAATCATCTCATCCTCTGCTGCCCCCTTCTCTTCCTGTCGTCAGTCTTTCCCAGCATCAGAGTCTTTTCCAATGAGTCAGCTCTTCGCATCAGGTGGCAAAAGTATTGGAGCTTCAGCTTCAGCATCAGTCCTTCCAATGAATATTCAGGGTTGATTTCCTTTAGGATTGACTGGTTTGATCTTCTTCCTATCCAGGGGGCTCTCAAAAGTCTTCTTTAGCACCACAGTTCGAAGGCATCATATAGTAGTTGTGTATATGTTTTAACTGATATATCTGAGTGAGTGCTATAGACATCTTAGTGGGTATCAGCCAGGAATGTGCTAAACATTCTTCAGGCACTGAACAATCACCTCTCACTCCTCCCCACGAATAGAATGATCTGTTCCACAATGTCAATAATGCCAGGCTTGAGCAACCCTGTTCCGAACCAATCCCTGATTTTACTGACATGCAAACTGCAGACAGAATGCTGGGAGATTTGTTCAGAGTAACACAGTTTACTTCCTGCTTGAATCCACGTCCTAATATTCTTTATTTTTTTGCCTTTACCCGGGGATCCATATGAAATGGCAATATGGAAAGAAAAAATATCACCAAAATATAAATAAAAAAGAATAACATTTTAATAGTACATTGTGTATACTTCATTGCAATAAATATTTCTCTATTATCCAGCATACTATCTGTAACAAAAATTTAAAAGCTAGTAATCCTAGTTTGTGAAGAACTATCTGGCTGAGAATACTGATTGAGAGATAAAAAGTTATGAATCAATAAGTAGTATAAAAATATTTATAAAGTACTATGTGAATATAGGTGAGGGAGGAAGAAGCCACTAAGTCTGGAGGCGGTTTGGGGAGAAACAGAATAAGCTAAAGAGAAGAGGTAACATGTAAGAAGGAGACATGTAAGCAGGTTTTCAAGTGAGAAAAATGAGAGAGAGAAGGGCATTCTGGGTAGAAATAACAGTATGCTGAAAGGCTTGGAGGGGTCAAAGTTCCTTATTGTATTCTGATTAAAAATTAGCAGGAGGAAATCAGTAATTTGTTCACTTAGGGTTATTTAAGGACAAAGGCCCAGAGCAGGTTGGAGAAGAACCAGTGTTTTACCCGCAAAGATTCATGCTTATGTGCCATCATGCTTGAAGTTCCATTGTTAAAAGTCCTCTTCATTTGGCTTAAAAATTGTCCTTTCCCTGCCGTCATCTTTAAAGCAGAAATATGTGTCTAGGGACATTATGTCTCCAAAGGACCTTCAGGGTGCAAAGTATATCTAGCTGCTTCTCTTTATAAAAATAAAACTGACTCACTTGGTAGTAAGAGTTCCAGATGGTTAAGGAGATAAGAGTGGTGTTAATATGTAAATCCATGGCTGATTTATGTCAATATATGACAAAAACCACTACAATATTGTAAAGTAATTAGCCTCCAACTAATAAAAATAAATGAAAAAAAAAAAGAGTGGTATTAGCAGGGACTTGATGAAATAAAGACATTTGAGGTGGTGCGTGTGCACCCAGGTCATAGAATGCCTAGTTCCTTGATTCAGATGGGTTCTGAGTGGGTGCTCTTATGGTATTTTTCACGAGCAGATGTCTTGTAATTTTGGAGTTGTGTATTCTAATTTTATTATCGTTGTTATTATTACTCCCATGGTAGTTACCTAGACAGACATGAGCACCTTTTACAGTATAGTGAGACATGTTGCTTACCTTGTCTGGTCCTTCAGCCACAGAATCCTGCCTGCACAGAATGTCAGGAAATGGCAGCTTGGTTTGAATGTACATTTAACATATGACCCTGGAGGCATTCCCTAATTTGAGCCTTATAAAATGCCAAAAGAATCAGAACTGCCATTAACCCATCTAGGGCATTTTTATAAATCACACAAAGGGCTGGAAGGCCATTTAGAAAGACACTTCCTTCTCCTTTCTCTGGTAACCCATGCCAGGATAACAGGCCATAGCCACTGGCTTGTGAAAGGGAAGAACGGTGGATTTCAGACTCACTGTCACCCCTTCTGCCACATTCCTTTGTGGTAACAGGTGATGGAATTCCAGCTGAGCAATTTCAAATCCTATAAGATGAGGCAGACCAAAAACTGTGGTCTAGAACAGACCAAAAACTGTGTTATTGTACCCAGGGCCTCTGAAGAGGATAAACTAAGAGCCACAATTCATTGCAGATTAGTATAATTACACATTAGTATAATTATACACAGTATAATTACACATACTGAAAGATCAGATCTGTGTATGTCTGTGGGTATATTTGTGTGCATCCACATGTGTCTGTAGGGCTGTGTCTACTATGAATGAACCTCTTACCCCACCTCATTATAAAGGTAGATGGCTTAGTTCTGGTAAATTCCTCAAGGTAGATGGCATAGTTCTGGTAAATTCCTCAGTTTGTATACCACCTGTATTGATATATTTTGTTGCTTAAACCAGGCCTTTACGACTTCCGAGAGGAATTCTTCTGATTCTGCAGCCATATCTGTGTAGTGCCTTTATCAGTTACAAATCTGAGCTTAACCACTGCACTTCTGCTGAGTTCAGTTGCTTAGTCATGTCTGACTCTTTGTGACCCCATGGACAGCAGCATGCCCAACTTCTATGTACTTTACCATCTTCCAGAACTTGCTCAAACTCATATCCATTGGGTCAATAATGCCATCCAGTCATCTCACCTTCTGTCATCCCCTTCTCCTCCTGCCTTCAGTCTTTCCCAGCATCAGGGTCTTTTCCATGAGTCAGCTCTTCTTATCAGGTGGCTAACGTATTGGAGCTTCAGCTTCAGCATCAGTCCTTTCAATGAATATTCAGGGTTGATTTCCTTTAGGATTGACTGTTGGATCTCCTTGCAGTCCAAGGGACTCTCAAGAGTCTTCTCCAACACCACAGTTCAAAAGCATAATTTCTTCAGTGCTCAGCTTTCTTGGATTACTGTTACATTGAATGGTTTGCCTTGGAAACTATCAGAGATCATTGTGTTGTTTTTAAGATTGTACCCATAGTACTGCATTTCAGACTCTTTTGCTGACTTTGAGGGCTACTTCATTTCTAATAAGGGATTCTTGCCCACAGTAGTAAATATAATGGTCATTTGAATTAAATTTGCCTATTCCGGTCCATTTTCGTTCACTGATGCCTAAAATGTTGATGTTCACTCTTGCCTGTTTGACCGTTTCCAATTTACCTTGATTCATGGACCTAACATTCCAGGTTCCTATGCAATATTGTTCTTTATAGCATTGAACTTTACTTTCACCACCAGACACCTCCCCAACTTGGTGTCCTTTCCTCTTTGTCTCGTCCTTCACATTCCTTCTGGCACTTAAATCCATTCTTTTTTTTCAGCATCCTAAGAAGCAAATGGTTTATTCACACCTTCACTTTTTATTTGCATCTGCACACAAGACCATCCTCTTCCACTGTGGGGAAAGATACATTGTATTCAACTCCTTTGACTGGTAAGAAGTGTTCCAACTTAAGTGAGTTCTGAAGAGGGCAGCTTCTCACATCCTTCCATTGACATTGAACTCCAGACCTTAGTCCCGAGTGTCTGCTCTAAATGCACCATTATTCCTCAGACCACTTAGGAGTTTTCTGTGTCAGTGAACAATAGTATGCCCCAAGTCCTGAGCTCGTGTCCCTAGTATCTAACTTTTCCCATGTATCTTGTGTAGTTCCTCAGAGCAAATAGACTGAAGGTAAGGAATTACATTTAAACTCAAGAAATCATAACACTAGATCTGTCTTGATCTCAATGTTAAATAATTTATGAACTTTCTCTTTTCTGCAATTTGGTAGTAATGTAACATTAAAAGGGCTTCCCTGGTGGCTCAGATGGTCAAGACTCCACCTGTAATGTGGGAGACTTGGGTCCAATCCCTAGATTGGGAAGATCCCGTGGAGGAGGGCATGGAAATCCATTCCAGTAGTCTTACCTAGAGAATCCCCATGGACAGAGGAACCTGGTGGGCTTCAGTCCATAGGATCGCAAAGAGTCTAACATGACTGAGCTACTAAGCACAGCAATAAATTTAAAAAAAAAAATTTAAACACCCAGGCATTGCAGTGATGCTCATGGACTGCTTTTAGATCAAGAGGTTGTGCTGGGAGTTACATTATGCTTCTCCGTGTCTTCTATATGTTTGTATAATGTATTCTGCTTATTTCAGTATTTGTTCCAGTAGTTTTCATTGCTCTTCTGAAAGATGTAATAAATATTTCCTGTGCTGAGTTTTGCCTCCTTGATTATAGCATGTTGATTAATCACACCCAGCAGGTAAGTGGGAACTTCTATGTGACTCTCTTCATCTGATGTATATTCATTCTTCTCTGTCTTTGATGTTGAAGAAGATCTTTATTTTATGGTATTTGATTTTTCCTTTAATGTTTTATAAGATCTATATTCTGGTTTTCTCAGTTTTCACGCCCTGTTCAGCCATTGTAAATGTCTTAAAAAATTTAATCTGTGCTCACCTAAATAAACATTAAAATGTTTTTGAAAAATCAAAGAATATAAAATGCTTTAAGAAGCAAACAAATTCATAAATTTTTTCAAGCTTTTTTAAACAATTAATTCATTTATTTTAATTGGAGGATAATTACAATATTGTGGTGGTTTTGACTTTACATACTCTACTGAATTCAAAATGTGATTTAAGTGTAACTTTACATGTGTAGGTATTTTAAGGACAATAAGGATAATTTATCAAATAAGAAAATAATAAATCTTCAGAAAATCATATTGGTTTTGTAAACAGTTACCATAGACCTGTTATTTCAGTGGTATCTTTTATAAATTAGTGTTTATGGAATTCATGTTGATCAGAATATCCTTACATAGACTGTTGCTTAATGTTAGTTCTCCTGTGACAGATGGCAGAACTGATTTAGAAATTATTGTGGGCTTCCTGGCCAAAAGTAATAATATACTACTTGAAAGTGAAAGTTAAAGTGAAAGTTGCTCAGTCATGTCTGACTGTTTGTGACCGCATGGACTATATAGTCCATGGAATTCTGCAGGCAAGAAAACTGAAGTAGGTAGCCTTTCCCTTCTCCAGGGAATCTTCCCAACACAGGGATTGAACCCAGGTCTTTTTTACCAGCTGAACTACAAAGGAAGCCCAAGAATAGTGGAGTGGGTAGCCTATCCCTTCTCCAGCAGATCTTCATGAGCCAGGAATCGAACTGGGGTCTCCTGCATTGCAGACAGATTCTTTATAGCTGAGCTATCAGGGAAGCCACTTAGCACTATACAAAATTCTCTTTTTCTTTTTCAATTTGAGTGAAGATGGTGAGAGAGTCCTCGATATTCTTGACCTATTACAGTATTAAATGTTTAGTGTGAGGATTTCCATTTCAATCAGGCAGCTAGAGTGGAATAAAACTGAAAATTAAAATGAATTATATTTCTTTCACTAGACCTTACACATTAGAGAAGGAGCCTTTAATTACTGTACAGGCTAGTGAACTGCCACTAGCCTGTCTTTGAATTGTCTTGAATCAAGAGGGTTTGGACCCTGGGGAGAGTGGCACCTCCTACATCTGAACCTCACAGAGGATGAATTCTCATGGTTAATCAAAAGTCACTTTTTCTTTGAATGAATAATTTAACAAAAATTTCATAGTATCATCTACTTTAACAAAACAGACAGAGGATAATAAGAAATAATCATTTATTTAATAAGTATTTAAAGAATATAAAGTATATAGAAAGTATTATACCAGGGACAAAGGGCAGTGGGAAAGTCAGGACATTTTTCTGAGATTTTTTTTCTTCCTATCCATTAAATGAGGATAAAATGCATGTCTTGTAGGATAAATGCAGAGATTAGAAGTACTAAATTAAATATACCTGGCACTCCAAAAACAAGATGACTTTTTGAGATGTTCCCCCAGTGATAGATCATCTAGGTTACCACACAGACCAATAAGCATGGACAGGAGAAGAAATAATAATAATAAATAATCATGAAGACAGCTAAAGAATTTGCTCTCTTTTTTTTTTGTAGGCACTGGGGATTCATTGAAGGTTTTGAGCAGGTGTCACTGCTGCACTATTGCTAAAGCTTAGCTGCCTTGGGATTAGCTTAAGGGGGCAGAAACAAGAGTTGGGAAGACACGTTAGAAGATGATTGTGATTGTGATATTCCTGGTTAGAAGGGATCATGAAAACTTGAATCAGGATTGGGGGGTGGGGAATGGTGCAGTTCTGGAGTTGGACTAAAGAAAGGAAAAGTGGAAGAGATATTAAGGTCATGAAATCAAAGACACTGCAGTCATTTTTGCAGGACCAGAGGATGATAAAGACATTAACAGAAATGGAAAATGCCAGTCAGAAATGGGCATTCAAGTCAGAGATGGAAACAGAGTAAGTTCTGCTTTAGCCAGATCAGACTTGAAGCTTCATAACGGCACCCATGAGCTGTTAATGTCAGATTGGTCATTTTCTCCTAGGAAGAGCTTTATCAAGAAATGATTCCTATATTTGTTTCTTGTGAGTTTAGTAAACTGGTGCACAACAGAGGGATAATTTTTTGGAGTCACTTTGCAGAGTTGGGAAGATGGTAGGAACTCTGACTCAGGTCTGACAGCTTCTGTCTGAGTAGGTCTGAGAAGTTGTGTTTCTTATGATGGATGAGACCTCAAAGTTGCTTTTTCCCATTAAAAAAAAAATGAAAATACAAATTCCTTAATGGTTGGATTGCTTTTATTCTTAGTATTATAGCTATTGATTATCTTACTTTTTCTACTCCTAAAATACTATATTTTTCTAATGTGTTTATACTGACTTAGGCATTCAAAACAGTTTGAGAAAGTGCAGAAGACCTGGTTTGATAACACATATGAAGGAGAGATGCTTCTATATGTAAAAAAAAAACAGTATTAGTCATTAGAGAGAAGATGTAAATGAATGTGTTTGTCAGTAGAACATGTTTTGAGTGCTGGGAGACACCTTAGATGTAGCGAGAACATTGAGTTTAAACATCCTATTTTTATTATCTGAATTTCTTTCTGTAAGAGATGCCACAGAGGTGTTTCCACTGCTTGTAGATTAATTTCGGCCACCGCCAATCAGCATTTAAATGTGACAATGTTAAGGGATTCTCTGGTGGCTCAGACAGTAAAGCCTCTGCCCACAGTGCAGGAGACCCGGGTTCGATCCCTGTGTCAGGAAGATCCCCTGGAGAAGGAAATGGCAACCCACTCCAGTACTCTTACCTAGACAGTTCCATGGATGGAGGAGCCTGGTGGGCTACAGTCCATGGGGTCACAAAGAGTTGGACATGACTGAGTAACTTCACTTTCTTTCATGTTAAGAGAAGACAATATTCATGTGCATATTTGTATTTGTGTTGTGTGCATCTGTGGGTCTGTCTGTGAATATACACATATGCCCACTTAGTAATGTGCACATCCTTTATTTATTATGTGCACATCAGAGAAAAGTCTAGGGGGACTTAAATCCCCACTTCAGAGGTTCCATTATTTTTGTGTTTCTTTTCTGTTTGAGCTATCATTTTTCCATAGTCTTTATGGGCTAGATGTACCTTGAGGCATTTTTAGCAAAGGATACTTTTGCATCAAACACAATCACATACACAGCTTTCAGCTGAACAAGAGAGGAAAAGTAGTTTGTAGGACATTAGTAAAATGCTCTCATTTTTTCCTTGTTATTTTAAAGCCTAGAGAGAATTTGTGAAACAGCATTAAGCACAAGGAGGCTCTCAAGATACTTGCTTTGGACTCTGTATGGCTGTCAAGTGGAATGATAACTCTAGCATAGTTTTACCTTTCTTTGAAATAAGAAAACCTCTGGCAGTCTCTCAATTGATATTGTTTTGATTTATTCTTTATTTCTTTGTCTAATGGGCAATGAGAATAGACTGAAGATGAAGTGGTTTGAAGACTGTTGTTGACACTGCATTTGGCTGCGTTATATTGCCTATGCTACTACTTTTCTTTGAGTCCAGATTGGCTGCAGGAGGAAAGCATATCGGGCCCTGTGATTAATAGCACTGGAACTTGAGCTGGCCTAATTTCTTTCTTTTTGCCCCCCACCTTCCTTTCTGAGGCAAAAGGAAGGAGGAGTTGATAAAAAGAAAAGACAAGTTATCATAAGCCTTCAATGCTTTCCCTAATAATAACAAATTGTTTAGTTTTCCCCTATGACATCCCTTTTCCTTATTTTCTTTTTTTTTCCCATTTATTTTCATTAGTTGGAGGCTGATTACTTTACAATATTTTAGTGGTTTTTGCCATACATTGACATGAATCAGCCGTGGATTTGCATGTGTTCCCCATCCCGATCCCACCTCCCGCCTCCCTCCCCACCCCATCCCTCTGGGTCTTCCCAGTGCACCAGCCCCAAGCACTTGTCTCATTCACCCACCCTGGGCTGGTGATCTGTTTCACCCTTGATATTATACATGTTTCAGTGCTGTTCTCTCAAAACATCCCACCCTCGCCTTCTCCCACAGAGTCCAAAAGTCTGTTCTGTACATCTGTGTCTCTCCTTATTTTCTTATAAATAAAAGGTAAAGTGAGGAGATACATACATAAGGCAGACAGGAAAAGAAATCCTGTGTCCTGGACAGCTCATTAGAAAACTTTAGCTTGATAGTTAAGAGCTAGGGTTGGGAAACTTTGTTTAAAGGGCCAGAGAGTAAATATTTTAGGTGCTGTGAGCCATATGATATTGATATTCATAGTGGCTGCTGAACTATGCCTTGGTAGTGAAAAAGTTACTTTAGATTATAAGTAAATGAATGGTGTGTCTGTGTTCCCATAAAACATATTTATAGAAAATTAAATTAGAATTTTATATATGTTCATGTATCATGAATCATTATTATTTAGATTTTTTAAAAATTTGAAAATGTAAATATCATTCTCAGTTTGCAGATCAAAAGAACCAAGTGGTAGGTCAGATCTGGCTCATTAACCATAGCCTGCCAATGACAATATCTCCCATTTATTGAACATTTACCATATACAAGGCATTGTGCTGTGTCATCTCACTTAGTCTGTAAGCAGTTCTGTGATAGACATTATTATTTCAATGTTTAGAACAAGTTTAGGCTCAGAGAAGTTAGGAAACTTCTGTCACCCCATTAGTAAGTCAGAGCCTTGTGTTTGGCTTTTATCAGACAGTGCAACCCTGGGAAAAAAGGCTTTACTTCTTTGCATTTTCATCTCATTTGTAAAACCTAAATACTATTCTCATTGCTATGTGGTGGTTTTGAGGCTCTTAGAAATTCTGAAAGTTCTGAAGAACTCCGCAACTTTAGAAAATTAGTGTTAAGACTGTTAAATTAAAATAATGTGTTTTTCCTCTACCTCCAGAATAGTGCTTACATCCATTAGCAGTATAATATAATTGGAAAGAGGAAGGATTCCCCCCAATCTCATAGAATTAGTTATAAGGCAGCACATCAACAAATGAGTGAAATTTGAACTGATGATATAGTTGGTAAAGGGATAGACAGTAAAGGAGAGGCACAGGTTAGGGAAGACAGGTAAGATATGAGCCAGTTTTTAAAGAATAATATAGACTAGATTTGGTCAATATTAATATAATGATATTCTAGAATTGTAAGTACTCATCAATGCAAATTTCATTGATATGTGTGATTGAGTAATTAATTCAGTAATTAACTATTTTTGAAATTTAAAATAATTTGTAAAAGAAATCTCAAAGGTAATGTTTAACAAGTCATAGATAAATTATGGTTAGACAGAAAGCTCCAGCTTTGTCATAATTTTCACAAAAGAAGAGTAAACTGATTGTTGATACTTGGGTAAATAAGTGGAGTTAAGATGCCTTGCAGTATTCAAGAGCAGATTTTTAAGCAACAGGTATGTGAGTCCTTAGAAAAAAAATATTGGTATCCTGCCAAGATTTTTCAAAGAAATAGAGAGAAAGAAAGGAGGGAAGGAGAGGAAAAAGGAAGGAAGGAGGAAACAAAGGGAGAGAAAGAAAGAGCAAGGAAAGAAGGAAGGAAGTCAGTAACAATTCAGGTCATAATAACTTCTGTTCAGAATTTAAAATTGAACTTTAATCTGTTAGTCTGCTTCTTTTTTGCTTTATTCACTAGTTTGCTGTACTTTTTTAGATCTCACATATAAGTGACATCATACAGTATTATCTTTCTCTGACTTACTTCACTAAGCATAATGTCCTCCAAGTCTATCCATGTTGCTGCAAATAACAAAATTTCAATTTTTTATGGCTGAGTAGTATTCTGTTGTAGTGGCATTCTTTGGAAGGATTAATGCTGAAGCTGAAGCTCCAGTACTTTGACCACCTGATGGGTAGAACTTACTCACTAGAAAAGAGACCCTGATGCTGGGAAAGATTGAAGACAGAAGGAGAAGGGGACAACAGAGGATGAGATGGTTGGATGGCATCACCGACTTGATGGACATGAGTTTGAGCAAGCTCCAGGAGTTGGTGATGGACAGGGAAGCCTGGCATGCTACAGTCCATGGGGTTGCAAAGAGTCGGACACGGACACGACTGAGTGACTGAACTGACTGACTGACTGTGTATTCTGTTGTATTTATGTACCACATCTTTATTCATTCATCGGTTGATGGACATTTAGGTTGCCTCCATGCCAAAGCAATCTTGAGAGAGAAAAATGGAGCTGAAAGAAGCAGACTCCCTGAGTTCAGATTGTACTACAAATCAAAAACAAAGATATATATCTATGGAACAAGATGAAAAGCCAGAGATAAACCTGCGCAACTTTGGTCAATTAATCTACAACAAGGAAGGCAAGACTGTACAATGGAGGAAAGACAGTCTCTTCAATAAATGGTGCCGGGAAAACTGGACAGCTACATGTTAAATAATGAAATTGGAATATTCTTTAACACCACACACAAAAATGAACTCCAAATGGATTGAACACCTAAGTGTAAGACCAGATAATATGAATCTGTTAATGGAAAACACAGGCAGAACATGCTTTGGCATAAACCACAGCAATATCTTATACATCTCCCAGTGTAATGAAAATAAAAGCAAAGTAAACAAATGGGACCTAATTAAAATCAAAAGCTTTTGCACAGCAAAGGAAACCATACAAACAAACAAACCAAAAGACAACCCCCAAAATGGGAGAAAGTATTTGCAAATGATACAACTGACAAGGGATTAGTCTTCAGAATTTACAAACAGCTCACGTGGATATGTATATTAAAAGGAAATTTAAAAATGAGCAGAAGACCTAAATAGACATTCCTCCAAGGAAGACACACAGATGGCCAAGAGGCACATGAAAAGATGTTCAACATTGCTCAGTTCAGTTCAGTCACTCAGTCGTGTCTGACTCTTTGCGACCCTATGGACTGCAGCATGCCAGGCTTCCCTGTCCATCACCAATTCCTGGAGCTTGCTCAAACTCATGTGCATCGAGTTGGTTAGGCCATCCAGCCATCTCATCCTCTGTTGTCCCCTTCTTCTCCTGCCTTCTGTCTTTCCCAGCACCAGCATTGCTGATAATTAGAAAAATGACTCTAACAGCAGTTAGAATGATCATCATCCAAAAAATTTACAAAAAATAAATGCTGGAGAGGGTGTGGAGAAAAGGGAACCCTCCTACACCGTTGGTAGGAATGTAATTTGGTGCAGCCACTATGGAGAACAGTATAGAGGTTCCTTAAAAAACTAAAAACAGAGCCACCATGTGATCCAGAAATCCTACTCCTGGACATACATCCTGAGAAAAACCACATCTTTGTCCATTCTTCTGTGGATGGACACTTAAGTTTCTTCCATATCTTGGCAGTTATAAATAATGTTGCTATAAATATTGGGGAACATATTTCTTTTCAATTTTGTGGTTTTGTTTTTTAAGATGTATTTTCAGGCATGGAATTGCTAAGTTATAAAGTAGTTCTCTTTTTACTTTTTTGAGAAACTGCCATACTACACCAATTTTCATTCTCAACAATGGTGTAGGAGGGTTCCCTTTTCTCCACATCCTTGCCAACATTTTTTATTTGTGTCATATATAGAGAACAAGCCAGTAGAGGGAAGAAGGAGGAAGAAACAATAGAGAGGCAAGGGGAAAAAGAGTTATTATAGGATTCTATGAAAACATATGTGTAAAACTTTTGAAAATTGTAAAGCACTATATATCAAACTTAAAAAATCTTTCATTTAATTAAAATTTTTCATGACCCAATTAATAATAAATTGAATTTTTTAAAAACATCCCCGTGAATCATTCATTCTATAAATGTTTAAGAATGTACTCAGTCCTGAGAACTGTTCTAATTGCTTGGAATATATTGATAAACAGAACTGACCTAGATCCCTGCCTTTGTGGGACTTACACCCCATCAATATTGGCTCCCCTGACTCCCAGCTCTGCCAGGAGCTCCCACTCCCTTTGTTGCTAGTCACTGCTCAGGAAGCAGTGCTCTCTATAGTACATTACACATGGCACAGAGACAAAGGTAAATAGGGAGGCAGAGAGTATTTCCATTTCCTACCCTATTCATTTATATTTGTTGCCATCACCATGGACAGGTTTATCAGGCTTCACAGAAGGGCTGGCCTAAATGAAGGAAATTAGTGTATAGGGTAGGAAGACTTGGAAACACTATACTAAATGTGACTTTTACTTACATTGAAATAAAAATCACCCCAGGATTTAAATTCTATCTAGGGATATTTCATTCATTGGAAAAGACCCTAATACTGGGAAAGATTGAGGGCAGAAGGAGAAGGGGGCAACAGAGGATGAGATGGTTGGATGACATCACTGACTCAATGGACTTGATTTTGAGCAAACTCTGGGAGATAGTGAAGGACAGGAAAGCCTGGCCTGCTGCCGTTCACAGGTTCGAAAGTCGGACATGACTGAGTGGGTGAAGAACAGCCAAGGGGCCCCTCATTAATTTCTCTGCCTATTAGCCTTTCTCCCCTGGCTTGCTCTCCCTCCCGGGGAACCAGTGCTTACTCAAGTGATGACCCTTTTCTCTTGATGATAATTGGAGTGGGGTTTAGGAAACTGAATGAAGGCTGGATTCAACCCTGGTTGCCTGTCAATCTATTCCGTTTTGTGCAGGCCACAACCTGCTCCACCCTGGATGGCAGACTCACCCTTCCTTCAGCATCACCCATTTCTAAACACGACTCATGCAAACTGAAATAGTGCTGCAGACTTCCAGAAGGACAATCCACAGTAACCTTTGGCCAAAGAGACTTAAAAAGGTGCCATGACATTTCTAGAGAACTGAAGCACCAACATGTTCAGATAGCTAATGCTACTGTACATTTAAAGATGGCTAAGATGGTATATTTTAGGTTATGTGTTTTTTACCAGAGCAAGTGTGACTATAAGATGCTGCATCCTCCCTGGAGAACTGCAGGCATTCTTTTTATCCTCTCAGCTGTTTGCTGATATCAAGTGTTTTAGACATGTGCTGACTTCTCCATGATAGGCTATGACCATCATAGATGGTGTGGCTCAGTGCATCAGAGAAAAAATAAATAACTTTCTAATTGCCCTCTTTCTTATCAATGTTCACACAAGTATGCCTTTCATTATCTCTCAACACCCACTCTTTAACCCAACTGAACTTTAAAACCACCATCCTTAGGGGTCTAGTTATATATTTAGATGCTAACTATCATCTTCCAAGATATCTGTGTGGCGGAATGAAGTAAAATGAAAAGAAAGCATTCATTATTTCAGTCATGGAGTAATTAATGGGATAATTAATAAACTCATTGAATTCTCTACTACTTAATCTGCTTATAGAACATTCACTCTCTCTCTCTGCTCAGTTACTAAGTGGTGTCTGACTCTTTGCAACCCTATGGGTTGTACCCTGCCAGGCTTTTCTGTCCATGGGATTTCCCAGGCTAGAATACTGGTGTGGGTTGTCATTTCCTTCTCCAGGGGGTCTTCCTGATCCTGTCTCTCCTACATTGGCAGGTGGATTCTTTACCACTGAGCCACCAGGGAAGCCCTTATAGACATTACTTGCAGTTATTTTTTATATAACTTTGAAAGATATGTTGATCAATTAGCATGCATCCTTAGGAGAACACATGTTTCGCGAAAGATCTTAAAGATCACAGAAGAAGAGTTAAGGAGTGGAGGATATTTAGCCTTAAAGGAGAAGATAGAGGTGAGCCTTGCTAGTATCTGCAAATATTTGAAGGACTGTGATGGGCAAGCAGTGCAGAATTTTTCTGTCTTGCTTTAGATGGTCGATCTAGGACCAGTGAATACAAATATACACATAAGGTGGCAATATGGCTCAGGATAGCAGAAGAAACACTTTTTACAATGTAAAAGTCATTTCAGTTTGTGTATGAGCGTTGCAGAGGGGACACTACTCCTTGTGATGTAGTGTCCTTTTGGGAATGATTTAAAAATTTTACCTATGTTGATGTATCTTATTTTGATGAAAGTAAACATTAATTGGAAGAAGAAAAAACCTACTGGCTGCCTTGGGAACTGAATGAGCTTCCTGATTTAGACAAATCATAGTAAAGTTTCCCTTCGGACTCTTTCCTCAGTTCTATCATGCGTCCTTCAACTTTTGCCAGTGTGAAGAGATAGGGGAAAGATGTGGCACTTCTCTTGGTACTGCCTGCTCCAGCCTGTGGCAACATGACCTCTTCATGAGGGTTCCTGAGAGAAGCATGGCTCAGGCTGCATAGTGAAGGCCTGGCTGCACCAGGCCACGGTGGAAGCCGCCACGGCAGTGGGAGAACTACCTTTTGGATTCCAAGACGGCTGGCAGCATGACCAGATCATTACTAAGATTCCATGGCTCTGCATGCATGCGTGCTAAGTCACTTCAGTCATGGCCGACTCTTTGTGATCCTGTGAGCCCGCCAGGCTCCTCTGTCCATGGGATTCTCCAGGCAAGAATTCTGGAGTGGGTTGCTATGCCCTCCTCCAGGGGATCTTCCTGAATCCAGGATCGAACCCTAGGCTCCTGCATTGCAGGTGGATTCTTTACTGCTGAGCCACCAGGTTACTAATTATATCCTAAGTACACAGACTACATCTTAGAAATTATCTATGTGGTTGGATCCATGAAAACTCTAGCAAGTGGTAAATACCAGGGAGTCTCATTTGTTAAGAATTTACTGTGAGTAGAACACTGTGCTCACCAGTTACAAACTGGCTACAAACTGGCTTTCAGAGAGTCCTCACAATGTCCTCATGAAGTGTTAATTCACCCACTCCAGGAGGTAAACAGAGGCCCTGGGATGGGAGCAGCCAAGGCCCCTACGGCTGGGATGGAACACTCCCCAGTTCGACTTTGTGGACTCAAAAAAAGCTTGTGCTGCTGTTGGGTGGAAAAATATTAGCAGAGAAGGAAATTCTACTCTTTCTAAGTGGACACTATTTTAGTTTAGGATAGAGTTGTCAGAACTGGAAAACTCTGCTGTAGAAAAGAATTTAACACCTGGATTGTTGAGTAATTTAAGAAATAAACTCCTTCCAATAGTTACCGGAACCTCAGTATTTAACCACGATCAAATCAAGTACATGTTCCATGGCTCTAGGGTATATAAACAGAAATGTCTTATATTTTATAATGTGTATTTGTAGACAAGGGCTTCCCTGGTGGCTCAGTGGTAAAGAATCTGCCTTTGATACAGTAAACGTGGGTTCAATCCCTGGGTCGGGAAGATTTCCCTTGAGAAGGAAATGGTAAACCATCCCGATATTCTTGCCTGAAAAATCCCATGGACAGAGGAACCTGGTGAGGTACAGTCCATGACTGACTCTAGGACTGAACTGACTACTATTGGTCACATGATAGGAGAAAGTTAGGAGTAAGCGTAGTCAAGGTGACTATAAGGTCTAGGTACAAGTGACAGTTGGTGAGTTTGGTGAGTTACTTGAAGAGTCCAATTTCATGTCAAGGCAGGTCTATCTAGGGAGAACAGTCCAGGAGGGTGGGACCAACCTCAGAGATTATGTGGGACGTAGAATTGGCACAGCCTAGAGAGTAAATATTGCTACACAGACCTAAACCAGAGCCTGCCTTCCATTCTAGAATACATGCACTGGTGGACATGAGTCAGAAGATGTCCATTGTCTGGGCTGAGACCAAAACCCTCCAGGTTGGAATGGGGTTTTGATACATCTGTGGAGTCCAGGGTGAATGTGTTCATCTCTGTCAGGTACATTTGCTTTCCCAGGACTGAGGTCATCTGAAATCTCCTGCGGGCCATTTGACTTTGGAACTTCTGAGTAATCTCTTGGGTCAGGTTTGATACTTGTGAAATAATTTTGGCTCCATAAAAGGGGAAGTAAAATCAGGGAATATAATATTTGCGTATAGTTAGAGTATCTCCCTTGCACATAACTGTATGGTCTTTTTTATTCACTGACATAATGTTGATGACTTCTCAGATGAAGTTACCAAATGCATTTATTGAGGTATCTGACCTAGAGTTCATAATAGAACAATTCTCTTTTCTTAATGATGAAACCCAATAGAGATTAGGGGAGTCACATTCAGTGTACTATGGGTATATGAGAGGCTTATAATATGCCTGCCATAAAATTTGACATTGTTAATAAATTAACTATCAATGAAATTGGTTCATTAATTCTAAAAATTTCAAGTTTCCCCTGAGTCAGTTAGTTAACAGGGATAAAAAATGATTAGTCCTGACTTTATCCTACTTTAGAGTTCTTGCTGCCTTTATCTATTAGTTTGATGTTAAAAGAGAGTGTGTGTAATTCAGGCTGTGACTTAAAAGATGATGCCTGTGGGAATGCATCACACCTGAAAATTATACTCAACTTTTTCAGAAGACACATCTTTTTCTCCTTGGAAGTTACTTTCATTGCCTTCTTTGTTGGCTTGTAAGAAAACAGATAAGGAAATTCATACACATCTGAAGAATAGCTAAGATTATTTTACTTTGAGGGAGTATACCAGTGTCATGCATGGGTTTTTGTCCAAAACATCTTATGCTTTCAATGGGAAAGCTAACAAATGGACAATGTTATTATAAGGGCAACGTCACCACACTTCTTTTAACTGTGCAAGACCCAGGTAAGGAAATGCCAGACAGAGTAGTGTGTGTGTGTGTGTGTGTGTGTGTGTGTGTGTGTTAAACCTTTGATTTTGTATTGGGGTATAGCCTATTAACAATGTTATGATAGCTTCAGATGAACAGCTGAAGAGATTCAGCCATATGTATATACATATATCCATTCTCCCCCAAACTCTTCTCCGATCCAGGCTGCTATATAATATTAAGCAGATTTCCATGTGCTCTGCGGTAGGTCCTTGTTGGTTATCCATTTTAAATATAGCAGTGTATACATGTCCATCTCGTTTTATCATGAGAAAAATCATCTATAAACTAACATGGGATTTAAGAGACAAAATACATAATCTAACCTCTTATCCATCCAGAAAAGTATAATTTGTACCACATCACGCTTCTTACTCACATAAAATCTTCATTATTAGGCTCACTCAGTTCAAGTATTTTACAGTCTGATAATTTTTCTATTCTGTATCTGGAGAATTCTGCTCTACACAGGAGATCTTATATTGTGCTTGCTTTGCTTTACTGCTTAATAAATTGCTTGTGGGTAGGAATGGTGTTATCTGAACACAAACACATGTATTTACTCTCCAAATATTATCTAGTAAAAAGACTTTGTTTGTAATAATAGGTACTAAGTGATTTTAAATACTAACAGAGAATATCAAACCTTTTAATATAGTAGCTATTCTATTGAATATATTTAAGTTTGATACTTGAATCACAGAGATTTCTTATTATTAGAAAAATATGCTGTCATCATTGTATGTTCTAGCTTTTAAATTAATGTGGTGATGTGAAGCAATACGAGCTTTGTTAAGGAGGCATTATGTAATATAATGAAAAATGTTTTCTGTTTTTACAGTAATGCTATAAATACACTGATTTGTTGTTTTTCAGTTACTAAGTCATGTCTGTCTCTTCAAAATCCTGTGAATTGCAGCATGTCAGGCTTTCCTGACCTTCGCTGTCTCCTGGAATTTGCTCAAATTCATATCCATTGAGTCGGTGATGCTAGATAACCTTCTCATCCACTGTTGCCCCCTTCTTGTCTTGCCTTCAATCTTCCCCAGCATCAGGGTCTTTTCCAGTGAGTCAGCTGTTTGCATCAGGTGGCCAAAGTATTGGAGCTCGAGTTTCAGCAGCATTCCTTCCAATGAATATTCAGGGTTGATTTCCTTTAGGACTGACTCATTTGATCCCCTTGCAGTACAAAGAACTTTCAAGAGTCTTCTCTTTGAAGATGGGCCCAAATTTAACTAAATCAGAAAAGGATAATTGGAGAAAAATAGAAATAGATTGTTTACTTTAATAAATATCTTATCACTTTTCAAATGGATTTTCTGCCACAGTCATACATTTGACTTTGATTCAATTTTCTTTTGTAAATTACATAAATATTTAGTAGGAGTAGATGTAGTCCTTTATTCATTCATTCAACTTACATTTTTGAGCCGTGGTCCATGTGAACCCTGGGCATATAATGATGAGCAACATAGTCACTGATAAGACAATATATTTACCACATTTAATAAACCAGATACTAAAATGGGCCAGTTAAATGTGTGAGTGGGTAGACTGGGCTGAATTTTACTGCATGAGGTAGCAGTCTTCATTGGATTTGTTTTGTTGGAAAGTGTGAGTATGAAATAAGAGTCCTCATGCTCTCAAAAATGCACATGGGGTTAACAAAAACAGGTGATTAGCTGAAGTGTTGACTGGGTGTCTAGGGTGGTTAATAATTAGAAGGTCGAAATTTCTCACAGTTATCCTAACTAGCTGCATCAGCATTGAGTGGTACTTTCAGACCTCACAGAATTTCTCTCTCTGAGATCATGTAACCTAACCCCTGCAGTATTTCTTGACTATTCATCTAACCTGCCCCAACTCGGAACACATTACCCATTTCGTTTATCTCACTGAGAAAGTTTTCTATTATGTATATTTTACATTTATTTCATTAGTGTTTTTCTCCCACCAATACTAGATTCTCATGCCATGAAGACAGGGAAAGTATCTCTTTTATTCACTTGAATATACCCATTGCTCTGTATCCTGAATGGCATGTAGATGTAGTAAAGTGAAACTGAAGTTGCTTAGTCATGTCCGACTCTTTGCGACCCCATGGGACTGTAGCTTGCCAGGCTCCTCCACCCATGGATTTTCCAGGCAGAGTACTGGAGTGGGTTGCCATTTCCTTCTCCAGAGGATCTTCCTGACCCAGGGATCGAACCCAGGTCTCCCACATTATAGGCAGACACTTTACCATCTGAGCCAGCAGGGAAGTAGATGTAGTAGGTGCTCAGTAAATACATGCTGAAGTTAAAAAGTGAATTGCTAAGCTTGGGCATCCAGTTTGTGGCTGATTATATTCACATAGTTGAGCATAATGTTACTTTGAGTTGTGATACTGATTGTTCCTTTATGAATTTTAACCTTTCAACAAAATGGGAACTGCCTTTTATTTTTATGCTGAAGAATATTTTGTGCATGTGCTCAGTCATATCTGACTCTGTTATTCCATGTACTGTAGCATGCCAGGCTCCTCTGTCCATGGAATTTTCTAGACAAAAATACTGCGGTGGGTTGCCATTCCCTTCTCCTGAGCATCTTCCTGACCCAGGGATCAAAACCGTGTCACCTGTGTCTCCTGCATTGGCAGGCGGATTCTTTACTACTGAGCTACCTGGGAAGTTGAAGAAGATTATATATTAGTATAAAAGGAAATGAAAATAAGTAAATATGATGAAGTAAGAAAGCCAAGAATAGACAAATGAGATATTGTAACATTTATTAATGTCCTTAAAAAATTTTTTTTTCTGCTGTAGTATTTCCATGAAAAAAATTTTCTGCCATAAAGACAAAGTTAGATGGATGCCTTCACCATTCCCTGAAGCCTTACATGGTTTTTCATCTCAATTATTCCTTTACAAGTCCTATTGGTCTTGTGAAGATTGGATTTAGAGTAGGGCTCTCTTGAAACCCTCCTATATCTTTTGGCAATACTTTCTCCTCTCTTGCGAAAAGAATCTTTTCAGTTGCATTGTCTGTCAAAAGCCATTTCTAAATATAGATTGCCTTTTCACCACGGG
The DNA here is from genome assembly GCF_023699985.2 of Odocoileus virginianus. NCBI lineage: Eukaryota > Metazoa > Chordata > Mammalia > Artiodactyla > Cervidae > Odocoileus > Odocoileus virginianus. Next base: position 53,149,138 of record NC_069675.1, on the reverse strand, counting down.
CATCAGCGTAGCTAGTGAGAGTGAAAACAGGGGTGATGCACTTTAAATAAAAGAAAACAAACCAGGAGATGGTCAAGTATTTATATGTTACATGCCAGGTTAGAATTTTAATGTCTCACTCATTGTGTCAATGACTCTATGATCCTAATCTATGTAGATATTGTCTGTTTACCTATTATTCTGGCATCAGTTAAGTAGAAATTGTAAATTGTTCCCAGAACACAGCTGTATCCATCAAAAAGAGGCTACTTCTTCATGAGCTACACCTGGCTATATCCTGGTTCTCTGCAAAAGTCAGGCTGCATTTATCATAGGAAGATACTAGAGGGGTTAAAAGGAGAAATGCATACAAGAAGTGTCGGCCTGTCCAGTGTCCAGGGCAGTCATAATAAGAACAGGAGGCTTCCCTATAGCATCTGTACTGTTTGCGCTCAGTTGTGTCTGACTCTTTGAGACCCCATGGACTGCACCGCGTCAGGCTCCTCTGTCCATGGAATTTTCCAGGCAAGAATACTGGAGTAAGTTGCTGTTTCCTACTCCAGGGGATCTTTCTGACTCAGGAATCGAACCTATGTCTCTTGCATTGGCAGGCGGATTCTTTACCACTAGTGCCACCTTGGAAACCCCTTCTCTGTAGCATGATCCTTACCATATGGATTGTGGAACTGAGTCTTCTGTTGTTGAGTTGTTCAGCCACTCAGTCACGTGCAACTCTTTGTGACCCCATGGACTGTAACACGCCAGGTCTCCCTGCCTTTCACCATCTCTCAGAGCCTGCTCAAACTCATGTCCATTGAGTCGGTGATGCCATCCAACCATCTCATTCTCTGTCATCCAGGTTCCCTCCTGCCTTCAATCTTTCCCAGCATCAGGGTCTTTTCTAATGAGTCAGTTCTTCACATCAGGTGGTCAAAGTTTTGGAGCTTCATCTTCAGCATCAGTCCTTCCAGTGAATATTCAGAATTGATTTCCTTTAGGATTGACTGGTTTGATCTTCTTGCAGTCCAAAGTCTGAGTATATGTCACACTTTGTGTCCAGGAGATGGAGACATGTGAGTTAGTATTTCCCACCCCCACTCCACTGCAGACTTCCCTTGTTTCATTGTCCTTTATTGTGCTTTGTAGATACTGGTTTTACCTTCAATTCTGCAAATTGAAGATCTGTAATAATTGGGTTGTCACATGATGGTTAGCATTTTTTTATCAATAAAATTTAATTTTTTAACTAAAGTATGTAAGCTTTTTTTCTTTTTTTTTTTTTGCTTCCCAGGTGGCACTAGTGGTAAAGAACCCACTAGTCAGTTGCAGGAGACATAAGAGACGTGGGTTCAATCTCTGGGTCAGGAAGATCCCCTGGAAGAGGGCATGGCAACCCACCCCAGTATTCTTGCCTGGAAAATCCCATGGACAGAGGAGTCTGGCAGGCTACAGTCCATGGGGTGGCAAATAGTCGTAAATGGCTGAAGCAGCTTAGCACACACACACGTGTACATTTTTTAGACATAATACTGTTACACACTTACTAGATTGTAGTATAGTATAGATGTAACTTTTATATGTACTGGGAAGCCAAGAATTTCGTGTGTCTTGCATTGTTGGTGATACTTGATTTATTGCAGTGTTTTGGAACCAAAGCTACAGTATCTCAGAGGTATGACTGTATATTGGTTCAGTTTTTAGGACTGATCTTTTGATTCATTTCCTTGCCTCTTTTCTACTGCTGCTGAGGTCCTTCTCCGTACTAAAGCCCAGGGGCTTGGGGACTGAATCTCTGCTGAGCTCCTGGCTTTGTTATCACATGACTGAGTTTAAAAGCCTGAATCCTGTCTCCAGATCCTCAGCTTCTGCCTAGATCTCACCCCGAATGGACAGATTGTTTGGATCCAACATAACATCAGCACCTACTGCCTAGCCTAGAGTAGCAGACCCAGAAGCAGCCAGGAATTCCTGCCCGACCATGGCAGCCCTGGACTCCCCAGCTGGTGTTGGTGAAGCTTGTGTCGCCAGCCCAACAGCATTGTAGCAACCAGTGTTCTCTGACGGCTCTGATCTTGTCATTCTCTTCTGGACTTCTCTGGTTCTCTCACTCACTCTCTTCTCAGTTAACTCAGTCAGCTTCTCTGTCGCGTGTTCCTGCTCATACTGTGACGAATGATGCCTCTTAAGGGCCAAAAGCCCAGGAAGGGGAACCTCGGGACCTTATCGCTTGGTGCTCGCTGAATCCCAGGAGGTGTGCCCTTGGTTTTCCTGCTTTCTCTGGTGTCTCCTCTCGAAGCCCTCCTGGGGACATGGGGACCCTCTGCTCTTCTCAGATGTTAAAGGGATGAGGTAGACTTAGTGCTGTTTCCTGGAGATACTCATATTCAGTGCTAGCATCTTTTTAAGAAATCATGAGTCGGTCAGGAGTGAGCAGCTTGTCTGTACAACACACACACTCTGGCGTACCCAGCCCTGGTCATTGTGCTGCCCTGACTGCCTGGCTTTCTCCTGCTGAATGGCGCAGTTTAATAGCACATCGCAGCTAGAAGAGGCCATAGAAAAGGTTTGGTTTAATGTTCTCATGGGGTGCATTTTTCAGAATTTTAGCCCAGAGAGTGAGCTGCATACGCTTTCATTGTCATTAGAAGTTGTGATTCTAATTTTGTGATGATACCTGTCTTTCAAATGCAGCATGCCATAATGCTGACTTTATATCAAATTTATCTGAAATCCAGATAAAGTATGTAAAATGTTTGTTTTATATTATAAAACAAAATATCTCTAACTAAATTGTCAAAATCTGCCTTGCTCTGCAAACATAAAATAAAGGATGATCAGGCAATGAGGGGCTTCCTAGGTGGAGCTGGTGGTAAAGAACCCTCCTGCCAATGCAGGAGACATAAAAGATGTGGGTTCCATCCCTGGGTCAGGAGGATCCCCTGGAGGGGGAATAGCAACCCACTCCAGTATTCTTGCTTGGAGAATTCCATGGAGAGAGGAGCCTGGCAGGCTACAATCCATCGGGTTGCAAAGAATTGGTCGATTGAAGCGACGGAGCATGCTCGCAGGCAAAGAGGACGAGTACCCAGGTCTGGCTGCAAACATGGACTATTGCTACTGACTTCTACATGACTTTAAACAAGATGCCATCTGGTGTTGTTTCTTTCTGTCATAAGATTCATATAGTTATTCAGTATTGTTGTGCAGATTCATTGAGAGAAAGCATCATAAGTACTCAGCAAAAAAGCTTTTACAGAGCAAGTGCTCCAAGAATGTACTTTCCTTTCCATCCAGGAAGAAGGACCAGTTGCTGAATACTGGTTTAAATGTTTCTAGTATCCTAAGGTTAGTAATGGGCTTCCCTGGTGGCTCAGAGGTTAAAGCGTCTGCCTGCAATGCGGGAGACCTGGGTTCAATCCCTGGGTCAGGAAGATCCTCCTGGAGAAGGAAATGGCAACCCACTCCAGTATTCTTGACTGGAGAATCCCATGGACGGAGGAGCCTGGTGGGCTGCAGTCCATGAGGTTGCAAAGAGTTGGACATGACTGAGCGACTTAACTAAAAACTAAGTTTAGTAATAAATAGATTGCATACCTTGGTTTGGGTAGGGTCTGTGAGCATCTCCTTGGATCTTGTAACTATACTTATCCAGGTGTCTAGGAAAATCTAATCATGTAACTACTGTAAGACTGCTTCCTGTCATCTCTTATTTTCATCCTTCTTTACCTTTTTTTTTTTCCTTTTTAGTAATCAGTGCTCTGGAATATGATTACCTTATTATGGAATTGTCTTGTTATGTATTATGAAACACCTTCTTCCCTTAATGGCTTATGAGAGTTTCTCCTGTTCTTTCCTACAAAATCTCTGTGATCTGCAGACTTGCCATGTATCTTGTATGGTCCTTCTTTCTCCTAGAAGGTGCACTGTAGCCCAGAGGTAAGCATATTAAGTGATGAGATGCTATTGATATTGCAAAGAAGTACATGTGAGTTGGCTACTTGCACATTTGTCCATGTGCCAGCTGACCTGTGGCCTGCATGGTTCCAAGTACAGGAGTGAGATTGTGCTTATTTTAGCTTAGATGCATAGACCATGTAAAATTTCCAGCAGTTTGCAGTTGGGAAAAATATCTATATCCATATCTGTATCTATTTATCTCTCTCTCTTCATATATATATATATATATATATATATATATATACACACACACACACAGACACACATATGTATATGTACACCCTAATTTGTATGCACACTACTCAAGAGTATAAAAACAGGACCTAAAATGGTCTTGTATTTGTTGTGTAGCCTGGTGATTTAAAATTGAATTTTGAAGGTATCTTTAATGTCTATAGGTAGGGGAATAAGAAAGATAAGAAAAGGAAGGTTATATTTTCTTCTTCTCCATCTGAATTTTGCTAACTACAAGAGATTTATTGCCAGTTGATTTAAGTGGTTATAGTGCTAATGAGACCAGTCTTTCAGATTTGATCCCTAGACCAACAAAATATATTGATTCTTCTTAAGAAAGTGAGTCAGGCAAGAGAAGACATATTTTATCCGTGCTGAGAAAAGCTGTGAGAACAGTAAACCATGTAGCTTTTATGTCCTTTATATATGGAGTACGTTTTATTACTCTATTCCCTATGCTAATATTGTTAAAGTTATATGAAAAAATCAAATTAGAAAAATGGTGGTTAGAACAAGAAAAATATGTGAGATGAGACCACATGTTATTTTTCGAGTTGATAATTTTGAGTTCAAAAATTTCCTTGTCTATAAAAAGTGAGTGGGTTTTAAATAGTCTAATGAGGCAATCAGTTGTGTTGCTTATCTGCATCTACAAAGAGCAAATGGAAAACCGGAAGTGACTAGGTTAATTAGTCTAATTAAACACCTGCCTAAGACTTCCTGGCTGAGCAAAGCTCCTGCTCTTCAGAATCACTAGCACATTGCTAAAAGTATAATTTTCCACAGTGTAAATATTCAATTTTAAAGGTTATTGAACTATAGTCTATATGAAAAAAGTAAAGGAAATGCAAATTTAGATTTTGCAATTAAGCTCATTTAATGGTGCTGTATAGGTATTGTCAGTTTAGAAGGTTATAAAAACATAATGGAAAAAAATGAAGTGCATATCTAAATAAAATTATGAGGAACTTCATAAAATACTTGGGTGAAGAAATTCCATCAATAGAGGAGTTTGGCGGGTTATAGTCTATGGGGTCACAAAAGAGTCAGACATGACTGAGCACAGTGGATGCATGCAAGAAACTGGAATGTTTCCTAGGCATCAGCAGGGCTCCCCATGAGCCCCAGAAGGCTTCCAATAAGACACCCAAATGACTCTAGAAGATCCCTGAAAAGGATCCCTGAAAATTTCTGAGACTCCTTGGTTAATCCCTCTAAATTTTGACATCAGAAACTTATTTATTAAAATTAATAATCTCCCACTTATTTATTTAGGATACAAAAGATTTGTTGTTCAGTTGCTCAGTTTGTCCGACTCTTTGCGACCCCATGGACGACAGCATGTCAGGTTTCCCTGTCCTTCACCATTTCCCGGAGCTTGCTGGAAAGTGACTTAGCACACACAAATGCACCTCTGTTACAGAGCTAAGTATGCTAAATAAGCTGTCATATTTAAACATCAGAACATACCTTGCGTGTGTGCGAAGTTGCTTCAGTCGTGTCTGACTCTTTGCGACCCTATGGACTGTAACCCACCAGGCTCCCTTGTCCATGAGGATTCTTTAGGCAAGGGTACTAGAGTGGGTTGCTGTGGTCTCCTCCAGGGGATCTTCCCGACCCAGGGATTGAACCCACATCTCTTATGTCTCCTTCATTGGCAGGCAGGTTCTTTACTGCTTTTGCCACCTGGGAAGCCCAGAACATACCTTTGAGGTATGTATGATTACCTTCATTTTTCAAAATAGAAAACTGAGTCTCATCCTGAGTAATTTCTTGGCCAGATGAAACATGGTAGCTCCAAAGTGTGCCTTCTCTCCATTGCACTTTTACTGACATTTCAATTCAATCTGCAGTGTTGCTTCAGGACTGATCCTCTAGACCCCACTCTGTAATTTCAAAGATGCTAATACAATTTTTTAAGAGAAATGATATTCTGAATTAGAAAATGAAATGCTTGCTTTTTTGTGAGTTGTTCAAATAAATGTTCACAAGAAAAATCTTGACAAGATAATTATAACCTGCTCGTTTTCCCCTTTATTTCATCAACAATTCCTAAGAACCTTGAAGCCTTTGAGAAGTGATGCTTAAGAAACACAGCTAGACAATATGCAGTGCATTCAAGTGGAAGGCTGGCATTCTGTCCATAGCGCAATGACCCTACAGTAAAATGTCACTGTGCTCTTTATTCAAGCCATTGGCATTTTATCAGCGGTTTGTAGCTTAATGGGAGAATAATAAAGTACACTTACATATCAAACTCAGAAAATGTCAGTAGATGATATAATTATATCTTTGAAAAAAAGGGAACATTTTTAAAAGGGGTATGTCATGTACACTGTAATGAAATTGTGTAGCCACATCCATTTTCTAGCTATAAAATACAGTTTCTTTTGGTTTGAGAAATTTGTACTCTATGTAAAATGAGGCAAATATGTGTTGAACATTATCGTAGGGGAATAAACTGCCAGTATTAGACAAATTAAAACCAGAATTCTTCTCCTTCAGTGGGCTTTATGAGCTCTGGCAAGTGCTTCATGTTGTTATCAGAGTAATAGAGATAATACTTTCATTTCCTCATTCTCACAGACATGTGCTGTGTGTGTATTAACCTGGGCATATCTAGAAACACTTAGTGCTTAGGGTTCTCTTAAGGAAAAAATGAGGTCGCATTATTAGTCATAATTAATTTTGATTCTAGTGTAAAGACTAATCAACAATAGAAAGGAAGAGGTTTGGGTGGTATTATTTTGCTTCTTGATTTTGGAGAAGAACAATTTTTAAATATGCAAGTGGAGAAGTCTTGTTTCAGAATTTGTTGCTTTTGTGTTAAGTGAAACCTCTGCGGCTTGCAAGTATCCCTCCCTTTATGTGAGACTAGTAATGTCACTTCTGTTCCAAGAAGTGCTAATATTATGGCTTCTGTATTTTTCATTTTAGTTTTAATTCCAGTCATTATATTTTTGTGTTTACCAAGAATCTAAAGCCTCTTTATCAATACTTTCAAAGAGTGGCTTGAAATGTACATTTCAAATGTCATAGTTATCAGAATCTGGAATCTGACACATTTTTTTTTCATTTATTTTTATTAGTTGGCAGCTAATTACTTTACAATATTGCAGTGGTTTTTGCCATACATTGACATGAATCAGCCATAGATTTACATGTGTTCCCCATCCTGAAGCCCCATCCCATCCCTCTGGGTCTTCCCAGTGCACCAGCCCTGAGCACTTGTCTCATGCATCCAACCTGGACTGGTGATCTGTTTCACACTTGATATTATACATGTTTCAATGCTATTCTCTCAGATCATCCCACCCTCACCTCTCCCATAGAGTCCAAAAGTCCGTTCTATACATCTGTGTCTCTTTTTATGTCTTGCATATAGGGTATCATTACCATCTTTCTAAATTCCATATATATGCATTAGTATACTGTATTGGTGTTTATCTTTCTGGCTTACTTCACTCTGTATAATGGGCTCCAGTTTCATCCATCTCATTAGAACTGATTCAGATGAATTCATTTTAATGGCTGAGTAATATTCTGTTATGTATATGTACCACAGCTTTCTTATCCATTTGTCTGCTGATGGGCATCTAGGTTGCTTCCATGTCCTGGCTATTATAAACAGTGCTGCGATGAACATTGGGGTACATGTGTCTTCAGTTCTGGTTTCCTCGGTGTGTATGCCCAGGAGAGGGATTGCTGGGTCATATGGCAGTTCTATTTCCAGTTTTTTAAGGAATCTCTACACTATTCTCCATAGTGGCTGTACTAGTTTGCATTCCCACCAACAGTTTAAGAGGATTCCCTTTTCTCCACATCCTCTCCAGTATTTAAAAAATATATGTCAAAAAAAAAAAAGAAAAAAAAAAATATGTCACATGATGTCACATGTACTTTATTCAGCTCCTCGCAGCTTCCCTGCCTCCCGAGGTGTACCTGATCTTGGAGTCCTGAACTCCTTGGGAGTCCTGCAGCATGAACCGCCATGTTCCCATTGCTAAGGGCATATGTGCCACCCTTCTTTGGTCTACTGAATCAGTTACCCTCATGTCCTTCTGTTTCCCAGCTTCCAAAATTTTGTTGGCTTCAGTGGTCTACTGATACCCATAGTCATCTCCTGTCATCTTCTCTCTATACCTTTTCCTTGTGCATTTATGGCTTTGATGTCTTTTTGGTGAGTTAGGATCAGTAACATCTCCAAATTAAGTTAGAAGTCTGTTTTAACTTGTTCATTTGTTTATTGTCTTTTTCCTCCATTTGATTATATTTTCCAAGAGCCAGGAACCTGGCCTTGTTCACTACAGTATTCCTACCATCCAAACACTCCCTGGTATATCATCCATATTGAATAAATACTTACTGAATATATGTATGCATGAATGAGTGACATGTGATATGGATCTCTTTGTACAGTGCTTACAGCCCAGTAAATGGGTGGCTCAGATGATCAAGTATCCACCTGTAATGCAGGAGATGCAAGAGACACGAGCTTTAGTCCCTTGTTCCAGAAGATCCCCTGGAGAAGGGAATGGCAACCCATTCCAGTATTCTTGCCTGAAAAATCCCTTCAACAGAGGAGCCTGGTGAGCTATAGTCCTTGGGGTCACAAAGAGTTGGATATGACTTGAGCGATTAACTAATCTTAAGCATAAAAAAAGTAAAATATGTGTCATGAAAAAAAACATAAAGTCAAAATGGTATAGTAATACTTCTAGCCTGTATTTTCTCTTCTGTATCTGTGGTGAGTGTGCTTGTGTACACATACATACAGGAGAGATGGGGTAAGAAGAAGGGGAGAGAGGAAGTGAGGGGAGAAAAAGAGAAAAGATACATTCAATGGCTACTGCAAAGTGTCTGAGAAAATGAACACATCATTTTTATTTCCTGTGATCAAGTTTATATTACTACTTTCCCACTGGAAAATTTTCTTTAAATACATTTAAGATACTAGGTAAGCATAAAGAAATTATGCTTCTGAATAGCCTGACCATTTGATTCTCTGTTTTATTGTTAACTTAAGGGCAGCAGGATTTAGGCGAAAATATCCTGGTGCATGTTAGAATTTGGATTTCTTTCTTTTTTTTTTTTAAGGTTATTGCAAGATTTCTTTTTTTAAAAAATCCGTTACTTTTGAAAGTTGCTTTTACATAGTATACTTCAGTTCAGTTCAGTCGCTCAGTTGTGTCCGACTCTTTGCGACCCCATGAATCGCAGCACGCCAGGCCTCCCTGTTCATCACCAACTCCTGGCGTTTACTCAAACTCATGTCCATCGAGTCGGTGATGCCATCCCGCCATCTCATCCTCTGTCGTCCCCTTCTCCTCCTGCCCCCAGTCCCTCCCAGCATCAGGGTCTTTTCCAATGAGTCAACTCTTCGCATGAGGTGGCCAAAGTATTGGAGTTTCAGCTTCAGTGTCAGTCCTTCCAATGAACACCCAGTACTGATCTACTTTCGGACGGACTGGTTGGATCTCCCTGCAGTCCGAGGGACTCTCAAGTGTCTTCTCCAACACCACAGTTCAAAAGCATCAATTTTTTGGTGCTCAGTTTTCTTCACAGTCCAACTCTCATATCCATACATGACCACTGGGAAAACCATAGCCTTGACTAGACAGACCTTTGTTGGCAAAGTAATGTCTCTGCTTTTTAATATGCTATCTAGGTTGGTCATCACTTTCCTTCCAAGGAGTAAACATCTTTTAATTTCATGGCTGCAATCCCCATCTGCAGTGAATTTGGAGCCCCCCAAAATGAAGTCTGACACTGCTTCCATTGTTTCCCCATCTATTTCCCATGAAGTGATGGGATCAGATGCCATGATTTTAGTTTTCTGAATGTTGAGGTTTAAAACAACATTTTCACTCTCCTCTTTCACTTTCCTCATGAGGCTTTTTAGTTCCTCTTTACTTTCTGCAATAAGGGTGGTGTCATCTGTATATCTGAGGTTATTGATATTTCTCCTGGCAGTCTTGATTCCAGCTTGTGCTTCTTCCAGCCCAGCGTTTCTCATGATGTACTCTGCATAAAAGTTAAATAAGCAGGGTGACAGTATACAGCCTTAACATACTCCTTTTCCTATTTGGAACCAGTCTGTTGTCCCATGTCCAGTTCTAACTGTTGCTTCCTGACCTGCTTGCAGGTTTCTCAAGAGGCAGGTCAGGTGGTCTGGTATTCCCATCTCTTTCAGAATTTTCCACAGTTTATTGTGATCTACACAGTCAAAGGCTTTGGCATAGGCAATAAAGCAGAAATAGATGTTTTTCTGGAACTCTCTTTCTTTTTCGATTTGATCTCTGGTTCCTCTGCCTTTTCTAAAACCAGCTTGAACGTCTGGAAGTTCTCAGGTCACGTATAGATGAAGCCTGGCTGGGAGAATTAAGAGTGGAGGGAGGGTAATTAGGCAGTTTGGAATGAACATATATGCTCTGCTTTATTTAAAATAGATGATCAACAGGGCCTTACTCTATAGCACAGAGAACTCTGTTCAATGTTATGTGACTGCCTGCATGGGAGGGGGTTTGGGGTGAATGGATACACATATACATATGGCTGAGTCCCTTCACTGTTCACCTTAAACTACCACATCATTGTTTGTTAATTGTCTATACCTCAACACAAAATAAAAAGTTAAAAGGGGAGGGGAAGGGGGATGGTCATCCTTGCATTCACTTATAGTTAAATGGTGGTCACATTTTTAGTACTATCATTAACCTCATGTTTCTTTGCTGGGGTCCTTTTAAGTTTCTGGTCTGCTTTGTGAGGATGTTTTTGTATGTGTTTGAGAAACTGGTTAATATAATCCTTAAATCCTCTTAACGAGGCATACATTAAAGTGTAAAGTCACCATTGCCAATTACTCAGGTTTGTGGACCTCACCTTTCTTTCAAGATTCCCCACTTGTCATTTGTGACTCAAGGCCATCTGAAGTCGGATGGTGGCACCAGTTTAAGTCGTAGTATGAACTATTACTCTGGCTTAACTTTTAATTTCCTATTTTAGATAAAAAGCCAATATAATGTCTCAGCATTTTTCTTGGATCCGGTTGATTATCCACTACTTCCTGTAGGGTGTTTGTACCCTGTGTTGGAATCCACTGACTTTAAAGAAGGAAGGTGTCAAACAAAATGGAGTTGTCAATCAAAGATTATAGTAAAAAGACTAGATGAATTTTCAGGTTACAGAAGCTTTGGTTAGCTGAATCCTTTAGTGTTCCAATCAACATAGTGTTGATTGGAAAATCATTTTTATTTATTGCAGTTTCAGATTTGTGTGTGTCTAGTCTTTCTTGTAATAGTCTAATTTCATTATTCATTTTATTTGAAACTTAAATTCAAAATAGTGAATCATGAACATGATTTAGTCATTCTTCAATTTAAGGGAACATTAAGAACAGCATGGGATTTTCTCAGATGAGTGCTAATGTTTAGAACATTAAGGATTTTTAAAAATGGAAACACTTCACTCACTTAAAATACCCGATTCTAAGCAGTTGCTCTTTCAGTGAATTCTGACACTGTTTCAGCGTCTTAATTTTGAGCATCATTTTTCATTGCTGTACGTGTAGACATTTTGAAAGTTATGCAATTTTAGGAAAATCTGTGTTGTTACTAGATCTTTTAAACAAGTTTGTTTTATGTGATTATTTGATTTACATGTTTTATCAAGTCTAAGCTGCCTTCAATTGTAAGATATATATTTAAATACCTTTAAGAAAAAATAAAATTCTATCAGATGTACCTTTTACATGGTAAAAATTATAGAATTCATTCTCATTTTGCATATTTAAAAGTGTGGGGAAAATGTGTATCTTCAAATTGACAGAATATATTTCACTGTCTTCCATTAAAGACTTATAGAGATTTTAAAGTATATATGAAATACTGAAATATTAACATACCTTAAAGGACAATGATTTTTAAAAAAATGAATTTGAGTATAGATGAGTGAAGACTGAGACTAATATCGTAATAGTAAACATTAAACCGTATCATTTATAATAGGGCCACAGACTATGGTTAAGCCTTCTTTTAAATTAAAGTTAGTGCAAAAAGGAACAGTTTATCTATTATACAATTTAATTTCCATGAAATAAAGTCAAACCAGCTTCTAAGGAGAGGTTCCAATATTCTTGGAAGTACTAGAATCATACAAAGATTTCTCAGTATTACATTAAGAATGATATCTTATCTATGACTTTAGATTACACACAGTGAGCTTTCTACTATCCTTTGTGAGTACCCCTGCATTGAGATAAGTGGTATCACATTGAGGCAGTATAAACATTTCCACCAGTGTCCAGTATAATACCATTTCTCTCTTTGCTTATTTGTTTTTAGTGTGTTTGAGATATATAATAGGTGGAAAGAGAGGTGGCCTGAACTTCCTTCAAGCCCAACTGAACACTGCTTCTCTCAGACAAGTTCTGGATGGCAGTGAATCTAGACCATACTCCTTGGAGGTTACAGGAAATTTAGCTCATTATGCTGCTACTTAAATATGAAACAGCATGCCTTAACACAGAGAGGAAAATGTTAATTTAACATCTTTTAAATTTTAGAGAAAATTGTTTTTTTCTGAATAGGTGCCTAAAGAGAAGGCCAGTCTATTTCTCTTGGCTTATAGATGCTGGTGAGAAACTTGCTAGGAAATAAGTTTGAATCACTTCTAATCTAAAGATGAATGGGTGATCTGGGGCCCAACTCATTCACTCTGTAAATTGTAACCACAGAAAGTTTATCCTAGAAAAAAAAATTAATGTATGTATAACTGGCTCTTCATCTTGGCCATAGAAATTCCTCAAACCCAATCACAGAATATCTTTTTAGGGTTAGTTTTGAAGATCTGCTTTTTGTTGTTAACATATTTTCCTTGACTTATAATGAGGTTATGTCCTGATAAACTCTTCTTAAGTTGAAAATATCATGTTGTAAATTCATTTAATCTATCTAACATACTGAATATCAGACGTTAATAGAGCTTACCTCAAATGTGCTTTGAACATAGCTTTATAGATGGGCAAAATCATCTTACACAAAACCTATATTATTTATTTTTTCAAAAATTAAATAAAAATTACTTTGGGCTATAGTTGATTTACAGTGTTATGTAATTTTCAAGTGTACAAAAATCTGTTCCAGTTACACATATACCTAACACATAGCACTGGCAACTCTGCTCAATATTCTTTAGCCTCCATGAGAAAATAATTTGAAAAAGAATAGATACATGTATATGGATAACTGAAGCATATTTTAAATAAAGTGTTGAATCCCTAATGTAACTGATTGAATACTGTACTGAAAGTGACAAATGGAATAGTTGTATGAGTACAGAATATTTGTAAGTGAATCCATTGTTTCTCCTTGTGATTATGGAATGGTGGGTTGACTGGGAACTGAGGCTGCCTCTACCCAGCATCATGAGAGAGTATCATAGCACATATTGCTAGCCCAGGAAAAGATCAAAAATCAATGTTCAAATAATAAATGTGTATTTCTACTGAATGCATATCACTTTCTCAACGTTGTTAAGTTGAAAAGTCTGTAAGTCAAACCATCATAGGTTGGAAACTATCTGTATACTCTTCAAGATAAAGTATTTGGGGAAAGATACCAAAGCATCTGAGTGAGAAGGCCCTATTTAAAAGTTGGGAATGAGTCTACCAAAAATAATAAATGGGAAACATTACATATAGGCTTTCTTTATGGCAGTAATCAACTAGTGACAGTTCAGGTCTGTTTTAGATATAATAAACCTTACCTTCAAAGCTTAAGAGTGCATGCTTCCAGGACTCACTTATCAGTTCACTTACCAGTGAACATACATCCTGATCTACCTTGTCAATATCAGATAACGGAGGAAATTTCAAAGACAAAGTGATGAGAATTATTCTTCAGTTCAGTTCAGTCACTCAGTTGTGTCCGACTCTGCAATCCCATGAACCGCAGCACTCCAGGCCTCTCTGTCTATCACCAACTCCCGGAGTTTACCCAAATTCATGTCCATTGAGTCAGTGATGCCATCCAACCATCTCATCTTCTGTCGTCCCCTTCTCTTCCTGCCCTCCTCAGTCTTTTCCAGCATTAGGGTCTTTTCCAATGAGTCAATTCTTCGCATGAGGTGGCCAAAGTATTGGAGTTTCAGCTTCAACATCAGTCCTTCCAATGAACATCCAGGACTGATCTCCTTTAGTATGGACTGGTTGGATCTCCTTGCAGTCCAAGGGACTCTCAAGAGTCTTCTCCAACACCACAGTTCAAAAGCATCAATTCTTTTGTGCTCAGTTTTCTTTATAGTCCAACTCTCACATCCATACATGACCACTGGAGAAACCATAGCCTTGACTAGACAGACCTTTGTTGGCAAAGTAATGTCTCTGCTTTTTAATATGCTGTCTAGGTTGGTGGTAGCTTTTCTTCCAAGGAGTAAGCATCTTTTAATTTCATGGCTCAGTCACCATCTGCAGTGATTTTGGAGCCCCCACAAATAAAGTCTGACACTGTTTCCACTGTTTCCCCATTCTTATTCCTCTTTAAATAACTAGTACACCATTACAAAAGATCATCATTTGTAATTCTGACTTCTGAAGGTGGAAGCATCAATAACTATGGTTCTTGTAGTTACTTCTTTTTTTCTAAAGCAGGATATGGAGTTTTGTTTGGGAAAAATCACCAGTTCAATATGAAATTCTAACGCAGTAGTTTCTATCACATGAAAGTCTTACTTTAGCTATCAGTGAGACTACTATAAGTCTTTATTATCACCTCTTTTTGATAGAGCACTAGCATCATCATGCTGGTTTCTCTCCAAAATGTACAGTATACATATACCTTAAATTTCATGGAGATTCTGTGCAAGTAAATAACTTTTAATGGGCTATACCACAAGGGGAGCATATATAGTAAGCCATATTTATGCTTATTATATAATTACTAAATGAATAGATTAAGTTGTGTGTGTGTGTGTGTGTGTGTGCATTAGTCACTCAGTCGAGTCAGACTCTTTGTGACCCCATAGACTGTAGCCCACCAGGCTCCTCTGTCCATGGAATTGTCCAGGCAAGAATACTGACATAGGTTGCCATTCCCTTCACCAGGGGATCTTCCCAACCCAGGGATTGAATCTGCATCTCCTGTGTCTTCTGCATTGCAGGCAGATTCTTTATCACCTGAGCTACCAGGGAAACCCTAGATTAGGTTGAAAGTGAAAGTGTTGGCTGCTCAGTTGTGTCCAACTTTTTGTGACCCCTTAGACTGTAGCCTACCAAGCTCCTCTGTCCATAGAATTTTCCAAGCGAGAATACTGGAGTGGATTGCCATTTCTTTTTCCAGGGATCTTCCCAATCCAGGGATCAAACCTGGGTCTCCTACACTGCAGGCCGATTCTTTACTCTCTGAGCCACCAGAGAAGCCCCAAATAGATTAGGTTATCTGGGAGTTATTCAAGAAAGACTTCATTTTGACTCATTACTTGGTAATTATTTTTTAACTTGTTACTTCTCAAAACCTGACTTAAGATTCTGTTACCATTAGAGCATTTTAACTCTATTAAAGAGTTTTCTTCGTTAAGGAGTCTTTCATTTATCTTTAGTTGCTCCTGGAATAAATAACTTGTTTTTGATAATTTTGTTTTTCTATATTCACCTCACAGTGCTCTTGCTTTTTTTAAGCTGCAACAGTAATCAAAGCTCTCTGTTATGTTTGCTGAGTAATTATGACAAATGAAATACTTCAGAGCAGTGCAGCAACAGAATTCATAAAGTCTTACTACACACATCTGAAGAGTACATGAATCTAGTAAAATGGTGCCCAAGTCATCATTCTTTTTTTTTTTTTTTTTTTTTAATTTTCAGCTCTTGATTCTCTTTTATTGGTTTTCTGGAGAGCTCAAATATTGGCTTAAGTCACAGCACTCACATCTGTATACTCTTACTTTTCCAAGTTTCTTGTGATTGCCTAGTAGAGAAAATTGCCTTTCAACCATTTGATCAATTCACTGACAAATTGTTTTTATATATGTCACGGCCCCTAAGATAAGAGGAAAGATTTACCTCTAGAAGCCATTGCTATTTCTTTCTCACTTTCTTTTGCTTCAGCTAAACCTCTGTTTCTGAAAGTAAAGCCTTTAAGTGATACATATCCTAATTTTATGTGATGATTGTGAAATATCCTAGCAGAGACCTACATAGACAGAAGCACTGTAAGATCTATGAATTTGCCTTCTAACAAGATCAAGGTGACTCTAAGGTATAATAAATCTGATAATCATTTTTCTAGAATTCAGTAATTCTCAGATTTTATTGGGCATATGAATTACTTAGGGATCTTGTTAAAATACAGAATCTCTTCTAGTAGGTCTGGAGTGGGCCTTAGAGCCTATATTTCTAACAGTTCCTAGGTGACAGTGCTAATCTCCAGAGCTTACTTTGCATCAACTGCCCTATGGGTAAGACTTAGACAAACTACACTGTTGTTGGTTATGGACAGAATTGCTAAGACAAAATGCCTTAGTGCTCTCACCATTGCTTATCATTTTGGAAAAAAGTCTTCTGTGTTTATTGCACTTATATAACCAGGAAGCAGAGAACTGATCAAATAGAAGAGATGTAGTCAGATAAGTTGTCTTACAATAAAACAAATTGCAAGGAAAAGAAAGGATGATGTGGTGTTGGCTAACTGCATTACTTACTGTTGTATGAGAATGGAGGGTCTATTCCTATAGTAGAATATTAGGTGATGAGAAGTCTATGTCCACCTTGGTCTCATAGTTTTATACTCATATCGCACTGATCCCATCACTTCATGGCAAATAGAAGGGGGAAAAGTGGAAGCAGTGATAAGACTTTATTTTCTTGGGCTTGAAACTCTGTGAACCTTGACTGTAGTCATAAAATTAAAAGATGTGCTCCTTGAAAGGAAAGTGATGACAAACCTAGACAGCATGCTAAAAAGCAGAGACAACACTTTACTGACAAAGGTCTGTATAATCAAAGCTATGGTTTTTCCAGAAGTCATGTGTGGATATGAGAGTTGAACCATGTAGAAGGCTGAATGTTGAAGAATTGATGCTTTTGAATTGTAATCTGGAGAAGACTCTTGAGGGTCCCTTGGAATGCAAGGATATCAAACCTATCAATCCAAAAGGAAATCAACCCTGAATATTCATTGGAAGGACTGATTCTGAAGCTGAAGCTCCAGTATTTTGGCCACCTGATGGGAAGAGCCAACTCATTGGAAAAGACCCTGATGCTGGGAAAGATTAAAGGCAAAAGGAGAAGAGGGAAGCAGAGGATGAGATGATTAGATAGCCTCACTGACTCAATGGACAGGAATTTGAGCAAACTCCAGGAGATAGTTTAGGACAGGGAAGCCTGGCATGCTACAGTCAGTCAGTCCATGGGGTCACAGAGAGTCAGACACGATTTTGTGACTGAACAACAACAGCACCATACCATGACATATCTGAAAATAGGTGCCAAACCTCTAACTATTGCTGAGCTTTTCCATTGGCCAGGGTTCACTGGGATCATCATTATGTCAAGGTGGCAAGACCATTGACCACTTATACTCTCATCTGTGAACTGTAGGATATTTTCTCTTCTTTGATGAGAGGCAGAGACTTCGAGGAAATATTTGAGGTGGACTAAACAAAGTCAAGTATCCTTCTAAGCTAAGATTGAGGAATGTACTGAGAGGGACCTTATTGAAAATTTACAGAGAAGTTGACACAGCTAATGAGTCTGAATGATGTGATCAGTAGATTCACTTAAAGAGTGTTGATACAAAACTATACTTAGAAATGATATGAGAACCCCTATATTCATAGTGCATTATTCACAATAGTCAAGTCATGGAAATAACCTAAATGTCCACTGAAAGATAAATCGATAAAGTTGTGGTATATGTATGTGTGTGTATATATATATATATACACACACACACACTATGGAATATTGCTCAGTCATAAAAACATAATAAAACAATGCAATTTGCAGCAACATGGATGGACCTAGAGATTATCATACTAAGTGAAGTAAGTCAGAAAGAGAGACACAAATATATGATATCACTCATATGTGGAATCTGAAAAGGACACAAATGAACTTATTTAAAACAGAAACAGAGTCATAGAGAACAAACTTGTGGTTGCCACAGGGGAGAAGAGGTGGGGGAGGGATGGATTGGCTGTTGGGGATTAGCAGATGCAAGTTATTTTATAGAGAATGTACAAACAATAGAGTTCTACTGTACAGTACAGAAAACCATATTCAATATATTGTGATAAGCCATAATGGAAAAGAATATGAAAAAGTTATATAACAATCACTTCACTGTACAGCAGAAATTAATACAGTGTTGTAAATCAACTACACTTCAACAAAATAAATTTTTAAAGAAAAGGTTGGTGGTAGCAGCAAGTCTTTACTAATGTAGGAGGGAGAAGATAAAGCTAGGGACAGAAAGATGTAAGCTTGATGGCCCTTCTAAAAGCAATTGGAGTTTGGAGAAGGAAGATATGTTGCTAAGAGAACAAGCCAGGAAATATTTCTAGGAGAAAGAAGAGGTGGGTCAGTAGCACTAAATGAGACAGAGTAGTCTGATAAGAAAAAAATAATTTGATTCGGGCAATTCATTAACTACCTTAGTGAGCGATCAGTTTAAAGAGGACTCTGCTTCAAGATGTGTGGGGATGAAAGTAAAATTTCAGTGGCCTGAGAAATTAATGGAAAGAGAACAAGGACACTAACAAATATGCTTCTCATTTTCAAAAAATATATTTGCAGTGACTAATAAAATCTAGACTCCTTCGCTCAGCTTTCAGGACCTTTCAAAGTTGTATTCCACCACGTGTCTAACCTTGTTTTCTATATCATTGATGTATAGCCCCTTCTCAAGTGAGAATGGTCTCCTTACTGCCTAGAAAACACCATGTCCATTTTCACATTTCAGTGTTCATGCTATTACTCTGCATATCTGTTGCTGAAACGTTATGTCCTCTATTTTTTTTTTAATCTGCACAAAAGATAATGCTTACAAATTGTTAGAGAGGTAATGGGACTGTGTCGATCTTGAATGACACTTGGGTGAAAGTTGGTGTGGGGATTAGACAGTGCCTGGTTAGGGTAAGTGGAGGCATTCTATTCAACCAAGAATTTCTACAGAATAACCATCTCTTAAAAGTTTTCCAAGAAGATGCACTAGATATGTAAAAGTCTGTAGGCCACGTCTGCTCCAGACCTAGTCCCAGCCTCATTGTCACACTTAAGCACAGAAGTTTATAGTCTCCACGGCTCATTGGTATGTGTCTTTATTATTTAAATCATCTTTTATGTTCCTCATTAAAAGTATAATTTTCTTCATACAGCATTCTATATTTTGTGTTACAGTTATCTTGGATAATATCAATTTATGGTTATTGTGAATAGGATATTTTAAACTAGATTTTTCGTTGGTAATGCTGTTCTACTTGATTTGTATTGCTGTCTAGTATTAGCTACAAATAGTTCTAATAGTTTTTCTTTTAATTCTTTTGTATTTTCTTGATACCATCATAATCTCTATAAGTAATGGCAATTTAGTGTCTACCTTTATAATATTTATATCTGTCCTATCTTTTTTCATATCTAAATGGTTGACTTTGTACTTTAACAAAACACTGAATAACAATGGGGAGAGTTAACAATTATTTCTGTATTCTAAACTGATTAAGACATGAGCATTTTGGAGCCACCTAATTTTCTCTCTATTCTGTGCTCTTACATCCATTTACATTCTTCCACCTGTGAGTAAATGAGTTTGCTTTCTGAAAGAGGACTGAAATGATTTGCTCCATTTGAAAGTGATCACACTTTTCTTAGGACCTTCCTAGTAATATTCCATGTTTTAGTTTTTGGCACAAACATAACAGACATTTCATACAGACTTGCTATTATGAACATTACCTAAACTGTGCTTAATACAGTAATGAACCATGAGATAACAGAAAAGTTGACATTTGTTTGCCTTTACGGAAAAGGAAACACAATGCAGTCATTTTAATAGATTCATTATCAGCTTTTGCTTCATCTAGCCCAACATTTTGCGTACAAGTTAAATAAGCAAGGTGACAATATACGAACTTAACATACTCCATTCCCAATTTGGAACCAGTCCATTGTTCCATGTCTGGTTCTAACTGTTGCTTCTTGACCTGCATACAGATTTCTCAGGAGGCAGGTAAGGTGGTCTGGCATTCCCAGCTCTTTAAGAATTTTCCATAATTTGTGGTGATACACACAGTCAAAGACTATAGCATAGTCAATGAAGCAGAAGTAGATGATTTTCTAGAATTCTCTTGCTTTTTCTACGATCCAACAGATGTTGGCAATGTGATCTCTGATTCTTCTGCCTTTTATAAATCCAGTTTGAGCATCTGGAAGTTCTCTGTTCACATACTGTTGAAGCCTAGCTTGGAAAACTTTAAGCATTGCTTTGCTAGTGTGTGAGATGAGTGCAACTGTGAGGTAGTTTGAACATCCTTTGGCACTGCCTTTCTTTGGGATTGGAATGAAAACTGACCTTTTCCAGCCCTATGGCCACTGCTGAGTTTTCTAAATTTGCTGGCATGATGAGTGCAGCACTTTCACATCATCACCCTTTAGGATTTGGAATAACTCAACTGGAATTCAATCACTTCCACTAACTTTGTCTGTAGTAATATTTCCTAAGACCCACTTGACTTCACACTCTAGGATGTCTGGCTCTAGGTGAGAGATCACACCATTGTGGTCATCAGGTCATTAAGATCTTTTAAGTATAGTTATTCTGTGTATTTTTGCCACCTCTTCTTAATATCTTCTGCTTCTGTTAGGTCCATACCATTTCTGTCCTTTACTCTGCCCATTTTTGCATGAAGTGTTCCCTCAGTATCTCTGATTTTCTTGAAGAGATCTCTAGTCTTTCCCATTCTGTTGTTTTCCTCTATTTCTTTGCACTGAGGAAGGCTTTCTTATCTCTCCTTGCTATTCTTTGGAACTCTACATTCAGATGGGTATATCTTTCCTTTTGTCCTTTGCCTTTAGCTTCTCTTCTTTTCTCAGCTATCTGTAAGGCGTCCTCAGACAACCACTCTGCCTTTTTGCATTTCATCTTCCTGGGGTTGGTTTTGATCACTGCCTCCTGTACAATATTACAAACCTCTGTCCATAGTTCTTCAGACACTCTATCTATCAGGCCTGATCCCTTGAATCTATTTGTCACTTCCACTGTATAATCATAAAGGATTTGATTTAGGTCATACCTGAATGTTCTAGTGGTTTTCCCTACTTTCTTCAATTTAAGTCTGAATTTGGCAATAAGGAGTTCATGATCTGAGCTACAGTCAGCTCCTGGTCTTGTTTTTGCTGACTGTATAGAGCTTCTCCATGTTCAGTTGCAAAGAATAGAATCAATCTGATTTCCGTATTGACCATCTGGTGATGTCCCTGTGAGGAGTCTTCTCTTGTGTTGCTGGGAGAGGGTGTTTGCTATGACCAGTGCATTCTCTTGACAAAACTCTGTTAGCTTTTACTCTGCTTCATTTTGTACTCCAAGACCATACTTGCCTCTTACTGCAGGTATCTCTTGACTTTCTACTTTTGTATTCTAGTCCCCTATGATGAAAAGGGCATCTTTTTTTGGTGTTAATTCTAAAAGGTCTCTATAGAACCATTCAACTTCAGCTTCTTCAGCATTAGTGGTTAGGGCATAGACTTGGATTGCTGTGATATTGAATGGCTTGCCTTGGAGATGAACCAAGATCATTCTGTCATTTTTTTAATTGCACATAAGTATTGCATTTTGAACTCTTTTGTTGAATATGAAGGCTAATCCATTTCTTCTAAGGGATTGTTGCCCACAGTAGTAGATACAATGGTCATCTGAATTAAATTCGCCCATTCTGGTCCATCTTAATTCACTGATTCCTAAAATGTCGATGTTCACTCTTACCATCTCCTGTTTGACCACTTCCAATTTACCTTGATTCATGGACTTAACTTTCAGTTTCCTATGCAATATTGTTCTTTACAGAATCAAACTTTACTTCCATCCCCAGTCACATCCACAATTGGGTGTTGTTTTCACTTTGGCTTAGCCTCTTCACTCCTGGAGCTATTTCTCCAGTAGCATATTGGCCACCTACAGACCTGGGAGTTCATCTTTCAGTGTCATATATTTTATACGTCAATGTATTAATGTAAATCCACATTAAGGAGAATGCTCTTGTCTCTCAGAAAAGTGACTTTGGATACATACTGTCTTCTGAAGGTTGCCTCTGTAAGTTGGGGCTTCCCTTATAGCTCAGATGGTAAAGAATCTGCCTGCAATGCAGGAGACCTGGGTTTGATACCTGGGTTGGGAAGATCCCCTGGAGAAGGGAATTGCTGCTGCTGCTGCTGCTAAGTCGCTTCAGTCGTGTCCGACTCTGTGCGACCCCGTAGACAGCAGCCCACCAGGCTCCCCCATCCCTGGGATTCTCCAGGCAAGAACACTGGAGTGGGTTGCCATTCCTTCTCCAATGCATGAAAGTGAAAAGTGAAAGTGAAGTCACTCAGTCATGTCCGACTCTGTGCGACCCCATAGACAGCAGCCCACCAGGCTCCCCCGTCCCTGGGATTCTTCAGGCAAGAACACTGGAGTGGGTTGCCATTTCCTTCTCCAGTGCATGAAAGTGAAAAGTGAAAGTGAAGTCGCTCAGTTGTGTCCGACTCTTCGCGACCCCATGGACTGCAGCCCACCAGGCTCCTCCGTCCATGGGATTTTCCAGGCAAGAGTGCTGGAGTGGGTTGCCATTGCCTTCTCTGAGGGAATAGCTACCCTCTCCAGTATTCCCGCCTGGAGAATTCCAGACAGAGGTTACAGTGCTTAGGGTTGCAAAGAGCCAGACACAACTGAATGACTAGCACTTTCTGTAGGTGGAACTGGAAAGACTCTAAAG
Organism: Odocoileus virginianus; assembly: GCF_023699985.2. NCBI lineage: Eukaryota > Metazoa > Chordata > Mammalia > Artiodactyla > Cervidae > Odocoileus > Odocoileus virginianus. Next base: position 53,126,008 of record NC_069675.1, on the reverse strand, counting down.
TGTGACTGACTCCATATACATTTTACAGCTAACTACCATTTTTGGCAGTCTTATTCTTAATGATTTTATCTTTCTTTTTTTATCTAGTCTTTGTGCTTAAATGTCCTTACAGAGTCCTTCTTTAATTCTCTGAATCTAATTAGTTAGCAATCAAAAGAAAACTGAATATGATGGTTCCCATTTCTATAGTAACCATGTCTGAAGTAATGGTTCTCCTTCATTCATCATCTTAGTTCATTTTTTTAATACTTTTTTTTTTCCTTCTAGTATTATATCTTTCCCAATAAACTGACTAGACATTGATTGTAACTTGCCAAATCACTTTGCTTGCTCTGTAATTTGGAGTAAAGAGCAGAGACTGAAGCATTTAGAACTTTTCTGTGGACTAGCTTTCTTGATAACTTCCAATAAAAGCTTTAGTTTGCTAAGCAGGATAGACACCTCAGTGCAAATAAACTACAACGCCCACATTCCTATGAATCTGATAAAAATAATGCAGAGGTGTAGATGACTAGCTAAAGAGAATATGAAACAGTTGCATTCATTTCCCTCCCAGACTTCTCACTGGCACAAAATATTCAGAAGTCAATAGGAGATAAGGTATTTAAAAGATATTAAAAGCTTTGTTAGCAGATTGAATTGCTCTAGATGTAGCACTAAAAGAAGTTTGGCAATTGAAATATGTATCCAAATTATGATACCTAGAAAAGGAGTGATAATGCAAATCTAATTTCTATTCTGGAAATTTTCGCAGGTTAACCAAATGTTGAGACTGAGTCATTCAGGCTCTTCGGATCAAATTTACCACATTGTTTTTATAAGATGAAATCGGAAATAGCAAGAATCTTCATTTAAAGCCTATGGAAAGTGACACATAAATCATGCATTTTGATGGTCCACCATTAATTAACTACTATTTCATCTCTGTCCTCACTTTTGAGCTCACTTGGGTACTGGTTTTCCTGACTGAAAGCTCAAAGGCAGTTCCACCATTTATTCTATTTTCTTTCCTCCCTGAATCTAGGTACTCTAACCAGCACTATATTTGTCAATCTGTGAAAGCACAACCTCCAGGGGATTGAAAATTTTGATCTACTTACAAGTCTGCTCTTCCTCCTTTATTCACATCCTTTTTTTCCCTGCAGGAAATAAATAGCTATTAATTTATATGCTAATCCATATAATTCCACATTTTCCTTAAGATGAGGCTATGTGATATGTATTCATGATATAATATACAAAGGATATTTTAAAATTATGAGATAATAATACACTATTTCTGGACAGTTATGCAGAGCAATTTTACAATTGTTCTTTTGTATTTAAGGTGACAACACTTGTCAACACAAGCAACAAAGGCCCATCCGGTAAAAAGAAAGGAAGGTCAAAGAAAGCCCATGTACTGGCCGCATCTGTAGAGCAAGCCACTCAGAACTTTCTGGAAAAAGGTGAACAGATTGCTAAGGAGAGTCAAGATCTCAAAGAAGAACTGGTTGCTGCCGTTGAGGATGTACGCAAACAAGGTAGGAAGAATAATATTATTTTAGAGGGATGAATCTGATGCTTAAACAGTGGATTTTTTTCTAGAAAAATAAGACTACTCTTAAATAAGACTACTCAAAAGAGTAGTCTTATTTTTTTTTTTCACCTCTATATACACTTCTCATTTTTAATTTTGCTGGAATTAGGTTTATAGGCAGGTAGAAATTTCTTTGTTGTGGCAGTTTAACACAGCTACAGACACTCCGTGTCTGCTGTTGCTCTTCAAATTGTTTTCACCTGGTTGATGAAACCAGCCTCTCATGTCAAACAGGTTTTGGGGAGGATAGGATGAGAAGCCTTTGTATTTATAAAGTCACTGAAAATTAAAGATTTGATAGATGAAGGGAGGAGAAGAATACAGTGTAAGAAAATTATTATTGCTTTTGTATGATTCCCAAATTTCTATTTTCAGTTCATGACTTTTCTCAAAAATCTCTCTATCTGGTTAACTAGCTACCAATTGATCAATTATATAGCTAGGAAGCTATCAATAATACTATTTATTTAGTATATTAAAAATTTTTAATTGTAGTAAAATACACATAAAATATATTATTATAACCATTTTAAGTGTGTAGTTTGGTCATATAAAGTATAATCATATGGTTAAGTTACTAATCTCCATAACTTTTTCACCTTGCAAAACTGAAATTCTATCCCTATTAAACAACCTCCAAGTTTGCCTTTTCCCAAGCCACTGGCAATCACTATGTGAGTTTCTTTTTTGATGAGTTTTACTACTATAGATGCATACAAGTAGAATCATAGCATTTGTCTTATTGTGGTTGGTTTATTTCACTTAGCATAAGGTCCTCAAGGTTTATGCATATTGTGGCATATGTCAAAATGCCTTTCCTTTTTAGGGCTGGATATTATTTTATTGTATATTTATACTGTATTTCATTAATCCACTCATCTGTTGGTGGACATTTGTGTGCCTTTAACCTTTTGCCCATTGTGAATAATCCAGCTATGAGCATGGGTATACAAATAATCTCTTTATCACCCTACTTCCAATTCTTTTGGATTTACATCCAGAGGTGATATTGCTAGATCATATAGTAGTTATATTTTTAATTCTTTGAGGAACTTCTCTACTGTTTTCCATAGCAGTCTTGCCATTTTATACTTCTGCTAATAGTGCAGAAGCGTTCCAGTTTCTCTATATCCTTGGCAACACTTGTGATTTTCTGTGTTTTTTTTTAAATTTTATAGTAGTAATCACAGTGGATGTCAGATGATATCTCATTGTGATTTTGATTTCCATTTCTCTAATGATTGACTATACTGAGCATTGTTTCGTGTGCTTGTTGGCTATATTTATATCTTCCTTGAATAAATGTTTATTTAAGCCCATTGCCTTGTTGTTATAGAGTTATAAGAGTAGACCCTTTATCAGATATTGTTTTGCAAATATTTTCTCCCTTCCTGTGGGCTACCTTTTGACTATATTGATTCTATCCTTTGATACACAGACATTTTAAATTTTGATGTGGTCTTGTTCAGCAGTTTTAGTGGAAAATTCTAGGAAATCATGAAATTAGAACAAACACCTACCTCCCCCTCACGTCTGTCCTCTGTTTTCTGTCTAATAAATGCCAAATTTGTTGTTATTCAGTCTCCCAGTCATGTCTGACTCTTTGCGACACCATGAACTGCAGCATACCAGGCCTCCCTGTCCTTCATCATCTCCTGAAGTTTGCCCAAGTTCATGTCCATTGCATCAGTGATGCCGTCTAACCATCTCATCCTCTGATGCCCTCTTCTCCTTCTGACCTCAATCTTTCCTGGCATCGGGAACTTTTCCAATGAGTCAGCAGTTTGCATCAGATGACCAAAATACTGAAGCTTTGGCTTCAATATCAGTCCTTCCAAGGATTATTCAGGGTTCATTTCCCTTAAGATTGACTGATTTGATCTCCTTGTTGTCCAAGAGACTTTCGGGAGTCTTCTCCAGCACCACAGTTCCAAGGCAGCAATTCTTTGGTGCTCTGCCTTCTTTATCGTCCAGCTCTCACAGCCATACATGACCACTGGGAAAACCATAGCCTTGACTATGTGGACCTTTGTCGGCAGAGTAAAGTCTATGCTTTTCAATACACTGTCTAGGTTTGTCATCACTTTCCTGTCAAGAAGCAATCATCATCTGATTTCATGGCCATAGTCATCATCTGCAGTGATGCCACATATATGCATTCAGTTGCAGAAATCTTGGTATCATGCTTACTACTTCTGTTTCCTTCCAAATACAATCTACCATGAAGACACATAAATTTTTTAACTCCTAGGTACCTCTTAAATTGACCAACTTCTATTTTAGTTATTCAGAAGCACCATGTTTTACCTTCTCCAGGGTCTTTATACATTCTGTCTTCTCTCTCATAGTTAAGAAAGACTCATTCTGCACATCCCAGCTCAAAGAACACCTTCCCAGGGAACCCGTCCCTGACACTCCTGTGATACTCTTTCATGGATATTTCCTTGTCACTTTCCACTGGATAATATAATTTTTGTGAGGTTGCTTAATTGATAGGTTTGTTCTCTGCCACACTGGATATAAATGAAGAGAGAGAACACCCTGTGTCTCTTTTGCAACCATTGATTTGCAATGCTTGGCATTCGTAAGACTTTAAGAAGTATTTGTTGATTAAATGAAGGAATAGATGATTGAATGTTCTATCACCTTTCTACTTGCAAACCAGCCACTTTTTCAATTTGCAGATGGATATTTGGTCCTTGGAAATACCAAACATCTTTCCATACCAATAATCACCCTTCTTCATACTGCCATGTGCTTCCTATTCTGTTCTTAAATCTAAATGTTAATTCTATTTACATAACACTCATATAAATTGTTTCTTTAATTCAAAGTGTTAAATTTTACATATTTCATCTAATGTGGATGGAATATATTTATATATGTGTTTTAGCAACATAATAGCTTCCAAGTTTCTATGTGCTATTGGAAACTGGTATTCCTTCTGAATTGCAGATGGACACTTGTGTTCATGCATCTGTAGCCTGGATACTTTCTTTTTCTTTTTTTAGGTTGACTGGGAGATAATAAATTTCACACATTTAAAGTGTGATGTTTTGATAAATTTGATAAGTTTTGGTAAATTTGATAAGTTTTGACAGATGTGTACCATGAAAATATCACCACCGTCAATATAGTGAACCTCTTCTACTACAGAGGGTTTTTATTAACTGGCCTCTAGGCTATTTTCTCAAAGATTTATCTGTCATCAGACAAGTTACATTTTCCTATTTAGTTCCCTTAACCATCCTTAACTTTCAGTTATATTATGCTTAGAAGTTGGTTTTCACACCTTCTGTAGAAATTAATATTTTAGATTTCTCAAAGCTTGTATGAAATGCTGTTTTGGGGGCATAATATAATAACCAGCATAGTTTTTGGCCAGAATGTCCTAGGAATATTAGAGTGAGAAATTATAAAGAAGTTAATTTAGGACAGCTTATCACTATTGTTATTCTAGAGAATATTTTAAATTTCCATTATACTAGTGATTTCCCATTACTGAGAAATTATGAATAAGGAATGATACTTATGTATCAAGCCCAGATGCGACATGTCCTTTTCGGAACAAGGTCAAATTCAAGGAAATGTTATATTTGCAAAATAAATTTTCCTGGAAAAATACTTTGAAATTATTTTTTCTGTTTCTCCTACCTTCAGATACTCTCAAATACACTTCACATATACTTTTCGTCTCTGACAGCAGAGTCCTTGGGCTCTCCTTTCAGTTCGTGCCCACAGGCTCTCTTTTCTGCTTTCTGTTCCAACTTGGTTCTTTATTGTGTAACCCCCTAGCCTGTCTGGTTTTGCACAGATTTTCTGATTGACTATTACCTAGATTTTATTTACAAGTGAGAGGCTGAGTTGACTTTGAGAGAAAGGTGGGGAGCAAGGAGGATGGGGGAGCAAGTGAGGACTAGGGTAGGAATATTTAGTCACTGAAACTTTGAAACTTAGGTATCTTCTCTTGGAGAAAGAAATGGAACTCTCTCCAGTATTCTTACCTGGGAAATCCCATGAACAGAGGAGCTTGGCAGACTACAGCCCATGGGGTCTCAAAAGATTTGGACACAGTGACTAAGCAACATCAACAACAAACAGCCTTTCCTTCCAGCATAGAAATCTCTTTCTAAATTCAGAAATTGTGAAAACACTTTCCTTCTTTAATGTGGCTGTAGCATCCACACACACTTACTTATTAAAATGATACATGCTTTAGGAATTGAATCTATCGTGTATACTCTTTTTCTATTCAATTTTTTTTTGCTTCTTTAAATCAAATGGTGAAAAGCATTGTCACTTTTAAAAAATATTTTCAGCCTGAGTTAAATGCCTGAAGTTTTAGTATAGTACATCTTCATTTTCATATTTTTAATATAGAATCATTTACTGTTATTCTTTCAAAGTTTCATAACACTCATGATTATAATTACTGTAATCTGGCAAGATTATATATGAAATTATCTATTTAACTATGTCATTATTGTATCTCATATAGTTAAACTTAGTGTTGAATTTTGTAATCACTAAAAATATGTATCTTTTAATCCTAAACTACATGTCAGATTTTTTTTAGGTGCTCAGTATGAGTGGTGATATTTTTGTGTGCTGAGTCACTCAGTCATGTCCGACTCTTTGTGACCCCATGAACTATAGCCTGCCAAGCTCCTTTGCCCATGCAATTCTCCAAGCAAGAATACTGGACTGGTAGACAATATTTTTGCCCTAGCATATTTCAGTAGAAGATTTTCCTATACTCTACATCATAGACTGCAAAAGAAGTATATGAGCAGCATTTCTATTAAAAATAAGTAATGAAAATAAATTACTTAAATATATATAAAAAAGAGAAATCATAGTCAAAGCCTACATACTGATATTTTAGACTTGGATAAAAATGGGATATTTTAGACTTGGATAAGTATGGTTGGTCAAGGGTGTGTGTGTGTGTGTGTGTGTGCGTGTGTGTCTGTTTATCGTAGATATAGTATTACATATATGTATATTATCTTCCTAATTTAAGTTTAAACTTCATCAGAATATATATATATTTCTTCCTGTTCTTAAAGGACCTGGCATGATGCTCCAGCACATGGCAAGTTATATTTAAAGAGATTCTTATGTGAAGTTAGTAGAGCATCAGATGTTTGATTAATATATCTGATTTCCAGTGTTATTTTGGCCATTGACTATACAATTTAAGCTAAATCACCAAACCTGTTTCAGTCTTATTGTCTCCAGTTTTCAAAAAGTGGTAATAATCATTATTTTGGCCTCATCGGGTTGTTTTACATAATGAAGACACAAAAGATTTTTGAAAAATTAAATTTTACATAAATGTCAGATGAAATTTATTCTTTATAATTTATTAAATCAATCTGTACTCCTTAAGACAATCGCTGGCTTTCCTATTAATAAACAATGCTAGACCAAGGATCTTAGAGAATTGAATCAGTGTCTTGCAGTCTCTCTGAAGAGGACTGCATAACTCATTGTGGCTTAGAGTTGGTAGTCATTGTAAGTGGTCTTAGCAAACCATGACTGGATCGTTGTATAACCCATGTATTATACATAGAGAAGCTTTTACTAAGGATTGTGGAGGCAGTTATCTCAGTGAGGTCTTCATATGGAAGCTCTGGCCAGCTTTGGGACAGAGAATGTCAAAACATTTTTAATGTTTACCGCCATCCTCTCCCTCAACTGAAAACTCTAGTTTTTAAGCTATGGTCTAATCTTATTGTTTAGTCACTGAGTTGCGTCAGACTCCTTTGCAACCCCATGGACTATAGCCCGCCAGGGTCCTCTGTCAGTGCGATTCCCCGGGCTAGAATGCTGGAGTGGGTTGCCATTTCCTTCACCAGGAGGTGTTAATCTAGGGGTTCTCATTTTTTAGTGAATATTAGAATCGCTTGGAAAGATTTTGAACTTCCTGATGTCCAAGCCTCAGACCTTATCAGTTAAGTCAGGAACTCTGGGGTGGAACCCAAATCTTGAGATTTTTAAAGCTCCCCAGATGATTTCATTGTGCAACCAATTTGAAAAGACGTGGACTAATGTTCTTCTTGCTGATCAGCGCCACCTGATGACTCATTATTGTATGTTAGCAATTGTTTCACTTTTAGCAGCTGATGGCAGCCAGTCATTTTATAAGATTTATGAGCTTGTAGCTTACATAAAGTTAGATAGAGGAAACTGATATAGCAGTAATAGCCTGGCATTCAATACTTAGATGTCACGGATAAATTTAACTCTATACCAAAAGATGTTTTACCTAGCCTGGCATTCTCTAGGCACTCAGGGAATATGTGTTGAGTATGTACTAGAGAGCTAAATCTATAAGACAGTCAGTATTTTCAACTCCAGCATCAGTCCTTCCAATGAATATTCAGGGTCGATTTCCTTTAGAATTAACTGGTTTGATCTCCTTGTAGTCCAAGGGATTCTCAATAGCCTTCTCCAATAGCCCAGTTCGAAAGCATCAATTCTTCGGTTCTCAGCCTTCTTTATGGTCCAACTCTCACATCTGTACATGACTACTGGAAAAACCATAGCTTTGACTAGACAGACCTTTGTTCGCAAACTCATGTCTTTGCTTTTTAATATGCTGTTTAGGCTTGTCATAGCTTTTCTTCCAAGGGGCAGGCATCTTTTAATTTCATGGCTGCAGTCACCATCTGAAGTGATTTTGGAGCCCAAGAAAATAAAGTCTGTCATTGTTTCCAATTTTTCCGCTTCTATTTGCCATGAAGTGATGGGACTGGATGCCATGATCTTAGTTTTTGAATGTTGAATTTCAAGCAAGATTTTTCACTCTCCTCTTTCACTTCCATTTAGAGGTTCTTTAGTTCCTCTTTGCTTTCTGCCATAAGGGTGGTATCATCTGCATATCTGAGGTTATTGATATTTCTCCTGGCTATCTTCATCCCAGTTTGTGACTCATCCGGCCCAGTATTTTGCATGATGGGCTCTGCATATAAGTTAAATAAGCAGGGTGACAATATATAGCTTTGACATACTCCTTTCCCAATTTTGAAAGAACCTGTTGTTCCATGTCCAGTTCTAACTGTTGCTTCTTGACCTCTCTACAGGATTTTCAGGAGGTAGATAAAGTGGTCTGATATTCCTATCTCTTTAAGAACTCTCCACAGTTTGTTGTGATCCACACAGTCAAAGGCTTTGACATCATCAATGAAGCAGAAGTAGATGTTTTTCCTGACCTCCCTTGCTTCCTCCATGATCCAACAAATGTTGGCAATTTGATATCTCCTTCCTCTGCTTTTTCTAAATCCAGCTTGTGCATCTGGGAGTTCTCTATTCATGTACGGTTGAAGCCTAGCTTGAAGGATTTTGAGCATTACCTGGCTAACTTGTGAAATGAACACAATTTTAAAAGGTAAAGAGATACAGCTGACATTGATATTTGGGGGATAGCTACAAAAACCCTGATTTGATGAGAATTTTCATTTTAAGGCATAATTGGAAATACAATAAGATGGTGGATAGGGACCAGATTAGGAAAAGTTCAGGAACTAGGTGACATATGGACACATGATAAAAGAGAAACAAGAAGGCAGTTAGAATTGGTTTGTACCAATTTAAGTGATATTTTAGAAAGAATTGTTTGGCAACTTCATGAAAAGTTGACTAAGTCATAGAAAGACAGGACTGAGATTGCTTAGGCATTATTGTAACATTGCAAAGAAAACAAAACAAAAAGAGAAATACTTTAAGTGTCTAGGATTGGAGTGATGGTCATGGGAATAGAAATAAGAACCAAAATATTATAGACACTGCAAAAAATTTTTGCCACTTGTTGAAGGGAATAGACAAAAGTCAACATTTATTGCATGTTTTAGGCCTTAGACAACTTAATTGTGACATGTTAAGAGATGATAGTTGAGGAAAGAGGACCAATTTGATTTTAAACATCGGTGGATAAAGGAAACTGCCTAGCAGATGGTTAATGCTATGGAAATGCAACTTTCAGTTCAGTTCAGTTCATTTCAGTTCAGTTGCTCAGTCATGTCCAACTCTTTGCGACCCCATGGACTGCAGCACGCCAGGCTTCCCTGTCCATCACCAACTCCCAGAGCTTGCTCAAACTCAAGTCCATCGAGTCAGTGATGCCATCCAATCATCTCATCCTCTGTCACCTCCTCCTCCTTCTGCCTTCAGTCTTTCGCAGCATCAGGGTCTTTTCTAAGGAGTTGGCTCTTCGCGTCAGGTGGCCAAAGTACTGGAGCTTCAGCTTCAGCATCAGTGCTTCCAAAGAATATTCAGGACAGGTCTCCTTTAGGATGGACTGATTGGATCTCCTTGCAGTCCAAGGGACTCTCAAGAGTCTTCTCCAATACCACAGTTCAAAAGCATCAATTCTTTGGCGCTCAGCTTTCTTTATGGTCCAACTCTCACATCCATACACTACTGGAAAAACCATAGCTCTGACCCATACAGACCTTTGTTGGCAAATTAATGTCTCTACTTTTTAATATGCTATCTAGGTACAGGGGAGCCTGATGGGCTGCCGTCTATGGGGTCACACAGAGTCGGACACGACTGAAGCAACTTAGCAGCAGCAGCAGCAGCAGCAGGTTTGTTATAGCTTTTCTTTCAAGGAGCAAGCATATTTTAACTTCATAGCTGTAGTCACCATCTGCAGTGATTTTGGAGCCTCCCAAAAATAAAGTCTCACACTGTTTCCAATATTTCCCCATCTATTTGCCATGAAGTGACGGGACTGGATTCCATGATCTTAGTTTTCTGAATGTTGAGTTTTAAGTCAACTTTTTCACTCTTCTCTTTCATTTTCATCAAGAGGCTCTTTAGTTCTTCTTCACTTTCTGCCTTAAGGATGGTGTCATCTGCAACTTTGGGAAATCAGAAATTTGAAAGTTTTTGGAGTTGATAAACAAAGCTTTCAGGATCATAGCTTCCTTTGAGTATAGTACTTTCCAGTAGATAGGGAAGGAAAGAAGTTTAGTTTTAGAAGAAAAGCTGCATTAAGACTGAAAATGGGATAGAAATGAATCAGAGAGGAAAGGCATGCCTTGAAATGTGACCAGAGAGCAAACAGAGTACAGAATCTTGAATCCAGAATAGAATATTCTGTGAAAAAGACAGTGATCAATCCAAACTGGGAATGCTGTTGCAATCAGGTCAAATTCTTCTGAGATCATGGAGGATGATTAATGAGAAAACACCTTGGATTTTGCTAGAAAGATGCCATAATTGTATGTAAAGTACATTTTCAGGAGGCTGCAAGGACAATACCTAAAAAGAAAAAAAAGATGCTAAAATAAGAGAGTAGATTGCATAGTAAAGGATGTAGGCAGGAAATCTGCCCATCCCCTTCTTTGGTCATTATTGCACTATATATTGCACATTTTCTTTTTTTTTTTTTTCCCTTAAGGTAGTCTTGGACTCAAATTAGGGACTATGTGTTATCATTTTGTTATTTATTTTGTTATTTATCTCACCTGTGAAGACTGGCACCATGCTTGACACATAAGAACACTTAATGCCTGACCCTGAACATTGTCTCAGAATGGAAAGAGAGAAATAGAAGAGTAATTGGACAAAGTGTTGTGGAAAAACAGAGAATATGATTGTTTGCTTGCCTGCTTATTTTGTTCAGCCTAAATCAGAAGTGTCAGAGCCTATATCAAGAGAGGGAGCCACTGGTGAGGTGAATTGTGGATACAAAGGGACAAAATGCAGGTTGGTCACATGAGGTGATGCAGATTTCTTTATCTCCAAAGCTAGTAGAAAAGAGAGATATACCCAACAATGGGTTCTATAGAAAACATCAGAACAAATGCAGTTTGGATGAAGTGATCTCAGTTATTTTGAATGAAAAAGGAAGTGTTTTTAACAGACTATGGCTATCTGACAGTTGAACACTTTTGTAGATGCTTTTATATTTTTTGTCTGTTACTGGCATCTGTTTGACTCTCTCACATTTCAAAAAATTGGGTTTATTGAATACAACTGATTGTTATTCCTTCCTTGGATGTAGTTAAAAAGGCCAATTTATAACAGGCTAATTATCTAAGAATTTTTTATTTAATTTATTTGGTGTGTAACAGCATCTGCTAGAATGGAATGCTCACATATTTTCTTTGTGAATTTTCTTAGACTTGAAGGAAATCCATAATCTGTCCTTTGAAAGATAGACACTGTCCATCTTTGCCCAATAAGCAGGTTTATTTAATGATGTAACCCAGCAGTTGCTTCTGTGCTATTTCATTACTGTATTTCCACACCCTCTTAATTATTGGAGCAATTTCTTGAGTTTCCTGTCTTCAGTCAACAGCTCACTCTCTATCTGGGCAAAACAGTTAAGATATGGCCCAGCCAATAAGATGTATCTGGCCATGGTATAGCTAGAAATGTACATGGCCTTAACCCATCATTAAGAAGGATCTCATGAAGCAAAGTGGTAAAAGGTACTGATGAAAGAGGTACAGATGAAAGAGGTAGCTTCTTCATGAAAACATTTCCAAATCAAAGAGATGATCAGACCTTTCACTGCTCAGTGAAGCTTTTCTTTGTTTTGATACAACTTAAAATGTGGAGTGATATAGTTATATCAACTAGTTTCATTGTTATAATTATTATTTTACCCAATCAATATTTATTGAGTAACTCATAACCAGTGGGCAGAGACAGACAGAACAAGACTGAGAAAGGTGTGAGAGAAAGGTGTCCTCACATCTCTGAGAAGGGATAAATCTTTGCCTCTTGATGATCTGGTGGGCTTCCCAGGTGGTGCAAGTGGTAAAGAATCTGTCTGCCAATATAGGAGAAACAGGAGACCCAGGTTTGATCCTTGGGTTGGAAAATCTTCTGAAGTAGGAAATGGCACCCCACTCCAGTATTCTTGCCTGAAAAATTCCATAACCAGAAGAGACTGGTGGGCTACAGTCCATGGGGTTACAAAAGGGTCAAGACAACCTGGTAACTTTCTCCCTCCCCATCCATTTTGCTATTAGGATGGTGTGGTAGTGCTGTCCAATAAAAACTCCTGTTTATGTCAACCCTGTGAGTCTCCCAACTGAGATCTGATCAAAAGCCATTTCCCTGGATGGGCGTGCTCAGTTACTCGGGTGTGTCTGACCCTTTGGGACCCCGTGGACTGTAACCTGCTAGGCTCCTCTCCCCATGGAATTCTTCAGGCACAAATACTGGAGTGGGGTGCCATTTCCTACTCCAGGGGATATTCTGGAACAAGGGATCAAACCTGCGTCTCCTGCATTGGCGGGTGGGTTCTTTACCACTAGCACCACTTGGGAAGCCCTATTTCCCTGGACAAGAAGCTTCTAATGTCACATTAGAATCTTGCCTCTCTTCCTTCAACCACCGTATTAATATGTAAATCAACACAGTCCAGTCCTGGAAGAAGGAAGGCAGTGTCCTCTTTCTTGCCCCACTTGGAATCTGTATTCTGCTGAGATCCATTAATTTAAAAAATAATATTATTTTAAAAATAATATTCAAGTAATATAACAGATGCATGTTTATTAGATCAAGTGAAGAGAAGACCTTGAAGTTGGTATGGTGAGTGTCTTTTCAGGCTCAGTGCAGCTGAGTCAAGGATCTGGTGATCATCTGTTGTGTCCACACACCGCTGTTCACCTTCCCTCCCAAGGCACCTCCTTCCCTCCTTTACAGAGGCTTTTTTCACAAGCATTCCTCAGAGTGAAGTTCACAGACCATGCAGTTCAGAATTACCTGTCTGAGGATGAGAGCTATCCATGAAAGTTTGTATTCCTGCGCCCACCCAGAAGCTTCCCAGATGGTTCAGACAGTAAAGATTCTGCTTGCAATGCAGGAGACCTGGGTTTGATCCCTGGTTGAGAAGATCCCCTGGAGAAGGGAATGGCTATCTATTCCCGTATTCTTGCCTGAAAAATTCCATGAACAGAGGAGGCTGGTGGGCTACAGTCCATGGGGTCATAAAGAGTTGGACACAACTGAGTGACTAACACACACAGCCACAAACTTAGATTCAGTATGGCTGGGGTGATACTGGGAATCTTTATTTCAGATAGGAACCAAGTGAATCTTATGCTTCCAAATTTTGAGAATTGCCAATAGCCTAAGTGTATATTGCATCTTTGTACACATCATCTTTAATTAAAGCCTTTATTTCCATTGAAAAGAATGCTATCCAGGAATGAGATAAATCTTCAGCAGCTTTCATACTACAAGTTAAAAATATAAAAACCTAGAGATATATACAATGACAAAAATGATAAGAGGTTGATGTGAAAATATCATGACGATAAAGTGCATAAATGTGAAAATGCCATATACCTTAGGATTCAACTTAATACAAATGTTAACATTCATAATACTTTTACCGATTGCATATTTTGTCAAATAAAATGTCCTGTGTGCAAAATTTTTTGCTAGTTGCGAGCCCAGGAACACGCTACGTCAACCCGGAGCCCTGTTTATGGCTTTTGTTACAACATATTGAGAGATAACAGAGGGGTTCCCAGGTGGCTCAGTGATAAAGAATCCCCCTGCCGATGCAGAAGATGCAAGAGACATAGGTTCAATTCCTGGGTTGGGAAGATACCCTGGGGTAGAAAATGGCAACCTCCTCCAGTATTCTGGCCTGGAGAATTCCATGGACTGAGAACCCTGGTAGCCTACAGTCTATTGAGTCAGACACAACACAAAGAGTCAGACACAACTGAGTGAATGAGCACTCACACTCGAGAGATAACATGAGACAACTCTTTCATCTTACCCTCTTTCTGGAGACCTTAACTTTTTAAAATCTTTCAGCAAGAATAATAAACATAACAGCTTCCATCTATTGATTGTTTTTGTTATTGCATTTGTAATATACTTTATATGTATTTTCTTAACACTGTTGACTGAAAACAATGCACAACATGAGAGTTGTGAGTTAAATTTTATTTGGAGCAAAATGAGAACTATAGTCTGGGAGACAGACTCTCAGATAGCTCTGAGGAACTGCTCTGGGTTGGGGTTGGAGTTTGTCAGTGTATATACATGATTTTGGTGAAGGAGGATATGTGCAGTCAACCACATATTTTGGCAGAGGTTGCTGTTAGTCACAAGAAGGTTGCTGTTCATCCATTAATGATTTTCATGTTTTTCTAGATGTGAGCGGATATAAGAAATTGAGCTAATAAAATCTTTTCCTGAAAATACCTAACTATCAGAAGCCTGTTCTGCTGGTATTTTCCCAGAGCACACTCTTGACCTCCTTTCAGGGGGTGTTGAAAGACAGTGACTGCAGTGGCTAGTGACCTGATCCTTGTAAAGGCAGATGGCAAGTGACAATTTTTAGTTGGTAACGTTATTCTGTTAGTCATTTCACATGTTATTATTCTTATTGATGCTGAAAGAACTCCCTGTCCGTTAACTGACAGATTCAACAAATATTTATTAAGTATGTATTTTGCACATGTACTGTCGAAGAGCTGGGAGTTTAAAATACAGAAGAAAGAAGACATTTTCTGCCTATAAGAATATTACATTCTGACATGAGACAGATAATTAATTGAAAAAAAATAAGCAGGGTGATGATTCCAGGCTATAGAAGTACAATTACAAGTGAAACCACCAAAAGTATGATAAATGTAAGATAAATTGGTAAGTAGAACTTGAACTCTTTTTCTCTGTGAAAGACAGTGAAGGAAAATCATAGATCTACAGAAAATATTTGCAAGTCACATATCTGGTAAGGGACTTATATCTGAACTATATAAAGAACTCTTAAGATTCAACAATAAGAAGAGGAACTACCAGATTCAAAAGTGGGCAAATAACCTGAAAAATTAGGTCCCAATGAAGACATGCAGATGACAAATAAATATATGAAAAAAATGCTCAACATCCTTTATCACTAGGAAAATGCAAATTAATACAAAAAAGAGATTTCATTATATGCCTATTAGAATCAATAAAATCCCCCAAATTAATAATAGCAAATTCTGGTGAGGATGTGGAACAATAGAAACTCTTGTTCATTCAGATGCAAAATGAGATAGCCTCTTTGGAAGAGAGTTTGGCATCATTTTTAAAATAAAACTAAAAATAGAAATACCATACAACACATCAATCTCAGTCCTAGGGATATACCCTACTTATTTGGAAACTCATGTCTCTAAAAATTCACCTAACCTTCTTGCATTAAAAAAAAAAAAAAAAAAAAAAACTTTAAGGATAGTTTTAGATTTTCATGAAATTTGCAAAGGTAATACAGAAAAATTCCATAACCCTACATCCAATTTTCCTATTATTAACATATAATATCATTATGATATGTTTGTGTGAGTTAATGAACCAATATTGATGCATTATTAGTTGAGCTGAGCACAATAGTGAAAAACCAGAATAACAAATCCTTTTGTATATAGCTTAGCAAAACAGCAAGAACAAATGCAGTATGGATGCTGAAATAGTCTTATTCTTAAACAGACTTGCAAAGGATGGTAAATTATACATCTACATAAATGTAAAAATGGGAAGTCTAGTTTAAAAGATTACCAACTGAGGTCTATTCTTTTTAATACTCTTTATCCAGACTTGTCAAACCATTCTTGCCTTTCACAGAAAAGATTTAAAGAGGCTTACAGGGATATACAGAGCACAGTAAGAAAGAAAATAGAAATCCACGGAAAAGAAGAAGAAAACAACGTTTGAAACTAAAGAAGAGCCAAGGAACATGTTAATGCCCCAGCATGCTATTTATACCATTCCAACCCGGAATGGTCCAGATGTCAGGAAGGGGCAGAATGGGCGGTGGCGGCAGTGGTTCCAGAGTTAGATTCCATCTCGCAGTTTTCTTGCTGCGTGAGCTGTGTGATGTGAGCAAGCTACTTATCCTCTGCCCTAGTATTTGCATGAATTAAGTGGGGCTATGCATACACACACTTCCAGGACTGTTGTGGAGCGCAGATGACAGGATGCATGTAAAGTGCTTAGCATCAGCTCTAGCAGCTGCAGGCTTTAAAAGCCTGGTGGCTATCACCTTTATCATTATCATCATTGTTATGGTACTTGCTACACTGAGCAACACATTGGTCTCCTGTGCTTTATAACAGACTGGTTGTAAATGTAAAGTTTTGTGATATTTTAATTAAAAAATTAAAAATAACCTTTCAGGTAGATCCCTAAATAACCTACATTTCTTTTGAATTTCACCTTGCTTTATGCTAAAATTACAGCATCTGATTCCTACCATGCATGAAAGGAAATATGCTACATTACATAAAGAAACCTGGTTATCAAGCACTTCCTCCCTAATAGCTAAGTCTGTAATTCAATAAAAAATGCATTTGACGTAAACATCTTGAAAAACAACAGGATAAGATTGTTCAAAATGAAGCTGATTCACTGATGCATCCCTAATTATGATATATGCAGGCAACTTGATGTAACCCAGGTCGTCTTCATTACCAGAGGATCCCTCTGACATGGAGACTGAGTGAGCCTGTTTTTGGAAAAGAAAATAAATAGGCAAGGCAAACAGCTTCTAAAGCTATGCTGAATCTTGCTAAGTGCATGTTAATATAAAGTCCTAGGAGATCAGACTTCAGGAGACATATAGTAGGCAGTATGGAAAAATCAGATCTTACAATAAATTATGGAGATGCCATCCCAACATGGCAAAGCTAACCAGGGAGACATCTTAATTAGTAAAAGCTGATCATGTCCATTATGTTAAATTGGAGAGAAAAGGGCAGGTATGAAAGCCATCAGATAAATGACTTCTTTTTAAACCGAGACTCACTGCCTGATAGTGTTTACTGTTCTCTTGTTTCCATGGGTCAGTAAAGAATGAAGAGCCACTCCTTCTCCCAAAGCCAATCCTACCACTGGGGCTTCTGGTCCCTTCCCCTGCCACCTTTGGAATGACTCAGTTTTGGTGATATCATTCAACTCTGGAATTTCTTCTTTTCTACTGAAATAGTTCAAGCAACATGCAAATGTGTGATAGGTTAAAACAAACAGAAACTCTTACCTAACTGCAGACTCCTTCCCACAACCCCATTTTTCTGCCTTTTTAAAATAAAACTTTTCAAAGAGTAATCAACTCCAGGAGTTGGTGATGGACAAGGAGGCCTGGCATGCTGCGGTTCATGGGATCGTGAAGAGTCGGACATGACTTGGCTATTGAACTGAACTGAATGCATACTGCTCACAGAGTTCTTAGAGTAAGAATACTCAAGTGGTTTGCCATTTCCTTCTCCAGTGGACCATGTTTTGTCAAAACTCTCCACCATGACCCATCCATCTTGGGTGGCCCTACACGGCATGGCTCAGAGCTTCATTGAGTTAGATAAGGCTGTGATCCCTGTGACCATTTTGGTTAGTTTTCTGTGATTATGGTTTTCCTTCTGGAGGCCGTGGGCCAATACTTTGGCCACCTAATGCAAAGAGCTGACTCATTGGAGAAGACTCTGATGCTGGGAAAGATTGAGTGTAAGAGAAGGGGAAACAGAGGATAAAGTGGTTGGATGGTATCACAGACTCAATGGACATGGATTTGAACAAACTCTGGGAGACTGTGAAGGACAGGGGAGCCTGGTGTGCTGCAGTCCATGGGGTTGCAAAGAGTTGGACACAATTTAGTGACTTAACAACAACATCTAATCCACAAAATTTTAAGAATTAGATAAATGCCAAGAGATAATTTGAGAAAACATGAAGCACTTTTCAAATTGAACTTGTGAATATTCAATTGCTTTTAAAGGCATGCTTTCAAAAATGAAACTAAAAGATAAGCCAAAAAACTGTACAGTAAGTTCCGTACATATGAATGAGTTCTGTTCTGAGTTTTCCTAAGTCCAGTTTGTTTGTAAGTCCAACAAAGCTAGCTAGATACTGAACTAACACAATCAGCTATATTTTATTGTAATAGGTTTTTAATACTTTCATACAAATAATACAGAAAAACACACAGAAACGACATTATTTTTAATCTTATAGTACAATACCTTGAAAAGTAGATTAATACAGTACAATAGCTGGCAGACAGAGGCTGGCATCGAGTGAACAGACAAGAGTTCCTGACTGGAGGAGGGAGGCGAGGTGGAAGGTGGTAGAGCTGAAGGGTAATCATCAATAGGAGATGAGGGCAAGCTGCAGCTGCACTCGTGCCTGACGTTGATGGCACAGGTTCTGGTTCCTCACTGGATTCAATTCTATCTATCTTCTTGAAAAAACAATCCAGTGATTTCTGTGTAGTAACTCTTTCTCATCATAGATAATATGATAGTACTGGATTGCGTCCTGAATGTCTGCTGCAACCTTTGTGTACTATTCTACGTTCAGGTCCTGAGCTTCAAAAACGAACAGTGCCTCCTCAAATAAAGACAATCCCTTTGCAATATCCTGCATTGTGAATCTGTTCAGTTTTTCAGTTACTTCTTGCTCTTGTTTCTCTTCATCCTTTCTTTGGGCATGCAATTTCATTAGGTTTTCATTAGTAAGCTTCTCGTGGTGCACAGCAGGGAATTCAGTGAAGTCAATCTCTTGCAGATCTAGCTTCGGCTTTTCATTGAGCATCCCTGTGTTGCTGAAGACCTCCTTGGACTCCTCAGTCACCTTCTTAAGTTCACAAAAATCATGAACAAACTGGGGACAAATGTTTTTCCAAACCTTGTTCATGGTAACAGCTGTAAACTCATGCAAAG
Organism: Odocoileus virginianus; assembly: GCF_023699985.2. Taxonomy (NCBI): domain Eukaryota; kingdom Metazoa; phylum Chordata; class Mammalia; order Artiodactyla; family Cervidae; genus Odocoileus; species Odocoileus virginianus. The sequence goes on along the minus strand of NC_069675.1, from coordinate 53,106,748 downwards.
CAAAGTCAATGTTTTTATGGCCTTGTAGATTTTATAAAAGGTTGAGGGGGGAATCAGTTGCTCAGTTATGTCTGATTCTTTGTGCTCGCGTGGACTGTAGCCTGCCAGGCTTCTCTGTCCATGGGATTCTTTAGGCAAGAATACTAGAGTGGATAGCCATTCCTTTCTCCAGGGGATTTTCCCAACCCTGTAGATGTTATAGTCCTTCAAAAATTGTCACAAGGTTTCTCCTGATTCATTGCTTGACTTTACTGTCTGGCCAAAAGTGAGACATAAATATTTATTGAAATTTTCTATAACTCCTTGGTCCATAGGTTGAATGGGTGATGTATTCAGTGGCAGATTCACTACTTTGACATTGGGAGGAAAGTCATCAATAAATGGGGGATGGCCTGAAGCCTTGTCATGCAGCATAATAATGTTGAATGGGATCTCCTTCTTCAAGCATTATTTCTCTGTTGTTTAGTCACTGAGTTGTGTCAGACTTTTTGTGGCCCCATAGACTGCAAGATGCCATGCTTCCCTGTCCTTCACTGTCTCCCAGAGTTTGCTCAAGCTTTTGTCCATTAAGTTGGTGATACCATCCAACCATCCTATGCTGTATCACCTCCTCCTCCTTCTGCCCTCAATCTTTCCCAGCATCAGAATCTTTCCAATGAGTTGGCTCTTCACATCAGGTGACCAAAGTATTGAAGCTTCTGCTTCAGCATCAGTCCTTCTAATAAATATTCAGGGTTAATTTCTTTTAATATTGAAATACTTCTCTACCTCCATGATAAAATGGTGGAAAAACCAGTCCTGGAAAGTGGCCGGTGTAACCCATGCTTTGGGGTTACTCTTCCACACAACAAGGAGAGAGCCCTTGGCTATGGTTTTAAGGGCACTTGGGTTCTCTGAATAATAAGCTAAGAGTGCTTCAACTTCATATCACCAGAAGCATTGCTGCCAACCAACAGAGTTATGCTATCCTTTGCTGCTTAATAGCCTGACATCAACTTTTTCTTCTTACTGATGTAATTTCGGTCTGGTATCCTCCTCCATTACAGTCCTATATAATCCACATTAAAAACCTGCTTGGGTAAGTATGCACCTTCATTGATAATTTCTTGATGCATGGAGGCCACCTATCTGCACTGGCTGATTTCCCACTTACTTTTATGTCATGAAGGTGGGCACACATAAAAGTGTGCCCTTGAACTGATGAAACCATCTGCAGCTGGCATTAAAAGATGTGCTCTCTGGATTTTTTGCCATGTTTCTTCTTCAAGTCTTCATAAAACCTTTTAGCTTTCTCTTGAATCAACATTAAGCTGAATGGGACTTGACACTGATGCTGGTCCTGCATCCTCACACTAAGTTTCTCTATCATATTTCCAGGCTTCTTCGCTATTAACGTCAACATCATCGGCACAGCAGACTTCACATGTTCCATGATCTTGTCTTTGTTCTTTAGAGTCATGTCGATTGACCGATTCATGTTACAAGAAGGAGCCATGTCTGCCATCTTTTTGCCTCTTTCCACTCTCTGTTATTTTCCCTTTTGATTCCATCATTATGTTTTGGAGCTTCTTAGCAGTACCAGCTCCATCACTGCTGCTTTTATATGGGCTTGAAATAAAGATACTGTACTACTGTACTCTATACTGGGCTGTACAGTAAAGTACACAAAATCACACCATGTGTAGAGGATGCTGTCATGTGACAATGTATGCCAGACTCGTGAACTAACTTACATGATTGAACATGCGAACATAAAAAGTTTGCAACTTGAAAGTTCATGTGTAGGGGACTTACTATATATTCTAAGTAAGTATTTAGATAATTTTTCCATCTTTGATTTAATTCATGTTTTTTATTTTATTTCATATAATTTTAGTGTGGATGAAAAAGAAATAATGAATTGTTGATTTGTTTGAAATCCTACCTTTGAAAAATGCTTCTAACAACCAAAAAGAACAACACATTTGTTGTCGCTATTAAGCCAATCTGGCCTCTCAGTTTGAATTTCTAAAAATAATTGATGCTACATAAGTCAGTGCATATTGTTGAAATAAAGTATTTCAGTGTTTATGCCATTTCCTTTTGTATTCTTTTTGCTCTCATGGATGGAATAAAATTTGAGCTCAAGTGTGATTGCCTTTTTAAAGTATAAAAATGCTTAGTAATATTGCCTTTTAAAAAGCCCATAAAATGTGCACTCTATTTGAATGGGCTGCAGTTTGTAACTTCTTATAATTATTGCATTATAGTTCACTGATGCATTTTCTTACGGGAATATTTAAGGGATGAAAGATCAGAAATATTAAGTATTTGTATTCATTAGAATATGGGATTTTTTTTTAATATAGGCAAAAAAGAATGCTTTTTATTAGTTTTGTTTTCAGTTCCGGATAAGATATCCCCTGCATATAGTGTTCTGGAGCTTGAACAATAAAGCTAAAAGAGGTATTAGAAATATTTTGTAGATAATTAACCTATTTATTGCAGGACCTGGTTAAAAATCAAGACCTATAATTAGTATTCATACTTCATTTATAATGTTCTCTATTGAGTAAATAAAAATAACCACTAAAATGATTCAAAATCTTTCTACTCCTTTATACCCCACATTCAGCTTTCGAGAAAAAGATAAATCCTCAAATATACAGTTATATGAATTTAATAAGAATGACCTTATATCATAAGGTCATGAACTTAAAGATGATGAACTTATATCTCTAATAATGATAATGATCTTAAGTCGAGATCTACTGAAGTTTAGTTATCCATAACTCATACATCTATACAATATTATGTTGTTAGTTTTGATTCCAAATGAGTACATTCTACTTTAGGAATAGTAAACATTAGGGTATTTTAGAAATGCTTTCAAGGATTAGAATAAACACCTTTCATAATTAACCATTAGTTTACTAGAACTTTAACCAAATACTTTGAGTTTTGGGGAGTCTTACACTAGGAATTTTTCATATCTTTCAGATATTTAGAAACAGTCCTACTTGACAATTTTTGTGATTGACAATTTAGATAGCAACTCTACCTTTCTCTTTTCATCTTAATCAAATTTATACCACAAATATTTTTGGTCTGTATTCTTTATAATGTTCAATTTACATTTCTCTACAGTAAAATGTTATAAGCTCAAGCCAGTTATTCCAGGTAGAGAATAAGATTGATGCTGCTAAGTTTGGTCTGTGTTTTGTTGAATAATGCAACTTTATTTTCATCTTGCACAGACCCCAATATTTTTCTTTCATGCTGCAGAAATTGATTTGAATTTGTTGTACACTTTGATCTTCAGTTTCTTTGTGTATAGCTTCTCCTCCATTGCCTTTTCCACCCAGAAAATAGCTGTTTTGGCATTTGTTACTTGTATGTTTTTTTCACCTTGGCTGTCAATATTGTCTATTTATATTCCATCTTTTCCTTTTATTTAGAAAGGCTTTACAAAGTAAAAAAGTAGACTATGCATTAGAAGTACTAAACTGCTTATTATTTCTTATATACTTTTTAACATCTCTGCATAGTAGTATCATTTTTCCATTTTTGTGAAAGTCACCATCAAATGTAATATCTAGTACCATCCTTCTCTGTTATTGTACAGCCACCATCATAGAGTCATACAGTTTTTGATCTGAAAAGGAACTTGAGGGTTGCATTATTTCGTGATATTCTAAAGACCAGGAATCTGACTCCTAGATATTGCTTATTAGATACACTAAATTTCAGAGCTTATTAGAGGAGGATCAAGACGAGAGGATGGGTTTTCAGGTATGATGCTTTTTTCCCCCTGTACTGTTTAATATGAAGTAATCAAGTGGATAGAAGTTCTATTTCAAAACTTTGTTGGCTGTGTGATACTTGGAATGCATTAGGGCTCATATTTAGGCAAAATCTCATGCTATCTATACCCTGTCCCCTTAAAAATAAGAATAGTGAAATGGCACAAAGACATAATGGAAAATGGCATCCTTGGGGTTGCACAGTTAATTACATAGATTGGTGACTGTCCTAGGGGGTCAACATAGGAGGCACAAAAAATATTTTCACTAATGCTACCAGTTCCTGCTGTCCAGTGAAGAAAGTAAAATTCAGTGTTGTAAAGAAGTGTAGAGGAGTTAGTTGAATGATTTATAATAAACATTGGTTAGCAACATTTATAGGCTTCCCAGGTGGTGCTAGTGGTAAAGAACCTGCTTGCCAATGCAGGAAACTCAAGAGACACAGGTTCAATCCCTGGGTTAGGATGATCTCCTGGAGGAGAGGGCATGGCAACCTACTCCACTATTCTTGCCTGAAGAATCCCATGGACAGAGAAACCTGGAGGGCTACAGTCCATAGGATTGCACAGAGTCTGGACACAGCTGAAACGACTTAGCACACACACACACACACACACACACACAGAGCAACATTTATGAATTGCCTTTTATTAGCAAAGTGTGTGTGTGTGCGTGCGCACGTGTGTGTGTGTGTGTGTGTTAGTCACTCAATCATGTCCGACTCTCTGCAACCCCATGGACTGTAGCCTGCCAGGCTCCTCTGTCCATAGGATTTCCCAGGCAAGAATACTGGAGTAGGTAGCCATTCCCTTCTCCAGGGGTTCTTCCGGACCCAGAGATCAAACCCAGGTCTTCTGCATTGCAGGTGGATTCTTTGCCATCTGAACCACTTGAGAAGTGTTTCATAGCAAAGTATTTCATATGAAAAACTATCTTCTAAATTTAAAGTTAACCCAGTAATTTGTTTTTGCTTATTTTAGCTGTGTGCTTCCTGGGATTCCTTGGTGGCTCAGTGTTAAAGAACCTGCTTGCAGTGTAGGAGACCTGGGTTCAATCCCTGGGTGGGGAAGATCCCCTGGAGAAGGAAGTGGCAGCCCATTCCAGTATGCTTGCTGGAAAAATCCCATGGACAGAGGAACCTGGTGGGCTACAGTCTGTGGGGTCACAGAGAGTCAGACCTGAGTGACTGAACACTGACACACAAGCCTGTGTTTCCAGTTATTCAGTAGCACAGACTGGCAGGCAAGATATTACCAATGAAGTATCATTCAAATAATTGAAATATATAGTGTATTTACATTTGCAATAAATATGTGGAGAGTCTTATTTGAATTACAACATGAAGTCTAATATTTAAAAAATTTAGGCCAACAATGCCATTGAAAAGTTTTGTATCACTCACATTATTCAAACAACCCGCAACAGACTAAATTGATAATGAAGCGGGTAACAGTGATGTATAATTAGAGTGCATAATTAGCAGCTATCAATACTGATGACATAACTGTGGTAGACTCTGCCCACCAAACTATTTCATTTTCTTCCTGACATAAAAGTAAGCTACATTTACCACCCTCCTCTGTAGACGGCTGAGGGTGTGTGACTGGGATATGCCTAATAGAATGTTGACAGATGTGATGTGTAACATTTCCAGTCCCAGCCCCTGAAATACTGATATGATCCTCCACCACCTTCTATCCTATGTGTTAAATGAGGAGGAGAATCCAGTGCAAGACTCTGAGACCCTTAGGATTCAAGTGTATAGGTCCTTAAATACTCAGGTCTCTCCAACCCCATATTTGTCCCTCATTAGAGTACCAACAGAGAGAAATAAACTTTTATTGTGTTAAATGATGAGGATTGGGGTAGTTGCGTACAGTCCTGAGCCCTGGTGGATTGAATATTAAAATGAAAGTTCATAGAATTGGGCTTCCCTGGTTGATCAGGTGGTAAAGAATCCACTTGCAATATGGGAGACCTGGGTCCAAGTCCTGTGTTGGGAAGATCCCTTGAAGAAGAGAATGGCTACCCACTCCAGTATTCTTGCCTGGGAATCTCATGGACAGAGGAGCCTGGCAGGCTACAGTCCATGGGGTCGCAGAGAGTCAGACATGACTGAGTGACTTTCACTTTCACTTTTCTTGCATCAAGTTGCATTTGATGCAACAGAATTTACATTCTTTGATAAGTCTGAGGTTCTGCCAACAAAACAAGCCTCCAGAGGCCAGGGAGCTTTGAGCCCATAGAGGGTCCAGAAAAAAAGAAAGAAGTGGGTGACATAGTAACTTTTTCTTGGAGCTTTAGGGCAAGGATCTTAACAGTGTCTTTTCCCTTAGATAGGACTAAGACCAGCATGTGGTCCCATGGGTAAGGGTGTGAAACGATCAGCGTGTCTATCTAAGCTGAAGGGATAATAGAAAGGCTTACATGTGATCCATCGAGCTAGGAAGAGATGCACCCCAAACCCAGGGAGATGACAGGGTAGTTTTGTCTGGAGGGCCTGTTACGGCATCTGTGGTGTCCAGTAGGTGTGTGTATGCACTCAGTGGCTTAGTTGTGTCTGACACCTTGCGACCCCCTGGAGTGTAGCCTGCCATGCTCCTCTGTCCGTGGGATTTCCCAGGCAAGAATACTGGAGGGGGCTGCCATTTCTTCCTCCAGGGGATTTTCCTGATCCAGAGATCAAAACTGTGTCTCCTACATCTCCTGCATCAGCAGGCAGATTCTTTTACCACTGAGCCACCTGGGAATCCCCCATCCAACAGGCCTATGTCTTAGAAATAGTAGAAGTAATTAGAGGTTGTGGTAGTGGGTAGGACAAAGAATAGGAAATTAAGGATCAGATCTGTTTCTTTCATCATTCTTCAGCAAGACAGTGAGTTTTTACTTTATCCTCAAAAACATATTTGCACACAGGGTATTTTTTATGTATTTATTTATTTTTGGCTGTACTAGGTCTTCATTGCTGTGTGAGGGCCTTCTCTAGCTGCAGAGAGTAGGGGCCACTCTCTAGTTGTGGTACACAGGCTTCTCATTCTGGCTTCTCTTATTATGTAGCACCGGCTTTAGTTTTGGGGGCTACAGTAGTTGCGGCATGCTGGCTCAGTAGTGTGGACAGTCTGGTTTTGATAATACATGCAATAGTGCTGAATTCAGTATTTGTCTGAATAAACATTTGTTGATCATTGGTTGAAATGATGTTTATTTTCATTAAAAATTACAGAAGACCCTCTCTGTTAGACATTTGCAGAGACAAAAGTCACTGTTACTTTTCCCCAAAACCATCCAAATTAATGACATTCCCTAAGGTTTTATTTTCAAATATTCTTTTCCTAAAATGGTTTTCAAACTTCAGTAGTACATTAAAATCGCCTGGGGAACTTGTTAAATATAAATTCCATATGCACATTGAGTAAGAGTCTTTTTATTTGGGAGGAGAGAGGGAGAAAAGAGAGAGATGCTGAAAGCTGTTACTGAACTCCCAGACTGCCTGTCCAGTGAGATCTGTCCCCACATCCCAGCCTATACCACACACTTCAGAACACACACTATCTCTTCTCTGTTACAGGTTAGCTTTAGTTGGAAATAGCATTTCTTCGCACAGGAATATAGCAGAATCCTACCTAATCCTCAACATGTAGTTTAAAGATCACCTCCAGAAAGACTTCTGAATTTCCATGAGATGTACTTTCTCTTTTTGAGCAGCCAGCCAGTTATAATTTATAACTCTGATGGTGTATATTCTATTCTGTTGGTGTTGTTACTAGCCTACTTTGTTATTTTTTGCCCTTCTGCCATTCCGCTATTATAATTATTCTGAGAATGTTCTTATTTGTGTAAGTTTTCAATGGTCAATATGTGTGTTACATTTAATAAGAACGTTTAAAAAATGAATTTGTTACTGGGAACTTATGTCTGAAAGAAGGACATAGTCAATGGTCAACAACTACCTTCTGAATCAGTGAGACCACAATAGCATCACTTGCCTAAAATTGGCAAGTTTGAAAGGAAGTATTAGGCTTCCCAGGTGGCACAGTCGTAAAGAATCCACCTGCCAATGCAGGAGATCCAGGGGATACACGTTCGATCCCTGGGTCAGGAAGATTCCCCTGGAGGAGGAAATGGCAACTCACTCCAGTTTTCTTGCCTAGGAAATCCCATGAACAGAGTAGCCTAACTGACTACAATCCATAGTGTTGCAAAGAGTCAGACACGACTGAGTGACTGAGCACCCAGCATATCATTTCTTCAATTTGGGGATTAAAGTTTGAGAGAGAATATGAGTTGTGTTTTGAGAGATTTATTAAATATGAAGCTTTATACATACAGGAGCTTTTCTCCAACACACACATGCATCTGCACACACACACACACACCCATGCTATCTCTCAGAGTCACACATGGAGCCAGGGAGGGCTCAGCTCGGGTTTTGTGAAGCTAGAGGCAGGTTGTGTGAATGTTCTTAAAGTTTTTCATAGGATCCGCTATGCTTCCTTTAATAATCACCCCATAATCTTGACTCTGTTTGTCACTGTCCTCTTTATTGTTCAACCTGCTCTTCTGTTACCTCACCAGGTTGAGGGTATATTTGATCTTGAAACAAGCAGTGACCTTTAATCAGTAAACTTCCCTTCGGCCAGCTGTCTGAGATGCTCAAGGAACCAACGTGCTCAAAGCTAGATGACCCTGCAGGCCACTTCAGGTTTTGTCGAAGTGAAGCCCTCTGTAAGTTCAATTGATGTTTTCATCCTGTGGTTGCGTTAACAACAGGGTCTCAAGTGAGATCAAATCCTCAGACATTGCTGAATTACATACCTCTTTAAGATTCTTTTCCCTCTTCTTTCTGATTTAGCTATTAGTAGAGATTAACTAACGCCGCAGCTTTGTCATTATGACTATCTAATAATTACATGATTTGCAATTATCCTTAAGTATTAGTCATATTTTGAACTGCTAGGAACAAGCTCCTTAGAAATTCTTGTAAGTGTTTGATATGAGGAAGCTTTTAAAGAAGGGATTAGATTGGAATTATCTTCTGGACAATTAGAAGTTCCATAATGGAAGATGTCCTGGAATGGTACCATTATTATTATTTTTTTGTTATTATTATATTTTTGTCATAGTTTTTTATTTTAAGCAGTTCTGCAGGGATGGAAACATTTTATATCTGTGCTGACCACATGTGGCCATTGAGCACCTAAAGTGTGACTAGTGTGATTTAGGCACTGAATGTTTGTATCATTTCTCAGATTCCACAGATAAGTGATTGAAGTTAATTTTGAAAGTTTCTCTGTTGGACAGAATAGATCTAGAATAGTAGATGGTTTGGCCCCTTCCTCCCAAAGGACATTTAACAATGTATGGACACATTTTTGGTCACCACATTTAGAGAGGCGTGCTACAGCATCTGGTAGGTAGAGATAGAGATCAAGGGTGTTGCCAAACTTGCATAGGACAGCCCTATACATCAAAGAATGATCTGGTCCAAAATGCCAATGCTGCTGAGTTTGAGAAACCCCACCTACAGTCTAAGATTTGTCAAGAGGAGAGTGGGTTCCTCTTCTTAGTACCTAATGATGTGTTAGTATGTATTTGGTTAATGGCCGCTAAACTGCAGAAGAAGAAGTAGAACAAAAAGGCCAAGTAGTCAACACCGGAAGTGTTATAAGTGTATCATTCTGAAAAAAATATGTATAGACAGTTGACACATACAAGGAAAGATAGTCTTCATAAGCTCCTTAAAGCAGGAAATTCCTGTAAGTAAAGGATAACACTGAAGATAGACCAGGCATTTCATCAAAACACTTTCTGTGTGAAGTAAGGCATATTCATTGTCCATAAAATTGCTACGTATTATTAAGGCAAATAAATACTTAGTATTTAAAAAATATGAGCAATATGTTTTTGTATTAATACAGGGAACAAAAATGTGAAACATTTCTTATTCCAAATAAAGAAGATGTGGTACACATATATATAGTCAAAGACTGTGCCATGTGCTTAGTCGTTCAGTCATATCCAAATCTTTGAGACCCCACGGACTGCAGCTCACCAGGCTCCTCTGTCCATGGGGATTCTCCAGGCAAGAATACTGGAGTGGGTTGCCATGTCCTCCTCCAGGGGATCTTCCCAACCCAGGGATTTAACCCAGACCTCTCTCATTGCAGGCAGTTTCTTTACCTTCTGGGCCAACAGGAAAGCCTGCAATTGAATACTACTTAGCCAGTAAAAAAAAAAAAATAATAATTAATAATAAAATAATGTCATTTACAGCAACGTGAATGGAACTAGAGATTATCATACTGAGTGAAATTAGCAAGAAAGAGAAAGACAAATACCATATGATACCACTTATGTGTGGAATCTAAAATATGACACAAATGATCTTATCAATGAAACAGAAATAAACATAGAGAACAGACTTGTGGTTGCCACAGAAAGGAGAGTTGGGGGAGGAATGGAGTAGGATTTGGGGGTTAGTAGATGCAAACTGGTATATATAGAATGGGTAAACTACAAGGTCTTATTTTATAGCACAGGGAACTATATTTAATATCCTTTGATAAAAACCATAATGTGAAAGAATGTAAAAAAGGATGTGTTTATATGTGTATCTGAATCACTTTGCTATACATTGGAAATTAAGTTCAGTTCAGTCGTTCAGTTGTGTCTGACTCTTTGCAACCCGGTGAGGCCTGCACTCCAGGCCTCCTTGTCCATCACCAATTCCCGGAGTTTACTCAAACTCATGTCCATCGAGTTGGTGATGCCATTCCAGCCATCTCATCCTCTGCCGTCTCTTCTCCTCCTGCCCCCAATCCCTCCCAGCATCAGTTTCTTTTCCAAGTCAACTCTTCGCATGAGGTGGCCAAAGTATTGGAGTTTCAGCTTCAGCATTAGTCCTTCCAATGAACACCCAGGACTGATCTCCTTCAGGATGGACTGGTTGGATCTCCTTGCAGTCCAAGGGACTCTGAAGAGTCTTCTCCAACACCACAGTTCAAAAGCATCAATTTTTTGGCACTCAGCTTGCATCACAGTCCAACTCTCACATTCCATAAATGACCACTGGAAAAACCATAGCCTCGACTAGATGGACCTTTGTTGGCAAAGTAATGTCTCTGCTTTTTAATATGCTGTCTAGGTTGGTCATAACTGTCCTTCCAAGGAGTAAGCGTCTTAATTTCATGGCTGCAATCACCATCTACAGTGATTTTGGAGCCCCCAAAAATTAAGTCTGACACTGTTTCCACTGTTTCCCCATCTATTTCCCATGATGTGATGGGACCAGATGCCATGATCTTAGTTTTCTGAATGTTAAGCCTTAAGCCAACTTTTTCACTCTCCTGTTTCACTTTCATCAAGAGACTTTTAGTTCCTCTTCACTTTCTGCCATAAGGGTGGTGTCATCTGCATATCTGAGGTTATTGATATTTCTGCCAGCAATCTTGATTCCAGCTTGTGCTTCTTCCAGCCCAGCGTTTCTCACAATGTACTCTGCATATAAGTTAAATAAGCAGGGTGACAATATACAGCCGTGATGTACTACTTTTCCTATTTGGAACCAGTCTGTTTTTCCATATCCAGTTCTAACTATTGCTTCCTGACCTGCATACAGGTTTCTCAAGAGGCAGGTCAGGTGGTCTAATATTCCCATCTCTTTCAGAATCTTCCACAGTTTATTGTGATCCACACAGTCAAAGGCTTTGGCATAGTCAATAAAGCAGAAATAGATGTTTTCCTGGAACTCTCTCACTTTTTTGATAATCCAGCGGATGCTGGCAATTTGATCTCTGGTTCCTGTGAACCAACTTGCATATGGAAGTTCATGGTTCACATATTGCTGAAGCCTGGCTTGGAGAATTTTGAGCATTACTTTACTAGTGTGTGAGATGAGTGCATTGGAAATTAGCACTTTATAAATCAATTATACTCAAAAAACATTACTTATTCCAGTTCTGATTACCAAGAGAGATATATTTGCTCTTTGCTCTACAACTGGGTTAGTTAAACAATGTTTCCCTCTTTTTATAGTTGAGAGTGGCTTGGACAGTTTAAATAAACAGCCAGAGTTTTGATAATTAGACATCAGTAGTTTTTTGTTTCAAACCTCATTCTAAGTCTAAGTGAAAAATAGCCCTAACTTGTACCTAATCTACCTTGTTAATTTTTAGATGAAGAAACTATTGCTCAGCGTTTAAGAGAATAACCAAGTTAAATATTAGTTAGTGGCAGAGGAGGAGTGAGAATCCAGATTGAGCTGAATGGCTTCTAACCCTGTGAAACTTCTAATCACAACCTACTTCTTATCATTGTAAGACAAGGATGTTCTGTTTCCCAAACGAAACTACCTAGTCTGCAGTGAATTATGGTGCAATAACATGCGGTATAGATTGTACTTATTTCTTATAAGAATGTGGTTTTTAGAGCAGTTATAGGCTTAGAGCAGAGTGGAGAGGGAGGTAGAGGTTTCTCACATGTCTCCTGCCGCCACACACGTGCCCTCCCCATTTCAGCATCATCAGCAGTAGGGGACATTTCTGGCCAAGTGTGAACCTATATCGGCACATTGTGGTCACCCAAAGTTCATAGGTTATCTTAGGATTCTCTCTTGGTTTTCAAACCTGTGGTTTTGGACAAATGTGTAATGATACATATTCTTCATTATGATATCATATAGAGTATTTTGCTGCCCTAAAAATTCTCTGTGCTTCACCTATACCTATCTTTTCTCTCCTCCCAATAAGCACTGATATTTGCATGGTCTTCATAGTTTTGCCTTTTCAAGAACTGTCATGTAGTTGGAAACATACAGTATGCAGCCTTTTCAGATTGTCTTCTTTTACTTAAATATGAATTAAAATTCCTCCATGGTTTTCCATGACTTGTACCATAGTTTATTTGCCCATTTGCCTACTGTAGAATTCCTTGGTTACTTTCAACTTTTAGCACTTATGAATAAAGCTGTTATAAACATCCTTGTACAAGTTTCTGTGTGGACACATTTTCCGCTCCTTTGGGTAAATACCAAGGAGTGTGAGATTGTACTTATTTTAAAAACTAATCCTATTCTGTAAACTTATTTCTTGTAAAGTCAGAGTTTATTAAGCTGATAGTAGATACTTAGAGCATAAAAGTATCATGTATTTTGGAAGTCATTGTCTTAAGTGTATGATACATTGTGCTCTTCCAAACAGAATTACTTTGAGCCGTTTTAACATAAATTACATATGAGTGTTAGGATTCTTATCAAAATCCTACTCTAGAACATATATCAATTTCCTATATTTTGTATTATAATGAGCTTTTGCCAGTGTTGCTAGTAATAATAATAATTATTATTATATTATAAGTATATTATAATTATTATTAATTATAATAATATTATAATAAAATTATTATTATTACTAGCAACTAACTTGCAACTATTACTAGCAACTAGCAATTATTATTATTACTAGCAACACTGGCAAAATAATAACAATTATTATTATCATCTAGTGGTGGGAATGGGGATGAGGGAAGAGAAAACTTGCTATACTATGAGATCCTGAAATTGCTTTCTGTCCATCTTTTCTTCTGTCCATGTTCCTTCCCTCCCTCTTTTTCTTTCTTCTTTCATTTCACTAATATTTATAAATTACCTACAGAATTTCAGCCACTGTGCTAAGCCCTGTGGATACAAAGGGAAAAGATAGTGACCTTAATCAATTTGATGTTAAAGAAACTACATTCACCAGGTACCCTCATGGCCTAAACCCCTTTCCTTCAATAATCAATCCCTCAAATGTCTGCGTTCCCTCAGCTAGCAGTTCCCACATGTCAAAGTACAGTTGACCCTTGAACAGCATGGTTTTAAACTGGCGGGTCCACTTACATATGGGTTTTTTTTATAAGTATTGCAGTACTACATCTTCATGTTTGGTTGAATCTGCAGATGTAGAGCCATGGATATGAATATGAAAGGCCAACTATGGGACTAGAACATCTGTGGATTTTGGTTTCTGCAGTGGATCGTGGGAGCAATCCTCTGTGGATACCAGTGGACAACTGTAGTTAATATATAAGCTATTGTTATTCAGTCAGTCAGTCATGTCTGACTCTTTGCAACCCCGTGGACTGCAACACCCCGGTTCCCTGATCTTCACTACTCTTAGAGTTTGCTCAAACTCATGTCCATTGACTCAGTGATGCTGTAATAAAAAGATACAAAGTGCAATGCCCTAGATAACAAGATAACAGTTCAGAGGTGAGTGAGTGGTCAGCGTCTAGTGGACAGCTCTGCCGTTCTCAGCATGTGGTTTTTCTTCTCGGTCTGAGGTAGCTGCTCCACTTTCTCTCAGTGAGTTTACTTCAGAAAGAGGTACAGTGAGCAGGAGAACATAGTCTCAAGGGCACACGTCACAGCCACTCATTTCCCATTGTTCAGAACCTACTTTCTAGAGTATATAATGGCAAAGGGGGCTGGGGAATATAGTCTTTGGCTGATTGCCCATGTGTTCAGCTAATATTTTCAAAAGGTAGAGGAAGTAGAAAATAGATGTTATGGACCAACTATCAACTGGCTGCATACCTGTTTGGGCAATTAATTTTTTGGTGCTTACACATGACATATATGTGCTTATATGTTCTCTGCCTGGGCTATAAGCATCATGATGACCTGGGAAATTTGGTCATTTTCATTGTACCCAATGAATAGCACAATGCTAGACTCATCTTAGGCCATTGGTAATGCCAGAATGAATTGTTTGAAAATGTTCAAAGACTTAAATGTAGCATTTTTAGTTGATCTGTCACACATTAAAGTACTATTTTAGGAAATTTATCTCACTGTGGGATTAGGTGTGTTTAGCGTTTGCTTACTTACACATTTTTTTTCCTGTAAGCCTTCCAAGTACATTTACCTCCAGAAAATAAATTGGAACAACATTTTAAAAAGCATCCAGTAATGTGGAAGCAGCCATGAGAACTGGAAAAACTGGAGTGAAGAGCACGATATCATAAACTGAAAACCACATGAATATATATATATACACATATACAGGGACTTCCCATATGATTCCTGGGTCAGGACGATCCCCTGGAGGAGGAAATGGCAACCACTCCAGTATTCTTGCCTAAAAACATCCAGAATTTTTGGCTAAATTCACTCCAGTATTCTTGCCTAAAAACAGCAGAGAAGTCTGGTGGTCTACCGTCCATGGATGGGGTCGCAAAGAGTGGGACATGACAGAACAACCGAGCATGCACACATGCACGTACATATATATACTCACAGACATACCTATGTGTCTGCTTATGTATATACATGGATATGTACATATATGTTTATATCTGTATATCTGTGTGAGTTTAAGACTGTGTTTTAGGGACAAGTGACATAATCCTATCCAAATTAAGTTCACCAGGAAGGGACGGTACCCTATGGACAAAAAGTATCTTGAGGCACCTCTGAGAAGCCTCAGGGAGAGCCAGAATCAGGAACTGAGACGCCATGAGTTCCTCCACGTGTCTCAGCTTTGTCCTTCTTTGAGCCAAATTTTCTTCATGCTGATAACCATCTATTGTTCTGCTGTCCTCAAAGTGCTAACTGGGTGGATACCAATACCATCTGAGTTTCAACAGAGAGGCAGAGTTAAGTCACTCCTTTGTATGAGTTAGAATCTGAGTGCTGTGTTAAGGAGCATCTTGGGTGAGGTGCCCACCTCGTGCAGTAGACTTTTTTCCAAAGGTGGCTGCCACCAGTGGGTCCATGTTCCTTTGCGGTGTGACTCCATCACTCCTCTCAACAAGAGGCGGAATCTGTTTATCCACCCCTTGGACCTAGGATTACTTTATGACTTGCTTTGACTGACCAATTATGGCAGAAGTGACAGTGGGTGAGTTACACCCAGATCTCAAGAGATTTTATAGCTTTTGATTGTGTCCTGTTGTAACACTGACCTTAGAAAACCAATGCATGAAGACCCCAAGCTTAAAGACTGAACCGAAAAAGAGATGAGGCATCCCAGCTGACCTCAGCCCCCAGCCAACAACTGGTGCCAATTGCTAAATGTGAGTGAGGGCATTTTCGACCTCTAGCACAGATGATCCTGTGGTTGAATGGGCCTGTATGTGTGAATTCAGAGGACTCCTGCTGTCCCTTAACCCATGTCACAGAAAGTAAGAAAGGATTATTTTGTTTTGTTTTGTTTTTCAATGAGTAGTAAGTGACTGTGACAACCTTCTTCTAGTCATTATGTGCCAGGGATGGGTTCACAGAGGAACTGGGCAGTCCTGTGATCGCATGTGATGGTTCAAGGCCCCATTCCTAGGAGAGCTTTTGGAAACAGCTCTGAGAAGAAGGCATGGTTATGAGTAAATAGAGCAGTGGGATTGAACTAAAAACTATCTATAAAATCAATGAATAGCTACAAAATAGGGCTATTAAATTATTTTTTAAATGCACCTGTTGAGTTGTACCATGCAGGCCTGCAAGGCTTTTACTTTCCCAACTTCAAGATCAAAGAAAGAATCTGGAGTTAGTGACAAAAACATCACTAGTTTAATGGATGGGGAAGCCTACCTGTCAGAAGCTGGGTCCTAGAGTGACACCCACTATTTGCATGGCAGGGTAGGGGGAAGTTTACTCGTTATAGGGGGAATTGACATAAGGTAGGCTCATCAGTTACCAGGAAAACCTGCAGAAGGGCAGACCACTTACAACCCCTTTGAAAAACTAGTGGGAACAATCACTAGCTGAGTCCAAGGGCAAGTCTGTATGAAGGTCAGTCAGTCATGTGAGTAGGGTGTAGGTGAAGCAGGCACTGGTCAGGCAGGAAATGTACAGAGAGCAGAAGAACAGCCATCTTGAGTGCCCTGACCATATAGCACCCAACAAAATAATATTCAGTTTGTGTAAAGTGTCAGGCTCAATATCACATATTCTGAGCCTTATTCTCTTCCTTACTTTCACTCTACTTACTAAGGGATAGATTCCTAAGCTTTCAGTGCATGGAGAATCATTTCTGCTTACCTTGGACATTTGTAACTTTCAAAGATGAACAATCTTATAACTCAGCCTCTATCAGGACATTAGGAGTGAAGTCTATCATTGAATATTATTTCAAAGTCACCCATTTGTGGCTGGACTGTATCTTTAATACTACTGAGCTCATCTAGTTGGAGCAGTGCTTGGGAAGGGGACAATGCTCTTAGGAAAGACTTAACAATGGCAGCAGCTGCTGAAAGATAGACCGTGTTGGGTTCCAGCCATTTGGTATGTTTCAACAAGGCATGAATGACAGTTTAGAAAGCAGTTCTGATAGCAACTGAAGCCCTGGACCTTTTTATATTCCGTTTTAAAGATTCTGCATTTTTATGGTATTGTGGTTGTAGAGGATGCAAATAATTATGTTTATTTAAATTTTTATTTGCTTTATTTTAACTTTTTAAATTTTTAGCCATGCTACCGTAATAGATCGATTTACTTAACATATTTGGCATCACTAGTATTAGCATTTTTTAAGAGGCTACAAATAAGGGTGAATAAATATCAAAGAATCATACAGTATTTGGAATATAAGGGAAACTCAAATAAGTTCTAGTGTTTTTTAAAAATGAAAGGTGAGGCCCATTAAGATACAACAGTGAAGTAGAAGGCATGTGGAATATTTTTCATATTTTGAAAACAAAGAGAAGTAT
This sequence comes from Odocoileus virginianus, assembly GCF_023699985.2. Lineage (NCBI taxonomy): Eukaryota > Metazoa > Chordata > Mammalia > Artiodactyla > Cervidae > Odocoileus > Odocoileus virginianus. The sequence goes on along the minus strand of NC_069675.1, from coordinate 53,089,283 downwards.
CCTTTTACGTTGTTCTTTTCATTGTCTTTACCTTTGAGTTTCTTGCTTGGTGTTACACACTACATGGTTTCCATAACCACCACCTCTACCAGGGGCCAGATGGCATTCTTGAATGGTAATGTAATGCCAACTTTGTTTGTAGTTTCTAAATTTGCTAGATAAATCTCATAAATCCTCCTTCTTTCTATGAAGATTAGAAAGTGCCTTAGACTCATAACTTAAAATTCTCTCTAAGGTTGGTAAGGGTATAATTAAGGGAAAAGTCATGTAAATAGAACCCTGAGAATTACTCGTTAAATTTTAATAGGCAAGAGTTATACGATTATATTCCTGTTTTATGAGCTGCAGACTTGGAAGATTTAAGTCCCCAAAGTTTATTTGAGTAGAAAGATAGATGTTCAGGCACAGACTAATGAAAATAAAATCCTTTCATTTATCCATAAATTTAAAATATGGACTCCTCAAACAATTATTATTTATTTAGTTCCTTAAAACTACTGGATTACCTTTGCCCTCCTCACTCAGTCATGTCGCTGACTTCATAGGACAGATCTTACTAGTCACTAGGTTCCTTTAGGGTAACAACAGTTTTTTTGTTTTATTTTGTTTATATATGTCTGAATTGAATGCCTAAAAGATCATGCCAACTCATTATGCTTTTGTTATTTTTTTTAAATAAATAATGAACAGCCAGTATATAAAAGTAGAGAGGTAGCATGTGATTCTTCTTGGCATGATCATATCTAGGCATTACCAAAACAAGTATTGTGGTAACAGTTATCTTCACTGTAACTATGGGCTTTTCAAACTTACATCCCTATAAAAGCTACATTAAAATACTAAGAAGTTTAGAATGGTCAGGGGAAGAAACACTATATAAAAAGGAATTACTCAGACAATTGAAGAGCAGCCATCATCAGCTCAATTGGGATAAAATCATTGCCAAATATATCTGCACACACAGAAATTTAGATCCACATATCATAAATAGTTCTGAAATGCCATCTGAATCTTATCTTTCATTGGTTTGTTCCTCATATTTCAAAAACAGTGAAATAATGACATCATATTTTTGTAATGATATCATACATTTTTAAATTGTGAACAGATGGCTGTTCTTATATTCCACAGATAATACATTTCCTGATTATGTAGCCCAGGAGATAAAAGAATTAGTTTAATCTCCAGCTCTTTTCATTATTTGAGCCAAAATCACATGGAATTTGTGAAAGAGCCCAGTCTCATTGGTACAATTTCTAAATTTTTTTTTTTAATTATTATTAAGGGCTAAGAGTGTGTTCCATGAGTACTCCTTTACAAATAATGAAACAATCCCCTTGGAATTAACTCACAAAGTGATTTATGCAAATTAGCTTGACTTTCATATGCAAGACCTGCTTGGGCACCAGCTGGCTTAAAGCACATCTGTGCAGCCTGTGGCCCAGCTTTTCCACCAGAGCTTTGTTGCAGATATTCAAGCCTCATCAAACCAACTGAAAAGGAGAGAATTTGCATTAATTCTAGAGTAGAGCTCTTGGGACTCTAAAAGAGGAACTATTTACTATACACCTGGACCTCCTTATGGAAGCCCTATTTGTAAAATGACCTAAAATAAAAGCAATCTATCAATAACTCAGAGATTTCTCTACTATATGTATTTTACTATAAGAAAAGTCAATATACACTGAACTATTACTCTATGCCAGGCACATTTATAGTGTGTAAGTGTGTGTGTGTATGTGTGTATTATTATTATTATCATTGATTTTTAAATGAAAAAAACTGGTGCTTGGAGGAGCAGGGTGATTTACCAGCAGGGTGACAGTTTAATAATTACTAGAACAGAGATTCAGAGGCAGGCTGTGTGCTCCTAGGCCAACTAACTTCACCACGGCACTGTTCTGTGTGCAGAACCAAGGTTGCTTCATTCTCTGTACTGGACACTTGATGCGTCAGCATAGGATGTGGAATTAAGACCCAGAAAGAAGTATGGGAATCAGAGTGCATTTTATTTAATGAAACATCTGATGCCAAACTGGTTTTTCTTATAAGAGGGAAAAAAATGACATCCTCATTTCTCCACAATACTTCTCCAAATGAGTTGGTGGAAAGATAACAAAGATGGGGTATATATTTGCAAGGAAGAAATGTCTAGGTAGCTAAAGTCCACCGGTTTTGGTGCTTCTTTTGCCAGAAACAGGAATGAAAGGCGACAATTTTTATTTTTTTTAACTCAAGTAAACCAAATAACATAGTACTTCCCAGGTGGTACAGTGGTAAAGAATCTGCCTGCCAATGCAGGAGATATAAGACATGTGAGTTCGATTCCTGGGTCAAGAAAATCCCCTGAAATGGGAAATGGCAACCCAACTCCAGTATTCTTGCCTGGAGAATTCCATGGACAGAGAGGATTCTGGTAGGGTATAGTCCATGGGGTTGCAAAGAGTCGGACACAATTGAACACATACACAGAAACAAATGACGTGATCTGTCAGACTAGATCTGTCTGAATCAAACAGTGGTGTCTCATTATTTCCATTACAGCCTCAGTCATGACAGTTTTATATTCCATTATATCCTTACATGCTTTTCCCTCATGCTTCTAGTTTTTCTCATTTAACCTCTCACTATGTTAACTATATTCCTAAAGATCCTGATGTTGAAACATTCTTGAACTCCTGGAGGAAAATCACTTAGTCGTAATGAATATGAATAATGTATGGTTATTTTTAAGATTTTGAGATATGTTGCATGTCTGTATATATATATTATATTTAAGATGCTTGCATCCACATTGATAAATCTGATTAGATGAAATTTATTTTCTTTTATGTCTCTCTGTGACATTTATTTTTTTTGGATGAAGCATAAGCAAACTTGTTTTCCTATGAAGATCAGGAAATAATTTAAGGTTTGTTGCCTGAAAGGGAAAATCAAATCTATTATGTATATATATGTGAGACAACAAGTATTTTAAAAGATAAAAACCATTTTTAGCTTGTAAGCACTATAAAAACAAGGGGAAGGCAGGATTGAGCCCATGGGATTTTGTTTGCCAACTCTTGTCTTAAGTTGTTGTTCAGTTCCTCCGTCCTGTCTGACTCTTTACGACCCCACGGACTGCAGCATACCAGGTTTTCCTGTCCTTCACCATCTCCTGGAGCTTGCTCAAACTCAAGGCTGTTGAGTCCATGATGCCATCAAACCATCTTGTCCTATGTTGTCCCTTTCTCCTCCTGCCTTCAGTCTTTCCCAGCATCAGGGTCTTTTCTAATGAGTCAGCTCTTCACATCAAGTGGCCAAAGTATTAGAGCTTCAGCCTCAGCATCAGTCCTTCCAATGAATATTCAGGATTGGTTTCCTGTAGGTTTGACTGGTTTGATCTCCTTGAAGTCCAAGGGATTCTCAAGAGTCTTCTCCAACACCACAGTTCAAAAGCATCAATTCTTCATTTCTCAGCTTTCGTCATAATCCAACTCTCACATTCATACATGGCTACTGGAAAAACCATAGCTTTGACTATATGGACCTTTGTTGGCAAAGTAATATTTCTGCTGTTTAATACGCCATCTTGGTTTATCATAGATTTTCTTCCAAGGAACAAGAGTCCTTTAATGGGTTGTACCTAAAATTAGGGCCATTCCCTTGGTTAGAAAAGCACTTTATTCTAGCCCAGGGCAGGCTGATGTGCCAAGCTAGGCATTTAGAATGGCAAGTGACCCGCTTTGTGGGTGTGTTGCTGTGTGGTGAGAAAAATGGGCTTCTCTGGTGGCTCGTCTCGTAAAGAATCTGCCTGCGGTGCGGGATACCTGGGTTTGATTCCTGGGTTGGGAAGATCCCCTGGAGAAGGGGACGGCTACTCACTCCAGTATGCTGGCCTGGAGAGAATTCCATAGGCCGTATAGTCCATGGGGTCACAAAGCTTTGGACACTACTAAGCAATTTTCGCTTTTTCACTCTCCCAAAGTCTCCATGTTACCCATGAACACCATGGGTGGATTGTCCAGGGTGGGAAATTACTGGATGATAGTCATTCAGAGAGAAGCAGTGAATGTTGAACTTCAAAGTTCATGTTTACCTGATGTTCATTTCACTCTTGATCTGATAAAACTTAGATGATTTCTGAGAATCTTGGAAATCTTCTAGCTCAGTTTTTAAACTCATATGGGGAACACACATGCGTCCGAAGTCTGATTAAAAACTAAAGACTCTCTTCCTACCAAATATGTAATTATGCAGAGACACCACACACACACACACACACACACATACACACACACACTGCACACAGTTTCAGGGTTTTATGAACTCCTTGTGAAGTCTCATTTTTAGAACCCAGGTTAAGGATCCTGATGTGGTCTGGTTTCCTAAGTGGCCTGAGGAGGTAAGACGGTTCCAACTAACCCCTCCTCTAGATTTAGGCAGAAAGACATTTATGTCTTTTTGTCTATTATGAATTATTTTAGATTTCTGCACTTACTGTTTACTCAGGAAGTATCTTTTTGCTTCATAAAATTCATACAATTTATCCTTTCACACATTTAATTGAAATTTTATTCCTATATATAATATATATGAATATATTATGTATTATTATGGGTATATTTTATGTACCTATGTTATTATAGCTATTTATTATAGGTATATATGTATCTCTGTAATAAAATATCCAATGTACAGTTTCAGGCACCTCCAGGAAGAGGATTTAAAGATAGTGTTTTCTTTTCTTTTTTCTAGTGCTGACTTACAAAAACAGTTTTTAAGAGAGAAAAATATAGGGAATGTCCAAGAAACCTTAGATTATATCACGTATGTCAAAAGCAATAAAAGACATGCTCTTATGCGGTGACACTAATTGTTTCTTAAATGCAATGTAATTGATTTTTATAATTCATTTTTTTGAAGATTAATATCTGATACTTGCTTAAATGTATCTAAATTTTAGTTGAGGGTGGGATGTTCTGAGAGAATAGCATTGAAACAAGTATACTATCAAGGGTGAAACAGATGTCCAGCCCAGATTGGATGCATGAGACAAGTGCTCAGGGCTGGTGCACTGGGAAGACCCAGAGGGATGGGATGGGGAGGAAGGCGGGAGGGGGGATTGAGATGGGGAACACATGTAAATCCATGGCTGATTCATGTCAATCTATGGCAAAAACCTCTACAATATTGTAAAGTAATTAGCCTCCAACTAATAAAAATAAATGAAAAAAAAAATTTTAGTTGAGCAAAGACAGAATAAAAGGAAGTAACTTTCTAGAAAGTTCAAATTTAAGGGAATTTGGACAAATATATGCATGACTGATCATAATTTTTCAAAATGTGTGTGTGTATGCATGCATACACATAATCGATAAAGGTTCTAAAATGTCTACAGGTAAGGTAAAACAGGCACTATTTAGTCTGAAATTATACATACAAAATGTCTGATATGCAGAGGAATTGGATGACATAGTGTAAATAATTTAAACTGTACAATAAGAATGGAAAAATGCTTTCTCCTCTTTGTTGTTTACTCTGAGGTATTTGAATGGGAATCTAAATGGGAATCTAAAAATAATCAGAATTATGCCACCAAATTCCTTTGCTTTTTAAAGCTCCTCTAGTTTAGAAGAAAACATCTTTCTTTGGTCTTTCACTTTTGTACATGCATTTGTTGTGCTTAAAGTAAAAGAATGAATTATTGTCACATTTAGCAGAATCAAGTTAGTATTTAGCCTTAGTTGCTTGGCAGCTATCTAAATTTTCTTAGGATATATTTAAAATATTGTTAGTTTTATGTATATAATGAAAGTTAACAAGTGGACTTTAAAAGAGATTAGCTAACTGAATGCGCTGCTGCCTGCCCTCCTTTATTTGTTTTTTAAGTTTTACTAAAATATAACTGACTTACAATGTTGTGTTAGTTTCAGGTATACAGCAGTGTGATTCAGTTATGTATGAAAGAATAAAAGGAATTAGCTTTCCACAAAGTTTTATATAAAATATATATATACATATTTATTCTTTTTCAGTTTCTCTTCCATTATAGGTAATTACAAGATATTGAATATAGTCCCCTGTGGTATAGAGTAGGTCCCTGTTGGTTATCTATTATACAGTAGTGAAAATGCAGAATGTATTTTGGTACAAATACAGTGTATTTCTACTTGTGCTGTCACTTCAGTTGTGTCTGACCCTTTGCGACCCCATGGACCACATAGCCTGCCAGCCTCCTGTCCATGGGATTCTCCAGGCAAGAATACTGGAGTGGGTTGCCATTTCCTCCTCCAGATTTTGGTCCTTAGTAAAGCAAAAGTTTTTCTGTCTTGGCACAAAAAGAACTTAATGAGAGGCAGAATGACAGGTAAGGCAAGAGTTTATTAGTACTAGTTAGAGTGTTTGTGAGAGACAACTCCTCCTACATGTCAGGGGGTAGTTTTTGACATTCTGTGGCCCAACAGGACTGTCAAGGTGCAATGGAAATGAATAAAAAGGCATGTATATGTATGGTACATCTTTTTAGGTTTCAGTATATGGTCACTTTTCCCCTGTATTTCTGCTCTTAGTTCATCATGCATAAGTAGCCTCTTCTCAAGGATCCTTTAACTTGCTGATTTCAGTAGGCAGGATGCAGGTCTTATTCCACCATTGTTTTATTGTTTGGGGGCATGGCCTGAGCTTCTGCTACACTGTTTTGTTGCTAAGCAAGCTTGCTTTTTTAAGTGATCATTAATTTACAAGGTGGTCCATACTTTTCTCTCTACTTAAGATTCCCTCCTGGGATTAGCTGTTTAATCACCTACTTTGTCTCCTTATTCTGTCCCCACTAATAGTGTGTATATTTTAAACCCCAACTCCTAATTTATCCTTCCCACTTTGATAATGGTAAGTTTGTTGTCTATGTCTGTGAGTCTGTTTCTGTTTTGTAAATAAGTTCTTTTGTATCTTTTTTTTTTTTTTAAGATTCCACATATAAGCATTCCTTTAAAGGAAAATCTCAGCTCTAAGATTTTCATTTAAATTTGCAGAAGAGAAATTTCTTCCCCCCGCCCCCCACCCCCAATTGTTGTGGTGACATCTGCTGTCTTCCTTCAAGGGCAGAACACCTAAGTACTTAATTGTTCAATCTCTACATAAGAATCACTTTGCCTGGCAATGAAAGCAGTTGCCTCTAGGGTGTAGCAGCTGTTGAGCTGCTAAAGCCCAGCTACCTACCAGTCTGGGGCCTGCAGGAAAAAAATGCAAATTCATTTACAAGAAAGAAAGGGAAGGCATTGGTGGTCGTTTTTTATTTCAAGTCAGCTGTCAACCAGAGTTTTCTCTTGAAAATATTTAATCTTCACGTTTTAGGGTCCTTTGCACCCTGGTGACCATTGATGGGAAAAAGAGGAGGATCTTAGGGAAGCTGCTGGGTTGCCAGGAGCTGGAAATCTGTGCAAAAGGAGGATGGCTGGGGCCAGAATCTGAGAAGTTCATGGAGCTTTCTAGTTAATTAGATTTAGTCATGTGACATTTGTGACTCAGCCAATTGCAGAAAAAGCCACGCTTTCCCAGGAAGAGGCCTTTTTCTGTTGCATCCAGCCAGCAGAAGTGAAATCTCTACTAGTGTGTCTGACTGATAGCATCATTGACTCAATGGACATGAATTTGAGCAAACTCCGGGAGATAGTGAAGCACAGGGAAGCCTGATGTGCTGCAGTCCATGGGGTCACAGAGTCAGACATGACTGAGCTGTTGAACAAAAACAAGAGTTAACTGCACGGCCCCTCTTAGATTCACCTTTTCTAGAAACTCCTCTTCAACTTCCTCACTGTATTTTTTTTCTCTCATCTCAACACTTCTGAGGATTTTTTCTTAATACTTGGTAATTCATCACACAAAATCGTGTGATTTTTATGACATTCCTTCTCTTAAACTCTACAGAACATCCAGAGTATAAAGAGTGTCTTTCCCTCTCACCTCCTAAATTTCACTGATATCATGTTGTTACTGAGTCCAAGCTCAGTCCAAGTTACACAGCGAGCCAGGAAATTGGGCGATGAGTTGTTGAGGCAAAGAATAATGATTTTATGCAGAAGAGTGAGCTGGATGCTAGTTTCTTACATAGAACAGAGAAGGGGTGTGGATGTAAAGTAAAACTGCCATTAAGTCTTGCAAAATATCTCCTGCTTTGGTCTGCCTCAGCCTTGGGGAACAGATGTGTTAATTTCTTCTTTCTGGTGGTGTCCATTCACAGGTGGGCAGGGTTAGAAAGTCTCCCTGAGAGCTAAAAAAAAAAAGCACTTTAGTTTAACATTCAGGCAGAGGGGTAGGGTTCCCCAAGGCAGGCCATTATGTATTGTTATAGCTGTAGACAGAGTCCTATTAGTGGTTATAGTAACAAAAGAAGCGGAAAGCAAAAGAAACACCCAACATGGAGTCATGTCAACATGTCAACGTGGAGTTAGTCCAACTCCATGTTGGATGTTTCTTCTACTTTAACCTTTGCTTTCTGCTGCTTTTGTTACTTTAACCACTAAAGGGATGCTGTCTACAGCTATAACCCTACACATTGGCCTGCCTATTACAATGTCTGGGCTTCCCTGGTAGCTCAGGCACTAAAGAATCTGTCTGCAATGTGGGAGACCTGGGATCGATCCCTGGGTTGGGAAGATCCCTTTGAAGAGGGCATGGCAACCCACTCCAGTATTCTTGCCTGGAGAACCCCATGGGCAGAGCAGCCTGGTGGGCTATAGTCCATGAGGTTGCAAAGAGTTGGACACAACTGAGTTAATAAGCATATTACAATGTTGTTTGTTTAATTTGATGATTTCTGCCCCTACTGTGCTTATCCCTAGGACTTCACTCCCCTCAAATCCCCCTCTACTTTTTACTTCTTTCCTTGCTCTCAATGGGCATACTTTGTTGTTGTTGATTTTAATTGTTTTGTTTTTTTGTTCTTTTTAAGCTGAGGGAATCAAATAATCTCTATGGGAGAACAATAAAATAGTACAAGAAAACAAAAGACTCTTCCAAAATGAAGTATTCGCAAAGGGATCTTTGCAAAAAACCTCAAATTTCCCCATTCACCTTGGTCAAGCCGCTTGCTTTCCAACTCATAAACAGAGATGGACCTGGAACTCAGACATCCTTGGAAATAATGTGGTCACCACAGGAAAGCATGATTTCTACCTTCAACCTTTCTAGGGTTCAGGCTTACTTGAGATTCTGTGAATGCAGTCTCAAGAGATAGGGAGGGTACTTTCCCAGGTAAGAACATATACCTCCTGCCCCCACTTAATTCACACACACAGGAGGAAGATTATCTAGATACATTTAATGAAACAAGTTCATTCTCTCAATTAACTTGTAAGGATGATTCTTTTAACTCTCACAGATCACAGTGAAATGGATATATATATAGTCACTAAATATTCTTGAATTGTATATGGAATTATTTATTCAACATTTATTGAGCCTTTCTTTGCACATTTAATGGCACCTACTCTGAGAAACATAAGTTTCAAAGTTCTAATAATGTTAATAATATCTTTATGATTAAATTAATGTGGAATTTCACTTTTTCTTCTGCACATATTGAAATAAGTGAATGCATTCAGTTCAGTTCAGTCAGTCATGCCTGACTCTTTGTGACCCCATGGATTGCAGTACACTAGGCTTCCCTGTCCATCGACAACTTCCAGAGCATGCTCAAACTCATGTCCATCGAGTCGGTGATGCCATCCAACCATCTCATTCTCTGTTTTCCCCTTCTCCTTCTGCCTTCAATCTTTTCCTGGAATCAGCGTCTTTTCTAAGGAGTCGGCTGTTCACATCAGGTGGTTAAAGTATTGGATCAGCTTCAGCATCAGTCCTTCCAATGAATATTCAGGACTGATTTCCTTTAGGATTGATTGGTCTGATTTCCTTACAGTCCAAGGGACTCTCAAGAGTCTTCTCCAATAAATACCACAGTTCAAAAGCTCAATTCTTTGGTGCTCAGCTTTCTTTATGGTCCAGATCTCACATCCTATACATGACTACTAGAAAACCATAGCGCTGACTATCTTTGTTGGCAAAGTAACGTCTCTGCTTTTTTATATGCTGTCTAGGTTGGTCATAACTTTTCTTCCACAGAGTAAGCGTCTTTTAATTTCATGGTTGCAGTCACCATCTGCGGTGATTTTGGAGCCCCAAAAAATAAAGTCTGTCACTGTTTCCATTGTTTTCCTCATCTTTTTGCCATGAAGTGATGGGACTGGATGCCATGATCTTTGTTTTTTGAATGTTGAATTTTAAGCCAGGTTTTTCACTTTCCTCTTTCATCTTCATCAAGAGGCTCTTTAGTTCCTCTTCGCTTTCACCCGTAAGGGTGGTGTCATCTGCGTATCTGAGGTTATTGATACTTATCCTGGCAATCTTGATTCCAGCTTGTGCATCATCCATTCTAGCATTTTTGCATGACGTACTCTGCATATAAGTTAAATAAAAAGGGTAACAATATGCAGCCTTGACATACTCCTTCCCCAACTTGGAATCAGTCTGTTGTTTTATGTCTAGTTCTAACTGTTGCTTCTTTTCCTGCATACAGATTTCTCAGGAGGCAGGTAAGGTGATCTGGTATTCCCATCTCTTTAAGAATTTCCCACAGTTTGTGGTAATCCACACAGTCAAAGGCTTTAGGATAATCAGTGAAGCAGAAGTAGATATTTTTTCAAATTCTCTTGCTTCTTCTATTATCCAACGAATGTTGGCAATATGATCTCTAGTTCCCCTGCCTTTTCTAAGTGCAGCTTGAACACCTGAAAGTTCTTGGTTCACGTACTGTTGATGTGAATGGACTAGATCAGAGTTTATGTGGGTAGAAATGACTTTTAGTAAGCAGTGTACCTGTTGACTGACAACACCGTCTACATCTGCTGAACCCTCTCTCCAGCAGTGGCCCCACCTAAGGAAAATACACTTAACCCAGACCAAAATCTGAGCTAGTTTTATGTGTGAAATGTTTATATTCTACAGGCTTGTTCAAATGTCTAAGGGCACACTGATGCCCATACATACTTCTCTACTTATAACTCACTCCCCAGGTAATTGATTTGATCAGTGGCTCCATAAGCAGCTCTCATATTTTTATCATTGACTTGTATCTGTCCTCAGAACCATAGACTCAAATATCTCTTTACTGGATAACTCTGTTGAGAGGATCCTACACATTTCAACTTAATGTGTTCAAAACCAAAATCCTGATTTTCCTCCCAAACCTGCTCTTCCCCCAGTTTTCTGTATTTCAATTCCAATTTCTCAGACCACATTTGGAGTTATAGTCCACTCTTCTCTCAAATACCCTACATGCCTTCTGTCTTCAAATTCTGTGGGCTCTACTTTTAAAATATGTCTAGAATTTGCATATAAAATGTGATGTACTCATACTTGGCATTTGTGTAGTGATGAGAATTATCTCAGAGATCTACCATAATGCTATGAATGAATGTGACAAAATGTTGAAAGAAGCCCATTCATGATTTTATATGATTTTTTTTATATAAAGTACAAAAGTAGGCGGAACTAACCTATGCTATTAGAAATCAAGTTGCCCTTGAAGGTGAGAGATTAGAAAGGATTATGAAGGAGCTTCTGGCATGTCGAGTTTGTGAACAAGTATTGAGTTATCCATTTGTGATGGACTTTTCTACTTGATACCTTAGTATGTGGTATTTCTATGGAGATAACATGGGTAGACACTGCTACCTCCCTGGTCCAACGCTGTCATCTCTCACCAGATCCCAGCAGTGGCCTCCTACCTGATACCCCTGCTTCTACTCTTTCTCCTACAGTGTGTAGCCAGGTTGTCTTCTTCTTCTTTTTTTTTTTTAATTTTTAGTGGAATATAGTCGTTAACAATATTGTGTGTCCTGCTATACAGCAAAGTGAATCAGCTATATGTATACATGTATCCCCTCTTTTTTGGATTTCCTTTCTATTGAGGTCATCACAGAGCATTTGGGCTCCCAGGTGGCCCTAGTGTTAAAGAGCTCACCTGCCAATGCAGGAGGCATTAAGAGGCACAGGTTCAATCCCTGGGTCGGGAAGATCCCCTGGAGTAGGAAATGGCAACCCACTCCACTGTTCTTGCCTGGAGGATCCCATGGACAGAGGAGCCTGGCAGGCTACAGTCTGTGGGGTCACAGAGTCAGAAATGACTGAAATGACTTAGCACACTTATACAGAGCATTTAATAGAGTTCCCTGTGCTATTCACTAGGTTCTCATTAGTTATCTATTTTATTCATAGTAGTGTATATGTCAATCCCAGGGTGATCTTTTTTTTTTTTCTTTTGACTGTGACCCTGGCATGTGGGACCTCAGTCCTCAGACCAGGGATCAAACCCACACCCCCAGCACTGGAAGACAAAGTCTTAACCACTGTATCACTGGGGAAGTCCGCAAGATTTTCTTTTTAAAGACAACTCAATCTAAATGACTTTCACTCAGAAGCTCCAGTGGCTTCCTGAGTTTCACAGAGTGTATGCCAAAGGCCAGGCAAGGCTCCACCTGGCCTCTACACAGTCCCCACCCGCCTTGGATGCACTTTCTCTTCCTTATACGACTTCTCAGCGGACTCCAGCCGCTCTGACCCCACACTCCTTGATGCTGACCACAGCTCTCCCTCAGGACATTTCTGCTGTTCAGTCTCTCTATGTCAGTGCTCTGTCTCAATACACATTCAGTTTGCTACCTCACCTCTTCTGACCCCTGCTCCAGAGTTTCCCTACCAGAGAAGCCATCCGTGACCATACTGTATAAAATAGTACCCTTACTGCTTCCCAGCCACCTTAACTACTTAATTTTTTCAGTCCATTATCATAGGATAAACTATATTTCTAATCTCTTTCTTGTATTTCTCTCTTTTCTAAGTTGTTTAGAGGGTAGGGATTTTTGGTCCTTGATCATCAGTGGGTTCCTCCTGCATCTTTAGTGTCTAGGACAGGGCCTGATACCTAGTTGGATCTTAGTGAATATCTGTTGAATGAATGAAAGCAGCTGTAAACAGGTACTCAGTGTGATAAGACCTGCAGTACTTACCAGCTCCTATGACATGGTGTTTCAGTATTAACTTTGGAAGTATATCCTAAAGAAAAAGCTCATTAATAGTTACTTTCATGGTATTGTTTACATTTTCTTTATTATTGTCTTACACAAGTGTATAACTAAAGGGAGAAGTCAGCTAAATTATCTTAAATGGGGACAGAGGAGAGGAGTCCCCCAACACCTGTGAGGGAGTTTCCCTACACATTCTATAAGAAGACTCACTGCTGCTCACAGGACATAGAAAAATATCTGAAAACACTAACAGGTATTTCTGTATGCCTTACCAAATGTGAAAAGCAGATGACCATGTTAAAAGTAAATGTTATTTAAATACAAAAGCAGAACACAGAACAATAAGTAAATGTGGGTTTAAATCTTCTAATTTTATTCATTGAAACTAGCAAAGGGAAAGAATACTCTAATTAGTATGTTAGCTTTATTTTTGACCCTAAATACAGAGACTCAGTTGGCATATTTTCATCTGGAGAAAATAGCTTTATTTCAGTTTTACACATAATAAAAAATGTAATGTCACTAATTAAACACACTTTACTTTGAGATTTATTGTTAAAACATTCAACTTATTTCACCTTGGAAAACTAATAAATTAAGTAGAGAAATTTTTTTTTTTTTTATTTGAAGGGGCATAGAAGGACCAGACATTTGCTTTAGAAGAGTGGGCAAAGGTGAAGTGAAGGTCACACATATATTAAACTAATCGTACATTCTCCCTAACTGCCTTAGGACACCCTAAGGGAGTCTGCTATGATGAGCCTGTCTTACACAATAATGGTAGAGAGTATATTAGAGGGATAACATCCTACAGAGATTTAATTATGATACTTATTACCATCTGTGTTTTTCAGCAACAGTTTCTTATAACTCTCTAACTCACCTCTTTTTCCTCACCTCCCATTATCTATGAAATTTATTAGTTTCTCATTATTCTTCAATCCATGGTCACCAAATAAAGTTGATCATTCCTGCTTTTTGAACTCTTTATCCATCTTAGAATTTTTCTTTGCCCCTTTCTCACCGTCAAGTATTCATCCTTTTCTTTAAAACATTGGATTATCTATCAAATCCAGTTTCTCAACTGGCTTTGGCCTTGTCTCCTTTCAATAAACTTATTCATTCTTGCCTCTATATTCTTTGCTGTCTTAAAATTTCATTTTGATTCCTTTCTAAGAAGTTAAGACTGCAAAAACAATAATAAATTAGTTGACTGCCTTGAAACAGCCTAAATCATCTCAGCTTCAAAATAATCACTGCATCACCCCATTGCTCCTCCCCCTTTCCCTCTTCCCCCTTCCCCCTTCTTTATTTTCACTAGTAATCACTAGTTCGTTCTCTATATCTGTGAGTCTGCCTCTTTTTTGTTATATTCGCCAGTTTGTTGTATTTTTTAGATTTTACACATAAATGATATCACATACTGTTTTTCTTTCTCTGACTTACTTCACTTAGCATAACACCCTCCAAGTCCATCCATGTGCTGCAAATGGATATATTTCATTCATTATTATGGCCGAACAATGTTTCATTTTATGAAATACTATTCATTTTATGAAATACATGTATGTATACACACACACACAACATCTTCTTTATCTGTTCATCTGTTGATAGACACTTAGGTTGCTTCCATATCTTGGCAGTTGATCATAAATAATGCTATTATGAACACTGGGGTGCTGGTATCTTTACAAATTAGTGTTGTTATCTTTTTTGGGATATATACAAGTAGTGGAATTGCTGGGCCATATGGTACTTCTCTTTTTAGTTTTTTGGGAAACCTCCATGCCGTTTTGCACAGTGGTTGCACCAATGTATATGCCCTCCTCCAGGGGATTTTCCCAACCCAGAGATCAAACTCAGGTCTGTTGCATGGCAGGCAGATTCTTTACCATCTGAGCCACGTGAAACACTTTTTAGACAAAGAAACATTACATTTGTGAGGTATTGACAGCACAGTGAGACTTAAGTTTTAGATGATCGATTAGTGAAACATCTAAATAGAGTTTGGGCTTTTAGGGTAGTAAATTAAAGAAATAACCAGGCTTGTTTACATGGGCATCACAGCCCCTAAGTTTCCTACCTTTAGTGATAAGGATGTTTCTACCTCTAGAGGCTGGGAAAACCTTTCACATGAAAGATTTATTTCCATTTTTCAGGAAAACAGAAATATGGGTCAGTGTCCTCCTTGTATTAGTCACTTCTTAGGTAATTTTAGTTCAAAATAATCGTCATGCCTTTGAAACACATTTGGGAGCAGTCTACTCTGGGCCCCATAGCACTTGCTAAGATTGTGATTATGAGAGGAAAGATGGGGCTTCTGGGAAGATGGCCTCTTAGAATTTACTTATGCATTTGACATGCGTCCTATTCATCCAGGTAGAGATCCACCAATAGGCAGTGGGACATATGTTCCTGAAGCTCAGAAGACTTTTAGGCTAGACATCCTAATTTGGCATCCTGTGGTGAAAAGATGGAAATTCAACTCCTGGGAGGAAGTGAACCAATTAGAGAGAATAGATCATGTGAGAAGAGAAAAGAACCAGAAAAGGGCACCTCAGGGAATATCTACATTTGGGGAAATGCAGAGAGGACAAATGAGGCTCATCGATAGTGTTTTGTAGTCATCAGTATAGTGGCAGCTGAAGTCATAATAGTGGATGCAGTATCTTAGGCAGTGTTTGTGGAAGGAGAGAGTAACAGAACCCTGGGAACAGGAAAAAAGGATTCTCAGCTAAGAACTGTGTAAGTGCTGCCAGGAAAATTACCAAGCTGAATGATATCAGAGATGACAGTAAAGAGAAGGACCCAGGAGAAAGGAAGTAGGTAACAAGGTCAGAGGACACAGAAAGGGTGAGTGAGATAATGACTCAAAACTCTATAATGATTAAGGAAGTAATTGATGGAACTTCCCTGGTGGCCCAGTGATTAAGAATCTGCCTTCCAATGCAGGGGACTCAGGTTCAATCTCTGGTTGGGGAACTGAGATCCTGCATCAGGGTGACTTAGTCCATGCCACAACTAGAGAAAGCCCTCATGCCCCAAGGAGGACACACACACACAAAAACATTGGCCTTAAATGCAAATTCAATCCAGTTGTAAATCCATCACTGGCTATCCATCACTTAAGAAAACAATCTAGGAATTCCCTGGTGGTCCAGTGGTTATGACTTAGCACTCTCTGACAATCTTAGACAACTTATAAATGATAAGCCTAAAGATTTCTTTTCATCTGGCATATTTTCTAAGAAGTAGAATTGAGGATTATTTTACAGATCACTTAAAACTTAGAGAATGAATATTGACGGGTTGATTAAGCATTTATGTCTTATCTTCTATGAGTTGAGTCTTTCATTTTGGATGAATTCAAACCTGCATATATCAGACTTTGATTCGTGGTTTACAAAGTATGTTCATTTTGGCAGAGACATAAAATTAGCCCAAAATAATCACTGGTAGAATTGAAAAATGATATAAATAATATCTTCAGCCTCCAAGTTAATCCTCAGACGTAGAAGAGGTCATCAGAGATCTGTTAGTTGATTTCACTGGATATTGGAATACTAACAGTGTAAGAGGTTATCGTTTGAGTTGTGGAGCAAATAAATGCATGAGGTCTCTAAAACCCTGAAGTTAAATCTAGGTTCTTTTGCCCATTCAGTTCGGTTCAGTTCAGTTGCTCAGTCGTGTCCGACTCTTTGCGACCCCATGGACTGCAGCATGCCAGGCCCACTACTTTCCCAAATATTCCTCAATTGGCCCTTTTTACCTCTCCTTTTACCATCCAAAGGTTTGTAAAATTAAAACAAAACAAAACAAAACAGTACTTATTGGGGCTCCCTTGATGGTCTAGTGGTTTAGATTCTGTGCGTCCAACTCAGGCCGGGGGCCTGAGTTTGATCCCTGGTAAGGAACTGAATTCCCCACATGCAACTAAGGGTTTGCATGCCACAGCAGAGATCAGAAATCCTGTCTGCAGCAACTAAGACTTGGCACAGCCAAATAAATAAATAAAATGTTTTTTTACATGGTTACTTATAGCCTTATGTCAAATGATGTTTTGAAATATTAGTATTTATTTCATTCTACCTGATGCTAAAAACTGTGCACTGGTGCTGAATCGAATCTCAGAAACAAGAAGTAGAAAGGAATAGCTTTATTGCTCTGTAAGGCAGAGGGGGACATGCCTGCATCTCTCCTCGAGGAAGTAATTAGGCTTCCATGTGTGGTTAATTCAGTGTGGTATGATTGCCTATTTATATAGGCTTTTTTGTTTTATAAAAACATACCCTCCTTGAAAGAATCATGCTATTGTGGAGAAGAAAAGAAGAGTATGAGAATGTCTCTTGTCTAACCTTGCTCTGCAAATGACAGGCCAATAAATTGGGAGACAAGGTGCAGAGGCAAACAATAGTGACTTTATTCGGAAAGTTGGGTGTCCAAGAAGGTTTTTTTTTTTTTTAAATAGAACAGAAAAGGGGAGGGTAAAAAGGCCATTAGTTTTGTGAAACATTTCCTGATTTGTCCAGTAGGGGAGAGGAGGTGTGTTAATTTCTTCTTTTCTGCAGACATTCACAGATGGGCGGGGTCAGATTGGCTCCCTGTGAGCTGAACAAAGGCACTTATGTTTAATATTAAGGCAGAGGGGCAGGGTTTCCTGAGACAGGTCATTGTGCGTGATTATAATAACAAAAAGCAAACAAAAAGCAAAGGGTAAAGTCAAAGAAACGGTTCAAATTTTGCTCTTCCCTGTTAGAAAAACAGGAAGAAGAAAGAAATGGAGGTGATTCTCCAACACTGAGAGGCAGATGGAGGACTATGTTCCTTACAAAGAACAAACCCATGACTCAGCCCTGGAAGCACCCCAGGGGAGATTCCCTCCAGATCCTTTTAAGGACTCCACAGTATGGTGTTTAGAAAGATTTTGCCCTCATGAATCAAGGGATCATGTGTAACTTGAGCAATGAGCTGTCATCATTCTTGGCAGTATACCAGAAGCCCTTCCTTCCTCGGGTGTGATGGAGACATCTATATTATGTGTAACTCTAAAGAGAGAGGAAGAATAGTCTCTTGAACTCACCATTAAATTGCTTAGGAGACAAATTTAAATACAGTTAAGCAATAACACATTTTTATGTGTGGTGGATGTAAATTTATGCCACTTGTTTTAATTTTTTTCATTTAACAAAATATTTTTTGTTTTAGTATAGTACTCTCTCCAGTATTCTGTGATATCCTATATGTATAACTGAATCATTTTGCTGTGCACCTGAAACTAATACAATGTTGTAAATCAACTATATTCCAATAAAGCTGGAGAAGAAAAAGGAGCGAGAGGGAAACTAGAGAATGAAGCTTGGAAGTAGACGTACCATGCGGGCTTCCCTTGTGGCTCAGCTGGGAAACAACCCACCTACAATGTGGAAGACCTGGGTTCAATCCCTGGGTTAGGAAGATCCCCTAGAGAAGGGAAAGGCTACCCACTCCGGTATTCTGGCCTGGAGCATTGCATGGATTGTATAGTCCATGGGGTTGCAAAGAGTCAGACGTGACTGAGTGACTTTCATTTCAGGTCACTTAGAAGTACCATGCATTTTATCTTGGATGTGTTAATTTAATGATCTTGTTAAACAGCCAAATGGAGATTTTGTTCATTGAATAATTGGGAAAAAAAGAAAAAGGATGTTAGCACCAAGTTTATAGATTTGTAAGTTATTTGTACCTAGATAGTATTAACAGCCATGGGATTTAATGAAATCACAGAGCTTTACATTCTGACATAAGCAACTGTGCGAACTTTTTCCTTTGTTCATTGGATATTATTGCTTGTCATCAGTAAAATCACCAATGCTTTAAAAAATATTTTTTTTGTTTTAATCAGATAGCCATGTAGGTGACTGGTATGTTCTTTACTCTCATAGTCCTTGTCTTGAGAGACAATTTTCTATGGGTCTCTCACATCTCTGCACATACTGTGAGCAGAAGGACTGAGGGCCCTTTGTATGAGATTATCTTTTCAAAGATGTTTGTCTAGTCAATGACCATGGATATAGAGGTAGTGTCTCCCTCTGGAGCGAGGGGCACATTTGTTTGCATCCTTAAAAGACAGAGGTAGTGATCTTGGAGAGACAGCAGTGAGCAGTGGGTTGAAGCAGTGTCTTAGTTCCTTGCCCAGGAATTGAACCCAGGTAGCCTGGGTGAAAACCAAGAATTCTAGCTGCTAGTCTACCAGGGGTTAGAGACTAGAAGCAAAGCTGCCTTGGTTCTTGCCTCCGTTTGAAAACAGGAATTTTTCAAAGAGACAGAAATTGTAAAACCAGGTTTGTTATTAGAAACACAGCACAATATGTGGGAGAGCACCCAGAGAAGCAGTTTATTTATTTAAGACAGAAGCAAGGCACCCAAAGAAGGGTGAGTGTGTCCTCTCAAATGAGGGAGGTGCCAGAGAGGTGATTTAAATCACTTACATGAGGCAGTTCTTTAGGTCATTCCTTTTCTCTGGCCAATCATCTCACTTCTTCTCCCACATCTGAGAAAAGAAGGGGACCTGTCCCTAGGCCCCCCCAGATATGCGTGTGCATCTTTTAGCCAAGATGAATTCTAGTGCAGAAGCCTCTGAGAGATTGTGGGATAGCATTGCTTCCCTTTTTGACCCCCAGGAGCCTTCCTATGCATGTTCAATCGGGGAGGTTTCCTTGACCTCAAGGATGTTAGACGTGATTATCTTATCTCTATACGTGAGCAAAGGTGAGCTTCTGCCATTCACTGTTTCCTTGAAGATTCAAGGGAACACACACTCCAATTCATGCCACTTGGCAAACTCCAGCTGCTCAGCCCAAGAGCCCATTTGCCTTCTACCTCAGTCTGTCTCCCTTCAGCACTGAGGGCAGGCATGCTGACTGTCCAGTGTAATAATAAATGAAAAATGTCTCCCATGGAACAGAGGACAGATATGTTGCTCTCCATAAAAGACTGGGTTTCCCTGAGCTCAGAGTTCCTTCCTGTAACAAAAGCTCTGTTGGTATAAGCATCCATTATGCCCAGCCCCATAGTACTGTTGTCCTGGGAAACTGTGGCAGGTAACACCTTAAATCCTTTAGAATTCTTGACATCTCAAATTCTTCTGGGAGAGAAGAAATAACTAAATATTTTTTATTATTGCTCTCTTAATAACTTGCTTGAGCTCACACAGAAACTCTTAGGTGAGGGTATAAAATA
The DNA here is from genome assembly GCF_023699985.2 of Odocoileus virginianus. Taxonomy (NCBI): domain Eukaryota; kingdom Metazoa; phylum Chordata; class Mammalia; order Artiodactyla; family Cervidae; genus Odocoileus; species Odocoileus virginianus. The sequence continues at coordinate 53,068,998 of NC_069675.1, read as the reverse complement.
TTTTGTTGTATCAATGACTTAAAAATGACTTCTGCTCTGATATGTTCAGAAGTAACTTCTGTAATTACAGGGCACAATAAATATGTAACGATGGCTATGAAATTTTTGAATCAATTATAATAAATCTGAATATTTAGTTAATTAAAAAAATTAAATCTCATGAAATGAAATTATTAGCAATTACACTATTCCATGGCTTTCTAGTAGCCAAAAATATAACCTGTATCATGATTGACACATACTGTATTGCAACCTAAATTTATATAAATTTAAGAGTGATATAAATTGCTTAATATTATATTTATCTGTCTCCATGTGCAACTGGTGTGAATACTGTGATCCTTTGCATGCGACCTCAAACTACAGTTTGAAACAGGAAGGGAATCAAAAAGTAGCCACATAACACTGCTGTGAAAAAATACGTCTCTGTATGATAATCGACTGTGATGTGTTTGTCTTAGGGAAAGTGTACATTAATTTGTATTATTAGTGAAATAGATGCTTCGCTTCAACCCTCTGATTCTCAGCAAAAATATCTGTTTCTAACAACATATGAGAATTCTTAGCATATGCCTTTTTTTTTTTTGAGGACATCGGGCAATATATATGAAAAATGGTTTCTCTGGTCCCTAAAATATCTTTGCTGTGAGAATGGGTATTTAGGGATATAGGCTTCACAACACCAGATCCCAAAGGACAGAAACGTCCATTTGCTCTTTACTGGGCTTCCCTGGTGGCTCAGATGGTAAAGAATATGCCCACAAATGCATGAAATCCAGTTCAATCTCTGGTTCGGGAACAACCCATAGATAAGGGAATGGCTACCCACTCTGTTCTTTATTACATATATATTTTTTTCTGTTTGTGATATCTGAGAGTCCTAAAGAGGACCCTGAACAGGGACCCTGCTCACCACTGTAAGGGCAGAGGTAGACCATGCAAAGTTAATTAAATATAAGATTTTTCTGGAACCTAGTAAAGCTTTTGACATTATAATCCTTTCAAGAGCTACTTAATTTTTTTTTAAAAAAACAAATGCTTCTCCTTCCCCTGCAAAAAAAAAAAAAAAGCAGAAACAAATATGAAAAATAAAACCAACACACATGCAGTGATAATTAACTTCTAACTTCAAGTATGTTAGATTCTTTAAAAAAAAACCACTTGGGCCAGCAGCATCCAACAGGCAGAGATGGAACCAACCCACTGAGAAGCAGCAGATGGACCTGCCAAACACGTGTTGGTCAGAGTTGTGTCACCTTTGGCAGATCCAGAGTTTCAAGACAAGTAAGAGAATTGGGTTGAAAAGAAAAATGCATATAGTAGCATCATCTAGGTAAGAGAAATGGCTACAGTATGCTCAGTCAGTTACTAGGGATGCAAATACAAGAGTCTTCCCTGTATATGCCAAACACAGGCAATCCACCCAGGATGTATTAACCATTCCTGCCACGACCTGGAATATGATGTTAGCTTTCTAGAAGGTATTCCAGTGGAGAAAGATGTGACTTGTGAGACTCAAAATCTAGTTATGCAAATTAAACTGATCACTTTCACTGTGATTTTCAGAACCTCAGAGGAAGAACCTTCCTCTTCATTTCCAGCTCGGTTGTTGAAATTCTCATTAAGATAATTCTTTATGTCTTTAAAAGATACCTTTCAAAATATAAGCCATGTATCGAATGTATAAAACTTTATCAACACAAGCCTTTAATGCCAGAGTGCTATGAAAGGAGTTTTTGTTTTTGTTCTGCAAAATATGTGAAGGCCTAGAATGAGGAAGTAACTAGGTAGTCATCTAACATGAACTCAGATGGAGGGTGAATAGGATGTGTTGGAGAGTGGGGAGGTGAGAAAAAACTCAGGGTGTGCCAGGCCAGCGGTCACCTAAAAGGAGGTAATATTAGTCTTGTTCCTCTTGCCTAAATAGGAAAGTTAAACTTTGTTAAAGCAAGAGTGGATTAACCTAACATAAGTTGCCTCTGTTTCTCCTGTTTGTCTATTACATTTACAAATTAAATTTACAAATTTCTGTTAATTTGATTTACAAAAAGAATTTGCAATTAGAAGTTAAATATTTTAAAAGTGAAAAAAGTGAATGTGTTAGTTGCTCAGTTGTGTCCAGCTCTTTGTGACCCCATGGACTGTAGCCCGCCAGGCTCCTCTGTCCTTGGAAATCTCTAGGCAAGAATACTGGAGTGGGTAGCCATTCCTTTCTCTGGGGATCTTCCCGACCCAGGGATTATTGAATCCAGGTCTCCTGCATTGTAGGCAGATTCTCTACCATCTGAACCACTTATTTACATTTACAAATTTCTCTTACTTTGATTTACAAAAAGAATTTGTGATTAGGAGTTAAATATTCTAAAAGTTTCAGTTAAATATCTTCTACTTGTCTTATTTGCAAACATAAGGAAAGAAATTCCGTTTTTGTAAAAATTAATGGTTTACCATGAGATGCTTTAGAGGATTGATTTGTTCTCACATGTGAGCTTCATTAAATGAAACATCCTTATCATTTATTCTTCTTTATACTTATACCAGTTTCACAGGAAGCATTCCTGCATCCCCCTTTCACAGTTACTAATATACCTTTTTTCAAAAATATCTATTTATCTATCAATATTTATATAGTTTTATATGTTTATCTATATATATTCCCTGAGAGAAGGAAGATCTTTCTCCTTAACTAATCTGGAGGATCTCAGAGTGTGGTCCCAAGACCTGTAGTATCAATATCACCTGGGAACTTGTTAGGAATGCAGTTCCTCCACCACACCTCAGACCTGCTGAGTCAGACATTCTGGGGTGGGGCCCAGTGATAATTGTTTTGACTCAGACTTCCAAGGGGTTTTGATCCACAGGTCTAGTCTAACTCCTCTGGTTCTGAGTTCAGGTGACCTCAGCCTGCAGTGGCTTGAAGCAGGGTTTTGATTCTCAGTCAGAGGGACTGAGGTCAGGCTGCAACAGTGAGAGCGTGGATCCCTGATCACTAGACCACCAGGGACCAGTGGCCAGTAGCCCGTCAGCTATATGTGGAAATGAGCTTCCACACAGAGACGGAAAGTAGTGAAACAAATAGAGTGTTTATTAGGAGGAAAAAGAGTACAGTATGTGTGGATAGATACACAGGAGGACTCAGAGTTGCTCCTCGTGGTAGTTCGCATCATTTTTATTGGACATTTCTTCCAGATTTTCTTTGACAAGTCGTCTTGCTCTGCCTGGTTCTGAGTCTGTATTTGGTTTATCTCAGGGTCCTCCCATTTGTGCATGTGCATCTCTTAGCTAAGATGGATTCCTGGGAAGAGACCTATGAATAGGTTGACATTACGTACTATGAAGTGATGCTCCCATTTTGACCTCCAAGGAGACTTTCTGCATGTGTGAAGAAGGGAAGGTCTCCTTGACTTTGAGAATGAGGAATATGTGGTCTTTTATCTGGGCAGGGCTCAGGCTCCTCCATTATCCTGCTTTTATGGAGTTTCTGATAATTATGGAGTTTCTGTCCACAGGGGAGAAACTGTCCAGCCTGGGTCCCATCTGTCTCCTGCCTCAAAAGAAAGATATACTAATTCCCTGGTCTTCAGAATCCTAGTCTAATGTTTTTTATACTGAGCTTCATGTCAAGAACATAATTGTTAGTGTCCTGGGGGTCCTGGACTTTTAAAAACTCAGTATTCCAAATCTATCAAAACTTTCTAATATTATGTTTAGTGCCAGTTGCAGCTTATCAGTAATCACTATTGTGGTTGGACTGGCCTTTGTGGTTTTCTGCTATGATGGCAAGGTGCCCTTCAGCAATAACCATCAAGTAGCTTTTAAAAAATAAAAGGCTTGTTACTTACCGAAAATTACAGAGCACACCTAAAGCCACATAGCGAGGTTGAGGTAGAGAGAGTGTCGACTAAAAAACATTCACTACCTAAAAGTTTAGAGTTGTGTGTATTCTGTGGGAAGTTTTAAGATGTTAAGCCAAGGAGGCAGCATCTCAGGTAACCCTGAGAAAACTGTTCCAAGAAGGTGATGGTTGGGGGCAGACAGGTTATATAGAAGTTTTGCAATAGAGGACAGGTAGCTGGAATATCAAAAGGTTATTGTTAAATAAAGAAGACCAGATATGTCAAGTTAGAGGCAGCTATGGCAGCAATCTCTGATGACTGTGACTTTCTCTGTTTACCCACATGGCAAGTGATATTCCATTTATCAGAGAGAGCTCACCAGTCTGGAGTTCTGCTTTTATTAGGGTCAAGGGTGGGGACCTAGGATTTTGAGGGCTCAGTCTATATTGTTGTTCGCTGTTGTTCAGTTGTTAAGTTGTGTCCAACTCTTTGTAAACCCATGGGCTGCAGCACGCCCGGCCTCCCTGTCCTTTACTATCTCCCGGAGATTGCTCAAACTCATGTCCATTGAGTCGGTGATGCCATCCAACCATCTCATCCTCTGTCACCCCCTTTTCCTCCTGCCCTCCATCTTTCCCAGCATCAGGGTCTTTTCCAGTGAGTGGACTCTGTACTGGTAAATTTTAAACATTTGGATGAGAAGTTAAAGCATGGGAAGAGAAAAAAGCCAAGTAGCTCAAAGGGCCAGTTATTGAAATCAACCAGAATCTTTAAAATAAAGGAGGCTCAGTTGGGGGAGGTGGCCTGGCTCTCTGTCTAGTCCCTGCCTGGTCACATGTTTATTTGAGACAGGCTTCTTTGAAGTGGATGCCTCTTTGAAATGGATGGCTCAGCAATCAAAGCTTAAATCAGGCACTTGCATTACTGTTATAGCCACGCTTTCCGGGAAACAAACTCACTCAGAAGGACAATGCAGATAGTGGAGTGCAGTTTATTACACAGGCGGGCCCAAGGCACAGTCTCCTCTTAGCCAAGGACCCCAACCAGCTTTTGTGAAAATCTTTTATACCCCATGTGTACGTGTCCAAACCCACCACCCCAAATCCCTTGAGGCTTACAAAGGAAGGATAAATACAATCACAATAACCCCATCATTCACGTGTTACGTGTTCAAACAGTTAATAATCAATAAACCCGCAGTTACATTCCAACCAGTTAATAACTGATGAGCCTGTGGTTATATTCCGATAGATACTGTCCGAGGCAGGGGTGATTAGTGTCTGTTTTCTGTTAGGTGATGAGTAACCTGGATATGATTTTCAAGATTCCCCTGTCCGGAGGGGGTCTTATCCTTCCATTGTCGTTCCCACAGGCACTAAGCAGAGAGTTCGGAGTCCACTGGAGAGGTGGCCGAGCATGACCGCACGACCGGCACAGACAGACCTCAGACGGAGTCCAGGCCCTATGAATTCCTTCTTTATTATAAAAAAGAAAAAAAAATATCTGTCAGGTCTACACAGTATTGTACAACAGGACATTTTTTTTTTCCTGTTTTTAATCAGTTAGATTAAAACAGAGTGGTTTTTTTTTTTTTAATTAAAATCTTTTTAGCACAAAATTCAGAATAGGAGATGAAGCATTGGGGTGAAACAGGTGCTAGTAAAAATCAAGTCACTTATATAACATGGGAGTCTTTTTTAATGAAACTAAAATTGTGCTTAAAAGAATAGCAAGTTAATGTGAGGCATCAAGAAATTATGTGACCAAGCTGAGACTTCAAAGGGGACTCAGAAGAACTCAGTCTCACTAATTGAAAGGAGGAGGCAGATACTTGAATGCCTAAAAGTGAGAATAAATTTGAAAATACTGATATGAATTCCTGGAAGATGGGGATTTTCAGTAACACTTTGAGGATGTCATCATAACGCACATTTTTCCCAGGACAGTGGTATCATTTTTCACTCCCAGAAAACATGAAAACTAGAGGACTCGGGGCTTCAGTGAACCTCTGAATTTCCAAAGTGTTAAGGGAAAAGTTAGCAGGAGAACATTAGAAACAAGTTATGCCAACCTAGAGGGCTTGAGATGGGGTGGGGGATGGAGGGCGGTTCAAGAGGGAGGGGATATATGTATTCTTGTGGCTGATTCGTGCTGATGTATGGCAGAAACCAACTCAACATTGTAAAGCAATTATTCTTTAATTAAAAATAAAATTGTAAAAAAAAAAAAGTCTTCTCATGCATTCTCAAGGAAAACTGGAATTGTTTTTGTCCCCCCTGGAGAGCCACTGTCCATATTTTGCAATCTAGCCATTTCAAATTAGTGGAAGCATGAAACACTTTTCTACGCAGGCCCTGCTTGTGATTTTGGAGAAATTAAACCACTGTTTGGGTCTCCGGTTTCAGGTAAAATCTCTGTGTAATTTCAGATATTATTCCAAACCCTGCCAGCCCTCATTTCCCCTTTTCTGGTGTACTTGCCTGTATTTGTAGGTACTTACATATATTTACATGTATATAAGTGCTGTGTACATGTGTATCTAAATGTGTACGTGCTTTAATCTTGTCTCTGCTTAGGCTTCCTGCAGTATTGAGCCTCCATAGGCTTGCCTCCATAAAGCAGATTGAAAAGGGACCTTCTTGTATTGGGAGTTTGGGATTAGCAGATGCAAACTAGTATATATTGGATGGATGAACAACAAAGTCTTACTGTATAACACAGGGAACTAATTCAATACCCTGTGATGATACATAATGGAATAGAATATGAAAATTTATGTATATGAGTCACTTTGCTATATAGCAGAAATTAACACAATGTTGTAATACTGGTGTGCTGCAGTCCATGGGGTCACAAAGAGTCGGACACGACTGAGTGACTGAACTGAACTGATACTTCAGTAAGATTAAAAATGTATATATAGCTGTTGAACTAATAAAAAATGGGACCTTCATGGCAAATTTTGAGTTTTTCCACTCCAAAAACTTTCCTTGTCTTTCTGTCCAGAAAGGCAACCTATGTTGTATAACCTATGAAGAATGCTACAGAAATGTAAAGTTCCCACTGTTTTACTGTACATAACAATGACTTGGAGGTATTAGTTGGGCTGATGTGTCTTTGGAACAAATAATGAAACTTAGGAGAGAGAGCGAGAAAACTATTACTGTAGCTTTTACATTTTTTCTTTAAATTGTTTAGAATCATTGAACTGAAAGTGTTGCAGGAAGGGGGACCCCTTCCAGAGCCCGAAACTGGGCTCTTGTCTAACACTCGAAAATGAGTTGTCTGAGGAGACACATGTGCTGACAAAGCAAGAGATTTCATTGGGAAGGGCACCAGGGTAGAGAGCAGGAGGGTAAGGGAACCCAGGAGAACTGCTCTGCCGAGTGGCTCTCAGTCTCGGGTTTTATGGTGATGGGATGGTTTCCGGGTGGTCTTTGGCCAATCTTTCAGAGTCTTTGGTGGTGTTTGGGTGGTTTTTGGGCCAATCATTCTAATTCAGTTTCCAGGTGGTCTTTGGCCAATCATTCTAATTCAAGAGTCTTTCCTGGTGGCGCACGCATCGCTCAGCCAAGATGGATGCTAGCGAGAGGGATTCTGGGAAGTGGACGGACATGCGGTGTCTCCTTTTGACCTTCCCCAAACACTTCTGGTTGGTGGTGGCTTATTAGTTCCGTATTCCTTATCAGAATCTCCTGTCATAAAACAACTCATGCAAATGGTTACTATGGTGCCTGGCCAGGGTGGGCGGTTTCAATCAGTGTGCTTCTCCTAACAAAAGGAGCCTCAAATTTTCAGTCTTAATGTCACATTAGCATATTCTTTTCATTTTATAAACTATATTTAATTTATTTTTCCACAGGGTTATGATAGTGATCATTATGAAAACATTTTTTTTTCATCTGTCATAAAGAAAGCAACATCTTAAACACAGATGTAGGTCAATAGTCATGGTCGTAACAGTCTACGGAATGATACGATAATGCCAGTTTTTCTTAGGAGGGAAGATTTCAAGGATGTTCATGTATCAAAGGAGAAGCAGTTCCATGATCTGAAAGGCCAAAAGACTGATACCATTTTCCAAATGTTACACAGGATTGTTTCTTATAGGATTTCACATTCATATGTGGATTAGACATATAGATTAAATTTATGTGTAAACATTTCAGATTTTGCCAAATGCCATTACTTTGTCAAGTAAAATGCAAGAGAGAACCTGTGTGATGATTAGAATCCACATTTGAAAAGAAAATTTTTTTTTATAACAAGGGATTTTAAAGTAGCTTAGAAAGTTAGAAAATTTTAAAAATTTCTCAGAAAACTGAGTGTTGAATTATGAAAGAAAAGGTAGTTGTGCTTTCGAGTTAACTCTGTGCCTCTTTTATGCTAAACACTGAGGATAAAATGGCCCCTTCTCTGTTGGAGCTTATTGAATCAGCTGAAACCTTTTCCAGTGACTACCCTAAATCCTGAAACTTTGGCTCTAATTTCTTTTCTAAACTCCAGGCAATCTCCTATTGCATTCAGATGTAGACTGAAAAAAAATGCACAAAATTATAGTTGTGAATTTTGGGGCAAAAGGAAGACTATAGCCCAGGAGACAGCATTTCAGGTAACTCTGAAAAACTGCAAGTAGTTTAGGGGGAAGGTCAGTGTTACATAAAACTTTAGTGAAGTGGGGTACTTGCAGTCAAGCACAAATTTTTGCAAAAGCCTGCTGCTAGTAAGAAGGAGCAGATGTCACCATTAATGACTTCAGTGCTTTTCTAGATATGAGGAGATGCAAGAACTGGGCTCATAAAATCAGCTTCTGAAAATGTCTAACTATCTAAAGACCTGTTCTGCGAGTTTTTACCTGAGCAAAGAGTGCCTCATTCCTGCTCTCCACCCTGAGCTCCTTTCAGTGGGTGTTGAAAGTCAGCAGCCTTAGCAACTCATGATTTAATCCTTGCAGAAGTAGATGGCAAGTGTCAAATTTTAGTTGGCACAGATATATGCCTCTCACTTGGATTCAGTTCTGATTCTCTTTCTGGGTGAAAATTGACTCCCTCGTTGATTCTCATGTGTAATTGGCTTTACTGCTACTTGTCAAGATTCTTCACAATTCAGCTCCAATATTGAAAAATAAAGGAGATGCCAAAATGAGTCCTTTTGGATAGTCTTGACAGCATCTTCTCTCTTAATGGAGGATTGACTGATGCCTTGGGGAGTTTAGAGGAGCCAGCCAGCAGGTGCCCAAAACAGATCACTTTAACCTGCAGAAAAACGCAACAGCCAAGAAGGATAGCAAGAAAGGAGGAACCCCAGTTCTAGGGAGGTGTGTTGCTGGGAGTCCACTAAGAGCTTGCTGAAGATTTGTTGAGTAATCTGTACATTTTCTCATAAGTTTTCTGCTGAACCAAATTGTGGTGGGGCACATGATCATTTAAGAGACTTAGCAAATGATAGCTAGTTATTATTTTGGTACAGTGTGATACCATTGATTGTTTACATTTGGTTAGAAAGGTTCAAATCATTTAGAAATGATATAAAAGGGTTCTGGCAATGGGTTTAAAAGAGCTGGTCCTTGAAATCTTGAAATATATTCACTTGTTGCTTCCAGATTAATATATCAGGGAAGCTATAAAGATATTTTAACCCAACAATACCTGACATCCAGGTTTGTGTTTTTTGTCATTCAAACAGAGGTAATAGTCAGCAGCTATTTGCTAGTTAAAGACTCTTTAGAAAAGCTGGACAGGGTTTGAGAATTGTTTCTCAACTGTTTAATTTATTACAGAAGGTGAATTGTTTTAAACAAGATGAGAGAATGTACAGAAATCCCCTGTGCCCACTTCACGTTCCTTAATCCTTGTGGATTAATCAGCTTCCCAACTCCTGTAATAACAGCATCTGGCTCAGTTGCATCTTCCTGCTCTTCCTTTCTTCCCTGGGGCACTTCTCTGTCACAGATTTTCAGAACTCTAGGGAGAAGCCATCTAGACACTGAGGCATGTATAACCTTGAGTTTCAGGTCATTGAACCTCCTCCAGATAAAGGCACTGGAGCCAACAGGTAAGAGCCTCTTTTCTCTGCCTTGAGCAGACACTGATGAGGTCCATTTTACATGCCTCTGCAAAGATGTCCTCAAGTTCCAAATCCCTGTAGTGGGAATCAACTTGAAAATATATCATTGGAATTTTTTCCCCCTTTTGCTCTGTTTCTCTTTCTGTAATTATTCACTTTTCCTTTTAGGGGAATTTCTTCCCAAAATAATCAACACAGGGTCTTTCTTAAGAATCTACTTTGCAAGAACTCAGACTAAGATACTTGGTACTAGAAATAGCCCTTTAAAGCAAACCTTCAGGATGAGATTCTGAAATGATATGGAAGAGATAACTCCACTAGTGTATTAGGTAGGGGAGGGATACTCCTAGGCATTTTGAAGCATCATATTTACTTTTATTGTCTCTTAGTTTCATCCAGTGGTTCAGAGACTCATTCTATGCTAATTTTCTTGGGTTTTGTGTACAAAATTTGGATGAATATTCAAAGTAGGTGTGGAACCCTCAAATTAATTCTCTGACCTATAGAAATATAAGCCAGTACCATAGAAAGAACAAGAAACCTCTGACCCCTTCTCTCTGGAAAAGACACATCAGAACTAATACTGCATCCCAAGAGGAACAATTAGTGCCTACCGCAAAGATCAAAAGTATGCAGGATTTGTGATTCTTGTGTATACTTAGTTGCTCAGTCATGTCTGACTCTTTGCAGCCCTATGGGCTGTAGCCTAACAGGCTCCACTATCCATGGGATTTCCCAGGCAAGAATATTGGAGTGGGTTGTTGTCGTTTAGTCGCTCTATCATGTCCAGCTCTTTGCAACCCCATGGACTGCAGCACGCCAGGCTTCCCTATCTTTCACCATGTCCCGGTGTTTCCTCAAACTCATGGCCATTGAGTCAGTGATGCCATTCGACCATCTTGTCTTCTGCCATCCCCTTCTCTTCTTGCCTTCAATCTTTCCCAGCATCAGGGTCTTTTCCAATGAGTTGGCTCTTTGCAACAGGTGGCCAAAGTATTGGAGTTTCAGCTTCATTATCAGTCCTTCCAATGAATATTTATGGTTGATTTCCTTTAAATATTAGAGTGGGTAACCATTCCCTTCTCCAGGGAGTCTTCCTGACCCAGGGATAGAACCCATATCTCCTGCATTGCAGGTAGATTCTTTACCGTCTAAGCCACTAGGGAAGCCCATGTTACCGTTTATTTTATCTGTATCGCTCCCTAAAACAACCAGAAGAATCATGACAAATCTGTCACTCAGACCAAGTAACCCATCAGATTGAATAGTGTCATGAATTGTGTGATGGGTAAGGAAACTCTGGGGGTTCACTGATAAGGTCCAAGTGGAGAACTGTAGTTCAGACCCCTGTGGTTCTCATGTATACCAGTGCCTTCTGTAGCTTGGAATTTACCTAGGCCAAGAGGAGAAGATTGCCAGAGAAGAGCAAAAACAGAGAGAGAAGGAAATGAGATGCAGTAATAGGGGCTGAAGCATTGAAAGCATGCAATTGGAGAGCACCCCTGAAGGTTACAGACTTAAATTTCTATCACTGACTTGTTATATTTAATAATAGGTTATAATGAGCTTCTCTGCCCACTCCAGTATTCTTGCCTGGAAAATTCCGTGGGCAGAGAAGCCTGGCGCACTACAGTCCATGGGGTCACAAAGAGTCAAATACAATTGAGTGACCAGCACATGCACACTCTATTCGAAGGGCTTTGATTTGTGCCTGGCACCAAAATGGTGCTCCACAAATAACAGTTCTTATTATGCTTATCATTAATGAGGAATGAGATTGAGTGTCTTTCATAGGAAATGATAATAAATATTGTTAATGAGTTCTGTTCTAAATGATCACCTTCAGCAGCAGGGCTATAGTAAGTAGTTGAGAGATATATTACAGATTCCCTAAGGGACTTTTCTTTCCAAGAACAAAGGGTTAATGTCTTAAAGCTAATTTATGGTAACACAGTTCATATTTTCACATAGACTAGCCCTTCGTCTACATACATAATAGAGCCATAGGTATTAATTACTTCAGGCAAATGTTGATGCTGTTAAATGGTAATGTCAGATCATTGAGTGATTTTAGTCCATTATGCCAAATTTTATATTTTCTAGGTTTGTGATTTTTGTCTGGGACCCCGCTTACTTCATTCTTGAGCTGAGTAGCATCAAGGGTTCTTAGTGAACTGAGCTCCTTCTGGCCCACACTGTTCTGGTTATGCTGCTGGATTATGGGTCTTTACTACCCTAAAAAGGTCTCTGAAGAAAATGATAAGAAAGACTATTGTTATAGGAGTAGTTGGGATAGGAAGTAAAGCAAAGAGACTCAAGTGGTGGCAGGAAAGACACACTTGGAAGATCACTTGTTTGGTAAAATGTCTTGGTTACATGTCTTTCCATGTATTATGTTTATGCCTTATCATTTCTGGTGACAGAAAATGCTTTTTAAATTACTTTTGAATGTATAATCTTTTCTCTTTCTGTTTTTAATGTGCAAAAACAGGAAAAGCAGAATTATGTTGTAATACATGAAATAAGATGAAATGGCATAATGGCTTTGAAACATTTTAAAAAGTAAAAAACTGTGTAAAAGCAAGTTCAGTATAAATTTAATATTACATGTAATATAATGATATAAATGCATGCTTATTGGTAATAGTGTTATTAGATTAGTATTTTTTTACACTGTTTATCAAGGAAATTTTTACATTACATATTGTTAACATTGTTTTCAAAGATTTACATCTCCCTTGAATTTTTTGCCCTCACAGGAGAATGATTTTATATTCCTTCTCATTTATACTCTATTTTTGCACTTCTAAAAAACAGTGTGCTTGATAAATGCCCTAAGCCATGACACATCCCCTTAGAATTCAGTTAGTCTGGCTAGAGAAAACATCAAATTGATTAAAAGCCTGTGTCTAAGTTTTATCATAGTTTGTATGCAAGAGAAAGTGCTAGTGTGCTAATTAAAGAGCCATTCTTGGTAGGGATATTTCATAAATGAAGAAAATGATAAGATGATAATCATTACCCTGATAAACATATAAAAAAGAAAGTCTGGATAAATACTACTAGACTCATGACTAAAGGGCAACTGACCATATGGTAGCTGAGTCACTGGTTTTCCAAGCCAGATTTTAAACCCATTATAGTTCATCAGAAAGGTATTTCAAAAATTTTTCAGAAATGTTTATGTCTTTCCAAAGGAGGTTAAAAATTACAATCTTAATCATGTTCCTAGATATGGAATTTTTTTCTTTTACATACCTAATTATTTCAGTATATTCTTCTTTTATCATATAGTGACTAATCAGTCCTTACATAAACTATATTTGTAAATTGCCAATTTTTTTAATCCTAGAAAAGAATGTTAATATTTTAACATGTGCTGAACTGCTAGGAAAAACAAAATCTACCAGATGAAGAAAAAACACTAGTTGATTTTTTTAAATTAATTTATTTTTAATTGAAGGATAATTGCTTTACAGAATTTTGCAGTTTTCTGTCAAGCATCAACATGAATCAGCCATATATATACATATATCCTCTTTCCTTTGAAACTCCCTCCCATCTCCCTCCCCATCCCACCCCACTAGGTTGATACATAGCCCCTGTTTGAGTTTCCTGAGCCATACAGCAAATTCCCATTGGCTAAATATTTTACATATGGTAATGTAAGTTTCCATGTTACTCTTTCCATACATCTCACCCTCTCCTCCCCCTCCCCATTTCCATAAGTCTATTATCTATATCTGTTTCTCCATTGTTGCCCTGTAAATAAATTCTTCAGTACCATTTTTCTAGATCCCATATAATTGTGTTAGAATACAATATTTATCTTTCTCTTTCTAACTCACTTTACTCTGTATAATAGGTTCTAGGTTCATCCACCTCATTAGAACTGACTCAAATGTGTTCATTTTTATGGCTGAGTAGTATTCCATTGTGTATATATACCACAACTTCTTTATCCACTCATCTGTCGATGGACATCTAGGTTGCTTCCATGTTTTAGCTATTGTAAATAGTGCTGCAGTGAACAATGGGATAGATGTGTCTCTTTCAATTTTAGTTTCTTCAGGGTATGTGCCTAGGAGTGGAATTGCTGGGTCACATGATGGTTTTATAACTAGTTTTTTAAGGAATCTCCATACCTACTTCCATAGAGGTTGTATCAATTTACATTCCCACCAACAATGAAAGAGTGTTCCTTTTCTCCACACCCTTTCCAGCATTTATTGTTTGTAGACTTTTTGATGAGGGCCATTCTGACTGGTGTGAGGTGATATCTCACTGTAGTTTTCATTTGCATTTCTCTAATAATGAGCAATGTTGAGCATCTTTTCATGTGTTTGTTAGCCATCTGTATTTCTGCCTTGGAGAAGTACCTGTTTAGGTCTTTTTACCACTTTTTTTATTGGGTTGTATGTTTTTCTAGTATTGAGTTATATGAGCTGTTTGTATATTTTGGAAATTATTCCTTTGTCAGTTGTTTCATTTGCTATTATTTTCTCCCATTCTGAGGTTTGTCTTTTCACCTGGCTTATAGTTTCTTTTGCTGTGCAAAAGCTTTGAAGTTCAATCAGGTCCCACTTGTTTACTTTTGTTTTGATTTCCATTACTCTAAGAGGTGGGTCATAGAGGATCTTGCTTTGATTTATGTCATTGAGTGTTCCGCCTATGTTTTCCTCTAAGGGTTTTATAGTTTCTGGTCCTACATTGAGGCCTTTAATCCATTTTGAGTTTCTCTTTGTGTATGGTGTTAGGAAGTGTTCTAGTTTCATTCTTTTACATGTTGCTGTCCAGTTTTCCCAGAACCATTTACTGAAGAGGCTGTCTTTGCCCCATTGTATATTCTTGCCTCCTTTGTCAAGAATAAGTTGCCCATACATGCATGGGCTTATTTCTTGGTGTTCTATCTTGTTCCACTGGTCTATATTTCTTTTCTTGTGTCAATACCATACTGTCTTGCTGACTGTAGCTTTGTAGTATAATCTGAAGTCAGGAAGCTTGATTCCTTCAACTCCATTCTTCTTTCTCGAGACTGCTTTGGCCATTCGGGGTCTTTTGTGTTTCCATATGAATTGTGAAATTTTTTGTTCTAGTTTGGTGAAAAATGCCATTGGTAATTCGATAGGGATCACATTAAATCTATAGATTGCACTTGGTAGTAAAATCATTTTCACAATATTGATTCTTCCTACCTAGGAACATGGAACATCTCTCTGTTTATGTCATCTTTGATTTCTTTCATTAGTGTTTTATAATTTTCTGTGTACAGTTATTTAGTCTCCTTTGGTAAGTTTATTCCTAGATATTTAATTATTTTTCTTGCAATGGTGAATGGTATTGATTCCTTAATTGTTTTTTTCTGATTTTTCATTGCTAGTATATAGCAATGCTAGTGATTTCTGTGTATTGATTTTGTATCCTGCAACTTTGCTAAATTCACTGATTAGCTCTAGTAATTTTCTGATACTATCTTCCATGTTTTCTGTGTACAGTATCATGTCATCTGCAAGCAGTCAGAGCTTTACTTCTTCTTTTCTGATCTGGATTCCTTTTATTTCTTTTTCTTCTCTGATTGCTATAGCTAGGACTTCCAGAATTATGGTGAATAATAGTGGTGAAAGTGGACACCCTTGTCTTGATCCTGATCTTAGGGGGAATGCTTTCAGTTTTTCACCATTGAGAATAATGTTTGCTTAGGCTTATCATATACTGCCTTTACTATGTTGAGGCCAGTTCCTTCTATGCCCATTTTTTAAGAGTTTTAATTATAAATAGGTGCTGAATTTTGTCAAAGGCTTTTTCTGCATCTATTGAGATGATCATATGGTTTTTATCTTTCAATTTGTTAATGTGGTATATCACATTGATTTCCATATAGTGAAGAATCCTTGCATTCCTGGAATAAACCCAACTTGATAATGGTGTATGAGCATTTTGATGTGTTGCTGAATTCTGTTTGCTAAAATTTTGTTGAGGATTTTTACATCTATGTTCATCAGTGATATTGGCCTATAGTTTTCTTTTTTTGTGTTGTCTTTGTCTGGTTTTGTATCAGGGTGGTTGTGGCCTCGTAGAATGAATTTGGAAGTGTTCCTCCCTCTACAGTTTTTGAAAGAGTTTTAGAAGGATAGGCATTAACTCATCTCTAAATGTTTGATAGAATTCAAAGCAAAAATACAAGCCCAATCATCAGCAGACAGGAGAGTACCACCTCCCTCAGCCTTGCCTATCAGTAGAAAAGCAAACAAACAGGCGAAAACTCAGCACAAATTGACCCTATACAAAGCTCACACAAACCACTGGACCAACCTCAGGAGGGCGAAAACCAAAACGGAGAAAGAATTCAGTCTTCTTCAGGAAAAGAATTCAACTTTCATTGAAGCCTGGCAAAAGGAGACCTCAAACACAAAAACCCTCCTCCCCACCCCCAGAAAAAAAGAAAAGGCAGAGAAATGCTGCACAGATGAAGGAACAAACTAGAAACACAGAAGTCCAAATCAATGAAGGGGAAATAAGAAAATTACCTGAAAATAATTCATAATAATAATAATAATAAAGATGATCAAAAACATTGAAAACAAAATGGAAAAACTGCAAGACTCTATTAACAAAGACCTAGAAGAATTTAAGAATACAGAGACAAACAGCACAATTCCTGAAATTAAAAATACTCCAGGGAGCTGTGGTCTCGGCGCCTGCCCGGCTTGCAGCTTCGGGTGCTCCGGAGGCTGCAGCTCTGGAACCGGTGATGGGGGAGGGGGGATGGGGGGGCGCCAGGCAGGTGGGGCGCGAAAGCTATGACTCTTCGGCTCTTCCTCCTCCCGGACCCGTTCTCCGCCTCCCGCTCCAACGCCCAGATGATCTGAGCCGCGAGGACGCCGAGAGCCAGGGGCCGGAGGCAGCCCGGCTCCTCCCCTCCTCCGCCCCCTCCCCGGCCTGACCTGGCCGGCCGCCGCCGCGGTGACCCCCCTCCCGCCCCCTCCCCGGCCGCCGTCACCGCCGCTGCCTCGGTGGACCAGGGACTTGCTCGTCCGCGGCTGCTCCGGACCTAGAGAATCAAGACATAACGGGAGCATTTTTAGACAAACCAAAGATGGAAAAACATAATGCCCAGGGGCAGGGTAATGGGTTGCGATATGGGCTAAGCAGCATGCAAGGCTGGCGAGTTGAAATGGAGGATGCACATACTGCTGTGATCGGTTTGCCAAGTGGACTTGAAACATGGTCATTCTTTGCTGTGTATGATGGGCATGCTGGTTCTCAGGTTGCCAAATACTGCTGTGAGCATTTGTTAGATCACATCATCAATAACCAGGATTTTAAAGGGTCTGCAGGAGCACCTTCTGTGGAAAATGTAAAGAATGGAATCAGAACAGGTTTCCTGGAGATTGATGAACATATGAGAGTTATGTCAGAGAAGAAACATGGTGCTGATAAAAGTGGGTCAACAGCTGTGGGTGTCTTAATTTCTCCTCAACATACTTACTTCATTAACTGTGGAGACTCAAGAGGTTTACTTTGTAGGAACAGGAAAGTTTACTTATTCACACAAGATCACAAACCAAGTAATCCGCTGGAAAAAGAATGAATTCAGAATGCAGGTGGTTCTGTAATGATTCAGCGTGTGAATGGCTCTCTGGCTGTGTCGAGGGCCCTTGGGGACTTTGATTACAAATGTGTCCATGGAAAAGGTCCTACAGAGCAGCTTGTTTCACCAGAGCCTGAAGTCCATGATATTGAAAGATCTGAAGAAGATGATCAATTCATTATTCTTGCATATGATGGTAGTTGGGATGTCATGGGAAATGAAGAGCTCTGTGATTTTGTAAGATCCAGACTTGAGGTCACTGATGACCTTGAGAAAGTTTGCAATGAAGTAGTCGACACCTGTTTGTATAAGGGAAGTCGAGACAACATGAGTGTGATATTGATCTGTTTTCCAAATGCACCCAAAGTATCACCAGAAGCAGTGAAGAAGGAGGAAGAGTTGGACAAATACCTGGAAAGCAGAGTAGAAGAAATCATAAAGAAGCAGGGGGAAGGCGTCCCTGACTTAGTCCATGTGATGCGCACATTAGTGAGTGAGAACATACCCAGCCTCCCACCAGGGGGTGAACTGGCGAGCAAGCGGAATGTAATTGAAGCCATTTACAATAGACTGAATCTGTACAAAAATGATGACACCGACTCTACATCAACTGATGATATGTGGTAAAACTGCTCATCTAGTCATGGATTTACCTTCACCTCCAAAGGAGAGTACAGCTCAACTTCACTGAACCTTTTAAACATCCATCCTCAACTTTTAAGAAGGGCATATATGACATGGGTGAGAGTGATTACACCAGAGAACTTCAGCAGTACAACAGCTAGCCCACAACTGATTTTTTTTGTTGTTGTAAATTTGAGACTCATGTAAATGTGATTTCAAACCATAATTCATATGTTGTAAATCAGACTCCAGCAATTTTTGTTGTATGATTTTGTTTTTTTTAAAGTATAATTGTCCTTGTAAAATATGCTCATATTTAATTATGAACTGCTTTAAATCACTATCGAAGTTACAAGAAGTATTTAGCTTATTGTGTGATGCAACAGATATATAGCACTTTCAAGTCATGTTGTGTTTGGACTTGGGGTTGGGACAGGAAGAGCAGCAGCCGTGTCAGCTAGACACTCACATGTGCACCTGATTATGGAGAATTATTCCGAAGTATTATTACAAAGCTGAATATCCAGGGAGTTAATTGAAAACTATTTTAATGTTCTTGGCAGTGGGATTGGAATTGTTGATAAAGTTGGTCCCTTCATTTAACTGTCTTTTAGGTTCTTTCCTTGTTGCCATGAGTATTGCAGGTAATAGAATATATTCATAAAAATATCAATCTTGGGGCTAAAATGCCTTGATTCTTTGCACCTCTTTTACAAGTCCGTACATTTAATTACTAATTGATAAGCAGTAGCTTCCTACAAATGGTAGGACACTGCCACGTCTTTGCTATCATGATTGGCTGGGCCTGCTGCTGTTCCTAGTAAGATATTCTGAATTCCATTTTATCAATAAAGCTTGATTTAACAAACAAGAAAAAAAAATACTCCAGAAGGAATCTATAGCAGAATATCTGAAGCAGAATGAATCAGTGAGCTGGAAGATAAAATGGTGGAAATAACTTCTGAAGAGCAGAATAAAGTAAAAAGAATGAAAAGAGCTGAGGACAGTCTCAGAGACCTCTGGGACCATATCAAACTCAAAAACATTCGAATTATAGGAGTCCCAGAAGAAGAGAAAAAAAAGGGTATGAGAAAATTTTTGAAGAGATTATAGTTGAAAATTTCCCCAGCATGGAAAAGGAAATAGTCAATCAAGTCCAAGAGGCACAAAGAGTCCCATACAGGATAAACTAAAGGAGAAACACGCCAAGACACATACTAATCAAACTAACAGAGACTAAACACAAAGAAAATATATTAAAAGCAACGAGAGAAGCAACAAGTAACATACAAGGGAAACCTCATACTGTTAACAGCTGATCTTTCAGCAGAAACTCTGCAGGCCAGAAGGGAATGGCAGGATATATTTAAAGTACTGAAAGGGAAAAATCTACAACCAAGATTACTGTACCCAGCAAAGATCTCATTCAGAATTGATGGAGAAATAAAAAGCTTTTCATACAAGCAAAAGTTAAGAGACTTCAGTACTACTAAACCAGCTTTACAACTAATGTTAAATGGACTTATATAGTCAAGAAATACAAAAGAAAAAAGATCTACAGAATCAACCCCAAACAATTAGAAAATGGCAATAGGAACATACATATCAATAATTACATTAAATGTAAATGGATTAAATGTTCCAACCAAAAGACACAGACTGGGCGAATGGATACAAAAACAAGACCCATATATATATATATATATATATATATATATATATATATATATATATATATGCTTTCTACAAGAAACCTACTTCAGACCTCAAGATGCATATAAACTGAAAGTGAGAGGATGGGAAAATATATTCTATGCAAATGGGAAGCAAAAGAAAGCTGTTGTATCAATCCTCATATCAGAAAAAATGGACCGTAAAGTAAAGAAGATTGCAAGATATAAGGAAGGACACTACATAATGATCAAGGGCTCAATCCTAGAGGAAGACATAACAATTGTAAATATCTATGCACCCAACACAGGAGCACCTCAATACATAAGACAAACACTAACAGACGTAAAAGGAGAATTTGACAGTAACACAATAATAGTAGCAGACTTTAACACCCAACTCACACCAATGGACAGATCATCAGAAAAGAAAATTGATAAGGAAACACAAGTCTTAAATGAGACATTAGATGAGATGGATCTTATTGATGTCTTCAGAAAATTCCATCCTAATACAGAAAGATACACCTTTTCTAGTGCACAAGGAATATTCTCCAGGATAGACCACATCTTGGGTCACAAAGCAAGCCTCAGTAAATTTAAAAAAATTGAAATTGTATCCAGTATCTTCAACCACATGCTATGAGACTAGATATCAGTTAGAAGGAAAACAAAACTGTAAGAAATACAAACACCTGGAGATTAAACAACACATTTCTAAATAACCAACAGGTTACTGAAGAAATCAAAAGGGAAATAAAAAAGCTTCTAGAAACAAATGACAATGAGAATACGACAACTCAAAACCTATGGGATGCAGCAAAACCTGTTCTAAGAGGGAAGTTTATAGCAATACAATCCTACCTCAAGAAACAACAAAAACATCTAATAGACACCCTAACTTTACACCTAAAGCAACTGGAAAAAGAAGAAAAAATCCCCAATATTAGTAGAAGGAAAGAAATCATAAAGATCCAAGCAGAAATAACTGAAAAAGAAATAAAAGAAACAAAAGTAAAGATTAATAAAACTAAAAGACAGTTCTTTGAGAAGATAAATAAAATTGACAAACCGTTAGCCAGACTCATAAAGAAAAAAAGAGAGAAGAATCAAATCAACAAAATTAGAAATGAAAGAGGTTACAACAGACAATACAGAAATACAAAGGATTATAAGAGACTATTATGAACAACTTTATGGCAATAAAATAGATAACCTGGAAAAAATGGACAGATTCTTAGAAAAGTTCAATCTTCCAAGACTGAACCAGGAAGAAATAGAAATTATGAGCAACCCAATTACAAGCACTGAAACTGAAGCTGTGATCAAAAATCTCCAAAAAAACAAAAGCCCAGGACCAGATGGCCTCACTAGTTGATTTTGTATTGTTCTGTCCAGAATCACAGTTACACAGTCACAATTTATTATATTTTGCACCATAGTTGTTTCTTGAGTGAAATAACAATAATTGAAGCAGTAGAGATACAATAAAAGAAACCATATAGCTTTTATTTGGAGTGGTTGTCTCTGCATCAAGGACCAACTTCTTTCTGTTGATTCAAGGACAAAGCAAATCTTGAGGTTAAGTGCTAGCGTCAAATTCATTGGAATTTATAGTTTGACTTGAATCCATGTAATAATACATAGAAACAGAGAAGGAAACGGCACCCCACTCCAGTGTTCTTGCCTGGGAAATCCCATGGACAGAGGAGCCTGGAGGGCTGCAGTCCATGGGGGAGCAAAGAACTGGCCATGACTTAGTGCCTAAACAACAGCAATATATCAAATACAGTATTGTAAGAAGGATCACAACTGACTATTTTTCTGTGTGCTTAAAGAATAATGTAAGAAAAAAGTGAATACATTAAAGGTAGATATTAAAAAGACATTGTCTATAAAAATTAAGACACTGGATTAGAGTTTGAGTGATATCTTTTATTGAAAATGTTAAAAAAAATTAAAATGCGATTTATAGCACATTTTGGATAGCGGGGAAAGGATGATTTTTAAGGCTTATTTAATAAAATACCAAAAACATCCCAAATGTCTCAAGCAATTTAAGGTGAATGGGCCCCTCTGAAGAGTCTTGAAGAGTAAGAATGAGTTGATCAATTGGGGAGGGAATGGGGTGCAATTAGTATGATCAAAGATGCTAGGTGATGCAAACTTTCAAGAGCGGTACATTATTAACTGAGCATAAAGTACAATTTATGGTTTAGTTTAGTAGCAGCTTGTTGATCTGCAACAAATAGCTTGCTGAATATTTCTCCAGAGAATATGGATTTATTTGGGATCAAAAGAGAACTTCAAATCAGGGTCTGCAACCCAGGCAAGCCAAGATCAAGTTCTTCATAGCAGTGGTAGAAGAACACTTTTTAGAAGGAAAAAAGGAAATTGGGAGGACTATAGTAAACAGAGGATCCTTGGTTTTTCGTTGGCTAAAACCTTTCACAGAAAGGAGTCTTTTTTTCTTTCTGTTGGCCTTGGCTGCCATCAGATAATATGAGTTCACCCTTCTGGTCTCACAGTTTTTTTGCAATTGAGATTCTGTTTATTTTTTTTCACACTTCCCCCATTTGATAAAGATCTTCGAAAGCATCACTGACCAAGAGTCGGGTTTTCTAGTTTCAGTGCTTTTCTATTGCTCAGTGTCAGGAAGGACCTTGCCTGGCTGAAATATCTCATGTTGAAGGTAAAGGGCACAGACTGGGAACCTCCTAATGTCACATGCAAGTAAGAAAGAGGAGTAGGATGCAGAACTCTCAGGGACTTTTAATCTGAAGTTGATATGCCATCACAATCATAGATGCTAGAGATAATCTGAAGTGTCATGTCATCATCAAAGACTTGGCAATAAATTTCCAGCATACTTTGTCCATTTAACTTGGGAAAACTGTCTCACTGTATGTCATCTACTTTAAATCTGGGGAATGTTTACTTTCAGGTTGCCAGATGTTGTCCAGTTAGGGCTTGGTGCCTTTTTTACATACATCACGTGAATTCAAGAATCTATTTCTTGGAGTCTGACAGGACAAAGATTTGCTAGCAGTACTTGATATGGACTTCTCCAGTGAGGTTGAAGAGTTCTTCTGGAGGTGTCTTTTCTAATAGATAAGATCTCCAGGTTGCAGGGGTTTCCCTCATAGCTCAGTTGGTAGAGAATCTGCCTGCAATGCAGGAGACTCAGGTTCGATTCCTGGGTAGGGAAGATCCTCTGGAGAAGGAAATGGCAACCCACCCCAGTTTTCTCACCTGGAGAATCCCATGGACAGGGGAGCCTGGAAGGCTACAGTCCATGGGATCCCAAGAGTCAGACATGACATAGTGACTAAACCACCACCACCAGGTTGCAACTTGTGATATTTAAGGTCTTTGTATTCTGGGAGTGGTGATTTACTCACTAAGTTGTAAGGCCTTCACCTTGTATGTGTTAGTCACTCAGTCTTGTCTGATTCTTGCAACCCATGTACTGTAGCCCACCAGACTCCTCTGTCCATGGAATTTCCCAGGCAAGACTACTGGAGTGGGTTGCCATTTCCTTCTCCAGGGGACCTTCCCAACCCAGGGACTGAACCCACATCTCCTGCACTGCAGGTGGATTCTTTACTGCTGAGCCACTGGGGAGCCCTATTCTGAGAGTACACTGTGAAAAGATTGCTGTAACAAAACATGACTGTTTTTAATAGAAAGAGTTAGGTCTCTGCAATATTAGCATATTTTTCCTTTTATCCTTGTGGGTCAAAAGAAGTAAGAGCCAAGTATACTGGGAATCCTATGACTATCTCTGACTTCCCAGGTGGTACTAGTGGTAAAGAACCCACTTGCCAATTAAGGAGACATAAGAGACGCGGGTTCCATCCCTGGGTTGGGAAGATCCTGTGGAGGAAGGTATGGTAACCCACTCCAGTATTCTTCCCTGGAGAATCCCATGGACAGAGGAGCCTTCTGGACTATGATCCATAAGGTAACAAAGAGTCAGACACAACTAAAGCAACTTAGCATGCACACATATGATCATCAAAGATGAGAGTTTATGAGTCCAAAATAACAGGATCTACGATTTTAAAAAACCAATGGCATTATCAAAATCAAAATATACAATATTTCTTTCACTCAAAAAGTTTTCCTCATGCCTCTGTGTAGTGAATCCTCTCACCCAACTCTGCTGCTGCTGCTGCTGCTGAGTCGCTTCAGTCGTGTCCGACTCTGTGCGACCCCATAGGCGGCAGCCCACCAGGCTCTTCTGTCCCTGGGTTTCTCCAGGCAAGAATGCTGGAGTGGGTTGCCATTTCCTTCTCCAACTCTAGCCCCTGGCAACCACTAATCTGATTATTTCTCTACAGTTCCCCCCTCCCTGGCCCCACCGCAGAATGTGATCTAAATAGAATCATATTGTATATAGGCTTTTATATCTATTTATTTAACTTAGTAGTGCCTTTGAGATCTATTTGTATTGTTGTTGGTCTCAGTAATTCATTTCTATTTACCACTGAGTAATATTCCATTGGATGTTTATCTATTCACCAGTTAATGGGCATTGGGGATTATTTCCAATTTAGGGCCAATATGAATAATGGGCTTCCCTGGTTGCTCAGGCTGTGAAGAATCCGCCTGCAATATGGGGGACCTGGGTTTGATTCCTGGTTGGGAAGATCCCCTGGAGGAGGGCATGCAACCCACTCCAGTGTTCTTGCCTGGAGAATCCCCATGTACAGAGGAGCCTGGCAAGCTGTGGTCCATGGGGTCGCAAAAGTCAGAATGCCCAAGTAAGTGAAAGCACAGCACATGAATAATGTAACGGTTCATGGACAGGTGTTTTTGTTAACACATGTTTTCATTTCTCTGGGGTAAATACCTATTAACTTTATGCAAAAGAGTTTTCCACCGGTGACCATACAATTTTCACCAGCAATGTATGAGAGTTTCCGTTGTTCTTCATCTTTGCTGGCACATGATATACTCAGCCTTTTTAATTTTGGTAGTGATATCTGTTGTTGTTACTGTTTGTTTCCCTACTGAGTAATGATGTTGTGTATCTTTTATGTACTTACTTAGCCTTCCTTATATCTTCTTTGTTTAAAAATCCAGTCTTTGTGGTAACCTAGATGGGAGGGAAGTTTTGGGGAGAATGAGTACGTGTCTGTGTGTGGCTGAATTACTCTGCTGTGCACCTGAAGTCATCACAACATTTTTGATCAGCTCTCTTCTGATATAAAATAAAAAGTTTAAAAATAAA
The DNA here is from genome assembly GCF_023699985.2 of Odocoileus virginianus. Classification (NCBI taxonomy): domain Eukaryota; kingdom Metazoa; phylum Chordata; class Mammalia; order Artiodactyla; family Cervidae; genus Odocoileus; species Odocoileus virginianus. Next base: position 53,043,975 of record NC_069675.1, on the reverse strand, counting down.
TAAGCAAAAATACTATATTCTGCTTGACTTTTAATGGGTTTCTCACCTTACTATAGCTCAGTTACAAGAATTCAGGTACATTTTTTACACATACAAAGCATATTTCATATTACTTTTAATGTGTATGTATGTGTGTTCGTCTCTCGGTCATGTCCAACTCTTTGCAACCCCATGGACTGCAGCACACCAGGGTCCTCTGTCCATGGAATTCTCCAGGCAAGAATACTGGAGTGGGTTGTCATTTCCTTCTACAGGGGATTTTCCCCATCCAGAGATCAAAGTTGAGTTTCCCGCATTGCAGGTGGATTCTTTACCATCTGTGCCACCATACGGTATTCTGCCTGACTTTTAATGGGTTGCTTATCTTACTGTAGCTCATTTACAAGAGTTCAGGTGCATTTTTTTATGCATACAAAACATATTTTATATTACTTTTAATGCATATATATGTAGTAAAAGTCTAAAACTTGCATGCAGAGATAGAGTTGACTATAGACCAACTTCAGGATAGTGATTACTCTTGGAGATGAATGTGGAGTTAGAGATGAGAAGATTGAATGGTATTCATAGAAACTTTTTTTGTTTGGAAAGAAAGGATTTGAAACAAATACTGTATAATATTAATACTTCTTGAACGTGGGAATGGGTCTTTAGGTATTTGTCATAGTGCTTTATACTTTTCTATACATGTAAAATATTTCTTTTTTAAATTCTGAGTTCTTTTATGCTTCTTTATTTTGTTGTCTTATTTATGTGTACCTTGGCTGCATTGGCTCTTTGTTGAAGCATGCAGGATTTTTCTTGTTACAGAGCATGGGCTCTAAGATGCTCAGGCTGAGTATTGTGGTTTGGGGGTAGCCCCTGAAGCATGCAGCATCTTAGCTCTCAGACCAGGGATTGAATTCATATCACCTGCACAGGAAGGCAGATTCCTAACCACTAGACTACCATGGAAGTCCCAAATTACTTCTTTTAAAAATTACTATGTACCTGGCCTTGTCCTCTACAGTGGAAATATAGAGATAAACAGATTGGGTCCCATTTATCCTGTCCTCATTTTGCTGACAGTATTTGTTAGAGTGTATTCTTCAGAGCATTAGTTTCAGGAATACTAACAGGTGTGGTAGAAAGAAAAGATTTTGTAGTCAATATTTAAAATCTCTAGGACCTAGAATCTATGATAAACAAAAGTAAATAACTATTATTATTTCAGAACTTTTAAGAAATTTTAATAGCTTATTTTGCTTTTTGAACTCCAAAAGGAAGATTAATGTGCATTATTTTCCAAACTTATTTCAACAGGAAAGTGGTTTTTTAAAAATTATTATTATTATTATTATTATTATTATTGCTTTTGCAGAGGATCTATCATTCTCCACAGAAATCTGTGTGATTGAGTTAGTCTAACATCCTGACTTATGACCTAGCAGTCCCCAGGCCCAGAAGGAATCTTTCAAACTACTATTAAAATGGATTTTGAATACTGAACAGGCAAAAAGGCATTGTCTTTGGACTGAATATATAATATATTATCTGTCACATGTATTTATTAGTATTTTCAAATGTATATTTTGTGTTGAACTAGAAACAAATTTATTTCTAAGTGTTAATAAATTTAGAGCATCTTCCTCACTAAAAAATAAAAGGATCAGTGATAATGCTTTTGGCTGTGCTATTTGGAGGACTTTTACAAATTCTGCCAACTGAGTGTTAATATGGACTTCACTGGTGGCTCAGATGGTAGACTCTGCCTGTAGTGGAAGATACCCCAGGTTCCATCTGTGGGCTTGCCAAGAGTCAGTCCATGGGGTTGCAAAGAGTGGGGGTCACAAAGAGTCAGACATGACTGAGTGACTTTCATTCTTTTTTCAGTATCTTCAGTGTGTTTAACTAAATCAGAGTATTGAGAGTGGTGAGCACATTGAAAATGTCATGAAACAAGTCAAACAGCACAGACTTGTTAAAGTATCTGGCTAGTATGGTTCTTGATCACTGTGAAGCTCAAAAAGATTCCCTAAGCAGGTATAAAATATTTTTGTAAAGGACTTTAGCCATGTCAAAGCAGTAACCTGTCTGCAGGGAGGGTTTCAGTTCAGTGTGAAAACATACAGACCATGACTAAAACATATTTATACACATGACATGGAGAAAATGGTATGAAACCCATTTGCCTTACTGGGTCATTGTGTGCATGCGTGCCTGGAGGGTAACTTCAGTCATGTCCGAATCTGCGTCCGTATGGACTGTAGTCCACCAGATTCCACTGTCCATGGGATTCTCCAGGCAAAAATACTGGAGTGTTTGTCATGCCCTCCCCCAGGGGATCTTCCCAACCCAAGTATTGAACCCATGTCTCTTACATCTCCTGCATTGATGGGTGGGTTCTTTACCATTAGTGCCACCTGGGAAGCCCACCTGGTCCATCAGGCTGTTTAAAATATCTGGGAGCACTACAAAGAGGCTTCCTTGGGTAATACCTGGGACAAATGGGACAAGTGAAGTAGGCAGCCTTGTTAATGTTTTCCCACCAATGTTGATTTATGAATGCCTTCATTTTATCAGGAGACCAATGGTTTAATACAGGTATAGTGGTGAGTGGAACAAAGCTAGTGGAGGTGATGGAATTCCAGTTGAGCTATTTCAAATCCTGAAAGACGATGCTGTGAAAGTGGTGCACTCAATATGCCAGCAAATTTGGAAAACTCAGCAGGGGCCACAGGACTGGAAAAGGTCAGTTTTCATTCCAATCCCAAAGAAAGGCAATCCCAAAGAATGCTTGAACTACTGCACAATTGCACTCATCTCACATGCTAGTAAAGTAATGCTCAAAATTCTCCAAGCCAGGCTTCAGCAGTACATGAACCGTGAACTTCCAGATATTCAAGCTGGTTTTAGAAAAGGCAGAGGAACCAGAGATCAAATTGCCAACATCCGCTGGATCATTGGAAAAGCAAGAGAGTTCCAGAAAAGCATCTATTTCTGCTCTATTGACTATACCAAAGCGTTTGACTGTGTGGATCATGATAAACTGTGGAAAATTCTTAAAGAGATGGGAATGCCAGAGTATCTGACCTGCCTCTTGAGACACCTGTATGCAGGTCAGGAAACAACAGTTAGAACTGGACATGGAACAACAGACTGGTTCCAAATAGGAAAAGGAGTACATCAAGGCTGTATATTTTCACCCTGTTTATTTAACTTATATGCACCATGACAAATCTGGGCTGAAAGAAGCACAAGCTGGAATCAAGATTACCAAGAGAAATATAAATAACCTCAGATATGCAGACAACACCACCCTTATGGCAGAAAGTGAAGAGAAACTCAAAAGCCTCTTGATGAAAGTGAAGGAGGAGAGTGAAAAAGTTGACTTAAAGCTTAACATTCAGAAAACTAAGATCATGGCATCTGGTCCCATCACTTCATGGGAAATAGATGGGGAAACAGTGGAAACAGTGTCAGACTTTATTTTTTGGGGGCTCCAAAATCACTGCAGATGGTGATTGCAGCCATGAAATTAAAAGACGCTTACTCCTTGGAAGGAAAGTTATGACCAACTTAGATAGCATATTAAAAAGCAGAGGCATTACTTTGTCAATGAAGGTCCATCTAGTCAAGGCTATGGTTTTTCCAGTGGTCATGTAGGTGTGTGAGAGTTGGACAGTGAAGAAAGCTGAGCACCGAAACAATGATGCTTTTGAACTGTGGTGTTGGAGAAGACCCTGAGAGTCCCTTGGACTTCAAGGAGATCCAACCAGTTCATCTTAAAGAAGATCAGTCCTGAGTGTTCATTGGAAGGACTGATGTTGAAGCTGAAACTCCAGTACCTTGGCCACCTCATGCGAAGAGTTGACTCATTGGAAAAGACCCTAATGCTGGGAAGGATTGGGGGCAGGAGGAGAAGGGGACAACAGAGGATAAGATGGCTGGATAACATCACCGACTCGATGGACATGGGTTTGCGTAGACTCTGGGAGTTGGTGATGGACAGGAAGGCCTGGCGTGCTGCAATTCATGCGGTCGCAAAGAGTGGGACATGACTGAGCGACTGAACTGAACTGAAATGGTGAGTGGAAATTTTAGAGTCTCCAGGAGGACCAGGCCTTCCCTGATAGCTCAGTTGGTAAAGAATATGCCTGCAATGCAGGCAACCTGGATTTGAATCCTGGGTTGGAAAGATCCACTGGAGAAGGGATAGGCTACCCACTCCAGTATTCTTGAACTTCCCTTGTGGCTCAGGTGGTAAAGAATCCACCTGCAATGCAGGAAATCTGGGTTCAATCTCTGGGTTGAGAATATCTCCTGGAGAAGGGAAAGGCTACCCACTCCAGTATTCTGGCCTGGAGAATTTCATGGACTGTATAGTCCATGTTTTCACAAAGAGTCTGACATGACTGAGTACCTTTCACTTTCAGTAGGACCAGGTTTTCATTTGCTCAAAACCAGAACTTCTTTTACAATCTAGTTTTTCCTTTACTGAGACCAGTTTTTGGATTCCTCTGGCCAGTTTTAAAGTTATCTTTTAGGGAAATATTCCTTTTGAAGTTTGCCTGCTGTTGTTCCCTTTAAGGGCAGCATTTCCTTGTGGAAATAACATCAAGGTGATTTCCCTTAGCTTCCAAAGAGTCAAGTTTAGAATGCCCCAGAATTTTAAAGTGGCAGGTAATCCCTGAATATAAGGATCATTCTTAATTTTATTTCTGTTGGAATTAAAGAAGCCATGTTGCTTCCACAGCATTCCAAAATCATGAGCTACTCTGAAAGGATATCTACTGTCAGAATAAATATTGATAATTTGGGCCTTGCTAAAGTGGAAGTCTGGGGCTTTCCAGGTGATGATAGTGGTAAAGAACTTGTCTGCCAATGCAGGAGACATGAGTTTGATCCCTGGGTCAGGAAGATCCTCTGGGGGAGGGTGTGGCAACCCACTCCAGTGTTCTTGCTTGGAAAACCCCATGGACAGAGAAACCAGGCAGGTTACAGTCCACAGACTCGCGAAGAGTCGACACGACCGAAGAGACTTAGCATACACATGAAGTGCAAGCCTAGGTTAGAGCATATAATTCCACCTGTTGGGCTGGATAGCCGTAGTCAAGATTCTGCCTCAACAACATCAAAGGAATATGCAGTAGCGTACCAAGCATAGTATTTGCCATTGTCACCTCTCAAATAAAAACCATGAAATGTCAGCATTACCAGAGGAATTTCCTGTCGATCATGAAGAGGAGTCAAGAAGTGGCCCTTCAGTGTTAAGGCAGTAGTAAGAGAGTTTGTCAGACTGGAGGGGAGAAGGGAAACAGTGTTAAATTTATCGCCGTTTAAGAGTTATGTAAGTTTGTCATATATAGCTTTTATTATGTTAAGGTATGTTCCTTCTATTCCTGCTTTCTGGAGAGTTTTAATCATAAATGGGTGTTGAATTTTGTCAAAGGCTTTCTTTGCATCTATTAAGATAATCATATGGTTTTTATCTTTCAATTTGTTAATGTGGTGTACTACATTGTTTGATTTTCGGATATTAAAGAATCCTTGCATTCCTGGGATAAAGCCCACTTGGTCATGGTGTATGATTTTTTTAATATGTTGTTGGTGGGAATGCAAACTAGTACAGCCACTATGGAAAACAGTGTTGAGATTTCTTAAAAAACTGGAAATAGAACTGCCATATGACCCAGCAATACCACTTCTGGGCATACACACTGAGGAAACCAGATCTGAAAGAGACACGTGCACCCCAATGTTCATCGCAGCACTGTTTATCAGAGCCAGGAAATGGAAGCAACCTAGATGCCCATCAACAGATGAATGGATAAGGAAGCTGTGGTACATATACACCATGGAATATTACTCAGCCATTAAAAAGAATTCATTTGAATCAGTCCTAATGAGATGGACGAAACTGGAGTCCATTATACAGAGTGAAGTAAGCCAGAAAGATAAAGAACATTACAGTATACTAACACATATATATGGAATTTAGAAAGATGGTAATGATAACCCTATATGCAAAACAGAAAAAGAGACACAGATGTACAGAATAGACTTTTGGACTCTGTGGGAGAAGGCGAGGGTGGGATGTTTTGAAAGAACAGCATGTATATTATCTATAGTGAAACAGATCACCAACCCAGGTGGGATGCATGAGACAAGTGCTCGGACCTGGTGCACTGGGAAGACCCAGAGGGATCGGATGGAGAGGGAGGTGGGAGGGGGGATCGGGATGGGGAGTACATGTAACTCCATGGCTGATTCATGTCAATGTATGACAAAACCCACTGAAATGTTGTGAAGTAATTAGCCTCCAACTAATAAAACTAAATGAAAAAAAAAAGTTATGTAAGGAGAGGTTAACAAAAGGTCTTCCTGGGAGGTGAGATGGCTGACTGAGAAATGTTGAGTGAGGTGAGAATTCATGAAAACTTCTACTGTATGGGGTATAAAAAATGGTTAAAGTGGATGCTACAACAATTTTCTTGGTGACATTAATCAAATGGGCAGTGGCTGTAATGGCTCAGTGACAAGGAGGCATCTTTGTGTGACAGAGTCAGCTGCTACCTATACTATCGTATGGATTGATAGTTATCCCTGTATTCTGGGGTGTACTTCAAGGGCATTCCCTTCTTTTTCACATACAAAATAAAAGAGCGTCTGACCGTTGGTATGCCCAAGGGCAAGTGTGTTCATTAGCCTCTTCTTGAAGGCTTTGATAGCTATGTCTTCTTGTTCTTCCCATAAAATTAGGGTTTTTATTATTTAGTAAAACAATAAAAATTAGAGATTTGACCGTACAAGAGCTATTTGAAACCCTGTTTCAGCAATAACTAAGTAGAAATAAAGAAAACCTCACAGTTTGTGCTCAGTTTTGGGTTTTAGAAAGTCATGAAGTCCATGTGAATCAAGGTGTAGGGCCTGTTCTGATATCAGATACCACAGATATTGAACCTGGATTTCACACTTTATTTCCCATAAAGGCTAAAAACTTAATCAAGTGGATTCTGTCTTCCTGTGAGGAGGCTTAGGAAAGAGAGCAAAAATCAAAGTATCCACAGATTGCAACAGTGTAGATCCTCTAGGGAACTTTATAGCATCTGGATCAGCCTTCAGGATTTACAAGAAATAAGCACTATCAGTAAACCCTGAGACATTATTGTCCCAGTAAATTGTTTTTCTTCCCAAGTGAAGGCAAAAACATTGGCTAGCTTCGTCTATTGCAACGCTGAAGAATGCACTGCATACATCAGTTGCAGTGAAGAACTTACTTCTGATGGAAATGATGTTAGTAAAGTAGGAGTGCTATGAGCAATAGGATATTGAGGGATGATGATGGTGTTTATTGCTTGGAGATTCTAAATGTTTGTTCTAGATCTTTTTGGAGATTTTATGCAAGCTTATCCCTATTTTCTCACCAGCAAAATAGGGATAATGCAGTGGATAGTACAAGGGATAATGCAGTGGATAGTACAAGGGATAATGCAGTGGATAGCATAAGGGATAATGGGGTCTTGAACTCAGTTTTCTTTTACAAGGTTTGTGTCTTGAAGGGCTTCTTTACTAATAGGATATTGCTTAATTCTGGGAAGAGGTTTTGAGGGATCTACTTGAATCTAGATGAGAAATGCACTGCTAATTTTACCAATGTCTGTTGGAGATAGTGCCTGTAAGGAAAGTGCTAGTGGATTCAGTAGGAATAAATGATCCATGTTTCCTGAGTTGGCTCTAGTACTGTCAGATACAGAACATATAAACAATGGCAAGGGATCATTTTTTCACTTCATTGGTTACTTTGATGACTAATGTCAAATTCTAGAATTGTTTCTCTCTTTTGAGAGAAAGAAATTCTGGCATGATACATTTTTGTGCCAATTAATTGTTTTTTAATTGGAGGATAATTGCTTTACAATATTGTGTTGGTTTCTGCCATACATCAGTATAAATCAGCCACATGTATACATATGTCCCCTCCCTCCCGAATCCTCCTCCCAGTTACCACCCCATCTCACCCTTCTAGGTTGTCACAGAGCACTGGGCTGAGCTCCCTGTGTCCCACAGCAAATTCCCACATGCTGTCTATTTTACATGTGGTAATATACATATGTTTGCCTACTGGGAACCCTCTTGCACTGTCGGTGGGATTGTAAATTGATACAGCCACTATGGAGAACAGTATGGAGATTCCTTAAAAGACTAGGAATAGAACTACCAAAAGACCCAACAATCCCACTACTGGGCATATACCCTTAGAAAACTGTAATGAAATGAGACACATGAGACACATGTACCCTGATGTTTGTGGCAGCATGTTTTACAATAGCTTGGCGTGATCCTTTTTAAAAATAAATCTTTTTGGAGTTGCTTTGCAGTGTTGTGTTAGTTTCTACTCTACAGCAAAGCGAATCAGCTATATGTGGCCATATATCCCCTCTTTTTTGAGTTGCCTTCCCATTTAAGTCACCACGGAACACTGAGTTCCCTGTGCTGCACTGTAGGTTCTCATCAGGCATCTTATGCATGGTATCAGTAGCATCTGTATGTCAGCCCCAGCCTCCCAATTCACGCCACCCCTGTTGGTATCCATAGATGTGTTCTCTACATCCATGTCTCTATTTCTGCCTTGTAAATAAGATTGTCTATACCAGTTTTTTCAGATTCCACATATCTTCATTAATATACGATATTTGTCATGATACCTTTAAAAGAAGTTTTGGCCTAATAAATGAAAAAAGTAGAGGAACTAAGGAGAAAAAGGTGTATATCTCAAAGAGCCTAAACATAAGGGAATAAGTTCAGAGCCAGGAACCTTCTGAGTTTCGTTAGAGATTCCCACAGTTTGGACTGTTTTAGTACTCTGAGGCAGGGGCTGCTTTATGGTAGTGGGTTTGAGCAGTGGCTACATTGTCAGTTAGGACTGGAAGGCATTCATCCCCAAACTGAAGAAATGTTCCTCTATGATGATTTAGAGGGAAGATTGAGGCAAGTTCCTGTATGTAGTTCCTCCGAGCCCATCATTGAGGACTGGGAGGATGTTGGAAAGTCTGGTTAGATGGATGAATGTGCCTGTAGGACTTACATTTGTGACAGTCTCTTTTCAATGTCATAACTGTTTGAAATAATAGCAAAAATGAGGAGGATTTTGATTTTGTTATGAAGCCTTCTTTGGCTGGAGTTGAAGATAAAGAATTTTGGTGGTCTTCCTTGGAGGTGACTCTTCTAGAGTGTGAAAGAGCTAGTCTGCCAGATTAACTAAATCTGAAGTAGACATAATTGCTGATGAAGCTGTCAAGCTGTTGTCTGAGCCTGATCATATAATAAGTTAGAGGGCTGCTCTTCCAACTGTAAATCTAGAGAGCTTTCAGAATTTTCCCAGTTAGCAGTTGTCTTTCCATGTTGGTCCTGGCGTTCACTTACAAGCAGATGAAGTAGCTGACATAAGTTAGAGAAACTAGGTTGATGAGTTTGAATGACTAATATATTCTTCAGCCAGTCTGTGAGGATTTTTGCATTCCAATTTACTTTGGGAATTTTTTGACTGTGAATTTCAGTTTAGCTTTAGTTCAGGGAATATAAGAAATGGAGAGTTTATTCTCTGGATCCTCAGAAGGCTTAATTTTAAAGGGACAGATTGTGACAAGATCAGAGGAAAAGAAAGTGGGACAAGTTTGAGAGAATAAAGGAATTCAGAAAAGGTCTTTGTATGGGGGAACTGACAGTACAGTAGGAGGTGTAGATGGAATAGGAGAGAGGAAGAAGGTGATGCTGGAGGCAGAATCTGGCCAGGAGGTGTGGAGAAAGAGAGAGAAAATGGTGTCAGAGAAGGATCCTCAGAGAAAGAAACCAAAGAACAAAAGTCTGAGACTTTGGGAGCCCTTACATCTTTGTTTAATCATTTGTTTGCTGCAGTGAATCTTCGAATCTAATTTTGCAGGGAGGCAAGTCTTGGCTCCTGATAATGTTTGGAAGCCTCAAAAACCAACCCAAATAAGCATACCATTCAATTATGAAAATTTTTGAGCTATTGTAGTCCAATTTAATTTTAATAAAATTAAACATGGTAATTTCAAAAGTTCCCCATAATGGCCATTGATATTCTTCATTGCCATTTGTCAGGTTGGTCCATTTAGTTAGGAATGCACATGAGGAAGGAACATGGCTTTTAAACATAAAATCACCTTGTGTAGTCCCTGTAGGAGGGTGCAGGAGATGCCTTCGAAGTATTTAAATAACCAGGATTCTATTTTTCAATGTTTTTTTTCTCTAGAGTGAAGAATAATTTTCCAAAGCTCCAATAACTTGCAACTTAAACAACTCAATTAAAGCAGCCTACAAACTAATATCAGCCAATTCTAAGGAAATAGGCTTTGTCCTGGAAGATCCAGACCAAAGATTCTTCAGTCAGTTTCCAGGGAACAGCCCCCCTTTCAAAGGAATGGGCCAAAGACTGAAGTGGTACAGTTTCAGTGAGGCAGCCCCTATTTCTTAAAGATTGGCTAACAGCTTTGCAGTCAGCCTTGGCTGAAGCAGTCTTATCTAAAAGTGACATGAAAATGCCAAATGAGTGTTGCCAAACAGAACAAGGCCTGAACCTTAAAGAACAGAACCTTAACATAGATTTTGATTAAAGCCTGGAGAGCTTTAAACACAAAGAGAGCAAAAGCTCAGACCCAGGAAAAGAACTCAAAATCCAGGTGAGAAAAGCAGTGAGCTGAGTGGACTCTGTCACAGGTACTATGCCTGTTTGCTCCCTAATCTTGAGCTATTGGGGGACTTCTTTTGTTCTCATTTTGTTGTTGTTCAGTCACTAAGTTGTGTCTGACTCTTTCCAACCCTGCAGATTGCAACACACCAGGCTTCCCTGTCCTTCACTGTCCCCTGGAGTTTGCTCCAACTCATGTCCATTGAATCTGTGATGCTATACAGTCATCTTGATAGCTTATGGTGAATGGTGTCAGACTCGTGATCTCCGAAGAAGTTTTAACTTTGGGACCAGGGACTAGGCTTGATCACACAAGAGCTTTTGTATAGCAGAGTTTCATTAAAGTATAAAAAAGGACAGAGAAAGCTTCTGACATAGACATCAGAAGGGGGATGGAGAGTGCCCCCCATACTAGTTTTAGCCAGCTGTTTTATGTCTGTTAGAAAGCTATTAATCAGATAAGAGGGACCCCTCAAGACTGATGGAGTCTCACCAGGCCCCTCTCCCACAATATGCATTTTTGAGATAGGATGGCATGAGGTGTGTCATCCCCCAGCCATAAAACAATTGATATGAATACTGGTTTGTTGAGCCATTATCAGCCCAAGGTTTGAGAAAAGAAAAAATTAGTCTTAGGTGGACCCATTTGGAAGAAAGGCAAATTCCAAAGCAAATACATAGTTTCATTAACATAGCTTAAGAAAAACATTTCCATAGAGAAACCTCCTTTTAATTTTGTATGGAGAAGGAAAAAATTCTGACACTTGTAGTTTGTTTCCTCCTGCCACTTAAGGAAGAGATAAAAAATGTCTGACACTGCCACCTATTTCCTCCGTTTGAAGACCCCCGGCCTTCCTGCCTGTTACCCTCTCAATCTCATCCTCTGTCCCTGCCCTTCTCCTCCTGCCCTCAATGTGTCCCAGTATCAGGGTCTTTACCAATGAGTCAGCTCTTAGCATCAGGTGGGCAAAGTATTAGAACAGCATCAGTCCTTCCAGTGAATATTCAGGGTTCATTTCCTTTAGGATTGACTGGTTTGATCTCCTTGCTTTCCAAGGGACTCTCAAGAGTCTTCTCCAGCACCAGGTTTGAAAGTATCAATTCTTCATTGCTCAGTCTTCTTTATGGTCCAAGTCTCACATCCATACATGACTACTGGAAAAGCATAGCTTTGACTATATTTAGATTGAATCCGGGTTCCCTGAACTGCAGGTTAACTTTACTATGTGAACCACCAGAGAAGCCCATAGTCCTCATATGGGCCACAAAAATGGCACCCTAAAACAAATAGACTATCACATATTTCTCCAACAAAGATGGATTCATTCCAGAGCAGCAGAGAATTGCACTTCAGGTTCTGAAACCATGGAATGCCCTGTGCTGTCTCCTCATGGCAAGGGAAGGAGAACTCTTTTATAGAGGAGAAAAGGAAGTAGGAGGGCTGTAATAAACAAGAGTCTATTGTTTTTAGTTAGCTGAGTCCTTGCCTTCTTCCTGCCAGACTCTGCTGTTGTCTCCAATGTGACCACTTCCACTTCTGGTCTCTCAACTCTCTTTTAATTGGGCTTCCAACTGGTGGCTCAGTTGGTAAAGAGTCTGTCTGCAATGTAGGAGACCCTGGTTCCATTCCTGGGTTGGGAAGATCCTCTGGAGAAGGGATAGGCTACCCACTCCAGTATTCTTGGGCTTCCCTTGTGGCTCAGCTGGTAAAGAATCTGCCTGCAATGCAGGAGACCTGGGTTCAATCCCTGGGTTGGGAAGATCCCCTGGAGAAGGGATTTTATTTAATTGAGGCTTCTGTTTATACATTTTTTAAGCTGGAAGGATAAATTGTAACTAGGAAGAGACCTATTCTGTTGCTGATTGATAAATCTAAAAATGAGATCCCCTCCTCCATCAAGTAGTATAGTTGAGGAAAATAGCATATTAGTGAGCTCCTTTGTCAGAATATTAATTTTACCTACAAGTTCTGTTTTGCAGAGTCCTTCATTTTTCCAACAATAAAAAAAAAAATTCAGGTGATAAGAAAAGAATGATTAGTCCATCATTTTCAGAGAACAGTAGATTAAAAAAAATTATCATTTGGATCTGTCTTTTCCTTATCAGTTTTCCATGTAGTATCAGTATATTCAATAAATTCATTTTCCTGCTCCTCTGAAAATCTTTTGTTAGTTATACACATGTCAGAAAAAAAGGAAGAAAAATTCCCTTCGGAATTCTTCTGGCTGGTCTAAGAAGTAAATTGACATGAGACAGATCAACAAGAAAAAAAAAAAAAAAATGAAAGTTCAATAACATGTATGCAGGGGAGAGACCCAGGAAACCTATGTAACTTGCCAAAATGGCTGAAACCCTCATAACAGACACTGTCTTCAGCTAAAGACAAAAGATGTCAAGGGTCCTGGTTTGGGGCTTCAAATGGGAGGAAGGCAATTTATAGGGAGATAAAAAAGGGCCCTGCAGAGACAATGAGACAGAGTAGACTGATCTCTGAGCCTCTCTTCATTCCCTACCTCCCCAGCCCCTGTTCTTTGCAGATATCTCTGGTAACAGCTCTAGTCCAGGCACTGGACCTTTATCTAAATTTTTTTAGGCAATTAATAGGAAGACACATGAGACAGATTAACACTTTCTGAATCTTCTGTTTCTTATAAATGATCAGCCTAAATTAATCCTCATGTCAAACTCATTTGAAGGTGGTAAATTTTGTTCCTCTGTATTACTCCCTACTGGACTTTCCTGGTGGCTCAGTGGTAAAGAATCTGCCTGCCAATGCAGGAGACAGGAGATATGGGTTTGATCCCTGGGTCGGGAAGATCCCCTGGAGGAGGGAATGGCAACCCACTCCAGTATTCTTGCCTGGGAAATTCCATGGACAGAGGAGCCTGACGGACTGCAGTCCATGGCATCTCAAAAGAGTCAGAATGATCTAGACACTAAACAACAACAATAACAAGCATCCAAGTAGGGAAGAAGTGATTGCTATGATGCTGTTAATAAAATGGATGAGGAAAATGTCTGCTAAAAGTGAAGGATAGGGAGGGAGGTGATAGTTTGGAGTACTAACTGGGAGGAATGGGAGAGGACTGTGTCTGGAACCCATGTAGCCCCTGCCCGACCCCCTTCCTGTCCCCTCTCTGTCCATGGACAGAATTGAATTCCTTGCCACCTGAGAAAACAGAGGGCCCCATGCTCACACTACCTGTCCCAACGGTCTCAGGACCCTTGTGACCATCCCAGCCTCCCATGCCTGCCTTTTCTCCAGGATGAGCCTTCAGCTGGAAACCAGCTGCCTCCCTGGGCTGACTCTGTTCTAAATCCTATCCCTTCCTCTTGCTTGAAAGTTATAGTGTCTCTGGGATCAACTAGATTGTGTTGTCATTTGTCATACCTCATGTGCACCATGTAATAGGTACACATTAAAGACTGAACCATGCTAACTGCCAAGTAACCTTCTCATCTGTATCCTTGCTTCTAGCAGCTGATATGCTTAAGCATTCTTTTTCCTAGAACAAAACCACTGCTCGGGGTCCTATCTCATCCCTTCCCAGTGCAATCTCTTCCCTTCTCTAGCAAGTGGCCTTGGAGAACCTTCTGTATTTACCATCTTCACACAGTCACCCTCACTCTTATCCCTGCAGCACATCTGCCTTTGCTACCATTCTAATGAAACTTGATCTCACTTTCATCACTAAATAACACATTGTTACATAGATATTTACTGCTTTGTTCTTCCATTTTGATATACTTGGAATTCTTTTCCTCGTACATTTCTCCTTTATCCTATTTTCTGCAGATACATGGCTTTTGTTCTTTAATGTTCTTACCACCCCATTTCTAAAAAGGTATTTATGGAAGGTTAAAATTAAGCTTATGGTTTCTCTGAATCATTGCTAAGTCACCCTTTTGCCATAATCAGCATTAAATAATTGCATATTAAAAACACTTTTCTCATCTTAATTTTAAGCATCATAATTCTCTATAATTTAAATTGTTCCTAGTGACTGAAAGGAAAACATGCTCTATCAGATTTCACTTGAGTTAATGCAATGTTAATTCTCCCAGACTTGCTGCATTTATCTTATTTCAGTCAGTGTTCAAATAATATATTAGTTCCTTGAAAGTTGCTAAAGTTTCTTTTCTAAAAATGAGTTAAAGCGCTGACATTGAATGAACAGCAGTTACATTACTCATTTAAGGAAGAAAAGTGCTGATGTGTTTAAAATCTTTTATTTAAGTTACAACTGCCCCTCTTGGATTTAAAAAAAAAAATACAAAGCTATTATGTGAATTGTAAATACCAAGATATTGATCTGGGAAAAGGAAAGCTAAGAATGTTGGTAGGAAATTGTGCTTTTCTGGTATGGTAGCAGATTTCCTGTTCTTTTGCATTGTGAAATTTGTTACACTGATATTATGAGATTATAAGTAGATAACCCAAACTTGCAAAACAGCAGCACTTTTCAGGTTTTGCTACTGTTATTTTACTGTAAGGATTCATTATGATCTATGATATTAAATCTTCTTTAAAAAATTGTTTTTTATGTGGCACTTAACTTGTGAAATTTAACGCATATAATTGAAATGCTGATGGTTGTGCTTTAAAGTATTTCAAAACACTTTCTCTTTAGTGGATAAGTTTCCAAATTCTTGCCATGGCTTTCAGTGTCCTAAATGATTGAGGCCTTACTTACTGTGCCAGTTTTGCATCCTCTGGAGTTAGAAATGCAAAAAAGAAAAAAAAAATTTAAAGTCTGATGTGTGTATGAAAGGTATATATGAAAGATAAAGAGAGAGAAACCAGGAGTACTAGTAGAAGGAAAGGAGAATGGATAGTAAGAACCTCAGACTGTGTTGCAGCCCTGAAAACATCTTGGCATAGCCAGTGGGGAATTCCAGTGCCACTTTGGAGGAATTATTCATCAAGCAGAAATGATCAGGCCCCAGTCACTGGTTAAACTGCTTGGGGAAAGCATGTCTGAGGCTTGAAAGATGAGGTGGAACCCAAAGCTTCTGCAATAGACTTTGTCACCTGTTTCTGTCTCATCTTTTCATTTTCTTTATAGAATCTTTCAGAGACATTTTTATAAATTCAAGTTTGTCAATTTTCATTGTATTATAGAGCATGGTTTTTGTTTTGTATCTAATAAATTTTTACTTAACCCAAGGTTGCATCAATTTTATCCTCTCTTTTTTCTAGAATTTTATAGTTTTCAGCTCTACATTTGACTTTTTCATTCACTTTGAGCTAATTTTTGTGTATGGGTGACGTAGTGGTCAAAGTTATTTATTTATTTATGTTTGTATTTATTTGGGCTTCACAGTGGCTCAGTGGTAAAGAATCCACCTATAATGCAGGAACCACAGAAGATGTGGGTTCAATCCCTGGGTCAGGAAGATTCCCTGGAGCAGGGCATGGACACCCACTCTAGTATTCTTGCCTAGAGAATCTTATGAACAGAGGAATCTGGCAGGTTACAGCCCATAGTGTTACAAAGAGCCAGATACAACTGAAGCGACTTAACATGCACACATTTATTTATTTAGTATATGAATGCCCATTTGTACTACTAGCATCTTAAATAGGCT
Organism: Odocoileus virginianus; assembly: GCF_023699985.2. Lineage (NCBI taxonomy): Eukaryota > Metazoa > Chordata > Mammalia > Artiodactyla > Cervidae > Odocoileus > Odocoileus virginianus. Next base: position 53,027,696 of record NC_069675.1, on the reverse strand, counting down.
TTCTTAAAAAGGCTATCCTTTGTCATTGAATTACTTTTGCACCTTTGACAAAAGTCTGTTTATCATCTATGTGTCTATTGTTACTACTATACTATATTGTATCTTTGTAATAAATCTTGAAATCAGTATGAGTTTTCCAACTTTATTTTTTTCAAATTTGTTTTCAAGTTCCTTTGTTTTCTGTATAGTTTTTTGAACCAGCTTTTTAAATTAAATATGTTTTGCTGGGTTTCAGATTGGGATAGATTGAATCAATGGATTTACTTAGGGAGAACTGTCATCTTAATATTATTGAGATTTCCAGTCTATGCAAACAGTATTTTTCTCAGTTTATTTAGATATTTTAAAATTTCTAATCAGTGTTCAACATATAGATCTTGTATGTATTTCATTATATATATACATAAGTATTATTTCATATAATTTTAAATGATTCTTCTAAAAAAATTCAATTTCCAGTTGTTCATTGCTATTATATAGTTCTATGTGTGTGATTGATTTTATATCCTCTGACTTACTAAACTCATTTATTAGTTCTAGCAGACAATTGTATTTTATTTGTATAGAGAAAGTTTTCTTAATGTTTCTTCATTCTATATTTCTTTCCTTTCTTTTTCTTGCCTTATTGCACTGTATGAGGTTTCTAGTATTATGGTGAATAGGAGTAACAACTGAAGTCATTCTTTCTTGATTCCTGGTGTTAGGGGCAGAGCAGTGAATCTGTTGTCCTGGGCAAAAAAAGGATGAGTTGGTCACCCTAAGCTTTACAACCCAACTCCTCTGTCTCCAAAATCCCATTTTCACCCCTTTCCCACATGGGGGAACACTCATTGCTTAACTTCATGTTAATCTCTGTCCTGGCATCTCACCAAAACAATGAATGAGAGGAAGACAAAAGAGGAAGTGAGGAAGCCAGCTGGGGAGGTGATTGTATCACTCCATGAGAGATGTGAGATTGGCAGGCCTAGAGTAGTGGGAGTAAAGGCAGAAGAGAAATGGACACATTCATGATTTTTTTTAGATATTAGGCTAACCACTCTTAATTTTGGATGAGATTATGGATTATGAGGCCGTTTCAGTGTTGAGTTTGAACAGTTAAGTGAATTGTGGCATCGTTTAGTGAAATGAGGAAGGTAATGACAGCTCAGCATGTCCTCCACTCAGTGGTGAATATGTGAGAAGAGATTTCAAATGGACATAGAGTTCTAGTGCTCCAGAAAGGCATAGCTTAGTGTACAGATTTGGGAAGCAGAGACATCCAGGTTCCAGTTAATGTCAAAGGAGTACATGGGCTCGCCAGAGGAGAGTGTAAGAAACAGTTGGTGCTGAAGCTTTCCTGGGGGTTTCAAGTCCTTCTGAGAATCTGATGAAAAGCTCAAAACTCTATTTTTAGAAAAATAGCACATTTTTATACCTATTTATATATTAGTTTCCCATGGCTCCTATAACAAAGGAGTCCTAAGAAAACTTGGTATGTTAAAACAACAGAGACATCTTGTCTCATGGTTCTGGAGGCTAGCAGTCCCAAATCCAGGTGTTGGCAAGGCCGTGGTCCCTCTGAAATCTGCAAGGGAAGCTTCTTCCTGGCCTCCTCCTCTCTTGTAGTGGCTGTCAGGCCTGGGCATCCTTTGACTGGCAGTTGGATCACTCCAGTCTCTGCCTCAGATGCCACTCGTGCCTCTGCGCTCTGTGTCTCTGCCCTTTTCTTCTAAAGTATTGGAGATCAATCATACTGATTAAGAGCCCACCTTACTCTGATATGACCTCATCTTAGTCAGTTACATCCGCAATAACTCTGTTTTTAACAAGGTCACATGGTGAAGTAGTTTGGACTTCAACATACATTATGTGTGTGTGTGTGATACACGATTTAACCCACAACAACTTCAGCCCATTGTAAGGATTCAAAAATTGCTTGAAGCCCAACCTCCAAAGGTATAACAAAGGAACTCACCAACACTTGGAGGATGAGCACAGGAAGAGACCAGGACAGAGAGAATGAAGAGAAACAGAAACAGCAGAAACTTGTGTCCTATTTCAGGAAGTCTGGGGGAAAAGAAATCAACCAGAGGTCGCGCAAAGTTCTAAAAAGGTTCGCCTGGAAACCAGGAGAGAGTATCTTCTTTCCCAAAGGCAGGTCCACACAGTGCTGCTGGTGATGCTTATTGCCAGTAGTAAGTGCTAACATTTTTGGCTTTTGTGGATGTTTGGCACTTTTTCTAAGCACTTTTCATTTACCAACAACAACTTTATTATCCTCCCCATATTATAAATGAGGAAACTAGGGAGTTGAAATATTAATAGCTTCCTTACAGTGATAAAACTGGCAGGTCAAAGACTTCTCAAACCTTCACAATATTTAAACTGAAACTGTTGGTTCTGCCTGTCGGTACCTCCCCATGCATGCATGCTCAGTTGTGTCCAATTCTTTGCAACCCTATGGACTGTAGCCTGCCAGAGTCCTCTCTCCATAGGATTTCCAGGCAAGAATACCAGAGTAGGTAGGCTACCATTTCCTTCTTCAGGGAATCTTTCCAACCCAGGAATTGAACCTACGTCTTCTGTGTCTCCTGCATTGCAGGTGGATTCTTTACTGCTTGAGCCATCAGGGGAGCCCTATGCCTCCCCATTCTTCTCCATTTCAGTCATTAAGTAAATCCCCAAATCACTGATTGTTTTTTAACCAAATTAGCTCATCTCTTCATCTCATTTTAGGAATGAAATAGATTCATTTTCCTGATCATCTAGACTAGAATATGTAGTCATCGATTTCTCTCGCCTTTTTCAAAATTAAATCAGTAACCAAATGTTAATCTCTTGTCTAAACCGTGCCAGTGGTTCTGCATGGCCCTTAGGATAATAAAGCTTTGATCGGGCTCTTGTCCGCCTTTTCAGCCTCATCTCCTAAGATGTTCTGTGTGGCATACTCTTTCTCCAGAGTACCATAACCACCCCATGTCCCGTGTCTTCCCTCTTCCCTTTGCTCTGTCTGTAATGGCTTTTCCTCTTGGCGACTGGTGACCTCTCTTAGTATTTAAGCACCCAACTCATAGTCACATTCTCTTATGAGACCTTTTATGAAGTCTTGTGTGAATTACCAAAGGCAAAACCAAAGTAAAGAGGACACGAGCTTTGCCTTTAACATGCATTTAATTTTATTGAGGTCTGAGAATGTGAAAGGGAGAGGAAACGGGTAACTTGAATAAAGAACATAGTGATGCTGACAACAAATTGTTACAGAATTTAAAGAAGGAGATAAAACATCTTGCTAGAGTACCATTCACTCAAAACCATATTACACTGCCAGTGTAAATCACCCACCTCTCAAAAACAGAGCTTTTGAAGATATGTGGTGAAGAACTTTATGCTGTTCTGCTAATGTCACACTTACCATCTTGCGTATTTAGCTTTTGTTTTTAATCTGCTCTTTTCAGTAAGCCTCATTAGTTCCTGGGTTATTTATACAGTTCTTATCTACCCTTAAGCATTTATTTTTCTGAGTGCTTATTACCTTAAAAATAATGCCTTCAATTATATAACCAAAGCAGATGACAGCAGATTTCATTAAGAAGTTTACTTTTTGTTCACTTTTATATTATTCGTTTTTCATAATTTGATATTACTTAAGATGAAGTGTAAATATCACAATTAGTATATTTGATGGTTTTCTTGAATGGATATTGTGAGTTTTTTCTAAAAGACTGTTAATTGTGTCATTTTAGATAAAACCAAGGACCCCTAAACCCTAGAATTTTGATAATTTTACTGCCTTTATGGCCCAGTTTCTCTTTTAGGCAAGTTATATAAAAGATATTTTGTTTGTTTGCTTTTTAGATTTTGTTAACAGCTTCCCTGCAGATTTTGTATCCCATCCTTTTAAATGTAGTGACAGATAAAGATAGGTTATAATTGCATTTCAAGCAAAATCAATAAAACAAAGCACTGTGCTGTGCTGTGCTTAGTCGCTCAGTCATGTCCCATTCTTTGCGACTCCATGGACTGTAGCCCACCAGCCTCCTCTGTCCATGGGGATTCTCCTGGCAAGAATACTGGAGCAGGTTACCATTCCCTTCTCCAGGGGATCTTCCTGACCCAGGAATAAAACCAGGGTCTTTTGCATTGCTGGTGGATTCAAACAAAACAAAAGAAAAAATAAGTAGTATTTTGGCGTTATTTGTTATTTGTTATCTATCTTTAAAATGTCACAGAACTCCATCCTCTGTGTTCTGTGACTTACTGTATGTACTGTAGTTACGTCAATACATACAGTCTTTTATAATTATTTACTTAATTACTTCCTTCTCTGTCTCCTCCAGTATTTATAACTCCTAGCATATAGAGACCACTTGTATGTTTGTACATCCTTAGCGCTGTGCTCAGAAATATCACTCACCTGACTGAATGAATGCCTGGAATTTTCCCTACCTTATGAATGTCATTAACTACTTCAGTATCTACATGTGAGTTAAGAACATCAGAAAAAGTAACAGCTTCCACTGATGTTTGAAGAACTTCAAATGAAAAATAAAATGTTCCCAAAACTAAAATGGAATTCAGTTGGAAAATGATGAAAATGCCATACAATTTTTCAAGGGTCATTTATTGTTTAGAACAACAAAGGCTGATGTTGTTAGCCCATGGTTGTTTTATTATATTCTTTCTTACCTATGTAATGCCCAACTTCTGTGAAATCTCTGGGAAATTTGATTCATATATTATCATGCACAATTTCCCGTTCTTTAGCACATCTGGAATTTTCATCCCAGTTCACATGTAGCACACAGACAAGGTTTATTTTTGAAAATGGAAGTTTAGTTACCAGGAAACAATGCAAGTAGCAAGCATAGACCAATACATGACAGATGGAAGCTGCAAATTTCCCACTTGGCTGAAGTTCTTCTCTTTGGAAAGTCTTTCTACTCGTTCTCAATAGTTGAAAACATAGAGAATTCTTCAGTCCTGGCTTCCCTGGATTTAAAATGTTGTGTTCAATTTAAATTTGGCCCAGTGGTGAAGAATCCACCTGCAGGCAACACAAGAGACTCGGTTTCAATCCCTGGATTGGGAAGGGGATGGTTACCCATTCTCGTATTGTTGCCTGGGAAATCCCATGGACAGAGGAGCCTGGCCAGGTACAGATCATGGGGCCACAAAAAGTTGGACCCAATTGAGCAACACACACACACACACACACACACACACTCACTCACACTCAATAAAGTTGTTAATTGTTCACATAATTTATTATAAAGGAAAGGGGGAGAAAGGAAATGTCTGAAATTCACCGTATTTCTTATGAAACATTTCTGAAAAATTTGCATTCATTTCTCTTTTAACTTCATTTCCTCTCAAGTTCTTCAAAATGAGATGACTTATACTGGGAAATACGAGGCTTCCCAGGTGGCTCTGTGGGTAGAGAATCTGCTTGCAATGCAGGAGACCTGGGTTTGGCCACTGGGTTGAGAAGATCCCCTGGAGGAGGGCATGGCTATTCACTGGAGAATCCCATGGACAGAGGAGCCTGGTGGCCTACAGTTCACAGGGTCACAAAGAGTTGGGCGTGACTGAAATGACTGATCATGAGCACAAGAATACTGGGAAATATTGCTTAGCTGCACAGCTCCAGTTTAAACACTGAACCTCTGCTCGCCACTCAGTATTTATTTTCCCAATATCAGTTGAAATATCATATGAGGATGGAGTTTTGCAAATGGCAATTCTGCAGAAAACTGTTAATAGTATTTTTGTCTTTCATGTATTTCCTAGAATGGTTGGTTTTATTTCAATTAATATGTTTATGTCTTCATAGGGTTTCATAATACTAATATAACACGAGCAAAGTAAATATCATAGAAATGACGTAAAAACTGAAAACTGAACCTTTTAAGGATACTGCAAGATTTTCTTCACTTTGTCACATTAAGAGGAAAAACAAAACACAAATAAAAGCTGGTGTGAGCTGCTAACTCCCCTATAAGATTCCAAGTGACTCAGTGGTAAAGAATCAGCCTGCCAATGCCCGAGATGCAAGAGGCGTGGGTTCAATCCCTGGATTGGGAAGATCCCCTGGAGTAGGAAATGGCAACCCACTCCAGTATTCTTGCCTGGAAAATTATATGGACAGAGGAGCCTTGTGGGCTCCAGTCCATGCCGTTGCAAAGAGTCATACACAACTGAGCACAGCACACACACACACAAGATAAAATACATTCATTCATTCATTCAGCTATTATGCTTTAATTGTTTTTAGGTGCTGAACACTTAAATGATCAGGAAAAAACAAAGTTTTCTTGAGTACATAAAACTAGTCGAACGGGGAACTTCCTTAGTGATTGAGTGGCTAAGACTCCATGCTTCCAATACAGGGGGCCCAGGTTTGATCCCTGGTCGGGGAACTAGATCCTGCATGCCACAGTGAAGATCCCATATGCTGCCTGCCACAATAAAGACTGAAGATCCCATGTGCTACAACTAGATATGGTGCAGTCAAATAAATAAACAATAAATATTTAAAACAACAACAACAAAAATTAGTTGAACAGGAGATGTATGAAAATAAAAGAATAAAAAAAAGTATAAGATACATCCTATACTGTGTATCAGTTGTTGAGGAAGAAAGCTATATATGTCATCTTCCTGAAAAAATATGAATTATGAATTGTTTTTGAAATAAGTAAGGGATATGATGGAAAGATAGGAAATCAGTGGATTTGTTCTGTACAGAAATTATAGAACAAAAGCCTGGTTTGAGTATTGTTTAATTGGTATTTTTTCCGCATCTACCACGTAGAAGAGTGTATTGAATGGATGTCTGCTAGACTTTGAAATCTAGAGCTGTTTTTCAGCTTTATATGTATTTTTCAAACTAAAACTTAAGAAAAATACAGCAAAGGTTTACTAAAATCTTAAAATAGAATGCTTTCCTTTACCCTTTTCCAGTTATTATTTTGTTTATAATTTATTCTGCATAAAAGAATAGGATGCTTTCACTAGTGTAACTCCTCAGATATTACACTTCAAAACAAATTATCTGCCTGTCCTTTGGTAGCTTTATTTCTGAAAATTACGATTACACTAATGAAAAGTCTTTTGTCAATTACCTGGGTATTGATAAATTTGATTCCAGTGTTATTTCATGATCTGTGATTAATTTTAAAAAAATCTATCTTTAGGAAACTAATATTATACTAATTAATTCCCTACATGTAATAGAAATTCAGCGCTTTTTGTTCTTCCCAAAGTTATTGCAATGAAACTCACTATAATTTTTGCTGCTAATGTAGTTTAGTGGACAGTTTTTTATTAATTGGAAATTCTTATTTATTTAGGATAAATGAATTTAAGCCTAATGAAGTACTTCATCCCAATATGAAAATATAAGCATTTGCATTTAGTACCAGCATCTCATAGTATGGGCTTTACTGTTGGCTTAGACAGTAAAAAGTAAGTAAGTAAGTGTTAGTTCTTAGTCATGCCCGACTCTTTGCAACCCCATGGACTGCAGCCCACCAGGCTTCTCTGTCCATGTGATTTTCCAGACAAGGATACTGGAGTGGGTTGCCATTTCCTTCTCCAGGGGATCTCCCAACCCAGGGATCGAACCCAGGTCTCCTGCACTGCAGGCAGATTCTTTACCAACTGAGCTACAAGGGAAGCCTGTGACGATAAAAAGGCTGCCTGCAATCAGGAGACCTGGGTTTGATCCCTGGGTTGAGAAGATCCCCTGGAGAAAAGAATGGCTACCCACTCCAGTATTCTTACCTGGAGAACTCTATGGACAGAGGAGCCTGGCAGGCCGCAGTCCCTGGGGTCTTAAAGAGTGGGACACAACGGAGTGACTAACACTTTCATTTCACTTCTCGTAGTATAGCGCTGTGTTAACCACCTTTATCTATTCGCAGTGGAATTCATGTTAAATGGTATGAAGTACATACTAATAACACAGGAGTCATTCTCCACACTTCTCCCTTTACCCTGATGTCTAGTTTGCTCCCGAGTCTGGCTCACTTTGCCTCTTAATATCCCTCAACTCATTATGCTTTTGTCCATCCTGCCATCTCCTGGTCCAAATCATTGTTTCCTCTCTTGTCACTGTAGTGTCTCCCCACACTGCTGCCCACCCCTACTTGGATCCCTGTCATCTCTTCTCTAGTCTGCAGAGGGCTCTTTCTAGGGCATATTCCTTGTTAACTTGGGTTTCCAATTTAAAACATGTCAGGGGGCTCTCTGTATTTTTAGAATAAACTTTAGAACTCTTGAGTGTGGCCTATAAAGCCATATGTGGCTCATCTCCTCCCAGATCCTTAGGACACACTTCATGCCCTCCCTCTCCACTTTGCCCTCCACCTTTGCTGCTCAGATTACAGTCATACTTATCTTCAATCCTTTGACCTCTATAGGCTCTTTCCTGTCATATGCTGGTCTTTTTTCTGATCTTTTTTTTTCCTCTAATGTTTTTATGTATTTATTTGTTTATTGGCCTTTTGATGCAGCATTTGGGATCTTAGCTCCCTCACCATGGATTGAACCTGTGCCTCCCCTTCAGTGGAAGTGTGGATTCTTAACCACTGGCCCATCAGGGAAGTCCCCTCATGTTTTAGATGTCAGTAAAAATATAATTTCTTCAGAGAAGACTTTCTTGACGACCCTTGTCAGGTTCTCCCATTAAAGAATCAGAGCAGGGTACCTTGTCCTCACTGAAATGTTTTATAAGTCAGAGCTTGAGCCATGACTGTTGACTATTTTATTGCTGGGTATGGGCCTCACTGGTGGCTCAGTGGTAAAGAATCCACCTGCCAAAGAGGAGGTGTGGGTTCTATCCCTAGATCAGGAAGATCTTGTGGAGAAGGAAATGGCAACCCACTCCAGTATTCTTGCTGGAAAATCCCATGGATGGAGAAACCTGGTGGACTGTAGTTCATGGGGTCACAAGAGAGAGTTGGACGAGACTTCGAGACTAAACAGCAACATAGGACCTAATAAGAAAAATAATAGGCAGTCAATAAAAATTTATTAAGTCTGTGAACAATAAAAATACTTTTCATTTTAAATATTATGAATATGAGCTATTTAAAAGACAGAACCAACCCATCTCATGGAGTTTATGATGGAGTATCTCTTACAATCAGAGGAAAAGGGATAGAAGCTTAAATGTTCATAGATTATGGGGTCAAACTCCTATTCAGTTGTAACTCTAAATAATTTTGTAATATTTCACCACAGATTAATCATATTTCCTTGGGATATTGTTGTATATGATATTGTTAGCTATAGAAAATGACATGGACAATTAAGCTGTTTATCATTTTTAAGTCCCCTTCTCTGTCCCCACCTCCCAAATGCCATCAGTTGCTCTGGGTAGATAACAACCCTAAGATCTGGTTCTATATTTAATCTCAGAGAGATTGAAGAAGCTTGTTTACTCCTGAGGATTAAACATAAAGACCTTTTAAGAAGCAAAAAGTAGTGCTAAATCCAGGGAGCTGTGTCTCTTTTGGAAAGAAGATTGAAACCACACTTAAAAGAGGGAAAGGAAATGAGATAAGATCTTGAAAAAGTTTGTAGGGAGAAATGAAAACAGGCAGAGTCCAGTCTTTATCTTTTCGAGCAACCTGCCATGCTTCAACTTCTGAGCATCTGAGAGCCCAAATCAGATCTCCTCTGGACCCTGGTTTTGATACTGATAAATGTTGTTTTCACAACTTGCTGTTGCCAAATATGTTTTCTCTGAATTACCCAGAGGACAAATACAGTCCTCCTTTCTTTTTTTCTAATTAATTTTGAAATTATCATGCCTCAAGCACAGGCCACCCTGGTTGGGAATAACTTTTAGTAGCTATATGAGCCAGTATTTGAGTGTATCCATGGGCTATTTTGGGGTTATAATGGTGTTGTTTAAGACTGCCACAATGAGTCTGAGGATTAGACATCAGTTTGAGGACATGGCAAACCATGTTGTGTCTTTCCAAAAGCTTTTGAAGGAATAGGCCTGCTGTCCCAATGCTTGTGAGTCTGCAAGCTATTTAGTAGTAATAATGCTCCTGTTTTCTCCAAATTTAGCCTAGTTTGGTCAAATACCTGGCATTGTCTTTTGAACTCATATAAAGTGAAAATGGGCTTTCTGGGTGGTGCTGGTGGTGAAGAACCTGCCAGCCAATGCAGGAGACATAAGAGACATGGGTTCGATCCCTGGGTTGGGAAGATTCCCTAAAGGAGGTCATGACAACCCACTCCAGTTATTCTTGCCTGAAAAATCTCATGGACAGAGGAGCCTGTTGGGCTACAGTCCATAGTGTCACAAAGAGTTGGACACAACTGAGGCGACTTAGCACAAAGTAAAAATCAGACTGAAGGATCTTGAACAAGATATTTTAAAAATAAAGGATAGTCCACAGGATCAAGTGAGACTGGGCTTGTGTTATACATTCTTTAGCTACCGTAGATGCCTAATAATCATTATATGATATGCTGAGATGCTTCATGACCCATGTACACCTTCTGAATCATCAAAAAGTTCACCATTTAAAAAAAATATTATTAAATGTATTTTGGCTTTAAATTCCTGGGCCTTTGTTAATCCTTGTGTTTTGTATTTGCATATTTAATTAAATATATTCTACTATCTTTGGATTCCTTGATTGTTGTTTGACCTCATGTTTTAATAGGTAGCCTAGCAGGATAGTTATGAGCTTGGCTGGTTGGGGCCAAAACACAAAAATCTGAATCCCTGCTCTGCTGCTTGCTTAGCCAGTGGCTAAGCCAGTACTTTATGACTTAACCAATACTTAACTGCTCTGTGCTCACAGAGGAATGATCAATGTACCTATCTCTTTAAATGAATTAATACACACAAAACACTGAGAACAGTGTCAATATCTTAGTAAGAGCAAATATACTGATATTATAATCATCATACTCATTACTGTATAACATTCTTATTGTTTTTACTAGAATGCCTATGATATGCAGGCCATTTTGCTGGCAATGAGTGATAGTGAGTAACCTGAAGAATTAGCTTCTACCCTCCAAGAGCATGAATCCAGTGGGCAGAGACAGATTTGTAGCAAGTAAACAAAAATAAGGTAATATCTAAAGTAAACAGAATGAATAAGTTACTATGGTTTTGGATAAGAGGAGAGAACTATTTCATAGAGGATGACCAAGGATGGCCAGCCTGAGTTGTATTTTCATATGTCATTTCTAGATTGAAAGAGAGCTGATTATGGTAAGAAGAGGAACAGAGTTGCTTTTCAGGCAGAAAAAAAGCCTGAGGACTAAGAGTCTTAAGGAGGAAGGCCTTTGCTGAGCTCTAGTAAATGAAATTGGGGTATTATAGCTGGAGTTAGAGAGAGGAAAAGGGAGAGAAACAAAGTGAGGTGGAAGGAGGCAACAGGAGCCAAATCATGGACTTAGCAAGCCTTCAGGAAGCTTCCTGAACTCAGCAAGAGTTCAGTCTTAAGTTCAACAGAAGGTATTACAGTCATCACTGATGCTTTAAAATTCTAGAACATTTTTGTCTGCCATGTTGAAAAGTGGATTGGGGGTGAAATGGTGAAGCACCAATTGGAGTTTTTAAATGGTCTTAGTGAGAAAGCAAATGGTTCAAAATGTTGGCAGTGGTGAGTAAGAGAAGGCTGATATATATGGAACATGGAAGTAAAGAGGGGGAAGAAAAATGAAAGATGATTCTCAGTTATCTGGCTTGAGTAGCCAAGGGATATAGTTGTGCCATTACTGAAAAAAGACAAGGTGTGTATTAAACTTGAGCAGTAGGAGAGAGGATGGAATAGAGAACTCAGTTTGGGATTAAGATTAAGAGTCTGACAAAAATAATGTTATAAAAGTGTAATTGGAAATAAGAATTTGAAATTATAGATAAGGTGAGGGATGGAGTTAGAAATTTAGGAGATATCACACAGATGATATTTAGAACCTTAGGGATGGCCAGGTTGATCTACAAAAGGAATGTAGAGAAAAAATGAGGATGCTAGGAACTTACTCTCAAGTGTCTCCAGCATTTAGAGGAAGATACAGATAACCATTTCTCATTACTTTGGATACATGAAGTGGAAGTGTTAGTCACTCAGTCATGCCTGACTCTTTATGACTTTGTGGACTGTAGCCTGCGAGGTCCCTCTGTCCATGGAATTTTCCAGGCAAGAATACTGGAGTGTATAGCTATTTCCTTCTCCAAGGGATCTTCCTGACCAGGAATCAAACCTGGGTTTCCCACATTGTAGGCAGACTCTTTACCATCTGAGAATGATTGCACTGTCACATTGCAATCCTGTAAATATCAGTATATTGCTAGACAATATGGTGATACTGTATAGTATGTGATATTGTGACATTATGCTGACATGGAAGAACTATAAATGCTATTCCCTTTCTTTTTCATTGCTTTGTTTTGGTCTCTGAATGCAATTCACTTTCCCAAAATATAAAGAATAATATTAATGAAATATATCCTAGACATATGTCATAGTAAGTGACATATGTCATAGTAAATATAATAATTAGATGTTAGAAACATCAGTTTATATGTTACTCTGACTAATAGTACTTCCCACTATAAAGGAAAAAGAAAAAATAACTTGGTAATTAGTTGAGACATTTAGATTCTACAGGTGACCACTTACATATTATATTTGGTATATTTTTTCTTTCATAAGTACTATTTTGAGAAATAAAGCATTGAAAGCTAAGGGACATTCATGTCCATAAGAAAATTTCATAAAACCCAGATAAAATTACCTGAATGCAAAAAGAGAAAGGAGGTACTGGATCTGAGACATGAGTCTGAATTTTGTCAGAGAGGATGTAGTGAGAGAGTATTTGTCATTTCTTATGACTTAAAGCCCCCATGGTCGTGGTAATTGGAGTAGGGGGCATTACAGGGATCTTAAGACAATGGGCGTTTGGTCTCAACCAAACTAAGTACTCAAGGCCTCCTGGAGCATCTGGGGCCATCATCATCTTTCTACCCAGGTGTCTTCTGGGACTGAACAAGGAGTCAGGGTCTCCCTTGCTGTCACAAGTCGTAATGTAAAGGAACAGGAAAATATGCATGTGTGTGCACTTCTGTGAGAGGTGTATTAGACTAATTCAGCTTCTTCCATTGCCTTTCAGTGAGGGCTTTGTGTATAGACTTCTTTCTGATTTCACAAGTATGATCACCTTTAAACACAATCATCATGGAAAGAGAATAGAGGCGTAATGGGACAAGCTTTGAGTTGGGCTTAAAGAGTAGCATAATTCAATGAAAGGAGGTAATCTGATCATATCCAGGCTCAGGAAGAGAATGAGGAGTCATTACATTGACTTCAGAGACACTGTTCACTTTATTAAATACATTCAGGCTTATGGCATAAAGCCACGTGGAGTTTTTCAAGGAAATTATTATTTTTGAGTATCAAAGAATGTCTGAAGTTCAGGCTGCTCTGGTAGCTTTCAAATATTTAGCCAAAACAAAATTATCCACATGACAAATAGATTTTAATTGTTTAAAAAGGCAAGTAATCAATCAGGATGTTTTGTTGAACACAACTAGAAAATCAGGAAGGTATCAGTCAGGAGATTAGCAGGCATAGGAATGTGGGGAACCATTTCTTTGATACCAAACTGTTTTTGTTGTTCAGTAACTCAGTCATGTCTGACTCTTTGTGACACCATGGAATGCAGCATACCAGGTATCCCTGTCCTTCACAGCCTCCTGGAATTTGCTTAAACTCATGTCCGTTGAGTCGATGGTGCCATCCAACCATCTCATCCTCTGTCACCCTTTCTTCCTCCTGTCCTTAATCTTTCCCAGCATCAGGGTCTTTTCTAAGGAGTCAGCTCTTCTCATCAGGTGGCCAAATATTGGAGCTTCAGCTTCATCATCAGTCTTTCCAATGAATATTCAGGGTTAATTTCCTTTAGGATTGACTGGTTTGATCTCCATGATGTCCAAGGAGCTCTCAAGAATCTTCACCACAGTTTGAAAGCATCGATTCATAAAGATTCAGTCTTCTTTATACCAAAATACAAACTAGCAAACCTTTAATATAAGGAGCAGTAAACTTGCATTTGGATGATGACCAAGGAGTGTCCCAGGTCAAATGCCCTACCATGTATCTGAAGAAACAGCTAGAATTAGAATGGGTTTTGCAACCAGCAATCACATAGATACTCTTGCTATAGAAGCAACTGTTTGCACCCGAAGGGAATTTTTCTATGTTGTTACTATTGTTTAGTTGCTAAGTCATGTCCAACTTTTTGCAACCCTATAGACTGTAGCCCACCAGGTTCCTCTGTACATGGGGATTCCCCAGGAAAAAATACTGGAGTGGGTTGTCATCTCCTTCTCCAGGGGATCTTCCCAACCAGGAGATCAAGCCCATACCTCCTGCAATGGCTGCTGGGTTCTTTACCAGTGAGCCACTAGGCAATCCCATATTGTTCCATATCCTTGGGAATAATTGTATGATTTTGTTTTTTGGAGTATTACCTTTTAACAAGAGAAATAAAACTTTGTAGAAGCATAGGAATTAGAGAGGGGGAGAGTATCTTCATACTGTTTTCTATACTGGCTATACCAATTTATATTCCCACCAACAGTGCAGGAGGGTTCCCATTCCTCCATATCTTCCTCAATTCTTATTTGTTGTCTTTTTTGATAACAGCCATTCTGACAGGTATGAAGTAATAGCTCACTGTGGCTTTGATTTGCATTTCACTGATGATTAATGACATTGAGCATCTTTTGAGTGGTGATGTGCCTGTAGCCATCTGCATATATTCTTTGGAAAAGTGTCTTCAGAAACAGACAAAAAAAAGTTACAGAAAAACAGATTGGACTTGTGGTTACCAGAGGTAGGGTATGGGCAGGGGAATTAGACATACATGTTCAAAAGGTACAAAATTCCAATTATAAAATGTAAATAAGTATCAGGGATAACATAAAACATGATTAATATAATTAACACTGCCTTATGTTGTATATGAAAGTTGTTAAGAGAGTAAATCCTAAGAGTTCTCATCACATGGCAAAAGCTTTTTGTCTGTTTTTTTAATTTTGAATCTGTATGAGATGATGGATGTTCATTCAGGTTATTTTGGTAACCATTTCATAAAGTATGTGAGTCAAATAATTATGCTGTACATTTTAAAGTTACATAGTGTTGTATGTCAATTATATCTCAATAAAAATGGAATGGAATAAAATTACATAAACTTTAGGAAAGGAAAAACAGGATCTGTAATGAGTGACAATGATGACCACACTGTCATGCAATTATGAAAAAAGCATTGCATTGTGAACACAAACAACCCTATGCAAGATATCTAAAATCAGAGTTGAATTCATGTTAATCTACTGTTTTATTTTCTGAGGACAAAGTCACATTTTTATCTGGTCTGTGGAAAATCTATTATGTTCCTGAATCTTCAAAAAGAAACCTTTTGTTTATCCTATTATTTCTTTGATTACTCTTCCTAAGTAATTACTTTTTATAGTACAATCTATATATTAAGTTATATACATATATATATATATATTAAGTTCTATATATTGTTACATTAGAATAACTTAAATATGAAGTTAAAGGCAAACTATGAAAGGTAATAACCACCTGCCTCTGTTCTTTTTATTAAAGATCTTGTGCATTTGATAATTTTTCCTTCAAGTTGTTATATTAAAATAGGTCTTTTATTTTTGGCATTTCATTTCTATATGAAAGACAGCACATTCAACAGATTGCCAAATGCTGTCTTTGCCAGCTAAATCTAAGATGCAACATTTATGAGATGCAAGCATTATGATTACTGTGGTGTTTTGTTTTTGTCCATTTATAAGCTAGAGCACTGCAAAACAATGCAAATACAACTTAGTATGGGAACCATGTCTTTCTCATTCACTGCCTGGCAGAAAATTACCTTCATTGTTGAGTGAAAGTAGAGAATTTCCTTTTACTGTGCAGAGTGATGGCTTAAAAGAGAAGGTGACTTTAGCAAGCAAGAAAGAATACTGAAAAAGCTATATTAAGGATCAATTGTAAAGTAATGGCCTTTCCTTTCAGGCAGCCAGTAAAGCAAGAGAGACAAGTCCTAGGAAAAAAGTGTCCGCTGTTGGGCTGTGTTTACTGAAGGAGATGCAGAAGACTATTGAATTTAAAGATGCAATGTGTGGAAGGAGAATATGAGTTGTCTACAGCTGTGGTTTTCAATGTGTGATCAACTAACAACATCTCAGTCACCTGAGAACTTGTTAGAAATGCAAATTCTCTCCCTTAGTTGAGTCCTAGTAAATCAGAAAGTTTGTTTTCACAAGCAGGGGTCATTCTGATGCACACCTGAAACCAAGAATCACTGGTCTGAACTGGGATATTTGTCAGAATTGCCCAAGTGAATGGCCTACATTAATTAGATTGACTGAAGAACTGTCAAAAAACTTCAGCCTGAATCGAATCTTCCTTAATGGACTTATCGATATGCTTAAGTGAAATATTTAGGACCCCTACCCCAATGAATTCTTTGAAAGGATCCAGTTTCTACTTGAAGAAACTGTTGAGATCTGAGCACTTCAAAAGTAAAACATTTTTAAAGGAACTGACTCTTATGTTTGATGATGATCAGAGATCTGTAGGAAGAATACAGTGGGAAACTGCTTATTCCTTGTGTACAAACTTGCTTCTATAAAATGCCTTACATTTACTTGCTTACACGTGTCTATTTTTAAAAAGGGCAGTTTGTATTCCTGTAGACAGAAGTCTAAAGTTACAAATTATTCAACAATAGGTAAAATATGTTGGCTTAAATGCATGGTAGAGTATAATTGACCTTGTTACACTATTTAACGATAGCAGATTTTGACTGGAGTATATCTATTTCATGGGCTTCCTGGATGGCTCAGCGGAAAAGAATCTGCCTGCAATGCAGGAGACATGGGAGACTTAGGTTTGATCCCTGGGCCAGGAAGATCCCCTGGAGAAGGAAATGGCAACCCATTCTGGTATTCTTGCCCAGAAAATCCCATGGAAAGGGGAACCTGTTGGGCTACAGTCCATAGGGTCTCAAAAAGTCAGATATGACTGTGTACACACACACACACACACACACACACACACACACACACACCTCCTTCAGTGCCCCCAGAAACTGACTTTGAGTAAAGGATTCCAGTACAGTAATTTATTTATTTAAGGGTTTCCCTGGTGGCTCAGAAAGAATATGCCTGCAATGCAGGAGACCTGGGTTCTATTAGGAGATAATCCCAAGAAGCATCCATAGAGGTGCTTGAGACTGATCAGGGAGCTAACAACAGCTCCTATTGTTACTGGGACCTTGTGGGATGCAATGTAAAACCCATCTCAGAGATTCTGCTGGAAGGTCTAAGGAAAATGGAGTATTTACCCGGGACATTGTCAGCTGCTGTCTGTCATTGGTTTGGGGTTGGTAGAAGTTGGTTCTATGGCCTGCCGTGTTACTCTGGAATCTAGAGAAAGCCCAAGGGAAGAGTCCTCATGCTGACGTTGAACCAGTCCATGGATTGAAAAGAAGTTCTGAGAAGATGTGGATTGGGTGCAGCCCCAACTGCTGAGCAGTAGAGCTGGTGAAGGGCAGGTGGCAGGCCAGCCCCCTAAAAGAGGAAGTGGAGTAGATGCTCAAAAAACTCCAACTCAAAACCAAAAAGGGATTCCTGGGGTTCTCAAAGGGATACTCGGTCTGCTTCACAGTGCTGTCCAGGCATGATCTGGCTTCAGGCATCCAGGAGCATTTATTTAATGTTCACCTGCCCTTGACATTGCGATCCACCCCAGGATGATAATGAAAGCAATATGGTTCCTGGCCTGAGGCATTTGACAAGCTGGTCTGGAGGCAGGAAGCAGAAAACTAGAGCTCCAGGCTTCTGTTCAAAATGACAAATGCAGACTATAAAAAGGAAGACCCTGGTGTTTATAGAGGCAACAAATTAAATGCAACCTGCCTGGGTTTGATTTGATGCCCATTCCTATTACCATGTGCTGACACTTCCCAGAAAGTTACCCTGTGAGTTTCCAAAGGTATTTTGATATTCTGCCCTGCCAGAACACCATGCTTGGTGTAATGTTGGCTGTGCATTTTTATGAAATGTTAGAATTATTAATTCATGGTAATTGAAAAAGGTGCTAGTGATAACTGCTTTGTCTTTTATTGCTTTCAGTTCCAAATGTGACCTGTTGTTATTCCCATTCCCACTTCTCTTCCTGCTCTGTTAAGTGTATAAAGTTGAAAACCATAAATCACACTGTCCTTTTGATCCACGTGAACCTAACAGGCCAAATGACTATACTTTACTTAATCATTTTACAAAAAAAAATTAACTCCATTTCCTTCTTATAAACAAATGTGCAAGGTTCTCACAATAAATTAGATTTTTATAAGAGTTGTAAACTTTGGTTTTAGTGGGTAGACTAAAAAGTGTTTAAATAAATTTGGAAATAAGTAAAATAATTATTTTTCTCATTGAAGTATATTATAGTTACTTTTAAACTGCTTTTCATTTTTTCAACTCTTAAGCCACTTCCAGTATACTCATCTTTACAGTGTTTTCCTTGTAAAGCTCTGTTATTCAGATTCTTAATACTAATAGCCCAGAATTCTTTTCCCAACCTCTCCCCCGTCTCTCTCTTTTAGTGTTTTATTTTTAATTTTATTTTTTAATATATTGAATAGATATACCTGGTGAATATTTCAGAAGATGGATGATAATCATCAGTCATGTGACTGTGGGATCATTCTTGTTCCCAGCCAAAGGTGCCCAGTTTGGGAGTATTAAAATAGAAAGGTCAGTTTTCGTTCCAATCTCAAAGAAAGGCAATGCCAAAAAATGTTCAGACTTCCTCAAAACTGCCCTTATTTCACACGCAAGCAAAGTAATGCTCAAAATTCTTCAAGCTCGACTTCAACAGTATGTGAACTAAGAACTTCCAGATGTTCAAGCTAGATATAGAAAAGGCAGAGGAACCAGAGATCAAATTGCCAACATCCATTGGATCATAGAAAAAGCAAGAGAGTTCCAGGAAAACATCTACTTCTGCTTCATTGATTACCTTAAAGCCTTTGCCTGTGTGGATCACAACAAATTGTGGAAGATTCTTCAATAGATGGGACTAACAGACCAGCTTATCTGCCTTCTGAGAAATCTGTATGCAGGTCAAGGAGCAACAGTTAGAAATGGACATGGAACAACAGACTGGTTCCAAATTGGGAAAGGAGTACATCAAGGCTATATATTGTCACCCCGCTATTTAACTTATATGCAGAGTATCAAGTGAAATACTGGGCTGGAGGAAGCACAAACTGGAATCAATATTGCTGGGAGAAATATCAATAACCTCAGATATGCAGATGACACCACCCTTATGGCAGAAAGCAAAGAGCAACTAAACTCTTGATGAAAGTGAAAGAGGAGAGTGAAAAAGTTGTCTTAAAACTCAACATTCAAAAAATGGCATCCAGTCCCATCACTTCATGGTAAATAGATGGGGAAACAATGGAAACAGTGACAGACTTTATTTTCCTGGACTCCAAAATCTCTGCAGATGGTGACTGCAGCCATGAAATTAAAAGACATTTGCTCCTTCGGAGAAAATCTATAGCAAATCTAGACAGTGTATTAAAAAGCAGAGACATTACTTTGCCAACAAATATCCCTATAGTTAAAATTATGGTTTTTCCAGTAGTCATGTAAGGATATGAGAGTTATACTGTAAAGAAGACTGAGCACTGAAGAATTAATGCTTTTGAACTGTGGTGTTGGAGAAGACTCTTGAGAGTCCCTTGGACTTCAAAGAAATCAAGCCAGTCAATTGTAAAGGGAATCAGTCCTGAATATTCATTGGAAGGACTGATGCTGAAGCTGAAACTCCAATACTTTGGCTACCTGATGCAAAGAGCTGACTCATTAGAAAAGACCCTGATACTGGGAAAGACTGAAGGCAGGAGGAGAAGGGGATGATAGGGAATGAGATGGGTGGATGGCATCACCAACTTGATGGACATGAGTTTGAGCAAGCCCTGGAGATGGTGAAGGACAGGAAAGCTTGGCATGCTGCAGTCCATGGGATCGCAAAGAACCAGACATGACTAAACAACTGAATAACAACAAAATGGAAATATTCTTAGAGGTCATTTAAGACATTTGACTCACCCTTGCAAGTTTTTCAGTAAATTATATGCCAATTAAGTGCACCATGGATATTGGCTGTATTGCCCAGTTCATTTTCCACCTTCATAAGGATAGATATAGTAACATGGACTGTGATTTTCTTTGGGAAGCCACCCTCCCCCATCACATCCTTGTGTTTAATGGGGCTGAATCCACTGCAACCCCAAGCTCCTGGGAGGACATACAGGCCAGCTAATCAGAGGACAGAATCCTCCCAAACATAGCAATGAGATAAAGCCTGAACAAGGACTGAGGTCCCATATGTGAGAGCTCACTCAGATTTTTATTGGCACTGTCTTGGTAAAAAGATTGTTTTTTTTTTCCATTGGATTTGCTAAGGTGTTAGGTTGAAAACAAAAAGAAGCAGGTATCCATCATGGCACAAACAGGATTAAGCCTGTCAGATAATGAAGGCAAAATCCAGAAATAGGACTGTAAACCTCAAGTGGGCCCTTGCCTATGCCTGGCAATTCTATTATATTTTCCTGGTCAGTCTACTGTCTCATTTTCTAAGAGATCCACTTCAAACTTTCTCATTTCTCTCTAAGCTTTCGGTATGTTTCCTTCACCTTCCACTTATATCTCAAGATCCTGCTTTTTATTCCAGTGAGAGAATAGAAACAATCAGGAGAGAACTCCCAATGCTTCCACTAGCAAATCTATCAATCTTCCAGCTTTTGTAGTCTCGTGTATTTTCCTCCATTTATTATAATAGGGTTCTGTCCTTGCCCCTAATATCAGTCCTTTCCTTTATGTCCCAGATCCCAAATCTTTACCTACTATTCAAGGACTTCACTTCTCTTTCCCTCTCCTTCATTATCAACGTTCTGTTTACTGTGTTATTGCCACCAGTAAGAAATTTCTGTGACTTTTCCCTGCTTAGAAAACCCAAAACTTTCCTTCCTTTAACTCTCCCTTGCTTCTTCAAGTTCTTCCCGATTCTCCATTGTCCTTTACAGTGAACTTTCTTCATAGTGTTTATCTATTCCCTGTCTCTCTCTCCTCTCATCTATTTTTGAACCTCACTGATCAAAACTATGATTCCTCATCCCAGTGAAATCGCTTTTGTCATGTTCTAACTTGTTTCAGTTGATTGCCAAAATATTGGCCTTCTGTGAACCAATGCCAAATAGAAATGTGGAGAAAGTTTTGGAGGAATGAGATAGAGTAGCTTTATTTCTTTGCCAGGCAAAGAGGGAACATAGCAGGCTAGAGCCTCAGGAACTGTGCCTCCTTCCCTGGGGAATAAGTGAAAAGTGAACGTCACACAGTAGTGTCCAAATTTTTGGGACCCCATGGACTATATGTTCCATGGAATTCTCCAAGCCAGAATACTGGAGTGGGTTCAGTTCAGTTCAGTTCAGTTGCTTAGTTGTGTCTGACTCTTTGCAACCCCATGAACCGTAGCATGCCAGGCCTCCCTGTCCATCACCAACTCCAGGAGTTTATTCAAACTCATGTCCATTGAGTCGGTGATGTCATCCAACCATCTCACCCTCTGTCGTCCCCTTCTCCTCCTGTCCTCAATTTTTCTCAGCATCAAAGTCTTTTCAAATGAGTCAGCTCTTTGCATGAGGTAGCCAAAGTATTGGAGTTTCAGCTTCAACATCAGTCCTTCCAATGAATATTCAGGACTGATCTCCTTTAGGATGGACTGGTTGGATCTCCTTGCAGTCCAAGGGACTCTCAAGAGTCTTCTCCAACACCACAGTTCAAAAGCATCAATTCTTCGGTGCTCAGCTTTCTTTATAGTCCAACTCTCACATCCATACATGACTACTGGAAAAACCATAGCCTTGACTAGATGGACCTTTGTTGACAAAGTAATGTCTCTGCTTTTAATATGCTGTCTAGGTTGGTCATAACTTTCCTTCCAAGGAGCATGCATCTTTTAATTTCATGGCTGCAATCACCATCTACAGTGATTTTGGAGCCCCAAAAAAGTCAGCCACTGTTTCCACTGTTTCCCCATCTATTTGCTGTGAAGTGATGGGACAGGATGCCATGATCTTAGTTTTCTGAATGTTGAGCTTTAAACCAACGTTTTTACTTTCCTCTTTCACTTTCATCAAGAGGCTCTTTAGTTCTTCTTCACTTTCTGCCGTAAGGGTGGTGTCATCTGCATATCTGAGGTTATTGATATTTCTGCCAGTAATCTTGATTCCAGCTTGTGCTTCTTCCAGCCCAGCGTTTCTCATGATGTACTCTTCATATAAGTTAAATAAGCAGGATGACAATATACAGCCTTGATGTACTCCTTTTCCTATTTGGAACCAGTCTGTTGTTCCATGTCCAGTTCTAATTGTTGCTTCCTGACCTGCATACAGGTTTCTCAAGAGGCAGATCAGGTTGTCTGGTATTCCCATCTCTTTCAGAATTTTCCACAGTTTATTGTGATCCACACAGTCAAAGACTTTGGCATAGTCAATAAAGCAGAAATAGATGTTTTTCTGGAACTCTCTTGCTTTTTTGATGATCTAGCGGATGTTGGCAATTTGATCTCTGGTTCCTCTGCCTTTTCTAAAACCAGCTTGAACATCTGGAAATTCATGGTTCACGTATTGCTGAAGCCTGGCTTGGAGAATTTCCTTTCCCTTTTCCATGGGACTGTCCCAACCTAGGGATCGAATCCAGGTCTCCTGCTTTGCAGGTGGATTCTTTAGCAGCTGAGCCACAAGGGAAGCCCAAGAATCCTGGAGTGGGTAGCCTATCCCTTCTCCAGGGGATCTTCCTGACCCAGAAATTGAACCTGGGTCTTCTACATTGCAGGCTGATTCTTTACCAACTGATCTATCAGGGCAAAGTTTTATAGACCGGGCTTGTGGTCTGGGGTAGGTGAAAAGGATTTGAGTGGGGAAAGTCTTGCATTCTTCTGCAAAATTTATGGCCAAAGCTGGTGTCAGGCGGCTCAGTAACCGGATTTGGTGTCTCTGAGGCTATCAGCCTGTGACCTCCTTTCTGAAATGAAGAATGCTTCAAGGAAGTGCATGGAGAAGAATGCCAGGTACAGAATATAATTCATTTGGAGTCAGAGAGTAATTAGTTTTATGAAGGATAAGTCTAGCTACAAGTGTTTCTTAGTTGTAACAGCTAAGGAATTACCGAGATTGCTTAATTTTAAAGGCCTCTTTGGCTGGTTTACCCCAAAGACCATTTGCTCATTTGTGGTTTTGCTGCAACAAGTTGACTTTGAGAACACCAGTTATCCCCTTTGTCATTCACTATTCCTTTCTCATTTTGTAGCTGAATTTTCTTACTCTTTAACATTAGATCTCAGTGCTAGAGCCTCCTCTCTTCGTTTTTATTTACTGTCCTTGGCTTTAAATGTCATCATTTTTTAATGCTTTTAGAGAAACAAGTTATTTTCTGTCTGTGTTGCTTCACATAGCTTGAGAAGCACTGAGTTCTTTCCACATTTTCCTCTTAATACAATTTGACTCAAAATCATACTGGGAAATATGATAACTCATTTGGATGGCACTCCAGCTTTTCCTCTGTGAAGACTGTTGCAAGGTAATTGGTAATTCAGCTATTTCCTCATGCCTCATTTCCAATTCCTACTGTCATTTTTACTAGATGGATTCTTTTGTTCTCATTGTTCATTCACTGAAATTTACACATTTTAAAAATCCTTACCAGAGCAATTGCAATCTTCTAACCTTCAATTAAAAAAAGAAAAGTTCACATTCTAATATTTCTTTTAATTCCCTGCTTATTTATGGTAGCTTCAAATTCCTTACAAATATTGGAGTAAATTTCATGCAGATGATTAATAATTTCCACATTTTCTTTGGTTTTCTTTCTGATATTTGACATTTCCCTTTTTTTTTCTTTCCCCAATAATCTTCTCAGGCTTATGAAACCAAGTTGTAGTTCACTCATTACTTAAAGCATTTGTCTTTCCCCTCAAGTTTTGTCTCTAAAATTAAGTATAGTGCCTGTAGTCATTTTCCTGTTAAGATTTTCAGTTGCCCTGTGATACACCCTCAACTTCAATCTCATTTATCATATTGCATTTCTAAAATGTATGGCCTGAATTGCCTATGGCCAAGTTCAATAGGCAACATAGTGAGAAAGAAAACACTGCTAAAGGACCTCGGGGAAGTGTTTCCTAGGTATTATCTGAAACAATGTATGATTAATCCCCTGTGGTGAATATTCTGACATGGATCTAGGCCTCCTTGATTTTTATAAAGCATTTACTGATCAAGTGCTTTCAGTTGCCTGGCAGATTTGTTACATTAACACAGAGTTGCCTATGCTTTTACCTTAAATTTCTACCTGAGAAGTTATTTCTACGGCAGCTAAATGCCAAATATGCTTTCTCTCTTCAATAGTACTCCATTTATATTGACGTGGTCTGGGTTTTGTCTGTCTTTACCTTCCATGAACCTGTCATTTTCCTGGTATGCTGTTTCTGGCCATTATGTTTATATAGATGGTTCAGTCATGCTTTGTTTTGCTGGAAGAGGCCAGACCGAGCCTCGGTCCTTTGTCTTCATGAGCACCCAAACAAAAGCAGGCCTGTCTGCAATTTCATTTCGGCATTCAGTCACAGTGCTTGCGCTCCTGAGTCAATGAATATTAAATGGGTTGAACATTTGTTGAAGGCTCCTTGTATGTCTGCATAAGGCCTTGAGGTGGTTATTTAGCGATGCTGGTACGAAATGTGACAGTGTCCACTGTATATCCAGCCATTTCTCCACCAACCATTATGTTTTCACTAGTCTTATGCATTTTAAAATCTTATTGTCTTATATTGCTGCTGATTGTAGTCATCTCTTTTTACCTGTTTTGTTATTAGGAAATGAAACTGATTCAAATGTGAGCTGACATTAAACCCTTACAAATGGTATATTTGTAAACATATTAATATATGCATAAATCGGAATGAAATTGGGTCAGTTGAGACGTGGATGGACCTAGAGACTGTCATACAGAGTGAAGTAAGTTAGAAATAGAGAAACAAATATTGTATGTTAACACATATATGAGGAATCTAGAAAGATGGTATAGACTATCTTATTTGCAAAGCAGAAATAGAGAGCACATATTTAGATACCATGGTGGGAGAAATTAGAAGATTGGGATTGACACATACGCAATGTTGATATTCTGTATGACCAATGAGATAACCAGTGAGAGCTTACTATATATAAGACAGGGAACTCTATTTAGTGAACTATGGTGACCTGAATGAAGAGGAAGTCCAGAAAGGAGGGAATATCTGTATACATGTGGCTAATTCATTTTGCTTTACAGTAGAAACAAACACAACATTGTAAAGCAACTATACTTCTATAAAAATTAATTTTAAAATAAAGTAAGAAAAGAAAGCTTGCCAAAGAGAAAGAATTTAGACTATATGGTTACCTGAACTGTCTTTAGGCCTTAGATTTTGAGAATTTTCTCAAAGCTTAATACATAGAACCCAGTTCCATGGCTCACAAGAGGGTTTATACTTGTCTGAAAACAGTTATGTTAGAAAGGTGGGCTGGCCCTAGGCAAAATTGCAAAGCAGAAAATGATTGTCTTCCAGTGTCATTGACCTCAGCTCTATTCCTGGCCTTTGATTCCTTTGGGGACAATCATAGGAACTCAGGGTCTTTTTTTCTCTCATTTAACTATACTGAAATGCCTGCCTTTCTCAGACTCCTTGCCCGATCAAAAGCAGTGCTCTCACCACGCCTCTCTCTTCAGAGAGAGTGAAGTTTGGTGAAAATTATCAGTTAAGAACTCATTCCAGGAATCGTGACCTCTTCCAGACAATATATCCTACAGCCAAAATAGTGGTCCGAAGGGCTGGTGGGAAAAAGCCTTCCATTTACTTAAATCTTGATTTCTTGCACTTTATTTAGCATGTCACCCAGAAAAGCTAGTCTGTTCAAATTGGGGTTCCCTACATCATCCTTTAATTGTCAAGTATGAGCCAATAATACAATACAAACAAAATATTCTTGGAAGGGAGCTAGTTCTCTGTCTTAACTCCTATCACAGAATAGCCTTGACAGTGAAGATTGACAATGAAGATTCTTCTTTGATTTCTTTTTTGAAATCATTTTAATGAATTCCTCTTAGATATACTCATTTATCAATAATATATATGATGACTTGTAATCTCCATAATATTTACATTGCATTGCATATTGCATTTACCATTGAATTTGTTATCTTTACTGAATGAACCTAGTCAATTCCTTATATTATTCCATTAGATGCACAGATTATTTTCTTACTGTTGGGCTTTTGGAGCTTTTCTAATGTCTGCCTATAACAAACACCCAGAGCTGAAGTAAACAAATCTTTCTGTGTCTGTTCTTGTGAACAAGTACAGGAGTGTCTTGTGGCAATATAGCTACACATTCAGTTCAGTTCAGTTCAGTCGCTCAGTCGTGTCCGAATCTTTGCAACCCCATGAATTGCAGCACGCCAGGCCTCCCTGTCCATCACCAACTCCCGGAGTTTACTCAGACTCATGTCCATCGAGTTGTTGATGCCATTCCAGCCATCTCATCCTCTGTCATCTCCTTCTCCTCCTGCCCCCAATCCCTCCCAGCAACAGGGTCTTTTCCAATGAGTCAACTCTTTGCATGAAGTGGCCAAAGTATTGGAGTTTCAGCTTTAGCATCAGTCCTTCCAATGAACACCCAGGACTGATCTCCTTTAGGATGGACTGGTTGGATCTCCTTGCAGTCCAAGGGACTCTCAAGAGTCTTCTCTAACACCACAGTTCAAAAGCATCAATTCTTCAGTGGTCAGCTTGCTTCACAGTCCAACTCTCACATCCATATATGACCACTGGAAAAACCATAGCCTTGACTAGACGGACCTTTGTTGGCCAAGTAATGTCTCTACTTTTTAATATGCTATCTAGGTTGCTCATCACTTTCCTTCTAAGGAGTAAGTGTCTTTTAATTTCATGGCTGCAATCACCACCTGCAGTGATTTTGGAGCCCCAAAAAATAGTCTGACACTGCTTCCACTGTTTCCCCATCTATTTCCCATGAATAGCTACAAGTAGCATTGTTAAATAAGGCAGCCCATAAACAGGTATAAGGTCTAGCAGTTGTCTTGGAACTTGCTTTGTTGGGACAATAACTGACAGTGATTTGTTGTTAGATCTGTCTGTTTTCTCTTTATGCTGACTAAAAGTTGAACTTTGGAGACCTGTGGTGATCTACCATTCACCTTCATTGGATATTTTGAAAATATTCTCTAAAGTAGCTGTAACAATTTATACTCCTCCCAGCTGTAGGCAAGATTTCCTGTTTCCAACATCCTTGCTAAATTTTATCATGGATTTTAGCATTTTTCCCCCCCAGTCTTTTGGGTACAAAACTGTATCTTACTGTTATTTCAGTTTCCATATTTTCACTTGCTGGGTTTTTCGTCTGTTTATCAGCCATTTGGGCCTGTTAGTCTTTTGATTCCTTTGCTTAATTTTTCTTTAGGTTGTTTGTTCTTCTTCATCTAAATTAGCTATAATTATATTTTGGATACTCAAACAAATATCATTTGATATCGCTTATATGTGGCATATAAAAAAAAAAGATATAAAATCGAAATAGGCCCACAGACGTAGAAGACATAACTACATTTACCAAAAGGAAAGGGGGAGGGAAAGGATAGATTAGGAGTTTTGGATTAAAATATAAATGCTATTATTTATAAAATAGATAACCAACAAGGACCTTGTATATAACACAGGGAATTATACATATGTGTGTGTGTGTATATATATGTATATGAGAAAAGAATCGGGAAAAAATAAGCATATGTATAACTGAATCATTTTGCTGTACACCTGAAGTGAACACAACATTGTAAATCAACCATCCTTCAATTAAAAACAAGTATTTTATGTATGTTTTGCAAATATGCACTCCTTGTCTGTAACTAATATTTTCATTTTGTTCATTCCTTATTTTACATAGCATTTTTTTAAAACATAATTTTATTGATCTTTGTTGGATGTTTTGTGAGTCCTTAAGAAATTATTTTCTAGCCCCAAATCATAAATATATATTCCTAAATATTTGAAATTTTTGTGTTTACAATATTCATTTTCTTTGATTTTTATTTTGTGGATTAAGACCTAGTTCAGTATTTATCTTAGTCATAGCCAGTAATTAGCACCATTTGTTAAGCAATTTATCCCCCTTTGTCATAGGTCATATTTACACAAAAATTTAGGCTCTGGCAAGATGCTTTATTCTATTATCCTGTTGGTCAGTTTTTGCATGCGTACCACTTTGACTCAATTACATGGCTTATTAATAAATACTGATTATCTGGCAGGACAAAGCCTTGTCTCTTGTCTGTTGTTTTTTAGAAGTATCTTGGCCCTTTGTTCCTCAGTCTAAATTTTAATATCATCTTGTTAATTTCTCTACAAGGGAACTTTTAAAATTTTGATTATAGTTGCGTAGAATTTATACATCAATTCAGAAAGAGTTTCCATCTTTAAATATTGAGACAATTATCATTAAGGCATATCTCTATATTTCATATGTTTTATTTTATGAATTTCAATGGTTTTATAATTTCCTCCTTAAGAACCTTTAACATTTTTCTTAGTTTTATCCCTAAAGACTTATGGTTTTCATTTGTTTTGTTTTATTTTTAAATGGCTGTTATGATTACAGGGTTTCTAATGGTTATCTTTATTGTTAAATATCTCTTTAAACATTTTCTTAGTGCCCCAGGGATATCACCACAAATATGAACCATCATGTCATGTTTGGACTTTGGTTGCATATCTAAAAACCTAATCTAGTAGTTCTGGTGGTTGCCTTAGAATTTGTTTTCATGGGACAATGACTGCTAGGAAATAACTTTTGGATTTTTCTCTTTTTTCATATAGATGGGTTGCAAGTAGAGTGTAGTCATGTGTTTTTCCTGAACAGCAACTCAAATACTGTAGAAACTCTCCTTCTTTAGTGATATTTTCTGTCTTTGGAAAATCACTTTGTCACATTTACAATCATCAGCCTTTGACTTAGGCTTCCCTGGTGGCTCAGTGGTAACGAGTCCTCCTGCGATGTAGGAACCCCAGAAGGCATAGGTTCAATCCCTGGGTTGGAAAGATCTCATGGAGGAGGAAAAAACAACCCACTCCAGTATTCTTGCCTGGAGAATCCCATGGACAGAGGAGCCTGGTGGGTTACAGTCCATAGGGTCCCAAAGAGTCATGCATAACTGAAGCACCTTGGAATGCATGCACGCCTTTGACTTAATATCTTTCATAATATTATTTGTTTTTTCAGTTTCATCAGTGGACTCAGGGATGACTTCAATGAAGTAGTCATCAGACCTTTGGGTTTTTGGAGACAGACATACTTTAGTACATACTTTAGTAATACTGATATCGTCATTATCACCTAGCACAGAACATAACATATAATGGATATCCAGTGAGACTATCTTTCAACAAGTATCTGTGATGTTATCACTGGATTATTCAAGATAAGTACACATATTACAGTAGATCTTGCTCTATTTAGAAAACACTTATTGTTCAATGTTTACTGGAATTCTAGGCAAAATCACATTAAAATTCCATCATTTAAGTTATTTGTTCAAAAGTCTTACATACCAAATCCATGATGGATATTTTATTTTCATTAAAAGTTTTATAATACAATTTTATATTTGCAATAGCAATGGAATTTGTAGATACAATCAATCTGCTAATGTAGGTAGGAAAATTACCAAATGTTTCAGTTATTATTAAGTCCTCAGGGTGACTACCAGAGTTTCCAAGTACAATGAACAACTGGATGTTTGATATACCCTTAGGGTGCCTTGCTCAATAAGTAACTGAGATTCTACCAGCTTTAGGGCTGTATTTCCCTGTGTATTTCTTGCTAAGAAAAACCCCATGGATAGAGTAGCCTGGCTGGGAGTTGGATGTGAGTCCATAGAGCTGCAGAGTCAGACGTGACTGAGCATGCACGCACCGTGTATCTGCTACACAGGCTGCAGGAGGGACCTGTGTTTTCTGCATACATGTCCCAGGGAGAATAAGGCTGTAAGAGGTGAGACTGCTAATAGGGATACTTGATACTGTAGAACTAACTGCCTATCCTCCTGGACTCTCTCATCATTGACTGGCACGTTGCAGTATGCACTGCTCATTGCCCCAGCATTGCTTCTAAATGCTGTCACTGAGCATCTCTAGTTTTCCTGTTTCTCCCCCTCCCCTTTTTTTTTTAACTTCCTGCTACTTTTGGTTCTGCTTCCTGCCTTGCATGGAAGGGATGGCTTTTCACAGACAATTCCTGTCAATCAGAACATGACGACAATTCAAAGTTCACTGAGTTCAGTCTTTGGAGCATCAAATCCTCTTGACAGTAGATCTCTCTTCCTTGGCACTCATGGAGGCTGCTTTTTTTTCACCTTATATTGGTGACATTGTAATCCTGCCTCCTGTGGGGTCAGCAGTCTTTAGAGGAGCTTGGTGTTCCAAAAGGCTGGTCCTTGGATAACTGAAACTTTATTGTGAGTGTGAATTTTAGTGACTTCAGCTCAAACTCTTATGGGACGTCTTGGTGGTTGAATAATTTTTCAGTAATCTAACGAGAAAAGGTGAGATGCAGAATACATTTTAAAATATATTTTAAGTGCAAAAATATCTCACACAGTGGGTACACATGTCTCCTTTTGTATCAGTTTCCGTGGGATGCTTATACTTCTGTCTAAAATCAAGATGTCAGCAGGGCCATGGTCCCTCTGAAACTTGAAGATGAGAATCCTTCCTTACCCCTTCCTGGCTCTGCTGGTTTGTTGGTAGTGTTTGGTGTTCCTTGACTTGGATCTTTAGTACTTCCATCCCAGCCTTCATCCTCATGCAATCTTCTCTTGTATGTCAGTACCTTACCTCTTCTTATAAGGACCCCAGTCATGTTGAGTTAGGGCACACTCTATCTAATTCAGTATGACATCATCCTAACTTGATTACATCTGCAAAGAGTTTTTCTTTCCAAATAAGGTCAGAAACAAGGTCCTTAAGGTTAGGAATTTGATATAGCTTTTGTGGAGGGGAGGGGAGGGGTGCAATTTAACCCGTGGCATAATTTACTAATAGACTCTTAAGTGAGCATGAGAGTGTGGGAATATAGGTTAGAGATGCATTCTGTGATTCTTTTTAGGTGTATGTAGGGGAATGTCAGGGAAAAACTCTTTCTCCTCTCATAGCTCATTTATTATCTTTTTACTCCCTGGTTCCCAACACACTCTCTCTCTTCATAATTTATTGTTGGAAACTGGGAAGAGATGTTTAAAAAACCAAGTACTGAAAATACAGTTTATAAATAATTTTAGTCTGTGAGGAAATAACTCAGCTCTTCCAGGAGTTCTGTACTCTTTATTATTTAGACTTTTGTAATTTCCATAGGTGGCTGATTTTACTTTTTGAAAATTGCCAAGTTCAAGCAAAAAAAGAATAGTGTTATGCAAGCTGTTATTCTAAGATATTTGTGATTAGGGCTGATTGTGAATATTTATTATGATAATCGTGAACCTGACTCTGTGTTGATTGGTCCTTTCTGTGCTGCCCAGAATGGAGAAGAAAATGAGACTCCATTTAACAGAGCGTTCCTTAACTCAGTAAGTGGTTTCTACTTTTAAAAGATTAGAAAAGAACAAAATTGTGTATTAAAATTATATTTATTGAACTCAGTTTAATATTCCCCTGAGAATTTAAAAGACTGAGTATTGTTTGGAGTAACTAGAATTTTGCAAGCCAAGATTCTACAGCTAAAGGAAATGTAAAATCAGTTTAGGTCAGAGGAGTGTGTACTAACCATGGAAGAAAGAATATAGGGGTGTGATGGGTAGAGAAAGCAGAGCAAAATTCAGAAGCAGAAAAGAGAATGTTATTCTTTAGTAAAAGCCAGAAGATTTTCTATGTCTGATTGTAGTATAAGCTAATGCACTAAGAGGCTATGTCTGAATAAGAAATAAAAAGGAGTAATTGGTAGAATTCTTTAAAACTGTATATTTGAGTTTGTGATTTAATATAATAGCATACTCTGATTAACTGCCATTATAGGTCTTGGTTCTCATGATTTGATTAACTTGACAGCTTTTGCTTCTGAGCATGGGAGGAATAAGAAGAGAATGTGCCTAAAAATTGGGGGACTGATTGGGTCCTCTCTTAGAAGATTATAGGTTGTTGGTTGTTGCTGGACTTGGATAGACCAAGCTGTGTCCGACTCTTTGTGACTCATGGACTGCAGTGCCCCAGGCTTACCTGTCCCTCACCATCTCCCGGAGTTTGCTCCAACTATGCCCATAAGATCATAGGTAGTGAGCTGAGAATTTGATTTAGGATTCTTGGGGCTTCCCTGGGGGCTCAGACAGTAAAGAATCTGCTTGCCTGAGTCAGGAAGAGCTTTCCACTTTCCACTTTCCACTTTTTCAGTGACTCTGGCAATAGAGAAGACTGTGTAATTGTTTAAAATACTGATGAGATCAAATTAGTAGTACTTTGTCATGAATTACATTTAGATAAAGACACAAAGTGAGATATTGAAATCATATATATGTTAGTAAGATGGGTTATCATTGATATAATAAAACATGAAAGTTAATAGAGGTCATAAAATACAATTAGATATCTTTATTAGAGAATACACTATTAAAATAATCACTGGTTAATATTACTGTTTGATACCATTTAAAATTTTTTCCTTTGGGCTAGTTAGTTACAAATTATGTTATTTTAAGATTTACATGCATATTATTTTGTTAATCTTTTAAATTCATTCTATTGTGAATCCTAGTTCTTCATGATATGTACATTTAATGATTCCTTTAGTTTGTAAAGGTGCTCAGCAGTAAGCTTTCTCATATTTTTTCTGGAAATGTCTTTTTTTTTTGCTCTCATTTTATTTCATTTTATTTTTAAAAATAACTTTTGGCCACACTGCATGGTGTGTGGGATCTTAGTTCCCTGAGCAGGAATGGAACCTGTGCCCCATGCAGTGGAAGCATCGAGTCTTAACCACTGGACCACAGGGAAGTCCTAATTTCATTTTAAATAATACTTTAGCTAGGCATAAAATTCTAGTTTGCATATTATTTTTTTCTCAGCATGTATTGCCACTGTCTTTTTGCTTCCATTTTGCCACTGAATATGATACTGCCAATATAATTTGTCATTATCTTGTAGCTGTTTCTTTTTTTTTTATTTGTAGCTAAACTAAAATCTTTGCTATGACATTTATTTCCTTCAGCTTTACTATGAAGTGATCAAATGTGGACTTCTTTTTGCTTATCTTGGTTGGTGTATGTTTGGCTTCCTGTATCAGAGTATTCATGTATTATTCAACACTGGAAAATTCTCAGCCATTATCTCACAAATACTGACTTTTTTAATGCTCTGTTTATCACCTGATTCAGGAAGCCAAACATGCAATATACAACTGAGTAGACTTACGTTAGAAAATTTCTCTATGTTCTCTATATATTTCCTTTTCTTATCTTCTGTTTCTCTAGGGTTTGTGCCCCTTTTTTGGTTAACTTTTTTAGCAGTCTTCCAGTTCACAGATTTTCTTCTTAGTTGTATATAAACTTTTATTTATTCTTTGTTTTTGAGATTTAGTATCTATTATTAAAAAATCTGTTTGGTTCAAAGAATCATAGTCATTAATTCATGCTTTCAAATTCTTGTTCTAGTACCATAAGTATTTTTAAATATTTATTACATATATAATTTCCCTCTGCTTCTATTATCTGAAGTTCTTTAATCATTAATTTCTTTAGTTTAATTATTAAGTTCTTTAAGATAATTAATCCTGCCACTCAGCACATCTGCAGTGTTCTATAATTTTGAACTGTATACTCACTTTTTAATGAAGTCTTATTTGAAAGATTCCTCTGCTTTCTTCCAAAAAACATTTGCTTTTGCTTCTGACAAGAACACCACACACCATCAATCTGAAACTAATTTTTAAAATAACATCTCTGCTCCTAGTCTATGCAGGTAGTATAAATGAGTTGCTTACAAACACTGATTATAAACTATTATTATCAAATATAAATGAAACTATATGATTTTTTCTGAATAGATACACATGTTTCTTTATGATTTCTCTTTGCCAGAGAACACATTTATTTTCTAGTTAATATTTTCACAGATATAGCATTTTAAGTTTCTAAATTTTATTTTAGGTAGAAAACATGACAGATCTATTCTTGTTGAGGGTCAAGACATTCTTATGTCTCATCTGTGGCAATTAAAATCTAGCTTCTAAATAACTTTTAATTATTCTAAGGTTGTCAATGCTTCAGAATCAATTTAACATTTTTGTTTCAAGATTGCTAATTTCTGTTTCTTTTATTTTTTGACTCATAGATTGCTCTTCCATTTATAAAGATATTTTCTGTATCTCATGTGCATTTCCAAGTGTCTTGGAGATACATTTCTTGGTATTCAGTCTCTTATATGCTCTCAGTTAATTTCTACATTTATCTGTGACATGGGGTGCTATTTTATTAATTTTACTATTGAGTCTTAGAAAAGTTAGGTAATTTAACTAAGGTTACACACATGAAAAAAATGTGAGAACGAGGACTTAAATTCAAGAAGTCTGAGCCAAGGTTCTTTACTGGTATGCTGTCAAAGAAAAATACAATTATTTTAAAAGTTTATCCTACTGGTAAGTTTGTTACTTAATGTTTTGCTATAAGAATATTAATACTATTAACATTATTACTTTATTCTTAGATTTCATGTGTGAAGGTTAATAAGCCTAAAATTAAGAGGTGCTCCTAATTCTAACTGAAAAGAGCTGGTAGTTGATATCCAATTAATAGTGGTAAATATTAAATCTTTACTTTTCAAGATGGTGGTAATTCAAAAAGGCTAACCAAATCTGCCATGTATCGAACTATCAGTTCTTGTTTTTCTTTCCTTTAGTCCATAATGACTTGGCATATATAATGCATAAAAGGTGGAAAACAGCCTAATTTCCATAGATGATTATTATTGGTTTCTCATTCTGTTTTAATGTGGGTTGCATTTGAAAAATAGTGTGTGATCTTTGCACGCACATTTAGCAGCCCTTTAAATATGTTTCCAGTCCTAATGCAGAAACACTGACTGGGCATCATCACAATGTAAAGCATTACACTTTATAGTGTAAAAGAAAAGTACAATGTTTTTGCTTACTCTTGGACAGTTCTATTTTCAAGTTAAGGAAGGTTCTAAAGTTGTCTCTAATTAGCAAAAAAAAAAAAAAAAAGACTGGAGTCTGATCACAACATAATAGTATTGTTGGACATCTATGAATTAAGACAAGCACAAGTGCTAAGGTGTCTAATTTTATAGTGAGAGACAAGGACCTTCTTCTTCCATGGCAGCTCCTATTATATACATCTTATCATAATTTAAGTTGCCTCTTGGATGCTGTTCAGTCGCTGAGCCATGTTAGACTCTTTGCGACCCCTTGGACTGCAGGACACCAGACGTTCCTGTCCTTGACCATCTCCTGGAGTTTGCTCAAATTCTTGTCCCAGCTCCTTAAAATTATAATGCATGAGGACATCATTTTAGAGTCTAGATATTATTTAAAAGATCAGTTTAAAAATTATTACCACAAAATAATTTACCACTATTGTTGGTGCTAATAACATTTTTGTTATTGGTTTTTATTGTTTTATTGTTTTGCTTTACATGGGCATTATCTTAGAAGTGGTTAAATCCTAAACACTGTAGCCAGACTTTCTAGGTTAAAAGCCTTATTCCATTATCCAAAATTTTCTCACCTTTAGCAAATTAATTTTTATGTAATTCAGTTTCCTCATCTATAAAATGGGAATAGTAACTACCTTGTAGGATTTTAATGAAGATTAAATGAGTAAGATGCAGTGCTTAGAACGGTATCTGACACTGAATAAGCACCATGTCGGGATTAGCCATAATTATTAATCTCATCAGCAGCATCATCATTAGATTGTTTTAGGTTGGCTCAGATGGTAAAGAATCTGCCTGCAGTGTGGGAGACCTGAGTTCGATCCCTGGGTCAGGAAGATCCCCTGGAGAAGTGAATGGCAATTCACTCCAGTATTCTTGCCTGGAGAATTCCATGGACAGAGGAGCCTGGTGGGCTATAGCCCATAGAGTCACAAAGAGTCAGACACAGCTGAGCAACTAACACTTTTACACTTTCACTTTTCATCAGTAGACCCTTAACTTAGAGCTTCCAGGTTACTAAGATCACAGACCTCTCAGTTCATTAGCCTCAGATTCAATTCCTAGTGTTAAGCTGACCTTGGACAAATTAATAAACCTTATTAAGCTAAGCCATGATTTTATAATCTTTGAAATGAAGGTAATGTTGTTCACCTCATTGTGAGATCATAAATGTAACGTGTTTAATATTGTGCCCAGTACCTAGTATTCTATAAATATCTATTATTACTTTTTGCATCAGATTATACAAAATTGGAAGGAGTTTTTGGGATCATTTAGTCACGTATTCCTAGTTTCTAGAGAAGAGGGCGGAGAAGGCAATAGCATCCCACTCCAGTACTCTTGCCTGGAAAATCCCATGGATGGAGGAGCCTGGTAGGCTGCAGTCCATGGCGTTGCTAAGAGTTGGACATGGCTGAGCGACTTCACTTTCACTTTTCACTTTCATGCATTGGAGAAGGAAATGGCAACCCACTCCAGTATTCTTGCCTGGAGAATCACAGGGATGGGGGAGCCTGGTGGGCTTCTGTCTATGGGGTCACACAGAGTTGGACATGACTGAAGCGACTTAGCAGCAGAGAAGAGGGAGATGAGTGAAAGGTAACTGGAAGTGAGGAGGCAACATTAATTAACATTGAACAGATCCACACAGAGTTGGACAAAATAGATTTTTTACAATGGTTCCATTTTTGGACATGATCTCTAGTTACATCTGTTGATTATTGAAAATATTAGGTTTGGGGATTCACAAATGTGATTGTAATGTGTAGCACATGAAGCAGAAGCAGCCTTAAGGCTAAACTCTGTAAATGTATGCATCTTTTGGTTTTTCCAGCTCTCTGTGCCAAAGCTTGACTAAAGTATTTAATCGGGCACACTCGGTAGGCATTTATGTTTGTGTGTCCTCGTGCATTTATACCTGAAAAGGTTATTTAGCATGGAATTGTGTGAAGCTACACAATATGGGTGTATTAAAAATACACAAAATGGGTGTATTAAAAATTATTGAACCCACACTGTTATGAAGATTAAATATAGCTGATTGCTCTTTGTTTATATAGGGCCTCCTATAAAGGATGCACGGTTGAGTCACACAGGCCTTTGTCTCTGCCCAGCCCTGGACGAGTGTGACTAGATAGTGAAGTCTGTGTGTGCCTGGCTGCCATTGCCCCCTCTCCAATGTGCCAGGTTGCCTGCTTCTTATTTCATAGCCTTGAATACCATCTGGCAGTGGCTTATTATTTTGCTTTTTATGTCTGGGTTTGCTTAGTAATGCTTCCATTCTGTATCTCATAAAATAAGTTCTTCACATCTATAGGTTCTTTGACATTTCCTTCCCCCATTTTTCCTGCGCACTCTTTGTGGTGGGAAAAGCTACTTGCTGTTCAGAGTAGGAATTGAAAATGAACTCCTGGTCATTGTTCAAAACCAGTTCCCCTACTTATCACAAATCAGACACCTCCCAGTGGTGCTCCACCGCGATCGCTGGTTCATCATTCTGTCTTCATACTATGCAAATGATGTGAGAATTAAACAACCAGGTGTATTTGCTTTAAAAATCCATATTACTGTACTAATCTTTAGTATGCTGCCACATAGAGTGAAATACTAATGTCAGCATGACCAGAATATTCTATTCCTATGGGCAGATCTACAGGGGAGGTTAAATTATATTCCCAGTGTGAGTTTATTAATTTGTAGTGAGAAATATATTTACCAAGGCACTGGGCACCTGCATTCACTGGCCAGTACATACAGTGTAATTTATCACTATTTTCCCATTAACTTTGAAGGAAATAACCACTGAGGAGCACAAAATGGGGCTCCCTTTGCTTGAGAGCAGCCTGCAAAGGCAGAAGGACCCTGGGACTGGCAAGAGGATCTGAGAATGTGTCCACAACAAGAGTATCCACAAAGTCTGGGAATACAGGGGAAAGACTATATTTAGTTGAATTTTTTTCAGTATAACAGTTGGAACCTTGCTTTGAATTTCTATGTCTTTTATAGGAAACAATGTTCTGGGGATTTAAGAAAAAATTTTTGAGAATATTATTTGAAATATTAACTAGCAAATTAAAGAAATAATGTGTCTTATGTTTCCTGACAAATTGGAGACCCTAGATTATTCTACAGTGGAAGGAGAGAAAAAGTTAATATTCATTGACTTCATATAATCTTCATCCTTTCATCTCTCGTTCTATATTTATCTTCGATTTGATGAAACTAGTGTGATCAGATGGGATCTCTTTCCTTTGATAGAGAATACTATCAAATACTAGTTGAAAAATGAATTCAATTCTGTTCTGTTCAGTTGCTCAGTCGTGTCCAACTCTTTGCCATCCCATGGACTGCAGCATGCCAGGCTTTCCTGTCCATCACCAATTCCTGGAGCTTGAGTTCTAGTCCCCTCAGACCCACTTTTCATTTAGAGTTTAAAGTTAAGAGATTAGAGGCACCCTGAAATGTTTCTGTTCACCAAGACCTGCTCAATATAGGGCTGAAAGTGAAAGTCGCTCAGTCGTGTCTGACTGTTTGCAATCCTATGGACTTTACAGTCCTTGAAATTCTCTAGGCCAGAATACTGGAGTGGGTAGCCTTTCCCTTCTCCAGGGGAATCTTTCCAAGCCAGAGAATGAACTCAGGTCTCCCACATCGCAGGCAGTTCTTTACCAGCTGAGCCACAAGGGAAACAAATATAGGTCTGAGAAGCTAACTAATGATGAAGAATATATGTGTCCATGTCATTCTCACCCACACTCTTTGTTTTTTAGAAATCTAACAGTGATTTGGAGGAGAAGAGAAGTCACCGGTGTGTGACTGGTCTGCTGTCTCTATGAGTCATGGCAAAAAGCTACACACTGCAGGAATAAAGCATGAAAAACTTAATCTTTCTCTCTAGATATCGGTATAGATACGTGTGCACATATACATACATAGTTTTTGACCATGCTTCCTTATTATAATAGCTGACTAAGCACCCTCTACATGCTCATGAATCCCAGCTCCCTAAAATGTGACTTCTGTCTAGAATTCCCAAATGCCTGATCAGTGGGTGTTTCTCTACAGATATTCTACAGATGATCTTTATTAGTGAATCTGTCAGAAAGATCAGGATGCTGATAAGGGGACGACAGGAATTGTGACTTCATCTTGAATATCCAAAACCTAGCAAATATCTACCACCTAGCTTCATAAATGCTCATTGAATGAATAAAAGGATGAATGAAATGATATATGGCTCTTTCTACACTTTGCATACATATACAGATATGCTCATGTAATCACCCCTACAAACTTAAGGATCTCCCAAGAAAGAATACTGAAGTGGGTTGCCATTTCCTTCTGCAGGGGCTCTTCTCAACCCAGGAACTGAATCCCCATCTCCTGCACTGCAGGCCGTCTGTTGCATCAGACAGGGTCTCTACCAATTGCCACCAGGGAAGCCCTATACAAACTGGACAGTTACTCTCTAACCCTCCAAATTTCCCTCACCCTTAAAACTGCATGTCACCCTGTTGGGACATTTTTTTCCTCTCAAGGTTTATGTTTGTTATAACCTTATTTCACTTATGTTAAAAATGTACTTTTGAGCTGGGAGGAGAGAAGGCAGTCTGAGATCCATCCATTATGACCCACATGAAAAGCTATTGATCACAGAAGTGAAGAAAGCTTTGATTAGCACATTTTGGCAGTCTGTCTTTTTGAATTTAGGATTTTGAATTATCTTAAATCAATTTCATTCATTGCCTATTGCCAGATCCTCCCACTGAACAAATATATTTTTGTTAGCTGGGCTTTATTATAATTGATATCCTGATGTTGATTTAGATGTGGTCCTGCTGTGAGCTCTCTTAATATAGGAGGCAGAGTGATAGTGACAAGGAAGCCTCTAGTCATGTGGCTATAATAAAGAAGACACATGGCTATAATCACATTTAAGAATCTGCCATTTCTCTGTTATGACTGGAAAATCAATGGCAGTTCAGAAAATAAAGCATAGACTGTGCCATTTAAATCCTAGAATCCAATCATTCGTGTTTTGCTATTTTTTTTTTCCATCCTCAAACTAGTGAAGAAAATCAGTCTTCTCCATGAGGTATTTTTAAAATATAACTTAATTAAGCTGTAATTTTAAAGCAGCATTTACCATGTTCATGATAGCAATTACTTGGAACATTTTTTTTGTTTTGTTTCTAATTTTGAAATGTGTGGTAGCGTTTTCTATCCTTAATCAACTTTTTTCATTATAAGAATTGTTCCTGTGCTTTGTTTAGCCAAATACTACTTTAGAAGAAGTTGATTTGTTATTTTACAGTATAACAGTTTCAAACAT
The DNA here is from genome assembly GCF_023699985.2 of Odocoileus virginianus. Classification (NCBI taxonomy): domain Eukaryota; kingdom Metazoa; phylum Chordata; class Mammalia; order Artiodactyla; family Cervidae; genus Odocoileus; species Odocoileus virginianus. The sequence continues at coordinate 52,986,977 of NC_069675.1, read as the reverse complement.
GGTTTATTCATCTGCAGCCTCTAAAGTTCAAATTATACAGTGTGCTTCTTTTATACTTCCTTTTCTTTGTGTTTATATCTAAGCTGGTTGAAATCAGTGATACAAGTATTTAATGAGACACCATAGGAACTTACAAATATATTTGCACCTAATCATAGAATCAAGACATCCAAACTGGTATAAAAAGACTTATACAGACTAAGTTATACGTTATGTGGACTAAGCACACAGTTGCGAATCTGTGAAACCATACAAAATAGTTTTTCAAGGAAAAAGACTATCTGGTAAATTATAGCAAGTTTAAGAGTCAAGACACCCGGCTTCTGGTCTGAACTCTGCCATGCTGTGTGATTTCGGATGAGCCATATCAGGTTCTTGATACCTGTTTTTTCTTCTCTGAAATTAAGAAATTGGACTCCACCAATGAGCTCACATTTAATATCTCTCAAATATAGGTAGTAATTTAGATCATGAAATAGATCAGAGTGGTGTGTACATGTTCAGTTGTGTCCGACTCTTTGCCAACCCCATGGGCTGTAGACTTCCAGGCTTCTCTTTCCATTCAATTTCCCAGGCAAGAATACTGGAGTGGGTTGCCACTTCCTTCTCCAGTGACTTGTCAATTGTTATCTGTCTTATCATTTGTTTTCATAACATGCCAGAAACAAGGTTTGTTCCCTCCAAAGCTAATTGACAGTGCCTTTTATGTTTACTCTATTAACTTGTGTAAAAGTTTGTATAAAAGCAAACTAATCATCCCAACTTGAATCATTAGTTAGTATGTACTTTACATTTGGAAAACTAAGGGGAGTTGTTTGTTCACTTCTTTATGCAAGCTGTCATTTTCATAATCTAGATACAGTGTTAATTCTTAGCCAATGGCTGATGTGTGTTTTGACATTTCATTTCTCCATGAAGGACATTGCAAAAAATTTTCTCAAGATTTAAAGATTTGGAAAGAGGACTAGATTTTTCTGTGTGGTTCAGAAGAACATAGTGAAGACCAAAATAATTGAAAAATTTAGCGGTTAGACGCCTTTCAAATTGGAATGGTTTCTTAGGGAGGAAGAAGGTCCTGTCTTTTAGGTCATACCTGCTAAGATTTAGGTTGCATGATGTCCTCCAATATACTCTTAAATTCTGGAATTTGGACATTAAATCCCCACCCCACTACCACCTTCCTATTCTGCCTTTGAAAAATAAAAGAAAAAGAAAGACAGTATCTCAATAAGATCAGTGGGCCTTAGGAAGCATTACTACAAAGAAAGCTAGTGGAGCTGATGGGTTTCCAGCTGAGCTATTGAAAATCCAGAAAGATGATGCTGTTAAAGTGCGGCAGTCAATATGCCAGCAAATTTGGAAAACTCAGCAGTGACCACAGGACTGGGAAAGGTCAGTTTTCATTCTAATCCCAAATAAAGGTAATGCCAAAGAATGTTCAAACTACCACACAGTTGTGCTAACTTTACACGCTAACAAGGCCATGCTCAAAAATCTTTCAACTCAGCTTCAACAGTATGTATACCGAGAACTCCCAGATGTCAAGCTGGATATAGAAAAGGCAGAGGAATCAGAGATCAAATTGTCAACATCTGCTGAATCATAGAAAAAGCAAGGGAATTGCAGAAAAACATCTGCTTCATTGACTGCACTAAAGCCTTTGACTGTGTGGATCACAGTAAGCTGGAAAATTCTTAAAGAGATGGGAATACCAGACCACCTTACCTGTGTCCTGAGATACCTGTTTGAAGGTCAAGAAACAACAATTAGAACCAGATATGGAACAATGGAGTGGTTCCAAATTAGGAAAGGAGTATGTCAAGGATGTATATTGTCACCCTGCTTATTTAAATTCTATGCAAAGTACATCATGCAAAATGACAGGTTGGATGAAGCACAAGTTGGAATCAAGTTTGCCAGGAGAAATAGCAACAACCTCAAATATGTAGATAATTCCACTCTAATGGCAGAAAGAGAGGAGGTACTAAAGAGCCTCTTGAGGGTGAAAGAGGAGAGTGAAAAAGCTGGTTTACAGCTCAACATTCAAGAAAACTAAGATCATGGTATCCAGTACCATCATTTCATGGCAAATAAATGGGGAGAAAGTGGAAACAGTAACAGCTTTTTTATTTTCTTGGGCTCCAAAATCACTGCAGATGGTGACTGCAGCCAGGAAATTAAAAGACACTTGCTCCTTGGAAGAAAAGCTATGACAAACCTACACAGCCTATTTAAAAGCTGAGACATCACTTTGCCAACAAAGGTCATATACTCAAAGTTATGGTTTTTCCAGTATCATGTATGAATGTGAGAGTTATAACATAATGAAGGCCAAGCATCAAAAATTGATATTGTTGATCTGTGGTGCTGGTGAAGACTCTTTTGAGAGTCTCTTGGACAGGAAGTCAAACTAGTCAATCCTAAAGGAAACCAACTCTGAATATTCATTGGAAGGACTGATGCTGATGGTGAAATTCTAATACTTTGGCCACCTGATGCAAAGAGCCAAATTATTGAAAAAGACCCTGATGCTGGGAAAGAATGAGGGCAGGAAGAGAAGTGGGTGACAGAGGGTGAGATGATTGGATGGTGTCACTGACTCAATGGACATGAGTTTGAGCAAACTCTGGGAGACGGTGAAGGATAAGGAAACTTGATGTGCTGCATTCCATGGGCTTTCAAAGAGTTGGACATTACTTAGTGACTGAACAACAGCAATCTTATTTAGCAAGAATAGACTTGTGTCCTGTATATTTTCATGTTGGAATGGTGAGCCTACCTTTTTCATTCAGGATTAGATGATAGCATTTTTGATAATATTATTTCTGCTCTTCAGTCAGGATGCACGTTGTGGTATTGTTTTTCCTTCCTCATCACATTAAAAGATTTTTTTGAGCTTACATTTCAACTAACAAGCACTATGTATCAGTCTATTGACATCTCAGTGGGTTTTGATTTGTAATCATGGTTGCAGGACAATAAAGAGACTGATCAATGGAAAGACTGACTTAATAAAGTCATAATAAAGTCATCAGTATGCTATATATAGAGAGATTTGCCTTATATATAGAGGGTTATTGAAATTTGGGATTTATAAAAAAAAAATTATTGCATGCTTATTTGCTTTACTTATATTAGTTTTGTTTGCTTACAATAGGTTTCATTTACTTACAACAGGTTTAGTTTAATTATACATTTTAATAGGGCAGTTATTTCAAAACACTTTCATTGCACAATGACATTTAAATTGACCTTGTTTATCAATTTCTTTTCTCTTTACTTTATAAAAATATTAAATTATACTGAATTCAGTATTGATTCTTTGAACTCCATTTTTCTTTTAAGCTTAGCATATCACTGTTTACTGTTTTCGAGAGTATGGTCTTTTACTACAATGGGGCAAAAGAGTGATCACCATTTTTTGGACTGGGACTCTTGCTTTACAGGAGCCTTGCAACATTCCCATTTCCTCCAGTTGGGTAGCATAAGAAGCAAAATAAGCGCCAATTTGAAAACTGAGCACCAATGCCATCTTTGAGGGTGGGCAGGAGGGTGTATAGTCTGCCTCAATGTAATATAATTTTATCAGGCAGATGTTTTCTTGCTTGTATATTACTATATACACAAGCAGTGAAATCAGCCACAAAAGGCACTTCCAAATCTTTAACCAGGAGTTTACCAATGTTTTATTGGAGAGGATCACAGTGAGAGTGGTAGCTATGGTATTTATGGTATTAATGAGTTATTGTGGTTGTTGTTCAGACACTAAGTTGTGTCCCAGTCTTTGAAACCCCAAGAACTGCAGCCCACCAGGCTTCCCTGTCCTTCAGTATCTCCGGAATTTGTTTAAACTCATGTCCATTGAGTTGGTGATGCCATCTATCCAGCCATCTCATCTTCCATTGCCCCTTCTCCTGTTGCCCTCAGTCTTTCCCATCATCAGGGTCTTTTCCAATAAGTAGGCTCTTTGCATCAGGTGGTCAAAGTACTGGAGCTTCAGCTTCAGCATCAATCCTTCCAGTGAATATTCAGGGTTGATTTCCTTTAGGATTGATGTTTTGATCTCCTTGCTATCCAATAATGAGTAAGAGCCCATTACTGGTAAGGTCTTATGCTGGGTGCTTTGAATGGATTATCTTTAATGATAGTCTTACAAGGTGGCTATTATTATTTTCACCCCTGTTTTACAGCTGAGGGGACTAAAACACAGATGTTGAATAATTGCTGATCTTATAAACTTTGGAATCGTTGGAGAGATGTCAGAATGTGACCTTAGTCTTTGTTACTTTACAGACCCAGGTGGCGCTAGTGGTAAAGAACCTGCCTGCAAACATGTGAAGGGAGAGAGAGAGATTCTCTTTTAATTCATGGCTTAATATATATAAAGCTTTTAGAACAATGATTATAAAATAGCCCTTTATATAGAAGCACTGTATTCATATTAATTACTATTTCCCCTAAGTCGCTTGTTTGAAGATGTTATTTTTTCTTCTTTCCAGCAGGTAGTAGTGGCTTTAGAGGATGAGAGGCTTGATCATAGAAATCAAGTTAATGAGCTTGAATACAAGAGTGTATATAAAAGAAACAGGCAGCTCTGGTGTCCTCCCCTAAGTGCTCGCTTCCTGCACCTACACACACATGCTATTTCTCAGCTAAATATTTTAGTTGTATAGAAAAAGCAGTTCCCGTGTGAATAGCTGATTTTTTTCTGATAAACTCTCTTATCATTATGTAATATAGATTTCCGTTTTCTTTTAGTAATCCTAGAACTACAGGGATGTAAAATGAATTAAATTTATAGCTGACTTCAGTTTGCCTTTCCTTTGAAACCTTTAAAAACATGAACTCATTTGTATCTGCTTCAACTGTGTTTTTAGTTTTAATTTAGATTGGATTAAATGGTCTGTTGTTTATTTGAGGATAATCTCAGAATTTAGCATGACATTTCCATTTGCAGCATCACATTTACTAATGTGGATCTCTTCCTGTCTCTTGTCTCTGGGTCTTATTTTTTCTCTCATGGACGTCTCCCGAGCTCCTACCAGGAGGACCTGCTGTGGCCCCCACACTGATTAGCTCTGCCTGAAAGCTCCATACTGCAGAGTGTCATTCCCTGGGCTTTGAGACAGTATTTCTGGCCAAACAGTCAGCATCTGGCTGAAGTGAGTTGTTGTAGAAAAGAAGAAAAGAGAGTGGGGAGCTAAAGGATGGTCACATCCCAGGTCACATCTGAGTCCTTGGGACAGCCTCCATGTGTGTGGGTTCTTGACTTTATACAGGAAAGAATTCAAGAGTGAGCCATAGTAAAGAGAAAGAAGGTCTGCTCAGGGAGGAAACATACTCTATAGACAGAATGTGGGCCATCTCAGAAAGCGAGGAAGGAGAGGCCTCAGGATATGGGTTGTCAGTTTTTATAAGGGTGGGTAATTTCACAGACTAAGTGGGCTTCCCAGGTGGAGCTTGTGGCTCCACTGGTGAAGAATCTGCCTGCAATGCAGGAGACCTGGGTTCGATCCCTGGGTTGGGAAGATCCCCTGGAGAAGGGAAAGGCTACCCACTCCAGTCTTCTGGCCTGGAAAATTCCATGGACTGTATAGTCTGTGGAGTTACAAGGAGTCAGACATGACTGAGCATGCACGTAACACAATTTCATAGGCTAATGAGTAGGAAGAAAATGCCATTGTTTTGGGGGAAGGAGTGGGACTTTCCAGGAATTGGGCCACCACCCACTTTTGATGTTTTCTGGTCATCCTTGAAATCTTCAGGATTCCCAGGTGGCTCAGTGGGTAAAGAACCTGCCTGCCAATGCAGGAGACATAATGAGATGAGGGCTCAATCCCTGCATCAGGAAGATCCCCTGGAGGAGGGCATGGCAATACACTCCAGTGCTCTTGCCTGGAGTATCCCATGGACAGAGGAGCCTGGTGAGCTGTGGTCCATAGGGTTGGAAAGAGTCAGACACGACTGACGTGACTAAGCATGCTTTTTAGAACCATTGGGTGCCTGGAGTGTGTTACAGTGAGCTTATACTGAGGCTCAAGGTCAAGTAGAAGTTGAATCGGCCATTGGACCTAGTTGGTTCTAATCAGTTTATGCTGTGTCCTCTGGCTATGTTATTCTTTTAAAGGTTGTACTCTGCCCCCTTCCTGTTTCATGGTCATTCTCTGTATGAAAATCAGTTTACTTAGGCATGTTTACTCCACAAGTGGAAGGAGGTGTGACTCTCATATTAGGGCCCTTTCTTTTTTCCTAAGAAGACCCCTGCCTGAATGGGCCACCCTTACCCAAGTGATGGCGCGTAGCAATTTAACCTGAAGAATTTGAGGTCAACAGTGTAGCTCCCTAGAGTTCACCTGCAGAAAAGAATCTCTTCCTTCCTTGAATAAGTGGATCCCTTCCAGCAGCAATTGATTTATCCATTAACAATACCATTTGCACTTATGTCTAGTCTTCAGAGTGACCCTCTCAACATTTCAGTAGATTCACTTTGGTATATAGTGTTTTTTTTCTGGCTAAACTCTACAGAGTAAGAATGAGGTAACTTTCTCCCCACCACCCAGTTATCTGCTTAGTCTTTTTAGGGACAAGGAATAGGTCAAGAGGGTATTTATGTAAGCCTGTGGACCATTGGATTGAGTATGTATCTCTTCACTTGATCTTAGCCAAAAAGGCAGAAAAGTGATGAATATGTATCTCTTAATTGCCAACCTCTACCTTAAAGTTTATTTAGGCCTCTAGAGCCATACAGCTTGGCAATTCACCAGTATCATAATAAAAAAATTTTAATCTTCTCCCATGCTATTGTTATTATTTAAGCTATTTGTGCCTAGGCATAAAGACTAAGCTGTGCAACCGTGTCATGGATAGTAGTCTCTTTAAAAGATCCAGCCACACATGGTAGATATCCACCCCACGAACATGGGGCCCATCTCATGTAGTTAATGACCTCCCTTTTGTTTCCCACTCCTGGGGTCCCTTTGTGCAAATATGTACCAGTCCATTGTGGTGGGTCTGTATTCACCATTACCGCCAACTCCTCTCTGGTTTCCATACATAACGCATGTGTGTGCTCAGTCGTGTCCTACTCTTTGGGACCCTAGACTGTATACTGTCAGGCTCCCCTGACGGTGGAATTTTCCAGGCAAGAAAACTGGAGTGGGTTGCCATTTCCTCCTCCAGGGAATCTTCCTGACCCAGGGATCAAACTTTCATCTCCTGCATATCCTGCATTGCAGGTAACTTCTTTACCTCTGAGCCATCAGGGAAACCCTTCCATACATAATGAATCCCCAAATCTATTGATTCTCTCCATGGTCTCTTCATGTTTCCCTTCATCATCTCGTTGATACAGATCTTATCTCTGGATCCCGTTCCTATTTTTCCCGTCTATGTCCTCATCTGCTCTCTCAGATTGTAACTGCATTTGCCTATTTTCTCTGCACAAGTCTTGACTCCTCCAGTTTTATATAATATGGCCAAAATAAAAATCTGTGAAGTCATCTCCTCCTGAGGCCACAGTCCAAATCTCTTGCCTAGTGTCCCAGGCCCTGGTGCCTCTCTTGCCTACAGCCCTCACTCACTGTGACCTTCAGGTGACTGCATTTCCCTGGGCTCAGCACCCTCCTCCAAGTTCTGGAGCCTCCTGGTGTTCATGCTGCCTCATCTTCCAGGTGAATATGTCTTGGCTTTTCAAAGGTCATTAGTGTTGACAGTTTCCCTGCCCCCCAGCCTCACACTAACTGAGTTAATCGCTTCCTCCCCTTTTTTGCCTTCATTCTTAGCCATATGTCTATTATGGCATGTAATCTCTGTATTTTAAGTGTGTATTTACAATGTGTGTCCTCGTTAGACTGTGAACTCCCTGGGGCCAGGGCGTTCTTAGTCACCTTTGCAATTCCAGACTCTGGAATTTTTACCAGTATGTGCCTAATAAATATTTGCTGAATTGGTTCAATTGTCTCATAAATGTTCTCTATATTACAGAATGACATCCACCTGCCAATGCAGGAGACTTGGGTTAGATCCCTGGAGTTGGGAAGATCCTCTGGAGGGGGGCGTGGCAACCTACTCCAGTATTCTTGCCTGGAGAATCCTGTAGATAGAGGAGCCTGGTGGACTTGTATCCATGGGGTCGCAAAGAGTCGGACACAACTGAGTGACTGAGCATGCATGCACAGACTATCTCTGTAGTCTGTTATTGTCTGTTTAACTCAATTAAGAGAACAGAGTTCATTAGGTCAAAGTCTTTAGTTTCATTCCCCTCTGGAGCTGTTAGCTTTGTTCTTCAGCTGTCAGAAACCAACTAGCCTAGTAAATACCACTGGTTTCAAGGGACTTGGAGAGAGAATGATTCAAGTCAGCAAATTCATCTCAACTCTTAGACAAACTGAATCAAACATATTCCTCCAAACATACTGATGCTAAAAACATAATTTCATGCTTGGATCTTGTCTACAGCACCTGTCTGGGGGCACTGAGAGGTCTGACTTGAAAGTCTCTGCCTCAATGAGGGCGCTGGTACCACCGGCCCAGGGTGGTTTTGCCGTGAGAGCTCTGATTACCCCTCCACAGATCTTTGTGACTGCCGGCCTCTGAGCTTCCTGTCTACCCACGTGTGTCTCCGTGTCTGTCTTCCAGGTGAGACCATGCGCATTGCTTCTTCGGAGTTTGCAGATGACCCCTGCTCGTCGGTGAAGCGCGGCACCATGGTGCGGGCGGCTCGGGCCCTGCTGTCCGCTGTGACCCGCTTGCTCATCCTGGCGGACATGGCGGACGTCATGAGGCTTTTGTCTCATCTGAAAATTGTACGTATGTAGAACTTATGAAAATATGCTTTATGTGGATGGTGGTGGTGACCGCGGATAGTACTGTGCTGAGCTGGACTGACAATGTGTTACCACTCACAGGGTCACTTGTTTACTCACCCAAGTGGTATGCTCTTAACTTTTCTAATACTCAATTTATACTCAATAATATATTTTTCAAAGATACAGATTATTCAGTTGACTTGCCTTCTCTCAAAACAGGGAGTTTATATCTGCCCTTATTTCCTGGAGTACAAAGCTGTGCATCTTTCAGGGTGCAGAGGCCTCGTGTGGGGTGCCCACCTTGGTTTTGTCTTGAGATTCAGAGCAGCGCTGGTCCCTGTAGTCATCCAGGCCAGGCCAGCTCTTCTAGGGGCTTCCCTGGTGGCCCAGTGGCAAAGAACCTGCCTGCCAGCGTGGAGGACACAGGAGACTTGCATTCGATCCCTGGGTCAGGAAGTTCTCCTGGGGGAGGAAGAGGCAATCCGCTCCGGTATCCTTGCCTGGACAATTCCATGGGCAGAGGAGCCTGGCGGGCTACAGTCTGTGGGGCTGCAGAGAGCCGGCCATGCCTGAGTGATGGGACACACACGCAGCTCTTCTCGGCAGCTGGCCACTCGACCGCCTCTGCCCACCTTAATACAGATCCTGTTACATTCTATTTTGTTAACTGCTCTATCGTTGCCCTTTTATAGAATTATGTACTTTGAACCTCCCTCAGTCTGGCAATAAAAAGAAGCCACTGTTTACTAAAGTCAATCTTGTTGCATCAATTTTCATCTCACACACCTGGACTGGGTCTCTGGGTGCACATGTGTGCCCCACCAACCCCATCATATGTCCCTTGCTTGTCACGATTCCTTGGCTCCAGTTAAGCCTTCTGTTTCTTTTTTTTTTTTTTTTTTTAAATTTTTATTAGTTGGAGGCTAATTACTTTACATCATTACAGTAGTTTTTGTTATACATTGATATGAATTAGCCATGGATTTACATGTATTCCCCATCCCAGTCCCCCCTCCCACCTCCCTCTCCACCCGATCCCTCTGGGTCTTCCCAGTGCACCAAGCCTTCTGTTTCTTAATGGAAGTGGACACGTGCCCTGGTCACAAATTTTTCAGGGTCATGTGCAGCCCTCGCAGCCCGTGACTTCTACACTTTGCTCTCTTTCCTAGTTGCTGACAGGCGTCTGGTGCCTCCTGGATGATTCTACTCTTTGATGATGAAACAGTTACTTAGGAACATGGCTTCTGCGTAAAGTACCTCTGTTCCATGCCTGCTGTGGCTTTCATTCCTGGGCTGTTGGCACCAACCCTACACTGACCTCAGGGTCCTTAGATGATGGGATGTGAACCATGGACTTTTGTTTTTGGGGAACCAACCTCTTGCTGGCTTAGTTCCCCCAGGTCTGGCCATTCTTGGCTTATCACTTTCCCTCAACTTCTTGTGTTCTTTTCCCATGAAATGAACAATGAGGGGGCAGGTGAGATAGGAAGTGAATAATGTCAACCTACTCTTACCTCATTTTCCATCTCATATTTGTCCAGTAGGGGAGTTCACTGAGAAATTTCCAGAAGCACAAATGTTCTGTGTCAAAAATCCTTAGGCAGGGCCTTGCTTGGGCTGGCCCCAAGAAAGGAGCCAAGATTTCCAAGTTTTGTATGAATTCTGCAGTATGATGGAAGGCCCCCAATCCCAGCATCCCCAACATGGGTCGCATGGTCATGAAGCAGGTGTCGCCCGCTCTTCATGGCTCCTGAGGAGCCAAGGGACACAGAGCAGAACCTGCTTGGGAATTTTCTCCCACAGAGTGTGTGCCTGCTCAGTCGCTTCAGTAGTATCTGACTCTTTGCGACCCTATAGACCATCGTAGCCCACCAGGCTCCTCTGTCGATGGGATTCTCCAGGCAAGAATACTGCAGTGGGTTGCTATGCCCTCCTCCAGGGGGTCTTCCCGACCCAGGGATCAAACCCACCTCTCTTGTGTCTACCTCATTGGTCGGTGGGTTCTTTACCACTAACACCACCTGGGAAGCCCCCAGAGAGTAGGACTCAGAAACCAGGGAAGACTCTTGGCAAGTTGGATGAGGTGAGCAATATGCAGAGAGGCTACCTGCTGCAGAGGGTGTTGAGGGGCAGTGTAACATTACGCTGAACCTTTGGCCACTGGAGTCAGACAGCCGAGGTGTAATCGTGTTTGGGGTCCACTTGCCAGCCTGTCATAACCCACCACATAAAACCTTCAGAAGCGTAGAGAACAGACTGGTGGTTGCCAAGCCAGGGGTACTTGGAGGAGGGCCTGAGTGGAGGTTGGGGTTAGCAGATGGAAGCTTTTATATGTAGAATGAATAAATAAGGTCCTACTAGATGGCACAGGGAACTATATTCAATGTCGTATGATAAACTATAATGGAGATGAATATAAAGAAAGATGTACAATTGAATCCCTTTTCTGTACAGCAGTAACTAACAACGTTATAAATCAACTGTATTTCAATAAATATGTGTATAAAGTGGAAGTGAAAGCCGCTCAGTTATGTCCAAATCTTTGCAACCCCATGGACTATACAGCATAGTCCATGGACTTCTCCAGGCCAGAATATTGGAGTGGGTAGCCCTTCCCTTCTCCAGGGTATCTTCCCAACCCAGGGACTGAACCCAGGTCTCCCTGATTGCAGGCAGATTCTTTACCAGCTGAGCTACCAGGGAAGCCCAAGAATAATGGAGTGGGTAGCCTATCCCTTCTCTAGCAGATCTTCCCGACCCAGGAATCGAACTGGGGTCTCCTGCCTTGCAGGTGGATTCTTTCCCAACTGGGCTATTTAGTAAGCCCATGTGTATATATGATGCAAAAAATAAAGCCTCAGGTTTCAGACACATCATCTGTTGATATGAGGGCTAATGACAGTGCAGCCCTCAGAGCCGTGGGGAGCTCTCAACAGGGAAACTCCCATGATGCATTTATCACAGAGTCTGGTGTGAAGTAAGTGTCTGGTCAGTGGCACCTGTCACCATTGTCAGATTCTGGAACCACTCTCAGGCCATGGCGCTGTCTGTTATTCCTGCAGCCCCACCTGAGTTATGTGCATCTTTAAGGCTACAGATGACTATTCTCAAGTGTGTTGAAGAATAAGTTTTCTTACCTTTCTCTTACAACCTACCTAATCTTCAAAAGCCACATTGTAAGAAAAATCTTTCCCCAAAGGGACCATCTTCTTTTACAAGGAGAACAGGACTGGACCTAAGGAAATTAACTTTACATTTTATATGTTAGCATTTTCTGTGCTGGGATTCCCAGGTGGTTCAGTGGTTAAAAAACAAACAAACAAAAAACAAACAAACAAAAAAAACCAAAAAAAACCTGCCTGCCAATGCAGGGGACGCAGGAGATATGAGTTTGATTCCTGGCTTGGGAGGATCCCCTGGAGGAGGGCCCACTCCAGTGTTCTTTCCTGGAAAATCTCAGGGACAGAGGAGCCTGGCAGGCTACAATCCATGGAGTTGCAAAGACTTGAACAAGGCTGAACATGCATGCATGCATGTTCTGTGGAAAGCCAGTTCTGCCCCTTCTGGGGAGTGATGAAATCTTAAAAAATACTGTCTCTGAACGGCCCACATGTGGCTGGTGCTCATGAAGTCTGGGGTCTGTAGAGTGCTGCAGGGCACCAGCTGATGCCTGGAACACTGCCTTTTATCCATCTGTTTTGACCAGTGCTGTCGCTGGTAGTATCACACTATAGCCTGTCCTAATGTAGAGTCAATTATATCTTCTTCCCGACACAGCAGATTAAGAGAAGTTTAAAAAAAAAAAGATTTAGCACAAAATATGGAAAGGTCAACCCAGCAATATTAAGTAGTCCTGTCAGACTGTCAGCAATAAAATTAAAAATGATTGTAAGACTAAATAACACATTTGTTGTACTCAAAGTCTAACCTCTGCGGGGGACAGTAGTGGTGGAATGGTGCCATCCTGTGGCCTCAGTGGGGAACTGCAGATTCTGGTGTTCTCACTGAGTCAATCACGGTGTCATGATGGGAATAGTGCTCCAACCAGGTAAAAAAGACAATTAATTGCAATTGTGTCAACAATTAATTGCAAATAGACGTAGTATACAATTCTACTTAGCATTCTTGTTTTTCCATAGCAGCACATCCTCTCATAAACAAATTTGTCTGCTAGCATCTATTTATTTGTTTTTAAGATGAGGGTTTTCCCAGGTGTCTAAGTGGTAAAGAACACATCTGTAAATGCAGGAGACACAGGAGTTGTGGGTTTGATCCCTGGGTTGAGAAGATCTCCTAGAGAAGGATAAGGCAACCCCCTCCATTATTCTTGTCTGGGAAATCCTCATGGACAGAGGAGCCTGGTGGGCTGCAGTCCATGGAGTTCCAGAGTCGGACACGACTGAGCATCTGAGCACACACGTGAGGTGAAGGAAATATCATTACCTATTTTGATGGAGCAGGTTAGAAATGATCATTTATACGGTTATCAAGGTTTCTTCCAAATAAAAGTGAATTTCTTTACAAAATGGATGGTAGAATATAGGTGGGCAAAAGGGTGGCAGGTGATTCCTAATGATAATAAAGTAGTAACCTGATTTTATGTTGGATCTAAAGATTAATTAATACATTATAGGGAGTCCTGTAGCTTCCTGCCATGTTAACCACTGCATAGCTATTTTACCTTTGAGCATTACAGATAATATTTTACTTTTTTTAATCTTTTAGGCCATGTGCCAAAACTTTATTGCTGTTCTTTCCAGATATTGATTTATTTTCTTGTTTCTGAGTAACTTACAGGAACATGGACAGAATTGCCTTCTTATCAGAAACATATTTCCATGTTTTTGCATCAATAATTCACTGAGTAGATGAAGGCGAGTCCATTTATTCTCCTAAAGTGCCTGCCTTCATTTTCTGTCCCGCACCCTGTAGGTAATTGTTGGCAAATTGAGTAATCCTGAGCAAATCCTTCAAATCAAATAAAGAATTGGGAATTCTACAGAGACTGTGTGATTTGGCAGAGTATAGGTTTTTGCATTCTGATACCTTAAAATTACATTTGTAAACTTAAGTTTTTACGCTGGTATAGTTCATCTTTTCATATAACCGGGCCTCCCAGCTGGCACTAATGGTAAAGAACCTGCCTGCCAGTGAAGGAGACATCAGAGACATGGGTTCAATCCCTGGGTCAGAAAGATCCCCTGGAGGAGGGCCTGGCAACCCTCTCCAGTATTCTTGCCTGGAGAATCCCATGGACAGAGGAGCCTGGTGGGCTACAGTCCATGGGGTCGCAAAGAGTCAGACATGACTGTGAAGCAACTTAGCACACACACGTAAATATTCTAACTGCTCATATGAAGCTAGTTGCTTTATTTTGTAAGTATTCGTGTGTGCTTTAATGTTGAGCTCTCTTGAATATATTTTATTAAAGATTCGATAGGGCTGTCAAAGGTTTTTGCTACTGTAGTTATTTTGAATTCAAGAAGTGACTGATGAAATAGTGAGTGACACACAGTTCAAAGCTGAGTTATCGCCAAAGTGGGAATATGATGTTCCTGGGTGAAGCTAAAAGAATCATTTGCACATCAGACATCATTAAAAACTACTGAATTATAATCACTTGTATTGTTGAAGTTGCTGGTGAGTGATTCCCTGCAGACACCTGGTGTATCCTGTAATCAGTTGACATTGTCAGTGTGTTAGGCTGAGACGTGACACTTCACACTTTAAAAGGAGTCTCGCATTTCAATCAGTGATCGAGAAGAGTGATATTTATTTTCCCTAGTCTCCGAATGAATGTAATCAGATTCTATTGTTTGGTTCTTGGCGTTGGTGATGACATTACACACAGACTCACCTAGACATGTGTATGTCAGAGGAAACAATCACTCTTTTTCTGTACTCAAGTTGAGTCCTGGAATAATGATGTACTCAATTGTCTCAGAACTTCTCCCTGGAAAGCCAATAGCAACATAGAATACACAACCCTTTAGTCAACTTCTCAGAAAATTCAGATTATCTTTGAGACCACCAGGGGCCAAATATAATGCTGCTGCCCAGTTGTTTTGGGGGTAGGTTTAATATTACCTATACTTTTTTGTGACATTAGCATCAAATGGACTAGAGAATCCCCAGTAACATTATTTCTCAATAGTTTTATGTTTCCTTCTGCAGTTCTCATATGGGTTTAAATTTTTTTTTATTATAGTATGGTTGATTTACAGTGTTGCATTAATGTGTATCTGCTGCACATAATGTGGCTCTTATGTTTGAATAACAGCAAGCAATTAGTATAAAATATCCTTGTCTCTAATTATAAATGTAGAAATTACTGCCCATATTCTTAGCATGCCTTTTTCATCAGAGCTGTCATGGCATGAACTTCATATAGCTGGGTTGTTTAGAATCTATTTATTCAGTTATCCTTTCAAGAGATACTTATCGGATGCCTACTGTGTGCAGAACATTGTGCCACAATACATAACTTCAAAGGTAAATAAGACTCAGCTCCTGCCTTTAAAACTTTATAGGCTGGTAGTGGGGGAGACATTGAGAAAGAGTGCAGTGCATGTTGGGAAAATTGTGCATATTGCTATGGTCTCATCTGGAAGGAAAATACAATAATTAGGAAGTTTTCCATTTTTAAATAACATAAACCCAACCCAACTTAGTCTTTCAAAAAGGAAATATATTGACTCACCAAACTAAAAATCCAGAGGCAGTTGGCTTCAGGCAGAGCTTGATCAAGGTACAAACATGTGACAAGGACCCGTTTCTTTGTTCTTTCAGGAAGAACACTCTTCTCTATAGGCCCTTTTCTCATGATCTCAAGGTAGCTGTAAAACATTCTCATGATTACATGCTTCTAGACTAAAGATAGCAAAAGAGAAGAAATTCTCTTCCTTAGAAGCTCAAATGAAGGTTCCACAAGCTTGTTGGTTCTGTCGGCCTCTAGTGAAGTGAAGTCGCTCAGTCATGTCCGACTCTTTGTGACCCCATGGACTGTAAGCCTACCAGGCTTCTCTGTCCATGGGATTTTCCAGTCAAGAATACTGGAGTGGGTTGCCATTTCCTTCTCCAGGGGATCTTCCTGACCCAGGGATCAAACCCGAGTCTCCCACATTGCAGGCAGATGCTTTACCCTCTGAGCCACCAGGGAAGCCTCTAAATCAGATACATATGTCTGAGTTAATTATTTAGAGGGGAAATGGGACGTGCTGATTTCTGAGTTTGGTCAACACTGTTCCTCTCCCCCACCACACCCGCAAGACAAGGATGAGATAAGTTCAACCAAATGTATTATTGGGGAATTCAGGATAATATAAAGAAGGGTGATGTGGTTGGGGAAGACAGGACTTAGGAATGGGTCGTAGTGAACAGAATGAGATTTGTGTTTTCCTAAATCAGTTGCTTGAACCAGATTGAACAGGCTGGGGTCACAAGCCTAAGCTTAAAGCTGAGAGCTAGGAGTGGAGCGTGTGGAAAGAGGCTGTGAAGAGTGAAAGTGAAAGTGTCATTCGCTCAGTCATGTCTGACTCTCTGCAAACCCATGGACTGTAGCCCATCAGGCTCCTCTGCCCATGAAATACTCCAGGCAAGAATACCGGGGTGCGTTGCCGTTTCCTTCTCCAAGGGATCTTCCTAACCCAGGCGTCAAACCTGGGTTTCCTGCATTGTAGGCAGATTCCTTACCATCTGGGCCACCAGGGAAGCCCCGGGAACGAGGTTGGCACGCAGCAGAGAGTAGAGGAGGCATCGTTCTGTCCAGTAGTGAGACTGAAGCTACACAGTAATTTGGGCTCAGAAAGTTCAACGTGAAGAGTTATGAGCTCGAATAAGAGTAACAGGGGATTGACTAGGAAGAATGCTCAGGAGTATAGGAATGGCAGATGGAAGGAGCCCTAGAGAGGGAGCCCACCCACACCAGGGCCAGGATCCAGACATTCCTGGATCACTGGATTATAGAAGGGAAACTGAGGTGCCACGCAAGCCAACGGAACGTGCTCAAATCTCCCCTTTAGGGAGTCAAGGGAAAAACTGCTCATGAAGAGATGTCTTTCTGGAGACACTCCACTAAAGAATCACCCCCGGGGGCACCTCGTGTTGGAAGAGCTGGCCCCGCCACTGCCTCTGTCCAGGGAGCCCTCCAGGACCAGCAGACAAAACCCCTTCCTGCTCTGTTGCCTGTCTGGCCCACTCTCCCTGCAAAACTTGACAAAGGAACAGTTATTAAAGGGCTCACAGAGCTGGCAGGCAGCATGAACTGGGATTTGATAACCAGCTCAAGAAGAGAGTGGTTTACTGCTCACAGCTGAGGTGTTCTTGCATAAGAGTGGAGATGGATTCAGGTGGGGCAAAAAGTTTTATCTACACAGAGCTTCACAAACTGAGGACAGAACAAAGGCACAAGAGTGAGGCAAGAATTTGGAGTATTCACAATAATAGGGTTGATTCATTGTTGGAGCAGAGGGGGTGAGGTGGGAGGGGCAGTCAGAGAGAGAGGTAGGGTGGGGAGCCTCTTGATTGTCATAATTAGTTTGGAATCTACCAAAACTGAGGGCAAGAGGAGAAGGGGGTGGCACAAGATGAGATGGTTGGATGGCATCACTGACTCAATGGACGTGAGTTTGAGCAAGCTCTGGGAGATGGTGATAGACAGGGAAGCCTGGCATGCTGCAGTTCATGGGGTCACAAGGAGTCGGACATGGCTTAGCGACTGAACAGCAAATTTGGTTAGACTCTGTTTATAGATTATGGGGAGCAATTGAGTAGTCCTAAACAATAAAATCAAATTCCTGATTTAGACAGATACTTTTGGTAGCAGTATGGAAAAGGGTGAGCCCAATCAAGGAGACAATTGAGAGATGTTTTCCATGACCCAGGCCAGTGAACGAAAGGAAAGCTGAATGCAGACAGTGGCCATGTGAACTGTAAGGGGGTAGATTTTAGAGAAATTAAAGAGGTAGAAGCACTAGAACCTGCAGACTGATCAGATGGGGCAGGACCCTTAAAGAATCTTCATTATCAGCTGATCAGTACGATCCAGACCCAGACTCCAGCAGCTTTACAAACCCATCCTTTCTGGGAAATTGAGGTGGCCCAACTCAGGAGTTCAGAGTATGTGTTCTGGAGCAAAGTACCTGGGTTCAAACCCAGATTACCTCACACGTTTGCTATGAGACCTCTCAGGCTGGCTGCGTCACCTGTCTGGCCTCAGCTCTCCTTGGTAAAGCAGAAACAAGAGAAGTATCAACTTCAAAGACCTATTTTGGGGGGACTAAATTAGATATGTGTAAACCATTTGCAACATTGTCTGGTGCATCAATAAGTAATCAGTGAAACTGACTATTGTCATTTTTCTTGTACAAGCTGAAAATAACTGGAAATGTATCAAGCTGTATTATTGTTGTGTTTTGTAAAACATGGCACATTATGAATCAGTGACACTAGCATTTAATCATTCTTGCTTTCTGATGAAATCATTTTCTTCACTTGCTCACAAGAAAACAGAAAATTTAATCAAGAAGGCAGCTTATCTTTAGGAGGCAGAGAGATAAAGTATGATGATGCTGAGATATCAGTGTCAAACTAGATTATATGATTCAACAAGTAGTTAAATATAGAATTCTATATTTGTTCATTCGTTGACTTGGCCAACTCCCATTTCCAAGATATTTAGGTTGGTGCAAAAGTAATTGCAGTTTTGCATTGTTGAACTTTGCCATTTGATATTGAAATATATTCTTAAATAAACATGGTTATGTTGAAATGGAGCAAAAGGCTGTGGTCCTTGCCCAGCACCATGTCATCTGAATACCTTCTGCATGTGGAAAACTTAGTCAAAGAATAAGTTTAATCAGAGAAATGAGAAATGCTGAAAGAAAGGGCAACAGTCAAAGGAGACTAAATAATAATAATTTAGTCATTAAGCATAGTCAAGGACCTTCTCAAGGTTCTTTCTCAAGGGCTATAGATAATATTCTGAGCCATATCTTGTGAGCTGTCTTATAGATAACAAACCCCAGGTGGAGAAGTTAACTACATAATGACAGACTGTACCCAGGACTTCAGTTCAGTTCAGTCACTCAGTCGTGTCTAACTCTTTGCGACCCCATGAATCGCAGCACGCCAGGCCTCTCTGTCCATCACCAACTCCCAGAGTTTATCCAAACTCATGTCCATTGAGTTGGTGATGTCATCCAAACATCTCATCCTCTGTCGTTCCCTTCTCCTCCTGCCTTCAATCTTTCCCAGCATCAGAGTCTTTTCAAATGAGTCAGCTCTTCGCATCAGGTGGCCAAAGTATTGGAGTTTCAGCTTCAACATCAGTCCTTCCAATGAACACCCAGGACTGATCTCCTTTAGGATGGACTGGTTGGACCTCCTTGTAGTCCAAGGGACTCTCAAGAGTCTTTTCCAGCATCACAGTTCAGAAGCATCAATTCTTCTGTCTCAGCTTTCTTTATAGTATAACTTTCACATCCATACATGACTACTGGAAAAAAACATCCTTGATGGACCTTTGTTGGCAAAATAATGTCTCTGCTTTTTAATATGCTGTAACTTTGCTCATAACTTTCCTTCCAAGGAGTAGGTATCTTTTAATTTCATGGCTGCAATCACCATCTGCAGTGATTTTGGAGCCCAAAAAAATAGTCTCTCACTGTTTCTACTGTTTCCCCATCTGTTTGCCATGAAGTGATGGGACCAGATGCCATGATCTTAGTTTTCTGAATGTTGAGCTTTAAGCCAAATTTTTCACTCTCCTCTTTCATTTTCATCAAGAGGCTCTCTAGTTCCTCCTTGCTTTCTGCCATAAGGGTGGTGTCATCTGCATACCTGAGGTTATTAATATTTCTCCCAGCAATCTTGATTCCAGTTTGTGCTTCCTCCAGCCCAGAGTTTCTCGTGATGTGCTCTGCATATAAGTTGGCTTGGGCTGCCACAATTCTGAGACTTGACCGTAAAGAAATGGGAACCTGTGCACCCTGGAACTGAAGATTAACTGTATCTAAAACAACCAAGATGATGCTAGTCAGACCACTGATGAACAATTTGAAGATGACTGTTGGATATGACTGTGCTGTTTCTGCATGTATCCCCTCCCCGACTCTGTCTATAAAAACTCTCAGCCCCTGCTTTGGACAGATGTCAGCCTTTGGACTGATGTCTGCCACCCTCCCCCCACCCTGCAGTTGCTGGCATCTGAAATAAAACAAACTTTCCTTTCTACCAACTTGGCTTGTTTATTGGCTTTTGAGCAGCAGGCAGCCAGACTCCACACACATACTCTTTCGGTAACAATGTTACACATTATTTTAATACACATTTCTCACTTTATGTTTTTTGTTAATGAATTATTACTTGCTGCTTATTTTATGTATATTTTAGACTATGGAAATTATGTTAGACAGAAAGAAAATTCTAGCAATCTTCTTATTCAAGTTCAAAATGGATCATAAAGCAGTGGAGACAGCTTGCAACATCAACTCCGCTTTGGCCCAGAAACTGCTAACGAACATGCAGTGCACTGGTGGTTTAAGAAATTTAAAAAGGAGATGAGAGCCTTGAAGATGAGGAGTACAGTGACCAGCCACCGAAAGTTGGCAACAACCAATTAAGAGCCATCACTGGAGCACTTACAGCTACACGAGAAGCTGCCCAAGAACTGTGTCGACCATTCTGTGATCATTTGGCATTTGAAGCAAGTTGGAAAGGTGGGAAAGCTTGAGAAGTGGGTGCCTCATTATCTCACTAAAAATAAAAAAAAACCAAATTGTCATTTTGAAGTACCATCTTCTCATTGTAGGAAACGACAATGAACCATTTCTTTATTGGATTGTGATACGTGACAAAAAATGGATTTTTTACAATCAGTGACAAGCAGCTCAGTGGTTGGATGAAGAAGAAGCTCAAAAGCACTTCCCAAAGCCAAACTTGCACCAAAAAAGGGTCACGGTCAATGTTTGGTGGTCTGCTGCTGCTCTGATCCACTGTAGATTTCTGAATCCCAGAGGAACCATTACATCTAAGAAGCATGCTCAGCAAATTGATGAGATGCACTGAAAACTGCAATGCCTACAGCCGGCATTGGTCAACAGGAAGGGCCCAATTCTTCTCAAAAACAACTCCAGACTGCATGTCACACAACTGATGCTTCAAAAGTTGAATGAATTGGGCTACAAAGTTTTGCCTCATCTGCTATATTCACCTGACGTCTTGCCAGGCAACTACCACTTTTTCAAGCATCTTGACAACTTTTGCAGCAAAAATGCTTCCACAACTAGCAAGACTCAGAAAATGCTTTCCAAGAGTTTGTCAAACCATGAAGCATGGATTTTTATGCTACAGGAATAAAACTTTTTTCTCCTTGGCAAAAATGTGTTGATTGTAATGGTTCCTATTTTGATTAATAACGATGTACTTGAGCATAGTTATAATGATTTAAAACTCAGGGTCCAAAACTTCAATTACTTTTCCTCCAACCTAAGAATTTAAAATTTCATTATAAATCCAGATCCTAACAAGAGAACTTCGTATGACATACCATAAGTCTGCTGCATACACACGAGTTCAATTCTAAGAGTGTGTTCATAAGTCCAGTTTGTTCATGAGTCCAACAAAATTAGCATAGGTACCCAACTAACACGGTCAGCTCTATAGTACTGTACTGTAATAGGTTTATGATACTTTTCACACAAATAATACATATAAAATAATTAAACAGAAAAATACAACATTTTCACCTAACAATACAGTGCCTTGAAAAGTACAGTAGTCCAGTACAAGAGCTGGCATACAGGGCCTGGTATTGAGTGAACAGACAGAAAGAGCTACTGACTGGGGGAGAAAGGGGAGGTGGAAGATCGTAGAGCTGAACGGTCATCAGCAACAGAGATGGAGGCAAGCTGCCATTTCACTCAATTTAGGGAATGCATGTTGGCGTCTTTGCAAGTTCACAACTTGAAAGTTTGTACATAGGGGCCTTATTGTCTTACATCATTTCATTGGGTTTCACTTAAAATCCCTTCAACTGAGTATCAAGATTAGGACCCTGGAATGAAGTCAGTCTGTCCAGAGATGTTGATCGTAACAACATGGACAGTGATTGTGCCCAGAAGAAGCATATCACACAGGCCAAGAGGAGGGCCAGGCTCCTCTGTTCAGTGTTGTGCCCATCCCTATATGTCTGCCTAGTCCCTAGAAGGTGCTTAAAAGGTATTGAGTTAGTTTATGAATTCTCAGTCTACTTTTATTATGTCAAAGTAAATTAGTGAAATTTCAGTTGGGAAAGTTAGAGATTAGATTTAAAAAGTCTATATCAAATAAGTAGACACAATTGTGGAGTAAATAATAGTGGCACGTAGGCTTGCTCTGGAAATGGGGGTAAGGGCAATATTGAGCAGACTCTGTGAGAAGATCAAAGATTTCAAGAGTTGTGAGAGACAAGCTTGAAAATAATATCTAAATCTGGTAAAGATAGAGGACACCGTGATATCCTGTCTAGAATTTTCACTGTGCTCAGCTGTTCCCACGTGCAGGCTCCAGTATTAAGGACAGGAAGACCTGCCGGAGCTGAGGGTTCTTGCACTGGTGTTCTTCAGCCCAGACTGGCTTTTGTGAGAACAGCCGTCAGTAGTACCCAAGCTCAGGAGGGTATTCTCATTTCAGGGAAGGATGTGGCAACTGCCCTGAGGGCCCTCTTTATCAGCTTGTTGGAAGTGATTTCCCAATCCAGCTTGGCACACAGAGCCACGGCAAACTCCCCTTATCACAGCTCCCCCATGAGACCACCACGTCCTTCCACTCTTCCTAGATTTCTTGTCACCTGCAGATAGTCCAAGAGCAAGAAGTAGTCTTTTCCTTTTTACAATTATTCAGGAACAATGTTTACCCTTAGGTGGATTATACAGCAAGTCTGTATCTGTGTGTGTGTGTGTGTGTGTGTATCTGTGTGTGTATGTGTGTGTGTGTGCGCGCGCACGTGTGCATGCACGCACACACACGGGCTCAGTCGCTTCAGTCCTGTCTGGCTCTTTGTGACCCCATGAACTATATAGCCTGTCAGGCTTCACTGTCCATGGGATTCTCCAGGTAAGAATACTGGAGTGGGTTGCCATGCCCTCCTCCAGGGGATCTTCCATACCCGGGGATCGAACCTGCATCTCTTGCACTGCAAGCGATTATTTACCCACTGAGCTACCTGGGAAGCCCATGTCTATGAAAGGAGATCCTAATTCTTGACAGGTATTCTGCAATATATTTGCTATTTTACCTTTCATTTCCCCCCCACCTAATGTGCCTGGTTTGTTTGGGAAAAGAGCAGAAAAGTCATCTTTGGCTACCATGTCGATTTCTATAATATTCTTTGGTCTATTTGAGTTCTGTTACTTCTTTTTAAAATCATATTGGCATTTTACCTATTTGTCAATTTCAAGTAGGTTTTCAAATTCATTAGTGTAGAAGGTTTCATTTTGTAATTTTCAACATTTTATATCTTTTTATCCAAATTGTCTCTTATAGATGACATATTGCAGGATCTTTATAAAGGCCCCATCTGAGAATTTCTGTTTTCTAATGAAAGCATTTAGCCATTTATATTTATTCTATATTAGGACTTAGTTGACCACCTTATTTTATATTTTCCATTTTTATTTCTTCTTATCTTCATTTTGTATCTAATATTATTCTTAGAACAACCTTTTGTAGTATCTGGACTCTATTGCCTTCATATTATTAATGAAGACATTGGAGTTGGAATTTAGAAAGGTTAGGTGACTTGCCCTGGATCACAGAGCTAACAAATGACAGAGCTGGGGCTCAAACACAGCCCAGTCTGACCCCATAGCCCTCCCTACACGTCCTGACCTATATGTGTCACTGTAGGGCAGGTAAGTGGACAAAGTGTCCTGGGTTCCTCTTCTACATAAGGATTACCTTTTAAGATGTTCGCTTCACTTCTGTGTGTGTATGCTTAGTTGTGACCAACTCTTTGCGACCCCATGGACTAAAGCCCACCAGGCTCCTCTGTTCATGGAATTTTCCAGGCAAGGATAATGGAGTAGGTTGCCATTCCCCACTCCAGGGTATCTTCCCAATCCAGGGATTGAACCTGAGTCTCTGGTGTCTCCTGAACTGTCAGGAGGAATCATTGCTTGGCATGTAGGAGGCAATTTCCTTTCTCCACACACCTGAAAATAACAAAAGAACATTAGCTCTGTTCAAAAGCAACAACTTTATTTTCATATTGATTTTGACTTTTCAGAAGTGCCTGGAAGTGCCCATCTCTCCCCCGCCCTGTTATTTTTTTCTTCTTCCTTGTGTGTGTCCCTTCCACTTTGTATTTATTCTCTCTCTTTCTCTCTCCTGCTCTCTCTGTATCATTTCTCTTTAATAGCAGTATACTGGGCTGGTGATGGTATCCTAAATCCTAGATGTTAATTCCATTCTCTCCATTTCTGTGGGGTGTTGGGTAGGTTCAGAAGTGTGTTTCGATATGAGAGCTTCTCACTAGAAACCTGTCACTCTGGAACTCTGAGTATGATGAAGTCTAGCTTTATGCAGACAGACACTATCACTGGTGTTGCTCTTCCAAGGAACTTCATTGAATTAGAAACATAAATTCAGACCAGCATCTGGATTCTTCAGAGAAAAACAATAAGAAAATAAGTGATGTGTAACAAAGCAAAATAAATACTCCAAATTGGCCTGATTAAAAACCAACAAGAAGCCTGTTTTATATAAATATATATATAAAATAAGACAATTCCAAGATTTAGTTCCTTCTGAGATAATTATTTTGTTCTTCCCTGGGGCCAGATTTTATGTCCCAAGAAAAGATTTACAACTCAAATAAGCAGCAGGAACAAATTAACTGCCAACAGCTTCCTCTCAGTGACGCTGTTGATAGCCACGGTAAAATGATTATAAATCTATTAGAAAGAAACATCACTGATGAGTTGTTTTAAAGGTTTGAGATATGAGATTCTTATTAATCCATGAAAATGTTTAAATGAGCCATTTCATACTATAAAATGCCCTTTGACTCGAGCGCCTAAAAAACATCCTATCACACAATGGTTCTGTTTTCAACTATACTTCTCTTTCCCTTGAGAATAATTAAAGCCTGCATAGGAATTGGAAAAGATTAAAATTGATGAATTAAATCATTTTGTGTTTTTACAAATAGAAAGAAAAAAAAAAAGAGAATCTCCATCAATGATGAGAATGGAAACAATTTTATCTGGAGGCTAGATTGAGCTCCTTTCACCTTCTTTGTCAATAACCTTCATTCTGGCTGCAACCCTTTCCTTAATGAATGTTAGTCTGTTGGGTAAACTGAATGGTACTATAATATCTATGGAGGAAAGGATGTGATGATATCCATTATCACTGGTTTATATACACCATTTTCTTCCTCCACCCAGTGAAACTTGGTGAGGAAGTTGGATTAGCAACCTTTGTAATTGTGTCAAGTTTAAACAAATTGTATATCTCTATCACTTGGCACTGTGTTAATCTATGACTTTTTCTAGCCACTTTAGTGGTCATTTGGATCCCCACATTCTCAACCATGAACTGTCTCTATGTTGTCTTTTGATTCGATCTAAACTACAAGAGGCAATTGGAATTCTGCAGTAGGCCATAAATTCTCGGTATTTTTTATTACTCTTTTAGAGCTTTGTTGTTGTTCAGTCACTAAGTTGTGTCTGACTCTCTGTGACTTCATGGACGCAGCATGCCAGGCTTCTCTGTCCTCCGCTATCTCTCAGAGTTTGCTCCAATTCATGTCCATTGTGTCAGCGAGGCTATGTAATCATCTTATCCTCTGCCATCACCTTCTCCTTTTGCCTTCAGTCTTTCCCTGCATCAGGGTCTTTTCCAGTAAGTAGACTCTCAACATCAGGTGGCCAAAGTATTAGATCTTTAGTGTCAGTCATGAATATTCAGGGTTGATTTCCTTTAGAATTGATTGGTTTGATCTCCTTGCTGTCCAAGGAACTCTAAAGAGTCTTCTCCACACTAGAGTTTGAAAGCATCAATTCTTTGGTGCGTGGCCCTCTTTATAGTCCAACTCTCAGAGCTACCATCCCTCTCTCTCTCTCTCTCTCTTTCTCTCTCTCTCTCATTCTCTCATTTTTCTGCTGCCTTTCTCAAAAGCCTGTACTAGTTGAGGCCTCTTCATCAGACTTCCTTCAAAACTAAGAACTTTCGATTTTGCAAATGTGGTTTCCATCTTGTGCCTTGTTCACTCAAGATTATGTTCTTGGTTATTTCCAGTGATTGTTACTCTGTTCACCCTAGTTGATGCCACCTTAAATGGCAATGAAACAACTTCAAATTCACTTACTTCTTGAGGCTCACTGTTTTCTCCTTCATGGAATGGCAAGGCACAATCATAGATTAAAATCACAATCCCTAGGACTTCCTTGGCGGTCCAATGCTTAATAATCTTCCTGCCAATGTAGGGAACACAGGTTTGATCCCTGGCCTGAGGACTGATTCCACATTCCTTGGAGCAGCTAAGCCCATCCGCCACAACTACTGAGCCCACATTTTAGAGCCCAAGAGCCGCAACTAGAGGGTAGACCCTGCTCACCACCGCAAGGGAAATTCTGCCAGCAGCATTGATGAGCCCGTGTGCCACAACCAAGACTCAGCATAGCCATAAGTAAATAAATAAATGAAATAAAAATGAAATTGCAATCCCTTTACTGCAGTTTTGGAGGTGATGCCAAGATGTAGATTTACGCTATCTCAAGCTTTTTGCAGCCCAGGAGTTCCTCTAGTTTTTGTTTACAAAACATTTCCTCCTGTGAAGATTTCTGGTGTTTGTTTTTAAATCCATACGTCTTCTTAAGTTTATTCTTCTTTATCTTTCTACTTGAAAGTAAAAGTCCATATTCCTTATGGAAATCACAGCTCAAAATATAAACAATGTAGTATTTTATATGATTTAGAAGTTTAGCAATTAGTATCTTTTATATAAGAATTCCCAGGTGGTGCTAGTGGTAAAGAACCCTCCTGTCAATGCAGGAGACATAAGACATGCAGGTTCCATTCCAGGGTCAGAAGATCCCCTGGAGAAGGACACGGTGACCCACTCCAATATTGTTGCCTAGAGATTCCCATGGACAGAGGAGCCTGCCTGGCTACAGTCCATAGGGTCACAAAGAGTAGGACATGACTGAAGTGACAGCATGCGTGCATCTTTTGTGTAAGAAATAGTATGTAATTTTCTGATTATAAATGCTTGTTGGGGTACTTTTCTCCTATTATTTATTTAAATATTAATGCATTTTTTAACAACTAGTGTTTCTAACATGTTTAGCAATGTTGAAATTTGCTGTTGTTTATTTGCTAAGTCATGTCCAAATCTTTTGCAACCCTTGGACTGTAGCCCACCAGGCTCCTCTCTCCATGGGATTTTCCAGGCAAGAATCCTGGACTGGGTTGCTATTTCCTTCTCTAGGGGATCTTCCCCACCCAGGAATCAAACTAGCATCTTCTGGGTTGCAGGCAGATTCTTTATCACTAAGCCACCAGTGAAGTCCAATATTGAAATACTATCCAGTTATAAATATATTGGATTTTTTTGTTTGTTTGTTTCAGGTGGAGGAGGCCTTGGAAGCTGTCAAAAATGCTACAAATGAGCAAGACCTTGCAAATCGCTTTAAAGAATTTGGAAAAGAGATGGTGAAACTTAACTATGTAGCTGCAAGAAGACAACAGGTAGGAAAAATTTTGGAAATCTAGGGGAGAAAAGACCCTGATGCTGAGAAAGACTGAGGGCAGGAGAAGAAGGGGGCGACAGAGGATCAGATGGTTGGATGGCATCACCGACTCAATGGATGTGAGTTTGAGCAATCTCCAGGAGACAGTGAAGGACAGGGATGCCTGGCGTGCTGCAGTTCATGGGGCTGAAAAAGTTGGACAT
This sequence comes from Odocoileus virginianus, assembly GCF_023699985.2. NCBI lineage: Eukaryota > Metazoa > Chordata > Mammalia > Artiodactyla > Cervidae > Odocoileus > Odocoileus virginianus. The sequence goes on along the minus strand of NC_069675.1, from coordinate 52,959,233 downwards.
AAATGAGCAACTGAACAACAAGGGGAGAAAGCGAGTGAGTTTACATAATCTTGGAGTTTTTAGACCCGGACAATGCATCATCGACTGTATCAACTGCTTGTCAGATCATCAAATACCCTAGGACCTGTGATCACAAAGGCAGTTTCCTACTTGGATCAGTTCTGGTCCCATTGTACACTGCTGGTACTCCCAGTCCCCTGGGTACTTACAGTTAATCCAGTTAATCACAGGGCACCTGCCTTACTGGTGGGGACCACCCTGCCAACCCCACCAGGCTCTAACCTTTCTCTTTTTTTTTGACCTTTATTTACTTATTTTTTAATGTAAGAAATTACATTAAAAATTGTAATTTGACACTGCCCCATTTTTGCAGCGTATCTAGAATAATATGTTGTGTAAATTTTTGCTGTACAGCAGTTATTAAGTTATACATATAGATACAGTTTTTAAAAATATTCCTTTCCATTATGTTTTAACTCTGGATATTGTTTTAACTCTGGATATTGTTTTAACTCTGAATTATGTTTTAACTCTGGATATCCCAGTGCTAAACAGCAGGACCTATTGTTTATCCGTTCTGCATGTAAGAGTTTGCATCTGCTGACCCCAAACTCCCAATCCATCCCTCCCGATACCTCTCCCCCTTCACACCACAGGTCTGGTCTCTATGTCTGACCTGATTGAAAGAAAAAATGTCAGACTGGTGTGGCACAGTGACCAGTCCCTGGGCACTTTGCCTTCAGTTTTTACCTCCCCACCCTGTGGACAGCACCTTATATATACAACACCCCTCTCCCAAGTATGCTGCATGCAGAGTAAAACTTTTATGAAAGAGATTAAGAAAACATGAGGGAAAATAGAGGAAAGGCAGAGAGAGAGAGAGAGAGAGAGGGAGAGAGTGGAGCGGAAGAGGGAAGGAGAACACAGGTATTGAGTCATGTTGATGAAGGTGGTTGGTCTGGGTTTTCTCTGCTCCCCATTGTCCTAGGATGGCACCTCCATTGGCCAGCTGTTTGTTCTGTAGGGACCATTAGAATTGTGTGTTCTGAAGAGTGGATCTTTTTCTTTATTCTTAGCAAATAGCATCTTTAAATATGGGGAGATTTGTTAAAATCCTCTTCACCTGCCCTCTTGACTGCTCCCAGGATTTCTGGCAACTTCCAGTGACTTTTTCTAATGTGCTCAATGACCAGCAGGAAATTTCTAGCCAACATTTTGAGTGTTCATCTGTACCAAACAGAAGTAATACCTGGGTTATAAATCTGACCAAGATCTTGTCCCTTTCCCTAAAGAGCTTCTAGTGCTTTGTGATGGGCACATAGGCATGATTTTGTTGTTCAGTTGCTCAATTGTGTCTGACTCTTTGCAACCCCATGGACTACAACACGCCAGACTTCCCTGTCTTTCACTATTTCCCAGAGTTTGTATAATTTTAGTTCATGCGGTTACTTTCAGGTATTTTGTTATCAACAGAATCCTTTGTTCAGGTGGAATCTTGCTTGGTGGCCCACCATGTGTAGTGTGATTAGGAGTGAAGTCACTTTGAAGCAAAGGTTTAAGGCCCAGAAGCTATTTATTGAGCCTGACCAAAAAAAAAAAAGTACATTGACAATAAAAAGAAAATTACATTATCTTAATTTCAGTGAACCTAGCAGGAGGCTGGGGCGAAAGGTGGGTGCCAGGACACTCAGAGTTTTGAGAGTGTTCTGATTTTATTGTAAGTAAGTAGCAAGTTGAACAGTTCGGAGTTTGGTATCAAAGTCTCAGATTTACATTTTCATATTTTTCTAGATATGTTGCAAAAAAGGGGTAGTGTCAAAGAGGAGAGACTAGTTGTAGATGGGTGGAACTGAAGTCTTCTAGATGAGTGACTTTTTGGAAAACCTTTGTCTAAAGTCCAGGCTCTTGTTCAACTCATCCAAAAGAATTTGGATGAGGAACACAAAAGTGCAAAGGAAAAATAAACACACATTCTGGGGCTGAGGAGCAAAGAGAACAAAGTAGCAGTTTATTCAGGGAAGAAGCAAAAGTTAAGGAAAGGAGTATGGGAGTCCTTTGGACCTGGTAATGCCCCACAGTGTTGTTGATCTGCCTTTTATCTTGTAGCTCTTTGAATGGGTAGGGGTCTTTTTGATTAAGGATTGAATATTCATTGAGGGAAGAGCTGATGTTTGTCCTGGATTGCACCAGTGTGCATTAGCTCCTGGTCCTGGCATTTTTCTCCTGAAGCCGTGCTACAGGTATTCTAAGAGCTGTTTTTCCCCTTAAATTTTCCCACATCAGGCACCACATGTGGAAGGTCCTACAAGGTCATCAGCAGCCTGTGCAATTATATTGTACCTGCTCCATGGTTTTCATGCTCAGAGTTTCTTGCTCAGATGCTGCAGAGTTTCGGTTTTAGTTGCCATTCCTTCATGCACTGTGGTCTCATTAAGAGGAAAAAAAAGAGGTGACTGTCTTCTGCCTAATGCCTGCACTTGATGAGGCCGTCCTGGGGCCCTGCCCTGCCCTTTCTGCCTCAGAGATGGTCTTCATTAGTGTAGCAGCAGTAAAGATGGAGAAAAGCCTAGGGAGTCCAAATTTACATTGAAAATAGAACACTCAGGACCTGCTGTGGAAGTGGCTATGGGAGGTTAGGGAGTGATGCGACCAGTTCACATCTGAGGTTCTGTCTCAGCAAATATGTACATGCTGGTGAATTTACTGAGATTGATGAAGACTGGAAAGCAGCTAGTCTTCCAGTGGTATCAAGTGGTATCAAGATACATTGATTTTGAGATTTTTATAAGATAACCATGTAGAAATGTTAAATAGGAGAGAGATGAGGGGCGATCAAACCTCATCAAATCATCAGCATATAACTGGTATTAAAATCCATGGGAATAATATGAGATATTCACCTCAGGATGCCCATATACATATGATTTATTTTTATCTCATTAACATCATTTTAACTAGTACCTATTTCAAACTCAAGAAAATTTAGAAAAGAAGGGAAAAAAAGGCACATAGCCATCTATCAGCCACAAAAACGTGGTACTTATATTTTGGTAGATTGCCTTTCAGTTGCTTATCTTCATATTTTAACATTTATATTCATGCTATACATATAAGCATTCATGTTGTAGTCTCCTTTTTATTTATATTACCCATTTTATTATTTTATGGAAACTTCTTTTAATATCCACATAAAGAGTCCAGGGACTTCCTTGGTGGCTAGATGGTAAATAATCTGCCTGCAATACAGGAGATATGGGTTCAATCCCTGGGTTGGGACGATCCTGTGGAGAAGGGAATGGCTACCTACTCCAGTATCCTTGCTTAGAGAAATCCCTAGACAGAGGAGCCTGGTGGGCTACAGTTCATGGGGTCACAAAGAATCAGACATGAATGAACAACTAACACTTTCACTTCACAACGAGTCCATCAAATGAGAACTTCAGTAGTTTACTTAACCAATTCTTCATAACTCAGCATTTACATTGTTTACAATTTTCTTCAATGTGGTTAAAAATGTTTCTAAAAATATCTTTATGGAAAGAATTTCCTAACCTGTATTTCTCACTTTCATATTTAGATTTTCTTATTAGTATAGATATCCCAGAATGGAATATAAAACTTCTGGCCAGGTGTTCTGGAAGTTAATTAAGACCCTTGATAACTTCCAATGGCACTGCCTAGATTGTCCAGTGTAAAGGATTCCCTCACATACTGGTTCCCTATTTATCTTTGTTGAGCTTTAGGGCTAAAAATAAGTTATCTCAGTTTAGAAATTCCGTTGACTGGCATGGATCTATTAGTGCCTAAGCAGAAGGAGATAGACGGCTCAATTGTTTACTGCTTTTTTGAAATAAATTTATTTATTTCATTATTTTTAATTATTTGAGTGTCTGTTGCAGCTTGGGGGCTTTCTCTCATTGTGAGCAGGGGCCACTCTTTGCTGCAGCTCACAGGCTTCTCACTCCGGTGACTTCTCCCGTTGCAGAGCACAGGCTCTAGGCCCATGGGCTTTGGCAGTTGCATCCCGGGGCCTCGTAGTTGCAGCGTGCAGCTCTGGGATACGTGGGCTTCAGTAGTTGTGGCACACAAGCTCAGAAGTAGTGGCACGTGGGCTCAGTTGCCCCACATCATGTGGGATCTTCCTGGATGGGGGATCGAACTCATGGCCCCTGCATTCGCAGGCAGATTCCTTTCCACTGGGCCATCAGGGAAGTCTGGTTGTTTACTTCTTATTGTCAGTTTGTCTTACCAATCCTAAATATCAAATATAATGTGCTTGTCTCAGAATTATTTTGACCGAAAATAAGAAAGGATGCAATTTACTGTTTCCAGGTCATCCATCTTTCATGTACCAACTGAGCAAATAGGGATATAACCCCAGTGGTTCAAACACCCTCTAATGATACATTTTGAAACTAGAGAAATTTTCTCCCAGAGATGCTCAGCTGGCAGTCTTACATGGCTCTGAGAGAACAGTACTGCCTTTAATATTTCCAAAAATACTGTGAACATTTTCTTAACAATACTCTCTAAAGCTGAAAATAAAGAGTCTACCCAGTGATACTATTTTGACATCCAAAACTTAGAAAGCAAATCATCTGTGATCTATTTTTTTTATTATTTCCTCAACTCAAATGATAGATCTGCCATCAAAAGCGGTTTTTTATTTTTTTTTTTAATTTTTTTAAAGCAGTTTTTAAAAAAAAACTGAACCCCATTCTGAAAATGATAATGAAGTGCCAGTGATGCAGTAAGCAAAATCAGACGAGTTTGATTTCCCATATTTGTAATTGTAATTGATTATGGAGGCAGGCACAGTGTCAGGAGATTGAAGTTTGGGTTTTCCATCTGCTGATAACTAACTGATCGACACAAGCCACTTACTTTGTTGGTGGCTCAGTTTTTCCATTCTTGCAGCACTATTTATTGGATGCATTTTTATGAGCCAGACATTGTGCTATCGACTGAAGAACCACTGAACAAGAAAGCTAGGGCTCTTTGCTCTCATTAGATATACAGTTTAGGAGAAAGACATATGCTTATGTAAATGCAGTAAACCATGATGCATTTTAATGATTGGAGGGAGGAGGGCCTTATGGGAGCAGCTAGAAGGAGAGGTAACTTACAGAGTTGGATGGAGATTGGGTTTTCAGGAGATGGGCCCCATCAAGGGAAAGGATAGGCTGGAACAGGGAAGCTCAGATATTTCACATGGGAAGAGCAGTATGTACAAATTTTTGACAGCTAGAGAGAGGAGATGGTTTCTAAAATATATGTAGAAAAAATATTTCTTTTTCAGTTGTTTTCCTACATTGACATGTAATTCTTAAATTCATATTGCATTTTTAAAAAACTTTATTTACTTTTAATTGGTGGATTAAATTACAATTTTGTGTTGGCTTATGCTGTTCAACAATGTGAATCATACATAATCATGATATAATCTTATTACATATTATAATATAATTGTAATACTCTTTAAAGCTGAAAATAAAGAAACTAAAGAAAACTAAAGAAAAATAAAGAAACTTCCCAGTGGGTACTATTTTGACAGCATATATATATATGCATATATATATACATATATATATATATCCTCTTCCTCTCTCCCCTTCTCCCCATTCCACCCCTCTAGGTCATCACAGAGCGTCAGGCTGGGCACCCTTTGTTATTTAGTAACTTCCCACTATCTATTTAACACATGATAGTATATATATGTCAATACTACTCTCTCAGGTCATCCCACCCTCACCTTCCCCCGCTGTGTCCACAAGACCATTTTCAACTAAGTTCATCAGTAGCGTTTTTCTAAATTCCATATATATGCATTAATATAGAATACTTGTTTTTCTCTTCCTGATTTCCTTCAGCCTGTATAAGAGGCTCAAGTTTTATCCACCTCATTAAAACTGACTCAAATTTGTTCCTTTTAATGGCTGAGTAATATTCCATTGTATAAATCTACCACAATTTCTTTATCCGTTCATCTGTCGATGGGCATCTAGGTTGCTTTCATGCCCTTGCTATTGTAAATAGTGCTGCAGTGAATGTTGGAGTATACATGTCTTTTAGAATTGCAGTTTTCTCAGGGTGTATGCCCAGTAGTGGGATTGCTGGGTCATATGGAGTTTCCCAGGCACAAAATTGTTTTATGTTATCATTTTAGATTGGTAACTTAAATAATATATGTCATGAAATGAGCAACTCGACTTGGAATTTGGAGACTACAAGTATTTTATTTTATATTGTTGTTCAGTTGCTAAGTCGTGACCAACCCTTTGTGACTCCATGGACTGCAGTACACTAGGCGTCCCTGTCCTTCACCATCTCCTGGAGTTTGCTCAAACTCATGTCTTACAGTTCTACTTTTTTACCTTTGTATTCATCAATATGAATTAGATTTAATGACATACCAATACCACATATAATATAGTCATTACACAGCATCTTATAAACAAATAAAGCATTAACTGAATACAAATAAAATTGATGTGGTCCCAGAAGCCTGTGACTCTAAGCTGTTGCAGATACTTTGACGGCAAGCCTCACATCTGTGTTTCGCACACACAGGAGCTAAAAGACCCTCACTGTCGAGATGAGATGGCCGCCGCCCGAGGAGCTCTGAAGAAGAACGCCACCATGCTGTACACGGCCTCCCAAGCTTTCCTCCGCCACCCGGACGTGGCTGCCACCAGAGCTAACCGAGACTACGTGTTCAAACAAGTCCAGGAGGCCATTGCCGGCATCTCCAACGCTGCTCAAGCTACCTCTCCCACCGACGAAGCCAAAGGCCACACGGGCATCGGGGAGCTGGCCGCGGCTCTGAACGAGTTTGATGTAAGCATCTGGGTCATGTGTCCAGAGGGGGGTGTGCTTTCACCGAGAAAATGTATTAGGGATGAAGAATACCAAGATAGTATACATTGATTTACCTCTTTTGGAGGCTTCTGATAGTAAGATAAACTACATAATATGTCACTGTTACTAGGCATCTGACATCTTGGTAGAACCTAGTACTGGTCTTTGAAGGAACTGGCAACTATATTTAAGAACCTGATCGTATTCAAGCAGAAACCCTGAATACTGTAAGTTTCCTCACTGTTATAGTAAGGATAGTTTATAATTTGCAAGTTTATCTTCATTATTAAGGGTTTCCCCTATAGTTCAGTGAGTAAAGAATCCGCCTGCAGTGCAGGAGACGTGCAGATTTGATCCCTGGGTCAGGTCAGGAAGATCCCCTGGGGGAAGAACCCAGCAGGCTACAGTCCAAAGGGTCCCAGAGAGTCAGACACGACTGAGCGACTAAGCACACAGCACTTCATTATTGAAGAGGCAAATGTCCTAGGCAGTGTAGGTGTTGTGTCTGAGTAAAGGATTGCTCTCAATTTCTTGATTTTTCAGCCCCTGGCGATCAGACTCATTGCCCTCTCATCCTATCCAGGATCCTGGTCTTCCTTGCATCAGCGCTGCCTCACCCCACCCCAGGTGGCACCTCTGCTAGTCCCATGAATGACTCATATTCTGAACCTGCTGTTTCTAGGGGTTTGTCCCAGTGAGGGAAGCAGTGGAAGGAGGGCTCAGTGAGCCTGGGTATATTTGAGGCAACAAAATAAGCTGGAAGGATGCCTGTCATCAACAGTCCAGGCTAACAGCTCTCACCACTTCTGGGTCAGGATATAGCCCATCTGTGAGAAGTTGGAATTCAGTTGAGTTCATCCCATGTTCAGTGAGAGCCTATATGTGTTGTGAGCTACAGACATTTATAAATAATTAGCATCTGCTTTTAAGAGTTATGTTTTCCTGTAGAGGAGAAAAAGGACAAAGAATGAACTAAGACTCTAAATGATAAAATACCATGTAATAGAAATTCACAGGAGAAAAATCAGTTACTTAACAGCTGTGGAAAAAACTGATGATTTTGCTCTTGGATGTGTAGACATGAATTTTTGGCCTGTTAGAAAAGAGGACCAGGAGGAAATGATTGTTAAAGGCATGGAAATGGATGATATAAAGGAGAGATAATTATAACACTTAGTATACAGATAAGAACTTCCCTAGTGGCTCAGTAAAGAATCCTCCTGAAATGTAGGAGACCCAGGTTTGATCCCTGGGTATGGAAGATCCCCTGGAGAAGGGAAATGCTACCCATTCCAGTGTTCTTGCCTGGAGAATCCCATGGAGAGAGGAGTCTGCAGTCCCTGGGGTGGCAAAGAGAAACGACTGGGTCACTGCACACGCACATATGCCCAGATAATTCTTCCCTGTTTTCACAGGTGGCTCTCCTCTTTCCCTTATTTTTTTCAGTTAGTCAAAGAAATATATATACATACTGAACTCAGACTATATATTATTTCCAAAGTATTTTATAAGGATTAATTGTAATAAATTTCAAGTATTTACCAGAAATTGGGCCTTAATATGTAGTGTATTCACAAAGGTTTAGGAGACAACATAAAATTCATTAGAACTAATAAGACACTTCAATAAGTTTTTCAATTTTAAAATAAATGTATAGAAGTTACTGGATATCCATACTGTAAAAAAAAAAAATGGAATAATGGAAAAGAGATCCTGTTTACAAAATGAACAGTAAAAACAATACTTTTATTTTACTTAATCTACAAAATAATTTTAAAAATTATTATTTTAATACTTAATTTTATTTATTTGTAGATGCTGGAAATAATCCTGATACAGATGTAGAGGACATAAGAGAGGAAATTGTATTACTCTACTAAGGGGTGAATGAGTGAGTGAAAGTTGCTTAGTTGTGTCCGACTCTGTGACCCCATGGATGGTAGCCTGCCAGGCTCCTCTGGCCATGAAGTTTTCCAGGCGAGAATACTGTAGTGGGTTGTCATTCCCTTCTTCAGGGGATCTTCCTGATCCAGGGGTAGAACCTAGGTATCCCACATTGCAGGCAGATTCTTTACCATCAGAGCCTCTAGGGAACCCTTTACAAGGAATAAGTTTTCCTTTTTGGTAAAAGATGTCAGGGTCCTAGGTAGGAAAAACTATTGACCCTATCAATTTTTGTAAGATTCATACAGTCCCTATAAAAATTCTAAGAGGATGTCTTTTTGGAACTTGATAGAGTGATGATAAGGGTTTTTTGTTGGTTTGTTTTTCTGGAATAGGAATGGATGAACCCATGATTTAAGGAAACAAAAGTGAGTAGGTCATGCACTTAGATATTAACACATTATCATGCCATATTAAATTTTAGTGAGTACATTAGAATAAAAATGCCTCATCAGTTAAACAGAATAGAAAATAACAATGTCAAATACAAAATTATTTCATGAAATGATGCTTTCTTTTTCTGGAAATGGTGCTTTTTAAAATTAAGAATAGGTAGATTATTTAGATTTTGATCAATTGCACTATAATCATAGTTTATTTTATAATAAAAAAGTAAACAGTAAAACCTAAGTGAGGACCTGGTAATAATGTAGCCGTGCACATACAGAGGACTCTCTTGAAGGACAGTCCAGACTCTTCAGCTGCTGCTGCCTTCTTCCCAAGAGCGTGATGCCTGCAGCTTCCCGTTCTCTTTCTGTCTCGATGATTTTCATTAAAAGGAGCCTTTAGCCACAGAGAATTTAACAGTTGAGGCATCACTGGGTATTATACCTTTAGACTCAGAAGATAAAAACTTAAGGCCGTATGGGGAAAATCTATTAGTAAAATATGTTGGTGTACTTCCCACCTGTTCTAATAGGGTCGCATCTTCTCATGCTGGACAAGTAAGGCTTTGGGAAATTAACACATGAATATAATAATTGAAGTTATTTTTTCAAATAAAAAATGGCATATTAACTAATTCACTAATTATATTTGATTAGCTTTATATATCATTATACATATTAACTAGATGGTTTATTTTTACATTAAGTATATGTTAACTAAGTAATTGTATATTCTATTAGCTAAGTATATTAACGAAGTAATATTCCATTATTAAATGGGTATTTGTTCTCAAGCTATGTAAATTGCATAAAGCATTATTTAATGTCTAAAATTTTGCTTATCAGATGTTGACAAAAATCAACATGTGAAACTGTCTCAATTAGCGGTAGAATTAGATAATAATTCCATTTGGTGTGGATCCCTAAAAACTGTTATTTAATAAATGCAATTAATTTTGGTATCTTCTCAAAAGTAATAATGCTACTACTGGTGTAATGCTACACCAGAAAATCTGGATAGCACTTAACGATATTTGAAATTTTCTAACTAAAAATAGTGTTCTGTTGCTCTTTACTTTGTAACAGAATTACACATTTCTATTCCATATTTACATAATGAATGCTTTAGCATTTTTTATTTCCCAGGCATATTGGCTTGAAATTGATTTAGAATTCACAGGCATCTGTCTTGAATTCTAAATGCTATTCTCAGATATTAAACAAATTGATATTACATTGGATGAGAAACTCACTCAGACTTCCTGTGATTTACTTTTCTGGTAACATTCCTGCCTGATGCTTGGTTTAATGCTTGCCAATGTAATAGGAATTTGAAAAAGTCAAACAACTTTGAGATTCTGAAGTAAAAGGAACCATATAAATAGAAAATACATTTTCAGTCATCTCCTGATGTTGAAGTCCATTTCATAATAATAGTCATCATTGTGTCAAACAGTTTTTCGAGAGGTAGGATGCAGAAGTGGCTTTGAGTTTCTTAGTTAATTAAGTACAAGGGAAAAATTAGTATTTTTGCCTTCATCTAAAATTATAGGATTGATTTTTACCTGGGTAATTGTAATTAGGACTCAATGATTGGTGATCGATTTTCTGGTGCTATTATCCTGTCTGCATGAATAGTTGCTGTAGTGATTTATTAAAAGACTGAAGTAAAACACCCGGTATTTTAACAACTTGAGACTGTTAAGACAGTCTCTAATGATACAACAGCAAAAAGTAAAATGATTGCTAATCAGTGGAAATATCAGCCTCTATTTAAAATGCGACAGTTTGAGGTAGTTAATTTTATCTAGTGAAACTATCTACTAGGGGATACTGGAAAGAGCTTAGAAAAATGTAATGACTGCTCAGAAGTAAATCATGTTATAATGTCAATGCTGACTACTAGAAAACTTTCAAGAATGGGAGAGAGGGGAATGAAAAGTTATTCCTACAGAATTTCCTTAAAAGAGAATGTACCATGTCTTATTTTTTTGAAACTTTCTTTTATAGATAAAGATGCTTTAGAAATATGGAATTTCACACCATTCATGACCTAGTCTTTATAATCAATAGCTATTTCTCTTTTATTTTCTTTTAAACCAGACAATTCCTCTAATCTTAATTTCAAATTCCTCTCATCTTAAATGTTCCAGTTATGTTTTTGCTCTTTCTTCTCCCATTTCACTTGGGAATTTGCTTCATTAGTCATTCTATTTTTCTTTCATGTTCAGTTTCTTCTTCTGCACTTGTTCAGTCCCCTCAGCCTATAGAAAACTGTATTCTATAACCAAAAAAGAAAATGAAATAAAGTTGACTACCATAATTAACCATATTCCCATATTTCACTTTTTTTTTTTTTTTGCTTGGTGTTAAGGAGTGGATTCTAATCTACTTGCCGCTTACTGGCTCTTACGTCTTCCAGCCTTGTCATCTGCTCCTATCTTTCCTCTATGTCCTCATATGTCCACTATGTCTGAGGGTCTCGGGGGACCCTGCATTCATGGAAGCTTTGTTTACACTCTTATTTTCTAGTTCTTGACTTCTTCAACTTTGAAGGGAGGAAGGCATTGAATAGTATTAGATATATTTTCCTTTTCATTGTATTACTTCTCCCTGGCAAGATTTAAATCTGTGCCTGAGAAGTAGGACAGTCTGGTCACAACCACATTGAGCTGAAATGTCATCATGACATACCTACTCTATGTGAGTTGTCACTTGTATTTCTAACTAATTTTTCATACCTCCCATCTACTTTCTCATGTTTTCTTTTTTTTTTTCTCCTTCTATTTAAATATATTTTCTTTTCTTGATCTAGTTTCAGTTTTCTCACTGATCTGTTGTTCAGTGAATGGAAATGTTGGAATGTGAAAGTGAGAAATGATGTGACACCTATATTACAGGTGGATGAGGGTGGCAAGAGAATGTAATCGGACATGGTGAAGGGACTGAATGGGAGAGAATTATCACTCCCAGGGAGCATCTCCATGCTCCAGTGTTCACTTCCTAGAGTGACTTCAACTGTGTGCTGGTCTCAGAGGGTGTGCTCATATTCCAGAATATCTAGTCCAAAGAAAGAGGTGAAGCAGCAGGATTCCAGGTGGCAGCAGTCATTTCAGGACCTCAGCTCATTTCTGGGACAGGGAGAAGAGGTTTCTGGGTGCCTGATAGTAATAGCAACCCTGAATTTGGGTTTGGGATCCAGTGTTGGAATATAGCTCCAGTGGAGAGCTGGAGGGTTATTAGATCACTTAAGCCAGAGGCCCACATACCTAACCTCAGAGATCTGTGTTGAAGGAATCTGAAGAAGTAGAGTTTCTCTGTTGACCCCCTTCTCCAAATATCACTCTTCGTCTTTTGGAATAGGAAATAATTATTTCTTACTATTATTACTATGCCCAGGTGGCTACTCCCGGGCAGGTATGGGCCCCTTAAGAACTCGTGAACCAAAATTATGGCTGGTTCAGGGATTCTTAAAGGGTTTTATTGCTTCATGATTTCTACAACATCAGGCAAGTAGGGAGGCCACGTGAAGAAGACATTTTACCGAGTTTCTTGTTCAGTCCCTTCCCAGTTCTAACTCTCCCTTTTGCTGTGGAAATCAACATAGTTATTTATCAGAAAGGCTTACCCCAGGCCTCCTCTCCTTCTCTGATGTCCTGTACAGTCATTCCTACTGAAATCTGGGAACCCTCATGTTGGCCTAAGAAGATAAAAACTTTTCTGTGCATTTCTTTATGTGAAAGTGAGGGTGGAGAGAGAAGAAGAGAGGACCCATCAGCACACTATAAACACACAGGCAGGAAAGTGCAAGATGTAGCTCATGTTCTAAAGCAATTAGCAAGGTGAAGGCCAAATGCATAAAAACAAAAGCCAGTAAGCATGACCGTTTAGCTTTTGGAAAGCAATTTCAGATTTCTAATTCAGGTACTAATAAGATAGGGCAGGCAAGCTCAGCAATTTTCTGCTTCTCTGAGTTCATGCCAATATTTTTGAAGGCTTAATGTCTGTGCAGTTATATGTGTTAATTTTTAATGCTTTTATTAAGTACTTAATACTTAAAAATGCCCTCTACTATATTCCTATGAGGCGATTCTCACTTAATGGCCATTGGAAGTAGCCTAGGATTTTGGTAAGAGCTCAGAACTTGGATTCAGGTATCTGACTACTACTTCAAACCCTGTAAGTAACTAAGGATTTGTGACCTTACGTTACTGAGATAGCAACTCTAGGCCTTGGAATAAGGTTTTGGTATAGGAGAGCTAAGAGCAGTCGTAAAGGTGTAAAGCAGAAATGCTTACTGAACAGCTGTAGCTGCTGCAGTGTTAAATGCTGCCATATCACGTGCACCTACATGCATAGTAGGCGCCTAACCTGAGTGTGTGACAGAGATGGGATTAGGAAGAGTGAAATTCGAGAATTCCCGGAAGAGGTGGTGCATGAGCAGGAGTGAACATGATGAATGTGAATGAGAGGGTTTCTCAGACAGAAAGAACATCCTTGCATGCAGAGGCATGATGGGTAAAGTATGTGTAAGCTATATGCTTCTGGAGCCCAGGGAGAAATCTGGCTAAATCAGGGAGCTGGAGGAAGCTTCTGGAGCCCTGTAGGCCATGCAGGGGGCTGGGCTTCAAACTGGAGGCATTAGGGAGTGGCTGGTGATCTAAGCAGAAGGATACCTGGTCAGATTTGTGTTTTTATATATCCCTTTGTCAGCAAAGTGGAGAATGGATTTGAAAAGGGCAAAGCTGAGTGTATGAGAGTGATTAGAGTGAGAGTTTATGCATGCCAGTATATTGTGGGAACAGAAATGGGAAGAAGTGTATGTATCTGAACCATGTTGAAGGAGCCTAATCCATAGACCTTGAGAACCATACTTCTTATTTTCATATATCCAAAGAATTAGTGTAAGATTTAATTATTCAAACAAACAAACAAACATTTTTACAATTCCAATTGGGACATCTTGAGAACTTTCAGCCCTTTGTGGGATATTTGATTTTTTACATAATATAACTTTCTTGCATTGATTTCTTTTTTTTTTTTTCATGGCTTTTAATTTACAGTCCCACCAATATGACTATTAAATGCCTAGTAATTTATGGATATATATTTTGAACATTTTTAATCCAAATTCTACAACATCTAGGATTTTTCTAATTTAGTTTAAGCTATTTAGGTTTAAGTGAAAATGAAAGTGAAGTCATGTCCAACTCTTTGCGACCCCATGGACTGTAGCCTACCAGGTTCCTCCATCCATGGGATTTTCCAGGCAATAGTACTGGAGTGGGTTTCCATTTCCTTCTCCAGGGGATCTTTCTGACCCAGGGATCCAACCCAGGTCTCCCGCATTGTAGACGGATGCTTTACCTTCTGAGCCACCAGAGCTCCAAATTAACATGCATTTATTAGTGTTTATTTTACTTTTAAAAAGCATCAACAGACTTTTACACACCTTTTTTAAAAAGTGGAGAACTTTTCCCACATGTTAGGACATAATATCAGTAACTAGAGTGTAGAAAACCCAGCAAGTCTCATATCTTCTCCCTATGGACTATCTCTGAATTTATCTGCCCTGGTTTCACTCTGGAAACTAACTCACCAAAACAGCCTCGCTAGCCAGAAACAAGCAGTGGTGTTTTTAACATTCTTTACTATGCACTGACATCTGGTGGCCAAAGAGAATATTAAGTCATACTCAAGTGAGTTTCTTTCTACCTGTAAGTGTAGCACAAACTAAATACTTCCTACGTGGCCAAACTCAGGGGATACAAGAAGGTGCAGCTGGCCCTCAGAGAATTGTTAGTCTGCTTGTGACACCTTTCTGTACACTAAGTTTATGCAATGGATCTTGCATTAATCCTTTTTGGAAAAGTTTGTAGCCCTAGGGTGGCAGTAAAGATAGATACAGATGCAGATAAGTTTATAACAAGAGATGCTCAGGGCAGGTGGAGAGTTTAGGGTGGTTCTGTTGGCAGAACATGAGACAGTCAGCCAGCATCTGAGACAAGGTAGTCTTCCTGAGCTAGAAAGCAGAGACCCATTTATCCGGCTTCATTATTTATCATTGAGAAATCTTATTCTGGAATATTGATACTTCTCATATCTTCTTGCTTCCAAGAAAATTTAACTTTTTTAAGGTGTAATAAGCCTAAGAGTATCTCCTGATAGCATCATTTGGTTTTATAGTATGTCTTATTATAATTACAACAAGGAAATATCCCAAGGCAATTAAATTTCTCTTCTTCATTTCAATTAGCAAACATAGAGCTGCAAAAAGTCACTGAGCAAATAACAGAATGAGATTTGAAATACCCTTCTTGAAAATTGAGGTTCAAATTCTCATTTATTTGCCTCCCTGACATCTTTAATCAAAGGTATTATGTTTCCAATCTGGTTTTATTTCTTTTCACAAGGGGAAATGGAAGAGTCTGTATTTTCCCCAAGATAATGATTTTCTCTCTTAGGAACATTGATTCTGTGTATGTGAGCTCATCTTTATTTCAAATAATTAGTACTAAATCTAATAGTGAATACTGATGTAATTGATTATCATATTCTAAACTGTCTAAATGTGTGATGGCAAATATCATTTTGATTATCATATTATTTATTAACCATACTGTAAAATTTGGGAACCAAGCAAGTCCTTTTATCTAGTGAACTCTTAAATGGTGAAAAGTGTGATCTATTTAAAATGTTTATTTCCTTAGTCTTATTTTTCTTTATGATTTTTTGTGTTAGAAGTGCTTGTCTGTACTTAGCCCTCCAGAATTATATCTTCCCCTTCTCATGTGCTTCCTATGATACAGTAATGACAATGTACTTGGTACTCATGGATAAGATTTAGTTTGATTCTGTGGTGAAGTAAACACACATACACATAGACACACACACACACACACACACACACCCCTCCTGCCCCTAAAAACACTCATTTGGATTTTTCACCAACCAAGTTCCTTAACATACTTCTGGAACTTCTCCTGCAGTGTATTTGGGAAACTTCACTATAACCTGTTGAGTCCCATTGTTCATTTCTCCAAGTGTTCTCTGATGCCCTGTTTTGTTCTTATTGAACACATTCATTGAGCTAAGGCTGTAGGGAAATGGTTACCCACAGATGTGCATGTGACAGTCAGACTGGCAGGTGACTGAGGTAAGTCATCTGACTCCCTTGCTTATCTTTCTGGTTATACTGGTTTCCCTCATGCACAATGGAACAGCATGGTGTAGGGTGAACGAAACGAGCTTACGTCTGAATCCAGACACAAAAAACTCTTCCCTCTGTGCCTCTGCTTCTGAGTCTATAACATGGAGTAATAATGTTGACTCCTCAAAATTGTGATAGTAATTTTATGGGATTAACATTCATAGGTACCTAATCCATGGTAGGTTAATTACCTTTTCCTCTTAACCCTACTTCTCTTTTTTTTTTTTTTAATTTTTTTTTTTATTTTTATTAGTTGGAGGCTAATTACTTTACATCATTACAGTAGTTTTTGTTATACATTGAAATAACCAGCCCAGGTTGGGTACATGAGACAAGTGCTCGGGCCTGGTGCACTGGGAAGACCCAGAGGAATCGGGTGGAGAGGGAGGTGGGAGGGGGGACTGGGATGGGGAATACATGTAAACCCTACTTCTCTTAACAGAAATAGCTGCCAGACATCTTCTAACCAAAGTTAGTGTTAAAGCTGATGCCTAGAAAAGCCTTAGGAATCAGGGCCTGATTGAAAAGTTGTCAATGTTAATTGACAGTAGCTATAGATACAATAATATCGTTCATTTTCCTACAGCCATATCCACACCTTCATGCCCAGCAACTTCCAAAGAAGGCTTGGCCAAAGCATAAGCAATCTTAATAAAATTTTATTAGTGTTTTTTTATTGAAGTATAGTTATTTTCAGTGCTGCGTTAGTCTCTGCTCTATAGCAAAGTGGTTCACACACACACACACACACACACACACATACATCTGAATATACATATATGGGTGTGTGTGTGTGTGCTATGAGTTTTCCCCCCTGTATTTATTTCCAAAACTTTTTCTCACTTATGTTCCTTAATTAAAAAAAATTTTGCTTGAAAAAAAGTAAAACTCTATTTACAGACATATTGCAAGTATAAAGGATACCACATATTCTCTACCTAGATTCACCTGTTCTTAACATTTTACCCCATTTGCTGTCATTGTCATCTTTCTCTCACTTAGTCACATAAAATCTTCATTTTTGAAAGGTTAAAACCAATTTTATTTTACACATACACACATATACATGTGCACACACAAGCAGCAAAGAGTCTTTCCTAAATTATTTCCATTAAGAATTACAGATTTATAAAAGGGGTGCCCCCAGAGTACCTATAAATTTGCTAGTTTGCCTAGTTCAAAAATTTATTAATTTATCGAAGGGTTGTAGTTCCAACAAAGTCTCCCCAGATATTTACTTTTCACAGTAATTACCAGGAAAAACTGTATTCTTGAAACTAGATGGTTACGTAAAGTAATCACTTACTTAAGTCTGACTAATTCATGCCCACATAGTCTTAATTTTAGTGTTTAAAAAACACTAAATAAAGTTTGTTCCCAGTGGGTCATGGTATAATATTGAATATATTCTTTAAAGCATTTTATAAAGTTTGATTTTAGAAACATTATTTAAAATGTTTTTTAAAAAGTGCTTTTCAATTAGGTCAGTATAAAAAAAAACTTGACATTTTAATGATAGAACACTATCTATTTATCCTTGATAGAGAGAGAGAGAGAGAGAAACAGGGAGAGATCCACAGAGTCCATTCATTTTGAAACTAATTTACTACTAAGATTTTCTTTTCTTCATCACTCTATAAAACTTTGAGATTGGAAAGGGTATTCAATGTCATCCAGTTTCATTTATCATGAGTTCTGAAGTCTCTATTCCACACACCTAGCAGCACCTTCTGCCTTTGGAGGGCATTACTGGGAGGAAATCATCAGTGGCCATTTCTTGTTTTGTTTTTGGAAAGTGCTGAATGTTAAAGACAAAGAGTTCTGTCTCAAACTGAAATTTCCAGAGCAAATGTCCAAAGCACTTAACCTATCATGATTGCTAGGCTTTACCATATTTCACTATGGCCATAAATACAAGTCTTACTTCCTCCATTAGATGGCTGGGAATTCCCTCCCATGTCCCTGCTTATCAGTTTTCACATGAGATCCGTAGTTAAGAAATATTTTGGGATACTTGATTTTGCCAGAATTTTGTGTCTCATCTTGACAAAGACCTTTTAAGTGATTTCCTTTCCAGTCCTCCAATCTTCTTCAGCCCATTTTCTCACATTGCCACTAAGTTGTCTTTCGAAAAACCTGAAGCTTCCCTGTCTTTCTTCTGTTCTACTGACACAGGAGAGTTTGAGAGTTCCCACGCACTACATGTCAAGCAGTTGCTGTTGATTGGCCTGGAAGTAAAAGAAGCCATTGGTTTTCATGTTTCAGGTGGAACTGTTTTGGTTACCTCCTGGCCTTCCCTGATGGTTAAGCAGGTCTGTAAGCTTTCAAAGTGAAAGCGACTGAACTGAACTGAATTGAAGCTTTCATTTCCCATGGGTCTAATGAGGCCATGGAAATTTGTTGCAAGAATTAGTAAAACATACAAAAACACTTTGTAGACTGGCTGACATAAACGCCAAATAAATACTAGCTATGGTGCTGGTGAGAAATGGATGCCTTTGCATTATTATCTTTCTCAGTATAAAAATAATTTAATCTTAATTTGTTTTTTTGAAAATGATCTAAATTTACCTATTTGGTTGTAAGTTAAAAATGTTTCAAAATTTGTTACTGTAACAAAGTTTATATTGTAAATCTAGTTAATATGGACCTATTCCTCAAAGTAGACTCTATAAATTATATATATTTAAATCAAAACTAAGTAATGGTCAGATTGCCACATACATGAAAATGCAAATACAAGCCTCATTACTGGTGAATCATGTGCTAGGAAATAAGATATAAGCCACATGTGTGTCTTTGGCCCAGAAACTTCAAACAATTTTCTAAATCATTGCCAGTAACTTTGATTTACCATCTATTTCTTTTGCTAATGTCAACAACAATCCCAATTCTGCAGTTTGTTCTTTGTTGTCATTTTCAGCTCGTTATGCTTTTTGTTTATGGTTATACATTTATAATTATGCAAAACCCAATTGTACATAGAATCATTTTCTCAGAGAATAATTGCTGTATATTATAAAACTGTCACTCCCTAGCGACCACTGTTTACTTTCCTAAGTAAGGAGTAATTAATTTAAAACCAGCACTCAGAGTCAATGTACCAGGATGGGCTGGGGAAAGAGAAGAAAGATCCTTTGTAATTCATTAGTAACTTTCCATCACTGTGCTCTATTTAATTGCTTTGCTCCTCCTTTTATGTTATTGTAAAGAAAGGCTAATTTTCTTATCAGTTAACTGCTGCCAGACTAGAGCAGAATAGAGAATTCTAGGAGGTAAATAACGATGGTGAAACCATGCACATTGTGACTGGTTTAAACTCATGCAGTTCAGACCTTCTGCTGTGTAAGTCGGGCTTTCCACAGGCTGTGTGTGCGGAATAGAGATAAGTGGTGGAAGACGTGGCCAGTAATTCGTATATTGCTGACTGCTGGAGAGGGTGGAGATTGCGAGGTACAGAGTAGAACAAGGAGTCTTAGCGGTGAAAAGAACATAGCAGATATAGATAAAAGTGAAAGAGCCTAAAAGAATTGAGACCAAGAGAAACATCCCAACTACATGGACTGCAAACAGGTAGATAGCATTTATTCAGGCAAGAAAGCTAACAGAGCTGCATTTTTCTTAGATGGCAGATTGCTCGGAAGTAATGGGACTTCCAGCTTTCATGACTCTCCACATGAAGCGTTTTTTTTGTAGTTCGTGTTTTATTTTATTTTATTAATTGGAGTATGATTACAATGTTGTGTTAGCCTCTACTGTACAACAACACGGACCAGCTATGCTGTGCTTAGCTGCTTAGGTGTGTCTGACTGTTTGTGACCCCATGGACTGTAGCCCGAAAGGCTCTTCTGTCCATGCGGATTCTCCCGGCAAGAATACTGGAGTGGGTTGCCATGCCCTCCGCCAGGGGATCTTCCAAACCCAGGGATCGAACCCAGGTCTCCCACACTGCAGGTGGATTCTGTCTGGGCCCCCAGGGAAGCCTGAGAATACTGGGATAGGGTAGCCTATCCCTTCTCCAGGAAATCTTGCTGACACAGCCGGTGGAAATCCCGAGTTACATGACAAATCTTCCCCCAGGAATCAAACCAGGGTCTCCTGCATTGCAGACAAGCTCTTCACCAGCTGCGCTCCCAGGGAAGTCCTAAATCAGCTATCCGTATAGATATATCCCCCTCCCTTTTGAGCCGTCCTCCCACCTCCCCTCCCCTCCCATCCCACCCTTTTAGGTCATCCCAGAGCTCTAAGCTCAGCTCCCTGTGCTAGACAGCAGCGCCCCAGGAGCTCTCTATTTTACACATCCACATGGAGTTTTCATGAACAGTAAAGGAAGTATACAGTCATGTATCATGTGTTTTAATTCATGTTCTTTTAAAAGGTGTCCCATTAAAAAAAATTATGGTAGCAATTTTACTTCTGGTACTTAACATGGCCTTGTGCATAGTTGGCTCTCAAGAAACATTTGTCGAATGAGAGAAAGAAGGAATGTGTGACAATATCTGCTGGAGGGCAGAGGAGGCAAAATGAGTATGTCAGTTTACTTGCAAGGGTTATATTAATACTTACCGTTCAAGCCTATTTACATTTAAGAAGGAGAGAAAGTATTGATGGTGCAAAATTGCAGACAGTAACAACAAAAACAATAATGTGTATTTGACCTTGCCATGTGCTTTGGGTTTAAATCAATATATCGTAGATTTTGATAAATTTAAAAGTCATCAAGTCATCAAGCCACCTGCCTTAGATGGCTGCCACTTGTGGAGGTTTAACTTCCCAGGTAACTGTTTTCGCACTGAGGCATCTCTTTCCTTAAACTGATTCTTCTTCCAGGTTACATTTCCTTTAAGCTTCCAGAATGACTCTATTGACTTTTTTCCCCCCTGCCTCTTTGACCCTTACATCTCCCATCTCGTGGGCTTGCTTCCCTTTCCAGCCACTTAAGTGTGTTTTTTCCTCTAGAGTTCTATCTTTACTCTGTTCAGTTCTCACTAAAGGACCTCCAGGCTTGGCTGGTTGGGGTCCCATGCACTGCATGTTTGTTTCTCTGGTCCCAGCTTCTCTCTGGAGCTCCAGACCAGTGTCCATCTGGTTACATGACATGTTAATCTGGATAACATCTAAGCATCCAAGTGCTCTCAAACTAAACATAATGTTTTCCCCCTGTCAAGCCTAGCCTTTCTTTTAGTAGTTCTTATTTTAGATTAAAGTGTGACCTTTATGAATGTGGTTATTCAATCCAGAAAGCTGAGAGCCTAACTCTTACCTGCTTTCCTCTCCAGTTAATCTTAAACTCTTTTAAATTCAGTTCCTTTTACAATTTTTGGCTGGACCCTCTCACCTTCATGTTTTATGACCACCGTTTACTCAGGTCCATGTTTTGGCCTGAGCCATTGAAATAACTTGCTCACTGCTTGCTCTGCCTGCTCGCCTCTATCCCATTACCTCTGATGGTCTAGCTTTACCAAAATGCAAATCAGATATTATGTTTCCTTTACCAGTGAAATTCCATCTCCAGGATACAGTTTGAAGTTCTTAGCATGGCATCAGATCACTTCACTAGGACCCTCACTACCTCTTTTATCTCAGATTCTCTTTTTTCTCACCTTCTGTTCCATGTCCTGTCATAATTAGCTGTTTGTTATTCTTCAGATGTACTATTGCTCTTTCTTTCATACATTCCCTCTCGTGACGCTTTCTTTGTTTGAACTTCTTTGCCTTTTTTTAACCTAAGAAATTTATATTCATTCTTACCAAGGTGCTTTATTTTTTGAAACTGTCTCTAATTTTCCTTTTAACTAAACCACTATCCCTTTTATGTTGCTACTAGACATTGAGTATACTAGTAGTAAGTGTATTATTCTGTTTTCAGTTCTGTGTCTACAGATGTGAACACCAGAAGGACAGAGACCAGGTCTCATTCATGCTTCCATCAATACGGTGAGCATAAACATTTGTTGAAAGGATTCACAAATGAAAGTGCTCACTGTTTTGATCTTAGTGGCTCATGAGATTATCCTCCAATAATTTCTTCTCAGCCTTCTGCACTGTGGCCATATCAATTTCCCCAGAGGAGACATGACATTCCTTCATAAGCATTCTACTGTGTTCCAAAGGGCATCCATTATCTTCTTAGTTGGGTTAACCCTTTTCGGTGTCTGTGTTCCAGTGGTATACAAAGACTCTGTATGATCGGGTGCATATCAAAATCCAGACTTCAAAGGAGAACATGACATCCTCATTAAGTACAAAGAATATTTGTCAGGCCATGCTGTGTTTCTTGAAAAGCAATTAATGTATTGTACATTACTCCTGTGAGAGGCAAAATGTATCTTTCCCATCTTAATTTGCGTGCTTAAAAGTAGACAGAAGAAGATAGATGAGTTTATACTCAAGGTGTATGCATTTCCCTCGTGGCCAATGAACCAATTTCCTTTTCATATTTGCAGAATATTGATACAATTATTCTTTCATCAGACATGAAATTTGAGTGTATAACCAGTTTGTGGAAATCACCTAGTAATTTATTAGGTTGATAACAGCAATTAAGTCATAATTGCTTCTGAGAAATATAAATTGACTTTCTGTGTTAAGTGGATAATTTAACATTCCAAATCGCAGACATAGAATATAACTAATTTGGGGGATTAGAAGTTTGTTTCTCCTATTATTAAACTTAGAAAAATTTAAACCATTGACAATCCAGTAACTAATTATTCAGTTGCTAGATTATTGAGTTCATGTCACTTCTTGATTCTTTTCTCAGGTTGCTTGCCATTTTTACTTTTTAAAAAGTAAAATGGAGGAGAGGATTTTAGACAGAAATATAACATATTTATAAGCCCTGGTTTTTTAAGGTTATTTAAAAAACATTATTCTTATAAGTGAGTAAGGTGAAAGCTGCTCAGTCAAGTCCAGTTCTTTGTGACCCAATGAGCTGTAGCCTGCTAGGCTCCTCTGCCTATGGAATTCTCAATCTGTTAATTGGCAAATATTTATCAACTACTTATGTGCAAAGCATTCAGCTGGGTGTGGTAGAAGATACAAAAATGCAGGGGAAAAATGTCCTAACTGTTGGTCTCTTCCTAACCCTCTGTTTCTGTCTCTGTGTTAAACACACACACACACACACACACACACACCTCCCACTAATGATGCGTAGTAATGTCAGACAAGAAGACAAAAGCCAAATGGGAAAGCTGGATGATAAACTACAGGGAATTAAATAATGGGACTTAAGAAGAGAGTCTTGTATACAGAGAGTTGAAGATAGTCTGCCCTGCATAGGGTCAACATGGGCTTCAGACAAGCAATGGGGAGGAAGGTACTAAAATAATCAGTGTTGTTGTTTAGTCACTAAGTCATGTCTGACTCTTTGTAACCCTATGGACTGTAGGCTGCCAGACTCCTCTGTCCATGGGACTTCCCAGGAAAGAATATAGAGTGTGTTACTATTTCCTTTTCCAGGGGACTTTCCCGACCCATGGATAGAACCTGTGTCTCCTGTATTGCAGGCAGATTCTTTACCACTGAGCCGCCAGGGAGGCCCACAATTTTCAAAAGAGAATTAATATCATAGCACCCGTGAAAGCGTATGGAGGCGGAATGTGGCAGTCAGGCACGACTTCGTCTCAAACCAAGAGTTTCTAGGGAGAGTCCTGGGAGATGACATTGAGAGGCAGATATTGCGGTTAGACTGGAGAGAATTTTGAAGGTCACTGAGACTTAAAGTGAATGGATATGAAGTTACATTTCTTTAGGTTGTCCTTGCTGAAAATGATATCCCAATTCTGAGGGTTGAATGAAAAATGCAACCCATTGCTAAGTTCTTTTGGGGACTTTGACAAATCTTACAAAAGGAATGATGAAAATAGAATTGGAGAACTGCCAGGTAAGATAAGTGGTATCTCTAAGTTGTCAGGTAGTTGATGATTAAGGTAGTTTGACAACAATTGAAGGTTTTGGACCAGTGGAGCAGAAGGACTGAGAAGAATTTTAAGAACGATCTGTTAGGGAAAAATAACTTATTCAAGAAAGGAGGTTAATTTAGAGTTTGATAATGGAGCAAATGAGAGATAACAATGGCCTGAGTATGGGGTAGAGGGTGGAGCAACAGTGAAACTATAGAATCCACCTGCAGTACAGGAAACCTGGGTTTGATCCCTGGGTTGGGAAGATCCCCTGGAGGGCATGGCAACGCACTCCAGCATTTTGCCTGGAGAATCCCCATGGACAGAGGAGCCTGATGGGCTACAGCCCATGGGGTTGCAGGGTCGGACATGACTGAGTGACTAAGCACACACAAAGTAATTGAAAGAGTTATTTTAAATGACTTCATTGTTAAAATTTATTACTCCTCTGTGCTGTATAGTATTCTAAGCTCCTTACATAGGCTATTTTATTTTCTCAGTGACTCTACACTATAGATACTGCTGTTATTCTTGTTTTATAAATAAGGAAACTAAGACCCTTGTTATTTATGCAGTCTGCTCAGAAGTCACAGCTAGAAGGAATTGGAGCCAAGATTTTAATCCATACTGTCCACCTCTGTACCATTTTACTCCTGGTGGGAAAGACTGAGGGCAGGAGGAGAAGGGGAGTGACAGAGGATGAAATGGTTGGATGGCATCATTGACTCAAAGGACATGAGTTTTAGCAAACTCTGGGAAATCTTGAAGGACATGGATGCCTAGCATGCTGCAGTCCATGGGCTTGCAGAATCAGACATGACTGAACAGCTAAACAACAGCATATATTACGAGAATGCTTGATCTTTAAATAGAAGTGCCTGAGAGAATGAGGCTGCAAGCACATGGGCTTCAGAGCCAGAATGACTCCTCAAGGTTTTACTGTGTGGTCTCAGCAAGCACCTGGCCTGTGGGAGCAACACTTTATTTCTTTGTCAAGTGAGGGTTTCTCATGGGTTCTAATCTCTCACTAGCGAACCAGTTGGAGGAAGTGAGATTTTAGGTTCCTGTTTTTCTCTCCTGCTTCTTGTTCCTCCATAGGACTGAGGGTGCTAAACTTTGGAGGAAGATGAAGAGTTCCTTTATACTTGGGGTGATAATTGGACATCTGGTTGGCAATGGTCAGTATGCAGCTATAGAGAAGGGCCTGGACCTCGAGAGACAAGACTGGACATGGGATCTGAGTTCTTGTTCATGATTAGATAGTGGCTAAGGCCTGGGTAAGAGATGTCTCCAGGAAAGAGGGCATTGAGGAGACTTCTGAGGACAAGGAGCAGGACCTTGAGATATGCAACTGCTCATGTAGATCAAGGGGGAAACTTGGGAAGGAATGAGAGAAGGAGCTGTCAGAGAGGTACAAGGAGACTCACAGTAAAACACGCTTTCCTTTAGCACAAGAAGTGAAGTTGCCCAGTCCTGTGTGACTCTTTGGAACCCCCTCTGTCCATGGGATTCTCCAGGCAAGAATACTGGAGTGGGTGGCCATTTCCTTCTCCAGGGGATCTTCCCGACCCGGGGATCAAACCCGGGTCTTCCACATTGCAGGAACTTTACCGTCTGAGCACCAGGGAAGTCCTTTAGCACAGGTGAGGCTTAATTTAAGGAGTGGATGGTAAATTGTATTAAGTACTACACAGAAGTCCACCAGAAGTGGCTCTGACTGTAAAGAGTCTGACTACAATGCAGGAGACCTGGGTTCGATCCCTGGATCAGGAAGATCCCCTAGAGAAGGGAACGGCTACCCACTCCAGTATTCTTGTCACGAGAATTCCATGGACGGAGGAGCCTGGCTGCTACAGTCCATGGGGTCGCAAAGAGTCAGATAGGACTGAGCAACTAACACTTCACACAGAAAGTCAAAGAGGATAAGGACTGGTTTAAAAAAAGGGTCAACAATGTAGAGAGTTAAGGAGACTGAAGTGATAATATGCTGTGTTCTCAGCCAAATAGTAAAATCAGTTTTTTTTTTTTCCTACTACCCTCTAAAGGCTCATTTTGATTAAAGACAGTTTAGACACTTGCTTTCTGATCAGTCCATAATGTAAAGCAGAGGATAATACCTCTGCCCTGCTTCACTGTGATTTGTTAACTACTATTATTGTCAGAACTTGATACTGTGCTCATGAACTGCTTGTAACAACTCAGCAACATACACAGATAATGGAATTAGGCAAAATGAAACTGGTTTCCATAAGATCAAAACATCCAGGACGAAGAGTCCACAGCCGGACTTCCTCACCCAGCTCTTTTAATCCATTGCCTTTGGTAAATATATAACTTCATCTTGCTAAATAGCAGATTCTCTTCTCAAATGAAATTAAAATGAAATTAATGTGGTCTTAGATAGAGTTCTCTTTCAAAAAAAATTAGATATCTAAGAATAAAAAGTGCTGTATAATTATCAAGTCATTATCTTTGTCATTTAGTTCCAATTAAACTCTTTAATTATAAATAATATCTTAAGGGTATTATAAATGGTATAATTAGTTTATCTTCAAGTATATGCCTGAGAAGAAAGTGTTAAGAAATCGATTTTAAAATGCAATCTTAAAAATTAAGTCAAATCCAAAAATGAAGCTTAGAATTTCTCTGTAGCTTAATAAAAATAATTACGTGATTAAAACTCAGTACCTTTAGTATTTTCCATTTCAAATGTTACCCCAGTTAGGCCATGAACAACTTTGTATTTAGAGATAGATTCATACTGGGAGAGAAGCTTGGCAAACAATGAAAAAGATGAAAATGAATCTGTGTTAATTATTGATACACCACAGGGAGAATTAGTGTTTAAAACTAAACAAATAACATACTTTTGATTTAGACACCTCGGTTAATGTATTAAAATGGTCTTGATTTATGCTTTTATCTCAGACTTCAATCTTTAATAGGAGGATTTACAGCATTCAGAATCGGAATTAGGACCATGCTTCATTATCACTAGATGTCTTTCATTCTCTATTTTCAGGACTATAAAATGCCTTTTCCCCCCTTTATCTGTAGACACTGTAACGGAGACTGGAAGAGACTGCCTGAAGGATTATTAGATTTTAAACTGACAGCTGACATTTTGGGCTTCCCAGGTGGCTCAGTGGTAAAAGAATCCGCCTGCCAATGCAGGAGACACAGGAGATGCCAATTAAATCCCTGGGTCGGGAAGATTCCCCTGGAGGAGGAAATGGCAACCAGCTCCAATATTCTTGCCTGGAAAATTCCATGGACAGAAGAGCCTGGTGGGCTACGGTCCATAGGGTCGCAAAGAGTCAGGAACGACTGAGCTCACAACCACATGATAGACATTTAAAAAATAACACTTTGTTGTTGTTCAGTAGCGAAGTCATGTTCAACTCTTTGTGATCCCATGGACAGCAGCGTGCCCGTCTTCCCTGTCCTTCACTATCTCATGGGGTTTGCTCAGATTCATGGACATTGAGTGGTGATGCTGTCTTACCATCTAGTGAATGATTGGTTGATAGGTACTGCTGGGACTTGTTCATTTGTTTGCTTTGTTTGGAATTATTTCAGTGCAGCAAAATAATACAGTGAATAAAATTAAATGCCTTAACAGATATTGACAACTCTGAAATTCTCTGTGACTTCTATGACCTGGATGACTTTGACAGAGCAAGGCCACAGAAAGCTCTGAACTGAACCAAAGTTTCCATTTTTCTGGGAAGACTCAGTCATTTTCATGTTTCACCCAGGCTAGGGAACCCTTCACTCCAGACCACAGAGCTTTGTACTTCTTCATGCATCAAGAAACAGAAAAACTCCTAAACTTCGTACTTGAGAAAAAGAAGGAAGGAAGGAAAGGCTATTTTATCAATGAAACCAAAAAACCTACCCAGTTATACCCCAAGACAAGACAAAGAACACAGTTTAAATACACAGAGATAAATAGGATGAAGTGATGATAAAAGTGCAAAAAAAAGGGGGGGAGGGTGGTTAAGACATGTACATTGTTGCCAATTCCAGGAAAAGTCTCAGAATATTTAAAGGAGAAATATTCCCTCCTTTAAACATTCGTTGACATTTAAGTTTTCTGATTTGCATAGCTTTAATTACTCCAGACCAGAATGACATGTTCCTTTTGAAGAATGACTTTGACTAATGCTACCTTCCTCTGTGAGACTTTTTTTTTGGACATCTTTTAGAAATGAAAGTGAATAGTTGTAGAAGGGCATGTTGACATTTATTCTTTCTTCTGCTTGTTTGATTTGAAATAGCTATGTTGGACAGTAGGTGGTGAAGGTCTGGTGTTTATGAGGTAGAACAGCACAATTTATTATTTTTCTTTAGTTGCTACTTTGAACTATGTAGGTAGTAAAAACCCAGGGCACGTTTATCTTACAGAGTTGTCACAAACAACAAAGAAACACAGAACTTACTCATACCACTAGCATTGGCTTTTTCCATGTTTATAAGATTAGAGCTAGGAAAGCAATTGATTAAATCATTTTGTTGTTGTTGTCTTTTCTGGCATTTTGAAAATTCTGTATGCATTTGAGATGACTAAGTACTTCTCTAAAGAGTTTAATTAAGATTGAAAGCCCGGAAGATCTAAAGATAATAAATAAGATTTTTCTCCCAGTCTTTAGCAAGCAATTTCTTGGCTAGTAAAGGGAAAAAAAAAAAAAAACAAAAAAACCCTTCACTTTCCTCAGCTGTGCATTAAAAATCTTGGAAATGTAATCTGTGGGTATAAAACCACTCCATTAGGGTTACCTGTGTGCTGGAGCTTTTCTACTGACATAACTGTAATTAAATATATTACTTTTATGTTCCTGATCTTACCACCTACACCAGTTATGCTCATCTGCTGCTTTGAGTACCATTAGGTAAGAACTACAAGATGGTTGTTAATCCATAGCTCAGGAAAGACTAAGAAATATTTGAATTCCGTCTTGGTAGAAAAAGTATGTTATAATGCCTGCTGTGCGGTTGGAGATAGATAACAAAATAAAAGTAGATTAAAGTAGCATTGTGGGCTTCCCAGGTGGTTTAGTGTAAAGAATCCACCTGCCAATGCAAGAGACCCAGGGTCGATCCCTGGGTGGGAAAGATCCCCTGGAGAAGAAAATGGCAAACCACTCCAGTATTCTTGCCTGGGAAATCCCATGGACAAAGGGGCCTGGTACACTACATTCCATGGCATTGCAAAAGAATCGGACACGACCTAGAGACTAAACAATAACAAAGTAACAGATGCTGGAGCTGAAGTTCCAGTACTTTGGCCACTTGATGCAGAGCCGACTCATTAGAAAAGACCCTGATGCTGGAAAGATTGAAGGCAGGAGGAGAAGGGGACGACAGAAGATGAGATGGTTGGGTGGCATCATCAACTCAATGGATGTGAGTTTGAGCAAACTCCAGGAGATGGTGATGGAAGGGAAGCCTTGAATGTGGTGGTCCATGGGCTTGCAAAGAGTTAGACACGACTGAACAGCTGAACAACAACCCAAAGCATTTTGTGAGTTTTTGTCTCTCTGATCATTATTCACTGTTTTCTATACCTTCTTAAAGTAGAAAGAATCATGTACTACATTACACTACTACTAGACACTACTTTAATGTCTAAGATGGAGAAATGGCCATTCCATTGAACTTGACTCCAGAGCTAGAGGGTGTGTGTTACAGTTCTACCTCTGCCCTGTGCTTGAAGTGTGTGCTTACACCATTCACCTTTCTTCAGCACATTTCTTGTTCTATCTAGTTGACATTTAAGTGTGTTTTTCTGTGCATGTTGTTTTGTAATTCTTGTCCTTATAAATTTGCTCTTCCCAATTGGATAGTTCTTGTATGTATAGAGGCAGTTGACTTTGCATATAAATATAAATGCTTTCATAAATTTTTAAAAATTTTAATTTGCAATAAATTTTTGGTTGATTCTCATTTGTTCTAAGTGAGCAGTTATAACATCTGCAATCAGACATATGTAGTTTTATCTTCTCCTTCCTAATTTGATATCATTTAGTTCTTTCTGTTTTCTAGTTATTTTTAGAACCTTCTGGAAAACGTTAACTTTTTTTTATGAATTTGAAAATATTTTTGTTTCATCTCCAATTTATTCAGTTAAATAAATTGCTTCTACTACTTTCCATTGAGCCTGATATGGCTTTTGGATTAAATTATTTGTAAATAAATATTACATTCACACAGATATACACATAGAAGCACAAAATTTGCCACTGGTAACTTCCTACCTTTTAGTTTCACCGGACATTTTCAGTCTTGAGCTTATTTACCCTTTTTATAAAATTTCCTAGTATCCTTCCTTGTAAACTATGGCCATAAAGTCTAGGTCTGATCAGATCTCTCTGACCATTCTTTATCATGTCATTTGTGGACTTTTTTTCTGTGATATATTGAGGTTTTCCCAGTCTGTCTGGGATTCACTGATCTCATTCTGTTCCATCTCCTTGGGATAGGACATCCATTCTCCTGGCTTCCACTCCAGTCTTTATTCTAATGATCCTCCACTTTATAGCTGGGCCATTTTCATATATCAATACTTATAATCAACTTTCCACCAGATTTTTCTACTTAAATAAATCATAGACACTCTAGACCTGCTCTTCTTTACCTGTTACCTATCACAGTTGTTCAAAATCAGCAAATGTTTTCTTAAAGAGTCAACAGGAAATATCCCAAACTTTGTGAGCCATACAGTTTCTGTCATAACTTTTAAACTGTGCCACTGCAGTGTGAAAATAGCCATAGACAGTATGTAAATGAATGGGCCTGACTGTTCCAATAAAACTTTACTTACAAAATAGGATGCTGACGCCCAGGATAGAACTGGTTGATGTGTGCATTTTGATGTTACTCATGCCAGGAATTTAGGTTTTATCCTTGACTCCTTCTACATTCTTATAGCCAATATATGTCTAAATTTTGCAGATTCACATTCTCAATGTGTCCCAATACAATGCCCTTAATCTTTTTTATACAAACACAATTCTGTACTCAGCCCATCTTTCTTCTGGGTTCTGAAGGCTTGATAATTGCTCCCTGCCTTCTCCTTCTGCCAAAGCTGACTTCCCTACTGCTGGAGAAAACTTTCTAAAACCAAACAGTATTATATCACTCTTATGTTTCAAACTCTTGATGACTCTCTGGTGTCTGAAGGGGCATTTACAGAGTGAAAGCATCCTAACACAGCAGAGAAGGCACCTCAGATCTGGCTGTTGTTCTCTTCACCAACTTTGTCTCCTTTTTTGTCCGTTCAGGTCCTTGGAGAAACAAATCCCAAGACCGATGGGATTAGATGTGTAATAAAGGAATTGTCTGTGGAGGATTAGGTGGGAGAGAACCAGCAGAAATAGGCCAAGAGAGCTTTTTAACTGCAATGCATGTCAACTACCTGTGAAATTAGCAGGGAAGAGAAGACAGTATAGGAGGAGCCTTGGCACAGTTTTGAGTGGGTCTCACCTGGGCCAGTAAGGAGGCTGGAGCAGGAGCAGAGGTTGCCTGCCCAAGAAGTCCCCACTAGACAGGAAATGGCTCTGGGATTGACAGGGGCTGCTGGGGTCAAATGTGACTCCTTGTGAAACTGGTGGATCTATAGTTGCAGCAAGTGGATATGGTCAGTTAACTATGTTTATGCAAAAGTTTCTCTTAAAATAGAGTTGCTTAGGGCCCCATCATGGCACACCACACCTGTGATTTCAGACTTAACACTTCAGCTTCAGTAAGTTGCTTCTGATACACTGGGTATACTGTGATACGCTTGTATATTGTGCATTTGTTCCCACTTCCTATTCTGTCTACATTGCCTCTTTTACCCCTAATTTTGCTTGGTCAACTGCTTGTCACTCTTTATGTCTCAAATAAGGAGTAATCTCCTCCAGGAAGATCTCTGTGTCTACCTCCCACCTCCGAACTGTGCAGATTCCCATCACTTAGTCATTCCTTAACATTATGAGTATATTTTTCAAATTACAATTGGTTCAACATGTTTGTTTGTTTTTTTTTTTTTTAATTTTTGACTAGACAGTGAACCTCTTGAAATAAAGGATTCTTTGATCTGGGGCAAAGTAACTGGCACCTGTTTCTTGAATTAATGGCTGTACTTTCAACTACCCATGGGAAGGGCAAGTTAACCCAGATGCCATAAAAGAAGATAGTATGATGGATGATACTTATACCATTATATTTGGTTTCAGAGAACTTCTTTTTTTTAAATAAGAAATATACTTTTTATAATTACGATTCATTAGACTCACGTTAACTGAATATGAGCAGTCTGAAACAGTGGAAGGAACACTAGACTCAAAGTCTAAAGCCCTGTGCTCAAAGCCAGGTGTCTTTGTTTCCTAGCTGGATGTCCAGGAAGAAACATACCTGTCACCATCTTCCGCTTTAATAAGATGGAGGTAGTAATATCATGGGCACAGAATTGTGGACCTATCAAACCATTTGAATTGCATTCAGCTTCCTGCTTTGACAGAGGTCTCTCTGCTGCCCCCTATGGTGTCAGAGCTTGCAGCAAGTATAACTCAGCATCTGGGTATAGTCCTGAAATTTTAGATCATGTGACTCCTTGTAAAGAGAATGGATGATAGGGGTGATTTAAAAACAGCGCTCTTGTAACAGTTGTATGTGGGTTGAGTACAGATGAATGTTTTATTCTTGGAAGTAGTTTCAAAATATATGGTCTCCTGAATTATTATAAGTTAAAACTTTTATATAGTTCAACATTGGGAAAAAAAAAATTGGACATCAGTTACATAGGATGAGAGAGACTATTACAGCACCAACTTAATGGTAGAAGAGGATCCTAGCCCCCTTTTCTCGGGAGTGAATTATTGTGGCTTCTGTCTTTGTGGTCATATTTTCTAGTTACCACTCTATAAACTGTCAGAATGAAAACAGTGATTTTAAAGTAAAGATGTTAATACAAATAAGTAAAAATCACAAAGCACAAAATATTATGCAAAATATGCAGTTCAGTTATTATAAAGAATCTGAAAATAGACAAGACAAAAAGAAATTAAAGTTAAGCCTTATTTTAAAAAAAGAAGAAAAAGATAAAGTAAAAAAAATGCAGCCCCACAATTTTAAAATGAACTAAAATGACAATATAAGATGAACTAAAATATCAAAAGGATAAAAAGATTAAATGAGCTTTAGGAATGCAAACAAGGGACTTAGATATTTAAAATGTAAAATCTCAGTGGACTAAAAAAAATAAGCCTGTACACTTGGAAACAGCATAAAATCCTCTTGTGGAAGCACATGTTTGTCATAAAGGGAGAGACGGGAAGCCTTGGCCTTGCTCTTTCTCTGGTTGGTGCTTGCATGTTACCCATGAAACGTTCCCTCAGTGGCCAGGGAACTAACTGGTTTGATCCTGGGTGCTGCTGATGAGTGCCTTCTGGCCAGTAGAGAGCAGCCGCACAGAGAGGCAAAGACCCGCTGAGCTGATGCTAGAAAATAAGATGTATATACTGATGTGAAATGACCCCCCAGTGTGCTAGCAAAGAGAACTTGCCTAGGTGTTTCTTTTTAAAGTCATTCCCAAATAATTCAGAAGCAGCACTCCTCCTTCATTCATCTTAGACTTTCATTCTCTGAATTTCTTGCTCAGGATCCAGCTCTAGGAGTTTGTTTCTTCCTATCACTTTAGCAACAGTAGATGGTGTTATCCTCTAGTTCTTAAGCCCCTGACTTCATCTGGTTCTTTTTTTCATATTCTTTTCTGATTTCCTAAAGCCTGTTTGAGAGCTCTCCAGTTCTCTGAAAATAAACACATGCACACACACACACACACCCTCACACACACACACACCACCAACAATCCATACCTGCTGCCCCCAGTTTATCCCGATAGCCATTACACATAACCCAAACCCACCCCTCATAGATAAACACACACAGCCAACCCCTCCCCCACACACGCACGCACACAGATGCACACACATGTACACAGATGCACACGCACATGTGTACTGCCCTTTAGGCCTTTTCTTTCCCTTCAGAGGCTTCTCCCCTCTAGCTTTTCATATCCATCATGGTGCTTCCCACCTCCGCCATGGATATAGATAGAAATACTGTAAATTTATTGTTTCTTTTCCAGGGAGATTTTTTTTAAAGCCTCTCCCCTGTGATCTATAAGTAATGAATAATTCCATTAGAAATATGATGAATAGTGTAACTTTTATGCAGAGGTTTTCAAGCTCAATGTTTCAGTGCATTTACTTTGATGACAGCCCCGGGCCATGGAGGTTTGAAGCTCATTCTGCTGCCGCTGTAAATTTTCTCTTGCCACGATCCCCAAAGTGTGTTCCTTAGGTTCTCATAGATAATGTATGTATTTTAAAAGGGCACCCCCTCTAGGCTCAAATAGGTTTGAGGAATGCTGCAGTAAACTGACTTCTTTAATCCTGAATTCCCCAAAGCATTTCATGTGTTAATGTATCCTGGGCCATACAGTGTTTCCAAAAAATATCTGGCCAGGAAAACTTTTTCATCCAAACATTACATCTCTAAGCTCAGATTCCATGGAAAATACTTTAAGAAGTAATAGTATAATGACAATAGTACATTTTCTTTGTTCTGCAGAGAAACTTTTACAGTTGCCTTTATTGAGTTCAAATTTACCTCAGTATATTTCTATCAAGTTGGCGTTTCTTTATATTTTTAGTCCAAAAGCTTAATAAAAATCTATCTTCAAGCTGATATATAATTCTGAAACCTCAAGGCAGAACAAATACTTTTCACTGTATTACGTTAAGAGGAGTTTCTATAAAAGAGCACTTCGAAAATCAGTAATCTTTATAAAGGATAATGGCCTAATTATATTTTGATTAGGTATTTCTTTAATTAGGGTATCAGTACTTAATGCATGTTACATGGTAAAAAGAAAATTATAAATGCATCATCTGAAAAGCAGTAGAAAGAGAAAGAGAACACATATGGATCCCCTTGGGAAAAGTCCTTGCAGACACAGCTCTGGAACAGAGGGCAAGTCGGGCAGGACACCTCTAGCTGCAAAGCCATCCACTGTCCTGAGGCTTCCATGTGATTTTTTGACACTGTTTGGGAGGTTACTTGGGCACAAGGGACAGGATTTGAGTAACACTCTTCTGAGTTAAGTAAAGATTATCCTTTTTCTAAGATCTAAGAAAATGCAAATGGGAAGGTAGTCTTTATGCCAAAACCTATCACAGAATAGCATATCTCCTGTTCGTCCTCTGAACTGAAGAGAGAACTTTGAGCAATGAGTAATTTCCTAGGAACTCCACGATTCCAGTGGACCTCAGACCTGGTCTGTGTTTAGTGAGTGCTTCCTTCTAAGTCACCACTTGCTTCATTCATTCCTCAGGATGTCATAATCTTGTGCTCAAAGGATCTCCCTATTACTGAGTTTTGCATTTTAATAGGAATCAGAGAATCAGAGCCATGGATCATTTGAGCATGTGCATGCATGCATGCTTAGTTGCTCGGTTATATCCAACTGTTTGGGACCCCATGGACTGTAGCCTGCCACTTCTCTATCCATGGAATTCTCCAGGCAAGAATACTGGAGTGGGTTGCCATTCCCTACTCCAGGGGATCTTCCTGACCCAGGAATCGAACCCAGGTCTCCTGTATCGCAGGCAGATTCTTTACCTGTCTAAGCCACCAGGGAAGTGTCCCCCCCCCCAAATACCTAGGGAAGCTTTGGAGAGTTAGAACAGGCTTTCCCAGAGTGCATACCTGAATCTATTTTGTAATAACTAAGTAGCTATTTTATATCCTATTAGGAAAAAATTCTACCCAAGGTGTTTTTCTTTTTTTTTTTTTTTTTTATGATCTTCACCCTCTTTTTAGCACTAAGCAATCTAGTAGGCACATACTGTGTACTCAGCAGGTGGACAATGATATAACCACCTACTCTTATTTTCTTTGTTTATTATATTTGTAGATATCATAAATTGTGTTTTCTAAGATATATGTATATATGACATCAAAGGATGGCAAGGCAGTCCTACCAAAGGATCCTAGATTTGGAAGACCATTTACTCCATCACCACCATGGTGGTCCTTGGATCTCTGAGTGTGCGCCTCCAGTGAAGATGAGCAAACCATTTTCTGCAGCAGGTCATTTCACTTTGATTAATATTGCTGGGATGTCTTCCTTGTTTGGAGCAGAAAAGGGGTTCCCAGTAGAAACTAACCATTGGACAGTGTCGGTGTTGTCTCTCTTGTTTCCTGCAGGTGGTTACCACATACTTCATCAGTGTTTCTGCTCCCTTGACTTGCTGGAATTATTGTTCTCCAGATTCTGCTCTTTCTATCTGACTATAGTTTCAGTCTTCTTTTTGATTTTTGTCTTTCTGTAAACCTTTGTAACTTGGGATTAATTGGGCCTTCTTAGGTCTGCTCTTATTCTGTTCACTTTGCTAGTATACCATTCACTACCTTGCCCTCACATAGATCTGATGATTCTCAGATCTTTATACAGGCTGATATATCTGTTGAATTCTGGATGCATATTTCTGTGCACCTCTGCACATCTCTGCCTACATGTTTCCAGGATCCTTAGACTTGACAGGGTCAGAGCTAAGCCTGAATTCTCTGTGAATCATCCTTTTAGGAAACATCTCTATTTTCTCCTTATCTGAGCTCTTTTGGAACATCTTAGTGCCTTTATCTGGATAGTGTCTGTTAATTATTACAAATCACACACAGATACATGCACACACATTATGAATCCTTTTCTAGAAATCTAGTTTTTATACAAAACATTGGTTCCTCAGTTCAGGTCAGTTGTTCAGTCGTGTCCAACTCTTTGCGACCCCATGGACTGCAGCACACCAGGCTTCCCTGTCCATCACTGACTCCGGAAGCTTGCTCAAACTCATGTCCATCGAATCAGCGATGCCGTCCAACCATCTCATCCTCCGAGGTCCCCTTCTCTTTCTGCCTTCAATCTTTCCCAGCATCAGGGTCTTTTTCAATGAGTCAGTTCTTCGCATCAGGTGGCCAAGTATTAGTTCCTAGTGGAAGGTACTGTAACTTGTAATGTATATGCCTGTTGGATGCTATTTACTCAGGTTTCAAACAGCATCCTCCCATGGGACTCTTTGCTTCTAATGAGGGGGACACAGTGGGTACACAAGTCACCACTAATGCATCCTCAGGTTGTCTGCTACATCGCGTGTTCTAGTCTAGGGCTTTCAAATCTTCTCATAGCCTCCCACCGTGCTACACTAAAATGTGCATTCCTGGATGCCTACAAATAAAAAATAGAAAGTCAAACAAGTATCACAGTCTCTTGGAAAACCCTTCCATTGATACAGCCTTTCCCAAGAACACATTCTAAAACAAAACGTGACATTTTCTCTCTGAAGATTAGATTGAGGACAAAGTATCTTACACAAAGTTGAGACTGTGTCAAGGCCACATTAGTCTTTATTTAAGCAGCCGGTTTATTCTCCAGGGAGTGTCTCGTCCTGGTCTCAGAAATTTCTGTTTTCGAGATCAGGGTACAAAGGTAGCCGGCTCTTCTCTGCTGATTTCTTTGGCACTGTGCTCCTTTCAGAACAAGATCATCCTGGACCCCATGACGTTCAGCGAGGCCCGGTTCCGCCCGTCCCTGGAGGAGCGCCTGGAGAGTATCATTAGTGGCGCAGCGCTCATGGCCGACTCTTCGTGCACCCGCGACGACCGGCGCGAGCGGATCGTGGCCGAGTGCAACGCGGTGCGCCAAGCGCTCCAGGACCTGCTCAGCGAGTACATGAACAACGTAAGTCCTGGGCTCTCGGGCCCGCGCCGACCGCTGGGGGAGATTCCGGTGTGCGATCCGGTGGCTCCAGGACAGGAGATGCCCTGAGAGAGTCGGTCAGGTGAAATCCAAGAGCTGCTTTGGGAGAGCTCTGTCTTGATTTCTCAGAACGCATTGTCAAAAGGAACGAGATTGGTGGAAGAGGTTTCAGAGGAAAACTTTGGCTATTTACTTGAGTGATTTCTGGGTCGTTTTAGTGGTTTGCCTTTGACTGAGGAAAGTTTGCTGTTGGTAAATATAGATGGAGGTTGGAAATAACTGAGGATATACTGAAGTCCTTTGCACAGAGTAATCTCAAAATCAAGGGCAGCTATGGATGGCTAATCTTCACCCCTAAGAGGCATTAGGAAATACAGGTTCTCACATGTTTGGACCGAGTTGGTTAAGGTGGAAACTTCTAACTGTAATAGAATTTGGGGGAACTTTATTGATTCACTGTGCATTTAGAAATTGTTATGAGAATGAGTCTTAAAGTTTGCAAGTGGATATTAGTATTACCTAGTCATATGGCAGCGGCGACAACAGCTGTTCTCTCCTACAGGTATAAAATGTGATAGTTCGTGTAGACCGGTAAACCAGATGAAGGAGATGAAATCATATTCTTTGTTTTGAAAAGCGCTGAATTTATGTATGCAGCAGAGGTGATGTTGTTGATGCCCAGGGCTTGTAACTGTGAATGATCTGCGTTCCTCATGTTCTGGATTCCTGGGTTGGGAAGAATTCAGCATAAAGTGGGAAAATGCAGTGAGGCCTTGCCATTACATGTTGAAGGAATGGCCTGTGTAGTTGTCAGGTAGAGAATGGGGAGTCTGAAAATCTGCTCCCATCTTTTGAAACTCACCCTGGGTCCTGTTGGAACAACCCCAGGCAAGACTGAGACAGAGTAGCCAACCCATGTCCTTCCCTCCTTACCACTCCTGTCCCTAACCAGTGTGTAGGTCCCTGGGTCAAGCCAGGAGTCAGTGATGACAGGCACAGAGCTACTTCTGCCAGACTTTCTGGAGAACTTTGATCTAAAAAACAAAATGGTGCTGAATGCTCTATAAAAACCCAAATCTGTTTCCTTTCCATACACCTTCAGATTCTTTGATATTGAAGACGTGCCCATTTTCAGCACACAAAGAATAAGATGTGGATGACTCACGTGGTACCCAGCTGCTTATGAGGACTCCTATGTTGGATCAGGATGGCCAACACTTTTGGGATTTTGGGCTACAGGTGCTATGCAGGGTAGAGCTAGAAACTCTGATCAGTGTCTCCCATCCTGTGAGAATCTTGAATAACAAGAAAAGAGGGCTTATAAAATCTGGGATTCTGTTTGTTTTTAACAGAATGGCAACAGCCTAATGATTTATATGTGGAATTTGGTTTTATATGAAGGCATGCTGGTATTTCTAGCAATGAAGAATTACTGCCAGAGACAAAAGTAGAAACTGCAGAGATCAGGAGTGATGGTTAAGATATCAATATAAATATATCAGAAACAAGAAGTATGTTTCTGTGCTCTTTTAATCACAGGATGTGATTAAAGAAGAATTGATCGAGATGTGACATGTAATTTTCAGTTTGTTGTCTTGAATCCTGTCAAGCACAAGTGTTTTTTTTTTTCTTTTGGTATAAACTCACATAGTTCAGCAGAGTTGATGGATTTTTTTGTGTTTTATTGACTCCAGGTGCTTGTTTTTCTGTTCACAACTTTGTGATGCTGGAATGTTTTGTATTTTTATTGAAAATTTGATTTCTACTTTGATACAGTTATAGATAATATGTAGGTGGGTATAGTGCTTAAATTTTAAAGTGTGCAAATTCTATTCACTTTGAACCACTAGGATCAAAGGCTGATATAAAACACCTACTATTGACTTTTATATAAAGTGCATAAAATTTACTTTGTCTTCACAGTTCTTTGGTGATTTCAAGGTAAAATTGGATGCATCTAGACCAGCTTCATAATCCATGTCTAGTGCACTCATATCTATTGCCACATATCAATTTATATTTCTTTTGATATAGCATATATTAATATAAAACCACTACACATCTATATGCCTTAGCTAAAAAGTCTGCTGTAGTTAATGGCAACCAAAAAATTAGTCAGTTGTGACTATGCTGTTATATTTCTTTTGTAATTTTGTTATCTCTGGAAATGAAGGTATCATATTATCACTGCAGATTTTCATCTTGACATGCTATGCAATATCATTAGGATGAAGAAATAATTATGTTGAGAAGGAGAGATTTTAAAACTGGCATAACTGACACTTCTGATGAAATTCGACATATTCAGGGTGGTGTGGCTATAGACAGAACTGACACTTCTGGATTTTAAAAATCTCCTGATCAGTTCTTGATGAAAATTTAATTCATCAAGGTGAAAGTGTTCTAAAATCATACACGTACATGCCAAATGGTATGAAATGGAGGGAGATGAACACTGAAGACAAGAGCTGTACACTAAATAATTAGGAGAAAGTCATCCTCATGGGGCATGAGCCATGCTTAGCCGTGTGGATACACTGAGTGCCAAAGGGTATCAGTTGTTTGTTAAATGTTTCCTAAAGGTATATTCAAGTTAATGAACGCGTGTGATTTGAAGATATAACAAAATCATGCATGTAAAAGAAACAGTGTTTTGAAAAAGAAAAAAAGGACTGAATGTACAGATGCATGTAGCAAAGTTTATGATCACAGAGTGTGACAATGTTAGAAAAGTCTATTGGACTGGTTTTAAGAAAGCCCTTGGTGGCCTTAATTATTTTTTAATCAAGTTTATGATGTAATCCCAAGAAGAGTCTTAAAAATAGTGTCGCTTTAAATAGAACAACATTGTTGTATGTATGTGGAGACTAATGGGTAGAGAGAGACTCTTGTTCAAAAGGATGTGTGACCTTTGGATTATTGCCATCAGGGTGGTTGTTGCAGTATTATGCTAAGTACTATAAATAGATTCAAATTATAATGAATATATAATTTTGCATCTGGAACTTATAATTTTATGCAGCTTTTTTTGGTGGCAGTAAAACTCCCTTTCATAAAAAAATCTAAAAAGTGGTCCCAGGATAGGAAACAATTAAAGAGGGTATTTTATTGATAAGAATTTTGTGATGGATTTTAATTTAGAGTAACTCTATTTATTTAATGAATATGTGCTGTGTGCCTGGTACTTTGTACCAGACACTCTTCTAGGATTCTGGGATTATAGAAGGGAAAAAAATAGACACAATTCTCAGCTTTCATGGAGTTTACATTCTAGGTGGGGGAGACAGACCATCAATCAGCCAGTCATTTGAGCAAGAGTTATCTCGGATGGTGATTAGTGAAACATGGAAATAAAACCTAGGAAACAGCAGCATGGAGTGTAGTTGTAAGGATGACCTGGAAAAAGTTCACTAAGAAGATGACACATGGTTAAAGATCTTCCAGAGGTGAGGAAGCAGACTGCACTTGAGTCGGTAGGAGCAGCAAGGTCTAGTCTCTTTGAACTTATGTGGGAAGGTGCCAAGCTCTTTTTGTTTTTTTGGGGCTCTTGTTTTTTTAAATTGCCAAAATTTTAATTGTGGGAGATTCCATTAAAAATCAGTACTTTCTGTTTTCCTTATACAATGAAATGGTCCGAAAATCTAGGACGTTCACACTTGGCACCAGTGGGGTGGAGATGAAGAGAGCTTGTGCCTTTGATGGACAGGAATGATCTGGTCACTTTCACTGGACTGGGCCCCAGGGGCACTTGAATCTATCTTCAATTATAGATTTGTCTGGGTGGAAAGCATGACAGTGTCCAGCTGCATCCACAAAATGTTGCTTCCTGGGCCTGCTAGTGTTCGAGGGTCTTCTGTAGGGGCATGGGTCAGCAGTGGTTCAATGTGGGAATGGGGACCCTGGTAGCAGCCGTCCTGGGAGATGCCCCTTCATGCCGGGCTCTTGAGGAACCTTTCCGGGGAGGCTCGTGTGGCTGTTCTAAGTGAGTTGAGGGGTAGCAGGAGATGGAGTCTTCCAGAGGACAAGGTGTCAGACTCTGCAGCGCCTTACAAACCATTATTCAGAATTTGACTTTTGTTTGAATATAATGGGAGGCCTTTGGAGCATATTGGGCAGAAAATGCCTTGAATTAGATGTTGAGGACAGGCCATAGGAGTTCAAAGGGTAACAAAGCGGAAGGACAGAGGAGGCGCCCTTGAGTCATTCAGGATGGTGGCTTGTGCCAAGAGGTAGCGAAGTGCTCAGATTCTTACTATTTATGGCCTTAGAATGGACATCAGTGTGACTGACCGCTGCAGTTGTAGACACCCTAATATGATCTCTTCAGTTTTGATATCTTGTCTTATTTTAGTTACACAGAAAATTCTGATTTTCTCAGATATAGCAAACTTTGTAAACAGTTCACTTTGTAATGTCTGGATACTCTGTTAGGACTGATTAAATTTGAAAAAGGAGTTCAATAGAAACATTTCGTTTCCAAGTTGTATCACCAAACTATCCAAATATGATTCCCATTGTTATAAATGTAAAAGATATAATGCTTATTTTAAGTGCTAAATAATGAATGCAGAACTATATGGAGATGTGGCAATCTGGTACCTTCCTTGTACATTCTTCAGCATTGATGAGGAAATGTGGTAAGTAGATATGTCTGGACCTTGTGCCTTGTGATGCTGAACTGCCTGGTTCAATTACACAGACAAAAACACTGTGTGCTCTAGATTATTCATTGAAAATTAATCCACAGCTACAGTTTTCTTAAACAATTGCACAATTAAAGATTTTTTGCATAATGATGGCAGAGACTTAGGTGGCATAAAGGAATGGCTTTCTGATCTCATCAATATTAAAGTGTGGCAGGTACTTTTTTATTTTTTTTATGAATAATTAAAGTTCTATATTTTTACAAAATAATTGAATTAACTTTTTTCAAACTTCTTGAACCACCTAAGTGAATCCCTGGGGACAGTGTGTAAACCACTAACGTAATGCACATACTAAAAGTGCATGTGGCCATATATACTTACTGTAAGTGTCTTACAGTAAGGTCATTGTCATAGCTTTTGCTATAGAATGTCATTGAACATAAAGGGAGTTCCAGATGGAATCTATTTATGAAGGGTTGAGGGTTTATGAAGGGTTAAGACCTCAGAATTGTCATTTCCAACCAGCTTCTGGGATCCATACCCCACCAAGGCTTCAGCATACAGCAGAACATGAGGAACATGTAGAATGATATCCAGGGCCTGGGGAGCTCTGAAAAGAGTGGGCTTTACACTGCTTTTTAATAGTGCAAAAGAAATATATGTTCATTGAGAAAATAAAAAAGATGGAAGACAAAAATGTATTCATAATCTCATCCTCTAAAGAGCATCATTGATAATTTTGTACGTGTCTTTCCAATGTTTTTAAACTTATATGAGTGATATATTTATACAGAGACATACATATGTTTTGCCTGGAGTTTTAAAAATGGACTCTTTGTAAATGGTGATTTGTAATCTATTTTCTTTACCTAATATATTATGACTACATTACCATAACAATAAACATTCTCAAACCTATGTTGACTGACTGCATAGCATTTTATTATATAAATATGCAATAATTCATATAGAAGCAATTCATTTTGAGAGTGTTTTTACAGAAGAATGCTGGAAAGGATAAGTAGGCAAGGCTTCTGGGGCTGCCAGTAGTGACGAGTGGTTGAGATCCCAAGCGTGACTGAGGAACAGAGTAAGAAGACGGGCAGAACATGGCTTCTCAGTTCTTGTGCTTAAGGGGTTCCCTGAAAATTTTGTGTAATTAACATTTTGTAGCTAAAGAAAATTGAAATGCCTCTGAGGTTTAAAATTATCTAGGAATGTTTTTCTGTACTTGATTTTCTCTATAGATTTGATTTTCATTTATCAGAATTTCTGTAAGTTGGCAATGTGTAGGACAGCTGGTGGGCAAATTCAATAGTTAGATTTGACCCAGATCCCAGAGAAGGCATTGAAAGCTTCTGAAGGAAACATCACAGAAAGATAACTTTGTCATAGAAATTGTTGTAATGTTGGATTTCTCCTGAATAGGAAAGTAGGAGAAAGATGGGATAGTTGTTAATATATAAGAATAAGAGTCATTGCTGATTAAACATAAAATTTGTTTCCAGTATTATCTAGGCCTTCTCATTTCTGTCCCTTACATAATCATGTAAAAGGGAGGATGAAATTCATGAAAGTCAATTTGGCTGATTCTGAATTTTTCTACTAAAAGGTTTGGCTTAAAAATAGAGTAGAAAGTAATGTTTTAAAAAGGTTTTTGGGTCGTATATGACCTAAAGTTGTCCATAGCCCCACAATGGCCCTCCATTTTAAGGGGAAAGTAAGAATTATCTTAATAAGACTGATATCTTCA
Organism: Odocoileus virginianus; assembly: GCF_023699985.2. Lineage (NCBI taxonomy): Eukaryota > Metazoa > Chordata > Mammalia > Artiodactyla > Cervidae > Odocoileus > Odocoileus virginianus. Next base: position 52,914,725 of record NC_069675.1, on the reverse strand, counting down.
TTCAAGGGAAAGAGTCCTGATATCTCAAATTTAGTGTCATCAGTGAGAAGGTTTTCCTTGCCTTTTCCTTATTTGAGACTTTTCTTTTTCCCCCTTTCTTCTTTCTGGGCTTCTCTTGTGGCTCAGCTGGTAAAGAATCCACCTGCAATGTGGGACATCTGGGTTTGATCCCTGGGTTGGGAAGATACCCTGAGAAGGGACCGGCTATCCACTCCAGTATTCTGGCCTGGAGAAGGGGCAACAACTGTCACTTTCACTTTCTTTTCTTCTTTCTGCCTTCAAATATGTTCAGTGCCTACATCTTTGTAAATTTTGAGGTTGAAATTCATCTGTGCTATTATGCTTGTCATGTAAAATCTGCTTCCATGAAGAGGCAGTTTTAAAATTCCTTTTTAGTTGAAGGTTCTTACTCAGACATTGAAAGAGTAAATCTAGTTTACCAGCTCTTTCTCTCAGGTTTAAATCTATTCTTTGAACCTACTCTTCCAATGAAATATGCTTGGGATGGGGAGTCATCTGGATAGCTTATGAGGCTTCTGTCTTTAACTTATGGCATTTACAATCCTATTTGCCTGTTTCCAGGCAGTTTTCAATGTGACTCCTAGAGGTACACTGGGACTAGTACAGTGTCTTGCAATTTTGTATTCTTTTTTCGATTCCTTCTTCATATATTATTATTGTATTCCTTTGCTGGAATGGGATCTCAGAAAGCCAAGGAAATATGATGGGGGTCATGCTGGCAGGCACTCACTCAGGCACAGGTGGTGGGAGAATGTCCAGCCTTGGTGGTAACATATTCCTTAGAAGGAAATCATGCAGGTGAGAGTGTAAGAGATATTGTGCTGGATTCAAGCATCCCATAGAGCGTGAGGATGTTCCAAGAGGCTTCAGGAGCAGAGCCAGACTGGCTGATTGACACTAGGGTGACCTGGGCTCAGTCTCACTGTGCCTGTGGGGCACAGTTGCAGGGAACATCCACGCTATGGGGACATGGTTGGTCTCCTTGGTTTTAAAGGACTCATGGTATGGGGCAGTTGTCATGGTAGGGAACTTAAACCCTTCAAAATGTACAGTATGCCATACATATTTGTTATTATGTGTCTTCAGCTCATACGTACAATTAAATGGCTCATAGGATCCTAGGACAGATGGGTCTAACCAGCTCTGTTTCACTTGAATCATTAAGATCAATTCTCTGTGCAGTGTCACACAATCTCCTTGGCCAGGAAAAGTACTTCTTCCAGGAAACATTCCTTTGTTCTCTACTGTGGATAGTTGAGCAGATTTTAAACAGGTAGCCTTGCCATCAAAATGAGGCTTCCAGTCTTAGTTCTATAATGAGTTAAGTCTGAGTAACGGAAGTCATAACAACTCCAGGAGCTTACTGGTGACTTCACTGTGGAAGAAAAGCAGTTCTGAGCAATCAGACTCGATCTCTCTCCTCCAGCCCCTTCCCTTCTTCCTTTTACATCTGTGTGCCTGGTGATATAATTTCTTAGAAGTCTTTTCAATGCATGGATAAACTCACAAGAATATAAAGGAGTTACTCAGAGGTAAGAATTGACAAAAGTACAATAGACTGGAGATAGGTTTGCAGATTCCTCATGGCTGAGACTTGAGTTCTCAATGGCACAATATGTAAAGAACAGGAGGCAGAGTCTGTGACCCAGCTGGATGGCCAGGCAGATTAGGGACCTCAGTGTTTTAAAACCTGGGTACTCAGATGGTGACACTTTGAGGGCATGGGCTAAGAAAATAAAATTTTCATATAGAGAGAAACAATAGAAATGTATGCCCTTGGCTTTTTCAAAGAAGGAAAAAAGAACCCCTTCTCTGCCACTAAGAATTTCTAACCACAGTCTCAAAATCACTCAGTTCTGAGATCAGAATCTCTATTACTTTCTCAAAATTTTATGTTAAGTCATTCTAGATGGTGAGTTGTCAGGTACCTGGAAGAAGCAAATACCAACTTTCTCTAGAGAAATACACTTTAAACACAGCCCCTAAAGAATTTCCACAGATAAAGTTACAAGGAATGGAAATTGGCATTCCAGAATCGATGAAAACAAAATGAAACAAGCTACTATGATTGACAGTTGGCAAAAGCAACCAGTAAGATCAGAACTACAAGGGTGAAGATTTGCAATCATTAGACACTTGTTATAAATCATCTTTGAAGAATTTAAAGAGAACAGTACAAATGTGATCATGGAACAAAAGAGTGGACTGGGCAGTCTTGGAAGGCAGGACTGGGGGTTGGGTGGTGGAGAAACACAACTTATTTGAAGGGCTCAGACAGGAGATTCCTACTTGTCACTAGCCTCAGATAATGAAGAAAAAGACATGGCCATTGAGAGTGTCTAGAGTGGTGCTGCTAATAAATTCTGGAGTTGTTTTATTGCCAACTCGTGTCTAATTCTTTGTGACCCTGTAGTCTATAGCCTGGTAGGCTCACCTGTCCATGGGATTTCCCAGACAATACTGGGGTGTGTTGCCATTTCTTTCTCCAAGGGGTCTTCCCAACCCAGGGATGGAACCCACGTCTCCTGCATTGGCAGGTGGATTCTTTACCATTGCGCCACCTGGGAAGCCCTTCTGGAGTAGGAGCAGGTTGTCTGTTGCAACAGTCTCCCTGGATAGATGTCAGTCATCTTATCTACATTGGATTTCTATAAGGAGCTCCTCTTGGTGTCAGAAAGAATAGAAAATCTAAAATGAAACAGGAGGTGAAAACGAAAATCTGTGTTAACAGCAAAATTAAGTCCCATGCTTAGAATTCTAGCTGGCTTCTCTCCTTACCAAACATGCCCCTTCACTGAGCCCTTGAAAGTTGGTTCTGAATCTTACAAGGTCAATCAATATGATGAGGAAGACCAAGTAACATCATGAGACAGGAAGGAGCTGTCTCTAACTCAGTCAACGAGCAAAGATTGTTGACAGAGTTGCCTGCCAAGTCATCAGATTTGGCTGTCCCAGTTCAGACAGCCCAGACAGCACAATCCATCAATTGATCTTCTTGGGAGAGCCTTTTCTTGGGAGAGTATTTCAAGGAAGACCTTACACAACTGTCAGGGGAGCAGCAGGCTGTATACCACCAAAAGCCTGGATAATAAGCCTTTCCTTTGTTTCCAAAAGACCTGGGAAACCTTCCAAAGATAAGCTCCCTGGGCCTCCATGCTTGGGTTTAATGCTGCCTTGAGCCCATGCTGAAAAGTTTCTCTTGATCCCTTTAGGAAACTGTTACACTCTAAGAATTAAGTGTTTCAAGCTTGTGATGCCTCCCTGTACTTCAGATGCACCAGACTCTTTGCTGCTTCAGCAACTTTGTACATACCACCCCCTGGAAAGTTCTTCCTCCAGCTTTGTGTACATGGCCCTTCTTTCAAATTTCAGGTAGATTAGTTTATTCTTGGGCTTCTCTGGTGGATGAGTGGTAAAGAACCCGCCTGCCAGTGCAGGAGATGTGGGTTCGATCCCTGGGTTGAGAATATCCCCTGGAGAAGGAAATGACAACCCACTCCAGTATTCTTGCCTGGGAAATCCCATGGATGGAGGAGTCTGGCGGGCTACGGTCTGTGGGGTCACAAAGAGTCAAACATGACTTAGTGACTAAACAACAACAGCAAATATTGTTCTTAGTCATCTCAGTTATTTATTTCTGTTACAGCACCTGCTGGCCTCTGAAATTACAGCATCTCTTTGTGCGGTTACTCTCTGCTCTTCCACTGGAATTTTTAAGCTCCTGTAAGAGGAATGTTGTCTTATTCACAATCCTTAGGCTCTAGAGAATCTCGCCTAGAATAGTGAATAAATATTTTTGGAATGGGTAAATGACATCCCTGTATCCTCTTCTTTTGTGATAATCATAGTCACAGTCATAATTCTTGTCAGAGGAAGAAAGAATAAGAAGGAGGAGGAGGAGGGTTGGGGGCAGAGAAGGAGAAGCAGCAGAGCATTAGCAACAGATTGCATACATTCTGAATCTTTGAATCCCCTGTTTCGACACAAAATTATTCACTTGTTTTCTCTGCTCTACCCCCTGCATAAACCTATAAGTAAATGAGCTAAGGTTAACTAGTCTTGGCTTCTTCATGACTCACCTTAAGGTGCCCAGACATGTCCCTATAGTCAGAGCTGTACTTAAGGCCCCCATCAGTTCTTTCTAGAAAGGCCTAAAGATGATCCTGGTGACTATCACGAGAAACAAAAATGATACAAAGCGTGTCACTTGCTTCTCAAAGAGCTTCCCCAACCAGCTCACTCTTTTTTTTTTTCTTCCTCCTATCATAAAACACATGAATATAAATTTATTGGGTGGAAAATAGGGAAAGGAACAAAAAAGATGGGATGGTTCTGAATTGATATCAAAGAATTCATAAAAGGATAAACTTGGGTCCAAAATCCTCAGCCCACATCAAAGACTTCATGTTCTGATGACTGTGGAAACAGGCCAGTCCTAGTTGCTGGGCTCAGGCAATCAGGGTGATGAAGCTGTTCTAAGTTGAAGAAGCTGCTCTTAATTCTGCGATTTTAAGCGTGCCCTCACGCTGTTTGGGTGAGCTGTTTGGACCTAAGTTGTTGGAGATGAATGTGAGGAGCTGGGAGGAGCTGGGTTGTTTTCAGTTCTGCAGAATTCCACAGGCTGGACTGGGAACTTTGGAAATTACTGAACTCATCACCACCTATCAGGCACAAGGAGTTTGTATATGTAGCTAAGAGAGAAATTGACAGGAAAAAAAGCATCATAACTCAGCTGTTAAAAATGAGACACTCTTGTCTCCAGATGCCCAGCCCAGACTTATAGAATCACAGTTTTCTATAGAGAAGATTGATAATCTCTACCTCGAGTAAGTACCCCAAGTGATTTCTACGAACAGGCAAGTTAGGGAAGCCCTGATGTAGTAAGTTAGTGGATTAAGTCGAGTCAATTTAATACAGTGTGGGTTTAAAATGGGCTTTCTTTTTGTGAGTGAGGATAAATACTTTTCTAAGAAAGCAGCAAGTGAAAGATATCTCCTGGGCTGACTGAGGGAGCGATATACTATTCAGCTTGGACATTCAGGATCTCAGAGGAGACTTGAGAATCTGGGTAGTTAATCTTCTTTGAATTCTTTAGGAACAGACAGGCAAAGCTGAGCCTGCCTCTCACGTGTGAGCTATTAATTGAAGGATAGCTGTTTTGTTTTTTTCTTTTATCCCAAAGTACACCTCTCTCAAACATACCTCTTCCAACACATTTACTTCCCTATTTGTAAAAAAGATAATTTATCATCCTTGGAAAGACTCGGCTCTCAGTAAGAGCCAGAAGTGAAATCTGCAGTCTCACAGATTATTTAAAATCTTCCTTTGTAATGACTTAATTGCTGACCTCAGTTTCTAGTAACTCCGCAGGTTGGGCTGCCGCTGACAGATGTATGGCATCAGCTCTGAGCTTTGCCTTTGCCAGTTCAGTTCACACATTGAATTGGACTTTTGCTCTGGGTCTTTTCCGTGACTTTTCTAGGGCACTGTTTCGATGAGTGAAGCCACATTTTCCCGTGACTGCTCTAGCGATCCTTCTATCTATCTACATATCAAACCACATAGGGAGATTTTGAAAAACACATATTCCAGGGCCGTACCAGCTTGAAAACAATAGAATCTCCAGGGATGGAGCTTTTGAGACTATATTTTAGCAAATTTTCCAGGGGATTCTCATGCCTCTAACCCTTGGACTAGGCCAGCATGGTGGAATCACCCAACTTAATCAGCATCATTAGATTCAGAGATAGATACCCAGAGATGGATACCATAATTTTCCTTTTCTTTGGTTTTCTCAATGATGGTTTCAAAGTGTTTTTTATTACTATTAATCTTCACTGCCCCCACCCCACATTCTTCCCCTCCCCTGCCTTGGGACCGGTGCACAACTTTGCAAACATCTGCATTTCCTCACTCTTCTCCCTCTAAAGTGCCTCAACAACAACATTGGCATGTTGCGTGGATTTCATTGCAATGAAAAGAAGACAATGCTGGACTTTTTATCATTCAGTCTGCATACTTGAGGGTTAGGAGGAATCAGTTAAGTGTCCTGCAGTCTGGTGGCTGATTTCACACTTTTGATCCCTGCAAAATAGACACACAAATCCTATGGGAAAGGTGTTTTTTTCTTCTCTGTATTCGTGAGACATTTACAAGTAAAACAATTCTCCATACTTCATCTCATCATATATATTGCATTTTTTCTCATTATTGGCCTAATTTTATGCTTGTTATCTTTTCTGTGTGCTCTCATTCCCTCCTCTATTAGTTTTCCTTCCACCATTTGTAAAATGTATAAAATCACATCCTTCCTTACTTTTTTTCTTTAGTCTTTTTAAAGGAATCTCGGAGGAGGATTCCCATCGACTTTCTTAAAGCCCCTGTTTCTGATTTCAGGCCATTTAGATGAAAATAAGCAACAAAATATATGCAGAAAATCAAATGGTTAGAGACATTTTCAAGGAAACATAGAACTCAAATTGGAATTCAAGTCTTCTGGCTTCTTTTTGGCCATTCTTTGATTCCTTATTTCATGTTTTGTATACTAGTCAACATAGACATAACACTGGATTTTTAATAGTCTTCTTTTCTCCATTTAAAGTCCTGTTACCATGTTTGACTCATCATTTTCCTAACACTCCTTTTGATTTCTCAGGGTTAGTTGGACAGTAGACTGTAAGCAAATCTTCCTTTTCCAACATCTATAGATCCTACCAGAACCCTTTCAGAACCCCAAATAGAAAGCAGACAACAGCAGCTTTGTGGGATAGCCACCAGAATTCCTTACAGAAGAGCAAAAAGGAGCTTTTGTTGGTAGGAATAAGTTATTAATGGGATAAACAGTTGAATCTGATTTTTTTCAACAGGATAACTTTTCCTGGCTTCAGTCTCTAGATAGAGGTTATGAACTTTGTTTGAGACAACAGTAGAGGCAATGACCAGACAAGCCAGCATTGGCAAGTCCATTTGCCCATAACTGCCCAGAGGATCAATATGATGGCTCTGTTCTTGATTAGCCATGTCTGTCCTAAGATCTGCCTTTTACCTTTTCCTGAAGATAAACTAGTTGCCTGCAGCTTGGATTAGGAGACAATCCAAGGCTCTAACTGCTTTTGTTTTTTAATTTTTTTTTTTAATAATGTGGATCATTTTTAAAATCTTTATTGAATTTGTTACAATATTGCTTCTGTTTTAGGTTTTTGTTTTGTTTGTTTGTTTTTTTTTGGGGGGGTGGGGGCAGGAGGCATATGGGATCTCAGCTCCCTGACCAGGAATTGAATCCATACCCCCTGCATTGGAAGGTGGAGTTTTAACCACTGGACTGCCAGGGAAGTTCCTCTAGCTGCTTTTTAAGTGGAATTTCAAGCAATTGTCTTATTTTCATTTCACTGGTTTCACTCCTTTCCTTTGAAAGAAGCTAAAGCCTCAGATAATCTGTCTTTGAGGGATTTGCAGCACAAATTGGGTTATTCCAAGCTTTCCCTATTTACTGGCTCATAATTCAGCTTTCTCAGATCTGTTGAATGAGTTAGCACACTTCTGTCCAATATCCACTGTTGGAATATTGCCGTGTCTATTTTCTCGTTGTCTTTGTCCTTCGGGTTGATACCTTTCAAAGAAAATTGCTCTGTGGTCATTGTAATGGAGTTTCAGAAAAGAGCAGTGACAAATGTGTGTATTACATCTTCCGTCTTCAGCCATACCTTACTTTTACATTAAGGAAGATTACAGGTTTCTTCCATACCTATATCCGAGTCCTTGTTGTTTTGCACCCTAACTTGACCAAGGAGGTGAATGGAGCTAAGATGGTCAGAGCACATTTTCAAGGTGAGCTGAATTTTGGATAAAAGTAGATGTGAGATATAATGTTTGAAATAAAGCTTAGGTAGAGGAATCTGTTTCATCCAGGCCCTCTGCTATATCTCAGTTTCTTACTATTCCTAACAAAATCATTATAGATATTGGTTTCAATTTAGACTTTGAAGAGAATGTGGTTGTGAATACCTGTCTTTGTAGTAAATGTAGAGTAATTATAGAAGCAGAGCATTTATCACATGGTGATGAACAATTCTTCAGAAACTTTCATTGTTTTATATCTGCTTGGTGGTACATTCCTCTTAGTTGTTGAGTGATCGCAGTTGCACAAATGATACCATAATATGATCCACAGCATCATATCAGGGGAGAATGAAGACCAGGGTTATTATCTCAGTCATTTTTAGAATTGATTACTTTTGAATCTCCCAAAATATTTAGTCACAAACTTTATTCATTGAAATGTGTTTGTAAACGGAGTATTGTCATAAATTCCTTTGCTTTCTGAGTTACTTTAAGTCACTTAAGTGTATCTTTTGTATTATTAGCTTTTTCCCCTCTATGATGTTATTTTATACATGATTCTGACACAGTTTCATACCTTTAGAACTTTGAATAGGCATACAACTTAATGATTCAGTTTTTAAGTAGCTGCATTGATATTTTTATCAATTCATGTTATCATATAAAAACCCATATCCAACTGCTAAAGACAATAGTATGAGACAGAAACATAGGATATTTAACATTCCAAGACAGTCACTGGAGTTCTTATGATTTATCCCTAATATATTGTAATTATTAGTGTGGCACCTGATTAAATTTTACCAGCAAAATAAATACATCCACCAAAGGATTCTCACTAAACCAGATTATTGACTAACAAATTATATGTAGTTTGATATATGTATTCTTGCCAGGAGAATTCCATGGACAGAGGTGCCTGGTAGTCTATAGTCTGCGGGGTCACAAAGAGTCGTACATGACTGAGCAACTAACACTTTATATCTTTTTTTTTTTTTTTTTTACTTTATATCTTTAAAGAGTAAGAAAAAGCAAAAGATGGTTTATTAGTTCTGAGACTGCATTTCCTAGAGCCCTATATGGTTCAGGATCAGGTGTGCTAGGAATTAGAATGACTGAGTTACCCGTAATCTACCTGCCCCCACACCTAGTTCTCCCTGAGAAGCCCTGATATTAATTGGTTTCAATATTTGGTTTTCATATAAAGTGTAATTTGGAAAAAAAAGCAGATCTCATTGGTAAGACAGATTTTGAAGAATAATGATGTACTTTATTTACACCCCTAAGACTTTTGTCTGAAGTAACCCATATAATTAACAGGAAAGTTCATTGTAAGACATGAATTATTTAGGTATCTGACCAATTTGTGATTATATTCACGGATCTGAAGGTTATGATGAAATAGGTAAGCCCAGCTCTTTGCAGATAGGCAGACATGTCCTGAAACATTCAGATGACTCCAAATTCTGAGCTTTATCATATTCTGGCTGTTAGTTTATATGAGCAGTATAACGTTTACCCTAACAGGTGAGAATGGGTTGAGCCACCTCTCTCTCAGCCCCGAGTTTCTCAGCAGCCCCTGGTCCAATCTGCCCCTCCATGGAGCTTCCCTCCAGGCTCAGCACAGACTCGATGACATGCCCTTTAAGCCAAGAACAGCAAGCGAATTACAAGGTATGATACCAAAACTCTTGGCCCTCACCATTTTCATCATTTCCTTTAGAGATTGTCATGATTTTCAGGTTTTAGATTAGCATAAAGAAAATCTCTGCAGCAGAAATAAGTTATAATGTTCTAAAACATCTCCATAAAACATTTTATTTATTTTCATTATAGTGTGTTATTTTCTTCTATAATAGCTACAGATGAATTGGAGGCTGATTCTTACACTGTGATGATAAACTGAATTATATCAATTCAGTTTAGCAGAACTCATGCTTACTCACTTGCTGGATAAATCAATCTGTTTATTCTCTTAACACAGCAAGGAAACAGTAATTAATAAGCATGAGGATAATATTTTAAATTTATAGAAAGTTATTATAATAACAAAATTTTGCTGTAGAGCTGCTTACTGGCAAGCATGAGGAAGATTTTACTTCTTTAAAAAGAAAATTTAGATTGTGCATCTAAACTGGAAACAAATTGTTAAGAATTTGTTGAGCATTTGTTATATTTAAAGAGTTATCCTAGGATACAGGAGCATAGAGTCACGTGCAGGAGGACTCGTGCAGGAGGACTGTTTGGGGAGCTCTTTAGTGTTGTAAGGATATTAAGTCACTGCCAAATAATAATAAAAATGGATTGCAAGATATACATAGGTAGATGTGAATCAGGTTTAAGGAGAGATAGCTTGGTGGAGAAACTGAATTATTCATGATACTGGTGACACCTGAACTTAAAAGTGTATGGGAAGAGGAGAAGTCAAAGATAGAAAGGCTCCTCTAGGTGTGAAGAATGATATTATGTAAAATGCCTTATACAAATATGTATGGTACACTCTGAATATGATGAGTAGTCTAGCTTGATTAAATAAAAGTGAAAGTGAAAATTGCTTAGGTGTGTCCAGCTCTTTGTGACCCCATGGAATTCTCCAGGTCAGTATACTGCAGTTCCCTTCTGAAGGGAACTAGCTGTCCCCTTCTCCAGAGAATCTTCCCAACCCAGGGATTGAACCCAGGTCTCCCACATCACAGGTGGATTCTTTACCAGCTGAGCCACCAGGGAAACCCAAGAATACTGGAGTGGGTAGCCTATCCCTTCTCCAGCGGATCTTCCTGACCCGGGAATCGAACCAGGGGTCTCCTGCATTGCAGGCAGATTCATTACCAACTGAGCTATCAGGGAAGAAGATGATTAAAGAAATGATTTTAAATAGAGAAAAAAATCTTTGGACAGAAAAAATTGAGATTAGATTATAGAAGACTAGAATTCCAGGTTAAGATGTGCATCCTTTGTTTTGGTAGGGACTTGCTTACTGAAGGTCTGCTTATTTTGGTTTGGTTTGGTTCGATTTTACTGTGGGAGTGATATCGAGTAAGCCATGCAGTGTACTGCATGGCTCCAGTGCAGAATGGTTTTTGAGAGTGTACACTGGGGTTTGGAGGCATGGAAGCAGAGACATGTTTGTGCATTCTTAACAAAGTCCAGAGTGAAAATGATACTCTGAATCAGGGAGAAGACAGAGGGAATGAAAAAGAGAAAAACAGATTCAGAAAGAAGGATTATAAAGAACTTGATGGCTATTTTTACTTTGTTTGTGTTGGAAGAGAGGATGGGGGAGGAAACAAAAAGATTGCTTCTTTGTTCACATGAGACATATTTATTAATTTTTCATTGAACTAACCTGTCTCTAAGTTGGGGATGATCAGACTCACTGACATTATTTACTCCCTCCCAAGAAAAGCACATTTAATAGTATTTAAAAGTTGGCTATGTATTGGTTTTGCTCCTAAGATGTTGCTAGGTAAATATTAGTCTTTACCTACTCCTTTTTATATTCACATGGTAGACAATTAGAGTCTTTGACTTAACGTTTACAGCTGCCAAAAGTTCATGGTGTGAAGCATGTTATGGTTCCAGTGAGTCTTGGGTTTGGGTCTCACATCCCAGGGTTCATTTGCTGATCTATTATTGGCCAATGACTGGCCTCCTGAGCCAGATAGCAAACTACCCAGTATCTGCCACTCAGCTGGTCATTCTCGGCACAATGAAAAACATTATTTCTTTGTTTAAAAAAAAAAGTGGCCTTAAAAGAATATACCTATGTTTGTCTTGGGGTTTGTTGAATCTGAAGGGGTCATTTAACTTTCTTAGATATATTTTAATTGTATGTCTAAAATTGTACGTTGGAGAAGGATTTTGTGTATGGGATTTCACAAAGGTCTCAGGATACACCCATTAGAAACTCAAGGATCTCCTCTAAGGATGGTCTGCTACCTGAAGTCCTCCTTAAGATCGTCCTCTGCCATGTGACTGCTGTGGTTTTAATCGCCATGCAGTTTGTTGAATTAAACAGAGGATTATTTTTGTTAGTCAGCAGTGTTCAAATATTTATTTGGTACCCATTATGAACAGATCACTCTTCTTAGATTCCAGGAGGAATACAAAGTTGAATAGAAGAGTCACTGTGTGGAAAATCTTCAAGGAATGATACCTTATAATGTCTAGGAATATACTACTCTATTCATTATCTCTGGCTCAAAGAGCTACATTTTGGACATTGTTTTTATTCATGACATGATGGAAATAAAGTATTGTGTTGATTAAAATGCATCTGATTCAGATGAAATTTGTTACATTATTATCCAAAAAAGGAACTATTTCCTCTCATAGGAAAACTGATGTATCTGCCAATCTCCAGTCAGCCTAAGGTCAGTTTCATTTTGCATAGGTGAAATAGTTTGATAGAGATGGGTCCTATGAAGAAGCTTCATGTATTTGTAGGCTTACTTGATAGGGTCAACCTCTCTTGGTAATATTCACAATCTCACTGGGAAGTGCACTTTTTCCCTCTATACATTATCAGATGATACAGTCCAGCAAGTGCTGAAACACACACACACACACACACACACACACACACACACACACACACAGCAGTAGTTACCATATCCCTGGATTTGCTAAATACAGATCATCTAAGGATAGTTTCATTTCTTCCTTTGACAGGGAAATATCCTGAGTATTAGTATAGGTATTGACATGTCAGCAAAACCTTTAGAGCATTTTTATGTCTTTCTAAGGAGCTTCCTAGGCATCTTGGTAGATTAGCAACTGATGAAATCATTGAATTGAAAAGTGGCTAGTAAACTGATTCTAGAGGAAGACTTATAGCAGTAATCTTCAAAAAATAATCAGTGGTAGAGACTCAAACAGTGAAATGGAGGATATTTTGATTAGGAAAGACAGTGGGAAAGGCTAGCTGTCTTCAAATATATGAAGAATTATTACATAAAAGAAAGACTTACTCTATATCAGTCCGAAAGTATACATAAGACAACAAAGAAATATTCAGGTAAAATATAAGACAGAAGCTTCTGAGTAGCCAGCGCTTACCAACCACTTCTGCATGGGACCACATTGAATTGGCTGTCTCAAAGACTAGTGATTGTCCCTTGAACTAGAACATGTGACTGATCATTTTAGCAGTGATACTGTAACAAGAGATTCAAATGTGAGGTTGACCTTCAAAGTTTCTTCCAACCCTGAAGTTTTTTCACTTTTGTAACTTTGTAGAAATGCATTTGTGGGACTTAGGTTGTTCCCATCATCCCCAAGGCAAATATCTGTCCCTTGAATGCCACTTTTCTAGTTTTTCTTACACATGAGACTAGTTTAAAAAATGGAAGGGGACTTTGGGCTATGAAATGATCAGAATGGAAATGATATTCAGCTCTATGTTCCTTTTCCATCAGTTCCTGACAGGGGGAAAAAAAATGTTCCTGCTTCTCTAGTGTCTGGCTGAGTTAGGGGCTTAGGGAGAGGGAACTTGACTAGGATTTAGCAAAGACCAGGCTTATTCTCCGTTGCTATAAGAAATAATATGGATGCTAGCTACATCCTCCTTCACTGGAAAAGACTGGCTTCACCTTTGCTGATATAACCTTGGATTTTCCCAGATTTGCATCTGTTCCTGAAAACAGTAAAAACTGCTAGGTGCTGGTGCAACGTAGGACTTTTGTCGTTTTGTTGTGAAACCCTCATTCCTGGACATCCTTTTTGGATTTCTGTCATGTACTTGTTTGGCCATAACTACAGACTTCTTGAGATGAAAGGCCATTTGACTGTCAATGAGTGAAACTGATCCTGGACAAGTTTTCTCCAGAGGTTTCACTGGCAGTTAGTTTTCTGAGGTTGCCACCTCAGAAAAGTCAATTCTACCCTGTAAAGACCATCCTCTTATGGGTCCATTCTTCTATGGAGGTCAACTCTGATATGACTCTTTATCAAGCATCAAATAAACTAGTAGTTCACTTAAAAATATATATGAAGTATGTTCCTTTTGAAAGTAGAACTAGACAGGTCTTTGGAATATCCCTGACCTGTTAAGATTCCCTCAGCAGTAAATATCACTTAACAATGTAAAGCAAATCTCAGCGTGTGCTTTGTGAAAGAGCAATTAGACTTGGAATTTGTCTTGTTATTCAACATTCATGTGATTTGACTTAATAACCACAAAAATAATATATGATTTTTAAATCTGGTGATTTTGATCACATAATTTTTTAAATATTTTTTTTCTTTTAATGCAGACCATTTTAAAAGTCTTTATTGAATTTGCTACTGTATCACTTCTGTCTCATGTTTTAGTTTTTTGGCCATGAGGCTTGAGGGATCCCAGCTCCTCAACCAGGGGTCAAACTCACACGCTGCATTGAAACGCAAAGTCCCAACTGCTGGACTGCCAGGGAAGTCCCCTGATCACATACTTTTTTAAATTATGAAATTCAGCAGATAATTTCATTATTATCTGTATTGTATACAGAAATCATCAATACACAGTTTATAATAGGAATGGAAAGAAGTTTTATCTGAAAGACTAGGAAACTGCCTTTCAGATAGCTATGAGGGACCCTGGTCCAGAAAAGTATGGTTTTCAGTATAATTTCATACGTTGTCAGAACAGAGAATTATCAAACAAGTCAGGGACGTATTCTTTCCAGGTTTCAAAATAAGATGTTGTACTTGCCAGCTGGGAAGACATTTATATGCCCATCCTTGGGAAGAGGGTCAATTCCCGTATCATATATGAAGACAAAACTGGGGGGAGCACAAAGGGATACCTCCCTGAGTGTGCTGCTCACTGATGGTCTCATTAATTGGAATTTTTGTCAACAAAGTATAAACAATGGGTCACTTCTCTGGTAGCCTTTCCAAAAGTCATTGTCGTGGTATTTATCATATGGGAGTTGCTTTGCATAAGTTACTTGTGTTTTTCTCTTTAAGACATTTTTTCAATGTAATAAGGGACAGAGCAAGGGAGTTCTAGGGTAAGTTTTGCTGAATCTGTAAGGACTGAAGACAGTATCAGGCAAAAGATGGTCATATTAATATGCTGAAGAGTTTGAACCTAAAAGTTAGACCAGAGGGAGGTAGATCTGAGTGAGTGTTAATGCTAGGAACATCTAAAAAGTCAGTACTAGGTATAATGAGGGCCTGTCCTAGGAGTTATGCTTTGTAACATCTTTATTAAGAATTCTCTTTCCATCTTGAATGTTGCGAGGTGGGGGGGAATATAGCTAGAAGTAAAAGAGTAACTTTCAATTTTGATAGGGAGGCAAACATTTGTTAAACTAGTTCAGCTGAAGTAGGATGCGTCCTGCAGGCATGGTCAGCTGTCTACCACTGTTGTCTTCTTCTGGTCCTGGGTTGAGGGTTGTTTTAAAGTGAGTTTGAGGTTTGTGGTTCTCTATATAGACCATTCTGGTGCAGAGGCTTTTTTTAAGTTAGAAATAAAAATTTAAGAGTCAGTTTCTTTCAGTTTCACGGTGCATAAACTGCTTAAAAATACCTGATAAGGGTCCATCCATCTATGTTAAAGAGAGAGTCCTTTAAGTGTGATGTCTTTCTCAGTATTCATAATCTGGGTGCAAGTTATGGGACATCTGACCTTCATTCAAAGATAGATTCTGTGATTAGCTTCAGAAACAAACTTAAAACACTGTTTTGATATTTAAATTAAAATTTACAATAATATAGCATAGTAACAGAGAGACATCTTGAGAGTGGATAGTAAATACAAGACATCACTATATATAAAACCTCAAATATCAATAAAGGTATCTTACTGAAACATATTTTCTCTCTCTAAAATATCCTCACTTTCACCAAATATTGTCAAGTTAAGACTCATTTGTTTGTGACATATGTCTGGTCTCAATAAACATGTCCTGATTATTTACATATGTATGATTGATCATAAAGGCTCTTTTAAATTTGGCATTATCTGGACTTTTCATAAAGAATCTCAAATTAAATTTTTAAAAAGTCTCTCAAGGCCTGGAAGTTCATGCCAAGGATTTGCCATTATATTCTGCCTGCAGTAGCTGCAGGTTTAGGTGGATTTTCACTTCAAGAGGTCTAAAATATTTTGAGGTTTTTGCCCTGTCAGAAATTGTCCCTCCTTATTCATCTGGAAAGGTTACTGGGATCTCTAATTTCTAAATTCTGGAATTATCAGGTAGAGAGAAAAGATAAATGCTTCAATTTTGCTTACCAAAGTATAATTTATCAAATTACTATGTCATAATTAGTTTAACAGGAAGGGTTCCCAAATATCCAAAAAATGAAGATTAAAAGCCAGTAATATTTCAGATGAACATCATAAAAATTGCACTCATATTTATCAGTTTATTCAATCTCATATACTTAATTCTTGTTTTGCTTGAGTCTAGTTTTTCTATTAGTTCTCTTGACCTTGCTTGACAATTAATGGTGATAGTGACACTGATAATTTCAGGCAATTTGTAAGGTTTTTGTTAAAGTGTGCATGATTTGCCTAGGAGAATGAGTGCCTTGATCACTGGAGATTGTGGAAAGTATACCCCAAGTGGAAACACATTTTCTAACAGTTTTTTTTTTTTTTTTGTCATTGAGAGCATAAGCCTTACAGCAAGAGAAAGCTTCAAGCCATAAAACCAAGAAAAAATGGGGCTTGGTAACAAGTCAGGAAGAGACAAGTGCCCATCTTGAATTTCTCATAGTTCTGGCTGTTGAATTTAAAGCTATTGTTTTTGTTATTGTTTAGTCAGTAAGTTGTGTCTGACTCTTTGCAACCCCGTGGACTGCAGCACGCCAGGCCCCCTGTCCTCCACCATCTCCCGGAGTTTGTTCAAATTCATATCCACTGAGTCAGTGATTCTATTGAACCACCTTATCCTCTGCCACCCCCTTTTCCTTTTGCCTTCCATCTTCCCAGCATAAGAGACTTTTCTAATGAGTCAGCTCTTCACATCAGTGGCCAAAGTGAGCTTCAGCTTCAGCATCAATCCTTCCAAGGAATATTCAGGACTGATTTCCTTTCAAATTGACTGGTTTGATCTCCTTGCTATCCAAGGGACTCTCAAGAATCTTTTTCAGAAAAAAAAAAAAAAAAAAAGAATCTTTTTCAGTACCACAATTCAAAAGCTTCAATTTTTTAAACCATTTTTTTGAATTGTGGCATCAGTAGAAAATGAAAGCTATTGTCTACCCATCTTAATTTCTCTGATTTAGGAGTCTACAAGGACATCAAGATGGTAAAAGTCTGACAGTAAGGGGTTGATTTTTGCAGTAGTAGAGTAGACTTTATCTACATTTGCCATAATCCTTAGAGATTCTGTTGCTGCCTTTGCATGAGAGTCAGCTAGGGTGTTTTTGTACTACTTGAGTTCAGTGTAGTGCTTTTAATGTGTGCCTCAATTTTGATAGCAGATAATATTTTATATCAGGATATATAAGCTTTCCAGGAATTTTACCTAATTTCTGGAACATTTATATTATATATTTATGTAGACATAATCATGTAAAGATGGCTTAATGTTACCTTTTATTTGATAATGCTTCCCAGATAATTTAACATACCAAATAAGCCTGATGAGTTTAATATCTCTCTTGAGATGCTTAAGGACAAAATCACTCTCTTTTCCCTTAACAAAATGCATTTCCATTATTCATACATTCTTTAATTGAAAATCCCTAAATCTTATTTTACTTGTACAGAAAAATGTTTGCCTTTATATTTCTAGTAACTTTAATTATATGTGCATATCTATATATGTAATAATAATTTTAACCTGTAAAAAGCCTTGAAAGTATATATATGTATACACATGTGTATACATACATATATGTTATAACAATTTTTAACCCATAAAAAAGACTCATCTTAGCAAAAAACAAAAAGCAGACAGTTGTGAAGTGTTTGTCATACCAGCATTTCCTGTTTGGCAAATTTATGAACATATCCCATAACCTCTAGAAACATACCTTTTCTCAGCATAATTTTTTCCTTAAATGTGGTACAGGATGTGTGCCCATTAAACCCATATATTTTTGGTTTTTCTTAATAAGATAAAGTAGATAAGCTTAGACTTACTTAACAATGAATGTTTCAATGTTTTATCTTCATTGAAAGTTATTTGGATATTCAGTGAATTCCAAAGTTTCGATCTACCCATAGTTTGGACAAAATGTTTTTAAGTAGACGTACAGTAAAACATCAGACATGAATTTGAACAAACTACAGGAGATAGCGGAGGACAGAGGAGCCTGGCGTGCTACAGTTCATGATTTGCAAAGAGTTGAACACAACTTAGTGACTAACAACAACAACTGTAAAACACAATCATTCTTAAAGAGTCCGCTTAAAAACTTTTATTCCTTTTAGCTCTGTTTCATTACTTATGAAAATATTGTCATGCCAAGTTAATTTTCTTGTTGACACATTTTGTAACAGAGGCAAAATGGCATCCACCTTTAGTTAGCCGAGATAAAAGTATTATGCCTAGTGTTGATGATCCTAAAGACGTGTCTGTATTTATAACATACTCTCAAAGTCAGAATTTTGGAAAATATGATCTTATTAAGTGAAATTTCTTCAATTGCATATGCAAAAAAAAAAAATCAGTTTGGGAATATCAAGAGAGATCGATCCTGGCCACTTTAGGGTTAGATAAGTAATTGTAGCATTGGCTCTGTACCAATTATATGTGAAGCCAGCTGAAGCTCTAGTGGGCTGCCAGTTACTGGTAGGGTTTAGAAGCAAAAGTTCTCACTTACTTTTAGTCTTGCTTTATTATAAAATTTTGCCAATTTTAATCCACTTAAAAAAAAAAAAAAAAGAGGTCAGCCAACCTAGTTCAGTCCAAAATTCCTTCTAGGCCTTCCTGCTTAGAAATTCTTTCTAGGTCCCTTGCCTGGAAATTCCTTTTAGGTCCTCAGCCTAGGAATTCCCCCCAGGTCCCTTTCGCTTAGGAAATGTACCGGTGTGCCTCACACACCCCACCCCACCCCACCTTTAAGACTCCAAGTCTTAAGATAACAGCTCAAATAAAATTCATGGACCATCACTTAATACAAAGAGACCCAGATATCAGGAAAATCTCACCTTAGCCCCTGAAGGCTGCCATGAAGCTGGGGGGTGAGGGTGGGGTCTCAAGTGGCCCATGCTGCCTACCAAGAGCTAGTCCACAGAAAATTCCAGGTGACCTCAGCTGGGTTTTTCTATATCCTTTTTGCTACACTAAGCAATGCCAATGGAAATAATAAACAGTCTTTAATAGGGATAGAGACATGTTTTATTTGAGCCAAAGAGCTGGTAAGAACCCATTTGCCAATGCAGGAGATGCAAGACCTTGGGTTCAATGCCTAGGTTGGGAAGATCCCCTGGAGAAGGAAATGGCAACCTGCTCCAGTATTCTTGCTTAGAAAATTCCATGGACAGAGGAACCTAGAAAACTATGGGGTCTCAAAGAGTTGGACACAGCTGAGCGTGGACACACACACACAAAGGACTATGGCCCAGGAGACAGCCTTTCAGATAACTCTGAGGAACTTCTACAAAGAAGCATGGTTTTCAGCAGTTGTATCTTTTCAGAACAAAGTGCACTAGACAAGTCAGAGACATATTCCTTCAAGGTTAAAAAAAAAAAGATCAGCATGTACCCAACAAGTCCCTAGGAAGGGAGTTTTATCATTGAAGTAGTACTAGCATTGGCATCCTAGTCAGGGAGGCATTGAATCTTTACTTTTAACATGGATAATTCTCTATTTCTAGTCAGCACACCCTTTTCTTTTAATAATTAAAGCAGTTGTACAGTGTATGCTTGGTAGGTGACAAATAGTCTGTTTTAATTAATATCAAATTCATGTGTAAATCAGAATGACTTCCCCATACCTCAATATGTGAAAATTTCTCTTATCAACAGTGTGCATAGATTTAGTAGTAGTTAGATCTTTAACCTGGAGAAGGCAATGACAACCCACTCCAGTACTCTCACCTGGAAAATCCCGTGGACGGAGGAACCTGGTGGGCTGCAGTCCATGGGGTTGCTAAGAGTCGGACATGACTGAGCGACTTCACTTTCACTTTTCATTTTCATGCACTGGAGAAGGAAATGGCAACCCACTCCAGTGTTCTTGCCTGGAGAATCCCAGAGATGGGGGAGCATGGTGGGCTGCCGTCTATGGGGTCGCATAGAGTCGAATACGACTGAAGCGACTTAGCAGCAGCAGCAGTAGATCTTTAACCAAGTCTCCAAAAAGTGATGATTTTATGTAATTTAAATTTACTTTGTCTCATTATTAATTTTATTTGCATCTTAAAGATATTGGGTACCTTTTAATATGTAAAATTTAATTATGACAAATGTATGTGTTTTTTTTTTTTTAGTTGGTATGTACCAGTGCTCCTCAAAGTGTGATCTGAGGGCCAATACTAGTCTGTAAACTATTTATTACTGGTTCATGCTTCCCTGATAACTCAGTTGGTAAAGAATCCGCCTGCAATGCAGGAGACCCCGGTTCCATTCCTGGGTTGGGACGATCCCCTGGAGAAGGGATAGGCTGCCTACTCCAGTATTCTTGGGCTTCCCTTGTGGCTTAGCTGGTGAAGAGTCCGCCTGCAATGCAGGAGACCTGGGTTCAATCCCTGGTTGAAAAGATCCCCTGGAGAAGGGAAAGGCTACCCACTCCAGTATTCTGGCCTCGAGAATTCCATGGCCTGTGTAGTCTGTGGGATCGCAAAGAGTTGGGCATGACTGAACAACTTTCACTTCACTTCACTGGTTCATAATAAGACAAATGCAAAGCTTGTCCACATTTAGAAACTTTTTTAGGATTTTTACATCACCACACCAATTTCATTGAATTTTTTAAAGTTTTTTTTTTATGTGGATCATTTTTAAAATCTTTATTGAATTTGTTACAGTATCATTTCTGTTTTATATTTCTGTGTTTTGGCCACAAGGCATGTGGAAATCTCAGCTCTCTGACCAGGGGGAACTTGCACCCCCTGCATTCAGTTCAGTTCAGTTCAGTTCAGTTCAGTTCAATCGCTCAGTCGTGTCCAACTCTTCGTGGCATGAATCGCAGCATGCCAGGCCTCCATGTCCATCACCAACTCCTGGAGTCTACCCAAACCCATGTCCATCAAGTAGGTGATGCCATCCAGCCGTCTCATCCTCTGCCATCCCCTTCTCCTCCTGCTCCCAATCCTTCCCAGCATCAAGGTCTTTTCCAATGAGTCAACTCTTTGCATGAGGTGACCAAAGTATTGGAGTTTCAGCTTCAACATCAGTCCTTCCAATGAACACCAAGTACTGATCTCCTAGAAGGAGAAATCTTAAACACTGGACTGCCAGGGAAGTCCTTCTTGAATTTTTAAAAAGTTGATCTATCTACAGTGGATTGGAATTAAAAAAAAAAAAATTTTTAAGTACTCAGAGTTTGAGAAGTACTGATTATTCCTTTCAGATGGCAGTACTGAAAGAGGAGAGGGAGGCAGACCACTACAAAAGGGCAAACAGGTGTTCCCCAAGGCAACATTGATAAGCAAGACCAGCTTAATGCTTTACAAGGTTTTTAATCCAAATATGACGTGAGGACCTTGCATAGATATCTGCCTTCAGAGTCCCTTTCTTTTCACCCTGTCAGATGGCACCCAGACTCATCAGCGCTAATTTTTCAGATTAGAACACACATATCTAGAAGGCACTGTTGAATATGCATGCTGTCGAGAATTGCCCGTAAAGCCTCCCTCACTCGTCTAACTCTGTCATGAGGTTAGCTTACAGAGCTCAGGCCCCTGAGGTGCGTTTGGATCCAGAGAGTCCCTGGGGTGATGAGCCCCATCTGCTTAGGATCAAGAAGGAGTAAGTCTTATCACTGCACACCCAGATAGCAAAGTGAGGGGACATAAACTTCTGGAACTGCCTTCTTTTTCAACTGTCTACCTTCAGAAATCCCCTTTGCTCTGGAAAGGTACTGCCTTATTAGAGGTTTTATTTTTCTTTTAAAAAATATTGAAATACAGTTGATTTATAATGTTGTGATAGTTTCAGGTGTATGTAAAATGATTCAGATGTGTGTGTATATATATACATCTATATGTATATATATACACCCCAGGTGGTGCTAGTGGTAAAGAACTGGGGTCAGATACGGGTTGGATCCCTGGGTCAGGAAGATCCCTCGGAGAGGGGCACAGCAACCCACTCCAGTATTATTGCTTGCCTGGAGAATCCCATGAACAGAGGAGCCTGGTGGACTATAGTCCATAGGGTCACAAAGAGTCAGACACTTCTGAAGCAATTTAGCATGTATTACACACACACATGGTTGATTTATAATGTTGTGATAGTTTCAGTTGTACAATAAAATGATTCAGTTTATATATATATATATGTACAATATTTATATACACACATACATGTGTATGTGTGTATATATACATGTATATATACATATGTATTCTTTTTTTTGCATTCTCTTCCATTATAGGTTATTGCAAGTTATTGCATAGAGTTCCCTGTACTATACAGTAGGTCATTGTTGGTTATCTGTCTTATATATAGTAGTGTATATATTTTAATCCCAGATTCCCAATTTATCTCTCTTCCCCCTCCCCTTTGGTAATGCATAAGTTTGTTTTCTATGTCTGTGAGTCTATTTCTGTTTTGTAAGTACGTTCATTTGTATCTTTTTTTTTAAGATTCTACATATAAATGTTATCATATATTTGTCTTTGTCTGACTTACTTCATTTAGTATGATAATCTCTAGGTCCATCTATGTTGCTGCAAATGGCATTATTTCATTCTTTTTTATGACTGGGTAATATTCCATTGTATATATGTACCACAACTTCATCCATTCATTCTTCGATGGACATTTAGATTGCTTCTGTGTCTTGGCTATTGCAAACAGTGCTACAGTGAACACTGGGGTGCATATAACTTTTCAAATTATATTTTTCTCTGCATATATGCCCAGAGTGTGATTACTGAGTCATGTGGTAGTTCTACATTTAGTTTTTAAATATACCTTCATACTGTTCTCCATAGTGGCTGAACCAAATTACAAATTATTTTAGTTTTGCTGTGAAAAAAAACTCTTGTGGCTCAGCTGGTAAAGAATCCGCCTGCAATGTGGGAGACCTGGGTTCGATCCCCAGGTTGGGAAGATCCCCTGGAGAAGGGAAAGGCTACCCACTGGCCTGGAAAATTCTGTGGACTTTATAATCCACAGGGTTGTAAAGAGTCAGACATGACTGAGTGACTTTCACTCACTCATAGTTTTGCAGTGAAAGAAAAGGAATATGACTGAAGAAAAGAGGAAAAAAAAAAAACAGATGAAAGGGAATGGAACAGAGGAAAAATAAAACTGTATACTATGGGAAAGAGAACAAGTGAAATTTGAATTCAGAATGTCCACACCATAGCTTAAAACCTTAAAGATACTGCCTCTAACCATGGTTACCTCTTAGCCCCTTATGTTGAAGTCTATGTGTGTGAGATTCTTTCTTTCCTTTTTCATGTTTTCTTGATTCTAGAGCAATTTAGTTGAACCTTTAATTCTGATATTTGTTTCAAAAATATCATTTCAACTTGAATTATTGGTAAAAATGGGCCACTTTTTTTTTTTTAAATTTTTATTAGTTGGAGGCTAATTACTTTACATCATTACAGTAGTTTTTGTTATACATTGATATGAATTAGCCCTGGATTTACATGTATTCCCCATCCCAGTCCCCCCTCCCACCTCCCTCTCCACCCGATCCCTCTGGGTCTTCCCAGTGTACCAGGCCCGAGCACTTGTCTCAAATGGGCCACTTATTGAAATACATTCTATCTATGGATATTATGAACCCCTCAAATTCAAACATTAATGAAAATCATTCTCAGTATTGAGTAAATAAAGTGAGTTACCTGCATTTCATATTAATTGCTGATTTGAGAATACTCAAGTCCATGCCCATTTTTATTTGATAGTTGAAAAGCTAAGTTGTCAAAATTTTCATTAGATACATATTTTCATTAGATACAAAATTTTTGTTAGTGTTACAAACTTGGGAAGTCACTGTATCTTTGGCTTATTGTTTTTACCATCTTGCTTCATAATTAATTTGTGGACCTTGATTGTGTCTACTCTAATAGTATGCACTGGTCCCCATGATCTCTGAGGAGTGTATATTTCATGGGTCATTGATTTGTTATTTTTGTGTATACATTGCATTTCAGGTTGGTTCTCTGCTGCCAAAGAGATTTTCATGCATGTGTTTGATTAGCTCTAATTGGAGATTTTTTTCTTATGGATATCTTTACTATAAATATTATTATATTTATTATGTAATTAACTATCTTTTCTCCCTTAACAGGGCTTTTGGTTTTCATGTTAGCATCATGGCCAACATCACCATCACCACATTAATATTTATAAAACAACCTCTGTGTAAAAATCCATAAGGCAAGATAGAAAAAAAGGAGTGGGGTGTGTGCTGAGAATGTTACATGTTATCACATTCTACCTGCCTGAGAGCACTTTAGACTGGGATTTTTATCTTCATTTTGGAGTGATTAGCCTCCAACTAATAAAAAAAAAAAAAAAAAAGAAAAGAAAAAGTTGAATCCCACGGAAGTTAAGCCACTACCCTAAATGATAATAAGACTGAAATCCAAACCCAAGTTTTGGGGTTCTGCAATCCCTATTCTTTACATGTTCCCCCATCCCACTGACTTTTACGCATCTTTATAATGTTTTTGTACTTCATTTATCTGTATTAATGCTTTATGTGGTTTTAGATATTTAATGTCTTATGAGAATTATGGCAGCTCAAATCCATCTCCTGATAACATTATATAAGAAGCATTTAAAGATCAGTAATAAGTACAAAATAAAATTTAAGGAAGTCACATAAAGTAGCAGAAAGCACACCACAATGAAAAAAGAGGTTTGCCATTTTAGGTTCACAAGTGAAACTGACTGTAAATATTTTATTTAATCCATAAAATGAGAAAGCAGGGCTATGTAAATTCTAGATCTAACTTTAAAATTATATAAATCTATACCCCAAACCTAAAAAGCATTCTTGAGCTATTTTCATTTTGCCTATTATAAAAAAAAAACAAAAACCCTTGTTTAGAGAAAATCTGCTACTTTAAATTAAGATGTTTGAATTAAGAAGATGAAAATAAACATGGCCTGATTACATGATTCTGTAATAATATAAACAGCAAAAATACACTAATAACAATTTCACTAGGCTGACTTTAGAAATCACATGTTATCTTTAACCCTGCATCTCTGCCAAGTTACTGAGCTTCTTGGATGAGGAAATGGCAGCCCACTCCAGTATTCTTGGCTGGATAATCCCATGGACAGGAACCTGGTGGGTTCATGGAGTCACAAAGGGTGGGACACCACTGAGTGGGCATGCGCGTGCTGTTATGAAATGAATACTGGTGACATCCTCAAATGCATACATTGAAACTTCTTCTGAATGTGATCATATTTGGAAGTAAGGACTTTGGGAGTTAATTAGGATTAGATAAAGTCCTGAGGATGGAGCCTTCAAGAGAAGAACTAGTGCCCCTGTAGAGACAGGAGAGGGTTTGTTTCCCCTCTCTGCTCTCTGCCGTTTGAGGACACGAGAAGGCCACAATCTGCAGCCCAGGAGCGGGTCCTCCTTAGGGCTTGCTGTCACCCTGATCTTGGACTTCTTGCCTTCAGACTGTGAAAAATAAAGGCCCTTGGTTTCCAAGCCATCCTGTTAAAGCAGCCCAAATAAGCTAAGACATCATCCCACTTTACAGAGGAGGAAACTGATGCTCAAGTAAGTTAATTTGATTGGGGTAACAGGATATGTTTGGCTTCCCTGGTGGCTGAGACAGTAAAGTATCCACCTGTGATGAGGGAAACCCGGGATTGATCCATGGGCTGGGAAGCTCCCCTGGAGAAGGGAATGGCTATCCATTCCAATATTCTGGTCTGGAGAATTCTATGAACAGAAGGAGCCCGGCAGGCTATAGTCCATGGGGTCGCAAAGAGTCAGACATAACTGAGTGACTCACCTTCACAAGATATGTTACAGGTGGGACTTGAGTTTAAACTCAGATATTCTGGAATTCTAAACCATTCTCCTTATATCATTTTAGAGGAAGGCCCTACTGCTCACAGTTTCTTGAGCTTCCCATGTAGGAGGTCACGTGCTTCAGGGGCTGAATGCTGCTTCCCTGGTGAAAGCCTTGGTCAATCTCTGCAGCTCTGAGCTAGACGTCAACAGATGTGATCCTATAGAGAGGAGCAAGGAGAGCTCTTCCACATTCCCCTAAGGGAAACACAGGACCCTTTGGTGGAATGGAAGGATCCAGCCCTGTGGTTTAAATCCTGTACATATGGGTACTGAAAAGAGATAGATTTAGGATATATGCAGCAACATTTCCTTTAGATGATGAGTAGAAAATTTGGAGTTGTTTTCCTAAGACATGTTTTGAGATGAATGCGTACGAAGTCTCCAGCATTATTGGGTGAGAGTTTGGGTTGTATATGTGCTTAACAGGTCATGAATTGATGCTTCTTGTATTTGTTGAATGTTTGCCAGAGACTGGAAGCTGAGTTAGCACATCTCCTTGATGGAAAGTAATCTTCTTCCCCAACTTATAATAACAATAAACAACGATAACAACTGTTTTATTATTGACAGGCTCCTCTGTGCCATCAATAATGTCAGGTGCTTGACACCTTTTGCTTCTTTTAACTTTGCTAGCAGCCCTATTAGGCAAAACCTTTATTGTCTTTGTTTTAGAGATGAGAAAGCAGAAGTCCAGTTAAAGAAGTTAAAGGCCTTGCCTAAAGTGACATGGGCGTTGGAACTACAGTTCAGACTTTGGTTTGCTCCAAAGTCTGTATTATCTCCTTTTGGTTGCTCTCCTGGCTCAGATGTTAAAGAATCTGCTTGTAATGCAGGAGACCTGGGTTTGATTCTTGGATCAGGAAGATCCCCTGGGGAAGGGAATGGCTACCCATTCCAGTATTCCTGCCTGGAGAATCTCATGGACAGAGGAGCCTGGTGGACTACAGTCCTTGGGGTTGCAAAGAATCTGAAAGACTGAGTGACTGACACTTTCATTTTCCCCCAGAGTCTATATTATCTTATTTATTTACTTTCTTTGGCAAATAATTTCAAATTTACACAATGTTGCCAAAAAAGAAAAAAAGAAGTACAAAGAACAACTCTGTATACTTTTTTTTTTTTTCCTGTGTACTTAGATTCACCTGTTACCATTTTATCCCATTTCAGAGCCCACACAGGCCTGTTAGACTGCCTTCTCACAAATAGAGTCCATCATTTATTTTTAGAGTCCTGGGTTTAGCTGGTCTTCTGTTCAGTCCAGTATGGCCCTCCTTGTTCAATATTCTACATACCTTTAAGATGGAAGAATCTGTGTCCCTACTAGTTATACAAAAACTGTACTTGAGACTAATATGTCGGTTTTTCTGGAGTGGGAAATGACCACTTTTTGAAAATTATGCTTCTAAAATGTTTTTGTTTTTGCTGATTATTTTTCAGATGTTATTGAAAATGACTGGCATTTTATAGATATATAAATATAATATAAATAGAAATATATAAGTAAGGCATCTTGGGTTCTTTTGCCTTACAGAGATTTCCTTTCATAATAGCATTTTTTTTTTTTAGGTTTGTTTGAATACAGAATTGTTGAGGTAAAAATTAATGCAAGTCACTGTTCTTTAGGCTTTCTGAGGAAATGTCCAGAAGAGGGCAGACTTGCATGCTGTAACTGTGCCCTGCATAATTAAGGTATCTGCATGCTGATGCTGTACAGTGGCAACGGAGAGAGATTTAATAATAAATAAAATGGAAGGCTTATTTTTATTTGGTACAGGATTTTTAATAAGACACCAGATTCAAAAGGTTTACAAAAACAATACACTCTATTCATTGTATTCTAAATGCAAAGAGCATATTTGGTGGAATTTCTTTTCCTTCCCAAGGCAGCACTAGTTTCCTCAGTATTTCTGAAAGTTTTTAAAAAAAATATTCACCATGCTGGGGTGTTTTTCCCTCTGTTGGATAGACCATAAAGCGATTTCAGCAGTGAATACTTTTGAAGAGAGAACATGCAGAGTTGATCTAGAGTTTACAGTATTATTTAATTATCTTTGCTGCTAAAAGGAGGAATAATGAAAACCAACCAGTTATGATACCA
The DNA here is from genome assembly GCF_023699985.2 of Odocoileus virginianus. Taxonomy (NCBI): domain Eukaryota; kingdom Metazoa; phylum Chordata; class Mammalia; order Artiodactyla; family Cervidae; genus Odocoileus; species Odocoileus virginianus. The sequence goes on along the minus strand of NC_069675.1, from coordinate 52,886,656 downwards.
GCTGGGGGCTTCCCTGACAGATTAGTTGGTAAAGAATCCGCCTGCAATGCAGGAGACCCCAGTTCGATTCCTGGGTCAGGAAGATCCTCTTGGGGAAGGGATAGGCTACCCACCCCAATATTCCTGGGCTTCCCTGGTGGCTCAGCTGGTAAAGAATCTGCCTGAATGTGGAGACCTGGGTTTGACCCCTCGGTTGGGAAGATCCCCTGGAGTAGGGAGCAAGTACCCACTCCAGTATTCTGGCTTCATGGACTGTGTATGGTCCATGCGGTTGCAAAGAGTCAGACATGTTGAGTGATTTTCACTCACTTCATCAGTTATGAACCCACTTCCCAAATGAGCTATATCAGAACAGAATGATGCAGCACCCACTCCCTCTCCCTCCCCCTGCCTTCTGCACCACTGTCTGCTGCATCCCTCTGCCCACCTCATACCTTTGCAGACCCTGCTAACTGGCACCACCTGGTGGTCATCTCAGGAATCCAAAATGCCATCCCCCAGCATCTTTCATCTCTTCTCAGTTTTCAACATCCTTGATTAATTTTGTTTAGGGAAACATTATATTGTGATATATGATGGTAAATATATATTCTTCATCCCTGTTTCTAACAAAGAGCCCCTAAAACCCTTGGAATTTCCTAAGTGATCCCTCAAAAGTGTCTTTTGTCATGTTAATGAGGTGATTTTGAAAACTCAGTTAGGATGAAGGATGGTTGTCTGAGGAACCAGCACATTATTGAAGGGGTGGAATTTTCTGCCCCCACTCCCTCACCTCCATTTTAGGGAAAGGGCCTGGAGATTGAGTTTAATCACCTTCATGCATGCCTAGTTGCTCAGTTGTGTCTGGCTCTTTGCGACCCCATGGGCCTAGCCTGCCAGGCTCCTCTGTCCATGGGAATTCCTAAGCAAGAATACTGGAGTGGGTTGCCATTTCCTTCTCCAAGGGATTTCCCAACCCAGGGATCAAACCTCTGCCCCCTCCCCGCCCCCCGGCAAAAAAAAAAATAATGAAAGCCTCCATAAAACCCCAAAAGGATAGGGTTTGGAGAGCTTCTGGGTTGGTGAACATGTGGAGTTGCTGAGGCAGTGACCCACTCAGAGAGGAAATGGAAGCTCCCCGCACATTCTCCCCACCTCCGCCCTGTGTACCTCTTCCATCTGGTTGTTCCTGAGTTAAGTTCTTCCATAATAAAACTGACAGTCTAGTTCTTTGAGTCACTCTAGCAAGTTAATTGAACTCAAGGGAGTGGTTGTTGGAACCTCCATCTATAGCCAGTTGGTCAGAAGCCCAGCTGGCAACCTGGCCTTGAAACTGGCATCAGCAGTGTGTGTGTTGAGGGGAGACGACAGTCTTGCAAGACTCAACCCTTAACCTGTGGGATCTGATGCTGTCTCTGAGCAGAGAGTGTCAGAATTAGGTTGAATTATAGGGTGTCCAGATGGTGTTTGGATTGTTTTTGTTTCTTGGTGTGTGTCTCTCCCACTCTTTGCCACCATATACATAGTAGAATTAAGTCCCAGGATCATCCTTTAGGAAACATTTCTTATGGATACTGACATAACCGTTTCATCTTCATTCATTTCCATACCGCTGGCTTGTTATGTTAAGAAGTCTCACAGTATCGCCAAAGGTAGATATGGGAAGTTCATACAGTTTGGAGGCATCAAGTGGCAAAAGTAAATCAATTTAGTAATGAGCTTGATGTCCTTTATTCAAGGGAGAATGGTAAATGAACTGGGAGAGTCTAGTGCCTTATTAGCAGTGAAGTCTCTTCTCTGGGGATTAGCTCAAGAGAGAATTTTAAGAGGTTAGACCAGGCAACAAGGAAACAGGACATGATCAGATAGAAGGGTGGGGTGGGGATTTCCTTGAAGGTGAGCAGGTCCTGCTTTCTAGGGTAAGGGGAGCTTGAGAAAGATGAGCTGGAGGATTGTGATTGATGCCTGTTAGGTTTCCTTGATGGACGTTTCCTATAAGTGCAACTAACTCAGGTTTAAGTTTATGATGTGGACCATAGGGGCAGCCTCCGTTTTGTGGTTCTCAGTAGAGAAAATGGGCTTGCCAGGTGGTGCTAGTGGTAAAGAACCCATCTGCCAATGCAAGAGACTTAAGAGACATGGATTCGATCCCTGGCTTGGGAATAACCCCTGGAGAAGGAAGTGGCAACCCAATATTCTTGCCTGGGAAATCCCATGGACAGAGGAGCCTGGTGGTCTGTGGTCTGTAAGGTCACGATGAATCAGACACAACAAAAGCCACTTAGCATACACACAATATAGAAGTTAACTTTATCAGTGGTCATTGTTTAAAGAAAGAATACAGGTGAATAAATATTAGGTACAGAGCTTTGAAGAGGGCTGTGCAGGTGAAGAGCACTGAAGCTTAAAATTCATTGTGGCATGCAGACTCTTAGTTGGGACATCTGGTTCCCTGACCAGGGTTTGAACCCTAGCCCCCTGCTTTGGGAGCAGAGTCTTAGCCCCTTGGCCACCAGGGAAGTCCCTCCATTAACTTTTATTTATCTGTTTGTTACCCTTATCACACTCAAATTTTCCCTCTTCTGTTATATTATGCACCCACTTGTTCCTTATATAGGAGAAGGAAAAGCCACTAAAAAGACATGCTGATTATACTAATTGCTAAATCTTGGCCTGAAAGTATTATTTTGAGGTGAAATTAGACAAAGCAAATTATGCCCCCGACCTCTAGAGGTGTTTTCATGATCCCTCTCTCCTCTTCCCCCATTAAATTGGACCTCCACCCCCAACACATACATTCAGAATGAGTATAAAGATATTTTTTTATTTAGTTTGTTATCAGTTCTGCCTAATTATCAGCAGCATTGTAGTATTAGGTTGCATTTTACTTTAAAAATCAATTTTTATTTCACATATATGCCAGTTCAACTATGCTCTGTTAGGGCTTTCTGGCCTGGCTTCAAAAACTCATGACCACATATAGCACTGTTATAAAGGAAACCACTGCCAGTGTTCCAAATAACAAGCTCAGAAATGAAATTTGAGAAAACAAGCTGCTTTTAAGCTTGGGCTGGTGTCCATGACCTGGGAGGTAATCTGATGTCACAATGTTTTCTGTGTGCTGCCCTCTCTTTTCACTCTGATAATGTCTTGCCCTGTCTGCACACACCTCCCATTATTTGATATTTCTCTAAAGTTCTCCACTTTTAAGATCATAAGTGATTACAAGGTTAATGGCGTATCACTATGCTTTCAAAAGAACATCAGCATCATTTGTCATCAAGTGCAAGGTAACCACAAAAATAAATACAATGAAGTTAAATACTAAGCAGATACTGAAGCCTTTCTGAGGCCCACTCTCTCTGTCAAAAAAGAATAGCAAAGTTCAGAGAGGCTTCAAGTAACCAGTCAGAAGCTAAGACTTTGTGTGTGTGTGTTCAGTTACTCACTCGTGCCTGACTCTGCTACCCCATGGACTGCTGCCCACCAGGCTCCTCTGTTTATAGGATTTTCCAGGCAAGCATGCTGAATCAGGTTGGTACTTCCCTCTCCAGGGAATCTTCCCAACCCAAGAATGGAACCTGTGTCTCCTGCGTTGCGGACGGATTCTTTACCACTGAGCTGGCTGGGAAGCCCAGCTAAGACTTTATGTATGACTGAAGTATGAATGTCGCTCAGTCGTGTGAGATTCTTTGCAACTCCATGGACTGTAGTCCGTGGAATTCTTCAGGCCAGAATACTGGAGTGGGTACTTGTTCCCTTCTCCAGGGGATCTTCCCAACCCAGGAATCAAACCCAGGTCTTCCGCATCGCAGGCAGGTTGTTTACCAGCTGAGCCGCAAGGGAAGCCCCAAAATACTGGAGTGGGTAGCCTATCCCTTCTCCAGCGGATCTTCCCAACCCAGGAAATGAACCAGGATTTCCTGCATTACAGGCAGATTTTTAACTGACTGAGCCATCAGGAAAGCTAAGACTTTATTCTCGATCTCATCCGGAAGCTTCAAAGAGAATTAAAAGGGGACTGCATTTTCCTCTGAGTGAATCAGAGTATCAGGGTACTTACTGACCATCCAGATTCCAGCTGAAATCACCTTTGACGAACTGATGGAGAAGAGCCTTGCATTTTCTTCTGTGGGCATTCCTTGTGTCTTGTGACATTCATTCAGTAGCTTGTTACCAGATGGAGTTATAAGTCATAAGACATTGAGCATGCCTCAGTGCCTTGTCTTTAGTCGTATGTTCAATGCCCTGTCTTCAAGGCATATGTTCTTATGTTTCTTTACTCAGAATTTACTGGTATAGAATACGATTTTATATTGGTATAGCATCCCCAGGATTATTGTGTTGAATAAGGTCAATGTTTGTGCAATAATGCCTGGAGTAGTGTGTTTGGCTCTCATGAATGGCCATGCCTTCATTTTGTTTCTTCTTCCCAACCAACGAGGAACTGGGAAGTAAGAGGGGTGGGGAGTTGTCTCACTGTCATCTATTTCACTGTGTATATTCACTAGTATATATCGTCTATTTCACTGTGTATGTTCACTATATATATTCATTATGTATGCATATAAGTGTGTGTATATATATCATCTATTTTCCTGTGTACATTCACTATGTGTATATCACTATTTCATTGTATATAGTGCTTAAATAACAGAAGCTGTCTGCTTTTATACATTTTATTATTTATTCAATGAGATGAATAAAAGTATACATTTTAGAGCTGGATTTTAAAGAACTGAATTAGTATCAACATTATATGATTTTTTTTTTCACAGCTTAAGAAAATGGAGTATAGAAACACAGTAGTGTGGATTTTTCTGGACGTTCTAAATAAAGCATTTCTTCTGTGTAACGTTTATACGTATGAGTATATCCACAGTTTGGAAGATTTTAAAACACTTCTGTGTGTGTGTGTGTGTGTGTGTGTGTGTGTGTGTGTGTGTTGTGTGTTTGTGTTGGAGGAATTTTTAGCTGTCAGAAGGTTTTGTTATCTGACATTTTACACGAGTGAGTCAAAATTTAAGAAAAGCAATAATCTATTCCCATTTATGCACATGAATTATAAGTGAAGTCACAGGTACAAGCCATACTATGTACTTTTTGCAGAAAGACAAAGCATCTGTTCTTGAAATGAGATGGAGGCAGCCTCCAGGAGATTGTTGAGGCTTCAAAGGCACTTGCCGATTTTTGAAAGTGTTATCTAGAACACCTTAAGGTACAATGTGTATAATGTAGTTACTACGAGGCTGTTAGGGTCCTTACCAAATAGTGTTCAGCATCTAAAGATCAGATAAATTAGATTTTAATTGGGTTTTAAAGCTGAGGTGAATAAGTAGATAAGGCTGAATTAGTCAGAAACACATTAATGTAATAAAGCCTTTGGTTCTGTTAGGCTCTTGCACTAAATACCAAGAGCCTCTCACTGATAAAGGATGTCATGGAGCAGTTCAGGAAGACTGACACTGATAGGTGGAGAGGACGAGGGTCTGACGTAATCATATTACCTGGAGCAGTGAAAACCCGGAGGCCCAGCCCGAGCTCTTAGTTATATTACAGGATTTTGAACACAGAATGAAATGGAGTTTTAGCAAGCTGAATAAACTTCTTAAACATAGAATTTATTATTTCTGTTAGTATTTTTTAAACAAAATTTCAAGGCACAGAACCAAGTTGTTTGTGTCTGAGTTTGTTGAGTGACTGATGAATGTAGAATCTAAATAGTTGAAGTACTTTTAGCATCTGATTCCAATCTAGCCTTATGCCTTTTTAAGGTTTAACTTTCTATGTAAACCTGGTCTTTTTCAGTCCCTTTCTCTTTCTTCTATCTGTTTGCATTGGAATAAATATACTCAAATGATTGTTCTCTTAATATGGTTACAAAATACATCCACTGAAATTGTTTTGTTTTCTGTGGTCTTTAAAAAAATATACCTTCTTAATATTTATAGAACCTTCTTTTGAGTACTTTAATAACTTTCCCCCTAAAATATGCTCATTGCTTTGGGAGTTTTATTTTTATTATGCTTGTTTGCATTGCTTATTTTTTAATATTTTAATTATCTATTCTATGATTAATCATTTGTCAAACTCAATTAGAAAACTGCTAGAGTGAAAAGCTTAGTAACACATCTGAGTATAGGTATGGAGAAATGATCAATTATAAAATATAAAGAAAGATAATTTCTAGTTACAGAATTTTAAAGGCATGATATTCTTACAAACACATGCACATATTTAATTGTATAATATATTTCAACAAGGGTTAATATTAAGCCTTTTTCTTCTCTTTGAATTAGAAATTACATATGTCTTAGTATTTAGGAACATGAACATATAGTATCTAAGAGCGAATATATATGCATAAATTTTAATTAAAATAGCAACCTTTTCTAGAAAACAATCTAGAATATTTCTATAACTTTCTGACAGATTTTGAAAAAAAGATAATTGAGAAGGTCTCCCTGGTGGCTCAGAGGGTAAAGCATCTGCCTGCAATACAGGAGACCTGGGTTCAATTCCTGGGTTGGGAAGATCCCCTGGAGAAGGAAATGGCATCCCACTCCAGTACTCTTGCCTGGAAAATCCCATGGATGGAGAATCCTGGTAGACTATAGTCCATGGGCTCGCAAAGAGTTGGACACAACTGAGCAGCTTCACTTTCACTTTTCACTTTCTTATTATATATGTAAAAGTGCAAGTAAATAGCCATTTGATCATATAGAAATAACTTTTGCCTGGAAATAGTCATTATTCCTATTATAATGCATCACCCATCGCCAACTTCTTTCTTCAAGTTCTTCCTTAGTCTAGCAACCTGAAAAAAGGTGGCAATCAGCCAAGCATCTCTAGAGTGACAGCAAGTAGCAGGTGACAGTTACCATGAGAACCCTGAGCCAATCAGGGCACCAGGATCTGTAGCACAGCACATGTGAGACTGTCAGTATTCTCCCTGTCTCCAGAATCACAATCCCTTCCTCTGAGATGTTTCTGTGTAGGGAAGCAAAATTTGCTACCCCAGAATGTCTACTTGGTATGCAAACTCTTTAGAGCTGAAAAGCAGTCAAGGCTCAAAAGATTCAGGAAGAAACTTTGACTTTCCCCCTAACTACCTAAAAGATCATATATAAAGGACCTGGTGCTGGAATAGAGCTGTCCCCAGAAGTATCAGGAAAGACTACAGACTAGGGTCGTGGGGGAGATGTGGGCCTAGAGATCAGATCTGCTGTGTCCCATTGTTTCTGTGGGCAGCAAATACTTGTTTACCAAATATTTGCTTCTCCATGTGCATTGCCTTCCTCCCTTTTAAAGTCCCAAATCTCTGCCTCCAAATTTTTAAAAAATTATTTTTGAACAATCATTTCAAAATTGAAATGTTTTCTTGTTGCACTGGCCCCATGTTTTCGTGTTGCACAGGCCCCTGCAAATTGCATAGAGGGTCCTGACCAAAGCAGAGAAAGGATCTTTCTTTTCTTTTTTTTTATTTCGTGACTGTTCTCAGGCTTCATTGCAATGTGTGGGCTCTTGGTTGTAGGCTTCTCTAAGTGTAGTATGTGGGCTTAGCTGCCCTGCAGCCTGTGGGATCTTAGTGCCTTGACTTGCATTTGAACCCATGTTCCCTGCCTTGGAAAGAGGATTCTTAACCACTGAACTGCCAGGGAAATCCCCCACCCCATAACACTCAACATCCTTTTTGTCCTTAGTTGAAGAAGGCATTTAAAGTGAAGGTTTTGGCCATTTCTTGGTGAGTTACTCAGTTTTCCTAGGTCTCTCTCCCATGCACCTGTGTTACTCAATTTTGATTATCTCTTGTTAATTGCCTCATGTCAGTTTAATTCTTAGACCAGGCAGAAGAACCCAGAAGGGTAGAGGAAAATTTCCTCCTCTTTGATTTCTGTTAATATGTTTAAGTGGTCTGTGAAGCAAGTGTCCTTCATCAGAGCACCTTACCAAGTGGGCCAACATTCAGAATTCATCCCAGTTTATTTCAGTGAACACCTCACTAGGCTATGATCCCCATGCTACAAGTTTTGTAATCAAAGCAAGGAAATTCATGTTCTATTCTGAAGAAACATGCAGTGGTCCAGGTCAGCTAATTGTTACATGAGTCTCTCACATTCATTCATCTATTGAGCACCCACATTTTGCAAGCCATTCAGAGATTGGTCCCCAAGCTGCTTGCAGTTTGTTAGAGGAAAACAGAGGTGTTTTGGTAAAACCCTGTTGTAGGAGAAGTGAAGATAAAGCAATAATATGTTCAAAGAAGAGAGAGCTAATTTCTAGCCTGAGAAGGTCTTTCTACAGTGCTGAAAGATGGGACTCAGTATCAAACACACACATCTCTGTGTGAAAGAATCTCCTGCTCTAGGAATAGAGCATATATAATGCTAGACAAACCGTCAGCAAACATTATCCTCAGTGGTGAAAAATTGAAAGCATTTCCCTAAAGTCAGGAAGAAGACAAGGGTGCCCACTCTCAGCACTACTATTCAACATAGTTTTGGAAGTTTTGGCCACAGCAATCAGAGCAGAAAAAGAAATAAAAGGAATCCAGATTGGAAAAGAAGAAGTAAAACTCTCACGATTTGCAGATGACATGATCCTCTATGTAGAAAACCCTAAAGACTCCACCAGAAAATTACTAGAGCTAATCACTGAATATGGTAAAGTTGCAGGATATGAAATTAACACAGAGAAATCCCTTGCATTCCTATACACTAACATGAGAAAGCAGAAAGAGAAATTAAGGAAACAATTCCATTCACCATTGCAACAAAAAGAATAAAATACTTAGGAATATATCTACCTAAAGAAACAAAAGACCTATATATAGAAAAGTATAAAACACTGGTGAAAGAAAGAAAAGAGGACACAAATAGATGAAGAAATATACCACCGTATTCATGGATCAGAAGGCTAAATATAGTGAAAATGAGTATACTACCCAAAGCAATCTATAGATTCAATGAAATCCCTATCAAGCTACCAACAGTATTTTTCAGAGAACTAGAACAAATAATTTCAAAATTTGTATGGAAATACAAAAAACCTTGAATAGCCAAAGCAATCTTGAGAAAGAAGAATGGAACTGGAGGAATCAACCTGCCTGACTTCAGTCTCTACTACAAAGCCACAGTCATCAAGAGAGTATGGTACTGGCACTAAGACAGAAATATAGATCAATGGAAGAAAATAGAAAGCCCAGAGATAAATCCACACACCTGTGGACACCTTATCTTTGACAAAGGAGGCAAGAATATACAATGGAGAAAAGACAATCTCTTTAACAAGTGATGCTGGGAAAACTAGTCAACCACTTGTAAAAGAACACTTTCTAACACCATACACAAAAATAAACTCAAAATGGATTAACGATCTAAACGTAAGACCAGAAACTATTAAACTCCTAGAGGAAAACATAGGCCAAACACTCTCTGGCATAAACTGCAGCAGGATCCTCTATGTCCCACCTCCCAGAATATTGGAAATAAAAACAAAAATAAACAAATGGGACCTAATTAAATTTAAAAGCTTCAGCACAACAAAGGAAACTATAAGCAAGCTGAAAAGACATCCTTCAGAATGGGAGAAAATAATAGCAAATGAAGCAATGGACAAAGAATTAATCTCAAAAGATACAAGCAACTCCTGCAGCTCAATTCCAGAAAAATAAAAGACCCAATCAAAAAGTGGGTCAAAGAACTAAATAGACATTTCTCCAAAGAAGACATACAGATGGCTAACAAACACATGAAAAGATGCTCAACATCACTCATTATCAGAGAAATGCAAATCAAAACCACAGCGAGGTACCATTTCACACCAGTCAGGATGGCTGCTATCCAAAAGTCTACAAGCAATAAATGCTGGAGAGGGTGTGGAGAAAAGGGAACCCTCTTACACTGTTGGTGGGAATGCAAACTAGTACAGCCGCTATGGAGAACAGTGTGGAGATTCCTTAAAAAACTGGAAGTAGAACTGCCATATGACCCAGCAATCCCACTGCTGGGCATACACACCGAGGAAACCAGATCTGAAAGAGACACATGTACCCCAATGTTCATCACAGCACTGTTTATAATAGCCAGAACATGGAAGCAACCTAGATGTCCATCAGCAGATGAATGGATAAGAAAGCTGTGGTACATATACACAATGGAATATTACTCTGCTATTAAAAAGAATACATTTGAATCTGTTCTAATGAGGTGGATGAAATTGGAGCCTATTATACAGAGTGAAATAGCCAGAAAGAAAAACACCAATACAGTATACTAATGCATATATATGGAATTTAAAAAGAGGGCAATGATAACCCTGTATGTGAGACGGCAAAAGAGACACAGCTGTATTGAACAGTCTTTTGGACTCTGTGGGAGAGGGCAAGGGCGGGATGATGTGGGAGAATGGCATTGAAACACGTAAATTATCATATGTGAAGAGAATTGCCAGTCCAGGTTCGATGCATGATGCAGGATACTCGGGGCTAGTGCACTGGGATGACCCAGAGGGATGGGATGGGGAGGGAGGTGGGAATGTGGGTTCATGATGGGGAACACATGTACACCCATGGCAGATTCAAGTCAATGTATGGCAAAACCAATACAATATTGTAAAGTAAAATAAATAAATTAATTAATTAAAAAAAAATCTCCTGCTCTGTATACATGGGTAGCTCTTATTAATCTTAGCAGCATGATAAATATCCGTTATGTCTGAGTCCCCAGACCCCAAATGAACACCTTGTTATTTTCATACAAAATGTGTGGTCTGATAGGAAACCCATTTCTACACAGTAGTGAGTAGACAGACAATGCCTAGAGGAATGTTACAGCTGTCTTTCATGCAAAGGGTTTAATTCTTTATTGATGAGCTGCTAAGCCAGATAGGGCGTCCCTGATAACTTAGTGGGTAAAAAGTCTGCCTGCAATGTAGGAGACCCCGGTTCAATTCCTGGGTCAAGGAGATCCACTGGAGCAGGATAAGCTACCCACTCCAGTATTCTTGGGCTTCTCTGGTGGCTCAACTGGTAAAGAATCTTCCTGCAATGTGGGAGACCTGGGTTGAGAAGATCCCCCAGAGAAGGGAAAGGCTACCCACTTCTGTGTTCTGGCCTGGAGAATTCCATGGACTATATAGTCCATGGGGTCGCAAAAAGTCGGACACTACTGAGAGACTTTCACTTTCAAGTCAGATAGATAACCCTGAACTAGTCTGTTCCCATCACTATAACTTTGATCTTTAGGCAAATTACTTTTCACAAAAATAAGATAATTAAGTAGCAAAACTTAGCAGAACCTGTTATTTGAACTGATCCCCCAAACAAGCATGCTACCTTTCAAAGCCTTAAAATACAGGGATATGTGCACTTTGCAAAGAGCTAAAACCTTGGTTATGGCTGCAGAAATTTCTTAGTGTGCATTTATCTTTTAATCATGTTAATATTACCAATCTACTGGCAATGTAATTGTATTTTTTGTTTTTCTCCAGTAGCAATGAGGATTTTCATTAGTCTAATCCCCAAACTTGGACAGAATTCTCCGTGTAACCTTTGTATAGGGTCCCAAGAATAATTAAAACAAAGTCTGATACATATAAATATGTATGTGACCATATATGCTTTGAGTGGATTTTAGCTGTGTCTGGAATATGTATACAGGAACTTAGAGCCTCTTGCTCTTACCTGCCTGTTTAAACATTCTCTGTCCCTGTCTCTCACCTTTTCATCCATCTTTGCTGTATTTTCTCTGTTCACAATCTCCATTTCCCTGCTCTGTCCTCAGAACTTTTCCATTTGAGGTGGCATGTGATGAGGAGATAAACAAATGTGTGTTAAATTGGTATGTGTTAGAGGGCATTCCTCTTAAGCTGCATATTTGCATTTTAAGAAGTGCTTTATCCCAAAGAAGTGATCCTTATCGGAATTTCAGAAGCCACAATAAGCCTCTTGAGGGACCTATATTTGGACCAGCAACCTTTAGCTCCTCTGTTTCCAACTAGCTGGCTAGCTGCCAGGTCCATTTTACATGGGTCCTGCAGACCCCAGCATTGTTCTCTTTTAGAATGTTTAGACTCATTCTTTTCTTTGCTACGTCATTCAAAAATTAACATCCTCTCTTTGGTTAGCCTATTTCTCCATAATTGCATTTGTTAACACATGACCTGTATTTAAAAGTTGGCCTTTCAGTGTGTATGCATTGTGTGTGTGTGTGTGTATGCCTGTCCACAGTCAGTGGTGTCTGACTCTGTAACCCCATGGACTGTAGCCCACCAGGCTCCTCTGTCGTGGACAGAGGCAAAGATACTGGAATGGGTTGCCATTTCCTTCTGCAGGGGATCTTCCTGGTCCAGGGATCAAACCTGAGTTCTCCTGCGTCTCCTGCATTGGCAAGCAGTTCCCTGGTGACTCAGAATGGTAAAGAATCTGCCTACCGTGTGGGAGAACAGGCTTCAATTCCCTGGGTTGGGAAGATCCCCTGGAGAAGGGCATGGCAACCCACTCCAGTATTCCTGCCTGGAAAATTCCATGGACAGAGGATCCAGGCAGGCTACAGTTCATGGGGTCACAAAGAGTTAGACACGACTGAGTAACTATCACTCAGTCACTCTTTACCAGCTGAACCACCAGGGAAGCCCTTATTCACTGTGTAGTATGCGCATTACTACCATCTCAGAGCAGGTTCCATCTGCCCTGCATCTGGCCACCCTCTCTGCTGTTCCTGTTTTGCTTTTCTGGGAAGAAGAGTCCAGCAGCAATCATGTCTTGTACTTTGGGTGGTTGGCTGTGCTCTGGGATGTGTCATGAGACACTGAGACTGCTACTTCATAATAAATGACACATTAATCTCACTAGTGAAATTGGTTCATGAGTCGTAGGACTTCCACTGAGTAAGGATTCACTGGGGAGGGGGTACAGACAGTGAGTGCTGAATGGTACCTGTTCTTAAGCCACACAAATGTAGTAAAAGGAGAGAAAAGTACTTTTTCAAAAGAGCTATAGTGGTTCTTAGAGATCCTACCGTCCAACTTCTCATGATGGAGTTAGTAATAAAATAATAATGACAAAGATCATAACATCCTTATTTAGTATTAATGTTCTGGGCATAAGTTCCTTATTGATATCTGGTGTAGTCATCAGCTCGACAGTATGAGGAAGAGCTGTTGTTAATGGAGTCTTACATTGAGGACGTTGAGTGTTAGAGCGTGTCACTGCCTTGCCCAGTGTCATGTGGTTAGTAGTGCCTTTGCCAAGGTTCAGATCCATGCAGACTGAATCCAGACTCTGCCAGACCAGGAGACCTAGAGACAGGAAGGCAGGGGTTTGCCCAGAGGTCTCACAGCTAGTTGATGACAGCGCTGATCTGAGTCATCAGGTCCATGGACCCAAAGTGAAGTACAAGCCTCCCCCAGTAAAATTCTAGATATTGTTTTGTTAAGGAGTTGTTCTCAGTTTTCACAGAGTAAAGGGAAAGCGTGGTTGTAGAAGGTAATACTGAAAGCAGCAGAGAGAGAATGCAATGAGCCCTGAATCCTATAATGGTTTAATTCGGCCAGGCCAAGTATACTTGGTTGTGGAAACACATGTCCAGTAAGGGGTCCTGGCATAGTATACTTGATCATGTTGACCATTTATTGTGCTCACACACTGAGCCATATTTTGCCTGTGTCACCAACCCAGAGAGACAGTTATTATCCCCAGTAAGTGGTACTATCAGGATTACTTAGGATCCCTGTCTGTCTGGCTACTAATCCTGTTTGTATTCTACATTACTTTCTTGCCTGGAGGAAAATCTTACGAGGCACAGTATGGAAAGGAAATCCCTGTATGGACTGGTTCATTTTGTACCTTGAGAGTCTGGATTTCCACTTATGGTCCTATAGCTTCATGAAAGCTTGACTTTGGGGAAGTCACTCAAAGCTGATCCTAAAACACCTTCTTAGAGGAAGAAGTTGAAATGAGCATCTGCATTTTTCACTAAGATGACTCTAGAAAAAAATCAATTAAGGATTGCATTCAGGGGTTAATAAGACCAATGACAATGGCTTCAAAAGGTTAGATGTTTATTTGTATTTCATATAACAGGTGGACATGGAGGGGATGAACTGGGAGATTGGGATGGACGTACGTGCACTGCCATATATGAAACAGCTAATGGGAACCTGTCGTATAGGTTGTATCTGCTGCATAAGGAGCTCAGCTCAGTGCTCTGTGGTGACCTAGATGGACAGGGTTAATGGGTGGGTGCAAGGTCCAAGAGTGTGGGGATACATAAACCTGATTCATTTCATTGTAGAAATAAATACAACTGTGTAAAGCAACCATGTGTATGTGTGTACTCAGTTGTGTCCGACTCTTTTGCAATCCCATGGACTGTAGTCCACCAGGCTCCTCTGTCCATGGGATTTCTTAGGTAAGAATGCTAGAGTGAGTTGCCATTTCCTTTTCCAGGGGTTCTTCCCAACCCAGGGAACAAACCCGAATCTCTTGCATCCCCTGCATTGGTAGGTGGATTCTTTACCGCTGAGCTACCAGGGAAGCCCCAAACAACTATGCCCCGATTAAAACAAACAAACAAAACAAACAGTCCAGTGACAGACATGCTGTTGATGACTCTGTGATGTTGGTGTCCCATCCCAGGTTTCTCTCCTCTCTCAGCTCGTCTTTTGTGCTGACTTCTATACTCTGGGGGTCTAAGAGACCTTGCTTTAGCCCTCTCAATCACATTACACATAGGAAAAATCAGAAGGGACTTCCCAGCTGAGTACCTGACCTTCAGAGTTTCTGCAAAGCCACTCTCTAATGTTTTTGTAGCACATTCAGTTCAGTTCAGTTACTCAGTCATGTCTGATTCTTTGCGACCGCATGGACTGCAGCATGCTAGGCTTTCCTATCCATCACCAACTCCCAGAGCTTGATCAAACTCATGTCCATCAAGTTGGTGATGCCATCCAACCATCTCATCCTCTGTCGTCCCTTCTCCTCCTGCCTTCAACCTTTCCCAGCATCAGGGTCTTTTCCAAGAAGTCAGTTCTTCACATCAAGTGGCCAAAGCATTGGAGTTTCAGCTTCAGCATCAGTCCTACCAATGAATATTCGAGACTCATTTCCCTTAGGATGGACTAGTTTGACTTCCTTGCAGTCCAAGGGACTCTCAAGAGTCTTCTCCAACACCACAGTTCAAAAGCATCGATTCCTTGGTGCTCAGCTTTTTTTTATAATCCAACTCTTACATCCATACATGACTACTGGAAAAACCATGGCTTTGACTAGATGGACCTTTGTTGGCAAAGTAATGTCTCTGCTTTTTAATATACTGTCTAGTTTGGTCATAGTTTTCCTTCCAAGGAGCAAAAGTCTTTTAATTTCATGGCTGTAGTCACCATCTTCAGTGATTTTGGAACCCAAAAAAATAAAGTCTGTCACTGTTTCCATTGTTTACCCATCTATTTGCCATGAAGTGATGGGACTGGATGCCATGATCTTAGTTTTTTGAGTGTCGAGTTTTAAGCCAGCTTTTTCACTCTCCTCTTTCACTTTCCAAGAGGCTCTTTAGTTCCTCTTCACTTTCTGCCATAAGGGTGGTGTCATCTGTGTACCTGAGGTTATTGATATTTCTCCCGGCAGTCTTGATTCCAGCTTGTGCCTCATCCAGCCCGGCATTTAGCATGATGCGCTCTGCATATAATATACAGCCTTGACGTAGGCCTTTCCCAATTTGGAACCAGTCTGTTGTTCCATGTCTGGTTCTAGCTGTTGCTTCTTGACCTGCATACAGATTTCTCAGGTGGTCTGGTATTCTCATCTATTTCAGAATTTTCCACAATTTGTTATGATACACACAGTCAAAGGCTTTGGCATAGTCAATGAAGCAGATGTTTTTCTAGAACTCTCTTGCTTTTTCAATGATCCAGTGGATGTTGGCAATTTGATCTCTGGTTCCTCTGCCTTTCTAAATCCAGCTTGAACATCTGGAAGTTCACGGTTCAGGTACTGTTGAAGCCTGGCTTGGAGAACTTTGAGCATTCCTTTCTAGCATGTGAGATGAATGCAACTGTGCGGTAGTTTGAACATTTTTTCGTATTGCCCTTCTTTGAGACTGTAGCACACTGGACATCCCTTTTTATAAAGAAATCTGAAAATAGGTGTAGTTTTTTAGTGGAGTACATTGCTGCAAATGAAGAAGAGCTTGAGAATGGATATTGGTTAGGCAACTGGTAGCCTCTGCCACAAGGCGTGTGGTGATTCTAAAGATGTGTCAAAAAAAGTAAAAAAAAAAAAAAAAAAGTAACCAAAATTTGGTAAGGCTGGTTTAATTACTATGTATAAGATGCTTGAAGATTCATGGTAAAGTGCATTATATATAGCTTATATTAATTACTGTGTCAAATGCTTAAAGATTGGATATTTTTGAGAATAGATTCACCAGTTAACTAATAATGTACCAATTTTCTTTCCATATATCTATTTCTAAGTTAGAATGCAATAGTCTGGAATTGCTTAAAATAGAGGAAGCAACTTATAGGCACATCAACAAAGGGGAGATTTTGAAATTCTCCCGTCTGCAATCAATATTTACTGAAACCCTTTTCATTGCCGGGCACTGGGATGGACACAGCAGCGGCCACTGGTAACAAGACCAACACAGACCTTACCTTTAAACACCACCTGGTTTAGTCACTTCGTTCACAGTTCTTGTCTTAACACCTTGAAACTATTCACTGGACCTAGCCAGTTATTTCCGAATGAAAAATGTATTTCATTTATGATGCAAAACCAGGGAATTGGATACATTATTTAGTCAATAAATCATAAGTACCTCACATATATTCAGAGAAGAATGTGGGCCTACAATGTGTTTGTTCAAACAGGATGTCTGCCCTTTTCAATCCCACTTTTAAATGCTGATCACTGGTTACACAGACCACTAGGCCTCTCTGATGCAGAAATCAGAGACTGCAAAGAACAGCTGAGGGAAAACCTGGGAACTTAAGCTTGACAGTGATTGTAACAGAGGACCAAACAAGGAAGTCCAGGAGCCCACATTTGAAATACGGTAATGACTTAAGTGTGTGAAGAAAATTCTTGAGTAGAAGAGTAAAACACTTCAAAGTATATGTATTAATCATAAGAAACTGCCATGTTCAATAAGCAAAATGGAGAAAAGTGGCTCAGACAATACCTTCCCTCCACAGTGACAGCATTTGTTTTAACCATTTCATTCAGCCTTTAAGTTTCCTTTAAAGACAGCCCAGGAACACATATTTTATTCAAGGAACTGTGTTTTTCATGTGCTAACACTTGCTTGTTGGCATGTATATTGTCATTCTCAGAAGAACAAAGGTCAAATGATGTCACTTAATACTTTTTTCATGATAATAAATTTATTGGTTTCTAAAATCATTTGAATCTTCAAAGTGATATATACCCTTTGTATTAGAAAATATAAAGTTAACCAGGGCAGAAAAAACTCACACTATATTATTTTTATCATTCAACAGAAATGCCTTCAGCATATGATGTAAATCTTTCCAGTATCTTTCCATTTGAAGGTTTTAATGTTCTTTTTCTAGTTTCTACATAGTTGGCATCTTGTATGTTCAGTGTTCAGTGTAGTCATCTCTTTCCCTTGTTGTTTTCTTTATGAGAATTTAGCTTTCCACTTCAAATCAGCAAGCAGTACATGTCTCAACAACTTGTTTATTAGGTTATATCAGTTTATTTCTTTGAGTAACTGGTATATGCCAAGTATCCTGCAAGGTCCTGCAGATGAAGAGTCAAATAAGTCACAAGCTCGGCCCTCTCAGAATTTAAAAAATTCCTTTATTCAAAGATGTTTAGTTATGAGCTCCTGTTATGTTCCCATATAGTGCTGGACACCACAAATCCAGTGGTCAGTGCAGTTTATCAGGGCAAACTCATGAGTGATCCGGTGATGCCTCTGTTGTGTAATAGACATCAGGACAGAGCTGCACATCGGTTGCTAGGGAAGCAGGAAAATGGGGCTACTAAATTAAATTTAAGGATTCTGGGTAAAATGGTTTAGGGACAGGTGATGCTCGGGCTGAGTTTCAAAGGAGTTGTTAGGTAAAAAAGTAGGAAAGGATATTCTAGGCAAAGGGAAGTCTGTGGCATAGAAAGGGAATAAAAATCAAGCATCATCAGAATGGTGAGAGCCTTCTGCATCCATCCAGTCTAATGCCCTCTCCTCCCAGATGGGAACTGAGATGCAGAGAGGTTAATGTGCTGAAATTCACATAACGAGCAAAAGCCCAAATAGGAACTGGAGCCATGCCTCTAAGCTTCACCCTATCAGAGCGTGTGCTGTTGCCAGAGATAAAAGCTAAATTAAGCCTTCCTGCTCCATTTCATATGCAACACTAAATGAGAGGAATGATCAAGAACACTTCCAAATAATACAACTATTTGGAGACCCTTTGACTCACCTGTGTTAATTAGACTGAGGCCTGACCTAACAGTCTATTACTTTGAACTGAAAACAGACTCTATTATTTTGGCCAATAAAAGAGATTTTCTTCGAACAGTGTTTTTCTTAAATTCACATAGCAGAATATTTATCTCAATGAAATCGAGATAAATAGCTGGTATAGTCCAATATTAAATACACCAAAACTTCAATTGGGCAGAACCCCGCAGCCCTCCATTATAATTTAATCTTGCTTTTCCTTTCAGAGAGGAAATTGAAGCGTGTTATCAGACAACAAGCTGCTCACATGCCAGACTCTGTGTTCCGAACCCCCGCGATGGGCTCCCCACTGTGTTAAGAACTCTGTTACTTTTAGTAAGAAGAACACCCTTTGGTAACATAGAGTTGAAGTGAATCAATCATGATTTATTTCAGAAACTCACTTCTAGGGTCAGCATACAGTGAGCCCAGACATCTATTGTTTGGCAGGAAAACCAGGAAGAATATTTACAGCAGTGGCCCTCATACATGGAAGATACCTTCACAGGCAGATACACTCTGTTTTGCTGACCCGAAGGGAAGGGGGACCTAGGTCTCCTGCATTGCAGGCAGATTCTTTACTGTCTGAGCCCCCAGGAAAGCCCACTCATTTAACTATAAATAGCCCAACCCAGGGAACAAACCCAGGTCTCCCACCTCCCATGCTGCAGGTGGATTCTTTACCAGCTGAGCCAGCAGGGAAGCCCAAGAATACTGGAGTGGGTAGCCTATCCCTTCCCAGTGGATCTTCCCAACCTGGGAATCAAACCGGGGTCTCCTGCATTGCAGGTGGATTCTTTACCAGCCTAGCTACCAGAGAAGCCCTATAAAAATAGTCAAACAACCTGAACCCCATTCCCTAGGAATTCTGCAGTGTCCATTTTCTAAATGTGTAAAATATTCTTTCACATTGGTAGTATTAGTGAGCTCTTGGTGGCTCAGATGGTAAAGAATCTGCCTGCAATGCAGGGTTTGATCCCTGGGGTGGGAAGATCCCCTGGAGGAGGGTATGGCTACCCGCTCCAATACTCTTGTTTAGAGAATCCCCATGGACAGAGGAGCCTGGCAGGCTACAGTTCATGGGGTCAGTGCAAAGAATCTGACAGGGCTGAGTGACTAACACTTTAACTTTCATTAGTTATATTATTCAGGGCTTAAAGTACTCTCTTGTATTTTAAATCCTACCTAAGCAGAGGTCACTTTCAGATTTCTGGGATGATATTTGGGATGTTAAAATAAATTGCAGTCGTTCTGATCTTGGGTGGCCTTGGCCTGCAATGGCTTGGGGTGGGCCTGTGTTCCTAGCCAGAGACTGAGGCTGGGTCAAGGCGATGAAAGCACCAGGTCCTAACCACTAGACCAGTGGTCAGTGACAAGGGCCCTGGCCCTTTGGCTTTGCAGAAAAGAATTTCCACAAAGATGGAAAGTAATGAAACAAAGTGTTTATTAAGAGGGAAAAAGAATTCAGTATGTGTGGATAGATACGTGGGTGCATTTGGAGTGAGAAAGTTGCTGAGTTGCACCCTTGTGGCAGTTTAAATTACATTTATGGGGCGTTTCTTCCAGTCATTTTGATTTACCTGGTTCACAGTTCATATTTTGCATGTCTCAGGATCCTTACATGTGTGTACACGCACCTCTTAGCCAAGAAGGATTTTACTGAAAAGGTGTCTAGGTAGGGAACATCCTGTGACAAAACTCTCCTTTGGACTCCAAGGAGCCTTTTCTGTGCTTGTGTGTTATTGGGGAGGTCTCCTGAATTCAAGAAAAGAAATGTAGTCTGGGTAGGGCTCACCCACCTCCCTTAATTGTCCCGTTATTCTTGGAGTTCCGGTCCATAAGGAATGAATCTCCAATCACTTTACCTCACAGTGGGAGTTGGGGACATCTGCCTCCTGCCTCAATTCATGGAAGGATTTATCATCAGTTCCAATGGAGAATCTGAATCCTGAATGAGAGTTTTCTTTTTTCACTGCAGCCCTTCACTGATGGTGATTGGAAGGATTCTCTTTTATACAGCTGGGTCACTTTTCGCCCTCGTTAAGTTTTGATAGATTGAGGATCCGATTTGTTCTAGATTTTACTTTCCTAGTTTTTCTGAAACTGGAGTTTTGGAGATCTCGTTTTCTAAGGTTTTTAAAAGCAGTACCCTATATTTAAAAGAGCTTAAATAAATATTGATAGAACAGACATTTTTATTAGGCAGTATCTCCCTAGTAAGGCAGTGGCCTCAAAAATAAAACAGAAATTTAGGATTTGCCTTGTTATGGAACATATAAGTCATAGATCGGTTTCAAGTGTAGACAAGTTTATTTCAACCAAAATAAGTTAATACCATTGGTATTTATCAGGTGTTTGGTATGTGCTGAGTGCTGGGGGAAGCGAGGAGTATAGGGTCAGGCTCTGCCCAGGTGGTGTGTATATGCAGCAGCTAGGAGGTGAGTCCACAAAGTCTGTTCCATGAGGTGGTATGAATGTCCCAAAGAAGGGAAAATGAAAAGAGGTGAGAGGGTTTAGAAGGACTTCATGACAGAAGCACAATTTGCTACAGACTTGAGGAGGCACTTTGATAAGTTTGTCCAAAGTTTGTCTGTTTGTGATTAGACACTCAGTTCTGACTCTTTGCGACCCCGTGGACGGTCCTGTCGGGCTCCTCTGTTCATGGAATTTTCCAGGCAAGAATACTGGAGTAAGTAGCCATTTCTTCCTCCAGGGGATCTTCCTGACCCAGGAATCAAACCTGCATCTCCTGCATTGCAGGTTGATTTTTTACTGCTGAACCACCCGGGAAGCCCAATCCCTACCAACTTGTTTATAAATATGAACTATTGAATTTGGAGATTTTTATCTGAATAAGAAGGTATCATGCAAACTTTAAAATGCAGATGCATTTGAAGGAAACGATACACACAATTGAAGAATCTTTGCTTTGCATGTGTAGTCACTGTAGGATACCATTTATATTTCATATTGTAAGCTGCAAGTATATTATGCCCCTGCAAGGCTTTGTTTAGATTTGATAAGGGAATACTAGGGGTGGGTTAATTGCCTCTATAATTATGTAAACTTCTTTCATATTTGAAAATACTTCAAATGAAATAGGAAAGCTGCAGACTGATTGCTTTATGTGTAAAATGTTTATATTTGCATGAGTTATATGAAAGACTATTTTAACTTTTAAAACTGATATTTATTCAGATTTCACGTTAGAGTTTATTTATAAAGAATGAAGAGGCCCCTTAACTTCTAAAATACCTGATAATGCTAAAAAAATAAGACTTCCAGATGCTGAATTTTCAAGTTTTCCCACTTTTTATGTGATTATTCTAAAATTAAGAGCCTGATGTTTTTTAATGCGTTAACTATAAGTGTTGGATGGTTGATTTTTCTAAACTTTTGCATAAATACTTTCAGAGGGTAGATTGTTAGGTGACTAAGAATGATTTAGTTCAAGTGACTTAGTTATATGACTGAAAATGTAAGTTAAAAAGCAAATACATACTTCATAATTACTGAGTAAAGGAGATTTTAATTTCAGCTAAAACCCCAAATGAACTTTTTAGCTAATGCAATATAACTTGGTATCACGTGTCAGTATTAGCATTATTAATTAAAATCAATAAAGACTTTGTTAAAAAAAATAGGATTTAGTGGCTGTATCAAGGAAACTGTAGCAACATCAGGAGAAGGCATCCTGTGTGAGAAAAAATGAATTGCATTCATTGTGAACAAAAAAACACACCTGCAAATATTTGTCCCTTTCTGTAAATTTCATATTGAATCTCAGGAGAATTCAATAGAGTGGTAAATGTAATTTGTCATTCTTTACAATTATGGTCTAAATAAATGAAATCTAAAGGGAGTTTGCCTATTTGATTTTCAAATTTGCATCACTTAAAATCCAATCAGGCCAACTGTTTAGATTTTTATTAGATATGAAAGACATGAATGGGTTCAAGCCTCCAGTGTGTATTGAAAGAACATATCTGATTTTACAGCAAGCCTTTGCTAAGGGGTTCATTCAGTTTGTGGTTTAACAGTGTCCCTGTAAAGATTGCTTACTGACTGCTTGAATTGCTACCATATTATACCCTTCGATTCTCAGTAACCAGTGTTTTATAGGCCAGCAGATTGCCTTTGATTTTTGAGAATTTGCAGTAACATATTGAGCTTAACAGATTTATGCAGGAATGTAAAATAAAAATAGTGTAGCAGGCGCTTGGGAGTTTAGAACCCAGAGGAGATTAGGTTTGCAGATGGCTGGTACAGATAATGGCATTGAGTAATTTAGCCATGTAAGGTGATCTGTTGTTGACAGAATACATTAACATTTACCTGACATATACAGGTGTTTGGGTTTTGCATTGCCTGCGACTCAGAGCAAGTGGTGTCATGTGTAGGTCTAAAGTTTGAAATCTCTAAACATGCCTGGGTTTAGGGACTAATTTTAGGGAGGATATTCTGAGACCTTGCCAGAATACACTATATAATGTATTCAGCCCCTCTGCCTTTCAAATCATCATCTTTGTTTGCTGCTCTGTAAATACAAACCATCAGAAACAGTTTAAGAGATTCTGATTTAATTAATGCACTATTTTAAAAAGAGACTAAAATATGATTGCTACTATAATTTCACAAACAATGTAAAGTCTCATCTATTTCCTGCAATAATATTAATAGTTCTTAGCTGCATGTTAGAATCATCCATGGAGCTTATTTTAAAAAAATACAGATGTTAGAACTCTATCCTTAGAAGCACTCAGATGAATGTAACATACAGCCAAGGTTAACAATCACTGTCCAATAAATACATTTACTTTTGTAGGTAATGGGCTTCCCAGGTGGTGCTAGTGCTAAAGAACCCACTTGCCAATGCAGAAGGCCTTAGAGATGAGGGTTGGATCCCTGGGTCGGGAAGATCCCCTGGAGGAGGGCACGGCAACCCACTCCAGTATTCTTGCCTGGAGAATCCCATGGACAGAGGATCCTGGTGGCCTATAGTCCATAGGGTTACAAAGAGTCGGACACGCCTGAAACGACTTGGCACATGCTCATAAGTAAAATCAGTACCCCAAAGGTTTCTAGGCTTCTGTCTCCAGGCTATCCTACACACAAATATCAGACAGTTTTCCAAAAACAATCTTTAAGTTAAACCTTTCACTTTCCCAGAAGCCCCAGGATCCTCAACCTCAGGATCCTGATGCCAAATTTACCTTTTTAAAACTGTTTCCTGAGGTCCTACAGCCACAGGGCCACCATTCCTAAACAATTTCATGTGCAGTTCTCTCTCAGTATGCCCCCCGTTAGGGCTGCTCAGCTCCCAGGCCAGGCTGTTTTCATCTTTAGGCCTTTGTTCATAGCTCTGCCTCATCTCTGTGATCCACTCTACTCATGTGGCAAGCCATCCGTCCAGTTACAAGTTTCTTCTCCAGGTCTGTGTACCAAGTCCTTGACACCTTTCACCCAACTCTTCTATCAACTATTGTGTCTGTGGTCTCTACAGTGCCTAGCTTAGATTTCTCATTGCTTATTTTCTTTTATTGTTAGCTAACTGCTTCAGATATGCCATGTCTTGTTTTTCCATACCTACTATCTACCATCCACACCCTCTACAAGTCAAGCCAAGTCAAACCAAGCCAAAGCAAATCAGCATAACCACCACCACCACCACCACCAGGATAGACAGATAGTAGATACTCAATACATATCTGTTGAACAATTATGGTCATAAAGGAGCTAAAAATTAGTGGTGAGGGTTGCAAAACTTTATGAAAATAAAAAAAAAAAAAAAAAAAAACCCAACACTGAATTGAACCCTTTAGAGAAGCCAATTTTATATAAATTTTCAATAAAAACCTCACTTTCAAACTGAGAGAAAATATTTTATGAAGGACATTTTTGTGTTGACTTTATTTTTCTAGCCAAAAACAAAAGATAATGGAGCACAAGTGAACACTACTCAGGGAGTGTCCCGAGACTGGTAGTTTGTGTTACTTCTGATCATGTGATCCTTGAGAACCCATTCAGTAAAGTAGGGCCCAGAACCTGTTTTTCCAAATGAAACTGTATGCATTATCTGCGGGTGCTTTCTCATTGCAAAGGCAGAGTTTAGTAGTAGTAATAGAGACTATATGTTCCAGAAAGATTAAAGCATGTATCATCTGGTTTTGTACAGAGATGGTGTGCTGTCTCTGCTTTACAATTCATGTTTAAAGCTATGATGACTCATATCATCTGTATCCCTTACTCATGAAGAGCAGAAATCCTTGAAAAAGTCTTTCTGATGATGGTAAGATTTTTTTTTTTTTTGCATGTGTGATGACCCAGGATGCAGCCTAGTGACATTCAAGTTCTAAAAAAATGAAGATGTCCATTTTCGTCAGAGTGTCTGTTATAGATAAGACAGCATTTGCCTTTGGGTGTGTTGGGCCCTCCTGCTTACATTTCTTACCCACTTATGTCCTTCCTGTCCTTCAAAGCCCTTCTTTAGTGCCACCCTCCTCATGAGCTTATCCGCATCCTCGACCAAAAGGAGACTCTCACTTTTCCCTCTTACACTTGGTGAGATCTCCCTGAAACTACTTCCATCACTGCACCCTGATTGAAAGTAATTTGCATAATTTTCCCTCCAAGAATATGGACTGAACATTCTGCCTTTGCATAATGCCAGACAAGAGAGGCACAGAGATAAACATGACGTGGTCTGTGCCCTGTTGTTCCTGACCCTGTCCTCAGGAAGCACCAGCCAGCTTTCTGTGACTCCTTTTGTACTGGGCTTTCAGCAGTTTACTTCATTCTGTGTCAATAAGGAAAGCCCACACAGAGGATGCTGCCAAAACTGCACCTTTATACCAGTATTTGGTGGCTGTTCCACCTGCTTGCAGTGTGAACTTGGCCTCAGATTCCTCATCTGTGAAATTAGAAAATAATAGAAATAAATTATTTGGTTGCTGTGATGAACAGGTGTTTTGGCATGAATGGAATGGTCAAAGCTTGGTGCCTAATATTGTCTCAATTTTGGGTACTAGTTCAATGCTTCGTCATTAATTTTTGATTCAGGTAGTTAAGATGAGGTCCAGTATCATATGTTTCATACCCCCTCTCATGCTTGCAGAGTATATACCAATTTATAATTGAATCAGAAAAGGGACATGACTTACCTCAGTCCCATGATTAAAAAGAGATGAATTCAGCTGTTGCACCCTGGACTACTGATCACAAATCTACTCTTTTCTCAATTCACTCCTGGACATCCTTCTCTTTCATTCCTATATGTCACAGATATAGCTGTCAGAGAAAGGTCTTATTTGTAAAGCCATCGACCTCACCTAATCGTAACAGAATTTCCCGCTACACAGATTATCTAATCTCATCAAAGAGCATAATTAAACTCAGTAAACTTTATCTTCATGTGTTATTTTGCTGCACAGTTCAAGAGGCAATAGAAATGGAGCAACAACAGAAAAAAAAAAAGACCTTTGGGATCAAATCCATTGTGCATACTTGTCTCATAAATTCTGAGTGTAAGTGTCTGAGAGTAAAGGTCTGCGATGAGTATGCAGAGATGTGAAGAATAAGCCAGGATTGAAACAATCTTCTTTTGATTTGAACCTGTGGGTTTACTCTATTCCCTATCTTTGTTACTTATGTAACAAAGAGTGAATGGTTTTATATATTTAACCTGAAAAATACTGTTCATATTTCAGAATTGGCATAGCCATCTTAGAAGAAAATGTCCTTCTCTTCAAATACAAATAAAAATATTGTTTTTTTTTTCTTTTTTCTGTGAATGCTGCCTCAAACCAGTATTAGTCATAATTTCTTGGATATCATTTCATTCCAATGTAGAAGTTCTCTTTAATCTTAGAGTCTCACTTTAAAGTACTCGTTTTCATGTGTATATTAGAGAAGTTTCACTGTGGCAGGTTTTGCAAGGTTGGGATTGTGTGTTTAGATATCATCAGCGTGATACATACACCCCTTCCTGATTTTTCTTCTTTCCCTCTATTGTGATTCAAGATGTTTTTTTCCTGAATATAATCGTTTAAAACATAAACTTTAAAAAAATTCCCTTAAAAATAAAGTTTCATATGAGAAACTTTAGTCCAAATAAAGTCAGAGCAACCAAGGAGAGTTTTGCACTTTGATTTTGTAGTGTTCTAGGAAAGATCTGCGGACTTCCCTGGGGGCTCAGTGATAAAGAATCCTCCTGCCAATGCAGGAAGCACAGGTTTAATCCCTGGGTCGAGAAGATCCCCTGGAGAAGGACATGGCAACCCACTCCAGTATTCTTGTCTGAAAAACCCATGGACAGAGGAGCCTGGTGGGCTGCAGTCCCTGAGGTCAAAAAGAGTTGGACACGACTTAGCAACTAAAACAACAACAATCATCAAACCTCATTTTAAGGCTTCCCTGACAGCTCAGTGGGTAAAGAATCTGCCTGCAATGCAGGAGTCACACAAGATGTGGGTTCGATTCCTGAGTAGGAAAGATCCCCTGGAGTAGGATAGTGGTAACCCACTCCAGTATTCTTGCCTGAAAAAGCCTGTGAACAGAGGAGCCTAGTGGGCTACAGTCCATAGGGTCACAAAGAGTCAGACACGACTGAGCAACTATGCACATAGGAAAGATCTGGAAAGAGAGGGAGGAGGTGACCTTTTATCTAGTCCAGCATTCTTTGTGATAACCATATCCTGATTGCACCAGTCAAATGGTAGAGAGGACTGCAGTAATAGGAACAGTTGAAATCCTCTTGATTCTGGCCCTTACTTGCTCAATCAGGGTTTAAACTCAATGCAGTTTGCCTACAGACAATTCTGTAGGTCCCAGGGACCATCTCACAAGCTCACATGCAAGGCCTCTCCCACAGGAATAGCCTTCCCTCCAGTAGGAGTCAGAGTCCACAAGCCATCCATCACCATCTCTTGCCAGACATCTGCGGGAGTGGAGGTCCTGAGATTACATCTGCACACCAGGCTTCTGCTGGGAAGTGAGAAAAGATACCCTCTCCTGTTTGCATCACGTCTTCTTAGCGAGACCCTTTCACCCCTTTGCCAAAATCAATAAGACATATGCACTTCCTATTTACACTCAAACTGCTACATATCTTTGGGCTGGTGACTGAATATAAAACCCAGGCATGCTAGTTTCAACATATGAAGCAGAAGAACCTCAGAGGCTGTCAAAAGGGGCCAGTGAGAGACTGAACAGGTGACTGTCTATTCCCTTCATTCCTACTCATCCAGAGAAGTTGACTTTTATCTTTTTTATGCTCTGAGACTCCAGAAAATGTACTTGAAGTGTTGCTTCTTCTCTAATCAATTAGTTTACATTTATATTTCATGACTTGCATTTTAGTCTCACACAAAATGTTTTCCTTCTGCAGAATACTTACAAATTTGGGCTTTTATAAAAGCAATCTTATGATACCTTGGGGCTGTATTTGTGTTTAAAGATAATACTCTATAATTATATATTGAAAATGATGGGAAAATGGACTCAGAGAAGAGAGAATTACTTTCATACAATCTTTAAGAGCCATACCTTATGTAATACAAAGTACACCTTTATTTGAAGGTTTGGCAAAAGGGACAGGAAAGGCTATTTTGCAATTATTTTTAACTTCTGGGGATTGATTAATGAACATAAAATTCATTAAGAGTATAGTTTTTAAAAATAGTGAAGCATTTGGCAGCTCCTCCGTTTTTTTTCAACCATCACACCTATCTTGGAAGTCTGACGTTATCTCATTTCATTGCATAGCTCGCAATGGCCTGGCCACTCTAATGGATGAAAGGGCAGACAGATGAAGATAGATATTACAGAAACAGAATGAATAATGCGTTGCCTTATCCAGAGAATCTGCAGAATCTTGACTAGTTTTCATTTACCAGGAGTGCATGTGTTTAAAGCTATTTCAAGTAGTCACATTTGAAAGAAAATGACAAATCAGGTAGATTTTGTGAAAGATGCTGATTTTGGAAATACACAATCAGAAAATCCCACAGAATGGGAGATTGGGAGTGACATAGACACATTATTATAAGTAAAATAGGTAAATAATAAGGACCTACTGGATAGCACAGGGAACTCTACTCAATACTTTGTAATTGCCTATATGGGAAAGTAATTTTAAAAAGAGTGGATATATGTAATGTATAACTGATTCACTTGCTGTACTCTTGCAACTAACACAATATTGTAAATCGACTATACTCCAATAAAAAATAGAGGAAAATTCCACATCAAAAAGTGGGAGAATCTCATCCAGATCCTCATCACAAATATGAATCCCCTTTCAACATCTCCAGCTACTCCGGCCACATTTCTGGTGATAGAGAGCCCCTGAGAGGCAGGCAGTGCATGGTCATAGGAAATGCTTATTGGGATTTGGTGATTCCAAGGGCAGATTTGAGTTTCAGCTTTTCTGCTGGGAGACCTTGAGGAAGTTATTTAGCCTCTCTAAATCCTGATATCATTCAAGGAATCTTCCAACTCTGGGATTGAACTCGTGTCTCCTTCATCTCCTGCATTGCAGGAGAATTGTGGGAGGAAATGGCCACCCACCCCAGCATTTCTTGCCTGGAAAAAAAAAAAAGTCCCATGGACAGAGGAGCCTGGAAGGCTACCCAAAGAGAAGCAAAGAGTTGAACACGACTGATTGGAACATGACATGAAGTCCTGATATCTTCATTTGTAAAAGAAATGGAGAAGTACTGTGGTGGTTTTTCTCCATTTTCTTATACCCTATCCATTCTCTATTGCTATATGTCCTACTCCATGCCCTTGAAGGCTGACCCTTCAGAAAGCATCTTCCCTGTCCCTTTGCCTATCAGGGTCCTGTTGGGCTGGACCAGTGAGATGCACCAGCAGGAGGTGGAGGCAGACACAAAGGGAGAGGGCAGAGACTTCTTTTCACTGCTCTGGGCTGCATCCTTCCTTGTTACGGCTCCCTGGTCTCTTGTTAACAGCTCTGCCTCCCACCTGGTCCGTGTAGAGTCCGTTCTTGCTCTGCCTCTTCAGGTCTTGGGGTATTAGAGCTTTCTCTTCCAGAGAAAGGTAGTCTCTGCGAATCTCAGTGTCCCTTGTTAGTTCCACGAATGCTGCTCTTGCCTCTCAGTGAGCCATCCCTTTGTTAAAATGCTTGTACCACCTATGTGGGCTTCCCTGGTGGCTCAGACGGTAAAAAAATCCACCTGCAATGCAGGAGACCTGGGTTCGATCCTTGGGTTGGAAAGATCCCCTGTAGAAGGGAATGGTAACCCATTCCAGAATTCTTGCCTGGAGAATTCCATGGACAGAGGAGCCTGGCACACTACCGTCCATGGGGTCACAAAGAGTTGGACAAACCTGAGCAAATGCCATTTTCACTTTTTTTCACTACCTGCATTGAGTTTCTTGTTTCTGCCAAGTACCTGTCTTAGACCTCTCTCAGATATGTTGCAAAGTTAAGGTGCATACTGTATGATATTAAAGTATTTTATAAATTCTAATAAGTAGTGCAAAGTTTGTTTTCAATTTTAGCGCTCCAAACTACCCATTACTTTTTCATTTGGCTTTATTATTTTAAGCTTAAATTTGCATGGTCCTAAATTCCATTAGTGATGAACTGTGCCTTCATGTTAAAGAGTAAATTTAATCCCTGACAGCTCTTTAGATCCTGGAAAACAGTGGCATTTGAACCCAGACTTTTCTTCTTTGAGTGAATCACTCTGAACTGCTTCAAATGTTATGCACATGACATGGCAGTCAGTTTCCCCTCCATTCTGGGCACTCTTTTGAACACATTTCTGATCAAGATTGCTCTTCTTTCAAGACTTCCCTGGTGGTCTTGACTCAGTGGTTAAGACTCAGCTTCCAATGCAGGGCTCCTGGGTTCAGTCCCTATCCAGGAAAATAAGATCCCACGTGCTGTGCAGCCAAATAATGTTTCAAAAATGATAATAATTTTAAAAAAAAGATCGCCCTTCTTTGACAGTCATGTTCAGAACTTAATTCCACATTTCAGGTATTGTCTCACCATGTTGGAGTTAACCTGGTTTGTTTTCCACAAACCTTTTCTCTTTTGTGCCAGTATTTTCTCTGCCACTTTTTTTTTGTTCTTTTTTAATCTTGTGTGTTTGGCAAAATAATGACTCCCAAAAGATGTCCACATGCTAATCCCTGGAGCCTGTGCGTATGTTACCTTACTTGTTACTTGGGACTTTATAGATGTGATTAAGGGCCGTGAGATGGGCCCAGCATAGTCATGATGATCCTTCAAGAAGATGAGGGAGGTGGAAGAGGAGGTCAAAGTGATGAGATCTGACAGTAAACTTGCTGTTATTGACTGACTGTGAAGATGGAAGAAGGGGCCATTAGCCAAGAGATGTGGGGGCCTTTAGATGCTGGAAAAGGCAAGGAAATCAGTTCCCCACTGTAGCCTCCAGAAAAGAATGACATCCTGCTGATGCCTTAACTTTAGTCCAGTGAGACTCTTGTCAAACTTTTGATCTATAGGCAATAGTATGATTTATTTTGGTTATTTTGAGCCATTAAATTCATGGTGATTTCTTACAGTGGATGAGAAAATGAATGCAGTTTGTGTGGCATGTTGTTCTTGTTTGTTTTTCCTTTTTCCCCTCACCATTCCGGGATGTTGAGAATATCTTCAGTTATGTTGTCGTCATCTAGTGTGTTAGCTCTCTGTGTAAAATTCGTTCACTTACTAATTTGTTCTGCCTGGTAACCATGTTTTTCGTGTAGATATTGATGTCAGGACTCTGATGAAAGTCCAAAGATTTGACATTTAGTACTTTTCTCCCATTTAAACCTTAGAAATTAATCAGCACCATTAATGATCCTACCTAACTGTATCATCAACTAGCTTACTATTCATCTATCTTATCTACTAGACAATCAGGACAGATTTGTTAAATAACCCTTTTCTTAAAAAAAAAAATAATAGAAGTATACTTAGATAAATTGCATCCTCCCCCTGTCCCATCTACTACTTCTATCAAAAATTGGTAATAAAATAAGTTGATGAGAAATTTGGAATGCAATTGAAACAAATTTAAAAATCCAAATACCAATCTCATCATTATGACTATGCTGATAATCCACCTAAGAGGGAAAAATGAGTCATCGTCATAACTTACTTTTCTTCTTTTACATCTTCCATTTCCATGGCTAAAGTGGACTTAAGTCACTTTTATGCCTAGCATCTGTGTGGAAATGTAGGAATCCTGAAAGGGTCAGTCCTTTGGGAACTTGCAGAAACAACTTTTTATTAATGACCATCAAGGAAACAATTAGCTACCTTGTTAATAGTGTAATAGGGGTAACCCTTGACTTGGCTATACTTTGCTTCGGACATTAGTGGTCTTGTGACCCCTTCTAAGCCATTTACACAAACAAGATCTGTGAGATTTGCTCTGTCCTGAATCGTATTTTCTCCTTGCAGAGAAAGCCTTGTAGTGTTTTCTCCTAGGCACTTGGTTGGAATAGGATCCCTATCAATTTGTCTCAGCTTCTGAGTTGGCTTACCATGTCATGTGCATGCATGCTAAGTCACTTCAGTCGTGCTAAGTCACTTCAGTCGTGTCTGACTCTTTGCGATGCTATGGACCATTGCTCCTCTATCTATAGGATTCTCCAGGCAAGAATACTGGAGTGGGTTGCTATGTCTTCCTCCAAAGAATCTTCCTGATCCACAGATGGAACCCACATTTCTTACCTCTCTTGCATTGGCAGGCGGGTTCTTTACCACTAGTGACCTGGGAGGCCTTTACCATGTCATACTGTGAGCCATAAAGTTCTTCTGGTGATAAATAGATAAGCTGCGTCATCAGACCTGTTTATCATTAAATTTAGTTTAATACAGAATATTCAAATTGACTACATGATGCAAATTCATGCTGAAAAGTTTCCGAATTCAGTTAACCAATCCTTAGTGTGTCCCAGGACAAAGACATTTATAAGAAAAGATACATTCATTATTGAAATGAGCAGAACTTCATTTTAGTTTTATTCTAATATTTAGCATCTTCATAGCTAGCTACTTCTTAAAATCCACTAGGGAGAATCTACTAAAGTCATTTATCCAAGATCCTGACATAAGAAAAAGCCATTCTCTTGAAGGTTGTGGGAATGATTGTCCTGCATTTCTGCTGATTCAACTGTAAAGTTACAATGAGTTCATCTCATGCAGTTGAGAAGTGGCCAGTAGTAAGGGACTCCATGCTTGAAAGGTTTAATCGAATTTCCATGCATGTGCAAATTCAGATAAACACAATATAGCTTATGAGAGCCCTTTATTTTTTTAAGTTGCTACCTTCATCTGGTAACAACTGATTACCGTGTACTAACAAGGAGAAACCACCTGCAAACTATATCCTTGTCCTGCGATTGATTCTACTTTAACTGTGCTTGTTCAGGTAGCAAAACCATTAGCTACTTCTTGATCGTTTTTATGATCAGACTTAGCACCTCGTATTGAGCAAGCACTGAGGAATGCATCTTTCCTTAAAAGGTTGATTTATTAGTTTATATGTAAAAGAACACTGGAGGTTATAAAGGTAACAAAGACCTTAAACATTATATTGATTTTCTTTTCCCAGAGCTTTTTTCTTCTTGTTGTATTGCAGGGTAATAAAATTTCACTAGACCCATTGGATCCATAAAATCTGAAGTACAACCACCAACTGATAGAAATGAAATTGTTTGACTGGGGTGATAAGCAAGGACTCAGCTTTGAACTCTAAGCAGTATAAGTCGTTTGCTGGCCTGTAAGGGTGAATTACAGCCTGCTGAGCACTAAAGGACAAGCATGTATTTGCAAGAGCTCCCAATTCAGTCATCACTGAGCAATGCAGTGACCTTTACATGGCCACATCGGCCTCAAAAGAAGACTCTTTAGCTATGTAAAATCAACACCCTGCCTCTCTGATAAAATGTATTTTTTTTTTCATATTTGAATTAATTTGTGGGTATAAGATATTTGATTACAGAGTGAAGAGTAGGATAGGAAAATAAGTTCTGTTTGCAAATCTCAAGTTATATTATCTCTGTAACAATGAGCTTTAAAAAAAAAAAAAAGATGGGGAGCTATAGACTCAGCATAGTACACAGTACTAGCCTGTGCTAGACTAGAATTTTCCAAAGTTCTGCCATGTGTGCAATGCTTACCTGTGCCAACCCTTGACATGTGAACCATCAGTTGATGCTACCTGTATCCCTCTCTAGCCCCAGCCCTCCTTTGCAGCTCCAAGCTCTATGTCCCTCAAGGCCTGAGACACGGCTCTTTCATCACCAGGCATCACAGAGGACATCCTGGGAAAGAGCTCTGTGACCCACCAGGCAAAGTGAAATTTCTGATTTCAGTGGCAAGGGTTTGAGAACAACAAATTAGGGATAAGGTCTACCTTAAAGTTTCCATGTTAGCATTCTTGTGGGCTTAAGTAGAAGGAATTAGTCAGCTAGCAAACTAGTTGGCTAGCAAACATTTTAATTAGTCCAGGCATCTGATCTGGCATCTCAATAGCTGTAATTTAATGGTACCTGTGCATGCTGGGAAGTAAACTCACAGTAAAGAGCTCTTGGTCTGTTTGTGTCCAAAAGGGGGCAATTCTGAAGCCACCGAGGCCTTTGATCAAAGCCATATCCTAGACAAAGAGCTTTCTTCCAAAGGTGCATCTTAACTCATTTATTTTTGGGAATCTGGATTGAAACTGTCTACATTTTTCTACTTATCAAAAACCAAGGTGCCTTCATTGATAAATAACCAGAAACTTGGTTGTTCAGTTTTGCTTTGTTTGAGGTGTTTCATGTTGTTAATTAAGTGCTTTGTTAACCCTCAGCACAATTGAAACCTTCCTGTGCTGGCGAGGTGGGTCTCAGTGTGCTGTGAGTAACAGTTGTAGGTCTCCTACATGGTCCTGTGGATGTGATTGTAGCTCATGCTGCTAGGGCAAGCGGGCCCAGTTGTAGAGCTTTGTAACACAGATTTTATATTTCACGTAGTGCCTGGAAGCTTGTGTTCTGAATGAATATCTGACAATGTCCAAATTAATTTCAGAAACAAAATGTCCTGGAGTCCCGCATTTCTATTGTGTGACTGCTACCCTTGTGTCAGTGAAGTGGGGACATGTCCACACCAAGCAGCCCAGTGCTGTTCATTCTCTCATCAGGCTGGAGTGCTGCTGATGGAAGGCTAATTCTGGGACCACAGTCTAGATCTTGCACATTAGGGGCCCTAAACCATGGAGGACAAACATGATGCCCTTGTGCTGTCCCGTCTTCCTTTAATATCCCTGCCAGTCATCGACTAACGAATTGTTGTTGTTCAGCCACTCAAGTTATGTCCAACTGTTTGTGACCCCATGGACTGCAGCACACCAGGCTTCCCTGTCCGTCAACTCCCAGAGTGTGCTCAAACTCATGTCCATCAAGGTGATGCCATCCAACCCTCTTTTCCTCTGTCATCCCCTTCTCCCTCAACCCTCAGTCTTTCCCAGCATTAGGGTCTTTTCTAATGAGTCCGCACTTTGCATCAGGTGGCCAAAGTATTGGAGCTTCAGCTTCAGCAGCCATCTTTCCAATGAGTATTCAGTGTTGATTTCCTTTAGCACTGAGTGGTTTGATCTCCTTGCAGCCCAAGGGACTCTCAAGAGTCTTCTCCAACACCACAGTTCAAAAGCATCAATTCTTCGGAGCTCAGCTTTCTTTATGGTCCAACTCTCACATCCATACATGACTACTGGAAAAACCATAGCTTTGGCTGTGTGGACCTTTTTCAGCAAAGTAATGTCTCTGCTTTTTAATGTGCTGTTTCAGGTTTGTCATAGCTCTTCTTCTAAGGAGCAAGCAAACAACAGAATGAACCTCAGCTACAACTTCCTGACAGCCACCATCAGTCACTCACTGTTATCAATGCTAGAAGGGACCCAACTGCTTTTTGTCACCCTTGCCCCAGAAGGTCACTTCCGTGACCACTGGGCAGACCTGTCTTTGCTGCCAGGAAAATTAGCCACAACTGTCATGCGGATCAGTGCTGTCATGTGGATCAGGGGACACGTACCACACTTGCAAGCTCGAGCACATTATTTCTCTGCAATAGTGGCCAAATAATTCTCTTGCCACAAAATGCCGATTTCCCTTGTAATTCAGTGCTAAATGCATCTTACCTTAGCCCACAGAAATGACCTAAATGATGCAACACAGCACAGCCAACCCCTGCCAGGCAGACTGCTGGAAATTTGATCACTTATCTTCCTGACTGATGTCTAGCCATGTTTCTATTTCTGCATCAGTCTAGAGCTGTGCCTATCTAAGCCTTTGTTATTGCGCTGATTCCAGGAAGGTGGGGATCAGCCTTTGAATGAAGTAGAATTTAACATCAAACCCATGAAAAATACCCTTGGGTGTTCCAGGGGTCATCAGCTATAAGTCTGTGCACTCTGCAGACAGAATGTAGCTCAGAATACCTGCAGGGCAAGTGGATTCATCCAGAAATCCCACGTCATAATTTTCCCTTATCTTCTGTTCTTTTCTCTCTCAAATTAGGTTGATTTTACAGAAGGAAAGAGAGGAAATTAATGTGACCTTACCCTCTGGCATGTGCCAGGATCTTCAAGAGTCATTTCATCTGATTCATTTGATGACCCTGAGATGTGGACATTATCTCATTTTTCAGATGAAACAACTAAGGTTCACAGAATTTAAGGCATTTACCCATGATTTTCACATTATTGCTTAAATTTATTAATGACATTCAAATTTAGGTTTGAAAAAAATTGTTCAGAAAAATAGATTACTTTTCTGTTTTTAGCAGTTCCTGAGGAAAAGGAAAATCCTTTTACAAAGTTTTTCTTTTCAAAGTGTCATTAAAATCTTCCTTTTGCCCTCATAATCCAAGTGTTAGTGGGTTCTGGCTTATTAAAGAAGATGGGACTTATACCATGACTTTCTACTAACGAACACATTTGAGAGAGTTAAGGTAATTCTCTGGATAATGCAATTAGATAAACTATGAAGGTTACTGAGGAAAGATGCAGATGATTACAGATAGTGTTGTTAGGCAGGGGGATTAGGAACAAGATCATCCTGTTCACACTGGGCCACCCCTCATCTCTCCTGTCCCCACCGCCCTCATCTCTCCTCTTCATGTTGAAAGTCTCAGAAGAGGTGAGAGTTAGATGCATGAAACCTACATGATTACTGGAAGTGCTCTTTTCCCCAGTCTCTCTAATCAAAAATAAATGACATGGTCTAAATTAGGGTACATAGAAGTGGATGCCAACATTTGACCTCACCAAGCCATACTAAGTGGCAAGAGTTCCTTGACTGTACATCCAACTCCCGTTTAGTATGACTTTTTAGAAATTGGCAGAATTCAACCCCTGAGCTTGAATGACATATCAAAGCATTGTTAATCCCAAGCATTTTTTCTTTGTTCACGTCACTCTTTAAGGAATCATTTTCACTTGCCTGTTCATGATTTTATGGCATGTAAGTGACAAGCACTCCCTGTAACATGTTGTGGGAGGGCACCCACTAAAAGAGACTTCAAGCTGAATGACATTGGATGTGAAATGCAACCTTTCCTGCCAAGCTGTGTGATATTTAGCATGCCTTGACATATGCTAAACTACAAAATTTTGAAATAATTAGAATTCCCTTGGGAATGTTACATAGAATATGTGGGTCAGAATTCTCTTATGATTCGTTAAAAAGTCTAAAATACTTTCTACAATTTCAAATCAATGTTTTATCTGAACTCTGCCAAATGGATTTGACATATTGAACATGATCTTATAATCATAAATAATGCTTTAACTATTGGGAGAGATTGAAAGCAGGAGGAGAAGGGGATGACAGAGGACTAGATGGTTGGATGGCATCACCGATTCAATGGACATGAATTTGAGCAAGCTCCAGGAGATGGTGAAGGACAGGGAAGCCTGGCATGCTGCAGTCCTTGGGGTTGCAAAGACTTGGACATGACTGAGCAACTGAACAACAACGATTGGGAGAGTCATTTATGGTAGATGTTCCAAATGCATGCTGTCTATTGAAGACAAATGATAATAGTTTAATAATGAGGATAATAGTGTCTTGAAACATCTAAAAATAAAAGAATTAGTGAGAATAGGTAATGGGGGTCATATATATATATAGTATTTTTCCTGCCAAAGGAATACTAGGCACATTTATTGTCATTCATATCTAGAAAGGCATTAGTAATTTGTTACTTTTTCTATGGTGAGTTTTTCAAATAATTTATTGAGGTTTGGGGCTGTGTTCAAAAGGTCATGTATTTTATTTTTTCTTTTAGACTAGTATTTATTTATTTGGCTTGTCCATGGCAGTTGTATTCTCCATGCTTGTTTTATATATATTATATAATTGAAATTTTTGCACCTACATCATTAACTCTTAACAGACCCTGGGGAAAGAACATGCCTGCATTCATGGAAAGAAGGAAAGAAAGAAGGAAGGAAGGAAGGGAAGGGAGAAAGAAAACATTATTTTAGTTCTTGCAACTCCATGGAAATTGCTGTTTTCAAAGCATTGATAACCTTCATCTTCCAAAACTGTGTGTCATATCTTTTTGTCTTTAAGCAGAATTCAAGCCAGGGGATTGTTATACCTTTATTGATAGCAAGTATCTTGCCTTTCTCTCTTCCTTTCTTCCTTCTTTGCTTCCTTCCTCCCTCCCTCCCTCCCTTCTGAGACACCACGCCCTTCTGTATTTTTCCTACCGTACCAAGCATCCCTTCCAGTATCACTTTCTTGAAGCTTCTTCTGCTTCTGACTTCTGTATTGTCGAGTGCCCAGGCTTTTCTCCATCTGCACTCATCCCTTGCATCCATGCTAGCTAAGTTGCTTCAGTTGTGTCCGACTCCTTGTGACCCCATGGACTGTAGCCCGCCAGATTCCTTCGTCCATGAGATTTCCCAGGCACGAATACTGGAGAGGGTTGCCATACCCTCCTTCAGGGAATCTTTCAAACCAGGGATCTAATTGCATCTCATTATGTCTCCTGTATTGGCAGGCAAGTTAACCTGCCAATGCAGGAGACTTGGGTTCCATCCCTGGTCAGAGAAGATCCCTCATGCCAGGAAGCAACTAAGCCCAAGAGCCACAACTACTGAAGCCTGTTCTCCTAGAGCCCATGCTCCACAAGAGAAGCCACCACAATGAGAATCCCATGTGCTGCAACAAAGACCCAGCGCAGCCAAAAATGGGAAGAATAAATAAATAAATAAATAGATTAAATTCTTGTCACTTGCCCATCTAGAGTGAACTGGAACCTCTGTTCCACATCCTGATGAGTTTCAGCCTCAGGAAGCAGGCTGACAGTGTGACCACTTTTTAAAACATTCCTGGTAAAACACATGATTAATGAGGGCAGGAAATTTATTCCCTGCTGTATCCCCTGAAACAGAATATTGTCAGACACATTAAATAGTGGCTGTATGGTGAGTGAAAGAATACAATAATGATTGCCATTAAATAAAAATCAAACAAAATCAAGTCACATGCAAGGAAAATAAAAGTCAGAGTGCCAAAATTTTTACTTCATCTGGTGATTTGTTATTGTTACATCATTCCTGTCACCTGTCTGGTTTTATCTTTTTTAGGGAGTTGAATTTCCAGTATTTCTGTGGTGTGTTTATTCTTCTTTGAGACGTGCACTTTCTTCCTTGTCCCAGTCACATCCCAGATGTCACGGGCCCTGTCCTCTGCTACTGACAGCCCAGAGTGTCAGGGTTCCTGTGGCTGTGATTTTAGAAATAGCAACCAACTGCTCTAACCCAAAGAGATGAAGTCCTTAGAAGATCATGGACCTGTCAGCTTCATTTGAACAGCAGCTTCCCAAATATCCTCAAGTTGAGCTTGGAATACATGGAGTGGTGTTAGTTTTATACATCCAGCTTCATTTTGCCTTGAAGTCTTTTTTCCTCATCCTTCTAGATCCTGAGTGCTTTCCACTTAATCTAGTTCCTTGTCTTGACACTGAGATCCTGACAGTCTTGCTTCCAGTCAGCCTTCTCTGGGCAACTAGACCTACACTTTTCTCTAAGCCTTGTCACTGCTTGGAGCTTGGATCTCTCAAACTACTCATTTCTCACTTCCCTACTCTGTCTAACACCCTTGGATTTTGTTTTCTTACTCATACACAGCCTAGGTGGAACTGGATGTTTCTCCCCTCCCTGGAATTTGTCTGCAGTGCATTATATTTTTCCCCAGGAAATACATATATCAGTCTTCAGTCTGAGTTCCATACATCAGCATTGGTCAGTTCTTTTCAACTATTCGTTCCTCCCAAAGACCTGCTTTCTATTCCTTGCATCCTGGTCTTTGCAGTTATGCCTTGGTATAGAGCCCATCCTGCAGAACACATCTGACACTGATCCCTAAGCTTTCGAAGGACATGTGTTAATGCCCATAATCTGTTTCTCCCTTGAGTGTGTGCATGCTAAGTCACTTCACTCGTTTCTGACTCTTTGTGACCCTATGGACTGTAGCCTGCCAGGCTCCTCTGTTCGTGGGATTCTCCAGGCAAGAATCCTGGATTGGATTGGCATGCCCCCTCCAGGGGATCTTCCCAACCCAAGGTCTGAACCTGCATCTCTCAAGTCTCCTTCATTCGCACACAGGTTCTCTACCACTAGTGCCATCTGGGAAGCCTGATTCTCCTTTACTAATGCAAAATTATCTTTCTCTTTGTCTTCCTGAAACAAATTCCTTCCTTAATAGCGAATGTTGTATTGCTTTCTTTAAAAAAAAAAAACAAACAAAATCTTTTGAGATGGAAGCTCTTTTTGAAAAAAATAAATCTTCTGATTTTACATTTGTCAGTATTTTAAATAATAATGATAACTAATTTTTTAAAGGTTTTTTTTTATGTATTAGAGAAAGGGTTGTGCATAATCAAACTTTTAATAGCCCTCAGAGATAGGTTTTGTGATTATCCTTACTTTCCTGATGATGAAGTGGGTTCAAGAAGGTTAAGTAGTTGGTCTGCAGTCACACTATCTATTAACTGACAGAACTGGTTGTGGAGTTCAAACCACTGTCTTCAAGAATCAAGTGGAATGACTACATTATCCTTTCTTTCCTTGTACAGCAAGGACAAGTGCTGAATCCAGTTTAAGCCACTGAATTCATACACACAAAAATTCTGAGGTGAACAGGGAGGGCATGCATTTATTAAGCAACTGACTATGGATGGAGCTCAATATTTTAGGGAGAAATAAATGAAACCAACTGTCTCTGGAGCATCTTTTGTAAGGCCCATGCTCTAAAGATAACTCTTTTTCAATTCAAGGACCACAAAGTATATCATTTTCTTCTTGAGTGAGCTAATTAACTAAACACTTTGCATAAGGAAATAGCTAAGGAGAGGACTGTCCCTCCACTCCATTTCAATAAAGTTGTCAAAAGAAAGGGGTCCAAAATAAAGACATTGCAGGTTTCTTTTATCCTGCTTTTCAAATGTTTAGTCCAGACATAGAAATGCTTCCAAATAACTTGAGAGATAACCCTAGTAAATTACATGGAGTAGAGATGGATGTTTAAAGAGGCCACAAAGAGATAGATAGAGACATTCCTACTGATTCTCTAGTCTGGAGCTACAGCACCTTTATACAGGTCTCCTGAACTCTCAGGAACCTACTTCTTCTCTGTCTTCTGGTTGCTTTTTCTTTCAGTTTTGGCCAGTGATTATTGAAAGCGCAGTGTTCATCTCTGTGTGAATGCATGCTTAGTTCTGTCCGACTCTGTAGCCCTTTGGGCTGTAGCCTGCCAGGCTCCTCTGTCTGTGGGATTTTTCAGGCAAGAATATTGCAGTGGGTTGCCATTTCTTTCTCCAGGGGTCTTCCCAACACAGGGATCAAACCCATGTCTCCTGTGTCTCTTGCATTGCAGGTGGATTCTTTGCCCACTGAACCATCTCATCTCTGTGTTCAATCAACTAAAACAGGACAGCTTTTCAAGTGTTTTAAAATTCAGTGCAAGTTATTGTCTGACTTTGTGGTTTCTAAGATTATATACCATGCCAAATTGTGGTTTTATTGACGAATGAGAGCATTTATCTGACATGAGCAAGAATTAGCTTCAGAGGAGGTGGAAATAACTTACTGGATGGCAAGTGGCTGGTGTTCTGCTGTTGCTTTGAGCTTATGAAAGCTGAGAGTTTCTGTAGCGAACATATATAATCCTAGGAGTAGCAAGAGTTTAGGCTCTTATAAACTAAGTCCTCTTTTGAAACATTCAAATGAACAGCTTCAGAGAAGAGCAACCTATAAAAAGAGAATTCTGGTGAAAAGAGGGCCTGCTGGAAATAGGAGGAAGGCAGTGAGGGAAGGAAAGATGAGGGGTTCCCCAGTAATCAACAAGCTTCACAGCCAGGTCAGCTTCTTGTTAAATCATGGGTGCATTTCCACTCCATTGATACGTGGCTGCTTGAGACTGCTGTCTTCAAAATGCCTTGGGGAAGAAATTCTATCTATACTTACTGTATTCAAGTGCCTGTCTTTCTTCTGGAATGCATGCACGCTCGGTCTCTCAGTCGTGTCTGACTCTTTGTGACCCCATGGACTGTAGCCGGCCAAGCTCATCTGTCCGTGGGGATTCTCCAGGTAAGGATTCTGGAGTGGGTTTCCATTTCCTTCTCCAGGAGATCTTACCAACCCAGGGATTCAACCTGTGCCTCCTGCATTCGCAGACGGATTCATTGCCACTGAACTACCTGGGGAGCTCTTATCTTTTTTCTAGAAACATAATTCCAAATATGCTTGGTCTTCAAGGGTAATTTAGTCAATATATACTCAGTGTCTTAATTTCATTTGCTCCACTCTGAATGGACCATGCTGGCCATTGCTGCCACCTACTGACCTACTGGGCTGCATGTTTTGCCCCAAGTGGAGAAAAGAAATGTCATTTCTAAGCCAATGCCTAAATTCACAGCAGCTCCAGTTAAGTATATTACCACCTTTATTTGCAACTGGGAGGGTTTCTCTAGGAATACTATTCTGTCAGGTGTTAGATACAATAATAATAGTTGGCAGGCCAGACTGGAGGGTTGAAGGTTCCAATAAATTACTGTGAGGAAAGCAATTTGACATCTTTTCATCCTTTGATGAAAGCTAAATGTGAAATCTAGGTGTAAACATCTAAAAAATTGAAAGTCACACATGGAGGGGAGACCTGGGAGTATGGCAGAAATCATTGCTCAGAGATGGGATGACTAGCAGAGGTCCTATGATTAAACAACAGTATTTCTGCCTGAGATTAATGCATCTGCAGACCTTCTTGGCCTTATTCCTGGATTGTATCAATTTAGCAAGGACATTTACACAAATGGCTTCTGCAGTCTAACTGATATTGGGCTGGGTACATTGGTTCAAGAATTCAATTTCTTTTGTTTGGAAATATGTACACTGCTGGGGAAGTTAGGCAGCCTCTCTCTGGCTTCCTTGCATGCATGCATGCTGTGTCACTTCAGTTGTGTCCGACTCTGTGACCTCTTGTACCATAGCCTGCAAGGCTCCTCTGTCCATGGAATTCTCCAGGCAAGAATACTGGAGTGTGCTGCCATGTCCTCCTCCAGGAGACCTTCTCAACCCAGGGATCGAAACCTGCATCTCCTGCATTGCAGGCAGATTCTTTACCGCTGAGCCACTTGTGAAGCCCTTGTCTTTCTGTACCTCTTCCTTAATAAACATACTCATGCTCCCCTCATCTCATGAAATAAACTTTCCCCAAACTTTGTGGCTTAAAGTAACCACAGTTTTACAGTTTGGCAGGGCCAACTCATGTATGTGTCAGCCAGGATGGCATTACTGGGCCAAGAGGTGCCATCCCAGGTTACTGGGTTGGCATGGCTGGGAAGTTGGCTGTGGCTGCTGGCTTAGTTTTCAGCTGAGGCTGTTGGTTGGGAGCCTCAGTGCTCTTTACCTGGCCCCTGTTCAGGGCTGGCTTGGGTTTCTTGAAGCGCAAAGGGGAGAGATGCCAGGATTTTTTAAGGTCCAGACTCTAAACTGGCACAGCATGACTTCCAAAGCATTCTTTGGTTAAAGCAGGACAGATTCAAGGGAGGGAACCCGACAAGGGCATGAATGTCAGCAGGCATGGTTCACAGTAATTGCTTTAAGCTAAGGTCCACCATACAAAGACTGCAAAACATTTTTTCATTGTTTTTTGGTTATCATCTACAAATTTATTTTTTCATTGTTTTTTGTTGTCATCTAAGAACCCATGGATATTTTCACCCTGCTTATTTAACTTATATGCAGACTACATCATGAGAAATGCTGGACTGGATGAAGCAGAAGCGGGAATCAAGATTGCCAGGAGAAATATCAATAACCTCGATATGCAGATGACACCACCCTTATGGGAAGAAGGCAATGGCAACCCACTCCAGTACTTTTGCCTGGCAAATCCCATGGATGGAGGAGCTTGGTAGGCTACAGTCCATGGGGTCGTGAAGAGTTGGACACAACTGAGCTACTTCACTTTCATTTTTCACTTTCATGCACTGGAGAAGGAAATGGTAACTCACTCCAGTTTTCTTGCCTGGAGAATCCTGGGGACAGAGGAGCCTGGTGGGCTGCCGTCTATGGGGTCACAGAGTCAGACATGACTGAAGTGACTTAGCAGCAGCCACCCTTATGGCAGAAAGTGAAGAAGAACTACAGAGCCTCTTGATGAAAGTGAAAGAGGAGAGTGAAAAAGTTGGGTTAAAACTCAACGTTCAGAAAACCAAGATCATGGCATCTGGTCCCATCACTTCATGGGAAATAGATGGGGAAACAGTGGAAACATTGACAGGCTTTATTTTGGGGGGCTCCAAAATCACAGCAGATGGTGATTGCAACCATGAAATTAAAAAACACTTCCTCCTTGGAAGAAAAATTATGACCAACCTAGATAGCATATTAAAAAGCAGAGACATTACATTGCCAACAAAGGTCCATCAAGTCAAGGTTATGGTTTTCCAGTAGCCATGTATGGATGTGAGAGATGAACCATAAAGAAAGCTGAGCTCCGAAGAACTGATGCTTTTGAACTGTGGTGTTTTAGAAGACTCTTGAGAGTCCCTTAGACTGCAAGGAGATCCAACCAGTCCATCCTAAAGGAAATCAACCCTGAATATTCATTGGAAAGACTGATGCTGAAACTGAAG
The DNA here is from genome assembly GCF_023699985.2 of Odocoileus virginianus. Classification (NCBI taxonomy): domain Eukaryota; kingdom Metazoa; phylum Chordata; class Mammalia; order Artiodactyla; family Cervidae; genus Odocoileus; species Odocoileus virginianus. Next base: position 52,842,037 of record NC_069675.1, on the reverse strand, counting down.
CTCCAATACTTTGGCTACCTGATTTGAAGGGCTGACTCAATTGCAAAAGACCTTGATGCTGGGAAAGATTAAAGGCAGGAGGAAAAGGGGACGACAGAGAATGAGATGGTTGGCCGACATCATCGACTCAATGGACTTGAGTTTGAGCAAGCTCTGGGAGATGGTGAAGGACAGGGAAAGCCTGTGTGCTGCTGTCCATGGGGCCCCAAAGAGTCACACATGATGGAGTGACTGAACAACACCAGCAAGAGAAACCACAACAGAAACAAACTAGGAAGCAAGAGTAATGAACAGAAACATACCAGGTGTCAGATATGTTGGTATTTTTATTCTGTGGGTGTTTTCAAGAGCAAGAGTGACCACACACACACACACACAAAGAGTGACCACAGGATACTTTGTTCTTATTTCTGGAATGCACAACTCTTTGTTTTAGGTGCTTTAACTTGCATATTTTTCACAGCATAGGCTAATAGTACTCAAACATGCACACACCCTTACTCTAAGTGCAAATGAAGGAATACATATTGGATATGCTGGGGTTAGGTTACACATGGTGTAAACTCTGGGGGTGCCTAGTTTAATATGGTAGTTTATTCCAAGGATAGCAATAAAGAGCCTTGTAATTTTTTATTGCATGGAGGGTATCCATTTAGGGAAGTGGATCTTCAGGTTTTGTTTCCAAAATAGATGGCATATTTTCAGTGCTCATTGAAAGAAACAAGGGAAAGTGGGTGAGAGGGTGCGATGGCAGCCCTTGCTATTTATAGTGGTGATATTGTTAGTGTTCACCCCACAGAGAACTGAATCACATCTAAGCCCGTAATTTCCATATCTTTGGAAAGCTTTTAGCTCCTCACTGCCTGTTGGCATGGTAACATGACAAGAGTTATGATGTCAAAACCATATGAACTCATGATTGATCTAAAATTATTTGGGAAACTTTCCCGTTTCAAATTTCCATTGAGAGGGAGAGAACAAGAAGCCACATGGCAGCTTCTTTTGATTTAATCAAAAGAGAAAAAAATAATCTTTTTTTTTAATTGTCCTGAAATAAATTCTCTGTTTTCCTTTCCATGCAATGCTAAAAGATTACTGTCCTTCTGATGTTTTTGGCACTTTTTCCCCAAATTCAGATATTTTAATCTCTCTTTTTAAGTCCCTTTTTTTCTCTACTGATTGAAATCACTGGTTGATGTTAGCTCTCTCTTTAGGCAGCATTTGCCAAGGAGGGTAGGCTTACAGGGTGGTGGATGTCCTCAAATTTGCAGGTGTCTCCTGAAGTGACAGTGGCCTTGAGTAAATGATGAAATTTGGCAGAAAGATAGGCAGATACTAAGTAGTATGCTCTTTTGGGTATTTGCAAGCGGTAGGCATTGCTATCACTTCCATGTAGAAGAGCAAACACAAGCATCACAAAGATGAAATAAGTTGTTTAAAGCCAGACAGAAAATGACAGAAAATGACAGAATCGAGATTTACTGGGGGAAAAAAAAAAGAAAACTGAACTGGTTAATGAAAGAAGTAGGATGTATCAGGTGAAAATAAGTAAAAATTAATCATCTTTTTCAATAGTCTTGTATGGATGTGAGAGTTGGACCATAAACAAGGCTGAGTGCCAAAGAATTGATACATTCAAATAGTAGTGCTGCAGAAGACTCTTGAGAGTCCCTTGGATGGCAGGGAGATCAAACCAATAAATCCTAAAGGAAATCAACTCTGAATATTCATTGGACGGACTGATGCTAAAACTGAAGCTCCAATACTTTGGCCACTTGATGCAAAGAGCCAACTCAGAAAACACCTTAATGCTGGAAAACATTGAAGGCAGGAGGAGAAGGGGATGACAGAGGATGAGATAGTTGGATGGCATCACCAATTCAATGGACATGAGTTTGAGCAAACTCTGGGACATAGTGAAGGACAGGGAAGCCTGCTGTGCTACAGTTCAGTGGGTCACAAAGAGTTGAGCATGATTTAGTGACTAAACAGTAACAGCAAAATAATCTTTTATTACTCTGGTAAAACCTGATTTCTTTATTTTACTCTCCGTTTACTAATCTGTAAATGGGAATAATCATAGAAACCTGCCTGTGATGATAAAGTATAAGAAGTTGAGCTAAAGATAAAGCCCAATCCTTCCGTGAAAAAGATCAAATGATGACTGCCCTGCAGAAGCAAATAGATTTATGTGGAATTTTCAAAGATGGAAGGATCAACACATCTTATTTAGGGTGCCACTTTCTTTGTGACTTAAGACAGAGGACTTGACCATAATACTGGACCTTGGCATGTCTATTTCTGCTGCCAAAATAAATTCTTACCTATAATCAAATCTCAAACTGACCACACTTAAATTCTTGACCTTCAACCTTCTCTATCATTTCCCTGCAGAATCCATAGCCAAAGGAGAGTTTAAAGTTGGAGGGAGTTCAGCTTTTTATTTTTGTGTGAGTAATGCTCATTTGACTCACAGTCACCTGTATTTTTGAGCAGATTTTAAAGGACCACTATGTGTCAGGCACTCTTTTAATCAAAAGCTGAACAAAGTGGACAAAAGTCCCTGTTGTTGTTGTTGTCAGTCACTAAGCCATGTCTGACTCTTTGTGACCGCATGGACTGCAGCATGCCAGGCTTTCCTATCCTTCACTCTCCCTTGGAATTTGCTCAAACTCATGTCCATTGAGTCGGTGATGCTATCCAATCATCTCATCCTCTGTTGCCCCCTTTTCCTCCTGCCCTCAATCTCTCCCAGCATCAGGGTCTTTTCCAATAAGTCGATTCTTTGCATCAGGTGGCCAAAGTATTGGAGCTTCCATTTCAGTATCAGTCCTTCCAATGAATATTCAGGGTTGATTTCCTTTAGGATTAACTGGTTTGATTTCCTTGTAGTGCAGGGGACTCTTTAGAGTCTTCACCAGCACCACAGTTCGAAATCATCAAGCATCAATTCCCTATTGTTGGAAGCTTCTATTTTAGTGTGGAAAGTAGATAATGAAAATATAAAGAAGTAAAATGTATGCAATATTATTGAGTAAAAATACTAAAGAGAAGAAACTAAACCAGTAAGGAGTCAAATAGGCAAATGAGGCATCAGGACTGAGGTTGAGATTTGATCAGGTAGCTTCAAAGGGCATTCCAGGAGTGACTTTGCAGGCAGAGCTCTGAAGAAGGAGCATCATGCCACAGAGGGAATAGGAAGTGCAAAGGCCCTGGGGCTCAAGGTGTTCAGCAGCAGCAAGCAGGCCAGAGAGCTTGGATCAGAAGGAATGAGGAGAAAGGTATGGGGGAGGTCTTATTTTCTGTCCTTAGAACACTCGTTATGAGGTAGAGAGCACACACATACATCATCTGAAACAAGAAGAGACTATGAATAACCAAAAAAGGTAACAAAAGGAGTTTGAGTTTGACCCAGGCTGGGGACTCCAGTCCTGGTGTCATCAATCTCTTAGAGCTTGGTCTTCAGATCTTCTCAACTGGAATCATTCTGAGTTACTTTATCATTGTTCAGTCTTCAGGTCTATGAGAGGAAAACTCTGCAGCCCTTTATCAGCTGTGAGCATGTTTGTAAAAAGTAATTCCATAGAACTGCAATGAATGTGCATCTCTTGTAGAGCAAGGGTTTTTGCTTGCTTCTTCTTGCTAAAGTACCGCAAGGAATTGAACAAGAGATGGGTGGTGATTGAGGAAGAATTAAGTGCAAACAGCTGTACCCTAGAATCGAATCACCGTCTGATGTGCACAATTTCACGCCTCAGAGTGCCCCTTCCTCCTTGTTGAGATGTGAGTCCATGGCATCTCTCCACTCATGATAGCCTCCCCTTGCTCTGGCTGGTGGCACAAGTGCTTCCTTCGGGCCTTTCCATCAAAGCAAGTTCAAGAGCTGCTTTGCCAGTGGATTAACACTTTCAGGCAAGACTTGGCTGTGTCTTCTGCACATTTCAGATTTTATAAGCATTAAGTGCTTTTGTATCCAGCACAGTGCCAACATTAGTCACTTTTACCTTACAGTGGCCCTTAGAAGTAGCGTACCTCCAGTTCATAGATGGTCACGTTTTGAGAGGTTTAGTAAATTCTTTCAAAAGGTGAAATATACTGTGAAAGAGCCTGCTGTTCCTGGGTGTGGGAAGGTGCTTGTAGCTATGGAGGATTTGCTCACTTCATCCACCCCTTGGGGGACAGAAGGGCAGACACCCTTGCCCTCTTGAAGGAAAAGCCTTAAATTGATGGTTCTGTGCTGCATTCAGTACCGTCTGGCTTCCTGTCTTACACTGTGACCAGACTGTCTCTTAAATATGAGCTCGTTCTCATGGTTACACACTGTATCCTCCGCTGACCCCCTGTAGACACGTCAGCTCTTCTTTCTGCCCTGTGCTTTTGGCTCTCTAATGCATGCAGTAGAGACCTTGGCACATCAGTGCTCTAAATACATTTAAAGCAATGTTTTCCAGAATTTTATTACAAGAAAGCTCTGATTAAATAATTGGGGGGCGAGTGTGTGCTGAGTTGCTTCAGTTGTGTCTGACTCTTTGCAGCTCTATGGACTGTAGCCCGCCAGGCTCCTCTGTCCATGGGATTCTCCAGGCAAGAATACTGGAGTGGGTGGCCATGCCGTCCTCCGGGAGATCTTCCGGACCCAGGGATCGAGCACCAGTCTACTGTGTCTCCTGCATTGCAGGCAGATTCTTTATCACTGAACCACTGGGAAGCCTGAATGAGGGTGACTTATCTCTAATTTATTTGAATCCATAAATGCATGAGTGACATGCATGCAGTCGCATAGACACCCCACTTCTTACTCTGCTTTGATTTGAGTGATGGAATTATCATGTAGATCTAGGGGCAGCTGTTCACTTCAAGGGACATTTGGCAATGTCAGGAAACATTTTTGGTTCTCAAAATTGAGGGGGGTGAAGCACTCCTGGCATCTGGTGGGTGGAGGCCAGGGATGCTGCTAAACACCCTGCAATGGATAAGACATCCCCCACAATAAGATTATTCAGGCCAAATGTCAATAGGACCCATCTAGGCATGTCTATTTTTAACATTGTCATCTTTACGAGAAACTTGGATTTAGAACCATTCTGTCCTCATAGAAAATTAACATCCAAAATGTTCTCTTTTTTAAAAAAAAAAACTATGTGCAGTACCGATAATAATGATACAAACAGACTAATACCTGTTGGGGGAAAATGTAGGTTTTACTCTGTAGGAAACCTAGAGTGTAACCCTCTATAAAAATCTTAAAATTACTTTTGTTTACTTGGTTATTTTTCTTTCCTTTTTTCTTTTTAATTTTCTGTAATTTCCGACTCAATAAGCTTTGCCAATCTGCAATGTGAAACATTATCTGGTCAGAACAAATTGTGTCCTTCTCAGCTCTGATTCTGCTTATCTACAAGTCTTTACTGGGCACCTGTCAGGTTCTCAGCCTTGGTGAGTGCAGGGGAGAGAGAGGGTTAATGCTTGGGGGTATAATTACCTCAGAGAGAGGATATAATTTCCTCAGCTGAAATTATAGTGAAAGGCGGCAGCAGGTGATTCAGGCCCTAAACTAAAGAATGCAAAATCCCCTCTGATTCCTTGTTCCCCACGAACAAACCTTCATTGAAGTTTGTGTTGGGTAATATATATACTGCTGAGACTCATTTTTGTTTCTTCTGGAAGAAAAGGATTATTTTCATTTCAGGGAATTTATTTGTGTTCATTTCTTTCATTTTTACAGAAGTATAGTTGATTTACAAAGTTGTGTTTGTTCCAAGTGTTACAGCAAAGTAATTTGGTTATACATATGTCTGTATGTATCCATGTTCTTTTTTATTCTTTTCCATTATAGTTTATAACAAGGTATTGAATATAGTTCCTTGTTCTATACAGTAAATCCTTGTTGTTTATCTATTTTATGTGTAGTAGTGTGCATCCGTTAATCCCCTAATCCCAATTTATCCCTCCCCAGTTTTCCTTTGGTGACCATTAGTTTCTTTTCTATGTCTGTGGGTCTATTTCTGTTTTATATATGTTTATTTGTATATTTTTTTCACATTCCACATAATAAGCAATATCATATGATATTTCTTTCTCTTACTTCACTTAGTATGATAATCTCTAGGTCCATCCATGTTGCTATAATGTATTCATTTCTTAGTGCTGATGCTAAGGTAGCCAGACCATACATTTTGAACATATATTTGTCTTGCTTAGATTTCTTGAGTCAAGGAAGGTGAAGGAGCCCTGACATAATTATTTGTCAGGCTATCCCTGACTTCCAGGTATCTGTGACCCTTCCCATTTCCTTTGTTGGGATTGGGGATCCGCCAGTGACTTGAGATTTAAGCCTAGTTCATCTGTCACTTCTGAGGGTCAGAAGTTTGCGTATGAGCTTTGTTGGGAGAACTGAATTGTTCTCTGGCAGTGGATCCTATATTGCAATGAGTATCATCAAGGGAGACTACCCGCTATCCTCATCAGTTGTTCTGAGGCTCAAGCCATCCAAAGCATTAATAACTATGTACCTTCATGTTGGGGGCTTCCCCGATGGATGGTGCTAGTGGTAAGGAACCCACTTGCCAATGCAGGAGACAGAAGAGCTGTGAGTTCGATCCCTGGATTGGGAAGATCCTCTGGAGGAGGGCATGGCAACCCATTCCAGTATTCTTGCCTGGAGAATTCCATGGACAGAGGAGCCTGGAGGTCTACAGTCCATGGCGTTGCACAGAGTTGGACATGACTGAAGTGACTTAGCACATGAACACACCTTCATTTTTTGGCTCAGTGCAACAAGCAATCCGATATGAGTCTAATAAGGTTTAAGTGGGATGTGAGGGAAGACATGAGTTGGTTTCAGATCTGTGCATCTGCTCCCAGGTCTTGCCTGCCCAGTAGATTATAAGTGCTGGAGGAGTCAGCAGCTACTCTTGAGGGTGAGTTGGAGAAATGTCACTAGGTTTTTCTTGTGGGAAAGTGCACTTAATTTTGGTGTCTCCATTCTTCATCTGTTCATGGTGGCTCATTATCACTTCTTTCTCTCTATCTTCTTTTTGTCCATGGGACTATTTTAGAGAGTTTTAATGTTTTCCTGAGAGCAAGGACAAGCTGTTCTTGAGAGCTTTGGGAAGGAGGTTGGCTACTAATCAGTGTGCACTGTATAAAAAGTGGAGAGGAAGGCAGGACTGGGGACCAGGACCTCTTTAGGAGGCCGCTGCAGTAGTCCAGGTGAGAGGCAATGGTGACCAACACTGCAGTGAAGGAATGGAGAAGCATGGATGGAATTGAGTGAGGCTTAGATGGTAGAACTAAGAGGGTATCAAAGACACACAGCTGGACATTAACTAAATCTTTTGATTTTATTCGGCAGCTGACAGTGGGGAAAGCACTGCCCTCCATTCCTACTTGTGCAGCGATGACTGGGTGTTTATATGAGGGAGAGGGAGTGGCGGGCTCCTGAGCAAATTTAAGGACCTGAATGTGGTTTGATCCATGTGAGACCATCTGGATGTGCTAACTGGTGGCTGTCAAAGTTGGACTTCCCTTGTGGCTCAGCTTGTAAAGAATCTGCCTGCAATACAGGATTCTGAGATTTGATCCCTGGATTGGGAAGATCCCAAAGATACGCTTTTATCCTTGCAGAGGCTGGAAGACTGGGCCCCATCTTCGGATATAGCTTGTTTGGGCAGCCCTTAGTTTTCTTAGGCAGGTGTTTGAAGGGGGGTAGAGTCATCCTAAGGATGCAGTCTTAAACTGTTCTCAGACTGCTTTTGTGTTTGTTCACGTCTTTATAGGCTGAAGTTGAAGCTTTGGTGTGTGGAGAAGAGGGCTCAGAGGAGACTGGCTGGAATTTGGTAAAGGCGAGACTCTTGTCAAAGGTTTTCCACAATATACTGTTGTATATTACAGGCAGTGGGGGAAAACGAAGAGGCAGGAGTGACTCTTTGTTTCCCATGAAGCAGCTGAACCCAGGGGAGGGGTGTTATCATTCAGTGATAACAGAGAAAATAAAAAGAGGCCAAGACTGATAGAGAAAGGTAAAGAACTCACTTCTGAACATGACAAGGCTGAACACCTAGAGGTTAGTGCCAAGAGAAGGCGGGTTTGCAGATTTTAAGTCTCAGGCTCAGCAGAGGTGTCCTGGCTAGAGACATTTCCCTATAAATAGGAACTGAAGGTATGCAAGTGGGTTGCTGCAGCCTGGTAATATATGTAGAATCAAAGAAAAAGACCTGAGACTCATAATCTTCTACTAACGATAAGAGCTAATGTTTACTGGGCAGTTCCAGACATCATTTTAAAACACTCTGTCTGTTTTCTCATTTAATATTCCCCAAATAGGAATTTTTTGTCGCTATATTCATTTGACATATGAAAGTTAAATAATTTGCTCAAGGTGAGACATTTTGTACATGGTCAAGCTTATTGGTCTGAACCCAGGGAATCCATCTCTAGATTCTTGTCACTTACTGATTATTGATTATTCTATGATAAATCCCTGATGATCATGGATGAAAGCACTGTCTCTAGAAGAACTGTGATAAAGTGGACGAGTGGGCTGTCAGAGCATCTTCATGATGTCCAAATGCAGGACTAAACACTATCTGGATGGTTACTTGGGTCTCTCACATTGCAGGAAGAACCTTTACTGCCTGGGGCATTAGGGAAGCCCTGCTTGCTTTGCAGAAGCTCATATTTTGGAGTAAACTTAATACTTGGACTTCCCTGGTGGCTCAGATGGTAAAGAATCTGCCCACAATGTGAGAGAACCAGGTTCGAGCCCTTGGTTGGGAAGATTCCCTGAGAAGGGAAGGGCAACCTGTTCCAGTATTCTTGCCTGGGAAATCCCATGGACAGAGGAGTCTGGCAGGTTATAGTCCATGGGGTCGAAAAAAGTCAGACATACTGAGTGGCTAACATTTTCACTTTCCAAACTTAATATCTAAAATTTTTTGGCTCTCCTCTTCCTGGAAAAACAGAATGTCAGAATTGGAGGGGATCTTTGAAATTATTTAATTCTGTTAATTTATTTACAACTATCTAATTACAGAAAGCATTTGAAATGGCTTATAATGAAACTGACAGAGAAGGCAATAGCACCCCACTCCAGTACTCTTGCCTGGAAAATTCTGTGGTTGGAGGAGCCTGGTAGGCTGCAGTCCATGGGGTCACTAAGAGTTGGGCACGACTAAGCGACATCTTTCACTTTTCACTTTAACTCATTGGAGGAGGAAATGGCAACCCACTCCAGTGTTCTTGCCTGGAGAATCCCAGAGATTGGGGAGCCCCATGGGCTGACGTCTATGGGGTTGCACAGAGTCGGACATGACTGAAGTGACTTAGCAGCAGTGTAATGAAACTGAAGAATGACAAGACAAAAAGGAAGTAAGAAGACTCAAGAAAAGGAAAATAAGTATTTAAAAAAAAACTAAGAAAAATGTATAAATATAATACTTTAAGGTCCTGCACACTTACAAAATCTAGCTCAGCTGTATAATTTGAGCCTTCATATTCTCATCTGCAGCTGGAGATGTTGCATTTGATGGTCTCTAAATTCTTCTCCATCTCTTAAGTGTCCAAGACTTATGCCTCGTTCACACTTAACTTACACTTTCCGATTTTCAACGGGAAAATTGACTGTGTTTTCTTAGATTTGTATTTTTTCCTTTTTTTCAACTTCCTAATTTCCTGACCTCTTAGAACCAGTAAGTCTTGTTGCTTTGTGATTGAAAACACTCTCTGTTAATGGTCATTTAACCCAATAAAGAATTCATATTATGAAAAAAATAAAATGAAATGTTTCTCTTGGAGTAAGAAAAAAAAATCCCAGGATTCATTTGTTTTATTACTCACTTAAGATCTATCAGAAATCAGGATAAAGTATCTCAGATATGATAAAGAAATAAACAGGACATTTAAAGAATTTTATCAGAGTTGAGTTGCTATACAATGTTGTGTTAGTTTCTGCTATGGAAACTAGGACTTTTTATACATTTTGCCAAAGCTTATTTTGTCTGTAGCTTCTAGAAATCTAGATATCTCACAAAGGTAGATATCTGAGCCTGAAAAAGATTGCTAACACAGTTGTAAATATGCAATAGCAGTTGAAAGGGATGGGAGAGGTTGTGCTTCTATAACAAATAACTGAAATCTTGATGGATTAATAATAGCCTTTCTCTTCTTCCTTATAAGAGTTTTCTGCAGATCCTGGAGAAGACTGCAGATAGCTGTTTACCAAGCTGATTCAATACGATGACTCCACCATCTTGAAACTAGGTATCCACCTTCCCTGCAGGATAAGAGGTCTTGGAGAGTCATTATAGGGCTTTACACTGCCTTGGTCCTGAAAAGACTTCATTATTTTTATCCATATTTCATAGACCAGAACTGGCCATATGGCCTTGTCTATTTTATTGAATTCCCAGAAAAATTAGAAGAATTTTGCCTCATTGATTTAAATATTTTTAGTCCCAAAGCTCTATAATGGCACAAGTTAGGCTTCTAGTGATTCATTCTCTTGGAAATTGTAGGGTTTATTTTTACTGAGATTTCTGATTATTTTCATCAGTTTTATATTTAAACTTTAAAAACTCATTTGTAATATTGATATTTATGTATATAAACATCATAATTTTGTAAACATCCTTAAAAGTTATTTTTAATATTGTTATTAGGTAAAACATAGTGTTAAGCAAAGGGGTGTAAGTCTGAACTTGTTTTATATGCATATTTGTATGTTTTGCTAATTTCCATAGATGTAAGATTTTTACACTACCTGTTTTAGAAACAAAATAAACAATTAGAAATCAATTTGGGAATAAAGGCTGCATAATCATCATTTTGTGGTAGTCCTTGGGTAAGTAAGTAATTAACTGAGAGCTTTAAGTTGCGATTTAACTCATGTTCTACTTGTTCATTTTTTACAAATCAACAAAGAATCAATCTTTTTTTCCTTGTCTAACCATCAAATACTCTGTGCTGTCTTCTTAGTTATATTCTGAATGGGCTCACTTGTTTTCACTAGTCTTTTCTCGGTATTAGAGTTTGTAGTTGATGTGGCTCATTTATCAGCCAAGTATGGAGAGACTGAAAGATGTTTTTGTCATTTTCCACTGTCAAAATGATGCATTCGCTTATGTCCTGGTTTCTTTGAAAGAGCTTGAGTTGCACTTATTTTGCAGGGGTAAAGGATGAGAATAAATGATATAAAACTAAGTAAATAGAAAAAAAAAAAAGCAGTGCTCAAAAACCCAAAATCCAAGGCTTCATTTTTAAGTACACATTTTTAGAGTTAGAGGCCATAGAGTACCCGTAGCTAGTTTTTCAGGTTCGACCTATCACCTGCTTGCCCTTTGTTACACCGGATACACCACAAGTCTTGAGGACAGAGACGTGGAAAGAGAAGTTGGTGCTGCCTCTCTTCATGGACCCGTTTAGGTCCCGCCTGTAAAAGGGCAGCATGCCCGCTGTAGTTTGGATGTGGCGTGTGGAAACTCAGGCAGAGCTTCAGTGCTGGAGACAGATAAGTTTATATAAGAGCATTGTCTATTTGATCTCTTATTTCCCTATTTGGGGTTCTGTGGAGTAGTTTTTCAGCAGTTTAGTTTGTTCACTTGTCATGAAAATAGGAAAGGACAGGATGTGGTACCTGCTTCTCACTGCGGAATCTGCTTATTACAGCCATACACCGCCCCCCAGCCCCGCACCGCCGCCAACCCCCTGCCTCTGACAATGCTTATAGGAGGCAATTGGAGAACACAGCCACTGTGCAAAATATTTTATGATTAAAATTCTCACAGACCCTAATGAATGCATGCATGTGTGCATGCTATGTTGCTTCAGTTGTGTCCGACTCTTTGCAGCTCTTTGGGCTGTAGCACACCAGGTTCCTGTGTCCTGGGGATTCTCTAGGCAAGAATAGTGGAGTGGGTTGCTATGCCCTCTTCCAGGGGATCTTCCCAACCCAGGGATCCAACCCACATCTTCTGCAGCTCCTGCGCTGCAGTTGGATTTTTTTTTTTTTTTTTTTTACTGTTGAGCTGCTTGTGAAGCCCCACAGACCCTAGAGTAACTGGATATTGTTATCATTTAAAGCAATTTTATTAAGCAGAATTTACTCTTTTTAAAAAGAAAATATCCAAACTTGTTCATTTTTTGTTTGCTAAATAAGTATAAACGTCTAATATGTGTCCTTCCTGGAAAAACGTCATAGGAAAAAAAAACTACTAGATAAACCTTGATTCAAATCTGGATCCATAAAACAGAATGCTTTCTGGTTTACATTGTTTAACTTTGAATTTCATTTTCCTCAGTTGGAAAAGTAAGGATAATGTAATTTGAACCTCAAAAGATTGTTGTAATAATTAAATATACAAAGAGCACAGTTTCTTGCTTATGGTAGATTTTCAACGATTGCTCTTCTTTTTGTTCTTTGCTTCTTATTAGCATAGTTCTCCCTACTCAGTGTAAAATCCCCTTTGAATTGCGACTCTGCACTGTGACATTGGTGCCCCCAGGGACCTATGGCAATATTTTTGTTCTGTCATTCTCAGAGCCTCCCTTTTCCCTTTTCAAGAGATTTAGTTTTCATCTCCCCTGTTTTTATGCCTTTGTAGACATGCGGCTAGTAGAGCCAACATTATATTCTCTTTTTTATTAATAATGTGTAGTTTTGATTTTTTTTTTAATCTGCTTTCTTCTACTTCTTTCTCCCCCTTCTTGACTACAATTATTCCATTATACCCCAGGTATTTGTGTTGATCAATAAATATTAAAAAAAAAAAAAATTCTTGGTCCAGGTCCCTATATCAAATAATGGATGAACATTGGTTTGGGGATTAAAGAGTTAGAGAAAATTCAAAGTTATATTAGAGAAAATAAATCACAAAATAACAAAATAAAGAAACTTTTGAAAGCATCCATATAAACATTCCTTCAGAGTCCATTCACCAGTAAAATATTTAATTGAGCACTTATCAGGATATAGAAGACAGAGTTCTGCTTGCATGCACTTTATGTGTAAGGAGATGGACAGTGAACCAGTAAACCAAATGTAAAGTAAATAACTTATGTCTTCATATTCTCTGTTTAAAATGACGCAGGCTGATGGTACAGATGCTGACTAGGGTTGGGAGGGTCTCTTTTATATATTCATGGAGAGGCCCAAGAGGTCTTGAAAATGAGAAGGAGTTAGACATTCAAAAACCTATTGGAAATCTGCTTCTGACTGATAGATCAGCAATTATTAAGGCCCAGTGTCAACACAAGCTTATAGTCTTTAAAGAATAGCAGGAAAGCTGGTGAGTCTGGGATCTAACAAGCAATCAGCAAGGAAGGGCTATAACTGATGAGAATCTCAAAATGAATCCCCTGTCTATCTTTTATTTAACTATGTTTGTAAGAGATTTTTTAAAAAATGATTTTCTAATCATAATTGCTTTTGATTTACTTAATTACCAGTACTACAAAGCCATTGCTTCCTACTGTTTTCATTTCTCTTTTGGTTTAAATAAGCTTTTACAGGGCTAAGCCTGGGAGCTAACCCACATTTATACTATGTTTCTGAGAGAAAAATTATTCAAATTGCACGGAAAAGTTCAGAACATGGTTCTTTTTAACATGGGGGCATCCTGCCTTAGAGTGAATTAAAGCAGGTCCTTGTCTTACTGAAAAACCTCTTTATGATCTTAGTTCCTCCTCCGGCTGTACTGAAGATTACATTTGTGCCATCATGAAGACTTGCTACAAAATTCCCTGTGACAGGAGATTTAGAGTTGACATATTCAATTTAATTCTGGTTTGCAGAAACTTCAGCATAGTAAGGGAGGTGGATGTTGTTAACTACCACAGAATGTGTATGTGTTCTGTTTGGAAACCCTCTTCAGAAAGAAAGGTTGGTTTTCATTATTGATGTTGTTGTTGCTGCTATTGTTGTTGTTTTCTTGTCTTCTCATTTAGCAAGTTAGTTTTATTCTGAGAAGACAGGGAGGAGTTAGCCATTGATGAGGGCATTGATCCAAGTCCTTCTTCTCACTTCAATATTAAAAGAAAAGAAGATGGATGGTGTTCATTTAAAATGCTGGCCCCTGTTTTACATTAATCAACCCCTGATTTTCACATTTTCCTTTGCAAGACACCCTTTCCATCTCAGACGCAATGCCAGATTTACAGGTTAGATCTGTGGTGATCTATTCTTAATTTAATAGACACCTGTGTCCATATATACTTTAGGGAGCACACCTGGTTTCAGAATGATTCCTTTGTTTGTATCACTTGAGACTGGAGTGTGGCTATGAGTCAGTCTACTGAGAGGAGAGGGGTTAGCAAATCCAGCCACCGGCCAAATCCATCTGAGTTTCTGTTTCTGTCAATAAAATTTTATTGGAACACCGCCACGCCCTTTCATTTACATATTGTCTATGGCCGCTTTTACCCTGTAAGGGCAGAGTTGACTAGTTGCAGCAGAGATTGTCCAACCAAAGTATTTATGATCTGGCTGGATACAGAAACTGTTGACCTTTAGCCTACATGTTCAAGTTCAAACCCCAAGGACAGTGCTTCCCAAGCTGTCTTTGGCTGGTTTGCAGGCTCGTCTGTGGCCAGCTGCTAAAGCATGTTACTCTGAGCCACTGTGGATAATTCGCTTTTCTGACCGATGCTCCTCACTCCACACCTCTGTGCTCCCTGTCTGGGGTTCTTCACTGCCCCCTTCTCAGCCCAGGGACTCTCAGTCATCCTCCGTCATGCTGACGTTTAACTCTCGTGCCTTCTAATTGCACTTCCATCCCAGCCTTTCAATATTGCTCAGAACACCTTACTCCAGTCATCATCAGTTGCCTGTTTCTTGTGTGTGTGAACCCTGCCTCCACAGTCAGAGTGAAAGTCTCCTGAGGGTCTTGTACACCTTCCCCAGAGTCAGGTTCAGACCTTGGCACGTAGTAGGTGTTCAGTAAGCGGGAAGAAGCAAAGTGATATCATGCATGTAAGCAGAAGAAAAGACCTGTTGGGATAAAGCAAGAGCTGTCGAATTGTTGCATTCATCAATGCATTAATGTTACCCGTTAAGCAAGCTAGTCTTCTGTATATGTTAACTTCAGTGAAGACAGAAAGAAAACAACAAGCAGTAGGCTTAGCATCAGGAGTCTGAGCATGGCTTTACCTTACCTGTCATGTGCCAACAGCTAGCATCCAGCTTCCTGGGCCTCTCCTAGAAGACCTGAAATCAGTTAGGGAAAAATTGCCAGGTTGCCGGCCAGGGCAGGTGCACACAGATGCTGGAGTTCTAGGTCTCCATGCTGTGCTAAGTCGCTTCAGTCATGTCTGACTCTTTGTGACCCTATGGGCTATAGCCCTCTAGGCAACCCTGTCCATGGAATTCTACATGCAAAAATACTGGAGTGGTTGCCATACCCTCCTCCAGGGAATCTTCCTGACCCAGGGATGGAACCTGCATCTCTTATGTCTCCTGCATTGGCAGGCAGATTCTTTACCACTGGGCCACCTGGGAAGCCCTCTAGATGTCCATCAGAAAGCAAATGCAGTAAATCCCCTGTGTACAAATGAATTCCATTCTGAAAGTGTGTCCATACATTGTTTATTTGTAAGTCCAGCAAAGTTAGCCTAGGTGCCCAACTAACACAATCAGCTATATCATGCTGTATAAGAGGGAGAGGAGGTGGGAGATGGTAAAGCTGAAGAATCATCAACAATAGGAGATGGAGGGCAAGTGTAGTTTCACTCATGACTTACAAGATTGGACATGCGAATGCACGTTCACGTCTTTGAAAGTTTGCAACTTGAAGGTTTGTATTGAGGGGGCTTACTTTATCTGCCTTATTCTCTCTTGGGAATTGCTTTACTCATAGTATCAAGTAAAAGTAGGATTAGACATTTGCTTTCTGGTTATTCCTTCCCCAAAGCCCAACCTCTGTCTTAACATATGTCTTGTGAATGTATATGGTGTGGACGGGTCTCCCTTGAAGGACACATTTTGACTCCACTGTTGTCAAATCCTTTGGCCAAGATATTAACATCTAATTTTAATTTATCATGTGTTGGTAAAATTTGTCAAGAACCCTTAAATTTTCAGTGAATACCAGTGCCCATTCAGACACTGTTGCTGCTTAAATGCCTTCAATGAGCTCACTGTTGAAAGGTGGGAATATTGCCTTGGCTTCTTCCTCTGAAAATGGAGGACATCCTCATGGCCTGGGGAGTTTTCTTCACTTTGCGACCATCGCTTGCCACCCACCTCTGCTGTGAATGCTTGGTCCCCGGGCCCCTTCTAGGCACCCTGTGTGGCACTGTGGCCTGTTTTAATTTTGCTCTCTGCAGAGTTGGAGGTGGCACCACTGACAGCCTCTTGGTGAATTTCAAAGGTGGTAATGAGCTCAGTAAATAATCCATTTCATTGAATTATAGAATCCTACTTCGTCTACCCTTTGTGCCCTTTTATGTGCCCCAGACACTGCTTCTCTGAGAAGTCACATGCAGGTGGGATTGGGATGGAGAAGCTAACTTATCACTTGTGGTTTTTTTCTTTGTCTTTTTTGTTTGTTTGTTTGTTTGTTTTTCATCTATTTTCATTAGTTGGAGGCTAATTACTTTACAATATTGTAGTGGTTTTTGCCATACATTGACATGAATCAGCCATGGATTTACATGTGTTTCCCATCCTGATCCCCCCTCCCACCTCCCTCCCCATCCCGTCCCTCTGGGTCTTCCCAGTGCACCAGCCCTGAGCACTTGTCTCATGCATCCAACTTGGGCTGGAGATCTGTTTCACACTTGATAATATACATGTTTCAATGCTATTCTCTCAGATCATCCCACCCTCGCCTTCTCCCACAGAGTCTGAAAGTCTGTTCTATACATGTGTCTCTTTTTCTGTCCTGCATATAGGGTTATCATTACCATCTTTTTAAATTCCATATATATGCATTAGTATACTGTATTGTTGTTTATCTTTCTGGCTTACTCCGCTCTGTATAATAGGCTCCAGTTTCATCCATCTCATTAGAACTGATTCAAATGTATTCTTTTTAATGGCTGAGTAGCCACTTGTGTTTTTAAACCTATTGCTGCTGTCTCCTCTCCACCCAAGCCTAGTGATATGCTGCTCACCAAAAACATGCACTCTCCTGTTTCATGTACCTTTTCCTCCAGGCTCTTCTCCGGAAAGGTTGTGAAGGGAAGAAAAAGAGGGAGAAACATAAAGGGAAAGGAGGTTAGAGAGATGTGACAGGGCAGGGGTCTCAGCATTCTATCTCTGCATGCATGCAGGGGACTAACTCAAGCTGGTCCTGAAAGAACCTACTCCCTCTGTCCACAGTCTGTATTTAAGGATTTATTTCACCTAGTATGTACCAGATGAGCTTCCCTGGTGACTCAGATGGTAAAGAATCTACCTGCAATGCCAGAGACCAAGGTTCAATCCCCGGGTCTTGAAGATCCCCTGAAGAAGGAAATGGCTACCCACTCCAGTGTTCTTGCCTGGAGAATGCTATGGACAGAGGACCCTGGTGGGCTGCCTCCATGGGTTCCCAAAGAGTTGGACATGACTGAGTGACTAACACATAATAGGTATTCTGGTCTGCTCTGGTTTCACAGGGATGTGTGGAAATACAATGGAAACACAAGATTCCATCTTCTTGCCTATAGGTGGAAGTTGTTGGGGGTGGGAGTAGGCCAGGAGTACTTCCTGGAAAGTCAACTGAAGAGTCATGTGCTGTTTCGTGTCTCATTTCTTCCTGCACTGTAAGTTGTTACTCTTCCAAAATTCAAGGCCATGATTCCCCAAGAAAATCGAGCCCAGCACTGGCTGGATCATTAGGGTATGAGCTCTGTGTTTTCCATTCTGTCTTCAGGATGAGCAGCCTCTCCTGGGGTAAAATTATCTGTAAGTGGTCCACACATGAGAATCAGACTTCCTGTTTCTATGATCCCCATCATCTCAAGCTGGCTAGCTCTCTTAATTTTCTGACATCTCACTGAAGCAGTTTGATGTGATAGAAGGAGAATGTGCAGGTTTTGAATTCTGGCAGAACTGGGTTCAAGCCCCGCCTCTGCTTCTTGACATGACCTTGAGCAAGTTATGTAACCTCCGGCAGCTTTCTGTTTTAATCTGTAAATGAGAAGTAATAATATTTACCTCATCAAGTGACTGTAAGGAATAAAAATAACTTTGAAGATTAAAGATAACTTTGACACACAGTAACCTCAATGAACAGAAGCGACAAATTCCATGTATGTAGCGTCTCACTGATTTGCCTGGTTTAAGACCATGAATGATACTGATAAATAAATAACCTTTTTATGTCCTTTTCTCTACTCATCATAGTAGGGATGTTATATGGCACTTGTTTCAACATGCACTCTTTTTAACATTTTTGAAATAATACTTCTACCACAACCATGTCAAAAGGTAGAAAGCAGTCAGTGTCCCCTTGGAAGCACTTGGGGATGAGTCGCTGTAAGTGAGAAATGTGGCACATGCCATGATGTAGTCACTCTTAGGTTGTTTTTAAAGTTACTTCAGATTTAGAGTCACATAGTTTCTATGTGCCCAAAATACTTCATGGTCTTAGATCCAGTTATCCTATCCCAATTTCAAAACAACCCTGGCTTGAAGGAAGTCAGGTCAGCCTTGCTGCATGGGACTCATCACTTCCTGACTCCTGGGAGCTGACAAAAGGACAGACTTCCTTAGTTTTCCTTTGAGCAGCTTGTTATGTGTCACCCAGGGAACTGGATTATGAGCAGGTCAGAGGAGCATTGCCTTTTGTAAAGGTTAAGAGCGCTCGCTGTGGAATTAGACCATGTGGGTTCCAACCTAAGCTGCCGTGTACATCAGATGTATGGCCATAGCAAGTCATTTGAACACTCCATGTCTCTGTTTCCTTATTTGCAAAATAGGATACTTCTAGTCCTCCCATCAAAAGGTACAGGCAGGAACTTAGAATAATGCCAGCATCATCAGCAACATCACTGTGGCAGCAAGAAGCCTATGTACTGTGTCTGTTTGAATATATAGCAGCTGACTTTTAAGCTCTATGTTGCCCATTTACGAATCACAGATTAAGTGAGTCCATCAGATAAAGAATAGATTTAGCTTTCTTTGTGTTACCATTCTGTATGAATTATATAGATACCTGCGTGTGCACATAGGTACATTAGCCCTACTCTGTGCTTGACACTATGCTAAGAACTCTGCACCTATATTTTTTGTTTTTATTTTTTATTGTTGGCTGCACTGGGTCTTTGTTGAGACTGTGGGCTTTCTCTAGTTGTGGCCTGTGGCCTTAGTTGTCCCCCCGCACATAGGGTCTTAGATTCCTGACTAGGAATCAAACTCATGTCCCCTGCATTGGAAGGCAGATTCTTAACCACTGGACCACCAGGAAAGTCCTATGTTTTTCTTTAACATGAAGTAATCCTTTGAAAATTTTAAATACTTTTTTTTTTTTTTTGCTGAAAAGAACTTTTATTATTTATTTTACATGCTTATGTGTTGCTTGAGTTTTTTTTTAACGAAGATATTATTTATGTAGTATTTGACTTTTTTCAAATTTTCAACTTCAAACATATAGCTATAGGAAAAAAATAAAAATTACTTTAAAGAAAGAAGAAATTAACCACCACTTTGTAATGCCTTTTCAAATACTGTTACCTGCAAAAGCCTTCATTTCTTTTCTCTGCACTCTCCTGTACTTGAGTATATGTCTTTCTTATAGTATTTGCAAAGGGCACTAAGGCACAATGAGAAAAGTAACTTACCCACAGAATTTGGAGTCTAATGTTCAAACATTTAGTGTATTTTTTAAAAAGACATATGTAACTGGCCTAATTATTTCAGTGACCATAGGGGATGAAAAATCATTTAGTGTGCCTAGGCCTCAGATAAAGTCATATGTTCAAGAAAGTTTCTCTGTATAAAATGTTACATATCTGAAGTTCATAAGTGCAGAAAGTGTTAGTTGCTCAGTCGTATCCAACTCTTTGCAACCCCATGGATTATAGCCCACTAAACTCTTCTCTCCTTGGAATTTCCCAGACAAGAATCCTGGAGTGGGTTACCATTCCTTCTCCAGGGGATCTTCCCAACCCAGGGATTGAACCCAGGTCTCCTGCACTGCAGGCAGATTCTGTACCATCTGAGCCACCAGGAAAGCCCACTGAGACAATAAAACTCCAAATACATATTTTATAAAAGTGACTATTGTAGGTTTTATTGTCTTGAATATTAAAATTATCTTCCCTGGATAACTTGTTCCAAAGATTTAGCTATGGGAATAACTTTTGTCTCTAACTGTACATCATTGTTTGCCTAAGGTCTAGTAGGTTGACATTTTCCTAGCATGTTGGATAAACATAATACTTTCATTACTACTGTGGGCCAAAGAAGCCAGCCTGCTTGAAGTGATTGTGATACCTGTTAAATCCAGCCATGCAGTGATGGGAAAATATTCCTCTAAGAAACCCTTGAAAACTTAAAAATACATTTAAAAAAAACCCAAAATATAAATGTTTTGGAGGATGCAATGATGTTGGGTTTATTCCCAATGTGTGTTCCTAGGCTCTTAGCTAGCACTTGGCTTTAAGATGGAAGTACAGCTCCCTCTTTCATGGAAAACACTTCAAAATTGGAGTGTTAGTGACTGAGATCTGCCTGCTTTTGAGAGTTTTAGAGGGTTAACCCCTCTGGGCCTGATTTCCTCCTTATATATTTCTATGTTCCTCTCTGGAAGCAGAGTCAAATCAAAGATCCATCCTGGACTCCGAGGGTGTCCAGGAGACACCTCAGTGACAGCAGGATGCCCCACTAGGTCTCCTGGTGATTCCATCTTATGTAAATTGGTTGGAAGCAGAGACCTACCTGCCTCTGTTGAAATGTTAATGAGGACAGAGAAGATTTCAAGTTTTGTCCTCCTGTTCCTATCCCCAGCAACTGACAGATTTGAAATTGGATATTAAATTCATGGGGCTTCCCAGGTGGTGGTTGTGGTAAAGAATCCACCTGGCAATGCAGGAGACATGAGACACACAGGTTCGATCCCTGGGTTAGGAAGATCCCCTGTATAGGAGGGCACAGCAACCCATTCCAGTATTCTTGCCTGGAGAATCCCATGGATAGAGGAGCCTGGCAGGCTATGGTCCATTGGGTCACAGAGTCCAGCGCAACTGAAGCGACTTTAGCATGCACATGGTGGCTAAGAAAGCAGACCTTGGAGCCAAATTATTCCCACTTAAAATCCCCACTCCTCCACTTACTAGCCACGTGACAGTGGACAAATTAACCAAATTAGTGCATTAACCATGCCTCAGTTTCTGCCCTTGTAAAAGCAGATAGTAATCATAAAGTGCTAACAAAGGAGCCTGGCAGAGAATTAGAGCTTTATAAGTATTTGCTGTTACTGTCACTACTGAGTAGTGTGAGCAGAAGAAAAAGTGTATTTTTCAGCCTCCTGAATTTGGGGATGACAGATGAGTACCTACAGTTGCCTGATACTCAACTTGAAGGAAAGAAAGGAATGATAGTCAACAGAATTTAAGTATTCTGCTGAATTCCATTAGCCCCCCCCTTTTTTTTTCCTATGATGCTTTTCTCATTTACTGATTCAAATACTTCTTCTGTCACATGAACTATCCTCTTAACCTTAGGCAAGTGGCTTAATTCTTCTAGGACTCAGTTTCCTCATCTGTGAAATAAACAGCATAGCAAACTCAGAAGGCTCTGAGTTTTAAACAAATGAATCAATCCATGAAATGAATATGCAGGAGTGAACATTGTGCTCAGCATGGGATCAGCACTTAATAAACCATAAGTGTGTTTCCACTATCATTGTGAGTGCTCATCTTAATTCCTATTCTGCCATTAAAAAGCAACAGTAACAGGAAAACCAAATCTAGAAGAAAGCTGCTTTAAGTGTTCATCATCAGCAAAGTCCTCTGGTGGCTTCCGTGCGGTTCATCAGCTGTGACTTAAACCCTGAATGTGTTTGAGACTCAACTACCTGTGACGTGTCAGTGTTGAGATGATTTGAGTGGTACTGCTGTCTGCTTCTTGATTATAACTGCAGCTTTGCCCACTCTATGTGTAATTAAACCCAGTCAAGGCTCCAGGTATCTTGCTAGCCAGATCTGATTTATTTAGATGTTTTGTTTTTAAAATGAATGCCAGGGTAAAATTTGTTTCTTTTGTTCCTCAAATGCCTTAAAAATCCAATCTCTGTGTCAGTGACAAGTATTGATATACTGTGTCAAACAAGAAATATCTTTAGCTTCTAGAACTGAAAATTCAATAATTTTCAGCAGACTTTCCTAAGATAATAATGTAATTTGTCTTTCACAGAATATTGAAGGCAAGCCTTGAAGGTGAGGGCAAAAAGCCCATTTATGCCTCAAATTAGAGAGATAATTTACAGAGAACAGCATTTATATTCATTTGAATTTAACAACCTGGAATGGCAAAGTTCACATTGGTGATTATTTCCACCCAAGATTTTCATTGACAAAAAGGAATAATTATATGTTCTGCTTTGAAAATTAGACACACTTAATGTTGTATATGGCAGATTGGAGGCAGTTAAAACCCCAAGGAACCAACATGTGTGAGGAATGAGTATTCTGGTTAATTGAATTTTCTGATTGTTGTATTTAAGCAGATGATGGCTTTACAATTTTAGGTATGAGAATCTTTCTAAAATGCTAAAGTCTAACTTCCTATCTTCCTGTAACTTGTGAAGAAGATCTGCGACTAAATTGGGACTTCGCTGGGATTCTATCTATGAAAGTTTTATTGTCATGGTGGTGATGGCTGATACTTTGCTTTATTTTGTGTTATTTTACTTGGAGCTTCTATGTTTGTGGTTTTCTCTTTTCTGTAATTTATGAGTATAATAGGGATATACAAAACTGGGACGATGAAAGTTTTCAGCTAGTTTGAATTCTTGAAGAAGTTCTTTGGATGTGGATCTGTTGAAGAGGAAAGGTAGAACCAGAACTGAACACTGTTTCTTGACTCATCCCCTCCAAGAGGACCAGATCTGCAGGACAGTGTCTGTCCTGGCCAAGTTGTAAAATCGGCAAACCTTCAAGTTCTCTACTTTTCTTCTTTGATTCCCTCTTTTGGGGTTCTTTGCTTCTTCCCACTTCTCTTGAATAGATGCTTTTCTGCAGTTTGAGGTGAAGAGCAGGGGGGAATAAAGTATTAAACTAATGCATAATGGAGCAGAGGGGTTACCTTTTGACTTCTGCAGCTTTAGATCCACAGAGGTTGGTTCATTTCACTTAAGAAATGTGCTCCTAAATTGATCCCCTGTCCGTGAGAAGCATCTCTTAGCACCATGGTAAAGTTGTCTTTAAGCATGACCTGGAACTCCAGTGACTTTCCAAGACACAGAGCTGGCCCTGAAATCACTGCTGCCCACTGGCCTGTTTTCTCTCCTCTAGTTCTCCCCATTCCTTGGGATCCCACATAAGCTCCAAGCTGAGCCACTGCTCTTGGCACATCTTCATATTTTGCTTGGTTCATTACCAAGAACTGAAACCTAGTCAGGAGTTTTCAATTTGCTGTCCTCAGGCATCTTAAGATCTCATCAAAGGTGCAGTACATGGTGGCATGGAGAAATGGAATAACAACAAATTTAGTAAATGATTAAGTGACAAAATGACAAATGTTTCAGGAAACCACAATAGGATGGCAGTGCCGTTGGTTGGGGGTACGGAGCTTGAGTAAGAGCCTCCAGACCAGTCAGTGTGTTTAAAGAGGGCAAAGACATTTTTCTGGTTCATGGGGACTGACTGGGAAAGAAAAGGTCTGAGGGTGGAAATGCTCAGGAATCAGACCAAGGGGCATGGTTAGAGTAAAAAAAAAAGAGAGAGAGAGAGAGAAAGAAAGAGACTTAGTATAATAACTTGGCCATCCACCAGGCCCCTACAGCATATAGAACTAAATAAGCATGAGGAAAGATCTTATGGTTTAAAATAACCCAGTATCCTCCTTAAGGTCACAGATCTATCCTCAGGAGCATTTAGTAGGTGGCCTGGGCTTCCCTGCTGGCTCAGATGGTAAAGAATCTGCCTGCAATGCAAGAGACCCAGGTTCAATCCCTGGGTCAGGAAGATCTTCTGGAGAAAGGAATGGCTATCCACTCAGTATTTTTGCCTGGAGATTCCCATGGACAGAGGACCCTGGCAGGCTACAGTCTGTGAGGTCAAGGAGAGCTGGACACGACTGAGCATCTAACACCCTTGATAGTAAACATGGAGAAATAGTGTGTGATTATAATCAAATAAAATGTTCTTACCTGCTAGACTTTGTCACTGCTTTGCTCTTGTTCCCCCAGTTCATAAGCACACTATCACCTTCAGAGTGTGACTTTCCGAAAATGACTTTGTGGTGACCATCCTCTGCCTTGGAAGGTCAGCTTACTTCTCACATGAACAATCATGGGATCCCCAGCATGGTGATGAGCTTGCTGAAGGCAGGCATTGCTCTATTTCTTTCTGTCCTATAGAAAAACATTTGAAGACCTATGGGGGATGGGAAATAGCATATGAGGAAAAGATAGCTAAATTCAGAAAGTAGGAAATTAATTTTTATTTTCAGAAATGAAAATAGTTCTGAATAAAAATGTCAAGGAAGGGTTTTGGTACATTTTCTAAACATGGCTTCACTTTTGTTTGGTAATCTTTATTTGATGCTCATGTGCATGATATCTTTTCTCAAATAATTACCTCATTCCTGCTCTTTACTCTTTGGAGAGAGAGGGCTCTGGTCTCCACTCTGTTGCTGTCCACCCTCCACCATTACCCTGCCCTCAGTGAACCAGGAATGTAGCTGGAGGTACCCAGGAAATGACAGGAACTCCTCAGCCGGAGCTCCCTCACTTATTCTGTAATTAAGTCTTGGAAGATGTTTTGGAGCAGAAGGGTTGCAATTAGTGGTATCCATTGGGTATCACAATATGAGGGGGGCTGATTCTGAGCATAACATCAGGCCATTATTACATCAAGTAAAGAAATTCTAGAAGACAGAACTCAGGGCCTTAAGTGGCATCTGGAGGTTGAGTCTGTTCTCCTTAGCAGGGCAATTATCTCAGCTTGTTTCAGTCTGCTGAGAGGTTGCAGTAATATTTCACCTGGTGTTCCATCACATGAAAATGTTTTGATACCTGTTTGAATAGCATTGCTTTAATGTTAATAAATCCATAATGGTCACACAGGCGGGGGTGGCATATGAATCACTCTGGAAGGGATGCCCATTAATCAGCTCCTTGGGGCTCATTTACTTATTCATTCCTTCCAAGGATATGACATCTATGAGGAAGGAGACTAGCCCCTTTGCAGGTATATAGCATCCATGTTCTATAATCATTTTCCTCAATGATGATCAGATTCAGACTATCTGCACAGATGAATGAAATATGACACGTGGATAATCCAACATAATTCATAATTTTTTACAGTTTGCTTTGCTTTGAAATAGGCCCTGTATTCAAACATAGATGTAGCCACTAATTAGATGAATTTACTTCATATAGAGTTAAAACTGTGTGATGAAGACTTGTTTGTTCAGGAAGCTGCCAATTTTTACTGTTCATTTCTGATGTTCCTTTGGTACCAGTTCAAGATTTCTCTTTCAGCTGATTCTGGAATGGGCATGAGCAGAGTTTTTGAAGTCTTAAGGTCTCTTGGCTTCTAAGATACATAGAGGTCATTAGGATATCAGCTAAATACCTGAGTGGTTGTGTCACAATTGTCAAGTTACTATTGTCTCATTTTTTTTTAAATATATATCTTTCAATGAAGTACAGTTGACTTACAATGTTTCAGATGCACAGCAAGGTGGTGCAGTTATGCAAATACACACACATTATTTTTGAAATTATTTTTCATCATATATTATTACAAGATATTGAATATAGTTCCCTGTGGTATATAGTAAACCTTTGTCTCTTGTTAGATATATATTTTTTTAGTTATAAATCTAGCATTCTATTCATACTAAGTCAAACAAGTGGAATCAAAATATCATAATTTTTTTAGTTAGGAAAAAAATTAATAAGTTTTCTAACATACATATTATACATTTATATATATATGTATGTATACAAAAACTTTTCTACTACACTTGAGAAAGAACATTAAAAAAATGAAGATATGGAGAAATTGGAGAACATTAAAAGAAATTGGAACACTGGATATGAACTGGAAAAAGTGAAACAAACTAGATAAAAGTAAAAGATCATCATATAATCCAGTTGTTTTTAAACATGACTGCTCATTAGAAACATATTTGGAACTCTGGAGAAACAAAGCAATACCTGAGCATTTGTATTTTTCAAAAAGATTTCAAGATAATTCTGATATGCATCTGGATTTTAAAAACTGATTACAGGTTTTTCTATTAGATCCTAGTTTTGGTGATATCAGTTCAGTTCAGTTCTGTTGCTCAGTTGTGTCTGACTCTTTGCGACCCCATAGACGGCACCATGCTAGGCCTCCCTGTCCATCACCAACTCCTGGAACTTACTCAGACTCAAGTCCATCACATTGGTGATGCCATCCAACCATCTCATCCTCTGTGGTCCCCTTCTCCTCCTGCCTTCAATCGTTCCCAGCATCAGGGTCTTTTCAGATGAGTCAGTTCTTTCCATCAGGTCGCTGAAGTATTGGAGTTTCAGCTTCAACATCAGTCCTTCCAATGAATATTCAGGACTGATTTCCTTTAGTATGGACTGGTTGGATCCCCTTGCAGTCCAAGGAACTCTCAAGAGTCTTCTCCAACACCACAGTTCAAAAGCATCAATTCTTCGGTGCTCAGCTTTCTTCACAGTCCAACTCTCACATCCATACATGATCACTGGAAAAACCATAGCCTTGACTAGGTGGACCTTTGTTGGCAAAGTAATGTCTCTTTTTTAATATGCTATATAGGTTGGTCATAACTTTTCTCCCAAGGCATGTCTTTTAATTTCATGGCTGTGGTCACTGTCTGCAGTGATTTTGGAGCCCCCCAAAATAAAGTCTGACACTGTTTCCACTGCTTCCCCGTCTATTTGCTGTTAAGTGATGGGACCAGTTGCCATGATCTTGGTTTTCTGAATGTTGAGCTTTAAGCTAACTTTTTCCACTCTCCTCTTTCACTTTCATCAAGAGGCTCTTTAGTTCTTCATCATTTTCTGCCATAAAGGGTGGTGTCATCTGCATATCTGAGGTTATTGATCTTTCTCCCAGCAATCTCGATTCCAGCTTGTGCTTCATCCAGCCCAGCATTTCTCATGATGTACTCTGCATATAAGTTAAATAAGCAGGGTGACAATATACAGCCTTGACATACTCCTTTTCCTATTTGGAACCAGTCTGTTATTCCATGTCCAGTTCTAATTTGCTTCCTGACCTGCATAAAGATTTCTTTTTTTTTTCCTGTTTCTTTTTTTTTCCCAATTATTTTTATTAGTTGGAGGCTAATTAATTTACAATATTGTAGTGGTTTTTGCCATACATTGACATGAATCAGCCATGGATTTACTTGTGTTCCCCATCCTGAACCCCCCTCCCACCTCCCTCCCCATCCCATCCCTCTGAGTCATCCCAGTGCACCAGCCCCGGGCACTTGTCCCATGCATCCAACCTGGACTGGCAGTCTGTTTCACACTTGATAACATACATGTTTCGATGCTGTTCTCTCAGATCATCCTACCTTCGCCTTCTCCCATAAAGTCCAAAAGTCTGTTCTGTACATCTGTGTCTCTTTTTCTGTCTTGCATATAGGGTTATCGTTACCATCTTTCTAAATTCCATATATATGTGTTAGTATGCCATATTGGTGTTTTACTTTCTGGCTTACTTCACTCTGTATAATGGGCTCCAGTTTCATCCACCTCATTAGAACTGATTCAAATGTATTCTTTTTAATGGCTGAGTAATATTCCATGGTGTATATGTACCACAGCTTTCTTATCCATTCATCTGCTGATGGGCATCTAGGTTGCTTCCATGTCCTGGCTATTATAAACAGTGCTGCGATGAACATTGGGGTACACGTGTCTCTTTTAGGTCTGGTTTCCTCGGTGTGTATGCCCAGCAGTGGGATTGCTGGGTCATAGGGCAGTTCTATTTCCAGTTTTTGAGGAATCTCCACACTGTTCTCCATAGTGGCTGTACTAGTTTGCATTCCCACCAACAGTGTAGGAGGGTTCCCTTTTCTCCACACCCTCTCCAGCATTTATTGCTTGTAGACTTTTGGGTAGCAGCCATTCTGACTGGTGTGTAGTGGTGCCTCATTATGGTTTTGATTTGCATTTCTCTGATAATGAGTGATGTTGAGCATCTTTTCATGTGTTTGTTAGCCATCTGCATGTCTTCTTTGGAGAAATGTCTGTTTAGATCTTTGGCCCATTTTTTAATTGGGTCATTTATTTTTCTGGAATTGAGCTGCAGGAGTTGCTTGTATATTTTTGAGATTAATCCTTTGTCTGTTGCTTCATTTGCTATTATTTTCTCCCATTCTGAAGGCTGTCTTTTCACCTTGCTTATAGTTTCCTTTGTTGTGCAAAAGCTTTTAAGTTTAATTAGTTTCCATTTGTTTATTTTTGCTTTTATTTCCAATATTCTGGGAGGTGGGTCATAGAGGATCTTGCTGTGATTTATGTCGGAAAGTGTTTTGCCTATGTTCTCCTCTAGGAGTTTTATAGTTTCTGGTCTTACATTTAGATCTTTAATCCATTTTGAGTTTCTTTTTGTGTATGGTGTTAGAAAGTGTTCTAGTTTCATTCTTTTACAAGTGGTTGACCAGTTTTCCCAGCACCACTTGTTAAAGAGACTGTCTTTTTTTCCATTGTATATTCTTGCCTCCTTTGTCGAAGATAAGCTATCCATAGGTACGTGGATTTATCTCTGGGCTTTCTATTTTGTTCCATTGATCTATATTTCTGTCTTTGTGCCAGCACCATACTGTCTTGATGACTGTGGCTTTGTAGTAGAGCCTGAAGTCAGGCAGATTGATTCCTCCAGTTCCATTCTTCTTTCTCAAGATCTGCATACAGATTTCTCAAGAGGCAGGTCAGGTGGCCTGGTATTTTCATCTCTTGAAGGACTTTCCACAGTTTGTTGTGATCCACATAGTCAATAAAGCAGAAGTAGATTTTTTTCTGGAACTCCCTTGCTTTTTGATGATCCAGTGGATGTTGGCAATTTGATCTCTGGTTTCTCTGCCTTTTCTAAATCCAGCTTGAACATCTGGAAGTTCACGGTTCACGTTTTGCTGAAGCCTGACTTGGAGAATTTCGAGCATTACTTCGCTAGTATGTGAGATGAGTGCAATTGTGCAGAAGTTCGAGCATTCTTTGGCATTGCCTTTCTTTGGGATTGGAATGAAAACTGACCTTTTCCAGTCCTGTGGCCACTGCTGAGGTTTCCAAATTTGCTGGCATATTGAGTGTAGCACTTTCACAGCATCATCTTTTAGGATTTGAAATCACTCAACTGGGATTCCATCACCTCCACTAGCTTTGCTCATAGTGATGCTTCCTAAGGCCCACTTGACTTCACATTCCAGGATGTCTGGCTCTAGGTGAGTGATCACACCATGGTGATTATCTGGGTCATGAAGATCTTTTTTGCCCAGTTCTTTGGTATATTTTTGCCACCTCTTCTTAATATCTTCTGCTTCTGTTAGGTCCATACCATTTCTGTCCTTTATTGAACCCATCTTTGCATATACCAACATTTGCATTCTAGGGGTCCCAGAGGAGAAGAGAGGACCTCAAAAAATATTTGAAGAGATAATAGAAAAAAAACTTCCAAAATATGGGAAAGGAAATAGTCAAACAAGTCCAGGAATCACAGAGAGTCCCAGGCAGGATAAACCCAAGCAGGAACAAACCAAGACACATTGTAATCACACTGGCAAAGAGTAAAGACAGAGATAAAATATTAAGAGCAACAAGGGGAAAGATCACAAGTAACACACAAATGAAGTCCCATTAGGCTATCAGCTGATTTCTCAACAGTAACTCTACAAGCCAGAAGGGAATGGCATGATATATTTAAAGTGATGAAAGAGAAGAACTTAACAACCAAGAATACTCTACCCAGCAAGACTCTCCTTCAGATTTGATGGAGAAATCAAAAAATTTCCAGACAAGCAAAAGTTAAGAGAATTCAGTACCACCAAACCAGCTTTACAACAAGTGCTAAAGGAACTTCTCTAGGCAGGAAACACAAGAGAAGGAAAAGACCTACAGAAAATAAACCTAAAACAATTAAGAAAATAGTAACAGGATCATACATATTGATAATTACCTTAAATGTAAATGGATTAAATGCACCAACCAAAAAATATAGACTGACTGGGTGGATGAAAATATGTGCATGTATGCTCTTCCATTTGCCACCTGACTCTGCTGGACACCCCATCCCAAATTGTATGCAGTTATTTCATATTGCTCAGTTAATCATGTTCCCATTATGGCTTGTAATTGTAATTATATTTTATTTATTTTTTTGTCTGGCTACTAATTGTGAAAACATAAACATCTTTTACTATCATAATTATGCAACTATTACTCATTCAGTATCATTGTGTCATGATTGGTCAGCTGAAAAATAATAGAACTCTAAATCACCAATCATGTATCACCTATATCATATAAACTTTATGTCACTATATCACATATAACTCTATATCAACTGCTTGGGTTTATCCTTCCTGGGACTCTCTGTGCTTCCTGGACTTGGTTTGCTATTTCCTTTTCTCTATTTGGGGAGTTTTCATTTATTATCACTTCAAATATTTTCTCAGGTCCTTTCTCTCTCTCTTCTCCTTCTGAGATCCCCTATAATGCGAACATTGGTGCATTTAATGTTGTCCCAGGGGCCTCTTAGGCTGTCTTCATTTCTTTTCATCCTTTTATCTATATTCTGTTCTGTGGCAGTGATTCCCACCATTTTGTCCTCCAGGTCATTTATCTGTTCTTCTGCCTCGGTTATTCTGCTATTGATTCCTTCTAGTGTATTATTCATCCCTGTCTGTTCTTTAGTTCTTCTAGCTCTTTGGTAAACATTTCTTGCATCTTCTCAATCTTTGCCTCCATTCTTTTCCCAAGATCCTGGATCACCTTCACTATCACTATTTTGAATTCTTTTTCTGGAAGGTTGCCTATCTCCACTTCATTTCATTGTATTTCTGGGGTTTTATCTTGTCCCTTTATATGGGACAAAACTTTCTGCTTTTTTCATTGTGATTAACTTTCTGTAATGTGTTTGTTTGTTTGTTTTAATTAGTCACTGTGAGACTGTGCTTCTTCTTCTGTCTGCCCTCTGATGGATGAGGCTAAAAGGCTTGTGTAAGCTTCTTGATGTAGGGGACTGGTGATGGGAAAAACTGGGTCTTGCTTTGGTGGCCAGGGCCTTTCTCAGTAAAACTTTAATCCAATTACCTGCTGATGAGTGGGGTTACACTCCCTTTATGGTAGTTGTTTGACCTGGGATCACCCAGCCCCGGTGTCCACTGGCTGTATGGTAGGGTTAATGGCAACTCCAAGAAGGTTTATGCCAAGGGGGACCTTCTAGTGCCCCCATCCCTGCAGTGAGCCCCTGCTGACCCACACCTCCATAGGGAACCATCTAACACTAGCACGTAGTATTGACTCAGTCTCCTGTGGGCTCACTGCTCCTCTCCTCTGGGTCTTGGTGCATGCAAAATTTTGTTTGTGCCCTCCAAGCCTGGAGTCTCTGTTTCCCTCAGTCCTCTGGAAGGCCTATAATCAAATCCCACTGACCCTCAAGGCCAGATTCCCTGGGGATTCCCAGTCCCTTTGTCGGGTGCCTGGGCTGGCAAGTCTGACGAGGGGCTCAGAGCCTTCACAAGAGTGGGAGAACTTCGTTGGGGGTATTGTTCTACAGTTTGTAGGTCACCCACCATTGAGCGTGGGATTTGATTTTATCGTGATAGTATCTCACCTACTGTCTTGCTGTAGCTTCTTCTTTGTCTTTGGATGTGGGGCATCTTATTTTGGTGGGTTCCAGTGTCCTCCTGTTGATGGTTGTTCAACGGCTAGTTGCAGTTTTGTTGTTCTCACAGGAGGAGATGAATGTGCATCATTCTACTCTGCCATCTTACTATTGTCTCTTAATAAGCCTTACAATATTATTTGCAGAAGTCAGAAGAATTTGCTATATATTGAGCTCCCACTAGCTTATTAATATGTGAGCACCACATAAAATTATTTTTGTAAATGTGTCCTTCAAACATGAGACAGATTATATTATTGGACACAGGGCATAAAGAGCATCCTACTGAGTTTGTCCTTTATGCAAATTGATGGTTGATATTTGGCCTTTTCCCTGGGAGGAATTACCTTCACTACGACTAAATGAGAGAACTCAACAAAATGCAGGTTTGAAATCTGTGAGAAGTCTTGTACCTGCCTTGTGGTCTGATGACAAAGCAGAACAAGGAAGGTGGAGGTTATCATCAACCAGGATTCTTGGCTCTCTTCACAAATGTCAAATCGAATGGAGGTTTTTCTTTTGTTTTTTTAAGTTTTTTTGACCTTTATCAGAAAGTAACACTGGGCAGAAGATAATCACTTTGAGTCACTAGAGAACACTTATATAAAGGAGAGATTTTATTCACTTAGCCTGGACTTTGCATGTGTGTGTTCTCCGTTGCTTCGGTTGTGTCCGACTCTTTTCGACCCTACAGACCGTAGCCCTCCCGGCTCCACTGTCTGTGAGATTCTCCAGGCAAGAATACTAGAATGGGTTGCCATGTCCTCCTCCAGGGAATCTTCCAGACCCATGGATGGAACCCACATCTCCTGCATCTCCTGCATTGCAGGCAAATTCTTTCCTGCTGAGTCACTCAGCTAGGACTTCAGCCCTTATTGAAAATACTTGAAGATTGCTATGGTGCTAAGTTCTCTATTCTCTCTACAAATACTTATGGGCACCTACAGTGCTGTGTGCACCAGACCTTGAGACATGGTGGTGATTGTAGAAATGCTGCAGAGAACTTGCTGCCCTGAGGAGCTGAGAGCAATATGCAGCCTGCTCAGAAACCTTCCAAGAAGGGCTTCCATGTGGCCTGCCGTGCCCATGAGTGCTACACAGCTCAGTGTGGGGAGAGTTATGCTCAGCTGAGTGATTCTGAGATGACGGACGGGTGGCGTGGAGCTACTCCCCAGTTGGTGGAAAGGAAGGACAGACATGATGGGTGTCAGAGTAAGAAGTGGCTCAAATGCATCCAGCAGTTTTTAACCCCATCTTTCTCCTTTACCTCTTTGTCGGGGGTGGGGGTTAGTGAAAGTTGCTCAGTCCTGTTCAACTCTTTGCAACCCCACGGGCTATAGCTCACCAGGCTCCTCTATACATGAAATTCTCCAGGCAAGAATACTGAAATAGGTAGCCATCTCCTTCTCCAGAGGATCTTCCTAGTCCAGGGATCGAACCTGGGTCTTCTGCATTGCTGGCAGATTCCTTACCATCTGAGCTATTTCCTGTCCATGATTTCCAGTTCATCACCACTTATTCCCCCACTGGGCCTCTTGGGAAAGCCCCCCTTTGGTAGCTCATTGTTAACACCTGGTCCAAGACCTTCTTGCCTCTTAACCCAATTGCTATAAAATCATCATTGATTCTCCAGCTGAACTATTTACTACCAAACCATGCTTCTCCAAACACCTTTTCCACCATGTCTATTTCTGCTAAGAAAGCAAAAGCAAACAAACACACACACACACAAAAACCCTACAGGCCTTTCCTGCTCCTCTAGGGTCTGGCACAATCTCTCAAGCCTGGTGTGCCTTTCAAGCAGGCACTCCAGCTGGGGTTTGCTTCTCTTGAAGTCCTTGATGATTTTTTTTTTTTGATGCAGATTTTTTTATTTGCCACTTTTCTGTATTCTCAATTTCCCTTTCTGAAAATAGAATTCTCTCATCCTCACCCCAGGGCAGTGACTATTTTTGGCAAAAGCCATCCAGAAGCCATTGCCTCTCAACTCTTCCCAGCTCTGCTTAACTCTCTCCTGTGCTCTGGTTATAAAGCAGCTACCGCAGGTGTCGCCTCATTCCTGTCTCATGGACACCACTGTGTGCACTCTTATCCGTGGAGGATTAAGGATCACTGAAAGCAGTGACTAATCCATGGCTGGGACTAGTTAGGTGTCTGCCTGGTGTGTGGCTGTGGCCGACATAGAGAACTGAGCCTGAGAGCTAGTGCTCTTCTCCTGCTTTAATGAGAGCGGCGCTAGGAATAGACAACAGTGTGGGTGATGCATAGTTAATCAAGACTTTGGGTGAACACTATATTCTCAATTAAATATGATTTAATTCTGCTTATAGTGGCAGAAAAAGATTCTTACAGTTCTTTTGTCTGATTACATCACTTGCTACATTAAGTTCATTAGGAATATTAGGTGATGAATAAAGGCCAAAGGAAATGAACCATTTTTAATGAATGAAGAATAGTATGGAGGCCATTTACTAGCCAAGATGAATAGTAGCAATAAACTGGAGATTCATTTCTTTGACATTCCGTTTAAATGCATGCCTGTTGCCTCTTCCATTCAGAAGCATAGATTGAGCAGGCAGTAAAATTTACAATGTTATTTGGAACGACTTTTTTTTAGGAAATGCTATAGCTGAAACAGCTGAGGAGTCTTAAATGATAGACTGTGGATAACGTCTTGAGAGTTAGGTCCTCTTATCTAGTTGGGATGAGGGGAATAGTTCATGCATTTTTCTGTTTCATTTAGATAACTAAGTAGCTTCACTCCTAACTGGAAGGTGCTCATTCCAAACCATCTACCTTTCAGAAACACGTGCAAAGCCTTTGCCCCAGTCTTGACTTGGAGCCTGACTCCTGCAGCCAAAGGCTTTTTCAGAGATTTGTGACCGTGAAAGGGAAAATCTTTCCAGAGTTTAAAATTCTGCAAAATTTCCAAAGAGATAGCCACTGCACTTTTGGAGGGATTTTAATCGAACCAAGAAATAAAAGCAAAACCATCATATCTTTCGATCACTGCCTAACCCTTTTAAAAGTATGTATTAAAATTCATATCATTTGGATATTCGTGCCTATGGCTTTCAAAACTTTTTCTTTAATCCACTACACTCTCCAACCCAGGAGAAACCACAGTGCAGATAGCAATTAAGAGACAGCTGGTTTCTTCCACAAAATGGGCTTTTTTGAAAAGTGCCTTTTCAAACCCTCTGCTTGTAGGGAGTTGTGCTCCTTGGCATTTCCGCCTTCTCCATAGGATACCCACTCCCTAGGACCTCAGTGATTAAAGGCTGTACCAGAATTTGTTGTTGATAGCTTTTAGCTATCAAAAGTCCATTTATTTCTACTTTATATGTTAAAAAAAAGAGATATGAAGGACATTTGAGTCTTTAGCAGAACTCAAGAGGCTGAGGCTAAGTGAAAAAGGTAGTCTCTGTCACACCCACCAATTCTGCCTGGGGATTCTCAAACTTGTCCTTTCTCCACATCATCCCAGTACAGGCCCAAGAAAGCCTTACCTGTCCCAGTAAAGGCCCGAGATACACTTTTGTATATCCATGGTACTATCCATGTACCACTGCAGGCAGCCTCTTATGTTCCAGGATCTCACCACCAGAGTTGATTCCTAACAAATCCAGGGGCATCAATCCTAATCTAAAGTCTCAGAATTGAGTACTTTCCCTTTGCAGGAAGGATGGGGTACATGATCCTTCCATCATTTGTTCTGTCCTTTCACGATTGGGAGATGGGCCTGAGTAGTACAAGAAGACTAATAGAGAAAGGAAGGGAACTACCTTGACTGTGCTTGATTCCTTTATGTTGCTATTGTTTAATCACATCTGTGCTTGATTCCTTTATGTTGCTATTGTTTAATCACAACAGACTCTTTTGTGACTGGCTGGACTGCGGCCTACCGGCTCCTTATGCATAGGATTTTCCAGGCAAGAATACTAGAGTGGGTTGCCATTTCCTTCTCCAGGGGATCTTCCCAACCCAAGGATGAAACTCGAGTCTCCTACATTGGCAGGTGGATTTTTTACCCATGAGCCACCAGAGAAGCCCTGATTCTTTTATATACATTATTCTATTTAATACTGTAAGCAAACCATTTAAGGAGGCATTATTTATCTAGCCATCCATCCATTTATCCAACTATCCATGCATTTTATACTCACTTATTCTTTCAACAAATCCATACTGCACTTGGTACCGTTGCTACAGTTTTACATGCCCAGCACAGTTCAGATTCACAGCCCCTGCTTTCTTATAGCTTACCTCCTAATGAGAGAGAAAGGAATTAAGCAAATCTTATTATCTGCATTTGACCATTTAAGTCTCCCATGAGCATAGGGACCACAGGACATTTGTAGCTATGCACTGACCTACTCACATTGTGCTTCGAAAAATTTAACTCAGCAGAGCGTCTAGAATAGAATGATATGGAAGAGTCAAGGGAAGGAGACCTGTTAGGAGAACACTGCAACCATCTAGGCAAGAAGTACTGTGGGCCTGGAGAAAGCCAAGGTGGTGGAAATTATGAGGAAAGATGGATATTAGAGGGGCTTCCCTGGTGGCTCAATGGTAAAGAATCTTCCTGCCAAACAAGAGACATGGGTTTGATCCCTAGATCAGAAAGATCCACTCCAGTTTTCTTGCCTGAGTAATCCCGTAGACAGAGGAGTCTGGCGGGCTACAGTCCATGGGGTTGTAAAGAGTCAGACACGACTTAGTGACCAAATCAGTAACAACAACATTGATATTAGAACATTTACAGATGAAAAATCCTTGATTCTTGGCCGTTAAAGTTACATGGAGAGCAAAGTTGGAGAAGACTCAAAAATGACTCTGCAGTTCTAAATGTAGATAATTGGCTGTCTGGAGTTCCCTCTAAGAACATATTTTAGAGAACGGTGGGAAATGGAAAGGGATGATTTCTCTGCTGTCATATTGACTTACAAACATCACATAATTAGAGAGACATAGCTATATCATGGCACACTGCTCTGTGGCATTGTTTGAAGGCATTAAATGAGTATTTGCAGTTTCTGACAATACAAAGAAAACCTTTGATGCAAAGGTGAATTAATATCTGCTGGGGGGTGGTGGGAGATGATGAAAAACAAATGAGCAAACAAAACCACAATCACTGCAAAAATCTAAAATTAATGGAGCTCACTCTTTTAATATTTAGGGACAGCATTTTAAAAAACTCTGTTTGCAGTTTCTGATCGTTTTTGCCTTGTTTTAATATTTGGCCTCCACTGCCAGCCACTTCGCCCAATTAACATTGCCTCTAAATTGATAATTATTATATTTCCTGTGGGGGGTGGAATAAAAAGATAAGACTCTTTCCCAAAGTCTCAGGGTCATACATGCATGGGGGAGAGGACTTATTGGTGACCTTGAATTATGACTCCACCCTCATGGCACAAAGCAAAGAAGAACTAAAGAGCCTCTTGATGAAAGTGAAAGAGGAGACTGAAAAAATTGGCTTAAAGCTCAACATTCAGAAAACCAAGATCATGGCATCAGGTCACATCACTTCCTGGCAAATAGATGGGAAACAATGGAAACAGTGAGAGACTTTATTTTGGGAGGCTCCAAAATCACTGCAGATGGTGACTGCAGCCATGAAATTAAAAGACTCTTGGCTCCTTGGAAGAAAAGTTATGACCAACCTAGACAGCATATTAAAAAGCAAAGATATTACTTTGCCAACAAAGGTCCATCTAGTCAAAGCTATGGGTTTTTTTTCGGTAGTCATGTATGGATGTGAGAGTTGGACTATAAAGAAAGCTAAACACCAAGGAATTGATGCTTTTGAACTGTGGTATTGGAGAGGACTCTTGAAAGTCCCTTGGACTCCAAGGAGATCCAGCCTATCAATCCTAAGGAAATCAGTCCTGAATATTCATTGGAAGGACTGATGTTGAAGCTGAAACTCCAATACTTTGGCCACCTGAAATGAAGAACTGACTCATTAGAAAAGACCCTGATGCTGGGAAGGATTGAAGGCAGGAGGAAAAGGGGATGACAGAGGATGAGATGGTTGGATGGCATCACCGACGTGATGGACATGAGTTTGGGTGGACTCCAGGAGTTGGTGATGGACAGGGAGGCCTGGCGTGCTGCCTGTGACCATGGGGTCATAAAGAGTCGGACACGACTGAGTGAACTGAACTGAACTGAATTCTCCCAGAAAGGGGGAAATGCTCATTCTAAGTTGCGCTGAGTCCAGAGGGTCTCTGCTGGGCTGCGCCTCCTTCTTACTGAGGCACTTGTGGCGAATCTTTGGAAGGGAGGTGAGTACAGGCTGAAGGACTAGGGGTGTGTGTGGGGAGGTGATGAGTCAGTGGCTGACATAGGTGTCTGCCAGCTGAGGTTTCCACATTTACCCCAAATGCTCCATCCATGTGTAAACAGCTGTCATCCAACTCCTGATAGATACCTCCAACTAGCAAGGGAGCAACATTTGCAGGGAAGACCTAAATCCACTATTCCAGAAAACTGTAGCCAAACCACTCCCTTTATACTTGGCATGAGTTCCTTGTTTTGATGTAGCTTTTTTCCCATTTACACAGTTTCTTTTTGTGTATATGTTTATATATGTAGAAGATTTAGACAATCAATAATTGATGGTGATTTCTCCAGAGTCTGTATCACACAGTAGCACTCTGCGTTAGTCATTGCTACTCCTGTCGTCCGTCAAGTGTGCAGTGAAGATTTCCTAAATGAAATATCCCTCTAAGGTTATGGTCAAACTCAGAATTGTTTTTCTTTCCTCTGTCTCCCCTTAGATCATAATACTCAAGTTTATCATTCTATTATTTTCCTTTGAAGGTTGCTATGAATTAAGTGTATGGCCAATAACACTGAACATTTATCTAAATGTTAGAGTGTAAAAAATGGCATTTTAAAATCTAGTTTGATCCTGAACAAATCTTTGTGATATATACATATATCTCAAAGATAAGTATATACACTTTGCTTCTTCACATTTTATAGAAGAAATAGGAGTTGTCATTTAGGCGATTTTTTCTCCTGGAAATCAGGCTAGTCATCAGCAGAGACACGAATGAAAACCCAGGGCTGTGGTGGCTTCAACTGCCCCAGGGTGCTTTCTAGGTTATGGTAAAGAGAGAGAGATGAACGAGATCAACAGTTCATCGGCTGAGTTGTGTGGATCGCAGATGAAGGATGGGGGAAAAAACCTAGTAGATGCAGTGTGAGCATCCTCTTCCGCTGTAACACCAGGGCAGGCTCTGAGGTTGTCTCTCTTATATATTGGCTTCCATGTGCAACTTTCATGTACAATTTAACCCTGAATATTCATTGGAAGGACTGAAGCTGAAGCGCTAATAATTTGGTCACCTGATGCGAAGAGCCGACTCATTGAAAAAGACCCCGAGGCTGAGAAAAGATTGAGAGCAGGAGGAGAAGGGAGTGACAGAGGATCAGATGGTTGAGTGGCATCACTGATTCGGTGCACAGGAGTTTGAGCAAACACTGGGATATAGTGAAGGACAGGGAAGCCTGGTGCACTGCACTCCATGGGTTGCAAAGAGTCAAACATGACTTAGTGACTGAACAACAACAGCAACTAATATACGATTTCATTTGAAAAAAATCTGAAATGTACTATTATATCTCTCAAACAGTTTAAAAAGCACTGCACTGTGTTTTGGGATACTGTTCGCTTGTGACTTTCTAAAGCTTTGGCATCAGATTCTGCTTCACTAAATAACTCAGTATTTATTCATTTGGGAAAACATCTCTCTTTACTTCTAAGCTGTTGACCCTGCACAGAAATGTTAAGGCTTTAAATGACATTGATTTTGATTTTAAATGTGCTTGGTGACCATCCTCAACGGTTCCGAGAGGCCTCACAGTTCACACAGACTTTATTATGCTGTTTTGGGGAAGTTCATGGGTTGAGCCTTGATACTGGAGATAGTCCCACATAGGTCCATTTCTTTAATCTAGCAAGAATGCTCTTCAGAGCCACCTTTTAAACCCTAAGCATCGGTTTAAGGTGTAAGTGCCACAGGGAACACTTCTACACTAGGAAGAAAGTGGAGACAGCCCAAGCAGTAGTTTTGATTTCACTAAAGCCCATGGCCCGGGTCAAGGGAGACTTTGGCTCAGTCAGATCCCAGGGAAATCCCATCAAAATGAGTTTGGCCAAGTGGAAAACGGATGCTCTGAATCACTGTCTACAGCATTTCCCTGACCGCTAGATCAAACATGTACATTATTACTCTTCATGAAATCCTGGGAGGTAATTTAACAGAAGCACTTAATTCTGAACCTCAGACTGTGCAGTAAAAAGGGAGTGGCAGGGGGAGAGCAAGGAAAAGCAGAATGAAAGGGAATTCTACTGTGGACTTAGGAAATTTAGTAGAGAGAGTTCTACACTGAGAACAAGGAAATCTGGGTTCTTGCCCAGATGCTGAGACCAGTGAGCTGTGTAGTAGTGTTAGTCACTGAGTCATGACCAACTCTTTGTGAGTCCATGAACTGTAGCCTGCCAGGCTCCTCTGTTCATGGAATCCTCCAGGCAAGAATACTGGAGTGGGTGGCCATTCCCTTCTCCAGGGAATCTTCCCAACCCAGGGATCAAACCCGGGTCTCCTGCATTGCAGGCAGCTTCTTTACTGTCTGAGCCGCCAGGGAAGCCCCTGTGCCATATCCATTTAATCATAGCTCTGCTTCTTGCTGCCCTGATCTGTCCCGTGTATCTGGCTGGCCTCACTCTCTGAGGAGCTGA
This sequence comes from Odocoileus virginianus, assembly GCF_023699985.2. NCBI lineage: Eukaryota > Metazoa > Chordata > Mammalia > Artiodactyla > Cervidae > Odocoileus > Odocoileus virginianus. The sequence goes on along the minus strand of NC_069675.1, from coordinate 52,801,278 downwards.
GCCTTCTGCCTTGTCATGATGCAGCTCTACCTATAGGACAGGTTCCGGCCTCATAAGACCAGGGCACACACCCCCCCCCCCCCCCCACCCCGCCACCCTCGCCCCGCCATTGGCTTCCTTTCCCTTCTCTGCTATATCTCACTGCTCAGGAAGAAGTTCCCCTCCTGCCTAAATTGAATCTTTTTATATACACTGGAATGCTAGTCCCCACATGGCAAAGTTTCTCTCATCCACAGTATTTGCACATGTGCTAAACATTTTTTACTTACCCAAGCTAAGTGGTGAGACATTTTACAAGCTTCTCTTGGAGATTAGTGTGTTGGTGCTGCTAGAGGCGGTGGTGTCTGTGATCAGAGAGCTGTTGCCGTCTTTGCTGTCTTGCCCCTGATTCTACCAGGTCAGCTTCATCTTGAAGGAGTCATATTGGGGTTAACTCTAAGTAGAGAGCTGTGCTGGGCTTTAAGGGAGCCTCATCTTTGTCATGTCTGTTTCACTTTATCCTGTCTTCTCATCATTGCGTCATCACTTCTGCCTTTCCTCTGTTCCCTTTCTGATCTTAAAGCTGAGACTGAAGTGTGAAATGTCAAGGGCACATAAAAACACCTGCCAAGCCACTGGATCTTATAATCTGTGTCACTCATGCAGACTCCAATTCAAAGCCATCTAAAGAGTGCAGTTTGGTCCAGCACAAACTCTAAGGAGTGGACCCTGTGCCTTGAAAATATATGGCCATAATCAAGGCACTATTTTTATTATCAGAGAGAAAAATCAAAGCTGTGATTTCTTTTTGCTTCTTTTGCCTGTATTTGTCACTCAGTAGGGTAGGTAGAATTCTGCATGTTTATTGCATATTCAAAGAATTCTGCTAGGCCCAGTGAAAGAAGGATTGCATTTACAAGTGGTTCTGCCCATACTGCTTGGTTGACAGTGTGGTCATTCAACCATGACCACTATACATCGAAGTTTTCTTATCTGTACAATAAAGATGATACTACTACTCCTGCCTTCTGGGGACCAGATGAGGCAATATGTGTTGGTGGGCTCTTAACTGTGATCAGTAGTCCCTGGAGTGCCATGGAAGTCCTTGGAAGGCAACTTTGGGGAAACCAGGGAAGGAGGTGGGTGTGAGGCTTGAGCATCAACCCTCCTTCTGCCTCCAAGACCCCAGCAGCTCCACTGGATTCAGCAATAGGGCAGAATTTTCCAGAGTGTGACATTAGGCACATTACTTTTACGTGGGGCTTCCCTGGTGGCTTAGATGGTAAGGAATCCACCTGCAATGCAGGAAAACCAGGTTTGATCCCTGGGTAGGAAGATTCCCTGGAGAAGGGCATGACAACCCACTCCAGTGTTCTTGCCTGGAGAATTCCATGGACAGAGGAGCCCGGCAGGCTACATATGACTCTTTGGACTCTTAATATACTTTACATTAAACCAAATTTCTTAAAGTGATAAGAAAATAGAGATTAAAATTATTAGAAAGATTTTGTTTTTAAACTCAGGGCCTTTCAGTATCTTTACTATGCTTGAGTGTTTTGTGATTTCCAAGTTGAGAGAGACAGTGTATAGTCCTCCCAGATTTAGCTGAATATAGTAACTTTTTTGAGGAGAATTTCATGGGACTAATATTTCTTGCAGACTTTGTCATTAGGAAATAGTAAAACAGGACATAATTCAATGCTAACTGTATGGGGTACATGCTTTTAGTAACCAGAAAGTCAGGAGTCTGGCCTAGAGTAGGTTGGTGGAGAAAGGAGCTGGCTCTCAAAGGACCCATGTATTTTGAAAAGATGGATGCATGCATACTCAGTCACTTCAGTTGTGTCCGACTCTTTGCAACCCCATGAACTATAGCCCGCCAGGCTCCTCCATCCATGGGATTCTCCAGGCAAGAGTACTGGAGTGGGTGGCCATGCAACCTTCCTTCAGTGGATCTCCCCAATCCAGGGATTGAATCTGAGTCTCCCACATTGCAGGCAGATTCTTTACTATCTGAGCCACCAGGGAAAGACAGATGGTCATAAGCAAATCAGAGAGAGTTGTGACAAAGGAAAAGACAAGATTAACAGTAGCAGTATCTACTGAGCTTTTTTTTTTTTTTTTAATGGGCCAAGCAGATGAATCAATACTTATTTGCATTTTCTCACTTTATCTTCCTGAGACAGGGGCTACCATCATCCTCACCATTTTGTAGAGAGGAGAAGAGAGGTGGGGCAATCTGTTCAGAATCACACAGTTACTAAGAAACAGAGCCAGTGCGTGAACTCAGGTCATTCGACCCCAGAATTTCTGTTCTTTATTACAAGGTGCTGCCTAGGAGGGTAGGCTGTGGGTAGGGGTGAAGGACTCACTGGTAAGTGTGAGTGGTGCCAGTTGGAAATAATGCTGGGAAGACTGGATAGTGCTTGATTTCAGATGACCTTGAAACTCTGGATAGAGCTCAAGCTCATTACTTTTAAGGCCACTGCATAAAGTTGTGCATACCTATAGCTGTGAGCTATGCATTGTGCAGGACACCCTATGGGAGAGACAGGTAGGGGCTACAGCGATCAAGAAGAGGCATCACATTTAAATACTGAGTTAGGTTTAATCCTGTTCAGATCGAGTAAGGGAAAGTGTTTTAAACCTTCTAGTCCAGCATCTCCTCCAAGTGAGCTTGCCTCATGGAAATTTGTCATAGTGAGCTTGAAAGACATATTTAAAATGAAAACACTTAATACTTATTGGAAGCTAGCAGTGTCCATGCTGCATATTTTTCACTTACCTACAATGGTAGAAATCACTATGAGCGAGTAAAAGTCGCTCAGTCATGTCCAACTCTTTGCAACCCCATTGACTATACAGTCCATGGAATTCTTCAGGCCAGAACACTAGAGTGGGTAGCCTTTTCCTTCTCCAGGGGATCTTCCCAACCCAGGGATCGAATCCAGGTCTCCCACATTGCAGGTGGATTCTTTATCAGCTGAGCCCCAAAGGAAGCCTAAATGAAAGTGAAAGTAGCTCAGTGCTGTCCGTCTCTGAGCGACCCCATGGACTAGTTCTCTAGGCCAGAATACTGGAGTAGGTAGCTTTTTTCCCCCTTCTCCAGTGGATCTTCCCAACCCAGGAATCGAACCAGGGTTTCTTGCACTGCAGGCGGATTCTTTACCAACTGAGCTATTAGGGAATCCCCAGAAATCTCTATGTTAACATTTAATGGTAAAGACAGCACCAGCATCCAACAGGTGCCATGGGAAAAGAGAATACTTGAAAGCTGTATCTATAGACTAGCTTTGGAGAAAAAAAGAGTTTTTCTACATATGGATTTAATTTTTTTTTAATTACTAGGCCAACCGCATGCTCAATTCATTTGTTCATATTTGATTTTAGAAATAATTCAAACAACTCAAATTTATCAATATATTTGTTTCTTTCATTTTTGCAAGGACAGGTAAAGAATGAGGCAGTATTTAGACCAGTGATTTTCAAACTAGTTCAGGTGGTGGAACATCTGGAGGGAAATAAGATTTTGAGATATTTCATTATTTTTTATATTTTACTCTGTTAAACTAGCACTGTGTGTTAAAGTGAAAGTGTGGTTACATCATGTGGGACAATAGAAAATTATACCCGTGACCATTCATGTCCACTAAAGAACAAGCTTCCATGATCAAATGCAATTCAAATATTTCTCTATTATGCATCTGTTACCACTTTTTAAATAAAGTAGCCTTAATGTAGAAGGTGGTTAATATTTAAAGAAAAAATGAACTAAAAAATGATTCTAATCATATTTAATTGCTACGATTTTGAGGAAGATCAAACATAAACTTAGCAGTATAGCTTGGGTGTTTCACTTGTACATATTTTGAGAATCAAGGCTCTAGATATGTTTCTTAGTCTTTTCATGCTGCTATAACAGAATACCATAGACTGGATGAATGACAGAATAACAGAAATGTATTGCTCAGGATTCTGGAGGCTGGGAAGTAAGGTCAAGGAGCTTAATCCCATTTATGAGGGTTCTACCCTCATGACTTAAAATACCTCCCAAACTCACCTCCTAAAACTATCATTTTTGGAAGTTAGAATTTTAAACATAAAAATTTGGGGGGACATAGCATTCAGACCATAGCAACATGAATATTTGCAAGAAGTGTTTCAAATCCAACTTGTCAATAATAATACTATCTGTTAAGGGCTTAAGGTGTGCTTACACTCCCTGATGATCTAGAGGTTAGGATTGGCTTCCTCACCGCCACTGGTCAAGGAAGCCTTTCTTCTTAAGGCTTCTCTTGTGGCTCAGATGGTAAAGAATGTGTCTGCAATGCCGGAGACCTGGGTTTGATCCCTGGGTCGGGAAGATCCCCTGGAGAAGGGAATGGCAACCCGCTCTAGTATTCTTGCCTGGAGAATTCCGGAGACAAAGGAGCCTGGCAGACTACAGTCCATGGGATCTCAAAGAGTCAGACAGGACTGAGTGACTAAAACTTTCCCTTTAAGGTTGTGCTACCTGTTTTTTGCATATATCACTTCAGAATCTTCACAACAAAGCCATGAGATAGATATGCATGAGGGAACAGAGGCACAGAGAGGCCAAGTAACAGTCTAGGGCTCCCCAGGGCTCCCCAGGTGGCAAAAGTGATAAAGAACCTGTCTGTCAGTGCAGGAGACTTAAGAGACGTGGGTTCAATCCCTGGGTTGGGCAGATTCCCTGAAGGAGGGCATGACAACCCACTCCAGTATTCTTGCTTGGAGAATCCTATGGACAGAGGAGCCTAGCAGGCTGTAGTCCATAGCATCAGAAAGAGTCTGACATGACTGAAATGAATTAGAAGGCACAGGGCTGCATAGCTAATTCTAAGAGTGCTTGAAATGATGACCTTAGAGACCACACTCGTCTCAGCCATGATGTCTGGGGTTCAGTTGCATTTGCTACAGCCAGTGAACTTTTCTATTTCTTGAAATATCTGATCCCAAGAATGGAATGTCTAATAGCGGGGTTTCTGCGGTGGATATGGGTTCTGTGGCTTGGCAACTGGTCATCTTATATCCTGCCTATTCTCCTTGTGGGCACAGCTCTGACTACCAGAATCACCAAAAGTTCAGGGCATCTTGGTAAATTGCTTTGAAATGTCTGTTTCCCCTTCATTGCCCTCTCTCCTTCAGTTGTCATTTCACCCATCTTATTCTGTCCAACTCTGTTCTTATTGAAATCACCCTTTATCCCTTGGCATGACCCCAAAGTTGAGACCTTCTTACTGTTCAATTCACTAGCCCATAAAATATTACCATTTGGGGACTTAAGTATTCAACATCACCTTGAATCTAATGCATTTGGGGCTAGTGATGTCTCAGTATTATCATTCATATTGTCAGGCACTTAGATTAGAATTCTCAAAGTGGGAATTTTCACATCAATTCCCATTAGAAACAGTAGAGCTAGAGATATATGAATCCTGGATTCATATGTCAGTTCCACATCTCATTTGAGCTTGTCATTTACCTCTCTGAGCCTCACTTTTCTACTCTGTACAATGGGGATGATTACATCTAGTCTAAAGGGGTTGTGAAGATGATAAAGGATATGATGAAGGTAGAAACTAGTATAATAAATTCTCATATCTGAGAGACTGTACTAATTGTTAATTAATGACAATTCAGTTTTCAAGTGTATCCTTTCCCAGTTCTATCAAGACTTTATCAACCACTGTAACTGGAGGAGATCATAAATATCCCCATGTTTTACCAATCGGAAGAACCACGGTACACATTTACATGATTTTCCTTAAATCTGGTTGGTAGCAAACCAAAAGGAAACCCAAGTAATCTAATCACTTAGAAGGGGAGATTGACTTTTCTGTACTCTGAAAAATAGGCCATGGAGGTCTCCACTCTTGCTCACTCTGCCTTTGTGGTTTAGTGGTGACGTGGGAAGAAGACCTCCCTCCTTACAAGCCTTTAAGAAGATGCTTTTGAAAGTTTTTTGAGACAGAGAAATCTCCTCTTTCTAGTAAATATCCTTTGGTCTATGTCAGCTTTCTTTAAGGGTTTTTTTGTTTGTTTTTTTAAGAGATCAGAATGGGGTGGGGAGTCCATATTATTCTCTACCAGGAGTAGGGAGAGAGTTTCACTAACAAGAGTCCTAGAAGAACCAGTGCACCAACCCTCCCTGCTAATAATAAAGGAGGTGAAGATGGTGCAAGGACTTACCTGCTTAGATCAGGGCAGAGGTTCAAATCACTTGTAGCTTGGTGACTCTTGAAATGTTTCTCAGTCTCTGTTCAGGTTCTTAGCCCAGAAACTTAAAGCCTCACAGCCACTTCACTGTCATACAAGGTTCAACAGAGCAATCAGAGCATTCACTTGAAAAAGGCTTTATGAGCTGTAAAATTCCATGGAACTCTGAGAGACACGTAGAACTGTGGGACTCTGGCACCCAGATCCGCAGCTTTGTGTCACGTTCCTGCTTGCCTTTTTCCCCAGGAACAGATGGGGAAACTAGAGTCCTCCTGACTTATTTTGACCTCATGGTGTGGAAAGGAGGCTTCTGTGGGCTTATAGACACCTATCTGGGAGGAGAAGGGTGGTGTGGACCAGACTGTTTAGAAAGCACAGTTGTTATTTATGTTTCCTTATCTCTCCCTCAGTCACCCTGCTGTGCTTTTAAGGAGAGTTAGGGAGGGAGAACTGAACCCCTGTGGTGAAGAGTAATGAGTTTCCCTAGCTCTGTCTGTGAACCAGCTCTTTGGAAAGCTAACCTCCTCCCGAGGCGCTCACTGCTAATTAAGAGGAGGGTGGCAGTGTTGGTAGATGGCTACTGAAGCAGTTCTTTTTTTTTTTTTTTTTCCATTCCTTGCACATCAGCTTCTCTTTTTCTTCTTAACTCTCCTGTGAGTAGTCATGCATGGGAGGAGCTGGGGAGTCTTTGGACCCAGATTTCTGGAAGGGGCCCTGGATCTGGTGGACTCCGTTGGCTGTGGTGGCTGCCTGGGTGTGAGTCCCAGCCCTCGCTGCTGTCTGACTGTGCATCTCTGGACACACCACTTAGCCTCTCTCAGGCTCAACTTCACCACCTGTAGAATGAAACAGCAGTATGACCCTCACTGGGGCTGTTTTGAGACTTTGTAGCTCACATCATGAGGTGCTATGCTCAGTCCACTAAGTTGTATCTGACTCTTTACTGCCACGTGGGCTGCAGCCCCAGGCTGCTCTGTCCATGGCATTTCCCAGTCAAGAATACTGGAGTGGGTTGCCATTTTCTCCTCCAGGGGATCTCCCTGACCCAGGGATGGAACTCAGTTCTTCTGCATTGTTAGCCAGGGCATTGTTACCACTGAGCCGCCAGGGAAGCCCCAAATCACATCATGCTTGTTGCAGAATCTCCCCTCAGTAACTTGCCTCTGTAGATATTTCAATCAGTCCCATATTTATCAAACAATGACAGACCACCTACTTTGTGCAGGACATGAGGTGTTAGTAGGGAAGATTTGCAGAAAATGCCTCAGACTTTCAGAGACAGGAAAATGCCAGGGGGAACTGATTCAAACTAAAACAAAGCAAAAGCTATGTCTACCAGTTATGACTCAGGAGAAGATATCTTGGGTGGCTGAAAGACATCTTCTTTGCACAGTGCTTGAGCTTAGACAGCTGAAGGAAGAAGGTGGCAGGAAAATCATGTGATCACAGCCTTGACCCAGGACATGGCAGAGGCCCTCTGGCAGCTTTGTTTCCCCATAGGATCTGCTGCAAATCTGATGAACAGGAGAACTTGGTCTTGTCCTCACACCTCCAGCTCTGTACCTCGGCCCTCAAAGTGGTGATTCCACTCTGGGAACTGCAGCCTTCTATTTTGCTCCCCGCCAACCCCTGCAACATCATTTTAAAGCATAGCCTTCCAAATGCCATTCCTCTTCTGAAGCCAATATATTTTTTTACAGTTGGAGTTAGCTGCAGTGTCTTTCACAGCTCGCAAGTCATTGAGAAGATTAGATGTTCATTCTGCTAAAATATTGCTGCCTGAAGACTCAACTGTGAAATGCAGTTGTCGTGTGTGTTCGCCCACAGACAGACAGACACACACACATGCTCACATACACAAGTTATAAATGAAAAAATTAGAAAATAAGTGTATGTTTATTATGTGAGGGGAGCCTGCCTGATTACAAGTCTCATTAGTCCTAAGTCATTTTGAAGATACCATAGCCAATGAGGATCTGGGCTTTACACAGCTGGGGTGTGTGTGTGTGTGTGTGTGTGTGTGTGTGTGTGTGTGTGTTGCACATTCACTCACATTTATGCATGAGGGAGGAGATACATTCTCATCTAAGCAGATTATTTGCATTTTAAATTCTTAAGTCATGATTGCTGCATTGAGTAGTTGGAAGTACTTTATAAAAGAGATATTATAGAGGACAGATTTTTAGAAACAGACAATCCTTGATTCAGAGGTGGACTTCGTCACTTTACAAGTTGTGTGAACCTAAGTGAATTACTTAGACTCATTAAGGTAGACTACCGCATCTGCAAAAACTGCCTCCTAGGGGAGGAAAAGGAGAAGAGGGGAGGGATAAATTAGAAGTTTGAGATTAACAGATACACACTACAATATATGAAATAGATAACCAATAAGGACCTGCTGTAGCATAGGGATCTAAACTCGGTATTTTATAACCTATAATGGAAAAGAAACTGAGAAGTAAATATATTTGTTGTTGTGTTTAATCGCTAAGTTGTGTCTGACTCTTTGTGAGTCCTTGGACTGTAGCCCACCAGGCTCTTCTGTTCATGGAATTTTCCAGGCAGGAATACTGGATTGGGTTGCTATTTCCTTCTCCAGGGGTTCTTCTTGACTTTGGGATCAAATTCTCATCTTCTGCAGCTCCTATGTTTCAGATTCTTTACCACTGAGGAACCAGGCAACTGCATATATATATATATATATATATATACACATATGTATATGTATATATATAATTGAATCACTTTGCTATATACCTGAAATACAACATTGTAAGTTAACTACATTTTAATAAAAATTAGAGAACTGCCTCCTGCCTCCAATAACCTCTGTTAGAATTAACTGAGGTTGTATAAATAATATGTTCTTTGCACAGTGTCTGACAAACCTTAAGAAATAATATTTCCTTACCTCTTCTCTTCTATCTGTGGGGATTTATGTGAGCGGGTAATGAAATTCTTCTCACCCTTCTCACACATTCCCTCAGAAAGCCCTGGGATTTTCTGATTTTCATCGGACTTGCACCTCCCAAGACGCCTCTTAGAGAATGAGACGGAGCTCAAGGTTACTCTGCAGCCACCCTCTTTAACGAACCTGGAGGCAAGACCACATTGGGTGATTTTAAAAATGCAAGAATTCTCAAAGGTTCCAGAATGGTGATGCATGTTTAAGATGGTCTGATAAAGCAACCTTATCAAGAAAATCCTTCCCACTCTGTTTGAGCATGCCCTCTTGGCTATAGGAGTAAATTTTGCAACTGTTTCAAGAATCCTTGCTCTTACCTCCGATTCATACAGAAATTGAAGAGCATCCAAATCTCTGTAAAATTGTGGCTCTCCATGTGTAGATTGTCGAGTACAGAATCACTGACTTCATCAGGGTAAAGGCTTCAGTGGAATGCTAACACCATCATTCTAGCTGTAAATCACGTTTCTGAATCAAGGGCATAGAATTTTCCTCCTTTCACCAGGGGAATCTCCCCATTCCCAAGAAGAAAGACTACACCTCTTGCAGAATCATTTCTATTCCCCACAAGAGCAAAGGCTCTGTGCTCATTAAACATCTAGTTATTGTTGTTGTTCAGTCACTCAGTTGTGTCTGACTCTTTGTGACCTGCCTTGAATCCTTACTAAATTTAATGCATTACGGAAAACTTCATATCATGGCTGTTACTCAGTAAATCAGATATATGTTTTCAACCAAAAACAGTATGGGACATTGCCATAATTTCAAAACTTTGTGAGTGTGTGTGTGTGTGTGTGTGTGTGTTATCCATTTACAAACAATATCCTGGGCAGAACTTCAACTTCTCATTGAAGTTGGAGGCTTCAATCCCCACATTCTTAGCTTCTTTCTTGCTGCCTGAATGGCCTTCATCATCTCTGAGGTGGTGGCTCTGAGCCACCGCTTCAGAGTATGAAGCCTACACTGAAAGCAGCCAAAACTACTAGTGTCCTGGAAAGAGAGCCAACTATATAACAAAACACCTGGATCCTGGTCCTAAGTCAGCCTGTGACTAGGTAGGTGACATGGGGCCATCACCACACCTTCCCAGGCCTGTTTCCCATATCCAGTGAAGGAGTTAAACAATCTTCACAGTCCTGTTTTGATACTCTGTTGTATCAACTGGTTGGTTTCCATCAAGTGCTCATCTTCACAAGTCCCATGTAAGCAGTGCAGTTCTTCAGCATTCTTCATTTTTCCCCATCTATGTCTTCAACAGATATTGATTTAGCTGTTATGCTTCAGTCTCTGCATTAGGTGCTAAAAATACTTAGCACCTACATTTATTTTAGGAAACATTCATTGCTTTCATGTTCAAATATTTGAAGATGTGGTTAGCATTATCTTTACCTGCTCTATGCAGACATCTCATATTTGAATAAGATTGACCATTGTTTTGGCCACAAATCATAGGGTATTTCAGTCCAACTGAAGCAGCCATATTGCTTTCCATAACTCGAACAAGACCCAAACACTGAGGAACTGTCTAGAGGAGGTGTATCTTATGCAGGCGTCTATGATTGTAAATACTCTACTGTATCCCAACAATTTGTTTCCTGTCCCTTCCCTTTGTGAGATTTTTGAAGGCAATGTTTTGTTGACCCCTCGGCTCTCTGCTTAACTTGATGCCAGGCAGAGAGAAGGTGCTTTGTTCATGTTTGATAAGCAGATGAATGTGCAAATGGTTGTGATGCGAGGAAACCCAGCAATTACAGTTTTCAACTCAAAAGCCCAAATCCCATCCCATTGCCATATGCATTCTTATTCGTAATGCCTTTTGTCAAGATGGACTTCCCTGGTGGCTCAGATGGTAAAGAATCTGCCTGCAATGTGGAGACCAGGGTTTGATCCCTGGATCGGGAGATCCCCTGGAGAAGGGAATGGCAACCCATTCCAATATTCTTGTCTGGAGTATTGACGGAGGATCCTGGTGGGCTACAAGTCATGGGGTTGCAAAGATAATGATTCATTTGGAGTAGATGAATAAATACTACACCAATTCTTGAGGCCAGTTTTACTGAGCAGGGTCTTATTTCCTCTTAGTAGAAGGGAGCTCCCTTTCCTGAGACTGACTCAAGCTGTCAAAGGCATTTTCTCATCGAAGCAGCTTCCTGTCCCTGGGGTCCACACCCATTTTTCAGTAAAGGGCTAGATAGTAAGCATTTAAACATTGTATACTGTGTGTCCTCTGGCACAACAATCATATTATGACAGCGTCTGTAGATCTGCAAATGAATGAATATAGCTGTGTTCCAATAAAACTTTATTTACAAAATCAGATGACAGGTCAAATTTGGCCCACAGATTGTAGTTTGCTGATTCATGTCCTAGTTTATGATGCAGAAGTCTTACAAAGATTTCATAAATTTCAACAGACTATTTACCTGCGACTCATGAAAGTAGATAAATGATTACTGGAGATTTCTTGTTCTTATGGATTGAATGGTCTTCCTGTTCCATGCTCACTGAACATCTAAAACACTCTCAAAGGGATCTAATCCCCTGTTAGTTTACATTCTCAAGGTTATCTCTGCCTGCACATGTAGATCCAGATTTGAATTTTAATCTATTTCATGATTTCCATAAATGAGCAATCAAAAGCACTAACAACCAAACTTAGTCAAAGCATGAGCATAGCACTCTTTACTGAAGACGTAGTGGAGAAAAATCAAAAGTTATATTGCAGAAATGAGGATGCTTTCTTATTGAACATTAAGCATTTCCAATTTTTAAAAGTGTTTTTAAGCCCTCCTCAAGCTAGCAAGTGCCCAATTGGTTGATTCTCCATCATAGTCCTAAATTTACATTAACCTACATTCTCCATATTTCTTCCTCAACTCTTCAGATCTAAATCCCAAGCCTTCACTGTGCTGCCTATGGAGTAGTTTTGGTTGCCTTGGCTCTTAGAATATCCATGCTGCCATGTTCTCCTCCTCCAGCCCATTCTACTTATCCAGGCATTCCACCAAGCCAAAGTAGGTCCTCTGTAAGTGGAATATGAGGTTGATGAGGCAAACATTTTTTCTTGTATTATGTACACAAGTTGTTGTCCAGATACTGCCATGCACCATTCCATTTTGCCCATCAAAGTCAAAGCCAAGAGTGACTGGGACTTCACAAATTTTGCCTCTAAAAATGAATTCTTTCTTCTGGCTCTTTCTAAAGTGTCATCTGATCACAGCTTACCTCTGGGAGGGCTTCTAGGTACTTGTCCAGTATAATTTCTTTGTTTCTAAAAGAAATACGTGAAACTTAGTTAAAGAGAAATGGTGTGCTTAAAACCCAATTAGGATTTAAGATTTATAGTTAGAGCTCAAGTCTAGAAGTTTTTATCTTAAAAGAGAGCAGTATTTATCAGGTTATATAGCAACATTCAGAAAACTGAGAGCATGGCATCTGGTCCCATCACCTCATGGGAAATAGATGGGGAGACCATGGAAACAGTGTCAGACTTTATTTTTTTGGGCTCCAAAATTACTGAAGATGGTGATTACAGCCATGAAATTAAAAGGCACTTACTCCTTGGTAGGAAAGTTATGACCAACCTAGTTAGCATATGAAAAAGCAGAGACATTATTTTGCCAACAAAGTTTCATCTAGTTAAGGCTATGGTTTTTCCAGTGGTCATGTATGGCTATGAGAGTTGGACTGTGAAGAAAGCTGAGTGCAGAAAAATTGATGCTTTTGAACTATGGTGTTGGAGAAGACTCTTGAGAGTCCCTTGGACTGCAAGGAGATCCAACCAGTCCATCCTAAAGGAGATCAGTCCTCGGTGTTCATTGGAAGGACTGATGCTAAAGTTAAAATTCCAATACTTTGGCCACCTGATGTTAAGAGTTGACTCATTGGAAAAGACCCTCATGCTGGGAGGGACTGGGGGCAGGAGGAGAAGGGGACGACAGAGGATGAGATGCCAAATGGCATCACCGACTCGATGGGCATGAGTTTGGGTAAACTCTAGGAGTTTGTGATGGACAGGGAGGCCTGGCATGCTGCGATTCATGGGGTTGCAAAGAGTTGGACACAACTGAGTGACTGAACTGAACTGAACTGATAGTTACAAAATCACCATATAGCAGTATTTTTTTTTTAAATACAGTCCATTTCTCACTGATTAAGGGCTTTGAGTAATCACTGTACTAATTTTTTTTACCAATAATCATTTTAGTGATCATTTCTATAATAGTTCCTATGTATGCGTGTGCTCAGTCATGTTCAACTTTTTGTGGCCCCATAGATTATAGTCTACCTTGCCCATGGGATTTTCCAGGCAAAACTATTAGAGCAGGATACAATTTCCTACTCCAGGGTAACTTCCCAACCCAGGGATTGAACCTGAGTCTCCTGCATCTCCTGCATTAACAGGAGGATACTTTACTTCTAGCTCCACCTAGGAAGCCCAATAATTCCTGTTATGTGTAAATAGAAGTATAAAGAGACGCTGCAGGAGGAGAAACTAGGCAGATGTCATTTCTTTCTGAGTTGACAAAGGGCATGATTCTGGAGGGGCGGATGTGAGTGAGGAAAGAGAAGAACTCTCATAAAAGTGTTTCACTCTGTGATCTCCTGTTTTTTAAAGCATTCCTCATCTCTTGAGACATATCTATTCTATAATAAAGCCTTATGCTTATGTAACTTTTTATGTTTTTCAAAGTGCTGTCGTATATCATTATATATCATTTGATCCTCACCAAAGACCTTGAACCCCAGTGAAAGCACCAAGCTGTAAGTCCCTTTAGAAGACTACATGCCAGTCAATCAGGCAACTTACCTTCCAGACAACCAGACTGTGCCCAGCAATGCTGTTTCTATTTTAAACAACAGAAAGACACAAGACCAGTCTCTCTCTTGCTTTCCTTCTCCCACCCCTTCTCTCTCCCTCTGTCTTATAAATGTGGATCAATTGTGATGAAAAAAAAAGAATTTGCAGACTCTATCTGACTTCAGAGGGCCCTTTTTTTTTTTTTTTTGCAAACAGATGCATTGAATGAGACAGTAGCTTTGGAATTATCTTATACTGACATTAAACTATTCAGCAAACATGGACATACCCATCATGCTGAGAATATAAGGCAGAGCTGCAGTTAATGATGAGGAATCTAGAGACTCTGGTGTGGGATCATCCAAAGTATTTCTAGAAAGGAGTGTTATACTATGCTCAACCAATCTGGATGAAAAATTATTAAAATCAATCAACTATCCCACCATCTGGGTTGTGTATTTAATTTTTATAAGCGCTATGTAATGGATGATCACTAATGGCATGTTTTCTGGCCAGTTTATAACAAATAATGGATTCATTTTCTCGTTCTCATGTCTTTTTAATGTCTACATTTCCTCCCATAGTATTCTGAATAAAGCATATTTGGTGCTGTCCTGAAATCACATATTATCCTTTTTTGGGGGTCTGTTATGTACCTAGTCTCTTTGCATTTGAAATTAAGCCAGCACAACATTCTAATTGAACGGGAAAAAGCTTTGGCTTTAATTACTCTCAGTAATAGATATAACAATGAGCAGGGCTCATTCACAGCCATTACATCAAGCAATAAAGTCATCAGGTGGCTGCTCTTGACACCGTGAAAGCTGTCATCCTGAAGTGCTCTCGGCTAGGGACACCCACTGTCTCACATCATAGTTGTTTTCCCATTATCCATCTCTGAGGGAGGGAGTGGAGGAGGAGAGAGTGCCTCGGTGGAACTCCCTGAATGGTGTGGTCCAAAGGATAAAAAATGTGAAATTGGGAGACTTGGATTTACTTACTAGCTCTCCCTTTCACTGGCTGCATGATGGTATTGGACAAATAGCCCTCTGTTTCTCACTGTTCTTATCTGTAAAGCAAAGATGATAATCCATGCCATGCCTAAATGAGCCATTTTTATAAACATTGAAGTATTGCAGAATTGAAGATTGTTAGGGTTTCTCTACTTTGCCAACCAAATTGCTTCCTGGGCTTTGGCTGGGTGGAAATAAGTATTCAGTTTGAGTTCCATCTAATTTTCATACCCACTTTCTAACAGCATCAAATGGCCAAAAGGGAAGTGTAAGGAGGAAAGAGAGCAGCAAAGGGAAGGACTAATCTACATACTTGATGATCAGTGTCTGCAGACTCCGTATTTGTTTCAATGGATGGCCTCCATTTGAGAAAACTCAAGATGGCACCCCTCAACAATTCAAAATCATTTTAGAATTTAGAAGTCTCCAGAATAGCAGCTACATTGGCAGTTCCTTACCTTTCTCCCCTCCTTTTTTTTTTTTTCTTTAAATTAAAAAGAGCTTCTGTTGGATAAGAAAGAACAAGTAAGTATTTTATGGCCATGGAAAATGTCTACATTGTAGAGGAGCACTGATTGCATTAAATGTTAAATTATTAAAGGGTCTTTATTCTTTGACCTTTTAGGGTCAACAGTTAAGTACTATGAACTGGCTTTGGCTTTGAGATGACAAGACTTCCTCCTTATCCTCTGGAGTCTAGTCAGAGAGATGGATTGTGAAGGCAGAATGACAGTCTGTGGAGTTACTGTGGAGTGGTGGGCTGCTCAGAGGTGAGGAGAGGCATGTCTGGAGCCCCTTGACTATAGAAGGAGGGAATATTTGATGCATGCCAAGTGAGCCAGTAAGAAAGTAAAAGAAAGCAAAGCCAGGTGTCAGAGACAAGGCCACTGTCCTCCATGTGGTATGTGGTCATCTATTTAATTATTGGCACTTTCAGAGAATATTGTTAGCTATGTGAGCAAATCAGTCCTAAAAAGAGAGCTTGCTTCCTGACCAATGGGAGTAAGTGTAGATATATTATATTTACAAGCCCATCTTTCCATGTGGTTGAGTTAGGGGATCAGGGAATTAAGAAATCTGTCTCTTGGTAGAAATTAACTTGAAAGAATAGCTCCTCTTATGCATTTACTAGGATTTTTTTTTTTTTTTTTTTTTTGTCTTTTGGTTAGTTTATTTTCTATTGATTCATGCTTAATAGAGGGCCCAGTGAGACATTTGTAGCTGAATTTCTTAGGAGCCACTTCCAATTAAAGTTCATTTATATTGAAGATAAATGATAATCTGAGTTAATAGGAAAGTAGTTTTCAGTGTTACCTTGAAAATGATTTGCAAAGAACAATTTAGGAATCTTTCTAGTGCACCAATTAAGGCACTTTATGATTAAACTCCAAACTATGAAAGCCCCTCACTTAATTTGACATGCAGAGTGAAATATCATTACAGTAAGTCCCCTACATGCAAATCTTCAAGTTGAAAACTTTCAAAGGTGCGAACATGCTTTCCATCAGTTGGGTGTGAGTGAAATTGCAGCTTGCCCTCTATCTCCTATTACTGATGATACTTCTGCTCTACCATCTCCCACCGCCACTCTTTCATCCAGTTGCTACCTCTTTTTGCCTCCTTACTTGATGCCGCCCCTTGTATGCCAGCTATTGTACTGTACTACTGTACTTTCAAAGGTACTGTACTGTAGGATGGTTTTGCTGAAAGGTTTAACTTTTGTCTCAGATTCAAAGGATTTGTTAACAAAAGAAACCACTCATCATACACAAATAAACAATTTCAATATTTAATAGAGAATTATCTAACTTACTTTCAATAAACAATCATTAAAAAGAAAGAGGAATAGAAGAGCAGATACATCACCAAACTGGGTTTTTACCAACATCCAGACTCAAACAGCATGGGGAAGTTTGTGTAACAGCAACAATCTGGAGTTCCAATTTGGGAAAAGGTCCTGGGCAGCGCATCCGCCTCAAGGATGAGACTTCAAAATTGTCCTTTGAAGGTTCCTGCTTATAATCTCAAGCTGCAGACTAAGATGTTATCAGTCTGGAGGTAAATTGCAAGTCTGATTTCATGTTAATGTGGTTGATTTTGTCTTGTAAATCTTGGAATGTTGTTTAACTCTGGGTATGGCTGGCCAGATCCTGTCCATGGGCTCAACAATCTCAAGATCTATCCCCTGCCTTATCCATGGTGCCTTGCAGCTTGCACACACAGCAGGCAGTCAGGGCAGTGTCCAGACAGGTCAGAAGCAAGGTCAGATGCCTGTTCTGCTTTCTTTGTTTCTGATGCCTGAACAAAACTACTTCCATTTAATTTTTGTAACAGAGATTAAAAATGTATTTTTGTTTGTTTTTTAATGTATTATTTGTGTGTATTACAATACCTTATAGCCAGTTGTACTAGTTGGGTACCTAGACTAACTGTGTTGGACTTAACAAACAAATTGGACTTATGAACGTGTTCTGGGAATGGAACTCATTCTTATGAGGGGATTTCCTGTCTCTGGAAAATGATCACTAATCTGAAAAGAGGTGACTTCTTCTAAAAGTATGTAAAACCATGGGCCAACAAGGAGAAAATCTAGGGCTAACTGCTCAAGTTTCTCAAGTTTCTATCATGTGTTACCCTCTCCTCCACCTCCCAGCTTTCCTAGTGGGTAAACTCTTTTCTAGCATATAAACTCCAAAGGAGTGGACCGTCAAGGAGTGAAATCTTGTCTCTTTCCATTTTATTGCCTCAGCATCTACAGTAGTATCATCCACTCACAGGTATTAGTACTAGTAGGGTACACCAATATTGCTTGAATGAATGGAGAAATAGAGGAATGTGTGAATGGCATAAAAAAGTGAAAGAATAAATTGAGTATTCTTCCTGTACATATTAATTTATCTCTGCAAATCAAATGGGAGAAACCTTAAAAAAAAAATTATAACCTGTCTCCCTTCCCAGACATTCTCATGTAATTTATATTGGGTGTGACCCAGGAACTGAAATTTTTAAATCTTCTCAAGTGGTTCTAATGTGCATGTATAGATGGAATCAAGATGGTAGCCTTGTCTCAGGGGGCCTGGGACCTCTTATTTCTGTTCAGTTTCATCCCAGACACTGGCCTTCCACTGGACCCTGAAAGTGATGTTCCTGATAAAGAGTATCAGTTCCATTTTAATGTTTTATTCCTTCCTGTCACTGTAGGCGAGGAACTTACTTCATCTACATTGTGAAATAGTGCTACAGAATATGATATCTTCCATAAATCACTTAGCTTATTTGAATCTCAGAATCTGGGTCTGTAAAATAGATGTAATGATCTCTGTCTTTGTCTACCTCACTTTGATTTTGTGACATTCGGTTAAAATAATAGATGCAAAAATGTTTCAAAAACTGTCAAGTATTATAAAATATAAATGATTGTTTATTGTAGAAAAGTAGAGGTATTTTACTAATTATTTTGTAACTTCAAGGTCATGGAATTGGAAAGTACTTTAGAATGGCATGAGATTTGTCTTCAGAAAATAAAGCATGTGTCCTAGATATGTTATCTACTATTCATAGTGGCTATAACAACTTAAACTCTTCAATCTTAAATTTCAAAGATGCCACATGTCTCAGGAAGCTATGAGAACTGGACAAGCACAAATGTGAGGAAAGCACTTTGTGAACTGGCAAAGAAAGAGAAAGTCGCTCAGTCATGTCTGACTCTTTGTGACCCTGTGGACTCTAGCCCACCAGGCTCCTCTGTCCATGGAGATTTTCCAGGCAAGAATACTGGAACAGGTAGCCATTCCCTTCTCCAAGAGATCTTACCAACCCATGGATTGAATCCAGGTCAAGGGTTGTTGTGTAAATATTAGTTTGTTTTTCTTGCTGTCACAGTTATTTTTCCTGCTCCTAGGATTGGCTGCCATTAGCCCAAGACAGTTGACTTTGAGCATCTCTTCTCCACTCCTAATTCAGTGACTTGAAATCAGCCATGGTGAGAATAGCTGTACCATATGCGCTTACGTGGTATGTCGCTTCAGCCGTGTCCAACTCTTTGCTACCCTATGAATGATAGCCCAGCAGGCTTCTCTGTCCATGGGATTCTCCAGGCAGGAATACTGGAGTGGGTTGCCATGCCCTCATCCAGAGGATCTTCCTAACCCAGGTATTGAACCTGAATCTCTTAAGTCTGTCTGCACTGGCAGGTGGGTTCTTTACCACTAGTGCCACCTAGGAAGTCCATCCATACCACAGAAATTAGCAAATAGTACTGATCATGGCTTTCTTTTCTTTGTTTGTTCCTTTATTTTTTGAGATCTAGTTTACTAGCACACTTATGCCCATACCTAAAGATATCTAGTATTCAGATATCATATGATATCACTTATAGGTGGAATCTGAAACAGTGTTACAAGTGAAAGTGAAAGTGTTAGTTGCTCAGTCCTGTCTGACTCTTTGCGACCCCGTGGACCATAACCTGACCCTGTTGACCATACCCACCAGACTTTTGTGTCCATGGGGTTTTTCCAGGCAAGATAACTGGAGTAGGTTGCATTCCCTTCTCCAGGGGATGTTCCCAATTCAGGGATCTAACCTGGGTCTCCTGAATGGCAGGTTAGATGCTTTATCATCTGAGCCACCAGGAAAACCCTGCTACAAATGAACTTATTTACAAAACAGAAATAGATCCACAGACATAGAAAAGAAACTTGAGGTTACCAAAGGGGAAAGAGGGGGAGGGATAAATTAAGAGGTAGGGGTTAACAGATACACACTACTACTACTACATATATATGTGTGTGTGTGTGTGTGTGTGTGTGTATATAAAATAGATAACCAATAAGGACCCACCATAGCATAGGAAACTCTACTCAATATTTTGTAAAAACCTATAAAGAAGTAGCCAGAAAAGAATCAGACTTGACTAAAGTGACTTAGTACACTTATAATGTTGTTGCTCAGTCACTCAGCATGTCCCCCTCTTTTCGACCCCATGAACTGAAGCACAGCAGGCTTCCCTGTCCTTCACCTGCTCCTGGAGTTTGCCCAAGTTCATGTCCATTGCATCAGTGATGCCATAAATCCATCTCATTCCTCCCTGATTCTGGGAAAGATTGAGGGCAGAAGGAGAAGAGGGCATCAGAGGATGAGACACCTATACATATAGATATGTATGTGTATATATGTGTGTGTGTATATAATTTTTGTTCAGTCAGTAAGTCACGTCCAACTGTTTTGCAACCCCGTGGACTGTAGCCCATTTTGCTCCTCTGTCCCTGGGATTTCCCAGGCAAGACTACTGGAGTGAGTTGCCACCCCTCCCCCAGGGGATCTTCCCAACCGAGGGATTGAATCCGAGTCTCTTATGTCTGCATTGGCAGGCGGGTTCTTTACCACTAGTGCAAACATATGTCTGAATCACTTTGCTGTACACCTAAAACTAAGACAATTTTGTAAATCAACCATAGTTCAATTAGAGAAAAAAAAGGTCTTTAGTTAATCCTGAATGACTTAAATAAGTTAAATTTAGCCAAATTTGAAGCCAAGAAAACAGCAATGATTGATAAAGAACTTGTAATATGGAGTATGGGTTTATTGAGAAGAATTGTAATTGCTTAATCTAGAATGAAAGCAAACAACAGACCAAAAACTTCAGTCTTTTTCTCTGACCTACTCAGACACCATGAAATCATGTACCGTTTGCTAACATCAAACTGATGATTACCTATTGCATCGATTTACTGAAACCAACCAGCCTACTTGGATTATTCAAGCCAAAATGAGACTTTTTTCCCTCTTCAGGAAATCTCTTTGCCCTAAAGAGGCTCTTATTTCCTGACAGGCCATTCATTTTTGTTTGTGACTGACTGATCACAGTCTTCCTCACCCATTGTGCTAATGACAGTTGGGCATCTCTTGCCTCCTGGAACTAGATCAGAGATTCCTAAGCTAAGGTCCTTGTCATCCACACAGTGGGTGCACATCCTGAGTAAGCCCTGCTGAATCAAAGGCTGCTTTTCACTTCTCTCCTCTCTTCCATGTGCTGATCTAACTACATGATGTTTCTAATTGGGTCCAAACACAGGACATTTCATAGACTAACTATAGTCTCTGCAGGATCAGACATTTACCATTCCCACATCATTCTGTACCTTTTTATCCTCTAAGGCCTCCCACCCTCCCCCACACCCCCAACCTTACCGCCCCCACCCCACCCCCTCCATTTCCTGAAAATGTAGTTGTTACAAGTAGATCATCCGGGCGTGGGTCATGCACTGTTACAAAAGCAAGTTAAAAAAAGATAGTGACACTGCTCTCCCTGCTAGAAATTAGCCAGGTGCACCATTATGTAAGGAGCTCAAGCTAGAGAGCACAGTAATTAAAATAACAATGAAATGATAGCTTATGCAACACTCCGCAAATATGATATTTTCATTTGTGGTATTGTACAAACCAAGCATATCAGGCAGAGATGGTACGTGATTTGCAAAAGGCCAAGAGAAAATGAATGAGGACACTGGAATGGAGTTCTTCTGCCACCCTCTCTTGCTATGCCAATCAAAGGCCTATTGTGCACAAGGGGGTGTTGTGGCATATGAACCATATATGGCCGACTTCTGTCTCCTAGGATGTTACAAGTCAATGACATTCACAGTGTGTGGTCTTGAAAAGGAAAGGAGAGGTAGAAAAATTGCCCACTGGAAGTAGTGTTGAATATAGAGTTTCCATTTTGTAGGTCCCCTTGTGATTTTTTAAAAATTCACTCAGAAATGTTCAGATATGAAGGACAAAATCTGATCACCAAGCTCAGAGGGGATTGATTATTAAATGACGGTTCATATTTTATTTAAATAACTTACAATAAAGTGATGTTCCCCATTGGACTGAATAATCAGTGATGGACTTAATTAGACTATTCTACCATGGACAGAAGAGCCTGATGGACTCTAGTCCATGGGGTCATGAAGAGTTGGACATGACTAAGTGACTCACACTTTTACTTTTCACTTTTTTCACCATGCAGGGAACCACTTTTAAGGTATAAATAAACATAATCAATTTTTTAAAAAGTTTGTGTTTTTATTTTTCTATTTCTTCATCTCAACTTTCCCATTTCCATTCTGAATTTGACATGTTCTTCTTGTGTGAACCATCAGCCTTCTTTAAAAAATTAGTTGAAAAGAAATTTGGAAAGTGTGATTATGGTGTTTATGTTGGTCTATGAATTCTCTTTCTGTTTGCTATTAATATTTGCCATGGTATCCTGTGGACCAACCAAAGTGAGGCAACCTCTGCTGTGATGCCTGAAAAAGTCCTTACAGGCTTTGCTAAAAATCCACTTCTCTTTGGTCAGAAGTGTGGAAATGGCCAATCCCCTATCCTTATTTAACTCAAGAGTTTTTATACTAGGGCTGAACCCATTTGATCAATGATTTCTGACTGAATCTCTTGCTGATGCATGGTAAGACGGTAAGTGGTGCACAGAGAGATGGGTTAGGGTTTGGAGTCTTACTAAACTGCCTCCCCAAAGATCGCCATATTCCATACTCTAGTACATACCAGTGGAAATGACCCTCTCTGTTCACATGGTCTAAATAGCTGAATTATTGAATATGTGCTGTATGCCTATAGAAAGTGTTTACCTTATATTAAAACAATACATTATTTGTTAAAATTTGAAGGCAGTACTACCTAGCTTGCAATCAGTTCAGTCGCTCAGTCGTGTCCAACTCTTTGCGACCCCATGAACTGTAGCACGCCAGGTCTCCCTGTCCATCACCAACACCCAGAGTTTACCCAAACTCATGTCCACTGATTCAGTGATCTAACCATCTCATCCTCTGTCATCCCCTTCTTCTGCTGCCTTCAATCTTTCCCAACATCAGGGTCTTTTCTAATGAGTCAGTTCTTTGCATCAGGTGGCCAAAGTATTGGAGTTTCAGCTTCAACATCAGTCCTTCCAATGAACACCCAGGACTGATCTCCTTTAGGATGGACTGTTTAGATCTCCTTGCAGTCCAAGAGACTCTCAAGAGTCTTCTCCAACACCACAGTTCAAAAACATCAATTCTTTGGTGCTCAGCTTTCTTTATAGTCCAACTCTCACATCCATACATGACCATTGGAAAAACCATAGCCTTGACTAGATGGACCTTTGTTGACAAAGTAATGTCTCTGCTTTTTAATGTGCTGTCTAGGTTGGTCATAGCTTTCCTTCCAAAGAGCAAGCGTCTTTTAATTTCAGGGCTGCAGTCACCATCTGCAGTGATATTAGAGCCCAGAAAAATAAAGTCAGCCACTGTTTCCACTGTTTCCCCATCAATTTCCCATGAAGTGATAGGACCATGATCTTCGTTGCCATGATCTTAGTTTTCTGAATGTTGAGCTTTAAGCCAGCTTTTTCACTCTCATCTTTCACTTTCATCAAGAGGCTTTTTAGTTCCTCTTCACTTTCTGCCGTAAGGGTGGTGTCATCTGCATAGCTGAGGTTATCGATATTTCTCCCGGCAATCTTGATTCCAACTTGTGCTTCTTCCAGCCCAGTGTTTCTCATGATGTATTCTGTACATAGTGAACAAAATATTCCTTATCTTTATTCCCAGAAGACAAATGTCTGTAATTCTGCGTTTCCAGATCTGCTTCTATCCTTTATTTTGTGAAAAGTAGCCAGTTTAACAAAGTGTGACGTTTCAAAGTGTAAAGTGTAAAAAAACCTACTGTCACAGTGTTAGAACCCCTGGTCACTGGCAATCATGTGGGTTTTGTGTGGCCCTGTGGCTGCTTTATAGGTATTCATTCACTTGTGTTGGTGATGGCTTAGTCGCTAAGTCGTGTCTGACTCTTGGGACCCCATGGACTGTAAT
The DNA here is from genome assembly GCF_023699985.2 of Odocoileus virginianus. Classification (NCBI taxonomy): domain Eukaryota; kingdom Metazoa; phylum Chordata; class Mammalia; order Artiodactyla; family Cervidae; genus Odocoileus; species Odocoileus virginianus. Next base: position 52,777,428 of record NC_069675.1, on the reverse strand, counting down.
CTGCCAGTCTCCTCTGTCCATGGGATTTCCCAAGCAAGAATACTGAAGTGGGTTGCCATTTCTTCTCCAGGGGATCTTCTTGACCCAGGGATCGAACCCACTTCTCCTGCATTGCAGGTGCTCTCCTACACTGCAGGTGGCCCACCTACACTGGCAGGTGGATTCTTTACCACTGGCCACCGGGGAAGCCCCTACTCAGTATTTATTTAGCTGAACTCCTACTGTGTTGCTGGCATGGATCTGGGCTATAGAGATACAAGCCTGAGTAAGAGAGACATGATCCTTTCCTCATGGAGCTTAAAGTCAAGTTCAGAAGCAGCTGTCACTAATAACCTCACCAAAAATATGTAATGAATTCTAATAATGAGATTTAAAGGTGATAATTCATGTACAGGGTAGGATATGGTGGATTTCATCTGATACCTAAAGAACAAATAAGAATTAGCTAGTTGAATGGAAATGGAGAAGGGAGAAGAAAGAAAAAAAAAAATCCCAGTTAAAGAGATCGATCACATGAGATGCCGCTTTCTAGGAAGTGAGAGTAGTATAGTGTGACAGGAAGGAGGACAGTCACTCAGGAAGTGAAAGAGACAGGATCCAGATGCTACTTATATTTGTAGGACTTTTAGATAATTTTATCCTGCTAAAAAAGTCTTAAAGATTTTAGGGGATATCATGCAGATCTGTGGTTTTTGGGTCCTTGAAGGAATACATTTCCCTGGCAATGAAAAGATAGTTATGGAGTCTTGCTAATGACCCAGTGACCACCAGATCTCACCCACTGGTAGGTGACAAAGTCAATGACAGGCTTGCCTGTAGTCCAGCTCACTAAATTACATGTTGCATCATGGACATCTTTTGGACAGAAATGGTTCAAAACTTTCACTGGAATCTCAGAAGGCTACATGACTCAGTGGAGAAAAAAAAAAACTGTTGTCCTAATAAATTCACAAATTTAATATGGTTCATTTTGCATCTCCTATCATTTATTTATTTCTTGTTTTTATTATAAATTCCTACTCTTTCTAATATTTAAAGTGAATACTGGCTAATTACTTAAGAAATTTATTGGCGGTTATTACTAGACTTAATGAATTTAGTAAGTATCCAAAATGTCCTGTGAGTTCCATTCTATAAAGTGTGTGTGTTTATTATTTCTGTAATTGCTTCTTAATTAAAACTACCATATGACCCAAAAATCCACTATGGGGCATATACCCTGAAGAAAGCATAATTGAAAAAGACACATGTAACCCAATGCTCATTGCAGCACTATTTATAATAGCTCGGACATGGAAACAACCTAGATGTGCATCGACAGATGAATGAATAAAGAAGTTGTGGTACATATACACAGTGGAATATTACTCAGCCATACAAGGAACACATTTGAGACAGTTCTAATGAGGTGGATGAACCTACAGTCTATTATACAGAGTGAAGTTAAGTCAGAAAGAGAAAAACAAATATCGTGTATTAACGCATATATATGGAATCTAGAAAGGTGGTACTGATCAACCTATTTGCAGAGCAGCAATGGAAATTCAGGCAAGAAGCACAGATATGTGGACGCAGTGGGGAAGGAGAGGGAGAGACAACTGAAAAGAGTAACACTGAAACATACATTACCATATGTAAAGTAGATAGCCAGTGGGAATTTGGTGTTTGATGCAGAGAGCTCAAACCCTGTGCTCTGTGACAACCTAGAGGGGTGGGGTGGGATGGGAGGTGGGAGGGAGATTCGAGAGGGAGGGGACATATGTATATACCTATGACTGATTCATGTTGATGTATGGCAGAAACTAACACATTATTGTGTTATCCTGCAATTAAAAAAAAACTCCTTTTAAAAACTCAATAATAATAATAATAATAAAATTTCCACTGGATGATGGGCAGGTGATCGATTCCTTCAACTGTGGATCCAGACTTTCTTTCAAGGCTTCTGACAGTAGCCTGTTCCTTTCAGTTCTTTGAACCCCCAAAGCTAACCTTCCCCAGATGGTAATACCAAACTTTATGCCTCTTCAGTTCCATGTCATGGATAAAGTGTCTGTTGAGGTGCTGCCCTCTTGAAGGTCATTTTCTAATTGATGGATGTATAGCCATGATGAGGACTAGAATACAAAATGCTTGGGAGAGTTCTCTCTCTCTCTCTCCCTTCTTCTCTCTTTTTCTTTTTCTCTTTTCCTATGTTTCCAAATTGCTGCAATCTTTGTGGGGAAGTTTTTAGCAGGTAAAATACTTCCTAATGTCTTATAATCAGTTGATCCATGACGCAGTGACTCTGGAGGGTTATGACAATGCTTTTGTACAAATTCCTATGCCAAGAAGTCCAGGAGTTACAGTCAGATTCCTCAGAAATGTGTGGTAACTGTGAGAGGGGTTGGAGATACAAAATTATAAATCATAGTCCGTGTCCCCAGAGGTCTTCCAGTCTACTAAGGTGTGATGGGATATATTTATAAATGATTAAAATAGAACATGCCAACTAATGTCATAGACGTGGTGATTTAACTAAATTAACATTCATTAATTGTTATAGACCATATGGGACTTCCCACGTGGCTCAGTGGTAAAGAATTCACCTGCCAATGCAAGAGCCTCAGAAGCCCTGAGTTCATTCCCTGATTCAGGAAGATTTCCTGAAGGCGAAAATGGCAACTCACTCCAGTATTCTTGCCTGAAAAATTCCATGAACAGAGGAACCTGGTGGGCTACAGTTCATGGAGTTGCAAAGTCAGACTGAGCACGCATAGCCGAACAGCCTATAGACAACATAAAGATGAATAAGAGGAGAATGATGCCTCCTAGGAGTAGGGCACATAGAGGCCTTTTCAATAAAATGTAATGACTTTGAAAACAGACTTATGATTACCAATCAAAGGAAAGAGTGGGAGGGAGAGATAAATTAAGAGTTTGGGATTTATATATACACAGTACTATATATAAAATAGTTAATCAACAGGGCCTACTGTATAGCACAGGGAACTCTACTCATTCTGAAATAACCTATATGGGGAGAGAATCTCAAAAATAATGGATATATGTATAACTAAATCATTTTTCTGAATACCTGAAACTAACACAACGTTTTAAATCAGCTATACTATATGCATATATATATATATATATATACTATATAATTTTTATTAATTTATTTTTTATTGAAGGATAATTGCTTACAGAATATTGCTGTTTTCTGTCAAACCTCAACATGAATCAGTCTTCGGTATACCTATACCCCCTCCGTTTTGGAACTCCCTCCCATCTCCCTCCTCATCCCACCCCTCTAGGTTAATACAAATATAACAAATACTTGGATATGAATCTGTAGGTAGGATAGAGCTTCACTCAGGATATGGTTTCAGAAAGAGCTTCTTGGGAAAGGTTTCACCTGCACTGTCATGCAGGCGGAGGCTAGTCAGGTAGAGATAAGGCATTGGGGAGTATCAGGCCGGGCCGCCTCCCTAGGCACAGACTTGAAGGAGTGAGCGTGCACAGGCCACAGAAAGAAGTGAACACAGAATGTGGAGGAAGGCATGGCTGCTTTCCTTTCCACCAAAGCAGTGTCTTAAAGAGATTGTGGAGCTGTCTTTATTGATGAGATGTGAGAAGACATTCCAGGAAGAGGAAGCAGCTCTTGCCCAGTCACAGATGGGAGAAAACAAGGTGTGTTTGGGGACCTGGGTGGCTTTCTAGCACGTGGCACATGCTCAGAAAGCATGGCAGGACCTGATGGGAGGCTGGGGATGTGGACAGGGAGGAGCTGAGTGTGGAGTCGACTTCTCAGACACTTAGGATTGCCTGTGTTGGTGAAAAATTCTAACTCGGAGTAATGTCATAAAATATAAGCTGTGACAGCTTATGCTCTCAGGCGTATTAGAGGGTATAGAGGGGCACTAGATGTCACGTGACCAGGAAGTCACAAAACAATGTGTCCTTCTGTCAGTAGCTATGGATGTATCTCCTATGCTGCCAGTACATTTTTAGGTGCTGGAGACTCAGGAATGGAGGGAACTTAAAAAAATCTTATTCTTCTGGAGCTGGCCCTCAAGTAGGGGCAAAGACACAGTGACAGATATAAGTAAGCAAATATGCAGTGTTTTCCTTAGTGACAAATGCACAGGAGCAAACAGAGCAAACACTGATGCAGGGAGTGAGTTGAGGAAATGCTTGCAATTTAGGTAAAGTGTCTGGGAAAGGTCTCCCTGAGGAGGTGACATTGAGTGAAGACCTCAAGGAGATGATGGGATGAGCTGTGAGGACCAACCAGCCCACGCATTCTAGGCAGAAGGAAAAGTAAGTGCAAAACCTGGAGTGAGGGGCATCTGGGTCTTTTAGAGATTTCAGGGAGGTTAGTGTGGCTGGACTGAGAAAAGAGGGGACTGAAATGGGGTGATTTCAGTTACAAGAGAATGAAATGGATAACAAAGTTTCATTGATCCAAAGATTCATTGACCCAAGTATACATAGGTGGAAAGAAGGGTAACAGGTAAAGTGAAATAAAATCTTTTTATGTTCCATGGAGCTCTGACTTCTTCTGGTCTTGTGAAAAGTGTGTATTTATTTGAACTGCTGGACAGATTGCATGGCTGGAGTTTCACTGCTGCTGGTTGTGAGGAGATCTATGGTAAACAGAGAAACCTGCACATAAAGAGTTGAGAGATAACTATTTCTATGGATGAAACACAAGGGAATGAATCATTTTCAAATTACAAAGGTGGACACTACTTAGTAACTGTCCTTTGAAACATTAGCCTTAATCTTTTTGATTTGAATCATAATCATAATCATGGAACTGTAATTACTTAGAAGAGCCTTATTTGTCATCTAACCCAGCTCTCATTGGGAGAAGAAACTGACGTGCAAAGTGTAAATGAAATGGCTATTTTACGTGCATCTGTTTACTATTTAAGACGCTATCAATGAAAATTCTTCTGTGAAACAAATATAGCCCTCAATTTCTGTGTTCAAAATATTTATGAAGTCCCTGTTATGTATTTGACACTGCTCTGGTGTCAGAGACTACAGCCACAAATAAAGCCAATTTGATCCCTACTTAATTGAAAAATTGTGCTTGTGGGGAGGGAGAGTAAGAGAGGGGGGAAACAAGAATAGAATAAACTGACAAATAGATAAAATGATTGCAGACAAAGTGATGTAAAAAGAATAAAAGCATGATGAGTTAGAAAGTGCCAGAAGTGGACAGGGTGGGGCATCCTTTAGAGTGAGTAGTCAGTACGGCAGTCCTCTCCTGCTGAGGAGATGAACTTTAATGGGATGAGACAGATATGTGGGGGTCAACCATATAAAGACTGGGGGCAAGGTTTTCCAGGCAGAGGAGACAGCTAGTGCAAAAGTCCTGAGCTTGGTCTGTTCAGAGAACAGACAGAAAACCATGTGGTTGGAGCATGCAGGGGAGTGAATGATGAAGGTGGTGAGGGGCATGGTGGCTGCTTACAGGGGGCCTTTGCGGGACTGTAGTCAGAGTCCATTTCCACTCTTCCATTGAGAACACGTCAGAAATGTTGACAACAGTATGATGTGATCCAGCTTAAGTTTTTAGAAGATCATCTGGCCTCTGTGTGGAGGATGGACTGTGTCAGGACAAGAGAGGAATTAAGGAAGCCAGATGAGCTCAAACACTCAGTCATGTCTGACTGTGATCCCATGGGCTGTAGCCTGCTAGTCTCCTCTGTCCTTGGGATTCTTCTGGGAAGAATACTGGAGTAGGTTGCCAGTTCCTCCTCCAGGAGATCTTCCAGATCCAAGGATTAAACCTGAGTCTCCTATGTCTTCTGCAAATTCTTTACCCCTAGCGCCACTTGGGAAGCCTGGGAAGCCAGACAGGGGACTATTTTACCAGCTCTAATAATGGGTGGGGGTTGGACGTGGTTGGCATCAGAGGTGAAAATGTGAGAACAGTTTGGATCTTACCTATCAGCATGGATTCTCATTAGCCATAGAAATTAATAAGAAAAAAGTAGAGGAATGTAGATTTCTTTAGTAACCTTATGTAAGATGATGTGAGGCTCAAAAGGTGATGTGTGGCTTTTCAAAATGGAATAAAACAATGGACTGAAAAGACTGGACTTTCAGATTGGTTCTGGAAATAAGCCTGGGGTGGGGTGGCTCCTGCCGGTTAAAGCTTAGGCATCGCTTATCTGCCTTTCCTCTAGCTCTGGTGCTAAGCTGGCCTTCTAGGTTTGTTTGTTTTTTCTCCCTTGTTCCATATGCCTTGTTGCCAACTGGTATACACCTTTGATTATCATTTCCAAGAGTTGCTTACCCAGCAAGATTTGATGTCAAGGAGAATAAAATCTGCCCCAGCTCCCCAGGCTCTTGGGGGTCTTCAAATATAGGCCAAAAGACCTTCCTTTTTGTGTTTGTCCTGCAGAGAAAATCACAAGTATACACACTTCAAACATGAAGACCTCTTGGAACATTGAAACATATTTTTCTAAGTTTCCATACTCCATTCTTCGTGAATATGTTCTGCATGCATGCATGCTAAGTCACTTCAGCAGTGCCTAACTTTTTGTGACCCTATGGACTGAGGCCCACCAGGCTCCTTTTTTTCATGGGATTCTCTAGGCAAGAATTCTGGAATGGGTTGCCATGCCCTCCTCCAGGGGATCTTCCCAACCCAGGGATTGAACTCATGTGTCTTATGTCTCCTGCATTGGCAGTTGGGTTCTTTACCACTAGTGCCACCTGGGAAACCCTTGTGGATATTTTAAATTTTCCCTTGTTCATCCCCAGAAGCAGTGCTGCCTGTGAGAGGCAGAATAATGACCCTCAGAGATGTCCATATTCAAATACTTGGAACCTGTGAAGATACATTACTTGGCAAGGGAATTAGGGCTGCAGATGGCATTAAGGTTGTTAATTATCTGAGTTTAAAATCAAGAGGTTATCCTGGATTTTCAGGATGGGCACAGTGTGATCACATGGGTCCTTTAAATGTGGAAGAACTCTGGAGTCAGAGACTTGAAGAACTTGCTTTGAAGATGAAAGAAGAGAGTCAAGGGCCAAGGAATGCAGGAAGCTTCTTAAAGCACAAAAGGCAAGAAAGCAGGTTTCCCCCTAAAACTACCAGAAGAAACGTAGTTCTGCTATGCCTTGGTTTTAGCCTAGTGAAACCCGTTTTGGGATTCAGAGCTTGATGACTGTAAATATATGTATATATAATACATATATATATAAATTGTATGTATAATATATATGTATATATTTGTTTTAAGCCTCTTTATTTTTGGTAATTTGTTACAGATTTATTATTTATCTGCAACAATAGGAAACAAATGTGCTGGTATTCTTTGAGCTGAGACCAAGTAAACATTACTAATGGAAAAAACCTATCTGGTCTCCGCAGTTTCTCTCACTTTTATTTTTTTTCAGGTCTGTTATGTAGGGTACTAGGGCTTCCCAGGTGGCACTAGTGGTAAAGAATCCACCTGCCAATGCAGGAGATATAAGAGACCTGGGTTTGATCTCTGGGTTGGGAAGATCACCTGGAGGAAGGCATGGCAAACCACACCACTATTCTTGCCTGGAGAATCCCGTGGACAGAGGAATCTGGTGGGCTATAGTCCATAGGATTGCAAAGAGTTGGATACGACGAGGCGACTTAGTACCCATGGACGCACATGAAGGATACTATGATTATTCCGTCTGCTATGAGTCCTCCTGCTGCATTTGATCCTTACTAACTGCCTTGTATTATTTTAAGTGTCCTTGTTATCTTTATTGTACAACACAGAAAAGTGAAGCATAATAAGCACTTACGCTGGAATTCTGGCCCAGGTAGTAGGACGCAAGCTTTAGATGTACAGCTCACGTCTTCCTTCATGATGGTCTCACTGATCAGCTCCTGGCAGGTGCAGGCTGGGTGGAAAGAATGGTTTGAACTAATACACACACATGGGTGCCCTAGCCTTAAGCATAAGTTTATATCTCTAGAGACCTTACACTGATGCTCATCTCAGGGGTCTCCAAGTTTTGTAACAGTTTATAATTTTTTTTGTTATAACTGAGATTTAAGCATCTTACCTTGGCTAGGTTGGCCTTTCATGAAGGAGGGATTGAGTGACTAAATATATCGGTATGTCATGGTCTCCACTCTGTTTATAGTGTTTTACATATACACATGACAGAGCATAGAAACACACAACACACGAGTCTTAAGAGAAAGAGCATTGTTAGCAATGAAGAGCCTTAGGAATGCATGTTTCTCTAAACATAAAGACCTGGGCCACAAACCCACTTAGCAAAAATACCTTCCACAAAGGAGAGGCCATAAGCCATCATGTTACCATGACACAAGCGCTTCATGTCCCTGTTGGCCTTGGCCAATGGGATAGGCATAAAAGTAGAAATAATTGGGCCAGGTCTCCAAGGCATATATGGAAAATTTGCCCAGGTTTTAGAAAACAAGGTTGGAAAACAAATTAGAAAGCTTATGCTTTTTGGTAAAAGAAACTTGAAAAACCAATAGAGAAAGACATGTAAGCAGAAAACAAAAATGAAAGGAAAACTTGAATTAATTAAATGTGATTGTAATTTGTTTAATATTGTGAGTTGATAGCAAACATGCAGTTCCCCACCCAAAACCACGCATTTTTGGGATGATAATCTTTGAAGAAGAAGGAAAAAGAAAAGGAGATTATAACTATCTCCTGGAAGGTGTCAGGGCCAGCTCCCATTTCCAATTCTCCTTAACTTTGGGCACTGAAAGTATGTAATTGGCATAGTAATCCCACACACTCTTCAGTCAGTGGAGGAGAATTGAAATTTGAATGTACATGAATGAAACTTCCAGTCCTTGGACAAGATTTCCAATAATAACAGTAATAATAACATGGTAATGATGCTCTTACCATGTGAGAGGTTCTGGCTATTAAAGCTTTGTTTCATTGTCCTCAATCCTTAAAGAAGTGTAGGGCTGGATGTAGAGACTTTTGGCAGAAGCGTGTACCATTAATAGTTGTTTGTTTTCTTAATTAAAAAAACAAAGACACTAAACCCAGGGCTATTGTATAAAGATGGAGTGTTTGATTTCTTAAAAATGATTACCTTCAATTTAAGGTGAAAAACTGTAATGGAATGGAAGGAAGTGTTCATAATATATGTAACAAATAAATTAATAATTTGTAGAGAGCTCCTACAAATAAATAAAAAAATTGAAAAATGGACAAGAGATGTGAAAAGATATCTAGAGAAGACATATAAATGGTCAATAGATATAAAAATGTTTTCAATTTCAATAATGATGGGGGAATGCAAACTAAATAAAAACAAAAATAAAGACATTTATAACATCAAATTGTAGCAAGGATATGGAAAAAATGGCTATATTTATGATAGAAACTTAATTTTTATAGCTTTTCTGAATTGCAATGAAATGGTACCTATAGGAGATTTTAAATGTATATATCTTTTGCCCCAGTAATACCATTTATAGGCATCTTTCCCACAGGCATACAGAATGTATACAAGTATACATTCCTTGGATCTGATATCTGTTAAAAATTATACATGATATGAATGTATAGAAGTGCAGAGTCTCAAAGAGTTACACAACATACTGTTAACAGCGTTGGCTCTGGAGAGGAAATATGGCAAAGAGATTTCACTTTTTGTTTTAATAAATTCCTATATTGTTCACATATTTTATAATAAAACTATTTACATGTATTACTATGTTCCTCAACAGCTATCACCATGAACATACTTTTAAAAAACTGTTTAGAAACTTGCTATATTTGAATAATTCTGATTGGGATGATTGAAGCCATGTACAGATGGTAACTAAGGCCAGTTTAGAAAAGAAGAGGTTAAACAAATATAGAAATAACAACAGTATGTCCACATATAATTGTGATAGTAAAAACTAAAAATTGACTACATTTCTTCTAAATGTAGAAGGTAAACCTTGAGGAGATTTGTTTTGAAGGTGGCTGTGTGTGACATTTTTGATCTTATAACACAAACACAAAAAGAAAAAAGAGAAAGAAAAGTGGTTTGCTTTTTTCCTTGGCATTCTCTCAACTCTATAGACTTCATAAGTATTTGTAAGGAAGTTCCAAGCTGAGATGAAGCCAGAGTTGCCTGAGAGGAAGAGGAAGAGGATGTGAGCTATTTTTTGGAGTGGCAGCAGATTTCAGAAAGCACCACAAAAATACTGATTCTTGCAGGTCTCACCCTCATGTGCCAACCTGTAACTGTTGTTGTCTACAGTCTTACTTCTGGATACCACTAAGGAAATCTTAAATAAAATATGACTAAAAAGAAAAGAGCCACTAGGTAAAATAATGAGACTTTTTTGATGAGTTGGGATTTATTGAAACATTACAAAGGGATGTACTGATAAAAGTCATATGCAAAACAGAAAAAGAGACTCAGATGTATAGAACAGACTTGTGGACTCTGGGAGAAGGCGAGGGTGGGATGTTTCAAGAGAACAGCATCGAAACATGTATATTATTTAGGGTGAAACAGATCACCAGCCCAGGTTGGGTGCATGAGACAAGTGCTCGGGCCTGGTGCACTGGGAAGACCCAGAGGGATCGGGTGGAGAGGGAGGTGGGAGGGGGGACCGGGATGGGGAATACATGTAAATCCATGGCTAATTCATTTCAATGTATGACAAAAACCACTGCAATGATGTAAAGTAATTAGCCTCCAACTAATAAAAATAAATGGAAAAAAAAAAGTCATTATACTTACACAAAGGTAAAACCATCATCTCCATAGATCCTGAAAAATAAAAATTTGTCAAAATCCAACAATCATTCTTTATTTTAAAAAGCATACACTCAAAATAAAAATGCATGAATACTTTTCTAATGTGATACAATACAGCAATCTTGTCTCAGAAACTAATACCTGAACAATTGCTATAAACAAATAAATTCAGTGAAGTACCTGTAAATGAAATTAGTTTGTAAAAATCAATAGTCTCTGTAAAATAGCTGGTTAGAATATATAATGGTAGAAAACATCAATTTAAAATAGCAACATACAAAAGGTTGAAAAATTATAAAACAAGCATTTTGTTTTATATGACCCCTATAAAGAAACTTCCCAACACTTCTGAAAACCAGAAAGGAAGTCTGGAACTAGTGGAAGGACACACCACATGCTTGGATAAGATGACATAATGCCATAAAGATGGCAGATGTCACTAGGTCAATTTATATACGTAATGCGATGTCAATAAAAATAGCACCACATTTGTAGAATCAAACATGTCTATTCTAAAATTCATATGTAAAAATAAGCTAATTATAAAATGTATGAATACCAAAAAAGAAGATCGATGAAAGTGTGTCGGAATTAAGAGTGTCCTGTAGGCATATGAATAGATTTCTGGGAAGGAATGCAAATTACAGACAGTAGATCCAAATGCATTTTGAAATTCATTGTATGAGAAAGGCACCATCTCAAATCATGGGAAACGAGATCATTCAATAAATAGGATAGTAGTCTAAAACAAATACACATAATTAGAGTTGGATTGGTGTATTAAGCCATGCGCCAGAATAAATTACAAACAAATCAAAGCTTTCAATGTAAAAAAGAAAAAAAAAAGGAATCCAAAAACGTACTAAAGAAAGAATGTGGAGACAAAGCCCTTTGTAACCTAGGAATTGGCAGGCTTTTTAAACTGTGACAGTATCCATTAGTCAGTAAACAAAACAGGTAAATCCAGCCATACAAAAATAAAAACTGTCTTCATGGGGGAAACATTTGAAAGACCAATAACAAACTGGGAGAAGCTTCCACCTCATATTAACAGGTGAAGGACTAATTCCATCATATAAAAAGGGTGTCTGGAAATTTTTGAAACAAACCTTTGCCTGATAGAAAAAATGATAAAGAATACAAACAAATAGTCATTTATATTCTTGACAAAGAATTCCAAACATAAAAGTTGCTCAATCTCACTGTTAATAAAAAAGATGCAAATTAGTACTACGTGAAGATACCATTTTTCCCCTCACTTATTAGATTGGCCAAAACCCAAGATTTGGTAACATATTCTGTTGGTGAGACCATGAGGAAATGAGCGTTCTCATACAGTGCTGGAGGAAACATAAGTTTGTGCAACTCCTGTGGAAGTCTATTTTAAAGTAACTGCAAAATTATAAAATTTTAAATGCATATACCACTCCAAGAGAGTAGAGAAAGTCTATGCTTAGAATCTACCCTTTATATGGTGTGGGGTGATGTGTGAAAGTTTATTATGGTACCTTTTCTTTTAACAGAAAATATTTGAGAACAACCCAATGTCTGTCATTAGGGAAATGGTTAAACTAAGTATGATTCATCCATACAAATGGATATTATATAACTGGAAAAAACAAGTAAACAATTGCGGCCACTCTCTATGTGCTTTTTTCAATAGCTCTCCAAGATAAAATGTAAGTCAAAAAAGAGTGTATGTAGTAGGCTACCTTTTGTGTTAAAAAGGGAAAATAGTATGTTTTATTTGCAGGTTTCCAGTTCTGTGTCTACCACTTACCTCTGGGTGAATTGGAGCAAAATATATTTTGTCTGCACTTCAGTGGCATTACTTAAAGGTGGAGATAATTTCTTAAAGGTGAAGAAGGTTTTAGAAGAGTTAAGTGATAAAAAATATACATAAAGCACCTAGTAAGACATTTGTTTCATGATAAGTATTCAAAACAGTAGTTATTGATACTAGAATGGACTCTGTCTTCACTGTACAGACTTTAGGAAATAGTCTGAAAGCTAGTATTTCTAGGCTAATATTTCTTATTTGTTATGACTCACTCAGTATATTTATATACATAATTATCTCATTAACAAATGCCAGAGTGCCTGAGGATTGAAACAGGATAATATTCCAATTCAAACATTATGAAATACAGACCATTAAAGCTCCATCTGAAATCACATACCTAGAAACACAAAGCAATGTGGAAGGAAAATCCGATTTGTATAAAACTTAATTTGCATAAGTTCTAAGAGAAACAGCCACTGGATAAAGTGAATTCCACCTGTGTCAAATCTTCAGTCACCTTCAGTGCCTAGGAAGACCCCCAAACACAGCATCTGGCAATCAATTCTCCATCTCTCAGTGAAGCCCAGAGGAACTGGGTAGTAACCAGCATGGTATTGTAAAAAGAAAATCATGTGGGCCAATTCAATTTCCTCCTATGACAGAATGACAGGTCACAGAGATAGGAGAAAAGCAATAGATGTAATCTGCTTGAGCCACAGCAAGTCTTTTGATTCTGTCCCACATGACAGTCCCATCAAAACACTCTGATGATTGAGCCTAAATCAGAGTCTGAGGAAGTGGTGGCCCCTCCTATCCCCTCTTGGGTCACTCAATCTTAGCAGAGACCCTGATAGAACTAGTGCAACATCTACTAGGAGACTAGATCCTGTTGGGAATGGTGGAGAATGGAGACGAGATAGAGGGAGGTGGAAATTAATGCAGACCCTGAAACAGGGTGAAAGAGATAGAGGCAGAATGTATGTACCTTTCTAGGATTAGAGGACTGTGTAGCTACAAACACTCAAAGAGGTAAGGATGAGCTGGGACAACATGGTTGGTAGTAAGGAGCTTCTCATAGTGAGATCCAGAGGGGAGGAGAAGCCAAGCACTGGTGTATCATTTGTGGAACATGGAAAAGTGTGGGCAAAGGTGGATGGCACACATGGTTACTCATTCCTTTTGAGTGTGTGTGTGTTTATATGTGCAATGCATGCACATGTTAGAGAGAGAGAGAGAGAGAGATCTTATTCAGGGGCTTTGTGTGAAAAACCATTGGGTTATAAACATGGAAGGGCAGAGCTCAAACTGGGGAGGATGTGTTTCAGAAGCATATAGACATAGGAAAGTTTGTTCTAGACATTGGTCATCTGTGTCCTGTGATTACTATGGAACTGGAAAAGGGAGCACCCATACCCATGTGACTGATGAATTGAAGATTTGAATATGAGGGCAGAAGCTGATGGGTGCAGTTCTTTTTTAATAGTCCTTCTAGCTCAGATTCTATACTTATTATAGAAATATTAAGGGGTAGGGAATAGAGGTCACACATTAGATTTGGCTTCAATTTGGACCCTAATGCAGTAAACTTATCAGGAGAGCCTCCCAGGGTAAAGAAGACAGTGGTATTTTCCCATTCCAGGGAAATCATGATCTCGTTCTTAACACAATAATGTAAAATTTCTCATTAGAAAGTTCTTCATTTGTCATGTCAGTAACCGTATCTTCTTAACTGTGATGTTGTCAGTTCACTAAAACAAAAAAATGATCCCCTGTTCTGAACTCATTCTTGGTTACTGCATCATCATAATAGCTTGGTAATTTTATTACTACTCTAAGGCACGTAATCCTTCTTTTGTTGACTACTGAGGAGGAAATTGTTAATGACATTAATAAGATGATAATGTGACACGGAACTCTGGGTAATGTTTGTCTCTGTGGGGTTTTTATGGAGAAGCGAATACATTGTTGGGAAGAAACAACAGCATCGTGATTTTGTTAGATGCTCTGACACCCATCTCTGAGATTACCATAAGTAAATTAGATACTGTATATACAAGGACTGGGCATGAAGTCATGGTTTAATAAATGCTAGGTTTTTTCTTTTTTTTAATAAAGCCTAACTTAAACATTGGCTTACTGTCTTCTTTATAGACTATTGTTTGGTAACTAAAGAAATCATGACTCTTCTTGTAAAGCGCTGGGCATGAAGGAAGAATTTGACAAGTCCATTCTTAATGAAATCAAAATAAATGAATAAATGAAATGGATTCATTACAACAGAAGAAGCCTTTCTGGTGATATAAAATGGACTTAGAACAGTGTCTGGAAAATAATGAAATTTTATTAAATGTTTGTTTATATTGTGTTGTTTTTTGAAGGGTTGGGGAGAGGACACTTGGGGAGATGACATGAATGAACTTGTCCTATGACCTTGACTCATGCAAGCCAGTCTAGAAATTCAAACACAAACTAACTCCTGCCTCTCCTCCCAGACTTTGCAATTTTCCCCAACCGAGAAACTGGGCTGAGGTAGATGGACTGTGTCTAGTACTGCCCTGGTCCTCAGAGGGCCAAGATCCGGATAATCTGAGGCTAGTATATCATGCCTGTTCTTTAGAAGCAAACACATTGCCTTCTTGTCAAAAGGGAGATTCGAAAGGGTAAAGGGATGGGAATTGAAGAAAAAAAAAGGATTCATTTCATTCTTAGCTCCAGACTTCCTGTGGCTCTGAGAATTCCAGAACCACTGGATTGTCTGGAGAATCACAGCTCTCCAGCTGATAAGACATTTTTAGGTTAGATTAAAAAAAAATATCTAAAATATGAAATTTTGTATTATTTTATCAACACATTGAAGCTAAATTCTCTGCTGTGAGGGAGTAACCTCAAGACTGGGAAGTGCAGGGAGAAGCATGCTGAGAAAAGCATCAGGCTAGGTGAGCAAGAAAAGAACTGGAATAGTATGGACTAGTGCATGTAGAATAGTGCCTAGTGAATAGAAGGCCAGAGACATAAGTGATGCTGGAGGGAAGTGGGAATGGGGGAGTGCAAGATGCCTTCCCCGGCAGTTTTTAAGGATGGAATTTTAGGAAACAACTTATGTGGGTATTACTTCTAACATGCTTCATGTTAATTACCATCCAGGAAACTCAAGGTAGACAAGAGTGAGGAGTGAAGCTTACCCGTTGTTCAGTTAGAGAGGTGGGTGCAGCTTCTGGAAGCGTAGCAGGTGCCCCAGGCACTGGGTGACAGACGAGGTGACCAAATGGCTGGACAGTCTAGACTAGAGTGACTTGACTTTGACTAGAACAAGGATGACTGAGAGTTCTGAATCCCACAGGTGGTTACTACCAGCTTTTTGTTTTTTTCTATCCATTAACCTCCTTAAATGGTGCCATGGGAAGGTGTGCTCACTCAGAAGGTGACTTCAGAAGAAAGGTGGATCCCAACCAGACCCTCTCCTGCTCCCACACTGGACAAAAGAGGGAGTTTTGTCTAAAGGACGTGGGAGGGGTGGCTAACCTACCAGCCCTCTTTTATCCGACCTGAATGGGCAGAGATCTAAAAGGTTGATTCTAAACTCTCAGATTCCTGCCTTGGGCTCTGATAGGGTCTCCCAACAGATGTCTTGATCTCCCTTTTGGTTTTTGTCCCTACGTTCCTTGTCATCTGTCACTTGTCTGCTGGGGAGATGTATTGTTCTCTGCATTAGAGTTTGAGCCTGAAAACAGAAGGGCAGCAGAGAGTCAGAAGCTTCTTTTCATCCAAATTCAGGAAACCATGTTAGCGTGATCCATAGCATGAAGTGGCTAAGGAAACAAAAGAATCCATTTGTTTGGTAATTTCATGGATACATCTCTAATTAAAACAAACAAATAAATAAAAGTGAGATTCATTTTGCCTTCGTGTCAAACACTGAATCACAATGTCCTCTGTGGAAAACTAGATAGGAACAATAATACCAAAGAAACAATGTGTACATGCATGTGTGTGAAGTCACTTCAGTTGTCTCCAACTCTACAATTGTATGGATGGTAGCCTGCCAGCCTCCCTCTGTCCGTGGGGTTCTCCAGGCAAGAATACTGGAGTGGGTTACCGTGTCCTCCTCCTGGGGATCTTACCGACCCAGGGCTGGAACCATTGTCTCTTCTATTTCCTGCATTGGCAGGCAGGGTTTTTTGCTTGTTTGTTTTTGTTTGTTTGTTTTTTAACCACTCGCACCACCTGGGAAGCCCCAAAGAAACAATAAAATGTATGTAACTGAGCAGTATCCTATGGGGCTTTGCTGGGCAGATCCTTCCCTCATATCCTCTGCTTTAGTTCCTCTCCTCTCTTTAGATAACAGTATTTGGTGCACGTTTACTGAGTTGTTTAACAGATGCTAAAACCACCACCAGATGGAAGAAATTAATTACTTGATGACCATTAGCATGTAGCCCCCAGACCTATAAGTGCCTGAGGATTGATAATATAAACACCTATGACATCACCCTATTATCTCAACATCAACTAATCAGAGACTTGTGCACCACTCGATCACAGACTCTGGGACTCCCCTCCCTCACATGTCCTTTAAAAATGCTTTGCTGAAACCCATCAAGGAGTTTGGGTGTTTAGATCACTAGCTACCCTGGACTCCTTGCTTGGTGCCCTGAAATAAATGCTGCATTTTCCTTCACCACAATCCAGTGTTGGCAGATTGGCTTTATTGTGCATGGACCCAAGTTTCCTTTGTTAACATATATGAAAAGTTAGCTAATGTGAAATGTTTGTTGACTTTTAGACATGTCAGGGTTTCTCAATTAATTTGATTAAGCTTTGATGGAAGAAAACTCTTAAAGACTGTAACTTTTTGCTTCATCATTTTGGCAAATTCCAAGTTTCCAGCACATCAGGTTGATTCCAAACCATCACATTTTATAACATTTTGTACTTATTTACTGGGTTTTCCCAGGTGGCTCAAGTGGTAAAGAACCCTCCTGCCATTGCAGGAATCATAAGAGATGCAGGTTCCATCCCTGGGTTAGGAAGAGCCCCTGGGAAAGGATATGGCAGCCCACTTCAGGATTTTAGTCTGGAGAATCCAATGGACAGAGGAGCCTTCTAGGCTACAGTCCACAGGGTCGCACAGAGTTGGACATGACTAAAGCAACTGAGCACACATACTTATCTACTAATTTGTGTCTTTTATTTTCATGAAACAATACTCTCTCTGAAAGAATAACTTTTGAATATCATTCAAATATTTTTTTTTATTTTCGAAGACATTAGTCTATTCTTTATAATTTTAAAATTATAAAGAATTTATAAAGAAATTTTCAAGAAACTATGGACAGATTTAATTGAAGTTTTGACAAATGAATCAACCAAGAAACAGAGAGGGTTAAGGACTCTCTGAGGGTCACACAGGATGTTTATGGCAAAGCCAAATCTCTCAGATCTTTTCTGTTTTTCTTGTTCACTCTGTCATTTGGTTATGTGGTTTTTAGATAGATAGGATACTCATGCAGGCACCCTTGCCACTTTAATCATTATTCAAATAAACTCTATTTACATACATTTATTTACAATGTTGGAGCCAGGTTGGTGGCTCTTTAAAAATAAATAAATAAAAAGATTATGTAGTTCTCTGTGACTGCATCCCCATGGGCCAGTGAAGGGCTGAGAATCCTTTGAAGCCTCTGCAAATTGTTTCATGCTTTTTCATATAGTGCCTGGATTTTATGATCTCAAAAGTTTTGTGGCACAATTCAATTAAACATTAAAAAAAAATAATGTGTACACCCTTTAACCCAGCAACTTGATTTCTAGGAATTTAACTTAGGAAATAATGCAGGTAATGTGTTAAAGATATATGCACCAGAAAAGATGTGTTAACAAGGATATTTGTGATAAAAAATAGTGTCTAAAAATTAAAGGTCTAGTCACAGGAAATTGGTTGAATGAATAATGGCTAATCCATGCAATGGAGTATTATACAATGCTTTAAAATGATTCTGTAGAGTTTGGTTCATCTATAGGGAAAAATTTCCATAATATTTTGTAAAATGAAAAAAAAATACCATTGACAATATATTTCAAATATATACAATTTGCAAGTATTACTGATATGACATCTGGGTGGTAGAATCATGAGTTGTTTTAAACTTTCTTCAAAATAATTTTTAGTATTTTTTTACTATTCATAGTGAACATGTAAGTTCCTTACAATCATTGACAAAGATAAAGAAGGGGACTGAGTACATTTTTTTTCACTTTGAGCAGCTGCATGGTATACTTCCAAGTTAAAAGTTCTCTTAATGGAAGTGCTGTGAAAAGAGAATATTTGGTATTCTTAAAGTGTTCCAGAATAAGGCTTATTTAATGGACTCTTATATAGACAAAAATCTATTTGCTTTGTTATATTCATTGAACCTGGAGTGGGGAGTTCCCAGTATAAGTGTCAGATTATGATAATGCATCTACCTATATATAAAGGCATTGCCTCGCAAAAATTTGAAATGACTTTTCTCCTGACATGACTAATGTTATTGCTGTTAATTAAGTGGCTTGTTTGGAGGAATAGAATAATTGTGAAGTATTTTCAGTACATTCTTGTCTTGGAAGAAAAATGAGTTTCCATAGTAATAGTGCATATTTATAGAGTAGATAGTACGTAAAACAGATTAGAGGCAAAACACTATACTCAAAACACTATTTTGATTTTTAATAAGACAGTTAGTTTCAAGCTCCTGGAAAATATAACTGAAGCATTACTCTTAGAAATGCTGGATTTGAGAAATTCGTACCAAGTTAGTCCCTGGGACTGATAATAAATAGCATATGGGTTTGGGGCTCCCCTGGTGGCTCAGACAGTAAAGAAGTTTCTTGCAGCGCAGGAGACCAAGGTTTTATCCCTGGGTCAGGAAGATCTGCAGAAGGGAATGGAAACCCACACCAGTATCCTTGCTTGGAGAATTATATGGACAGAAGAGCCTGGACTGCTACTGTGCATGGGGTCACAAAGAGTCAGACACTACTGAGCAACTGATTCTTCTTGAAGAAAACCATTCTCAACTTCTCTTATGGACTGCAAACTATAGCAGCAAGCTTTTTAATTGTCTAGCAGTGTCCTCTTAAAAGTTGTACCTTGTGATCTAGAGACTTTGCTTCAAGGTCTAAAGTAGTCTGATAAATACGTCCAAGGACCAGGTTCAATAATAATTCTAGTTATTTTATTAACAAAAGAAATTTACGTATCCAAAAGAAACATCAGTAAGGTGGAGGTGAATTGCACTGAACCAAACCTTTCTGACCACTTTTATCTTGTATCTCTTCTTCCTAAAGCAGAGATCCCAAGACTTCTTCTTTAAAATATTTATTTATTTATTTATTTATTTATTTATTTAGGCTGCACTGGGTCTTTGTTGTTGCACAGAGGCTTTCTCTAGTTGCACTGAATGGGGGCTTCTCTAGTTGTGGTGCGTAGGCATCTCGTTCCAGAGTCTCCTCTTGTTGGCGGACATGGACTGTGCAGCCCAGGCTTAATAGTTGTGGCATATGGGCTTGTTGTTCTGCAACATGTGGGATCTTCCCAGACCAGGGATTGAACCCATGTTCTCCGCATTGGCAGGCAGATTCTTAACTACTGGACTACTAGGAAAAACCCCAAAGGCTCTTCTGAATGGTCAATTCTAATCACTTTAACAGTGGGTTAAGAAGGATCCTGAGGCCAATTTTAATCTGTGGGAAAACGGGCTATGACTGATTAGTGATATCTGTCATAGTTAGGTATGGGAGAGCAACTATGGCCATCCAGCATATTCTTCAACTCAGATCCAAGAAAAATCATTTTATAAATACTAGCTGGATGGGGTCAGAGGAAGTTATGATATGTTATAATGACTTTGTGCTTGCAACAGGCTCTAGGCTTGATTGGTCTAATCTCTCTGACTAAAATTCCTATTTATAGAATTTTAGAGAATGTGAAATGCCTCACGTTGTTGTTGTTTAGTTGCTAAATCGTGTCTGGCTCTTTTGTGACCCCATGGATTGTAGTCTACCAGGCTCCACTGTCCTGGAATTCTCCAGGCAAGAATACTGGAGTAGGTTGCTGTTTCTTTCTCCAGGGCATCTTCATGACCCAGGGATTGAACCTGTGTCTCCTGCATTGGCAGGCAGATTCTTTACTGCTGAGTCACCAGGGAATCCCGAAATGTCCTATAGCTTTGGATAAATTAAGATCATTTGGGGACTGAGATTGAGGCTGAGAAGTCTGTGGTATGTTATATGGAAGGCAAGAAATTCACTTTGTAGTCAAGTTCTCTTAAGATGTCCCTCAGATGTTCTCTGAGTAAAGCTTGAACCTAGAGACCTCTTGGGCTGAATGCAGAACCCCCAATAGGTGATGAAACTCATTTCTTAAAGCCCACTACCCTGCTGGCTCAGATGGTAGAAGATCTGCCTACCAATGCAGGAGACCTGGGTTCAGTCCCTGGGTTGAGAAGATCCCCTGGAGGAGGAAATGGAAACCCACTCCAGTATTCTTGCCTCGAGAATTCCATGGACAGAGGAACCTGGCAGACTACAGTCCATGAGGTTGCAAAGAATCAGACATGACTGAGCAACTAACACACACACACACTGTCAACAATAAGCTGACAATTTTGTGAGTGCTGTAATATTAGCAAAGACAATGTTCCACATTATTGATCTAACCCTCGAAGTACTCTCAGTTTGTTGACGTGGAGTCCTCATCACATCCCTAGAGGAATGGAAGGCTGAAGAAATGAACTTGACATCACCCAGTCTATCAATCATAGAAGCCAGATGCACACC
Source organism: Odocoileus virginianus (assembly GCF_023699985.2). Classification (NCBI taxonomy): domain Eukaryota; kingdom Metazoa; phylum Chordata; class Mammalia; order Artiodactyla; family Cervidae; genus Odocoileus; species Odocoileus virginianus. The sequence continues at coordinate 52,756,079 of NC_069675.1, read as the reverse complement.
CAAGTCTTTTCTGCATTCTGTATTCTGACATTGATGGGAGAGAAGGTAAATTAAGGGTTCCTAATATACAAAGGGCGGTAGTAACTTTGTTCATTTGTGTGACTCTTAAAGTCACAGCAGTTTCATTGAGTGCTGAACAGAATTTCACGTACCAGCCAGAATGTGGGGAGAGTGTGTGTGTATGTGTGTGGAGGGGAGAGGGATTGTGTGTGCACACAGCACATGGCAAACATTTGAGCACACAGCAATCAAGTGGGAAGATAAAGATAGCTAATAAGTGGAGCTACTGCCCCAATGTTAAAAAATATTTCAAATATGCGTGCATTTGACATAATCCTACATAATCCTGATTCTATTTAAAACCTGTCAAGAGGCCATTTATTGATATTTTTAAAAATAGGCAGTAAAGGAGAAGCAGCTATATTAGTTGGTAATTTAAAAGACTTTTTAAAAAAACTGGAATTTTCTATCAGATAGGAAGAAAGACAACTATATTCTTTTCATTGTTTAGGTGCCCTCATATTGTTTTATTTTTGTCTTTTGAACTACAGGCTTTGCTATATAATGCAAAGGGTGTCATTTTGCAAAAATATTTGCGTTTATGGGTATGCAAATGACACTTTTTCAAAGAAAATAAAGTTCTACAGGCAGGGAGAATGCTGATTAGTTAAGATATTCACATGATTTTATGAAGCAAATAATCATCTAAAATATATCACATTACAAAAAATATAGAAGTTAAAATCATCTTATTTTCTAGTGATTACAAAATTCAGAGTTCATTCTTAAAGGAAAGTGGAAGTTGCTTAGTCCTGTCCGACTCTTTGCAACCCCAAGGACTGTAGCCCGCCAAGCTCCTCTGTCATTGAAATTCTTTAGGCAAGAATACTGGAGTGGATAGCCATTCTCTTCTCCAGGGGATCTTTCCAACCCAGGGATTTAACCTGGGTCTCCTACATTGCAGGCAGATTCTTTAAGGTCGGGCCACCAGTAAAAGCTTGAGGAAGCAAGTAGCAAACCCTAATTGGCCCGTCAAGATTGTGTATTGTCACCCTGCTTATTTAACTTGTATGCAGAGTACATCATGCGAAATGCTGGGCTGAATGAAGCACAACCTGGAATCAAGAATGCTGGGAGAAATATCAATAATTTATTGATATGCAGATTATATCACCCTTATGGTAGAAAGCAAAGAGGAACTAAAGAGCTTCTTGATGAAGGTAAAAGAGGAGAGTGAAAAAGCTGGCTTAAAACTCACCATTCAAAAAACTAAGATCATGGCATCCAGTCCCATCTCTCCATGGCAATAGATGGGGAATCAGTGGAAACAGTGAGAGACTTTATTTTCTTGGGCTCCAAAATCACTGCAGATGGTGACTGTAGCCCTGAAATTAAAAGATGCTTGCTCCTTGGAAGTAAGGCTATGACCAACCTAGATAGCATATTAAAAAGCAGAGACATTAGTTTGCTGACAAAGGTCCATCTAGTCAAAGCTATGGTTTTTCCAGTAGACATGTATGGATGGATGTGAGTTGGACCATAAAGAAGACTGAGTGCTGAACTATCGATGCTTTTGAATTGTGCTGTTGGAGAAGACTCTTGAGAGTCCCTTGGACTAAGAAGAGAAAGGAAATCAATCCTGAATATTCATTGGAAGGACTGTTGCTGAAGCTAAAGATCCAATACTTTGGCTGCCTGATGCGAAGAGCAGACTCATTAGAAAAGACCCTGATGCTGGGAAAGATTGAAGGCAGAAGGAGAAGGGATGACAGAGGATGAGATGGTTGGATGACATCACTGACTCAATGGATTTGAGTTTGATCAAGCTCTGGGAGATGGTGAAGGATAGGGAGGCCTGGCTGCTGCAGTCCATAGAGTGGGACATGACTGATCGACTGAACAACAGCTAGTTACTATTTCTGTTGAACAGGCTGCTCCCCAAACCTAGAGGTGTGAAACTACATCCATCTTATTTTGCTCACAATAAGGTAAGGTAAAGTGTTTGGAAAGGGCTCATTGGACATTGCTCATTTGGGATTTCTCCTGACTTTCAGGCATATGTCAGCTGTGACTAGAATCATCTGAATGTTCAGATAAACTGGGTACACAAGATGGCTCATTCCTGGAGTAGGCAGTTACCTGTCTGCCAGCTGGGAGCTCAGTCAGGCTGTAGACCTTTGCGCCTGTACAGCCTCTCCAGCACAGTGGTTTCAGGGGGGGTTGGACTTTCTAAGTCCAACTTTTCTAAGCTGGCTGGCTTCCCTCAGGGCATGCAGTCTGAGAGGACCGGACAGAAACTGCCTGGTCTTTAATGACTGGTCTTGGAAGTAGGACATGGTCCCTTCTGCCATACTGTTGGTCACAGCTGTCATAAGTGTACCCAAGAGCACCCTATCAATGGGAGGACTTAAAAAGAAATAGGGATCGTGTTTTAAAACTCCTGCAACCTCCTTTTCTTAAAATCTGTTATTTCTGCTTTTTTTTTTTAAGTTGCAGTAGCTTATCATGGTTTTTGTTGACTTCCCCATATTGTTCTTAAGGTTCCCAGCAGTTCTGAAGGTATAACTCATTTAATTCTCTTTTTTAACAGATGTATATTAAGTGTCCAATATATTACCATGATAGAGTAGGAAATGGCATCTTGCCCCTTCCAGTATTCTCGCCTGGAAAAATTCAAGGACAGAAGAGCCTGGCAGGCTACAGTCCATGGGGTCCCAAAGAGTCAAACAGGACTGAGCACACACACCACCACCATATACTATGAAGATTTTGCTAGAAATCTACCACACCAGTTAAATAATTGGGCAAACCTGCAAGCTGCTATCAGATCATCATCAATAATCACTGTTGAAATCAAGAATGCATTTTGCCACTCCCACATCATAAACTCTTCAATCTCAAATTGTTTTTGTCCTTTTAATTTCTAATGACTTTTTTTTTTTTTTCTGAATGGGTCCAGAATAGCAGTGCCATGCTTTAGAATAGAAGCGTAAGAAGCACATTTCACATTTCACTCTGAGATGTACCATCTGGATCAGGGACTTAGAAATATAGCCAAGTAAAATTTCATAAAAATGGGCCATTGGAAAAAAAATATGTATTGTTAATCTTTGGGGAAACAATAGAATGGAAATAAAGATGGCATATTTTTCCAGTGTAATGAACCTCAACAGTTTCCATTGTGGCTGCCGGAGCGGGTTTGATTGCCAGTTGTTAAATGAGCCTGCATCTCGAAAAGTGGGAGTGGATCACTCAGCAGAGCGGCAGACAGATGATGTTTGCTTTAAAGAGAGAGATTAAACCATTGCAAATATCATTAAGGGCGGTTTCACAAAGGCCAGTGTCCCACTGCTTCCCCAGGCAGCAAGTTGAATCTTCCCTTTCCTTCCAGTCTTATTTTCAAAGAGAATAGAGTGAGTTGCAGAATAGTGTGGGTTCCAAGGACTTCTAGGGAAACTCAGTGGTAAAGAATAGGCTGCCAATGTAGGAAATGCAGGTTTGATTCTTAGATCAGGAAGTTCCCCTGGAACAGGAAATGGTGACCTCCTCCACTGTTCTTGCCTGGAAAATTCCATTGACAGAGGAGCCTGGTGAGCTATACTCCATGGGGTCACAAAGAGTTGAACATGACTTAATGACTGAGCATATAAAATATGTAGGTTCAAAGAAGGCCGTCATCCACAAATGTATAGAGAGTGATAATGAATGGAATATTTGGGGGCAGTTGGGAAAGCTGCTGAGAAGCTGTGTCATGCCTCCCCTGGCACCTGCTCCAGTTTTAGAGGTGGCCTTGACTCCATTATTTGTTCTTGGAGAATTCTCTGGTTACTTGCCCAGGATAGGTTAACTGCCTACAAATGCCTTAATCAAGGCACTCAGACTCTCAAGGTATATACATCCTCACCCACAGGAAAAAGAAGTCACGAAGACTCTATTTATAGATTCTCAGCAGATGAGACCTCCTACATGGTATAATTGAAGAGGGGATAAAAGAGAAGTATTCCCCCAATTAGTCACTTTTTTTCTTATGCTTGTGTCCAGTTCCCCAAATTAGAATCATGGGTGGGTTAGATCTGTGGTATTCAAACTTTTTACAGAACTCTGTGTTCAAACAAAATCCTATTTGGTAGCCTAATATATAAAGCAGCTAGGAAAATAGAGCTGCTTCAACAGATTTGGGAGACCATTCAGACCATCCATGACCCAGGCACCCAAGGATGCCTCAGCATCCAAGATGTAAGATTGGTCCTCTAGAAGCCCCAAAGAAGATGCTCTCACAGTTTTCTCAGTTGAGCAGTTCAATAAGAGCTGCATTTTACTGAATGAAGATTTTCTGTCAGACATTTCACATTATTTCTCCAGCCTTGATAACTAGCCAATAGTATTGTTGAAATGGTGTAGGATATTTTTAAATACAATGTTATAAAGGAATTGTATATAAGGAAAGATTGCTGTAAAAATAAGGACAATCACACACACACAAACAATAAAAGCCCCCAAAATGGAAACTAATTAGTCAGGACAATAATAATTAGATTAATTAGAATAAAGATTATAGGAAAGGATGAAAAAATGGAAAAGGTCAGTTTTCATTGCAGTCTCAAAGAAAGTCTATGCCAAAGAATGCTCAAACTACCACACAATTGCACTCATCTCACACGCTATCAAAGTAATGTTTAAAATTCTCCAAGCCAGGCTTCAACAGTACGTGAACTGTGAACTTCCAGATGTTCAAGCTGGATTTAGAAAAGGCAGAGGAACCAGACATCAAATTGGAAAAATTTGTTGTATCATTGAAAAAACAAGAGAGTTCCAGAAAAACATTTACTTCTGCGTTATTGACTATGCCAAAGCCTTTGACTGTGTGGACCACAACAAACTGGAAAATTCTTCAAGAGATGAAAATATCAGAGCACCTGACCTGCCTCCTGAGAAAACTGTATACAGTTAGAACTGGACATGGAACAACGGTTCAGTTCAGTCGTTCAGTCATGTCTGACTCTTTGCGACCCCATGGACCCAGCACACCAGGCCTCCCTGTCCATCACCAAGCCCAGGTTTACCCAAACTCAAGTCCATTGTGTTGGTGATGCCATCCAACCATGTTCTCCTCTGTCATCCCGTTCTCCTCCTGCCTTCAATCTTTCCCAGCATCAGGGTCTTTTCCAATGAGTCAGCTCTTCGCATCAAGTGGCCAAAATATTGGAGTTTCAGCTTCAACATCAATCCTTCCAACAAACACTCAGGACTGATCTCCTTTAGGATGGACTGGTTGGATCTCCTTGCAGTACAGGTGACCCTCAAGAGTCTTCTCCAACACCGCAGTTCAAAAGAATCAATTCTTCGGCACTCAGCTTTCTTTATAGTCCAACTCTCATATCCATAGATGACTACTGGAAAAACCATAGCCTTGACTAGATGGACCTTTGTTGACAAACTAATATCTCTGCTTTTTAATATGATGTCTAGTTTGGTCATAACTTTCCTTCTAAGGAGCAAGCATCTTTTAATTTCAGGACTGCAGTCACCATCTTCACTGATTTTGGAGCCCCCCAAAATAAAGTCAGCCACTGTTTCCACTGTTTCCCCATCGATTTGCCATGAAGTGATGGGACCAGATGCCACAATCTTAGTTTTCTGAATGTTGAGTTTTAAGACAGCTTTTTCACTCTCCTCTTTCACTCTTCTCAAGAGGTTCTTTAGTTCTTCTTCACTTTCTGACATAAGGGTGGTGTCATCTGCATAGCTGAGGTTATTGATATTTCTCCCGGCAATCTTGATTCCAGGCTGTACTTCATCCAGCCCAGCGTTCCTCATGATGTGCTCTGCATAGAAGTTAAAGAAGCAGGGTGACAATATATAGCCTGACATACTCTTTTTTTCCATTTGGAACAAGTCTGTTCCATGTCTAGTTCTAACTGTTGCTTTATGACCTGCATACACATTTCTCAAGAGGCAGGTCAGGTGGACTGGTATTCCCATCTCTTGAAGAATTTTCCACAGGTTTTGTGATCTACACAGTCAAAGGCTTTGACACAGTCAATAAAGCAGAAATAGATGTTTTTCTGGAACTCTCTTGCATGTTTCATGATCCAACAGGTGTTGGCAATTTGATCTTTGGTCCCTCTGCCTTTTCTAAATCCAGCATGAATATCTGGAAGTTCACGGTTCACATACTGTTGAAGCCTGATTTGGAGAATTTTGAGCATTACTTTACTAGAATGTGAGATGAGTGCAATTGTGTGGTAGTTTGGGCATTCTTTGGGATTAACTTTCTTGGGATTGGAATGAAAACTGACCTTTTCCAGTCCTGTGGCTACTGCTGAGTTTTGCAAATTTGCTGGCATATTGACTGCAGCACTTTCACAACATCATCTTTTAGGATTTGAAATAGCGCAACTGGAATTCCATCACCTCCACTAGCTTTGTTCCTAGTGATCCTTCCTAAGGCCCCCTTGGATTGGTTGCAAATTGGGAAAGGAGTACGTCAAGGCTGTATATTGTCACCCTTCTTATTTGATTTATATGCAGAATACATCATGAGTAATGCCAGGCTGGATGAAGCACAAGCTCTAATCAAGATTGCCGGGAGAAATATCAGTAACATCAGATATGTAAATGACACCACCTTATGGCAGAAAGTGAAGAACTAAAGAGCCTCCTGATGAAAGTGAAAGAGGAGAGTGAAAAGCCTGGCTTAAAACTCAACATTCAGAAAACTAAGATCATGGCATCTGGTCCCATCACTTCATGGCAAATCGATGGGGAAACAGTGAAAACAGTGGCTGACTTTATTTTGGGGTGCTCCAAAATCACTGAAGATGGTGACTGAAGCCATGAAATTAAAAGACGCTTACTCCTTGGAAGGAAAGTTATGACCAACCTAGACAGCACATTAAAAAGCAAAGACATTGCTTTGTCAATAAAGGTCCATCTAGTCAAGGCTGTGGTTTTTCCAGTGGTCATGTATGGATGTGAGAGTTGGACTATAAAGAAAGCTGAGTGCCAAAGAATTGATGCTTTTAAACTGTGCTGTTGGAGAAGACTCTTGAGAGTCCCTTGGACTGCAAGGAGATCCAACCAGTCCGTCCTAAAGGAGATCAGTCCTGAATGTTCATTGGAAGGACTGATGCTGAAGCTGAAACTCCAATACTTTGACCTGATGCTAAGAAGTGACTCACTGCAAAAGACCCTGATGCTAGGAAAGATTGGAGGCAGGAGGAGAAGGGGATGGCAGAGGATAAGATAGTTGGATGGCATCACTGATTCTGTGGATGTGAGTTTGAGTAAACTCCAGGAGCTCATGATGAACAGGGAAGCCTGGCGTGCTACAGTCCATGGGGTCACGAAGAGTTAGAAAGGACTGAGAAACTGAACTGAACTAAGTGACAAAATCTGGAGATTAAAGGGAATGGAGACCTTGAGGAAGGTAGAGCCTAGTTGAGAGAAGTTTGGCACCTGTGTTACCACATTTGCTCCTTTGCCTACATCATGGTTTCTCAACATTGGCAATGCTCCCATTTTGAGCAGAATGATTATTTTTCTGTGGGAGGTTGGTCTACGCACTATAGTCTGTTTAGCAGCATCCTAGCCTCTACCTCAGAGATGCTGGTAGCACATCTACCTCCAGTTGTGATAACTGACATTGCCAAATGTCCCCTGAGGGGAAAATTAACCACAGAACACAACTTCTGGCCTAGACCTTGTCTAGACCTTTCCCCAAACTGTAGATGCTTTTCTGTCTTCTCTAAATAAAATACCTTCAGTCCTTATAGTCAGTTTAATGCTATCAGACTGCACTGTCCAACACAGCAGCCTCTCAATACATGTAACTATTTAAATTTAAATCAGTTAGAATTAACGTTTAAATATCAACCACACTAAGCACATATCAACAAGAGTTCCATAGTCATGTGTGTCTAATTGCTACTGTATTGGACAGAACAGAATAAAATATTTCCATCATCACAGAAGTGCTGTAGTAGACCACTGCTATAGACAAAACTTTTCTAACTAGTGAGTGAATTTTTGGTCTTTAGGAATAAGAAATTCATCACTTGTGATTCTTGAGTTTCTAAGAGAGAAGGCAGTCACCATGCTAACTCTATTGGCCATCAACAAGCTTTCCCTAACTGAATATTCTCCAGGGTGTGCAGGTGGGGAGCAGTGTCTGGCCCAGTGTCTGCCCCACAGCCTTCCTGAAGGAAAAATGCAGGGTGGACCTTTTGAAGGAAAACCACAGACCTATCCATTTCCTTTTAAGGCAGATTTGCTACCCACAGAGGACTCGTTTTCTGGCTAGGGACTCCTCGATCTAGCTAGAACTAAGGGAGTTTAGCAGGAAGGAGCACCTGAAAAGCGACTGAAAAGATACAAGAGCAGAAGTGGAAAGCCCATACTCAAGGTCACATCTGAAGGATGGGGGATAGCCTGATATAGGAACACCAATAATGAGCAGTCATACCAGTTTGTTACAGTTTGTTTTCCTCTCACTGGTCTTCTACCACCAACATAACAGAGCCACTGAAAATTTAGGAGACCTGCAGGGTTGTGGTTGTTTTTTGTTTTTTTTTTTTTTTAATTATTTATTTTAATTGGAGGCTAATTACATTACAATATTGTAGTGGTTTTTGCCATACATTGACATGAATCAACCATGGATGTACATATGTCCCCCATCCTGAACCCTCCTCCCACTTCCCTGCCTCCCCAACCCATCCCTCAGGGTTGTCCCAGTGCACCAGTTTTGAGTGCCTTGTTTCATACTTTGAACTTAGACTGGTGATCTGTTTCACTTATGGTAATATACATATTTCAGTGCTATTCTCTCAAATCACCCCACCCTTGGCTTCTCTCACAGAGTCCAAAAGTCTGTTCTTTATATCTGTGTCTCTCTTGCTGTCTCACTTATAGGGTCATCATTGCCATCTCTAAATTCCATATATATGTGATAATATACTGTATTGGTGTTTTTCTTTCTGACTTACTTCACTCTGTATAATAGCCTCCAGTTTCATGCACCTCATTAGAACTGATTAAAATACATCTTTTTAATAGCTGAGTAATATTCCGTTGTGTATATGTACCATAGCTTTCTTATCCATTAGTCTGCCAAAGGGCATCTAGGTTGCTTCCATGTCCTAGCTATTGTAAGCAGTGCTGCAATGAACATTGGGCTACATGTGTCTCTTTCAATTCTGGTTTCCTCGGTGTGTATGCCCAGCAGTTAAATGACTGGGTCGTATGGCAATTCTATTTCCAGTTTTTTAAGGAATCTCCACACTGTTCTCCATAGTGGCTGTACTAGTTTGCACTCCCACCAACAGTGTAAGAAGGTTCCCTTTTCTCTGCACCCTCTCCAGCATTCATTGCTTGTAGAGTTTTGGATAGCAGCCATTTTCTGACCAGCGTGAGATGGTACCTCATTATGGTTTTGATTTGCATTTCTCTGATAATGAGTGATGTTGAGCATCTTTTCATGTGTTTGTTAGCCATCTGTATGTCTTCTATGGAGAAATGTCTGGGTTTATTTTTGTGTATGGTGTTAGAAAGTGTTCTAGTTTCATTCTTCTGGAGATGGTTGACCAGTTTTCCCAGCACCATTTGTTAAAGAGATTATCTTTCCTCCATTGTATATTCTTACCTCCTTTGTTGAAGATAAGGTGTCCATAGGTTCGTGGATTTATCTCTGGGCTTTCTATTCTGTTCCATCGATCTATATTTCTGTCTTTGTGCCAGTACTGTACTGTCTTGATGACTGTGGCTTTGTAATGTAGTCTGAAGTCAGGCAGGTTGATTCCTCCAGCTCCATTCTTCTTTCTCAAGTTTGCTTTGGTTATTCAAGGTTTTTTTGTATTTCCATACAAATTGTGTTTTTTTTTTTATATTATCTTTATGAAGCAGGTACATTCCATTAAGAGCAAGGCTTTAGTTTATAACCAAAGAAGGGACCACCAGAAGTCACTTGTGGAAATAATGATTTTAAAAGGGTTGTAAAGAGAACAGGGCTGATAGTTTTCACATAAAACAACTGGGCACCCCATTAACTTTCATACAATACATGGGCCATACTCAAAGAATTATTTACTGTTTATCTGAAATTCAAATTTAATTGTGAGACTCTGTATTTTATATGGCACCCTTAAAAGAAAGTACAAGATTGGCTGGTGAGGGAATGTACATCTTAGGACCATGGAAAACAAGGGAGCAATGAATGTGGAAAAGAATATATATTTGACTTGGTTAATGTAAATAATTAAATTATAGGGCTGCGAAGAGTTGGACACAGCTGAGTGACTGAGCACACAGTTCTCTTAGTTGGGCTTCACTGGTGGCTCAGTAGTAAAGAATTTGCCTGCCAATTCAGGAGATGTGGGATTGATCCCTGGATCAGGAAGATGCCCTGGAGAAGGAAATGGCAACATACGCTAGCATTCTTGCCTGGGAAATCCCATGGACAGAGGAGCCTGGCAGGCTACAGTCTATGGGGTCACAAAAGAGTCGGATATGACTTAGTGACTAAACAACGACAAACTCTGAGGTAAACTTGGTTATAACCAAAACCAGTTTGATCAATTTATTGAATGCATCCATGTAGGAAGCTGTATTTTTGGGAAAGTGAGATTAAGAAGACAAAGTCTTCGGCCCAGTGTGATTTGCCCTCTCATGGAAGAATCAGAAATGCAAATTGGTATTTTAAAGAAAATGTTCTAAGCAAAATCTCAAGTGATGGGCAATAATGATCTGGAAGAAAATGTCATTAGTTCTGCTTATGAGTTCAGAGAAGATTGTTGCAGGCGAAGTGAAGCTTAAGTTGGATTTTGAAGACAATAAGGCAGATCACAGTTAAAGAAACGGCAGGTGTGACCACAGACTTGGCCCATCGTCAAGGGAATCGGAGATGTGGACAAGTGCGAAGGTAGATTGAGAGGTGATTAAAAGATGGGCTAGAATCATGTCGTGAGGGGCTGTGATCTGGGAGCTGTGGGGAGGCATTCAAGCAGCGGGAGAAACAAGATCTAACCTTAAGTTAGGCAATGAAAACAGAAATTTAAGTGGAAGTGTATTTAGAATATATCCAAAATTATACTATCACATTTGGTAAATATTTCCTTAATATTTTTTAATTATCTCATTTTGAGCCAGTTCATATGTCATTTCTCCAGGGAACAATGGGAAACAGCAGTTAAGATAATGGACTTGGGGTCAGATGCTGTAAGAGCTGAACCCTGGCTCTGCTGCCCCGAGGAAATTACCTAACGTTGGTGCTCACCTGAAAGACGAGACTGTACTATATACCTCATGGTGACTTGTTGCTATTCAGTCACTCAGTCGTGTCAGCTTCTTTTCAACCCCTTGGACCGAGGCATGCCAGGCTTCCCTGTCCTTCACTCTCTCCCAGAGTTTGCTCAGGCTCATGTCCATTGAGTCAGTGATGCTAGCCAACCATCTCATCCTTTGTTGCCCGCTTCTGCTCCTGCCTTCAATCTTTCCCAGCCTCAGGGTCTTTTTCAGTGAGTTGGCTCTTCGCATCAAGTAGCCAAAATATTGGCGCTTAAGAGTGTTCAATAAAATGACATATATATATATATATATATAATGCTTAGCATAAACTGCCTCACAGTGTTCAACAAATAAAAATTATGCATTTTGATTAAAATGATCTTTGATTAAAATTATTAAAATAAGCATACATTTGATTTTAAAATTATACACTTTGATTAAAAAGAATCTATAGTTCTTGTGTTTCATTGCTAATTTAATACCTCTAGTCCCCTTTAGAAATTCCACCTCCCAGATCATTCTGGAAGTCCAGGGGGATGTATTCATAGCCAGTGCACTGGCCAAGAACCAGGTTCTGCAGCTCCAGTCTTCCTCACATCATGGCTTCCTCTTGCTGGGCAGAGGGGCTCTCTGGCTGAGGGCATTGTTACTGTCTTAGTCCCTTAAGGCTCCAAAGCCATGCCATTGTCTTTGTCAGAGGTTGTCCTGTCCTTAGTGAGTTCCAGAGTTTATTAAGTTGCTCCCTTTGAATATTTTTCCCTTTTTATTCTTACAGAGCCTGAATATGTGTCCATTAGGAGCTTGGCAGAGAGAGCTATAGTATCTTCATAATGGCCACCTGCCTCCAGGGATCAGAGCTCAAGTGGTTTTTGGTTGACCCCAACACCATGTGTCTCAAGAGGTTGCTCCATCACCTGATAAAAGGAGTGATTCTTCCCTAGCCATGGCCTCACCTCTTTCTTCCCCACACAATAAAAGAGTGTTGTTTATTTGCTAAGTCATGTCTGACTCTTCTGTGACCTCATGGACTGTATGTAGCCTCCCAGACTTCTCTCTCCATGGAACCTTCCAGGCAAGAATACTGAAGTGGGTTGTCATTCCCTTCTCCAGGGAACTTCCCAACCCAGGGATCAAACGTGCATCTCCTGCACTGCAGGCGGATTCCTTACCGCTGAGCCACTGGGGAAGCCCCAATAGAAGAGTAGAGATTGTGAATGAAATATGCTTTTTCTTCACAAATTTTTAAGGAAGATACCGAATATCTTTAAGAAAATCATTGGAAGATAATTGCTTTACAGTGTTTGTTGGTTTCTGCTGTACGAAAACATGAATCAATCCCAACATATCTATATCTATATCTATATCTATACCTATATCTCTATATATATATCTCGCTTCTCTCTTGAGCCTCCCTCCCACCCTCCCGTCCTCCCCCTCTATTCATCACAGAGCACCGAGCTGGACTTCCTGTGCCATACAGCTGCCTCCTACTAGCTGTCTGTTTTACACATAGGAGTGTATATAAGTCAGTGCTACTTTCTTAGTCTGTTCCACCCTCTCCTTTCCCTTCTGTTTCCACAAATCCTTTCTCTAAGTCTGCATCCCCATTCCTTCCCTGCAAATAGGTTGATATCGCCTTTCTGAAGCACTATAGTGATGAGCTGAGTATTATCAGGAAGGGCATGTGAAGATGGAAGGAACTTGAATCAAGCCTTAAAAATCTGATTGAAAACCTCCATAGCACTTGTCTAAACCATGAAGTCATAAGATATCCATTGCCTGAGGAAGCCGCACTCAATCTGCATACAAGCAGGGTCGCCCCATGTTTCTCTCACATAACTGCTGTGTGCCTTCTCTCCTTTTTTCTCAGTCCCCGGGCTCCATAGGTCTTCTTCCAGCTGACCAGTAAGTCACAGCATATGTGGCTAGTCATTTTTCTCTCACAGTGTATTTAGAGAGTCAGCCACCTCATGTCCTTGGCATTGTGTTCCTTGCTATGGGCCTGAATGTGCCATCTGCTGAGATATAGACTCTGGGTGTTTAGTGCAGAGAAGCCTGCATCCTGAACAAAAATAAACAGAATCCCTGGAGGCAGATGCTAGACAGGTTCACAAGTCACAGTGTACAGACAGGGGACCCAAACCTTTACTAAATAGAAAACCTGATAAAAATTTCTTGTTGAACGTCTGACCCACTGGTAAGTTTCTTTTCGGTGTAGACAGTGTTATGAGAAATGCCATTCACAATTATTCTAGCAGGAAATGGATTTTGTGAAAAACAACAATTAGAAGTTTTGGACATTTTGTGAGACTTATAGGATCTCATAGGATTGATGGTTATATCTTTAGTCATGAGAATGTCTCTACTTTCAGGACAAATGTGTTATTCCATAGTTATTGGATGGGACTCTCAACAACAGGTCAGTCCGTAATGGTTAATCTAATTCTATTGTCTGAATTCTGTTGTACTATGTAATCTTAAGGGGAAAAATGATGATATTTTCCTATGGTTTCTAAACATATATAGATTCAGGCAAATGATAGCAACAGGGATTTAAGTAAACCTAACTCTGCCCAATAGATCGTGTATATTTTAAAATGTGAAAGCTTTCTCTTTATCCTTCAGAAAAGCAAGCAATAATTTTCAGTACAAATTGTTTGTCCTGCACATTTGTCTATAAGCTTATATTTTTAGATATTAGCAGCATTGCAAGGACTTGGCGGAATAGATCCAAAAATCGATTTGAAAACAACAAAAATGGAGGGCCGGTTTAGGGAATAAGGCAGTGAAGGTGAGTTGTCAGCAAGGAGGAGCACTCTTTCCTTGCAAAGGCAGTTGCTCGATCCACATCGTTGTCACTTCCTGAGGAAATGAGGAGACTGACCAGAGGGTGGCTGGGTCTTGGGTAATGTCCTGGCTTCTCTGGAATTGTGACTGATATTCAAAAAGGCCCCCTCCACAGAGGCATTCACAATTCTCAGAGATAGAAAAACACTTATTTTCTTTATCATTTGTTGAAAATTTCTTTAGTTGCAATGCATTTCCCCTAAACAAAGCTGTGTTCAACTAATTCTATGCCTGGGAAAAGTAGGCATTTTAATTAGCTTTTGTATCTTGTTGGTTTTAAGGATAGTAAAGATACATCAAGGGTGCCCCAGGTGGAGCTAGTGGTAAAGAACCTGCCTACCAATGCAGGAGACATAAGAGACCCTGGTTCAATCCTTGGGCTGGGAAGATCCCCTGGAGGAGGACATGGGAACCCACTCCAGTATTCTTGCCTGGAGAATCCCAAGGCAGGAGGAGCCTGGCGGGCTACTGTTCATAGGTTCGCAAAGAGACATAACTGAAGCAATGTAGCATGCGTGTATGCACACAAAGATACATCAAAGGTAGAGAACGATATTCAATTAAAATGTTACCTTAAAAGCCTAGAATCATAAACATTTGGCTTGTTTGTGATTTTAAATATTATCTCACATACTAACATTTACCATTGAAGAAACCAAGGTCGAGCCAGTTGAGATCATTTGTCAAAAGCTTATTATAGCTTCCCTTGGTGGCTCTGAGGGTAAAGAGTCTGCCTGCAATGCAGATGACCTGGGTTTGATCCCTGGGTTGGGAAGATCCCCTGGAGAAGGAAATGGCAACTGACTCTAGTATTCTTGCCTGGAGAATTCCCATGGGCAGAGGAGCCTGGCGGGCTATAGTCCATTGGGTGACAAACAGTCAGACATGACGGAACGACTCCCCTTTCACTTTCACGTTCATGAAAAACAACAGTAGACATGATAATGAAACTATCACATATATTTACCCATTTATTCTCCAGTCCACACACAGCTGTGTGTCTCATGTAGGTATTATATATCTTAAATGCTGTATTGGTTGTTTGGTATAGATTCAAGCCATACTGAACTCCTGTATCAAACAAGACAACCTCCACACAGTGTAGTTGATTCATCTGTTTGGTAGAACACTCAAGTTCATTTGCCCAGTGAAACTACAAATTGCAGTGCATGCATATGAAAGCCTTCTAAAAATGAATTTGTTATAAAGGGCGTGTTGATGAAACTTTCCCAGCTTCAAATATAGTAAACTTTAAGTGCATCTGTTTTTGTTTAATTTCCTTAAATCCAGTTACACATAATAACTTCAGTAGTATAACTGAAATGAGTGATCATCAGAAAATTTGTTGACCTGCTTCATTGGATAGGGAGGATTTGAAATGGGAAGAAGCAGTTTTCATAAAACAAGTTAGCAGTTTGTTTTGACCGTTTGAGAAAAGAAACTTTCCTTCTTATAATCTGTACTCAGTGACGCCTGCCGTTGGGAGAGAGGATTTACATAGTTTTCTGGTATGTTCACCTAATGGAGTTGAACTAAATAACAGTGAGTTAAATTGTCTTCATCCATTTTTCTTCTTTTGTCATTATTTCCAGTTTTCTGCTTCACTTGTTCATTGTGCCTTTGGTGTAGTGTGAGGAGTTAATATTTTAAGATCATGCTGATGTAAGATGAGTTTTAATAAATTCACTTTTAATATTTATCAATACTTTCCTTTGCTATGTACTGCATTCAGCTTGTTACCATGGACTCAGGAAGAAGTCAGACTTCTACAGACTGCCTTCATACTCAAAAGAAAATCATTTGTACCCATACTTATTCTGGCTTTTCAGATTTAGGTAAGTGGCCTTATGTCCTTAGTTCTAGCCAACACTTCAAGGGAGTTTTCAAGTTGAATTCTTCCAGGGGGGAGATATTCAACAAATGGACTCATGATATTTTTGTACTCAAGAGAATTTGGGTGGATAATACTAAGACCACTTATCATGGAACAACTGTTTATAGCATATTAAGTAAATATTCCCATCCTCTGAGATGTGTTGTTATGTCCATTTTACAGATGTGGAAAACTGAAAAGTAATTTCTTAGATGGTGTAATTAGGATTCTGTGGCAGTTGTTTTCTCTCCAGACTGAGTGTCTACTCTAGGACATGGGTTATGTATGTACCACACCTCCTTGGCTAGCTTTGTAATGCTGCCTTTCAAATTTAATCAGTGCAGAGGAATCACTTATTGGTCTTGTTAAAATGCAGATTCTGATTCTGACTAAGGCCTAGAATTCTGCACTTCTACCAAATTCCCATCCTTTGGTGCCTGAGGTTCCACGCTTCCTGCAAGTTCCCTGGCTCCTGCTCGCAGCACACATCTAGTAGTAAGGCACTTGGGAGGCCCCTGTCAGCCAGTGGCAGATCGTGGCCCATTCACCCAGTCCTGCTGCAGTGGTCATGTCCACTTCTTCATTATCTGTAATTGCTTCTCCTCAGAAAATATGCCTGTAGGTAGGAGTGTATGTATCACTGTGCCTGTGTGTGGGTGCTCAGTCCCTTCAGTTGTTTTCGACTCTGCGACCCCATAGACGGCAGCCCACCAGGCTCCTCTGTCCATGGGATTCTCCAGGCAAGAATACTAGAGTGGGTTGCCATGCCCTCCTCCAGGGGATATTCTTGACCCAGGGATCAAACCTGCATCACCTGCATCTCCTGCTTGGCATGCAGATTCTTTACCAGTGAGCCACTGGGGCAGCCCCATGTATCATTGTAATATACCTTAAATCTTGAGATCAGTATATCTTAAATTATAAGAATGTCAATACACAGAAATCATTCTGTTTACAAATGTCCATTTTATAAAGTAACAGACTTCAAAAACAAATTTATGGTTACCAAAGAGGAAACGTTCGGGGGAGGGATAAATTAGGAGTTTGGGATTAACATGTCCATACTACAGTGTATAAATCAGATAGTCAACATGGACCCAGGGTATAGCACAGGAACACTACTTGATATTTTGTAATAACTTATGTGGGAAAGAATGGGAAAAAGAATGAAAAAAAAAAAGAATGGATATATATATTTTATATATATAAAAACTTAATCACTTAGCTATACACCTGAAATGAACACAGCATTGTAAATCAGCTATGGAAAGTGAAAACAGTACTCACTCAGTCCTGTCTGACTCTTTGCTACCCATGTACTACAGCCTACCAGTCTCCCGTGTTCATGGAATTCTCAAGGCAAGAATACTGGAGTGGGTAGCCATTCCCTTCTCTAGGGGATCTTCTTGACCCAAGGATCGAATCTGGGTCTCCTGCATTGCAGACAGACTCTTTACTGTCTGAGTTAGCAGGAAAGCCCAAATCAATGATATTCCAATATAAAATAAAAATTAAATTAAAAAATTTGCATTTTACAAAGCAGCACAGCAGGGCTGTGTTTAAAATGGGCCTCGTACCTGGCAAACCGTGTTCTGCAGAAGCCTTGTATCCCGGGTGACTGAAAATTAGAAGTATAAAGAAAATGAAAAGTGCCTTTTCAGTCTTTATATTGTGTGTTTTTGCTCAATTTATGCAACCGAATTGGAGCTTGGTTGGTTCAAAGGGCCTGACCTCCATGGCTCTACCCTAAGTAGTTGGCTCTCAATCCATAGTCTCTGGGGAGCATTTCACTTAACTGGAATAAAACCCACCCCAGCAGGGTTTGCATTAGCATTTGCTTTTGTCACAGTTCGGAGACACCCTAAACCGAGAGGTCAAAACTATTTGTGATTGGTTCTGAGAGTAGCTAAGCTAAGCTAAGCTAAGGCAGCTCCAGGTTGCTAGTGAGTGAATTTTACCTAGAATAAAAATTTCAGAAACACCATGACTCCTCAGCCCTGCAGCCATGCTGAGCTTTGCCTGCTGTGCGGTAATGCCTTTGGCATTCCTTTTTTGCAGGGAGGATCCAGGGTGGGGAGGTTAATTGCAGAAGAGGAGTGTTAGGTGAGGAATGGAGTTAGATGGATACTGTGGTTTCTGGCAGACCACCAAGTCTGTGGCTGGCCTGCTGTTAGTCCCACATCTGCATCCCTGAGTGGCAAGGACCGGTGGGCAGGTCTGTAATTAACATCTTGAGGACATGTGGAGACCAGGGACCCTGCTGCCCTAGAAAATGAGATAAGGAGCTTCCCCAAAATGAGAGACCTCAGGCTTAGGTCCTTGGTCCTCTGTTGCTGGGAATGGGGTATGCTGTGGACAGAAGAGTTTACCTGTATCTGGCAATAGGGGGCTGGTACTAACAACACATGTCAAGGAACACGGATGGAGAGAGTTAACTCTGTCCCCCAGATAATGCATCTAAATAAAGTATCTCAGTTTTTAGTTTCCATCTTCATCAAGGATGGGGAGGTAAAGTGGTGCTATTTTTGCAATATCTGAAGTTAAATAAAACTTTACTTATATTTCATAATTTATGAGCCTCATTTTAGGTACTTTTGACATTTATTTTCACATTTTTAACAGTTTAAATTCTCTCCATACAGTAATGACTTTTTTGTGTGTTGGGAGCATGTGCACTAAGCTACAGTGCTAATAGCACCTTTTTCCCGTGCTTATAACTTGTTGTGAACTGCCAGCCGGGAAGCCAGCTGTTGACCAAAGCCAAGTTTTGCTTGATCCACATAATTATTAATTCTTTTAAAAAAAATTTTAGTTGTGAAAATGTAAAACACGTGCACTTTCCTATGAAAAGTCAGGTTTCTAATGGCTCTTGAGACGGGAAGTCTTGTCATCATGGGATTTAAGTGGCAGTGTGACTTCCAGGGACAGGGACTCAGGAGCAGCACACTACTTTAAGCTGGGATGCATCTCCAGCTTGCTCCAGCCCACACCATTCATAGGGCCAGTCTTCTGCTCTCTCTGATGCCTGCATTGAATTTGTGACCTCCATGCCAAGTGGCCTTTGCAAAAGTTTGAGACCATGTGAGTATACCCAGGTGAAGTTCAGTGTAGCCGATGACTTTCAAGGGAGCTGAGGGTACTCCAAACTAGTCCAAATCAGGTATACGTGCAAAACCTTGTTTCTGATTTCTTACACCAACCATGTAAGCAAGAGAATTACAGGTGTATGTTTAAGTTCTCTGGAAGGAAGAGTCTAGTAAGAGAGGTTAGGACTAGCTCTGGGAGGCTGCAAGTCCAAAATAATAGTGTTTTAAACAGCAGAGTGGCATCTTTGACCCTCGTAGAAATCTAAACAGGTGGTTCCCAGTTGGTATGGGTGTCCCACAACCATCAGAGACCCAAGCGCCTCATTGTGAGGCCTCTGCTCTATAAACTGAACTGTGCTCCATCTCTGGCCCCCACATCCACATCCTAGCTGGCAGGAAAGAGGACAAACAGAGAAAGCCATACCTTCTGCTTCAAAGGAAACCTTGATGAAGCTGCATGCATCATTTCTGCCTACATCCCATTGGCCAGAACTAAGTCACATAGTGACATCTGGCAGCAAGGAAGGCCGGAAAAAGAGTCTTTATTCTGGGTGAAGACTCTTCCCAGCAAAGAGTTCTAGCAAAGGCTGAGCAAGGGGAAAACAATCTCTGCTGGGACTTTGTGATTCTAAAATTTCCCAGAGAATTGCACATGGTGGATGTGAGGTAAATGTTAAAAGGGAAAGGGAGGGAAAGCATCAAACCTCAGTGGTCCCTTCTATCCTGATTGTCTACAAGCCAGTGAAATTGCTAAGGACTCTATATATGTCCCTCACTCCTTTTTTTCTCATTCCTTTTTTTTTTAAGTGGAGTATAGTTGCTTTACAGTGTTGTGTTAGTTTCTGCCGTATGATGAAGTGAATGAACTGTATGGATACATATATCCCCTCGCTCTTGGACCTCCCCTTATCCCACCATATAAGTTACCACAGAACATCAAGCTGAGCTCCCTATTCTATATAGCAGGTTCCTACTAGCTATCTACTTCACATATAACAGTGTACTTACATCAGTCCCAGTCTCCCAGTTCATACTCCCAAGCCCCCACCATCCACATGTCCATTTCCTACTTCTGTGTCTCTATTCCTGCCCTGCGCACAGGCTCATCTGTACCACTTTTTCTAGATTTTACTTACTTGTGTTAATATACTATATATGTATATATGTATTTTTTTTCTTTTTCTGACTTCCTTCTCTCTATCTGACAGACTCTGCACACTCTTTACAATAGTTAGGACATGGAAACCACCTAAATGTTCATCAGCAGACAAACGGATAAAGAAGATATAGTACACAATGGAATATTACTTGAACATAGAAAAGAGATCAAATTGGGTCATTTGCAGAGATGTGTATGGACCCCAGTCCTTTTATATTCCCCTCATGCTTTAGCCCTGTGTGTTTTGCTTTACTTTGCCACCAATGGTAAATCAATCAAGTGCTTAAATCAATCAAGTGTTTAAAATAAGGTACTATTGGATGAATCAAGAGCAGGCAGTGTGGACTGCTTCCCATATGAAAAAGGCAGATCTCATGATCATAACTCTTCCCACACATAAAATGCAGTTTTGCAAACCTATGGGGAAGCTCAATGCTAGATTTTACCACATCTTGCGAGATCTATGTTAACTTAAGTAGTGATCTGTGTATTGATGTTGTTGGAGGAATCACAGTGCTATCAGGGCAGCCCTTTCCAAATGACAAGGTCTCCTTCCAGCCCGAGAGCACACATCCCCCTGGTAGCTACTTGTATGAAACTTTGGATTTTAAAAACCTCACTCTAGGAATAGGTGGAATGTGCTTATCTTAGAAAATAATTTTTTTCCACAAAATAATAATTGTAGGGTTCCATTCTGTGTGAAACAGTTTACAAAAGTTAAATGTAGATAAAACTTTTTGAACTTTAAACATTTTTGAACTTTTACTGCAATAAATAAATCTGTATGATAACAAAGAAACCTACTAATACATGTGATTTTGTTTAAAGAATTTTTAATGTTCATTTCTCACTTTGATACTAATTTCTTCTATAAATGCTTTCTTCTCTGCAATCACCCTGTTTTTTGCAGTCTAACT
The DNA here is from genome assembly GCF_023699985.2 of Odocoileus virginianus. Classification (NCBI taxonomy): domain Eukaryota; kingdom Metazoa; phylum Chordata; class Mammalia; order Artiodactyla; family Cervidae; genus Odocoileus; species Odocoileus virginianus. Next base: position 52,734,914 of record NC_069675.1, on the reverse strand, counting down.
TTATCGAGGCTTTTGAAGGCTAAATTGAAGATCTCTCTTGGTAAATGTGATACTGCACTTGAAAAGATGTAGTTTATTTTCAGTTATCTTTCAACATTGATTTCTAACATAATTCCACAGTGATAAGAACACAGACTCTGTATTATTTCAATATTTTCAGACCATGAAGACTTTGCACCTTGTTTTATATCCCTGGATGCATTACAGTGTCTCGTAGTGTACAGTCTTTGGGAACTTGAATACAATTGTATCCTACTGCTATGTGAAAATTGTATAATTCTTAATTATGTTGCATTGGTTTACAGTGCTTTTCAGGTCTACTATATTCTTCTACTTATCCATTTATTCATTCTATTAACTTTTAAGAGTTTGATGTTGAAACTCCAGCTAAATATCTTAATTTATCTATTTAAAAAATAATTGTAATATATATAGTTGATACCACCCTAATGGCAGAAAGCAAAGAGAAACTAAAAGACCTCTTGAGGAGAGTGAAAGAAGAGAGTGAAAAAAGCTGGCTTAAAATTCAACATTCAAAAAACTAAGATTGTGGCATCCTGTCCCATCAGTTCAGTTCAGTTGCTCAGTTTTGTCCAACCCTTTGCGACCCCATGAACCACAGTACACCAGGCCTCCCTGTCCATCACCAACTCCCGGAGTTTACCCAGACTTATGTCCCTTGAGTTGGTGATGCCATCCAACCATCTCATCCTCTGTCATCCCCTTCTCCTCCCACCCTCAATCTTTCCCAGCATCAGGGTCTTTTCAAATGAGTCAGCTCTTTGCATCAGGTGGCCAAGTATTGGAGTTTCAGCTTCAGCATCAGTCCTTCCAATGAACACCCAGGACTGATCTCCTTTAGGATGGACTGGTTGGATCTCCTTGCAGTCCAAGGGACTCTCAAGAGTCTTCTCCAACACCACAGTCCAAAAGCATCAATTCTTCTGCACTCAGCTTTCTTTACAGTCCAGCTCTCACATCCTGTCCCATCATTTCATGGCAAGTAGATGGGGAATAAGTATAAATAGTGATGGATTTTACTTTCTTGGGCTGCAAAATCACTGCAGATTGTGACTGCCGGTATGAGGTTAAAAGATGTATGCTTCTTGGAAGGAAAGCTATGAGAATCCTAGACAGCATTTAGGTTTGTCTTGTGAAAGCTATGGTTTTTCCATTAATCACATATGGATGTAGGAGTTGGACCATAAAGAAGGCTGAACAATGAAGAATTGATACTTTGGAACTGTGGTGCTGGAAAAGACTCTTGAGAGTCCCCTGGACTGAAAGGAGATCAAACGAGTCAATCATCAAGATCAGTCCTGAATGTTCATTGGAAGGACTGATGGTGAAGCTGAAGCCTCAGTACTTTGGCCACCTGATATGATGAGCTGATTCATTGGAAAAGACCCTGATGCTGGGAAAGACTGAGGGAAGGAGAAGCAGGTTGCAGCATCACCGACTCAATGGACATGAGTTTGAGCAAACTCCAGGAAGCCGTGAAGGACAGGGAAGCCTGGCATGCTGCAGATCACAAAGAGTCCAACATGATTTAGCAACTGAACAACACCATGTAACCTTGTTCTCTATTTTCCGAATCTCCTGTAAATGTGTTGTCATACTTTCATAATTAAAAAATATATAGGAGAGGAGACCATCTTCTTTTTAGAAACAATGCTTGATTATACTGTTGTCTTGCTTTTCCTTTAATCCAAAAGGAAGAAAAACTGAAACATAGCTCTGGAGATTTGAGATTAAATCCTTCCTCCTAATAGTCACTTTACTCAAACTATTGCAGATGCAACTAATTGATTAATTGTTTCCCAGTTGGGAGCAGGGAGTACAATCTTTATTTTGTTGTTGAATAAAAGTATCCTACAATTTGCCCTGGATTAACTTTCTGAAACATACCATTAAAATGTACTGGGTGTACTTTGGTTTCTTGGAAAAATAAGAAATACTTTTTTTTAAGGCATAATTGCTAATTAAAGGAGAAGGTCTCTCAGCTTCCGAGGAGTTAATATTTTAGAGTGGCCTTGTATCTGCAGATGGTCAAGGCTTTGATAGTGAAGATGAGGACATGCTCACTTGGCATCTGTGCCCTGTGCATCCAGCCCTCCTTTTCATTTTGAGTTTACATTCCCATGCTACCCTCTGGTATCTGAATTAGGGAACATGGAAGAATTTAAGGGGCAAATGATGCAGCCCATTTTCTAGGCACTGGACTTCTCTTGTCTTTTCATCACATCACTCTTATCAGCATCCACTCACAAGCAGACAAAGGAAAGGACCAAGGCTTGGAACCAGACTTCAGCTCTCAGGAAAACTACATTTGGGCAATAAACTATGGGGATTTGTTTTATATGTTTAGGAGAGGGCCTCCTTTGTATCTCAGTCGGTAAAGAACCTGCCCACAGTGCAGGAGATGTGAATTTGATTCCTGGGTTGAGAAGATTCCCTGGAGAAGGAAATGGCAACCCACTCCAGTATTCTTGCCTGGAAAATCCCATGGACTTCCTGGCAGGGCTCCACAGTGCATTAAGAATTGGACATGACTTGGCGACTAAACCACCACCACCAGGATAATTTTATTTTGTGAGCCTCAAAATGGGAAAATGTGATCCAAGGATCACCTTTCTAGAAGAGCTGATACTGTTCTTGATTTTAAGGAAACAAAAGAAAGCAATAGCATGCCTTTCATACTGAAAATAATAAAAAAAAAAAAAAGAAAAGAAAACTGATTAAGTATGTGCAGTGAGTGGTCTCTAGAAGCAGTAGTTTAATTTCCTTCCTGTTCCCCAGCATCTGTAAGGGTAACCTTGTCATTCTCAACATCTGCTCTGTGCATTCTCTTGAGAGCTGTAATAGAATACTGGGTCTTCTTGTCATTCCGTGAAATAAGTTATTTTGAGAGAAGGAGATTAAGGGCATTCCATAGAAAGTGCTATGATACCAGAATAGTTCTTTTTAAGTTTCAGTTTTTAAACCCCAAATGATAGTCCTTATGCCCAATTTTTGGAAGAGAAAATTGAGGGTTGGGAGGTGTCGCTGGCTGGCTCAAGGTTACATGAAAGATGATCAGGGTGGGGAGGTAGCAGAACCTCTCATTTCTGATTCAGGGCTTTCTACTGTCTCAAGGGAACAGTTCCGCTGTATTGTTTTAATGTTTACAGTGATTCTTTTTATTTTATTTTATTTTTTAAAGTTAGAGTATAACTTGAAGTAAGTATAATAATTTTGTGTTGGCTTCTGCCATAAACAATGTGAATCAGTAAAAACTATATATTATGTGTATGTTAGTCATTCAGTTGTGTCCGACTCTTTTCATCCCCATGGATTATAGCTCGCTAGACTCCTCCGTCCATAGAATTCTCTAGGCAAGAATACTAAAGTGGGTTGCCACTTCCATCTCCAGGGGATCTTCCCAATCCAGGGATCAAACCCCGTCTCCTGCATTGAAGGCAGATTCTTTACCTTCTGCGCCACCAGGGAAGCCCAACTGTGTATACAAATATCCCCTCCGTCTTAATTCTCCCTCCCACTCCCACCCCACCCTCTGGGCCATCACAGAGCGCCAGGCTGAGCTCCCTGGGTCAGCAGCAGCTTCCCACTAGCCGTCTGATTTGCACACGCTAATGTGTGTTTGTCAGTGCTACTGTCTCAGTTGGTCCCACGCTCTCCTTCCCCAGCTGTGTCCACAGGCCCATTCTCTACGTCTGTGTCTCTGTTCCTTCCCTGCAAATAAGTTCATTAGTACCATTTTTCCATATTCTATACATATGTGTGTGTTAATATGTTTGTTTTTTTCTTTCTGACTTAGTTCACTGTGTATAACAGACTCTAGTTTCATCCACGTCACTACAAATGACTCAATTTTGTTCCTTTTTATGCCTGAGTAATATGTCATTATATATTTGTACCACTTCTACTTTATCCATTCATCTGTTGACGGACCTATAGTTTGCATCTGTGTCTTGGATATTGTAAATAGGGCTGAAGTGAACCCTGGGAGACATGTGTCTTTTTGAATTATGGCTTTCTCAGTCTGTATGCCCAGTAGTGGGCATTGCTGGGTCAAATGGTAGTTCTATGCTTAGTTTTTTTTAAAGAGTCTCCATACTCTTCTCCATAGTGGCTTTATCAATTTACATCTCCACCAACAATGTAAAATGTTTCCCTTTTCTGCACAACCTCTCCTGTACTTTTTGTGTGTAGATTTTTTGATGATGGCCATTCTGACCAGTGTGAGGTGATGCGTCATTGCAGTTTTGATCTGCATTTCTCTAACAATTAGTGATGTTGAACATCTTTCCAAGTGCCTCTTGGCCATCTGTATGTCTTCTTTGGAGAAATGTCTATTTAAGTCTACCACATTTTTTTTTTTTTGATTCAGTTTGATTTTTTGATATTGAGCTCGATGAGCTGTTTGTACATTTTGGAGATTAAGCCTTTGTCTGTTGCTTCATTTGCAAATATTTTCTCCTATCCTGAGGGTTGTCTTTTCATCTTGTTTATGAAGAGTCAAGTGTGAAAGAGAAACATTACAAATTATTTTTGTTCTGAAGGAGTCCATATGACTGCCAACTCAGCAGGTTGTGCTTCTTCCAGGCATAGAAGCAATCATACCTTTTAGCTATGTGCTAATGACCATCCAGCTGTTTTGTAAAGGAATTAGGTCCTTGGGAGCTCTTTGGTTAGAAGATGTTATTTTAAGTGCCGTAGAACCTTGGATACAACTAGAAATGGAGATCTTCCAACCCAAACCCTCATTTCACAAATGAAACCCTGACCACTGAGGTGTAATCACCTTTCCCCAGCCCCGCTGCCAAGCGCTACACCAAGCCCTGTCCTGGGGTGTCTCTTTATGCTTGTAAGCCGTTTTCCTGCTTAAAGGAATACAGATAGGTCTGTAAACCAACAAATGTGTCTCAGAAAGGTTTTTAAATCTTCCCTACATCTAAATAATTTTTACCTGTAAGAAGTTTTACTTAACAACTAACATTTTTAATCAGCATAATCCATGCAACAAACCTCTTCTTTGTCTTCTTTGCCCCTTGTTTTCTCTTTTGTTTAAAGCACCTCTAAAGTATCACAACAGTTTTTGAAGTATCTGCTGAGAAGCGTCATGATACTGTGTGCAAAGCTACAATGCAGACTCTTGCATTTAGGAATGCAGCCCTGTTAGCCTAACTTCTTCCCACCCTAGCAGAGCTCACTGTACAGTCCACCCCGTATTTTGTGGCCATCGGCCACTTGCTCTTGCCAGGTTCCCCTGTCATAGACTGTAGCAAGTCCCTTCTGCAGGGCCTAGTTTGTGGCTGCACCTGCCTTATCTGGCACAATGGCTGAAAAGTGGTACTTAAAACATCCTGGACTTAGGAACAGGGTGAAAAGTGGTACTTCAAACATCCTGGACTTAGGAACAGTGTTTGGCACCTGTTGCCCAATACATATTTTTGAATGAATACATGAACATTGCTGTCTCAATTTTGCCGGGTTTCACATCTCTGAGTTCAAGTCAATAGCATCTGAGCCTCCCTGACTAAACCCTTAGTACCTTGCTTGCTTTACAAAAGCCAGGGTTAGAGGAGTCTCCTGGATTCTCTCAGCATGTCAAGGAATATTTTAGTTGCTTGGATACCGGAAAACTGTTAGGATGGTGGTCTGTATCCTTGATGCCATAATAATTCTGAGATTCAGAGCCATTTCTGCCCATCAGTGCATGAGCCTGTCTCTAAATAAACTTCCTAGAATCAAGACAATTGCTGCACCCACGCAAATGACTTCTTGTCACCATGGCAACACACTTGCTCTCTTGCCAGCCCCACCCTGTTCTCAATCAGCACAGAACCACTGACTTAATAAGGCCTGACAAACTTAAACAACAGGGATTTCTTGCTTTAAGACCAAGATCTTTATTAATTCATAACCACAGCGGCCAGAACTGTGTGTTGCTATTTCACTGACCCTGCCTGGCATTCAGGAAAAAAAAAAATTCCCACCATGATCTATTTCTGCTGCTTCTTCTCAGCTCAGCTCTTCCATTTCCCAAAGTCAATTAAGCAATTAATTGATTAATTAGGAGGAGAAATTTAACTATTTGGATACTAAGTAGGAAATTGGGTTTTTGTCTTTTTAGAGGGGAATTTCTCAATCTTGGCCAGTCCACATGGGGTGGTGGGTGAGCAACGAAGCCCCAGGCATGGGTGTCTTTCCTCTCTACCTCTAGTTGGAGTATCTTGTATATTTGCTTCTGGTTGATAGTAATGCTTAAAATTCTCCAAGCCAGGCTTCAGCAATACGTGAACTGTGAACGTCCAGATGTTCAAGCTGGTTTTAGAAAAGGCAGAGGAACCAGAGATCAAATTGCCAACATTTGCTGGATCATCGAAAAAGCAAGAGAGTTCCAGAAAAACATCTACTTCTGCTTTATTGACTGTGCCAAAGCATTTGACTGTGCGGATCACAATAAACTATGGAAAATTCTGAAGAAGATGGGTCAGACCACCTGACCTACCTCTTGAGAAACCTGTATGTGGTTTAGAAAGCAACAGTTAGAACTGGACATGGAACAACAGACTGGTTACAGATAGGAAAAGGAGGACGTCAAGGCTGTATATTGTCACTCTGCTTATTTAACTTATATGCAGAGTACATCATGGGAAATGCTGGGCTGGATGAAGCACAAGCTGGAATCAAGATTTGCTGGGAGAAATATCAACAATCTAAGATATGCAGATGATGCCATCCTTATAGCAGAAAGTGAAGAAGAACTAAAGAGCCTCTTGATGAAAGTAAAAGAGGAGAGTGAAAAAGTTGGCTTAAAGTTCAACATTCAGAAAACTAAGATCACGGCATCCAGTCCCATCAATTCATGGCAAATAGATGGGGAAACAGTGGAAACAGTGGCTGACTTTGTTTTTTGGGGCTCCAAAATCTCTGCAGCTGATGATTGCAGCCATGAAGTTAAAAGATGCTTCCTCCTTGGAAGGAAAGTTATGTCCAACCTAGGCAGCATATTAAAAAGCAGAGACATTACTTTGTCAACAAAGGTCCATCTAGTCAAGGCTATGGTTTTTCCAGTAGTCATGTATGGATGTAAGAATTGGACTATAAAGAAAGCTGAGTGCCGAAGAATTGATGCTTTTGGACTGTGGTGTTGGAGAAGACTCTTGAGAGTCCCTTGGACTGCAAGGAGATCCAACCAGTCCATCCTAAAGGAGATCAGTCCTGGGTGTTCATTGGAAGGACTGATGTTGAAGCTGAAACTCCAATACTTTGGCCACCTGATGTGAAGAGCTGACTCATTTGAAAAGACCCTGATGTTGGGAAAGATTGAGGGCAGGAGGAGAAAGGGGTGACAGAGGATGAGATGGTTAGGTGGCGTCACTGACTCAATGGGCATGAGTTTGAGTAAATTCCGGGAGTTGGTGATGGACAGGGAAGCCTGGTGTGCTGTGGTTCATGGGGTCGCAAAGAGTCAGACCCGACTGAGTGACTGAACTGACTGACTGCTGGCCTCTTGTCTGGGACTACACAGGCCCCTTCTGTGCCTCAGGGAATTCGGTTATAGCTCTACGAGGGCCACCCTTGTCTCCATGGGGAAGAGAGGTGGGTTGAGACTGGAGGTCCCTTGTGTTGGACTAGGCTCTCTCTACAGTTGATTAAAGACAGACACGGCTGGAGAGGTCCCTGCAAATGATGACTGCATCAAAAGATCTGGCAGTAACCATCCACCTCTCAGTCTCCCAGCCTGGCACTGAGAGAGAATGTCGTGCCCCTGAGCAGAAGCAGCCCTCACTGAACAGATGCAACCAAAGCAAATTGTTCAGTATCTTCCATTTCTTACAAGATCAGCTCCCATCTCCATGACCTGGCTTCACCTTTACCCTCTTCTCCCACTCATCTCATCGCTGTCTGCTTATAGTCTTCTACCCTACTCTGAGGAGTTGTATGTTTTCTTAATTTTCTGTTCCCGCCCCCCCCAACCCCATGCATCTGGGCTTTTGTTTCACTGTCTCATTGACCTGGAATGATCTCTTTTCTTCCCTTTCTGTTCATCCTCCAAACACACTCTAAATGTTCAACAACAGAACAAGGGATAAATGAACTATAATATGTGGTAGTTACTGTGGTTTGACACCCATTCTCCCTTTCAGGGCCAAGGCACTGATCCCCCTCTTGTCTGAAAGGTTGGCTACTGAGTCCCTTTGCCAGGAAAGATGTGGGTTGAAGAAAGCTGTCTTAGCCCAAGTTTTATCAGCCGACATTCAGTGACCAGTTGCATACAAGGATACAGGGCTTGGACCCTTTGCCTTTGTTAACTGAAAAAAACAAACAAAAAAAAATGCGCAACATACCTGCATGCTTAGTCGCATTGGACTCTTTGTGACCCTATTGGGCTGTAGCCCGCCAGAATACTAGAGTGGCAAAATACTGAAGTGGGTTGCCATTTCCTCCTCCAGGGGATCTTCCCAACCTGGGGTCAAACCTGCATCTCCTGCATTGCAGGTGGATTCTTTACCGCTGAGCCACCAGGAAGCCTGCACAGTGTGAGAGTCATAAATTAAGTACTCTTTGGGACAAAATGTGGAGTATGGCCCAGGAGACAGCCCCTCAGATAGCTCTGAGGAACTACTCCAAGGAAGTGGTATGTATGGGGGATGGGGTCAGTGTACATCTTATTTTGGTGAAGGGAGTATGTGCAGTCAGGCACATGTTTTGGCAGAAGGTTGCTGCTAGTCAGCAGGAGCATATGTCTCCTTTAATGATTTCAGTGCTTTTCTAGACATAAGAAGATACAAGAAATTGGACTCACAAAACTTCCTGAAAATATCTACATGAAGACCCATTCTGCCAGTTTTTCCTGAAGCACTGAGTGACTCATTCTTGGTCTCTACCCAGAACTCCTTTGAGGGTGTGTTGAAGGTCAGCAACCACAGTGGCTAGTGACTTCATCCTTGTAGGAGCAGATGACAAGTGACAATTGTGGGTTGGCACCTCTGCTGGGCACAACTCTGAAGGACCGTCCCAGCTAAACTCCCCATGGGATGGGCTGAGGCCTCCATTGCAGCCATATCACTTTCCAAGCTCTCTCTCTGCCCCGTCCTGCTTCCCTCAATCCTTTATAGGCAGCCTTCTGAGAGTTCTCCCCAGTGAAACTTCCAACCTGCAAACCTCATCTCAGAGTCTGTTTCCAGGTAACCCTAAAACATAGCAAATCTAGAGTGAAATCATACATGACCATTAAAAACTTTAAATTCTGAATTAGAGAATAGTTAATGAATAGAAAACTGCTTGGAGTAATGTAATAAATATGAAAACATGAGGCAAAACTGTGCATGCAATATGTTCCTTATTTAAGAATCTACATGAAGAAAGGAGAGAGAATAGGAGCAAAGAGAAAAGTAAATAATTTCAGGAAGACTTACTCCTAAAATAGAACTAAAATATTGTCTACCTCTGGAATTTTATTTCAGTTTTGCTTGTTTTAAATATTCTACAATGAGCAAATAATCATTAGAAAACCTAAGTAAGTCATTTGACAATTAAAAGAAGTCATATTACTAAACAAATCACCAGAACACAAAACCCCAAAACAGAAGCTTACCTAATCCATCCTTTGAGGACAAATGAAAAGCTTTTCCTTCCAGGATCCCCCCTTGCCTGCCCCCTCAGATATCCTGGTGGTGGTTTAGTTGCTAAGTTGTGTCTGATTCTTGCAGCTCCATGGACTCTAGCCTGTGAGGCTCCTCTGTCCCTGGGATTCTCCAGGCAAGAATACTGAAGTGGGTTGTCATTTCCTTCTCCATGGGATCTTCCAGACCCAGGAATCAAACCCAGGTCTCCTACATTGCAGGCAGATTCTTTACTGATTGAGCTATGAGGGAAGCCCTTCAGAAATCCTTCAGAAGTCCTGGAGGTTGACTATTGACTACTTCCTTTTTTTTTTAAGAAGAAGCCAGTTCTCTCTACTTAATGATTATTTCCTTTTTTGTGCAAATCTGTCTCCATCTATATATATATGTCTATCATTATCCTTCACTACATGGTATTGCAAATATTTAAATTTATCTCATATTACACCAAATGTCTCCTGAGGGCAGAAGATCATGTCCCTATGCATAGGGCATGGTCTCTGCAGGGTGAACATGCAGTGTGTTTTCCTGAATGAACGAATGAATAAATGAAATTGGGTTTGGAGTGGAGACTGGAAGAATCCAGAATTTGATTGGCTTGGGGACAAACTACTGAAAGTGAGGATGTAAAAAGAGGCATTGAAAGCCTAATTAACGTTTTGGATTTCGTCAGTATAGAAGACTGTGAAATGAGAGGCCCTCCCTGCACCTATGCTTCTCTGCTGTGCTTCACAAAGAAGCTGAAAGAAGCTGATATTGCCAGTATGGCTGTGAGGCTTTCATGATAAGCATCAGTTTGATTTCAGAAGGAAAATGAGAAATGTCATTCAGGGATGAATGTTGTGTTCAACTTTACAATGATCATTTTTTTTCTAATCATTCAATTAAAAAAAAAAAAAAAAAGCACCAGTGTTCTTATTGGAGAAGTTTTGCATCTCTCTGAGTTAAATTTTGGAAAGTTGTATTTTAAACTTTCTCTTATTTTCTGCCCTTTCACTCTCTTCCTACAATTACTAAAATGTCTTGTCTTCCATACCCCCCACCCCCGGTTTTAATTGATACAAAATTCACGGCTTTAACCAGATCTTCCAGGGGAAGATCCCCCAGAGAAGGAAATGGTACCCCACTCCAGTATTCTTGCCTGGAGAATCCCATGAACAGAGGAAGCTGGGGGGCTACATACAGTCCATGGGGTTGCAAAGACTCAGACATGACTGAGCTCCTGATCACTAGCACTACAACCATTTTAAAGTGTACAATTCAGTATTGCCTTTTAATCCTGAGTTAAGCTTCTCTCCTAAAGTGACAATTGGCAAGTCTTTTACAAAGATATTAACTGGTTCTATTGAGCTGACATTACAATAATATTCCTGGTAAAACATTTACATTTAAATGAGGGTATTGATAACTTAACTCAAAGAACTAACTCCATGCTTCTGTGACTCCCTGTCACTTATAGGATGTGGGTGAAATTTATTAGTGATACACAGAAAAATCTTCTTAGACTGGCCCCTGCTCATTCAACCTTCCTTAGCTTTCTCTCCTCTTTTACACCAGGAGCCCCAGATGTGCTCAAATATTTGCACTTCCTCTGGTGAGCCACGTTTTTTCATGCTTTTCTGTGTATTTCTTTCTCCTGTTTGGTGGATGCCTGTGTATCTTTCCTTGAGATGAAGTCCAAACATAAAGATGCCTGTGAAACCTTCTCCATTTTCCCTAAGCAGAGTTGAAAGGTGGTACTCTCCTCATTCATTTTCTGCCTCTCTCTCTCTCCCATTCTCTAGGCAACTTTACATGCCCCTCCCCACATAACCTTTACCATGTTGATTTGTAACCTTCAATTTCTTTGCTGTTCCTAATAAGACTATAAATGTTTTCAGCATAAGCATTGTTTACATCTCCACTGTTCAATGATCTTGACATAGAGTAGATGCTCAAAAGCAGTTACTGAATGCAGGAAAAAAAAAAATACTAATGCTATTTAAGGATCTCTGGCAGACTGGTTAAGAACCTTTTTTTTGGTGGAATGTACCTTTGGGCACTGTTCATGTGGATATCTACTCTAGTTAAAGCAACAGCTGATGAGCAATATTTGTCTTGAAATTATTGTAGGAGGAAGAAGCCAGAATGCTGATACCTCTGGAAATTTTTGAAACTCCCTAGAGAAAGATGCAAACTATTAATTAGATACATATCATGACAATATGTATTTTACAGGATTAATAAATCTGAACATTAATCCAGCCTGTTTTATTCTTGTGTCTCTTGAGCTTCAGCATAGAATTTATATTTGTAACACCTGCTGTTTTCATCCCAGGATAATAGACTGTTTAGCATTTTATCACTTTCAAAGTATAGGAATTCACACTTTACCCACTCCTGGTTATTTGATATGGATCTCTTCCAAGGGTTCTTCAGAGATCATCCTGGAGCCTAGGCTCAACTACCAAGGCTGTGAGCTATCAAACCAGTATGTAAACTGCAAGTAAAATAAAGAGTTATTAGGATTATTGAAATGGAAAACAATAATGAAATGTTTGGGGTTGGGAGAGGGATGGGGAGCGAGAAGGAGGAAGGGAAAGAAGAAAGGAAAAAAAGAAAAAAACTAACTTTCTTTGTTTTTTTATTTTATCTTATTTTATTCTTTTTTGAAGGAGGCGTTAGTGATCCGCTGGTTGAATTTTAGTTGCCTGACTAGGGGTGCTGAGTCCTAACTACTGGACTACCAGGGAATTCCCTATAATTTTCTTAAAATGCAAATTCTTCCTTGCCACTGTCCTCCAGGCAGAGCCTTCTTCATCTTAATTGACATGTGCTCACTGTCTCCTGCAATAAGATGTGAGGGCTTAGTTATCATATGTTCATGTGCCTACCAGTCATCTGGGGACTGGTTTAAAATGATGGGTTCTTGAAATCGTTACTTCAAAGAGCTATCTGTACTTGCATGTTCATTGCAGCATTGTTCACAGTAGCCAAGGCCTGGAAACAAGGTAGGTATTCACCTAGGAAAGAACAGATGTAGAAAATACAAAATGAGAGTGGAATATTATTTAGCCTTTAGAAAGAAGAAAATTCTGTCATTTGTGACAGCATGGGTAAATTTGGAGAGAATTATGCTGAGATAAGCTAGACAGAGAAAGATGAATGAATATCACTATATTCATCACCATATCACTTTAAGTGTGGAATAAAACAGAAACTCAAACTCAGGAATCGAGTAAAATGAGGTTGCCAGGAGGTGGGGGGGATAGGAGAAATTGGTAAGTGGATGTAAGCTTTCAGTTGTATGACAGCAAAATAAAAGAAAGAAAGAAAATAAAACAAAGTAAAAAAAAAAAGAAAAAGAAACACAAGCAAAATAAAATAAAATGATAGATTTCTAGCTATCACCTCAATTTCTCTCAGATGCTAGTTAGTTTTTCTGTAGGTAATACTAGGAACTTTTTTTTAAGATCTTTTTAAAGTCTTTATTGAATGTGTTACAATATTATTTCTATTTTGCATTTGTGTTTTGGCCCTGAGGTATGTAGGATCTTAATTCCCCAACTAGGGATCAAACCCCCACTCCCTACATTGAAAAGCAGAGTCTTTTTTTTTTTTTCCATTTATTTTTATTAGTTGGAGGCTAATTACTTTACATCATTACAGTAGTTTTTGTCATACATTGAAATGAATTAGCCATGGATTTACATGTATTCCCCATCCCAGTCCCCCTTCCCACCTCCCTCTCCACCCGATCCCTCTGGGTCTTCCCAGTGCACCAGGCCCGAGCACTTGTCTCATGTATCCAATCTGGGCTGGTGATCTGTTTCACCCTAGATAATATACATGTTTCAATGCTATTCTCTTGAAACATCCCACCCTCGCCTTCTCCCAGAGTCCACAAGTCTGTTCTATACATCTGAGTCTGAAAGAGACACGTGCACCCCAATGTTCATCACAGCACTGTTTATAATAGCCAGGACATGGAAGCAACCCAGATGCCCATCAGCAGATGAATGGATGAGGAAGCTGTGGTACATATACACCATGGAATATTACTCAGCCATTAAAAAGAATTCATTTGAATCAGTTCTAATGAGATGGATGAAACTGGAGCCCATTATACAGAGCGAAGTCAGCCAGAAAGATAAAGACCATTACAGTATACTAACACATATATATGGACTTTAGAAAAGCAAAGTCTTAACCATTGAACCACCAGGGAAGTCCCAGGAAGTTGTTGTTGTTTTTTTTTTTTTTTTAACACGGCCCAGATGATTCTGTTAGAGGTGGTCTAATAAACATACCAAATTTTGAACAACCCTCTGGCATCCTCTCTTAGCATTCCTGTATTAATTTTTTTCTGCTGAAACAACGGTCAGGAATTAGTGCATTGTTTGTTGCAGATTGACAGTTTGTTTTGGTCTCAGCTGGATGGTTCTTTCCCTGGTGTTGTCTGGACTCACTCCTAAACCTCCAGTCAGCTGGTGGCTCAGCTGCAGCAGGATGGTCAAAGTTGTCTTACGCGCATGACTAGTGTTCAGCAGGCTGTCAGTCAAAGGTGTCTCATGTCTCCTCCCTGTAGTCTTTGCAGCTTGGGCTTCTTCAGAGAGTGATCTCAAAATTCCCAAAAGCAAGAGAGGACAAGTCGTAGTGTGCAAGCACATCCCAAGCCTCTGCTCATCCATCATTTTTGAATAGCTCATTGGCCAAAAAAAGTCATATGTCCAAATCTAGATTTGAGGGAAAACAAAATAAATCCCACTTTTTGGTGAAAAGCATAGCAAAGTCACATTGCAAAGGATGGGAAGAATTACCAGGGCCATTTTGCCAACAGTCTTCAATACTTAATATCTCAGTAAATTGATATGTTAAATAGTGGTTGATGAAGTGAAGTTTATGAAGGATTTGCACTTTTGAGATATAAACTAATGAAAATGAAAATTTATCTTCCAAATAAAAGCCCTTCCACTCTTTTTTTTTTTTTTTTTTTGAGTGTTGTATTGGTGGATTTGTGTACAGTGTGATGGGAATTGTCACAATTTTGGATAGACTCATGGACATTTGTAGACCTTTCTAAGGTAATCTGCCATGAATAACTTGGAGGGAAAAAAAAACAGTACCATATTTCTGGAGATCTGTGGAAAATTAGGTAAGGAGGACAAATGATGGTCTTTGTTTCACTGCTTTTTGGGAGGAGTGGTAAAGATATAGTCCCTTCCTGTCTAGATCCCAATCTTGGCCTTGCCATCCTTGAGTTGTTTACATTGGGAAAATAAATTTGTCTTTCCATACCTCATAGTATTGTTGTGATTTTTAAATAAAATTATGTATGTCATAAGAGCTCATAAGGCATTAGCTATCACCATCATCATTATCGTCATTCTATAAAAAAATGTGGCCAGTATCCCATAATTCTCTTTACCCAAGGAATGGACAGTTATCTGTAGAATCTACATTCAGATAATTCCTTGCCTCTTCCAAATTCCGCAAACAACTAGAAGTTTGGCCAAAACCTTTTATTCCATGAGGACAGGAGAGAATAACTGCCCAATTCTCTTCCTACTCTCTAACAGGACTCAGTGACTATATTCTCAAAAGCTGCTGTGGTAGCCAGTCTCCAGAATGGTCCCCAATGATCCTTGACTCATAGTATCCATCACTTTGTCTAAAAATCTGCCAAATTTGAATAAGGCTTATCTGTGTAACCAAAAAAGTATCGTGGAAGTGAAATGTAACTTCTGATGCCAGATCATAAAAGTTGGTGCAGTTTCTACCCTATTGTCTTGGGTCAGACAGCTGCTGTCTTGGGGAAAGCCAGCTGCTGTGTCAAGAGGCTACTTAAGCAAACCTATGGACATTTCCTTGTGTCAGGAACCTGGGATATCTTGTCAACAGCAGGTGTAAACTTGCCAAGCAGGTGAGTGAGCTAACTAGGAAATGGGTATTCCAGCTCCATCTAGCTTTGAGATGACTGCGTCCCCAGTGGACATCTTGACTGTAACCTCACGAGGGGCCTCATGCCCCAAGCTCTCAGCTGAGCAGCTCTCCAATTTCTGATCACAGAAACCATGAGAGAGAATGTCTGCTGTTGCTTCAAGTCTCATAAGTTGTGGGGCAACTTGTTATGTGAAGGTACATAACTGATACAGCCGTTTCCATGTGGGGAGAGAGAGAAAGCACAGATGCACTAGCTGATGGAGAGAGAGAGACAGGAGAAGTACTAGAGGCAGAGGCTGGGGATTACCAAAGGGCAACCTCACCATGTTGCTCGTGGGCATGGTCCTGGAGGCATTTTCTGGAAGAGAAGCAACAGAATCAAGTATGCCAAGTGCTTTGAAGTGCCTAGAGACCCTGCAGGGAATGGCGCTGGGTAACCGGGAGGTCGTGCTTTTCCCCTTTATTATCTCTGCCATTAACTGGAGCGGAGCTCTTTGTGGGAAACATGCAAATTGCTTAAAACGGGGTTGAATTCCCTCCATCTCTCTTTAACTGGAAATATAATTGCAACTCTTTGCACATTGCTCTGATTTTTTTTAAATCCTGTCACGCTTTGTTGGCTCACTGCTTTTCATCTTACTGTTTATTAAAATAGCCTGAGTCCTCTTTGATGCTGAAAGCCCAAGTATGTGATTGGGAGCTATTGCCAAATTACAATTCATTTTTATTTGATACTAAGATTCTAGACTATTTATTTTTAAGTTTTGGGGTTTTTTTTTCAACTTTGGAGTTGGGGAGTGGGAGTAGGGAAGGGAGAAATGTAGGAAACAGTGAATGGTCAATGGGAACTCTGTCCTAGCCTCAGGAATCTGGCAGTTATTTTCAAAGCCTTCCCATGAACGTTTCCAGTGCTCTCCTATGAGACTTAGTCCCTATATCCTTGACTAGTGGCAGGAGGTAGGATGAGCCATGAGCCATGAGCCATGCATGAAGAACTATGTTATATATTCTTACTAGAGTGATTGACGATTTAACCACAGTATTGTTTAATTCTTTAGGGTGTTGGGTGAGCCGATTCTAATTTGTTTTAATTGATTTTGCAATGAAGTTGAGATAGGCACTCTAGTCTTCCTAACAAAGTAATTTTGCTTTTAAGTCTGTGCTGCAAACAGTGGGATGATGCCCAGGCAGAGATACTCCCTGAATGGTTTCCAAAAATAGCCCATATAGGGGGATTGCAGTTGAGAAGTGTATTAGTTTCCTTTGTGTCTTGACAAATTACTGTTCCCTTGGCTTCTTAAAAGAATAGAAATGTAATCTTTCTCAGTTCTGAAATTCAGAAGTACAGAATCAGTTTGATGATGCTGACATTAAGGTATGGGTAGACTTGCACTCTGACTGAGTGCTCTAGGGGAAAGTCCATCCATTCCTTGCTTTCTCCAGCTCTGGGGGTTGCTGGCACTGACCATACCACTCCCATCTCTGTCCCCATGGTCACATTCCCTTCTCTTCTCTGTCTCTTAGTCTATGTCAATTTCCCCCTGTCTTCCTCATAGAGATGCATGTGATAGCATTTATAGCCAGTTGGATAATCCAGAATAAGCTCACTATGTCACAATCCTTACCTCAATCATATCTGTAGAATTCTTTGCCAAATAAGGTAATATGTGCAGGTTCCAAGGGTTACAGTCTGATAGCTTTGGAGCCATGCCTGAGCCTTCTGGCTTCCCTGGTGCCTCAAATGGTAAAGAATCTACCCTCAATGCAGGAGACCCACGTTCAATCCCCGAGTCAGGAAGATGCCCTGGTGAAGGGAATCACAACCCACAACCCACTCTCCAGGCAAGTTCTTGCCTGGAGAATTCCAGGCTCCAGAGGAGCATGGTGGACTACAGTCCATGGGGTTGCAGAGAGTAGAACTCAACTGAGCAACTACACTCTTCTAAGCCTTCTACAAGAAGCCTCACATGCCTGGATGGGAGGGGAGTTTGGGGGAGAATGGATACATGTATATGTATGATGAGTCCCTTCACTGTCCACCTGAAATTATCATAATATTGTTAATCGGCTATACTCCAATACAAAGTAAATGTGTGTGTGTGTGTGTGTGTGTGTGTGTGTGTGTGTGTGTGTTTAATAAAAGAAGCCTTACGTCATTTCATCCTAATCCAGATCTGTCGATCCCACTTCTGTTTTTCCTCTGTCCCACTTCCATTGAACTGTATCTCACTTCCAGTTTTTAGTGTACCACAGAAAGGAGAAATGGCTCCCCTCTTCTTTGGAAAAACTATTGGACAAACACATGAGATAGAAGAACTCTAGCAAAGGAGAAAGTGACAAATAAAGTCTTGCCGAAACACACCGCCTCCCTAGTTTATGCTGTTTACTGTAGAATCTGGCTCTGTTGAATGCCTTCCTTTGAAAGCCTCTCTTTTTACTTTGCAACATAGATTTTGCTACCCATTCAAAATTGCCATCTCACATGTTGGAATCAAGACCTTGTCTGTCATCATTGTCCACTACAAAGTGTTATTAACCCTGGAGTGAATTCTCTGCTTCATGCCCACTGTGGGGTCCTGCCATGGTATGTGGACCTGAGATGAAAACCACTCAGTACTATGATTGGAGGGTAATAGACTCCTCTCATCCAGACTGCTAAGTCACTATAGGCCCTTTCACTCAGTAAATCTGTGCTGGGTCCTACCTTGCACTTAGTGGGGGAAGGGAGAGTGGGAGTGAGAGGAGGATTGATTCTTTACTAAAATGCTGTACGTACTACTTGGTGATGGAAAGCTGGGCAGTGGTAGGGGGATGGCTGTTTGAAATGATTGTGCGCTTGGTCTCTAAGGCAGCAATACACGTGATCTCTGATCCAGAGACAGTACAGAGGATTCTTGGATTTGGGGAAAACTTGCACATGCAAATAATGAAGTTAGGCAAAACTTGAACCTGATGTCTTAATCGTTTCCTAGTCTAACTCCATCTGCCTCTCTTAGCCTACTTTTCATTCCTCCCACTGTCTTTTCCAGTTAAACTGGGCTACTCAGAATTCCCCAGGCTTCTCCTATCTGTAGCTTTGCAGAAACCACATTGCTTCTCTAAAATGTCACCATACCCCCCTCTTCCCCTGACCCTCCCCCACATCATGCCCTGCCAGGAGTCTCATCTCTGCTCCCATTCTCCCAGTGCCGGGTCCGTAGGCACTGGAGCTCTGGATGCTCATACTTCCTCATAATTTCTGTCAAATCTAAGCTTTGAAAAGCTCCTTCTTCGGTACTCTGCAGCTCTGGATTGCTTATATTTTTAATGTGTTTTACCTCTTTGAGAAGAATGTTTGGCTTTAAGATTGTGCATCTCATTCTCCTATCTCCGATCATTTCAAAAACCAGAATGCTTATTGTAAACAAGTAAAAAGATGCTCATTCCCTCTTTGAAAGCTGGCAAAGCCACACACTAAGATGATGCTGTCAAGAACTCATCCTTCCCTTGTCCACCATTCTAATGAAGTGAACTGAAAGACGTTCAGTCGTGCCCAACTCTTTGAGACTCCATGAACCGTAGCCCCCAGGCGCCTCTATCCTGGAATTCTCTAGGCAAGAATACTAGAGTGGGTAGCCATTCCCTTCTCCAGGGGATCTTCCTGACCCAGGGATCCAACCTGGGTCTCCTGCTTTGCAGGCAAATTCTTTACCATCTGAACCAACAGGGAAGCCCACAATGCTGCCCTGACCACTTACCACTAAAACTGCCTGTGGTCACGAGTTATTGTGGGTGATTGAAGGGACAAGAGAAGGCGTGTACAGAGAACCTATGAGAAAATAGGAAGGGTAAAGGGCCAGGGGCGGTGGGGGTCTCTGCAAAAAACTACCAAGAACATCGTTACTTGATGTTCAACTGAGTATTATTATAAAATAGCCTCCGTGCATGAGTGCTCACTCAGTCATGTCCAATTCTTTGTGACCCGATGCACTATATGGCCCACCAGGCATTCTTTCCAAGGAATTTTCTAGGCAAGAATACTGGATTGGATTACCATTTACTACTCCAAAACATCCTCCAGCTCAGCACCAAACCTCTATTTAAGTCTATTTCACATGCGTCACATATAAGTGTATCAGTGTGTGGAAGATAAAGAGACTGATTTTCATGTTTGAATCAGTTAAAGTGAACTTATGACTATGACTTTAACTTCCCTGATATTTCAGTTGGTAAAGAATCCACCTGCAATGCGGTAGACTCCAGTTCAATTCCTGGGTTGGGAAGATCCCCTGGAGAAGGGATAGGCTACCCACTCCAGTATTCTTGGGCTTCCCTTGTGGCTCAGCTGGTAAAGAATCCGCCTGCAGTGCAGGAGACCTGGATTCGACCCCTGGGTTAGGAAAACCTCCTGGAGAAGGGAAAGGTTGCCCACTCCAGTATTCTGGTCTGAAGAATTCCATGGACTGTATAGTCCATGGGGACGCAAAGAGTTGGACACAACTAAGTGACTTTCACTTTTGCTTATGACTATGAGGCTTCCTACAAAAGTAAAAATGAAATAATAAGCACTGAAAATATCTATATAAGTGTGGGTTGGTGCTGTGAGTTTGTAGCCTGACTTCTGTGGATCTCATGGGAATAGGAGACCTATGGTGATGAAGAAATAAAGGAAAACAATAGAATGGGAAAGACTAGGGATCTCTTCAAGAAAATTAAAGATACCAAGGGAATATTTTATGCAAAGATGGGCACAATAAAGGACAGAAATGGTATGGACCTAACAGAAGCAGAAGATATTAAGAAGAGGTGGCAAGAATACACAGAAGAACTATGCAAAAAAGATCTTAATGACCCAGATAAATATGATAGTGTGATCACTCACCTAGAGCCAGACATCCTGGAATGTGAAATCAAGAGGGTCTTAGGAAGCATCACTGCAAACAAAGTTAGTGGAGGCGATGGAATTCCAGTTGAGCTATTTCAAATCCTAAAAGATGATGCTCTGAAAGTGCTGCACTTAATATGCCAACAAATTTGGAAAACTCAGCATTGGCCACAGGACTGGAAAAGGTCAGTTTTCATTGCAATCCCAAAGAAAGGCAATGCCAAAGAATGCTCAAATGACTGCACAATTGTACTCATCTCACATGCCAGAAAAGTAATCTCAAAATTCACCAAGCTAGGCTTCAGCAATACGTGAACCTTCAACTTCCAGATGTTCAAGCTGGATTTGGAAAAGGCAGAGGAGCCAGAGATCAAATTGCCAACATCTGTTGGAACATCAAAAAAGCAGAGAGAGTTCCAGAAAAACCTCTACTTCTGCTTTATTGACTACGCCAAAGCCTTTGACTGTGTGGATCACATCAAACTGGAAAATTCTTAAAGATCTGGGAATACCAGATCACCTGACCAGCCCCCTGAGAAATTTGTTTGCAGGTCAAGAAGCAACAGTTGGAAATGGACATGGAACAGCAGACTGGTTGCAAATCAAGAAAGGGGTATCATCAAGGCTGTATACTGTCACCCTGCTTATTTAACGTCTATGCAGAGTACATCATGTGAAATGCCAGGCTGGATGAAGCACAAGCTGGAATCAAGATTGCCAGGAGAAATATCAATAACCTCAGATATGCAGATGACACCATGCTTATGATAGAAATTGAAGAACAACTAAAGAGCCGCTTGATGAAAGTGAAAGAGGAGAGTGAAAAAGTTGGCTTAAAACTCAACATTAAGAAAACTAAGATCATGGCATTCATCACTTTATGGCAAATAGATGGGGAAACAATGGAAACAGTAAGAGACCTTATTTTGGGGGGCTCCAAAATCACTGCAGATGTGACTGCAGTCATGAAATTAAAAGATGCTTGCTCCTTGGAAGAAAAGCTATGACAAACCTAGACAGCATATTAAAAAGCAGAGACAGTCTAGTCAAAGCGATGGTTTTTCCAGTGGATGTGAGAGTTGGACTATAAAGAAAGCTGAGCGCCGAAGTACTGATGCTTTTAAACTGTGGTGTTGAAAAAGACTCTTGACAGTCCCTTGGACTGCAAGGAGATCCAACCAATCCATCCTAAAGGAAATCAGTCTTGAATATCCATTGGAAGGACTGATGGTGAAGCTGAAGCTCCAGTACTTTGGCCATCTGATGCGAAAAACTGACTTTGCAAAAGACCCTGATGCTGGGAAAGATTGGAGGCGGGAGGAAAAGGGGACGACAGAGGATGAGATGATTGGATGGCATCACCAACTCTGTGGACATGAGTTTGAGTAAGCTCCAGGAGTTGATGATGGACAGGGAAGCCTGGCATGCTGCAGTCGTGGGATCGCAAAGAGTCGTCGGACATGACTGAGCAAACTGAACTGAACTGAAGGTGCCTGTGTGGTGGCTGCAGGAGATGGGAATGAAAGTGAAAGTGAAGTCACTCAGTCGTGTCCGACTCTTCACGACCCCATGGACTGCAGCCCACCAGGCTCCTCCATCCATGGGACTTTCCAGGCAAGAGGACTGGAGTGGGTTGCCATGCCGTCTCCGAGATGGGAATAGAGGCTAGAAAAAGAGATGACCAGCAGGTGGCAGGAGCACACACTGCACTGGGCTCTTTGAGGAGAGGTTTGCCTGGTGAAGTCCCTCCCAGCAAGTGCCTGGGGCAGCAACTCGGAAGAGGAGGAGAGTGAGGGAACTCCTGGGGACAGAGCAATCAGGAGAGGGTTTCCTAGTGTGGTGAGGTGATGCAACAGCCTGAGAGAGTATGGGTCAGCAGGCAGCCGTGGCTTGGGTTCTTTGTGATAGTGGGTTTATCTTATCTGATATGGCTAGTTGAGTATTCTCAGGATTCTTCCCACTGTATGACCATTTATGTGATAGATGCTGCTTATATCTAAAGAGGAAACAAAACTGAGGTCTATCAACTAGTCTGTGGCAGACAATTTACAAGACACATCTCTATGGTTTTTTTCTAAAGCGTTTTGTAAATTTTATTTTTTATTGAAGTATAGTTGCTTTACAAAATTGTGTTAATTTCAGGGGTATAGCACAGTGATTCAATCTTATTATAGGTTATGTTTTATTGTAGGTTATTGCAAGATAAGTTTGCTGTGTTATACAGTAAATCCTTGTTGTTTATCTTTTTTATATATAGTAGTTTACATCTGCTAATTCTATATCCCTAATTTGTCCCTCCCCCTTCTCTCTTCCTTTTGGTAACCGTAAGTTTGTTTTTTAAGTCTATGAGTCTGCCTGTGTTTTGGATATGCATTAATTTGCATTAACATTATTATCATTATTATTTTTACATTTGACATGTAAGTGATATCATAAGGTGTTTGCCTGTGTCTGACATTTCATTAAGCATAATATTCTCTTGGTCTGTTCATGTTGCTGCAAATAGTACTATTTGCATTTTGTTTGTGTGTGTCTGTGTCTGTGTGTGTGTGTATATCACATCTTCTTAATCCAATCTTTAGCACTTGGGTTGATTTCATGTCTTTGCTATTGTGAATAGTGCTGCTGCAAACGTTGAGGTACATTCATCTTTTCAAATTAGTATTTTTGCTATTTCTGGGTATATATTGGGGAATGGAATTGCTGGCTAATATAGTAGTTTTATTTTTGTGTTTTTTTTTTTAAAGGAAACTTCATATTGTTTTCCATAGTGATGCTGCATTAATTTGCAGTTCCCACCAACAGTGTTATGAAGGTTCCCTTTTTCCCCACATTCTCTCCAACATTTGTTATTTATAAACTTTTTGATGATAGCCATTCTGACTGGTGTGTGTTGATACCTCATTGTGGTTTTGATTTGCATTTCAATAAAAGTTAGCAATGTTGAACATCTTTTGATGTGCATGTTAGTCATTGTTTGTCTTCTTTGGAAAATGTTTATTTAGGTCTTCCCCCATCTTGACTGAATTGTTTTTGATATTGAGTTGTATGAGCTGTTTGTGTAGTTTGGGTATTAATTCCTTGTTGTTCACATTATTTGCAATTTGTTGTTATTTTTCAACTGCTAAGTCTTAAGTGTCCAACTCTTTGTTACTCCATGGACTGCAGCATGCCAGGTTCTTCTGTCTTCTACTCTCTCCCAGAGTTTGCTCAAATTCATGTCCATTGAGTCAGTGATACTACCTAGCCATTTCATCCTCTGCCACCCACTTCTCCTTTTGTCTTAAATTTTTCCCAGCATCAAAATCTTTTCCAGTGAGTCAGTTCTTCACATCAGATGACCAAACTATCAGAGCTTCAGCTTCAGCATCAGTCCTTCCAGTGAATATTCAGGGTTGGTTGGTTGTATGTCGGTGCAGCATGGTGGCTTTTGACATGTTCTCAGTCTCAACTCAGAGCATAGTAGTCACAGGCAAGTGTTCTGGCAATTGGACCTGATTCTGATTTGGACTTCCCAACTTCCCATTTTATTTTTTTGCAATTTACTTTACTCTTGTATCTCATTTTCTTCTATTGGAAAATGAGGAATATCTACCTCCTAGACTTGTGTAAGTATTAAGGAACATGTCACATATAACTTGCTTAGCAAAGTGTATAGCACACACTGTTATTGTTCAGTTGCTCAGTCATGTCCGACTCTTTACAGTCCCATGGACTGCAGCATGCCAGGCTTCTCTGTCTCTCACCATCTTCCAAAGTTTGCCCAAGTTCATGTCCATTGCATCAGTCATGCCATCCAGCTATCTCATCCTCTGACATCCCCTTTTCCTTCTGCCCTCAATCTTTCCCAACATCAGGGAGTTTTCCAATGAGTTGACTGTTCGTGTCAGATGACCAAAATACCGGAGTCTCAACTTTAGCATCAGTCCTTCCAAAGAGTTTTCAGGGTTGCTTCCATTAAGATTGACTGGTTTGATCTCCAAGGGACTTCTAGGAGTCTTCTCCAGCACCACAGTTCGAAGGCATCAATTCTTTGGCATTCTGCCTTCTTTACAACAGAAGACAGTGTAGCACATTAGTCACTTCAGTCGCTCAGTTGTGTCTGACTCTTTGCAATCCCATGACTGCAGCATGCCATGATGGAGAGCATGCCTGTCCATTACTAACTCCCGGAGCTTGCTCAAACTCATGTCCATCGAGTCAGTGATGCCATCCAACCATCTCATCCTCTGTCTCCTCCTGCCTTCAATCTTTCCCAGCATCAGGGTCATTTCCAATGAGTTAGATCTTCGAATCAGGTGGCCAGAGTATTGCAGTTTCAGCTTCAGCATCAGTCCTTCCAGTGGATATTCAGGACTTATTTCCTTTAGGATAGACTGGTTGGATCTCCTTGCAGTCCAAGGGACTGTCAAGAGGCTTTTCCAACACCATAGTCCAAAAGCATCAATTCTTCAGCACTCAGCTTTCTTTATAGTCCAACTCTCACATCCATACATGACTATTGGAAGAACCATAGCTTTGACTAGTATAGCCCATAGCTCTCAAAAAATTAACCAATATAAAAATAGTAGGTGTAACTTATTTTCTGCTGAATCCACCTGTATATTAGGCCAGCACTCTTTATATGCTTTACTGATCATGCAGTGTATATTCATCATCAGTTCTGTACATTGCATGGCCAAAGACCTATGGGAAAGGAGCACTAGGTTGGTTAAAGAGTTGGGTTTCCACTAAATTATCATTTACTTAAAGACAATAAGAAATAGATACGAGCATTTCTCTGTTTCCTTACTGTGTTTGGGTCCCTGATAAGAAATCATCAAGCCCTCATTTAAAATGGTCTCAATGCCACAAAGTACTTCCCATCCTTAAAAAGAAAATGCACAAATAATTACTGAGGACCTCTTTCTTGCTCAGTCCTATACAAGACTAGGGAATGGAGGTGTGCTCCCAGGAAAGCAGAGTTTCCCTGCTCCTCAGTTTACCCATGGACTTTTCAGTTTCAAACTGAATTCCAGTTCACATCCTTTTTTTTTTTTTTAATCATAGCATCTGTGGACTTGTTTAGCAGATCCCACTTTGTCCCTCCCTCTCAATACTTCTGAGTTGGATCCTATTTATCCCAGCATTCTGCTAAAAAAAAAAAAAAAAAAAAAATGAAAGAGCCCTACAACCAACTGAACATCCTGTTCCTAAGGCAAGTATGGAACTCTTCTAGGTTGCAGAATTCACAGCAAGGAAACAGAGAAATTTGATAAGAAAGCTTGATAA
Organism: Odocoileus virginianus; assembly: GCF_023699985.2. Classification (NCBI taxonomy): domain Eukaryota; kingdom Metazoa; phylum Chordata; class Mammalia; order Artiodactyla; family Cervidae; genus Odocoileus; species Odocoileus virginianus. The sequence goes on along the minus strand of NC_069675.1, from coordinate 52,709,222 downwards.
TGCTAAGTGTTGGAGAGGATGTAGAACCCTTGCAGGACATTTGGTCATGTCTAAAACATCCATAAGAGATTTATAGCAATAAGACATTCAATCCACACCAAGAGTTCCTTGATATTTAGTCCTGTCCAAAACCATCTGGCATGGACCAAGTATGTTCATGGATATTTTGGATAGGACCAAATTTCAATTTGGCATGTCAAGATATTTCCTGGACCAGATGTCTTATGAACATTTTGGAAAGAATCAAATGTCTGCTAACCTATAGAGCAACTGTAGCTCTCACATGTTTCTACAAGGAATGTAAAATGGTACAACCACCTTAGAAAAGAGTTTGGAAGTTTCTATTTTAAACTTTATCTACCATACAAGCTAGCAATGACATTTCTTGAATTCTACTCAAGTAGAATGAAAACTATATCTATACAAAGACTTATGCACTAATTTTCTTAGCACTTTTGTTCATAATAGCTCCAAACCAGAAACAACCCATATGTCTATCAACTAATGTTAATGAGTGAACAAATTATGATGTATTCATCAGTTGGAATACTATTCAAACAAACAAAAAAAAAAAACTGAGTCATACAACTAAACAGATGAATCTCAATGTTTTGCTTATCTAAACAAGCCAGCCTCAAAAGGATGCATACTGTATTATTTTATGTATATAAAATGTAAAAACAATGTTCCAAACTAACATACAGTTACTGAAAGTAAGTTAGTGATTGCCTGGCAGCTGGGAATGAAAGAAGCATTGACTGAGATGAGGCACATGGGAGCTTTCGGGGGTGATGTAAATGTTCTATATTCTGGTTGTGATGACAGTTACAAAGACATGCACATTTTTCAGAACTTTTTGAGTATACACTTAATATGGGTACAGTATATAACTTTCTATCATAGTATATGTTTTATATTTTATTGTATGTAAAAAATGTGTCTATAGTATGTAAAATGATGATTTCAAAAATAAAAGATACAGAAAGATTTAAATTGTCACACATCAAATTTATCCAGGTACGTGACTGCATTGCTGATGAATCTATTAAATGTTTTGTTGTTGTCGTTTAGTCACTAAGTCATGTCCAACTCTTTGTGATCCCATGGACTGTAGTCCGCCAGGCTCCTTTGTCTGTGGGCTTTCCCAGGCAAGAAGACTCGAGTGGGTTGTCATGCCCTCATTCAGGGGATCTTTCCAACCCAGGGATCCAACCCAGGTCTCCCGCATTGCAGGCAGGTTCTTTACCATCTGAACCACCAGGGAAGTCCATTAAATGTTTACTAAGCACATTTATTCATTTGCTCAATCAATTATTTATTCGACCATTCATTAAACACTGACCACATGCTACCTCAAGTGCTGACTATGTAGCCCACAGAGATTAAAGGTTGACTTTGTAGCCACAACCCATTTGCAGTTTTAACAATTAGACCAATGTGAAAATAGCTGCCATGAAGGAGTTTAGCTGGGTGAATCAGTGATAGTCCCTGGGATGAGGTGGTATTTGATCTGAGGCCTGGAAAGAGAAGAGGGTGTGGATGCTTTAGGCAGAGGGGATAACATATGCAGAGCCATGGCAAGGGTGGTTCTTAGGTCTGAAGTGAAGATGGTAGATGTGTGAATGGTGACCGGTGAGGAGCAGAAAAGCAGGCATGGGTCATGGGCCATGTCAGGAAGGCCTTCAGGGAGTTGCCTATTTTCTGTTTGCAGCAAATGAAGTCCTGTAAGCAGGAGAGTGGCATATGGAGTAGGACAGTCATGCCCATCTCACTGTGCTGTGTTGATTGAATGGGATCCAGGATTTGAGAAGAGAGACCAGTTAGGAAATTATTGAAGTATTCTAGTGCAGGTGGCAGGAATGCCCTCTTTTCACTCTTTGTATGTGTAACCAATGTCTTCCAGCTCCACCCGCTGTTACCTTTCTGTGTTGTTTAGTTTCTGTTTATAGTGTGTGTTTACTTTGGCCAAGAGTGCTCACCCCTTCTCTCCAGGGCTTCCTGAAGCATGTCCTATCTCAACCTTCTTTCCCTTACATCTTTCCTGAAAACAAGCAAACAAACAAAAAAACACAAGCTAGGGAGATGACATGGTTTTATTTTAGGTTCTATAGGAAATGTGAGTCCTATTTGATTTCACCTCTGAAAGCAGTGCTGCCATGGATGATTTCCCCCATTGATGCAATGAAGCCAAGATTCTGTGTCGGCCTCAAAAGAGCATTTACAATAGAAAGTGTACAGACTCTCTCATTGATGAATATTTACTGAGTGTCTGTTCTGTGTCCCAGCCTCTGTGAGGAGCTGGTGAGTTGGCTAGGTAGCTTGATGGATGACCCAACACATCTCTCAGCCCCTACTCCTTGCTTTTCACTGCAATCCCCACCCCCTTGTTCTCTGTACAAAGGTCTGTGGAGATACCTGGACATATAAAAGGTAGTCTCTACCCACACCTGACTTATAATTCTGAAGGGAAGGAAACTGGCTACAAGGTAAGGCAGAATGGGAAGCATAATTGAAAGAGATAGAGGAAGGTTGGTGCAGTATTTTAAGTGAAGGGGAACTCTCCCCCCATCCCCTCCAACAGAGTATTTACACAGATGTGGCTGTTCCATGCAGAGAAAAATTCCCCTAGAGATCATGTAAACAGTAACTCTGAGTCAGAGACTCTATTATGTGCTAGAAACACCAATTTGAAGGATAGCAGCCCCCACTCAGTTGTGTCCGACTCTTTGCGACCCTATAGACTATAGCCTGCCAGGCTCCTCTGTCCATGGGATACTTCAGGCAAGAATACTGGAGTGGGTTGCCATTACCTTCTTCTGTGGAATTTTGGAATTTTCCCTGCTCTGGGATTGAGCCTGTGTCCCCTGCATTGGCAGGCTGGTTTCTCAACCCCTGGACTACCAGGGAAGTCCAAAATAGTGATTTTTAGAAGAGTCCTACATGTCATTGGGCCTTTGTAAATAAACATTCCAGGTAAACTTAAAGATTCAGATATGGAGACCTTTAAAAAAAAAAAAAAAAGCAAAGTTGGAGTACTTAACTACCTGACTTTAAAACTTACTTCGAAGTTGCAATAGTCAATGTATGATGTTGGTGAAAAAAGAGACAAATAGATCAACAAAAGAGTATAGAGAACTGAGAAGACCCACATATGTTTGGTCAAATTATTTTCAACAGGGATACCAAAACAATTCAACAGGGAAACAACCTTGACCCTGACCTTACTTTATCCATGTGCAGAAATTGATTTGAAGTGAACTGTAACCCTAAACTTAAAAGATAAAAACTATACAGTTAGTTAGTAGTTAGTTACTACTGCAAATTTAGCAGTTAGTATTGAAGAAGAGCTTTGTGACATTAGAATAAGCAAAGTTTTTTTAAGAGATAAGTCAAAGAGCATGAACCAGAAAGGGTATTTGAAACTTCCCCATTTGGAGAAAATTTGTATTGGGAACCCTCTAGATAAATTCTTTCATTTGGAGACCTGGTTCCTTGACTCACCTTCTGTTCCACCTGTTCAAAGATACTAAAGTCACATGTGTGGCCCCAAGGAATCTTGTTTTAAAAGAAGAAAATTTCAACACTGAAGACAAATCAAACACAAACCTCCATGAATTTCTGAAGTTTAATCTCTGGTATCTAGTATCAAGCTGTGCTATAATGAAAATGTCTGAGATCAAGACACTGCAATCTAGTTGTGATATACACTGTCAGAGATAAACCACTCAGAGGCGCGCACACACCCTATTACAGAAGAAGAAGGACACGCCTGCCATGCTGCAGTTACACAGGGTGTATTTTATATGTAGAACCAGTTCTAGAAACACGTTAGAGGAAAGAGGCAATAAAAACAGTACATTAATATTTTAAATGTTGGTTAAAAAAAAAGCGTGGCAGGGTGAGGAGCAAATGCTTAAAGAACTTCCCTTTAATAAAAATGACATTCTCGGTTATATGACCCGCAGCAAATCGGCTTCAGCTGCGTTTTTATTTACCAATTTGTGTTTGGTGTTGTCACTAGGAGATGCTCCCCTATTCCACTTTATGGCAGCTTTTACATAAATTGCAAGCACGATTGGGATGTAAAACTGTCAATTCCCAGCAGCTCATAAACTAATGAATTTAAATTTTAATCGGGGGATTTTAAAACATGTGGGGGCTGCTTTCATTATCTGATGGCATGTATCTCCAACGATAAGTGGCAATCTATAAACACTGGGGATAGCTCCCTTCAGAAACTTGTGATAAGAAAATTCTCTCTCCTCTCTCCCTCCCTTTTTCTTTCTCACTTTGTTCACTTCCTTTAAAATATCAAACTCCAGTGAATTTCACCTTTGCAAAAGGCATGACATAAGTTGTTTTTAAAATTGATCTGAACCAGAGAGATTTTATTCCCTCCCATAAATCTCTTTCCTACTCCCCTTTATATCTTTACTGCCACTCAGGTCTTTCCTCTGTTCTTCATCCAGATCATTACTCCCCTAAGACAGACAGACAGACACACACACACACACACACACACTCTCACACATTCGCACATGCACACACTCATCTTTGAGAAACATCAACATAACCAGGTAACCTATATAGAAGCATTTTTACTAGCAAAGGAAATATATGGTAAGTTCCTATTTAAAAATCTAGTAGGTCCTTGCTAGATTTTAAATCAACTAGTCTTACTGACAATGGTTAAGGTGAAAAAAACCAAAAAACACTAACCAGTCAAATACCATCAATCTGATAGTCAGAAAAATGTATTGTCTCTTTTTTTTCTCTGTCTGGCATTCAGTTCAGTTCAGTCGCTTAGTTGTGTCCGACTCTTTGCCACCCCATGGATTGCAGCACGCCAGGCTTCCCATCACCAGCTTCCAGAGCTTGCTCAAACTCATGTCCATCAAGTCAGTGATGCCATCTAACCATCTCATCCTCTGTTGTCCCCTTCTCCTGCCTTCAATCATTCCCAGCATCAGGGTCTTTTATAATGAGATAGTTCTCTTTTCTAATGAGACAGTTTATTCTTCTAATGAGACATACTTTTAGGTGGTCAAAAGTATTGGAGCTTCAGCTTTAGCATCAGTCCTTCTGATGAATATTCAGGACTGATTTCCTTTAATATTGACTGGTTTGATCTTGCATTCCAATGGACTCTCAAGAGTCTTCTCTAAAACCACAGTTCAAAAACATCAATTCTTCAGTGTTCAGTTTTCTTTATATCCAACTCTCACATCCATACATCGCCACTGGAAAAACCATAGCTTTGGCTATATGGACCTTGTCAGCAAAGTAATGTCTCTGCTTTCTAATATGCTGTCCAGATTGGTCATAGCTTTTCTTCCAAGGAGCAAGCATCTTTTAATTTCATGGCTACAGTCACGATCTGCAGTGATTTTGGAGCCCAAGAAAATGAAGTCTGTCACTGCTGCCACTGTTTCCCTATCTATTTGCCATGAAGTGATGGGACCGGATGCCATGATGTTCGTTTTTTGAATGTTGAGTTTTAAGCCAGCTTTTTCACTCTCCTTTCACTTTCATCAAGAGGCTTTTTAGTTCCTCTTCACTTTTTGCCATAACGATGGTGTCATCTGTGTATCTGAGGCTATTGATATTTTACCTGGTAATCTTGATTCCAGCTTGTGCTTCATCCAGTCTGGCATTTCACATGATGTATTCTGCATATACGGAGAAGGCAATAGCAACCCACTCCAGTATTCTTGCCTGGAAAATCCCATGGATGGAGGAGCCTGGTAGGCTGCGATCCATGGCGTCACAAAGAGTCGGACACGACTCACTTTCACTTTCACCTTCACTTTTCACTTTCATGCATTGGAGAAGGAAATGACAACCCACTCCAGTGTTCTTGCCTGGAGAAATCCCAGGGACGGGGGAGCCTGGTGGTCTGCCGTCTATGGGGTCGCACTGAGTCGGACACGACTGACGCAACTTAGCAGCAGCAGCAGCAGCTTTCTGCATGTAAGTTAAATAAGCAGGTGATAATATACAGCCTTGATGTACTGCTTTCTCAATTTTGAAACAGTCCATTGTTCCCTGTCTATTTCTAGCTGTTGCTTCTTTACTGCATAGAGATTTATCTGGCACTACTTGCTTCTATATTCCTATTCCTTCTGGAACAACCAAAGGATTTCAGAGAGATACAAGAAACAAAATACATGAGGTTTTCATTCAGTCCAGTGTCTGGTTTTCTTTGTGATTATATTGCTGCTTTGGTGTTTTGGGGATCTAGAGCTAGGATTTAGGTATGTTTCTCTTGAAGCTTTCAATGGATGGTTGGTGTGAAGATTTAGTGTAAGTATGAAACCAAATCAGGGCTTCCCTGGTGGCTTAGATGGTAAAGAATCTGCCTACAATGCAGGAGACCCGGGTTCAATTCCTGGGTAGGGAAGATCCCCTGGGGTAGATTTCCAGCCCACTCCAGTAATCTTGTCTGGAGAATCCCATGGGTGATAGGTCTTTGGCGCTCTGGGTCACAGCTGTGTACAAAAGAGAGATAGAATCAGTGGTGTTTCTGTAGTTAACTGTAGGGAGCAGGACTAGACAGAAGCTAGGGGTTGGAAATTTCCAAGTACCTTTGAACAGTCTGTCTGGAGGAACAGGCAAAGTCAGAGAAGAACAAAAGAAACAAAAAGTACTTGAATTTTCTCATTTTCATTAAGGATGCTCCTGAAAAGTCATTCTTGGGAGCTCTGTCAGAGTCACTAGCCCTGCCAGAATGTTCTATTTCCTTGCATGTATAATTCAATGTGATATTGTTAGAGCGAGGGACCGGCGCCTTCTCACTTCCTATGTTAGACTAGGTTTCTTTACCAAAATCTTCACTGTATTTTTTTATTGTGGGTAAAAGGCAATATGTTTATGAATTTTTAATATTCCTGTCAAGATCTTACAAGAAGATATTACTTTGTGAGGTATATAGGGATGCTAACAGTTGGGTGGAAAGTGGATCATAATCTCAAAATAGTAAATGCTAGCTCAGTGACTTTCCCACAGAGAGGTAATGTATCTTGGTGAGACAAGAGAGCATTTGTGGAAGAGGGTTTATTTGCAGCTTTCCACTTGTTCCCTTCTCCTGCACCAACCCAATCTCCTGGGCTCTCCTTAAATCAAGTCTTTAAATACCTCCTCAGGTAGACCCTGTTACCACAGGCAAGATGAAGCCCTCTGTCTTTGCCCTTAATCTATGGTTTGTAATGGGGTTTAGGAGCACGCCAAAAGGGAATAGCAGGAAATATTGAGAGGTAGACATGGGGAAATGGGAGAAATAAAATCACAAAACCAAAAAGCACCTTTATGAAGCTCTCAGGTTTCACTTCTACCGATAGATTACCTTGGATATATGTGGAGAGGAGTCTCTCATGAAAAGGCATAGGGCTTCCTCCTTATGTCAGTTTTGCTCAATATTTTTATTAATGACTTAGATTAAAGAGAAAGGAAAAAAAAGATGAGGTAGAGAAGGGGTGAGGTTGAGTAAATCTACATGAGGCGAAGAACTGGCAGAGAGAAGTCGTGGAACGAGCACCGAGTTCAAGAGATTTTGATAGGCCATGTAGACCTACAGTTAAACTTAAGAGGAAAAAGTAGCTCTTGATGTAGGTATTTTCAAATCACCTTTATATTTATGAATATCTGACTTGAAATCAATGGTTTTAAATCCTTCCCAGAGCTTTTAGTTTGTTGCATGTGATATAAACCAATAGTGCCATAGTGCTCTCTGAAAAAGCAATATTCCAGAGTGCCCTGGTGGTCTACTGGTTAGGATTCAGCACTTCCACTGCCGTGGCCTGGGTTCAGTTTCTCAGGGAACTGAAATCCCACAAGCTGCATGGTACAGGCAAAAGTAAAATAAAAAAGCAATGTTTACTTGATAAGTGAATGTGACCCAGATGTCACACAGACTCTGGCATTAGTGAACACTCAAAAGCATCTTTCCATCAAATGAATGAATGAATTTAAAGAAAGATAAGTGTTTCCTGGTTTTCCAAAAGTAGGACCCACACATTTAGAAGGACAGAGTTCCTTCTCTCTACAGGGGAGACCTAGGTTTGGGCTTCCCTGGTGACTCCAGTGGTAAAAGATCCACCTGCATTCAGGAGACCTGGCTTCAGTCCCTGTGTCATGAAAATGCCCTGGAGAAGGTGGTTACCCACTCCAGTATTCTCACCTGGGGAGTCCCATGGACAGAAGAGCCTGATGGACAATAGTCCACTGTGTCACAAAAAGTGGGACCTGATTGAGTGACCAACACATGCAGGTTTGTTCTAAATAATCCCAAAGCACACAGACACACATGCTTCTGTTTGTGCTGATCTGAACATTTTTAGGAAGTGAAATGCTCAGGAGTAATAAACAGGTTAATGAGATGGTAACATCAGGGTCATTAAAAACCCAATTAACTTGATCCAGACATTTGGTTGCACACTTGATTCTAGACATTCCCTTGTGATAAGTGAAATCATAAGTTGGGAGGCAGTGGCCCAGTGTGGGAGAAAGGAATCTGAATTAGGAATGCAGTCACTGAGCTTTGGTTCTGTCTTTACCTCTGAGAGGCGTCAAGACCCTGGACAAGTCGTCTGACCTTCTAATGCATGTCACTAACCTAGCTTTCAGCCAACTTAGGTTATTAAGTTTCTTCGTCTGTAGATAAAGGCTTAGAATTTGTGGCCTGGGCTGACGTTGCCCTGCAAACTAAGTGAAAGTACTGGATGAATTGCGAAGTGTTTATAAAAATAAGAAACGTATGGTGACATTTTCCAGACGGTCTCAAGAAACTGATTTGGTTGTGTGACATAAACACACTACTTACTGGGAGGCCAGGATTACTAGCTTTTCCTATCAGAGACTTTGCAGAATAAATGCCGTGACTCAAATGTACTTTCAGGTGAAGCTTTGAGGATTACTAGCCAAGCAGCTATTACGAAGCAGTCAGATCCACCGGCCCGCGCACTAATCCTATTATAAGGCAGGCCAGACATCACTTACTTTGCTATGTCAGCCTTCATTTGGCTGATACCAACGACTGTTAGGCCAATTATGAAAAGCACTCTGAACACTGGGGAAGACATTTTTCACTGTCATTCGGCAACCACAGTCCTGCAGACTCCCTTCAGGTTGTAGACAGTTCTGTGACTGGTTTGCTCCATGTGTCCTGAAGTGAGTGTGGAAATGATAAACCTGAAGACTGAACTGATATGATGCAGACGCTGTGTGTTTCTCATGGGGCACAGAACATGAGTGAGCTACATGCATCAAACTGAATATCTTGTACAGGTAGAAACGGCAGGAGGCATAGCTAATAAATAACTATTTCCTAAAGGAAATCAACCCTGAATAATCATGGAAAAGGCTGATGGTGAAGCTGAAGCTCCAATACTTTGGCCACCTAATGCAAAGAACTGACTCATTGGAAAAGACTCTGATGGTGGGAAAGACTGAGGGCAGGAGGAAAAGGGGATGACAGAAGATGAGATGATTGGATGGCGTCACCAACTGAATGGACATGAGTTTGAGCAAACTCAGGGAGATAGTGAAGGACAGGAAAGCCAGGACTGCTTCAGTCCTTGGGGTTGCAAAGAGTCAGACACAATTTAGCAACTGAACAACAACAATAATGATTGGTTCCAATAAGAAATCCCATTTCAGGCTGGATTCAAGGAAGTACTAATCTAATCAGGAAGTGTAGCAGCATCATAGACCATAACCAGCTGGGAAGAGTTTCATAAGTCCCCAGTGGATATCTCTATGGAGGCAGGTTTGAGGATATCCATTCTTCCTTCTGATTGGAAGTAGCCTCCCTGATATAGGCAGGTTCCCCAGCCAATGTGGGTTTCTCTCCTTGGAGTGATCAGGATTGGCAACTTCAGAGAATGGAGGTGCTTCAACATAGCACTTCTCAAATGTTAACATGCATGTGAATCACCCAGACATCTGATTAGATTGATGATTTTTTCAGTAGGTTTGAGCAGAGGCCTGACATCTACATTTGTAACAAGCTCCAAGGTGGTGTCCACGTCTCACCTTTGCAACCCCATGGACTGTACAGTCCATGAAATTCTCCAGGCCAGAATACTGGAGTAGGTAGCCTTTCCCTTCTCCAGGGATCTTCCCAACTGAGGGATTGAACCCAGGTCTCCCACATTGCAGGCAGATTCTTTACGAGCTGAGCCACAAGAGAAGACCAAGAATACTGGAGTAGGTAGCCTTTCCCTTCTCCAGGGGAATCTTCCTGACCCAGGAGTTAAACCAGGGTCTCCTGCATTGCAGATGGATTCTTTACCAACTGAGTTATGAGGAAAGCTGCCAAGTCTCCATATTTTCAGTCCTGGCACAGGAGCATGAGGTACATTCTTTTTCTTTCTTTCCCCACAGCCATTTTTGTACAACTGAAAATAATTAAGAGAGTTTTAGGAAAGGAAGAATATGAGTGGCTGAAGCAAGCATTAATCACTCCAGACCCTGCTAATCACCCAATTCTTTGGAGTATTGAGCTCCCCTTCTAATTTGTGGAAATTCTTTATTTAATGGCTATAGCTCTGCTATTACAGCAGCATAAGGACTTTGAAAACTTAGGATGTACCATCGAGTTCAGAAAAGCTCACTCTTCAGGATGTCATCCTCTTAATACCACTTTTTAAGAGGAGAAGTATAATTCCTGTTAAAGCTAAAGTTGATGTATATCATGATAATAATGCTTGTCATTTGCTGAGAGCTTGCTATATACTGTGTTTTACTAAAATCACCTGATTTAATTCCTATATTAATCCTACAATGAAGATACTGTAATTTGCCATTGCTTTTGGAAAAGAAATTTGAGCTTGATGCCAAAAGCCCAAGCTCTGAACTGTGTTGATAACCTCCCTCTTGGTGATGGTCAGACTACCTTTTAACATATGCATGTTTTGCTTCTTATTGGTTATTTACACAAGGACACAGTAACGGATCAGCATATGTTTGTGCAATTAATGAGAGTAGAAATATTAATTCAACAAGTCTGTACTGGGTATCTTTCTTAGTCTATTTTGGCTGTTATAACAAAACATCTTAAACTAGGTATCTTATAACCAATATGAACTTACTGCTTACCATTCTTGTAACTTGCAAGTCCATGACCATGGCCCCACTGTGGTTGGGTAAGGGCCATTTTTCTGGTTCATATCCAGAATCTTCTTGCTTTATCCTCACACGATGGAAGGGGTCAGGGAGTTCTGTAGGGTCTCTTTTGTTAGATCCATGAGACTTCTACCCTCATGACTTAAATACTCCCCCAATGGCCCTGCCTTCTAATACTTCCACCTTTGTGGTTTATGATATCAACATATGAGTGCTGGAGAGACACAAATATTCAGACTATGGCAATATCTTTGAATGCAAGCTATTGTAATTGGATTAAGGACAATACAGTTTTTGTTTTGTTTGATTTTAAGAAGAGGTCATAGCTAGGAGAGTGGATACTGAAAGTTCTCATTGTAAGAAAAAAAAATGTAACTACATGGAGATGGATGTTATCTGGACTTACTGCAGTTATTATTTTGCCCAGTATATTATTTTGTATTATTTATACAAATATCAAATCATGATGTTTTACACCTAAAACTAATTGATTATTATGTCAATTATGTTGTTGTTTAGTTTCTAAGTCATGTCCACTTTTTGCAACCCCCATGGACTATAGCCTGCCAGACTCCTCTGTCCATGGAATTTTCCAGGCATGAATACTGGAGTGGGTTGCCATCTCCTCCTCCAAGGGATCTTCCTGACCCAGGAATCGAACCCGGATCTTCTATGTCCCCTACATTGCCAGCAGATTCTTTACCACTGAGCCATGCGGGAAGCCCCAGTTTTCATAATGGAGGAGGTAAAATTGGATTTTACAGGTAGAACCCTGTAAATTCGGGACCTCACAATATGGGCCAGGAAAGAGGAATCCACTTTATCAATAAAGAACAAACATTCTCCCTGCCTCCCACCAGCATTGTCACCATCAGAGGACTGTACAGGGATGACAGGGGTGTCTGGGACTGAAAAAGCCTGAGAAGCACTGTCTTTGGTGGGTGCCTTTGGTAATAACCTAAAAGAGAGCTGCTGTGAATTTATTCTGAGATCCAGAGCATGGTGTCTCTTGCAAAATGCATAACACGTGGCTCACAGGGTGCTCACGAAATTGAATGGAGTTGCGTGTTCAGTACTTGAACCTAATCCTATGCAGTGTCTATTTGTGTGTGAGTACAAGCTCAAAGTTGTTATAAAACAAGTTTATGTAAGAATCCACTTTGTTATTGTCAGGGATACGCAAAGATAGAATTGCCAGCACTGTGAGGCTGAAAATATCCAAGCGTAGGACATATGATTCCTTGACATGAATACAGTAGAGGTAATCAAACATCAGATGACACATTGATCTTTTAAGGTCTTTTCCAACGCTGAGATCTATCTTTTATTAGCAACTGTGTTCTTGAGGTATTCTTTCTCAACTTTACATTGGATTCCCAGGAGATGAATGGAGTATCATAACGGTCAGGGGAAGAATTAGCTGCAGAAATGTTTAAAATTGAAAATATGGCTTTGTCTTAAATGTTGGATCTATTTTGTGTCTTCACAGAGCTCAGAAATTTATATATGAGTGGCAGAGAGGCCTAGTCTCATCTAGACTTCAGTATTACACTCTGAGTAGCTTCAAAGGTTTAATTAAACATACTTGTAATAATTAGATTCAAAGCTTTTGGAATTCCAGCAGTTTTTTTTTTTTTTTTTTTTTAAGGATTCAGCACCTAATAAAGTGAAATAAATTGCAGGGCTCTTGGTTAGTGAATAAGCACTTCTGTAGCTTGGGGCTTCAATTTATCAATAGGATTTGTTAGTATTAGACTTGTTTTCTAGCTTTTTTTGAAGGTTTAAGGGCCACTGTCCACCCACACATCACATTTAGTCACAGGCTATTATGAAAAGAAATGATTATTTTTCCAAGGTCTGCAGGACCAGATTCAGTTTTGGAAAACTAGCTGGTATAATGGTGTGTGGCCAACCTGTCTATCAAAAATGTTTAGATGTGTGGGACAGAGGGAGGTTGCAAAAATAATTGGAGGATCTGGTGATAGCTGCAGGGGTTTGGACAAGAATCAGTGTACTGTTCCCTGTCAATAGTCAGGGGTGAACCAGGCCAGGACCAGACTCCTGGGCTATTGGTGGGATAGTGTCCTGTGGAGCAGGGTGGGTTAGAGAGGTGGGATATGAAAGGCACATTAAGAGATGCCAAAGAAGCAATAAGGACCTCCTTAGCCTGTGTCAGCTATGAGAAGTCAGGGTAAGAGCAGAGAAAGAGTTAAAGGTAGCAGGTATCTGGGGCAGTAGATAAATGAAGAACAGAATACCTTGAGATCTTGAGTTGAAGACAGGCATGATGTATTGTACTTGAGGGGAAGAAGCAGTCAGCTGGTTTCAAGAAGCAAGGATGGACACACAGAAGGGTATCGTAATCAGTTTTCAGAAAATTTCTGCAAAACAAGATCCTCTGACCACTGCAATTGCTGTTTTGAGTAGGATTTTTATACTCATGTACTCATGTACATTACTTTATAATGTATTGAAAATACCCCAATGTTTGTTCATTTTTAAAAAAACAAAAACAAAACAAAAAAAATCCAAGAGGTTCTTGATCCTCAGAAATGTGATTTATTTTTGTGTCTCCAGCACCCACCATAAATCCTCATTAGTAGTAGGTGTGTGTGTGTGTGTGTGTGTGTGTGTGTGTGTATAAATTATGGTCTGCCCTGCATTTGGACTGATTCTCCTGCTGCCTGGGCTCCCCTTTAGTGGTGTCCCTCTAACACTGTCTCCTTCAGACTTCTAATTACTGGAGACAGCTAGGCAATTGTTTCTTAGAGCCAGAGAGTTCAGTGGTCACAGGTCTCCACCAGTGCAAATAAATAGTTGCATAACAAATACTTGTTGGAAGAAAGAACTTGCTTTCTTCATCAGCATTGAGTAAAAGAGATGGTGCCCTCCTGTTGTGAATAGCAAGTGAAAACAATGTTCTAAATTCAGTAGAAGAAAGCCAGGCATGTACCCATCACCCTGGTCTCCTCCTCCCCTGGATCCTGAAGCCTTCACATATTGTTTGTCTTGAGTGAATGGTTTACGGTTCCAGGTGGATATTCTTTACAGAGATGAAATGTTTAAGGTAAGAAACTGGCACTGATGATTCCTGTTCAGTGACACAAGAAAAGAACTGTTAAGAGCTCTGTTTCATTTCAACTTTTTTTATTTTTAAACCAGGGAAGACTGAAGACTGTCCATCCCACTTCACTAACCTTTCTAGGAATCCAAGATCATTGCCATGGTTACAGATTGCTTAATCAATAATCTAGGGAACAACAGCAGCCACTCTTTACTGGTCTACTGTTGTCAAGGTCTCTCACTGAGGAGACTGCATCTTCTTCTCTGGCTCCTGTTCACTATGGCTGCTGTCCCATCCAGCAATTCTCTTGGAGGGGATGAGATTAATGTAGAGGTTTCAAAGGACAGGCAGTAAGAGCCAGAGAACCTATTTTTAAAATTAAATCTTTATTGAATTTAGAATGCACACATCTATATTTTATAAATCTTGATTTAAAATCCTAACCCTAAAGATAGGAATATATGCATATAGTCTCTGTTATTCTTAAAGGCATCATTTGGATGATTATGGTTGTCAGAGACCGTAGATTCACCAAGAACAAATTCTGATAATTAAGATAGTTTTCTTTTTCTACCAGTTTACTGGTTGATTTGGACTTCACAAAAAAACTAAGGGGATCTTGTGTTGCATTAGTAAGAGCATGATGGGCAGAACAAGAGAAGAGAAGGTCCTATTCTGCCTGGTTACAGTAACGTGAACTGTTGTCTTCATATGTGAGTGTACCTATTGAAGGAAGAGATTGATAAACAGAGGTTTTCATAAAGAGGTTGAGTGAAGGCCAGAGGTGGTTAGAAATCATCTATTGGGAGAAATAATTGAAGCAACTCAAACCATTCATCCTGGAGAGAAGTTTACTTGGGAGAACTGTGTTAAATGCCTTTGGATATTTAAAGACTGACATGTGGATGAGAGATTGAATATATTTTTTTATGGGATCTCGGAGGGCAGAAAAATTTCCATTGTTGTGTGTGATAACTGAAGTACCAATTTCAGATCAATTTAAAGAACTTTGAGCACAATTATCGAGAATTTATTTATGGATGCCTTCGTTACAGTATCTGTTGCCAAGCTTAAGTTGCCTTTTTCACTCTCTTTTTCAAAAAGCTGCTTAATATTGAGAAAGAAAAAAAGAGCTGGAGAAGTCAGGCTCCCTGACTTCAGATGATACTACAAAGCTACATTGATCAAGGCAGTATGGTACTAGCACAAAAAACAAATATTGATCAGTGGAGCAGGATAGAACGCCCAGAGATAAATTCACACACCTATGGTCACCTAATCTATGACAGAGGAGGCAAGAATATACAATGGAGAAAGAAACAATCTCTTCAAGAAGTGATTCTGGGAAAACTGGACAGACACATGTAAAAGAATAAGATTAGAACACTCCCTAGCACTATACACAAAAATAAACTCAAAATGGATTAAATGCATAAATGTTAAGCTGGCTACTGTAAAACTCTTAGAGGAAAATGTAAAACACTCTTTAACATAAATTGCAGCAAGACCTTTTCCAATCCACCTCCTAGAGTAATGAAAATAAAAATAAGCGAATGGGATCTAATTAAACTTGCAAGCTTTCACATAGCAAGGAGACTGTTAACAAGATGAAAAGACAGCCATCAGAATGGGAGAAAATATTTGAAAATGATGCAACCAACGAGGGATTAATCTCCAAAATATACATAGGCTCATGCAGCTTATAAAAAAAAGGTATCCAATCAAATAATGGGTAGAAGATCAAAATAGACATTTCTCCAAAGAAGACATACAGATGGCCAAGAGACATATGAAAAGACATTCAAATCACTAATTATTAGAGAAATGCAAATCAAAACTACAATGATGTATCATGTCATACTGGTCAAAATGACCATCATCAAAAAATCCATGGCTGATTCATGTCAATGTATGACAAAAACCACTACAATATTGTAAAGTAATTAGCCTCCAACTAATCAAAATAAATGAAAAAAAAAAAAAAAAATCTACAAACAGTAAATGCTGGAGAGGGTCTAGAGAAAAGGGAAACCTGTACTGTTGGTGGGAGTGTAAGTTCATCCAGCCACCATGGATAACAGTATGGAAATTCCTTCAAAAACTAAAATAGGGCTATCATATGATCCAGCAACCCCACTCATGGGCATATATCCAAAGAAAACTTAATTCAAAGAGATACATGGACTGCATTGTTCATTGCAGCGCTATTTACAATAGGCAGGACATAGAAGCAACCTAAATGTCCATCAGCAAAGGAATGAATAAAGAAGTGGTACATATATACAATGGAATATTACTTAGCCATGAAAAGAACAAAGTGATGCCATTTGCAGCAACATGGATGGACTTAGAGACTGTCATACTGAGTGAAGTAAGTCAGACACAGAAATAAAAATATCATATGGTATAGTTTATATGTGGAATCTAAAAAAAAAATGGGTACAAATGAACTTATTTATAAAACAGAAGTAGAGTCACACATTTTAGAAAATAAACTATTGTTACCAGGGGATAAAGGGAGAGGCATAAAGTGTTAGACTGGGACTGACATGTACACATGACAATATATAAAATAGATAACTAATAAGGGATTAGTATCCCTGTGCTAAGGGATAGCACAGGGATACTGCTCAATACTCTGTAATGGCCTATATGGAAATCTGAAAAAAGAGTGGTCATATATATGTTTACAACTGACTCATTTTGCTATATACACCTGGAACTAACACAGCATTGTAAATCAACTATACTCCAATTTATTTATTTATTTTATTTATTTATTTATTTTTAATGTGTAATTCACTTTATTTATTTATTTTTCCATTTATTTTTATTAGTTGGAGGCTAATTACTTTACAACATTGCAGTGGTTTTTATCATACATTGAAATGAATTAGCCATGGATTTACATGTATTCCCCATCCCGGTCCCCCCTCCCACCTCCCTCTCCACCCCATCCCTCTGGGTCTTCCCAGTGCACCAGGCCCGAGCACTTGTCTCATGCATCCAACTTGGGCTGGTGATCTGTTTCACCCTAGATATACATGTTTCGACGCTGTTCTCTTGAAACATCCCACCCTCGCCTTCTCCCACAGAGTCCACAAGTCTGTTCTATACATCTGAGTCTCTTTTTCTGTTTTGCATATAGGGTTATTGTTACCATCTTTCCAAATTCCATATATATGTGTTAGTATACTGTAATGGTCTTTATCTTTCTGGCTTACTTCACTCTGTATAATGGGCTCCAGTTTCATCCATCTCATTAGAACTGATTCAAATGAATTCTTTTTAATGGCTGAGTAATATTCCATTGCGTATATGTACCACAGCTTCCTCATCCATTCGTCTGCTGATGGGCATCTAGGTTGCTTCCATGTCCTGGCTATTATAAACAGTGCTGTGATGAACATTGGGGTGCACGTGTCTCTTTCAGATCTGGTTTCCTCAGTGTGTATGCCTAGAAGTGGTATTGCTGGGTCATATGGCAGTTCTATTTCCAGTTTTTTAAGGAATCTCCACACTGTTTTCCATAGTGGCTGTACTAATTTGCATTCCCACCAACAGTGTAAGAGGGTTCCCTTTTCTCCACACCCTCTCCAGCATTTATTGCAACTATACTCCAATTTAAAAAAGAGAGAAAGAAAGAAAGAAAAGCCTGCTTAATCAAACTGTGGGGACAAATGTCATTGAATCAAGGAGTGGGAGAAGGAAGATAAACATTCATCTTCTGGGGTCCAACCCCAGACCTAATGAGTCACAGTCTTATGGCTTGTGACCTTGAATCGACATTTTGAACAGCTTTTACTGATGCCCACTGAAGTTTTCAGACACAGTAGCTAACCCATCTTGAATCTAACAAGCTGACCTTTCAGCAAATACTGTTTTCATCCTTAGTTGAAGAATTCACCTGTTGGTTTTCTGAAGTCTGCTTTCTTCACCAGTAGTTTCAAGGCCCTTGATTTGATAATCTTGCCTGTCTCACCTTAAGACGTTCTCTTCAGGCACCATTTTGCCTGTCCTTCAAGTCTGAGTGTCTTCATGAAGTTGCTTCTAGTACTTCTAGTCAACTAGATTCGTTTTTCATCACAAACCCCAAAATCATTCTAGTCAATATCACAGAACACAGCTTGCGCAGCTTGTTTTTCTGTCACTTAGGCGTTGGGTATCAGAAACATTTAGCATAGTGCCCAGGAAAAGGTATTCTTGGGTGTGTGGTGCTGGAAGGGGCAATTGAGGTCATTTTTTTGATAAGCTCATTATCTGAAGCTTGAATCTCTTGTTCAGTTCAGTTCAGTAGCTCACTAGTGTCCGACTCTTTGTGACCCCCATGGACTGCAGCACTCCTGGCTTCCCTGTCCAACACAAACTCCTGGAGCTTACTCAAGCTCATGTCCACTGAGTCGGTGATGCCATCCAACCATCTCATCCTCGTTGTCCCCTTCTCCTCCCACCTTCGATCTTTCCCAGCGTCAGGGTCTTTTCCAGTGAGTCAGTTCTTTGCATCAGGTGGCCAAAGTATTGGAGCTTCAGCTTCAGCATCAGTCCTTCCTATGAACATTCAGGACTGATCTCCTTTAGGATGAACTGGCTGGATCTCCTTGCAGTCTAAGGGACTCTCAAGAGTACACTATAGTTCAAAAGCTCAGCTTTCTTTATAGTCCAACTCTCATATCCATACATGACTACTGGAAAAACTATAGCTTTGACTAGACAGACCTTTGTTGGCAAAGTAATGTCTCTGCTTTTTAATATGCTGGCTAGAGTGGTCATAGCTTTTCTTTGATGGAGAAAACGTCTTTTAATTTCATGGCTGCAGTCACCAACTGCAGTGATTTTGGAGCCCCCCAAAATAAAGTCAGTCACTGTTTCCATTGTTTCCCCATCTATTTGCCATGAAGTGATGGGACCAGATGCCGTGATCTTAGTTTTCTGAATGTTGAGTTTTAAGCCAACCTTCTCACTCTCCCCTTTCACTTTCATCAAGAGGCTTTTTAGTTCTTCTTCTGAATCTCTTGTACCAGTTGGTTAATCAAATTCCAACATTCCCACCACCAGTGGTGGAAATTTGCAACCTTCGGAGTGTTCCCCTCCCACTTCCATCTTTGGACAAATTTCACTTGAGACATTTCTTCATTATTTTCAGTGAATATTATTTTCTCTCTGACTTTCATTTGTCATCCCAGGACTCACTCCTTGAGCCTTTATAGAACAAATCTGATGAATACCTGTGATAAAAACATGTACAGTCTCATTTCCCTTAGTTTTCCCAAGCCTCATTACAATTTGTTTTCCTGATATGTTTATTTATGGGCCTTCTTGCTGCAATAAGTCCAATTGAAAAAGAAAGTAACATTTGATAGGAAATAAAATAGTGAAGATAATTTTTTAGATATATTTGGTGAGTATCCTAGAGGATTTTAAATAGCTCTGATAATCCCTTCCCCTTCACATATAAACCACCACAACAAAAATGTTTTGAAAATGTCCATTTTGATGCATTTCCTTTTTAGAGTACATTCAGAGTGCACTTTCTAAAGTGTTTTGTGATTGTCAGATGACAGCCCCACATCGTACAAATAAGTTTTGTAAATGCTGAATTGATAACATGTAAACAGTTGACAGTATACATTATGATTTTAATTCACTATACCATCTCACAGTAACTCATGAGATTACAAATAAATATCACCCATGACAATTTTTCACTTGAACTCTTTTTTTTTTAATCTTTTTCTGAAACTTTCATTAAGAAATCCAAAAGGAATATATCTACTTAACAAAGTGCCTGTGTGTGCTGTGCTTAGTCACTCAGTCATGTCCGACTGTTTGCAACCCTATGGAAAGTAGCCTACCAGGCTCCTTTGTCCATGGGGATTCTCCAGGCAAGAATACTGGAGTGGGTTGCCATGCCCTCCTCTAAGGGGGTCTTCCCAAGCCAGGGATCGAACGCAGGTCTCCCACATTGCAGGTGGATTCTTTACTGTCTGAGCCACCAGGAGAGCCCAAGAATACTGCTTTGGGTAGCCTATCCCTTCTCTAGGGGGACTTCCCGACGCAGGAATCAAACCAGGGTCTCCTGCATTGCAGGCGGATTCTTTACCAGCTGAGCTATCCAGGAAGCCCAACAAAGTGCCTACCTGTAGCTTAATCCTAATTCTCCTCCTAAGAGCAAAAAGAGGCATCACTAAAGTTATCCACGGGGCATGCTGCATGTGCAGAAATGCCTTATCAATGAGAAACTTACTTTCTTTGCATTCTGTCATCTGCAGCAGGGGAAGATCATGGCAGACGTCCATGTCTTCTCTGATTCCGCCTGTGACCAGTGGTGTGTTGAAGAGACAGTTGAGTGGACTAGGCATGCACTTGAGAATGGAATCTGCTTTGTTACTGCAGAGTTTCAAGTGCAGCTTTACTAGTGATCTGGGCTGTGGGTGTAGAGTGGTGTTTTGTTCACCTCTTCACTCTGTTAATGAGAGAGGGGGTCCCAGCCTAAGGTTCCAGGGATGACTGAGCTCCCTAATCTAGGAAAGTCTTACTGTTATAGGTTCTTACAGGGCCTTGCAACCTTTCTGCATGTTATTGCACATAGTCATTTGTTGTAGAGTCATTTTTGTGGTTATTTAATCCATTTCTGTCTCCACTGATCAACTCACCAAGGTAGGTGCAGTGTGGATGGTTTTGTTCAGGTCTGTCTAGTCAAGGCTATGGTTTTTCCAGTGGTCATGTATGGATATGAGAGTTGGACTATAAAGAAAGGTGAGCGCTGAAGAGTTGATGCTTTTGAACTGTAGTGTTGGAGAATACTCTTGAGAGTCCCTTGGACTGCAAGGAGATCCAGCCAGTCCATCCTAAAGGAGATCAGTCCTGGGTGTTCATTGGAAGGACTGATGCTGAAGCTGAAACTCCAATACTTTGGCCACCTCATGTGAAGAGCTGACTCATTTGAAAAGACCCTGATGCTGGGAAAGATTGAGGGAAGGAGGAGAAGGGGACGACAGAGGATGAGATGGTTGGATGACATCACTGACTTGCCGGACATGGGTTTGGGTGGGCTCTAGGAGCTGGTGATGGACAGGGAAGCCTGGCGTGCTGCAGTTCATCGGGTCACAAAGAGTCAGACATGACTGAGCGACTGAACTGAATCTCTGACAGTGC
This sequence comes from Odocoileus virginianus, assembly GCF_023699985.2. Taxonomy (NCBI): domain Eukaryota; kingdom Metazoa; phylum Chordata; class Mammalia; order Artiodactyla; family Cervidae; genus Odocoileus; species Odocoileus virginianus. The sequence goes on along the minus strand of NC_069675.1, from coordinate 52,687,882 downwards.
CTCTTACCTTGTAGGATGATAGCATCCAGTGAATGTTGGTTGAACTGATGAAGGTATCCATTCAGGATTTAAAACTGATGTTTCCTTTCTCACATCTTTCTCTTCCTAGGACCATTGTCTTCTTTACTTTCTGAGTGGGTCCTAACTAATTCTGGCAAAGCCTCTGGAAGGCTACATGTCTGAGAGTCCCTCCCATCCCTGCTTTGTCCCATATGCTGCTTCTAGCCTTATCTCCTCTGAACTGTCCTGACTGTGTTACTCTTGGGGGAGTGTAACTGATGTTTCACTCCTGCAGATCTCAGGTACTCACAGATGTTCTTACGCTGAGTCCTCCTGCAGGCATAGGCCTGCTCTTTTTCCTCAGTTATCCCAACCCTCAGTCCACTAGAGAGATATCAGGAACAGCTACTGTGTTTTAGGGACAGTGTGAGGGAGGGAAGGGTAAATGAGGCCCAATCCTTTCTGCAGAAATGCTCATGGTCGAGGGCAAGGGGAAGCAGACCTAGACCATGATATAAGGCAACAGAAGTTCTAGTCTAGGGAGGTGATATATTGAGACAAAGGAGGAGGTGGAGAGACTCCTACTTCAGAGCTCTGCGCTTGCGTGTGGAGGCCATTTGCCACCCCCTACCCTGGCACTGACTTAGTCACACATGACTGGGTTTCCTGTTTCTGAGTCTTGGTATCTTTGCTCAGTCTGTTCAGGCTGCCATAACACAACACCACAGACTGGGTGACTTAAGCAACATAAATTTATTTTCTCCCAGTCCTGGAGGCCAGAAGTCTAGAATGAAGGTGTTAGGTAGTTAGAATAGGAAAAAGGAGTTCAAAATGGAGGTGGGTAAAAGACAAAGAGAGGAAAAAGCCCGCAAAAAAAATGACAGAAGAAAATTTCGAGGACCAGAGTGAGAATCTCAGGTGAAACAAACAGCCCTCCTGGCTAGCCCACTTTACATAGAGCAGGCTTAGTGGGGGAGGAGACAAATGTATATAAAGAGGAAGCAAGATGGATTGAGGCCTCTCCTTTGGGGTTGATCCACCCTCACGCCTCAAGGGTGTACTTTCCTTTGTTTGCAGAATAAAATTGAGCTGTAGCTGAGCTGTAACATTGGTCTGCCATTTCAATGTGATGATAAAGAACAGAGGAAATTACACACTCCCCCAACTCCCCCGACAAAGGTATCAGAAATTTCCGTCCTGGTGAGAGCTCTCTTCCTGGCTTGCAGATGGCCACCTTCTCCCTCTGTCCCCATCTGGCCTTTTCTTTTCTGCATGTGCACACAGAGAGTGAGCTCTGGTGTCTTCCTCTTCTTATGAAGACACCAGGCCTATTGGATTAAAACCTCAGGCTTATGCCATCGTTTAGCCTCTATTACCTCCTTATAGGGCCTTCCCTGGTGGCTCAGTTGGTAAAGAACGTGCCTGCAATGCAGGAGACCTGGGTTCGCTCCCTGGATTAGGAGATCCCCCAGAGGAGAAAATGGCCACCCACTCCAGTATTCTTGCCTGGGGAATCCCATAGACAGAAGAGTCTGATGGGCTGAGCAACTAAACCACCACCACCGCCTTGTAGGCCGTATCTTCGTGTATAGTTATATTGGGGATTAGGACTTGAACTTGGGTGAGGGGTACGATTCAGTCCATAGCAATCCCCGTGGATTCTACCTGCCATATGCATCTGTTATGACTTCCTGCAAGGTTATATCCTCATTCAACCAGCTAAGCATTCTTTGGCTTTTGTATCTATAACTCTGAGCATTTGCTACTAGTTTGCATGCGGTGTTATTTTCATGTTGTGTGCACACACCTGAGTATAATCTACTCATAGTCACTTTTGAACTGTGACCCTGGGAAATATATATAATAGCTTTCTAAGCCTTGTTTTTTTCACCTATGAACAGTGATACTGGATGGGTTATCTCCCAGGCCCACTGGGAAGATTAAATCTAATAAACTATACAAAGCACTTGGCCTCATTTAAGCATATACTTGGCACTGGTCAAAGCCACTATGCAGAACAGTATGAAGGTTCCTTAGAAAACTAAAAATAGAACTACTTTATGACCCAGCAATGCCACTAGTGTGCATACACCCTGAGAAAGCCATAATTCAAAATGACACATGTACCCCAGTGTTCATTGTAGCACTCTTTACAATAGCCAGGACTTGGAAGCAGCCTATTGTCCATGGACAGATAATGGATAAAGAAGATGTGGTACATATATATATATAATGGAATATTACTCAGCCATAAAAAGGAAAAAAATGGGTCATTTGTAGAGATATGGATTAGAATCTGTCACAAAGAGTGAAGTAAGCCAGAAAGAGAAAAACAAATTTTGTATCTTAACACATATGTATAGAGGCTAGAAAAATGTTACAGGTGAACTTATTTACTGGAAATAAGACATAGATGTAGAGAACGAACATGTAAACATGGGCTAGGGAAGGGCAGGGTGGGATGAATTGGGAAATTAGGAATATACACACTACCATGTGTAAAATAGATAACTAGTGGGAGACTGTTCTATAGCACAGGGAGCCCAGCTCTATGCCCTGTGATGTCATAGATGACTGAAATTGGGGGTCGGGAAGGAAGGAACAAAAAGAAGGCAATATATGCGTACATATAGCTGATTCACTTGGTTGTGCAGCAGAGACTACCACAACATCCTAAAGCAATTATTCCAATTAAAAAAAAAAAAGGTCAATTACCCACTCAAAGCCCTGCCCCCACTTCTGTTATTCTGTTGAATCTTGGAGGATGAGAATTCTGTCTTCTCCTTCCTCTTTATCTCCCTGATAAAGACTCCCATCCCCAAAGCTGCTAGATGGAATGCCCTGACTGAAGGAAGCCTGCAGGGAATCCTGCATTGGGCCAGAAAGTGCTGCAGAATCTATTTTGTGTTTGTGGGCAGGAATATTAGAGAAACTTTTAACGGAAAATAGAATATCCCTGCTGGCAGAATACAATTGTGCTTGTTGTTACACCCGTCATTCATGAGGGATATCTTTGCTTTGTTCTGGGTCATTTACCTCAAGTTGGAAAGATGCAAAATGAATTACCCCAGAAAACAGGAGTGGGTGGGGTATGATTTGTAGGAGTATTTTTTAAGATATGATATTGGTATGCAACCGTAATAACCAATACATTGGAAAGTTAATTCAGCAGGAGTAATTCTGAGAAGTAATGTCACTTATTTGTCACTTAAGGAGGGCTGCATAGCCAAGTGATTTCTTTATGCATTTTAAAGTGTTTTTAAACCCTTGGGTAGCTAGAGTCAATTTTTAAACATGTTTCCTCATTAATTTTCAATTTGTAAATGTACATTGTACAGGAGTGTTTTAATCATTTGGGGAGGCTGCTTCACAGATGACTCTTGTGTGACCTAAAATTTCAGTGATTATAATGAATCAGAATGGATGATGGTAAGCTTGCTTGGATATTTGCTGATTGTCAACAGTTTTACAGTTTTGCCACTGTTCTTAAGGATTTCGTGCGTCTTAAAAATGAAAGGAAGACAATTGTAATGTTGCCATCAGGGCCAGCAGTAGTCTAATGAAATAATTTTGGTCAGCTCCTTGCTATTCTGCAGGAATACCCACAAGGGGAGACACACCAGCAGACCACGTTGAATTGAATATAGACATAAAACATTGTCATCAGCTCTCCACACCAACACGTGGCAGGCCATTTCATGCCTCTCTGTTATACTACATGTGAAAGTCCCAGTTAAAATTTGAAAAGGCCTGAAACTAAATGCTGTTTTGAATTATTTATGCCCATGTTCTTCTTCTTTGGCATCAAAAGTCAAGAATTGTCTGGGTAGAAGATTTAGCAGCTGTATGAAACTACACCTATAACTGTTCAAGTCTGAACTTAAGATGCATCCAGAAACCCAGAATTATAATCAGCCAATCCATATATTATGCCTTTCTTGCTTCTCTGTGCTAGAATTATTTGTTTGTCATGCCCCAGGCCTTACCAGGTAATCTGCATTCTATGCAGGCACAGGAAATAATAGGGTCTGGAAAGTTAGACAGAGTTCTCACTATCTCAGTGGCCATGAGCAATTACTTAGCCTTTCTGAATTTTGGTTTTCTCAAGAAGCTATCCCTGCCAAGTAGAGGGTTTGCAGGGGTAAAATAGCACATGTAATCACCCAACAAAGAAAGTACTTCACAAACAGTAGTTCCTTCTTGGAATCTTACCACCGTCTTCCTCTGTAATGCGTGGTTCCTTCCCCCTGCCACCAACTGTGCATGCCTAGGCCCATGCTTTCCTCCACCACACATCCCTGTTTTATTAGATTAACAATTCTCAGGAAGGTCTGGAACTTGCCTTTAGCTGACAGATGCTTGCAACATCAGATTCTTAATGATGTGTAGATCTCAAGGGGACTCCAGGAGAAGAGCCAGGAGTAAAATAAGACCAGAATATTCACTGTCAGGTTGTTAGAAGCATTCCAGTAGGAATCTCGGAACCAAAGTGAGACACATAAAGCCTGTCCTGCAGGGGTTCCAGTGGGAAAGAGTCACTTCCCATTGCCTAGTTTGAGCATGTGTTAATGTGGTAGCTGTGCTGAGCATAACACTTAGCACCAGCCTGCTGGATGCATTCTCAACCAAATTGTGAATCATCAGCATTTGTCTTTTCTGACCAAATAGCACTCCCAACAGTGCTCTCTTGCCTAGCTACAAAATGCCTTGCCAGTACCTCTAGCAAATTTTGCTAGAGAAAAGAAGGGGAACATTTCATGAGCTTGATGGAAGTTGGATAAACGAGTTACTCATCCCAGAAGACTGTTCATTTTAATGAGGACCAAGCAGAGTGAAAAACCAGAGGAAGGAAACATCTGCTGGTGAAGAGCGAATATTTGGACCTCAGAGAAGAGCAGCATTTGAGTAGCTGTGGCTTCTGGACACTGAGGGAGGTGGTCTCCACTGACCTGGCTGGGAGGCTGTCACATGCAACCAGCTATGCTGCTTATACATCGAATGTGGGAGGAGAGACTAGCATTTGAATATTGGAACCCACATCAACCAGAACAATCAGTGAACTCACTCTGCACCCTTGCCCTGTTTCCTTGGCACCCTGGTGCAGAGAAAGTCCACCTCCAGTGGTGATGATGGTGATGATGGCAAATGGTTTGTACTGCCCCTCCCTCTCTCCCTTGCCTGGCAGATGTCGCTCCTGTATCATGGTCTGTTTTCCAGCTGAGTTCGTTCATAGACTCAGGATCCTTCTCAACCCTGATTTTACCATGTGATGACATCTGTTTGTCTTCCCAAGGCTGTGATTTGCAGATCTAAAATGATCTGAGGAAACAGTATTGTCTCCCAGTTTACTGATGAGAAAACTTACTTTCGAGAGGTCATGCTGCTTCACCCGGGTTACCCAGATGTTTAGTTGTAGAAGAACAGCTCGGAATAGAGTCTGACTTTTTCGAATCCTATGCTTTCCTGCCATATCGACATGCTGCTTCCCTGAAATCATACTTTTAATTTTGCTTAGCTTTTCCACATACTTAAGTAAATGTAAACATAAAGTAGTACTCTTCAGGGGATAGCTGTTCAGTTCAGAAATACTTTACTAGAGGACTTGGAGTAGCAAAAGTAAGACTCTCCTGAAATACTTCATCTGCCTTTAGCCTTTTGGGTTTCTGGTCAGTGAAATAAACATACTGGTTTGTTCCATGAACAGGGCATTTCATAAATGGCCTGCCATACTGAAAGTAGTTTCATGGTCAGACTTATTGACCTCCAGAGTCATTTCTTTCATGCAAAACCTCTGGTCTTCAGGTCACCATATTATGACTGGGGCGGGGTGGGGAGGTGGGGGGGTGGTGTCGGGGGTGGAGAGGTAATTGAACTTCCAAAATGTTTGGTGTTCTGAATTCCAGGAAGCAGTCAATTGCAACATGGTATTTTCTGTTTCTCCAAAACCTTCTGTTTAGCATAGAAATGCATGCTCTGGATGTCAAGTTGGGCTATGTGTGGCTCTTCAACCAAATAACCCAATGTAGGAGTATTTGTGGGGAGCTCTTCTGAGAACTGGCTTAGTATTCAAAGCCTGGCCAACCCCCAGGCCTCTCCTGGCTACTGCCCATGGTGATAGCTAAATGCTTTCTTTACTTCCCTCGCCAGAGCTCCAGTTCTCATCAAACTTAAAATCCAGTTCAAGCCATTCTGCCTGTGACTGTCCCCGACCAGTCTAGCCTGTGTTAACTCTTCTTTTCTCTGAATTAATACAGTATTCATTTAGACAAGGGCTACTTCTTATGGTTGGCTGCGTACACTACTCTAGGGGTGCCATTTATGTTGTTGTCATTGTAGATCTTTATAGTTGTCACTACAGTGTTCCTCTGTATGACAGCAAAGTGCCTTGAAGCAGGGGCAGAGAATGAAACCTTGCCATTTGCAATAACATGAATTCACTTAAATGCTAAGTAAAATAAGTCAAACAGAGAAAGACAAGTACCATATGATTCCATTTATATGTGGAGCATACAAAACAAAGAAATAAATGAACAAATGGAACAAAAATAGACTCATAAATGTAGAGAACAAACTGACCATTGCCAGAGAGAAGGGAGTGGGGGAATGGGTGAAATAATTGAAGGGGCTTAGGAGGTGCACACTTCCAGTTATAAAAATAAATCAGTCATAGGATGTAATGTAGAGCATAGTGAATATATATCAATAACATTATATTAATAATAACTTTGTATAGTGACATATAGTAACTAGCTTATGGTGATCATTTCATAATGTATACAAGTATCAAGTCACTATATCATACACTCGAAAGTAATGTAATATTGTAAATCAACTATAAAAAACAATTAAAATATTTAATTAAAATTTAATTATTTTTAATGTAGTAAAAGCATTTAAATTAAAAAAATTAAATGTTAAAAATGTAAGTGAAAGTGTTAGTCACTCAGTCATGTCCACCTCTTTGCAACCCTGTGGACTGTGGCCCTCCAGGCTCCTCCGTCCATGGGATTCTCCAGGCAAGAATACTGGAGTGAGTAGCCATTCCCTTGTCCAGAGAATCTTCCTAACCCACCAACTGAATCCAAGTCTCCTGCTTTGCAGGCTGATTCTTTACCATCTGTGCCACTAGGGAAGCCCTAGTATAAAACACAATACCAAAATGTAAATAAGACACAATACTAAAAAAAACTTGTGGAAGATGGGTTAGGAGAAAATATAGATAACCTTTGGTTTCTTGATGACATTTTAGATACAACATCTAAATAAAGCATGATCAATAAAATAAATAATTGATAAGTTGGACTTAATTAAAAAAAAAACACTTCTGGTCTGCGAGGGATATGATGAAAAGAATAAGACAAGCCACACACTGGAAAAAATATTTGCAAAAAGTACATTCTATAAAGGACTATTATCCTAGTTATACAAAGAATTCTTAAAAGTCAACAATAAGAAAACAAATAAACTAATTTTAAAAACAAGTCAAAAGCCTTAACAGACAACAGAGAAGACACACAAGTGACAATGATATGAAAATATGTTAAACATTGTTTGTTATCAGGGAAATGCAAATGGAAACAACAGTGACGTAATACTACATATGTTTTAGAATAACAAAAATCTAAAACACTGTAACACCAAATACAGGTGAGGACATAGAGCAACAGGAACTCTCATTCACTGATGATGAGAAGGTAGCTTGTCAAGTAGTTTTGGAAGATAGTTTGGCATTTCCTTACCAAACTAAACATACTCTTACTATATGATTCAGCTATCACACTGCTTGATATTTACTCAAAGAAATTGAGTGTAACTGCACAATAACCTGTACATAGATGTTTATAGTATCTTTATTCATAATTTCTCCAAGCTGGAAGCAACCAAGATGTCCTTCCATAGATGAGTGGGTAAATAAGCTATGGTATATCTAGATAATGGAATAATACTCTGTGCTAAAAATAAATGAGCCATCAAGCCACAAAAATACATGGAAGAATCTTAAATGTCTATTATTAAATGAAAGAAGCCAACCCTCATACTGTATGATTTCAAATATATTTCATGCAAAGATGGGTTCAATAAAGGACAGAAATGGTATGGACCTAACAGAAGCAGAAGATATTAAGAAGAGGTGGCAAGAATACACAGAAGAACTGGACAGAAAAGATCTTCAGGACCCAGATAATCACGATGGTGTGAGCACTCACCTAGAGCCAGACATCCTGGAATGTGAAGTCAAGTGGGCCTTAGAAAGCATCACTACGAACAAAGCTAGTAGAGGTGATGGAATTCCAGTTGAGCTATTTCAAATCCTAAAGGATGATGCTGTGAAAGTGCTGCACGCAATATGCCAGCAAATTTGGAAAACTCAGCAGTGGCCACAGGACTGGAAAAGTTCAGTTTTCATTCCAATCCCAAAGAAAGGCAATCCCAAAGTATGTTCAGACTACTGCACAATTGCACTTATCTCACACGCTAGTAAGGTAATGCTCAAAATTCTCCAAGCCAGGCTTCAGCAATACGTGAACTGAGAACTTCCAGATGTTCAAGCTGGTTTTAGAACAGGCAGAGGAATCAGAGTTTAAATTGCCAACATCTGCTGGATCATCGAAAAAGCAAGAGAGTTCCAGAAAAACATATATTTCTGCTTCATTGACTATGCCAAAGCCTTTGACTGTGTGGATCACAAGAAACTGTGGAAAATTCTGAAAGCGATGGGCATACCAGACCATCTGACCTGCCTCTTGAGAAACCTATATGCAGGTCAGGAAGCAACAGTTAGAACTGGACATGGAACAACAGACTGGTTCCAAATAGAAAAAGGAGTACATCAAGGCTGTATATTGTCACCCTGCTTATTTAACTTATATGCAGAGTACATCATTAGAAACACTGGGCTAGATGAAGCACAAGCTGGAATCAAGATTTCCGGGAGAAATATCAATAACCTCAGATATGCAGATGACACCATCCTTATGGCAGAAAGTGAAGAGGAACTAAAAAGCCTCTGATAAAAGTGAAAGAAGAGAGTGAAAAAGTTGTCTTAAAGCTCAACATTCAGAAAACTAAGATCATGGCATCTGATCCCATCACTTCATGGGAAATAAATGGGGAAAGTGGAAACAGTGTCAGACTTTATTTTTTTGGGCTCCAAAATCACTGCAGATGGTAACTGCAGCCATGAAATTAAAAAACACTTACTCCTTGGAAGGAAAGTGATGACCAACCTAGATAGCATATTAGAAAGCAGAGACATTACTTTGCCAACAAAGGTCCGTCTGGTCAAGGCTATGGTTTTTCCAGTGGTCATGTATGGATGTGAGAATTGGACTGTGAAGAAAACTGAGCACCGAAGAATTGATGCTTTTGGACTGTGGTATTGGAGAATACTCTTGAGAGTCCCTTGGACTACAAGGAGACCCAATCAGTCCATCCTAAAGGAGATCAGTCCTGAGTGTTCATTGGAAGGACTGATGCTGAAGCTGAAACTCCAATACTTTGGCCACCTCATGTGACGAGTTGACTCATTTGAAAAGACCCTGATGTTGGGAGGGATTGGGAGCAGGAGAAGAAGGGGATGACAGAGGATGAGATGGCTGGATGGCATCACCGACTCAATGGGCATGTGTTTGAGTAAACTGTGGGAGTTGGTGATGGACAGGGAGGCCTGGCGTGCTGAGATTCATGGGATTGCAAAGAGCCGGACACAACTGAGCAACTGAACTGAACTGAACTGAACTGAAGAGAGAAGGAAAAATATGAAGTCAGTAAAAAGACCAGTGTTTTCCAGGGATTAGGGAAGAGGGAGAAATGAATAATCAGAGACATGGAACATTTAGGGCAGAGCATCATTTGTATGATACTCTAATGGGGGATGCACAGTATTATATATTTTCTGGTATTCATTGAATGTTAAACCCCAGAATGAATCTTAAACTATGGACTTTGGATAGTACTGATATGTCAGTGTCATTCACAGTTACGACAGTTATACCACTCTGGTGGAACATTGTGATAGTCGGGAAATTGGGGAATGGGAGTGGTCAGGAAGTATATAGCACCTCTACTTTCTGCTCAATTTTGCTGTAAATCTAAAACTGCCCTAAAAATTAAGTATATTTTTTAAAAGGTGGAAACATAAGTAAAGGCCATTTCTAGTTGATTTTGTGATCCTTTGAATGATGTACAGTTGTCTCTCTCTGGCAGTTATATTTGTTCAAGTACTCAGAGCCAAATTTCTCTCCTATCCAGCTTCTCCCTGCCATCTCCCTACAGTTTTGCACACCTCATTTTGTTGTCAGATGGTGTGTGGCAACAAATTGTATTAGTCTAAGGAAAACATAATTATGAAAGTAAAAGCAATACAAAATAAGGTCCTTTGCTGAACCAAATATAAACTACATCTGGATCACCTATTGTTTGGGATTTTCTGCCTCAGTGCTCCCCCCATTAGAGAGCTATTTATGAGGTGACTGTGCCTGGGACTGGAGCAGTAGCTTATATGGGAATTTGTAAAGGCTGTCTGGTGAAATGATTAGCCTGATGCCATCTATCAGAGAGACAGGCCTGTGCAGCTGTCATCCCCCGGGACCAGGTGTGCTTAACACAGATGTTGGAGTCTTTTCAGGCAGATTCCTGGAGCGAAGAATAAACCACATTTTATCCAAGAGGAAAAACATTAAAAGTCAGAGAGAAGTTTTTAAAAACTCAGGAAATACATGGATTTCTTGTGAAAATCTGGAAATTAGCCTTCAGCCTTTGGGATGTAAGTCTGATTTTGTAAAAAAAAATTCTCACATGGGAGTAATTGTAGCCCAGCTTCTAATGACTGACAAAATAATTAATGGCAAGCAAAGATGTTTTTAAATGTTTTAATTACAATAGTATTAACATACATTGGAAAAATAACAACAGAGACTTGCTAAATTATTCTCACTCAATAAACCATCCTTGGGCTTCCCAAGTGGTTCAGTGGTAAAGAATCTGCCTACCAAAGCAGGAGATGCAAGAGATGCAAGAGACAAGAGTTCAACCCCTGGGTTGGGAAGATTCCCTGGAGAAGGGAATGGGAACCCACTCCAGTATTCTTGCCTGGGAAAACCCATGGACGGAGGAGCCTGGTGGGCTGCAGTCCATGGGGTCGCAGAGTCAGACAGGACTTTGTGACTAAATAGCACCGGCAGCAAACCATGCTTGGCGCACATATGAATCTCAATACTTGCTTCTGTAACTTACAGAATCCCCAGGAGTAGGTAGCCCATGGATTAGGAGGCATACATCTGGATCAAGAGTCAACAAACTATAGCTGGAGAACCAAATCTAGCCCTTGGCCTGTTTTGGTGAATTAAGCTTTTATTGGAATGCAGCCACAGTCCTTGTTTACTTATTGTCTATGGCTGCTTTTGCATCCAGTGGAAGAGCTGAGTAGTTGCAACCAAAACCATCTGGCACTCAAGCCAAAAACATTTGCTCTCTGGCTCATTTCAGAAAAAGTGTATCGACCCTTGCTCTAGATTATAGCTTTTTCAAGGACAAGGTTGTATTTTCAGATATTTAAAGCACGGTGTATCATAGCCATTTAAGTAGTATCTGATGAAGAGTAAGAAATACGAAAAATGATATACATAGGATTCTAGTATATGAATTTCAGATACTGTGTCAAATTCTGGAATAACAGTGTTGGAGAATATTTTGTTATTTATACATATCATTCTTTAACCTCTAAGGCCATCCATTTATTCAACCTACTAAAAAGAACTATCCCCCTCCCAGGGAAACTCTCCAAGTGTTTATCACTTTTATTATTTGCTCATGAGATGTTTTTGAGTGCCCCCTTTCTGATGGGCACTGGGCAAGGATCCAGGAGCTTAATAATTTGAACATTCAGAAAATACTCTCCTGTAAATAACCTAAATTGCTCTTCTGTCCCCTAGGTATATATATTATCTTCTCCTTCTCATTTCTAAGAGAAGATGGACAACAACTAGTAACATGTTTTACTTGAAAACTATTTCAGATACACCCTCTTTCATGCAATAGGAAACAGGTTTCTCAATGGAAAACAACATTGATTTCAGTAAATCCAATCCAGAGTTTTTTCTGTATATATTTTAAAAACTGGAGGAAAGTCTTCTTTTATACTCGTTCTCAAGACACAGAAATGTAGCCTCAGCTATATATGTTTCGCAAGATTTTATTTGCGTGAAATCAATTTTCCTTATTTTAAGCTTTTAACACAGGTCTGTTTTCCATTCCTGTGGCCATACTTACCATTTAGCCACCTGTTTGACACCGAAACCTTCTATATTTGGATAGAAAGAAGAAAGGTGAGCAAATACACTGCAGATGTCTCAGTACCATGTCTGTTTAGAGTGGTGCACCTCTGAGGGAAGAGGGTAGGTATTCTCCCAGAAATTCAGAAGTTCCACGAGGACTCACACTGTCCTGAGTTCTTGTTCCCACAGATGCACTTCTGCACAGGTCGCCATTCTTAACCTCCCTTGTCAAAGGATGGCTAAGTTCTCAACCAAACACCACTCCGCTGTAAGCCAGGCTTGGTCGGGTGCTTGAAGATATCCTGCGTAATTTTTGTACCCCATTTCCCATCAAAGACTTCAGTGTGCATCTTCACATCACTAAGACAAGCCTTGCAGAGGAAATGTGGAACTGAGCTTTGTGGAAGCACCCCCATGTGTTTCTGGGTGCTGACCCATTCCTAAGGTTGGCATTATTGGCAGCTGTGTTTACACCTCCGGAAATGGACTTGTTCTTCCAGAGCTGCCTGCAAAAGTAAGGTAATAAACTGCTAATGTAATGAGATCAGTGTTGGAGGTAGTAGTGGGTATCTAGGGGCCAGTGATACTTACACACACGATTTGTCAGATAATGTAGTGTAAGCACTGAAGCCTGACAAAGGCTTCATGCTTTGTGAGCTGCCAGTTTCAATGGTGTTTCTATTTCTATCAAGGCCTTCCTTGCTGTGTGGGTCAGCCCTTGTCAGCCTAAGGATCATTCACTTTAGTCACTCATTCATTCAACAAATGATCAATTGCAGTTTTGCAAGACTTGGTTCCTATGTGATGTGACATAGGAAGTGAATTTAGGGTAATCGGTTGAGAGGGTCGAGTCTACCCATCAAAGAAGACATTCTTTGCCTGACACTTGCAAAAATAGAGATAGACAGTGAGATCCATCTTTTGAAGACTGAACTTTCAATGAATTGAGAATTTGAAAGATTTTTAAGACCGCTGTTTTCATTCCTTAAAGACTATAACAGAAATTATTAAGTTAATTGAACAAGTGAGAGCAAGATGAGAGAGAGCGATTTGTAGAAAGCTTCCTGTCCCAAACACCCTGTGAAGTCACAGGTAGCTTTTCTAGGCCAGTTGACTGGAGGTGAGGGTACCATCTGGAGCCTTGGAAACCAGTGAGTCTAATGGCTCTGCTGAGGGGGTCGAGTAAGCAAAGAAGTATCTACTTCTTCATGTAGATTGTCAGTCTCACTTTCCCAAGAAGTAAGTTGAAGGTGAGATTTCAAATGAGACTTCAGCTCATAACTTCATATGTCATGGAATTCGTATATAACCCCACAATTCATGTGCTATATCACTGCATGTCTGTTTTCTTGTTTCTGACTCTGAAAACAAAAAATGATTGTATTTGCCATTATTTGCCTATATTTATGGACTTCCCATGTGGTACTGGTGGTAAAGAACCTGCCTGCCAGTATAGGAGATGCGAGAGACACAGATTATTCAATCCCTGGATTGGGAAGATCCCCTAGAGGAGGGCACAGCAACCCACTCCAGTATTCTTGCCTGGAGAATCCCATGGACAGAGGAGTCCAGCAGGTTACAGTTCATAGGATTGCAAAGAGTCAGACACAACTGAAGCAACCTGGCAAGCATGCCTATTTTTATAGTGTCTAACACCAGCAGTAACCCTACAGGGTTGCTATTCTTTTTATCTGTTCTCATGTTTTTGAGGAAAGGTGATATACAGCAAGGTTGTTACCCAGCTCATAAATGGAAAAGCAGGATACACACAGAAGTTAAGAGCCCAAACTTTTAACCCAATAAGACAGGTTCCTTTCCCTGTCTCTTAACAGTTACATATTATATAAGAGTTGTTTTTTTATTGTTCCTTATTTTAAAATATGTTATTTCAAAATTGATATTCTTTTACTGATGAAATCCTAAATTTAGGAATTTCCTTTCACCACTATTTTGAAATTGTATTATCTCATTCAAAATAAATTGAGAAAAGTCATGTGTCAGAGAAGAAACTTTCTAGGACAACTCATTATTGAAATGGAGGAAATCTAGGCTTCCTGAGATAGTTTGTCTTGAAAGAAAACTTTCCTTTTAAGTAACTCTTTCCAAACTCTGCCTTTGCAAATAGCAGAAATTAGAAAATATATGAATTAGCCTTGTATTTATGCTTCCTTAACTTGCATAAAGACATGATTTGTTTAGTTTATTAAGGCCTTGATTGCAGGTAGCAGCACACAGGCATTGACTGAAAGTAGGTTCCTTTTGGTAAAATGCAAGCTGTGTGAAATTCACAGAAAATGCAATTACCTTCTAATTTACTCAATGCCACTGGCTTTAATTAAAGTAGATCATATTTCAGTGAAGCAAATTCATGGTCCTCTTTAACAAAGTAGGCAACACAAGAAGGAGATCTATTATTTTTCCTTTGTGTATTAAATATCAACCCACAGCATGGTTAATCTTTTTGTGTGTGTTTGTGTGTGTGTATGTGTATGTGTGTGCATGCACACACACATGTTTTCAGCCATGTCTAACTCTCTGTGATCCCATGGACTCTAGCCCACCAGGCGCATCTGTCCATGGAATTTTCTAGGCAAGAATACGGGAGTGGGTTGCCATTTCCTTCTCCAGGGGATCTTCCTGATTAGGGATCAAACTTGAGTGTCTTGCATCTCCTGTGTTGGCATGTGGATTCTTTACCACTGGGCCACCTGAGATGCCCATGGTTAATCTTCAGCTGCTCCTTACAGGAATATCAGGGCAAAGATAAACATCTCCAGCAGAGACCCATAGGATCCCTGCCAAGATAGCTTGTCTACATGACAGTCTCAGCAGAGCTTGATTCAAGGTCCCAGCTTGAGGACATCTCTGTTCTATGTCTTTATCTCCAATTAGTGACCACCTACCATCTCACCTACCTCTCCACCTAATGCTGTCAGTTTCTTAGAGTTTGTCAGAGGTAAAGACTGAGTTACATCTAGACACAATATAATCATAGAGTGCCTTCATTTTTATCAGATCAGGTGTCTTACGTGGCAGGTAAGATGAAATCTGAAAGTGGGTAGGTTCAGGTTTGTTTAGTGCTGTTGTTGAATCCTCAAAAGTTTTTCCAACCTTAGTTCATAAGCTTGATCCTTAGGTTTGATTCCTCATGGAGGCAAAAGGTTAATGATATTGCAGGCATCTTATAAAGCCCAACAATATTTGACAAAAAGGAGTGTCCCCTTATGCATCTAACTAGGAGGACATCCTTTACTAGAATCTCTGGCTATCTCCCCCTGACATATCCCATCAGCCCTGATGGGGTCACTTGCCTAAGACATGGCAGGAACCATGCAGAGGGGTGGGGTGGGAAAGAGATATAGTGGCAGTTTCTTCCATCACAGAAGCCATCTAGGGCAGAAGATGAAGTGGTTAGAGAATGGTTATTGGATAAGCCAACACCCTTGTCTGTCATACCGCTCAGGATTCATCATTTGCTTACATATGTTTATATACATGTGAAACTGTTTGGCAAATTAACCTACAGGCCAAGGCCACAGATCTAATTAGCGTTAGAAATGTTTCTATCAGCTAACATACATAAATAAGGGCACAGAAAGTTCATGCAGCAAAACTATATTTGCTTCTATCAAGGGCTCCTTATGTTTTTATATTTTCTAATACTCAATGTGAAATAATTCAAAATAATGTTTAAAAAAATTGGAGACAGTTAGTCATCTGTGATGAAATTTTTGTATGCTGTGAGGGGAGAAGGGATTAAAATTTCCGTCATGGGGTTACTGTGATGACAGTTCTTAATGATCTCTCCAGTGGACCATGTAAGACAGTGAATTTCAAGTGCAACAATTTATGCTAAACAAGGTTAAAATGTGGCAAAGAACGACTATGTTGTAATGTGCTATAAGAAAATGAAAAGCCTCTGGTACTCTCTAAAGCAGTAGCCTTTGGTTTTGACTGAAGTGCCCATTACCCGCCAAAGGTTTATTCAGTCACTGTGCTGATAAGACAAGGGGTAATTGCTCGGAGGCCCTGCATTGCTGAGAAGGGCCAATTTTAATTTCAGTCTCTTTCTGGAACCAGACCAGAGTTCCCTGGTGCTTTTTTAATAGTCATTTTAATTTGTCTGATAGTTTTTACTTCCTTTCACAACTCAATTGACTGATTACAGTCAATAGTCTTTCAAGCTATTAAGAGTAATAGCTTCATTTAAGTTTGCTTTGCTAAACATTTGTAAATAATTTTCAGTGTAAGTTCTGGGAGTATGAGGAGGCAAGTCCACTGTTGAATTTCTGTTGTGAGAAATAAAATATCACTTCTGGAGAGTGATAATCAGGTTTTTCTGACATACCATGCAAAACTCCTTTGGGATACCCTTTGGCCTAACAAGGATGTAGAGAAACAGAAACAGAAGGAACCTTAGCTCTCACTGGCTTCTGTTCCCGTTAGAATAGATGAAATTGAGATTCATGGAGGACTGTAGCTTTGTTCCAAGATTAAGAGTTACATGGGGATTAGGCAGAGTGTGTTTTCACCAGTTCTTTCTAATTACCTCCCAAATCTGGAACAAGGCTATGGATATGGCAGTCACTCAATAAGTATTTGCTGTTGGGATGAATGGGTTATTTAAAGGTGTGTGTGTGTGTTAAGTCACTTATCTTGTCTGATTCTTTGTGATGCTATAGACTGTAGTCTGTCAGGCTCCTCTGTCCATGGGATTTTCCAGGCAAGAATACTGGAGTGGGTTGCCATGCCTTTCTCCGGGGGATCTTCCTGACCCAGAAATCAAACCCACATCTCTTACGTCTCCAGCATTGGCAGGTGGGTTCTTTACTACTAGCACCACCTGGGAAACTCTTATTTAAATGTATTTGCATTTATTTTCTTGTCTTTGGCTGTTAAGAAGTTAAGACAGAAATTTAGGGGTCATATTGGTCTTGAATTATGATGACAATTAGAAAAACATAACTTCCCACAAATGACCCTGTATTTCAGGCTTCAGTTTTCATTATTCTGAGGTGCTATTAAGGGTATATACCTAGACTTATCTGGTTAATCAGGTTATTTGTAGTTGACTGATGAAACGGTTGGTTCAGAAGAGGAACCATTGACATTTGGTTTAATTGCCTTGGAACAGGTATGTCCCAAGTGCCTCCATGATGGGCATCTTGGATAAAGCTAATAAATAAATTGAGTATGCAGTACAAACCAAATGCCAGCTCTAGATATTTTTCCACATGGTCCAACGTGGCTAATGAAGGCATCTACTCTCTGGGGCATGTGGAGATCCAAAAGGTATGCCTGGGGTTTACAGAAAATGCTGACGGAAATCATTCACAGCTCTGATTTAGTTTAAATGTTCAATCTGGTTTAAGAGCTACTCTAAGGCAGTACTTATCTCTTAAAAGAAAACAGCAGACTCTCTAAAGGCAAACTTTGTACCACAGGTCAAAAGACTTAGATTAGAATTTCAGTTGTACCAAGTTGTGTGACCTTGAACAAGTCACATGCCTTCTCTGCCTCAGTTTGTTAATAATGGGAATACTCAGCATTGTTAGTTTTACCCTCTTCACGTGGTTTTTGAGGAGTGAGATAACACGGGTGGCATTTCTGAGAACAATATAGTACTGTGTAAGTCTAAGGAATTATTTATTAGCATATAACAGAACCCCGTGGGCTTCCCCAGTGACTCAGCGGTAAAGAATCCACTTACAATGCAGGAGGAGTAGGAGGTGCAGGTTTGATCCCTGGGTCAGGAAGATCCCCTGGAGTAGGGCATGGAAACCCACTCCAATAGTCTTTCTGGAAAAATTTCATGAACAGAGAAGTCTGGTGGGCTACAGTCCATAGGGTTGCAAAGAGTCGAAGGGTCTGAAGCCACTGAGCACAGCATGGCACAGGAGAACCACATAAGAAAAAACAACAAACAAAAAAGCCTGATTATACTGGAAGGCAGTTTTCCATAGTAAGACTTTTAGAAACATAGGAAGTGTTGAAAGGGACCTATAACGGTTCCCTCACTTTCAACTGATGTCTGCTGGAGTTTATTTATTCTCCCAGGATCCCGTGGGCAATGGCAAAACTAAAAATTGGAGCCTCCATCTTTTTATGACAAGTTCTTTCTTGATATCCAGGTTGCATTTATCAGAGAGAACTTATAGGGAAGGTGAGTGGGGTAATTATAAAATGAAAATCAAACTGTGATAAACCAACCTGTAGAAATTTGCAGAGTAGCTTATATCTGGTTAACTTGTTAAATCCACTTGGAAATAATACATTTTTCCCTTCCCTCAAGTTTCTTTTAATCCTTGAGGAAGATCAGACACTGATAGTGATAGCAATAACAAAGCCCAAGCTTCATGCTAAATAAGTACCAAGGGATGGCAAGGCAGGATCACGTGACAGGGTCAGTGCTAGAGCAGGGTCGCTCAGTACTCTAGGATGAGCTGTAACTTGTAGGTGAATGGCTTAATCCTCTAGTAATATCCAGGGCAGTTGATAAATTCATACACTACCAAAGCTTTTTATAAGAAATTCAGTGAGTCTGTGTTGATGCTGAGAATCAATCAATCCATTTCTCTCTCCTGTATCCTTATCTCTCTCTTTCCACAAAGTTTCTAAGTAATTTCTACTTGATGGCATATTTAGGAAATACTTATTTAATGTCCAAATGGGCATATTTTTTCCCCCTGAAAATTGAAGGGTTAAGCAGCCCTTTTCAATCTGTTTTCAGAGTTGACTTGTTTTACGTATTGCTTTTCACAGATTCTTTCCCTTGTGGGAAGTGGCCCAGAGTTTTACTCTCCTTGTTTGGTGGAGGGTAGGGGATACAGCCAGCAGTAAATAATTGTCTGCTCTATGAATGAGTGAATTATGAATAGATAATTATGTGAAGGTGGTTAGTTAGTTATATGAATAGTATAGGCATAGATACAAATATCTGTGCAAAAATATGTGTATGTGTGCGTAGTGTAGAGACTATCTAGTCCATGCCTGGTGGATGGCTTGTAATGCTTATGATGTCATTAAAGAGTGAAGACTCACAGGCTAGGAGTGGTTGGGAGATGCACAGAGAACATTACTGTTGGCTTCCTGAACAGGCTCTGGAGTCAGTTTATTAGCCATTGATCATTTCCACCATCCAGGAAGGCAAAGCTCTGTAATGTGCTTATGGAAACCAAACCAAAACTGTGAATGTGTGTGTGCGCTGTCTTGTCTGACTGTTTGTGACCCCATGGACTATAGCCCACCAGGTTCCTCTGTCCATGGGATTTCCCAGGCAAGAATACTAGAATGGGTTGTCATTTCCTACTCCACAGGATCTTCCCAACCTAGGTATCGAACCTGTGTCTCTTGTGTCCCCTTCATTGTCAGGCGGATTCTTTACCACCAGCACCACCTGGGAAGACCAAACCAAAGCTAATCACCTTCAAATGGAACAGTCTCAATTCTGCCATCTCTGAGTGTGGTTTGCTGTGTGTCCCACCACCACTGCCTTCTGGCGACAATGTCAACTCACTTTCATCAAGTTTCCAGTCAGCCCTCAATTGTGGGGGGCGGGGGGAAACAGGGAGAGCCTTCCTGCCTTCTGCTTAATTAATGGCTATGATTTCCTTTAACCGCTGTAGGGATGTGCTATTGGACTTCAGGTCATCCAGCTCCCAGGCATGGCTTTCTTTTCTTGCTGTTTTCTGTGGAATATGGAGGAAATGAATTATCCCTGTAACCTTCCTGCCAGAAAACAGTGCAATGAACAGGCACGTGCTAAAAAGAATGGAGAAAGATGTGTGGTTCAGAGGTGACGAGTTGGGCTACAGAAGTTGTGAAAGGGAAAGGTGGACCCTTTCCATGGACCCATCAGGAACTTTCCTTGAAAGAGGAGGGATATCATTTGAATTGTTGGAGGTATAGGGAGGAATACTCCAGGTCAAAGAAGGATTTGAAAGAAAGAGACATCAAGGAGACAGGATATTCAATAGGAGTTTTCTGGAAATTGGGCTGAGAAGAGTTGAACTAAATCAGTACCTCTGAATGTCTGAAGAATGTGTTGGTGGACAATGGTTCGTCAAATCTGATATTCTGTTCTGTATCCATGGGCCTTGCCCTGCCTTCCTTCCTATTTTTATGACAAAAGTACTCATTACTAGATCTTGCACAGAGCTTTGAAGCCTGATAGTAAAGCAGGTACTTGTGAAATAACCACCCAGGGAAGGAAAAATAGGATTTCACAAGGACGTTACTAAACTCCTCTCTTTAGACATTTACACAGGTCCCACACTAATAGGGGATTTGTTGTGGTGGCTGGCTTGTCCATTATGCCAGTTGAATAAAGAAATCATTGGAAGAGCAAACAGATGGGTACAGAATCTTAATAGGCCGGTCAGCTGAATTCCATGCTCGGAGCAGGCCAAAGTGGGACCCAAGTTGGCCACTCTCACTGACAGTTGGGCTCTGACAAAGGACCCAGCCCAAACCAGCTCTGATCCTTCTTCACATGCCGAAATTGGTGGTTTCAGGATAGGCTGGAAGATGAATTAGAGGGCAAAGAAACAGACTCAGTGCTTTTTCACAAGCTCCCCAGTTCTCCGCCTCTCGCTTCCTTCAAGATATTTTAGGTTTTTGTTTAGAACCAGTCACACGGTAGGAGAGGCCTTGCCTTTGGCAGGAAACATGTCACTGAGAGAAGTCTTGGTGGAATACCCTGTTCCTTTTGAGCCTTATGCCCCAGGTCTATGTCCAGATTCTGTCTCCACATTTCCCAGTCTCTGCCTTCCATTTCTGACTAAAATCATCCATATCATCCAGCCCTAAGTGCCTAAGGACTGTAGTAGGTATCCGTATACTTTGTCTCATTGAATCATCATGACAATCTAGGATGTTCTTGTCCTCACTTTACCATTCAGACATTGGATTGCTGAGGTCTTAAGCAAACTTCACAAGTTCATATGTGAAGAAAAAGAAGTGAAAGTCAAGAAAGAAAGATTGAGGTCTGTACCCAAAGGTGACCCAAGTATGACTTTATATTCTTTTTTTTTTCTTCATTTATTTTTATTAGTTGGAGGCTAATTACTTTACATCATTACAGTAGTTTTTGTCATACATTGAAATGAATTAGCCATGGATTTAAATGTATTCCCCATCCCGGTCCCCCCTCCCACCTCCCTCTCCACCCGATCCCTCAAGGATTCTTTAATATCTGCAAATCAATCAATGTAATACACCACATTAACAAATTGAAAGATAAAAACCATATGATTATCTCAATAGATGCAGAAAAAGCCTTTGACAAAATTCAACATCCATTTATGATTAAAACTCTCCAGAAAGCAGGAATAGAAGGAACATACCTCAACATAATAAAAGCTATATATGACAAACCCACAGCAAGCATCACCCTCAATGGTGAAAAATTGAAAGCATTTCCCCTGAAATCAGGAACAAGACAAGGGTGCCCACTCTCACCACTACTATTCAACATAGTTTTGGAAGTTTTGGCCACGGCAATCAGGGCAGTCAGGATGGCTGACTTTATATTCTTTATAACATATAGCATCTTCCCTTTATTTTCATTGCATCATGTACTAAATATTTTCCCTTACATAGTAGAAAGAATGAGGTTTTCTAAAGACATATTTTCTTCTCACCCAAAGTTCTTGAGAACCAGATTCTACTGAATTTGGGAGACCTGGTAAAACTGAATATTCAAGTTAGATACTTAAATGTATAGAGCTCCTATGTATTATTTGTCCCCAGGATTGACTTGTAATATTTATTCCTTCTGAATAAGTACACAATTGTCAAAAGTCCTCATATACTCCATCAAGCTTTGAACATCAGCAAGAGAGGATTGAAGCATGCCAAGGTCAATTGTAGTTTTGTAGGGGGAGTTGAGCAAGAGAATGATTAAACTTGAAATACAAATGGAAAGGTTGAGAGGAGCAGTGGTCAGCAAGGCTAAGGTGAAAATTAGCACGATCTGCTCAAGGGACAATCAGTGCTGATTTGCAAACTCCGAAGAGAACACCAGTACTAATTCGCACATTTAACAAAATGTTTTTGGAAAGAACACCAGTGAACCAGTTTGGATGAGGACCTGCATCTAGGTCTTGTCTGTAATGACTGAAGTCAAGCAAATCTGGGGCATCAATATTTTATAATTTTAGATCTATCGTCATTTGTCTCAGATAACATTCTACAATAGAGGCAGCTGAATTGTCTACAGGGAAGTGAGCTGCCCTGTGCTGTTCATGGTAACAAAACTGAGCTAAGTGCTAGGCTCCAGCTTTCAATCCACTGCCAGCTCCACCTGGAATCTGAGCAACACTGATGATGTCTGTGGCCCAGGGACCCATAAAGGTGACAGGTGACTAGTACTATCCCTGATGCAAACATTAAAATGAGCCTGTGGACAGATAAGGGTAGACTGCTTTTACCAGATCATTTCACAGCCTCCAGGAAAGGGGGCTGACCATTCAGTTCTGCTGCAGAAGAGGCAGCTCCAAGGCACAGATGCAGCCTCTGTCATCATATGCACAGAACAGGTGTCACTATCTAGACATTTCAGTTTCCTCTACTAGTCTGGGATAGCGCAAGAATGCTTCTAATTAGAGCACTTCTGGAAGTTGGCTTTAATCAATTTGAAAGTTGACATGTGAAATGAAATCCATTTGACATTTCTGCTCTGTTGCTTGGTGCTGAAGTTGAAAATATCTATCTGATATTCTTCATACACATTCTTGTGCATCACCATCTCTGAGCTCTACAACCTGCCACACAGGCAACCTTTTTGAATGACAAAGTGAAATTCACACATAGACTCGTAATACCCCACGTGATAGAAATACCAGAAGGGTGAAGGTCATCGCACACCTGCAGAATGGGAATACCAAAGCAATAATGACTGGAGGGTGCTTGGTTCCATAACTTGTTCACAACAAACCATCTAGACATATTTAGCATCCTCTTCTCTTGCCTCATACAGAGATTTTCTCCTATTCCCATTTAGACTTTCGCTGTGTCTAGAGTTGTGCTAATTCTGCAACTCCCTCTTTGTGCACATTACCTTCTGTGTTTTTTCTCTTTGTTGTGTTTTTTCCTTTTTCTTCCCTTCCCTTCTTCCTGTCTCCCTCCTCTCCTGCCCTCCTTCTTTGCTCTCTCTTTTTCTTTCTTTCTATTTCCCCTGTCTCTCTCCCCTCTGTCCCCCTCTCTCGCCTCTTCTTTCCTTCCTTTCTTTCTGGAAACATGTAATCTAATTTACATGAGGCAAGGTATTATAAAACTTACAAAATCCTAAATGTAAATTATGGTATCTGATCAATAGTTAGATGAGTTCAGCATTTCATGAATGTTTGATTGAGTAGGTGGTTATATGGACAGAGGTTTTACATGGACAGTCTTTTATGGTTTTATGATTCTATGGACAGTCTTTTTTAAAGCATTATTATTGCCTGACCCTCTCTTCACCCGGATGATCCTCCCATGTTCTGTGCTTAGTCACTCAGTCATGTCCGATTCTTTGTGACCCCGTGGACTGTAGCCTGCCAGGCTCCTCTGTCAAGATCACCCCATATGTGTGCATAAAGCAAAAGTTGAAGGAGAATGTCCACAGTGAGATCCCCTCCCCTTCTTCCTCTTGCCCATCTTTTCACTTCTCTTGGTTCTAATCTTTTTACCTTCTACTCTAACATTGTCCTCTCTCTCCTTCTTTACTTCTTAGGTTCTCTGTCCCCCGCCCCCTTTTTCTTTCTTCCCTTCCTCAGGCTTCCACCCTCCCACCATCTGGCCCTGTCATTCCCCACGTTTAAGGTCTGGCCTTCATGCCTACCATTTGCCTCAGTGCTTGAATAAATCGGGGCACTCATTCTGCCCAAGGTCTGTTTTTTGTCTTATAGTCCAGCAGTCACATCTAACTGTGGTAAGAGAGACCTGGAAAAAGAGGACAGGCTGTCTGAAGAAGCCACACAAGCTTAAAAAAGCCACAACAGGAGGAGGAGGTATAGGAATGGGATCCCTGATCTGTGTTTCCTCAGCTCTTCTTTAAATACAACTCCCAGTCACAAGTGTGAGCTGTTGCTGTGATTCATCAGCGTTGTTTTCCGTGGCCTCTTCTCACAAAAGCCAGGAAACATTCTTGTAGAAAGCTGATGAGGATTATTTCCCATACCTTTACAGGCTGACCTTGCAAGGTAGCTGGGTAAACGTGTTCTCATTGCAATTTTGGGAACCCTGGATGGCATCACCAACTCGATGGACATGAGTTTGAGTAAACTCCGGGAATTGGTGATGAACAGGGAAGCCTAGGGTGCTGCAATTCATGGGGTCGCAAAGAGTCGGATACGACTGAGCAACTGAACTGAACTGAACTGGACAGGGGTACCTGTTCCAAAATTCAACTTTTTAGTCCTTTTGCCATTACCTTTGCACTTTAGATCACAAATATCTTTTTTGGTCTCTACAGGAAGCTGCAAATAACAGATTACTAAATACTAGTTGCATATATGCTTGTAATTAGTCAAACATCTTAGCTCACTATCCATAGAGAGGAGAACTCAAACTATGCTTTTTAGAGCAGGAAAAGATACTCTCAGGAATAGATATGAAAGCCAAACATGAAAGCGGCTAAAACTGTGACTTTACTATTAATAGTTTTAAAATGATTAGCCCTACCCTCCAGCCAGCATATTAGATACAAATTGGATGGTCAGGCATACACCCCAAAGCTAGGTTATAGCCAAGTATATATACATGAATAAAGCTTCCCTGGTAACTAAGTGGTTAAGAATTTGCCTGCCAATGCAGGAAACCTGGGTTCTGTCCCTGAGCCGGGAAGATCCCCTAGAGAAGGAAAGGGCAACCCACTCCAGTATTCTTGCCTGACAAATCTCATGGACAGAGGAGCCTGTCAAGGTTCAGTCCATGGGATCGAAAATAGTCGGACATGACTTTGCGACTAAACAACAACAGCAGCAATCAATATACATGAATATTTATTTGGAAGAGGTTCAACACAGGGCATTTAAATATTGGACTGTGTCATCCATTCTCTTCTTCTTGGCCTCAAAGAACAAGAATAGACAATATGGTAGAGGTCCATGACTGCAAATTAGTAGTTGAGATAGTTCTCTCACTGGGGTGATTTTAAAAGGAAGTTGGATTTGAGGGAGAGAGAGTCCAGACATCCATGCCAAACGTGTTGTTTTGATCATTTACCAAAATGCTGCACTCTAGAACTCGGGGCTATCAATTACTGTGGGACCTGCAGGGATCATTAGCCTAAGAGAGAGATTTTTATTGAGAGTAGGGGAGCAGCTATTCTTGGCTTAGTATGGTCGATAAGGGAGAGTACTCATTGGTAAAGAAAAAAAAAAATCTCTAAATTCATTGATTTCATAAAATGTCAATTATATTCAGTGATACATTTTGCAGCCCTTTCGAATCAGGCAACTGTCAGCTCTCTGCTCAGTGGTTTTGATATACTGATGAAAGTAGCCAGATTCTACTCAGGGGCAGTGATCAAGAAGATAGGTTTTGGAAGGAAGGAAAAAAAAAATTAGGAAGCTACAGGAAAAAAAAAAAAATTAAACCTCAGGTTATCAGACGTTATGGCTGGGTTTGGAATGTGTTTGATGATGCAAAGGCCAGAGCCAGTTAGGCTGTGAAAACAGAAGCTGCACTTTAGTAACAAAATCGAATATAATTGCTGTTGCTGCTGCGGTTGCTAAGTCGCGTCAGTCGTGTCCGACTCTGTGCGACCCCACAGATGGCAGCCCAGCAGGCTCCCCCGTCCCTGGGATTCTCCAGGCAAGAACACTGGAGTGGGTCGCCATTGCCTTCTCCAAATTTAATAGCAGTTGCCTCAAATGGGCGTCTACTCATTTGAGTAGCTGGTGTGAATTCTTGGCTTGGTATACTGAAAGGCACTCAGTTCTGGGAGCCAGCTCAGCTGAGGTCTGAAGGAGGATTCACACCGCTGGCCTCTAAACTCAGTCCAGTCCCTCCCCTCTCTGCACAGCCTCTCAGTGAATAAAACTGAGATGTCTGTCCCTTTGCCACACACAGGTGTTTGAAAACAATGGAAATTAAGAGATGGAGGAATAATGGGCCGAATTTAAAGTTCTATGCATAGTTTGTATAGCTTGTAGCCAGTTCTTTGCATCAGAAATGTTATATAAAATAATGCTAATAAACCCACAAAGATCAGAGGTCCAAGGGCCAAGGGCAGTCTGTGAAGCACAATGGTTTCCTGTCTATATTTTCTTTTTCTCTAAGCTCAGGCAGTCCTGAGGCTATGTTTTTTTGGTATTTTATCTGCTCTGTCTATATGGTTTCAGAAGTGATTCCCTAAAGCTATTGATCCATAACTAGATCAGTCTTGAACACGGGGACCAGGCTTAAGAGTCATCACCCAGCTATTTTCAAGTGGAAAAGGGGAATATCTCAAAGCCCATTCCTGTGCTACTCACCCCTGAGAAATTTATTTTCTCCTAGTAATTATCTATAAATGGAAATAAATGTTCTAATCTCTTTCTTAATGCACTCTTTGAATGGGGATATTTAGGAAAATTGAAAGCAAAATTGAACAACATTATGTGACCTAAACCCTCCAAAAAAGTGTGAAGCTTCTTGTAGCTGCTGTCAGTTCATGTCAGTATGTGATCCTGAGATAGAATCAAATGTGCAAGAAGTTTTGGGGGACACACTTGTAAATGGTAAGCAGGGTGAGCCTCAGACTGTGATGTTAATCCAGCATCTGCAGATGGACAGAAAGAATAAAGGAGGATTATGTAGGAAAAGCCTTGAATTTCAGTGCAACTCTGAGAAAATTTCAGTCAGGCTGATGTGGTCCCTGAACAAAGTCCATTAGAGGGGTCCTGGGCAGGAACGATCTGAATTTGGCAACTATACCATGTTCTGTGGCATCTGTTTATATACCATTGTGGCGTTAAACAGTTAACTGCTAGAAGCTGTCAATCAGTTCTTCATCTTATGGCAGGTTCTGTTAAATGGAAAGCTTAGTTGGGCACCTTAATGGTTCCCACAGACATTACTAACATCCTGACCCTTTATCCATGGGCCTGATGTTGTCACCTCTATGTGTGTCTAGTTTCAAGAGCCCTTACAATGTGTCTGAGTTCCCTGCTACTGGTTCATTTACCTAGTCAACCCAGCATTCACCAAATACTCTAGAGACCATTCATCACTGCTCTTGGATTTTTGCTACATACCAGGCTCATGGCTCAGATGGTAAAGAATCTGCCTTCAATGCAGGAGACCCAAGTTTGATCCCTGGGTCAGGAAGACTCCTGGAGAAGGGAATGGATACTCACTGCAATGTTCTTGCCTGGAGAATTAATTCCATGGACAGAGGAGTGTGGTAGACTGCAGTCCATGTGGTCGTAAAGAGTCAGATATGGCTGAGCAGCTGACACTTTCACTTTTTTCTTCATGCTAACTGACACATAGGTAATATCAGCTTATCTTTACCACCACTTCTGATGGAGCAACAGTGGGAATCTCTGTTTTGCAGGTGAAACTCACAGGATCAATAACTTGTTCAAAGTTGCATAGTTGTAAGTGGTGGAGAGTCCATCTGCACCCCAGTTAGCCTGGTCACTTGGCTCCTCTCTTGCAGCTCCATGCATTCAGTGTACATCTTCTGAGGGCGCTATAACCTGGGGGCTCTGCTAGGTGCTGGGGATATTGCCATTATCAGGTGGACCATTGATCTCAAGGAACTTATCCTGGAGTCAGAACTGAGATCTAAACCAAAAATTATGATAACGGTTCAATGTGAGAAGTGCCCAGAGCACTGAGATAAACTGGAGCTCAGTCTTGAAGGATGATCATGATCATTAATCTGATCACAGGGAAGAGAGAAATCTACATAGACCAAAGCACATTTGCCGAGTTGTTCAGATTTTCAGTGCCCTCGTCAAGCTCTGCTATTTTAAGATAAGACCTGGTTGCTTGGAAAGCTTATGTTTGCTAAAACAGATATTTAAAACCATTGTGTTGCAGGGAGATCAGTTACAGGGTATAGTTTAAAAATTATTACAAATAAAGTCCTGGAATTTCTGAAGGCTTTACTCTTCCTGTAAACTGGAACATATTCAAGGTGATTTCCTTTATGGAGTAGTCTGACATATATTCCAACTTTTTCATGAATGGGAGAAAAGGGATAGGGTTATACTAAAAGTCTGGGAGTCGTAGTGAGGGGTGTCTCTTGCTCTTCTACTTAAATATCATCTGCTATGTGTGTATCGGTGGAGGAAAATGGTCGAAAATCACTTTAGTGAAGACTTAAAAATCATGCGTATACAAAACAAGCATGTAAAAGTAAAAAAAAAAAAAGATTAAAAGAGAGGGAACAGAGTCAACCCGTGATGGTGGTCATCACAGAATGAATGAGAAACAGGAGACTGGGACCTAGAATGGGAATGGAGAGGACTTGAATTCTAAAAAAAATATATTAAGAAACAGTGATTTGAATTTGGGATCTATGTTTATTATATTATTTCTTATATTCTTGGATATTTTCAAAATTTTCCAATATAAAATTACTTTTTAAGTCATTAATTGAAAAAGACAAAGAATGCATGAAGCCCGTGTGAAGAGGGGATAGAAATGAGGTTAATGAAACTGGGCCAACTCTGGGAAAATGGACCAATTCAACTAGTGATTAAAAAAATAATAATGAATCTATCCATGAGGGAACATTTCATAGACCACAAAAAAGAGGGCAGTTAAAAACTGATGAACTCTTCTAAAGGTATATCATTTAATTTGTTTTATACCAGTGTCAGTTCCCAGTCTTGATGATTCTCTGTGATCATGTAAGATGTTCTCTTTGTGGGGAATTCTGTGAGAGTACATGGAAGCTTACTGTACTATTTTTTTTCAACTTCTTGTAGGTTTGATATTATTTCAGAATAAAAAGTTTAAAATGGTAATGATGGGATAAAATGCTATGCATTTACAAGATGTTCACATTCTCATGGAGGATTTTTATCATGGCTGTATCTTTACTAAAGTGGAGAGCTCTCTAATAGTGACAAGCCAGGCATGAATAGAGTCTTCCAAGACAGCTAACATCTTATAGCGTGGCTTTTACCCACCCATTTCTAATTCCAGACCCCATAGTTCTTTTAGTTATTAAAGCACTAATACATACATTCTCTCACTTGTTCTTGAACATCCTTAAATCTTCATGAGTAGTTCTTTCAACAGGTGTCTTGTATGATTCATAAAAAAAATATATTGTGCAATTTAGTTTTCTGATTGACTGACGTGCCTGCTATTGTGATATTTGTGGAGGAGAAGCAGGCTCAGCAGTTTCTGTTAACTGGAACAAGTTGGAGGAAAGGAGTACACAGTTTGCTGCAGAAGGCTTTATGCTGCCAGCCTTACATGAAAACCAAGGGTTGTCCCTGGATATAGACGAAAGTAGAGATCTCTCATAAACAGAACTTTGAAGAGATAGAGCCAAAACCGGCCCCACCTATTCCAAGGCTCCTCTCATGGGTCTTTCCCTCCATATTCACCCCAGTTACAGCATACAGGGTACCTAGTGACAGAGATAAATGATTCCTTAATACTTATTTATGTTATACTAACCAAGAACAAAGTCTGAAAGCAATATAACTCCGTCTCAAAATAGGCATTGTTAAGATCTTTTCACTGTTGCTACCTTATCATGAATTAATTCCTTAAATCTATTTTAAGTAACAAACAACCCCTGACAGTACCAGATACCCAGCAGTTAATTGGAATGGGAGAAAGAAGTTGTGAGTAGAGATCAGAACTTGTATAAATCCAGGCTTTAGTGAGAGAAAAGATAAGATTGGCAGAATGTTGATAGTTATTAAGGTTGTGTGTTGGGTTCATGGGGACCCATTGTTATGTTGTTATGTTTTGTTTATGCGCTTGGCATTTTCTGAGAGAAAAGTTAAAAGAGCGGTGCCCTGTAGACCATGGGTTGCTTTTGAGTGAATCACAAGCTTTTTCTTAAAACTAAAACAAACAAACAAAAAAACAATTTTAAGATCCTGAATACTCATGTAAACCCTTGCATGTTCATTAAAAATAAATAAAAGAAAATAAATAGAAAATTAGCTTTAGGACACAGTAAACTTACTGAATAGGTGGGTGATATTTTAGAAATGTAACCACACAACACCTCCCTTTCCTCAGTTCTAATAATGCTAATAATACCACCTATTAGGCCTGTATCGAGGGTTAAATGAGATAATGCATGCAAAGTACTTGACAATGATTTGACTCGAAGTATTCAATAAGTAATTTCCATTTATTGCTACTATTAGTGTAGAGCTTGTTGGCTGAATTACCTTAGGGTCTCAATAGGAGCTTTGTACATTATCAAGTATTATGCAAACACAGCTTAACTCCACAATCATATTACTGACTCTCATGCTGAACTCTTTTAAAGATGAAAGTAAGGCAAGGCGATTATAGGCTAGAGCAGGATCATGTCTGGGAGAGGCTAGGGTAAGAGGAAGGCCTAAGAGTAAAAAGAAAAGCTGAGTGAGAGTGAAGTCAGGGAGGGAGGAGGCAGGGAAGAGAGATTAGTAGCCAAGTCAGTTGACCTTGCCCCACAATTGTGCTCAGTGCTGACCCTCCTCCAAATCCTTTGCTTGGTGTCATGACTGCCTCTGATAGACGTGAAGCCCACTAATGACCACGCTTTTAAGCCTTCCTAAGGGTTTTGCAGAAATTTCCTTAACTGACTCCAACTCCATCCATTTCCCCCAGAGACCTCACTTCTGAGAGTGGGCAAAGAAGGGAGGGGTTGTTATTCAGATACATAGGACAGCTAGGATTAAAGCACACTCATGATTGTGGTCTGTGCTATCCTTTTGTGAGACTGGCCTGGTCTCTCCATTTTCTCCCTCAGAAAATCGATCACCACCAGTTTCCCTTTCCAGTTCTGCTTCAGAGCAGTATTTACGTCATTTGCTCTGGGCCTGAAATTGTTCCTCAGATTTCCTCCCTGAAGGTGTTTACAGACATTGTACAAAGAAATTAATTAAGCAGATTTTCCATTTGTACAGTTTTAATGAATAAACGATGTTCCTGTTTATCAGCTTTCTAATTATAACACAATTCAAAACATCTCGGTTTCCTGAATTCCAACAATGTTATTGTTATGGTAGTGTTAATGCTGCTCTCACAATGCAGGTAATATTATTATTATTATTTTCTTAGATAGATGCCAGGTGCAGTATTCCATATTTATTAAAGTACAATCTGCATATTTTTCTCTTTTCATGTACCGCTTATCTGTACAAGAGCAGAAAGTTAAATATCATGATTTGCTTTAAAGGGCCTGGAAGAGTTTCACAGGCAGCCTGAGGATTTGTTGTCTGGTTGGGGGATCAGGCCTGGCTGACTTAGTTCAAGACCAACAGAAAGAGGTCTGGGCCAGGGGGCCAGCCAGCAAGACCAAACCTCACTATCCCAAGCAGCTAACAGGCCATGAACTTGGCAGGGAGGACTAGTAGCTGGAGTCCTGGTAAGAAGGCAGAAGGCAGAGGCTCAAAGGCCAGCAGGTCAGGAGCTCCAGGAAAGCAGCACAGAGACAAGGGAGGAGGGTTCAGGATAGGGGGTGGACTCTTTTCTTTCTTTGTCCTAGAGTGTTTGAGACAGTCAGTCCATAAATCACAGGTGTCTGTGGGAGCTAATTTGGAGGTCTGCAAAGGGGACGACAGAGGCTGAGATAGTTGGATGGCATCACTGACAATGGACGTTAGTTTGAGATGGTGAAGGACAAGGAAGCTTGGTGCGCTGTAATCCATAGGGTCACAAAGAGTTGGACATGACTTAGCAACCGAACTAAACTGAAAGGAGCTCTGCTTTGATTGAGGTGTGCCCCAGTGTCTCTGTCTCCACCCTTTTAGAATGTGGAGCAGAGTCACTGTCACTTTGTCCTTGGCTAAGGGAGAGTCCTGGTCTTTAAATCTGTGCTGACCTCAGATAGGCATTTGGGTACCATCTAGTTTAACAGCTGATGGGGAGCCTTCCATGATGTATCACCCATGGAACCAGGAGCTAGCAACACACTCTGGTCCTCCAGGAATTTATAGAGTCCAGAAACTGCTTTGGGAGACTTGTAGCCATAATAAATCACCTGGCAACCTGGAAGGGGCAGACCCCTGGTCTACCTCAAGGTCAAGATGCTGTGGACTTTATTGCTCATGGAGTATGGAGGTCGGTCTCCTTTCCTCCTTGTGCATGCCCTGTAACTCCACAGTGGAAAGTGATGGCATAGGAAATATTCACCGTCCACCTGAATTGTTATGCTTTGTAATTCAATGCTAAAAGGAAGTATGGCCTAGAAGAAGGCCAATTTTTAGGTAGAACAATCTAGAATACAAGTCCCAACTGTTTATTTCCCTAGATACTTGGCAGATGGCTGGGCCTCCCTAGCCTGTGTGTCCTATTCTGTGTTCATAGAGAGGTGCTTCTTGGTTCTCCCTATAGATGTTACTGGAGAAGGGAATGGGCAAGCCACTTCAGTATCCTTGTCTGGAGAATCCCATGAACAGAGGAGCCTGTCGGGCTACTGTCCATGGGATCACAAAGAGTCGGACACGATTTAGTGACTGACATTTTCACTTTCACTTTCATAGATGTTATAGCATTTAGATGAGACAACAATTGTGAAGTTACAGGGCAGTGCCCAAAGCTTAATAACTGGTGGTATGTGCAGCTGGGGAGGGGGGCAAAGTGCCATGTATAGTCAGCCAGAATCTGGGGATTTGTCTAAATCTGGTACTGTCAAAGTACTTAGCCTCTGGCCCTCAGCATCCTTGTTTGTCAAATGAGGGTTTGGACTAGAGGACTTCTCAGGGCCCTTCTAGCAGGAAGATGCTGATTCATTAATTTCTGTGGTCATCCATTGCCAATGCTAACCTGTTGGCTTTCTCCTGTGAAGGTTCAATATCCACCACTTCAAAATCTCCCTTCTTACTGCTCCCCAAACCTGAGCTTTTGTGCAGTTCTATGCCATCATCATCATCATCATCCTTTATCTTCGCAACTAAAATCCTTTGCTGTTAGCTTTTGATGTTTGCTGTCAGGGATTTTCTTACTGTGGACATTTGCATACTAGCCATATTATTTTCTGTTCTTGTCTTTGATAACTTTTTTTTTAATCTACATTGCTTGACCCCTTGCAAAAAAAATAGGGCCAGTGAACTTTATATCCTTCTTATTTTATTTTACTTTACTCTGTTAATTAAATTGTACATTGCCCACATACCATGTTTATTAATGAGGCCACTATTTAAGTGCTAATAAAGTCTAGTGTAATTAACTTTATTGCTTTTGCTCAACTTCTCTACTGGAGGACAGTCAGTCCAACATAGGCATATCCTAATTTCATTCAAACGGTGGCACACCACTTCTGCTTCCTCATTATTTCCCTCATGCCATATTTATTTTCTCTTTATTGAAGTAGATCTTTCTTCCAGGGAGGCCATCCCTGATGGATCTAAGCACAACAAACATCCAGTGCCTATTATGTGCTAAGAATTGTGAAAAGATGATGGCTGCTGGAGTTTCAAAGAAATGAAAGATATATTCCTTGTCCTTGAATAGGTTAGAGTTGGCTATGGGAGATTAGGAAGCACCCAGGGATTGTCTTAGTCTGTTTGAGGTGCTGTAACAGAATATCATGGACTTGTTGGCTTATAAATGATAGAAATCTATTTCTCACACTTCTGAAGGCTGGGAAATTCAAGATTAAGGTGTGGCATATCCAGTGTCTGCTGAGGTCCACTTCCTGGTTCTTAACAGCTCTCTTTAGTTTTAACCTCATCTTAAAGAATCTGCCTACAGTGCAGTAAACCTGGGTTTCATCCCTGGGTCAGGAAGATCCCCTGGAGAAGGCAATAGCTATCCACTCCAGTATTCTTGCTTGGAGAATCCATGAACAGAGGAACCCGGCAGTGCTACAGTCCATGGGGTGGTAAAGAGTCAGACATGACTGAGTGACTAACACTTTCATTTTTCACCTGACAGGAGAAGGGGCAAGGGAGTTCTCTGATTTCTTTTTATAAGAGCACTATCCTGTTTATGAGGGCTCCATTCTTATGATCTAAGTTCCTTCCGAAGGCCCCACCTCCAAATACCATCACATTGGTTTCAACGTATGAATTCTGGGGAGACCAAACATTCATTTTATAGCAGAGAGTTATGTATCATCTGATCTGTAATCTTGTAAGGCTGAATACAGGTATTTTGAGAAACTTACCCTAGCCTAAGAGGGTAAAGGAAGGTTTTGTTCACCATACCCTGAATGTAATCGAGAGACAAGAGTTTTCTTCTGGCAGACTACTATTAGGGAAGTTACATGCAACTGAATTTTGACCTAGTATAAAGATAAACTTTAAAACTCTTAAGAACTGACTTTTGGACTCTGTGGGAGAAGGCGAGGGTGGGATGTTTCGAGAGAACAGCATCGAAACATGTATATTATCTAGGGTGAAACAGATCACCAGCCCAGGTTGGATGCATGAGACAAGTGCTCGGGCCTGGTGCACTGGGAAGACCCAGAGGGATCATGTGGAGAGGGAGGTGGGAGGGGGGATTGGGATGGGGAATACATGTAAATCCATGGCTGATTCATGTCAATGTATGACAAAAACCACTACAATATTGTAAAGTAATTAGCCTCCAACTAATAAAAATAAATGGAAAAAAAAAACCTCTTAAGAGATGCTCAAATATAGAAGTTGTTTGGAGCAATGGTGAGTTCCTTGTCAAAAGAGGTAATAATATATTTGATGGGAGCACTTCAAAGATTTGTGGACTAAAAGTGAATTAGGAAAGTAAGCTGTAAAATCTTGATTTCCTGAGAGACTTATCTTCCTGGACCAGTCAGTAATGGGAAAATTCCTTGGAGAAATGGAACCTGGAAGTCTCATTAAATAGTAAATTTCTAGTTAAGCAGAGAACAGTGAGGAGGACCTCACAGGCAGTGGGATAGAATGAGTTAGGAGTTCAGACTCAAGACTTATTCTCTGACTGATACTCAGATCTAGGGCCATGCATATAGGAATCCTCCTGGGAACCAGGAGTCTTATAAATGAAAGGATCAGGTGTGGAAGATACAGAAAAGAGACATACAGAAGTCTACCTATCACTCTGGAAGTGTGATAGTCCCTTAGTCCTTTGAACTCTTAAAATGCATAAGCATCTGACACTGTAGAAGAGATACTTAACAATAGTTCATCCCAGTGTCATCAGAGTGGCCTTAGAAAACTGAGTCTGGATGACTGTTTTGCTTAACACTCTTCCATTTTCCCTGATCACTTTCAATATGTACACCAAAGTCCTTAGTGTGGAAAATAAGGCAGTTAGCAACTAGAGCACAGGCTCCAGAATCCTTTCACCTGGGGAGAGATGCTCATGTTGGACCAGTCATATAGCCACCCCATGCCCCAGTTTCCCCATCTGTTAAATGGTGATAGTTGTGATAACCCCAGCTCTTCAAATTCTTATGAAGACTGCATGTGTCAAGATATATATCAAGCATGTAGAACAGTGGCTGGCACACAGATGGTATCAGCACTGGGTTTCTTCCCCTCACTCTTTGTGAGTTTTCTGGGAACAGCAATCTTGTGCTCTCAGTATCCATCCCAGTGCAGGGCTGGCACATCATATGCTTGAGGTGTAGAACACAGATTCTAGAGTTGGACTGCTTGGGTTCATGTTCAAGTTTCATTACAGGACCATCTGTATAGCATTTAACTTCATCATCTTTGGTTTTCTCATCTGTGACACAGGAGGATAGAGATAATACATGCAAAACTTTAATTGAACACAAAGCTAGGCACTGAGTTTATTAGCTGGTATTCTCATTAGATATCAATAGTATTGTTTGTATTCATTTGCTGAGTCATATCTGACTCTTTGCAACTGCATGAACTGAAGCATGCCAGGCTTCCCTGTCCTTCACTATCTCCTGAAGTTTGCTCAAGTTCATGTCCATTGAGATGTTTGCGTAATTCAAAGTGCTGATAGAAAATACCAAACACATCCACTTTCTTTTCACTCCTTTCCCTCCCTCACTGCAATGGTGACCAGTCAGTTCCCTCACTTCAGTTTCCATGTTGCTTATCTAGGGATAATGTGACTGCATCCTGGCTTCCCAGGAGAACAAAGAAGATAGATGTTCATGTTTATAAAGTTGCTGTGAGCGACCTGAGGAAAATTGCAAGTGAAAACTATTGTTCTCATCATGATTATTAATTGATCACCCAACCACTCATCAGTTGGAATATGACTGATCCATAGATGCAGGAGAAAGATTTATCACTTGCCTCCCTAAACCTGTGGCTGTGCCTTTCATTAAATGCAATTATCTCCCAGCAAATGCACACATCTCGAGTCCACTGCCTCTTACTCAATGAAATCATTAAACCTCTTTGCAGCGAGGAGCCGTCAAAAACCACCTGATGAAAAATGGGCATGGAATGGAATTTGGGTTTAATTATACAGTATCTACTCTTGGAGAGCTTCAAGGATGTTTGTTCTGTTGTCGTTGCTTTCTTATTGCTTTACTTTTTTTAGCCTTTTTTTTTTTACCCTACTTTCCCTCCCATGTTACTTATTTAGGATGCAGAATACACATATATAGATTTTTCTGCATCTCTTCTCAGGACTGCTGTGCAGGGAGGAGCCTGCATCTGTTGGGGTTTGAAAGGAGAGATGGCAGAGTCCGCTGCGTGTGGGAATCTCTCTGTAGAGCTTCCCCTTCTCAGGATCTTCAGCATCACAGAGAACCCCCGAAGAACTATGAATCTTTGCCTCCTAGAATTCACAATTCAGCACATAATTCAGCTTCCTTGGAGGGATTGCCTACCCCTCTCGCATTAGCTATAAGGAGACTTAGCAAATATAGAAGCTGACATACAAGATCAGCAAGGTTCATGGAAACGAGTAAGGGGAGTGAGACTGAGATCAACCACACAGGGGGAGACCTCAGGGCCCGTTGAGAGGCGAGGGGGATATTGAAGGGAGGAAGGAAACCTGCCAAAGATAGAGCGAGCTTCTCCTGAGATCTATGTCTGGCTGGAAGAGCTGGAGTGTATGGGGGCAGGTAGCCTAAACCACGTGAAGAGCAGTTTTCTGTGGGCTGAGTTCTACTAGCAAGAGAATATTTAGGCTGCTTCGGAAGGCCCAAGAAGCTGGGGCAAGGGTACCATTAACAGGAGAAAACATCAAATGCAGGAAAATTGATACAGTGAAAAGGCTATATGGGGTCAGGAAATGGCATATTCTCAGTTGCAAATTTATATAGTACCCTGTGTATCTGAGATATTATGTTGAACTAAGATCTTCAAAGGAAAGAATACCAATAATACCAATAGAGAGTCTCTCAGGGGTTCCATCTTGATTCACTGACTACATCTTCTGACCCTAACCTCCCTCTCCATCCCTCCCCCAACCCCCTCCCCCTTCGCAACCACCTGTCTGTTCTCTACGTCCCTGATTTCTGTGGGTTAGCAGATGTAAGCTTGTATATATAGAATGCGTAAACAAGATCCTAGTCTATAGCACACTATGTCCCTGATTTCTGTGAGTTAGCAGATGTGAGCTTGTATATATAGAATGGGTAAACAGCAAGATCCTACTCTATAGCACAGAGAATTGTATTCAGTATCCTCTGACAAAGCATAATAGAAAAGTATATAAAAAAGAGAATGTATGTATATATATATATATGTATATACGTATAACTGAATCACTTGGTTGTACAGCAGTAATTAAACACAACACTGTAAATCAACTATGTGTGCATGCATGCGTGCTAAGTTGCTTCAGTCATGTCTGACTCTTTGTGACCCTACAGACCATAGCCCACCAGGCCCTTCTGTCCTTGGGATTCTCCAGGCAAGAATACTGGAGTGAGTGGCCATGCACTCCTTTGGGGGATCTTCCTCACCCAGGGATCGAATCTCTGTCTCTGATGTCTCCTGCATTAGTAGCCATGTTCTTTACCATTAGCGCCACCTGGGAAGTCTTTATAAAGAGCCCAGCGTAGCACTCTGTGATGACCTAAAGGGGTAGAATGTGGGTGGAGTTGGGACAAAAAGAAGGGGATATGTGTGTACTTGTGGCTAGTTCTGTTGTATGGCAGAAACCAACACAGCATTGTAAAACAGTTACACTTCAATTAATAAAAGAATAAATGTCAGGCCCTGGACCTGAGTTGAGAAATCAGCTGCTTAAATAGAAAATAGGGGAGATGTCAGGACCATCACATTTGAAAAAGAATTAGAAATTTTAATCAATAGGAAGCTCGTCAGAGTAATGGGCTTGTTTGGCACTTCATAGAGAAAACAAATATTTAATGGGGATGAATGAACACAAATTTAGGAAAATAAAAACTGTTGAGAGTCCCTTGGACTGCAAGGAGACCAAACCAGTCAATTCTAAAGGCAATCAACCCTGAATATTCATTGGAAGAACTGATGCTGAAGCTGCAATACTTTGGCCTGTTGATGCGAAGAGCTGACTGATTAGAAAAGACCCCGCTCCTGGGCAAGGTTGAAGGCAGGAGGAGAAGGTGATGACAGAGGATGAGATAGTTGGATGACATTGCTGACTCAATGGGACATGCGTTTGAGCAAGCTCCAGGTGATGGTGAAGCACAGGGAAGCCTGTCGCGCTGTAGTCCATGGGGTTGCAAAGAGTCGGACACGACTGAGTGAACAATGTTAATGATATTACTAATGTGAGAGTATTAATAAATCACAGTTTGTACAGTTACATTTTCATGTAAGCCCTTTTTGACAAACAAGTACATCCACGTGTGGATAAAAGGGGGAAAATGCCTCATTCTTCAGTGGCTCAGTCTTTGACTCCACATGCTGATATTGAATGGATGTGAAAGTACTGCAGCCACTGTGACTTAAACCCTAGGTGTCCTTCCTCAGTGGATGTTTCCTGGAGCTAACCTGTGCTCACAAGCAAAGTGAACGTTAGTAAAATGCAGTGAAATGTCTTCTTGAGTGATTTTGGATAGAGAGTAGATTTCATATCACATAAATACATTCTCCTATACCCCTTTTAAGAAGATCCGACAATGGAAAGGAAGTAGAAACATCAAAACCCAGGCATCTCCTAAGTGCTTGGGGGAGGGATTCCATAATTACAGTGAGAAGTTCTGTTTTGCCAAATACTTGAGTGGAAAAAAATCAGTTCCAAACACCTAGGAACTTCCTGTCAAAACATTGCTTCACAGTGTGCTTGATGGAGAGTATGTAGATTTTAAAATGTATTGGCATGGTACTGAAAACAGTCATGTCTCTCATTTAGTTTAGTTGTCTTTAACAGTTGTATGAATTACTTTGAGTTGGGGGTCTTGTCCCCAGTTGAAAGATAAGGAAACTGAGGCCAAAAGGCTTCTGGCTCCTATGTTCTTTCCATTTGATGATGATGCATCTTTAGTTTTC
This sequence comes from Odocoileus virginianus, assembly GCF_023699985.2. Lineage (NCBI taxonomy): Eukaryota > Metazoa > Chordata > Mammalia > Artiodactyla > Cervidae > Odocoileus > Odocoileus virginianus. Next base: position 52,648,131 of record NC_069675.1, on the reverse strand, counting down.
TGTCCTTTTAGTACATGCTATTTTTTTTTTTTTTAGCTCTCAAGTGTTTCACATTTGTAAAAAATATTAGAAATTTTGATGTATATATATAAAAATGAAGCAGGAGTGATGTTAACTTGGATGAATTATGGACAGGTTATGGATCTGTCCACCAAGCAATTAACAAAAATTTGAAGCCCTGTATGAGAAGTTGACAATGTGCAATTGTACAAGGCACAAAATTTCTAACTGGTCTCTCAGGGGAGACATCATAGAGGTCCCATAGATTCACCTGGTTAAAATCCAACTTCCTCCTTAACAGTACTAGAAGGGACTCACAGAACTTGTGAATTTATTAAAAAAAAACAAAACAAACTTAAGTATTCAAGATATAGAATGCACACTACAAAGTACGTCTTAGGAACAAATTCAAGAATGCAGCTTCTCAGTGACATGGTGCTCACACAGCAGTACAATTCTGGAGTGGTTTACTGATCTTTCCTTCCTTAACCATCACGGGAGTCCTTCCAAGAGCTCTGTGGAGGGACTTGTTACTGTTCTGGACCTGAGCAATCTCTTCTTCTTGATTTGTTCTGACTCTTTTTAATCTGAGTTCCATTGTTCTAAATGTAATTCAAGCTACTTCTTACTCATCCAGGTAGGTTTGATTCTATCCACAGTTGATCCATAATCCTGAGATATTCTGCCTTAACCACACCATCTTCATTAATGGTATTACTATTGTTCTTCATATCTTTCTCATTCATTTACTCACTCATTCTGAAAATATTTATATAATACTTTATCAGACGTGTGCTCAGCACCTTTAACAGTTTGAACTAAATCATTTCTGTTGTAGGAAACTGTTCTGTGCATGGTAGTATGTGTAGCAATATCCCATGCCTTACCCACTAGTTGTCTGTAATACCCCTACCTCCATCTGTGACACTCGAAAATGTCTCTAGTCACTGTTGAATCCCTGGGGGACAGAATTGCCTGTGGTTGAAAACTACTACATTTTGTCCATCACTTTGTTAGGTACTATGGATACTGGAGTAAACAAAATCTCAAAATTGTACAAATGTTTGGATTATAAAAAGTTGATGTAAGAAAGTCTCCTTGGTTACTGGCCATCGTGTGCTACCTAAGATGAGTACTTGTGTAAAATCTTCTGCATGCTGAGAGGCTATGACAGGTCCACCAGGCTATAAATGATAGCACAAGGTCCTTTCTGAGTTCAGTTCTCCCTAGAAGATCCTTCTAGTCTACCCTCAAAACACTTCTTTCTCTGAAATCATTCATCCATTCATCTAACAAATACTTATTGATTGTTCACTTGGTCCCAAGCATGTTATTATGGCTGTCTTTTTTTCTTACTTTGATTCATTCTATCTATAGCCTCCATCACTAGCTACTAGCCACTGTTGGATGAGAGTAAAAGCTATTCATTTATAGTACCATGCTGCTCCCTGGAGCAATTCTCTTTCACTGCCATGTGCCCACTCCATATGGAATTCACAAGAGGTCTAGAAATTCATGATCCAATTAAACAAGAGCTTAATTAGTGCCTACTCTTTGTGAGGCACACAAAGGAAAATAACTGGATGCATTTTCTCTTGACCACAAGCCATTTTGAAAGTTGGTACATCTTGTTTCAGAAGCACTAGGAGCATTTTCCCAGCAGTTGCAGGTCTACAAGAGAGTATACTGTTCATGGTGCTTGCCACAAAGACTCATTCCTGGTGATGTGATGTGTATATCCCTCCTTCAAAGGAAGGGTTTCTTTTTTCCTCTCCAAAATTCTTCATTTGGAACTTCTACACTCTAGGTCTTAGTTGCCGCAGTGGATTAAAGATGGCTGCAGTTTCTGTACCACTTCTCCCGTTGAGAACTGGAGTCAATTTCTTATCCTCTTGAATCTCCTGACTTGGACCTGTAATACAGTAGGTAAGCCATGTAACTTCCAAGGCCAGGCCTCCAGAGTTATGAAGCTGCTCCCTTCAACCTTTGAGATATTTCCTCTCAAAATCCAGCTCCCATACTGTGAAAACCTCAAAACAGAGAAAGGAGAGCTGAGCCTCTCTGACTGATAGCTCTAGCTGAATCCTCAAACAACAGTGAGCCCCACCTCGAAGCCATGTGACTCAGGCCATCTGGGATCTTCCAGCATCCTAGAGCCCCAGCCAATACCATGTGGACTACAGATGAACTGCCCTTGCTGAACTTTGTATTACAGAACTGTGAACAAATAAATATATGATTTTTGTTGCAAGCTGCAAAGTTGTGGAGTGGATTATTACTAATCCATAGATTTACAGCCAAGCAAGACAGTTTCTTCTCAACATTTATTTCCTTGACCTTCTACTTTCATGTTAAGAAGTCCATGGTTTACTGTCCCAAGTACAGGGCTTCAATTTAGCTTCTCAAATTCAAGGTTTTCTCTATCATTAGTGACTTGTCTTGGAGGAGAAGTGGGTGACAGAGGATGAGATAGTTGGATGGCATCACAGACTTAATGGACATGAGTGTGAGCAAATTCTGAGAGGTAGTGAAAGACAGGGAAGCCTGACGTGCTGCAGTCCACGGGGTCACAAAGAGTCAGACACAACTTAGCAACTGAACAACAGCGACTTGTCTTGCCTTTGGGAGCAAAATGGACCAGTCTCTCATACTCTCTAGCTCACTCCTGCTGGGTCACAGTTGAATTTAGATTTGGGCTACCAACCTCTTACTTTAACTGGTTAACCAAAAGATTGAATTTTCTGACTATAGGACCAATTTCTAACTTAAAAACATTTTTTTAAAGAAAAGAGAGAAGTTCTTTGTTTTTAGTCACTGCAATGTTTCCAGTGTGGGATTCAGATCAAGATAAAAATGACAGATGTACCCAGACATTCCTGGGGGAACTATGATCCTAGCTGTGGGGTGTCAAGATCAGGAAACAACCATTGAACGGCCCAGCCATGATGAGCTCGTGTAGGTCCCGTCTCAGACTTTCTCACAGAATTCCCCTTGTAAATCATTTTTAGGGGCCTCTGAATTCCTGTCTTTCAGTAGAGTCCTGTTTTGGTGCTGTGTATGCTTTTCTTATATGAAATATTTAATAGTCAGCCCGAGCCCCTGTAGCAGGCAAGTGCACTCTGCCTCCTGTTTTATTGGGGGTGTTTTGTGTTAGAGTCATTCACACCATATGGTGGACTTCTTGGCCCCTACCTCTCCCCACCCACCTTCTCCCAGTCCTGGTATGACGTTCATTTGTCACACACAATGTTGTGGTCCAGCAGAGAAACACAATTGATATGCTGTCAAATGGCTCTTGACAGAGTGGCTTTAAAAGCTTTTAGAGAGGATGTACAGGGGGAAGTTTTGTCTTCATGGAGTCAGTGTAGCTCATCTGTCCATATTAAATGTCTAACAGTCACACTGAACAAGAATGACATTTTAAATAAGAGTAAGTACTGCTTAACTTTTTAATGTCATTCTTCAGAGCCAAGGACTTGATGTTTTGTTTTGTTATGTTTTTGGTTAAAGTACATAGCTCAATTTATACTACAGGCTTTCTTTCTTCCATTGTTAATGTCTAAACATCTCTATTTTCAGTTTAGTTGGTGGAATTTTTTTTTTCCTCTTGAGGTGGTTGGAGATTTTCTTTTCTTTTTAAAGGACACCAACAGCTTTTTTTCTGTACAGGTTTAAAGGCTACCAGTTTTGTCTGGGTAAAAGTCTTGTCCTCTGTAAAAGGTAATAGCAGAAGCAGCAGCAAAAATCATACAAAATGTTTGGAAAGGGGCAGTCATCATGTGAAAAAGAGGAGATGGACATTAGCAAGTCAGCAGCCTGGTAGGCAACAACAACCTGGAGAATGCAAATGTCAGATCATGGCTGAATTAGGTGGTGGGATCCAATCCTTGCAAAAAATCAGCCACCAGGAGGCCTCCGGGGCTGGAGGGGCAACAGGAGACATGCTCACGCATCTGGCGAACAGTCCTAGAATGAGGTGGTGCAGGTGCGAGAGCTATGAAGCAACTCCAGAAGCAGAGAATGGCTTTTCCACCAAGGTAGCTCATCCCAGTCACAGGTTTTGTTTTGTGAAATTTGATTCTGGGCGGGCATGGTTTGCCCAGGCTCTTTGCCAGACCCAAGTTTTGTTTCTCTAAGGCTATGAATAAAAAGTTCCCCTTAGGCTTCATAAAGGAAAACTGTCATTGGTTTCAAAATAAACCCTAGCATCTTCCATGCATGGCATTGGGAAGAACATTTCCATAGGTGGAATGCCCTGATTTTGGCTTTCCTCTTGTAGATCCTCTTCTCTGTTGCTGTTCTCTGTTAAGTGGACCCAGATCTCTTTCACTTAAAAAAAAAATACAAACCTTTTTATTTTATATCAGAGTATACCTGATTAACAATGTTGTGATAGTTTAAGGTGTACAACAAAGGGAAGTAGCCATACAAATACATATATCCCCTTTCCCCCAAACTCCCCTCCCATCCAGCCTACCACATAACATTGAGCAGAATTTCATGTGCTGTACAGTGGATCCTTGTTGGTTTATGGAATTTGGGATCGACATATACACACTGCTATATTTCAGTGGATCAATAGCAAGGGCCAAATCTCTTTCATTTTCATTTGATGCATTATTAGCACAGATGAACAAGCTGGAATTCACCAAATTATAAAATAAATAAAAGGAAAACTCAGAAAAATCTCAACATTCTGAAATAAAATGTTCTGATCCTCTTCATTTATAACATAGGCTTTCTCTCCTCTTTCTTCCATTATTAATGTCTAAATGTCTATTTTCAGTTTAGTTGGTGGATTCTCTTTCTCTTGAGATGTTTAGAGGGTTTTTTAACTTATTTATCTTGTTCTAGGACTCAATGCTTCTGGGGAGTGTACTATTCACACTTTCATTAAGATATTTATCTCTATAGATGTATATGGATTCATACACACACATGCCACACCATAGCCATTTCAACAAGGCTCAACTCAAAACTCAGATATCACATTCCCTGTTTTCCGTAGCCAACGATCCCTCTTGCTTCCTCTGTCAGGAATTTTCTATATTCTCACACCCTGGCTTCTAGACATTAACCAACTCCTTCATACCGACCATTTGTGTAACATGTCTATGTAACTGCAGGCCTGGCAGCATTAATCAGAGAGAGTGCCTGGGTAGGCACTAAAATTTCAAGTGGCTAATTCTTTTCCAAGTCATGTGAGTTAGCTTTGCCTAAATATCTTCGCCTCTGGACTCAAAGGATACGCAATTAGATTGAATAGTCAGGATTAAAATTTTTAAAAAAGAAAAGAAACATTTTCTTTATGAAAATGATGACTGTGGCCATGAAATTAAAAGATGCTTGCTCCTTCGAAGAAAAGCTACGACAAACCTAGACAGTGTATTAAAAAGCAGAGACATCACTTTGCCGACAAAGGTCCATACAGGCAAAACTGTTTTTTTTGGTAGTCATGTATGGATGTGAGATTAGGACCATAAAGAAAGCTGAGCACTGAAAATTGATGCTTTTGAATCGTAGTGTTGGAGAAGACTCTTGAGAGTCCCTTGGACAGCGAGGAGATCCAACCAGTCAGTCCTAAAGGAAATAAATCCTGAATATTCATTCAAAGGACTGATGCTGAGCCTCCAATACTTTAGCCACCTGATGCGAAGATCTGACTCATTGGAAAAGACCCTGATGCTGGGAAAGATTGAGGCCAGGAAGAGAAGGGGGCAACAGAGGATGGGATGGTTGGATGACATCACCAACTCAGTGGACATGAGTTTGAACAAATTTCAGGAGATAGTGAAGGACAGGGAAGCTTGGCGTGTTGCAGTGCATGTGGTCACAAAGAGTTGGACAGGATTTAGCCAATGAACAACAACAAGAGCAATTAGACAATGATCCGAGATGTGGGTCAGTTTAGTCACTAAGTCATGTCCAACTCTTGCAACCCCATGGACTGTAGCCTGCCAGGGTCCTCTGTCCAATGGGATTCTCCAGGAAAGAATACTGGAGTGGGTTACTGTTTCCTTCTCCAGGGGATCTTCCTGATCCAGGGATCAAACCCAGGTCTCCTGCATTCCAGGCAGATTCTTTATTGACTGAGCTACAAATGAAGCCCAAGGGATGAATTACAGTTCTAAGATAAAATCAGATTTGTGTGTCACTGAAGGACAAGAGTCTGTTTGTCTTCTGACCTGTCCTGTTGGCTTCTTGAGTCTTGTACTGGTCATCCCCTGGCTCTCCTGAGTCTTCTAGAACATCTGCTCAGGGCCTAATTGATATGGTGAAGTGACTTCTGGCCACCCCATGGAAAGCCTTTTTATGGTAGTATAATTGGCATGTAAAAACAGAAAAGTGAAAGTGCTAATCACTCAGTCATGTCTGACTCTATAAAACCCCATGGACTGTAGCCCCCCAGGTTCCTCTGTCCATTTGATTTCCCAGGCAAGAATACTGGAGTGGGTAGCCATTCCTTTCTCCAGGAGATCTCCCTGACCCAGGGATTGAAGCCAGGTCTCATGCATTGCAGGCAGATTCTTTGCTGTCTGAGACACCAGAGAAGCCCATAATTGACGTATAGCATTATAGCATTATACTAGTTTCAGGTGTGCAGCATTAAGATTTGACATTTGTATACATTGCAAAATGGTTACCACAAGTCTAGTTGCCAACTGTCACCATACAAAGTTGCATTTTTTTTTCTCATGATGAGAACTTTTAAGATTTACTTTCTTGACAGTTTTCAAATATGTGCAATATTACTGACTATAATCACCTTGCTGTACATTACACCCCCATGACTTATTTACTTTATAACTGGAAGTCTGTACCTCTTGACCTACTTCACCCATGCCACTCACCCCGCAACCCCTCTTCCTTTTGGCAACCATACTTCTGTTCTCTGTATCTATGAGTTTGTTTTGTTTTTATGCATTGGTTTTGTTTCTTAGATTCCACAAAGCTTTTTTGAAGATGGCCACACCTTTAGTTCTGCTATCACCACTAATATTGCTGTGCTGGCATACATAAACAGATTGGCTTGTACATTGAATTATTCATCACTCTACTTAAGCTCGGTGTCTGTCTGTCCCTCCCCCACAGCCCCCAGTCCTCTTATTATTATCTCATCTCAGAGCACCTCTCTCTGACTTCTAAGTTGCATCTCAAACTGCCAGTGCTTCCGGAGTCTCCCACTTTGGCTCCCTGGCTTCAGGGTTGCCGTCTCATTGACACCATCTCTGTTCAATGCCATGCCAAGGAATCTTGGCTTCTTGAAGCAGTGGAGAGTCTCTATTAGTCATGTGTTTTGACCGCCAAGCTACAACTTTAAGGATTTTCAGATCTTGGAATCTATGTGCTTTGGAGAAGGGCTTGCAGTCTCTCAAGGGACCATTTGGGGGGAAAAAAAAACCCACAGTGTGTGATCAATGCATTTAAATGAACACCCGTGTTGGTTCAGAGCACTCTGCCCTATATTTGCCTACTTAAGGCAGAATGCAGCACTAGAACAAAATTGTTGCCTTTCTTCCCTTTGTGGCTTCTGAAAAAGGATATTTATACTGACAGTATATTTTTATTCAACTTGGAAAAATATGCCAGCCTTTCATTTTCATGCAGACCACAGGACTATTTGCCCTTTAACGTTAGATCTGCTAGCAGGTAGGTAGTCTTCTGGGACATACAGAGAAAACAGTCTCCCATTTGTTTTATCTCTTAAAGAGCACCAACTTTGGGGAAAAAAATGAAGAAGAATGGGGAGCATTTCCCTGTGGGTCTACTTTCTTCTGCCTCTATCATACCTTCCTCTCTAAGCCTCCTTGTTCTGTAGTTTCCTCCCAGATTCTATGCCTCAAGCTGCCCAGAAGCCCATGGATCATCTGCTAAGTCCAACTGTATTTCCCCTCCAAGCCAATAAGTTATCCATCTTTCTCTGCAGCAGTAATGCTAAGATTTTTTCCCCCAGCTTACCCATCTGAATTCAAGTTCACAGCAAACGTAGGCATATATTTACAACTGGAATTCTGTTCTCCCAAGTGGATAGTCATACTTTCTCGGACGACAGTCTGATCTGGGGTGTATAGTCAAGAGCTTTGGAGTGGGAGTTCTAGTGATGATTGTGAAATACACAGAATTTCTCTACTCACATGCCACCTTTCAGGCTGTGATGGTCACCCACACATTTCTTCCCAGCCTGCTCTTGAACATATCCCAAAGTTTCTTACACATATTACAGAAAATATCCATCTTAGAAACATAACATCTCTACTATTGTCTTACTCCTGCTGCTCCTCCTTGTGACCCTAGCTGATGCCCAGAGAGGCAGCAACGCCCCCAGAATCTCTGATGTGCATCATCGCCATTCCTGTGCTGGGTGCTCAGTCGTGGCCGACTCTTCGCGACCCTATGGACTGTAGCCCGCCAGGCTCCTCTGTCCGTGGAATTTTCCAGGCAAGAATACTGGAGCGGTTTGCCATTTCCTTCATTGGCTGAGCTTCACCAAATCTCCCATGGCTCCTGCTGCTCCCCAAGTCTGTATGATGGCTTGTAGACCTGATGTTTTTGGCGAGGGTTGTGTGTCAGCGTCTGGGGTACAATTGCTGCTGCCTCTTGTGTTTGCCAACTCCACCCCTTTCATCCTTTTGGTGCTTCCACCGACATTGCTTCTCCCACCACCAAAATCACTGATGCTGCGGGCCTGTGACACTGCTTCCCCCGGCTCTCTTATTGCTGCATCACCCTAGGCAGCAGGCAAGGGACTAGGCCAGGCAGCACACTACCCACTTGTGTTTCTCTCTCCCTGGAAAATGCAGGCTGTCCAACAAGGGGGCGAGGGGCAAAGGATCGAGCACCATAAACGGTAGTGAGCAGTGGGCAAGATAATTCAGGTTTCTATTTCTTGCCTTTCAAGGTTGTGTTTTTGTCAGATCGCACTGCCTGTGAGTCTTTGTTGGAGACCCAGGACCTCTGAGTGAATGGCCTAAGGCAGATGGCATAACTCGTGGCAGATCTTAGAGGAGAGGCCTCTTGACACTTTGGTCCGTGATATCCCGCGTGTCAGCCTGTGCTCACAGGCATGCGGATGCTTGTGCGTGTTTCTGTGTGTGTGTGGTTTCTGTGTATTAACACTGCAAGTTTTTCAGAGCAGGGGCTAGCACTAATCATGATTCTGTGAACCCCAAGCTTGTACTCTGTTACTGAGCTGTGGGATTCCGTAGATGTTTGATGAAGAAAATCTGTCTTCAGTTTTTCCGTCCAGAGCACTTTTCATTATTAAAAGCTCTGAATGATTAGCAACAAAGTGCTTAGTACTCTTCAGCAACTCCACCCAGTCAGCACATCAAAAATTACCAAAAAGGACAAGAGAAACCAAAGAAATGCAAATGAATATGATGGCATCACCCTGTCTTTATTGCACTTAATTTTTTTTTTTTTTTAATTTACCTCTAACAAATGGGTTTTGTTGCTCTTAAAATATTGGTGAGGTGGAGAGGAAGTTGGGACTTGTGTCTCTACCAGATCTCACCCAATCTGTAGCTACTTTCTAGAATTCAGGAATCTTTGGGCCTGATTGTTACAAATTTAGTGATGATAAACCCCAAATAATTGAATTTGCATTGCTTTTGCTATACCTTGAGGCTTCCCAGGCAGTGCAGCGGTAAAGAATCTTCCTGCTAATGCAGAAGACACAGGAGATTTGGATTTGACCCCTGGTTTGGGAAAAGCCCCTGAAGGAGGAAATGGCTACTCACTCTGGTATTCTTGCCTGGAAAATCCCATGGACAGAGAAGCCTGGTAGGCTACAGTCCAAGGGGCTGTAAGGAGTCAGACACAACTGAGCATGCATGCTGGCCCTCCTGTACCTTTCCTGTAAGAACTCCAGCCCCTTATATTCTTTCCAGATTGCTGGAGAAATCTCCAGCTCAGCTCAGCTGTGCTTCTAGCTGTGCTTCTAATTCCAGCCATTTGGAGCTACCTCGCTCTTTGATATTCCCCCCTGCTCCCTGAGATCACACTGTTGAAATTCTCAGGCACACCCAGCACTGCAGTTGGTAGCAAGGCCACTGGTACATGCTAATGGTACTGCCTCCGATGCTTGTGCATAGAAGGTAGTGCTTCTGGCTTCTGTGTGTTTAGTATACACCCTTGCAAAAGTCACTGATGCTTAAGGCTTAGGTGCTGTCATCTGGATTGGCCAATGTTCCCAGAGGCAGCTGGGATGTCTTCTTCCCGAGAGCAGCCTGTGTTCTTGTCCTTTTTCAATATTTCTCATCTGGCACCTCTTGAGAGCCATTTTGCCAAGACTAAGACAAAAGCTGATCAGTGGTTTTAATTAGATTAAGCCAACCCCTCCTGGAATATTACCCTCCCAGGTAAGATCATTCCTCACACTGACTCAAGTGTACCCAGTGGTCTTTTAGGAACAGTTGTGGGATTTTCTTGGTAGTCCAGTGGTTAAGACTTTGGGCTACCAGTGCAGAGGGTAATAGTTTGATTCCCCTGGTGGGGAACTCAGATCCAGCCTGCAGTGTGGCACGGCCAAAATAAAAAAAAAAGACTATGCCAAGTGTCACCTAGTTTGGAGGAAGGAATCTGTCCTTCCTGAAAATGGCAGGTGCTTGTCTAATTTGTACTGCTTCCCCTTCTGTTTCCTTTTCCTTCCTGCTTCCCTTTTCCCCGACTTCCATTTGTGTGGACTAGACCATCAGAACAGCACAAACCACATGAATGAGGCTTTATCCGTAGGGTAGAGGGAGCAGATGAAACAGGGAACATGGAGAGTGGGACAGGTAATTGACAAGGGGAAAAGAAGAAACAGAAATTTCCCTTCTGCTTCTGGTGAGGAAACTTTGAATTTTTTCATGAAGGTGTTTGAGATTTAGGAAGCAATGCAGGAAAAAGCAGTAGTATTATTAAGTTCAAATTGCATAGGTTTCCATGAATAATGAGAGGGAATTTAGTGTAATGGTAAGGACACAGATTCCCACCTTGACTCTCCACTTCTTAGCAGTGCAACCTTGGACAAGTTACTCAGCTTCTCGGTGCTTCAATTTCTTCTTCTATAACATGGAGATGATACTAGTGTGTATCTCATAGGATTATTAGGAAAATTTAAATGAAAAAGGGTCTAAAATTGTGCCTGGCACACATAATTAGCACTCATTGAATATTAGCTATGACTGAAATTTTCTATTGTAATCATTATTATTTAGATTATTTAGGCACTACCACCCAGACTGAGTTCTGCAGTTTATTTGGTTTGATTACTTTTTCTGTAGAGAAAGCCTGTGGCTTTTTGGCTCTGAAGCATATTTTTTTCCAGTGATATTTTAGAAAGATATAAAATGACATCTCACAGTGGCCTCTAGCTATTGGAAAGGTGAATCGCCTGGTGTTTTAATTAGAAGAGATATTTTCAGGTGGAGCCCTAGAAAATGAGATGATGTTTTTGAAGAGCTGCTACTAACGAAGCTATCTTATCAAGGTATGATTTTCCACAATGCTGGGAGCCAGGTTCCAGGAATAAACTGAACAAGGAAATGTATCTTGAGACTGAGTGTGGTTGTGACCAAAAGGGAGCTTGAAAGCATGTGATATGAAAGTTATTTTTTTAGGGATGTAAGTGCATACATGCCTGCCTGCTCAGTCGTGTCCAACTCTGCTGCCCCATGGACTATAGCCTGACATGATCCTCTGTCTCTGGGATTTTCTAGGAAAGAATTCTGGAATGGGCTGCCATTTCCTTCTCCAGTGGATCTTCCCAACTTAGGGATCAAACCTGCGTCTCTTGCTTCTCCTGCATTAGCAAATGTGTTTTTTACCCGCTGAGCCACCAGCTATTCTGACGTGACATGTAAATATGATGGTTTTCAGTTTTGCCTAAAGCTGCCCAGAACCTGATATGATGAATCCCCCTTTCCTACTTTGCAGTAACTCTCAACAAAATTCATCAGAGTCGATACTTTTTCAGTCTCTTTCATTCACTCTAAAGTAAAAACTTTGAGTTTCAATCTTCTATTTGCTTCAGAGAGAGTCATCTCTCCCCATGGCAGTTGAGGCTTAAGGGGAAAGGGAAAAGGGCATCTTGGTCTAGCTCTCAACAAAACACATCTCTTTTTAATCCTGGTGCTGGTGGACTGCAGAAATTGAAGTAGGAACAGAACAGTCTCCTCGCATGACCTGGCTGAATCTCAGTCTGTGTGGACTCACTGTCTACAGACCCAACACAGACAGAAGATGGGTACCACGCATGCTACTGATGAGGGGTGCTTCTTTGAACAGTTCCTTGATTGCAGTAATCCCTTTGCCTGCATCCTCTGGTTGGGAGCACGCATCTTAACCCTTGGAGAGGAGCTGTATTGGAAACAGTGAGGTCTCCAAATGTACCTTTTCAGGACTTTGAATCTGGGCAAGGTCTGATGTTCCTGCCTCTCCAGAATGAGGAAATCAAGGGAAGAGAAAGAAGATCTGCACTTCTTTATTTGCAGCTCCCCATCATGTCTTCTGTCTCCAATTCCAGTTTCCTCATTCTGCTGGTGCAAGTGCTGGTCAGCTAGTCCACTGGCTAAGTATGTTATATATATATATGTGATTGTGCTTAGTCACTTGGCTGTTTCCAACTCTTTGCAACCCCATGGACTGTAGCCCGCCAGGCTCCTCTGTCCATGGGGATGCTTCAGACAAGAATACTGGAGTGGGTTGCCATGCCCTCCTCCAGGGCATCCCAACCCATGGGTCGAACCCGGGTCTTCCACATTGCAGGTGGATTCTTTGATGTCTGAAACATCAGGGAAGCCCATGAATTCTGAAGTGGGTAGTCTCCCTTCTCCAGGGGATTTTCCCAACCCAGGAATTGAACCAGGGTTTCCTGCATATATGTGTGTGTGTTTGTATGTATATATATATGTGTGTGTGTGTGTGTGTGTGTGCACACACACACATATATATGGAATAAAGTATAAATCTATACTTGTTGCAGTCTCCTAGTATTTTTGGGTTGTTCTCTTGCTCTCAGGGTAGGGATACATCTTCTTCCATCTTCCACAAGATAGGATGAGTGAAGCAAAGAACCAGTTTAATGAAAATTGTAATTTCCAAAAATGATCCTTCCTTTCCCCCCAGTCACATTTATGCCGAGCAGGAAGGTGGAGGGATGGTTTGTGTGAGGGACAGTTCTTTGGCAATTCTCAGTAAGGCCAGCAAGAATGGGATGGTCCTGTAGGTGATAGGTCCCTGAACTTCAACTCTGGGGATCTTGGTTCTTTTTTTCTCAATAGTGGGCCTTAAATATGTTTGCAAGACAACTGGAAAAATCCCAGTGGACTGCCTGTTAGATATGCGTATGCATTACATCAGATCTGAACATCAGTCATGTGAAAATTCATGACCATTTTTTGTTTATTTGTTTGTTTGTCAAAACCCATATCAAGCAGAGCTTTGGGCAAATGAATGGTTTCTTTTTTTTTTTTTTTTCCTCAGCTGTTCTGGTGCTATGTACACTGCCGAAATCAGACCAAGGGAAGGTAGTTATTTTAATTTGCTAACACCTGCTGTGTCTGCAAATGTGTGATGCACCCACAGAGAGAAACATACACTTTAAAAAAAGATGTGGCTTGTCTGTGACATTTGCTCTTATTTTATACATTGGTGTTCATAGATGCAGTTTACTGTTACCTCACACCTCAGTTCTGCAGCTGCCTAAGCTGATGAGTATGGGGGCTGCATGGCCTCAGCTATTGTTTTCTAATGGAATGTCAGGCATAGAGACCGGGAAGTCTATTTTCTTTTTACATCCATTGGAATTCATGCTCTCTTTTAATCCAATTCCCTTTTCTTTCTATGCTACATAGTTTGCGGAGCTTCTCATGAGATTTCAAATATGAAATTGATCTGTCAGTCATTTAGGTAAAAAGCTGTTTTAATTTTTTTCTTAACTCAACCACTTTATTTGGCATCTCTTCAACTGATAGGCCTTTAGAATACAAATGTCAGAAATAGCCTCTTCCACCTGCTTAATTAGGGACCATAGAGGTCATCAGAGAGCAGGTTTGCTTCTGGGTCTCAGTTCCGTCTCTGCCTCCATCCACCAATTTTCTGGATCAGTGACCTTCAAGCATTTTGACTCAAGCATACCCCTAGAAAGAGTCTTGAAATGCTCTGTACTGTCTCAAACATTTTTCTGAAATAATTATAGATTTCACATGTAAGCAATAAAGCAAAGAATCCTTCATACCTTTTATCCAGTTTCCCTCAATGTAAAGTAACAGTGTGATGTCACAGCCAAGACGCTGGCATTGATACAGTGAAGAGACAATCTTTGTATGATCACCAGGATCCATCGTGTTATCCTTTTATAACCATACCCACTTCCCTCCCAGCCCTGGTCCATCCTTTATCCTTGGCAAGCACTAACCTTTTCTCTATTTCTGTAATTTTATCATTTCAAGAATATTATGTAAATTAAGTATGTATTATGTAAATCATACAGTATGTAACATTTGGGGATTGGCTTTTTTTCCCTCACTTAGCGTAATTCTCTGAAGACCCATCCATGTTGTTCTGTGTATCAGTAGTTGGACCCATAGAAGAACATGTATGTTGTTCTCTGGTTTAGGTTACTATGAATAAAGCCACTAAAAACATTTGTGTTCAGGTCTTTATCTGAACACAAGATATCATTTCTCCAGGGTAAATGCTCAGGAGTGCAATGTGCATGTTTAGTTTCTTAAGTAATTGCCAGAGGGCTTTCCAGAATGGCTATAACATTTTTCATTCTTACCATAATATATAAAATGATACAGTTTCCTCTTATTCTAAGCAGAATTTGGTATTGTCACTTTTTTTTTTTTTTTTAGATTTTAGTTGTCCTGATAGATATGTAATTATATCTCAAGGTGGTTTTATTTTGCATTTTCATAATGGCCAATGATGTTGAACATTATTTCAAGTGCTGATTTGCTCTCTTTATATCCTCTTGGTTGCAATGTTTCCATCCTGTCTTTTTCCCATTTGTAATTGGATTCTGTTGCTTTTACTGTTGAGTTTTGAGAGTTTGCTCCCTGGGTAGGGAAGATCTCTTGGAGAAGGGAATGGCTACCCACTCCCAGTATTCTAACCTGGAGAATTCCATGGACAGAGGAGCCTGGCAGGCTACAGTCCATGAGATCACAAAGAGTTGGACACAACTGAATGACTAACACACACGCACACACACACACACATACACACACACAGAGTTTTCAATTTGTAGCTTCTCCTTTAATCCTCTTAGCAGGGCCTTTTGCAGAATAAAGTGTTTACTTTAAGTCCAGTTTGTCAATTTTCCTTCTATGGATTGTGCTTTTAGTGTCGTCTCTACCTCTGCCTGGTTTTGGATCCTGACATTTCTTCCTCCGTTTTTCTTCCTGAAAGTATATGTAGTTTCATTTTTACTTTTGAGCCATGATGCATTTTGTGTTAATTTTTTGCATAAGGCCTAAGACAGGTTAAGCTTCAGTTTTTTCCCAGTGAATGTCCAGTGGTTCCAGAACCTTTTATTGGAGAAGTTATCCTCTTCCTATTGAATAGGTTTTGTATCTTTGTCAAAACTCAAATGGACATATTTCCATGTGTTATTTCTGGATTCTCTGTTACATTCCGCTTATCTGTTCCTGTCTCTCCACCAATACCCTATAGTCTTAATTATAGTCTTAACTGTTGTTCCACTTTATTTATTTTTATGTATTCATCAGTTTCAAAATTATTTTAGCTATTCTGGTTCTTTTGCCTTCTTGTATGCATTTTAGAATAATCTTATCTGTATCTACAAGAAATTTTGCTGGGATTTTGATCGGAATTATAT
The DNA here is from genome assembly GCF_023699985.2 of Odocoileus virginianus. Classification (NCBI taxonomy): domain Eukaryota; kingdom Metazoa; phylum Chordata; class Mammalia; order Artiodactyla; family Cervidae; genus Odocoileus; species Odocoileus virginianus. The sequence goes on along the minus strand of NC_069675.1, from coordinate 52,632,302 downwards.
CATCATTATATCAGTTTGGAAGAATTAGCATCTCTATTATGTTGGATATTCCAGTAATCAGCACAGTATATCTCTTATTAGATCTTTTAAAAAGTTTTTTTTTTTTTTTACCAGTATTATAGTTTTCAACATACCAATTCTATATACATATGTTTTGAAAGATTTGCACCTAACTCTTTTGGTTCAGCTCAGTTCAGTTCAGTCACTCAGTCATGTCCGACTCTTTGCGACCCCATCAATCGCAGCACGCCAGGCCTCCCTGTCCATCACCAACTCCCGGAGTTTACTCAAACTCATGTCCATTGACTTTGTGATTCCATCCAACCATCTCATCCTCTGTCACCCCCTTCTCCTCCTGCCCCAATAGTATTTTTAATTTCAGTCACTAATTATCACTAGTATAAGAAATATAATTTTTGTATGTTTTGTCCTACAACCTTTCTGAACTCACTTATTAGTTCTAGGAATTTTTTGTATAGGAATTATTCAGAGAAATCAGGGCTTTGGCTCCAGACCAACACAATAAAGCAAATATTGCAATAAACCTAGTCACATTTTTTTTTGTTTGTTTTCCCAGTGCATGTAAAAGTCATGTTTATACTATACTATAATCCATTAAGTGTGCAATATCATATGTCTAAAGAAATGCACATAACTTAATTAAAAAACACTTTATTGCAAAAAAAAAAATTGCTAACCATCATCTGGGCCTTCAGTAAGTCATAAGGATAACATCAAAGATCTCTGACCACATATCACCATAACAAATATAATAATAGTGAAAAGCTGAAAATATTGTGAGAAATACCAGTATGTAACACAGAGACACAAAGCAAGAAAATACTGTTGGAAAATGGCACAGATAAACTTATTCAAGGCAGAGCTGCCACAAACCTTCAATCTATAAAAAATACTATAATCTGCAAAGTGCTATAAAGTGAAGCACAATAAAATGAAGTATGCCTGTAGATAATTTAGGATTTTCTAGGTAGACAGTCGTATCATCTGCAAATAGATGTTTCTTTCTTTCTTTTTGACCTGCATGCCTTTTCTTCTCTTTTCTTGCCTTAATGCACTGGCTAGAACTTTCAGCACTATATTGAATAAGAGTGGTCAAAATAGACATCCTTACTTCCCAATCTTATAGAAAAAATGTATTCAACATTTCAACATTAAGTATAATGTTAGATGTAGGCTTTTTGTAGATATTCTATCCAGTTGAGGAAGTTCCTCTCTATTCTTTTTCTGAAAGATTTTTATCATGAACCTAGTACTTGTCAGTTGCTTTGTCTACATGTGATTAATCTTGGTATAATCTTGTGACTTTTTTCTTCTTTAGCTTGTTATTATGGTGGATTACATTAATTGATTTCCAAATATTAAGTCAACCTTATATCCCTGGAACAAACTCCATTTGGTTATTGCATATATATTTTCATTATGCATTTTTGTATGTTGCTGAAATATATTTAATAATACAGAAGTCCCCCCTGAATCTTGCAGGAGATACATTCCAAGACCTGCAGTGGATGTTTGAAACTGCAGATAGTATCAAAGCCCAAATATACTGTGTGTTTTTCTGTGTATCAGTTCAGTTCAGTTCAGTCTCTCACTCACGTCCGACTCTTTGTGACTCAATGGACTGCAGCATGCCAGGCTTCCCTGTCCATCACCAACTCCGGGAGCCTGGTCAAACTCATGTCCATCGTGTCGGTGATGCCATCCAACCGTCTCATCCTCTGTTGTCCCATTCTCCTCCCACCTTCAGTCTTTCCCAGCATCAGGATCTTTTCCACTGAGTCAGTTCTTCACATCAGGTGGCCAAAGTACTGGAGTTTCAGCTTCAGCATCAGCCCTTCCAGTGAATATTCAGGATTTATTTCCTTTAGGACTGACTGGTTGGATCTCCTTGCTGTCCAAGGGACTCTCAAGAATCTTCTCCAGTACCACAGTTCAAAAGCATCAATTCTTCAGTACTCAGCTTTCTTTATGGTCCAACTCTCACATCCATATAAGACTACTAGAAAAAACCATAGCTTTGACTAGATGGATCTTTGTTGGTAAAGTAATGTCTCTGCTTTTTAATATGCTGTCTTGATTGGTCATAGCTGACCACCTGACCTGCCTCCTGAGAAATCTGTATGCAGGTCAAGAAGCAACAGTTAGCACTGGACATGGAACAACAGACCGGTTCCAAATAGGGAAAGGAGTATGTCAAGGCTGTATACTGTCACCCTGCTTATTTAACTTATATGCAGAGTACATCATGCGAAACGCCAGGCTGGAAGAAGCACAAGCTGGAATCAAGATTGCTGGGAGAAATATCAATAACCTCAGATATGCAGATGGCACCATCCTTATGGTAGAAAGCAAAGAAGAACTAAATAGCCTCTTAATGAAAGCGAAAGAGGAGAGTAAAAAAGTTGGCTTAAAACTCAACATTCAGAAAACTAAGATCATGACATCTGGTCCCATTGCTTCATGGCAAATAAATGAGGAAACAATGGAAACAGTGAGAGACTTTATTTTGCGGGGCTCCAAAATCAGATGGTGACTGCAGCCATGATATTAAAAGATGCTTTCTTTGTATACCTACTTATGATAAAATTTAACCTATAAATTAGGCACAGAAAAATTAGCAATAACAACAGAATAGAACATTTATAACAATATACTATTGGAGGAGGAAATGTCAGCCCACTCCAGTATTCTTGCCTGGAGAATCCCATGCCAGAGGAGCTACATTGCATAGGTCACAAAGAATCAGATACAACTGAGCAATAGTACACACTCACTATAATAAATGTTATGTAAATGTGGTCTTTATTTCTCTCTCAAAATGTTTCATTGTTCAAATTTAGTGTCTTTTCCATCTTAACTAAGCATTGATCATATACTGTGGCAATTTTTACAAGTTTGAAGTGTGACAGCAAAGCTAGCAGGGATTTATTTTTCCTTCATAATTTCACAGATGAAGGATTCATTCTTATTGTAGATCTTAACAACCTTAGCATTCTTTTTTTTTTTCTTATTAAGTTCAGAACTTTCACCTTTTCACCTAAGTGAAGCACTTTATGGCTTCTCTTTGACATATCTGAATTACCAGCATCATTACTCTTGTGCTTTGGTACCATTATTAAGTAAAATCAGGGTTGCTGGAACACAAACACTGTAATACCATGACAGTTGACCTGATAGCCAAAAGGACTTCAAAGATACTCAGAGCTGAAAATGAGAGGATTCACTTCCCAGGCAGAATGGAGCTAGATGCCACAAGATTTCATCACAGTACTCAGAATGGTGTGCAGATTTAAAATTTATAAATTGTATATTTCTGAAATTTTCCATTTAATATTTTCAGACTGCAATTGACCATGGGTAACTGAAACAGCAGAAAGTGAGACCATGCATAAGGGAGAACTACTGTCTTTGTTAAGTATTTTTGCTTATATTAATGATGGATATTGTTTACAGTTTTCTTCTACTTCCTTGTCTTATTTTTGTGTCAGAGTAATACTAGCTTCATAAAATAACTTGGAAGTGTTCCCTTTCCTTCTGTTTTCAGGACAAAGATATGTAGCACTGGTTTTAATTATTCTTTGAATGTTTGGTAAAATTCTACAGTGAAACTATCTTGATCAAGAATTTTCCTTAAGACTTTCTCTTTGATACATTATATTTAAAAATGTGTTAAGTGTTTGAATATTTCACACTTTTCACTCTGTTAGTAATTTTAGTTTTCTACTGTAGTCAGAGAACACACTTTGTATGATTTCGATTCTTTTAAATGTGTAAAGGTTTGTTTTGGGACTCAAGATATGATCTAACTTGGTGTATGTTCTAGGCACACTTGAACATAATGTGCATTCTACTATTGCTGGATGAAGTGTTCTAGAAATGTTGATTAAATCCTGCTGATTGCTAGAACTGTGTCATTTTTCTATAGTCTTGCTAATTTTCCTGCCTAGTTGCTGTATCAATTGTTGAGCAAAGGGTGTTGCAATCTCCAGCAATGATTGTGGATTTGTCAATTTCTTCTTTCAGTTCCATCAGCTTTTGCTCCACATAATTTGCAACTCTGTTTTTTAATACAAACACATTTAGAATTACTTTTTTTTTTTTTTTTGGTGGATTAACCCTTGATACAACCTTTCTTTGTTTTTGGTAATTTTCTTCACTCTGAAGTCTGTTTTATCTAATATTGATACAGCCACTTTTGTTTTTCATTGGTTAATATTTACATGATAAATATTTTCTAAAGTATTACTTTAAAATGACTTCTGTTATTATATTTGAAGTGAGTTTTTCATAGACAACATATAGTTAAGTAATATTTTTTATTCCACTCTGGCAGAGTGGTGTAAAATATGTTAGTACTTAAGTCCACCACTTAAGTTTTAGAACTTAAGTTCACTATATTTTTCCTTCTCTTTGCTTTCTCTATTTGCCTTTTCTACTTTCTTTTTCCTGCTTTCTTGTTTGTTCCTTGAATTTTTTAAGAATTTAATTTTCATTTATTTATAATATGTCCATTTGTATAGCATTTTTTTCCCATTTATTTTTATTAGTTGGAGGCTAATTACTTTACATCATTGCAGTGGTTTTTGTCATACATTGAAATGAATTAGCCATGGATTTACATGTATTCCCCATCCCAGTCCCCCCTCCCACCTCCTTCTCCGCCCTATCCCTCTGGGTCTTCCCAGTGCACCAAGTCCGAGCACTTGTCTCATGCATCCAACCTGGGCTGGTTGCTGTAAACATCATATTATTTACACATTAATTAATTACAGATTATTATATCATTTCTACTGGCATTGCCATTTTATTAGTTCAAGTGAGTTAAAACACCTTACTCCCCTTTATGGAACACAAAAGCTTATTGTATTTACCCATAGTTTTACTTACCGTGATTTTTCTTCCTTCCTAATAGTCTAAGATACTTAGCCCTTATTTTAGGGTAGATGACAAACTCTCTTACTTTATCTCCAACTGAGCATGTCTTGATTTCTTCTTCATTCTTAAAGGATTATTTTCACTAGATATAGGATTCTAGTTGACAACTCTATTTTCAACACTTGAAAAAAAAATTGTGATACTTACTTCATTCTGATCTCCATGGTTTCTGATAAGAAATCTGCTGTTATCTCAATAGATTTTTCCCTGTTGGTAAAGTTTCCCATGGCTTTCCTGATGGCTCAGTGGGAAAAAAAAAATTCACCTGGCAATGCAGGAGATACAGGTTCGATCCCTGGATCAGGAAGATCCCCTGGAGTAGGAAATGACATCCCACTCTAGTTTTCTTGCCTGAGAAATCCCATGAACAGAGGAGCCTGATGGGCTATGGTCCATGGAGTCACAAAATAGTCAGACAGGACTTAGCAACTATGCAACAAAGTTTCCCATCCCCTGGCTGCATTCAGGATTCTTTTTCTTTTCCTTTTCAGGATTATAAATTGTGAATCTTGGTCTGCATTCCTTAGGTTTTTTATCATATTTGAAGCTTACTCAGCTTCTTGAACTTGTAGGTTTATATCTCTGAGCAAATTTTGGAAGTTTTCAGCTATTATCTCTGAGTGCTTTTTTAACCCCACAATCTTTCTCCTCGGACTCCAGCGACACAAGTATTAACTTTTAAAATAACTCCAAAGGTTCCTGGGCCTCTTTTAATTTTTATTTGGGGGAGTCTATTTTTTCTCTGTTGTTTACATTGGCTAATTCTGTCTTTTTCCATCTTTTGTTTCACCTATTCTTTCTTCTGCCCTCTGTTGTGCATCTGAACCCATTCACTGTTACCACCTATTGACTTTCTTTTTCACTTACTTTGATATCCTCCTGGTTCTTAGTACTGGCGATTTTCTGTTGACATCTGAACATTATTATTTTAAAATTATGAGAATCTAGATCTTGATCAAACTTTCCATTTTACTTGGCCTTTTCTGACACCACTCCAGGAGGGGAATTGAGGGTGTCAGTTGTTAGCGCCAGGTGGAAGCAGAAGTCCAGATTTACCTCTCAGCCTCTATCCGTATCTGCTTGGGGAAGACTCCCCATCACTGCTGAGCGGGTTTGGGGAAATTCCGGCTCCGCATGTGGTCTGCACTGACGCTTCAGTGAGGATGACCTCATTACTGCTAAGTAACAGCAAGGACCTGACTCCTCACAGCCTCTCTGACACCACCTCAGTGGGGAGGCGAGGATGTCTCACTATTGCCAGGTGAAGTAATAGTCCACACTCCAAATGTATTTTCCGCTAAGACCACTGTGGGTGGGGTGTTGAGACAGGTCATGTGAGACAGGTCATAGATCAGTGTCCTGGCCTCCTACTTGGCCTTCTCTGATACTACCTTGGCATGAGTGTTGGCGAACTCATTCCAGCCTCATATGAGTATAGGTCTCAACTCCCCACTTAACCTTCACTGGCCTAGATAAATCAGAGCCACAAATTTCTGTATAGTGTTTGCCTCTAGTAAAGTGTTTTGTTCTGTAATTTTGTCTTCAATTTTCCATATTACTAGGTTAGGCCTCCCACTCTCTGGTCTTTTGGATAGAGAAAGTGAACTTTGCTTGGGCCTTTTTTTTTTTTTTTTTGGTCTATGCCTTGTTTTTTGTTTGCTTGTTTGTTTGTTTTATATTTGCCAGCTCCTTCAAGTCCAGATCTAAGATGTAAGACACAAGAGACCCATGGACTTTGCCACTGTACTTCTAGTCCTGCAGGGCCTTGCTGGTCTGCCCTCTTCCTAATTTTCACAGTGTTCTATCATATATTTGACAACTGATGTCCATAAATTTTAGGTTTTGTTTTTTCTTTAACAAGGAGCAATAGAGAAATGTGTAAGTACTATATCCTCCTAGAAGAATCCTCTATCACACATTTTTTAGGTTAATAACTAAGTACTTTAAACAACATTTATGTATGATTTTTCTTCTTATTAGAAGCTTGCAAATATAAAACATCTTACACAGTAAAATAATGGGAATTATGATAATTGAAATAAATATTTGATGTTATTATTTGACAATAGGTTTTTAATTATATCTTAAATAAAGTATGCTAATTTTGAAAGGAATTATGTAGATTTACAATTTCATCCAATATTATTTTAAAAATGTGAATATATATGATAGCCCTGCAAACATTCATTACATTTAAAAGAATACATATCACCCTAATGGTTTTGGCATTTCAAGCAGGGGACAAAATAACCTTTGTAATGCCAAGCTTCATGTTTCAAGGAAATATGCAGAAGGCAGAAAAAGAAAGGAATATATCTTGATTAGTTATTAATGGGAGCTTTGGGAACTTCCTGGAAAACAGTAGATTTATCCCTTTGGTGCGTGGAGGTCTTTCTATTCTTAAGACAAAAAGATAATGATATTTAGGTTAGCTAAAGAGTGGGAAGAGTATTGTGAAAAGATACATATTCTTACAGTAATCAATTTTGAGAAAGGGTGAAGATGAATAATGAGCATATGAAATTGTCCTTGACTGTGGACCAAAGGGGTATACATATCCATGTTTGAAGGTCATTTGTTCAGAACAAAATGTGCTTAATTGAAATATCTGTCTAGACCTTCAGCCTAAAGGATAGATAAAGATAGATATTTTTCTCTGACCGTACTTAGAATTTTTCTTGACTGTTGATCCAGAATGAGTTATAGTGTTTGATATTCATCTTATAATTTCATTTACATATAAAGATTGAGTTTTACCTCCAGCTATTAGAGAAAAAAATTCCTGAAAAGAAAATAGCTAATATGTGATTGTAGCTGAAGTTTCTAGTAGATTCTTTCAAAAACTGTGCTTTAATAACACTGATAGACATGACTAGGGGGTCTGTGGCTGTTTGTGAGGAAAGCATTAATCAGTGTAGATTTATGTGCTTAAATGGCCAAAACACTTTTGTCCACTTTTTTATTTTTAGTAAATAACCAGTCTTCCCTTGATGACACAAAAGCAATACCTTGGCAGAGAAGCAAGAAATGGATGTATATATGTTTATTCCATTACCTGGATAGACATCATAGAAAAGCAATCAGGGCAGGTATCTTAATCCATTCAAGCTGCTGTCATATAACACCATGGATTGGATGGCTTATAAACAACAAAAACATATTCCTCATAGTTCTGAAGGCTGGGAAGTCCATGATCAAGGTGGTGGAAAATTAAGTGTGTGATGAACCCATTTCCTGGTTCATAGACAGATGCTTCTCACTGTGTTCTCACATGGTGGAAAGGGGCGGGGATTTCTCTGGTGCCTCTTTTATAAGAGAAGCTATCCCTTTCATGAAGACCCCACCCGCATGACCTAATCACATGCCAAAGGCCCCACCTCCAAATACTATCACATTGGTGATTGTTTCAACATATGAATTTGGGGAGGGCAACAGGACAGATGTTCAGTCTATAGCAGAACAAGGATGGCTCAGCACAGTATGGGGGGAAGGGGCAAAGGTGTCTGTCTTCTGCTCTCCTTGCCTCTCCTACTATAGCTTCTCAGGTCTTAAGAAAGGAAGGTCAAGGCTGTGACATGAACAGAAAGCCAGTAGTTTGAAATAGGTGACACACATTGAGGTGCAAGTACATGGGAGGTAGTTTGAAAGAAAGAGAACATCCATGAAAGTAAATAAACTAATCTGGGCCCTGAGCTGCCCAAAGAAATCACACAGCTTTACTCTTGGATAAGTGCTAGGGCATCAGATACATGGACAGAGCCCTGCCCCAGTGTCTTGCCTGTGCTCTGGGCCTCCTTCCCCTCTCCTCTTCCTGATCACCTTCCTCCCATTCTCACCCTCCTCCTTAGGGAACCATCAAGGTTTTGCCAACATGTATGTGTTGAGGGTAGGGTAAGTTGTTTTCAGGCTGCAAATCATCTTCTTTTATCTCAGTGAGAGTGATGAAACCTTAGTTGCATATTGAAATCCTTTGAATAGCTTCGTAATTATGCAGTTCCCAGTCCCATCAAAGTAAAGCAGTTTTCTAAGTGAGGGGCCCAGTGTATGTTGCTTTGTTTGTTTGTTTGTTTGTTTAATACCTCCTTAGGTGGTTGACTCAGACGGTAAAGCTTCTGCTTACATTGCAGAAGACCTGGGTTCAATCCCTGGGCCAGGAAGATCTCCTGGAGAAGGAAATGGCAACCCACTCCAGTATTCTTGCCTAGAAATTCCCATGGACAGAGGAGCCTGGTGGGCTACAGTCCATGGGGTTGCAAAGAGTCAGACACGACTGAGTGACTTCACTTCTTAGGTGGTTTGAATGTATAGGGGGGATAAGAACTGATGATCTAGAACATTTCCAATCCACTTTGTCCCCACAATCCACATTTCCTCCTTCCTTTGTGGATAGAAGAGTGGCTTTCATGAAAAGGACCTTAGACTCAGGAAGGAGGGGCCCTGCCTTGGGCATGTGAGGCCTTGCTGTGGCCCTCCTGTCTGTGCTCCTCTCCATTATCCACAGGGTGAGAAGATCTGATCTTTGGGGACCTGCTTCCCCATTCTGCACTGCACTCTAGGTCCCAAGACTTTTGAATTGACTGTCCAGATGGCTCCAAGTCTGCTTTTGGGGTCCCTGAGGTCTCTTGCCTGGAGCCAGACACAGAGTAGTGCTTTGTCTCTTTAGGGCTTCCAGAAATAATCACTTCTGGTTGTGTGGTTGGAGCTCAGACACTGGGGCTAGATGTCCATGGACATGAGCACAGAGCCCCTTGATGGGCTGTGCTCTGGGACTGGGGATAGAAAGAGAAGGAAAGCAGTGGGTGAGGGACCTGGTCCCAGGCTAGCTCTCCAAGGATGGCACTTTGACAGGTTGAGGAAGTTCCAAGTTAGAACCTGGCCTTCCCAGCTGATATCAAGCTGTAATTGTTAAGAAAAGAGAATATAATATATCTTATTTAACAGTTTGTTTGATTGATTTATAACATCTCAGTCGTTTAAAATATGGTATTTGTATTCCCACATTTACTCTTTTCAGGGTCCTGAAAATGTGAGGGTCTGGTCTGTGATCACCCCCACTGCAGCTATGGGCCCAGAAGCCTATTGTGGGCCTATATCATATGATTGGAAGATGCTAGTCTGAAGGATGCTTTCTGACTTTCTGGTACCTTCCTTCTGTTGCCCACATGATCTCTGCCCAGCTAAGGCTCAGCCCTTGCTTCCTCGCTAGTTTCCTGGCAGCTTGTTTGTGAGCTGTTTCTGCTCTTGCATGCTATCAGACATAGCGGAGTTGTATAGCATAGGATGCATGGGTTTGGAGGACAGACAGTTATAACTTCTCATTCTGGATCTGCCACTTATATGACTGACTTTCGGTGACATTATTAACCTTTCCAAACCTTGGCTTCTTCCTCTGTAATCAGAGTTAACAATACCTGCCTGACACGGGAATGGAACAGCTAAATGAGGAAACATGTGAGCCTGAACTCTGAAAATAATTGCTTCCCTTTCTCAAGTAAAGCCAATCCATTTCAAAATAACACTTCTCCTTTACATCCCTTATTTATATTTTCTGGACTTAACTGACTTGTTTTCATTTTTCTTCTTGTGATGCATTTCTACGTCTTCTTGCTTCTGACTGCTTCTAACATGTGTGTGGGAGAGTGTGCCCTTCATATATCAAAATGACAACTAGCCTGCCATGAGGAGGCTGAACACTTTGAGATTTTTTTATGACAAGAGCCTGTTCATATTTCTCCTTTGTAAGCATCTCTTCTGCTCCCCACACCACCACCCTGTCTGGTGTCCTGCAGTGTGGATATGAAATAGGTATGTGGGTGAGCTTGGTCACTGAAGCCCAGGCTGCTCAGACAGCTGCCCTAAGTAGATGCTGGTGACCTGAAGCCAGATTGACTCCAGACTTATGAGGTTACCATGCTGTATTACAAGCTGCTTTCAGTGTTTCACAGCGAGTCTATAAGCTCCTGGTTCAAAATCCATTACTGGGTGTATCAGACCTGCATAGCTAGCATTTAGTAAATGTCCATCAGATGGAAGAATAAGTAAATGTCAGAAAATGCAACCGGAAGTTGAAGCCCTGTGTTTGTCGTGGGCCCGTTTGACCTTCAGTAACAGGCAAGCCACATGCACATTTGTTGACTATTTTAATAAACTGTGAGAAAAAATAAACACTGACTGGATGGTGAAGAAATGTCTGTTGAGTAGATAGAGGGCTGCAGTCGGCCATTGAATTGCTCTACACACTGGAAGTGTCGAACCTTCCTATCTATCCATTTATCTTTCTATAAAGTATACCTGTGATATCTGCCCAAACAAGGAAAAGTATTTAATATGTTGCAGTGCTCTCGCTGACCGCTCTGAATTCTTTGAGATTTCTGTTAATATAAGTCAGTCAAGCGATAACACTGATTAACAGGGGACTTGAATGACTACCCAGGCCAGTGTTCTTGCCTGGAGAACTCCATGGACAAGAGGAGCCTCATGGGCTGCAGTCTATGGGGTGGCAAAGAGTCGGACACTACTGAGCAGTCTGCTGGCTGAGCATATACAAGTCTTAAGAGGAGAAATGTATTTCTTATTATTTGAAATTCTTCCTAATTATGCAGCACTTATGTTTGCTTTTGTCCCAGGCTTATCTGTTTTGTGTTCACCTGTGCATAGATACAGATAAACTGACACTGGCTCTGAATTTGGTCAAGGGCTGTCTCAGTTCAGGCATTGTAGTGACCGAGGCCCACACAGTGGCTGGAAGCAACCCTGCATGCTCCGTCACTTCAGCTGTGTCCACCTCTTTGAGACCCTATGCACCATAGCCTACCGGGCTCTTCTGTCCATGGGGATTCTGAGGATCTTGCCTGTCATATCCAGGCAAGAATACTGGAGTGGGTTACCATGCCCTCCTCCAGGGGATCTTCCCAACCCAGGGGTCGAACCCACATCTTTTTTGTCTCCTGCACTGGCAAGCAGGTTCTTTTCCACTAGCGCCTTCTGGTAATTCCTGAAAGTAACCCTGCAGCCCTGGCTAAAAATGAGGCTGCTGCTGTTCTAGCAGGTCACGGATACAGACACATTACTGCCTCGCCCACGAACCTCCAATAAAGCAGAATGGAGCTGGCAGACCATGGCTTAGAATTAAGAGAGCAGCCTTCCTTAAAAGCACAGCATCAGTGAAAAGGTTTCAGTGATTTATTTAGGACATATGTTAAGATGCCATTAACAGAAAAACCTCCAAAATATGTGACAACTCAGAGCTTAGTGAGTGATCTTGGGCAGGGTGACATCTATGCTCCAGGGACCCAGGCCTGGTAGGTGTGATGTGCCTTCCCCCATGTGGCTTTCATAATGGGTTCAATGTGTGTTGCTCTTGTTGCCGTTTCCTGGCTGTGCGAATGGAGGAAAAGGAAGTTCGGGGCAAGTTCTGTCTGTGAGGATATGACCCTGAAATTCTGCACATCATCATTGCTCCAAACTTTGTCTGTGGCTACGCATGCAGAGGGTGTTGGGAAATGTATTCTCCAGCTGGGAGATGTTATGTCCCAATAAGATTTGTAAAATGGAAAAGGAAGAGTATGACTAGCAGGAGACCACTAGAGTCTCTGCTAGAGGGGCTAGATGGTAGGAGGCAGATATGTTCAGTTTTACAGGTTTTTTTATGGCTTCTAATGTGTGCTGTGTGCTCAGACACTCAGCCGGGTCCAATTCTTTGCAACTCCATGGACTATAGCCTTGCCCAGCTGCTCCATTCCAGGGGATTTTCCAGACAAGAATGCTCCAGTGGGTTGCCATTGCTTTCTCCAGGGGATTTTCCCAACCCAGGGATCAACCGTGCATCTCTTACCTGCATTGGATGGTGGGTTTTTTTTTTTTTTTTTACCACTAGCACCACCTGGGAAACCCCATGTATTCTAATGGAACATTTAATTAAAAATAGTGAAAGAAAAGAGGAAGCACACATCAGGGGGGAGGAGAGGGTATGACAAATTGAGAGAGAAGCATTGAAATAGATACACTAAGATGTGTAAAATTGATAGCTGGTGAGACAGAGAGCTCTGTCTGCTCTCTGTGACAGCCTAGAGGGGTGGGATGGGGGATAGTAGTGGGAAGGAGGCTCAAGAAGGAGGAGATATATGTATACTTTCAACTGATTTGCATTGTTGGATGGCAGAAGCCAGCACAACATTGTAAAGCAGTTATCCTCCAATTAAAGATAAGTGAAGTGAAAGTCTCTCAGTCGTGTCTGACTCTTTGCAACCCCATGGACTATTCAGTCCATGGAATTCTCCAAGCCAGAATACTGGAGTGGGTAGCCGTTCCCTTCTCCAGAGGATCTTCCCAACCCAGGGATCAATTTGGAGTGGTTAGTGGTTCGCTTCTCCAGGGGATCTTCCCAACCTAGGGATCGAACCCAGGTCTCCCACATTGCAGGCAGGTTCTTTACCAGCTGAGCCACCAGGGAAGCCCTTAAAAAAGAAAAGAAAAGAGGGAGCATCATGAGGGTTCACATAAAACAGCAAGAGAGAACCATAGAAGCCTGAAGGCAGGCGTAACAGGATCAGGCCCCACACGATCGTGGCAGGAGTCGCTTCCGTGTCTGGTGCTCCTCAAGGGACCCCTGCAGCTAGAGTTTACAGATCTCTCACCTCTTGTACTGAAGTGACCTTGGTTACATTTGTACATGTGTTTTTTCCCAACCCCAACTATTAACTGGTTATTCCCTTTAAGTATCCCCCTTGTAAATGAACGGTCTTGGGCTTCACCCTTACCTTAAACCCTGTAATTTCTTCCTCCAGTGCTGACTAGAAACTTCTTTCACTGTTCTGAGTCAGGTTATACAGGATCTGAGCCAGCGGCCAGACGATGGGGTTAGTCCTCTTGTTGTTGCTGTTGTTGCTAAGTCCTGTCTGACTCTTCGTGACCCCATGGACTGCAGGGCACCAGGCTTTCCTGTCTTTCACTGTCTCCCAGAGTTTGCTCAAACTCATGTCCATTAGCCCCTTTATCTGGTACTTTATAGAAAGAGTACGTATTCCCTAGGAAGAGGAGGAGGTGGCAGGTACAGTGGCATTTCTCTTATACGCTATCTCCTTGCTGCTCAGAGTGTGCTCCAAAGACTGATATTATCAGCATCGACTGGGAAGTTGTTAGAAATTCAGAATCTCAGACCACACCTTAGACCCACTGTACTAGTTTCCTAGGTACTTTGCCTTCACAAAATACCACAAACTGGGTGGCTTAAACACCAGAAGTGTGTAGCCTCATAGTCCTGAGGCTACAAGTTTAAGATCGAGGTGTTTGAGCTGGTTTCTTCTGTCATTTTTGAAGTTGGGTCGATACCATGCCTTTCTCTTAGCCTCTGGTGCTGTGATGGCAGTCTTCAGCATTGCTTGGCTTGTATGCATCACCCTGATCTCTGCCTTCATGTTTCCATGGCATTCTCTCTGTGGGTGGGTATCTCTCTTCATGTGGCATGATTATTGTAAGGACTCTAGTCACTTTGGTTGAGGGGTCTAAACCCTACTGCAGGGTGGCTTCACCTTCACTAATTACATCCGCAATAACCCTGTCTCCACGTGAGGTCACTGTCTAAGGCTCTGGGGGTTAATCCTTCAGTACGAATCTGGGGGGACACAGTTCAACCCACAGTAACCAAAGAATCAGAATCTGTGCTTAGATAGGTAATTTGTATGCATGTTAAAATTTGAGAGGAAGTGCCCTGAAGATTTTCGAACACTGTTATGCCACCAACACACTTACTGTTACCCTACGTGTGTAATAGAAACTTGGACTCCTTGATTCTGGCTCTATCTCAGCCATTTGACTTTTAGTAACAGCAGTTCTTTGGGTCCATGTTTGCCACTCAGTAGATATTTATTGAATTAATGATAAAACTGGTCCAAAGAGTTTCCATGTCTAAAATGAATATACCCACTTCATAAGACTATTACAAAGATTAAATGGCTTAGCAAACATATTTGTAAATTTGAACATGTAGCTGTATTAGTAAGAGTTCAACTGGGAGACAAAAATGCAATTCACTTGAGCAGGGGGCATTTAATGAATTATTATTTATAAGAGGAGAGCGATTGCAATGGTATAAAGAGAACTCTAAAGAAGACTTTAGGGATGAGAGAGAGTATGCAAGGGAGGAATAAACACAGAAAGAAAGACCTTGTCCACAAAGTTTGGATTCAGATTTCATTGGAAAAGTGTGGTTGCTCTCCACTGAATGGCAAAAAAAAAAAAAAAAAAAAATATGGATTTCCCTCAAGCAGAGCTGGTCCACAGTTTCTGTGCAGAAATACCCTCCCAGTGTACAAGCTGATGGATATTGGTGCATGAAGGGCTGGAAATCAGTTGTCAGTGGTTTCTGCATAGGACAGACTACAGTAAGGTGGTCACTAGACTGGGGTTGGTCCTGAGCATAATAGGGGAATGTATGTGCCACTGGATACCCTCCAGTAGGAAAGAAAAAAAGAGAAAACCACAGCAGAAACAGGGAGAAAAGGCCCTTCCTTCTGCACTGTCTCTCCAGCGCCCTCTTGTGACATAATGCAGCATCTTGTGTATTATCACAAAGAAGAAATGCTGAAGGGCCCATCTCACCAGAGCACAACAACTAGTGAAGGGTGAAGTCAGAGCTGCAGCACAATAACTGGCATGCACTATGCAATTAGAAAGCTTCTGTCCTCGGGACTAAAGCTAAATATGGTTTCAGAGAAGAAAGGAAATTAAGAAAGTGGAACTCTTGATGCCTTATCAAGTATATTAGGAATTTAGTCTCCCCAGCCTCTCTCTAATTCCCACATAGACACTGATTTTTCCACCCAGATTACCTTACATGATTTTTTGCAAGGGGTGGAGGTATTAATTTTGAAGGGAGAAATTAACAAAATTGTAAACTGAACAAATCTTGATGATGGTGCCCACCTATCCATACCCTTGTGATGTGATGCATTCAGGGGACTCATGCTGTTCCACATTATTTGGGACCCCTTCCTCTGAGCTCTCCTCCATGGGCTGTTCTTCCTGCACTCTGGGCCATTTCTTCCATAAACTGAGCTCATCTATACAATCCTAGCTTATGCCATTATTGCCCTGTAATTGCCAGCTCTGCGCAAGCAGATAACTCATAAACACATCCCCCTGGCCATGTTGCTCTTCTGAGCACCCATACAAAAGTCACTGATGCTGATCTTGAATGTTTCAAAGGTACTCCACACTAAATATGTCCCAACCAAATTCATTTATCTTGGCACACTCACCTCTAATTTGCTGCACCTTTGCACTTTCTCTCTGCCCGCCCCATCCCATTTCCCTCCTCCTTTCTCTCTCTCAAAAAAATGGCAACTTGTGTTTACAAAAGTTTTCTCTTTTACCTTCTGTATTATTTACACTACCCAGTCCCTGGATCTCATTCCCTACATTGCTTTGTAGGGAATAATCTTAACTGATTTTAGTTCTCTTTATATCAGCATCCACCATATACACATTACATCACATATGATGTGGGTCACAGCAATAGCCTCCCATCTACTCTTAATGTGCATCTGACTGTAGAACACACACACCCTCTCCCTCCATTCATCCTCACTGCTTTGAATGTGTCATCAGTGTCCCATGGTTTTCAGGGTGTCACTAGCTTACCATGGTGTTTAGGATAAAGATGAAAGCCCTTGACGTGACTTTCAGAGTCCTGGCATGTCCAACTTCTCTCTCCTTCTCAAGCCTGACTTTATCTCTGGCTTCCCTTTATTCTTTCTGCGGCAGCGAGGCTGGCTTTTTTCCAGGTCTCAATCTACTCTTTCAGGCTGTGGGGCATTTGAACACTGTTCCCTGTGTTTGGAATACTCTTTGGATCTCATTTCAACCATTATCTGGTCACTCTATCCAGTTCAAATGTTCCATTATCTGCTCTCTCAGTGGAAGCTACTTCTACCTTACTGCACTTTTCAGAGTTAAATCTTAAATTTATTAGTTTGATTATATGGTTGATAATGTCTATCCATTCCTGTACTGGGAGATCTACTTGAGCAAACTATACATCAGTTTTTTTCTCACTTATATCCTAAGTGCCTCACCCTGTGCCTTTCATTTAAGCAAATTAGTATATCTAAATATTTAAAATCATGTGCTAAAAATTTGTGTTGAAATTCAGTCTGTCACTCACTTATTCATTCCTTCAACAAATATTTATGGAGCAGCTCCATATGCCTGTCCCTGTATTAGGGATTGTGCTCAGAGGTGGATTCCTTGGTGACTCAGTGGTGAAGAATCTGCCTGCAATGCAGGAGACCTGGGTTTTTGGGAAGATACCTTGGAGAAGGGAATGGCAACCCACTCCAGTATTCATGCCTCAATAATTCCATGAACAGAGGAGCTTGGTGGGCTACAGTCCATGGGGTCTCAAAGAATCGGACTTGACTAAGCAGCTAACACTTTCACTTTTTCGCTTTTTTCAGAAAGGACAAGGAAAAACATAAACACATACGTGAGAACATAAAGATCACAATAAATTTAATAAAGAAAGGAAAATCAGACAGTATGATAGAAAATGAGGCTTAGGTAGAAACTGGCTTTGGGGAAGGAATGGGTTAGCAGAGCAGTCTTTTCTGAGGAGGTGTGTTTTAGTTGGACTTTCAGGTGAGACAGAGTCAACTCCACGAAAATGGGAGTGATAAGTTTCAGGCAGAAGAAACAAGTGAAAAAGTCCTAAGACAGTAGGAGTTTGGTGTGTTGGGGCAAGTAAGAAAAATATCCGTGTCACTACTCCTAGAATTGATATGGGAGACACTTTGACCCAAAGGCATTATGCCTTAGAACCGGAAGTGTGAGGTTAGAGGATGCCTTAGAAAATGGAATGTTTCAAAGAGGGGAAAGTTGGCACTTTGCTGGGATAATTTGTTGTACACGTCTGTTATCACACTGTATGCTGTTTATCTCCTAACTTCGCTGCTGCTCCCTCTCTTAACTCCAGGGGGCACCCTTACATAGACTACAAATTGAATGGTGTTCCAGGAATTGGGCAAGGCCAGTAGAATCCACACTGTTCATCCAGAAATGCCAACACCCTCTCCTCCTTACACACACACATGCTCTACCACATGCCAAAAATGAGTAGCATTGACCTTGATCAGCCTGCCTGAAACTTTCTCATTTTACCGATACGGAAACTGTGGCCCCCCAAAAAGAAGTAAATAAGTGTCAGAACATGGTCTTCCCTGACTCCGTGGGTAGTGTGCTTTTACCTTAGCAGAGCTATCACCCATCTTTTTTTTTTTTTTCCTAATCATAGTTGTTTTTGGCAAATGAAAAGCAAGCACACCAAAACCATGAAAGTACTGTGTAAAAAAAAAGATTCTTCACCTAATTTTCCTCTCTGATAAATTCAGATTTCTATGGATGACATTTTCTTTTAATGAGCCTTATCTGTACTTAGAAGGAAGGTAAACTTGAAAGCCAGCCTTCTGTTCACTGCAGCTTCAGACAAGTAAGTTTAATTTAATGCAATAAGCATTTGTCAGTTGCTCACTGCAGCCTGATGCTGTTGGTAATATTTAATCTGCCAAAACACATTGTATATTATCATTCAGATACAAAATAACTTATGGCTTTAACTCCCTATGTATTTGCAAGAGTAAATCACTTGATATTTATAAAAGGATATGATTGTTGTTTCATTTTTTACTTTGCTTAGCTTTTTAAATATCAATACAATTTCATATCTGTCGTAGATTAACCTTGTGATTAAAAAATGAGAGGTGGAAATGTGTGCTCTGTGTGTGTATGGGTTTGTGTATAAAAATATTGCATGGGCTATCTTTGGAAGAAGCTTGCTGTTGTTGTTCGGTCACCAAGTTGTGTCTAACTCTTTTGAACTCCATGTACTGCAGCATGCCAGGCCTCCCTGTCCCTCACTGTCTCCTTTAGTTTGCCCAAGTTCATGTCCATTGAATCGATGATGCCATCTAGCCATCTCATCCTGTGCCACCCTCTTCTCCTTTTGTTCTTCAGTCTTTCCCAGCGTCGGGGTCTTTCCATCACCCTGATGCTGGGGAAATCTTCATTGATAGCAAGTCATCAATTTGTGAGCTTTTTTGAAACAACCAAGAATCATTTAAAGCAAATTATGTTGAGTCAAATGGATAAGAAAATTGAACTTCACTATTTGAGCAAAATTCAAAAGGAAGTTACACACAAAACATTGACTGGTGGTAGCTTCATGAAAAAAGTGTAGAGTTGTTGAAGGCGATTTTTTTTAAGGCAATGATGCTCACTGCTTTTGTACATTCTGTACATTTATGAGGAAATCAGACTCATTAGTTTTAACATGTCACTGACAGATATGTGTATTCATTTTTGGTTATGTATTTTATATTCAGTAAGTGTGATAAAAAGCCAATGATGATAATACTAACATTTAAACATGTGTTATGTGCCATCATAGTGTTCAGTGCTTCAAAGTTATTCTAGCATTTTTTATGCTGGTGAGACCATGTAATGTAGAATCATAGTTTCATGTGGCAGAGCAGTTTCAGTGATTTGCAAGCCTTGCTTGAATCAAGGAATGTTAGATAGAAGAGCAGTCTAAACAAAATGTAATTTTAGTATTCTGAGTTTTGAGACCAAAACTGACCTGAAAGTCTGTGGACAAGAAGAGGTCTTTGGAGGACCTGCCTTAATGTATATTTTCATTTGAAATGAGCATTCGCACAGATTGAGGGATATCCAAAGTACTAGAAAAATCTTTGCCTAACTTTTCCATACTTTAGTTTTGTCTTGTAGCTTCTTTCTCATTGACAGTGAAAAGGTGACTCTCAGCTCAGTTTTTTTAATTTAGTGACAATTGAGTTTATAATTTAGACTTATGCAAATTTTTCTCTATTGCATTTAGGAAAAATCTGTTTTCCAGTGATTTGCTTTATCACATATCTAAGATATCTAAGAAATAACCTTTATACCATCAGCACTTTCCAAAGTAAATTTTCCATAGAGTAGTTCTATATGCTATTGTATTTGTACTGCTAATTGCTGTGTAGCAAATTATCTCAACAAATCAGTACTTTGAAACAACAATGTTTACTGTCTCAAAGTTTCTGTAAGTCAGGGATCCAGGTATGATTTAGTACATTCAGTGTCTCAAGGTGCCTCAAAAGTCTGCAATCAAAGTATTAGTAGGGCTACAGTCATTTTGAGGCTGGACTTGGGGAGGACCCACTTTCAAGTTCATTTATGTGATTTGGCAGGATTTAGTTCCTTGCTAGCTGCTGGCCAGAGGTTGCCCTTAATTCCTTGTCAAATGCTCCTTAGGCACATGACTTGAACAGACTGGGAAAGTCAGGAGGCAGGAAAGGGAGTGTTAAGAAGATGGAAGTTCCAGTGGTTTTTGTTTTTGTTTTTGTTTTACTTTTTATTAGAAAATCATTTTCTCCAAAGGAGAAAAAATTGATCAAACAACATTAATTGAAAAGTTGGTTACTGTGACGTTGATGCAAAATTGACATTTTGTCAAATATGCCTTTTTTTTTTTACAGTTGGGTCTACTTTAATTCTTTTTTTTTAACCTTTTGAATTCCTTCACCTATTTCTCCCACTCCCAACCCCTGCTCTTGGAAATCACTAATCTGTTCTCTGCATCTACGAGCTTAGTCATTTATAAGCTAATCTTGAAAGTGATACTCCATCTCCCTTGCCACATTCTATTCATTAGGAGCTAATTACTAGGGCCTGCCCACATTCAAGGGGCGAGACTACCCAAGTGCATGAAAATCTTGGAGAGGGGATCACTGAGAGTCGTTTTAGAAGTTATCTGTCACAAGGAGTAATGTATGGGAGTTTGAAGATCAGAAAAGATTGCAAACCTCCAGGGTTAGATCAGGTTTTCCACAGGACCTTCCGGTCTTGGGCATGTTAATTGCACTGTGAATTTGCAAAATGGGAGGGAAAGGGGGCAGGGAATAGGATCGCAGTGATTCTCAACTCCGTTTGTCCACTGAATCCTTTTTGTTGAAGAGTAGCAACAGACTCCCCTTCCTCAGAACATTTGGAGAACTGCTGCCCCACCTCTTCACTTGACACGTGGTGTTACTGAGGACTAGTGTTGCCTGGACCCTGGCCGCAGAACATCGTGGGTCTCCTGAAGCTCTGAGGCTCTTTCCACCTTATTGAATTGCTACAGGGTTTGTTTTTTTTTTAATGCCATCACTGTGATGTCTTCTGTTGTCTCATCTGCATCAGCTGATGGAAGCATAAGCTGGATAAGTGAGAGGTAGTGTGTGACTTGATGTTGAGCCTGTCTCCCGGAGCTGTTGTGAGCCAATGTCATGTTTATCAGCCCACGCTTCTGCTTTCGCTTCAGTCTCTGTGGATGGCAAAAGCCAAGCTGTGGCTGATTCTACCACTTATGTCCCTAGCTCCCCTCCCCCATCCTTGTAGGAGTTGAGTAGTCACTCGTAACCACTTTACTCTAGAAAAAAGATGTTAGACCCTTCGCACTTCACTTTTAAGAAGACTGTCAGCTGCTGCTGGAAACATCTTGACTCAGCATTTGCACTTGTTGCCCATGTCCCTGCTTACCTGGTGGCTCAGTGGTGAAGAACCTGCCTGTGGTGCAGGGGACCCAGAGTTGATCCCTGGGTCAGGAAGATCCTCTGGAGGAGGGAATGGCTACCCACTCTAGTATTCTTACCTGGAGAATCCCATGGACCGAGGAGCTTGGTAGGCTACAGTCTGTGCATTTGCAAAGAGCTGGACATGACTGATCAACTAACACACCACTTTAAACATGCATCTTATGCTGGTTGCAATCATTCCTGTATGGAAGAACTATGTTACCATTTCATTTCTTATTGGACCTTTGATAGCCTATGTACTTTGTTCTTCTCAGATACCTGGGCATCATGTGTGTGTGTGTGCATATCCTTATCCAGTGCTACAGAATCAGTGTCCAGCACATCTTTTGAAGTGGGTTCTGGTGATTGGTGAACTGAGTAAAATGTCATGGGGGTGAGGGTCAGGTGTTAGCATGGGTATTGTTAGGTTATAGTTACCTGTCTGAACACATTAAGAATGTTCTTTTGTATTTCAGGCTGAAAATTATTCACTTTCTCATTTTCTGCCACTTGTGAAATTTATTTTACATGTCCCTGAGATACAGGCAGAGGGGTAGGAGAGAATATTTAGACATTTCATACTTTTTGATGCTTAGTCTTATTCTTTGTAGTCCTTGTAGTTCACAGTCTAATCAGGTTAAATCTTGTTTTATGTAAATGTGTGTGGGTATGTGTGTGTGTGTTTTGTCTATCCTCATGTCTGTGCCTCTTTCCACCTCATAACTCCTGCAACTCCTCAACATAACACAGTGTGAGTCTTACAAAACAAGTCACCAGAAATCTGGAAAAGGATGGCTCCTGGTGGAATATTGCTTTCGTGCTAATTGATAGGTGGTTGATGCATCTAGAACTTTAGCTAGATGTGATATTAGAAGCTGTAGTGAATTATGGTGCTTGTTCCTGATGCTTTTGAAAATTCTTTATTAAAATAAAGAACTTATTATTTGAAGATGAGCAGACGTGTTCATATAGATTCATGGCCCATTTAGCAATGAGTATCATAGTCCAGAAATTTCTATATTTACATACATATGCATATATATATCATGTGGTTGAATACATTAGAGAAAGAGAATGTTATAATAAAAATATCTGATCAGTGACAGCAAACAGTATGCCTGGAACTTGTGGTGACTTCAGCATTATCAGAATGTTGATTGCATTACATCTGTTGCGTCTGAAAAGTGCCAGGATATGGTGCTAATTTATAATGTAGGAGGAGGAGGTGAAGAAAGATAAGGCAATGAAAAATAGTACGCAGTAGGAGATAGTCGGCTAAATAGTAATTTGTTAAGTTTTATTCACACCATAGAACAAACTGCTGTCACAGACTTCTGGTTTGGTTTATAAATCAAATATGTGTATTGCTCATCTATTCTTCACATGGACTTCCCTACATAGGGCCTTTCCCTTTTGTCTTAGAGAAAACATTTGTGTATTTGTAGGTGTTACAAGGTCTGGTCCAAGGATCTGAGTAAAGGGAATAAAAGGGGGCCTCTGGCTACCAGCGAACTTTTCAAGACGAAGGGAGGGCGTCGAGCCGAACCCAGTGAAGGGAAAGAGAGCATCATAGAGGAAGAACAGTGGGGAAGAGGCAGATGGTAGGGGATGGTGGAGAACATGATTCTTGCAGTTATCACAGATGCGTCTCAGTTTTTAAAGCCTTACATGCCTACGTCTTTGAGAAGTTTAAACATTCAGATTCAACCAGCCTTTTCTTTTTTCCTTTGTTCCCAGTCTCTTTCCCCACCTTTCAACCCTACCACCAATATGTGTTTTTCTTTCTCCCCTAAGTTTCATTGACAGTTGAGAGCATATGATTAAGACCACTAGGTTGGACAGAGAATGCCCTCAAAACAAAAAGCAACAAAAGTATACAGGATGTCTAAATGTAGCCTTAAGGATAGAGAGAGTTTGTACCTGCCTATGTGGATACTTTCAAAATCCTGAGAAGGGCTCCTACCCCTGCCCTGATCTTCCTCTATCACTGGCTGTTCTTTGAAAAAAAAAATTTTTTAAAGGAAGTTTATCTCTTATCCCAAGGCTTTGATCAATTAAGAAAATGAAATTGCATACTTGAAGCTGGTAGAAGTTATTCATATGCTTATAAACTAGTGGGAATTTCTAAGTCCTTTTCTGAGTTTGAATTTGTCGATGTGAAAATCCTTGCTAGGGAGAAAAGTTGTCAAATAAGAAGTGAGTAGAGATAACACCTCTCCTGTTTGAAGATGTTCTAAGACCCTAAACACTTTCCCAAGACACTTTCAGCCAGCTTCTCTGTATTAGGTTTCTATTGCTGCTGTAACAAATTACCACAAATGTAGTGACTTCAAACAACACATACTCATTATTATACATTTTTGAAGGTTAGAAGTTCAAAATGGGGGCTTCCCTGATGGATCAGTGGTAAAGAATCCTCCTGCCAATGCAGGAGACATGGATTTGGTCCCTGGTCTGGGATGATCCATGTGCTGTGGAGCAACTAAGCCCGTGTGCCACAGCTACTGAGCCTGTGCTCTAGGGCCCGGGAACCACAGCTACTGAGACCATGCATTTCATCTACTGAAGCCCTTGCGCCCTAGAATCCATGCTCCACCACAAAAGAAGCCATGGCAATGAGAATCTGTGCACTTGCAGCTAGAGAGTAGGTCCTGCTTGCCTCAACTAGAGAAAAGCTGGCACAGCAGTGAAGATCCAGCGTAGCCAAAAAAGACATAAATATATTTTTTTTAAAGTCCAAAATGTGTCTTATGGGGCTAAAATTAAGGTGTTGATAGGGCTGCATTCCTTACAGAGTCTCCAGGGGACAGTCCAGTTGTTTTTTTCACCTTTTCCAGCTTCATGAGACCACCTACATTCCTTGGCTCACGGCCCCTTTCTCCATCTTCAAAGCCAGCAACACGGGGCCAAGTCCATCTCACTTTGCCATATCTCTTTTTCTCTGCAGCTGGGAAAGTACTGTGCTTTTAAGTACTCCTGTGGTTTAGTTGAGCCCACCTGGATAGTTCAGGAAATGTTCTCATCTTACAACCTTTAATTTAATCACAGCTGTAAGTCTATTTAGGCTTCCAGGTGGCACTAGCAATAAAGAACCTGCCTGCCAATGCAAGAGATCCAAGAGACACAGGTTCTATCCTGGGGTTGGGAAGATGCCCTGGAGGAGCACATGACAACTCACTTCAGTATTCTTGCCTGGAGAGTCCCACAGACAGAGGAGCCTGGCAGGCTACAGTTCATAGGTTCACAAACAGCTGGACATGACTGAAATGACTTAGCACACACAAGTCCATTTTGCTATGTTCAGACATAACATATTCACAAATCTGAGTCAAATCATTGACTCCTTCCTGATGCTTATACAATCTTGTATCCCACCCTTCCACCTTTCACTGACCCTTAGATCTCTTTCAAAGACTGGCCCTCCAGAGGGCAGTAGCATGTTAGAGTCTCAAGACATTCAGCAGCAAATTGTTCAGGTCTCTCCTTTCATCAAGAAGCAATCTAGGACACAATGAAGGAAAATACATTGCAAAGATCATGCAAGCCTAAATCTGCAGGCTTCCAGGCACAGGCCTCAGCCCATGTGGTGCCTTCTGCCACAGGGCACCAAACTGGAGGACCTTAACTGTTAAAGGAATCTTCATTCATAGGCAGGTCTTCCAGATGGAAGTGGAATGTCAAAGACCTGGGGAGCATTTGTTCTGCAAGAACTAAGTAAGAAGGTTTTTTGTTTTTTTAATTAATCCTTAATTATTCAGACGATGTAATGGGAATACATCTTTGAGTTCAGAGAAATCATAAATAGGGAAATCCATAGGAAAAAATCTCATGACTCATGCTTTTAAGGTCTGATCCTAGAGATTCAGTTTTCCAGTGACTCATTAGTGTAACTGGTGAAGTCAGTGACAAAAGGTAATATCCAGGGAACCATGGTGGTGGTTTAGTCACTTAATTGGGTCCAACTCTTGAGACCCCATGGACTGTAGCCTAACAGTTTCCTCTGTCTGTGGGATTTCCCGGGCAAAAATACTGGAGTGGGTTGCCATGTCCCTCTCCAGGGGCTCTTCCTGACCCAGGGATGGAACCCACTTCTCCTGCATTGCAAGCAGATTCTTTACTGTTGAGCCACCAAGGAAGCCCTAGGGTACCATGGATGCTGGCCTAAGTAAGTACAGTCTTCATGGGAACCATTGTATTTGATTTTCTTGTGAAGTTTCTTCCTCTAGGATGCTGTCTTTTATGGTCCCTTAATTTCTAAATTATAAAAACTCTTTTTCAGCAGTGACGTGCATCTCTGAGAAACCTGGTTCTTCAATTGTTGTCATTGATTGTTCTTTCCTATATGAGTTGACCAGGGAGAAGATGGGGGAAAAAATGGCCAGTTTTCATGACCTGAAATGCAAGTTGTTCCAACCCAATTAATATAGGCTGCAACTGTTTTGGTGTATTGATTGCAAGACTTTTAAATGCACAGTGGCCTCAAATCTTTTACTCTAGCGAAACAATATTTTTCGTAGTCAGAACTTATGCCATTGAAAATGTTAAATTAGGTAGTGTTTTCCTAGACTTCCGAGCCAGGCCATGAGCAGTATTGTGCTTCAAGGGATAGAGACAAAGTATACACATATATGGGGGCTTCCCTGATGGCTCAGAGCGTAAAGAATCTGCCTGCAATGCCAGGGACCCGGGTTTGATCCCTCGGTCAGGATGATCTCCTGGAGAAGGGAAAGCCAACCCAATCCAGTATTTTTGCCTGGAGAGTTTCATGGAGAGATGAGCCTGGCAGGCTACAGTCTATGGGGTTGCAAAGAGTCAGACACGACTAAACAGCTAACACACATATACACCCCTGAAGCCATAAAAATATACTTATATACTATATTATGGCTTCCCAGGTGGCACAGTGGTAAACAATTTGCTTGCCAATGCAAGAGACAAAAGACATGCGGGTTCAATCCCTGAGTTAGGAAGATCCCCTGGAGTAGGAAATGGCACCCCATTCTATTATTCTTACCTAGAAAATTCCATGGAGAGAGGAGTCTGGTAAGTACAATCGTTGGGGTCTCAAAGAGTCAAACACAACAGAGCATGCACATGCATAGATGCACTGGGTTTAGGTATGATAGTATATGTGCGTGCATGCTAAATCACTTCAGTCGTGTCCAACTCTTTACAACCCTATGGATTATAGCCCGCCAGACTCCTCTGTCCATGGAATTTTCCAGGCAAGAATATTGGAGTGGGTTGCCATTCCCTCCTCCATACTATAGTATATTTATATGCTATATAAATATAAAAGAGAAAGGTAGGAGATATGCAGCTAGTTTAGGAAAAAATAAACCTCAGTAAGATTTTACTGACATTTCATATCAAGATCACAACAAATCCCAGCATCAGTTACATCCTCTTTGCCTGTTGGCTAGATTTCTGGATTTAGTAGCTGTCATTTCCCCCAAAAGCTTTGATTCAGTACTTACCATGTGCCATAAATGCTGCTAAGGACAGGCTAGATATGGTCCCTGCAAGACCATTTAAGGGATCGAATTCTATTTGGAAGAGGAAGTGAGTTGCCCATTGACCCTTTCAACTGTCCTTCTTCAACCGTCCTTCGCCTTTCCTTTACTCCTCGTTGATTTCAAAGAGGAAAACAACTGCCTTTTGCTTAGTCGCTCAGTCACGTCCAACTTTTTGCAACCCACTAGACTGTAGCCCACCAGGCTCCACTGTCCATGGACTTCTCCACCAAGAATGCTGAAGTAGGTAACTATTTGCTTCTCCAGGGGATCTTGCTGATCCAGGGATCCAACCCAGAGCTTCTGCACTGCAGGTGGATTCCTTACCATCTGAGCCACCAGGTAAACAACTAATACAGTATATTCTCAGCTTCAGACATGTTGCCTTGATTCATCTTAGAGCTGAGACTGGGACCGTAAAGACAATCTGAAGAATCTTAGAAATATCTAAAATGTTCTTTGGGAACTAAAAATGCTTTACTAATACTCCTTTTGGGGGAAGGAATGTATTATATTTCTCCATTCAGTGTACAGTATGGTGCCTAGATGATACTCTGATTAGAGTATCTCAACTGCAAACAATCCTTGTTTGTTTTCTTGACAACACTCAGAGTTAAGAGTGTGGTTAAATATGACCAAATATAGCCATCTTTCTCAGGCGTAGGCTTAAAGCCCTGGCACAGGGGAAACATAATCAATTATCAAGTCAGGATCCCTTCGAGAAAGCAGAACTGTTCAGAGCATTGTTGTTGTTGTGTAGTCGCTGAGTCATGTCTGACTCTTCTGCGACCCCATGGATGAAAACTGGGTTGGGTAGATCCCCTGTAGAAGGAAATGGCAACCCACTCCAGTACACTTGCCTAGGAAATTCTGTGGACAGGGGAGCCTGGTGGGCTACAAATACCAAAATTGAGCTTTGAAAATAATAAGTAGCCTGCCACAATACTAGTAAGTACAAGGGACAGGATTCAAACATAGATTTTCTGATTCCATATTTCACCAACATCACCCCCACTGGATAGTGGTGCTGTCTTGCTCTGTGTTCTTAGAAAAATCACTTGACTTTTCTAGACCTTGGACTTCCTCATTAATCAAATGGCAGTGTTGAGTTCTTATCATCTGTATGATTCCTTATGGCTCTGGGGATTGGAAGAGGTCATTTTCCCTTTCCACCCCACCCCCTGCTCCTTTGACATTTACTTGTCCTCTGGCCAGCTCTTGATCATTAAAAATGAAGATGGTACTCAAAGTAATGTCTGGCCAAGAGGACACCATCCGAATGTTTTCATTCTGACCTCTAAATCAGTCTGCACATCTTGCCCATAGAACAAAATCCAAGAACGAGGCAGAGGGAGGGACCGGGACTTTAATTATATTTTTAAACAATGGCTTTCCATTAAAATTGTATTTTTCTACACCTTTGGAAAATTACATTGTAGATGAGATAAATGCAGCCTCGCATTTGAATTAAGGTTCTCTTTAGGCTGGTAATCTCATTTGCTGTTTAGCGATTTTAATTCAAGTCAAGGCGGTGTAATTAGCGCCCTCAGCCAATTGCCATTCCTCACTGCTTTGTAGCTGTATTTACTGCTGTTAGGACAAGGCTACTCGTGTGGAAAGTATAAGTCAACATACTAAATTATTGAAGGTGGCATACATCGACAGATACACCCTGTGCATCCTGATGCTTCAGATTACGAGGCCTTACATCATCAGGCCCAAGGAGCGCCAGTGCCTTGGCTGGCAGTAGTGGAATGTCACTATTTTTTACACAGAGAGAAATAAACCGGAGATTTTGTTCTATAGCAAATATACCAAGTTTTGCAGTGCTTTAAAGTTTTTTTTTAAAATTTTAATTGGAGGCTAATTACTTTACAATATTGTAGTGGTTTTTGCCACACATTGACATGAATCAGCCATGGGTGTACATGTGTTCATGTACAAAAATAAAGTATTCTTAATTGGAGTTGTTTAGTATAATTTAAAGATCATACTTTACATTTATGACAGATT
This sequence comes from Odocoileus virginianus, assembly GCF_023699985.2. NCBI lineage: Eukaryota > Metazoa > Chordata > Mammalia > Artiodactyla > Cervidae > Odocoileus > Odocoileus virginianus. The sequence continues at coordinate 52,603,216 of NC_069675.1, read as the reverse complement.
TCTTTTTCACACTAAGGTATGCAGGTCATTGCGGGGGGAGGGTGTGGGTAATGAGCGGGTGGCTGCCTGCCTGACAGTATATGTTTATGTGTGTGTTAGTCGTTCAGTTGTGTCTGACTCTTTTCGACCCCATGGACTGCAGCTCACCATGCTCCTCTGACCGTGGAATTCTCCAGGCAAGAATACTGGAGTGGATTAGTCATTCCCTTCTCCAGGAGATCGTCCCGACCCAGGGATCAAACCCACATCTCCTGCATTGCTGGCAGGTTCTTTACCACTGAGCCATCAGGGAAGCCTGTACATGTTTATATTATAGCTTAAAACCTGTAGGCAAATATCTACAGGTGGTTAAAAAAAAAAGTTAAGAAAATTCATGAGTTAAGCTTTTGTTTATACTATTGAGATGACAGGTAACCTTTTGTTTATTTGAATAAAAATGTCATGCATTAATATAGATACCATGTTTTTAATATTAATTATAAAGATTGATCATAATATATTGTTATTGGTACATCAGTTTACTATAAATGCTCTGTATTTCTATATGTGTGTATGTGCATATATGTTATTTAACTTCCAATTCCTGATATGAAGAGTGACCTATATTCAAATTCAAACATAATTCAAACCAAGTTTATCTTTTCTGGTACCTACTAATGACTTTAATGAAAAAAATCTGTATTTTATCTTGCTTTTTGCATTTTAGCTCCTTGAGAACAGGGAGCTTTATCAATTTGTATTCCTTGTGATAATCAGAGGACTTACTTGCAGACTCTTGGTAAATGTCTGTTGAACTCAATTATCTGAAGAGATAGTTGACTATTCTTGACAATAGCTTTTTAATGTATGCGTGCTCTTTCTCCTGGTTTTTTAGGCTGTATATTTAATTCAGCATGCCTACTTCTTTTTCTCCACTCCAGTAGGACTATAAGCATATTTACAGACAGACAGATCTGTTGCCTCTTTGCAGAAAAGTATATATCACTTAGAACTTTCTTAGAGAAATGTTAGCATTGTAAATTTGACTTTCATGCCTTAGGAAAACAAATCTAACAGCATAGAACACATTCATGTGAAATTTTGGTTTGTGAGTCTTGATGTAACAATTTTGAAAGGTAAACTTAAAGGTTCCATTTGGGCAAAGATAGAAGTTGTTTATACTAACAACGCAAGTTTAAAATTATAGGCATATGTTAAACAGAGTAAAGTAAGTCAGAAAGAGAAAAACAAATATTGTATATATGGGGCTTTCCTAGGGGCTCAGATGGTAAAGAATCTGCTTGCAATGCAGGAGACCCGGGTTCAATCCCTGGGTCGGGAAGATCCCCTGGAGAAGGCGAAGGCGGCCCACTCCAGTATTCTTGCCTGGAAGAATTCCAGTATTCCATGGACAGAGGAACCTGGTGGGCTACAGTCCATGGGGTCCCAAAGAGTCAGATACAACTGGGCAACTAACACTTTCATTTTCATGGACTCTAGAAAAATGGTATTGATGAACCTATTTTCAGGGAAGGAATGGAGATGCAAATATAGAGAGTGGACTTGTGGATACAGTGGGGGAAGGAGAGAGTGAGATGAATGGAGAAAGTAACATCAATATATATACACATACCATGTATCAAATTGATAGCTAGTGAGAAGTTGCTGTGTAATACAGGGAGCCCAGTCTGGTGCCTAGAGGGGTAGGATGGAGAGAGAGTAGGGAGACTGAAGACTGAGGGGATTTATGTATAATTATGGCCAATTCATATTGTTGTATGGCAGAAACAAACACAGCATTGTAAATTTAAATATATATATATATGTAGTAAAAAAAATTACAAGTATAGTCCTTCTGATTGGTCATCAGGGACTTCTAGAGATAATCAAGTATAAGGGCCCATCTAAGCCCACAGTGGGAAACCCAAACCTCTCTTCCTGGTATCACAGTAGGATTTATAAAATATAAAAAGCGAAGCAGAAAAGGGGAATATTCTTTGGTTTTAAAAACAAGCAAAGGAGGAAACCTAAGTGTTTTTCTTTTTCCTCGATACTAATGAAATGACATGAAAGATATCGCTTATTATTTTGCCAGCTGATAAGTAGCATTGTGTTGGGAATAAGCCACCTTGAAATGGTACAGAAGACAAGGTCCGAACATTTTAATACCCAGAGCTCTCCACAGTCTTGAGAAATTGGATTTACATCATTCTGAAACAGTGAATGAAAGATCACCATTCTCCTGAATATTAACATGTTATTTGTGTGTGTGCGCGCCAGGGTTCTGAAATTGTATCTTTGTGCATGTCTTTCTTTATATTCTACCTAGTCTTGTATCCTTTTTTTGTAAAATGTGTGTAACTATTAATTTCCTTAACTAGGAGAGTGTTAAGAGCATAATCTAGATTAAGTTAATAAAGAAAAACAATGTATTTCCCTTTGGTTAACCGGGTAGCTGGGCCCTTTGTATTCCTAAAATTGTGTCTCAGAACTGTCACCTGCTGGTTGGTTCAACTCTCCTGGCATCTGAAACCAGTGCTATTCCTAGTTCTAGGTATTAAATGAATTCTAAGCCATGATTTCGGATGGTTCAACATAGGGCAAACCATACTATTTCCCGTGAACCTGTGCTCCACTCCCCTGACTTAAAGACTATGCCCCACCTTACTCACAGAGACTTGGCACTTCTCAACTAAATCCCTATTTTGACCTCTTTGCACAGATTTAGAAGAAAATGCTCTTATGCACTCTAATTTGGCTGTGGCACTCCTGCCAATTTCCCAGCAATCCCAGTGTCTGCTGTCTCTTACTCTGGTTTCCTTATTAATTACCTGGCTTTGAGTGTCCTGTTGAAAAATTTCATTAAGCTGCTAGAAGAGCCAGTGATCACTCCTTGCTGAACTCAGAAGCTACCTGCCCCCACCTCAGTCATCATTCTCTCTGAGCTTCTGCAGTCATCTCCTTCTTCTTTCTCTTTTACCATCCAACCCAATACCTTCCCCAACTTCTAGAAAGATCATTCAGAAAAATAAATTAGATTGTGTACCTTCTCTGCTTAAGACCACTCCACTGGCTTCCCAGGATATTGAACTGTTCTTTAATATGATCTTAAAAGTCGTAGCTAATTTTCCTGTGACTAATTCTCCCAGGTCATTCTCCCTCTTATTCCCTAACTGCTTTCAATCCTCACACCCATTGGCCTTTTTCTTACTGTCTTTCTTTGTATGCACAATTTTGCATCTCTGAAGACCTCTTCCTTATAAGCTCTTATATTTAATGCCTACTCATCTTGCAAGGCTCTGGAGTATATTATTTCTTTTGAACACAGTTATTTTCTCTCTGAGGTTTCTATTCAAAGCACGTAGCACAACCTGTAATTAATTATTTATATGTATGTTTCTTACTTAATGGTTGCTTAGTTTATAGAATGTGTGAAGTCAGGGCCAGAAAACCCAAATCTTAGCAAATCGTCTTACCTGTAGAGTAGATTAGTTTGTAAACTGCATGTCTAAATGATTAAATGAACAAATTATCTGCTTGGATCATAATATACGGACTCTTTCTCTCCTCTCCTAATAATTTGTTGCAGTCAGTCTTATGTACTAAGAAATCTGCATGCATTACCCTGAATGTTGACAATCCCAGTATAAGGTAGATATTGTGATTCCCATATTAGAAAGTAGGGGGACTTCCTTGGTGCTCCAGTGGTTAAGACTCTATATTTCCACTGCATGGGGTACAGGTTCAATCCCTGGTCAGGGAACTAATCAAATGCCTTGATGTGTCCATCAGCTCTTCTAGGTCCACTCTGCCCCACCTCTTGTCGCTTGCTCTGACATGGAATTATCTTACTGTACAGAAAATCTCAGTAATTGAACCAGAAGCCATTGTACATGCTTGTCATTTGTCAACTAGGGGTGTAGCACCATTTTGTTTAGTCAAGCAGAGCCTGGGCCTCTCCTATTCTGGTTGTAACTACTGTCTAAATGTACCTATGATGTGAATGGGCTCATGACTGCCCCACCCTTATGTATATCCCACCTGGGGAACAGCTATGACCGTGAAGGTAGTCACCCTGAAATACCAGCAGGTTTCCCACTATGAGAAAACATTTAGGGAAGGGTGATATTTTCTACTACACAGTTTGAGATTTCACATAATGATTGCTCTGCCCTCTGATCACCACCCGTGCATATGGACAAAGCTGTGTAAAAACAACTAGCTAATGAAAATGTGAGCTGGGGTGAGCCCATGATAGAATCACCATTGTTAAAATTCAAGCATGACCAGAGCATCTAAGACGCCTCAGGAAGTGAGCTCGCCAGTTACATCATGGCCCTGTTCTGCTTATTACCCTTCCTTGAGGTCTTTGCTGTTTCAGACTTATAGGAACTTGGGGACTTCAGAAAGGGGATTGCTTTCAAACTGATTAAATTCTGAGCAATCACATCCATGAGGAGGTGAAAGAAATTAGCACCAATGAGTCTAAATCAGTGAAATGAGTGAAAACTGACCTCTGGTAAAATATAAATCATTACTATCTAAAGATTATGACTTTGTGAAGTAGATCTAACCTATGCTTAATTAGTCATAATGTTCACCTCTTTTCATTTTATGATATTTTTACTTACTCTGATTTTTTCAACATCACATTTTTCAATTTTAAATGAGTGAGACTGTTTTTAACCAATCAAATTAGAATCAAATTTGCAATTGAAATGCTATAAGACAGAGCAGTATATTCTCTCCTGACGTTGAAATATGAAATATCTTTCATTGCTGAATTCACTAATTTTATGACCCCATCCCAAAGTGCTTGGAAGAGGATTTATGTTGACTATATCTATGAGGCTTATTGCTCATGATGTCATTGCTCATTATTGTGTTTACAGATTTATTTCTCATATGCCCAACATCAGATTTTTTTTTTCCTTCAGTGAGTGAATCTGCCCTTTAGAAGTACATAGTTCCCAAGAACAGTGCTAAACTCTTTAACTTGGAAAATCAAGGCATGTCTGCCATGCTTTTTCAACTGTCTGATCTAGATGTGTAGCTGGACAGTTGGAGAGACGATCCCTTGAATTCAGCAAAAGTTAAGACTAAGAGAATGTTAAGGGGCTTCATGACTGCCCCATTAAACATCCTTGTTAATAGGGCAATTTAACTGCCGTTTCTAAGATCATCTCTGTCTGGAACATTTTAAGAAATGCAAATATTCCTGAGGGCAGTAACCTGTTAATAAGTCTGTGGTCATGAACTTCTCAGATTAATGTAGCAGCAGCAGCTGCCCCTTGGAAGTGAAAGTAGGATGAGGGAATTGGCAGGTCATTTCAAAAGAGAAAGGCAAAGGAAAACATCTGAAGAATGAGTTGCAACTGGTACCATCTCTCTGGCCAAGCCTGGTGTCATGGTTGGCTCTCTGATATCTTAAGTTGGAGACCTGTTTAGCTTTGGTTCTTTCAGGGACAATGGTCAGGAGGATAAAAGAAGTTTGAATGTGCTAGGTAAGGTCCTACTAGACAGGTCCATCATCACCAGAACGAAAGGGGACTGTTGACTCTTGACCTACTTAGAAAAAGTATAACCAAAGTTGGACTAGGGGATAGATGAGCACTGAGCATGTCCCCTTCGTCTTCCTGTGAGCAGAGGGCAAGAAGTTCCACCAGGTGCACACCTGACCGCTCTCTCAGGCCCGAATTCAGTGTCTCTGACTTCCCCTGAGAATATCCAGCAAGCTAAGCCCCTGCCCTGAAAACAATTTGAATGTTCTAAGCAAAGTGAGAGCTTGTTTGTTATCCCTGACTGCCTCTTTTTTTGTGGGAGACAGAAATGCTCCTGGGGCTTCCTGGTAGCTCAGCTGGTAAAGGATCTGCCTGCAATTTGGTTCCTGGGTCAGGAAGACCCCCTGGAGGAGGGATAGGCTACCACTCCAGTATTCTTGAACTTCCCTGGTGGACTCAGATGGTAAAGAATCTGCCTGCAATGAGGGAGACCTGGGTTCAGTCCCTGGGTTGGAAAAATCCCCTGGAGAAGGGCATGGCAACCAGCTCCAGATTCTTGCTTGGAAAATACCCAGGGACAGAAAAGCCTGGTAGGCTACAGTCCCATGGTGTCTCAAAGAGTCAGATGTGGCTAAGCTACATAGCACAGCACAGAAATGCTCCAGAAAATTTAATCTGCACCATTTTCCCAGTGAGAATAAAAGAAAGGGAATCAATATTTACTGAACAATCTGCCCTGTGCCAGACCACGTATCGTGTACTCTATATACATTATCTCCCAGCAATCTCTTTCTCACAGCTGTTCCCTTCCTACAGATGAGAAACAGAATCCGAACTGACATATGATGACTAATTCAAGTTTGTGAGGCTCAGAAGGGGTGAAGCCAGAATGCAAATCCAAGTTATTTAATTCCCAGCTCTGGGTCCCTCCCTATTATCATTATGCCATTCTGAATTGAAATCCATAGTTCATGAAAAATCATCGTACCTAATTCCACTTTGTATGAGAATAGTGTATATATATAAACCTATGCATTGTTGTTGTTCAGTCGCTTAGTTGCGTCTAACTCTTTGTGACCCCACGAACTGCAGCCGCCGAGCTTCCCTGCCCTTCACTCTCTTCTGGAGTTTGCTCAAACTCATGTCCATTGAATCAGTGATGCCATCCAACCATCTCATCCTCTGTCACCCTCTCCTCCTAATTTCCCAGCATCAAAGTCTTTGTCCAGTGAGTTGGCCCTTCTGAAAGTATTGGAGCTTCAGCTTCAGCATCAGTCCTACAATAAATATTCAGGATTGATTTCCTTTAGGATGGACAGGTTTGATCTCCTTGCAGTCCAAGGGACTCTCAAGAGTGTTCTACAATACCACAATTAGAAAACATCCTATGCATGGACATATTGAAATGAACTCTTATTTTTACCAGCCTTGGCTTTCCTTCCTATAGCTTCCCAGAGTTCCCTTGGATGGGAGCCCTAATACCTGCAGACATAACAAAGATTATATTTCCAGAGAAGAAAAAGAAGGGAGGTGTTTCTGTCCCAAACATATTCAGCCTTTGCATTTAAGAATACCAGGACATATTTTACCAGATCCACAAGATTTATTTTTATAATCATAGAAAAGTGTTCTGCAAACCTGTCAGATTCCCTAATATCCCAGCCTCGAGGACTGATCTCATGGTTAATATATATTCATTCTCTTCCTGAGCTGTTTTTCAGGAGGTGTTTTGCCTAGTCGTTGTTATTTTTCTAATTGCCTAATTTTCTTTTCTCTGTTAAACACTAATTAAAGAATAAGCCCAGGACTGTCACATTTTTGGAGACAACATTAATCTCCTGCCCTCTCTACATTTTAATGGGCCTAATTTATCCCTATTATCTACTCCTTTCACCATCCCAACTAAGGGAAGAAAAAACTTTTATCTCTTTCACCCTTTTCATCACTCTACTTCTTTTTTGCATTTTATTTTCCCTTCTACAAGTGATTCTGCATAGCATTGTTTATGTTTACTTTTCATTACCAGCAGGGTATGCATATTTACCATAACAATCTCCTCTTTTTCTTCCTTCTTCCCTGCTTGATCTGGTCTCTGTTGCTTCTTACTCCCATGTAGAGCTCTAATCCTCTACGTGACTGTGATCTATTGATGGGTTAATTAATCAACCAGGCATAACTCAGCATCTACCCTGCTGACATTGAAGCATGAATCCCAGTCTCTAGGAACCCACAGTCTGAAAGCAGACAATTGTAATAAAAACGCAGCACAGACAAGAGTCCAGACTAGAAGTTGTGGCAAGACAGGGCAAGAGCTTGCACTCTAGCCTAAGGGACACAGAGGGCCTCCTGGAATGGCTGACATTTTGAGTGATTGGCCGTCTAGTTGGTGAACCAATGGTTGAATCCCATAGTCCATTTACATTCACACCAAACTCGATTATCAGTGATAGAAGTAAAATTTTAATTAAAAATAATTGTAAGGTACTTTGAAATGCCCATATGAAAAATAGCATATTAATTAAAATAGAGCAAAGCCTAGCTAATTAACCCAGCCATAACCTCTGGAGCAAAGAGCTTTTGCTTCTAAGTGACTTAAAATAAAAAAAGCTGCCTATAAGCTATAAGCCTGGAACTGATGGTACTGGTTTTTAAAGCCTCTCTCTTCAGAGCTTATCACACTTAATTCTGATACTCTTGTCCTTCTGACATCTTGGACTACTTTCAAATTCAAAACAGCCAAACCTATAGGGTTCTTTGAAGGAACATATCCTCACTCCAGGGAAAAGTGATCTCTGATACCTGAATAATGAAAGCAAATAGACATAACTATCCCCCCCACCACTGGAGTGTAATTGATTTACAGTTATGTCAGCTTCTACTGTACAAACAAGTGAATCAGCTGTATGTATACATTTATGACCCCCCTCTTGGGCCTCCCACCCACCTCCCCATCCCACCCCTCTAGGTCATCACAGGGCATCCAGCTGCATTTCCTGTGCTAATTTATAGCAGGTTACCACTCAGTTCAGTTCAGTTCAGTTGCTCAGCCGTGTCCGACTCTTTGCAACCCCATGAATCACAGCAGGCCAGGCCTCCCTGTCCATCACCAACTCCCGGAGCTCACTCAAACTCATGTCCATCGAGTTGGTCATGCCATCCAGACATCTCATCCTCTGTAGTCCCCTTCTCTTCCTGCCCGCAATCCCTCCCAGCATCAGGGTCTTTTCCAATGAGTCAACTCTTCGAGTGAGGTGGCCAAAACTAGCTACCTATATTTTACGCATGGTAGTGTATATCTGTTAATCCTAATCTCCCAATTCGTCCCACCCTCCCCTTACCTGCTGTGTGTCCACATGTCTGTTCTCTACGTCTAGGTCTCTTTCCCTTCTCTGTAAGTAACATAACTATTAAACAAATTAACAAATGCTATGAAAACCAACAGACCCAGGGAATAAAAACAGCAGTAGATATTTGGCTGTCTTAGTAACTGTCACCATTGCCACTTGTTCTGAAGAGCACAGGGACTGGTGTGAACGGTGAAGGACCAGAGTCAGCAGATAAAGGTTTACTTAGATTCAGGGAGCTTTATTTCAGAAAGTTAGGAAGTTGGGTAACTCATCATAGAAACATTTCCATAAAAACTATTATTTTATAACATCATTCTCTTCTTGTTAATGTATCACACATGTTGAATACATTCCCATGGTTGATCGTGGATGTTCATGGTTTTCCGTGTTTTTGTGTTAACTTACAGTCACTCTTGCAGTTTTCCAGAAAGACAGACATTCATGATTGAGACCTTTCTAGGTTGCTTAAGACACTCCTCAAATAGAACGTGGCCCTGATGCATTTGAGTCAGTTCTGATAAAGTGGATGAACCTGGAGCCTATTGTACAGAGTGAAATAAGTCCAAAAAACAAGTATTGTGTATTAACACATACATATGAAATCTAGAAAGATGGTACTGATGAACCTATTCGCAGGGCAGCAGTGGAGATGCGGACATAGAGAACAGACTTGGGAACACAGTAGGGGAAGGAAAGGGTGGAACGAATGAAGAGGGTAGCATGTAAACGTATATACTACCCTATGTGAAATAGATAGCCAGCGGGAATTAGCTGTATGACTCAGGAAACTTAAAGTGGGGCTTTTCGACAATATAGAGAATATTGTATTATAATATAGACAATATTGTAAATCAATTATCCTTCAATTAAAAGTAAATTAAAAAAAAAAAAGAAGCTGGCCCTGATTTTTTGAAAGGATGATCATTACTTGTGTAAGCAGTATTTTCCTACTACTTAACCTTTTTTGTTTTTTCGGTAACCTTCTAAGAAAGGTGAAATGACTGTTTAAAAATCCAGAGCTCTACCATCTAGAATATGAACAATAGCAAGCACTAGGAGTTTTTATAATTGATTCAAGACAATGCATTCGAAAAATATTTTTAAAGTGCTTTATGTAGATCTTCAAGTGACCCTAGATGTAGCCTTTCACATTATAATGAAGTATGTTTTGTTCACCTTTCTTGTCATGGTAATCCATTTCCTTTCACAATTACCATAATAATCTGACTCATCATTGCCTTTTCCCATAATTACTATCAGCATACTCTTCTTAATAATACTGAAATCTATTATTTCTGTGCTCACAGCATTACAGAATGTAGAGATGTAAGAGTCTGAAGATCTCCTTCTATGTCATTACAGATGAAGATATGGGTTCTTCCTAACAGAATGTGTGCTCTTAGGAATTTATTGATGGTGCTGTTTTCAACTCTGATCTAAACATCATCATCGTATAGACCTTAAGTAATCTTGGATTTCATGCAAAACCTTATTGGGGAGAGATGTTCACACACTGGCATTTAGAACAATTTGAACAGTGCTAAACAGAATATGTTGCTATCACACATGTAGAGAAGATCTTTGTGTTTGTAAAATGCAACATCACATTCAACATTTTTTAATTAATCCTAATCAGTTTTGAAAGTCAAGTGTTTGATAAGCTTTCCTGGAGAGGAAACGAAAGTGTGCAGTTTTTCAGGTGATGAGAGAGAAGAGGAATCTGTATATGTTGAAGATCAGGGAGAAACAAGTATGTTTTAAGTCCACGTTTTATCATCTGCATTTTCTGGCTTTTGTCCTTACTCTGTTTTGGTTGTCAGTCTTTCCCCCACATTTCCTACATTTTGAATGCTCTTAAAAGTCTGTCACATTTGCCTGAAAACATTAGAATTGATATGCCATTTTGTTTTTTTTAATCACTGATTGCTTTACTTGGTGTGGATAGATTACTTCTAAATGCAGAGTTTATCCTTTGCCACTTGATTCTGAAGTTGGCCTGAGGAGAGGTTGGGGCTCCCTCCTTCAGTGTTTTGCTTTCATAATAGCAAATGTTGTATTATTAAATATCATTATATTAATTTATATATTATATTAATGCATGGCAATATACATTAATACATAGTATTACATATAATATTAATGATACAAATATTATAATAGTACTGATTGACAAACAGTCAGAAGAGACAGTATAGGACTCTGAAGGCTCCTGTGTTCTAGGTTGGAGATTGGGTGCTTGTTTCACAATGTGAATATCTGGCTGGGAGACTTTGCCAAGCTTCTTAATGCTTCTGAGGCTTAGTTTCATCACTTGTTAGCTGAAGCATTTTTTTTTTTTTAATAGGAATATTTCTGAAATGGCCATGGGAGGTCAATTGGGGAATATTTTAATATATATTTTTTAAATTAACTAAAATAAATTTTCATTATTCATTTCTTTCATTGCAAAAGATTTATTAGAGACTTATTGTATATGACATCTATAGAAACAGAGGGAGGTGGAATGGAGGAGGGAGCCCAGATGGAGGGAAATGAGATGATGATACTATTTCAGAGCTAGTAGGGCCTTTGTACTCTTTGCTAAGAAGTTTGGAGTTAATGCTGAAGGCAGAAGGGAGCCCAGAATTTATATGCTTTAAGGATCCATCTGAGAGTGTGCGGAGAATGGAGTAGAAGAAGGTGAAATGGAGGCAGGGAGGTGTGGTAGGTTGTTTTCTAACAATCTAGAGAAGAGATGGTTAACCTGTCTGAACTAGGGCTTTGATATCAGGGATGAGAAGGCTAGGAGACATATAAGGAAGAGCTCAGGTGTAGAAATGGCATGCCTTGCCAATTGATATATGAAGTGAAGGAGCTGGAAAAGATGCTAATTTGAGTGAGACAAGTTGAGTTTAAGGGCACATTCACAGGGCTAATAGTTTTCTGTTACTGTTGTAGAATGGGAGAGGGGTTAGAGAGGTAGCTATATATCCACAGCTCACCATATATTAAGTCAGACCATTTGGGCCACGGGATTGAGATGGCCCAAGGAGAGAAAGGAAAAGACAGAGAATAAGACTCTGCAAAGGAGTAGAGTCTAGGGAGCAAATAAGAAAAGGTGCCTAAGAAAAACCTGAGACAGAGTAATCTGTGAGAAGACAGCAAGAAGGGTGGAGTCACTGGAAAAAGACATTGTCAGCAATAACATACAGAGAGAGATCAGATAAAACAGAACTGAAATCATCTAACTGTTTGTGGATCTGTATGAGTAACTGGGAAGGAAGTCTTATGTGTTTGCAGAAGGTATCCATTGCTTAAAACAAGCTCCATCCATGTCTAGGGGGCCCTGCAAATGTTTCTGGATTGACTTTAGTTACAGAAAGATCACATCTCTACAAACATACACAGGTCAACCAATCCATTCCTTTTTTTGCCAAAATCATTATATGTGTGTGCTCAGTCGTGTCCAACTCTTTGCAACCCCATTGACTGTAGCCTGCCAGTCTCTTCTGTCCATGAAATTTTTCAGGCAAGAATATTGGAGTTGCCATTTCAGGATTGGCATTTCCTACTCCAAGGGATCGTCCTGACCCAGGGATCGAACCCACGTCTCCTGCATCTCCTGCATTGATAGACATACTTTTTACCACTGAACCACCTAAGTCATAAGAGTGTTGAAAATTAAACTAACAAGCCAATTTGGTCATGTACAGCTATTAAGTTTTATAGATAGACGGGTGGGTGGACGGGTGGGTAGATAGATAAATTAATGATAGATGGACAGTAGCTACCAAACTGACATGGATACTGCTCACAGTGACAACGAAAGCAGCCCTAAGAACGAATATATTAAGGAATTCTCAGTTTTCTGTCCTAGCACCTGGTTTTAAATACTATTTTGCATGAAAAGTTCATTTGAAGTAAACACTACAGCCTTGGAGAGGTGTGATGTTTACCTTATAGAAGTCGTCAAGCAAGCAAAACTTCTGCTTCCAAATCTCTGGGCTCAGAAGCTTTTGGAGCTTAAGCTCAGATCTCATTCCTGAGGATGCAAGCCTCAAGCCTTGATATATGCTCTGCTGTTGTTCCTAAAGTCTATAAGATAGGTGAACCAATCCACAGTGTTGAACACCAGTATTTTATCCAGTGAATCATCCATCATGGTAATTAACAAGCTAGCAATTTACCAATAAACCCCCATTTCTAGTATTTATTATATAAAGCCCCTGATGTTGACTGCAGTGTGGCTCAAAGCACTTGCAGTGGCCTCCTCTGACGTATGATCTTCTGTTGGGAGTGCTTGTGACAATCCTGAGTGGTTGGATTCCTGATGAACATGACAGATTGCCCCTTGAGTGGAGCTTTAGCTAAAGAACAGATGCAAAATCTCACTGCCTTTGCAGAAGGGAATTTTAAAGTAAATGGCAAACATTGTAGCAAGGAATAAGGAAACTTGGTGTTTCAACTCATGAAACACCAACAGCATCTTTGTAATGAATTGAAAATATCATTTGGTAAAAATATACTAGCCTTTCAGGTTATTTTTATTCTGCCAACAGTTTTTTTTTTTTTTTTTTTGGAATCCTCTGTGTAGCCAATATTCAGATGTCATTCTCGCATGAATCTTATTGCCATAGCTCACCCAACAATGGTAAAAACTGTGTGATGTCAAATTGTCTGCAGTAGACCATCAGAGTATTTCACATCCATGGTTACACAAAAAGAAATGCTCCAGTGCTCTGAAGTGAAGTCGCTCAGTCGTGACAGATTCTTTGAGACCCCATGAACTGTAGCCTGTCAGGCTCCTCTGTCCATGGGATTTTCCAGGCAAGAAGACTGCAGTGGGTTGCCATTTCCTTCTCCAATGCTCTGGTGACACGCAAATTGCTTTAATCCATGAGTTGCCTCAGCTAACAACCTGGGTAAAGCTGTTCATGATAAGATCAGGATCAGGATGCTAACATAGGCATTTAATAGCATATCTTTTATTTTTTTCCTGATTATGAAGATAATGGTATACATATTATATAAAGGTAAAACATACAGAAAAACATGATCTTGAAAATGAATATACCCAGTAATTCTATCTCCGGAGGTAACTATTGTTAACTGTTTGGCATAGTTTGGGGGCAGAATTTTTCCTATGCAAGAATAAACTATCTATATGTATCTTTTTGAATTCCAGAGTGGGATTGCTGGATCATATGGTAGCTCTGTTTTTGTTTTTTTTAAGGAATCTCCATACTATTCTCCAGAGTGTTATACCGATTTACATTCCCACCAGCAGTGTAGGAGGATTCCCTTTTCTCCATACCTTTCCTAGCATTTATTGTTTGGAGATGTTTTGATGAGAGCCACTCTGACTAGTGTGAAGTGATACGTCATTGTAGTTTTAAGTAGAATTTCTCTAATAACTAGTGATATTAAACATCTTTTCATGTGGCTCTTGGCCATCTGTATGTCTTCTTTGGAAAAATGTCTGTTTAGATCTTTTGCCATTTTTTGATTAGGTTGTTTATATATATATATATATATATATATATATATATATATATATATATATTGAGCTGCATGAGCTTTTTGTATGTTTTGGAGATTAATCCCTTGTTGGTTGCTTCATTTACAAATATTTTCACCCATTCTGTGGATTGTCGTTTTGTTTTGTTTGTGGTTTCCTTTGCTATGCAAAACCTTAATTAGGTTCCATTTGTTTACTTTTGTTTTTATTTTTATTTTTTTTTACTCTAGGCAATGGATCAAAAAAGATCTTGCTGCAATTTCTGTCAGAGTGTTCTGCCTATGTTTTCCTGTAAGATAATTCCATTTTCAGCAACATGGATGAATCTAGAAATTGTCACACTCAGTGAAGTAAATCAGATAGAGAAAGACAAATATGAAATGATTTCAGTTATATGTGGAATCTGAAAAAAAGTGGTACAGATGCATCTATGTACAAAATAGTAATCGAGTCACAGATGTAGAGAACAAACTTATGGTTACCAAGGGGAAAAGTGGGGGAAGGGATACATTGGGAGATTGGGATTCACGTGTGCATAATGCTATATTATAAAACAGGTAACCAAAAAGAAGGTGCTGGGTAGCACAGAGAACTCTCCTGCGTAGCCTGGAATGACCTGTGTGGGAATAGAATCTGAAAGACAGTGACTCTATGTATGTATAACTGATTCACTTTGCTCTAGAGCAGAAACTAACACGGCATTTTAAATCAACTATACTCCAATAAAAACTAAGAAAAAAAGAATAAACATATATAAATAAATTTTTAAGCTACCTTAACCACTTATCTTGTTTTACAATTTTCAAGCAATATATCCTGGGCATATTTCTTCATCAACGTGTTAGAGACTCTTTTAAAAGCAACAATTGTGTTTTCCATGTCCAGTGTCAAAGCAGTCATCCTCTTCATTGCTGGATTCTTTTTTCGTTTGTTTGTTTTTATTCTAAGTATAGTTGTATGACATTATATGTTATAGGCAATTGCTTCACAATTTTTAAAGGTGTACTACATTTACATTTATTATAAAATATTGGTTATATCACCAATATAATATAGTGTTGAACAATATATCCTGGTAGCTTATTTTATACCTAGTAGTTTGTACCTCTTAATTCTCTACCCCTATATCACACCTCCTCTCTCCCCACCAATAATCTCTAGTTTATTCTGTATATCTGTGAGTCAGCTTCTTTTTCTTTTTTTAAATTCACATCATTGCCATTTTGAACATATTCTTTCTGGCAGGTGGAGCAGCTTAACTAATGAGAAAAATAATAACAACAGTAGTAAAATAATGAAAACCTTCACAAGCATAAAAGAAGAGATGTTTCTAGAAGGCCTGGCTTAGGCTGAGCTGTTCCCACTTCTTAGTGGCTCCACAAAATGATAATGACCCGGAAAAACCATTTCTATGTGATTATTTAAGCCAATGAAACAGGAATGCTTGTCATACACATTTCCAAGAAGGTAGAGCTTAGATTACTACCATCATGTACCCACCTTCATGGTGGTCTCCAAACCTATCAGTTTGCGCTCATCCTCAGGGCACCAATGGCTTGGGACCCAGAATAGCTTAGGTTGAGTCCCAGTTTTGCACACCCATCAGCTTTGTAACTCTGTAAATTCTTTAACCTCCCTAAGCTTTGTTGTGATTTGTAAAATGGGCCTAATGCCTGCCTCACAGAGGATCAAACAAAGTACTAAAAATTAAAGACCTTGCCCAGTGCCTGACTCCTAGTTGGTTTCAACAAATGTTACTTCCTTACTTCCCAAATGCACACCTCTTCTGAGGGAAAGATAATTATTTTTGTTATTTTAGGCAGTCTAACTCAGATTTTATAATCTTCCCAGTAAACATGATTTCCATTTTTTTTTTAAACTGTAGAGTACTCTTATGGTTGCGGTTTATTTGTTTTCACCAAAATGAAATGTAGAGGCAAAGCTCTGAGCCTTTGATCCTATATGTCAGGCAGCAAAAGAGACACAGATGTAAAGGACAGACTATTGGGCAATGCGGAGAAAGTAAGGGTGGGATGACATGAGAGAATAGCATTGAAACATGTACATTACCATATGTAAAATAGATGACCAGTGCTGATGCATGAAGCAGGGCACTCAAAGCTGGTACTCTGGGACCACCCAGAAAGATGGAGTGGGGAGGGAGGTGGGAGGGGGCTTCAGGATGGGAGAAGGGGGCGCATGTGTGCCTGTGGCTGATTCATGTCGGTGTGTGGCAGGGACCACCACAGTGTTGTGAAGTGATTGTCCTCCAATTAAAATAAATAAATTAATTAAAAAAAGAAAAAGCAGAGCTGCATGGTTGCAATGGGGAAAGTGGTGTGAGCTGGCTGGCTTGATGTCTTGAACACCTGAGTTCCCTCTGAAGAGCGCAGCGCTTGCTCCCTAGAACATAGCTTGGAAACCTCTGCATCGGCCACCCTGCCTCTCACAAAACTACTGCAAAGGATCACCTTCATTAATGAGGCCACATAAGGGGTTCATGACACAGGCATCTTATCCTCTCAAAGTGTTTGCATTTGCTCTTCAGTGACTAAATTCAGAAGTTAGTATTTCTAAATATGGATGTTTACACATAACGCCAATCAGCTAGAGGTTCTTCCATTTAATTTTGGGATGGAGTTGTAAGGTAGGGAGGTGGAGGCACCGAGTTCTTTCCAATATCTTTCCTCATGAACTATGGGAAACTTCCTCTCTCCTACTGTCAGGGGATGAATTGTTTTGGGATTCAAAAGGAAAGAAGAAAAGAAAAAGATTGTGGGTCTCCACCTGTACCCTATCTTATGGGAAGAGGGTGAGGGGGCTCCATACAAGGGGAGTGGTCTGACAATGCTTGGACATGCTAATTGACAGCAATTTGGGGATTAATGCAAAGATCATACATTTACATTTGAAAAGGTTGCCCTTTTTGATCCGAGGTGTTAAAAGGTGAGTAGAAAAACCCTGTAACAGAGTAGTTGAGGGCAAGAGCTCTGGTATCAGAAGCGCTTGGAACTGAACTCTGATAAGATTAGTTCTGTGACCTTGAGCATATTTCTTCCCCTCCATTAGATTCAGTTCCCTGGACTGTAAAATGAGAATACTTACAGTATTTACTCAGAGTTGTTGTGAAATTTAAAGGACAGAATACATGAAAGCCTTTAGCCCAGAACCTGACACATAGTAAGGACTCAATAAATACAGCTATTAGTATTTATTTGGTTTCCTTATGCACTCAACTTTCTTGCCATTTGACAAGGTGAAAATATATTTAAGAGTACTTAGTGTCATTGGATTAATACTACAATTTAGTTAATGCTTGCAGTCCTCCAAGGTGTAGGATAATATGTAGTAAAACTATTTAATTTTATCATTTAGTAATGGATGATTACACACATTAAAACCTCAATTGAATATTATGTAGAATCATATGCTAAGGATCCACAACCAGAAATATAATCACCTATGTATACTGCATTTAGGTTATCTGGCTGCGGTTCTATTCAATAGTGGAGATGGTGAAATCCACTTTCTGGAGCTACAAAAAAAAAAAAAAAAAAAAAACCACACCACGACCATATTTAACTTAGAGCAACCTGAGACCTTGTCTTCTGCTGCAATGTAATTTTAATATAGCCATTGTAATGCCGTTTTTTATTCCAGTGTGTGTGTTCAGTCACTAAGTCATGTCCAGCTCTTTGTGAACCCATGGACTATAGCATGCCAGGCTTCCCTGTCCTTCACTGTCTTCTGGAGTTTGCTCAAACTCATGTCCACTGAGTCAGTGATGCCATCCAACCATCTCATCCTTTGTCATGCCCTTCTCTTCTTGTCTTCAATCTTTCCCAGCATCAAGGGCTTTTCCAGTGAGTCAGCTCTTTGAATCAGGTAACCAAGTAATCGTAGCTTCAGCTTTAGCATCAGTCCTTCCAATGAATATTCAGATGCTTTGTTCAGTATCTCACTGTATTCCCAGGATTCTGCATAGTGAGAAAGGATCTAGCTCTATTTAATGCAGCCAAATTATTGAGAACCTACTGAATATAAAGCACTGTTAGATATCATTAATGCCTTAATATGAAATATATATCAGATATCTAGTAATTTTTAAAGAATTTTTATTTACATTTTCTCATTTGATTCAACTTCATTGAATTCCTGTAAGTTAGCTAGACAAGAACCAAAATTTCTATTTTATGTTACTTTTGTTTTAAGCATCCACCAACTAATGTGAGATCTGAGATACTGGTCTGAGTCAAAAATATTCACCAAGCCACCCACCCACCCACATACCTGGTAATACCTATTGCACTGACGAGTCAGTATCTGTACTTCGTTAATTTTCACTTGTTCTGTATGTTTGATGCCTAGATTTAGAAAGAGGTTTGGTTAACAGAAAATTCTCTACATAATAAACATGAAGTTTATGATGAAATCTCAATCTTTTAAGTGTCTGTAATCCTAGTTTTTATTTCTAGTCCTTTAGTTTCTTAATCAGCACTCTTTTCATTAAACACCTCTATTTTCTCTCCATTTAATGTAACTGCATAAGTTTCTCTATTCAATTTTACTTTTAATTACTCTGCATCTTATGTCTTCTGTTTACATTTTTATGATGTAACAGATGTATGTTTATTCCTTGACTTACAGTCCATTAAACTGAAAGAAAACAAAATAAAAGCCCACCAACCCATAAATAAGCAGGAAAATATCTTCTGAAATTTCCTCACTTTAATACCTTACCTTTTTTCAACTGAGGTAATGCTGAGAGTACATTCTACATTCCTTCCTTTAAAACTGTTTGTAAAAGCTGACCATTTAAATAAATTAATTTTTCTCTTCTTCTGGCATCAAGACTCTAAGGCATAAGTCTATGCCTGACACCTGGAAAGAAAATGCACTGTGCTTCTGTATCCCCAGCCACCTGGAATCATCAGACATTTTTGAGGCATCCAAGAGGTTATATATATATTTTATATAAATATATATATTTATATATATATATTCAAGAGGTTATTTATTATATATAATAAATAAATATAATAAATTTTAATACAGTACAGAGGTCTACTCTATTAATATATATTGCATAACATATGTATCAATATACATATTAATTTGTGTATATTACATAATATATATTAATACCATAGAACTATAATACACTTATATATGTTAATATGATATAGTATAATTTATTATTATAATATAATATATATGTTGACAGCAAAAGTCGCTCAGTTGTGTCTGACTTTTTGCAACCTCATGGACTGTAGCCCACTAGGCTTCTCTATCCATGGAATTCTCTGGGCTTCCCTAGTGGTTCAGACGGTAAAGCATCTGTCTACAGTGCAGGAGATTTGGGTTCAGAATTCTCTAGGCAAGAATATTGGAGAGGGTTGCCATTCCCTTCTGCAGGGGATCTTCCCAACCCAGGGATCAAACAGGGGTCTTCTGCATTGAAGCCAGATTCTTTACCAGCTGAGCTACCAGTATATGTGTTATATGTATATATAAATATTTTTATATATTTCATAGTATATATATGTATACACACTGACATATATATATACACACACACATATATATATTAATACAGTAGACCTCTTGAATGTGTCAAAAATGTTTAATGATTCCCAGAATGGGCTGGGGATGGAGAATACACGCACGCGTAGAGAGAGAGGGAGAGCTTTTGGTTGGCCACGGTTTTTCCATCCTTGGGATGTCAGCCATGTTTCTGGGCACTGCTCTCACAACCTCCAGTGGCCTCTATTGTGTATTTGCCGCATCTTTTGGGCCTTTACTCCTGGCTGATGTTGTCTGCCATGTACCATGTACATGTCTTTCATCAGAAGTAGAAAGAATAGAGAATGCTTCCATAGTCTTCTAAGGTTATACAATTTCCATATGAGAGTATCTCAATATCAGTAGCTTAAGGGTTTGTTATCAGTTCTCTTTCTGTTTTGTTTGTTTGTTTGAAGCCCACCAGGTCCATATAACTGTGAATCAAGTTCACAAATTCTGAAATCTCACTAAGTATAGAACTGCTGTTCTCTTTCAAGGACGGAGGCTTTCTTACTGTGATCAGGTGGGCTGTCTGAAGTTCATTTTACCGCAGAATGGGTTCCCTTTGAGGAGTCTCTCTTCAGTTCATTTTGCAGAGAAACTGCTCTCATATCCTCCTCCATCAATCACGCAATTAGAAATGCCCAACACAACTGAATTCCACCATCTTTGATCTAAGTTGAGATGCCTACAAGAAGTTGGGGGAAAAAACAAACAAACAAACATTTGTCTAAGGTTATTACAGCCTAGCAGGAAAAAAAAAAAAAAAGGTATAGCATAAGATAGTGAAAGTGTTAGTTGCTCAGTCATGTCTGACTCTTTGAGACCCCATTGACTGTAGTCTGTCAGGTTCCTCTGTCTTTATGGAATTCTCCAGAAAGAATATTGGAGTGGGTAGTGAGTCCTTTCTCTAGGGGAACACAATATAGGTAAATGCTATAAGAGAGTTGGATAGGTATGTATTTTCTCTATTGATTTTCCAAGATGGCAGAGACTTGGAAAATCAAACGTTTGTCATTAAGAAGCTGACAGGCAAATTGGACTGTTAAAGATGGACGTAATTTTAGTTCATTTCAGTTCAGTCACTCAGTCATGTTTGACTTTGTGACCCCGTGGACTGCAGCACGCCAGGCCTCCCTGTCCATCACCAACTCCTGGAGTTTACTCAAACTCATGTCCATTGAGTTGGTGATGCCATCTAACCATCTTATCCACTGTTATCCCCTTAAATATATGAAGAGATCAGCCTTCTTGTTAAGGAGACTAACATTAGGAAAGGAAAGAAGTCAAAGAAAGGTTGATCACTGGGGAGGGGAGATGGGCGGATGTACATCCTGGAAAGCTTTTAATGTCTGGCTAGGGAGTTTGAACTGGATTCTGAAACATTTTTAAAAACTCCTTTTATTAAAAGTAAAATAAAATAAAAATAAATACCCCCCTTTTTAATACAACTTAATATCTTGACCATCTTAACTGAGGTTGAGTCTCTTGATGAAGCATTTTCAGTCCAGGCATGACAGCATTTCTATATCCAAGCCTTGCACCTTTACCTCTCCTCCAACGCTTTCTTAGAAGGAGTGTTTAGGGAGAAAAAGGCCCCCTGTTGCCTCAAATCTCCAGAACAAACACAGTTAAAGTAATACTGGTGGCTTTACCATGCAGATGTAGCTTCAAGACAAGTCCCCGGATCTACGTCAGTTTCCCCACAAAGATCCCCAAGGGAAAGTCTAAATTAAATCTGTGATCTTGCTATGTGAGCGTTGTTCCAGGACAAATTACTCAAACACCTTCTCCTACCACTTTCATCCCTCTTAACTGGTAACTCTAAACCCTGTAGGGAAAAATCTAGAGCTCCCATAGACTCTTTTTTTTTTTCCCATAGACTCTTAATGACTTTAAAAATATAATTATACTGTGTTTCATCAAATCTAAGGGACATGAATTGTAAGATGCTCTATTATTTTATGATTATGAAGAAAAATTAAAATAGTGCCTATAATTATGAATGATTATGTCTTCTCTCCCCATCTATGGCTCTTCTTCCTTACTGACTATTCATTTTTAGAACTTCATCACTTTTAGAAATGGCTTGAATTTAGATGGTGCATCCAAGCATTTGGTTTGTCATATACACGTCTCCATTATTACAGGCGGAGCTGCAGGTTTTTGGCTATTTGCTCCAAGGCTCCAAACTGCTTTCTCTTGCCATTGGAGCTACTATGGTGATCTCAGGTCAGCTCACAGGTTGGACAGGAGTTTCTCACACTGCTTCTCCCAGATGGGGGCTTTCAATTCTGCTCAGCCTCATGAGGTCACTATATCCCAGGAATGATTGAGTGAAAGATGACATTCCATTGACCGTTAGAAAAATTCAGGTTAAGTGTAAAGCTTTTCTTTGTAAGCCACTCATTCCTGCTAGGCTAATTTCCTGGCATCCAGGTCCTTTCTCCCATCTTTACCTCTTCCCCTGAATTGTCAAAAATGTCTTGAAAGAAGGGAGAAATGGATCAGCCACTGTGATACTTGAGTTTGATTCTCCTTGTTGTAGACATCTTATCAACAAGGTGAAGTGCTATTGGTGAGCTAAAGAGCATTCAGATTGATGATCAAAATGTGTGCAGGACAAATCATTTTGCTAGACTGCTTTTCATAGGTTTTTAATTTTTGGAATTTAATCATGCAGGTTTAATCATCCCATCCCTAGTTGTCTGGCTTTACATGGAAGGAAGTTTGCTTTTTTTCCAAATTGCCTTATAATAAAACCAATGCTTTTTGGGAGGGCTTAGTCATCAGATTCCTGGAAGGTTTTTCCCTCCCCACTATTTCTACCCAGTGTGCCTCTGACATTCCATGATCATGGAGAGAAAACCCAGTGGCAATTTATATTGCCTGAATCAGAACATTAGGGACATTTGCCATTTGGATAATAATATGGTGAGATAGGAAGCAGGAGAAAAGCATGGATGACAAAAGACAAGCTAGGAAATCAACCACAGGGACCCCCGATCATCTAACCAGCTTGATCTAGCCTTTGTATTTTTCAGTTAACTTCACCTCTGCCTTCCAGTGTCCCCAGTTCTATTCATGCGTGTATGTGTGCTAAGTTGCTTCAGCCATGCCTGAGTCTCTGTGATCCTATGGACTGTAGCCCTCCAGGCTCCTCTGTCTATGGGATTCTACAGGTGAGAATACTGGAGTGGATTTCCATGTCCTCCTCTAGGGGACCTTCCTGACTCAGAGATTGAACCAGCTCTTATGTCTCTTTCATTGGCAGGCGGGTTCTTTAACACTAATGCCACCTAGTTCTATTCACATGCAAAGCAAATCTCACCTTGACAATAAATCAAACTCACAGAGATCTTTCTGATTTCAAATTTATCTTTACTATTCATCAGTCACTTACATTTCCCTATTCCAAACATAATTTCCTTGTTTATTATTTAGATATTAAATTTGTTGTCCATGTTATCATATTTGCAAATTTTATTTCTAAATGACAAAATGAGGCTGTGACTCAGAATTTACTCCTAAACTCAGATCTTAAAAATTAGGATGAAGCAACATAAACCCCTCTAGAGAGCAGGAAATAGCATATGCTATTTCATGAGTCCCCTGAAATAGCACAGCTAGTCAGTGGCAGAGACAGAACTAGAGCTCAGGTCTTTCAAAATCCAGTCCTGAGTTCTTTCTACTGCTTGATTCTGTTGTAACAGGTAAATTACTTGGCTGTAGTGTAAATCCTAAGAAGGTGGCTTTGTTAAAGGTGTGCAAGAAAAGCTCAAGGGACAGTGTATGCCATCCCTTTATATCCACACGACGTTCCCTACTGGGCAGCAATGACTTTATGCCTGGATCTCTAGGGCCATCATCTCAAATCTCATCAAATGACCTTCTCTGAATATGTGTGTGTATAGTATCAGGGCTTCTTGCTGTTGCTTGGTGAGTCAGTTAGTTGCTCAGTTGTATCTGACTCTTTGCGGCTGCGTGGACTGCCAGGCTCCTAGGTCCATGGAATTCTCCAGGCCAGAATATTGGAGCGGGTTGACCTTCCCTTCTCCAGGGGATCTTCCTGACCCAGGTATCAAACTAAGATCTCCTGCACTGCGGGTAGACTCTTTACCATCTGAACCACTAGGGAAGCTCCCTGTTGAAATGTGAAAGAGAATGAGATTTTGTTTCTTGGTGATTTCATTTAGACTGATTCTTACTGATACTTTGGGGGTAAAATTTGCCTGACTTGGACTCAGAAAAGCCCAGTTGTTTATCATACTCATGTGGCTATTCCTAACCTGTCTTTATCCAAATCCCAGGTTTCAAATGCCCATATTGGCCATCTTATTACCTGTCCATTGAGTTTGTAAGTTCTTTTGTCTCTCCAGAGTACTGGAAAGACCACACAAGTAGACTTGAAGTTGGTGCTTCTCAATATGTAACTGGAAGGTTTTTTTTTTTTTTTTTTTTGAATGGTCTTTTTGTTTTTAATTGACATATAGCTTACTTACAATATTATATTGGTTTCAAATGTATGACATAGTAATTTGATATTTTAATAAATACACTCTGTATAAAGTTATTATAAAATATCAACTGTATTCCCTGTGCTGTACATACATCCTTATAACATTTATTTTATACCTAGTAGTACCTCCTTATTTCTGGATTTTTTCTGTCTCTTTGTGGGGAGGGGCAATTAGTCAAGACACAGGATAGAATAAAAGATCAGAAAGTCAAGAGAGAAAAGGGAAGGAAGGACAGCAATTGGCAAGATGACTTGCCACCGATTTTTTACATTTACGCTTTTCTCATTCACAGATTCCTTGAGCAACCGTGTTCCAGAATCCTCAGAGTAAGCTAGTAACTATTCAGGCTGTCCATTGGAAGCAGAAAGTGACCGATATTGGGGATATGTCCTGAAAGCAGTTCTGCTTTTCACAGAATGAGATGAGCCCACATCAAGTTTGTAGAATTTGACCCCACTTCAAGGGTTTAGGGCTTTGGATCAGTACCCATTCCTGTCCACTTAGATGTGGACAGGAGACATCTTTCCAGCTTTCCCAGTGTTGTGATTTTTCAGACACATGGATGTCATAGATTTTACAGTTGGGCATTGGTGTTACTGGATGAGAGAGTTGATGAAGAGGAGCTAAGTGAAATGAAATTCATTAGTCTACTATTGGTCTCTAGTCTACTCTAGTCTGAGATGGCCCTCGGTTACCCCACCCTTCAAGCCAGAGCACTGGCATCACCTTCTCACATCCCTAAGCCCCTTGCTATAAAACTTGTCTTCTCTTGTGTTCTTGTATCCCTGGAGCTCTGCCTACATCATGAGGAATGCAGAAGACAGGACGGTCTCTACTTTTTGCTGCCACAGAGAACCCCAACCACCATCTCATCATTCCTCAATTTAGACCCATCACATGGTCTTCATTTGCACCCACCCTTTTCCTCTTACTGATGTAAAATGGAGAATATTTCCTATGGGGCAAGACTCTCCACTTTAGTCTGAGAATCTGGGGTGATAATTGCATACTCATGGTGTCTGTCTCTTCACTGAGTACTCACATCTGGCCTCACCCAGGTCAGTCCACCATATCCATGTTACAGATACTACCAGCAATCTACCTGTTGGTTGATAAACTGCTAGATGTTCATCAGTGAGTTGATCACATCCTCAATCATAAAGCTTCTTTTTTTCTTTTCCATACCTTTCTGGCTGTGGTGATTTAGATTATCCACACTAAATCTAACCCTTCTTTTTAAGTGAGAGCTATTAAAATAGAAGAATCATTCTTACTTTCTACCCCATCATCTATCCTCATGCAGAGTGAACAGCCTAAACTAATCCAGCCATCCCCTGCATCGGAATCCCATAACTTTCACCATCCTGATCATTATCATGTGGACCCTATTCTAGCATGTCATTATCTTTCTTAAAGAGAGACACACAATACAATAAATGTTGGCTTCCATGAGTGACCTGACAGGGGGAGGGTTTCACCTCTCCTTTGGAAAATGTGTCACTGTTCCCAGGCAACAGCATTTGAGTGAGTCCACTCCCAGAGTTCCACCTTACACATGACTTATGGTTGGAAAAAAAATTGTGAACGTTTTCCTAAGTGGTGGAAAAGGTGGACACAGTTGTCATTTTCTCAACTTTGTTCCTTTTAATCAAAGCTGCACACAAGTCACAGTTTATGGGGAGAAATCTCATTTGTATCTCTGAGCACTGCTTTGGGATTCAGAACTTAGGTTCTTAAGATTTATGCCTGCCTGATGCTGTGAAATCAGTTTTTTCTGGCTGCAAATCATGAAATCAGTACTGAGTTGGTCATAAAAAAATGAAGGTTTTATTGTAAGTGGTTTAAGAAAAATGCAGAATATGAGTCTTTTGCGATATATATGTTTTATAGCAGCAATTTCCTATTTTTAATTTTTTTGAAAAAAAATTCTCCATTGCTTTGGAAGGAAAACATCTTGAAGTAACTTCAGTGAAAACAGCTATGTATATAGAATAACATATAATGGCTCTGTCAAACTTATTCTCTCACTAACTGTGGCATAAATCTAGGAGGATGATTTTTTTTTCCCTGCAGAATTAGATTTTATTAAAATAGTTACTTTGTTTCCCATCCAGCCATGAGTCAAAGCAACAGGATCCTACATAAATGAAATGTGTTGATCCTAGTGTCTTCTAGAACAGAATC
Source organism: Odocoileus virginianus (assembly GCF_023699985.2). NCBI lineage: Eukaryota > Metazoa > Chordata > Mammalia > Artiodactyla > Cervidae > Odocoileus > Odocoileus virginianus. The sequence continues at coordinate 52,576,626 of NC_069675.1, read as the reverse complement.
AATTTCAATTTCCTTTGGATGTACTATTAGTGTTTATCTGATGGTGGATTCCTGTTGTTTTTAAGTAATAGCTATAACAATAAATAAAAATACTGATTAGAGTCTAAGAATCATTCTTGATCTCAATTCAGAAAGTGTGCCACTAACCTTTTCCCATATAACAAAATTTTTCTGTATCATGGTTTTTAATTGATCATTCCCAAGTTAAGTCCTTCAAAAGTTGAATACTTTTTTCTGTGACATCCGTTATCAGTTGAGGATTGAGCTATTCCATCCACAGCTTTTGGTGGCTTCAGCTAGTGGGGATATATGCTTTATGGACCATGCCTAGACTTCAGGTTAAAGCCAAACAGCTCATGGTTCTTTCTTGATGGGTGTGTGATTTTATTCTAGGTCCAATTAGACACACAAAGAACTGTGATTTCATGACAAAGAGATGTGGACATGGTTAGAATAAAACTCTTTCTCTCCATACTCTATGATGTGTGGATCCTGGGAGTATTTAGTGGAGATCCAAAGTCACCAAGCAGCCCCGAAGCTAGGGGTGCTGGTTGATCAGATGTATTCATTAGTAGCAGGCACCATGTTGGCACAGGTGTCTCACAGTATCACTGGCGATTTACAGGACCTCTGTTGGTAATTATGTACAAGCAGGTCCACCTCAATGGGGGTGCTTTTGACACGCGCTTTGGTTAGAATTCGCCTCCTGGAATGATGCGGTGCACCCCTTTCTTAGCCACATGCAGCAGTCATGCTTCCTCTGCATTATTTTCCCTCATATCTCTCTCTTTACCCTAATTTCTCTCTTGAGCTTGAATCTGGGAGCTGTGTGAATAGGAAAGTTTTGATGCGTGATCCTGAGTGAAGCAGTTCCCCAAAGATGCTTCATGACACTGGGAATCGAAATGACCAGACATACAGAACAGACTTTTGGACTCTGTGGGAGAAGGCGAGGGTGGGATGTTTCGAGAGAACAGCATCGAAACATGTATATTATCTAGGGTGAAACAGATCACCAGCCCAGGCTGGATGCATGAGACAAGTGCTCAAGGCTGGTGCACTGGGAAGACCCAGAGGGATCGGGTGGAGAGGGAGGTGGGAGGGGGGATCGGGATGGGGAATACATGTAAATCCATGGCTGATTCATGTCAATGTATGACAAAAACCACTACAATATTATAAAGTAATTAGCCTCCAACTAATAAAAATAAATGGAAAACAACAACAACAACAAAATGACCAGACACTCAGATGAGTGATTAAAATATTTGATATAAGCATGTCTCCTTTCTATCCCACCTCACACCTCACCTCTGGATACTGCATTTTTAAAATCATCTCCAGGTTGAAGTACCTTTGTTCTCCTGCTCTCCAAGCACCACTTCACTTCACCTTTGTGTGTGTGTTAGTCCCTCAGTCGTGTCCAACTCTTTGCAGCCTCATAGACTGTAACTTGCCAGGTTTCGCTGTCCATGGAATTCTCCAGGCAAGAATTCTGGAGTGGATTGCCATTCCCTTCACCTTTATTTTATTTTAAACATCAACCCTGGAGACTTCCTGCTTATAGAAGTGTATGTGTATTATCGTTATCGTGGATGCTAAACTTTGCTTAGAACAGCTTTAGGAGATAACTTATTCATTCACAGGGTGACATGGGCACAGCCATTGTCAAATGTCACCCCTTTTTCAGGGTGACACAGAATATTTGAAAACAGGGGTCATCCATCCCATGCCTCCTCTTAAGGATCCCTTTTTATTTCTTATTGCCTAGTCAGTTGGTTAAATTTCACAATCATGGGTGAATTATCATAGTTCTGTGTCTTTAAGGAGGGACATTTTAGGCATTATTTATCAAAATAATAAAATAATAATACTGTTTTTTTGAATGCTGACCAGGTCAGAGGCTGAATGATGAATTTTTAATATATTATCTGACATTTTCCTCCATGCAGTATTGTTAGGGGGATACAATCATCTTCATGTTATAAATGAAACACTAGATGTTTCTCTAAGTTTGGTCTGACTCCTGCATTTTTGAGCTTTTGTCTGATGGTGCAATGCCCCTCTACAATGACATTCCCAGGCACTGACTCACACTTTCAGATATTAATAATTACTCTTCGTGGTAGAAACACAGACAGAAGCTGATGCTTGACTTTGCTGGTGGCTCTTTTTGTCCACGGATGTGAACCCAAGTTTTGCCTTTGGTGCTGATTATCCACGAATGTTGCCTGGGTGCTCATCACAGGCACGGGGCAGCCTTACCCGCTCTCAGCTCTCCCACCGTGGTTCTGCTTCACTGGACCCCAGATGTGGACAGGGTTGATTGATGAAGAAACAGAATAAAGATGACATTTATGACTTGTCTGAGAGACCCAGGAAAAACTTGAATGTTTGGCAGTTTACCAATGTATAAAGACAAAATCCCAAAGTTACAGCATGTATTCCAAGACTCTAGTGGAAGAAGAACTACATTCTTTATTAAATTATTAAGTTCTTGTGTGGCCTGGACACTGGAATCTTGAAAAGTTTGGAGGAAAGGAAGTAACCTGGGAAGAATTGTTTCCCAAAATATGCTCTTTGATATGTATTTGTTGCCTCAGTGGTTAGTACACAGAGCATCATGTGTTTGCATTGCAAGTAGGTTGAGCTGTTTTTCTATCAAGACTGAAGGCCAGTCTTTCCATGAATGAACAGTCAGGACCAGTCTTCAGTAAGAGGGTGTCATTTATAAGGTTGGCCGTCATGTCCCTCAGGTCTTACTCCAGTGGGTCTGGACACCTCCCTTCATCCTTTTAACTTGCCTTTGAAGTGTTGCTTCATGAATGATGTCACAAAAAACTGATTCCCAAGCCTGTTGGTGAGGATTCATTACAAGGGACTCCTCACTGACAGAGCCACTGTTCACTGCGTGTCAGTGACCTTTAGGAGAAAGGAACACATAAAAGAAAAAAAAAAAAAATGGGGGTAAAGTTGCTCAAAGCCAGAGCAGCATTGAAGACAAAGAGTAGACTGTTTAGATTATGTCACTATTTAGTATATTTGTACTGCTTCGTCACTTGTGATTGGGCTAGCCCTGCATATCTTTGTGACCACGTGGACTATAGCCCACGAGGCTCCTCTGGCCATTCTTGCCTTCTCCAGGCAAGAATACTGGAGTGGGTAGCCATTCCCTTCTCCAAGGGATCTTACCAACCCAGGGATTGAATCCAGGTCTCCTGCATTGCAGGCAGATTCTTTTATCATCTAAGCCACCTGGGAAGCCCATATGATACTTTATTTTCCTCCTATTCTTTCTCATTGTTGTTGTTGTTGTTTTTAAGTTGCTCAGTCATATCCAACTCTTTGCAGCCCCATGGACTGTAGCCCATGCACTAGGCTCTTCTGTCTATGAATTTTCCAGGCAAGAATCCTGGAGTATGTTTCCATTTTCTTCTCCAGGGGATCTTCCCAACCCAGGGATTAAACCTATATCTCCTGAATTTTCAGGCAGATTCTTTACCACTCAGCCACCAGGGAAACTCCATTCCTTCTTATTATGTAACAGCAAATCTAAACCCCTGAATTTCATATTAGTCATTTTTGTCTGTGTCCTCATGTTTTAAATGCAAATGTTCAGCCCTGTTTTCTGAGAGTAGGTGGACATTACTTACTCTTTGCTAAAGGAATTCCAGGTATAGTTGTTGGGAAAGGATTTTTTTAAAAAAAAGCTTCCTGTTTTTTTAAACAAATGGATTTTTCTGTGTCAGTTATAAGAGAAATCAGATGGCTGAGGATGTATGATGGGTATTGGGGATGTTTTTGCATCCATTCTCATATCCTTGTGCCCCTAGATAGGTGTAGGAACCCAGGTATAAGCCTGTCAGTTTGTGGCATTCATCAGTTTCTGATCACAAGGAATAATTCATGAATGAGTTCTAATTTGAAAAAGCACATGTAGAAGGGAAGGTTTGGGGGGACTTCAGGTAAATTGTACTCTCTCTTAGGAGAATGTCTCAGGAAAAGACATCTTCTCTTTTTCTACATGTTGTACTGTGTGGTTACCAGGCTTGAAACCACTGCCTCAGCTGTTTTGCTATTAGACTGAAGAAAAAGCTCACATATGGAGACAGCAGAGAATTTCAGGGAGCCAGAACTGGAGCCCCTTGTTAGAGTTTATTTCTAAAGCCTGCCTTGCCTCTTTATGTCCAATTCTGTGAGCCAATAAAAACATTCTTATATTAATACCTCATGTCAGGTCGAATTGGACTTTTTCTTACCTTTAGCCAAATTCCTCTCGGCTCACACAGTGTGGAAATAGGCAAGGAACCAGCATGGCTCTTGTGTTTGGATCTACTTTGAGCATCCAGCTGATTCATGGTCATTCAAGAGTATGACCTGTGTGACCCTCTGTAGTGGGGCAGCATCTGTACATATGTACCCTGTAGCATCCTCCCACCGACCCAGCCCATTCCTCCTTCTTAGCAAGTCCATCCTGCCCAGTCTTGCATGCTCTGCTTGTAGTATATGAAACCCCTTCCTCTTCCCTGCTCTCCTCTCTCACGTGCGTGCATGTGTGCCCTGTTACTTAAGGTGTGTCTGACTTTTTGTGATCCTATGGACCACGGTGGCCTGCCACACTCCTCTGTCCTTGGGATTCTCCAGGCAAGAATACCCTCCTCCAGGAGGTCTTCCCAACCCAGGAATTGAACCCATGTCTCCTGCATCTCCTGCAATACAGGTGGATTCTTTACCCACTGAACTGCTAGGGAAGCCCCCTGCATCTCTCATACCCAATCCTAAATGGGCTATAGAGGTGAGTGGCTGACTCAGAAGTAAACTGGGCTGAGCAATCAGATTTTTCTTTCTTATGAACCTAATACAAAATTGTTGTTTCAGAGTATTTTAACTAGAAGCCTGGATGGATTGCAAATGTGGAGTGGCTATTTTTGTGCCATGTGTTTAACAAAGTAAAGAAAGCTGGCTGATGGAAGCCAAGTAGGGAAGAAACAGACCTGAAGAGAAGTATCCCCGGGTGATAGGCTTTTTGCTGCCTGGTTCAGGCCTACATGAGGCTTGGCCCCAGCTTCCTGCCTGGAAGGCGTCTATTTCCTGTGACTAAAGAACCTTGGCTGAGACAAGAAGGGGTTGTTTTCACCTCAGTTTATAGATGACACAGCCAAAGAAGAAAAGGTTAACTAAAAAGTTGATTTGTAGCGAACTGGAAATCAGCCTGAATTTCCTAACTTTATAACTTTACTTTTCACATTTCACTTGGTGGCTAGGTGTCCAAGGAAGACTGATTCATCCACTTTACTCCTAAACCATTCTGTGACCATTGCCCATCCTATATTAGGGAAAAGAGAATTATTGTTCAGCTGCTTTGTAACAAAAAGCAGCTGAACAATAATCGAATGGATTACACACTGCCAGACTGGAAGCTCAGTAGTAAACTTGGTAACAATCACTATAAGTTTGTTTGCTTATACTGATACACAAGGGTAGCTTCTTTAAATTCCTGAGGACTAGCCAGCCTTGGAAGTGTTACAACAATTATTAATTGTCTCTAAATAAATGCATGCCACTCTGCACACAGGGCCGCTCCTCTGTAGAGTTGCCCGTGTGAGAAGCAGCCCGCTGTAGAGCGGCAGCTGCCCCTGGGAATGTCTGCGGCTGTGAATTTCCATCTGAGACTCATGAGAAACCAGCACTTATTTTGTCTGTCATGGCATTTTAATATTTCTGGCCTGTCTCTTCTAGCCAAGGAACATCTAGATCTCCTGTCTTACTTCAGTGCAGCTGCCCTGGGGAATAACTTCACTTCATTTTTGCAATGACCACCCACCATCAGTCCCCCAAATTAATTTTACCACATGACACATAGCCTCCAAATTTAATGAAAATCCACTCAGCCATTGTCCGTGATATGACAGACAGACTGAAACTTAATTATATTGACATGATTGGAGCTAATGCTATCATATTTTGCTAGGAAAGCCATCTCTTTAGGAGGGATTACAATTAGCAGTCAGATTTGGAAAAAACAGCCGTGGAGAGATATCTGTGCAGCCAAATGACATCCATGCCTTCAGGACACCCATCTGGCTGGGGATTGAATGTGGTCCATATTCATCCAGGTAATCACAATTAGACTTTGGTTTATGACCTTGAAGAAGTATTTGATTGCATGTTAGGGCAAGAAGAGACTTCTATTAATAATTAGTGTTATTCTTGTAGGAGGCTACATCGAGTCCTTTCAGTCTTTGAAGCTGCTCTAGAAATGATAATGTAACATTTGTTTCATGGCTGTGGTGGTGTTTAGTCACTGTGCCATATCTGACTCTTTCATGGCCCCTTAGCCTGCCAGGCTTCTCTGTCCATGGGATTTCCCAGGCAAGATTACTAGAGTGAATTGTCATTTGCTTCTGCAGGGAATCTTCCTGACCTAGGGACTGAATCCCCATCTCCTATATTACAGGTGGATTTTTTAATCACTGAGCCTCTTGGGAAGTCCTTGTTTCATGGTACCACCACCTTAAATACGTGGTTTTTTATGACCTTGCTCCATTCCCATGCCCAAGAATATGAGAAGTCTGACTATGCTTTAAATAAATATTACATGTAGAAGAAGCATTAATAGCAGAAGGTATTAGTTTTCTGCATCATTTTTCTTCTTCTCACCTCCAGCCTTTCTCTTTGTGCTTACAGAAGAAATATTTTAGTCAGCATGTCACTAAGCTATCTTATGCTTTTGTAATATTTTGGGAAGGGTTCTTTCTTTTGCTGATGACCTGTCAAAGTCAAAAGTAGGGATCATGTCATTTTGGTACTTGTGTTGGCCTAACTAATCGGGTCCTGTGGAAGAGATGACTGTTGCTGATGGCTCAGGCAAGAGCATGAGGACGGAACGTTAGGAGATGTAGTGAGGACTACAGCCATGGCTAGAGGAGCAGGGCCGTGTATCTGGACCATAGTGGAAATAATGGGGATGAAAGAAGATGACATAGTAATGGAGAGTATTATGAGAATAGAGAAAACGGATACTATAGTATTTCTTCTAATCCAGAAGTTTGATAATTTTTTTTTTTTTTCCTGCAAAGGGCCAGATAGTGAATAGTCTTAGCTTTGTGGGCCAGACAGTTTTTGTCACAACTGCTCCACTCTATAAAGCAACCATGGACAAAAGTACATGAATGGGTGAGGTTGTGTTCCAGTAAAAATGTACTTTAAAAAATGGTAACTTATTTGGCCTGAGGTCCATTTAGTGACTTGTTTATAACATCTGTTGTTAAAAGTAAGCATTAAATTAGTTGGTATCTGGTATATCTGGTTCCAAGCTCCACTCTTAGATTTATGAAAATTCAGAACACACTTGAGATTCTAAAGATTATTAACTCCCTTATAAGTTTAGCAATATTTTTCAAAGCTCATTTGTGCTATTATTTTAATATTATTGTAAATGTCCAAATCTGCACATATGAAAGCAGATTTGTTTGGTACATAGAATTATGCTCAGCACACATTTCTCCTGTGAGAAAGGGGTTTTAATAGTTACTACTGGGACCTTAAACCCTGAAAAACACAATGCAGTTCTGTGTCAGCAGAGAGCCCGACACTAACCATTTTAGGAGACTTTTCAAAGTGTTTGTTTTAGGGTTAATATTTGCTCTTGAGGAGCTGTTGACCACTGGCAACAGTGAAGCCAGCCAAAGTCAAGGGTGAAGCCATGTGGCCAATGAGTGGAGCAGACACAACAGCAGGTCGCTACTGGCTAATTGGCGAGTCCTTCTGCTGTAAGCAGCAGAGACTCACTCAGGTGAACTCAGTTTAATGTAGGTTTACTGTTAAGATTGGGATCACTGCTGTTTGCCTGAACCCCTGAGACAGAACAGAGAAGGACCCCTGACTGCCTCAGGGGAGACCTAGAACCACAGCCCCCTGTGGAATTAAGGCTCCTGTGTGGTAGGGCTGCCATTCACCCCTCCCGTCCCTAGAGCTGCAACATTATGCAAATCAGTCCCTTCCTGTGTCTCTGCTTCTACTGTCATTGCTAATTAACAAATTATCTTTCTGTATCTTGCTTTCAAATCCCAAAGCAGTTGATTTTAGTGGTCAAAGCAGTGATGTATCACAGTGCAGGAGGTGGGTAGCCTCTTCTGCAGTCATACTGCTATTCATCTTTTATTTCCATCTTGTATCTTCTTACTCCTTACTGCTTTCTAGTCCTCTCTATCCTCCCAGCAAATGAAAACTCAGTCAGTTGGCCACACTTGATTGCAAGAGATGCTGGGAAATGTAACCTACCTGGGTGTTTAGGAGGAAAGGGGAATGGCTTAGTCTCTAAAGACATAGGAAACTAGGTTCTAGATTATTGTCTCTCTTTTTGCAAGTGCCCTGAACTTGCTTGCATTTGTCTGTCAAAGAGCTTGAGTTTGTCAAATCACTAGGAAAAACAAAATCATTTTCTTGGGCTCATTCCTAAGAATGAAAAATTTGTTACTCATCAGAGATAGAGAATCCAAGATGATAGAATTCTCCTCACTATTAAATGTGAGCTGGCACCTATTTGTATATTCTGAAATATTTATTGCTACACAGAGAGAAGGCATTTTTTCCTGAACTTCTGTTTTGAGAGGAACAGCAAGAGTATATAGAAAAAAATGCACAGTGTGCTTTTTGTCCTCCCATCAGCTAATACTGCCCTGGATTTTCACAGATCCCATCCCACTGTCAGGCCATGGAGCCTAAGCCTTGAATCAGAAAACATGACCTCAGAGGTGTGAGTTCTGAATAAGTATCTTACAAGAGAATGACTATCCTCTGTGGTTGAGGCAGGGCTCCCTAGCGGCTCAGACAGTAAAGAATATGCCTGCAACGCGGAAGACTAAGGTTCGATCCTTGGGTCGGAAAGATCCCCTGGATAAGGAAATGGCTCCCCACTCCAGTATTCTTGCCTGGAGAATTCTATGGACAGAGGAGCCTGGCGGGCTACAGTCCATGGGGGTCACAGAGTCATACATGACCGAGCAACTAACACTTTCACTTCACATGGTTGAGGCGCGAGTTTGGAGACTTTGATCCCAGCCTTGCTATTATCCAGCTTGATGACCTTGAAAACATGACTTAGTGTCTACATTTTTTGCTGAAAAGTTGAGTGTGTGACTGTTTAAAATACATCATTTTAGAGAAACCTCAAGGCTGGCTGTTGTGTTTTCTCAGCGGTGGCGCTGGTGATACTAGCGTGAGAGGTTAAGCAGTTCCTTTTGTTGTTGTCTTGGTCCACTCCAAATTAGGTCTGCTCTTCAGATGGAAGTTTCCTTAGGGGTCCAGTGAGACTGGGTAGACTTTGTACATGTACAGCACAACCCTGGGCAGGAAGGTTTTGAATAGCACCTCTAACTGTGATGCCCTAAGGGTCTGTGTTGATTTATCATAAGGATGAGTTCTCAGAATGCTGTCCTGAATATGGAGCTGGGGATTGGGAAATGAAGTAAGAAAAAGGGGTAGTGTTATGAAGATTCTATATTCTATATCTGGGGAAAATGGTAGTGACTTCAGGTGGTCCTTGGCCTGCCTTTTGTTTAGGGCTGTCTCACCCTTCTCTCTAGGAGCCTGTGCTGGGTATCCATCACTGGCAACTTTTCTGGAGCCAGTATCTTCTCTTTGACATTTCTTTTTCTTACATCCCTCTAGATACTCCCCTGGTCTTTTCAAACTACATCGAGGTGTCTATGCCTTTCAAGGACATAGGACTTCTAGTGAGTGTATCCTCATCTAGAGAAAGGTGCTACGACTCTTTCTGTGGTATAATAGCGCATTCTCCAAAGGAGCCTCTGGAAACAAATTTTCATTCTTGACTGTGTGACCTCTTGGAGTTGCTTTACTCAAGACTGTTTGAGGCCCCAGAGCAAGGGATAATGGTCACATGCCAGATCAGGAGGGGGGCTAATAGAGATTTGAGCAGTCAAGGCCCAACAATCACTTCCCGCACAAAAGTCTCCCACTCAGCAGTTGCAGAGAGCTGGTCTTGACGGGGAGTTGCAGCATCCCCAGAACTTAATTGATGTAAGAAATAGCATTACAAGGAATTAATTAGAGGCGCTTGAGTCTTGATAAGCCTTTGTTACAGGCTTCTGTGCCTTTTCCTCATGACGCTGGGAAAAGGATTGAGGAAGGAAAGCATGAAGGATGTTTTACAGGCAGATGCAAAAGTCTTTGCAGGCAGCATTAGTGGAGGGGCCTCTGCGTCATGTCAGTCACTCAGGGAAAATGCCAAGACTCTCATGGGACCCAGGCTCTTGAGAAATAAGCACTCCCTAACAAGCCACTTGGTTTAGTTTTAAGAAAATGAGCCTCTTAATTTATATACCATGTCCAGGGACTGGCATCTGAGTTAAGAAGTATTTCACTCTGGAAATAGAGAGATGGAATGGGGGAAGGAACACAGTCACCAGGATAAGTTAAGCTGGCCACAAGGCAAGAAACCAGCAGAAACATTCAATTCAAAATCTCCAAGACCCACTCAGTGTAATTTGTGCCTCAGGGATGAATCCCAACACTTAGCACCAGCCAACTAGTGGCAGAAGGAACAGCATGCTGATTTATGGGTGCTGTGTCCTGGGAGTCTTAATAGTCCTTATTCACAACAGATGATGATAAGAGCTGACTCACTGGAAAAGACCCTGATGCTGGGAAAGATTGAGGGCAAGAGGAGAAGGGGACGACAGAGGATGAGATGGTTGTATGGTATCATCAACACAATGGACATGAGTTTGAGCAAACTCCAGGAGATAGTGAGGGACAGGGAAACCTGGCGTGCTGCAGTTTGTGAGGTCACAAAAAGTTGGACATGACTAAGCGACTGAACAGCAAAACAACAGAAGCTAATTTTCATAAAAATGTCTAAGAGGGAGCCAAATATATTTTACATCAGAGGAAGATTTTTACCATGTTAGCAAAATAACTTTGCATTTAAAAAGTCATACGTTTCAGGAGTAGACAATGTTGACAGTGAGCATAATTGATTATAGTAACTCCTATGTCTTCAATCCATGTATATAGTCAGAGATTTCAATTATCATACTATATTTCAAATGTCTGTACTGGATACAATTTTTCTGCTAAATCCTACTTTTTATATAACCTGAAAAGAATGCTCTCATGTTGGGAAAATTATCCTTGTGCTGAAAATAACTTTGGGCTAGGGATTGAAAGTTGGGTGACCACCCTGTTTAAAAACTAGGTGGTTGTCAGAAAATCAATTATTTATTGTGCAAAGATATTAAGGGGTGTCATATGTATAAATGTATTTCTAAAATTGAAGAAATTATGGACCTTCCTACATACCTTTCAGAAAGTATTGAAGGAACATAATACTAAGCATTTCTTGAATACCCACAGTGAACTGACTTGGGGCACATCCCAATGAGGTATATTGGAAAAGGATAAACAAAGTCCCTACCCAATCTGAAAGGGGCATCTAAGACACACGTGAGATAATGATCGGCAATGTAACTCATCAAATGGCCTTGACTTTAAGACACCTTACAGAATACACACAATGCCTTGAACCCAAACCAGATTTGAGAGCATATATGCTGTCAGCGCTTGGCAGCTTGCTAGTAGCACTCTACTTTTCAGGATTTCCACTTTCAGAGATCACCATTCCTGCCTCCAGCCATCCCCACAGATGTGTACACCACAACCCAACCCCTTCCCACATCGCTCGTTCAGCTTATCTCTTGACTGTCGGCCTGTACAATCTCTCTGGCTCAGATACCCCAGTAACCTATATTCTTACTTATTCCATGTCCAGATCCTTATTCTTCATCCCTCCCCACACAACATAAGATCCCATGAAAAAAAAAAAAAATTTCTTTTCCATATTAAATTCATGATTTTACTTTTCTTGTTCACTCATCTTTAATACTAGTGTCTTAGTCCCATAGAGTGATGTATAGATGCCAGATGAGTTCACATGGGAATGTGTGATCATTGAGGGTTTTATATATGTATGTATATCATATATCATATTTTGTATATATAAGGGAAGGTTCATTTATATAGGCTGATTTTGCTGGGTTACTGATGCTCTGAGTTTACCTAATCATATGGCAATTGGAACTAGAAATGAGTCCCAAGAGTGGAGTCTAAAGTTGTTAACATTACTCTAGATTCCTGCTAGTTGCACTTCAAAAAACAAAACTACTTTAAAAAGATCTGTTGATCATAGTTAAAATATTTTAATAATTAAGTTCTGTCGGTTATTCAAGACTCTTTTGTTCTAAGACAGGCCATTGATCTAGTAACCACCAACCAAAGATGCTAATCAGCCACTGAAATCCACAGCAAGTAAAATTATCATGCATCTTAAATTTCAGGAAGAATGAGAATATTTTAGCAATATTGAGTGACAAAGGAAAAAGGAGTTGAAAGCTAAATCACCTTGAAGCTTCAGCTAACTCATTAGATTCTATGAATATCATATAAGAGAGAAAAATAATATCAGGTACAGTTGAGACAGGAGACTGCTTTATGGTAGAAATCCATCAGACTCCTTTATTCTGGGACAAAATTCTGAACTTGAGAACTGAGTATTTTCTCTCATGGACATTGGATTTAAAGGCTATTGTAGCCAAGGATGTTCTCTGTAGCATAAGTCTTGCTGTTTGCACAACCTGCAAATGATCCAAAGCCCAGAGTTATAATTAAGGACCTTGTTACACCATAAAAGATTTTCAAATTTTAATCTATGACAACCCACACAGCACTCAGGGCTTAAATACTTTATTGACCAGCCTGGCAGGCTGACTCCTCTGTTGGAGCTGGGAGAGCCTTGCTCCAATTTATCTCTCCCACACTATGTATTTGTAGTCATAAATCTTTTGCTAGGCTCTTTGAACATTAAAAATAGCTCAGCATTGCTGGCTTTTCTTCTGGTGCCACGAGAGCCAAATCAAAGGTGCCAGCCTCCTGTGGTCTTGCCATGTAGTGCTGTGCAGGGAACGTTTACATCTGTCTGGCTCTCCCTGTCCCAGTGTCAAGTCAAACGACAATATTTCCCATTCATAGTCTGCTCCCTGTTCTGGATATTGGAGCTGAGCATCAGCCTGGGCCCAGCTGGTCCTTTGCCAGGCTGCATCTGCCCCCTTCTCTTAATGATGGCTTTGGGTGGGTGCATCTTCTTTGTTCTGCAGGGATGCCACTAGAAGGAGCAGAATCACTGCTGCCACTAAAGCCCAGCCACTGGGCTTCCACTTGGACCACAGAGAGAGAGAGAGGCAGAGCAAGCAGCAAAGCACAGGGAATAGTTTCTGAAGGTACAAGGGAGAAATAGCTCCAATATAGGCCCCAAAGCAGAGCAGAACTCCGCTATAAGCTAGAGAGAACCCACAGTATGAGTCAGCTTATTTAGAGAAACATTGAACAGTGCCTTTCAATGGAACATTATTTTATAAATCTTCTTCTCACATGAGACTGTGGTTTGGTTTTGACTTTTATCTCAGTGGTGAGGAGAAAAAAGCTTTATAGGAGTCATCCATCCTACAGAAACTATGGGGGCATTTTTCTGTCTCTTCTATTTTATTCTAAGTCCTTTCTCTGATCTTTTACAAAACCAGCTTCACTGAGGCATAACTGACATTCAGTAAACTGCACATATATGCGGTGTACAATTTGCTAAGTTTTTTTTTTTCTTTTTTGTTATTCACCCATGAAGCTATCACTACAATCAAGATAATGAGTATATCCATTACCCCTTACAGCTTCCTCTGCCTTTTGTACTCCCTCCTTCCCACCCTTCCCCATCCCACTCCCATCACCAGGCAACCACTGGTCTGTTTTCTTTTTGTGTTTGTTTGCATTTTAAATTTTTACAGTGTTCAGTTGGTTTCTGCCATACAACAACGTGAATCTGCCATAATTCATACATCCCCTCCCTCCCACCCTCCCTCCCCTGCCCCGACCCCACCCCTCCAGGTCTTCACAGAGCAGGGCCGACTGGGCTCCTTGTTCTACACGGCAACTTCTCCCCAGCTATCCATCTTACAGCTGATAGTGTATGTATGTTGTTGCTGCTTTCTCCATTCATCCCACTTTTTCCCTCCCTAACTGTGTTTTTGAATGCCACGGGTCTTAAAAAGTTAAGAAACTTTATTATGAACCAGCTATTCTATTTCCAGGTATTTTCCCAGAAGAAATGAACACATGCAAGAATTTGTACACAGATGTCCCTAGCCGCTTAATTAGTGATAGCCCCAAACTGAAAACAACTCAGATGTCCATGGACAGGATAGTGGATGAATGGACAGCCCCACAGTCAAATGTACTCATCCATGAAGCTGAATGGGCTGTTAATAGGTGATGTAATATGGAGAAATCTAAAATACTTTTGCTGAGGGAAAGAAGCTAAACAAGAAGAGCATATACCGTTTGATGCCATTTATAGAAAAGTCTAGAAAATATAGAATCATTTATAGTGAAAGAAAATGGGAATGGAGACACAGCTGTAGAGAATGGATTTGTGGACATATCCACATAGTGGGGGAGGGAGAGAGCGGGACGGATGGAGAAGGCAGCAACAGCATATATGCGCTATCAGGTGTAAGATGCACAGCTGGGGAGAAGTTGCGTGGAGCGCAGGTAGCACAGTCTGGCCCTCTGTGGTGACCCAGAGGGATGGGATGGGGGCGGGGAGGCTAGGAAGGGAGAGGATGTATGGATAATTATGGCAGATTCGCGTTGTTGTATGGCAGAAACCAACTCAACATTGTAAAAATTTAAATCAACAAGCACAGAAAAAAACAGACCAGTGGTTGCTGGAGTGATGGGAGGGGGATGGGGAAGGGTGGGAAGGACGGAGTACAAAAGAAACAAGGAACCTGTAGGGGTAAGGGATACACTCATTTCTACAATCTAGTGGTGGTTTTATGGGTGAACAACTAAATAAAGGAACATGGGGAAAACCACTAGGCCATTAAGGTATAACCGAAATCAAATCCTTTATGATTATACAGTGAAAGTGATGAATAGATTCAAGGGATTGGATCTGATAGACAGAGTGCCTGAAGAACTATGGACAGAGGTTCCTACCATTGTACAGAAGACAGTGATCAAAATCATCTCCAAGAAAAAGAAATGCAAAAAGGCTAAATGGCTGTCTGAGGAGGCTTTACAAATAACTGAGAAAAGAAGAGACGTGAAAGACAAAGGAGGAAAGGAAAGATACCATCTGAATGCAGAGTTCCAAAGAATAGCAAGGAGATAAGAAAGCCTTCCTCAGTGATCAGTTCAAAGAAATAGAGGAAAACAATAGAGTGGGAAAGACTAGAGATCTCTTCAAGAAAATTAGAGATACCAAGGGAACATTTCATGCAAAGATGGGCTCAATAAAGGACAGGAATGGTATGAACCTAACAGAAGCAGAAGATATTAAGAAGAGGTGGGAAGAATACACAGAACTGTACAAAAAAGATCGTAATGACCCAGATAACCGAGATGGTGTGGTCACTCACCTAGAGCCAGACATCCTGGATTGTGAAGTCAGGTGTGCCTTAGGGAGCATCACTATGAACAAAGCTAGTGGAGATGATGGAATTCCAGTTGAACTATTTCAGATCCTAAAAGATGATGCTGTGAAAGTGCTGCACTCAGTATGCCAGCACTCAGCGGTGACCACAGGACTGGAAAAGGTCAGTTTTCATTCCAGTCCCAAAGAAGAGCAATACCCAAGAATGTTCAAACTACTGCACAACTACACTCATCTCACATGCTTGCAAAGTAATGCTCAAAATTCTTCAAGCCAGGCTTCAACAGTATGTTAACCATGAACTTCCAGATGTTCTAACTAGATTTAGAAAAGGCAGAGGAACCAGACATCAAATTTCCAGCATCCACTGGATCGTCATAAAAGCAAGAGAATTCCAGCAAAACATCTACTTCTGTTTCATTGACTGCACTAAAGCCTTGACTATGTGGATCACAACGAACTTTGGAAAATTCTTAAAGAGATAGGAATACCAGACCACTTTACCTGCCTCCTAAGAAACCTGTATGCAGGTCCAGAAGCAACAGTTAGAACAGGACATGGAACAACGGACTGGTTCCAAATTGGGAAAGGAGTACGTCAAGGCTATATATTGTCACCATGCTTGTTTAACCTATATGCAGAGTACATCATGAGAAATGCCGGACTGGATGAAGCACAAGGTAGAATCAAGATTGCAGGGAGAAATATCAATAACCTTAGGCATGCAGGTGACACCACCCTTATGGCAGAAAGTGAAGAGGAACTAAAGAGCCTCTTGATGAAGGTGAAAGAGGAGACTGAAAAAGCTTGCTTTAAACTCAGCATTCAAAAACTAAGATCATGGCATCTGGTCCCATCACTTTATGATAAATAGATGGAGTGGGAAACAGTGATAGACTTTATTTTCTTAAGCTTCAGAATCACTGCAAATGGTGACTGCAGCCATGAAATTAAAAGACGCTTGCCCTTTGGAAGAAAAGCTATGACAAACCTAGACAGTGTATTAAGAAGCAGAGACATTACTTTGCCGACAAAGGTCTATATAGTCTAAGCTATGGTTTTTTTTATTAGTCATGTATGTTGTGAGAGTTGGACCATAAAGAAGGCTGAAGTTTGAAGAATTGATGTTTTTGAACTGTGATGTTGGAGAAGACTCTTAAGAGTCCTTGGACTGCAAGGAAATCAAACCAGTCCACCCTAAAGAAAATCAATCCTGAATATTCGATAGAAGGACTGATGCTGAAGCTGAAGCTGCAATACTTTGGCCACCTGATTCAAAGAGCCGCCTCATTAGAAAAAGACTATGATGCTGGCAAAGACTGAAGGCAGGAGGAGAAGGGGATGACAGAGAATGAGATGGTTGGATGGCATCACTGGCTCAATGGACATGAGTTTGAGCAAGCCCCGGGACATAGTGAAGGACAGGGAAGCCTGGCGTGCTGCAGTCCATGGGGTTGCAAAGAGTCAGACATGACTGAGTGACTGAACAGCAACAAACTTTTAGAGAATCCACAAAGTTCTTTTTTTAAAACAGGCTTTGCCATTTACATATCTTTCCACAAGCTGACAGTCTCAGTTTCCCCACACTCTGGCTGACTTAGAGTTGTGATCCTTACTGTGAGATGCCTGACCAGCCCATGTTCCTGTCTACATTATGCTTGGTTTCTGGTTTCTGCCCCCAGTTCAAAGAGTCAAAGCTTGGACTGGACAAAGAAGGAAGACACAAGTTATGAGACATTAGTGACCTAACATCAACATGAACTGTCTGCTTTGTTAGATTTCAGACGGCTAAAGAACTTTTACACCGTGATGGTGGTTGTGGTTGTGGTTGTGGTTGTTGGTAGTGGTGTTAGTGATTTAAGCACTCAGTCATGTCCACCTCTTGCAACCCCATGGACTGTAGCCCACTAGGCTCCTCTGTCCATGGGATTTCCCAGGGAAGAATACTGGAGTGGATTCCCATTTCCTTCTCCAGGGATCAAATCTGGATCTCCTGTATTGAGGCAGATTATTTACTAACTGAACCCCCAGGGAAGCCATAGAGTAATGCATTTAATATGAATTAAAATTCCTGACCATTTTTCTGTAAGAAGAAAGGAAATTAGATATATTTTGTGCTTTATTTTATGAAATTCAGAAAATGTTGGTCACACATTGACTAGAACATGATGCTCAGAGATAGAGAAATGTCCTTTAGACATTTGGCACCTTTTTGGCGCCAGGACCAGTCTCATGAAAGATGACTGGTCACTTGCTGCTATGCAGCATGGTTCCTAACAGGCAGGTATCAGCCTGTGGCCCAGGGCTTGGGGACCCTTGCTTTAGACTGTTCTTCACTAAGAAAAACATGTTTCAGACTATGGCCATTTAGCCTGAGTCCCCAGGGAAGAAATTCCTCCTACTTCCTCTCTGAATATAAGTGACTATAAACTCAGTATCTCCTGGAGAGGCCTCTCTCTGAAGTCAAGGGTTTTGTTCCAGATTTTTATATAAGAGTTAGTAACTGCTGGCCTGGGAACATGAAGTAATGCAGAATCAGACAGTCTATATAGCATGGCTCAATTAGAGCAGGTTGACAGTGTAGCATGAAGAAACCAGAAAACAGCATCCCTTCTCCTTCTCATATTTTGTGCTTCTTAGATTCCTGTAGCCAGGTAATGTCTTAAGGACACTACTATTTCAAATTCTCAAATCATGTTCCTGGCAGCCAGGTTTGGAATTGAAAGAAGGGAGAAAATGAGAAAGCTGGAGTTGTTTGTTCTTTGTCCATATGCTTTGCAAGTAGGTCTCTGTAAGAGTTTCTTAAAAAGATGAATCTCACCACTTCAAAAAAAATGAAATGTGCCTAGCTTTCAAATATCAAATGAGGAGTCTTATACTTAAGAGGAGATGTGATTTTCTCCTGCTTGAGATCATACTGTTAGTAGTGGAGCTGGGCTTGAACGCAGGGCTCCTGGAACCTAGGTTATTGCTACTTTCTTATGGCCTGATCTTGTCTTTAATCTCAAGGATAGCAAAATAAAGAAGACCATGCTTGGCTAAATCTAAAGCTCATGGTATTCCATCACTTGTATGATATTAGCCAGCCCCTCTTCAGAACATTAGAGGTGAAAGTGAAAGTCACTCAGTCGTGTCCGACTCTTTGTTACCCCATGGGCTATACAGTCCATGGAATTTTCCAGGGCAGAATACTGGAGTGAGTAGCCTTTCCCTTCTCTAGGAGAGAGTAGAAATATGCCTGCAAATAAGCATACCTTATTTTATTGTGCTTTACTTATTGCACTTTGCAGAAATTGTTTTTTTTTTTTCCTTTTTTTTTTTTTTTTACAAATTGAAGCTTCATGTTACATAAAATAACCTGGTCAAGCAATCTATTGGTGCCATCTTTCCAACATAATTTACCCACTTCTTATCTCTGTATCACATTTTGGTTGGAATAGGAACTGCCAACCCACTCCAAAATTTCCATGGACAGAGGAGCCTCGTGGGCTACGGTCCACGGGATCCCAGAGTCAGATGCAACTGAGTGACTAAGCACACATTTTGGTAATTCTTGGGATCTTTCAAACTTTTTCATGATTATTATATTTGTTATGGTGATCTGTGATCTTTAATGGTACTATTATAATTGTTTTGGGGCTCCATGAACCATGCCTGTATAAGATAGCAAACAATCAATACATTGTGTGTGTTCTGACTGCTCCACTGACTGGCTGTTGCCTCATCTCTCTCCTTTTCTTTGGGCCTCCCTATTCCCTGAGACCTAGCAGTACTGAAATTAGGCCATTAATAAGCCTACAGTGGCCTCTAAGCGTTCAAGTGAAAGGAAGAGTCACGTGTCTCTCACTTTAAATAAGAAACTAGAAATGATTAAACTTAGGGAGGAGGGCATGTTGAAAGCCCAAATAGGCCTAAAGAGAGGCCTGTTGCACCAAACAGCCAAGATGTGAATGCAAAGAAGCAGTTCTTGAAGGAAATTAAAAGTGCTACTCAAGTGAACACATGAATGATAAGAAAGCAAAATAATCGTATTGCTGATACAGAGAAAATGTTAGTGGTCTGATAGAAGGTCAGATCAGCCACAGCATTCTCTTAAACCAAACCTTAATCTAGAGCAAGGCCCTAACTCTTTTCAATTTTTTGCAAGCTGCCAAAAAAAAGTTTGAAGTGAGCAGAGATTGGTTCATGAGGTTTCAGGAAAGAATTCATCTCCATAACTAAAAAGTACAAGATGAAGCAGCAAGTGCTGATACAAAAGCTCCAGCAAGTTATCCAGAAGATCTAGCTAAGATGATTAATGAATATTGTTTACACTAGATGACAGATTGTTATTGGAGCCCAAACAGCCTTAATATGAAAGGAGATGTCATTTAGCCCTTTCATAACTAGAGAGGAGAAGTCAAGGCCTGTCTTCAAACTTCAAGGGGGAAGCTGACACTCTTGTTGGGGGCCAATACAGCTGATGACTCTAAAGTTGAAACCAATGCACATTCAAGAACCTTAGGGCCTTTAACATTTATGTGAAAGCTGATCTGCTTGTGCTCTATAAGCAGAATAGTAAAGTCTAGATGACAACACATCTGTTTGCAACATGATTTACTGAAAAAATTTTAGCCAACTGTTGAGACCTACTGCTCAGAGACAAAGACTCCTTTCAAAATGCAATTTCTCATTGATAATGCACCTGGTTACCCAGCTCTGATGGAGATATACAAAGAGATTGATGTTGTTGTCACATTTGCTAACATAACATCCATTCTGCAGCCCATGGATCAAGGATTAATTTTACTTTCAAACTGTACTATTTAAGAAATACATGTTGTAAATCTATAGCTGCTGTATATCCCTGTGATGGATCTGGACAAAGTAAGCTGAAAACTTTTTGGAAATGATTCACCAGTCTAGATGTCATGAAGAACATTCATGATTTATGGAAAGAGGTCAAAATATCAACATTAAGGGTAGTTCAGAAGAAGTCAATTCCAACCCTAATGGATGACTTTGAGAGGTTCAAGACTTAGTAGATGAAGTAACTGCTGATGCAGTGGAGATAGCAAGAGAAATAGAAGTGGAACCTGAAGGTGAGACTGAATTGTTGTAATCTCATGATAAAACTTTAATGCATAAGGAGTTGCTTCTCATGGATGAACAAAGAAAGTGGATTTCTGAGATGAAATCTATTCCTGGTCAAGATGCTGTGAAGATCATTAAAATGACAAGAAAAGATTTAGAATATTTTATAAACTGAGTTGATAAAGCAGTGTGAGGACTTGAGAGGACTAACTCCAATTTTGATAGATGTAGCCTTATTTTAAGAAATTGCCTCAGCCACCCCTACCTTCAGCAACCATCATTCTGATCAGTCAGTAACCCTGGCTGTTGAGGCAAGACCCTCCACCAGAAAAAGATTGTGGAACTCTAAAGGTTCAGATGATAATTAATATTTTTTAGCAATGAAGTTTTTTTAATTAAGGTAATACCTTGTTTTTATATATAATGGTATTTGTACACTTAATAGACTGTAGTAAAATGTAAATATAACTTTTACATGCACTATAAAACCAAAAAATTTGTTTGACTTGCTTTGTTGTTATATTTGCTGTATTGCTGTCATCTGGAACTGAACTTGCAGTATCTCCAAGGTCAGCCTGTGTCCTATAGGAGCCTCCTTAGTTGTCCCCATGTCACTCACACATTTATTTAAACAAGATTTGTCCAAAATATGAGCAAAGCATTGGCTATAAAGCATTTTGCAGAGTTCTGTATGTAACTCATTAAGATATTTACATATTATTTAATATGCATATCTTGTTAACTATTAATTGATGTTATCATTAAAATTATGTCTTTTTATTTTAATACAATTTTTCATGTATGTATTTGGCTGTGTTGGGTCTCAATTGCAGCTCGTGGGATCTTAATCACATCATGTTGGATCACTCGTGGCAGTGCACAGACTCTCTAGTTATGGCGTGGGTTCAGTAGTTGTGTGCAGGGCTTAGTTGTTCCATGGCAGTGGGATCTTAGTTCCCCACATGCATGACATGAGCTCAGTCAGGTCCGATTCTTTGGGAACCCATGGACTGTAGCCAACCAGGCTCCTCTGTCCATAGGATTTTCCAGGCAAGAATTCTGGAGTAGGTTGCCATTTCTTCCTCCAGGGAGCCTTCCTGACCCAGGGATTGAACCTGTGTTTTTGTAAGTCTCCTGCATTGCAGGCAGATTCTTTACCCGCTGAACCACTAGTTCCCTCACCAGGGATCAAGTTCATATTCCCCACATTGAAAGGTGGATTCTTAACTCCTGGATGAACAGGGAAGTCCCTCAAATTGTGTATTTTTAAAGTTCTAAGATGAAGTTCAGACTACAGGTACACAAAGGCATTTTAAATAAATATCCACAGAAAAAGACATATACAAAGGGATTGAATATTTGTTGTCAGACACTCTGCTAAAATTATTTCATAACTTACCTCCTTTAATCTGCTTTTCAATTATATGCTATGTGTATGATTATTTTCACTCTGCAAACAGACAGCAACAAAAAATATTCCCAAAGTCCCAAATCTAAGGGATGATTTTGTCCCAGGTCTAACTTTGAGGCTCTGTCCAGTCCCCATAACAACAATTTTAGATATCTGTTATTAACAGTTGGGGAAATAATGACAGAAAGATAGAAGGCAGAGTTCTGTATCTGAAACATTGATTCTCCCTCTTTGGTCACCAGTCTCCACAATGAACTCTTCTTGAGCTTGTTGTCCCAAAGCTTCAGGACTAGACAGGATGGGATGTTACAGAATGAAATGGAGTTGGACCCAAGAAGGCCTAGGGTTCATTGGAGTCTTAGCTCTGGGCCTTAACTATGCCAGGGAATGTAGAACCAATAACTCTCAACACAGTGCTCAGAGGGAAATCTTATGCATTCTTTTCATTTCCTCATCACATCTGCACATCAACAGAGAAATCTTCACAGAGAACATAGCACACTTACAGTGGGAGCTGGATGAAGACTCAACCTGCCCCCAAAACTAGCTTATGTGCATCTCTGCAGAGATGAAAACAAACAGAAAATTAGAAAGTGCACAAAAGGATTTTCCACATTGCTGAGTGTTCACACTTGAGTTCCCCTTTTTGAATTCATTATCTTAGGGCAGCATTTGGTTTCAAAAGCCAAGGCAGCTGAGCTGAAAATGTGTGCTGTTATTGCTTGAAGCTGGTGGGAATAGCCTGCAAAGGTTGTGGTGTTCAGAACAAGCTTTGCTCTTTGCAAATGCTTTGTCAACAAACTCTGCCTCTTATTTTCACCATTGCCAAGTGTGGGACTCTATATTAAATCTTCATTTAGGGCCCATTCCCAACCATTCCTTTTAATATCATGTTTATTTGGAAAGCTCAGTTTATCTGAAAATGACTTTAAACACTTGTATTTAAATAACTTGTATTTAAATAACTTGTATTGCTTGAATTTTCACATTCTCTAATTGGAAGAATTTTAATCTTGGGTAAATATCTAGAGCTCACCCACAGAGAATCCATACATGCCCACTGTTCTGTTAGGTTCTTTCCTTAGGGTCCCACAAACATGTTTTTTCACTTCTATCCCCTGTGCCTTTACTCACTCACATATCTGTTCCTTTCTCCATCCCAATCCTACTTGCCATTTAGGAATGTCCGAGTTCCCACTCTTTCTCTAAAACTTATGAAACCACCAAAGCCTAAGAAACCTCTTTCCCCTAACTCTGTCGGTTGTTTTCTGTTCTATTAATCCAACGGCTAATCAGATGCTTTATTACATTTCTTCTTCTTTTTTTTTTTTATCTTGACTAGCAATTTAAAGTTGTTACCGCTATTTAACTTTTTACCTATTTACATCTGGCCTTTGGAAGTAAAACAGGCACTCCTTCAGATCAGGGGCTCTGTGTCCTTCATTTGATATCTGCCACTGCACCAAATGTTTGCTTTCCTACTAGATGGACTTTATGAAAGGGTTTCTGACCTGATTGATCAATTAATGGATAAAAGTATGTGATTAAGTTATCAATTACTAAAGGTGAGGAGTACACTTGAACTCATTTCTTAGTAGCTGTCCCACAACTGTCTAAATGATATACTGGCTAGGGAGCTGATTTCAAGCTGCAGTTTATAGGATACATTCAGAAAATTTTGTTTAGGGGGATTAGGAAGTGAAGTAGTTTGGGAAAAGCAGGAATAAATTGCTGTTAACTGCTATTGTTTGCAATTTGCTCCTGGAAGTCGCAAGGTAAATTTTAGTGCACATATATAATACAATTGTATTGATTGAACTGTCTTTTTCAGAGTTATTGGTGCAATTAAATTGACCTTTTGCCAGCACAGGAATAACTTGTTTAATAAAAGACTGAACAAATGAATTGAGCATAACTTTCCAACAGCAGATAAGCAGAACATTGGTTATAAGGCTTTTGTAAAAATCTGCAAAGGCAAAGTATGGGCCCGTTGAATAGCTTTATGCCTAAAAGAATAAAGAGTTCTTAAGAAGCCAAAACGAGAAGTTAGATGGTTGTGATGCCATAATGCCAAAAGATGTAATTAAGTGTGGTGGTGCTCTCTGAAACTCACCAAGCATTGAGGAATCTACTTGGGTGCATTATGCTTGATGCTAGATGCAGAATCCCTTTGCAAACAGTAAGGGGTCATACATGGTAAACAGTGAGCGGTAGATGTAAACAACTGTAAACGTAGGTGGTAGATGCAAGCAAGAGATGATGGGACTACTGAGACCCTGAAACACTAGGTTATCTAAGAGGAGAACCAAGTCCTCTGGAACCTTTGTATGTGGTCTGAAACACATTTCCACTTATTTCCACACACGATCTTACATTTCATGTGGGCAATATTCTACTGCATATGTCAGATCTTTTGGTGAGCATCTCTTCTTTGAGAGAACATCACTTAATGTGTCCCACACTGTGGCTGGCACCCTTACCAGGAGGGACAAGTCTTTGGCAGAAGGTAGTGCCATTACCTGCGACATACTTACACTCTGCGTTACAGCTTGAAATACACATTCTATTCAAATCTGTGAGTCTCCCCAATCTGAATCTCCTGTAAGTGTGTATTAAAATGCATAGCGCCTCCCCTGCCTATTGAATCATCAAAATCTCTGGAGGTGGAAAGGCTGGAGATTCAGAATCTACATTTTAATGGGTAACTTAAGTGATTCTTACACAATCAAAAAGTGGGAACTATTCTAAAGAGGGTGATTGGTTTGGTCCATGACTAGAGAAAGCACAAAATAGATTGAATGTGTTTCGTTTTATGAGATGGATATACATGGGTGGCCACAAGAAGAGTCAGAGAGAGAGGCTGAGAAAAACAAAGTTTATTAGATTCAAGGATCCTAGAGACAGGAGGCACAGCATTCCACATGGGACCCGCTGGGGAGGAGGCCAAGGTGATCAGGAAGACAGGAGCAAGGGGAAGATTTAGGCCAGAGCCTTTACCAGAGCTTCTAGTGAAAGGTGAGGCAGGGCAGGTAAAAAGTTTGGGATAGGCTAGTTTGAATAAGTTGGGTGGCTTTAGGCCATAGGAATGGTCTCAAGCACCTGGTCCAGGATGATTTAAGGCAGAACAGTGTTGCCTCCTTGGGTTCCTCGTCAAAGTTACGTTTTTTCCAGTAGTCATGTACAGATGTGAGAGTCGAATGGTAAAGAGGGCCGAGTGCCGAAGAATTGATAGTTTCAAACTGTGGTGCTGGAGAAGACTCTTGAGAGTCCCTTGGCCTGCAAAGAGATCAAACCAGTCAATCCCAAAGGAAATCAACCCTGAATATTCCTTGGAAGGATTGATACTGAAGCTGAAGCTCCAATAGTTTGGCCACCTGATGTGAAGAACTGACTCCTTGGAAAAGACCCTGATGCTGGGAAAGATTGAGGGCAGGAGGAGAAGGGGATGACAGAAGATGAGATGGTTGGATGGCATCACCAACTCAGTGTCCTTGAGTCTGAGCGAATTCCGGCAGATAGTGAAGGGCAGGGAATCTTGGCGTGCTGCAGTTCATGGGGTTGCAAAGAGTCAGGACTTAGTGACTGAACAGCAACAACAAGCACTCCTGGGCCAGAAAGAAAAGGTGTGGCTCTGGATTGCGTAGCTGCATGTCAAAGGCTTGCTTCTAGAGATGTCTTTGGCTATCGTTTTCTGGCTAGCTCAAACAGTAAACAATCTACCCACAATATGGGAGAACTGGGTTTGATCCCTGGGTCAAGAAGATCCCCTCGAGAAGGGTATGGCAACCCACTCCAGTATTCTTGCCTGGAGAATTCCATGGACAGAGGAGCCTGGCAGGCTACAGTCTATGGGATCCAAAGAGTCAAACTCAACTGGGCAACTAACACTTTCACTTTCACAAAAATTAACTAGCTCTGGGAGGAGCCGTCGCTCCCCAGCTGAAGCATTTTCTTTAAGTTATCAAAGTACCAAACATTAAATAAATAAAATATTTAAAACATATATTCTATGGGCACAATGACACTTGTCTACAGGCTTGTGAATCTATGAGTGTAATGAAGAGTTACTGCAGGGAGATAAATGTAGGAAGCAAAAACTTAAGGTAGGCCAGACAGCATAATAACTTGAATACCCACACTTATTACTTAGATTTGAGGCATGAAATTAGTCTGTGCTCTGTGAGAAAGAAACACAGATTTTTAAACTATGTTAAGTTGTATTGGTATATGTATTAAGAGAAAAGAGGAGACCAGGGATTGGGGCCTGGAAAACACACATATTTGAAGGGGCAGGTTGAGGAGGAGGGAATGGAGAAGAAGTAGTCCAGTTAGAAGGAGAACCTGTAGAAATAGGGACAAATTACAAGGGAAGGATGGAGAGAGCTTCAAGATCTTGGTGAAGGTCAAAAACTCTATTACAAGCTTCAGACAGTTCAGATAATGGGAGGGTGAGACATTGAACTGGGGAATTTGGGACACCCTGTCGTTGATGTTGCTGTTTAGTTGCTCAGTCATATCCGACTCTTTGCCACCCCAGGGACTGTAGCCCACCAGGCTCCTCTGTCCATGGGGTTTCCCAGGCAAGAATACTGGAGTGGGTTGTCATTTTCTCCTCCAGGGAAACTTCCCAATCCAGGCACCAAACCTATGTCTCCTGAATTGGCAGGTGGATTCTTTACCGCTGAGCCACCAAGGAAGCCTGTTTCCAATAGCAACCATAATAACTAAGTAACTTTGATCAATGTATTTAGGTCTCAGTTTCTTCGCCCTTTAAATGAGGAGGCTGGAGACTTGATCTCTTGGAAATCTGCAAGCCCCATCATTTTCTAATCATCTCCCTCTTCTAATCAATCAGTCTCCCCTGTGCACCTCCCCCACCTGCCTGATCATGGACCTGTCCCATACTTCCAGACCTTAAAGGGTGTCAGTTTGTCTGTCCAGCATACCTTGAACCAGTCAGCCTTATGTGACTGGGGAGGTAGCTCAAGGTGTCTTTTGGTTTTTTCTTATCCCCTTCTAATCATATAGTTCTGGTTTCTCAAGCCCTGCATGCATGCATGCTAAGTCACTTCAGTCGTGTCCAACTCTTTGCAACCCTATGGACCTTGGCCTGCCAGACTCCTCTGTCCATGGGACTCTCCAGGAAGAATACTGGAGTGGGTTGCCATGCCCTCCTCCAGGGGATCTTCCCAATTCAGGATCAAACCCTCATCTCTTATGTCTTCTGCATTGCCAGGCAGGTTCTTTACTGTCAGCACCGCCTGGGAAGCTCAAGCCCTACTCATCCCTTTCTTCTATTTGAGAATTCTCTGTGCTGTCTTTCCTAAGTCACTTATGTCCAGCTTTCTGATTCCTTACAAATAAATTTTCTTTGGCATGTACAAAACACTCACCCATAAGCTTGTGTAACATATTACATTGGGGGGTTTCCTTGACTTAATCAGTTCTGAAGTCTAGAGTAAAATAAAATTAGAAAAAGTAAATGGATTCTTATATTGGTTGAATACCAGAAACTCAGAATAAATATCCCAAGTGGTCTCACTCTGCAGGTTATTGAAATCTAGAATTTTTCACTGGAGCAATCTGCATGTTGTTAGAATTGTATAAGCCCTTTAAATTTGGCACTTATAATTTTTTTCTCTTTTTTGGGGTGTGGTTTTTCATGATTTAATTTCATATAGGGAACTGTGGCTATGTCTGTGACTTCTTTATCTCTTTGAGGTATTGACTCACTTGAACTTCCCTGGTAGCTCTGCCTGGTAAAGAATCTGCCTGCCACTGCAGGAGATCTGGGTTCAATCCCTGGGTCGGGAAGATCCCCTGGAGGGCATGGCAACCCACTCCAGTATTCTTGGCTGGGAAATCCCATGAACAGAGGAGCCTGGAGGGCTATAGTCCCTGGGGTCACAAAAGAGTCGGACATGACTTAGTGACTAAACAACAACAACAAATTGTCTAAGTACTCAGCGTGTCTGTTTCAGAGGATCACTCACCATTTGTGTCATAGCCTCTTTTTCACCCAGTCTGCTGAGCAGAGGCTCATCCTTCAGTTGGTTAGTAAATTCTTGTCAAGATGGATGGACTTTTAGACTTATTCTGAAGTGCTGCCTCTCTCCATCTGCTTTGGAAACAGCTCACAAATTCTTCTTGTTGTTTCAGATGTGATCATCAATCTCCTGCCAGAGGAAATTAAGGACTGTTCTTTGTTTGTTGGGTAGAAGAGGTTCTGGAGTTCTGACCCCTAATTTGTTTCTCATCCTTTGTGCTTTGCCTGTAGCATCTGATTCAGGATTTGCAATCTTCTTTCATTTCTTGAAATACCCTGGTGGCTCAGATGGTAAAGCGTCTGCCTACAATGCGGGAGACCCGGGTTCAATCCCTGGGTCAGGAAGATCTCCTGGAGAAGGAAATGGCAACCCACTCCAGTATTCTTGCCTGGAGAATCCCATGGATGGACGAGCCTGGTGGGCTACAGTCCATGTGGTCGCAAAGAGTCGGACACGACTGAGCAACTTCACTTTCACTTTCATTTCTTGAAACCTGTGGTCTTAAAATTTGTTTGATCCCACGACCATCCCATTTGGCAGATTTATCAACAAACCAACAAATACAACCACTCTGTAGCCTAGCTCTTGTCTGCCATCTTCCAAGCACTGTTTTGTCCCTGGAGGGTGTCTCTGAAACTCCCACTGGTTGGATACTTGACTTGCCCCAGGGGATGCGCCATGTCTCTTGGTGGAGGTGGTTGTAATTGACTGGCTCTCATCCCACTTCCAGTGGTGGTGAATATGTCTCTAGAATATAGGCTATTGTTCCCTAAAATGAAGAGAAATTACTAAATCTGTATCACAACCAGTTTATGCAGTGAAACAACAAGGTTTCTTTCAGTACTTAAAAAAAAAATTATTTAATGAGTAAAGAACCTGAACTTCGGTTCTCATTAGCATTGTTACTGATGAAGAAATAATAGTGGCAAAGAAAGATTGTCTGATAAAAGAGGAAATCCACATAATTTTCCATGCTGAACACTGTGACTGCACTGGAAGGTGGCAGAACCTGGACGTCTTTTCTGATCAGTGTCTTGACAGAGGATCCGCCAGCACCTTTCTCGCCACCATCAGCAGTGGCTCCATGGGCAGAAATGGTGATGACGTGGGTTTTATTTCCATGGCATATGGCATATTCTTGTCTCTACAAAGTAACCTGTCAGGCAAGACAAACTGAAACCCAGAGACCATGTGTTAGAGGCCACGTTCAGCGTCATGATTCTCCTTATTTCATGTCTCTTTGCTCATGTATCTTTCCATCATGGCACAGTTTTAGTTTTGTAGAACTTGCAAGAGCATTGAGGCCAACTCCTCTTTGGACAGGGTATGGATTCCTCAAGATTGCAGAGCTAGTTATTAGCAGATCCAGGGCCAGGATTCAGGCCTCCTTAGTTCCTATCCAAGCTATCTCACCACACTGCTATGCAAAGGAAGCCCTTAGGGAATGGGACAAAGGCACTGGGATGCTGTTTATTAAGGAGTAATAATATAATCATCATTACCACTGGCTGAGCGCTTTCTATGTGCCCAGCACTTTTCTAAAGCTTGCAAGTCATTTTAATTTCATCTTTACCAACAGACTCTTAAGTAGGTATTATTATCGTCTTTTTTAAAAAAGAAAATTGAGATACAGTAGGCTTGATAGCTGGATCAAACTCACATGGTAAGTCATGGATTATAGATTCAAATCTGTATCTGTGGATTCTACAATACATATTCTTTTGATTTTTAAAGGTATTTTTTTATGTGGACCATATTTTAAAAAAAGTTTGAATTTGTTACGATATTGCTTCTGTTTTATGTTTTGGGTTTTTTTTGGTCACGAGGCATGTGGGATCTAAGCTCCCTGACCTGGGATCGAACCTGCACCCCCTGCATTGGAATGCAAAATCTTAACCACTGGACTGCCAGGGAAGTCCATATAATACATATTCCTAACTCCTGTACTCTGCTGCCTGTAAACATTCTTGCATGTTATACATAGTTGTGATCATTTGTTCATGCAGTTTTGTAGCCTGCTTTTTTCGTGAGGCATTACTTGTTATTAACAGCCATAAGCATCCTTGTTATTAAAAATTCTTCCTAATCACTGTATTAATAGCTTTAAATCTTACATCTCTTCTCTTTCTTTATGTTGTCTTTTTTTTTTCTGTTTCTTTGATGTTCTCCTCCTATTCTTTTTACTCCATGTATTGTGTTGTATTTCTATGCTTTTCTGAAGTAATTTGCAGTTAGACCTCTTGATTCTATCATTACTGGTTGTTGCCTTAGTATTTTTCAAGTGCCTCTTTAAACTTATATTTAACTAATTATTCATGGCAGTAATTGGATAATGTCCCAGCCCCACTTCCCCACTATGTAAGATGTACAGTTTGCTTCCTTATTTCTTTTTTTTTTCATGCTCTTTCTTAGTCTCTGTATATTTAACCAGAGATTCAAACAAAATTTTTACAACTGTATCATTCCTATCACAAGATGCGATCTCTCTCTTTCTCTCTCCATCCATGTATCTGTCTACAAGTGTGTGTGCATGCATGGATGTGTGTGTGTTCTAAGAAATCTGTAATGCTTTGAACTTGAATGACTATAGAGATCACATGGAGCTGTCCATCAGGTAGAGGAGGAAAAGGCTAGCAGCTCAGGTGTCACCAAACCTACAGATGTCCCTTTAATACCCATGAGCACACAACGCACAGTAGAAGCCTACGGAGACTGCAGAGATTTCCAGGGTAGTATGTAAACAGACAATGAATGTAGAAAGATAGAAGAGGCTGAGTATGAGACTGTAATGAACATCGATATTTTAAAGGCCATTGACAGAGAATAGAAAAAGTGGTCAGACTATTTGGAGAGAAATCGAGGGAAAGGAGCCATGCAATTCATTGGAGCCGAGAGTTTAAGGTAGGAATGCTTTGGAGAACATGCCTGGAAAGTGTCCCTAGATTTGATGCTTTAAGCCAGGGGGCACTTGAGGAAGAGCAGTACCACTGGGATAAGTAACATACAGGATACAGGGTTGTGGCTGAGGACCAAATACAAGATACAGAGGCAACCTGTTCCTTCTCTTTGTGACAGTAAGTAGGCTGAGCTTCTAGTACTGACTCCAGAAAGTTACCTTGGGCAATATGTCATTTTTCTGAGCCCCAGTTTCTCCTGAGGGAATATATTACATAGCATCTAGAAATAATCCAATTCTAATGCTATGTGCTATGATATCTGATAGATAGATATCATATCTTAATACCTGGTAGATATTAAGTTTTCTCCAACTAGCCAAGACAAATACTTCAAGGGGAAACAATAACCCTAAAGTGGTTCTCAATCGTGAGCAAACTAAGGCTTAAAGGAGGTCAAACACTGGATTCCTGCATATTGCCGTTGATAACCTGGTTGTTCTGATATCTTAGTTTTAGTCATGAAAGGTTAGCAAATAGTATAGCCTTTTAACAGAGGCTTCCCAGGTGATGCAGTGGTAAAGGACCCAACTGCCAATGGGAGAGACCTGGGTTCAGTCCCTGGGTTGGGAAGATCCTCTGGAGAAGGAGATGGCAACCCACTCCAGTGTTCTTGCCTGGGAAATCCCATGAACAGAGGAACCTGGCAGACTGCAATACATGGGGTCGCAAAGAGTTGGGCACAGCTGAGCATGCATACACACATGTAGCTTTTTAATATCTCATCAGAAGTTTTTCTTCCCATCTGTTTGTAGATACATTTAAGCAAGTTCTCAGGAGCAGGGGTTATTAGCACCTGTCCTTGGTATCCATGTTAATTATGTGCCAACTGTGTATGATACTCGGCATATGCCTTGCACTTTCTATTTTGGTTTCTTCATCCTTAAAATGAAAATCATCAAATAAAAATGATTATAACAACCATCCAATTGGTACCACAAAGAGGGTTTTCTGAAACAGTTTGGCGTCTTGACACCTGATCCTATTTGATGGGCTACCACCCCCATCACTGTCCCCTATTCAGAAACACCCCCCGCCCCTATATGAGAAATGGCAGTACATACAGAGGACGAAACCTTGACTGATCTCCACCCAACTCCAATGAAAACTGGGAAAAATTCAAGTGGACTCCTATTGAACCAAATAGACTGACTCACCCCAGTGCATTCTAAAGAAAGCCAACCAAGTGCAAACTAACTTTCTACAGGTAGTGCAGTTTCCCGAAGAGGTAGCCAGGATCTTCTGATCCAATTGTCTCTCTCTCTCTGTTACCGAATGAGTGTTTATTTCTAAATTCTGAGAAGGCTGCAAAGAAAAGGAAATGCCAGAGAGCAAAAACTGCTTGGGTTCTGCATCCATCTGGTTACCTGGGAAAGCCCACAACCTGGAAACATTTAAGAGGCATTAAAGATAACAGCATTTCCTTCTAATGTTTGAGAATAGCCAACAATTCACAAGAAAATTGCCTTCACATTTTAAAAGTGTTATACTATTAATAAATTTACAGATAAAATGTCAAAATTATAAATGGCTCAGGTGCTCTTCTTTTTAATTAATTTTCAGTCAAAAGAATTTGATTTAATCCACGTGATTGCTTACAGTTTGTAAAATTTTGTTTGTATAATCATCAGACTTAAACTGTCTTGAACCAGCTCCTCTGGGCACCTTCAGCACATTGCTGGTACCAGTGGCCACTCTGATCTTTAAAATATTCCTCTGAACATTGAAATAGTTTATATATCCTTCTCTTATTTATTTACCTTTGTTTATCCTCTTAATATCTAGACTAGAACCTTGTATGTCAGAACCGCTCAATAAATATTTGCTGGATTACTAAACTCTAAGGAGGGGTTAGTATTAATAGGATAATTTAAATACTTGCTCATTTGGCTGTATGCCTAATCTCCATGCCTTTACTTTTCTGTTTAATAACATCCCATTCCTCCTACTTTCTGAGGTACAAGCTAGAATCTTTGCTGTGTAATGCTTGGTTCTTTAGAAATCAAAGTTCTTGGCTCAGCCTCTTGGATTGTCCTGCCTTTTATAGGTGCTGTAAATTTGATCACCATCAAGAGCTGTTAAACAACATACAGTGATAAAAATAGTTCCCTTTGCTGACATTAGGTGTTTTCTAAAACAACTCGATAAATTCTGGTCAACAGAGACCCTGTGTGATTTCAAAAGTCAGAAAGCAAGCTGTTGACACATATCTAGGTAGATAGAAAAAAAAAATCACTCTGTAGTTCTCAGAAATGTATCTTAGGTGTTTTTTATTATGACTAGTGGTTGACTTTGCCTTTACTCTCTGATATTATAATAGAACTTATGCAAGCTCACGAGGTTACAAGAGGCTTTGTAGGAGGTGACTTGTTTGCAAGGTGATGTATGCAGGAGGCATAATGGGTAGGGTGGGTGGGGAAGGTAAGTTTTGCGAGGAAGAAATTTGATTTTAAATTTAGGAAGAAGTATCGTGATGTTGGTAACCACAAGGGAGGCCCTGGCCTTAAAATAAGACCTGGAAGCAAGAACTACTGACAGTTCCTCTCCTTCCTTTCACTTTCTACTCTAATTCTAATTGAATATAGTTGTAAACTCCATTTCCTCAAACTGCGGTTTTTTCATTGTTCTTCTCTTTGTTGCTTGTCATATTGAACCCAGTCCAACTCAAAGTGGAAAAACACACCAAACTGGAAGTGAAGAAATCAGGCATCTAGTTTTCTTTTGTGTTTATCCAGGCTCATAAACTTGAAGGAGTCACGCAACCATTCTGGGGCCCGTGTCTCTCCTTGAAAAAACAAGAGGATTTCACATGACCTTTTTTTAATAATAGAATTATTTTTTCTAATTTGATTTTATTAAAGTATGGTTGATTTACAGTGTTGTGCTAGTTTCTGCTGTACAACAAAGTGGCTCAGTTATACGCATTTACACATTCTTTTTAAATGTTCTTTTATGTCATGGTTTACCCCAGGATACTGAATATACTTCCCTGTACTATACAAGTAGGAACCTTGTTGTTTATCCATTCTAAAAGTAACAGTTTGCATTTACCAGCCCAAAACTCCCAGTCCCCCTTGGCAACCACGAGTCTGTTCCCTATGTCTGTGAGTCAACAGATGAATGGATAAAGATGTGGTATGTATATAGATATATAATGAAATACTACTTAGCTGTAAAAAAGAATGAAATAATACCATTTGCACCAACATGGATGCTATTAGCGATTATCATACCTAGTGAAGTAAGGCAGAAAGACAAATACCATACAAAGTCACTTATATGTGAAATCTAAAATATGGCACAAATGAACCTACTTACAAAGGAGAAACAGGTGCACATGACTTTTAAGATAACTCTGTCTCTAAAGCTAACAGACACCTTGATTAGTGTGTGAGGTGCTGCTATTCCTGCTATTCCTCTTGACTTCCCAGATTTTCTACCTTCGTTTCTATTAGTACAGATCATTTTGCATGCACATGGTATTTCTTTAATTATCTTTGGAATCCTTTTAGTAGAGTTTGGGCTCTCTACTTTCATCTTGCTCACCTTTTATGTTCCTGATTTTCCTTACCTTCTAGGTCCATGTACAAGGTTGAGTCTGCATGTTCATCTACCTGCTGTTCTTTTGCACTTGTTTGGTTATAATCTGTATTTCCTTCCCCATCTCTCAAACCTCCCCATCTTCTCTCCTCAGCCTCTTTCCTTAGCAACCTTCCTCAAATAGTGTCTCTTATTCAAGATTTGCTTCAGTGACACTTCTTTCAAAACCCAATTTGAGTCATCCATTGTGAAAGCATCACTGTAAATTGAGCTTATTCACTGATAATCAAGAGCTGTAAGATTCGGGCCCCAGCTTTGCTTTAACAACAAGGTTATTAGCATCTTTGGGTCTTGTTTCCCTACTTTTGTGTAGTGCTTGTTGATAGGTTGGGGATGAGGCACATTGTAGAATGTACTCTTAGACATCTTCATGAGCAGGTAAAGAAGATAACAGTGAACAGGCCTGGGGTAAGAACATAGAGTTGAAGACTGAGGTTAGCTGGAGAGGTATTCCTTTATTTCTTTTAAAAAGTAATTTGCATGCCAAACCAAACATTCTTGCCAGTTGAATTCAAACCTTAGGCCACTGGTATGCAGGCTCTGAATTAGGTGGCCTCTATGGTGGTTTAGTAGCTAAGTCATGTCCAACTCCTGTGACTTCATGGACTATAGCCCACCAGTTTCCTCTGTGCATAGGATTTCCCAGGCAAGCATACTAGAGTGGGTTGCCATTCCCTTCTGTAGGGGATCTTCCCAACCCAGGGATCGAACCCAGCTCTCCTGCCTTACAGGAGTCACCTTGGCTGAGTCACCAAGGAAAGTGGCCTCTATGGTGTCTTTCAATTCTAATTCAGTCCTTGAGTATCTGTTTTTCTCTGACTGTCTCTGCTAAATGTGTTCTTGTATGTGTGAAAGAAAGTGAAAGTGAAAGTGAAGTCGCTCAGTCGCGTCCACCTCTTCAAGATCCCATGGACTGTAGCTCTCCTGAGGCTACTGAGGCTCCTCCATCCATGGAATTTTCCAGGCAAGAGTACTGCAGTGGTTTGCCATTTCCTTCTCCAGAGGATCTTCCCCACTCAGGGATTGAACCCGGGTCTCCCACATGGCAAGCAGATACTTTTACCATGTGAGCCATGAGGGAAGCTCTTTGTAAGATTTTTCTTAAACCACTTCATCTGTCTTGACTCTTGACTCATAAATTATTGGCTTGCATTATTCATTTTATAAGCCCTGATAACACCTACCACATGCTCCTGCCTACATTGATTCTCAGTACAAAGACTGCTGAAATTTGCATTGAAAATGGCTAGAAGTTAAGAGTTGAGAAGACTTAGAAAAATAAGAGGGAAAGAATGGAGCAAAAGTATTTAACACAAAGTAAGAAGGCACTGTAATAGAGAGGCCAGTGCAGTAGCTGGTACCTGATAACTATACTGAATCTATTCTGTGACTTCACAGTAGGACAGTTTTCCGGAGCTGAGCTAGTGATAGCTTGGCCCAGTCTTTCCCAAAATGGGGAGCAGAGGTGGTAGACAGCACCCTTTTACTATAATAGCTAAGTGTTTTATCATGTGTTGAAACTATTTCTGTGTATTTTAATGTGTGATTTCCCATTTCTAGAAGTAATAGAGTTTTCTTACTAAATTTAGAAAAATATTCATTAAATTATAGGGAGGATAGTCAAAGGATTTAACACAAATCATGAAGATACTATTTAAACTACTAGGTTTTAAGAAATCCCTTAGGTTTTCAAAAGAAGAAACTGATTTGGCAGAGATGACGCCGTGAGCGATTGGCA
This sequence comes from Odocoileus virginianus, assembly GCF_023699985.2. Taxonomy (NCBI): domain Eukaryota; kingdom Metazoa; phylum Chordata; class Mammalia; order Artiodactyla; family Cervidae; genus Odocoileus; species Odocoileus virginianus. The sequence goes on along the minus strand of NC_069675.1, from coordinate 52,540,298 downwards.
GAAATGGGTTAAATCCCAGGTACACTACAGAAGATCTGAGGACTGGGTGCTGTACTCTGTCTGTGACTCAGGGCCGATTTTATATTCCTCCTCTTATTCTGCTATGCATGTGAAAGCTGGACGTAAGCCCAAACTCCCAGGACTGTCCTGAACATAGCCGGGGATGTGAAACGGCCCTGACACAGTGTGGGTGTTCCATAAATGCATGACTCCCTTCCCCACATGGCAGCCTTCCTTAGTCACAGATCAGTTTTCTTTCCAGTCTTCTGAGCACACCCGTTTCTCAGTTCTTTCATGATTTACAGAATATTCAGATACATCTTACATTTGTGTTGCCCTTTCAAAACAGTTTCACCCACAGCATCGGTTTGAATCCTCCCCTGATGAGTAACAGAAAGCATTATTACCCCCATTCTCTTTTTACAAGAAGTAAGCCCAAGTCCCCATGGTCACACAGTGATTCAATAAGGACAGGGGCTCCTCACTCACAGCTAACTGCTGTTCCTTCTCTATTCCTCTCTCTCAGAAAGGAAAACACAGACTGATCTACATGAAGCTTAATTTCTGGATTTCAGTCCTATATTTATATTTCATAACACTGAACTCTTTCAAATTGATTTTCTTGTTTGTAGTGAGTTGTCCTGGGAGGCAAATGACTAACTTGTTTCAAAGAGAAAATTTGCCCACCAGACTCTTGTGCCATTTTTTGAGATTCAATACTTCTCCTGTCACCTCCCCTCCACTCGCCTCACATTTTGTCATGTCTGAATAAAATGACTCACATTCCCTGAGAGAAAGATGATGCTTTTAAAAGAATGCTACACTGGCAACCTAAGAGGCTCATGACTCTTCTAGGAAAGCACAGATTTATTTAGCTAAAGTGTATATGTGTATGTGTGTATACTATAATATAGTACATGGTGTATTTACTTTGTATATAGATAGCATGTGTATATATATGTATATATGTATGCATGTATACTGTAAGCAGTATTTTACATTTATGATGCTCATTGGTGTTAGCTGAAATGGCATACCTCTGCCTTTGTCTTTTAATGTCTAGGAGAATGCCAGAACTGGGTTTCACTCATGAAATACAAGTCCTTTAAAGACTGCACCTTTCTGCCACCCTTTCCCTGATCAGGTGGAATGTTCCCAAGAACTTTAGTCTCTGCTTGTGCCCACTTTTTAATACATTTGTGTCAGCAGTACTACCGCTTTATTAAATGAAGCTGTTTCAATGTGGCTGGGAATGCATTAAGTGCAGCAAGCTTTCTAATCACAGCGAGCTGGCAGCGGCCGTGCTATCTGTAGCAGGTTACCCGCCACCCTTGTTTTATTAATGGGCTTCCTTTGCGAGGGATGAGACACAGTGTTTTCAGAAACCCATCAAATGGCACGGCCCTCAGCCATACAGTGTGAATGCATTTCTCATCCGCTGTGTCAGAGGACGTTCTCCCCAAGACTGTATGCATGGGCTTTATCTACCCAGCCCCGTTCTCTTACACACTGTGCGTTTTTGCTCTTGCACCCAAGTCCATTTGCTCATGGATGTTTTAGTGGCTCCTCTAAGCTGGTTTCATCTCCCTGGAAGTTGAGTCAGCTGTGACACACACAGTCAGCTGTGAAAAACAAAGTCATTAGAAGCTAAGAGAATGTGACCAAAACATGGCCAGAAGCATTCAAGTTTCTTCAGGAAACTCCTTGGGACTTTGTTCATATTACATCTGTTACCCCATTTACAAGAAACCCGTCTTTCTGGTTAGAAGCTGGCTGCCTATGCAAGTTATCTGTTAAACTTCCACACTCTGGCCATCCCTTGAAAGTGCTCAGTCAGCCTCTTACGTGAACAACTTCAGTAAAGCAGGATCATCCAGGTGTGGAGGAAAGCCAAGTCCATCATTGGAAGCTTAGAATTGTATCAGCACACTTCTTTATTAAGCAGAAACTTCAGAATTTTGCTGAAGTCAGACACAGGGCAGATTCTTGCACAGTTGTGGTTAGTCTGTTGATACAAGTTGAACAGTAACTGCAGGAAGCAAACCTCTGAATTAATAACACCATTTGTTGTTCTCTCCTGGGCTCGGAGTAGAAAATGTCCATCTGTCTAGAATGTCCAGTTTGCTCAAGAAGGGTCCTTTCAACAAACATTTTTTTTTAGCTTTTTTGCTAAACATGACCTCACTCAAATTGAAACTATGACTATGACCTGAGATTTCCTTTTTAGTTAACATGGACACATCATGTTGAAAGACAGATCATTTATATACTCTGGAAAGTTCTGAGGTTTCAGATATACCAGTATGAGTCCATTTTACTCCTCATTGCAGCCTTCTCTTGATTCTGTGCTTCTGTTTCCTTCTTATCCATATTTTCTACCTCTTCTTAATTCTGAGATAGGTGGTTATATTTCAAAAAGCATGTAAAATATATGTGTATGTATGAATACATAAATGCAAATATATATACATATATATGATAATTTGGAGTCAGAACCTTAATCGTTAGACATAAAACTATCTTGTATTGGTTATGTTATTGCCAGAAAGTCATTTAATTCATCTTTAAAGTGAGAATAATAATGAGACCTACCTCAGAGCATCACCACAGGGAAGAAATTCTGAGATGATACACATGATGAAAGAACTTTTTAATATATGAAGAATCTTGTGAATGTCAATGGCTGTCTTTTTGCTATAGGAGAGGACAGATAGAAAAGAGGGCAATTCATCACATACAGTGGTAAAGAACCTGCCTGCCAATGCAGGAGACACAGGAGACACAGATTTGATACCTGGGTCAGGAAGATCCTCTGGAGGAAGAAATGGCAACCCACTCCAGTACTCTTCCCTAGAAAATCCCGTGGACAGAGTGACCAGGTGGGCTACAGTCTGTGGGGGTCACATGAATACACATCACATTTTGTGGCCTGGGTGTGTCTACCTGTGTGCAGGGCAGGGCGAGAAGGACAAAAGCAGGTCTTCAAAGAGGAATTTCAATGAATATGTGATGCATCGATCTGAATGCCAGCAGATGTTCCCAGACATGGATGTATGGGAGGATTCAGTGTGAAACCCACGTTTACTCTAACCCAGCCAGCCAGTTTCTGGACAATGAGTTACTGTGTACGACGCAACTCAGTCCTCAATGAATCCTATGCATCTATCTTCTCTGGTATTCACTCTCGGGTGTGTTATGACTCTGCTTTTGGCATTCTGTCAGGAATAAGCAATAAATGAACAAGGAGACCAGAGGTCGGTGTCCATGAATATAGACACGCTCATGGTGAAATTTGCATTCTAAATTTTATTTGCATCCAGGAAGTGAGTCTAGAGTCCCAAGAGACAGTAATCCTTTCTGTCATAAAATTAACCATTGTCACATACAGTTGTATAGGTTGTACACTGCACAAGGTTAGAGTATATCAGGCATACCATAGATATCAGGGATTTGACAATTTTTAATACAATTTTCCTAAAAGGTCTTTTCCTAGGAATCTAATGTTTTATAACATGTTTCTAATAGATGGAAGTAAAGTAAGGTGCTCTGTGGGCCAACTAAAAGAATAAATTTTTCTTGCTTTACAGAGTTACATTCATCTTGATTTGAGCTCTGTATGTGAACTCTTCTTGGGCAGAGTAGCAGTCCATTCTTCTTCAACTGCAGTGAGCAAAACTTTCTTGCAAAAATCTTTCAAGGTAAATCTTCAGGTTATTTTACACATGGGGAACTTGCAGCTATCCCTAAATAAAAGTAAATTCAGCATCTGAAGTGTCAGCTTAATGTGTTCAACCTGTATTCATAGAGGCTGTTCTAAAGGAAGTAGAAGACAGGGTCCCCAGACATACAGTAGTGCCAAAGCAGAATGCAGTTCAGGGATTTGTTGAGTGTCTGAGACTGAGTGCCGTGGCAGAATTTATTACCAAAAGCAAGTTTGTGTGCCTGATGCCCAGTGAGGCCAAACAGCACCAAAATGTCGGAGTTTGGAGCAGAGAGAGGGTGATTGCAGGGCCATGCAAGGATAAGGGGTGGCTCCTGGCCCCAAACCCCAAACCCTCCAAAGCGTCTCAGGAAAGCATTTTTAAAGGCAAGGTGAGGGAGAGGGTAGTTGATTGTTGCAGACTTCCTGTTGGAATCCTTTGTTATTGAAGCTGTCTGCATAGGTCAGGTCACAATGTTCCTGTAACCTCCAGCAAAACAAATGTTATTCTCTGTTCTGCAACCTTTTATCTCTATATAAATGGAAAGGAGTTATAACCTTAAAGGTCAGACTGTAGGTAACATTCTTGATTCTAAGCAAAAGCAATAGAATGCAAAGGTAAAATACAAAAAAAAAAAAAACAAAAACAAAAAATACAACAACAACAACAAAACAAAACTAAAGGTAAAAGAAACAGATCAATATGGGGTCAGATTTGTTCTTCCCTATTCAGTTCAGTTCAGTCACTCAGTCATGTCCGACTTTTTGCAACCCCATGGACTGCAGCACGCCAGGCTTCCCTGTCCATCACCAACTCCCAGAGTTTACTCAAAGTCATGTCCGTTGGGTCAGTGATTCCACCCAACCATCTCATCCTGTCATCCCCTTCTCCTCCTGCCTTCAGTCTTTCCCAGCATCAGGGTCTTTTCAAATGAGTCAGTTCTTCGCATCAGGTAGCCAAAGTATTGGAGTTTCAGCTTCAGCATCAATCCTTCCAATGAACACTCAGGACTGATCTCCTTTAGGATGGACTGGTTGGATCTCCTTGCAGTCCAAGGGACTCTCAAGAGTCTTTTCCAACACCACAGTTCAAAAGCATCAATTCTTCAGCGCTCAGCTTTCTTTATAAGTCCAACTCTCACATCCATACATGACTACTGGAAAAACCATAGCCTTGACTAGATGGACCTTTGTTGGCAAAGTAGTCTCTCCTTTTTAATATGCTGTCTAGTTTGGTCATAACGTTCCTTCCAAGGAGTAAGCGTCTTTTAATTTCATGGCTGCAGTCACCATCTACAGTGATTTTGGAGCCCCGCAAAATAAAGTCTGTCACTGTTTCCACTGTTTCCCCATCTATTTGCCATGAAGTGTTGGGACAAGATGCCATGATCTTAGTTTTCTGAATGTTGAGCTTTAAGCCAACTTTTTCACTCTCCTCTTTCACTTTCATCAAGAGGTTCTTTAGTTCTTCTTCACTTTCTGCATAAGGGTGGTGTCATCTGCATATCTGAGGTTATTGATGTTTCTCCCAGCAATCTTGATTCGAGCTTGTGCTTCATCCAGCCCAGCATTTCTCATGATGTACTCTGCATATAAGTTAAATAAACAGAGTGACAATATACAGCCTTGATGTACTCCTTTTCCTATTTTGAACCAGTCTGTTGTTCTATGTCCAGTTCTAACTGTTGCTTCCTGACCTGCATACAGGTTTCTCAAGAGGCAGGTCAGGTGGTCTGGTATTCCCATCTCTTTCAGAATTTTCCACAGTTTATTGTGATCCACACCATCAAAGGCTTTGGCATAGTCAATAAAGCAGAAATAGATGTTTTTCTGGAACTTTCTTGCTTTTTCGACGATCCAGCGGATGTTGGCAATTGATCTCTGGTTTCTCTGCCTTTTCTAAAACCAGCTTCAACATCTGGAAATTCACAGTTCATGTATTGTCGAAGCCTGACTTAGAGAATTTTGAGCATTACTTTGTGAACATGTGAGATGAGTGCAATTGTGCAGTAGTTTGAGCATTCTTTGGCATTGCCTTTCTTTGGGATTGGAATGAAAACTGACCTTTTCCAATCCTGTGGCCACTGCTGAGTTTTCCAAATTTGTTGGCGTATTGAGTGCAGCACTTTCACAGCATCATCTTTTAGGATTTGAAATAGCTCAACTGGAATTCCATCACCTCCACTAGCTTTGTTGTAGTGATGTTTCCTAAGACCCACTTGAGTTCACAATCCAAGATGTCTGGCTCACAAATGGGAGGAAGGTGTTGGTGCATGAAGTAGAGGAGCTTAGATAGGCCTGATCAGGCAGGTGGGTGTCTCACTGAATCATCTGTGATAAACAGACCATCCCCCAGTTTCCAGACCTCGTCTGCTCTCCGGAGGGGCCCTGAAACTCTTTCTCATGCAATTTTAAATAGAAGGACTGCTTCCATTGAAGCACCTTTAGGGCACGTTTTCACAGGCATCACAGCCACAACCTGGAGGGAAGGTAGAGGGAGCCCCCTCTCCCACCCCCGCACCATGCTGGCCTCAGCTGTGAATGGTGAGGTGGTTAGTTACTGATAGAGCCTGGATTCCTCCACCAGGCAAGAAGACACTTGTTAAGTTAGGCAGGGCTGGCAGAGCCTTTGTGAAAAGGACTCTGCTGTAACCTCCTTTGCATGAATGTGTGCTAAACCACTTCCATCATATCAGATTCTGTGCCACCCTATGGACTGCAGCCAGCCAGGCTCCTCTGTCATGGGATTCTCCAGGCAAGAATATGGAATGGGTTGTTATGCCCTCCTCCAGGGTATCTTCCCAACCCAGGGATCAAACCTGTGTCTCTTAGGTCTACTTGTATTGGCCGGTGGGTTCTTTACCACTAACGCCATTTGGGTAAACTGCTTTATCTAGAGGCAATTAGTGGTCATTGTGAATGTTGTTGGCATCATAATTAAGGCTACAGAGCAGGAGATCCTGGGTGAAGGAGGAGAAATACCTGACTAATGTCTAGTTAGCAGCATTATGTGTCAGCTCCAGAACTGGATGGAGTTCAGGTTCTAAAACCCCATCACTGCCTTTGTGTTGCCCTGGTTTAGTCAATAGAAGCTCCAGGTGTGCCTGGCTCATGGTCAAATTGGACCTTCTCAATTCAGGCAAGAACCCTGACTACTGATTTTTGTGCCTGGCAGTGTCTAGACACTGGATAGCATTATACAGATTGGACTGGCCCATTTTGGGATGTTTTCCAACTCAGACATCATCCCTAACATTGACCCCACTTATTCCACTGTTCACTGAATGTCAGGATTTTGAGAAGATGCAAGCACAGCACCAGAGAGAGAGAGAGAGAGAGAGAGAGAGAGAGAATTTCACTAACTGTGGCTTATGACATCTACAAAACCAAACTTTCTGCAGGAATTCGATCTTGCCCGGATCTTGCCCAGCCTCTGATATATACTGAAAGAGGTCACAGGGGCACCTGGGCTCCCCTGTACACTGCTATTCACAGTGGCCCTCCATCCTCTCCCATGAGCCCCTGCTCGGAGAAGGGGCTGCAGTGTGGTCCTAAGTGCCCCGTTCTGCCCCTCAACCTAAGGGTCAATCCACTCTTCAGATTCCCTGTGGGTCCCAAGGATGCACTTGAGCCATACTGAAACCCGGGAATCTCCTTCGCTACAATTTTGTCTCAAATAAGATGTGTAATAGATGTCCTAAACTTCTTTTCAGCACCTTGTGACAAAAAAGATTAAGCTATGACATAGAATATGCAGGTTTCAGGCTTCATTCCTCAACTAAGTTACTCTGTAACAATGCACAGAGGAATTGATTCTTTCTCTTTACTAAAATTTCTCCTAGATAAATGAGAGAGCTTATAGGAGCATTAAGTGAGAGGATGGCTGTGCTGCTGGCTTGAGAATTAAAAGGCGTGTTTCATAACCTTTGCAGGAGGAAATGGCAACCCACTCCAATATTCTTGCCTGGGAAATTTCATGGACAGAAGAGCCTGGGGGGCCGTAGTCCATGGGGTCACAGAGAATCAAACACAACTTGGCAACTAAACAACACAACTTTATAATCTTAGACCACAATATCTATATGTGACCAATAATAATGATTGCCTTACCATTTTTAAATCTTACAGTACAGTCCTTGAAAAGTACAGCAGTGTAATACAGCAGCTGGCATACAGGGGGTAGCACTGGGTGAACAGACAAGAAGGGTTACTGACTGGAGGAGGGAGAGGAGGTGGGAAATGGCATAGCTGAAGGATCATCAGCAATAGGAGATGGAGGGCAAGCCATGATTTCATTCATTCCTAATGTTGATTGCACACGGTTCTGGTTCCTTGTTGGAGACACTTCTATCTACCCTCTTGAAAAAAAAACAATCCAGTGATGTCTGGGTAGTAACTCCTCTTTTCTTATCATAGATGACATGGTAGCACTGGATTGCATTCTGAATGGCTGCTGCAACCTTCATGTATGTTCTATGTTTGAGGCTTGTGCCTAAAAAACTGAGTCTCCTCAAATAAAGAGAATCCCCTTGCAGTTCCTTGTGTCGTGAATCGCTTTGCTTCTCCCGTTACTTCTTCTTCCTCTTGTCCATCTTAATTCTTTCTCAGGGTCTCCAGTTCCATCAGGTCTTCATTAGTAAATTCTACGTGCTGCATAGCAGCAGTATGGTACAATAAAGTACACAAAAGCACAACCATTTGTAGAGGATCCACGCACAGGACAGTGTACACCAGACACATGAACTAACTTACATGATGGGGCATGAAAGCATGTTCACATCTTGCAAAGTTCACAACTTGCCAGTTCGTATATAGGGGACTTACTGTAATTAATAATGACAATGATGATAAAAATAGCAAAAATAATAACTACCTGAAAGATTAATGTTCTGTTAATCTGATAATGAGGGAATATGATGGAAGGTCAGCTGTCAGTGTCTGTTTTATAGAAATGGTTTCTGGAGCCATAGCACTGTTTCTCAAGGACTTGAATATCTGAAGAGATCTCATTTACTGCTGTCTAGAGCTCCAACTTGGCCTGGAGGGTCTAGGATGACATAGTTAGGTCTTTTCTAGTCCTATAATTACAGGTAGTGTTTTCAGGAAACAGAGGCTATATCTATTTGTTTCCATTAATTGAAGAAACTTCACTTTTTTGTTTGGTTTTCTGGTTTGGTTCTGTTTCAGAATAGGACTTTTCAAGTAACAGGTGTGACCTCACTAAGGTAAACCAATGGAATAAGTCAAAGAAACCAAGACTCAGGGATAGGTCAGAGGTTCTCAGAGCAGGAAAAATAAGTCATGTATGCAAGACAGCAAAGAGTAGAGCCCACATACATCAAGAGTTAGCAGAAAATTTAGATGTCCATTTGCTAACTTTATGTGATAAGCTCCATTTGGTCTATTTCGTGGAATCCCAAAGGGTGGGAAAAGTTAATTGATAGTTGGTATTTGCATTATAGATTAAAGACATATACCTCATTTTGGGGCTTGCACCTTTCCTGATATCTACCTCAGCATTTCTTCCAAAATAATTAGTGACACTTAAAATAAAAAAGGAGGAAGGAGGAGTTGCTCTGGGTCTTCATTGCTGTACGCAGGTTTTCTCTAATTGCAGTGAGCAGGAGATGCTTTCCCTTGTGGTGCATGGGCTTCTCACTGAGGTGTCTTCTCTGGAGCACAGGCTTTAGGCACTCAGGCTTCCGAACTTGCAGCACACAGGCTCAGTAGTTGTGACCGTGGGCTCTAGAGTGCGGACTCAGTTGTGCTGCATGAGCTTAGTTGCTCCAAGGTATGTGGAATCTTCCTGGACCGGGGATCGAGCCCGTGTCCCCTGCATTGGCAGGCAGATTCTTATCCACTGTACCACCAGGGAAGTTCTTTAAGTGACCTTTGTTACCAGCCAGACCCAGTGCAGGTCCTGAGGACGGACTGTCTCTGCTGTCATGGTTCTGACAGTCTAATGACTCAGCCAAGTGCCTGGTGGCACCATAGCTGCACCGTTCTAAACATTTACAGTGTTCGCTTTCCAAGCCTTACTTGAATTGCTTGGCTATATGTTAATTGTTCAGAGCAGGAAGCAACATTTTCTTCTTAGTTCTCGTATAAATATGGCTCTCCGCAGACGACAAAAGCACGTATAGAGTTAGCAGAAAATTTAGATGTCCATTTGCTAACTTTATTTTTGTATATGTGCCGCAAGTGTCAGCTCACCGTTTTGCTAGTCAAACACATCTTGTAATGGGCTTTGGTAATTTAACTCCTAGGAATGGCTTGGTTACAGAACCCCATAAAAGTTTATTGACTTCTGCTTGCTGGCTTAGGTTGTAGGTTAGAATGTACCTCAGAAATTAGCTTCACTCAGTTTAATGACTTCATTACTGAGTGGTTTGCGTGCTCTGAAGCACTTCCTAATATATTTTTAACACCAGTTTGTAGCTGTCATGAGCTATTTCTATGAAGTCGGAGAGGCAGGTTGGCTCCTATAAATGGTCAAGACTTTTTAAAAAATGTTCTTGAAATGAGTTTCTCCTATAGTATCCAGGTGGTTGGGGACCTTTGCTAGTAATATAGTTAGTGGTAACAATCTACTCTAGCCAACTTCAGTGCTATAAAAAGATCACTGTGTTAGTCATTGCTTCTTCTAAGGGCAAATAAGTAGTGATTGCTCATAGCCATCTGAAAATTATATTTATGGTTTACATAAAACCAAAGGCAATAGATGTTGATGAATATTTATAGCCATTTATTAGTATGTATCTATCATCAAATGAACTCAATTTTCTCCCTATTCTTAAATAGGGTGTTTTAGAAGAACTGTTAACCCTTTTGTGGTTCCCTAAGACTTGTTATCACAGCTAAATAACAGACTGTATGTAATCTGGTGGCATCTGCTAAGTTAACTACTTGCTCTTGTGTTAATGCATTGGAACCTTCAACTTCTGAAAAGGTGATCTTTAAAATAAAAGTAATAATTTTTCTTTTGATTATGAATACAGGGTAATTTTGAAAAATATGTATTACATATGATACGAATAGGTATCAAAATATCAGTAGTAATTCCCTGTAGGTGCTAGAAACATAAATGAATTTTTAATATGCTTTTTAGTTTTAGAATATGTATAATATATACTATACATAAATATATATATAACATATGCTGTGTGTGTGTATATATACACACACATATACATACCTATGGGGCTTCCCAGGTGGCTCAGTGATAAAGAATCCACCTGCCTTCCAATGCAGGAGATGCGGGTTCAATCCCTGGGTCTGGAAAATCCCCTGGAGAAGGAAATGGCAACCCACTCCAGTATTCTCCCCTGAGAAATGCCATGGACAAAGAAGCCTGATGGGATACAGCCCATGGGTGGAAAAGAGTTGGACATGACTTAGCAATTAAAAAAAAAGCAACTGTATATGTGTGTGTGTGTATATATACATATGTGTATATATATATATATATATATATATAGACAGAGAGAGAGAAATTATATGTAAAGAGTAGTCACGTTCTTCAATACATGTTTTCACTTATTTTATACTAATATATTTAGAAATATTTTCAATTTTGTAATCCTTCTGAGTACAGATTTAACTGGCTGCAGAGTGTTCCGTTCTGTAGATTAACTACTAACCACTTCCTTGTTCTTAGGCATTTGGATATGTGTGTGTGTTAGTCACTCAGTCGTGTCTGACACTTTGCAACCCCATGGACTGTAGCCCACCAAGTTCCTCTGTCCATGCAAGAACAGTAGAGTGGGTTGCCATTTCCTCCTACAGGGAATCTTCATTCACCCGTACTCATCTCATGCTCCATTGCCTTGGGGCTGCTTTATTATTTGTGAGAAAGGCCTCTGGAGGGTTTGACTGGGTAGGAGTTTTTTGTTGTTGTTCAGTCACTCAGTCATGTCCCACTCTTTGCAACCCCATGGACTGCAGCACACCAGGCTTCCCTGTCCATCACCATCTCCTGGAGTTTGCTCAAACTCATGTCCATTGAGTTGCTGATGCCATTCAACCATCGCATCCTCTGTCATCCCCTTCTCCTCCTGCCTTCAATCTTCCCGGTATCAGGGTCTTTTCCAATAGCTGTGTCTTAACCAACCAGGTGAAAATATCAGTGCCATTCTCACTATCTTGTTGGCTGCATGCATGCATGTTAAGTCTCTTCAGTCATATCCAACTCTTTGCAACCCTGTGGACTGTAGCCTATTAGGCTTCTCTGTCCATGGGATTTCCCAGACAAGAATACTGGAGTTGGGTTGCCATTTCCTTCTCCAGGGGACCTTCCCGACCCAGGGATTGAACCCACATCTTATGTCTCCTGCATTAGCAGGCAGGTTCTTTACCACTAGCGCCACCTGGGAAGCCCATCTTGTTGGCTAGTTTCTATCAATACAACCTTAACTCAAGCCTCCGAAAGATTCTTAAGAACTAATAATTAGGATACTCTGCAGAATTTTCAAATCCTAACAAAAAGACTGCCTAGTCTGTCTGCAATAACAGCATTGACCAAGATTTAAAATAACATAACAGCTAACAAAAATTCCAGTGTACCGGGCTTGCATTATCTAACCTGACCCTTTCCTTAGACTAATTTCAGAATTCTCTTTTGACTGGGGGTGCGAGGGTATATGCACAATTGCTCAATTGGTTTCTTGGTCCCTGTAGAATCTTCTTATTGATTTTCATTTGTTTCTGTTTCACCTGATGGAGTTGGGGTGGCAGAGAGATTTTAAAATCTGTCTAACTTAACCACAGAAGGTTAGGTGTTATCTTGTTAAAACTGTTTTGTGCATGAGAAAAAAAAAGAAAATTGGAAAGGTTAGGAGAGTTGTGTATGGCAAATTTCATTTTATAGATGGGAAATTTAAAAATTTTCAGTATGCTATCCACTAGTCACAGTAGGGACTTCTCTGTGCTCGAATAGTAAAGAATCTGCCTGCAATGCAAGAAGACCTGGGTCCATCTCCTGGGTTGGGAACATCCCTGGAGAAGGGAAAGTCTACCCACTCCAGTATTCTTGCCTGGAGATTTCCCTGGACAGAGGAGCATGGTCGGCTGCAGACCATGGGGTCACAAAGAGTTGGATACGACTGAGCGACTGACACTTTCACTTTTAAGTCACGATAGACTATATTTAAATTAAGTGAAATTTAAGAGTCAGCTCTTCAGCCATTTTAGCCACTTCATCATAAGTGTTTTATATCCACATGTGGTTAATGGCTACCCTATAGTTACAGAAATTGCTACAGAAATATTGTGGAATGTTTCTGTTATTGCAGAAAATTCTACTGGACAGCTCTGCTTTTTAACTTCCAATCTAATACTGGTTCCACTATTCCACTGTAGTGCCTATTGAAACATTTTTCATAGCCACGGAATGCCTTCCAGAGCAACTCAGCTCCCTGTAACTTTGTGTGCATACCTTTTTAAAAGCAACGTATTATTGCATTCCAAAGACATGCCTAGGATTATTAAAGCATATTGCAATGTCACTCTACTTAAATTATCCACACAGGATGCATAATTACCACCTTAGGTCTTTTAATATACACTTCCCTTAATTTTGCATTTTTCTTAAACATATCAATTTGCACTTAACCATAAATAATAGAGTGCTTAGCTCATACATATCAATGAGAATCCCCTTCAGAAATGAAAGATTGCTTGCTTAATACCAAAGAGTATTTTGGAGAACATCAAATCCCTTGACAGATGCTTGTTGCCACAAGGATTTATTTTCTTCTGCTTGTAACTAAAATAGCATCAGTTGCATTTTGCTATTTAACAATATTGGAGGAGAAGGTTATAGCAAAATGATTTACAAATAGTAATTGCATTCCCCAGCTTACCTATTTCCATACATTAGCACAAAAAGCTTAATTTGGATTTAGATATCAGGCCCAATGGTAACAATATTTGTATCTTCACCAATCACACAAGTAAGTGTTTGCCTTTGTATTGGGTAAAAATATATCACAAATTGTTTTATGCCCTGACATTCACATTTTTTTTCACTTGATTTTGACTTTACCCATTGGCAAAAGGAACATCTGTCTAGAAGTTGTGATTTCAGCACCTTGAACCCCCACCATTGTCTTCATTATTGATTGATGCCTGAAATTCCTTCTAAAAGTTTCATTTCTTTAACCATTCTTCATATCAAAGTGAAAATATCTCTGGAGTAGGGCAATATTATTAATAGAAAGTGATAATTCAGCTAGGACCTGAAGGATGTGTGTCAATTTTCTAAGTGGAAATTGGGAAGAAAGGACAGAGATGTGATAAGAGCTTTCCAAATGGAAGAAAAACATATGCAAAGACAGAGTGATCTCTCTGGGAGACGGCGATTTTTGTGTAAGTCCAGCTATGTAAAGGATAGCCCTGAAAATGAAATTGAAGAAATAATCCAAAGCCAAGTTAAGAAGGGCTCTGGTTGTATTTATAAGGCTTTTGGACTTTAGTTTACTAGCAGGAAGGGCATTGCAAGAGTTTTTAGCAGAGGAACACTGTGAAAGCTTTGTGCATGTGAAAGGTTTCTCCAGCAACAATATGAAAGATAGATGGGAGAGATATCAGTTAGGCGTTTCATTGGTAAGACCAAAGTAAAAGATTTCGAATGTGAGAACAAGATGGTGGAAGTGGCATTGAAAATGGATCAGTGTCCAGGGATTCAGGAGACATTTGGAAAGTACCCAGCCTTTCATCCTTCACCTATGCCCAGCCTTTCATCCTTCACCTATGTTATTTTTTTCCTTCACCTATTTTGATATGAATGATTCAGTTGAGTCCCTGTGTTCTTTCTCAAACTTGTACATAGAGCACCTTTCTCTTACTACACTTAGATTTGCTGCTTCTCCCACCTCCCTTATTTAGCCCAGTTAGTACACAGTATGTGCTAAGTCGCTTCAGTCATGTCCGACTCTTTGTGACCCTATGGACTGTAGCCCATCAGGCTCCTCTGTCCAAGGAGGACATTGTCCAGGCAAGAACACTGGAGTGGTTGTCATTCCCTCCTCCAGGGGATCTTTCTGACCCAGGGATCGAACCCACATCTCCTGTGTCTCCTGCATTGCAGGTGGATTCTTTACCGCTGAGCCACCGGGGAAGCCCTCTCCTCTACAGACACATAAACAATTGAGAGGAGAGGAGAACGAGATAGTGCTTACCAGATCTGAAAATCATCTGGAGCTTTTGAGAAAAACAGATTCTTTGATCCCAACTATGGAGTTTCAGATTGACTAGGTCTTGATGGGATCTAGATATTTGTTTTTGTTGTTGTTGTGTGTTTTTGTTGTGTGTGTGTATGTGTGTGTGTGTTTACTTTCAGCTGATTCTGATGGCTAACCTGGTGTGTTAAACTATAGGCAGAGTTTCTAATTCTAACCTTAATCTTGTCTAACTCCGTGATATCAGGCAAGGCACTTAATTGTGAGGGTCTCAGATTTCCCCATTTGAGAAATTACAGTACCAGAGTAGATGGTGCTGAGGTGGTGTGCACCCATCAGTCATGGGGTTTACCCGGCTGAGGTCACTTCCTGGGTCTTAACTGATTCCTCATCCTGGGAGTAGAGTGTGTATTTTTTTTCCCCAAATATATTACTTGTATCTTTCATACTTATGGTCCCTGTCACACTACCTGGAGGGGTCCTCTCGCGTGGGGATTCTCCCTGTGGGCTGGGTGGGCACACAACGAGAGAAAATGAATGGCTGGTGCTCTCGCCCACAGGCAAGCGTGGTGAGAGCCTCTGCGGAGCCCAGATGGTGGTAGGTGGCTGAGGGTGTGTGTGGGGGGCTTTCTGAGAAGCCTGTGGGCCAGCATCAGCTGTGGCCCTGCCTCTTGCCAGTTTTTCGCCTACGGATCCTCCTTGGTTTCTGAGCCACACCCCAGGTGTGCTACAAGCTTGTGATTCATTAGACAAGTTTTCTGTGTCCTCTTCTTCGATGGGGAGCTGGTAGGAATTTTTCTAGCTAGACAGTAAACTCCCTCTTCCTTAACCACTATGGATAAAGAATCATGAGTCTCAGTATTTAAAAAGATAATAATTTTGTTCTCCATTTTGCTTCCTGACTTTACTTCATGGGAAGAAGTTGTTTGTGGAACCAGCAGTGCTGAACTGGGCTGCAAAGTGACAAAAGATGAGCCACTTACCCAGAATGAGACCCAGAGGCCAAACCTGATCAGTGTGGGGTCCTCCCACCTGCTTCCTAGTCCCTTGTGGGTATCCTCCCTTCTCAGCAGCAGTGCTCACCTGGGATTCTGCAAGAGGATGAAGCCCTAATACCTTGAGACATCTATAATGAGTAAGGGATTCATTTCTCCCCTATAACTCTAGAATGGTATTATTTATGTACCATCCCTGGTAGAATTGAAAGTCATTCAAATCACTTCATGTGTTCTGAGGATCAAAGAGGAACCTAGCTGAGAAAAACCTATGTCTGCTCCCCAGGGCCCCAAGGGACACCACATTAGGACATTATTCCCTGAGGACTGTAGTGCTTTCTTTCACAATCATGACTCCTCCTCCCAATGGCACCCTATCCCTTCCTCCTTCCCCACCCCGACATCATCACTCCCCCAACAACCCCACACCTTCCCGCAAGTTCTCAGAGGCTGTACAGTGCAGAGGGAGGAGACCTTGAATAGCACTCCCAGAATAGGGTAGGTTTAGCAGGGTAGAGAGTAGAAAGAGAGATGAAAACGAAAGGAAAGGACTGAGAAAGAGAATCGAGAACAAGACTGGCTTGTACTGACAAAGAGCAAGAAGTTGGACCCGATCCATGACATAGGCCTTCTCAGATGGCTCAGTAGTGAAGAATCCACCTGCCAATGCAGGACACATATGAGATGCTGGTTCGATCCCTGGGTCAGGAAAATCTCCTGGAGAAAGAAATGGCAACCCACTCCAGTATTTTTGCCTGGGAAATCCCATGGACAAAGGCGCCTGCTGGGCTACAGTCCATGGGGTCGCAAAGAGTCAAACATGACTTAGCCACTAAACAAGAACAACAACAAATCCATGACATATTTCCTAACTAGTGGCCTACCTGGATTCTGCCTGGCATCTGAGGTTACAAGACTGAGGTGGACAGGCACTGCCTCTGCCCTCATGGGGCTTGCATTTGAGCAGGGAAACATTGCATCAAAGGGTCATCCAGATACATCATTATCAATGTCAAAATGACAGTATGTGCTAGCTTCTGTGAGAGCATAAAACAGGGGGGCCCTGGGATAGTCAGGGGAGCCTGGGAAAGCTTTCCTGAAGATGGTCCATTTCAGGAGAGACTTCAAGGATGAGTAGATACACACAGACATGAGGATCACAGTGGAAGTTAAAGTATTCCCAGGGGAATAAACAGGAGCCTGAGTAAGTGGATTTTTCAGTGAGAGTCAAAGAGGAGTAGGAAGGAGGGCAAGGTTGCTTGATTCTTTGTTTCCTTTTGTGTAAATTCCAGAAGGAATCTACTGAGGGGGCTGTCTTAACACTTCTCATCAAACCCAGGTAAATGTAGAATTAAGTTTATGCTTTGAAGTGGCTGCAGTCTGCACTGAAAAATGGGCAGTAAGCCAGCATCTGTGCAAAAGCTCTAAGCCCACAGAGCCCAGCACTTGCTTTTCTGGAAACTTCTACCACACTGTGAGTTGGAGTGGCAGCTGTTGCCCATGATTGTGTCCATGCCAGGCAGTTTTACTTATAGCCCTGGCCCTCAAATACAAGCAAGCACAGACTGGCACAATTTTAAAGCAAAATTATAACCCAAGAATGGAAAGTGGATGGATGGGTATAGAATGTTATCAGCTCTAAAGAGATCTCTGCTTCTTTTTGTAAATTTCCTTTTAAATTTTTTATTTAAACTTTGCAAACCTTTTCTACCTCTTTTTATTTCACTTGATAGCTACACACCACCTCTGTTTTACAGGAGACAAAATTATGTTATGGCAAAATTAAATAACTTATCAAAGTTCACAAGACCATATTCTTTAGTTTTCCTCACTGGTTCTTATTCAAGAGTAACACTCTAATTAGGATTCAAACCTTCCATTTAGAGAAAAATAGCAAGAAAAGTGAAATCAGGAAGTCCAGAAAGACAAATCTAAGACAAGATTTGGCCTAATTTCTTACACATTCTCCACCATCTCAACTCCTATATAATGAAAATTTATATTCTCAAGAATAATCCCATGCTGCCTTGTAAATCATCGAAGAAAGATTTAATTTAGTTCAGAGCCATTAAGTGTGTTTTATTGTACTCTGAATCATTGGTATGGGATACATATGACAACGCTTAGGAGGCTAGACTATCACAATAAAAAGAGAAAATCAATTTTCAGCTTTTTTTATATATATAAACTGTTGATCACTATACTAGTCCATTACCAGAAACTGAAAAACACACCCAGAAGCAGTCCAGATGTTGGAAATACCAGAGGCTCTTTAACTAGTCTGTAATGCTTTACTGAAAAGTATGACTTTTCTAGACCATCTTTAAAGTAGCAAAGTGCACACAAGTGAGAGATCTATGTATTCCCATGCAGCAATGAAAGAAATAGCTGTCTCCTAAAGATCCAGATAATTCTAGCCTTCAACAACTCAATACAGCCTACAATGTAAACTGGTTTTCACACAAGAGCTTCCCTAAGAAAATATAATTTACCAAAAATTGAACAAAGTCTGGAAGGGATGTTGACATGACAGTAGTTAACTCTGCTTACCAAAGGACTTAATAATTAAATGTCAGCTACCCTGGTATATTTAGGTGATTGTTTATGAGGCTTTGGCAGTTTGAAAATTGGAGTGAGTGGGTAAGTGGAGGGCAAAGAAATGTACTTGCAAGCTACTGCCAAGAAAAATTATCTTTGAAAATGTAAGCTCCCCTCCCCCAACAAACACAAGCTTATAATGACCTGCAAGTTCTCAATCCAATCTATGCTGACATCTGAGGTGCCCCTCTAGTAGACATGGACTGTTTTGTTGTCAGTAGAATGACACAGGTTTCAATATGAAGGAAAAGCATAAGTCTAGGGAAATTCGTTTATATCTTTTTTTTAAGAAAAAACTTTTCTGTTTTGTATCAAGGTATAGCCAGTTAACAATGTTGTGACAGTTTCAAGTGAACAGTGAAGGAACTCAGCCATATATGCACATGTCTTTATGGTAGGTCCTTGTTGGTTATCCATTTTAAATATAGCAGTATGTATATGTCCATCCCAAACATCCTATCTCTTCCACCCATCCATCCCCCAGGCAACCATAAGTTTATTCTCTAAGTTGTGAGTCTCTTTCTGTTCTGGAAGTTCGTTTGTACCATTTCTTTTTAGATTCCACGTATAAGGGATATCACAGGATATTTCTCCTTCTCTGTCTGACTTCACATGAAATTCGTTTATATCTAACAGGAAGAGAGGGAGCCTCTCCATTCTGCCTTTGCCCATGCAAGATTGAGAAATGTGTTTGTAGAGTATATGGTGGTGATAGAGTATACAGTGGCAATGGTAGTGATATGACATATGTATGTTTATACTAAGACAGAGAAATGTCCCCAGTTAGTTGGATCCAATTATATAGAATAATATTGAGATGAGTCGTCTTCTGATCACAGATTATAAGACAATGAGCACATTTCTTTATCCTCAAAATGTCACTTTCCTTTTTCATGAAGTGGAGATATGAGGAATAACCACTTCAGAGAGTTTTCTTGAGTGTTAAGTAACATAAGAGTATACAGTTAACACTAAATGAGTATCTGGGAGAAAATCCCATTTAAGGATTAGATTAAAATGGTTTAAAGCCTTGGAAGGTCTCATCTGGCAAATGTTTGATATCAGACTGATCTACAAGAGAGTCATTTTGTGCATGCTCTCTGCCTTGTAAATGGAAGACTTTCCCTTTTAAATTGAATTCCACTGTAATATGAATCACAGAGGACCACTGGGGAGAAGACTTTTTGAAATATCATTGGTTACATCTTATCAGCAAGTAGTATGTTGATGCATAATTACTTATCATTACTGAAATACATCATTTCAAAAAGTATTTCCCAACTGCTTCTTTTCCTCTTATAAATGTATTATCCATATCTATATAAATAACAGTTCACCATATTCTTTCAAAGAAATCCATTGATTCTAGTAAGTTATTAGACACATGTAACTGTTGCTCAAGCAATAATCTTGAAACGCCTCACTCAGGATTTCTGGAAACTAACTCTGCGGATGAAGGATGAACAAAAATACCATTCCATCTGTTAGCCAAACTGACTGCACCAAATAATTTGGGACTTAATTACAGAGTTGGTTACATTTTCAAAATGTGATTTCTAAAGGCTGGACATTTTATTTAAATATCTTTGTGTTTATTTCCTCCAAGGACCATCAGTGGTGGTTACAAATTGCAGTTTTAGAGCCACTCGCTCTTAAGGACCCAAAAGTTAGGCTCTAGGGTTAGGATTAAGGTGTAGCAGGAAATGGGAATAATTATGGTCTCCTTTGGCTTTCCACCTTTTCTCTGCCCCTCCTCCCAACCTGAACTAGTTGTGAGCAGCTCCACATTATCTCACTTACAAACAGATGATCAGATAGAAATGCAGACACCCAGTTGACTTTGAATTTCAGATGAACAACAATTGCTGGTGTAAATATGTCACATGCAGTATTTGTGACATAGCTACATTAAATACAATTCATTGTTTATCTGAAACTCAAATTTAGCTGGATGTTCTGTGTTTGTATTTACTAAATCTGGCAACCCAACCTCCAGGACAACTATTTTGTCAAGATACTGGTTTGAAAAATAGTATCAAAGTCATAGATATGTTAATTGAAAAGTCCTAAAGACCAAACGCTTCAAGATCTCCAAAAATGAACCTCTTTTGGTCGTACTTTGGGCACATTTGAAAGATGGTTAGAGAGATGTTTCAGGTGGGAAAGCCTTTCTTTGGTACCTAAGTTTAGAACATAGAGGTGGCATTGATTCCTTGTACTCATAAGCCTGGTAGAGGGAGAGTGGGAGGGAGGAAGGAAATAAGATTAAACCTAGTAAGTGTTGTATTTTATTTTCTATTTTTTTATTTAATTTTTATTTTATATTATAGTTGGTTTGCAATGTTGTGTTTGGTTTCATGTGTCCAGCGAAGTGATTCAGTTAAACATTTGTTGCTACTGTTGTTGTGCTCAGCTGCTTCAGTAGAGCTGGAGTCTTTGAGACCCTTTGGATGATATACCCCATCAGGCTCCTCCGTCCATGGGATTTTCCGACTAGAATAATGGAGAGGGTTGCCATTTCCTTCTTCAGGGGATCTTCCTGACCTAGGAATCGAACTTGCATCTCCTTTCTGACTCTTTCTCATATAAGTTATCCCAGAATATTAAGCACAATTCCCTGTGCTATACAGTAGGTCCTTGTTGATTTTCTATTTTATAGATAGTGGTGTGTATGTTAGTCCCAAACTCCTAATTTATCCCTCTCCCCACCTTTCCTCTTTGATAGCCATAAGTTTGTTTTCTAAATCAGTGAGTCTGTTTCTGTTTTGTAATAAGTTCATTTGTATCATTTTTTATTAGATTCCACATATAAGTGATATCATATAGTATTTGTCTTTGTCTGACTTACTTCACTTAGCATGATAATCTCTAGATGCATCCATGTTGCTACAAATGGCTTTATTTGTTTTTACTGGCTGAGTAATATTCTCTATTTTCAAATTTTAATCATCAATATCAACAGTGTAAGCAGAGAGGGAAGAAGGCTAACTTGCCAACAGATCCTTTTGGTTACTCAGCCAAAAGTCATGGAATTGTTCTTGACTCTTAACTCTTCTTGACTATTTCTTTCACATTCCAAATCCAATCTAACAGTAAATGTTGTCAACTCTATCTTCAAAAATAAAGGCAAGAGGCTGTCCACTTCCTACAACCTCTAGTTTTGTCCATAATGCCATAATTCCTTTTTTTATTTAAAGTTTTCTATTGAAGTATAGTTGATTTACAATGTTGTCTTAGTTTCAGATGCAGAGTGATGTGATTCAGTTATACATACATATATATGTTTTTCATGTTAGTTTTCATTAGAGGCTGTTACAAGATACTAGACATAGTTCCCTGTGCTATAGAGTAAATCCTCATTTATCTGTTTTGTGTATAGTGGTCTGTATCTGTTAATCCCATACTCCTAATTTACCCCCCTCTAGTTGTTTTTTTTTTTAATTGGAGGACAATTGTTTTACAATATGGCCTTGGTTCCTAGCATACAACAACTCGAATCAGCCATAAGCATGCATGTTTTCCCTCCCTCCTGAGCCTCCCTCCTACCATCCCCAATCCCACCCCTCTAAGTCTTCCTGAATTATGGCAGTAGCCTCCTGCTCTGGTTTCTCTGAGCTTCAACGGTTCCCTTTTTCAGTTCACCCCTTACACAGCCTCCTGACTGATCTTGTTGAAACCTATTCAGACCCCTCAGTGGTTTCCATCTCACCAGGGAGAGTCCTAACTGTCCTGTAGGGTCAGCCCTGCCCTCCTTCATTGCACCAGTCTGAGCTCAGCTCCTACAATGCCTCCCATCACACTTTTCTGGCCACATGGTCCTCCACTGTATCAGGTAAACCCCTGCCAAGGAAACGTTACCTTCTGTCCCTTCTGCTGGCAGCAAGTATCTGCTTGATTTGCTCCCTCAGCTCCTTCAAGGTTTCATTCAAATGTTTCCTTCACAGTCATTTTAACCCTCCCCACTCCCTTTCTTATTTTGTTCTTTTCTTCATGACATGCATCATTGACTGTACTCTGCCTTTTCCTTGTTTGTTGTGTGACCGCATGTCTTTCCCACTAAAATGTTAATTCTGAAGCTTCTAGATTTTATGTTTTTGCTCTTTTTTTTGGGGGGGGGGGTCATAGTTATATCTCAGTGCATGGTGCCTGCCACATCCAAAGTACTCCATAAGTATTTGTTGGATGAATGAATGAACTTTTAACAGTTTTTGATGAATTTGTTTTATGGATTAGACCATTACCTGCAAATAACAGAGTCATAGGAGATTGAGCTATAGGACTGGTCTATTGTGAAGGCAGGGTCGTATTTTGCAGAAGATCCAGGGCACTATGACAGGGCATGAAAAGACCAAGACAACAAGGGAACGGATGGACAGACAGATCAATATGAGGGCTTTGACTGTCTGAGGAAGTAATAGGGACACTTTAGAGTTTGGCCAAGTAATGTACATTTTGCAGTATTGGATTCCAAAATATTCATTTGTCTCATATCTGAGCATCAGTAGTCTCCACTGTGGGGCTCCCGTGTCATCACCAGGATCTGGGAAGAAAATCAGATCATTAAAAGTCCGATCTCCTCTGGGCTGTGGGATCATTCCCACGTTGTCCTATGACCACCAGTCCCCTGAGTATCTTTCGCCCATGCTGCTTCTCTCTTGCCTTCTCCTCTGTGCTCCTCTCTTCTCAGTTCCCAGGCCTCTTACAACATTGCTTCCAGGAAGATCTTCCTAAAAAACAAATCAAGCCATATCACTGGCCAGCTTTCAGACTGCCATGTTCTCCCTGTTGGAGGTGAGGCCCAGTCAATCTGCCTCCCATCCTTGCTTCCCTTCATCCCTTGAGTCCTTCCAGGCTAGCCTCCCCGAGTCTCTGCTCAGTGCATGCATCCTTTCAGCACTCTCTAGAATGGCCCTCATTTCCTTGGGAACATCTCAGTTTTCAAAACTTGACTCTGAAGCAGCTGCCTTTTAAAAGGCAGAAATTTTAAAAAAGAATTTTTAAAATTTCTCCTGAAGTCACTGACACAGACCTCTGGCTCAGCACTTACCATACGATAATGTCTTGTTGGTGTATCTTCTCCCCCAGGAGACTGGGAGGCTGCATCTTGGGGTCTCTCTCACCAAGTAGAGCATAGAGAAGTTATATGGTGAGTGTTTAACACATGACTTACTTTGGAAGCTTCAAAGAAACCTAGTCTTGCTCCTGAATGCATAGTTCTCCGGCTCTGCTTTTCTTGGTCCTTCATGAGAACCTCCCCTCCAAGTCAAACGCCAGGACCTCTTGTTCATGCACAGATGTGTTGGTTGAACCCTGTCCCACAGCTGGAAGGGGCAAACGGTTTTTCCCGTGGTAACCTTTCTGTTGATGATACCACGAGGGAAGATAACATCCACCTGCTGCTTCCTCTCAGATTTGCCACATTGGTCAAATCGTGTCATTACGTGTTGTCGGGCTTTGAGAGAAAGCATCCTTCATTTTAATTTTTTGCATGATTAAAGCCATTCAATTACCATTCAATTTAATTAAATGGCTTTTATGATTTAATTTTAGTGAGGGGGAAAAATGATCCGTCATTAAAATGATGATTGAATGATGATTTTTTTTTTTTATTATTGCAGTAGATAACAGGAAAGAGCCTTTGAGATAAGTTTTGTAATAAAAAATCCTTCTGGTAGTCAGTAAAATGTGTTATCGGTAATGAAAAAGGAGTTGTTGATATTGTTAATTAATAAGTGATGAATTAGCGTGGAGCCTGACACCTCATTTACCCCAGTAACATTACCCCGGGAAATTACAGAGGATATGAGGCTGTCACTCTTCATGAAATTTTTCCTTGAAAGAGAGAAAGAACGACAGTAAGAGAAAGAGTGAGAGTGTGCACGCGAAAGAGAAAGAAAGAGAAAGAGAGGGAGGGAGGGAGAGAGGGAAAGAAGACGGATATGTAAGCTTTTAAAGTAGAAATTCTAAATTGTAGGTTAGCACTCAAGCAAAACTAATCAGTTAGAGAAAATACATGGCCTGCATTGAGGCATGTTGTAGAAATATCAAAATTTATTTAATAGCATATATTTTTCTCTCTTTTTTAAAATTAAGAATTGATACTTTCAGTTGTATGTCACAATATTTTCTTCATTGTGAATTTCATTAGGAGATTTTTTTTTTATGCAACATCCTTTGGGATGCTGAATACTAACTTGGTAACGAGGATAAAATTTTAGGCAATTAATGTTGGGATTCTTTTTTAAGGAAAACTATTAAAAGTGTATATATTTTTAATATAGCTTACTGGAGCTTTTGTTTTCTAGTCCAGGAAGAGAGTGTCTTATAACCAAGAAATGCTTGGCTATTTGGCTTTCAGGTCTGACACTTAATTCTCTGACACCGAGTAGTCTGCAATTCCATTGCATTCTGACATTACCTGGCGTTAACGTAGACCCAAGTTGAGGGCGAAGTCCTTCACAATACTGCCATCACTGAGACACCAGCTTCACATCTCAGGGCCACCTGCACTTCTGACCAAGGGGATAAAACATTGTGTATTCCCATACTTTACCAGGTGCAATAATTTCCTAGAACAACTCACGCTACACTTAATATTGCAGTTTTATTATGAAGTATACACCTCATGAACAATCTAATGGAGGAAACCCATAGGACAAGGTCTGGGAAGGGTGGGGATGCAGAGTCTTCATGCCTCTCCAGGGTCTGGATGCATCATTCTCCCAACACACCACTGTGTTCACCAGCCAGGAAGCTCTTGTTATCCAGAGTTCTTACTTGGGTTTTATTATGTAGACGTGATTGATTACATCATTGGCCATGTGATTGAACCTAATCTCTAGTCCCCTCACTTCCCTCCCTGGAGGTCAAGATGGCCCCAAATTCCAACCCTCTGATCATGTGATCAGTCTTTCTCATCACCAGCTACCATCCTGAAACTATGTGGGAGCCCCACCAAGGGTTGCCTCATTAACATGAAAAGACACTCCTATTGCTAAAGAAATTCAAGGGTTTGTGAAGCCCTTAGCCAGAAACCAGGGATCAAGATTAGATATGTTTTTTATTGCACCACAGATGTAGTTTATAAAAATGTCTCCGATTTGGCTTTTTGAGTAGCTATTAAATCAGATAATGTAATCTTTTCCAGGTATCTCCTATGTGCTTTATCACCAGCCTTGGGAGGAGATGGGATCATGGTAGTATAAGGCATAGTGCCTGCCTAAACGTCTATTTCAGGAGACCAGCTCAACATGTGAACCCTACATGTGAGCTCAACATGTGAGCTTAACCCTAATGTTAAGAACTACTCATGCTGAGCACTTTGCATATGTGTTTTCATTGTATCCTTATAACAACTTCATAAAATATAGTTCAGAAATGTAAGTGAAAACACACTATTAGATTCAAATGCAGGTCGTCCAATTCCAAAACTAAAATTTTCCATCAATCCACATTGTATTGGAACTGAGTTGTATCAAGAGGTAACGAGCACTGGTACTGTTGCTACCAGTTCAGAGAAAGGGGACTCAGTGAGGGTGGGGGGAGTCAGGGGAGACTGGGAAAAGTTGGACTTCACTGAGGCCTTGAAGAGTGTGTAGAAAATGGATTCCCAAGAGGAGAAAGCAGAGTACCTTCCTGATTAGAAGAACAAAATGAGTAAAGGGAGGGAGAAATAAGTTTGAGGTATTCACGTGGATTGAATTTCTTTCCTGGGATATCTCTGGTTATCACGAACTCATCTTACTTGAATATACCTGCTGCATTCTGAAGCACTCCTCAGTACAAAGCTCCTTCTTGCCACCAGCCAGAAAGTGATACCTTGTTCTCAGAGCTCTCAGTTCTGCCCTCCATAGGACTAGTCTCCAGAGGAGGGAAGGTTTCTCTCTGGCCCTGAGCCTCTGCTTTTTCACAGGGTGTGTGTGTGTGTGTGTGTGTGTGTGTGTGCTAAGTTGCTTTAGTCGTGTGCAACTCTTTGAGACCCCATGGACTGTAGCTCAGCAGGCTCCTCTGTCCATGGGACTTCCCAGGCAAGAATATTGGAATGGGTTGCCATTTCCTTCTCCAGGAGATCTTCCCAACCCAGGAATCAAACCTAAGTCTCCCGCATTGGCAGGCAGATTCTTTAGCAGTAGCGCCATCTGAGAAGCCCTTTCCATAGAGTAAATGAACCCAATCTTACCCACATTCTTCAGACTACCTGGTTCTGAGAGCCTCTATCACTCACGGTGTTTGAGTTGGGCAGTGGTTGAGAGTCTATTGTGACATCAGAGAGATTGGGATTTGAATTGCTGCCTGCCATTTACCACACATGGAAATGAATTCCTCTCTTTGAATCTCAGTTTCTTCTTATATAAAGCAGGGATATTTAACTTCTTCAGAGATGGTGAAAATTATATAAAATAACACAGTGCTTCTGATAGAGTATTCAATTTATATAACCTATTATTAGGGTACTATATCTGTTAGCATTTGCTATCAAAAGAATAAATAACCCTTAAATGGAATCGC
Source organism: Odocoileus virginianus (assembly GCF_023699985.2). Taxonomy (NCBI): domain Eukaryota; kingdom Metazoa; phylum Chordata; class Mammalia; order Artiodactyla; family Cervidae; genus Odocoileus; species Odocoileus virginianus. Next base: position 52,513,320 of record NC_069675.1, on the reverse strand, counting down.
TTAATTTTTTTGAAGCTTATGATTTCCTGACCCTGTCTTCTGGCACCTTGGGCTGGATTCAGCTAACTCACTGGACACTAAACTCACTCCTGTGTCTAGTGGGTGGCTGGCTGCAGGTTGTGTTCCTTCCAGATGTTCTTGTTATCCATCAGGCCAGCCTGGGCTAGTTCCCATGGTGAGAACCTGAAGGTTCCCAGGAGCAGCAAAAGGACATGTCCTGTTGTGCAGGTGCTTTCTAAGTGTCTCCACTTGTGTCATATCTGCTGCTGTCCAGTCGGCCAAAGGAAGTCAAGTTGGTGTGGAAAAGCAATACCAGAGGTCGTGGATGAAGAAAGAATTATGGCTAATCTTATCATCTACCCTGAAGTCCTCCACTTAAAAAAGCACTTTAAAGCCTGCAGTGAAGGATAGATGACTCTGTTAGAGACTAAACTATGTCTATCTCTTAGTACATTCATGACTTTGTACTTTGAAAAGTGAAAGTTTTAGTTGCTCAGTGGTATCGGACTCTGTGACCCCATGGATTATAGCCAGCCAAGCTCTTCTGTCCATGGAATTCTCCAGGCGAGAATACTGGAGTGGGTAGTCATTCCCTGTATACATAAGGGTAGATGGTTGTGGGTGGGTGGGTGTTTGTGTGCATAAGAGAGAGAGAGAGAGAAAGATGAAAAGAAGGAGATGGGAAATTGACAGGCAGCTGGGATGGCCAACCTGGAAAAAAGTTCACTGGATCAAACAACCTTGGTAGCCTTATGTCCCCTCCAGGTAAGAGGAATGGAGAAAGACCTCCAGCTTATGCCTGACCACCTCCACTCTCCTCTGGGCCCTGGTGAGGCAATGCAGATCAAGGGTACCAGACTTGTCCAGAGAGCTTGAGTTCTTTCCCTGTCTCTTCCTGCTGCAGATGTATGTTGAATACTGTCTCCAGAATAAGTACTGGCTTGAGTGCAGCTGATGTTGAATGCTGGTACTGCTCTTTTTTCCCCTGGGATCATAGATACTCCCCAAAGTTCATAGCTTATGTTAGCTTCAGCTTTCTTATCAATTTAATGAAGGAATTAGATTTGGTGATTTTAAAGATATCTTCCAGCTGTAATATTGTGCAGTTTTATAATACTACACTATTTCTTTATTTCCCCTTTTAATATTTACACATCTTTTGTCCTGACTCTTCAGCTCCCAGCTTGTTGCTTTTATGATATCCACCAATGGGTGGAATGGAATACTGACCCCCCCAAACTGGATCAATAGAGTCTATTTCTGTGAAAAATGGGTTTTCATGGTCCCTTCCATCCTATCACATAAGAACCTTGTACTTATCCTTGCCCAAGTGAGACACAGTGTTCAAGGCACTGGGATTTCTGTGTCATGACCTGTTTTCCTGTGAGATTTGCTTGACAAAAATGGGAGGTTATTCCCCTGTATGGTAAAGGTAAGCTTCCCCTTCTACTTCCACCTGTTTTATAATGGAGGTACTTGTTAGATTTGGAATAGAAAGAATGGCATCAGCTGTGGGTTACTGGATATTTACTTATCCTCCCAGAATCTCAGTTTTCTCATCAGTTAAACAGTACCTACCTACAGTATTGATGTTATAAGGAGTAAATGATGTAAGATTCTCTAAATGGCAAGGTCAGGACCTATCTTTTTGTATGACTTCCAACAATATTTGTTTTTCCTTCCTCCCTTCACCTTTACAGAGCTGATCAAATGGGATCTGGTGTGTAGCACTTTGTAACTCTATAGTACAACATGAATAATGGATTCTGGTTATTGGCACCAATCCATCCTCCAGGAGCTGGGAAGTACCAGGTTTTCATTGCACAGCGGTACCCAACTGTGTTAGAGGGAGCCCTGGGGATGGACTCAGGACCCAGGTCTTTACCTCTAGACTAGAATTTTGTACACTGCTACTTTCTGCTCACTTGTCCACTCACTGCCTTGAGGAGGTCAGCATATAAGTGGGGCCATACATACCACCTTAATTTCTAGAGCCTTAAGTAATGCAATCAAACCATAGGCATATACCCTGGATTGGAGCCCTGTAGGGATGCATACATTTAAATAAACCATTTCAGTGCAGCACCACTTAGCATACCCGTGGAGTACCTAGCCTTGGCCCTTGTATAATCGTATGCTGACTTACTCCCTCTCTTACTTTTCACCTCTTGAAACAGAGAGCAAGTTTTCATTGGCAAAGCACTCTTAGATATCTCTGAAAGGCATTTGGTGAACAGATAGTGCTGTTTATTTCCTTTGGTGAGTTGATTTCGCCCTCTTAAAAGGTTTCTTTCAGAAATGCTGCACAGAAACCCATCATTTCTCTTTGCCTTCTCAAGAGAGACATAAAATGGGATTGGCTATTAGCTGAAATGCCGCCTCTTGGCTCCACTGATCCAAGGGGACTTGGGATCCCAGGATGACCAGAGATAATTATACACGAGACAGATTCAGAAACGTCCCTGAGTGCTCACTCGGGGTCTGCTTTGTCAAGACAGTGCGTTGTCAAGACCCAGGCCAGAGTTATGAGCTCATTGTAAACTCAAAGACTAAGTCCATCCAACATGTTACATGCAAGACTGTAAGAGGTCATTGGACCTCTTAAAAGGGCAGTTTGTGAATCTGTGGAAAACAAGTCTCTGGAATCTTCCATCCTTTGGGGATACGAAGGATGAGGGCTGGGAATGAGCATCTTAGAGATGGTCTTAACCTGAAATATTGAAGTTATTTTTAAGCAGGAGGATTTGAGAGTAAGGGTTCTAATCACAGATGTAGGTTATTAAGTGGTTTTAAGAACTTATTTTCTTAAAAGTGTACATCAGTGTCTACAGGCATAAAGAATCAAAGGGCAAGTGATGAGATGGACTTGACACATGAGACCTCCATCCAAAGGGAGGAACCTCACAAGTGCAACCCCAGAAATGGAACTTGCAGGTGTTTGAGCTGAGTTTTCCATGAATCTAGTTTGATACGCTAAGGAAGTACCCCCCTTTATGGCATTATTTCAGTGGGAATATGTCTGACAAGTTACAGCTGATGATGACAGATTGTATAAGCCTTCCCTTGAGCCCCACTTCACCTGGGAAGTATGTCCTTGTGCCGTCCTAGAGCCAGGGGGATGGCTAGTCATGTAGCATGAAGGGTATTTCTCCTGCCAGTGTGGAGTGCTAAGCATTCAGTGAGAAGAAAGGATAGAAGAGAAGAGAGGAAGGGAAGGGAAGATGAAGGAAAGGAAGGAATAAGAAATAAAGATGAGGAGGCAGGAAAGTAACAGGGCTGGACATTAATAATTATTAAGCGATGAATTCTAGGCTACATGCCAGGTATTTGCACTTGCATTATCTCAGTTTCCCTTACCATGGCACAATTAGTGTGAATGGAATCATCTTATTCATGGCCACACAAGTGGAAGGAATTCTGCCTCCCTGCTTCAACAGCAGTTACAGCAAGGGGCATTGCAAATTTACCACCTAGGTTCTTATCGGATGAGTTCAGTGTCTTAATATTGTATTTCCAGTGGGTGAGAATGGAGAATTATCAACTGAATGAAAATAGCTAGCTCTCTTCTTGGGGAGTTATGGGAGAATCCTGTACTCTGAAGGTAAAATCAGCCCACTCAGTCCTAGGGTGGGCAGTCGTGGAAGGAAGTTAGCAATCGCAGGCTGTTGGCCATGCTTTTCAGCCCTGAGCCTTATCCAGTTTCCCCAGCTTCTCCTTTCCCACAGCTGAGCCCGAGCAGCATGGAGGTGGTGGTCCTTCCTCTCCCCACTGTTGTGGAACCATCAGCACCATCCCTTCCCTCATCTCTGATCTTCAGTTGCTTTCTTCTCATCATCTCTGAGAATTCCTCAAAATCCTCACAGAAATAGGAAAGTTCAACCCTGCCCACTCTTAAGATACTGTTTTCTCTGACTCCTAAAGAGATTGGCTTTATGGTTTTAACTTTTCAAGCTTCCCAGTCTCTACCCCAGTCCATCTGGAATTTTGTTCTGTCAATTAAGATGCTTATGGTTGCAAGTAATAGAATCATTCACTTTTCAGTGACTTGAAAAGCTGTGGTTTATTACCTCACACAGCATAGGTCCAGAGGTAGATTCCCCGGGCTAGGCTCTGGGCCACAGCCGTGTTTGCTGAGACCCAACACCCTTCTATTCCACAGCTCTATTACCTCACCTACTCCTTGTGCTTGCTTTTGCAGGATTCAGAATAGTGTCCATGGGCCAGAAGAGAGAGACAGTTTCTTCTACATATCACTTTTTTTTCCCCTAGGAATAAAATATTACTGAGAAGGTATGGCTTGTGTGATAAGTCAGTGTAATGGATGTGAAATTTACTTCTCAACAGAGTGAAAATATTTCACTTGGCTTTTTGTTTTCTTTTAAAATTGCATCTAATCTAGTTGAAGCTTTCTCTCTTACCAGGGGAATTAAATGTCAATTACTATATGAATTCTTGTACCATACCAAACCCTCTTGATTATGCAGTGGTACTGGAGGCCTTATATTGGTCCAGAACTCACTGATCTTCAGGCCACGTGATACCCACTTCTCTGAGCATTGTCCGTGTCCATATTGTTCCTCAAGGGCAGTACCATCTGCTGTTTCATGCCATGCTTGGTCACAGAGTCTTTTCTGATGGACCCACTGTTGCTCATGACCAGTCTCCTGAGGAGCCTCCTCATAATCATTCTCTGTAGGATCCTATCACCTTTTCAGATCTCTGCTGGTTGCAACATGTCACCCTTCCAATTTCAGAAGACATTCTCTAAAACCTCTCTGCTCTGGATGTTCCAGTGATTTTTTTCAAATACTCCCTACTGCTTAATAATCTTTGAAATGATTCTGCAATCCCTCCCTTCAGGAAGCCTTAAGAAACACTTTCCTGGACTCTATTCTACTTCTAAAAATTAATGTAAGGGGAGGTTTGCAAAGTGGTTAGTTCTTTTCTCTCTAACTCATCTTGTTATTATGAGTAGGATACCTTCCTTATTGAAATGGAACAAAATTGGATTCTTGATTTTCCTGCTGTTTAAGTATCTGCCTATAATAAATCTAGTCATGACATGTTGGTAGGCACCTTGCCAATGCGTTTGCCCCATACCTCCCTTTCATTTGCTTGCCTCCATGCCATGGTTCATAGTGCATTGTTTTCTTGAGAGACCCTTGCCTCCCATTCTGCCTGTCAAATCCCACGCACATACCTAGACCCAGTGCCTAGACCAATCCACCTTCTTTATCAAGAACTCTTCAGTCTCTCTTCTCACCCATTTCCTGAATTGGGACAAACTTCTCTTCTTGCTCTGTCCTCAAGAAGACTTTGATACCCCTCTCTGATAGTAGGCATTCTTGTCCACCTTGGGTTGTCCTTATATGTGTGGGCATTGTACCTGTCCCATTGACTGAAAACTATTTGAGACATGGCTGTGTCTTGTTCTCTTTGCTTCCATAGTAACTAAAAAGAAACTAGAAAGTAACTAAATGCAGTTAATGGAAATGAGTTCTTTCCTGATCCTGGATAGTGTATAATGGGACACCAAACATGTATGCGTGGTACGTGTCCCACTGATCGCTGAACCCAGAGTAGGCAAGTGCACAAACTAAGAAATGGATAGGAAGAAGCTGGAAAAAGATACAAGGAGCAACTGCAGACATTCTTTATTTGCAGCAGCATGCAGACATGCTTTTTTCTCTAATGGCTGATGCTGCCACAACACAACCGCAAGAGCTTTGCAGGTGGTGCTCACATAGGTACACAGAATAAAGATGTTCACATGGCCAGGCGAGTACATCATGATGTGCATGCACCGTGCTATAAATGATCTCACCTGTTATGTAAACATGCAAAGTCATTATTTACAAAATGTGGGGCGAGAGAGCTGACCACCACCGTCCTGACTAATTGCTATTCCCTTATAGTACATAAGTAGAGTAATAACAGAGACGATGAAAAGGACCTATCCTGGGGCAATCTAGACTGGGAAACATGTCTGCTAAGGTTGGTGAGTGTCCTAATACCTTGGGGAGAGAGGGATAACCATGGTGAGCTAAAAAGTCTTCTTAGATATCTTTGGAACCTGAACTGAGTGTTGTGTTATCATGAAAATGTAAGTGATTAGAAAGAAAAGGAGAGAACAGAGAAGTCATGGGCATAGGGAGGGAGATGGAAATGACTTTTCAGCATCTATGGGTTGATTTGGACACATTAGGAAGAACCCCTGTTGGTGGCTTATGTTTTCATCAAACCTCACAATTTACATGATTCTGTCTATTGATATTCATAGACTGAATTCCACTTTGTTGCCAATAGCATTGGAAACAAGATTCCCTCGTTTGTACAAAGTCAAAACTACTTCAGTGGTAATAGGTACATTTTGTACCAAAAATAATGAAGACGATGAAAAGGGTACTGGTAATACTAAGCATACTTATTAAGCACTCTCTCTGTGCCCAGTGTTTATATAGTGTTTTACCTAGATTAATACTACTCTTTCCTAAACATACAAGGCAGACATTTAAAACCATCTCAATACTAATAGAGGCTGAGTTGCTGGGCCCATATTACTCACCAGGCATATGGTGGAAAAACTGGGACTCAAATTTGGTGTGTTTTATTCTGAAGCTTAATCATATTTCATCCCCTTGAGCCCTAAATGCTGAGAACAAAGCATACACAGCAACGAGAAGAACACAAATTTTCTCTCATGGCGTACTTAAACTCACACTTCTGATAAGGTACAAACGTAGTCTGTGTTAACCAGGGCAAAGTTCAGTGCAATGTAAAGGCATTTCGTTTGCTCAGTGCTCCATCTCATTTGAGAACCCAGCTATGTGGGCTTAGGCAATTATTTTCTTACTTAATGACTTAATTACTTTCTCATGATTTGATCTTAAAACTCAAACCATCTCCCATACCAAGCCTGTTTCTGTTGGAAATCTGAGAGCTCATTTTCAGGCTCTTGCCCCTAGATGCTACCCAGGGTCCCTCAGTGACAGTGTCCCAAGTGAGGGGTATTTACCTCAAGGTGAGGCAAACCGTGAAAACCCCTGGCCTCCTTAGCACAGGGATTGAAAACCTCTTTGCAATCACCACAAATTTTTATTTGCTGTTGGAAAATTGCTTTGGGAAATGATGTGGATCAGAGAAGTAAATTTTCTGTCAAGATAAACTTTAGTAGTGTGCAAAGCAAAATTCAGAAAAAAAAAATAGACCCTTAGGTGTTATCTCACTTTTATTAACATTCTTTAATATTTACCACCATTGTACTCTGTGAGCCAGACTGTCAGTGGAAGCATTGAACTACAGAGAAGTTTCGGGAATTTCTCTAGAGAGGATATCTTCAGCCTCATTTTACAAACAGAAGCTGTGGGTAACAGATGTGCTTCAAAGAGCTGGCGGTTTTTAAAAAGAATTAAGGTGAAAAGTAAATTCCCTAAAACCTTACCATACAGATACCAAGAATCTCCTGCTTCTGGACTGGCCCAGACTTTCCAGTGTGTTTCCAGAAATTGCTGTTTTGCAGTCTGCACAGACGGTGGAGTGCTTGGACTAGCAAGGGAGGGGAGGACGCTTGGCAGGGCACCAGCTCAGAGCGAGATTCTTTTCTTTTTCCCGAAGAACTGAGCCTGGTAAAAAGAAAAAAAAAAAAAAAAAATCAAAACAAACAGACCCTTTCCCTCTTCCCCATCTGCTTTCCTCCCAGTTCTTTGGGGTTGGTAGCCCCGGGTTAACTAGTGGAACCCAGCAGGCTGCAGGCTGCTGAATCTGTAGCTGGGTTTTGCTGCATTCCAGGGCTGCCTGGCTGTGGTACCCAGGGCTGCTGAGTCTCACCAGCCGAAAGATAACAGGACCACAGCCAGAGCCTGTCATGATCACTCAGAACAGCAGCACATGCACTTTTGAATCTGATGGTGGTGATATGATGCAATAAATGATTCTAATTGAACCCGGGTAGACTGCTGTTCCCCCTTCTTCCAAAACTCTCAGTTTTAATTTCTTAGGCCGTCTAGCAGGTCTGGGGAGAGGTGTGCTCAGAGAAAGAGGTCTGGGGACTGTATCTGTTGACGAAACTGGAGAGAATCATTATACTGGGGAAAAAAATAAAGGCAGTCACCTGCAGCAAGTCTTGGCACACCTGTGTGAAGGAAGCTTGGTAACCTCCTTAACTAAGTATTCCAGCCGATTTTGCCTAACAGAGATGGCGCGGTCTCTTTCTTCCGACTAACTGTAGTTGCTAAATCCAAACTTTTATATTGCTAATATTTCGTGTTCTCTTTTTTAAAAAATACTTTTACTTGTTTATTTATCTTGGGTTATGCCAGGTCTTTCTTGCTGCTTGAGCGACTAGTTGCACTGAGCCAGGGCTACTGTCTAGTCGTAGCGTGTGGACTTCTTCTCATTGCCGTGGCTTCTCTTGTTGTGGAACATGGGCTCTAGTGCTCGAGGGCCCCAGGACCTGTGGCTCCCAAGTTCTCGAGCGTAGGCTCAATAGTTGTGGTGCACAGGCTTGGCTTGTTTGCTCTTCGGCATGTGGGATCCTCTGGGATCAGGGATTGACCTCATGTCGCCTGCATTGGCAGGTAGATTCTTTACCACGGAGCCACCCTAATTAGGAAGCCCTAATGTTCTCTTTCAATTAACCTCTCATAGCTACTTCTTTGAATCTGTTTCTAGAAACTAGGGGTTCCTAATGCCTTTCAATGCTCCTCTAGTCTGTTTCTAGAAATACAACACGTAACTGTAAACATCAGTGACACAGGGCGGGAGCTACTATTTATTTGAGGATTTACTATCAGCTAGCACTGTGGTCGCCTCAGTGTATGTGATCTCTGATATCTTCTTAAGAACCCACGAGGCAGCCATTGGTGTGTCTGTTTTAGAGATGTGAATGCCACAGTTCTTAGGCGCAAATGATGCCCTGTCCAAAGACTGTTAGACCCACTTGGGACAGACCCTGTGATCCACGGTGAGAGGAAGGGAAAGGAGTGCCCATCCCTTAAGGAGAGAACAGTCTAGTTGCTGCTTCTCCGTCTGTGTGCTCTTGACAGAATAGTCATGAGGGACTTGATTCAGAGCAGTGACTAATAGCAGGAATTCCACTCCCTGTGGAGGAGAGTTTGAAGCATGTGGCCCTCCAAAGTCACACTGTGGGTGGCCACCCATATGTCACCCCCCTCCTCCATCCATTGCTTTAAGCCTTTGCATGATACTACATAGCTCCTAAAGTTGTCACTTACATTCTCTCCTTTGAGCCTTACCAGATCCTTGTGGAAACGGCTGAGCAAGGATTAATTTCTGAATTTTATACATGGGGGAATTGAAGTCCACAGAGGAGGTGATATATCTTAGTCAGTAAGTGACCAAGCCAGGACCAGGGCTCGGTCTATTAATTCCATCCCCAGTAGTTTTTTCTAACACATCATGAAACTTAAAAGTAAAGATAGCTCTGGGAGATGTTGAGTGTAGGAGGGACTGATAAGACCAAATTCCCCAGTTGAAACCTTGGCTGTTCAAATAACCTCTGAATTCCAGTTTTCAATATCAAAGAACCCAGACCTCCTTTGACCCTCTCACAGTCTCAATCAATGACCTGCCAGGATGCTTTAACTTGTTGCTCTTTTGTCTCTTCCCCATGTTCATCACTGTCTATCTCAGCATTTCTCAAACTTCTTTTTTCATTATCTCCCCCTTAAGAGATTTTTTTTTTTTTTTTACCTTTTTCCCTACCTCACTCTGAAATTTTAATACCACAGATATATTGTGTTTATGCACCATATAACATGGGCTTCACTGGGGGCTCAGCAGTAGAAAATCTGCCTACCAATGTGGGAGACATGGGTTCAATCCCTGAATTGCGAAGATCCCCTGGAGAAGGAAATGGCAACCCTCTCTAGTATTCTTGCCTGAGAAATCCCATAGACAGAGGAACCTGGCAGGCTGTAGACCATGGGGTCGCAAAAGAGTCAGACACGACTTAGCAACTAAAGAACAAAAGCAACTATACACCATAAGTGTATCTCTGCTTTATACATACAAATAGTAAGACTTTTTATCCCCTGAAGAGCCAATTTTTACTCCTTAAATTCAGTATTAGCCCTGTTAAGAATGTATAGTATAGCTCAAAACTAGGAATCCAGTAAAAAAAAAAAAAAAAATTAGAGGAGGAGGAAAGAAGAAAGAAAAGAAGGGAAGGAAGGAAGAGAGAAAACAAACAACAAACAATGTAACAAGTTAGTGGGGAGACTTCCCAGATAGTCCAGTGCCTAAGACTCTGCGCTCCCAGTGCAGGGGGCCTGGGTTCGACCCCTGGTCAGGGAACTAGATCCCATGTGCCACAAATAAGAGTTTGCATGTCATAACTGAAAGCTCCTGCAGGCTGCAACTAAAAACCTCCTGCATGCCACAACTAGGACCTTGCACAACCCCCCCCAAAAAAAAGTTAGTAAAGACACAAAACACTAAACTGAAGGTGGTTCTCATTTTCCCAGTAGTTGCAGCTTTCCCCGGTAGTATAGATTCATGTGTTGGGATTTTATTTTGGTCAAAGTCTTTCCAATATACCTGTCCAAATTCCGGGCAGAGCATTCTTCTTGTGATCAGATCACAAGGAACAGTTGGGGCCTTGGAACAGACTCACCTTTCAAGAGCTCATTTCCTAGGAGCAAAATAGAGCATTTCCTCTGACTAAACATGGTATCTGTTTGTGGTGTTGGGTAAGTCTCTAAGGTGGAGTGAAATCTTTCCTTAGGGGAGGTTTAATGCATTCCTAACTTTATCTGTTGATAAGAAACAGCAGTAGAGAATGTACTGGAAATCAACCCTACTTGCCTCCAGATCCTGCCTACCAGAGAAGAGAACTAGAAGAAATGCCCCAAGTTATTACGACAGACAAGAAGGGAAAAGCCTGGCAGGTGGCCCTGACTTGCCCAAAGGCCAGAAGCGAAGTAGCAAAGCTGGAACTTGGATCCTGCGTCTTAACACGTGAGCTTCTCTTCCAGAAGAGCATCCACCCTAGACAGTCCTTCTTTTGTTACACTTACTTGAGCAGCATCACTTTGTGGCTGTTAGTACACAGAGAAAAAACATCTTTAAATAAACACCAGCACATCTGGTACGGCCAAAGATGTATGCCTAGTGTCTCAGGGGCCGGTATGATTTAATATTGTGCTGTGCTTAATCACTTAGTCGTGTCTGACTCTTCGCGACCCCGTGGACTGTAGCCCGCCAGGCTCCTCTGTCTGTGGGGATTCTCCAGGCAAGTAAACTGGAGTGGGTTGCCATGCTCTCCTCCAGGGGATCTTCCCACCCAGGGATAGAACCCAGCTGTCCCTCACTGCAGGCAGTTTCTTTACTGTCTGTACCACCAGGGAAGCCCATGATTTAACATTGTCGATGTTAAATAAGAGTCTGGGAGCCAGATCACAATCACAGGCTATGGGATCGCTTTCCACCTTTAGGAATTGACTACAGAGAGCAAGTAGCTCAGATGTGGGAATAAGTTTTGCTGTAATGCCAAAGACCCACGTGAGCGATGTTTCCTTGAACTGGCCACCAGGCTTTGGTCTGTGTGGAAGGAGAAGATGGGACTGCACCTGCATGGGTATATGGATGTCAGGCGCACACACACACTCATATTCTAGTGGTGGGCTACATTCACGAGGGTACCTGATATCAGTGGCAAAGTCAAGCCAACGAAGATCCAGAAAAAGTCAAATGTTGGTATCAAAGCTAAGGCCTGAGAAAATTGCAGAGCTGTAAAGGAAGAGGCATGTGTTTCTACCCCTAGACTTCTCACTCTACCTCCATAACTTCTCTATTCCAGACCCAGTGCTTGCAGGAACTCAGATTTTTTGGATAATACCCTATCACAGAAGGAAATGGGGGCAGTGTGGCTTTGAACCCTGTTGTCTGAGCCCTGCCCCCGGCTGTGTGACCTTGTTTTATTGGGTTAGCCAAAAAGTTCATTCTGGTTTTCCTACGCCATCTTACAGAAAAACCCAAAAAAACTTTTTGGCCAACATGATATTTATCTGTTCTTATAACAAGCAAACCCAGAACCCACTTATCTAGCACCTACCATATACCAGGCACTGTTCTGAGCACTTTATGAAGAATATCTCATTTAATTTTCAATAATAACCTATTTAATTCTCCTAACATCCCTATTTTAATTTTATAGATGAAGGGATTGAGTGTCAGAAAGGTTAAGTATTAGTCACTTGCCAAAGTCACTCAGCCAGAATTGAAGCCAAGCCCTGTGTCTCCAGAGTCACTGCTTGTCCCCTCCCCTACCCGCCCCCATTAAGGTAAGTGACCTTGGGCAAGTCATTGAATGTCTCTAAATGTCAGTTTACGTATCTGCAAAGTTAAGTGCTTCTCTGAACAAAGGCTTCCCTGGTGGCTCAGTGGTAAAGAATCCGCTAGCAATGCAGGAGACCTGGGTTCAATTCCTGGGTCAGGAAGATCCCCTGGAGAAGGGAATGGCAACCCACTCCAGGATTCTTGCATGGACAGAGAAGCCTGGCGGGCTATAGTCCATGGGGTTACAAAGAGTTGGATACTACTGAGGAACTAACACTTACTTTAAATGAGAAAATGTTAAAGATTTAGCAGGTTCCAGGCATCCAGAAACACAATATGTAATAAACACTCCTGTTGGGGGGCGGGGCAGCAGGATGGTGGTTGCCTTTCACAGATGGATCAGGTTGAAGTGGAAGCTTCTCTTTCACACACTCATCATGTGTCTGGTGGACCTAGACTCTTAGCACTGTCTTCTTCCTAATGCCTCATCTTTGAGTTAAATTGGTCTCTTGTTCACTCAACAAAAATTTACTTAATCCCTGAACAAGAAATGCTGTGTCACTTTGAATGAGCTAACCAATTCAGTTAGAACTAAAAAAAACTGAGTGATGTGTTACCTTTAGTTGCATTTCCATTATTACACGATTTCTCCCCTTCTTCCTTAAGCATGTTTGTTCTTTTCTCTTTGTACCTTTTACAATTTTTGAAATAGTGTGCAAAAAAGAATCAATATGAGAAGCTCAGATAAAAATGACCTGGACAGAAAGCAAAAGAATGAGGCTGAATTCCAAGAAGGACCATTATTTTTAGAATAAAGTACATGCACGCACACACAGACTCAGTTGCAGGGAAATATAGATTTCACGGCAAATGCAATCACCATGGAGCAGACAGTGAGACAAAATCACAGAGTGTGTGGTTGTCCTGCAGCTGAGGGACAAATGACAGGATTGCCTTGGCCAGCTGAAGACAGATTGTCGCATTGTTCCATTAATTGTGTAGAGCTTGGCTTTTCCAGACCTTTCTGTGGCAGACTAAACCAGCTCTCACTTGCCACTGACTGAGCTGTCTCACTTTTATCCAAGGCTGCCTAGAATATCTCTGAGAGGTCTCTGCCACACAGAGTTTGCAATACTGAGAACTCTTAATTGAAGATAAACACACACTGATGGTGGACATCTAGTAATAAAATTTTTTAAAAAAAGAGGGCATTTGTTTAAGGAGATAAATATGCTGGAAGATTCAATCTTTATCCTGGCTTTGTTTTAAGTCCTATAAACTGTTGGCAAATCTGGTCTTACATATGAACAACTGCCTGCATTGTTTTATTTGAGAGGAACAAGAAACGATCTCCTGTCCAAATACACATCACCAAGGTGTTTCAGTACCTGCAGTTCTAGTGTTAGAACAATGTCTCTTATTGCCCTGAAAGATCTTTTTTAAGCTGCAAGAATTTCTAGGCAAAACTGGTATCACCATCCATCCATGCATTTTCTACTGGCATTAGTTTTCACCTTCTCTAAAGAGTTGCTGATAAAAGAGTTAATGGCAGTGGGCTGAGTGGAAAGGGAACATTTTGATGTTTGGGGATATTTGGGAAAAGTTGGCATCTATTTGGAATTCTCTGAGGTATCATGGACGCTTCTGTGAAAATGAAAAGAGTGTCAGTCTGGGGGGTGAGGGGAAGGGAAGAACCGAAGGGCAGTAGCAAGCCTGTGATACCAAACTTCGGCATTGTCAGACCCCGGCTAGAGAATGAGAGGATATAGGAGTATGAGTGCAGTGTGTTCTCCAGGACTCCTGCTGGAAGACTTTCTGACTTTAGTATTTTGAGCAAGGTCAGCCCTGCCTCATCGCAACCAATCAGAGGAGGAAAGGGAAATGATAGAGGTAGGAGGGCACAGAATTTAGAAGATGCAATTCCAGGCTTTCAGCAAGCTGCTTAACCTCTCCTGATCTGAGTCTTCTTGTCTAAATGATGGGACAAGGTTGTGTCTGCCTTTTGTGCTTCTTGGGAGAATTAAAATAAAGAAAATAAAAGAGTACTCAGTAAACTATGCGGAGAAGGCAATGGCAACCCACTCCAGTACTCTTGCCTGGAAAATCCCATGGACGGAGGAGCCAGGTAGGCTGCAGTCCATGGGGTCGGGAAGGGTCGGATACAACTGAGTGACTTCACTTTCACTGGCAACCGGCTCCAGTGTTCTTGCCTGGAGAATTCCAGGGACGGTGGAGCCTGGTGGGCTGCTATCTATGGGGTCGCACAGAGCTGGACATGACTGAAGCGACTTAGCACAGCAGTAAGTTATGGAGTACTCAGAAACAAATGCCAAGCCCATCTAAGCTAGTATGTCTTTCTCACAATCAGCTCCACCAGGGGGAGTCAGTGAGGCCAGGGCCTCCTCACTTAACAGTGACCCCCATCTGGCCCGGTCACCAGCCCACCATGGTTTCTTACAGAGCTCTAGTCAGACCTGTGAATCTCACTCATTGCTGAGCTACAAATGTGGCAAACTTGTGACCCTCTAGCTCGGTGTTTCTCAGCCTTGACTGAACTTCACAATCCCCTGGGAAGTTTTGAAATATCTCCTCATCAAGACCACACTCCAGATCAATTAAACCTGCATCTCTGGGGGAGGGACGTAGGCATTACTATTTATTAAAGCCCTCAAGTGGCTTCAGTGTGCTGCCACGGTTGAGAAGCATTTTCCTAGCTGAGCGAAAAAGAAAGAGGGATGCAGCTAGAAAATTTTTTTTTCTCATAAAGCAAGGAGAAAAATGGCTTCCCAGCATGACACTGAGAAGAGGCAAATAGCCAACCCAGTAGATCAGAATAAGGAAAGAAATTAAAAGGAGTTTTGGAGTAGAGCTGGTGTATCACAACTACATACGATGATTATTTGATCAACATAAAGCACAAATCTTGAGACTCCCTTTTTGCTCTCTTTTTTTCCTCTTTCTTCCCCTCCCCACCTGCCACAACTTTGACTTTTATTTTTCCCTGATCTCTCCCTCTCTCCATCCCTCCTCCTTCCACTCATTTTATTAAATGACTCTGAATTCCTAGTATTAATTATAGCCACTTACTCAAATCTAGTAAGTTATTCCAAGAGTCCTGTACTTCTTCCCTGCCCCCACCCCAGCCCACCCCCACCATAGCGGTGTTCTTCAGCCTTTTTGCTGTTCTTGCTTCAGTACAGACCCCTGTGTCTCCCCTTCTCATGCGTGGGTGAGTGTGAGTGCCTGCGTCCTCTGTAGGGTTTCCTTCCATCTTCCCGCACATCTAAAAGCCCTATTTTCCACCCACACATGCCTGCATTTTCTCATCTGTTTTCTGGTATTCCCACCTCCCCCTCTGAAGCCCCTCGTCTTTGTGATTTTTTAATCTACCTTTTCTCATTCAGATGCAGGCAAGCCTGATGAATCAGAATATCTGGGGAATGGGAGTTCAGGGGAATTTTAATTTTCTGGTTAAGTGGTACTAGCTTGAAAACTACTTTTGTTTTATGTTTTATTGTTCGGGGAAAATGATAAAATAGAAGCCCAGAACCAGAAGGGCCCTAAGGGAATGCCCGAAGGCAAAGAGAGAGAGAGGGGCTCAGTGCAGCTTAGATGAGAATGAGGTGGCCTCAAGGCCTGTGAGTACCAGCAACAGGTCTAAAGACCATGTCTCCTGACTTCAAGACCGGGTTTCTCCCGGAACACTCTCTTGACTTGGCCTGCAGAATTTTTGATTAACCAGGACCCATCAAAAGTAAATTACATTTGGGGGGACTTTCCTAGTGGTCCAGTGGTTAAGACTACATGCTTCCAAAGCAGGTGGGGGTGAGTTAATCCCTAGTCAGAGAACCACGATCCCATATGCTACGTGGCATGGCCAATAAATAAATAAGTAAATTACACTTTTAAGTGATCTCTCCAGTTCTCCTAATGCCATAGGCCTATGAACTTCCCTTATCAATGTGGCCTGGCTGGCCCCAAATGCCTTTCAGTCTGTGATGCCTGAATCTCTAGATCCTCATGCTTCTAGGTTCTGAGACCAGGTCTCTGATTGATAGGTCCACCACTCACTAGACTAAGCACATTGATTTTTTTTTTCTCATAAACTTTTTATTTTATATTGGAGTATAGCCAGTTAACAATGTCGTGATAGTTTCAGGTGAAGGGCAAAGGGACTCGGCCATACATATACATGTATCCATTCTCCCCCAAACTCCCCTCCCATCCAGGCTACTAGATAACATTGAGCAGGGTTCCATGTAAGCCCTTGATTTTTAAAGTGAAAACCTACTTACACCTCGGAGACATTCCAGGTTTGGTTGGAGCAGGGAAAAAGCCCAGGCAGAGGGGCTGAATTTATTCAGACATCAGAACTCCTCTTGGAAGGAATATCAAGTGTCTCATTTTCCCTCTTGTTAATTAAATATCCACTGTTAACTTGACATTTTTTTTTTCTGTTTTCTAAATGAAGTCTTAGCAGAGAAAAAGTGGGTCAGTGGAGGGCTCTGACAAGTTTTGTCCCAGTTAATTTAAGTTTTGCCATATGTTCTTTGAGAAGCATGAGCTAACTACAGGTCCTCGTGCTGATTAGCAACCAACCTAAGGGGTTTTCATTTAGATTTCCAGTTCTTTCTCAAGAGAGAGCAAGATGAGAAGGCAATAGATCTAGGTGAACCACTCCAAGCAAAGCTGGAATGCAACATGGTGGTGTTGATGGCGTTGTTACTCTATACCAGGAAGCAGAGTTTCTCAACTTCAGGCACCCTTGACATTTTAGGGTAAATGGTTCTTTGTTAAGAGGAACTTCCCCTACACTGCAGAGTGTTCAGCAGGATCCATGACCTATACTCATTAAAGGCTGGTAGCATCCAAGCCCCCTGCATGAAAATCACGAATTTTCCAGACATTATATTAATTGGGTGGCAGATTTGTTCCTGATTGAGAACCACCACCTTCGAGACATAGTCCATGTAATGACCAAGAAGAGATGGTGAATAAACCCCCAATAATAATATATAGATACTAGATACATGCTATACCTTAGTGTCTCTGAGTCCAAAGTCATCTGGTTAGTGGCTCGACGGGATAATTAACTGAACTTTCTGCTCCTGGAAGCCTGTGAGAGGTTTCCTCTGTTGACATAGTCCTGCATGACCTGATAACCGGAAGCCAGAGCAATCAAAGTCAGGGTGAAAATTCCTGGAGGCGAGCATTGCACCCATGTCATCCACCAAGAATATGGTGAGCGTGTACTCTAGCCCAGGCCAGTCCTAGGGTCTTTGTTGGCTAGAGGAGTGGAGAAGTCACCCATTCAAGGAAATTAGAAAGAGGCCATAGTTGAAAGTATGAGCTTTCATACTGGGATTATCTGGTGGCTCAGTGGTAAAGAATCTGCCTGCCAATGCAGGAAATGCAGGTTCAGTTGCTGGGTTGGGAAGATTCCCTGGAGAAGGAAATGGCAACCCACTCCAGTATTCTTGCCTGGGAAATCGCATGGACAGAGGAGCCTGGCAGGCTATAGTCCTTAAGGTTGCAAAAGAGTTGGACATAATTTAGCGACTAAACAACAACATTAGCAACATAGTTGAAAGGCCACCAGAGTGAATGCCCTGTGCTTCCAATTACTGGCTGGGTGACTTTCCACAAAAGCACTCACCCTCTCTAAGCCTCAGGTTGCTCATGTAAAAATAAGGTCTAGATAAAGATTCTTATACCAGGTAACCACTCAGTAAGTGTGTTTCCTCCATCTCATTTACAACTCCAACTCAGCATTAAGGATAATAGTAATAGTAATAGTCAGGCTTTTGTTTTGAGTAAAATTCCAGAAGCGGCATTCAATTAAGGAAGGCCAGGAAATGGGGCCCAGTTACAAGAGAAAGAATTTTGCCTCCTAGAATCCCTGGGAAGAAGTCAGAGTAGAGCATTTATTAATGTAGAAATGTTTTGCAACCCTGAGGTGGAACTTTTTAGTTAGGTGCATGTTCTCAGAAGAATGCTTTGCTGGCTTTTACCACTAGGTAGCAGGCATACACCCTCCTATGGCACTGGCATGAGGAGCCCAGAAGATTCCCCAGCCTGCAAAGCCTCTATCAGCTCATTAACTAATGCCTGAAAATACCATCAGCCACCTTAGCCCTTTACACGTTGTGATTGATTTTATCAGTTAAATAAAACTGATTCTGAGTTAAAGTTTGATCATGGAAGAAGAAAGTAGGAAGAAGAAAGTAGGAGTATAATTAATGCTTGGGGATATAGTTATATAATGGGATCATATATATATGGTTATACATGTGGAGATATATATATATATATAAATATGACAATGTAGTATGTGTATGTGGCTATTTTGTGTCATGTTATGTCATTTACATATAAGTATGCACATGTGTGGGCTTCCGAGGTAGCACTAGTGGTTAAAAAAAAAAAAAAAAAAACCCACCTGCCAATGTAGGAGACAAAAGAGACACCAGTTCCATCCTTGGGTGGAGAAGATCCCCTGCAGGGGGGCATGGCAACCTACTCCAATATTTTTGCCTGGAGAATCAATCCCATGGACAGAGGAGCCTGGCGGGCTACAGTCCATAGGGTTGCAAAGAGTCAGACACAACTGAAGCAACTTAGCACGCACATGTATATGTGTATCCCTAAACTTTTCCCAAAATATACTTCAGGCACCTGTGTAATAGTCATATTCCAGTTAATTCCTTGCTATTTAGCATTCCATCCACAGCAAGCCCAAATCAACCAACAACAACCATCTATCTAGAGGAAATAATTGATGCTTATTTTGACTCCCCCTGAAACATTATAATATCCATTTTCCAAAACAGATGCAAATTCTAGTCTCTTGGTAATGCTGCGTGTGAGAAGGGTATCTGATGCCTTTCACTTTCCCAGGGTGGGTGATCCACCAGTGCCCTCTTCTCTAATGCGTGGCTATGCCAGACAGAATGTAGGCTGAGCTTGCTGACAGCTCGGTGACTACAGCCCAGGATCACACGAAGCCCCTAAACCTTCCAGCGATCTGTGTGCAGTTGCTCCGGAAACCTGGGAGAAGTAACAAGTGGTGTCTGCCCCTCTAATGACCTACACGTACTCATGAATGTGTTGTTTAATACTAAGTCTCCTTCCTGAAGGCGGAGAGGAAGGTGAGGCACGCTTAGACTTTGAAGAGCTTCAGAGAATATTGGAAAAAGGATTTTAAACGTTTCCTTTCACCAGAATAACCTTTCCTCTGTGATGGCAACCTTGCAGTCTTGAGAACCTGAGCTTCCGGGTGGTTTCAACTCTCAGAGCTGGAGTCTGAACCCCAAGGACTGCCTTTCCTGGGAGTGAAGGCCAGAGAAAGGGTTTCATTTAACCTGCTCCTTCTGGTAGCACCTAAAAAAAAAAAAACCTACTAGGGCTAAGACTGGTCTGAGAGTGTCACTTGTCATTTCAAAAGACTTTTTCTTTTCCTTATATAAATATTCAAGAAACCTCTATACCAGGGCTGAACTTTAATCAGCTGGGAAGGTAGTGCAAATGGAGGGTTAATCCATCACAATGCCCAGGAAGAGACGTGAATCCTGGCTTTAAATTCTTTCCAGACAGCACAGGACAATGAGATTAGCACCCTCCGTGGGAAGAACCACCACCAAAAACAAGGTGCTACACCTTTAAAAATCAGATTCTCTTTGAAATGCTCAGTAGTTTCCTTAGAGGGGGTCAGAGCAAGTTTGTTGAAGCTTAAAGATCAATTAATTTAAGAACGAAAAGATTTCAAGTGTCATAAAACCTCAGTTAAAACTTATCGGATTTCCCTCATTCTTGCCTCCCCCCTCCCACTTCTATTCTCCAAAGCAAGAAGTGCAGGAGCATGAAATGGAATGAGCTGGATTTCTCTGTTTGTGTAGAAAACATATTTGCTTGCCTACAAAGACACAGCGCAGACACACAGGCATACATGCACACACACAAAGTAAGAACATAGCTTTGCATGACCATCGTTAGTTCTCCAGGTCTCAGAGTACAGAGTCCTCTCTACAATAGTATTTCTTTGGATTTACATGGACTTCAGATCTTCTGTATACATGGTGTTTAGTCATATGGGGAGGAGTGGGGTTGTCAGCAGCATATAACAAAGCATGATTATTCTCTCATTTTTTCTCATGGCCACATTTTAAAAAGAAGAATGAAAGGGACAAAAAAGTCTTCAGAATAGGAGATTCTCCAGTTTCCAGTCTCCACATTTCTAGGGGTTAGGGTGGATCTCTGCCTCTGCTGTTTTCCAGAAAGGCTCTGCTTCTGGAAGCTTTCCCTACAAGCACACCAACAGGGCCCTTAATGCACCAAACCAGAGCAGCTTCTGGCACTGGATCCCAGTAGGCTTCTTAGGAGGAGATTAAATCAACGGAATCCAAGGATTGACTCCTACAGTTGCACAATCAGGGAATTTTTTTTTCCCCCCAGGAAAATCAGTTGTCTTCTAGAGGTCTCTTCAGTGGAATTTCATTATAGATGTCCCTGGAACCCCTGCCCTCCAGATGCTATTTACAATGGCATCCCCAAATGATCATAAAGACTGAATCCAAAACCCCCTCCTTGAAGTTATCAAGGCGCCTCTCTTCTAGAACATTAGTAATCTAAATGGGTGCTGTATGCATGGTATATGTCATAAAGTCATGTTTTAATTATAAACAAAATAAGATGAGGTGTCCTGATCAGAAAGAATGAGCTTATGGTATGTGTGTGCATGTGTGTGTGTATGTATATATATATATATATATATATATATATATATATATATATGTAAGAAGCTATCTACCAAGGCTTAACATCTTAGAGACATTTGCAAAATATTTCTCTTGAAAGAGCTTCTTAGTCTCTTAGAAGCAGCATTCTTAGGCACAGTGATTTCTCCATAGGTAGAAGAGAAATCTACCTTCAATCCTCAACTTAAGTAAACCTCCTGGTGATGCCATTCTGCATTTCAAACAGCTGACTTTGCCTCTTTAGATGGGTGACTGGAAGTATTTGCATTTTGGGAGAAGGTGATGTATCTTTTCTCCCCCCATCCCTCTTCCTGCTATTCTGACTTCTCTCTCTCTCAAAAGAAAAGGAAAAATAGAAAGATGCCTGTCTGAAGGATCATTCAGAGAGGTTAAGTACCTGAGTTTGAGGAAGACTTTTAGACTCCAGACAATATTAGTTCACCAGTTTTCACTCGTGACAGTTTATTTCAATCATGCATTTACTTAAATTGCTAGCTAGTGGAAGACCCCTCCCATCCACCACACCTCCTCCCCTTTTCCTTCCCTGCACCCACCGCCTGGTACCACTTTTAAGTTTAGTTCAATTAACAGTCTACATCTGTATGGACCTAGAAACCTATGAAGGTTGGCGAGGGGCAGTCATTAACCCCAACACAGAAAAAACCTAAAACATCACAGGGAAAGCCAGCATTACACAACAGGGTAATCGGAGGAGAGGCAGCTTTTCCATACTGGGTTAACAAATTATTCCCATCTCAGTAATATCGGAAGATAGGCTCAAAAGCTCATCTTTCCCATTCTACCCCACCCCCATCACTTCCACATGAGCCTGCCTCTAAAGTCTCCTGCTTCAGGCAGCACCCAGGTAGGCATTCAGCTCGAGGTAGACTGTTCCCCACTGTTCCCCACAGCAGCTAGGAGTGTGTTGTCCTCGGGAGAGCCTCAGCCTGCTGCAGTCTTAGCAATATGCTCCAGGAAGCACAGCTCTCATCACCAAGCGTTTGGATTCTGCCTTATTTCCCTGAGTCAACCCACAAGAGAGCAGGAGCTGAGGGTCTTTCACTCCGAAGAGTATGGAAAAGGGGCGCAAATGCTACCAAGTCTGGTGAATCAAAGGCATAGAAGAACAGAGGCATTTGGGGGTGAGGTTTTGAATTGATTTGAAAAATGCTTTGTATTAAGTGCAAAAACATTTCTTGTTCATAGGATAAACTGTCTGGCATTGCCTTTTAAAAAGCATTTGCAATGATCTCTGCCTTCAAGGCTGATCAAGGATGCTCAGTCCTCAGTTCACCTTTCACTTGCTTTAAAGTGGCTAAATTACACTGCGCTCCCCCAAGCATAATATAGAGGGTCTGACTTTTTTCAGTCCTTAATCATGCGGGGTACATCCACCTGATAAGCTGTTTGTCCTTCTTAATGTCTCAAAATGAGCCTGGCTACTTTGCTCTTGAATTTCTGGATTTTCCCTCTGGCCACTAGATCACCCCTACACACACACCCATGCACACACCCACCCACACACACACAGACAGGTAGGAAATTGTAACTGTTACTTCTCTCTTAACACAGGTAACAATTCATTTAGGTTACACCAGTCTGTAAAAACTGTAAATGCTATTTTATTTTAAACATTTTAAGTTTACAAAAAAAAAAAAAAATCAATGATTGGTACCTTTTTACACTCTCAGATTCCTGAATATGGACAGATCTTCAAAGGGAGGAAGGAGTTTTCATATGAAATTTAAGATAGACTGTCCTGAAGGTTGTGGGGTGGGGTTTTGTTGTGTTTGATCTCATTTTTTTTTTTTTTAAAGACACAATAAAGCTAAAATGTCAAGTCTCTGGGAGTGATCCCCTTACAGTTTCAGTCAAGGAGCGTATCAGAGCACAGACCCCAGCCTGGCACTCGCCGGCCCGCCCCGGTTGTCCAGGCGTATTTGGTAGCGCACGGGTTGAGAGTCTCTAGGGCAATCACACCTCGCATTCTCTCGCGGGCTGCTGGTGGCAGGTACACGAGCCATACTCGTTGATGATGACCAGGGCTCCCTCAATGTGGTTCGGTTTGTAATCAACGTAGTATTCCTGGGCAGACATGGCAGCCATCTGATGCATGGTCTGTTTCTGCTTTTGCTTCCTGCGCTGCGTGACAAAGCACTGTCTGAGCTGCCTGAGGCTGGCTGGGAAACACTTCCAGGAGACATAGAGCACCAAGACCACGATGAGGAAGGAGAAGATGAGGGCCATGGTGCCGGTGACCACCTTGTGGATCTGCACGGCATTCTCGGCGTGTTCGCCGGGGAGAGCCACGGTGACAGGCTCGGGCGTGCTGTCGGGCTGCCCCTCCCTGTCGTCAGCGAGTGTGGTGGCCGGGCCGGCGGGGGACCCCAGGTCGCTGCGGTTGGTGACGGCCGAGAGCAGGTGGCCGCTGGTGGGCTCGGCTCCCTCCTCACACAGGTGGAACGCGTACACGGCGTCCAGGACGTCCTCGCCCTGCGCGTACTCGGGGCTGGCGCACTGCAAGTTGCCATCGTAGCGCCCCTGGAAGTTGTTGAGCCAGGAGGCCAGAGCGCACACGTTGCGCCCACAGTCCCAGAGGTTCCCGGCCAGGGTGATGCTGGTCAGCGACTTCCAGGAGCTGAGGATCCGGGGCTCGACGTAGGTGAGGCGGTTGGAGTCCAGCTGCAGGGACTGGAGGTGCGGCACGGTCTCGAACACGTGGGGCTCCATGTACTCGATCTCGTTGCCCGACAGGTCCATTTTCTCCAGGTTCCACACCCAGTCCAGCGAGCTGACCACAATGGCCACCTTGTTCCTCCTCAGGCAGAGCGAGTGCAGGGAGATGAGGCGCGGGAAGTGGGCGAAGTTCACCTTGACCAAATCGTTGTGCTCCAGGTGCAGCTCGGTGAGCTTGAACAAGCCGGCGAAAGAGTTGCGCGCCAGACTCTTGAGCTGATTGTATCCGATGTCGAGAAACTTGAGGCTGCGGCAGTCCTGGAAGATGCGCACGGGCACGAACTGGATGGCGTTGGCCCGCATGTGCAGCGTGGTGAGCTTCCGCAGCCCGTGGAAGAGGTCGGGCGCCAGCGCCTGCAGCCTGTTGTAGGACAGGTCCACGCTGCGCAGGTTGGGCATGGGCCGGAAGGTGGTGTTGGCCAGCTGGGTGATCTGGTTGGAACTCAGGGTGAGTTCCTTAACTCGGCGCAGCTTCTGAAAGGCGTCCCCCTGCACCGAGCAGATGTGATTGTGGTCCAGATAGAGCCACGTGAGTTGCATCAGCCCCGTGAACTGGCCGGCGCGCAGCTCCGAGAGGCCGTTGTAGCGCAGGGACAAGCCCAGCAGGCCGGACAGGTTGTGGGGCGCCTCGGTGAGGTTGAGCGCCTCGCAGTACAGCAGCCGCCCCTCGCACCGGCACAGCTGCGGGCACCCGCTGGGGGCGGCGGGCAGCATCTGAAAGCAGGCCCCCAGCAAACACAAGACCACCCCCGAGGGCCTCCTCAGCAGCCAGTGTAGACAGAGCCCGAGCAGCAGGAAATCCATTAGCGAGAATCTTTCCAGAGAGGCTGGAGAATGTCCATTGGAAGCGCTCGGTCAGAAATCTACATCATATTTTATTCCGAGGGAGGGGGGAGCGGGGGAGGGGGGAGAAAAGGGCAACAATCAAATAAATATATTGAAATAAAGCAGGACCCCCCCCCCCACTCCCCAAAGCCACACGTTCACCTCTAAGCATGCAGAAAGCTGGGCAGCATAGAAAGTTCACAGCCACGGAAAAAGATCAAAGAGATGGTGATTTGGTCCATGTTAGATGCTGCAGCAAAGAAAAGGGAGGAAAAAAAAAAAATCTTCGGGAAAAAATTTAATTAAAAAGTGTCTTACCCACCCTTTTCCAGAGAGTGACAACCTCCATTCAGCTGCTCCCTTTGTGTGCAGGCTAATTATATGCAGGGCGAGAGAAGACCCCTCTGTGTTTCCGAGGCAGCCCCGGTCCGCGGCCGGCGGATCTGGCAGGCGCACAATGTCTCACTTTGCTGCTCGGCTCCGGGCTGCAAGGGCGGCCGGCGAGGCGGGGAGGCGACTTCTAGGACCTGCAAGTTTCCCAACTACGTGCGGGGAGCCGGGGTTTCGCCTTCCTGCCGCTGTCCTTTCCCTCTGCAGTTCGGACTGTGACGTTGTGGGGGAAAAAAAAAAAAAAAAAACCAACTCCAAACTCGGGGCTCGCGACTCCCCAGGATTTGACAGTCTGGTTAATGTCCGTCATTGGAAAGGACCCCTGACCGGCGCCACCTTTTCCTGCGCGGAGACCGCCTGCCATTCGAGCCCGGGGCGGCTGCGGAGAGCGGGCTCGCTCATCCTTTGCGGGCGGCGGGGAGGTGCGGGCGGCGGCGCGGGGAGCAGGGAGCGGCGCCCCGGCTCCTTCCCTCCGCCAGGCAGTGTGCGGCGCGAGCTTGCACCGGCACCTACTGCTCACTGAGTGTCGTAAGCTGCTCACGATTGTGCGTCTTCCCGGAGCACCTCAGACATGGGCAGATTGAAAAGGGGTGGGCAGAAAACCAACATTTTCCCGAACCACTAAAGTAATATATGTTCTTTGATGAAAAGGAAAACACTTTCAGCTTTTTGGTCCATATTTCAAAAAAAAAAAAAAAAAAAAGAGGGGGATGGAGGTATGGGAAAGCATCATCAACCACTGAGATATTTCCAAGTGGGAGACTGAAATACTCTGTTCTGCTCCCCCTCTCCTTTCCCTTTGAGGAATACCCCCCCCCCTCCCGCTTTAAAGCTGTCTACGTGTAAGAGGTACGTAGGAATCCGTAGAGAAATCAACATTTGGTCCCTTGCTTTAGAAAAGCAACTTGAGAGAAGCTAGAGGAAGGCAATGATTGTGGGGACTTGGCTGAGATTTTTTTTTTTTTTTTTTTTTTTCCTTGCGGGCACTGGAGTTCTGCAGTCAGCCAGCCCTTTTCCTTTTGGGTGGTGGATGGGGTGGGAGGGTGGTGGATGGGGTGGGAGGGCGGGGGAATGCTTTTCAAACTCGGTCGATTTGGGAAGCCATCCCAGTCCAAAGGTAGGAGACCCAGAGTGGCTGAAATGTATGTGTATCTGTGTACAGAGAGTCTTTCTTGCCAAAGATCTCTCCGGAGCTTCACCAGTCTCCATAGATGTCTGTGAGGTCCCGGGTGGATTAAAGAAAGATTTTACTGCCTGACACCGGGAGGGCTGACCCTGACGTGCTGCTCAGGGTGATTACAGAGCCCTGCAGTACACTCCACTCCAGGGGAATATGCCAGAGAATGAGCAGAGAAGGGGTCGTTTAAACCCACTTCCATACACACCTCTACTTAAGCTTTGACACTTACTAAATTGTGCCTTCTGAGTGTGAAGAGACGTTCTTGCCTGATTATTTCCATTAACAATCATCTATGGATGGGCTCCTTCAGCTTATGATGAGCTCTATCTTGTCTCAGCTTGTTTGGAGAGGGTCTGCATTGCTATGGTCAGCAACCTGTTGGTCGATTTTTTTTTGTTTGTTTGTTTTTAAGGATGACAGAGAAGCCCTGCTGGAAGTGAGTGGATAAGCCTACCTTCTTGACTAAGATGCCCAGAATGGTGATAGGGAGAATCAAATGTGAATTCCCATCTCCTCACTTTGAATGTCTATCATGTGTGACTGTTAGGTACTGAAAATAAGTGGGCATCATCTGTAGTTGTACTCACATTTGATAAGAATGAACTGGACTTGCTTTGGACAGGTAACTTGGCTGGGCCTTAACACCCAAGCTGAAGACACCAACCAGTAGAGTCAAAGTCACCAAAAACTGGTGGTACTTTTCAGGAAAAGTCATACGAACAAGGGCATGAATCATTCCATTTTTGTATTCCTCTGAGCTCTGCCCTGGTCAGTCATCTCTGAGATGTATCATTTAATTGGAAGGAAAACAAATCTGAATGTCCTAGACATCACATGCTGTCTTAGGAGCTAAAAGAGACATTTGAAAATCAACCCCCTTAATTTTGTACATAACAAAACCCAGGCAAAGACTCACTGGGTGATTATTCAAGGTCTCACAGCTTCTTACTGGCACAGATAGTTTTTTTTCCCTCCTCTCCCACATCAAAGTGATGGTCTTCCCATCTCATTCTTGATGACATCTCGCTGTCACTCTTGCCTCTTTCTCAACTCCGTGCTGAGCACCTGCGGGTTTTGTCCTGGCACCTTCAAGGTGCTGCAGAACACTTTAACAGACAAACAATTTCACCATCAAGTGTTTTCACCTCTTGCCAAGACAATTATTCCTGACAGCAAGCCGGCTGATTGAGCCATAAACTATAAAGGGTTGGGAGGCTGGGGCGGGCAAGGGTAAACATTGGCCAACCATTCAGCAAGTATTGTTGAGTACAAGCTACCCAATCCCCATGGCTGCAAGGAAGAAAATTCTCCTAATGTAGGCAGCTTGGCAAAGTGATGATAGAGCCTGCCAAATGGGCAAGAAGAGGTCCCACTTTGGATGTCACTTGATTTGTAGAGCTGGTATAGAGAGGCAGAAAAGAGTTGAGTGTTGGCAAGAAGGAAGGAGAATAAAATTAAATTCACTGCATTTATATGTGAGTTTTCTTTTAAGTACGCTACTTAAAACGTAGAAGATGTGTCTCGGCTGTAATTAAAATATATGTATGTACATATATATATTGCTTTTCACATTATTATCCCGCAAATCATTTCATCTGGATGGTATCTTAAACCTTTCCCACTTCTAATGTGGCAAGTTTGCATCTTTTCTACGGTTTTAAACCCCTTGGCAGAACCGTATACATTAACAGATTGAAATGAGCTTTATTGAAATTTAGCTATTCTAAGTCATCTGAGTTGCAGAATCCCAATTTATTATGTATTTAAAGCATACCAGCCCTGATTAAATCAATGCAAATTAGGTTAAATAAGAACAACATGAATCAAGTGTTTCAGCAAAGTTGAGTTGAGAAACGACAACTTTTGAGTCACCACGGCAAGTTGATGTGGCTGGTTTTCACCAGTTTTAATTTCATGCCTTTTAGGGTCCAACACAATTAAAAAGTAAGAAAAGGAAAGAGTTTGCCTAAAGTTCTCTTGTTCCTCTTGTTTGAGCTCTCATATCTCTGTACCTCTCTTGTGAAAACATCTAATGTGCTAGGTTATAATGTGACAGTTGTGTGTATACGTGATCAATCTCTTCTTCCAGGCTAAGCACAGCTTTCTGTTGGTAGATGTCTTCTTGAGTCTTGGATGTTGATGATACTTTTTACCCTTTAAAATACCCTTGATAACTTCCATGTTTGTACAGGGGAAAAGATTAAGCATATCTTCCTAGTTGAGCATCAAGAAAACCACCTCAAGCCATCAGGCCAACATGTGATTGGGGAGTGGGGTAAGAAAGGACAAGAATCTTGAAATTGAGGCTTCTGAAAATGAGAAGAAACTCTGAGGTGGTTGAAGTGTGAGTCTGATTGCCAAAACATAATCTGGAACTAAGAGGAGGTGGAAGAGCGAGTTTGATGCAGCTGGGGAGGCCAGAAGTATAGCTTGGAGGAAGGAGAGGTAATTCATTCCTCTTCTTCTAAACCTTATACATTTAACTTTGCATAATAAACTCTGCTTTTTCTTGGTACTTGATGTAGTGATGGGGTGGGGAGTGGTCACACACAGATTACTGTATATATATATATATATATATATATACATATATATATATATATACAGTATATATATATACTGATATATATATATATCAGTTCAGTTCAGTCGCTCAGTTGTGTCCGACTCTTTGTGACCCCATGGACTGCAGCACGCCAGGTTTCCCTATTTATCACCAACTCCTGGAGCCTACTCAAACTCATGTCCATCACGTCAGTGATGCCATCCAACCATCTCAGAACGCCCCCTTCTCCCGCCTTCAATCTTCCTCAGCATCAGGTCTTTTCCAGTGAGTTGGCTCTTTGCATCAGGTGGCCAAAGTAATTGGAGATTCAGCTTCAGCATCAGTCCTTCCAGTGAATATTCAGGACTGAATATGTTGTATCTATGAATATGTTGTACCTCTCCCATTTCATCTCAACTGAAGGCCACCTCCAATTTGTCTGAGTCAAAATAGTTTGTGAACCAAGAGGTACAGGTGATAAAAGTCTGATATAAGCATGCATTCTGAAGACTGGCCTTCCATTAGGAGTCCTTGGCGGAGCTCAGGACAAGAGAAATTCAAGTCGTGATTTTAATGTTCTTTCAGTGTTTGCACCAGCCTGGACCTTGATCTTTATGTGATTATCTTTAATTTTCAGTAGCAGTGAGCCATGGCTTTTCTTTAAAAGGAAACATTTAGAGGTAGGGAAGGAGGGTGGGAGTCACAATTTCAAAAGGAGAAAATTAAGTCTGTTGTTCCTATGGGCAGGCCTCATACAACTGGCCTTTTACAACATGCTTTGGAAAATGTATGTGGAGCCAAAGGGTAAGGACTTAAGGCTTCTCTCAGGAGATCTACTTATAAGGAGCATATTTTTTTAGAAAAGGTCATTTTTCTTATCAAACTTTATCCTCCTCTTAGAACAAGGTAGTAATATGGATAGCGCTAAGGCAGTACTTACTATGCTCAATGCAAGATGTTAAATCATGGGAGTAAACCAAGGAAATGCAATGACTCAGTGCTTTCCTCCTGGAACTTTAGGTAGGAGAAAGAAGCAGACACTGAGGGACTTTGCTGATAATATTTATTTATTGCCCAGTGCTTGAGAGCAAATGTCCCCAGAACACATAAATGAGAAGAGCTGACAGGTAAGATGGGGCCAATGCTAAAAAGCTTCACTGAAAAAGTAAAGTTTATGGAGTAAAGACTCAAGATGTAGACTCGCAGACCTGAGGGGTGACATCATGAAAGCATACCTACGATAGGGAGCTGAAAGCCTTACATCTTGATGAGTGGGTTGATTCCCTAGTTCTCAGAGGGAAAAAGAGGGACATGGGACAGAGGAAGTGTTGGGAGAGGAAGGAAGTTGGTAAAGGGCTTCCAAACCTTCCCTGTATTAAGACCACATATTGGTCTCCAGACCTAGTTCTTTAGCTAGGTGTGGTTTTACAAATACTGGTGATAAATTAAGTCTGATTTAAATGATGCATCTTAGGTGGGAAATGTCTGTGACTTCAGGTATGTGGTCAACCTTGAGAAATGATAGCATAGCTTGTGTAATAAGTTTTGAAGGTGACCATTGCTAATTTGATGATTACCAGTTGCCATTAAATGAATTATATTTTTTAAAAAAGGGCTTTCAATGCTATGCTGAATTTTTTTGTTTGCTGTATTCTTCTAGTTTTGAAGGAAATGGCAACCCACCCCAGTACTCTTGCCTGGAAAATTCCATGGACGGAGGAGCCTGGTAGGCTACAGTCTATAGGGTCGCAAAGAGTTGGACATGACTGAGTGACTTCACGTTCACTTTCACTTGCTAGTCTCGAAGACTGAACACCTTTGAGTTATCTTTGACTCTTGTAATAAATACATGGGCTAGTTCCTGAGGCCTGTTCTGCTATCCCAGGCCCCACTCTGCAAGCTCCCTCTGCATTGTCATATGCTCTGATCATGCCATATTACACTTAACTGCTGTATATACTCTCTTCATCTTTGCTTACCTTCATCCTCACCACCCTTCAAGGTTGATGTTAAATTTCCTGTATGCCTTCTTTATTGATTCCCATGTAAAGAGATCTCTCATTCTTCCGAACTCTGTTAACAGCTTACCTTTATCAATTCTGCTGCTGGTGCTGTTCACTTTATATGAGTGTGGCAGTCATTTCTAATTATAGTAGTTTAGAACTGAATGCGACATTAAACATCTTGGAGCTTAGGAATAAAAAGACTTCTGCTTTCCCATTCTCTCTGAGTATGATCCTACACAGGTCACTCTATTATCAGTGAAATAGGACCAAGGATGGCTATCTTAAAGGATTCTTGGGGAAAATTCAATGAGATCATGTATATTAGAGTTTTGCAACTCAAAAGTGTAAGCCTAGGACTAGCAGTCTTACAGCATGTTAGAAAGGCAGAAGCTTAGGTTTCTTTCTAAATCTGTTGAGTCAAATCTGCATTTTACCATTAACTCCAGGTTAAAATTAAATTTTGAAAAGCATTCTATTAGAGCATTCTATTAGAAGTATTCACATTCTAACCTGAAAAAGTAACCCAGATATCATTAATGTCTAGTTTTATAATTGAGGAAATGAAGGGTCAGAAATGTTAAGCGATTGCCCAAGATTGGTGGTAGAATTCAGATTAAAAACCTTGCATCTTCTGAATCTTGTTCTGTCCTATTAAATTCCAAACACAGAATTCAAAGTCTGTGTCTATCTCAGTACTTGGCACTTAGTAGGGCTCTTAATAAAGGTTGGTTGCTTCCCAGATGCCACAGTGGTAAAGAATTTGCCTGCCAGTGCAAGAGATGCAGGTTTGATCCCTGGGTTGGGAAGATCCTTTGGAGTAGGAGATGGCAACCTACTCCAGTCTTCTTGCTTGCAAAATTCCATGGACAGAGGAGACTGGTGAGCTACAGTCCATGAGGTTGCAAGGAGTCAGATAAGACTGAGCACACACACACACATACCTGTGGCAGTAAGTATAGAGCCCTTGTATGTGTTTTATGCATCCCCTGGCTTATATTACACCTCATCTTTCTTATCACTGTCAGTCTGTATGTATTTCCCATGGATGTTTAAGTTTGACTTTTTTATTATAGAAAAATGAAGAAAGGGAAAAAAGACAAAAAAAAATTTAAATGATGATTATCACCTAAAATTTAACCACCTGGAGGTAAACTGTCAAGTGTTAAGGACATATTCTTCTGGAATTGGTCTATTTGATATGTATTTATATTTTCTAAAAATACAATAACATTATGCCAATACATACTACTTTGTAACTGATTTTTTCATTGTTGACATTTTCCCATAGCCAAATACAAATTGATAGGATCATCTTCAATAACTGCAAACCATTCTAATAAATTTATCCATCTCTTCTTTTTTACCAGTTAGGTTGCATCTGGTTTTTAGCCATTATAAATTGACTGGGATGAACATCCTCATACATACACTACAATAGACTGATGGTTTATATTCCCCCAAATTCATGCATTGAAACCTAATCCCCAATGTAGTGTTATATGGAGGTGGGGCCTGCCAGGGGTTATTAAGTCACAAGAGTAAAGCCCTCAAGATTGGGTTCAGAGGGTGAGGGCTTTAAAAAAAGTCTTTCAATACCTAAGGTCAGATTGTCCTCCTGAAAGGTTGTACGTATTTCTATCTCAATACCTCTTAATATCTCTTTTGCCAGTTTATTCTTTTCCTTGGTATACTACACACACACACACACACACACACACACACACACACACACACACATTCCACCACAAATAGAAGCCTCTTTGTTTCCCTTTCCTTCATCTGGCTGGGGTGCCCACTGAGATCCCTGTTGGAATCTGTTCTTGGTTACTTGGAACCATCCTTTCTTCCTATTCCTATTCCCTCCCTCCTTTATGCACAGGCAGAGGGAGCCTTGGGTTTTGGGGTCTTCACTGTTCCTTTTGGAAGCTTCTGAGAGTTTCATTCCCACATCCTATTAAGTGACTAGCCAGCCAGATTATTTCCACAGAAGTGTTCATGTCTGAAAATAGTTCAATGCATTGTTACTTACAATGCTCTGTGGAAGTTAGAGTGTTTAAATACATTTGTGAAATGAATGAGACTCTGCACTGTTGTTTATGATTCACAAACATTATCTCAATCATGCAAAATCTGGTTTTTCATGGCTTCACCCACTTATAGGGACATCCTATAACATCAAACCTGGGCTCCTCTGGTAGCTCAGCTGGTGAAGAATCCGCCTGCAATGCAGGAGACCCTGGTTCAATTCCTGGGTTGGGAAGATCCCCTGGAGAATGGATGGGCTACCCACTCCAGTATTCTTGGGCTTCCCTGGTGGCTCAGATGATAAAGAATCTGCCTGCAATGCGGAAGACCTGGGTTCTATTCCTGGGTTGAGAAGGTGCCCTGGAGGAGGGCATGGCAACCCTCTCCAGTATTCTTGCCTGGAGAATCCCCATGGACAGAGGAGCCTGGCAGGCTACAGTCCCTGGGGTCGCATGACATCAAACCAATGTGCCAGAACAGATTTGGAAACATTTATTTAATTGTAAACTGACAGGTGTATTTGACATTAACTGGGCACTTACCACACCAAGAAGTGATTCTAAAAGTTTGGATTTCAAATGCTGTAACAAGATGCTGGTGTAAAACTCTCTTTTCTCTCAGGCCCCAAGGACTTATGGGGATAACTGGACACCTACAGTTCTTCTGCTTGATATTAACAAGTCTCACCTCCTCTCCTCACCACAAATAATGGAACCAGTTTAATTCAGTAGTAAATTCTGTCTGTGATACATCTTAACATTTGATTATCTTGTTTTGTAGAATTTTCCAGATGTTGCTAATTTTGTCCTTGCAGCGTTTACAATTCTCTAATATCTACCCCTGTAGATGTGGAAGACTATCAGTTATGAGAAGCCATATATAAAGAGCATAGGACTTTCCACATTGCACTGATAAATGTACCCCCTTTCCTCTTAGTGCAATCTGGCACAGTGCTGACTTTTTGGAGATTCTTGCTGAAGTGTGTTTATTAACTGGCTTGAATTCTTGCTTAATCAATAGCCTGGGGAATCTGAGTTAAATATAAAAACCTTTATATTACATTGACATATAGGCACACATTGTTAACCCAAGAAGGTCCAAGCTTTTGAAGTCATACAGATTAGTGCCATTTATATGTAGCTACACTTCATACATCTAATTTGTGTGGGAAATCCCTCACCAGCCATGAACAGTGAGCTTTCTGTGGTAAATTAGCCAGTTGAATGCATTTGTGTCTTTATTCAGCCATCTCCCATTCTCTGGAACCACTTCTTAATCTTTCACAGGCACCTTGAGAATGCCTTTTTAATAATTTAGTATCAATGTATGCTGCTGTTCTTATTTGTTTTTCTTAGTTTAAGTCAAATGGAGGTTTAGTTGTTGAGATAAAGTTAGACAAAATGTGGTCCCTGCCTTGGGTATTCTTGAATCTGGAGTGGAGGTGATGGTAACAAAGCAATGTGATTCATGCTGTGACAGAGATATAAACAGGAACTGTGGTTGGAGAGATTTCTGTACCTAACTGAGCAAGGACAGAGGAGCTGGGAGAAAAGGAGGAGGGTTGACCAGAGGGAAGGAAAGCTACTCCAGCCAGTAGGCAAAGTCTGTGAAAATGCTATAGGGTGCTTCTGATATGTTTACAGGGTCTGGAGCACAGGATGAAAGGGAGGGAAGTGGGGAGAGATGAGACTGGAGGGTTAGAGCCAGATTGAGAAGACTTTCCATCAGGATTATGATTTCTAAAATGTGGGTCCAAGGAATAAAATCCTGATGATTGTCTTGAACATGAAGAGCAGGAAAAAGGATACTGAAAGCAAGGAGAGGAATTGGGAGGCTCCCATATCTGCCCCACTGAGATATCATATTAGGCTGACTATATTACATGAGAGATGGACAGGACAGGACAAGCACAAACATGGTTTTGTACTGCAATCCATCCTTTACATGGTGATTTCTCTAAGAAACAAAGATGACTTCAAATGAATGGATTGATTAAGGATAGATGGAAGGCAAGGAAGAGTAAGATGTGAGTGAAAACTCCAATGTTTAGAGCTAAGAGTAAGTAGTTAAAGGGAATTCCCTGGGGGTCCAATGATTAGGACTCTGAACTCTCACTGTCCAGGGCTTGGGTTCAATCCCTAGTTGGGGAACTAAGATCCTACAAGCTACAAGGCATGGCTCAATAAAAAAATAGGTAAATAAATAAGAGTAAGCAATTAAAGATGTTAACAGAGGTTACATCTGGACATAAGGATCCAGGGAATCCCTGAAACATGCTTGGTAGTTACTGTGGTGGTAGTAGACACAAATCCTCAGTGAGAAAGACTAGATTGCAGCTGATGCACAATCAGCTTCCTCTATGGCTCAGGGAGTAAAGAATTCAAGAGACACAGAAGATGCAGTTTCGATCCCTGGAGAAGGAAAATGGCATCCCACTCCAGTATTCTTGCCTGAAGAATCCCAGGGACAGAGGAACCTGGCAGGCTAGTCCAAAGCATTACAAAGAGTCAGACACGACTGAGTGGCTACAGACGCATAATGCACAATCAGAAGTCTTTGCAGACTGGTGAGGTAATGTGGATGGGGAGTATATGGCCTGTGCTATCGGCAAGTGCATGGTTTGATTAAAGGCTTTCAAATTCTAATTTTTAAGAATTCCATTCTATACACAGGTGATATTGTAGACCTTATTCAGCTTATGCAATACTAGTTTGTAAAGCTTCTTTTAAAGTGATGATTCTCAACATGGAAGAATAGGGGGGAGCAGAAGAGGTGGAGAACACTTCAGTAGGAGGAACAAAGTAAGGAGCACTGCTCAAGTCCACAGTGAATGACTTCTAATAGTGGGCATGGCCCTGAGGCTGTGAGTAATAAGTAACTCACTTGGCTGTGAAAAAGAAAAAATGTGGAAGAGACTGACAGGTTTTGAGAAGAGCCCAAATGGTCAAGGACCACCAATATTGGGAGAGGCTACCCAAAAATGTGTAAATCTGCAAAGTGACAATTTTAGTGTGACATCATGTTAGTTGCTCAGTCATGTCCAACTCTTTGCCATCCCATGTGCTGCAGTCCACCAGGCTCCTCTCTCGGTGACATTCTCCAGACAAGAATGCTGGAGAGGGTTGCCATTCCCTTCTCCAGGGTATCTTCCCAAACCAGAGATCAAACCCGGGTCTCCTGAATTGCAAGCAGATTCTTTGCCATCTGAGTCACCAAGGAAGTGCACAATCAGTGCTGTCTACGAACTCTGGGTCAAGGTCTGGCTGACTTTGAGTCCTTCGCCCAAGAGAGTTTGCCATTGGCAACTTATATCAGCTTAAGGTCATTTCTCTGTAAATGGACCTTGTATTACCTTCTCAAACATGAAATAAGGTGACGGCTAGAGATCAAGTCCTTCAGAATGTAATTCTGTATTTGTGTTTTAGCAGAAGAATCTGAGACATTGAATAACTTACTAAAAGGAACTTTTAAAATGTTTGACTCTAGGCTGAGAAGTGTTCTGCCATTTATAAGCTGCAGGACCTGAGCAAGTAACTAGTTTCCAAACAGAAGGATTCAACATAGTAAAATAAAAGATACAAATAATAGATATAATTAAAATAAATAGATAGAAATAAAAATATAATAATAGATATAATTCAAATTCTATTGCAGTAACTACTTATATTCATTTCTATTATATGAGAACAAAATTATAAAAGAAGGATGACAGGAAGGAAAAAGTCATAAGCAGGAATAGTGTCTGCACCTCTAACTTAAACTCTTATCGCTCCTTAAATCAGTTCAGTTCAGTTCAGTCGCTCAGTCATGTCCAACTCTTTGCAGCCCCATGAACTGCAACACGCCAGGCCACCCTGTCCATCACCAACTCCCAGAGCCTATCCAAACTCATGTCCATTGAGTAGGTGATGCCATCCAACCATCTCATCCTCTGTCGCCCCCTTCTCCTCCTGCTCTCAATCTTTCACAGCATCAGGGTCTTTTCTTTTTTTTTTTTTTTTTTTTTGCATCAGGGTCTTTTCAAATGAATCAGCTCTTCGCATCAGGTGGCCAAAGTATTGGAGTTTCAGCTTCAACATCAGTCCTTCCAATGAACACCCAGGACTGATCTCCTTTATGATGGACTGGTTGGACCTCCTTGCAGTCCAAGGGACTCTCTAGAGTCTTCTCCAACACCACAGTTCAAAAGCATCAATTGTGCACTCAGCTTTCTTTATAGTCCAACTCTCACCTCCATACATGACTACTGGAAAAAGCATAGTCTTGATTAGATGGACCTTTGTTGGCAAAGTAATGTCTCTGCTTTTTAATATGTTGTCTAGGTTGGTCATAACTGTCCTTCCAAGGACTAAGCATCTTTTAATTTCATGGCTGCAATCACCATCTGCAGTGATTTTGGAGCCCCCCAAAATAAAGTCTGACACTGTTTCCAATGTTTCCCCATCTATTTGCCATGAAGTGATGGGACCGTATGCCATGATCTTAGTTTTCTGAATGTTGAGCTTTAAGCCATCTTTTTCACTCTCCTCTTTCACTTTCATCAAGAGGTTCTTTAGTTCTTCTTCACTTTCTGCCATAAGGGTGGTGTCATCTGCATATCTGAGGTTATTGATGTTTCTCCCAGCAATATCGATTCCAGCTTGTGCTTCATCCAGCCCAGCATTTCTCATGATGTACTCTGCATACAAGTTAAATAAGCAGGGTGACAATATACAGCCTTGACGTACTCTTTTCTTGATTTGGAACCAGTCTGTTGTTCCATGTCCAGTTCTAACTATTGCTTCCTGACCTGCATACAGGTTTCTCAAGAGGCAGGTCAGGTGGTCTGGTATTCCCATCTCTTTCAGAATTTTCCACAGTTTATTGTGATCCACACAGTCAAGGGCTTTGGAATAGTCAATAAAGCAGAAATAGATGTTTTTCTGGAACTCTCTTGCTTTTTTGATGATCCTGTGGATGTTGGCAATTTGATCTCTGGTTCTCTGCCTTTTCTAAAACCAGCTTGAACATCTGAAAATTCACGGTTCACGTATTGTTGAAGCCTGGATTGGAGAATTTTGAGCATTACTTTGTGAGCATGTGAGATGAGTGCAATTGTGCGATAGTTTGAGCATTCTTTAGCATTGCCTTTCTTTGGGATTGAAATGAAAACGGACCTTTTCCAGTCCTGTGGCCACTGCTGAGTTTTCCAAATTTGCTGACATATTGAGTGCAGTACTTTCACAGCATCATCTTTTAGGATTTGAAATAACTCAACTGGGAT
Source organism: Odocoileus virginianus (assembly GCF_023699985.2). NCBI lineage: Eukaryota > Metazoa > Chordata > Mammalia > Artiodactyla > Cervidae > Odocoileus > Odocoileus virginianus. The sequence goes on along the minus strand of NC_069675.1, from coordinate 52,475,300 downwards.
TCCATCACCTCCACTAGCTTTGTTCATAGCGATGCTTCCTAAGGCCCACTTGACCACATTTCAGAATGTCTGGCTCTCAGTGAGTGATCACACCATCATGTTTATCTGGGTTGTGAAGATCTTTTTTGTACAGTTCTTCTGTGTATTCTTGCCAGCTCTTCTTAATATCATCTGCTTCTGTCAGGTCCATACCATGTCTGTCCTTTATTGAGCCCCTTTGTTCCCTTGGTGTCTCTAATTTTCCTGAAGAGATCTCTAGTCTTTCCCATTCTATTGTTTTCCTCTATTTCTTTGCATTGATTGCTGAGGAAGGCTTTATCTCATCTCTCCTTGCTATTCTTTGGAACTCTGCATTCAAATGAATATATCTTTCCTTTTCTCCTTTGCTTTTTGCTTCTCTTCTTTTCAAAGTTATTTATAAGGCCTCCTCAGATGGCCATTTTGCCTTTTTGTACTTCTTTTTCTTGGGGATGGTCTTGATCCCTGTCTCATATACAATGTCACGAACCTCTGTCCATAGTTCATCAAGTACTCTATCAGATTTAGTTCCTTAAATCTATTTCTCACTTCCACTGTATAGTCATAAGGGATTTGATTTAGGTCATACCTGAATGGTCTAGTGGTTTTCTCCACTTTCTTCAATTTCAATCTGAATTTGGCAATAAGGAATTCATCAGCTGAGCCACAGTCTGCTCCCAGTCTTGTTTTTGCTGACACTATAGAGCTTCTTCATCTTTGGCTGCAAAGAATATAATCAATCTGATTTCGGTGTTGGCCATCTGGTGATGTCCGTGTGTAGAGTCTTCTCTTGTGTTGTTGGAAGAGGGTGTTTGCTATGACCAGTGTGTTCTCTTGACAAAATGCTATTAGCCTTTGACCTGCTTCATTCTGTTCTCCAAGTCCAAATTTGCCTGTTACTCCAGGTGTTTCTTGACTTCCTACTTTTGCATTCCAGTCGCCTATAATGAAAAGGACATCTTTTTTGGGTGTTAGTTTTAAAGGTCTTATAGGTCTTCATGGAACCATTCAACTTCAGCTTCTTCAGCATTACTGGTTGGGGCATAGCCTTGGATTACCATGATATTGAATGGTTTGCCTTGGAAACGAACAGAGATCATTCTGTCGTTTTTGAGATTGCATCCAAGTACTGCATTTCAGACTCTTTTGTTGGCTATGATGGCTACTCCATTTCTTCTAAGGGATTCCTGACCACAGTAGTAGATATAATGGTCATCTGAGTTAAATTCACCCATTCCAGTCCATTTTAGTTCGCCGATTCCTAGAATGTCGATGTTCAGTCTCGCCATCTCCTGTTTGACCACTTCCAATTTGCCTTGATTCATGGACCTAACATTCCAGGTTCCTATGCAATATTGCTCTTTACAGCATCGGACCTTGCTTCTATCACCAGTCACATCCACAGCTTGGTAGTGTTTTTGCTTTGGCCCCATCCCTTCCTTCTTTCTGAAGTTATTTCTCCACTGATCTCCAGTAGCAAACTGGGCACCTACCTACCCGGGGAGTTCATCTTTCAGTGTCCTATCTTTTGGCCTTTTCATACTGTTCATGGGGTTCTCAATGCAAGAATGCTGAAGTGGTTTGCCATTCCCTTCTCCAGTGGACCACATTCTATCAGACCTCTACACCATGATCTGACCATCTTGGGTGGCCCCACATGGCATGGCCTAGTTTCATTGAATTAGACAAGGCTGTGGTCCATGTGATCAGATTGGCTAGTTTTCTGTGATTGCGGTTTCAGTCTGTCTGCCCTCTGATGGTCTCTCTCAGTGGCTACCGTCTTCCTTGGGTTTCTCTTACCTTGGACGTGGGGTATATCTTCACAGCTGCCCCAGCACAGCTGCCGCTCCTGACCTTGGACGTGGGTATCTCCTCTCTGCCACTCACTGCTCCTGCGCCGCCCAGCCACCGCTAGCCCCTCCTGCACTGCAGTGCATGTTTTAGAGGGTGCAGAGAAAAAAAAAAGCAGACCAAAGCAAACAAACAAACCAAAACGTTGGTGGTTAAAACAACAGTCATTAGGTTATGGTCCTATGTGTTATGTCTGGAGACCTGTATAAACCAGCCTGTGCTCACTCAGATGTCTGTGGTTAACTGGAGCATTAGCTGGAAACCAGATGAATTAGGAAGGCTTTCCTCAAGGAGTGGTGACTGGCCAGTTGTTTGGCTGGGGCACCTCACTTCTCTTCCATGTAGCCTTTCATCCTCTAGCAGGCTAGCTTGGGCACAGTGGTGTGGTGATTGAATGGTTCTAAGAGCAGCAAGAGAGTGCCAGTCCCAGTGCACACATACTTTTCAGATCTCAGCTTCCAGCCAATTGCTGTGGTCTCTTGGCCAAAGCTAGTCACATGGTCATCCTAACTCAAGGACAGGAGGAAGAGACTGCATCTCTGCATGGATAGGGAAGTATTTGTGGTCGTTTTTGCAGGTTAAATAAAATAGTACTTTCTTTGGCCACCTTATGCAAAGAGTTGACTCATTGGAAAAGACCCTGATGCTGGGAGGGATTGGGGGCAGGAGAAGAAGGGAACGACAGAGGATGAGATGGCTGGATGGCATCACTGACTTGATGGACATGAATTTGAGTAAACTCTGGGAGTTGGTGATGGACAGGGAGGCCTGGTGTGCTGTGATTCATGGGGTCGCAGAGTCAGACAAGACTGAGTGATTGAACTGAACTGAATGTTACTATGGGCTTCCCTGGTAGCTCAGTGGGAAAGAATCCACCTGCCAATGAAGGAGATGTGGATTCGATCCCTGGGTTGGGAAGATCTGGAGAAGGAAATGATAACTCACTCCAAGTATTCTGGGCTGGGAAATCCCATGGACAGAGGAGATGGTGGGCTACAGTTCATGGGGTCGCAAAAGATTCGGACATGACTTAGCGACTAAACAACGTTACTATAACTGTAGGTACTAAATGCTCTAAAGTGATTTTTGTTTCCCAAGCCACACGACCCAGATAGACATCATTCTTAAACACTAAGGACCAGCAGCACAGGTGTCACCTAAAGCTTGTTAGAAATGCAGACTCTTAGACTCCACCTATGATAGACTTGAAGCAGAATCTCCATTTTAACACGATCCCCAGGTGATTCATAAGCCCAGTGAGGTTTTAGAAACTGTATCTTTTCTCTAGTCCTCATAATTCCCTTTTGTAGGTTGCTGTGCTCTCCTGTTGAGTGATAGATCTTTGATTTTTCAAGGTGCCAGAACTGTTTCCTCTGCACAATTGAAACAGAAAAAACACAGGTTTAAACAGTAAAACAAGTTGCTTCACAGCATGAATAGCTGGAGAGAGAGAGAGAAGGTACAACATTTTTCTGCTCAATTGTCCTCTGCCTATAAAAATAGAAATTTAAAATTAAAATAACAGTACATAAATATTAAAGAATATTGTATTTAACTAGGAAGAACCATTTATATTTTAGAACAATTTTTAATGTAGAAACAGCTAGGCATATAAACCAACCTTTTATATTCCTGAGCAGTTGCTTAACTGGACTTTGATTTTCTGAAGGTTGAAAGATTGATGCTCCAATCTTAAGACCACAAGTTAAATATCTCTAGAAAACATCCAAGTCTTTAGGTACTATTTGGCCTTTATGCAAATAATAAGACCAGTAGAACTTATTAAGCATCCGGCATGTGCAGATCACTGGTCTAAATTTTAGAAAATCAAGCATTACTGTAGTTTGTTGAATTCCCTTCATTTCAGACCCCAGAAGGAAGGCAAAGGTGTAGGTAGGAGGGGCTAAGCTTTTGACAAGTTTATTTCACCAGGCTGAGGACAGACATGGGCATCTAAAGGGCCCAGAACCTTTCTCAACTTTTGACTTAGAAGTGAAGGAATCTGGTTACAGTAACCAACACACTCCTTTAGTTTGCCTTTCACATCAAGGATGAATAGCAAAGAGAGAGAAGAGTTTTGCATTAAAGCTAGTGCTGTCATTCTATATGAAATTTGCTTTGGATATTTAACTCTTTTTGGAAGAAGGTAACTTCTTTTTTGAAGCTATAACTAGTACTGTTTTCAACATTTATGCCCTGTTCTTGTCAATCAGTCTACCAGTCAGGACTTAACAAGTACCTGTTGAGCAGTTACTATATGCAGGCATATCTTAGTCTGTGAATAAGTCTCAGTAATTTCATAAGCAAACAGACATATAACATAACTTTTAACTCTTGAAAAGCTAGGGAAAGTGAACATAGAAACCTGTGGAATAGAAAATTTGAGGGAAGGGGCCTGCCATATCTAAGGTTAGGCAGTGCTTCCTTGAGGAGGTGATATTTGAGTTGAAACCTGAATAATGAGAAGAAAGCATCCCGTTAAAGGTCCAGGAGATGAGTATTCCACGGAGAATGAACAGCAAGTGCCAAGGCCCTAAGGCCCAAACAAACCTTTGTTTATGAACCTGTGAAATAGCTAACATGCTGGATCCCGTGTGATAGGACTAAAGACACACAGTAGGGTGCTGAACACAAGACACATTTCCTTAAAGGGTCATTGTATCTTTTGATAAATCTTCACAAATGTTCACCAGCATCCTCATCAGCTCTATTTCAAACCTGATAGAGTGATATCTCAGGAACTAAAGTAAAGCACTTTAACATATTAAGTCAATTTATGCCTTAGAGTTCTATGATATTCTACCACTTTTCCCAATACCTGGAAATCAAGGCGTCGAAAACCTAAGCCACTTGCCTTAACACAGTTAGTGTTGGTGATAAAAGAGATTTTTCTGCATTCCCTAGATCCATGTATTGGGCAAGTAAGAGGACGGGATGGTGGTAGTGGTTTAGTTGCTCAGTCATGTCTGACTCTTTGTGACCTCATGGGCTGTAGCCCGCCAGATTCCTCTGTCTATGAGATTTTTCAGGCAAGAATACTGGAGTGGGTAGCCATTTCCTTCTCCAGGGAGTCTTACCAACCCAGGGATTGAACCCAGGTCTTCTGCATGGCAGGTGGATTCTTTACTGACTGAGCCACCAGCCTTTTGGCAACATAAAAGCCAAACTGGATTCTTGTACAATATTCCTTCTCCCCTAAGGTTCATCCAGAGCAGATCCAGCAAAAGAGAAGCTGGGACAATTTAAACTTGCCTCCGAGATTACCCCACTCCTCCCAGCCCCCTCCAACCATCTGTTGCTATTTGCATAGACAAAGAACAGAACAGGATACCAACCACACACATTCAGAAATCTCATTTTGTATGTGGGAGTCTGGATTCATTAACAAGTTTCTCAAACTCTCCCTACACTTACAACACCAGTCTAAACATAATCCAGTGAAGTCATGAGAATAGGTGATGATCATCTTTGTGATGCTGAGATGGAGTGTCTACATTCATCATCTGCTACTTCCTAGTAAGTTTCTTTGGCTTAAGTAGGTTGTTTTTCAGCATCCTTCAAGTAAATAGTGCTTATTCCAATATTATATAGTCTCTGCACTGTCTCTCTTATTCTGCTTCTGCTGCTAAGTCGCTTCAGTCGTGTCTGACTCTGTGCGACCCCATGGACAGCAGCCAACCAGACTCCTCTGTCCCTGGGATTCTCCAGGCAAGAATACTGGAGTGGGTTGCTGTTTCCTTCTCCAGACCCCTCTTATTCTAACCCCTATTAAATCCATTTATATATTTATAAGGGCTCTCATTTGCCATACTATTCACTTATCCGACCACAAATCTATATCACCACCCAGGCATTCAAAAGCCATGTTTTGTGGGTACTTACTCTGTTTCATTAACTGTGCTAAGTATGATGATGTATAAAATATCTGGATAATACTCTATTTGAAGTTTTCATTCTTATTGGGGAATCAGCCCCAGAAGTCCACATTAATTCCTCCTTTCTTTGAATTATGACTCATCTAAAAACTAAGTGCTCCGTTAAATGCTGTCTAAAATTGCTCTCTAGTTGTTTCTAAGTCCCCTTCTCTATTTTTTCCCCACATTGCCTAAATGGAAATTTCTCAAAAGCAAACTCCAGATTATATTTCTGGTTTAGTGGTATGTCCGGATCACAGAGTTGGAATATTCATGTTTAAATTCTAGATTTGTCACTTACTAGCACTGTGATTTTAGGATATATTTCTTCTGCATATACAGGATGGAAATTGGTTGGGAGGATTTCTAAGATCCCTTTCAGCTCTGACATTCATAAATCAGTAAATTCTACAGTACATAACAAGGGCTGGGAAGTGAAGGTGACACTCACTATAAAGGTGTTGATAGTTTATTTCAGAGGCTTTTAGTTCTAACCTGTTTATGTGGCGGGTGGTCTTCTAACTGTAAAGCAACTTGGCCCCCAGCTTATAGACTGAAACAGAGTAAATACAAAAACAGTCAAAACAGCATCTTCAGCTAGGCAAGGGGTCCTTTCTCAGTCCATAGAAAGGACTCAGACAAGAGATATACCTGTTTCTACCTTTATTGGGTCACTGCATCTTACACTGGACATTCAACATTAGCAGTTCAGAATGATCCTGGAAGAGATGTTGATGAATGTTTGTCGAATCACCAGTTCATAACTAGTGATTTAAGGAAGGTAGGATGTTAAGAGTTTGGTGCTATGCTTTGGGAGCTGATGTCAAAGGGAGAAGCCCATCTTTCATCAAACCCTACTGCAGGTGGTGAAAGTGAAGTTGCTCAGTTGTATCTGACTCTTTGTGACCCCATGGACTGTAGCCTGCCAGGCTCCTCCATTCATGGGATTTTCCAGGCAAGAATATTGGAGTGGGTTCATTTTCTTCTCCAGGGGATCTTCCCGACCCAGGAATCGAACCCCAGTCTCCTGCATTGCAGGAAGACTCTACTGTTTGACCCACTGGGGAATCACATTGCAGATGGTAGCCCTCTCTAAACACAAAGTCATCTTGAGTTCCTTTGACCATATGCATAGGTTAACTATGTTCAAGGAGTAATAACCCTGTATAAGAAGCACTCATTTTAAAGACAGGTAATTCTCTGAAAGAATTTAATATTAGCTTCTTGATTTCAATATAAATGGTGTTTGGAGGATTTTACAAATTTTAAATATTTTTAATAGAATTCAATTACTGTTTTTCAGTATAATTGCCTAACAAGAGCTAATGGATACCAACCATTTTACCATTGTTGTTTTTGTTTTAAACAACTAAATAGTTGCTTCACAAAATGAAATGGGCATATTGCCAAACTTGCCACAGCTCGAGCCCAAAGTTTGTTTCATTATATAATATAATGAATAGTACATCTCTTCCATAATTGTTATGAACATTGCAAAGGCTTCAGAAATCTTTTTGAGATCCAAGTGTACCGCTCAGGATATTCAACCCATGTGGAAAGCAAACGACTTTTTACTTTGATGGTTTTGCTCTTTTAGAATCCCTGAGGGCCAGAAAAGAAAAGCAATCCCTTGTGACTTTGGTGATGTGGATATAGTGACTGTATTTGGGTCTCCAGTTCCAGAATTCTGTCTACTCTGTTTCCATTGCCACCTCGAACATCATCTCAGCTCTCATAAGCATTTTTGATGTATGAAGTAAACTGCATGGCATTTACCACCCACCTAACTGCAGTGGTGTCAGGAGGGTTAAAATGAAACATATTTTAAAAGCCTTCTAGAAATTTTTGATGTTCTGTAAAAAGACAACTCCTGAACTGGTTCTTTTCTGCAGCAGGGAGTGTTCCTCTTCCTGTAGCCTGCTGGTAAGAAATGAGGCAAGGTTTTCCATCCCACTGTTTTAAGAACAGATAAGGGATGAATTGCATGTTAAATTAATAGTCAGAATGTCAGGGAATGGTTGTGTTTTGATTCTGAGATTTAGCTACTGTCTTAATCTTGGGAATTATTTTTCATCCATTTAATAATTTGTAAACAGCCCAAGGATAAATGTATACACTAACTATCAGGACCTGAGTTTCTTCATCTTCAGTAATGGGATTACTGTTCTTGTTTTATGGAACAGCTTTTAAAAATAAACTTGCCCATACATATATTATTAGTTTTAGAGTCTCATTCTGTACCAGGGAGGTATTTGCATTATTTTTGTCATTTTTCTAGCATTTAGCAGTTGTCATTTCCTTCTTGGGCCAATGGGCTATTTCCCAACAGAGTGGGAGATGTTTTAGAATGGAAGAAAGCTTTAGTGTTCTGAAGTTTACTAGCTCTTTTTTTCCTTGGATTCCTGCAGCCCTGGTACCTACCTCTAGTGTTGAACCATGATTTACCTTCTGTGAATTGTGATACAGTCAGCTGCTTGCCTTACAGGATAGTTAAGTAAGGAATAGACAGACTATTCTAAAGTCACTCCCAGATAATTGCCATGTGGAGGTATAGTCCTTACTTACTTTCATTCTTTATTATTATTTTAGTTTTTATCAAGTGTGGTATAAAAAGAGGCAGCCAAAAAAATTACTTGATTAGACTTAATTATTCACATTGAACTTAACAATTATTAATGTCTTGCCACTGTTGCATTATCATTTATATTTTAAAGTAAATCACATATCTGGTAACCTTTTACTCGTAAACATTTTTAGTAGTATCTCAAAAATAAGCTTTTAAATAACCATAATACCATTATCACACCTTTGCAAATGACTGATAATTCCTTAAAATTACTGATACACAGTCCTTATTCAGGTATCTTCCATTATCCCTCAAATTTTCTTTCTTTTTTTGAAGTAGATTTGTTTGAATCAGGATCCAAACCACGTCTCCACATTTTATTCCATTAGGGAGGTGATATCTTTGAGGGAGCAGAAGGTGAGAATAACCACAGGAATTCCTCTAAGCAGCTGAAGCAACTGGAATGTGCCAACATCAATATTCATTCATTTATTCATTCATTCATTTTTTTATGTGTCAGCCACTGTGGCAGATATAAAGATAAATTTGTCATGGTAGATTCTTTGACATGCTCACATATAAAAATGAATAAAAGAAACAATATAAGTCCAAAACTGATGTAATATGGAAAAATTAAAAAACCTACCAAGTAAATATTTACCATGGTTAAAATAGAATGTATGGAACTCTCAGACAAACAAGAAAATGTGAGTTGAATTGAAAGAGTTTGGTGATTCCATGTGGTGGAGGGGCAGGGGAGGTGGCACAAGAGAAAACATATTAAAATGATTCTCCAGGCATGACTGGAGGTGAGGAGGTCTTGGAGGCAGTCTGGCTGGTGGGAACAGAAATACTCCCAGGGGAGTATTAATGGGATAAAATACAGATGCTGGGGAGAGTGCATGTAGAGATGAAGTGGAAGAAGTGTTTTAGAACCAACCAGTGAAAGAAATTATGTTTGTTTACTGAACAGCATATTTAAAACAATTTGTGGTATACAACGAATTTGTTAAATTTATTCAGATAAACTGCAAATAAGGATAGCTGTGGACTGTATCTTTAAGCATATAACTGTTGTTCAGTCACTAAGTTGTGTCTGACTCTTTCCAACCTCATGGACTGCAGTATGCCAGGCTCCTCTGTCCTCCACTATCTCCTGGAGTTTGTTCAAATTCATCTCCATTGAGTGGCTCGGTGATACTATCTAACCATCTCATCCTCTGCATATGATAGTGGGCTTTAAAAAAATCTGTCTTTTCTAAATATAAAAGGCTATATACTCTAAACCCTGATAATTGTGGCAGAGTTTATTAAGAATGTGTGTATACATGCACTGTTATGTTCTGATGAATGATAAAACGCAAAATTGCCAGTGGTGGGTAATATTAATGCAAGTTCCGAGTTTACTATGACTGTAGTTAATCAATACCTTATTTCTGCACACACGTTTCACAGACTGGCTCTGACACAGTAGGTAATCTGTACTCTAGGAAAAGCTATAGCTCTTCTGACGGCGCTCTGCATTTTCTAGTTTATTTTTTTGGAAGGTGTTAACAGGTTTCAGAGAAGACAGGATATTCCACTTGGAAGCAGCAACAGAACTAATCACGATTTCATATGTGGTTGTCTCTTTTAAACGTGATGTTTGAGACATTCCTGATATGTGTAGAATTTCACAGAACCACTTTATCAAAACACTTAGTTCATCCCCCCTCCCCACTCCCCGCCCCAGGCGAAGTAATTACCATGTGAGGAGCAGGCTGCATTCTCTTCTTTATACTAGTAAGTCAAGTCCCTCAGTCCTGTCCGAGTCTTTGCGACCCCGTGGACTGTAGCCCACCAGGCTCCTCTGTCCATGGGATTTTCCAGGCAAGAGTACTGGAGTGGGTTGCCATTTCCTTCTCCAGGGGATCTTCCCGACCCAGGGTTCAAACCCGGGTCTCCAGCATTGGAGACAGACGCTTTACCGTCTGAGCCACTAGGAAGCCCGTTCTTTCTACTACCAGGCTTAAAAAAAATAGTTGTAGCCACTAACGCAAACTCAGCACAGGTCGCTGTCAGGAAGATGCCCAGTGCCTAAAACCAAGAGTTCCGTAAGCCCCTCATTTCCTGCTATGTGAAAACAGACCCATGAATGGGGACGGGTGTTCTGGAACTGGAGGGAGACTGTGGCTTCTGCAGCTCACACCGCACGTAGCCACTTCTCTGAGAGCCAGTGAACCTATTTACCATTGTCATAGTAACGCACAATCCGAGCCCACGTCGCCAGCATCGCGAGAGGCCATTGTTCCCCTGCCTGGGCGGCGGCGCTCCCCGCCGGCCTCTGCCTCCCCCACGCTCCGGCGGCTCCAGGCGGCGCGCGCGCAGCGCAGAGGGGGCGGCGGCCCCACGCGCCTGCCGGGTCCCCGCGCAGCCGCGCTTCCCCCGCAGCATCCCGGCCGCTGAGCGCGTTACCATGACGATAGGAAATGCGTGTCAGGCTAGATGGCTTGCTACTGCCGCTGGTCCGTTTTCCAAGACCGAGTCATTTTCGCTAGCTCCTCCCGCATGTGGGAGATTCTCTCACCACTTGGTGCCAATCAGTGGCCAAACTCCACAAGCACCCGGGGCCCCCTGGCGATCCCAGCGCGGGCGGGGGAGCCAGGGCTGCTTCCCCACCCGGGCAACTGCAACCGGCGAAAGAGAATACTGCTTCCTATATCGTTATCCTCGTGGTCAGCCGCCTGCCCTTCCAAACGCCACTGAAGGGCACGTCATGTGGGGACAGGCGAAGTTGGGAACCACTCCTAACAGGTGGAGAACTCCGGTTCTTGAAGATGACAAGTGGGTGCCTTCCCGCTACTGCGCTAGGGCCGCATCTTTCTCCCGTCTCCTTAGCATCTTCCCTGATCTACCTGCACATCAGCGTCTCCTGTGTAGTGTTTGGGTTTGACTTTTATTAGTTTCCGGAGCTACAATCCATCTCCAGCCCCATTTCTGCCATAATGGAGCCGGCCTGGAAATCTGAGGTAGAGGCAGATCCCCTCAGGTTGATTCTCAGGAAATTTGGGGAATAATTGCCTAGATCTCCTGTCTTTTCATTTCTAACTTTTCATCATGTTTCTCTTTCCTCTGGCTTGCCTGCTGTCTCTCAAATTCAGTTCTTTCCTCTCCCCACGCTCTTCTCCCCACCCCCTCCCTACCTCCTCCCACGTTTCTCCTTCTCCCTAACCCCACACCCCACCTCCTTGCCTGCCAGGCACTTTCCTGCAAGCTTAGAAGGTAAGGATCTCTGCCTCCATATAGCGTTGGTGGTCTCCTATCAGTGACTTCTTTCTTGCAGTTCTCCACATCTGACAGTTCTTTTCTTTCCTCCCTCCCTTCTTCCCTTCCTCCTTCCACTCTCTTCCTTCTTTCTTTTTCTTTTCTATTAGTGAATTTATATATATACTTCTTAGCACTGCCTAACGTCACATAGGATTAAAAAGATGCTGGCATCTACCTGGGTTTCAAAGGCACAAATTCCTCCCATCATAGCTTACAGGACCTTTTTAGACCACAAGTGGCCAGGTAGAAGGAGGATGATCCCCCCACCACTTTTTTTTTTTTCTTTCTTTCTTTTACTAATTGCTTGAGGTTTGCCTTTTGTAGAGCTCAGGGTGAAAAATAAGTCAGGTTACTCTCAGCTAGCATTAGAAGCATCCTAGTTTTCAGAATGTTTAACGTCCTCTTTATTATACTCGCTTCCCTTAAAGCTGTGATTAAAGATGACTCTCCAATCAAAAGAAAGGCATATAAATATGGGGCATGTATTAAAAGAGAAACTACAGAATAACCTCTCTGAATTAATTCCCTCTGGCTATTCAGGCTGCTGTCTCACACAAAGATACTTTTAAACATGATTAGCATGAATTGTTACAGATTTACCTGTTGCAGAGTTTCAGTTATAGCCATGTGACAGGTGAATACAAAGACCTAGTGAGAACCTCTCTTCAAAGTTAAAGAATTTGCTTTGCTCTGGAGGAGTCCACAAGATGCTCCATTCATTTCGACCTGCTCAGAGCAGTGTGAGACATTGTCACATGTCTGGGCTTCGAGTCATAGGCTGTGTCTGAAGGCAGCTGCCTCCATGGTGAGCTCACTTCCTCAGCCTTCCTGTGAATTTGAAGTTGAGGACTGCAATCATCCTGACCTCTGACTGCTCCAGGGGCGAAGCCCCTACTTAAAATATTAACTGATTTAAAGATTTCATGTTAATAGCCAACCTGTTGGGGCTTCCTTGGTGACTCAGTAGAAGAATCCACCTGCAGTGTGGGAGACCTGGGTTCCATCCCTGGGTTGGGAAGATCCCCTGAAGCGTGGCATTCCACTCCAATATTCTTGCCTGGAAAATCCCATGGACAGAGGAGCCTGGCAGGCTACAGTCCATTGGGTTGCAAAGAGTCAGACACAATTGATGTAGCTTAGCTCTCAACACAGCCAATCAGTTGGCCAATCAACAGCAGTTTATTAAAGAACCTTCTGTGTACAAAGGTTTAGGCTGCCTAGGAGTCATGAGAAATTTTAAAAATGATTTAAAAAGTAAGATGTTAACCCGTGGAGGTCAGGAAGACTGACTTACAAGAAAAGAGAGCTCAATTCTTTGCTTAGTTTCCTAGAAGGCTTAGAATAAAATCTCCATTTCTCAGCATGACCTCGACGCCCCCAATCAGCTGCATCTTGCTTACCTCCCTCACCTCATCTTTCATCACTATCCCCCTTGTTGACTTTATTTCAGCCTCACTTCTTCCTTTGATTTTTTTTTCCCCCAAATGCCAATCTGCACTGTTTTAGGAAGAGCCATGTCCTTGTCACTCAACTCCCTACTTAGCAGGCTTTCTCTGAGAAATCTTCTTGACACTCAATCTAAAAAGGGTACCAGATCATTTTTATACCACCCTGTTTTAATGATCTGCCATGGCACATACTACTATTAGATATTTTCCTATTTATGTACACTTCTCCCGATCTCCCATTAAAATATAAGCTTTATGAAAATGGGTCTTAGATGTTTCATCTAGAAGAATGCAAGTTATCAAAAATGTGTTCATTGAATACTTGTCAAATGAATAAATGAATAAAAAGCAGTCTATGTTCATTGCTAAGTGAGGAATTCAAATATTAAACACCCATGTTTCTAGAAGCAGGAGAATTCACTCTGGGCTGAGAATTGGTTAGAAAGGATGGGTCACCTGACTTGGATGCTGTAGGTATGCAGAATGTGGAGCTTCAGAAAGAAGGATGGGTTTGTTTCAGTAAAGAAGAATTTGCCAATTGAATGATACAATCCATTTTGGTCCCAAACCAGTTGGATGAGTCCCTTAACCTCAGTTTCCACTTCTGATCTTCAAGGTTGCTTGCTATTCTAACTCCGTGGTTCTTAAAGTGTTTTTGGATTTTTTTTTTCCTCATAATTTTTCCTTTAAATTTTTTAAAAATTTGAAGTATAGTTGACTTAGGACTTCTCTTGTGGCACTAATGATGAAGAACCTGCCTGCTAATGCAGGAGGCATAAGAGATGTGGGTTTGATCCCTGGGTCAGGAAGATCCCCTGGAGGAGGGCATCATAACCTATTCCAGTATTCTTGCCTGGAGAATTCCAGAGGAGCATGGCAGGCTACAGTCCATGGGTCACAAAGAGTTGGATATGGCTGAAACGACTTAGCACACAGCACACACATAAATGATTTACAAGACCATGTAAGTTTCAGGTGTGCGGCATAGCCATTCAGTTATATATATAGCCATTCAGTTTTTTCATATTCTTTTCTCTTATAGGTTATTACATATACATAACATTACATGGTATGGTTCCCTGTGCTATATGGTAGGTCCTTGTTGGTTATCTATTTTATACATAGGAGTGTGTATATATTAATCCCAGCCTCCTAGTTTACCCCCCTCCCCAGGAACTTTCTATGGCATTTGCTGCAACAAGAACAGTGTCAGAGAAAGCAGGTTTAAATAACTGGCTCCTCTGCAGTATGAGAAGGGGGAAAACATCTTTCCCTTCATTCGTAAGGAAGATAGTTTTGGCTGATTAATCAAGACATTAGATACTGTTTTGCTGTATTCTGTAGAAGCAATGTTGAGAATTTAGATTGAATATTCATGTTATAAGTGCTACATGAGTTTGGAATGCTTATAGAGTCACAGAATTTGAGAGCTAAAAAGGACCTCAGAGATCATTTAAACTCTGCAGCCCATCCTCCATAACACTTATAATTTCACAGCTTAAACTACCAAGGCCCAAAGGAATAAAGTGATTAGCGCACAGTTACATCGGTAGCTGGTAGGCAAACTGAGATTATCCACCTGTCCACCCTGACTCCCAGTCCAGTGCTCTCTATATTGAACTTAAGTGAGCTTCATGCATTTGGCCATGTTACATAAGCATAAAAAATCTGGAAGCAATGACTAGGCATACTTATAGAAGAAATTCCATCATCAATTTTCTATTCAAAGTTGCAGTGGTAAAAGTGAGAAGTACACTTTGAAGGAACATGCTGGCATTTGAAAGCATATAAAGCAATATTCATCATCCCTTTTAAGAGTATGCGGGGTGCAAGTTAAGAAAAGGGGATGCTATTGTTTGACTTCCCCCATATATTTTCTACATTATTCAAAAACTGCCATGCTGAAATAATAACACCCCCTTCCCAATTTTTTATCCTTGAACTGGCAGTACACAGAAATTGGAAATTTATTATTTTGACTAATGAGTTTAGCTTTGCTCTTGCAAAGTGAGTGTCAAATGTCATTCTTTCCATCGTCCAGCAGATGGCAACTCTAGTCTTCCTGTCATTTTATCTGCTTCTACAGTCAGATTTTGTCCTCCTCCAACCCCACCCCCCCTTGCCTTTCCTTCACTTCATCTTTGTGTGTTACTAAGGGTTATAGGGACATGTGACTCTATTCCTTTTCTTTTGGAATTGCCACCTTTAGCATTTGACACTAATGGGCAATGTAAATGTGCCCAGAAATAACAAAAATCACAAATTACCAACAGTTTATTTTTTTTTTATAGGAAAAAGAAGAAGATAAAGTTAGAGATTCTAAAATAAGATATACCACAGAAAACTTTCCATTTAAGGAAACAAAGTAACTTCTTAAAAAGGAAAAAAAAAAAAAGTAAATTTCTTCAGATCTATCTTTTAAAGGAGGATAGTTTTGATTAGATTCTCTTTCGCTATTGGTTAAAAAGTTATAAATATCTCCAAAATAACACCCTACAGTGAAATTGGACCAGATTTCTCATGACTACATGTTTCTAGTCTGCAACAGGCTTGTCTCTTCCATTTTTCCCTCCCATTTACACACACCCTTTCATTCAGTAATCAAAACTGATGAATCTAGCTTCCTTGTATCTTTCCATTTTAGAAGTCTGGTTTCTCTCTCCCTGGATGTTCCTAAGGCATTGCTGATACAGATCTTGATTTATCTCCTTGCAATTTCTGTCCCTATTCCCACCCTTTCCCCTACTGCATAGATCATAAAGACTTATAGGACTGAGGAAGTTAAAACACATGCTGCTGTCTGTTTGTGAGTCTGAGCACAGCTATAAGAAATCAACAGAATAGCAGCTACTCTTTTGTTAAAGGTAGACATTAATCAGAGGCATGATCAAACTAGTTCTATCGCTGGTTCCTTATTGGAAGATTTCCAGATTAGGTCTCCTGCCAAGAGTGTTGCTGGAATTAGAATACCTGAGCAGGGACAGAGGATGGACACAGAAGGGGCATCATTTGCAAAATGGATTTGATGGTCTGCAAATGCTTCATGGAGGGATCTCTCGCTAGCTCATCCTCTTCCAAAGAACCTAACCATTGTTTTCTCCACAGTTGAAGGAAACCTGTTACCTTGATGCACCAAAAACCAGACAGAAGGCTAAAGTCTAATGGAAGGACAATAACATACCTCTTGTTGAAAACAATGCATTTTTAGCTTCAGTGAGTACATGCTCCTTAATTATTAATGTCATTATGTGAGAATATGAGCTAATGCTGCAGGTACAATCTTTGGGAACAACAACTGGTACTTGTGCAAATCCAAGTACATTATTCACTGACAGCCTCTAATGAAGGCAGGGGAGTTTACTCAAACCAACAAATAATTAGCACTGACAATAGAAGTATAAGCAGAGCTGTAATTAATTAATTCTATAATTGTCTATCCTGCTATCTTGTCAGCACCCTTGTTGGGCTTTCACTGTAACATATGCCTAAGACTTGATTCTTTCAACTTTCATGATGACATGCTCAGCGTGGGCAGCCATCTGCACTAGAAGTCACCCTCTCTTCTTTATGGATATATGGTTTCATCCTTTTATTACTCCCCCTGTTTCATTACACTTATGATGCCAGGAAATGTTTACTTGCTGATATAGAGCCCTTATCTGGCATCCACTGTTGGATGCATTTCACAGTTAATATGATAGGAAATAATCAATGGGTAATTCTGGAGTGAAGAGAACTCTCTGAAATCTCCATTTCACTCTTTGTGACAGCAGGCTCTTAGCTGTCTCTGTCCCCTGTCTCACCTACATCTCCATCCCATCAATCAGAAAGCAGAGGATTGCTTTTTTTTTTCATTGTCTACCTTTCTCAGGAAAGGATGATCAGTTCCTTATTAAAGTCCCAATATCCATTATGTCTTTCCTCTTCCCTAAAGAGGAGGCAACAACTGGAAACTTTAATTTGTCAATTTCAGGTTGTGTGAGCTTAAAGGAAGATGCATGTTTGTGTGTTGCAGGGACATGCCTGTCTATGAGGGTTCTAGAGGGGCTGGGAGGCTAAACTGAAACCGCTGAGCAGAAGGAGCAGGGTAGATGGGGAAAGGTTGGGAGCAGTCAACTGGAGAAATGCTTAGCCCCAAGAATCAGCGATAGTGGCTGTGGGTTGGGGGTGGGTCAGCGTTGATCTTACTACAGGGACTCTTAAGCTCTTTCCCAAAGTGCTTTGCTGATGTGGGCAGCCCTGGTTTATAGGAATTGGTTGTAATCAGAATTTTAATTAGATCCTGCTTAGGAGTCCTGCCTCTGAGAATGACTAGGTGAAGATACAATCTCATTGTGTGTATACATGTATGTACATTTAATGTATATGCTTACACGTATATGCATAGATGCTGCTGACATTCTTTCAGTGATAGTCCTTCTGAATCCCTTGCATATCATGAAAGAAAGAATTCTCCAGGCAAGAATACTGGAGTGGGTTGCCATTTCCTTCTCCAGGAGATCTTCCTGACCCAGGGATTGAACCCAGGTCTCCTATATTGAAGGTGGACTCTTTACCATCTGAGCCACCAGGGAAGCCCTTGCATATCATAGTTCCTCTAAATGTTTGTGGGAAGTTACAGATAATCACACAAAACCCATTTGCTCCTGTCAATACAGTGTGAACCAGGTACCTGCTGATTTCCTTTTACCGTTTTTTGGATAGGTGTTTTTCTTGTCATATGCGTGAGTAACCAACCCATGGAGGATATATACCAGGGAAGCATTCCTATTTTGAAGTCATGTTTCTTTCAGTAAACAAGATATATACATTATCAACAATAAGAGAAATCTTCACAGTATGGAAGCAAATGACAGGGTGTGATAAAGATTGAGAAGAAGAGATGGGGAGCAATACCATTGCACTACTATTCTCTGCTTCTCTCTCCCATATAGTGAATAGGAAAGTTGTACAGATTATTTTCAGGATTAAAGGCTGTGTAGAAATTAGATGGGCAGAGACAAGCTCAACAAGCAAGCACAGGGGAATGAGAAAGTCATCATAAGGTCATGGAGAATGTTAGGGACAGATCGGCTGGCCTGAAATGGAAGGGCATGTGAGGGCAGTGAGGGGTGAGGAGGAACAAGTTAGGACAAGTGCCCCTCCAAACTCATATGTGCTTCCCTCCTGATAGCTGGCTGGGTGAAGTCTCTAGACACACGCTTTTATTCCCTATTTGACTTTACCTGCCTAGATGTAGATATCCTCTGGAGTGCATGCTCAGTCACTTCACCTATGTCTGACTCTTTGAGACCCTTTGGACGTCAGGCTCCCCTGGCCATGGGATTCTTAAGGCAGGAATACTGGAGGGGGTTTCCATTTCCTCTTTTAGGGGATCTTCCCCACCCAACCCATGTCTCTTATGTCTCCTGCACTGGGAGGTAAATTCTTTACTACTAGTGACACCTGGAAAGCCCAGATATCCTTTGGAAAGACAGGAATTGTCAAAACTGCTAGATAAAACTAAGGATTATTTTTAGCCAGCACAGTTCCCTAAGTGGCATTAATGGCTCTTTTTAAATACCCCCACCCCACCTCCGCTTCCCTAGTGCCTCAGACAGTAAAGAATCTGCCTACAATACAGGAGACTGAGGTTTGATTCCTGGGTCGGGAAGATCCCCTGGAGGAGGAAATGGCCAGCCAGTCCAGTATTCTTGCAGGAAGAATCCCATGGACAGAGGAGCCTGGTGGGCTACATTTCATGGGGTGGCAGAGTCGGACAGGACTGAGCAACTAACACTTTCACTTTCAACACCCACCTCTACGCCCTCAACCCTGCCCCCACTCCCACTTGTATTTTCAAGGTGTCCTGTCTCCCTTCTTTGACTTCTCTGGACCTGGTCCCTTCCTGCCAGAACTGCAATAGCTGGCAGACCTCTTCAGTTTGGTTGAATTTTTCATTAAAAGCTCTTCTTGTGGCCATTCCACCAGTGGCCTTGTACCAGCAGTTAATTTGTTCTGAATTTGTTGTGAACTACCGCATGCCAAGCAAAGTGCCAAAAGAATTATATATCTGAGCTCTCTTAATCTTTATAGTAGTCCTTGAAAGTAGATCCACTTAATCCATACTTAAAGAGCATGTATTATATGATAAGATGTGTGAGAATGTAGCATCAAACAGCAAAGACATGGACCCTGCCCACAGATAAAGTCTGTTCAGCTGAAAGCATAATTCTAGTGGCAGAGATTAAGTCTTGAGGAGGGAAAAAAGTGTGTTATGAATTTGAAACTTGAATCTAGATATTTCTGACCCCAAAGTTATCATCAATTTTTTTAATTCCTCTATTGCATCTGCCTTTTTTTTTTAAGCATAATTGATTTAAAGTGAGTTTTCAGCAATGGTTCTTTTGAAGGCAAGCTAACAATCAGACCCCTTAAGCTAAAGTGGTTCTTATGTGACAGATTATCACATAAAATAATGACATCTTTTCTTCCATGACCTGTTCTGCTCTCGATGGAGAGTTAAGCCCATCGGAAGTTGCCTTCCAGGGTCTCCATAGGTCCAGGGAACCATTGCCACCAAGTGGCGTGTCACTCATCACTACATTTAGTACTATAGCAAAGTCTCTGCCACTGTCTCTATTAAAACTTGCTTCCGGCTAGCATTTTCCCCCTGGGTCAGTAATGAGTTTAGAGGAATGAATGTGGAAATGAGATTTGTTCTCACCAGTGGAGTGAATTATGTCTTGTTGAGGCCCCCAGGCTAATATTTCAAACTTGCCACAAGGTACTTCATCAAAAATTCTATTTGGGTTCCAAAAGGACCACACATGCCTATTAGCAAATTCAACGCATGCCTTTAAACCTTTTTTTTTTTTAAGTTCCTTCCCACAGCTCCGTCCACTGAAGACTTTCAGAATTAGCAGTATGAGAAAATGGTCCATTTCCACGGACCAGTGAAGGGCGCACAGAAGTGCAGCCGTTTTATCTAACACGTCTGAGTCTGGGACAACTGAGGCGAATCCAATGTTCTGCCACAGCTGTGAATGCCACACACCGTAGGCTTGCATCCTCCATCCTCACCACAGGCATTCAGGACCACACCAGACACTCTTGAGGGGCAGGGCTTGCCGCTTGCTGCTTTTTCAATGCACGTGCCTCAGTTTGGTTGCTAGGGTTCATTTTAACATGGGTGAGATTTGCGGATTTCAATACTCCAATTATGGAACTCCCCTGGTGACCCAGTGGCTAAGACCCCGAGTTGCCAATGCAGGGGGCACAGATTCCACTCCTGGTCGAGGAACTAAGGTCCTGCATGCTGCATGGTTTAGCCAAAAAGAAAAAAAAAGAAAAAGAAAACTCTCCAGTTGGGCCTGCAGCATTCCAAGGAAGCCAATTGCAGAGTTGGGTCTTTTAGGAAATTGGGCTGCACATCAAGCTCCAGTTTTTCCATAGTAGAGTTACCCAGAAGTCCTAGATTGTTGGTTAGAGGACCACAGCCACTGGGTATCCTCACAGGTCTTTGCAATGGTGGAAAAGGTGGAGAAGGGACCTTGCCCAATGTCTATTCTGCTCCCATCCATCTCGACTCCCCCTACCGCTTTTGCTGTCTCCCACATAAAGAGTTGTATTTCAGAGCAATGGTGACCTTATTTTTTGATGTCAAAGACTAAAAGAACAGAGACATCCCTACCCTGTGATATTACAAGGATTGGGATCTACATCCCTCTCTGCTCTCTGCTCTCTGCTCAGTCATGTCTGACTCTTTGCGACCCTATGGACTGTACCCTGACAGGCTCCTCTGTCCATGGGGATTCTCCAGGGAAGAATACTGGAGTGGGTTGCCATGCTCTCCTCCAGGGGACCATCCCAACCCAGGGATCTAACTGACGTTTCTCACATCTCCTGCATTGGCAGGCAGATGGGTTCTTTACCACTAGTGCCACCTGGGAACCCCCCTGTAGATAACCCTACAGGCTGAATATGCACTGGCTTGAGAAAAGAGGAAATGTCTCCATTTTCCTTCCTAGTCTCCATTACATTCAGAGTATCAAGAGCTGCTGTCTTCCAAAATCTTGGTATAAGTTGTTATGGATTATGCCCTGCCTGGACCTAGAAAAAAGGTGGCTTCCCTGATGCTGTTCCAATTGTGCTTGTAGAGACAAATGTCCTATCATTTTTTAAGCTGTATATACTCTCGATCTGTGGTTCTATTCCCTTATAGAGATACACCAAGCAAGAGTACATTTGCTGCTGGAGACAGGTTCATTCTGCAGAGACACATTTGGGGAGGAGAGTATAAGAGAGGATGTCCAGCCATGGTCTAATTGCTCTCTAATGAAACAAGCAGGAATGACTGTCACTCTCCTTCTTACATGCATGACTTAGTTTAGTTTTAGAAATGATCATGCATATAGAACAGTAGTTCTCTTTAAACAAACAAATTGTATTTAAACCAACGTAGAGTTGCAGATGCTGCTGGACAGACATTAATGTATTAAATCCTGTGTGCATTGTTAGTACTTTAATCTGTCTCCTACCACCCACTAAGCTGGCAGCCCCTGAATCTTTGGGTTGTTTGGTTTTACTGGCTGTTAATTGTTAATAGATTTCCAGGTGTAAGTCTTGCTGTGTAGGCATCAATCCTTCATTTAGGAGGGGCTGCGGCTGTCTGTGGTTATAAAAAGGCAAGTGATAAACAAAAACTGGAGGAAATCTCAGCATCCTTACTAAAAATGTCAAACCCAGTAGTGCTTCTGGTAGTGAAATTAAAATTTATTAGTGAGAGAACACAACACACTTGCACAAGTAAAATTAAAAAAATTTAGGTCGAGAAAACAGAGAGAGAAGGAGCCCCAAAGAAGGTTGAAGAGAAAGAAACTGTTGAAGAGATCAGTCATCTTAAAAAGACGAGCTACTGTAACAGCCTAGGGGGTGAGATGGGATGGGAGGTGGGAGAGAGGTTCAAGAGGGAGGCGGCATATGTATACCCACAGCTGGTTCATGTTGTTGTGTGGCAGAAACCAGCACGATCCTGTGAAGCAGTTATCCACAAGCAAAATAAATAAACAGATTTAAAAAAGTAAAAGATGAGCTAGTGACTAGGCATGATGGGTTTGTAAATATCTTCCTTGTTCTTGAGACAGAGAAGGGGAAAGCATTTGGAGTGAGCGTATCCTTCATTCTGCATGAGGATTTGTCTGATGGGAGGCCTCACAGTCCTCCACTTAAGGAAATGGACATATTGGTTCAGGATTTGGCACCTTACATGCAAGCAGCAAATGATTTTATGTTTTTAAATGATTGGGAAAAATCAAAAGAAGAATAGTATTAGGTGATGCGAAAACTCCATGAAATTAAAATTTCAGGGTCCATAAATAAAGTTTCCTTGGAACACAACCACATCCATATGCTTACATATTGTCTGTGGTTTCTCATTCATTGAAATGGCAGAAAAGAGAAATTACAACAGGCACCATACAACCCATAAAGCCTAAACTATTATTATGGCCCCTTTATTGGTATATGAAGTCACATTGACCAGAAATTAGTTTATACAGCTTGTCGTCAGTCTCACTCTACTATGTCTAGTCTTTGCAGAAGCTAATCACCTTACCTACCTGCCCCTTTATCCACCTTCTTCTGATCATTTGTTCACATTCTACTGAGAGTTTGTAAGCATTACCTCATGACAGTCTTGTGCAAGGCTCTATGGTGGTAAAAGAGATTAATCCAGCCTGGTTTCTGCTCACTGAGGATTTAGAGTCTGGTTAGGGTGCCTTGGGGAAGAGCAAGAAAAAACATGCACATAAATAAGAGATATGCATGACAAAAGTAATGGTAAGGATTGATACATGTTATGACAGTATTTCAGAAATGGTGACATGAGATTCAGAATCTTCTTTAGATTCCCCATCCCTGAGTAACTCCATCATCCAGCCAGTGGCTCATGTAAGGAAGCTGGCCACCATCCTTGATGGTCCCTCTCCACTGCCTCTGCTGAGAAAGCTTGTCTTGTAACACAGCCTGCATGCTCTTCAGCAGGCACCCTTGAGTTCTGTCCAGCTCGTTTGGCCAATTGTGGCAGTACTGACTCTCCCACTCCCTTGACCCTTCAGCCATCAGACCAAGTTCTATCAATTATTCCTTCTAAATACCTTTTTGAATTATCTACTTAGCTCCATTGCTGATGCTTTCCTCCCTAATCTAGACCACCTTCATCTCTGGCCCAGATGAGGTTTAGTAAAACCTCCACTAAATGGATCTCTCACACAATATCCTCTGTTCCCCTATATATAGTTCTCTATAAGGTGTGGATGCTTAATAAACTTTAGCTGGTTGAGTGAATTAAGAAAGGGATAAAATAAAGGAGAAGAGAAGTGGCTTTCAGATGAGTTTAGCAAGGGTGCTTTGGTAGGTTCCATTTCAGGCTCAAGGGTGAGTTTTAACAGCAATGTGATATTAGGAGAGCAGTGCTAAGGGAGGAGACAATGCTTGCATAATGTCAATAGTTCCTTTTCTGCCATTAAATCATATTTGGAAAGGATTTGAAGGTCATTGCTGTGAATGAATGCATACCCCCAAAATATATATGTTAAATCCTAATGCTCAATAGAATCATAGGAGGTGGCAGGGCCTTTGGGAAGTGATTAAGTCATGAGGGTGGAGCCTTCAAGAAGGGGATTAATTCCCATTTAAAAGAGACCCCAGAAAGCTCTCCTATCCCTTCCACAGTGTAAGGGCATAGGGAAAAGTTGGTCATCTACAAACCAGGAAGCAGGTCTCATCAGACCCTGATCTTCCAGTGCCTTGATTTTGGACTTCACAACCTCCAAGACTGTGAGAAATAAATTTCTGTTGTTTATAAGCCACTCTGTCTAAGATAATCTTGTAGCAGGCCAGACAGACTAAGAGAGTCATTAGCAGTGCAGTGTGAATGGCTGCTATAGCTGGATGTGTTACCCACTAACCATAGTTGCATTTTTAATAATAAACATAGCCTCAATCAGATAAGTAACTCACGTGGCTAATCTTTTGGCCTGGGAATGGGGGGTGTGGTTTAGGGGTAAAAAGAGGAGTGAGAAGGAAGGCCCTCCTGCTGCTGCTACTGTGCTCAGTCATGTCTGACTCCCTGTGTCTCCATGGACTGCAGTCCCCCTGGCTCCTCTGTCCATGGGATTTTCCAGGCAAGAATATTGGAGTGGACTGCCATTGTCTCCTCTAGGGGATCTTCCCCACACAGGGATCGAGCTAGTGTCCCCTACATCTTCTGCATTGGCAGGTGGATTCTTTTGCCGCTGAACCACCTTCAGGTGGCCCCAAATACTCTCCTCAGAGACGGCTACCTGTTCTGCCCAGAGCTGAGTCTTCAGGGCTGTGGGCTCGACAGGGCAATGATATGTACAGTTACATCAAAATAGCTTGGTTAGAACACCATAGGACAGCGGTCTAATCTTACTCTCTCAAATTATCCAGACCAATAATCACTAGCCCCAGCTTTGGAGAGTTTATTTCTACCCACTGTGTTTCTGGCATCTGCTCTTGGCACCAGATGAAAAGTTTGCACTGGGAGAGATGAAATGATCAAAAAGGCCCATTAGAGCTTTCCAATTGGTAAAATGTTGGATAATATGATTTTCAATGTTTCCTTTGGACTACATAAATTCAATAAATGAGAACCCAAGATTTCTATGGATTGAAGCCTTCTGACCATTGGATCTAGGCTTGTTTCATAAAGTAAGAGATTGTTAGACACAAAAGCACATTTGCAATTCTCGTTTTGTCTATGGGGAAATGTTGACTTAAAAAAACATACAACATGAGAGTTGTGAGTTAAGTTTTATTTGGAGCAAAATGAGAACTGTAGCCCAGGAGACAGCACCCCAGATATCTCTGAGAAACTGCCAGACAGGGGGAAAAGTCAGTATGTGTGTGATTTTGGTGAAGAGGGAATACATGCAGTCAAGCACATATCTTTTTGCAGAAGGTTTCTGCTAGTCATGAGAATCAATCGACACCATGAAGGATTTTAGTGCTTCTCTAGATATGAGGAGGTGTAAGAATTGGGCTCATAAAGTCAGTTACTGAAAATATCTATCTGAAGACCTGTCCTGCCAGTCTTTCCCAAGCACAGGGTGCTTCATTTCTGCTCTTCACCCTGAACTCCTTTCAGGGGGTGTTGAAAATCAGCAGCCGCAGCAGAGCGTGATTTAATCCTGGTAGAGGTGGGTGGCAAGCGCCGATGGCAAGTGCCAATTGTGGTTGACTAAAACCAAAACCCATTGCATTTTAAAGTCTTGGCCAGGTTTTATAGTTCATTCATGCCACACTGAGACTTGGACCCAAATCTCCCAATTCCAAGTCCTATGCCTGCCTGCTGCTCCCACAACTGCATTTTATTATGAAAACATTTTGACACACAGAATAATTGAGCACTTATATACCCACCACCTCAATTTTACAGTTACCATTTTGCTTTATCACAGATCTGTTCATCCTATTTTTGAAGCTTTTCAAAGTTACAGACATCAGTAGACTTTACCCTTGAATACTTCAGCATGCAAATCATTATCTAGCATTTGATATTTGTTTACCATTATTTTTATGTAAAAGTTATGCACAGTGAAATGAACATGTCTTAACAAATGCCTACACCTGTGTATCTCAAACCCCCTCAGAGCGTTGCTTTTTCCATTTCAAAGATTTGAAAACATGTTACATTTTGCTTAAATAATCCTTTTTAAATAATTTGCTTCAGAAGATGTACTTGCTTATTTAGAAAACATTTTTACAGGAAATGGATTTGTGTTTCATTACATCATCAAGGTGTAGTTTTAAAATCAGGATTTATAAGGTGCCATGTTCAAGTAGTTGCTTAGAGGCAACTGTAAGGCACATTTTAATTCACGAAGGATGAAGTCTTGAAGTCAAGAAAATGCACTGGATGGAAGAGGAATGGAGATATTCCAACAGAATACTTGAGAGTTACAGAGCCTTGGAGAAAATGTAGCATTGTCCCCAACTCAAGTATTTACTTTTGCATACCCCTACCCTCATCCCCACACTCTCAGAAGGGCAAATTACCTGGAAATTTTCAACTGGGTGAGGAGTAGGCATAAGAAAAGTGCAAATAAATGTCATCAGTTCTGCTGCAGGAATGCTCTATTTGACTATGTTTTCTTCCCTTTTTTCTCCTATGGGAACAAATCAGAAAAACGAGAGCACTTTTGAGAGACAGATGCTAAAGAATGATACTCCACACTGTCTTCCTGGATCCCTTCCCACATCCTGTGGGGTGTGTGGGTTTGTGAGGCATTCCTGCTCTTCTCTCTCTCTCTCTCTCTCTCTCTCTCTCTCTCTCTCTCTCTCACACAGACACACACACACACACACCTACCTTCCTGTTTGTACTAAAAAGACAAAGGACGATTAGGACTTTTTTGATGGCTGAATTGTAGGTAGCTAGTGGTTCAGTAATGTCTCCAGTCATGAGGGGGCATGGGTATCAATAGCTGGGGGAAACTTGAAGCGTTGTAACTGCCAACCCCTCGTGTCAAAAGGTAGGGACAAATCACAGAAAGACTTGGTGTAGCCCCTTATAGTAACCAAACTCCCTCCCCTCCATGGGAGGTCTGTGGCCAGAAGAAAGGGCAGTAGCAAGCCCACGAAGTCAAAGGCCTGCTCCCCAGCTGGTGTCATGGAGCAGAATTTATGGGCAGCAGTAAAATTTGAAAGATATTATAGCCTGCTTTTAAAGCAGAGAAAGCAGAAAGAGAAAGAATGGAAAGAGAATGTTCTGGAAGTCCTTCTGTAGGAGATCCAGAAAACCATTTTAGGGAAAACAGAACATTTCAGAAACAACTGGGCCTTCAGCCAAGGCAGATGGTACAAAATGAGGAATGGGGAGCTGTGCAAATAAAACCAAGTTGCTGACTGTGGAGGCGACATACAAAGGTGGCAGTGTGGTGTTCAGTGGGGTCCACCAGTGTCAGCGCTGCATTTCAGAAGCACACATTCAGGCCTTCTCTCTTGACCTCTGAGCCCAGACAGCTCCAGAGATGGGCATTCACCCCTGGCTGATGTGTAAGCAAGATTCTTTTCTTCTGAAGAAGTCCAAATGCCCTAATCAAAACTCTAAATGATCAACCAACAGAAGATAGTGAGCGGTGCCAACTTGTTGCAGTCCTGGTGGTTTGCCTAATGATTTCAGAGAGCTAAGCTTGCGGTTAGAATTCAAATTACCAGGCAGGATAGGGAGACTCCTTAGTTTTGGGTAAGGTGAGGTCCAAAAGCCTGAGAACAACAAAGGAAAAAAATTTAAAAATGAGACAGAACCTTAATAGGAACAGGGATGCACATTCTCTCCCTGATTACCGTCAGAGCTAGCTATTATTAGTGTGTTTCTTTCTTTTTTATTATTAGTGTATTTCTGATGGGTCTCCTTCACTGTGCTGTATACCAGAATGGTACAATGAATGATATTTGCTCACTCTTGGCCATTAGCTGAAGAGAGCTAAATCTCCATAGAGGTGTGTGTTGGGCTGACATATGGTAGATTTTTTCACATATACAAAAAGCCAAATCAATATAGAGGTGGGGGAGTGGGAGGCACAAACTACTGAATACAAGATAGGCTCAAGATTGCATTGTACAGTATGGGAAATAGAGCCAATATTTTGTAATAACTATAAATGGTAAGTAACCTTTAAAAGCTGTATGAAAAATTTTAAAGATTTTTTAAATAAAATAAACATTAAAAAAAAAACCAAGCAAGTCACTTTTACTTATAATTTGTATGCCTGTGCATGTGAATGAGTTGTGCTCACATCAACTGAGTTTCACTAATCAAATCTGTTTTCAAAATGCAAGGAGCAAGATATATTATGGTCAGATGTGTGTATGCTAAGTCACTTCAGTTGTATCCAACTCTTTGTGACCCTAGGACTGTAGCCACTGCCAGGCACCCTTGTCCACGGGATTCTCCAGGCAAGAATACTGGAGTGGGTTTCCATGCACTCTTCCAGGGGATTGAACCTGTGTCTCTTAGATCTCTTGTGTTGGCAGGCAGGCTCTTACCACTAGCACCACTTGGGGAGCTCCTATAATCAGATAGTCATCCCCAAACCATGATTAGAAACTCTGAGGTGTATCTAGGTGGGCTATGGCACTGAGCTAGAGTGAGTGTTCATGAGATCTGGATCATAGGTTTTAACAGACAGAGTACTTGATTTTTATTGGAGATGGTTTTGGGTAGTGAGGGGGTATCTTTGACTCAGCCAGAGAAGAAAGAAGAAAATACCATAAACCAACTCCATAAATGTGCTTTACATAAGGTCATAAGGTGGTGTGAATACCTTGACAAATTTTACCTCCACTCTATAGCAATAGAATTATCTCTTCCAATATGCATTTAGAAGTCAGTTTTCTCCAAAATGAAGTTGCATGTTACCCTTTATAACCTGATGTCATGTTCTATGAGCTAGATTTTCACCTGCTTCTTCAACTAGTTAGCTCCTACCAATCACATACCTCCTATGGGCATTGGAGGTACAGGAGGACAGGAAGGCTAGATTCTGTCTTCAAAGAGTTGATGATCTTTATAAGGACATGAGAGGGAACTATAAGAAACAAACTGTTTTACTAAAAATCAAGAATCAGACACAGTATGGATGTGAGCTGGGGGAGGTTATTTGGGTGGGAGCAGCTCAAAAATGGGCTTCCCTGGTGGCTCAGATGATAAACAATCTATCCACAATGTGGGGTGACCAGGTTTGATCCCTGGGTTGGGAAGATCCCCTGGAGGAGGCCATGGCAACCCACTCCACTATTCTTGCTTGGAGAATCCCCATGGACAGAGGAGCCTGGCGGGCTACAGTCCATGGGGTCACAAAGAGTTGGATATGACTGAGCAAATAAGCACATCACACAGGTCTAAGGCATTCAGTCTTGTTTTCTATCAGCATGATCTTCAGGGACTCTTTTGTATCTTTGGGGAGCTGGTTTCTAAACAGTATTAATTAAGGATGATACCTTTAAACATTGGGGCTCCACCAAGTTATTAATGTAGCTTCTTGTCAGTGTCAGATATTGTGCTTACAAACTATATGATGCTTTTTCATCAAACACACAGGCAATTTAAGAGACAATGAATAACTTATTTTGGTCTTTTTCTTCTTCTTTTGACTGACAAGGTTCATCTCTTTCATGCAATCTTTGTCATTTAAAGTCAGGCTCCACCTGTCAGTATTTGTTAGATTCTTTATGAATATGGATAATAACTGTAATCCACAAAGCAGTCCTGTGGTTAGATCACTACAACCTATGATTTCCAAGCCTGGTTCTGCATCAGCATCTCCTAGGGAAGAAACTCCTTGAACCTGCTCATCTGTGTGAGCCACGTAGAGAAGGACCAGTCAGGATAACTTTCAGTGAAGTCTCTGGTGGCATTTTGCTGTCTGCAGCTTTGTGGTTTTAAGAGAGAGGCCTTTGGCAAAATTCTGATTATTGTGAATACACTTTTACAATGGTTCATTTTTCAAAGGCTTTTTATATTCACAATTTTCTTTGATCTTCACTGGAAGGAGGAGAACTGAATCTTTTCTCCTCTTACCTCTCATGAAAGAAAATCAATAGAAGTTGAAGGTATTAAGGTGATATAATGTGGGCTCCCCTGGTGGCTCAGACGGTAAAGAATCCACCTGCCAATGCAGGAGACCCAAGTTAAATCCCTGAGTTGGGAAGATCCCCTGAAGGAGGGAATGACTCCCCACTCCAGTATTCTTGCCTGGAGAATTTCATGGACAGAGGAGCCTGGCGGCTACATTCCATAGGGTCGCGAAGAGTCAGACACAACTGAATCAACTTAACACACACGCAATAAAGAAACAACAGACTTTCACATCAATGATAGATTGATCGCACTATTGTCCAAGAGAAGGGGAGATGAAAGAGAGAAATTCAAATCTAGTTGAGTTGCTTCTTAACCAACCAAGAGCTGACCTCCTGTTGCCTGCAAAAACAAAAGTCCTTTGATGCTAGAGCATGTTGCTAGGGAACAAAGGTGCAGGTGTTGGTGGGCAAGATGATCTTCTAGGAACACTTGCATAGCTTTTGCTACTGCTGCTAGAAGAACTGCTTTTACCTCAGGAGAAACTAATACCCCTCATTCTTCAGAGAGCAAAGGGTAGCCTTGTCCAAACCAAACACTCTGGGATAGTCCTCACAAACTCTGCATTTATAGCATAAATGTCCCTTCTCCAAAGTTTCTCCTTCCTATGTTCTTATGAACAAGCAATACCAACAATACCCCATAGCAACACCACAAATATGGATGATGACCTCCTGACACTCAATTTCACTATCAAAACAAAAACTTCATTCTTGGAAACAGCTTTTTAGTCTTAAAAGCAACTTTAAAACAGACTCACAGACTTCAAGAATGAACCTTATGATTATGAGGGGGTTAGGGGGAGGGACGGGATAGTTCTTAAGTTTGGGATTGACATGTACACACTGCTATATTCAAAATAGAAAACCAACAAGCATAAGCAGCTCTTCTTATTACTCTGTAATAATCTAAATGGGAAAACAATTTGAAAAACTGATAACTGATTCATTTTGCTGCACACCTGAAATTAACTTGTCATTGTAAATCAGCTCTCAGTTCAGTTCAATTCAGTCGCTCAGTCATGTTTGACTCTTTGCAACCCTATGAACTGTAGCACAACATGCTTTCCTGTCCATCACCAAGTCCCAGAGCTTGCTCAAACTTATGTCCATCGAGTCAGTGATGCCATCCAACCATCTCATCCTCTGTCGTCCCCTTCTCTTCCCACCTTCAATCTTTCCCAGTATCAGGGTCTTTTCCAGTGAGTCAGTTCTTTGCTTCAGGTGGCCAAAGTATTGGAGCTTCAGCTTTAACATCAGTCCTTCCAATGAATATTCTGGTCTATATATAGTTGATTTCATTCATTGGAATGAATGAAATATGGTACAGTGTTTCAGAGTCAGAGTTTCCACTGCAGGGGGCATGAACTTGACCACACAATGGTGCTGCCAAAAATAAATAAATAAAATGTAAAGAAGAAAACTTTATCTTTGTCGAAATCAGGTGGTTTTGAAATTAATCAAGCCACTACTCAACAGTGACTAAAAAAAAAAAGATGAATTAAACTTCATTAAAATGAGAATTTTTATACTTTAAATGATGCCATCCAGAAAGTGGAGACAGCCCACACAGTGGGAGAAAACATTTGCATATCATATATCTGATAATAGACTTGTATCTCGAATATATAAAGAACTGTACAAACTCAACCATAAAAAGACAAATAACACAGTTATAAAATGAGCAAATACTTTGTGGGGTGTTCTCTCACACCAACAATAGCTTCAGGATGGGGACTAAACCCAAGAAAATATGAAAGCATGGTTACATTGTGTGCTCGGTTGTATCTGACTCTCTGCTACCCCTTGGACTGTAGCCCACCAGGTTCCTCTGTCCATGGATTCTCCAGGCAAGAACACTGAAGTGGATTTCCATTTCCTACTCCAGGGGATCTGCCTGACCCAGGGATCAAACCCATGTCTCCTCTGTCTCCTACACTGGAAGGCATATTCTTACCATTTGAGCCACCCGGGAAGCCCCCAGAGCATGATTAGAAAGTTGAAAATTTCTAACTCTGATGCCAGCTGGGTGTCCAGCAATTCAGATCAATTCAGTAACTACCTACAGGAAGTTAGCACCGGATCCCACAAGTTGAGGATCCAGTCCTACAAAATGTCCCTAATAGTTGAGCCACTCATAGTTCTGGTCGATCAGCTATAAATTGGGGATTCCCACAGGTCCCTCCTCAGATTTGATAATTTGCTAGAATGACTCATATAACTTAATAAGGCACTTTGTTTATAATTGCCAGTTTGTTATAAAGGGTGCAGATAAACAACCAGTTGAAGAGGGTCAGGGCGATCCCCTGGAGAAGGGAACAGCTACCTCCTCCAGTATACTTGCCTGGAGAATTCCAGGCACAGAGGAGCCTATGGAGTTGCAAAGAGTTGGACATGGCTGAGCAACTTTCACTCACTCACTCACTGAAGAGGTCCATGGGAAAAGATCTCAAAGGGTCCTGAGCCCAAGAGCTTTTATCCTTCTGTGGAGTTGGGGTACAACACCCTCCTGGCACTTGATTGTGTTTGTCAACTCAGCAGTTCTCTGAGCCTCATTGTTAGAGGGATTTTTCTGGAGGTTACATGACATAGGCATGATTCATTAATCCACTGTGAGCACTGTGAACTCAGTCTTCAGTCCCTTTTACCCCTCTCAGGAGGTCAGGAGTTGAGTTGAAATGTTCCACTTTCTAATCATGCTTTGGTGTTTTCTTGGAATTATCCTCCATCCTGAAGCGATTGAGGGCTCCTAGCCTTCAGTCATCTCATTTGCCTACAGGGATCCTGATCACTGTAGAGAGTCCAAGGGTTTTAATAGCTGTGTGCCAAGAACCAAAGACCATTTTTATTCAAATATCACAGATGTGAATACATCTTTGTCCAAGAAAACTTAAAAGTGGTGTATAAGCACCAGGAAACATGTTCACCATCACTAGTCACTAGATAAATATTAGTGAGAACCACAGTGAGATACTGCTTCACACCTAATAGGATGGGTGTAATCAAAAAGATGTATAATCAGTGTTGGCAAGGATGTGAACAAAGTGGAATCCTCATTCACTATTGATGAGAATGTAAAATGGTGCAGCTACCTTAGAAAAGAGTTTGGTAATTCCTCAAATTGCTAAATATGGTTTTCATGTGACCTAGATATAATTCAAGAGAAATTAAAATATATGTCTGTATTAAAAACTTCTAATTGGATGTTTGTAACAGCATTGGTAGCCATAACCAAAAATTATGAAGAACACAAATATCCATAAACTGAAGGATAAACAAATGTGATATATCCATGCAATGGAGTATTATTTGTCAATAATACTGATGCATGCTGCAACATGAATGAACCTTAAAAATATTATGCAAAATGAAAAAAAAAAGCACTAGTCAAAAAGGATCGCATGTGGTATGATTCCCCTAAAATGAAATATCCAGAAGAGGCATATCTAGAGACTGAAAGATTAGCAGTTGCCCCATGGAGAAGGAAATGGCAGCCCACTCCAGTGTTCTTGCCTGGAGAATCCCAGGGACGGGGGAGCCTGGTGGGCTGCCGTCTATGGGGTCGCGCAGAGTCAGCCACGACTGAAGCGGCGTAGCAGCAGCAGCAGCGGCATGGCTGGAACAAGGGTAGAAAATGAGGTGTGACTGCTGTTGGGTAAAGCGGCACCTTTTGGAGGTGTAAAGTGTTACAAAGTTAGATTATGCTAATGGTTAAACAGCCCTGTGAATATGCTAAAAGCCATTGAATTGTAGGGCTTGGGTGAATTTTTTTTTTCCATTTATTTTTATTAGTTGGAGGCTAATTACTTTACAATATTGTAGTGGTTTTTGTCATACATTGACATGAATCAGCCATGGATTTACATGTATTCCCCATCCCGATCCCCCCTCCCACCTCCCTCTCCACATGATTCCTCTGGGTCTTCCCAGTCCACCAGCCCCGAGCACTTGTCTCATGGGTTTGGGTGAATTTTAAGGTATATGAATTATATCTCTATAAAAATGTTAAGAAATACAACAACAAATGACCACCTCCTGGAGTTTGGTCATCCAGACAACAGATAGGTATATCTAAAATTAAGTCTCCAACACTGATTCTCTTCTGCCCTCTAAGGAACTTTGTGAACTAGCACTTGGAGTCAGCTCTCCTTGTAGATAAACAAAACTGCCTCTGGAAGAGCTAATTGACAGCATTGCCAAAATTGGCTTTGCTAGGAAGCAAGTAGTTGGAATGATCTTGAAATTAACAGCCAAAATATAATGACACATTTTTTAAAAAGTTATGCTACTTATATTATTAATTCATTTTCATCTCCCTGATCTTTAAAGTACTTTTGGCCTCAGTCTTTGGACTTTACTTACATCTGCATCTACTTCCTTACTGATTTTATCCAGGGTCAGGCTTTAAAGATCATGTGTATACTTGTTGATTCCCAAATGTATATTTTGAGCTCAAACATTCCCCTTGAACTTCATATTCCTATGTCCAACTACATGCTGAATGTCAATACTTGAATATTTTACTGGCTTCTCAAACTTACCATTTCAAAACTGAAATCTTAACCAGCCATCTCTTCCTAATTTTTCAACATCCATCAAAGGCAACTCTGTGCTAGTGCTTTATTTAAAAACTCCTGAAGTTCTCTTCTTCTCACATTCTATATGTGATCCATTAGCAAATCCTGTTGGTTCTAAACTAAAAATATATTTAGGAAGTAACTGCTTCTCACCATCTCCCATCACTATTAAGTTTCCATCATGTCTCATCTGAATTTTTACAAAAACTTCCTAATGGCTCTCTCTGCATCTGCCTTCGCCATACTTTCTCCAGTAGTAATCTCACATAATAACCAGGGTGATCCTGAAAAAAATGCAAGTCAGAGTGAATCATCACCTTCTTAAAACACTTCAGAGGTTTTTTTTCTTATCTACAGTAAAAGCCAAAACCATCACAATGAACTGCAGCCACTTCACTGTGGCCCCATCCCCTCTATCTCTCTGAAGCAATCTTTTCCACTCTCTCTTCTTCATTCAGCTCCAGGCACACTGGTCTCCTTGCCACTCTTCGAACTTGTCAGGTGTGCTCCTGCCTTGGGGTCTTTTATAGCTGCAATTATGTCTATCTGGAAGGTTCTCATCCCAGATACATCCGTGACTTGTTTCCCTAAGCCCTCTAGACTTCACTCAAATGGCACCCATTAAGTAAGGCCTGGAGAATTTTGAGCATTACTTTGCTAGTGTGTGAAATGAGAGCAATTGTGTGGTAATGGACACAATTGAGTTTTGGCTCAATGGACATGAGTTTGAGCAAGCTCTGGGAGATGGTCAAGGACAGGGAAACGTGGTGTGCTGCAGTCCGTGGCATCACAAAGAGTTGGACACAACTGAGCGACTGAACAAAGTTAAGGCCTACCTTGCCAAAATAGTTTTAAATTACGACTCTGAAACACTGGCTTTCACTGTTTGTCTCTTCCACTTTATTTCCTCTGTAGCACTCATTGTCATCAAATATGCTCTCTTTAACTTATCAATTGTTATTGGTACCTCTTAATTATGCTTTGGTACACCGCCCCCCCACACACACACACACAAAGAATGTCAGCTTCTAGGAAATAGAGGTATTTGTCTGTTTTGTTCACTGGTGTGTCTTTAGTGCCTGATACAGAGTAGGAGTTGAGGAAAAAATTTTGGAATGAATGGCTATATACTTCTTAAACTTTTCTAGTTCATAGATTTATGAACTATTCTAAGATTTAATGAAACCTATGGAAACTCCCCCCCCCCCCCCCCACAAAGAAAAGATGCTGTACACATATATTCTGGTATCTAAATTCTGAGATTAACATATCCCCTGAAATCCACCTAGGGACCCTTTTCCTGCCCCCAAACTCCTTGTTAGCCATCTCTAGCCTAGAAAAAAGGAGTAACAAGCAAAACTTACTCTTTGTTCATTTTGTGATTGGATCCTCATTTATACTTATCATGCTTGTATAATTTTAGAAAAGTGACAGTCATTTTTTGGAAATCTCCATAACTTTTGCTCATACTCCTCATATTCTGAGTTCTCTCATTGTTCTTTCTCTTCTCTCTTCCCAACGTTTTTCACTAACTTTTATAAACCTTAAAGAGGAAGTGACTACAAGATCATAATTGGGAGGAGACTTATGTACAAGGGCCAGAAGTGATCTTTTAATTCCTGCTTTTCCCATTTAGGCTTCCCTGGTGCCCTAGACAGTAAAGAATCTGCTAGCAAGGCAGGAGACCGGGGTTTGATCCCTGGGTCGGGAAGATGTTCTGGAGAAGGGAATGGCTATCCCCTCCAGTATTCTTGCCTGGAGAATCCCATGGGCAGAAGAGCCTGGAAGGCTCCAGTCCATGGGGTTGCAAAATTTTTCCATGTAGAACTCTGCATTCATCTCTTAACTAGGCACCCTCATGTACTGAACAAAACGGTGCATTTGTTGCTGAGAAGTTCAGTGATGGCAGAATCTTGCCCTTAGCACTTCCCAAGGAAAGCAGCCTCTGTGAATTTAGGATTTATGGGTGCCCATGTTTCTGTTGGAAGTATTTGAAGATCTGGACTTACATGCTGGGATCCTGGCTTGATTAAGGGCTGCAGAGAAGCTGATACAGTAAATAGTCTTTGCTATCAGTGGACTCATATTTCCTGCTAGAGATAAACCAAGCCTTGTGCTATAAAGCAATCAGCGAGCACTGCAGTGGCTGATTCAGCATGCTGCCCTCTATGGCGCTGGCACCTTCTGTTGGAAATGGTCTCAAAACCATAAATCAGAGATGTAGGACATGGGAGTGAGTTGCATGTTAAATTCATTAGCTCCTTCATGTAAACACCTGATCATTTTCCCTACCTTACACTGTAAAGCAAACATCTATGGTTTTATTTCTCTGAGCCCTCCCTTATGTCATTTATCTGGAAATCCAGCTAAAACCCTGGGATAAGTATACAGATTTCTTAGAAAACTAGCCTGGGGCAACCTTGGCAGAGAGTGTTTGAGTTCCATGTGTGAACCTGCCAATGGCTTCTCTGGTGGTTCAATCGGTAAAGAATCCACCTTCTGTGCAAGAGATCT
The DNA here is from genome assembly GCF_023699985.2 of Odocoileus virginianus. NCBI lineage: Eukaryota > Metazoa > Chordata > Mammalia > Artiodactyla > Cervidae > Odocoileus > Odocoileus virginianus. Next base: position 52,438,462 of record NC_069675.1, on the reverse strand, counting down.
GAGTTCAATCCCTGAGTCAGGAATATCCCTTAGAGAGGGAAATGGCTACCCGCTCCTGTATTCTTTCCTGGAGAATTCCATGGACAGAAGATCCTGGCGGGCAGCAATCCATGGGGTCGCAAAGAATCAGGCACGGCTGAGTGACTAACAGCTGCAAATATCAGCTCCACAGGAGAGAAGTCACAGGAGTAATCCAACCTAATCCATTTATATTTGACTTTGAAATTCATCATATGTCTCAGATTCTTGCTTATTTTTAACAGTAAATTTGGGAGGGGGCGAGAAGGCTAATAGTAAGTAAAGGAAGTGTGTGTTTTTTGAGCTCCTAAAGAATAAAAGAAATAAGTAACACTCTGTGTCTTAAAATCCACATGTATACTAAGCTGTCAACACTGTTTTGGTTTAGATCTTGCTACTCAAAGTGGGGCTAGAGTATCAGCATTCCCTGTGAGCATTTTTGGAATGTAGTTTCTAGAGTACTGCCCTCCTTCTAATGCCTCAGAATCAACAGTTTAACAAGACCTTCAGGTGATTCATTTATGCATTAACTACCCCTCGCCTTTTTTTTTCTGGAAGGATTGGTTAAAACCCTGGTTTCCAGACATGACTATATATTGGAATCACCTGGGAAGCTTTACAAAGACTGATAGATACCTGGGTCCTGCTGTCAGACAACCTGATTTTGATCATATAGGGGTTTCAGCTTGGTCATGGAGGACATTCAAAGCAGCCCAGGTAGTCATAATGTACAGCAGTTTTATAGCACCTGGTTTAGAGCAGAACAAGAAAGCATCTCCAGCACATGTCGGTAATAAGAGTTGATATTTACAACAGACTGTCAGTTACCTGGCATTAGGGCTTCCCTGGCAGCTCAGACATAAAGAATCTGCATGCAATGCAGGGTACCGGGTTTGATCCCTGACTTGGGAAGATCCCCTGGAGAAGGAAATGGCTACTGACTCCAGTATTCTTGCCTGGAGAATTCCATGGACAGAGGAGTCTGATGGGCTACAGTCCATAGGGTCGCAAAGAGTCAGACACAATTGGGCAACTAAGTTAGCCAGCATTGTACCAGCCACAAGTTTCCATTTGAATTTTATCTATTTATATGATATTCGTTATCTTGAGAATCATCAAAGAAAAGTTATAACCTCTTTAGTTGGCCACCTAATCTATCTAGCTACTCATTTGAAAATGGCCAGACTTGTTTTGCTTTATATGGTTATTCTGGAATAGTCAAAATGTCTGTTTAATTGGAATCTTACTTTCTAATATGCTTTTTAAGAAAGTATAGTCTATAGCCTTCCCTTGGGGCTTAGATAGTAAAGAATCTGCCTGCAATGTGGGAGACCCAGGTTCAATCCCTGGGATGTGAAGATCCCCTGGAAAAGGGAATGGCAATCCTCTCCAGTATTCTTACCTAGAGAATTCCATGGACAGAGGAGTCTGGTTAGTTATAGTCCATGGGGTTGCAAAGAGTCGGACACAACTGAGCAACTACGCTTCCTTACTTACTTATAGCCTATCGATTGTCGTTTAAAATCTCTACCAATGCCATGCAGTAGTTGTTTCCATCTCTCTTAAAGGAGCAAAAACTGTGACTTTAAAGCATAAGTAGTGGTCCAAATTGGACAACTGACCACTGAAAAACCCATGGTTTTGAATTTGGCATTTGAATAAGTTTTATCTAATTCTTAAAGCCCGTACTTTTCTATTTCTATTTCTGGGGGAAAACTGCTCATTTCCCCCCAGAACCTAGCTGGATATGATTAATAGCAACTTTTGAAAAGCAATTGGGTTTTATTTTTGTGTAGGCTTTTTTATATGTAGCTTTTAAAATTTCACATAAGCCATTCCACTAACCATCACTGAGTAAAGGCAGTGTATGCCCTGTGGCTCTGATTCAAAATAGTAATAAACAAACAAGGTGGGGATTGAAAGTGACTGAGTAGCACAGGGTTTTGTGATGTTTGTTAGATGTCCTGGAACATTTTTCCAAGAAGCAGATGCTTCACTGAAAGCTGCTGTTCTGTTCAGATGGAGGGAAGGGACAGAGGAGAGACAAGCTCTAAGCAAAGAACGAGAAAGGCTTGCTGTAGAAAACACCAACAGGGTCTTTCAGTTTATACAGAGCCTCAGATGACACAGTGTGAAGGACAAACACATGAATTTGCTGGGGTTTTCGGTGTCCACTTCATAGCCAACTGTAAAAGGCACTTGGATCATTGGGAGAGCATCGAGCTGGTTAGATGATAGCTTCAGGAACATGCCATCTGTGGTCCCTGCCTGTTCTTATTGTCTTAATGGAGCCTGGAATTGCTCTGCCTAAAAACACAGATTCTTTCATCTGGCTGTTTTTCTTATTCTTTTGAATTCTTTTCAGAGATGGAATGTGTATACATCTGAGAAGGAGCTTAGCTTCAAAACAGTTTTGCTCTCAATGATTTCACATGCTTCCACAGCATTGTACCTGGGAGGTTGTTAATAGAGAGGCAGCTTTGTTGATTTGGTGATTCATTTCTTTATTGGGAATGAGTGTCTTCTGACATCATGTTAGATTCTTAACCTTATACCAATATCCTAGGAAAGAAAAAGTTTGATCCGGGTAGGTTAGTTCTTGCCCCACATCCTAATCACCCATTATCCTGTCATTCACCATGGTTACCAAAAATCTATAGAAGCAGAAATCTCCCTACCTCCATGCTTTCTCCTGCTTCCCAAGTCCCCTTCAATTTTTCCTGACTTCTCTAGCTTCCTTTGCCCTTTATTTTATGATCATCACCTCATCTTGATTAAATCCCAACATACTGTACTCTCCTGTTCATTTTTATTCCCCTCTCCTGACCCTCCCCTCCCCCACATTGAATTACCATTCTTCTCCATTCTTTTTTGATGGTTTTCCTCCAGGTTTACTTACTTAAAACTGTGATGACTAGTCCAGGGGCTCAATTGAAGTTTATTTTTATATAGTCTGCATTTATAAAGGATTTGCCAAGATGCTTCATTAACAATGGCAGTGAATTCTAGGAGGATATTTAAAGTACAGAGTGTGGATGGATCCTCTATGAGAGCATCATTTAGATATAACTGCAGAGAAAAAGGAGGGTACTCAAACTAGCAATGCTTTGGGAGTAGGAGTGTGCTTTTGGCATTTTGAATGGGTAAATAAATAGGAGGGACAGCAAGGGCTTTGCAGGAATTTTGGAATCCTTGGCCCTGCCCACTAAATGCAGTAGTCAACAGTCCTTTGGCAACCAAGGGCATTCACACAGATTTCCAAATGAAACAGGAAGGCTTATTATATAGTAGCATTCTTACTCATTAAGTTCTCTAAAACTATGCCATCATCTAGATGAATACTCCTTATAATTAATTCAGATTTCTTATGGTTATTGTAAAATAATTATATGTTTGTACATTCTATGTTGAAGATCAAGTACCAGACTATTGATTCAGGAAATGGCCCATAGAGCATCTCATCATTCTACTTAAAAACAAAAGAACCTGTCTTGATTACATAGATTCTATTCTCCAATTCTTCCACTGAACCATCTAAGCAAGCCCCACAGTTTATACCCTGTAGTAACTTATAAAGAATAGTTTTCCACCTTAGAATTTCCATGTAAATTGATAAATAAATGTGTTAAAAGCATGTGAAGCCAATTTGAACACTGGCCATGTCTTGATGGTATCTGAAAAGTAACTGCTGACCCCATCCCCAGAGCTCCCGGCAACCACATCTCAATGAGGAGATGTGGTTTCACATTTAGGAATTTGAGACCCTCTGTGAACATTAACATGGGCCTCAAGTGTGATAAACATCTTCTACATGTTTAAATGTAAGGCTTTTACATTTCAGTACAAGGGAACTTTAGTTAAAACTCTCACATAGCAACGCTTCTGGAAACATCTCTAAATATGGTGTAATGCAGGATTTAAACTAACACTTCAGATGACCTGAAAGCTAAACTGAAGGGGAAAAAATGAGTTTGATCATTATCTTTTCTTGAACTCCAATAGTTAATATGCATTTTGTTAGAACCCATATAACCGTTGAGAAGATTAAAGAATAAAAGGAAGTTCCTACTGTAGCAAGTGGGATTAAGGTCAAAAATGAAACACACACACTCACACAACACAGTTGCAAAGGTAGTTAAGTTTTATGAAAATGGGCACCGAAAGTGATTTATTTCCCTGGGTAGGTGATTTTGTTGTCAGGTGCATACATACATGCTCAGTCACTTCAGTCCTGTCTGACTCTTTGCAACCCTATGAACTGTAGCCCACTAGTCTCCTCTGTCCATGGGGTTCTCCAGGCAAGAATACTGCAGTGGGTTGCTGGGCACTCCTGCAGGGGATCTTCCCTACCCAGGATCAAACCTGAGTTGGGATCTCGACCTGAGTCTCCTGCATTGGCAGGCGAGTTCTTTACCCCAGAAGCCACCTGGGAAGCCCCTGTTGTCAGGTGACTAGAGCCTAAATGTGGTGCTAACCTGTAGCCAAGGGAAAGAATCCATGCCCTCACCAGGTCAGTTTATGATTTTCTGCTGAGTCTGGGTTGCAGATGGGAATAAAATCCCTCACTGTCTTGCAAAGAGTCAGCCTACAGTTCACAGGGGCCACATTCCTGGGAAAATAAGGTGTCAGGAGAAATTATTAAAGAGGACTGTGTTTGATACCAGTGCTGTCCAATTGCTGAATTCTGTTTTCAGAGCAGTCAGCTTGAATCCTAGAGATTGAAAGTGTTCTGTTCACTGACTGCCTGGTTGATTTGGCATGAAATTTAATTTGCATTAACATGCATGGCAGAGAAGGCAATGGCAACCACTCCAGTACTCTTCCCTGGAAAATCCCATGGACAGAGGAGTCTGGTAGGCTGCAGTCCATGGGGTCGCTAAGAGTTGGACACGACTGAGCAACTTCACTTTCGCTTTTCACTTTCATGCATTGGAGAAGGAACTGGCAACCCACTCCAGTGTTCTTGCCTAGAGAATCCCAGGGACGCCGGAGCCTGGTGGGCTGCCATCTATGGGGTCACACAGTCAGACACGACTGAAGAGACTTAGCAGCAGCAGCAGCAGCAACATGCATGGGGGATAAGCATAGAGGTGGTAATGTCATATTGGAGTGTTTCTGTATTACTTTGGAAATAACTAAAATACTGATATAAGAGTTTGCTTTCATTTCCCTTTTCAAAACAGGTGTGATGCTCTGACCAAACTCAGTTCTTCAGTCTACTAGTCAAGACTAACTGTTCTTTTCTCTTTGATTCTCCTTCTTTCACACCTTGACAGTCATATTAATTGAGCACTTTCCATGTACTAGGCACATACTTAATTGATCATCTAGTCAACATTTGTCACAATTAGGCTCGCAGTTTTGTAGCTGAGAAAAGTTGCCATCTCCTGACATTTCCCTCGTGACTTCCTACATTTTCATGGGTATGGGGGACAGCTACTCTCCCAGGGCTTCTCACCTTTTTCTTTCACGTTTGTCTCCCATATAACCCTTGACTAGAACTTGACCCACATTGAATGAGTCTAGCTGTAAGGGAGAATTTGGGGATCAAGGGCTCTATTTCAAAAAGTTTACTGTATAGGGGGCTTCGCTGGTGGCTCAGTGGTAAAGAATCCACCTGCCAATGCAAGAGACACTGGTTCAATCCAGGAAGATTCCACATACTATAGAGCAGCTAAACCAATGTGCCACAACTACTGAGCCTGTGCTCTAGAGCCGGGGAACCACAACTCATGAGCCCCGGTGTCACACTACTGAAGCCTGTGTGCCCGAGAGCCTGTGGTCTGAAACAAGAGAGGCCACAACATAAGAAGCCCGTGGTGCATTGCAACTAGAGAAAAGCCCACGCAGCAATGAAGACCCAGCAGAGTCATAAATAAATAAAAATTAATAAAAAAATTACTGTATAGGGATCCAAATTTTAAAAAATAAGTTGGTCCTCAAAGGCATGTCACTTTCAAGTTATTTATTTGGTGTGAGTAAGTTAAGGCTGGGCTAAGCTGAAAATTTGCAGGCTGATAACAATAACACAGTACGTGAACCATGAACTTCCAGATGTTCAGGCTGGATTTAGAAAACACAGAGGAATGAGAGATCAAATTGCCAACATCCGTTGGAGCATCAAAAAAGCAAGAGAGTTCCAGAAAAACATGGACTTCTGTTTTATTGACTGTGCCAAAGCCGTTGACTGTGTGGATCACAACAAACTCTCAAAAATTCTTAAAGAAATGGGAATACTAAACCACCTGATCTGCCTCCTGAGAAATCTGTGTGCAGGTCAAGAAGCAACAGTTAGAACTGCACATGGAAAAACAGACTGGTTCCAAATAGGGAAAGGAGTACGTCAAGGCTGTATATTGTCACTCTACTTATTTATATGTGGAGTACATCATACAAAATGCCAGGCTGGATGAAGCACAAGCTGGAATCAAGATTGCTGGGAGAAACATCAATAACCTCAGATATGCAGATGACACCACCCTTATGGCAGAAAGTGAAGAAGAACTAGAGCCTCTTGATGAAAGTGAAAGATGAGAGTGAAAAAGTTGGCTTAAAACTCAACATTCAGAAAACTAAGATCATGGCATCCAGTCCCATCACTTCATGGGAAATAGATGGGGAAACAATAGGAACAGTGGCAGACTTTATTTTCTTGGGCTCCAGAATCACTGAAGATGGTGACTGCATTCATAAAATTAAAAGATGCTTGCTCCTTGGAAGAAAAGCTATGACCAACCTAGACAGCATATTAAAAAGCAGAGACATGACTTTGCCAACAAAAGTCCATCTAGTCAAAGCTATGGTTTTTCCAGTAGTCATGTAATGGATATAACAGTTGGACCATAAAGAAAACTGAGCACCAAAGAATTGATGCTTTTGAACTGTGGTGTTGGAGAAGATTCTTGAGAGCCCTTTGGACTTCAAGGAGATTCAACTAGTCAATCCTAAAGAAAATCAGTCATGAATATTCATTGGAAGGACTAATGCTGAAGCTGAAGCTCTAATACTTTGGCCACATGATGCGAAGAACTGAATCATTGGAAAAGACCCTTATGCTGGGAAAGATTGAAGGCAGGAGAAGGGGATGACAGAGGATGAGATGGTTGGATGGCATCACCGATTCTATGGACATGAGTTTAAGTAAGCTCCGGGAGTTGGTGATGGACAGGGAAGCCTGGTGTGCTGCAGTCTATGGGGTCACAAAGAGTTGGACAAGACAGAGTGACTGAACTGTACTGTAACAATAACATGATAAAGTATTGCCAGTGAATCAGTGTCTCGAACCTACCCAGAGAGCTGAGATCTGTCAGTGAATCATTTGATATGCTTGAGGCTGGTAAAATGTGAATATTAAAAATGTCTAAACCAGAGGTCTGCCCTGATAAGTAATCTGTTAAATACCCAAATAATCTTCACTGTTTGGAGTTTACTTTTAAATGTAAATTATCGCTGCTTGGTCATGGCTGACTACTAGAAGCCACTGCTTAATGCAGTGGATCTGAAGTTTGGCAATTCCTAGACTCTGTAACTTGAATTAAATTCTAACTGTGCTGGTGGTAAATGGTTTAAAAGGCCGCTCTTTCAATCATAAACATTTCTTCACTGGGATCTCTCTGTAGACACCTTTCTAATAACAGTTGTAAAGGGATATTTGCTTTGGGCCCCCACCCTGCAAAGAACTTCTCTTAATCACTTTGCACATGTAGTGGATGCTTTCATGAGTTATTATTTAATAGGGTATGGAAATATGCCATTTCTTGAAATGATAGTCAATCAGTACTGTAAAGAATCTCAAGAGGACTATGTACTTCACCTAATTAAGCTGTTTTGAGTTTATTATAAGACAAACATATCTTCAGTTGATGTATTGCATGGAATACTAGGCAATGGCATATTTTTAACTTCTCTCAAACATATATGTTACCCCACTTCAATTTCCCACAGGTGATAGCAGATCTAGAGCTGATTTTTTTTTTTTTTTTTAAGATTCCAACAAATGTGTTCCTTTGGAGAAATAGCTTCACTACTTCTATTAGGATAGAACATGTATCAGTGCTTTCAAAGATACGATCTACTAAATGAGTGTTCAAGAGGTTTAAATGTGAGTGTGTCTTCCTCAATGGAATCTAGATCATCTTGTTCCACCAAGGTCCTAAAGTATCTTTATTATGGCCAGCATTGTCCACCTTTCATCAGGCACTAGCATTTCCACTCACTTCCCATTTAGATTCTCAAGACTCTGATAAAGAGCGCAATAAGCAGTCAGGAGTAGTGGTTTCATTTTTAAGCAGTAAGGTACAAAATTCAGCCAGACAAAACTCAGACCAGACAAAACACCCCAGCAGGTATTACTTTTCTCTATCTTAATGGAATTATGTGGTAGTTTGCCAGTTTGATAAAAGTACAATTGTCTTCCTTTTTCATAATATTTTACACTCTACTCTGGTTAGAATCTCACTAACTGTTCTCTCCTTTCTGGGATAGTTTAATACCAGGTTAGGCTATAGTATGCTTAGTTGCATTTAATTGATTTCACTGAAAATATTTATCTATAGTGTAAAGATCATGTGCTGGAATTCTATTTTTTTCATGTCACAGTGGAAAAGACTCTGAATAAGTGGTTAGGAGACACATGTTCCAGGCCTATCTCTGCTTCTAACATGGTTAGAAAATGATCTCAGATCAGGGCATTCATATCCTCACAAAACAATGATTATGCACATGCTGTACCTGGTGCCATGAGTGGTTGCCAAGATCCGATGAGATAACCTCTGTGAAAGTTCTTTATGAACCCTGATGGCATTATGCTTTGGAAATGTGACATTATTTAGTGTCCTGAAGCAGCAAGGTACTAAATAATATCTCAGTGGCTTGAATTAAATACAGTTTCCCAAAGAGCCTAATTTAGGAAATTGCTTAAACGTGAAGGAATTTCATTCCCCACACAGTGTTCGCTGCCTGACAGTCTCTCTGTGCTCCAGACCAGGAAGGAGGGAGGTGGCGGACAGATAGAAGGGAGAAGATGAGCAGAAAGCTTTCTTAACATATAACCTCTCACCCTGAGCTGCTTGTGGGGCTTCCACTTCCTCTCTTTGAACAGAGGATGCCTGCCCACCTCTCCAATTTGTGGCAACCTCCCTCAAGGAGTATTGCTACCAGCCCAGTTGACTGAAAGAAACAGGAATGAAAATGCCATGACTGGAGGATATAGAGGATAGAATTCTAGAATGAAGAGAGTATGGAGGAGGGAAGGGGAGCTGAAGACAGGAGTACATAACAGAGAAGAGGAGGAGAGAGTGTCTACTTATGGTGTTTGATTTGAAAAGCCCTTTTGTCCAATGGCATCACAACCAAACCATGCATCTACTGAGTGCAACTAAAAAAGGCCATGAGTCTCATGACTCCCTTGTTCACTGTTGCAAATAGGTGCACCTCTGGTACTGTGTGGATTTCTATCACAGAACTTTAAGGGGGCAAAGGTTCAACAAAACACAGTCAGCAAACCCCCCACCTTGTGGGGGCTGTGAAGGTAAATGAGCTAAGGGCTATATGGGGAGAATTTTTAAAAGAAGTCTTAAGGAGGATAGAATTTCTATAGCTCAAATATTTGAGCTCATGCCTTGGGCATAGAATCTCATGGAAATGTATTTCCAAGATAGCATATGGAAGAGCTATTCTAGTAAACAGAGCTCTTCTATGGAAGTGGTAAAGGATACATCAGTGTTTCTCAGACTCGGGCACTGATGGTGTGAGGGTCTGGAGCCATGCTCTGGGCTGTGAGGGTCTGTCTAGCCAGCCCTTGTCACTCATGCAAGGACTTCAGTTCTATGCAAGAGTGTCAGCTGCCAGGGGTGAGAGTCAGGGATTACTGCACTAGATGGGAAGGTGGGCAGGGAAGTTCAGAGGTTTCTCTCAGCTCTAAGCGTAACTCTATTACCCTGGGTCTCAGTATATATTAAGTTTCTTTGTTGACCTGTCTTTAGGTCTCCTGTTGCTGCTGGCTCTACATTTTCCTCAAAATACAAAAAAGTACATTTTTTGGGGGGATTGATGTTGTTTACTTGTTTACCACCAAGTGACCACGGCACTGATATGGACAGAATAAGCTCTCATTTAACATGTGAGAAAGGCCATGTGCTATTTGGTTTGGGACATTCTAGTTTCTGCACATGCATGAAAAATCACTTCAGTTGTGTCCGATCTTTGCATCCCTTTGGACTGTAGCCCACAGGCTCTTCTGTCATTGGGATTCTCCAGGCAAGATTAATGAAGCGGGTTGCCATGCCCTCCTTCAGGGTATCTTCCCTACTCAGGGAAGATCTCAACTCACATCTCATGTCTTCTGCATTTGCAATCAAGTTCTTTACCACTAGCACCACCTGGGAAGCTCATTCTAGTTTCTACATATTAGGTATAGGCCATTTTGCAAAGATGCTTCCTAGTTGCAGATAACTCCTGTCACAAGTCCATTTCCTCTATTCCCTCTTTGGTCCTTACTGATCACACTATCCAGGTGGTCTGTGCACTCATCTCAAAAAAAAAATGTTGACTTTCTAGACTTTCTTGCTGCTAGAGTGGCCTCATGACATATCTCTGGCTAGTAATATGTAAGCAGAAGCCTTCTGGGAGAGGTATTGTCTTTCTGATAAAAATCCAGCATGCTCTTTTTGCTTTTCCCTTGTCCCCTTCTTGCCTGGAATACAGACACAGTGTCTGGAGGTTCAGCAGCTCCCTTGTGACAATGAAGACTAGAGCTACATTTTGAGTATTATAGAGACTATGACTTCCTTGAGCTGCTGTATTAGCCCTGAACACTCTCCTAAACAACTTCTTTCTGTGTAAGAAGCATAAACCTCAGACTTCCTATGTTGCTCTTAGATGGGTTTCCACTGCTTAATGCTTAAGTTTTAGCAAATCAATGTCCAAGTTATATCAGCAAAGATGCTCCCTTACATATGATGGTGGACATTTTATTTTTTCACTGTACATTTTTCCTTTCTTTTTTGAACTCCATATGCCTTTTTTTTTTCCTAAGTCTTGTTTTCAATGAATATTAAACTGACATTTCTAATTAGGCAGAACAATTGGCACTGTCCTGAAGTTAAATGACATCCCAAAAAGTGAATATTTGCTTCCAAGGTCTATAATACTGTGTAAATAGTACAGTCACATTGTTCACTTTTTCTCCCCCAAATGAGTCCACTTCTTAGTCCATCCATTTCGGTCTTCAAAATAATCACTGTCCCCTGCTGGAGTGCTCTTTATCCTTAGTAACTCTCTTATGTCAATTATGTAATAGTTTGGCCCGTTTTGGCTTTTGTTTCACTTTGCTTCTTTTTCCTGTGCAAAGCAGCCTGCAGAGCAATAAGATATGGAACATGCCTGCTGGGCCTGATTTTCTTCTCCAAAATAGCTTTGGCTACTGGATAGTGATAAAAGGAGTTGGCTCATTGCAGAAGCTAAAAGCCAGGTAAGTGGGTCTAGCCTCACATTGGTGCAGAGATGACTTCTGCATAGGAAGAGGACAGTAGAACATGTTGCAGACATGCCCAGAGTCAGGTGACAAGGCCTCTAGCCTGCTGATTTCACCTGCTGTTCCTGCAAGGGGTATGGTCCTAGGTCAATCTCTTAGCCTCTCCGGACTCATTCATGAAAAGAGTGGTCTCTAAGATTTCTTCCAGCTCAGACCAATGATGGGTCAGGCATTATCCTAATGATGGAGATGCATTAGGGAACAATACAGAAAGAAGTCACCCAAGTTTGAGTCCAGAGAATGGTAGAGAACAGAAGGAAGACAGCCATGAGGAAAAAGGATGACACAGACACGGGAAGTAGAACCATGAACTAAAATATGCCTAGATTTCATGTCTTCAGTGAAACCTTTTTAGACCACTGCATACATCATTGATCCCACCTTCCAGGGATCCTAAAACATTGTTGTTAGTATCATATTCAGCACTGTAATCAGTCACCTGTATTAGTAAATTCTTTATGAGCATTTTTATTGTCTTCTCAACTAGGTTGAGAACACTTCACAGGTGCTTATGCATGTGCTAAATCATGACTATTGTTCATGACCGAACTGTTGTTCAGTTGCTCAGTCATGCCTGACTCTTTGTGACTCCGTGGACTGCGGCATGACAGGCTTCCCTGTCCTTCACCATCTTCCAGAGCTTGTTCAAACTATTATCTATTGAGCCCATGATGCCATCCAACCATCTTATCCTCTGTCATCTGCTTCTCCTACTGCTTTCAATTTTTCCCAGTATCAGGGTCTTTTCCAATGAGTTGGCTCTTTGCATCAGGTGGCCAAAGTTATCAGAGCTTCAACTTCAGCATCAGTCCTTCCAATGAATATTCAGGACTGATTTTCTTTAGGATTGACTAGTTTAATCTCCTTGAAGTCCAAGGGACTCTCAAGAGTCTTCTCCAAAACCACAGTTCAAAAGCATCAATTCTTTGGTGCTCAGTTTTCTTTATGGTCCAACTCTTACATCCATACATGACTATTGGAAAAACCATAGCTTTGACTAGACGGACCTTTGTTGGTAAAGTAATGTCTCTGCTTTTTAATATGCTGTCTAGGTTGGTTTTAACTTTTCTTCCAAGGAGCAAGCATGTTTTAATTTCATGTCTGCAGTCACTATCTTCAGTGATTTTGGAGCCCAAGAAAATAATCTGTCACTGTTTCCATTGTTTCCCCATCTATTTGCCATGAAGTGATGGGACGAGATGCCATGATCTTCATTTTTTAGATGTTGAGTTTTAAGCAAACTTTTTCACTCTCCTCTTTCACTTTCATCAAGAGGCTCTTTAGTTTCTCTTCACTTTCTGCCATAAGGGTGGTATCATCTGAGGTTATTGATGTTTCTCCCCACAATCTTGATTCCAGCTTGTGCTTCATCCAGCCTGGCATTTCACATGATGTACTCTGCATATAAGTTAAAGAAGTAGGGTGATCTGCATTAAAATGCTTTTGGATATGGAGTAATAAATAAACCAGGCAAGGGCTTTGGATCTCCTCAAAAGGCTAGAAGGCAGAACAAGAAGTCACAGACTATGGAAAGAGCTGAGATCACTGGAAGGTTAGTTAGGAGGCTTAACTTCAAACAGGCTGACTGATCCCCCGTAATAAAGCTTGACCAGGAAGTCACATATACGCCTTGAGAGGACAAATTGTGGCCAAATGAAAGATCAGTTAATGGTGATCGTAAAAGACAGTGGTTTTCATTTACTTCATTTGTAGCGTGCAGATCCACAGATCCCTGAAGGTTCACCTTAAAGTTGCCTGGCAAGGAGGCATTTGGAGAAACTCATTTTTGGCAAGGAAGGAAAGAAGGAAGGAAGGATGAACAAGAGGAAGAAAAGGAGTGGGGAAAGGTAGCATGATATTCTGTAAGTAGATTTCAGCAAAGTCACAGCCTATCTGTGTTTGGTATTTATGATCAGATTGCACCCCCCAACCCCCCCCCCCCCCCCGGCTTGTGAGTCCCCGCCTTTCTAGGGCAGAAAGTCTTATTTATATCTTTATCTCTCACAGTACCTTTGCCTAGAGGTGGGCACAAAGAAGCTTCCATAAACAGGACTGAATTAACAGATGAATGGAGACAGTGCCTCTTTTCCTCCCTAACTCCAAGTGACACCAGAAGATGTGACAGCATATAGGAAACAGGATAATCTCAGGATTTTATTATTTCTTGATGCTTGCATACTGAAGACAGAAGAGCTAGTATGATTCTTCTAGTCAAATCCACCCATTTTATACTTAAGCAAAAAAAGAATCAAAGGTAGGGCTTAGGGATTCCTGTCTCCAAACTTTGGGCAGATTCATAATCCTTTAGATTTGTACAGGTCATGCCATCAAGCACTTACCTTCAAGACTGTGGACTGCCTGACCCAGGAGTCTGTGAGGAGAAGATGTCTCTAAAGTTGACTTTCTTATTGACCTGCAGAAATACAAGATACTTTTAAGACATGGGAGGGCAGAAGAGGAACTTATCTTTGCACATGACACTCACAGATAGATAAAGAGAAATGGGCCTGCCTAATCCCTTACCGTCATGGATGGAGGTTCTGGGAGGGCAGAGATGGTGTCCTTCTTGTTCATTCCTTAGTTGTATGAACTTAGGAAATAGCTGAATTTTTACTCCCTTAGTTTTCTCATCTGTGAAACACAGACTTTATGGGTACCTATTCCAAAGGGGTGAGATGAGAAGGAATTCAGTTAATGCTTACAAGGTGCCTAGGACAGTGCCTGGCATGTAGTAGGCATTAATGAACATTAACTATTGCTTGCTATTATATCAGCCTTACATTCTACCTGGCACATAATAGGTATACAAAGTATTTTTATCGAAATATATATATGCACGAGGACTTTGTCAGTAGGCCTCCACTTTTTGTTTGTTTAGATTGTGCTCCCTTCAAGCCTTTTTGGAAAAGTATTTGCTTCCTTCTGTATCTTTAACATAGATATCTAAAATGTTTATCCCAAGTCTAATCAGTTATTGAAAAGCATGCAGTTTCTAGTGTCTTACGTTTGTATGTTTGTTGATGTTTTAAAATAAACTCTTGGCATCACTCTTTTAAGTATATCTGATGAAACCAAAATATCACTATAATCTATATTAAAAATACAAATAGAGATTTTTTTTAGATTTTTTAAATAACATTTCATTTCATAACATTTTCATGTGTTGCATCATTTGTTTTCTTCTTTGGACTGGGATTCCTATTCCATCCTGTTACAGAGATTGATAGGGTAACAATTAATTTTTAGGCTTGAAATTTTTTTTTTTTTCTCCTTCATAAAATAATTTGTTTATTCATTTTTTTATGGGAAGAGTATGTCTTTCAGTTTTTTTTTTTTTTTTTTTTTTTTTTATTAGTTGGAGGCTAATTACTTTACATCATTACAGTAGTTTTTGTTATACATTGAAATGAATTAGCCATGGATTTACATGTATTCCCCATCCCAGTCCCCCCTCCCAAGGCTTGAAATTTTTAACAGGTTTTTTAACCCCAAGTTACTCTATGACCACTTATTGAACTCTTTTTCTGTATATTGCATAGATCAGTATCTGCTCGCTTTCTTGGTTCTGTTGACTTTTCCTTCCATGTTTATGCCAGTACCACACTGTGTTAACTACTATAGTTTTACAGTAAGTTTTGAAATCTTATAGAGTAAGTCTTTCAACTTTATTCTTTAAAATAATCTTGGTGCTTCTATTTCTTTGTGTTGGCATGTGTAAGTTTAGACTCAGATTACTAATTTCTATCAAAAACACCACCACTAACAACAAATTGCTGTGATTTTGATTGTGATTGTATTCAATTTATAGATAAATTTAGGGGGATCTGATTATCTTAACAAGATCGAATCTTCTTGTCAATGAGCATCATATGTCTCTCCAAGTTTTGTAGTTTTTAGAGTAGTGGTCTTAAATGTCTTTCATTAAATTTATTCTTTATATGTATGTGATACATTTGAAACTATTAGAGAAGACAGTAGAAAAAAGAATTTTTCTTCAAGCTGGCCTCTAAGATTTTTTTTAACACTCAAAAATTATATAAATAATAATATAAAAATAATTTTTAAACATATAAAATAATATAATTAAAATTATGTTACTATATAAAATATGCATATTAATCAAAGTATAGTTGATATACACTGTTGTATTGGTTTCAGATGTATAGCACAGTGATTCAATTATGCATACATATATATTTTTCAGACTCTCTTCCCTTATAGGCTTTTAAAAATATTCAATATAACTCCCCATGTTGTATAGTAGGTCTTTGTTGGTTATCTATTTTATATGTAGTAGTTGGTATATGTTCATCCCATCCTCCTAAGTTGTCCCTCCCACTCTTCCCAAAATATTTAAATTGATGAACCCTGACGTTTATCCTGTAGAGTGCTATTATTTCAACAATTATTAACACATAACTTGTCAAAATAACAGCATAACTCTTGATGAATAATTATGAAACAAAGTGTATTTCTTGAAAATAAATATTTAGGGAGATGTAAGTGGAATTTATGATGGTTTAATTAAAATCATTCTCCCTTATTATAGCATACTAGAAATTTTTACACCTCAAAATATCCAAAATGGGTGAGAATTAGGCAATTTCTGATAGTTTATTCTTTTTCCTAAAACCACACATTAATAGTTCCACTTCCGTTCAGTTAACACAATAGGGCCATGTCCCAAGGAAAGAATTTTTCAACGTAATGATATTGTTACCTAGTCCAAGCTCGCTCTGCTCTGTTTAACCTGCCAATGAACCTGAGAGAGGAGGGGCTGAGGCAAGGAAGAGACTTTAACTGGGGAGTCAGCTAACTGAGAAGATGGCAGACTAGCACCTCAACCATCTTCTGGGAGTCTGGATGCCAGGTTCATTTATAGATCAGAGATTAGGGGGAGGTGAGGAAGCAAAGTAAAAAGGCCTTTCATCTTGCAAACATCTCCCAGAATGGCAAGCCTCAGACAGGGGACACGTTAATTTCTTCCTTCCTGAATTTCCAAATGGACAAGGTTCTTAACAAAGGCAGTTTAGTTTAACAGTCAGGCAGAGGGGTAAAATTCTCTGAGGCAGGCCATTGTGTATGATTATAATAACAAAAGCAACGAAAAGCAAGTCAAAGAAACAGTTCTAACATGGAGTCAGAATTGGCTTCTTTGCAACAGTATGACATGGGCACAACCAGAAGAATACACAAGATAAATAATTGTAATATGCAGGCAGATGCAACAGATGGATTCAGGGGCCTGGCCTGAATCCCTACTCTGTTATTTGTTGTATATGTCACCTGTTGGGAGAATACAGTTAAAAAACAAGATCTCCTCCCCAATCAGAAAACCTCTCCACAAAGACAAAAGAGAACGAAAATAGTTTTATTGTTGGATAAGCGAAGAACTGACTCATTGGAAAAGACCCTGATGCTGGGAGGGATTGGGGGCAGGAGGAGAAGGGGATGACAGAGGATGAGATGGTTGGATGGCATCACCGACTCAATGGACATGATTTTGGGTGGACTCTGGGAGTTGGTGATGGACAGGGAGGCCTGGCGTGCTGAGTTTCATGGGGTCGCAGAGTCGGACACAACTGAGCGACTGAACTGAACTGAAGCGTTAAACAGGAATGTGTTTTATATTGCTGGCAGTGGTCTAAGGCAGCACCTACTCCATACCTGTTCTCAGGATGAACAACACTAGTGCTCAAGGAAGAGGATGGTACAGTCCCCTGTGTTACACACAGCCTGTCCTAGATCCACTTGGTGATAGGGAGTATGATCTTAATTAGCTCACTGGCTTTTTCCAAAGCAAAAATCAACTCGAATCTTTAAACCATGACAGAGCTGAGCAGCTTGGAGAGAGGACCTGGCTGAAGTTAGGCTCCTACCCTGCCACAGAAACTGTGTCTTCCTTGATATTTGCAATACAAAGAGATGATGCCTAGGTCCTTGAGAAAGACTCTCCTTGGTTGTAAAGCTGGCAAGAGGCTTATTAGCTTTTAAAAAGATTTATCTACATTTCAAAGAAGCAGAAAAAGACTTGCAAGTTTTCTGAAGTAAGAAAAAGGGTGAGAGTTTGCAACCCCATGGACTGTAGCCTAACAATCTCCTCTTTTCATGGAATTCTCCAGGCAAGAATAATGGAGTCAGTAGCCATTCCCTTCTCCAGGGGATTTTCCTGACCCAGGGATCTATCCCAGGTCTCCCACATTGCAGGTGGATTTTTTTTTTTACCATCTGAGCCACCAGGGAAACCCCATTTTGGGGGTAGTGGAGGGGATCTCTTCCTTTATTTTCAACAGGGAGATTTTTTTTTTTGCAAATTGTATTTATATCTTGACACACTTTGGGAAGTCACTCAACCTCCCTGAGGCTCTGATTCCTCACGTGGTAGAAGGGAATGATAACACCAATAATAATTATTTCTCTTCACAAAGGGCTTAAACAAAGGAACTGTGCAAAGCTTTTCATTTTGTAATAAATGATGAAATTAATAGAAATTAGACTTCCCTGGTGGTTCAGACAGTAGAGAGTCCGCCTGCCATGCAGGAGACCTGGATTTGATCCCTGGGTTGGGAAGATCCCCCGGAGTAGGCCATGGCAACCCACTTAAACAAAGGAACTGTGCAAAACTTGTCGTTTTATAATAAATGATGAAATTAGTAGAAATTACGTATCTTTTCTGGTATTAGATTACATCAAGTGGTTAATCTAATATTTATTGAGGACTTCCAGTTTTTAAAGATGCTCTTTAAGGCCAAGAATCCTTTTAAAACAAAATTGTGTCAGTTCCACATTTAGGTGTTGGATGTGAGCATTTTATCTCTTTGTGTGTCTTACCCATAAAATAGATTTCATAAATTTTGCCCACCGGTTTTCTTATCATCATTGTGTCTATTTTGTGGTTAAAAATAAGTATCTCGGTAAATTTAAAGTCAGTTTAATCTTTGTGAAGTTAATTGTCAAGATAAATCTATTTTTAAGAAAATATATTTTAAAAATATATATTCTCAATATTTTGGTTTAAAAATATTGTGATACATTTCAATACAAAAATCAATATAAGTACAAGAAAAGAGTTTAGATATGATGAGAAACAAGCAAAGAAATATTTTATTTCCCAGTAAGTGCTTTTAAAAAACATTAGAAGAGGGGGTGGGTGGAGAAATAGACACACACCCACACACCCTGGTGTCAGTAGTTGAATCCAAAGTTACTTCAGCTTGACACATTTGACATATCATGGGATAAAATCTGAGCAAAGCAAAAATGACTAAAAATAGCTCCATGATAATGCTACGAATTAAATTGAATAGTCAAAGAATCTCAAGCATGTCATATACTTTTGCTTGTGTCCTCAAGTGAAGCCAGGCTGGGGAAATGCTCCATTGACTGAAACACAGCATTGATATGGGGCTTTGTTCTTCTGACACCAAATTCATCACCTGGTTATTAAATCATTGGTGAGACCAAAATTATATAAAGTGAAAGTCTCTCAGTCGTGTCTGACTCCTTGCGGCCCCATGAACTATACAGTCCATGGAATTCTCCAGGCCAGAATGCTGGAGTGGGTAGCCTTTCCCCTCTTTAAGGGATCTTCCCAACCCAGGGATCGAACCCAGGTCTCCTGCATTACAGCTGGATTCTTTACCAGCTGAGCCACCAAAATTATATAAACAATATGCTAAATCCGAGTTATCTTCTCCCACTCATATGAGGGGTTCTGTTCTAAGACTTGGGTCTTGCCACATTTTTCTGATGATGCAGGCAAATGGGTAGGTATACACACCAAAAAATTATGTGGCTAGTATGGTTCTAGAAATTACAATGCAAGTTAGAAATTATTCAGAATGGAATAAAATATTTAAAAACCCTGTTATAAATCTTAGCCAGGAAATAAATTTTCATGAAACCAGTGATTAACCCTATAACAGAATGGAATTTATATCAACCATTCATTAATCCCATTTCCCTTTTCCCAACACCATTAATTAAGTGTCTGCTCAATTCCCATCCCTGTGCTGTGCTTGTGTCGCTTACCCAATTACAGCTAATTTTCTTGCGTGCAACAGCATTGGTAATGCCTCTAACAGTTGTTGAAATGTGGTTTCTAGTGCTTACTGCACTGTCTCATCCTTAAATATTCCATAACATGTTTTCTCGTTTGGTTTTTAAAATTGAGTTTGTGTGGGGAGGATTGAGTTGAATACAGTAAGTGGGTGGTTTCCTTCCTTTCGGGTCCTTGGAGACCCTTATCTGATTTAAGTTTTGCCTCTGGAGAAAGCTGTACCACTGAGACGGCTAAAAATAACTGTTCTTGTCTTGCTGTTTTACCTATGACTTGCTGAGAGAAAAGACTGGAAAATAAACTTTTGATGGCGTGTTTTATAAATTATATCCACCTGATCACTTCGAGTTCAAGAGGAAAGGACAATTTAATTTTTTTAATTAAAGCTTTTGCAACAGGACTGTTCATCTCTTCTTTTACTCTCTACAAAATTAGAGATGGTGAATTATGCAAGTATTAAACATAGTACATAGCCTTGTTTCAGTTATTCCTAAACATATGGAAGTAAATTCAGTATCTGTATGTGAATATTAAGTTCTCCTTGGATTTCTGTATTATTTTTTGGGAGAAAAGAAAATATTTTCTTATCAAATTCATCCTCATTTGTCAGTCGCTCCTAATCATTTAGTAGTTTAAGTATCTTCTCCCTCACTTTCCACATGCATCCTATCTTCCCCACCCCCAACATAATTGATGATCTGTAAATAAACACTTAAGGGCCATTTAAGGAGATCAGGATTTAAAATAAGCCTACTGAGAATCCTTTTGCTTAGCAAATAATCCTTTTATAATCACCTCTGCTTCATCAGCACAGATTTTAATCTATCCAACTTTTCTTAAAGCAGAAAGTGTTTCATCTTTTCGAAGTAGGTGAAATATCCACCTGAAGTAATGTTGGGCTCCAGATGTAAGTGTCGGGAAGAATTAGCAGCAGGGTTAAATACAATAGTCATGGTTTGATTTCAAGGCATTGGCTCAAACGTGCTCCTAAATCATTTGTAGGTTTTACCCTCTTTATGGCTTCCCTGATAGCTCAGCTGGTAAAGAATCTGCCTGAAATGCAGAAGACCTGATGTTCGATCCCTGGGTTGAGATGATACCCTGGGGAAGGGAAAGGCTACCCACTCCAGTACTCTGGCCTGGAGAATTCCATGGACTATATAGTTCATGGGGTCACAAAGAATTGGACACAACTGAGTGACTGACCATCTTTATAGCATCATTTTTTCCTTTTTATTTTGAAAACGTGGTCTTTTGTCTCTTCAGTTTCCCCTATAACTGGAAATGGCATCCATTTTGGGTGGTTGTTTTCATCTTTTCCACTTATATTTAAGAATTAATATTCTGTTTTATCTACCTATGTGCAATAGTGCAAAGAAAACCTATGAAATTCCAGTTAACTCAATCAGCCCATTGTTTCTAACACATGAAATTTAAGGGACTACTTCAAAGCCAATTGAAAAGCAGCTTTCTTTCTGTTGATGCCCCAAACTCACCCTCTGTGCATTGGAACGTCTCAGAGAGTTTTGGGTAAAATAGTTTTATTGCTTTGCTAGGCAAAGAGGGACATAGTGGTCTTGTGCCCTGAAAAAACTGTGTGTCCCAGCCCTGGGGAGATTTACTGAGGAGTTTTATAGCAATGGGGGGGAGGGGTAGGGGTGTTGCTGATAAGGACCAAGGTGTCTACAGAGCCTGTGTTCCTTTAATCTCTCCTAACTGGTCTCCTGATGAAATTCTATGGTTCTCATGGTTATCAAACTGTGACCTTCTCTCTGGAAAGAATGCTTCATCAATGTTGTTCAGTCACTCAGTCGTGTCCAACTCTTTGCAGCACACTATGGCTTCCCTGTCCTTCACTATCTCCCAGAGCTTGCTCAAACTCATGTCCATTGAGTCAGTGATACCATCTAGCCATCTCGTCCTCTGTCGTCCCATTCTCCTCCTACCTTCAATCTTTCCCAGCATCAGGGTCTTTTCCAATGAATTGGCTCTCATGTTTCCATGGACTGCAGCTCACCTGGCTTACATGTCCTTCACCATCTCCCAGAGCTTGCTCAAACTCATGTCCATTGAGTTGGTGATGCCATCCAACCATCTCGTCCTTTGTTGTCCCGTTCTCCTCCTGCCTTCAATCTTTCCCAGCATCAGGGTCTTTTCCAATGAACTGGCTTTTTGCATCAGGTGGCCAAAGTATTGGAGCTTCAGCTCCAGCATCAGTCCCTCCAGTGAATAATTCAGGATTGATTTCTTCTAGAATTGACTGGTTTGATCTCCCTGCAGTCCAAGGGATTCTCAAGAGTCTTCTCCAGTACCAGGTTTCAAAAGCATGAACACCTTCCACATGTTGGGGGTTTTATTTCTGCAGAAGAGCTCAAGGATATTTTTATGTGTATCCCTTAAGGCAGAACCAGGACCCTACCCCAAGGCTACTCTATTGTTTCTTGACTGTTCCTCCTTTGACTCTGTATCCCCTCCCTTCCATCATTAGCTGTCCCAATCTGCCCTTCAGAACTCAGGAAAGGTCAGGAAGGCTGGAGTCTATTCCCTACAAACAAGAAACAGAGGACACAGAAGGACTTGTGAGTCCAGGAGCCCTACAGGGTCTTGCTGGGTTTCACTGTCAACAAGTAAAGTAGGAGGCACCTTTTGTTCATGTGCTGTCAACACATCTATGAATAGAGCAGAATCCTTTGCCCTCCTAAAGCTTACATTTTAGTGGTTGTGAGATAGTTGTGTTTGGTCAAACCTGGCTGTAGGATTTTTAAAAAATATTTTTATGTAATTTTTTAAAAAGTGTGATCATCAAAATGATTGAGCTGATACAAATAAGCTTCCTATTTTCACATTTTAGCCAAAACATTTCATTGAGTCTTTTGTCTGCATCTTTTTTTTAAAAAAAATCTCTAATTTATTATCTTTTTCATAGCACTCCTAATTTCTAAGATCATTTTGGCCTGTGCATACTTAAAAAAAATGATGCTCTCTGAATATAAGGAACATAAGATTGTATAACTGTTTTCATAAATGAAAAACTTACACTTTACCATTGTAATCTGAGAGGAAATAATGGTTTAATTAGTTTTTAGATGAAAAGATTTCTGCAATCAGGCTGTGTTTGTAATGGCATTTATAAAACAATTTTCCCTCTACAGTAGCATTGTAATTAAGACTTTCAATGAAATTGTTGGAGGAGAGGAGAGTGCTTTTCCCTGTGGTCTGCTGTTTTGATCTCCCCCTCAGGGCCCTCTGTTGCTCTGCACCAGCCTTGCAGTAATGCCTTATAATTGTGTTTCACTTCCTCTAATTAAGCTGACAGGGAACTTGAACTGCTGTCACTTACCTCATTGATCTGAAAAGTGACAGGATTAGAGTGTGGCATTTCTTGCACAGAGCACTTAACATCCCAAACAAATACCCCTTTGCAGGGAAAAGGCCTAAAGTCTTCCGGGTTCTGGCTCCACCTCTGGGGCAGTGGGATGCCTGAGTTAGAAAGATCACAGAGAACAACCTGTCTATGGATGAGTTCCCAGTGTGCTGCTCTGAATAACTGTTCCTGGACATTTTATGGGTATTGATGTTGAAACTCGGCCTCTGTACATCAGTTCCAAAAATAATCTTGGAGACAAAGTTTTGGGTGAAGTAGAAAAGAATAACTTTAATGCTTTGCCAGGCAAAGGGGGACACAGAGGGTGAAGGCCCTCAAAAAACATGTCCCAACCTGGGGAGATTTAGAGAGGAGTTTTATAGCAATAGCTCAAAGGCCAGGTTGCTATAAAGGATCAGGGTGTATGTAGGGCCTGCACTCCTTACTCTGGCCTTAACGGGGTTCTTGATGAGCTTTTCTTGTTCTTAAACTGTGGCCTTCTCTCTAGAATAAAAAACGCTTCATCAAGAAGTTAACATCTTCCACTTGTTGGTGTTTTATTTCTGAAGAAGAACTCAAAAATAATGCTGTGTGTATCCCTTGAGGTGGAGCCAGGACCCTGCCCCAAGGATCTGCTATTGTTTCTTGACTACCCCTCCTCTGTCTGTGTATCCTCTTCATTCTCTGAGTAGCAACTGTTTGAACCTGCCCTTTGGGACCTAGGGAAGGTCATGGAGGCTGGGATCTGCTCCCTAAAAGCAAGACATAAGGAACACTTTCATGCCCAGGAACCCCACAGGGTCCTGCGCAGTTTCAGTGTGACAGAAGGAAAAGTTTTTTCAGCTCAATAGATGTTGGAAAAACAGGGTGAAGCCAAGTTAAACAGGTTTCTTTAATTGTCTCTGTCAGTGACCTCATACTTGCATTGTAATTTTTTTTTTAAAGGTGTGGTACAGTGGATGTGTTTGAGGGAGCTTGATATGAAGTATTTCACAAACGTGTCAGAGAATTTTTTTGGAGGTAGATTCAAGATATAATATCCTGTCACCACTTTTTGAGATTTTTAGATCTAGTCAGTAAGGACTTTCATGTGGTTATTTGGTGATAGGACTCTAACCCCAGTTATAGAGATGGTGAATCAGCCTTACTAAATATATTTCCTCAAGTCTCTTTCATTATCCTTCTTTATGCAGATAGATAAGGGGGCTCCTGGAGAAAGAGAAACAGGCATGGCTTTCTTGACATAAGAGAAGCCATTTTGGCCTAAGCCTTTTGTGATCTAAGCCTGGTCACAACACTGCCCTTAAACAGGCCTCAGTCGTTAATGATCTTAACTATTATCAGGCAAGAGAAGTAACATCAGCAATGATAATACATCAGTTTAGAAGCTCCCAGTTCTATTCTAATGGTAAAAATTAGCCTTCAGTGCTCAATGTCCAGATCAACTGGAACCTTAGATATGATGATGCTGACCTTTTCCAGCCCTCTTGAGTTCAGTCAACTAAAGCTTGGATTCTGTTGACGGCCCAAGCCCCTTCATAAATACACTGGTGCCCTTAGCTTAACTCTTCCCCATTTAGCTGTTCTGGGGGACACTGCTTTGGGAAAGATTTCCAGTGTTCTCCTTACTTGCTACAAGTAATAAATCCTTCCTTCTTTTAATTTTTGACTTTGTTATACCTTTGGCTTAATCAGCAAGAGGTGAATCCAGTTTTCAGGTGATACCTCCACTATTGCTGGTGGCATGTCAAATCCCTTAGGTACCTGACAGGAAATGCCGAAAGACCCAGATCCACTTCATTGTCTCATTGTTCTTCTGCTCTGCGCACTGCTGCTCTAGAGAGTGCCATCCTGATGAACCAGGGAGTCCAAATGTTCTCCCAAGTTTAGAACCTTCTACTGACCAGTCATGAATGTAGGCAAATTTCATATGGTCTCTAAATCTCCATTTATGCATCAGTAAAAGGGAGCTACAAAGAACCTTGGTTTAGGGTTATTATGGAGAAAAGAGATAACCCATGTGAGTCACCTGGACCATAGCAGAGATACATTTAATGGTAGCAGTCATTATTATTTTAAAATTTTTAAAACTTTATTAGATTTTCTTTGCCAGCAACCACACTATGACCAATATCTAGATGCAAATTGAAAAAGTCAGTTGAGCATTCAGCTGTTTACAGATAGCTTCATGCTTGGTCAGAATCAGCATTGTGATTAACGGGATTTTGTTTTTCACTTTCATATCCCACTTGGGATCATGTGAAAAAGGTTTTAGGGTATTGGAATGATATCATTTCTTTAAAAATAATAGATATTCAATATCAATCAACTCCTTCAACTAACAGAAATCATATTCTCTTCTTCTCTGAGGTTTTTTTTTTTTTTCATCATTCTACTGAATAGGATATGGGAAATTGTAGTTTCTACTATTGAGTTTCCCACTGACTTGTTTATTTGAGATGGAATTGTGCTTAAATGTGACTTTTAGCAGTTGAGTTCCAAGGTATTTATCAATTTGCTCAGATTATCATCATAATTTGAAATCCATCTTACGAAATAAATGCATGCAAAATTGACTTCTAAAGACTTAACACATCCATGGAAAGCTAAGTTCCTGTGAGCAGATATCACTCAGTATCAGTTTAAAGTTTGATTGAACCTCAGAAGCCATAATAGTGTCATAGACTGTCTTGGCATATATTTGCATTTAAGCCCTGCATTTCCCATATCCTACCTGCATGGTCTTTACTCCTTTGAACTGTTAGCAACTGTAAATAGAGATTATAACCCACTACCAAAGTTATGGGTTGTTCTAAGTATTAAAATGAAATAATGCATAGAAGAGTATTTCATAAACTATGAAATGCTGTACACCTTTTGTTAGTATGATTTTAAATTATTACTAGAAATGGGATGTATTTAGAGGACAGAAGTCATCTTACACTGTAATGCTAATCCCCTCCATTTAATCTTCTTTCCTTAAATTTTCATATGAATGTGCTAAGATTGGAGAATTTACAGCACCATACACAGATTCTACTTTTTTAAACATTTTGTTTCAGTTTAGAAAGCAGGCTAATTTGGGTATAAAAAGTGAATGTAAACAGAAAGGCTTTTGAAAGTATCAGTTAGTCTGAAGCCCTATTTTAGGCACAAATTTGTTCTTAAGGTGGTTATATTGTACAGATAGCTTAGGAGATGTCAGATTCTCCTTTTCTGAAATCAAACTCCAAATTTAGGGGTATATTGCAAATTTTACTGAACTTCTCTTAGCAATCTGTTTTGAATTTGTGACAGGCTCATATGTTTGGCTAATTTGGGGAGGGTGAGGAGATAGATAGGTAGATCAGTAGATAAATATTGATATAGCAACTCTAGAGAAGGGAACGATGGTGGTAGAATTGGCAAAATATTATTACCAGTGGTTTCTGGTAATGCAGGGCTGTGTGTGTGTGCATGAAGAAGGCTTCCATATTTTACGCTATTTACTTGAGAATTATTCAAAATATTTAATGTATATTATCTTGTAATTTAAAAAAACTGTTTATAAATATATTGAGTAAAAATATATCCATAATAACGTCAATTAAAAAAAAGATATGGCCCAGTCACTGCTCATTCACTAAGGACTAGTCAGAAAATGGTGGTATATTACCTTGACCAAGAATAACTTATAGTTGGGGTGGGAGGTGCTTAAAAATTGTTTACTTCTAATATTTTGCTTTAGAGGTAAGAAACCTGGGATCTAATAAAGTTCAGTGACTTGCCTGGTCTCACAGAAAGACAAAGAAGCACAATGGGAAATATCTGGCTTTTCACTATACTTCACAAAGTAAAAGCCACATGCTTGATACATGGTAGGCACTCAGCAAAGTCCTACTGATAGTCCAAAATATGACCAATTCTGATTTCAACAGTCACCAGGAGTAGTCATTAATCAGCAGATACTCATCAAAAGTCCCTGAGTACCACGTAGTACAAGATGCTAGTGATGCAATGATAAGGATGACTTTCTAGGGGTATGAAGAACACAGACATATGAACCTGAAATTGTAGGATGAAAAGGACCATAATGGAAGGATGGACAAAGTAAATGCAGGCACAAGCAGAGAGGAGGAACTGATATCTGAGGAAATCATGTATTCTTTAGAGGAGATGAGATTTGCACGGGATCCTCCATAAGCAGGTGAGGAGTGAAGGGGAGAACGTTGCAGAGTCTACCATAGTGATCAGTGTTATTGAACATAATGTTGGAGGGGCTATAGGCATCAAGAATGCCATGTGGAAGAACCTAGAGGCACAAAAGCATAATCTCTTCCAGGAATAATGACTTATACATGAGGTTATGGTGGGGGTAGGATATAAATTGGAGAGCCACATAGAGATCAAATGGACCAAAACTTCTTGGACATTATCTTATGGGTGTTAGATTGACATTAGAAGATTTTAGAAAGTAACGTATGTGTATTATTAAATATAGTAATCAAATAATGGGTTAGGTTTTCACACAGTGAATCTGATAACATAAAAGACATGAAATAGCTGGCCTAATAATTTTTTCAGGTCAAGGCTTAATTAGACTAATAATAGAGGATCGTAAAACATGTCATTTAAATTGGGGGACTTTTGAGAGTAAAAGGAGGCATTTTTTATTAATTATGCTGGGACAAAGGAGACAAATTGGAAGGTGTCGTCACAATTTCTGTGAGATGACCAGTCCTATGGATGGTAATTAATTGGCCCAGGTAGGTATTTAGGGGTCCCTGGAGGCCTGGCCTGTTCATGGATTGATGAATATAGAATGGATGCTGTAGAATTCCAGAGCCTGTCCAGTAGGCCCTCTACTCATAGCGATAAATCGATTTCCAATTAAATTATTTCAAAGATGAATTTACTTAATGTCTTAAAATGCTGTGCAAGCCCTATATTTAGAGAAGTGTTCTGTTGTTATTGTTTTGATTTGTGAGTTCTTTAGCTCTCATGTACCTTTTTTTTTTTTTTTCCTTAAAATTTCCCCATTCCTTAAGAATTAGCCAGACTTAAGTTTGTAACCCAGGTTACATGCTGGGTCTATCCCTCAGTCTGTGCATGTTGAATATCTTATTTCTGTCTTTGAGCACATCTGTAGTGTGGCTAACATAAGGACATTTTATAGAGATTAAACAAGTGAGCAAAGTTTAGTGTTTAACACATGGTAGAAACCAAGTAAGTAGCTATTGTGTATTTTATGTCTCTTCATTGAGAAAGCAGTTTTGGTTTTCTTGCTTTTATAACCACCCCTTAGTTGATTTGGTTCCTTTCACATGCATTGTGAGGAGGGCATGGCAACCAACCTCAGTAATCTTGCCTGGAGAATCCCCATGGACAAAGGAGCCTGGCGGGCTACAGTTCATGGGCTTGCAGAGGCGGACATGACTGAGCGACTAAGCACATGCATTGTATCTGTACTGTAGCACTTATCTTTTTGCATTATGGTTGCTTTTAAAATTATCTTACTTATTAGGCCAATAATTCTCAAGTGGGTATTATTTCGCACCTCCATTCCCAGGGTGCCAATATCAAGAGACTGAAAGGACAAAAGTGGTACTTCTGGCATCTAAGTAGTAGAGGCCAGGGATGCTGCAAAGTGCCCTGCAAAATACAGGGCAGCCTCTGCGACAAAGAATACTGCCCCAAGATGTTCGTGGTGCTTCCAGTAGGAAACCATGCTTTAGACTCAAACTCTGCAGGTCAAAGTGAAAGTGTTAGCTGCTCAGTCATGTTCGAGTCTTTGTGACTATGGACTATAGCCCGTCAAGTTCCTCTGCCCATAGGATTCTCCAGGCAAGAGTACTAGAGTGGGTTGCCATTTCTTTCTTCAGGGGATCTTCCTGGCCCAGGGATTGAACCCAGGTCTCCCACATTGCAGGCAGATTCTTTACCGTCTGCGCCACCAGAGAAGCAGGTAGTGATGCCAAAACTCAGTCTCTGTGCACTGGTGCCAAATTGGATCTCAGAGACGGAGTTTTGGGTGAAGTAGACAAGAATGTGCAGTACTGGTGGTCTAGTGCTGAACATAGCTGCCTTCCAAGCAATTGACCTGGGTTCACTTTCCAGCCAATGCATAGTATTCTGGGGCTTCCCAGATGGCTCAGTGGTAAAGGATCCACCAGCCAGTGCAAGAGGCTCTGGTTTGACCCCTAAGTTCGGAAGATCTCCTGGAGTGGGAAATGGCAACCCATTCCAGTATTCTTGCCTGGAGAATTCCATGGACATAGGAGCCTGGAGGCCTACAGTCCTTGGGGTCTCAAAGAATTGGACATGACTGATCTCACACACACACACATTGTGGGTTTTGTGTGGCATTAGCATCAGGCAAGAATAGCTTTATTGCTTTGCCAGACAATGAGGGACACAGTGGGCTCATGCTCTCAAAAACTGTGTGGCCCAACCTGGGGGATTTGGTGAGGAGTTTTATAGGAATTTATAGGTGTATATATATGTATAAACTATATACCTAGTTTTATAGGTAAAGAGTCTGCCTGCAATGTAGGAGGCCTGGGTTCGATCCCTGGGTCAGGAAGATCCTCTGGAGAAGGAAATGGCAACCCACTCCAGTATTCTTGCCTGGAAAAGCCCATGGATGGAGGAGTCTGGCAGGCTACAGTCCAAAGAGACAAACTGAGCGACTTCACTTTCACTTTCACTTTATAGGAATGGTTCAAGGGCAGGGCTTTTGATAAGGATCAAGTTATGTTCAGGGCATTCCTTTAATCTGGCCTCTGATGATGAGCTTCTGTGGTTCTCAAGGTTATCAAATCTCTCTGAAGTGAAGAATGCTTCATCAGGTAGTCAACATTTTCCATTTGTTGAGGGTTTTATTTCTTCAGAAGAGCTCAAGGATATTGTTATGTGTATCTCTTGAGTCAGAACCAGAACTCTGCCCCAAGGCTGCACTGTTGCTTCTTCACTGCTCTTCCCTTGTCTCTGCACCCCATCCCTTCCCTAATTAGCAACTGTTTGAACCTTGCCACTGGAACTCAGGGGAGGTCATGCAGGCTGAAGGCTAGTCCCTTCAAACAAGAAACAGGGGACCCAGAAAGGCTTTCACACCCAGGAGCCTCACAGGGTCATGCTCAGTTCCAGTAGCAACCACATGTTTTCTTTGTAACCAGTGTCTAGTGCTGTGGTTGTTATATGAGTGGTTGTTATATGAATCTTGATGTTAATTGGTGGAGTGTATGAATCTGGACTGAAAGTTTAGCCATAACCTCGTAGGGATTTCATCACCCTCTTTAGTCAACATGTGGGTTGCTGCTGGGATATCTTAAGTATATAGCTACCAGCTACCTGCCTGAAGTAATAGGTATGTTAAACTGGGACTCTGAAAGGGACACCAGAAAAAGTTAGCCATAAGGGCATAGACAGCATATAGACACTGAAATATCTCATCTAGGTTTCTTAATCAAAAGCACCTGCTAACTTTCACTTAGCAGACAAAACATTGCATTTTTACCTGAATTAAATTGTCAGAGAATGTGAGATTAAACTGTCTTTGGCTGTTTTGTGGAATGGAAATGCGTGAGGGCATATCAGTAAGATTGCTTTAAGTGGTTTATCTATTTATCTGTTTTGCATCTGATAGCTGCCACTTTTTAATGAGAGATATAGGACTCTTTGAGGAGCTTGGGGAAAAAAGAAAAACAAAACTGAGTAAGCCAGCCTGGCATTCAAAGCAAGAATTCTGCTCAGAGATTTGGGAAACCCATTTTCTAATTGTTGGATGAAATGGGGCTCCTTCCTTAATCAGACAAACTGATTGATATGCACTGTGTGCTATGAAAAACTGAAGAGTTTGCTGAGAAATCAATTAGGATATTGGGAGATAAATCTTTGCATGTTCCCTTCCTGTCCTCATCTCAACTATCTTGGATTTTTTGTTCACCTGAGTCAGTAATGTCTTTTAACAGGAAGTGAAAACCTTAGCATGAGATCATTACTTTGGTTATTTCCTGTTGCACCTTGCGTTAGTTTGTTAGGGCTGCTGTAACAAAGTACCAGAGACTGGGGTTTTAACAATGGAAATTTATTTTCTCACTGTACTGGAGACTTGTGAGATCAAGGTGTCTGCAGCTTAAGTTTGTTCTGAGGCCATTCTCTCTGGCTTGTGTAAAATAAACAGCCTTCTCTCTCAAAATCTTTCTTGTGCTTTTCCATATCTAATTTCTTCTTCTTTAAAGACACTAGTCATAATGGATTAGGGCCCACTCTAATGACTTCACTTAACCTTAATTATTTCTTTAAAGATTCTGTCTCCAAATACAGTCACATTTTGAGTCATTCGAGGTTAGCACCTCAGCATATGAATTCCTTTTGGGGAGAGGAGGGCATAAATTTGCTCATATCACATCCCTTAACACCAAGGGCTTAACACCAAGTAGGTGCTCAACAAAAACTTGCTCTTTGACAGTCTGGTCTGTTGTTTGAAGTAGGATGTGGTGGCTGACCCCAGAGCACAAAGAGACAAAGGTTAGCCAGGCTGGTGTGATTCTCAGCTTACAAAGTCTACCCTGGCTCACATATGGAAACCTGACCCAGTGCTTGAAGACCCTGCCTCTGGAGTCACTGAGTTTAAGAAGCCACAGTTGGGATAATTAGATTGTATTTAATATTGGAAAAGGAAATGGTAACCAACTCTAACATTCTTGCCTGGGAAATCCCATGGATAAAGGAGCCTGTCAGGTTAAAGTCCATGGGGTCTCAAGAGTCGAACATGTCTTAGCAACTAAACCACCACCACTACCAACATTGGTTGATTTGTTAGTTCTTCTCTTTGTTTCTTTGCTCTCCACTTAGCAGGTTTGAGTAATCACAAGGAAAAGATGGCAAAGGGAGGCTATGGACAGTCCTGGAGAAGAGGTTCCAGTGGGAAAGCTCTTCCAGGAGAAGCTCTCTGATTAGGAAGGAAGAGAGGGGCTGCTGGATGCCCAGCTGGGTGGCGGTAAACCTGGTCTAATGCTTGTCTACATGTAGATGGGAGAGAGGGGCATCCTAACCCTAACTCTAACCCTAACCCAGGTGACTGTGAACTTAGCACCAGTCTGGCTTCTGCACAGAGAACAAAAGAACTTGAATCCATAACCCTCAAATTAATAGCTGATCCTACAAAGTGTAAGTCTCATGGGAGAAACAGATAAACAACCAGTGAACACATTACATACTGAAGGTCTTTCTCAATTTTATTAGTATTTTAGCAGGGAACTTCTAGAGTCACTACAAAGAATTAAAATAACACTCTAATGGTAGGTCTCCAGACTCTGCATCAGAGTCAAAGGCTTACTTAGAAAAGAGGTATGTTTTGGCTGCAGATCCATCTCTGGAGGCCCCACTTAGCTCACTGTGTATAAGTAATTAGCATCTTTCCTCTCTGACTCCCCATCAGTGTGGGGTAGACATGGCAGGTCTGCCGCATCTGGCTTCCTCATTTCAGCCAGGACCTCCCTTCCTTAACATGCCAAATGAAGGTGACTGAAATAGAAACCATTCATGTTGCTTCGGGTATCTCCCTCTCCTGGCAGTTAGTTCTAGATGCTCAGTTTGATTAAAATCATTAGTGAGGTGTGTTCACTACTGATTTCATTACCCATGCATAGGACTGAAAGAAGGAGTCTGTCTCCATTTCTTACCCCCCATCTCTCTGACTAGCATAGGAAACCACAGCTGTTGCCTTTGAATTTTTCACTGCTTTATTAGTGAAGTTTCAGGATCCATGTCTGGTTGTCCTTTTTCATGGTCTTGTATTTGAGTTATGTTATAAAGAGGACTGATGCTAAGCTGAAACTCCAATACTTTGGCCACTTGATGTGAAGAGGTGGCTCATTAGAAAAGACCCTGATGCCAGAAAAGATGGATGGCAAGTGGAGAAGGGGGCGACAGAGGATAAGATGGTTAGATAGATCACTGCCTCAACCGACACGAGTTTGAGCAAACTCCAGGAGATAGTGAAGGACAAGGAAGCTTGGTGTGCTGCAGTTCATGGGGTCCCTAAGAGTCAGACACAACTTAGTGACTAAACAACATAAATAGTCTTTAAAGTGGTGAAAATTGCATGAGTCTTAAATATCACTCAAATGTTAAAAGATTTTCAAATGGCGAGTCTGTGTAAACCTGAATTCATCTATAAAATGATGTTTTCTCCTAGACAGTAAATCCAGCCATTTATGCTTCAGATGCTGGACACTGTTCATGCTTCAGATGCCTCTCCTGAAGGGGTTAACTATCAAGAAGGGGAAAAAAAAATCACAATCAGTAAGCTGATTGTGATGCCAGTTTCATGGTAGAGTTGGAGATAGACATTTGGCCTGCATTCATCTCACCCCAATCTAGAGTTAAGCATCCTTTTTGCTGTTCTACAGATGAGGATTGAGATTTAATGAGTTTAAGTAAATTGCCAAGGGACTTCCCAGGTGACCCTAGTGGTAAAGAACCCACCTCCCAGTGCAGGAGTCTAAGAGACGTGGGTTCAATCCCTGGTTTGGGAAGATCCCCTGGAGTAGAAAATGGCAACCCATTCCGGTATTCTTGTCTGGAGAAACCCATGGACAGAGGAGCCTGGTGGGCTATGGTCCATAGGGATGCAAAGAGTTGGACATAACTGAAGTGACTTTGCACATACACACACAGCTATTAGATAGCAGAACCAAGATGTAATTTAGTACTGTTTGTGTCTGCTTTAAAAATTGTTTGAAGGAAGGGGAAAGGTTGGGAGAAGCTCAGAAGGATGGGCAGGTGGTAGTTATGGACTGAAAATTTCATTTGCTTTGTCGTTTTACATTTAAGAATTACACTTACATTCATTTAAGAATGAGGTAACCCTGATTTCTTTATCAAAGCATCCATCTTCACTTGCCCTGAATCTTAGTGTCAGAAGCACTCAGGAGACTGAGATGACCTTTGAAGTTGGCAGCATGCATTCCCATCATTGCCTGTGGCCCAGAGAGATAGTTATGGATGCAAATAAACAAATCAGTAGTAGATTCTGAAAGGCCTGGGATTTTGGATTCCATCGTTTTCAGTGGTCCTTGGTGGCAGTTCAGCCAATGAAGGTTGGCAATAACATACTTTGACTCCTCCCGTGGGAGGAGTGGGAATGGCAGTTGTCACTTTATTGTGTGCAAGGAAATTCCTTTTGGGGCATTGCACCTGATATAGTGGGGATATGGTCTTTCCCTCAACAGAGTTTGCACTCTATTAGTGGAAACAGTAACCATAGAGTAAAGAGATAATGGCAGAGAGTGAACTTGCAACACACACACACACACACACACACACACACACACACATGCTGATGTATAAAACATAATTACACCATCTTCATTTTACATGATTGTGTTAGTTATGTAACTGACAGAGGGATCATCAAACAATTTGAGTGTTGCTGCCCTGGGTCGGAAGGATCCCCTGGAGAAGGGCATACCAGCCCACTCCAGTATTCTTGCCTGGAGAATCCCATGGACTGATCTGCTACAGTCCATAGGGTTGCGAAGAGTTGAACACCAGTGAAGTGGCTTAGCAAGCCAACTGGTTTGGTAGTTTTTTTTTCCCCCTTACAATCAGTGTTTAAAATCCGCTTTTTCATAAGATTGACAATATAATTTGAAGCAATGCAGTACAGCTTACTCTGAGTGAACAGAGAAACTTCAAGCAACCACATTTAATCCTATCTCTGCCTTTTTTCGTGACAGCCTGCAAGTCAAGGGGCAGCTCTAGCCAGATCTCTGACTGTGAGTGATGTAGGGGGAGACCGCTCAGAGCCAGCTTGCCTGAAGAAGGCTGCTCAGAGATTTGTCTAAGGGGGATGCTATGGCCTGACATCAGAAAGGACTGTACCAGTTGCTGCTGTGGTTGAGAGAGGGGAAATTCTGTGTGGGCTGTGGGGTCAGGCAGAGCTTGACCTGGGCTGTGGAGGATGATTGGGTTGGGAGGAAAAGGACAATTATTGTCTGGAAGATGAGTATGGGGTTTTCAGAGACAGACTTCTCTGAGAACTGTGATGTACTTACAAGGGAGCAGAGAGATTGGGGCCATAGGGAAAGGAATTGGGGAGTAAATTTTCAGAAAATGTTGAGAAATCAGCAGAGTGTAGACTTGGGTTTACTAGTAGAAACTCTGAAACACTGCCTGGATCAGGATCCTTTTTTCCTGTGTATGTGATCTCATAAATTTGTAAATCTCTCTGTGCTTTAGTAAGATCAGATGCCTCATTTATTTCTGTGTCCACTGTATCAAGCAGCCTTATTTTAATGTCTACCTGTAGATGTGACCATGGCAGGTAAGAAATTTGGGGGAGCTGAGTTAATCTTCTTTTTCAGGGACTTTTTCTGACATGATGTGGCAGGCTGTGTCTGCTTTATCTTGTTTGGATCCTCAGGCAGCCCAGCTTTCCTTTTCCACTTAAGTGGATTGGTTACGAAACTTAATGTTTTTGACATCAGTAACTGAGTCATCAGGAATTAAGCAGATTTGCCTTCATTGTGGATTCTTGGTTCGACTTCAGGCTTACTGCTAGTAAACTGTTGCAAAACTCGTTGATCCCAAATTAGGCTGAGCAACAGAATTTCATGGCAATATGAAAATGTAGATTCCTGGGTATTAATTAGAAAGATTTTAATTAATAAAATGATTCATCAGGTTGGGACCCACTAAAACGACCCCTGTATTTCCAGAACTTTGTAATTTTTTAAATGTTTATTAAACACTCAGATTTTCAACCTACTCCTGAGCCACAGAATTGAATCTTCTGGTAGAGGGACCTAGGGAGTTTCATTTGTAACAATTATGTCACATCGACAGTTTCCAGCCTTGTGTTATTCATCCTAAGACTCTCCTAGTTCCCTTCTCATTTCTGGCCACCTTTTACCATCATGTAACCAGCAACCCCTTTTGGAATTTAATCCACCTAAAAGCTTACATTAGTGGCCCGACACCATAGCCGTGAGTTGTCAGAGAGATGTGCTTGGCAACACGATGCTGCCCTTCTGGCTCTGTGAGGAGACAGGGATGAGCAATTGAGGAACACTCAGGCACCACCCAAGGGCTCTGAGGGCCCCTAGAGGTCAGAACTTCATGATGGAGGATTAAGTCTCACCCAAGAAGGTCTCTCAGTTTTAGCTGTGTACTCTCTTTAACTTACACTCAAGGACTTTGCTTCATCAGGAGGATTCAGTGAAGTGGGGGGATGTGCATATAACTTGAAAATGTATGAGATGCTAGGATTCTAATCCAGGCCAAGATTTTGCTGTGTGTATTTTGTCTTGAATCCTTTTCCTACAGCTGGTATAGAGAGAGTACGATACACTTCAAATTCCATGCAGACTTAGCGAACTTTCAGTAGGATCCCAGCATAGGAAGGAAAAAGATCTCACTGTCTGGCTCGTCGTGATGCATATTCTCAACTCTCTGCCTTAATAGACACAGTGTACGCTACAGAGAGCAAAGTGTAATTTTAAGAACCTTGTAATTCTTTACAAATTAACACAGCAGATGGTGTTTATGGGAGCCACACAGTGAGGAATATTTGGGACCATGGGAGACATGTGTTGCAAGGTTTGGGCCTGCTTTCTACTTAGTTTAATTTTTAACTGTTGTGCTACAAAAAAAAAAAAAAGTACTATTCGCCTCATAAAGTTTTCATCGGTTCCAAGGGTGAACAAAGGCGCCCTGAGATGGTTCCCTTATGGGTCAAATTCCAAGCTTTTCAGGGAGAAGGGCCTTCGAGAGATCCCTGACTCGCCTAAGCCTGAGGAGTGCCCTGTCCTTGGACCTTGGTCACGTGGCAGAGGCCTTGGCACTTTGGTGCTGGGGGTGGGAGCAGCCTGGCTTGCTAGTCTGGCTTGGGGGTGGGTTTGAAAAGTTGAGATAGAGCCCAAGGCTTGAAAAGAAAACGGGCTACCAATGAGGCTAGCTCTTCTAGACTGGAGCTTGCTAATTTATAAGTAGTTAAACTATTTCTTTAGTTATTTTAATTAAAAATGAAATGTTATTCTCTCTTAGTTCCCCTCTAGTGATAAGAAGTAAAGTGACTAACACCTGTGTTGCTGGTCTTTTTGAGGGAAGTGTGATGAGGAGAAGAAAGTGTCATGATATAGATTGGGGGTGGGGCTGCTGAGAGGATGGGGAAAAGTGGTTCTCACAGGTTTTGCAAGCACCAAGAGAGGTCAGATTTGATTTGGGCAGGAAAAGAAAAAGCGTTGGTTCTGAAGAGTGCCAGGTAATCTCTTTGGGGGTCCCCTGGACATGCAGAAAGTGCCAGGCACTCCCAATCCGTGGATTTTCTTTTCCCAATGTCACCAGGGAAACTTCTTCATTTTGTTCTACTGTAAGGCTGGCAAACAGAACGGTCCCAGGTGCTCTCTGGGGTGGCCTGTCTTTCCCAGTCAGGACCTTGCTCAGCCCTTGGGAGTACCATTTTTACCAAACCCATTCCTTTTTTGGTATCTAGTGTCCTTCAGCTTGGGGCTTCACCAGTGACTCAGCAAATTAAGAATCCGCCTGCAATGCAGGAGCCACAAGAGACACAGGTTTGATCCCTGAGTGGGGAAGATGCCCTGGATGAGGACATGGCAACCCACTACAGTATTCTTGCCTGGAGAATACCATGGCCCAAGGAGCCTGGTAGGCTATAGTACACAGGATTGCAAAGAGTCGGATATGACTGAAGTGACTTAACACGCATGCACATACACATGGAGTGAATTGACTGCCTCTGAAGTTCGTATGTTGAAGCCCCCCAGGTTGATTGTATTTGGAAATGGGGCATCTTGCAGGTAATCAGGTTTAGATAAGTTATTAGAGTGGGGCCCTCATGACAGGCTTAGTGCTCTTATAAGAAGGGCGCTAGAGAGCTTACTTGACCTCTCTTTCCACCATGTTTATAAGCCAAGAAGAAAGAAACCATCCCTACGGGACCTTGTTCTTGGCTTTCTAGCCTCCAGGATAACAAGAAAATAAATGTCTCTTGTTTAAGCCATCCAGTTGGTGGTATTTTCTTATGTCAACCCAAGCTGACTAATACACTATCTTTAAACTCCTGTACTTCTCATTGGGAAGAAGGGACATAGAGTCATGAGAAGTTTCTGAATAGTATAGGATTATAACTATGCATTTTGTATATCTGTGTTTTAGACTGTGACATCTGAAATTAAATTAGCAATGTAAGAGATTTGTACAGTATGTAATTGTTGCCTGAGTGGAAACAGGCAACCAAATAAATGATGCAGGGTGACTATGGGCTCTCTGTGGAGGATGGGTTACTGTGAGATGGGAGGGCAGGGCGGTGTGATGAAGGAATTACAGTGTGAACTGGCCTCTGATCTATGGGCAGATGAAACACAGGAAGACCAAGGCTTGGGGGTCCCCACCTAGATAGATGTTCTGTAAACCAAAGTAACCGTCTGCCTGAGTGTTTTCTGATTTCTGTGAAGTCTCAGCAGTGTGGACCCAATTATTGATCTTCTTTTTGAGATGCTGGAAATTGCCAGACTCTGGGGATCTTTTAGGTGTTGTTAGCTTTAACTGTAACTGAGTGATTTGGGGACTATGCACAGAAAAATGAAGCAGAAGCTCAAATTTCATTGAAATTTAAATCATTTATATAGTATGGGAATATACATGTGTGTGTGTGTGTGTGTGTGTGTGTGTGTAAAATCAATGGAAATTTCAATTTGCCTTGACTACTTCTATCTCAACTGTGAAGATAAAACGGCATTTTTCAGCAGTTTGCTCAGTTCATTGTCTTTCATAGGCTTTGAGGGTGCATGTGGTTAATTTACCATTGCTCTCAGCAATCACCCAAGCTTGGGAGCTGGGGAAGGGGGGCTTTGTTGCAAACTGTCTTCTAGGGCAGGGTTGCCTGACAGATAATCACTGAGGACTACACCTGTGTTGATAAAATAAATCAAAGAGCAATAATTGTAACATTACATAGGTGCCAACCACTTCCTGTGGTTTTGATCAGTAAATCACAAAATAGGTAAAATTTATTCTTAGGACCCCACATTTTCCAAATCATTCACCCCTTCCATACCTGCCTTCTAACCCCAGGTGCCTAACATGGACCCTCTGTCCTTCTATTCAGAAATGAGTGTTTCTGGAGCACTTCTTAGGAGCTTTTTTTTTTTTTTTTGATTCTTGATTTTATTTATTGGAATATAATTGCTTTCCAATGTTGTATTAGTTTCTGCTGTACATGTACCCTAAAAAAAAACATAATTCAAAGAGACACGTGTACCCAGTGTTCATCACAGCATTATTTACAGTAGTCCAGACATAAAAGCAACCTAAGTGTACATCAACAGATGGATGGATGGAAAAGATGTATAATATTACTCAGCCATAAAAAGGAGCAGAATTGGATCATTTGAAGTGATGTGGATGAACTTAGAGGCTATCATACAGAGTGAAGTAAGTCATAAAGAGAAAAACAAATATCATATATTAATGCATATGTTTGGATTCTTAGGGGTTTTATGCTGAGTACTCCAGGAGAAAATAAGGAATTCACTATCCATAGAAAACGTGTGTTCCTTTTTGCTGAAACGTGAAAATTGATAAAAATTGATAAAAATTTGATAAACAATGCAGGATGGTCTATCATTAACATCTGTATTATTTGACACAGTACCTAATAGAAGGATATGGTCAGAGGAGAGGAAGATCTTTAAGGGCTAGCTCAGTACAGAAACACTCCCTGGGGGAAGATTTTGAGCTGTTCCTTGAAGTATGAATAGAACCTGGTTAGGCAAAAGGTCAAAGGGAGAATAACCCCTTTTAGCCAAACACCAACATGAGGCAGAAGGTGTGTGAGTTGCTGAGAAGGAACAAATTGACTAGAGATACAGGCAGTTACAGGATGGAAAAGCATTTATGAAGTCTTAAAATATAGGCTCAAAAGTTTACTAGAAAGTAGAGATGCAGTAAGCACTAAATGTAAACTGAGAGGTGTACTGGGCCAAGGAAGTGAAAGCTTGGTCTCAACAGGCCATATTAAGAATGGTGTGGGGTTGGAGATGTATTGAGTTGGCCAAAAAGTTTGTTCAGATTTTCCCAGATGATGTTATAGAAAAAGCCGAATGAATTTTTTGGCTAACCCAATACATTGGCGTGGTTGGTCATCATGGGCAGATGGATTGAGGAACAGCAAGAATCCGAAGATTTCTTTGATGGATAAATTCTCAAGTCTACTGACTAACTGGATTTAGGGGAGAAATACAATATTAGGATTTAGAACTCTGACAGTGATTAGTGTAGATAAAAGCTCTCTAGGTGAAACCAAGGTCTGAGCTCCCTTGGTTCTCTGAGCTATGTCCACAGGGCACTTGCTGAGGTTTTCCCTTTCTAACATGCCATCTTCAAATCATTTTGGTCTGGTAGTTTAAGGTCTCTGATTTAGTCAGACATTTTTGGTTGTTAGGGACAGAGATTTGACATCAACAAACATGGGGGAATTTGTTAACTCATGACACTACAAAATCCATTGATAGATACTAGTGGATTTAGGTACAGCATTGGAGAAGGAAATGGCAACCCACTCCAGTATTCTTGCCTGGAGAATCCCAGGGATGGAGGAGCCTGGTGGACTGCCATCTATGGGGTCACGCAGAGTCAGACACGACTAAAGCGACTTAGCAGCAGCAGCAGATTCAGGAACCCATGCATTTTGTTCATTGATAATAGTGAAATTTGTTGAGTGCCTATTATATGCCA
Source organism: Odocoileus virginianus (assembly GCF_023699985.2). NCBI lineage: Eukaryota > Metazoa > Chordata > Mammalia > Artiodactyla > Cervidae > Odocoileus > Odocoileus virginianus. The sequence goes on along the minus strand of NC_069675.1, from coordinate 52,397,746 downwards.
GGCAAAGCTACAGGCTGCCAAGATTTAATGATAAATAAAGGAAAGACTGTACCCTCATGGAGTTTTATTTTACAAGTTTAGTATATAATGAAAACTATGAACCAACTTGATTTGCCTCCAAAAGCTGACTTCCCTTACCTTTCTCTTTCCTTCTTTTGCCTTCCCTTTTGTTTCTTTTCCCTCTCATCTCTTTTCAGCCCCAAATTAATTTCTCATCTCTCTCCTTCTTCTCTCCCTCTCCTTATCCCCTCCCCCTTTCCCCTCTTTCCACTCCCCAGCTATGCTTTTTTTGTGACATCCATTTTCAAAGACACCTTAACCAGCTCAAGATGTATCTGCTGCCAGTTTATCAATCCCAGTAGAGAAAAATATGCCTCCTTCTTAATAATTTTACCAGCCACCTTATAGCTGAATCTCACTGCTTTGGATGCTATCATGAGTTTATCGCTGGGCCAGAACTCCTTGGTTGAGAATTGGAAGGAAAAATTAGAGGGTTTACCAAAAGAACACAAGAGAGGTTGCTGGGAAAATAGAAACGACAGCAATGTTCCCCGAACTCTCCAAGTCAGGCCTTCTCTGTGTATTGCCTGATATGTGTACTGACACTGCTATGCTAGTAGGTATGGTCTAGTCTTTCACAAACAAAGCCATCCTGATTTTTTAACCTTATATAGTGATGATTCTTTCCTTGAATATTGATAATGCTTGGCAGAGCAACATCAGATACATATTTGCCCTAACACATTATCATAAATTTTTCCCTATCTTTCTCCCCTCACCCCTATTTCAGAGTCCAGGGAAACTGGAATTTTATGTGGTTAAAGGATTCTGATCATGGGTTTGATTTGCGGCTGATGCTAAACTTATTCATTCTAAAGAGATATTGCCCATTTCTTTTCTAAGAGAAATGTCCATAGGTAGTGAAAAGGAAATGTTTAGAAAGGTTTACATTCTCAGACTGTGATTTACACATAATATAAAGGTTTAACACAGTGTTCAAGGTTCTTTAAATAACAGTGCTATTTGTAATAAGAACATGATTTCTACATGCAGGGTCTGAAGGTAGATGGGCAACCCTCCAAACAGGATAGGGTGACCGCTAGATCAATAGATAATTTTTTCTCCTCCCTCCTGTTGTCTAAATCATAGGTTTAAATGACAGGAAAATGTGTTAGAGATGGAGTGCATGGCACAGTATAGCTTTCTGACATTCTGATGATTTTGACTTCCATCTCTTTCAATTGACAGCAATCTGAAGAGTAGGTATTTGATTAGCCCACACATTCAATATGTGAGAATCACCGCTATACAATATTTTGAAGATTTCTCATACATTCAATCAAGTTTGCAGGTACCATTGAGAGAAAGAATAAAGCGATAGACATTGGCCTTCTTACAGCCATTTCCAACATATTAATATCATGCCCTGAAACTAACATGAAACCACAGATCTGATGGAAACACTGAAATAGTGGATTTATATTCTTGGGGTCTCCATGAGTGACTCCTTGTACTAAACTCTGTGTTTAAGGTAGAACAAGGGGCTAGAATGGGGAAAAGCCTTTAAGCAAATATTCAGTCAATTTCAGAAATTTAAAAATTACTATTCCTTATTTTTTGTAATAAATCAGTAAGTTGTGAAATATTCAGCATAGAATTTAAATATTTTGCATATCTCTTCAGTGTTTCAGAGGGGATTATGAATATTTAATAAAAGAGAGAGAGAAAGAGAAGAAAAATGAACACCCTCTTTTAATAAATAGAGGGGCTTTTATTTCCTAATAGGACAAAGGATAGTATTATTAAAAAATGAACCAAGATATTGTCTTTTTCCTGAAGAACGATTGTGAAAAATCAAAATTTCAATGAATGTCCCTAATCATTTTTGTGTAGTATTGATCTAAAAATAAGAAGTCTTCTTGATAGCATCTGATACTTTGGCAAACTGGACTTAAATTTAGAGCCAGAAACTGGGCGAATAAATGACCCCCTATAAAAAGCCAAGTTAGGAAATTCATTCCCTTCCCTCTCATCAGTTCAACCTCAGATCTGCCCCAAATGTGTTTTGTAAAATAGAGTTCAAAGACAAAAACAAATAAAGTTTAATAAACACGCACCTCCCTAGCACAGCAGATGGCAACTAGGAAAGCTGCCTGAAGCAGTGTGAGAGCATGTCCTGCCTGTCTCTCCTTCTTTTTAAACAACGATATTTAGTAAATGGCTATCTCTATTGCAAACTCATTCTCTGCAGGTAAAGGTAAAGGCAAGTGGGAGCACTTTGTGAAAGGTACACAGGGTCTGTAGGCAACATGTGACAGGGCAGATAAACTCAAACCAAGATTTTTTTTGATGGCCTTTGAAAAGAAACATGTGAAATGCCATAAAATCACAAAATCTTATAATTTTAAGAGATGAGAGACAGTTTAGATATGGCATAGAAGTAGCCCTGGGCTGGAAGTCCAGAGGTCCTGGTCTGATGCTATTGAGGCCATATGATCAGAATCAGTGATTTCACCTTTCTGGGTTTTGCTTTTTTCATCTTTGAGAGGAATGGAGGGGTGAGGAAGAAGAAGAAATTGATTAAGGTACCTCTTGCTGAGTCAGGGCTGTGCCACTTGCTCCAGATCCTGTCTCTTTAGGTTCACAATACCAAAGCAAGTTATTTACTCACATTTTAGAGATGAGAAAACCCCGACTGACAGCCAGTCCCAGCCCTGTCTGTAGTGCAGTGAGAACATCCTCACAACAGGGAAACACGGTTATGAATTCTTGATGGGTTTTGGGCTCCCCCCATTTCCTGGGGTCTGTCACTCATGTCTGCTCCCTCTGTTGGACAGATGATAAATCTGGAGTGTAGAGAAGTTGCCTCATCACCTAGGTAGTTGTTGGCAGAGAGTGCTTATGACTGCTTTTCGTTTCCCTCTTATTCAGCAAAGACAGGGAGTAAATGGATGTAGACCACACACTTCGGTTTAATTACTAGACAATGGTGTCAAAATGAAGATGGAGCTCTCCCTTCACTTCAGTTTGTTAAACTATTTTTAGTTTATAGAGCCTGGAGGGTTAGGGAGGGAGAGTTGGGTAAGGCTTCTGGTTGATTCCCTGGAAACTAGAATTTGCTCATGATGACCAAATTTTTAGTTATTTAAAAATATATCCATGGACCTACTATGCAAAAGATATTCATCTGGAGTTTCTGCCCCTTATTTCACCTCTTACAGTATCCCAGACTAATTTTAAAATGAACTTCCCCGAATATCCCTTCCTTAAACAGAAGTAACTTTTCCTTTAAGAATTCTAATTTTTGGCAAGGTTTTTCATATATTATCTGCCTGAGTAGAGGAAGTCAAAGTCCAGGTGATCTAAAAATAGCTTCTGTGTATTTTCCAAAGCAATACTTTCATTTTCTTCCCCCACAGTAGAAATGCTTTCCTAATTACCCTGAATACTATTAATGCCTTTTATTTTTTCCAGCACACTGACACCATGATTGATTGTCCTGCTAGCCCAGTCAAGGAGACAGGGCATATATCATGCTATCCATTGTGCTTATGAGAGAACTCAGACTTAAAAAATGAGCAAATCTTTAATCCAAGATCACAGAACTTAGTGACAAAGGGCTGACACTATGAAGCAAGAGTCTTTTTTGTTTGTTTATTTGGCCTCTCTCAGTGATCGACTTCTTGTCCAATTTAGGTTGATAATTCAAAAGTATTTCTACTTGGGGTCATGACAGAGAACAGGAGAGTATGGAGTGATGGGCTACTGTCCCCATTTTCTATGTAAATCTGAGCATTGAGGGATTATTATACTTGTTCCAACACTGGTAATATTTAAAGAAATCAGTGCTAACAAAGAGCCAGCAAATGGATGAGTTCAACGGTGGCCCCCATTCCCTAAGTTCCAGTCCTGCCTTTACCATTCTCTAGCTGCTCTAAACCAAGAAAACAAATATGGCATCCAAGTCAACTGCAGTTTTTGAATTGCCTTCAGCCAAAGATTTGAAAGTTGGAGATACTAAATTGCAAATATTATACAAAGAATCTCAACCGCACAAAGGTGGGAATGCTAATGTCCCTGGAATCCTCTGAGCTTGCAGATCAAACTATTGTTTGCTATAATCACCCTATAAGGAAGCTCTTATAAAAATAACTTGTCTTCGTGGTAGTCAAACCAGTCCCTTCACATGGTAGAGAAAAGGCTGGCCATTCCACTCACCATTCTCCTAGTACCTGCCTTGCTATTTCTTGTCCTGGTGCTGCTTTGACCTTGCCTCTTTCCTATCTGGGCTTCCCTGTGGCTCAGATGGTAAAGAATCTGCCTGCGATGCCAAAGACCTGGGTTTGATCCCTGGTTTGAAAGATCCGCTGGAGAAGGGAATGGCTACCGACTCCAGTATTCTTGCCTGGAGAATCCCGTGGACAGAGGAGTTTTCCTATTCAGATTTTGCCCAGGACTTAAAGTCAGGCTAAATCCTCCCGTCTCTCTGTGATATGCAGCATTTTCTTCTGAGCGTCTCATTTAGCCCTGTAGGGAGCTAGTCTTTCTGCATAGTTGTTAGTGTTGTTGGTCTCACGTTGGGATCACTCACTAGATTAGAAGCTCCTCGAGAGTAAGGATGTTACTTGCTTTTTGTGTGTCCCCCCTCATCACCTCCACAGTGACCTTACACCTTAGGAACATGTGCTATACAGTTAGTTGTATGTTATTGATGCTAGGTAGAATATGGACTTCCACGTTGCCCATCTATTCACAAAATGTGTGTCTGTAACCACCCTACTTACAATCTTAAACATCTCTATTACCCCTGGTAATAGAGTTGCTGGCTTTAGCACAAAAAATTACAGAACACCCAGTTAAATTTGAAGCTTAGGTAAATAATGACATTTTTAAAAGTATAAATACATCCTCTAATTTGCTAAGATTTAAAATTTAAAAATGTTATCTGACCTGTACTTACATAGGGCACCTCACTGGCCTCACCCGAATCCTGGTCCTGTCAGAGCCTGGCTTTATTTCAAATTCTGATATTTGTTCAATGCTGACTTTTTAGCATTAATTTTGAGTTTCTAAAGTATTTCATTAAATTATTGTTTACCTTGATTCCTGAGTTCTTTGATGACCTCTTCCTCTTTATACCTGAGGCAGGTGCCTCACTCCCCTCACCCTGGTCCAGGTCTGGTCTAATCTTTATGGTCTCCTTTGTGAAACAGTGATAAGGTTATGTCACCAGCAGAATGCAGTGAACCCAGGGTCTGACATAGTATTTATTCAGTGATTATTTTATGTATTCTGTCTTATGTATTACTTTATGTATTATGTATTCTGTCTTGACATCTATTTTTACATTGGAAAGTTCAGTCATCTGGTCTACTTCTCTCATAGCCACATTTAACTCACAATTGTTCAGTTTTCAAAGTAAATTCTTAATTACTCTCATGCATGGGAAAGGCTTAAGAAATCTGTGGTTCCAGAATGATCATGGTCCAGACCTCCATAAAAGTGCCTGTATTTTGAAGGCAAACATCCTATTTGCAAGGAGCAAACCAAAGAGAAAAGAAGCAGTTTTGGCTACCAAGTTAGTGTCTCACCTAACTTCACCAGACACTGAAGTTTTACCCTCTATGTGACAGCTGCCTTCTGATGATAAAGCAGCACATTGTTCTTCTCCATATACTTTTGTTTCTTTGGAGCTGGTATTTCAGAGTTGTAAACATTAGAAAATTTCTTTTAAGCTCTTTCTACTTATAAAACTTCAGAGTGTACATCTGAGAGGTCAGCATTTGAGTTCAAGGAGTGGAGAATGGTGATGGGAATTTATAGGATTTTTAAATCATTAAAAAGGCATACATATGCCCTGGTTTGGGCTTTTTCATGAAAATGCTATAGGATTACACTTCAACCAACCATTCGTTCAGAGGAAAAAGAATTGATTAAGCAAGTTGTAGAAAAGAGTAACTGATTTAATTCTGTTGTTCAGTCACTAAATAATGTCTGACTCTTTGCAACCCCGTGAACTGCAGCATACTAGGCTCCTGGTCTTTCACTATCTCCTGGAGCTTGCTCAAATTCATGTCCAAAATCTAGGTATATGTCAGTCTGATGTTTATGTTTCAGCCTTGCACATCCAGGATTTTGCCAATGAAAGAAAACATCTAGAAATCTGTCAGATGTTAATTTCTATAGATCCACAAAACATATCCTGTGAGGCACAATTTATGACCTGGGATCTCATTTCATCATATGCATAAGTTGCTGCAGAGACCTGCGTGGTTTTACAGAGACTGAGTATAAACAGGAATTGGCCTACCACTGGGACCATAAATCAATTTGTAAGGTATTTGACTAATGTTTAGATAACTTAATAGATTTGACAAAGATTTGGGGGACTCTTTTCTCTTCAAAGGAAGATAATGCAGTCCATACAGCTGTGCAGAGCTTTCTATCCATGGGACTGTTGTTGCTACTATGGTCTTAAAAAGAATGGAGATTCTGTTTGGTTTGGTTTGTGTTACTACAGAAATGAAAAATTCTAAAAAAAAAAAAAAAAAAAGCAAGGGAGGGGGAGGAATAGAAACTAGTTAAACTTCCAAACTTCCTGTGAATAATTTATCAAATACCATTACTATTATCTTTTGCTTTTGCCTCTGTTTGTTATAGTCATAAGGGAAATTTTCCTTCTGGCCTCAAGCTGTGGGTTCCTTCTTATTATGTTTAGCATTCCAGTGCATGGCAGAACAGAGATTAAAACACTGTGTTTTCTACTAAAGCACCTCTTTTGATTTTGATACAGATTACAAAAAGACTTGTGATACATTAGTATAAAATTCTGATCATTCTTTTTCTAGTTTTGCTTTATTATCTCAGTAGTCTTCTATTCAGAAGAAATATATAATGAGAAAAAAAAAAACACTTGTATTTGAAGGTAATAACAAAAACATCCTTGTATCTACTTAATTGTTGAATGTCTGGAGAAAGAAAGAAAACATAGATCTGCATGGAGTTGAATACAGACATATGTGTAACCATCTTGAGAATGTATTGATTTTCATCAACTTTTAATCTTTATTTCAGAGAGATTAACTTTAGAGATCAAGTTATATTAACTGGGTATTGAAAAGAATCCTTTTTTTTTAATGGCTTGAACTCTACAATTCAAGTGTGTTTCTTAATTTTTTTAAACCTTTAATGTCACTAACATTGAATTTTTCTAAATCTGAAATTATTATTTTTTTTCTTAATAGACCGGAAGAAAAGAAAAAGGAGATCCTCTAAACATTGCAATTGATAAGATGACCAAGAAAACAAGAGATCTAAGGAGACAGGTACTGTTTTGCTTTATAAGTGCCTGGTAGTGATACTTAGTGGTGGTTTCTAAGAATGTCCTTTTTCAGACCTAATACTTAGCTTGCTGTTCTTTATAATATCTACATTTACACAGAAACTTTTCATCAACAAATCAGTCTGCTGAGCAAGCAGATGTAACAGGTGCAATGGTGGTGATGAAAACAACCCCTAAGTCACGAGCAGCAGACAGTGAGGGGAAACCCTCTCACTGACCAGACACTATCTTCCTAGGTGGAGAGTCGACAAATTCTCTACCCTTTACGTATAGCCTTCAGTTTTTCAGACCTAGGCATGTGAAGAACCAGTCTGTAATTTCTGCTAATTCTTATTAAAACTCCCAAGGCAATCAATGAATAAACAAGAGTGCCAATGGTTAATGTGAAACACAACTCTTAATCTGATGGGCTAATTAAGGTCTCTGACCCAGTGTTTCCTTTTGGGGACATAAATCTAGGGGAAAATTTGCTTATCAGATGGTTGTTTGGGAAGCAAACCAGGCAAGGAAAGGTAGCTGGATGATTTAAATGGTTAAGGGCATCATTAGCCTGAAGGGTCCATGTTGGGGGAGGGGTAAGGAATCTCTAGTCAGGGCCCCTTTTCATTTTGAAAGTGCTACATGAACACAAGTACCCGTTTCTAGTACATCTTATTTTCCACGTTGCTATGGTGAGCTCCACTTCTTCTGTAGTGTTCTTTTTATGGACGAAATGGTACCATCCATTAAGAAACTCCTTCATGATTTCTGCCTCAGAGGCCTTATCTCTTGCTGATAGCTTCTACATATACCCATCTTGTTCATTAAGTGTTGGTCATCGAGGACCAACCTCTGCTCTGCGGCAACACCTACTTTACTTTCTGCATCTGTGAAAGCTGAACTGGCAGGGCTGCATCAGCTGTCAATAATACTCATCCCTGCAGCATGTCAAGTAGAAAGATTAGCAAACTGTCTGGGCAAGAATGGCCAAGGAGCATCTTTAAAAAAATGGTTTGAAGGAGAGGAAGACACAGCTTCAAATCACTGTTAAAGAGCTTTTCTGGGCTATTTTCAGGTTATCACCAGAAAGTACAGACACACTGATCTGGTGTTCTCTAGAAGGTACAACAATTAGTTCTAAAATATGAAGACTCTAGTTTGAATGCCCAGCTAATAAGCTCTTTGAAAGTGAAAGTATTAGTCTCTCAGTCATGTCTGACTCTTTGTAACCCCAATGGACTGTAGCCCACCAGGCACCTCTGTCCATGGAATTCTCTAGGAAAGAATATTGAAGTGGGTAACCCTTCCCTTCTCCAGGGGATCTTTCCTGACCCAGGGATCAAATCCTGGTCTCCTGCATTGCAGGTTGATTCTTTACTATCTGAACCACCAGTGAAGCCCGATAAACCTTTAGAGGAAAGCATTTCTTTTTATTTTACTTTGAAATAAGGGAAAATAAAGCATTGTCTTCTTAGGCATTAGAAGGTAATATTAAGAGAGAGTATGACCAGGTATGCTTCTCCTTGCCCTCTTAGACTACCTTTCCATACAAAGTCCCCATCTGACATGAAATGATATTGGTAGTAAGAATTGGGATTGGGAATGGTAGACAACAGTGAGTCAGGTGTCTGGAGCTCAGGGTTTTATTTCTAGCTCTGCCACTCAACTGACCTTATGACTGTGGATCCTTCATCTCTTGGATCCTACATCTCTTACCTGTAAAGTAAGTTTGGCATCTGCCAAACTAGGTCTGTAAACTCTTTGAATGAGTCCATTTATTTCCTCTGTCAGAAGTCCTAATGCCTGATACTCACAGGTTTTAAAATCAATGGGAAGGGAACAAGCATCTTCTCTAGGGTTTGCCTTTGGCTGGATTGTCAACCAGGCTTCCCAGGTGGCGCTAGTGGTAAAGAACCCACCTGCCATGTAGGAGATATAAGAGATATGGGTTTGATCCTTGGGTTGGGATGATCTCCTGGAGGAGTGTATGGCCACCCACTCCAGGATTCTTTTGCCTGTATTTTGCCAGTATTCTTGACAAAGGAATCTGGAAGGGCTTATAGTCCATAGTGTCACAAAGAGTCGGACTCAACCAAAGCAACTTTGACATACAGGTTGTTGACCAGGCAAAGTTTATGAATTGAGTCTTCTTACTTCCCCCTCTAGGTCTTAATAGGGACCATTATTTTACATTCTGGAGCCAACAGCTAAGTTCTCTGCACTCATGGCCTGTCACAGGAATTTTTTTGTCTTACTGGGAAGGAATGGATACAGTAGTTTTTACCTTGATGCTACAATCCTCAGAAAAGTGTTGACTCATTTTAGCTTTGGACAGCAGTGAAAGATGGACTTGAAGATGGACTTCATGGTACAGGAATGTTAAATGCTTTGGTGACAAGATCTTTGAAGAGCTTCCTTTATCGTGGCATTAGAAGGAATATGTCATGCCCTCAAATCATTCCATGTATAACACTTTTTTTTTTTTTCTGCTCACCTTTCCCAGGGATTGAGAAGACTAAGGGTGAGAGAGAGTTGTTTTATGATAATCACAACAGTTATGGCATAATTTCACACCACATCCCTGAATTTGGCTCAAACAGCATTTTCTTCCCCAGTATGCCTTTCTAGAACTAAGATGGTCTCCATCTGTCAGTTCTATCCCAATCCGTATGTTGGAATATTTTAATCTCTTTTCCCCATCTCTTCTGTTTCTCCATGTACACCTGTATTGGTACAAAACCTTTCCTGAGCTGAACAGAAGCTACCTAGCATTTCTGCAGATAGAACATGCAAGGAGTCTGATTAGCTTGGCTCAGGTAGAAGTTCAATTCAGATGTGGGTAGTTAGTTAATTGGAGAAGGCAATGGCACCCCACTCTAGTACTCTTGCCTGGAAAATCCCATAGACAGAGGAGCCTGGTAGGCTGCAGTCCATGAGGTCGCTAAGAGTCGGACACGACTGGGCGACTTCACTTTCACTTTTCACTTTCATGCGCTGGAAAAGGAAACGGCAACCCACTCCAGTGTTCTTGCCTGGAAAATCTCAGGGACGGGGGAGCCTGGTGGGCTGCCGTCTATGGGGTTGCACAGTCGGACGTGACTGCAGTGACTTAGCAGCAGCAGCAGCAGCAGCTGGTTAATTAGATGAACAAAATTTGACCTGAGTCTCTGATATGTGATGCCCAGGGCCTCCCTGGTGGCTCAAATAGGAAAAAATCTGCCTGCAATGCAGGAGACAAGGGTTCAATTCCTGGGACGGGAATATCCCCTGGAGAAGGGAATGGCAATCCCCTCTGATATTCTTGACTGGAGAATTCCAGGGACAGATCCTGGTGGGATATAGTCCATGGGGTTGCAAAGAGTTAGACACGACTGAGCGACTAAACACACACAGAGTGAATGCTAGTGGTTCAGATGAAAACGGAAACATTTTCTGTTCCTTCAATTATGGACAGGCCTTTGTTAGAAAAGATTCTAAGTGAAAACCCTCAGTGATCCAACTCTAGTTCCCTGTAAACTTATATTCCTTAAAATATTTAGAGAAATAAAATCACAGGCTGAAATCAAAGAAAAATATTTCTGATCACTTTCCTAAGTTCTTACCCTTTGGGCCTCCTCCCTTTTCCTCATAGCCCCAAGGTTGGGCAGTGTTCTTCAGAAGGTGACCCTGGGCTTGTAAAGTTCTAATCACCAAATTAAAAAGAAATAAAGTCGATTATGATCATTATCTTGGGCTTGCCTAATGAAAGAAAGTGGACTTAAATTTGTAGACATGTGAAAAAAAAAATCCAGTAATTGAATAAAAAGGATTTCTGTTTTAAGTAGAATTTTCTAGTAAGTAGAGCTCTTTTTTTTTTTTTTTTTCCAGGCAGTATGTCCCAAGGAACTAGAGAGTCATAAATTGTGAGAAAGGTTGCAGGAACCCAAGGGCGTTATTTTAACTGATTGGCATGGATCCATCTTGCCAATTAACCTCAAGAGAGTGGGCAGTGGTAGAACAGAATCCTTTTAGGAGTATTTTGTTTGGAGTTAAAAATGGATTTAGGGGAATATAACTGCCAGCTTTAAGCATTATGTTTTAATTTTAGAGCTGTGGGCACAGTATGCCCCACGTCTGAGCTATTGTCACTGCTGTGTTTCTGGAATCAGCCCATTATAAAAACAAAAGCTTTTGGCCGAGTCCCTGCCTGAGTACCTAGTAGCCCACATGGTCCATTTATCCCATAGAGAGGGCCCAGTTGGTGTCTGCCAGCTGCTCCTCATGCCCCCCTTCTATATGCCACCTGTGAACTATTCTAGGCATGGCCTCTTGGTTTTCCTTACACTTACAGTGATGTTGGTTATCCTGATTGTTATTTTGGTCCTTGTGTTAGTCTTTCTCTCCCCCCAAGTTGATAAGCAAATCGGAACTCAAATGTTTTCCTATGAGACGCTAATAAATAGTACTCATAACATGTTAGTGTGTTGCTAAAGTCAGCAGCTCTCTCTTATTCCTCAAACCAATCAATGGCCTAATTCTTATTCCATCACCCTTAATAGACATCACAATAATTCCAGCAATGAGATGCAGTGTCAAATTGAGAAAAGTGTCAATTTTGCCACAATCAAAACATGTATAGAATGCTTTTACACTGGAATGCAAACTTAATAGAATGGATTATACAACAAAGGATTAAAAACAAATGAGCAAAACTTGTCACTGGATGGTTTGTTAAAGGTCAATTTATCAACACCCTGCCTCCAGATAGGACTTCAGAAAAAGCTCACTAGATTAATAAGAAATAACTACAGCTGAAGATTCCTCAGCTGTCCCTTTTGTGACCCAGTTCCTTACATAAGAACTGTGGCTAAAGGTGGGCAGTCATCAGCCCAAGTTTGTAAAATCATGGTCCATGAAAATGTAAACTAAATTATAGCTGACATTATGGAGTCCTTACATTGTGCCAGGCAGTGTTCGAAGTTCTTTCTATAAATGGACTGTATTTAATACTCATTCAGCTCTATGAGATAAAACGGGCTGTCACCATGCCCATTTTACAGATGAGGACATGAAACCAGGTAATAAACCCATGGTGACACCAAGTGGGGATGCCTGGAGGTCCCTGTCCAGGCAGTCTGGCTATGGGGTCTTGGCTCTTAGCCCTTCCCCATCCTAGCAATCCAAAGAGCCAGCAGATGCAGCTGGGTCCCCCATATGCTATTCTCCTCCGGGGGAGGCAGTGGGGAAGAAAGATGGTTCACATAATATGTAGAGATGCTTTGTGATTTTCAACAGCACCTTTAGTACTGTGGGGTTGGGAATGTCTGAAGAAATAATGAAAGTATTAGTCGCTCAGTTGTTGAAACCCTGTGGACGCCACTGCCAGGCTCCTCTGTCCATGGAATTCTCTAGGCAAGAATACTGGAGTGGGTAGCCATTCCCTTCTCCAGGGGATCTTCCTGACCCAGGGATTGAACCCAGGTCCCCTGCATTGCAGGCAGATTCTTTACTGTCTGAGGCACCACAGTGGGTGACATATATGTAATTCAGACAGAAAAAACATCTGTGGTGCATGTTGAAAATAGGGTTCTAGTTTGTGATAGAATATCATCTCTCAGGTCTCCAGCTGTTATGGTTCACTGGATCTTTTTAAAAACTGCTATTATGTTTAGGTAGCTGGCTTCTCAAAGCATGAATTATAGACTTTTCAAAACATTTACAGAAAAAAGGAATTTTAAGGCATTCAATTCTTTTTCTCACATCTGTTCATGATGGGGCCAATTATTTTTAGATTCATTGTAAGAAAACATTTTGAAATCATTTATTTCCAGACTTGAAGCTGCTTTTCCTCATAAGGATTTGAGGCTATCTATATGGCTACAGTTTAAAAATTATGAAACAAATATTGATTTCCTCCAAACCTTAAGGTTTGTGTTCTTCACACTGAAAACCTATGTCAGAGCTAATAATCCTGGTCAGATTGCCTTGCTTCTATAAAAAAGTAGAGACCAAAAAATGATCATAAGGCAATTGGTGTTTGAAATACAGAACATAAGCAATTCTGGGACAGTTGAACACAAATGGCATCAGAAACACCAAAATCAGAATCAAAGAGACCAGAAAGAGAAGGGCAGAGGAAGGGGAGGGCTCATGAGCACTCTGAAAGGCCATCTCTGGACGAACCCTTTAATCACAGGTTGTATACTCAAGCTCTCTCTAATTTAGGAAAATCTCATTACAGCAGCCCTGAATGTCAGGCCACTATGTACTTATTTGTATCCTGGAAAACACTCATTAGGCTGGGTTCAAGGTACATGATTTTATCTGTTGCAAATAGTTCTTAAAATATCACTATCAGCAATCTCTTCCCTTATAAAGACCCTATTCAAATCATGGAGTAGATTAACTGACTCCTGTGAGCCAGCATGTGGTTGATGGGTCACACATGAATACAGTCTTGGGGAGGATGCCAAGCTTGACTTCTTTCTCACCAGTGAGTCCAGATCACAGGAAGAGTTCAATAGCTTGATCAATATTGATTAATCAAATAACGCACAGTGCAGAGGAATCTGTAACACATGCATGAATAGGAAACTGCTCAATTAAGTGGAAGCTTCGACTACTGACTTATTCTCTTCTGTTAATTTCTTCATGCCCCAGAAATCAAGGAAAAGTTGGATGGAGAAGGATACATAGCATTTCCTGAGTCTCAAAACATTCAAGAGAATGTGTGCTTTGGGTTTTATCTTGGACACCCGCTGTTCTAGGCAATAAGAGTGCCAGGGGAAAAAAAAAATTTTTTTAAGCTGAATTTTATTTTTAATTAAATTTTTTTTCATTTATTTTTGGCTGTACTGGGTCTTTGTCACTGTTCAGGTTTTCCCTAGTTGTGGGGTGTGGACTTCTCATTGCAGTGGCTTCTCTTGTTGGGGAGCATGGGCTCTGGGGTGCATGGGCTTTGGTAGTTACAGCTTGTGGGTTTCATAGTTGTGGTACACAGGCGTAGTTGCCTGCAGTATGTGGAATCTTTCCCAGCCAGAGATCAAACCCATGTCCCCTATACTAGCAGGTGAATTCTTTACCACTGGACCACCGGGGAATCTCCTAGGCAGAATCTTAATCCTGAAGATCCACTATAGGATTATAAAAAAATTCTATCGTATTTTCCAGGATGAAATACCTAAGCAAGAAAATTTGGAAAATTTTCAAAAATAGTGGTTCAAATAAGGATTTTTCTTTCTTTCTTTCTTTCTTTTTTTAAAAGAATGTCCTTTAAGCTTACCAAAACATTTCAGAACACCAAACCTGACAGGGTGAGGTTGGTCCATATATATTGTTGGAAGCTATGTTTAGGCTGAGGTTTTCTATCCAAAACAGACACTAAAAGGGAGATAATTTTCAAATGTGTTCTGTAAGAGCTTGCCACTGTGGCCTGTATTGAGCTCTTTGGAGAGTTGATGATAGCTGCTAATCGCCTTGATTCTGACAATGTATTTAGTGGATCTTTGCAGCCAGCTTTTGGTCAAATGTATCTTGTTCCATTTGACCCCTCCTTGCTGAGGTCACCTTTTATTACTTGAAATGGCTTCCTGCATTCTTTTCTCAGGGGAAATTTCCATCAGGACAGCTGATTTTTTTAATCTTCCTTTTTCCCAAGGGGGCTGGATAAATCTGAGATTTGGAAAGTGAATCATCTTCCTGTAGGCTCTGCCTCTCCTGCTGGTGGAAGCCCTGGTTTGCTGTAGGATCTAAGCACCTTGTACCTTCCTGGCTCCAAGGGATATCACAGAGGATGGGTGAGGGAATTCACCATGCTCTTTGCTTGGGCAGGAAATTGTGATGAATGATGCTGAAAACTCAGCCTGTGTGCACTGGGGCTGAATAAGTCTTGGAGACAGAGCTTTGAGTGAAGTAGAAAAAAATAGCTTTATTCCTTTGTCAGGCAAAGGGGGACACAGCGAGCTCCTGCCCTCAAAAAACTGTGTCCCAAACTGTGGTATTTGGTGAGGAGTTTTATACCAATAGTTCAAGGTCAGAGCTGCTGATAAGGATCAAGGTGTGTGCAGGGCCTGCATTTCTTTAATTTGGCCTCAGATGGTCTCCTGATGAGCTTCTGTGGTTCTCAAAGTTACCAATTATGGCCTTCTCTCTGGAATGAAGAATGCTCATCAAGTAGTTAACATCTTCTATTTGGTGGAGATTTTACTTCTGTAGAAGAGCTTAAAGATATTGTTATGTATGTCTCTTGAGGTGGAACCAGGATCCTGCCCCAAGGCTGCACTATTGTTTTGATTGTTCCTCCCTTGTCTGCATTCTCATCCCTTCTCTTTTTAGCAGCAGTTTGAAATTACCATTGGAAAAAAAAAAAATCTCTTGCTTTTTCAATGAAAAAAACAAGAGAGTTCCAGAAAAACATCTGCTTCTGCTATGTTAGCTACACCAAAGCCTTTAACTGTGTGGATCACAACAAACTGTGGAAAATTCTTAAAGAGATAGGAATACCAGACCACCTGACCTGCCTCCTGGGAAATCTGTATGCAGGTCAGGAAGCAACAGTTAGAACTGGACATGGAACAACAGACTGGTTTCAAATAGGGAAAGGAGTAGGTCAAGGCTGTATATTGTCACCTTGCTTATTTAACTTATATGCAGAGTACATCATGAGAAATGCTGGGCTGGATGAAGCAGAAGCTGAAATCAAGATTGTGGGGAGAAATATCAATAACCTCAGATATGCAGATGATACCACCCTTATGGCAGAAAGCAAAGAACTAAAGAGCCTCTTGATGAAAGTGAAAGAGGAGAGTGAAAAAGTTGGCTTAAAACTCAACATTCAGAAAACTAAGATCATGGCATCTGGTCCCATCACTTCATGGGAAATAGATGGGGAAACAATGGAAACAGTGACAGACTTTTTATTTTTTTGGGCTCCAAAACCACTGCAGATGGTGACTGCAGCCATGAAATTAAAAGACACTTGCTCCTTGGAAGAAAAGTTATGACCAACCTAGATAGCATATTAAAAAGCAGAGACATTACTTTGCCAACAAAGGTCCGTCTAGTCAAAGCTATGGTTTTTCCAGTAGTCATGCATGGATGTAAGAGTTGGACTATAAAGAAAGCTGAGTGCTGAAGAATTGATGCTTTTGAACTGTGGTGTTGGAGAAGACTCTTGAGAGTCACTTGTACTGCAAAGAGATCCAACCTGTCCATCCTAAATGAAATCAGTCCTGAATATTCATTGGAAGGACTGATGCTGAAGCTGAAACTCCAATATTTTGGCCACCTGATGTGAAGAACTGGCTCATTGGAAAAGACCCTGATGCTGGGCAAGGTTAAAGGCAGGAAGAAAAGGGGATGACAGAGGATGAGATGGTTGGATGGCATCACTGATTCTATGGACATGAGTTGGAGTAGGCTGTAGGAGTTGGTGATGGACAGGAAGGCCTGGAGTGCTGCAGTCCATGGGGTGGCAAAGAGTTGGACACGACTGAGTGACCGAACTGAACTGAACTGAACTTGCCATTGGAACTCAGGGAAGGTCTTAGAGGCTGAAGCCTAAACAAGAAACAGGGGACACAGAAAGACTCCTGAGCCCAGGAGCCCCAGTAGGGTCCTGCTCAGTTTCATGAAGGTGATGTTGGTTGTAATATTCATCTATTTACTTTGTATGGTCTTAACCAAACTTTGTCTTCTTTCTTTTCTGAATGAAATTTCCAGTATACCTTAAAACTAAATCCTTACCCTTCCTCCACCCTATTTAACTGTGTGCTCCTCACTATGATCAACTTTTCAAGAAGGTTCTTGCCCTGTGCAATTTCTTCCATTATCTTTCCCTAAATCCCCATTAGTCATTTAGTTGAGTTGATTCCACCTCCTAACTGTGTTTGGAGTGCACTCCTTCCTCTCCATTACCATTGGCACTGCTTAGCTGCTTTTCAAAAAATGATTGTCACAGCCCCACAACCAGTGACTTGACCCCAGGCTCCCTGCCTTCAGCTAAGTGTAGCTCCAGCAGTCTTTTAGGCCAGTCTTCCCACATCTTCATTGCTTTGCACTTGATGTTACTTCTGCCTAGAATGCCCCTTTCCTTCATTTATCTTCTTTTTCCAGGAAAATTCACAATTTTTCCAAATGCCCTCCCTCCCTCTTTTTTTATTCCCCTTTTAGGAAAATTTGCAATTTTTCCTACAAGGCTTAGCTTAAATGTCACCTGATCATCACAACTTTATTCAATTCTTATAAACAGGGTTTATCCAGTAGGCTCCTAAAGCATTTTCAGATACCTTTATTATGACACTTTTTGCTGTAGATTTAAGTTGTTTATGTGTTTTTGCCTATGCCCATGATCTAATATGCTTTGTTTCCTCAAGGCATATCTTAGTGCCCAAAATAATGTAAGTTGCCACCACACAAGTGATGAAAGGATGGAGAATCTGTGTTCAGGCAAACTAGAAATATCCCAATCATCAACTTTCCTCTGTTCTAAACTCTCATGTCTTTGGTTCTGTTGTTTGAAGAGCAAGATTTGTTAACTGAAAAAGTCCATTTTTTCTGTGATAATGGCTTTCTCCATTTTAAGAGAGAGTTTCTATGCTTTAACCCAGATGTTTCCTATTGCTGGGCTGACTTTAGAAAAGTTCAGCTTAAGAACCTGCCAAAATGCAGATACCAGGTATCTCCTGTTTTTCGAAAGTCTGTTTATGCCTTTTATGAAAAACCTACATTAGTTTCTGTTTTTGCTAGCTGAAAGGAATCTGGAGGATTTTTGCTCTTACAAAGAAAGGTGAATGTAAAGATCTGTCCAGCATTTTACAGCCAGTTCTGACACAGGCAGTGGGCACTGGAAGTGGCAAGAGTAGCGCCACCAAGCTCCTTCCCTGGGAATGACACTCAACATCTCAGCAGGCAGCCACCAAAGCTTTGGACTATGTGTGTGAGCGTTTGTGCTTTTATCTTGATGTATTTTGTGCATCCATTGGTAAGATACCTCATAAGGTGATTGCTTCTCCAGTCTACAGCATATCAGCTTACAAAAGGTTTCATGAGCATCTGTACTTTTCGGATAGTGAGAGAAACCCGTATATGGCTCCATCTTGAGATTCTAATTTCATAATAGCAGTGGCAACTTAACTGCTACATTGCATTAAGCTTTCCAGATTATTGTGATGTTCTGGCAAGTTTGAATTCCACTGCTTTTGTTTCTGGTGGGGGGAACTTTTATGTTTCACCATCGTTCTTTGGAAGATTTACTTGAAGATTTGTGAAGCCCTGCAACCTGTCTCCATTTGGCATCTTCTAGACATCACCACTTCATAGATACAATACCTGTTTTGAGGGACGGAGGATACACGCTTGAGCCTCTTCTTCCCGTGGGCCAGGATTAGAAATGGATGGTCTGATTGTTCACTGTGCTGTGTTGAAGGACTTGGCAAGATCTGTGCTTTCTGGGGCAGGGCCAGGAGGAGGGGGAGAGGAATGAGGCAGTAGTAGCCTATGGCACATAATTTCAGGAAGAACCAAAAAACTAAGTAATGAAGATAACTAATATTTTTATGCAGTATTTTAGAAAATTGAAAGTAATGCAAAAAAAAAATTCATGATGAGTAACTTACCAACATTGTAAATTAACACAGGATCAGTAATAGGGCAGTGCTGAGCTTTACTGAAACCTGAAGCAAAGGAAAAAACCAGCAATAGTGATCTTGTTTTTATTTACAGTGTTGCTATTTTGTTTATGATGGGTGACTCTCCTTAGTCTTGGCTCTGCTCCAGAGCTTCTAGCTCTTAATGTCTTTACTGCACCTGCTATATGAGAAAGTTTCCCCTCAAAGTCTCAAAGTCAGGTGGTTTTCTTTTTTTCCCCTACATTAGTGGCAAAAGGGCTGACTTTTAAATTTTACGATGAGATGACACCTTGGACTCCAGATCTGAAGACTTATTTGAATTGTGGTGTCTTTTAGCTTGCCTTGCTCCAAATGCATTTTTTTTCGATGTTTATCACCGTGACACGACGTTTTTTTTTGTTTGTTTTTTGTTTTTTTAAATGACACTCTGAAGTGCTTCAGAGAAAATGGAGAGCATTTTAATACTGCTGATTTACTTTTTCAGGTCTACAGTAATTTCCTTACTGCCTAATTATAAGGCTCAGCTTAATTTACTCTACACATAATGTTTACTGATGCACATATGGTGCCACATTTCAGGAAACTGTACCCAAAACAGGTATTTTTGTCAGACTGGAGCATGGAAAATTTCCTTCATGTACAGAAAAACAGCTCAGAAATTGAATCATCTGAACAAAGAATGTCCCCCAATGAAAGGAAGAGAAATCACACCTATCTTTAACTTCAGAAAGAAGGATACAGTCTCTTTAAATGCTTATTTTAAAAGTTGAATGATGATTATATGTTTATAAAGATTTATAGTTACCCCAGAATCAAAGGAGGGTAGGAGGAGGGGGAAAGGAGTGACAGGAAAGAAAAGCCGTAGTGTCTTCTGGGCTTATTTCTCAACCAGCTTTTCTCTTTGAAGAAAAAAAGATGGATTCAGTGGAGGTCATGGACTCATAAACTCTTAGAAGTAGAAGGGACCTCTGAGATCTTTTCTAAGGGCAGAATTTCTTCCTTTAGCATCCTAAGACCCCCTGCAACAGCCTCTGCTTTAGAAATGGGAGATTATCCCTTTACCCAGCATCTGGTACAATTACTGGGCAATTTTAGTAGCTAGCAAATTGAATTAAGATCTGTGATTTTGTAATTATCAAATTGTTGGGTTTGTGCTGCAAAACTTTTTTTTTTCTACTTTGTCTAAGCTTAAGACCCAAATAAAAATTTCAGTGAAAGACTTCCCTGATGGTTCAGTGGCTAAGACTTCACGCTCCCAATGCAGGCAGCCCCGATTCTATCCTTGGTTAGGGAACTAGATCCCACATGCAGAGTTTGCATGCCTCTCGAAAGGATCCCGCATGTTGCAATGAAGATTGAAGAAGTTTCCATGTGCTGCAGCTAAGACCTGGTGTAGATAACGCAAATAAATAAATATAAATAAAAAATTAAAAAAACATAATTTTTATCCTGTAAAAGCGGGGGGGGGGGGGGGAACTTCAGTAAAGAACTCTATTTAAATAGAGTTCCAAAAACCTACAAATTAGTGACTATCATTACACATGAATTTGTGGCACCATAGACACCTGGCTTGCTTTTCTGTAGCTCTAAGTGCTAGGAGTGTTTAGGCTTAGAAAACGGGCAGCTGCTGCTATCCTGTCATTGAGAGCTGAAGTACCCAACTCTTTTACCGTTTGATCCATTGCTCCTATTTCTACCTGGGTGTAAATGAAGGTCAAAAAAGCAAAGTTGAACCCACTGAAACTGTTGGACATTTGTTTAGCAAGTGTCCATTCTCTCTTTGATACATTATAATTTAATTCTAAAATCTGTCCTTATCAAAAAGATTTTATTTTTACAGAGTAGCATTTTGAAATTCTGATAGTGAACTTAGATTTCTTAACAATATAAAGCTGGCAAGTTAGTGAATCCAAGTGAGCTAATTCTGAAGCCTGTCCTTTTAATGACTGCAGTTGTTCAAGTTGATACACTTTGGACTTATTTTATAGCTTTTATTAAAATTCCATTAATGGGAAGGCTATAAGGTAAATATCAATTCATAATGTCTTGAGATCCTCAATAATAATCAAAATAATAGCCTTCCGGTTTAACATCCCTGGTTTTTTTTTCTTCCTTAAACCACCCATATCTGTGGCCAGCCCCATGCAAGACACTGAACCATGAAAGAGATTTTGATAATTACTTTCCTAATTAATCATAAGGGGGAAAAGTAAAGGACTTTTATCTTAGCTGGGGTGGGGGATGGCTGATTAAATGCAGACAGAGGCTAGCCAACTTGCCTGGTATATTCAGTAAGAAAGAGATGGATGAATTTTTGCCCCAGTGTTCCAGGATCAGAGAAGAACCATTTGTCCTGAGGACTTTGGTGACAGGAGGGGATTTTCCATCTGATCCAACCATAAGTGCTTGTCAGAAGTCTGGGTGGATAACCAATCTCAGCCCCCTCTTCTTTCATTCCAGTTTCTTGTTTTTTTCAGGAGTTCATCAATCCTGTTAACTCTAAAGGGCAGGGCTTCTATGAGTGAACCAATCCTGTTAACTCTTAACCGCAGGACTTCTATATCTTTATTTGATTCCTTCAATTTCAGTGAAGATCAAATCTCAGTTTTTAAATAGCTGCAGTCGGAGTTGCAGCTACATGAAGAGGGTGACAGAAGTTGAAAAGCACCTCTGGTTAAGGCGAGCTGGGCGGTCCGGGCACTGAGCGTGGTCGAGGCAGGGCTCTGAGTCGCAGGGGCAGGAAGAAGGCAGCACTAACCATGCCTGAATGAGCAGGTTTCCCTCAGCTCCTCCTTTGAAATCGGAAGGCTTAGATCAGTGTGGCCCTGAGGCTATATCCATAGATGCCAGAATAACCGGGTGAAAGTAGATCCCTTGTGACTTGCATTGTGTCTGTATGTTACCATAGCAACAAGCTTGCCTTGTGCTCTTTAGGTGCATTCTCTGTGTATTTATCCAGTCTCTGGAAGGACTCTCAATATTTTTTTGCCAAATTAGGAGGAAATAATCAGGACTTGGAGTCCAGCCCAGGTCAGAATACCTATATTGAGCAGGCTGGGGAACCCAACCAGATACTGTTCTAGCCCACAGAATTTTTAGGAAAAGTCAACAGCTTCTGCTTTTACATCTAACCATTCTACCTTGTTCTTTGCCTTGAAGCTTCTACTAGAAAAGGAATTGCTTAGGCACCACTGAGATAAACTATGTTTTCTAGCAGAGCGTGAGGCAAAGAGAATAAAAGTCATCTTGGTCAAGTAAAGCAGTCAGACAGGACCCTTGCGGTCTCTTGAGATCATCTCTAGTCTTCTCAATTTTCTTCCTATGCAGGTAACTGCTGCATCCTGAAGGTGCTAGGTTCTAAGTAAAGAGTGGGTGAAAGGACCTTGAAATAGCCTGGGATTTGAAGAAGTGAAGTAACAGGGTGACATGGACAGGGTGATAGGGTTGCAAGACTTAAAGTCCACAGATGAAGCTATATAAATCAGATGCCTGCAAATCTGTGGCCCAAATCTGCCCTTGTGCCTGTTTTGAAAATAAGTTGTACTGTTCGTTTTTGTTCTATGATGGCAGAGTTGAGTAGTTCTGGCAGAGACCAACTGGCTGCAAAAACTAAATCATGTATTGTCTTGTGTTTTATAGGAAAATTAGAGCACCCATGTTCTAGAAGTAAGGATCTACTTGAAATGAAATAAATACCGTGTAAGAGTCCAGGTCTTCTGTAAAACTGAAGGATCTAAAATCTGACTGTCATCTGCATTTCCCTAAACAGTAATAGCGCCAGTCATGTTATGGGATTTCCACAGACTTAGAAATGTGGAGTCATCATTAGGCCTCTGTCTGAAATGAATCCCCTCGAGGAAAAATTCAGCAGCTGTTGGAAATGCACCACTGTGCAATAGTTACAGACAGGGAGTGAAAAAGTATAGCATATGGTGGCAGAACTTGGGACAGAGAGGTTAGTCCAGAGGTACACGGTTTTCTACAACTGGAATAGAGCTGGGGAGCTTGGGGAAAGGGTTTCTGTTTTAGAAAATGTAATGGGCTCTTAATGACCAAGAATGGTCACGAGCTTTAGAAGTTCATTTACAAGTGACATCTGCACCAACAGTAAGTGCCCATCATCCATCTTCCCTAATCCAACAGCATCTTATCCCCCCAAGTTTCCCATTCTGCTCAAGTGAAGAGTCATTCATCTGATACCCAGAGTGCAAACTGATAAGTTTTCAATGGGGTCCTTCCAGAGTCGCTCGTTTTTACAATGGGGCTTCTTCTGAGACCCAGAAGACTTGTGATGTAATGGGGAGTGGCCAGAAATATGGAAGTATGGGGCCAGATGACTCTGTCTGGTACAAATCCTGCCACACTGTGGCAGGTGTGTAGAACTGACTGCAACAGAAAGATGGCTTTAGAGAGGTGTTCTCCTCTGCATCTTATTCCTCATACATTTTAACATAAGCTTCTACTGCTAACATGCTCTCAAACCATTCATTCCATGATTGTCTCTCCCAACTGACAATGCAGTTGGGGTTGTTGTTTGTTGTTGTTTAGTTGCTAAGTTGTGTCCCATTCTGCGACCCCATGGACTCTAGCCCACCAGGCTCCTCTGTCCATGAGGTTTCCCAGGAGAGAATATTGGACTGAGTTGCCATTTCTTTCTTCAATGCAGCTACATGGCGAGTAGGGGTGACAAATATTTCTTTAAGAAATATTTCATAAGCTTCCTAAGGGTCCTTGCTAGAGTTAACTTATCTGATATAACTCTATTTATTTATTTTTTGTCTGTGCTGGGTCTTCATTGCTGCGCGTGAGCTTTCTCTAGTTTCTATGAGTAGGGGTTACTCTCTAGTTGTGGAGCAAGGTCTTCTAATTGCAGCGGATTCTCTCTAAGGCATGTGGGTTTCCGTAGTTGCAGTTCTCAGGCTCTAAAGTGTAGGCTCAGTGGTTGTGGCACATTGGCTTAGTTGACCTGTGACATATGAGGTCTTCCTGGGGATCAAACTCCTGTCCCCTGCATTGTCAGGTGAATTCTTAACCGCTGGACCACCAGGGAAATCCTGACATAACTTTTGACTCTCTTACATTGGATTCAAACAGTTTATGCCCATTCAATACCAGTTAATCAGTGGCAGATAATAGATACTCAGAATGAAATGTCCAGGTGTCTAAACATAGATCTTTTGTGGTAAACAGTGTCTAAGAGGATACAGTGCTGGGGATAAGTGACTGACTCGATGGGGGAGTGAAGGATGGAATAAAGGATCATCCTTATCCAATTGTGATTTGTGAATTTGAACAGCCAGATTTATAAACACTTGGACCTTAAGTAAAACAGCACTAATCTTGGAACTGGAAGACCTGACTGTGGCATTTTCTATATGTAACCAGTGGACCATCCCTTTCCTCATTTATGCAACAAAGAAAATGATGCTGGCTGTGCAAACTGCATCTTTCACCCTTACTGTGACATTACAAAGAAAGTCAAATGAAATAATGTCTAGGAAAGTTCTCTGCAAGCTATAAAAATGAACATGCACAGGATTAATATCAAGGGCAATAAGCAGGCAGAAACTGAGTAGGCCTTTGGAATACATGGAAGAATCAGTCTGCTTTTTAGTGTGGGTTTAGGGCTCTGACCAAGGTGCTTATTCTCCAAATACCTTTTTCACCTTCACCTATGCTACCTAAAATTCCATGCTTTTGAAATGTCAAATCTTCTGGGCTAACAAACTGGATATTTGAAAGTATGACTGTTCTGACAGAGAGGTGGAGAAGTCCTGGGAGGACCTTTCTAAGTGAGAAAAAGAAGTCTATTAACATAATATAAGAAAATTGACAAATTTGGACTTGTTTACGGTGTTCCTTAGGTCAACACACTGAACAGGAGGCACTCCTGCTTGCCTCTGAAAGCATCATTTATGAGGCCAGTCAAGTATATGAGCTCAAGTTGATCACTGTAGCTTTATTAGTAGCTAGAAATTGAAATAGTAGAGGGGATTTTAGCAATGAGTGAGTGTTGATGGTTTGTCTTATTTTTCTTTGTGTCCCTGGTCAAACATAGTGCTTTGTATACCTGGAACTCTTCAGTTCTCAGAGAAGGACTAAATGAGTGAACACCAGTTATTGGGTAAAGAGAGTAGAATAAAAGGGATAAAACATATTTTTCTCTCTGAACTTCTTACTATTCTTGCAATAACTTCCCTGCCTCCTTTGAGCTAATTGCATTACTGTGTGCTATGCTGTGCTTAGTCACTAAGTCGTGTCCAACTCTGTGATCCCATGGACTGTAGCCCGCCAGGCTTCTCCATCCATGGGGACTCTCCAGGCAAGAACACTGGTGTGGGTGGCCATGCCTTCCTCCAGGGGATCTTCCCAACCCAGGGATCAAACCCAGATCTCCCACACTGAGGATGGATTCTTTACTGTCTGAGAAACCAGGGAAGCCCAAGAATACTGGAGTGGGTAGCCTCTCCCTTCTCCAGGGGATCTTCCTGAGCCAGGAATCCAACCTGGATCTCTTGCATTGCAGGCAGATTCTTTACCAGCTGAGCTACCAGGGAAGCCCAATTGCATTACTACCTATCCCATTTTATTTTTGTGCATTTACTCTCATTTCTCTTATTTGGTGTAATGTTTGAATATCTTTCATACTAATATGGCTTTGTGCAGATTTTTCTTTATGGATACCTTTTCCCCTGTGAGATCAGAAAAAGATATTGAAGTGAGCAACTGAAGACAAATTAAATGCCTGTGTCTCTGCAACATTATTGAAAATAGTCAAAACATGGAAACAACCTAAGTGTCCATCAACAGATCGGTAAATAAAGAATATATGAGATATAGATATAGATATAGATATAGATGCAGATATAGATATGGCTTCCCAGGTGGCACTAGTGGTAAAGAACCTGCCTTCCAACGCTAGAGATGTAAGAGATGCAGGTTTGATCCTTGGGTCAGGAAGATCCTCTGGAGAAAGACACAGCAACTGTCTCCAGTATTCTTGCATGGAGAATCCCATAGACAGAGGAGCCTGGCAGGCTACTGTTCTTAGGGTCTCAAAGAGTCAGACATGACTGAAGCGACTTACCACATGCACACACACATATATATATAATACATGTACATAATGTAATGTTATTTAGCCACGAGAAAGAAGGAAATTCTGCCATTCGTGACAACATGGATGAGACTTAAGAGCATTCTCCTAAGTGACATAAGCCAAAAAGAGAAAGACAAACACTTCACCTTATCACTTATATGTGGAATATTAAAGAAAAAAGTCATACTTATAAATATGGTGAATAGAAAAGTGGTACCAAGAATGAGGGAATGGGGAGAAGTTGGTAATTGGGTACAAACTTTAAGCTATGAGATGAATAAGGTCTGAGTTCAATTCAGTTCAGTTCAGTTGCTCAGTCATGTCCAACTCTTTGCGACCCCATGAACCGCAGCACGCCAGGCCTCCTTCTCCATCACCAACTCCCGGAGTTCACTGAAATCCATGTCCATTGAGTTGGTGATGCCATCCAACCATCTCGTCCTCTGTCGTCCCCTTCTCATCCTGCCTTCAATCTTTCCCAGCATCAGGGTCTTTTCAAATAAGTTAGCTCTTTGCATCAGGTAGCCAAAGTATTGGAGTTTCAGCTTCAGCATCAGTCCTTCCAATGAACACCCAGGAATTATCTCCTTCAGGATGGACTGGTTGGATCTCCTTGCAGTTCAAGCGACTCTCAAGAGTTTTCTGCAACACCACAGTTCAAAAGCATCAATTTTTCGGTGCTCAGCTTTCTTCACAGTCCAACTCTCACATCCATACATGACCACTGGAAAAACCATAGCCTTGACCAGACAGACCTTTGTTGGCAAAGTAATGTCTCTGCTTTTTAATATGCTGTCTAGGTTGGTCATCACTTTCCTTCCAAGGAGTAAGCGTCTTTTAATTTCATGGCTGCAGTCACCATCTGCAGTGATTTTGGAGCCCAAAAAAATGAAGTCTGACACTGTTTCCACTGTCTCCCCATCTATTTCCCATGAGGTGATGGGACCAGATGCCATGATCTTAGTTTTCTGAATGTTGAGCTTGAAGCCAACTTTTTCACTCTCTTCTTTCACTTTTATCAAGAGGCTTTTTAGTTCCTCTTCACTTTCTGCCATAAGGGTGGTGTCATCTGCATATCTGAGGTTATTGATATTTTCCCTGCAATCTTAATTCCAGCTTGTGCTTCTTCCAGCCCAGTGTTTCTCATGATGTACTCTGCATATAAGTTAAATAAGCAGGGTGACAATATACAGCCTTGATGTACTCCTTTTCCTATTTGGAACCAGTCTGTTGTTCCATGTCCAGTTCTAACTGTTGCTTCCTGACCTGCATACAGATTTCTCAAGAGGCAGGTCAGGTGGTCTGGTATTCCCATCTCCTTCAGAATTTTCCACAGTTTATTGTGATCCACACCATCAAAGGCTTTGGCATAGTCAATAAAGCAGAAATAGATGTTTTTCTGGAACTCTCTTGCTTTTTCAATGATCCAGCAGATATTGGCAATTTGATCTCTGGTTCCTCTGCCTTTTCTAAAACCAGCTTGAACATCCGGAAGTTCTCAGTTCACGTATTGCTGAAGCCTGGCTTGGAGAATTTTGAGCATTACTTTACTAGCGTGTGAGATGAGTGCAACTGTGAGGTAGTTTGAGCATTCTTTGGGATTGCCTTTCTTAGGGATTGGAATGAAAACGGACCTTTTCCAGTCCTGTGGCCACTGCTGAGTTTTCCAAATTTGCTGGCATGTTTAGTGCAGCACTTTCACAGCATCATCTTTCAGAATTTGAAATAGCTCAACTGGAATTCCATCACATCCACTAGCTTTGTTCATAGCGATGCTTTCTAAGGCCCACTTGACTTCACATTCCAGGATGTCTGGTTCTCTAGGTGAGTGATCACACCATTGCGATTATCTGGGTCATGAAGATCTTTTTTGTCCAGTTCTTCTGTGTATTCTTGCCACCTCTTCTTAATATCTTCTGCTTCTGTTAGGTCCATACAATTTCTATCCTTTACTGAGCCTATTTTTGCATGAAATGTTCCCTTGGTATCTCTAATTTTCTTGAAGAGATCTCTAGTCTTCCCCATTCTGTTGTTTTCCTCTATTTCTTTGCATTGATCACTGAGGAAGGCTTTTTATCTCTCCTGACTATTCTTTGGAACTCTGCATTTAAATGGGAATATCTTTCCTTTTCTCCTTTGCTTTTTGCTTCTCTTCATTCCACAGCTATTTGTAAGGCCTCCTCAGACAACCATTTTGCCTTTTTGCATTTCTTTTCCATGGGGATGGTCTTGATCCCTGTCTCCTGTACAATGTCATGAACCTCCGTCCATAGTTCATCAGGCTCTCTGTCTATCAGATCTAGTCTCTTAAATCTATTTCTCACTTCCACTGTATATTCATAAGGGATTTGATTTAGGTCATACCTGAATGGTCTATTGGTTATCCCTACTCTCTTCAGTTTAAGTCTGAATTTGGCAATAAGGAGTTCATGATCTGAGCCACAGTCAGTCCTTCGAATGAACACCCAGGACTGATCTCCTTTAGGATGAACTGGCTGGATCACCTCACAGTCCAAGGGACTCTCAAGAGTGTTCTCCAACACCACAGTTCAAAAGCATCAATTCCTCTGTGCTCAGCCTTCTTTATAGTCCAACTCTCACATCCATACTTGCCTACTGGAAAAACCATAGCTTTGACTAGATGGACCTTTGTTGGCAAAGTAATGTCTCTGCTTTTTAATATGCTCTCTAGGTTGGAGAGTCTCATGTAAAACAAAGTGACTATAGTTGATAACACTGTTGTGAAACTGAAATTTTCTAAGACAATAGAATTTAAAGTTCTGACCAAAAAAGAAGTATGCTAGGTGATGGATGTATTAATTAGTGAGATGGGAGGAATCTTTTCACAGTGTATGTGTATATCAATTCACCATGACATACACTTAAAATATCTTAAATTTTATTTCAAACTCAATTTTGTCTCAATAAAACTGAGATTAGATAAAGAATGAATGTCTGTCCATTAAAAAGATTTGCAGAGATGTTCTTTCATTGGTTAGATTAAAATTGGGCTTAAAACCTTTAAAGTCTCATCCAAGTTTGAGCTTCTATGATTCTTGTTGGCTGGGAGAGCCATTTTTTCTTGAACTGTCTTCTTCAGAAAACTGTTTCATATTCATCAAATGGTTGCAAACTTTTAAACTTTGTGCAAAATATTTTTGCTACATCTATTTGAAAGTGACCCAGTACACATCATGCATTCCTTATGGCCCGCCCTATAGGCAGACCATTTTCATCATTTTAACAGTTTATTCTTCTTGTTGAGTCTTGTGAGTTAAACTCTGTCTTTTTATCACTCTGCCCTCTCATGAAAGTGAACTGTTAGAACAATTATGATACATCAACTGTTTTCCTTTGGTTTGTGGAAGAAAATGTACTTATTTACATTGATGAATAGCCCTAATTGGGTAAAATACACTGGTAGTGCTGAGCTAATACCTTTAAATGTCTTGTCTTAGGCCATTAATATTCCCTTGTCACACATACATTTAAATAGTTGGAAGAAAGCCTTGTGTTCTTGACTCCTGTCAGACTTAAAGAATGATTTTGTCAAGTCATTCCTTTCTGCCCTAGTTGATTGATAGCTAAATTTCGGTCTTCTAGCTTATGTAAAAAGTGTTAACTATGTCTTTCAGCTTGTAGGCAAGGGCATTTAAACTATTCTAATAGTCAATTTACAGAGGAATTACATTGCTTGTTTACTAGAGGGGTCAAAGAATGTACCCCTATTCATCAGAGACACAAGTCACAGGGCTCATGAGCTAATGAAGGCAGTATTTATGAGTCTCTGCACTTGCTGGATGATACCAAGTTCAAGGTGTCCCTGGCCCTGATTGCTTGGGACTCTGGCTCTGTTTTGGATGTGCCTATGCTCATGGACTATGTATTTAGGATGATTATTTAATCCTACAACTCTCAAAAATGATAAAAAAAAAAAAAAAACTAGAATGCTAGGTTGTCACAGTACTAAACTTCATCTGCACCTCTCAGAGATGTCTCTATGATAAGGCAGATTCCTTATAACCTGTGTCATCACCAGGCTAATAGATTTTCATACATACTATAATTATCATCCAAAAGCATGGAAAGTGGATTCGATCCTTTCTGGAAGAACTAGCACTTCCACACTTCCATTGCCACGAGTCTTCGTTAAGAATCAAAATCTACAGTTTTGAAACACTTTGACCAGGAATTTATAAGATAGTTACATAAAGGCAAGTATGACCCATTGGCATGTTTTTGCAATAGACATATCTTGACCCTCTATTTTTTGAGGGTCAAGAAATGAATCCTCTATTTTTTTTCTTCTTTACAGACTCCTAAAGCCCCTGAAAATCAGAGAGTCTCTAGTGAGCATCCATCAGGCTCCTTTCAGCTACTGGAATGGAGATTCATTAAGACTGCATCAGTTCTGCCTCTGGAGGGACAACTGATTCCCTCTAGGGCTGTCCATCTGCCCCTGGTCTGTTTTTCCACCCTCTCTACTGGAGTTTTCTTCTTTTTGTTCCTATTATCATGGAGGAGGCTTTCAGAATTCTTTATGCCCTTTACTTATCATCCAGAAATCTGGACCATGTGTTTTTCTGGAATTACACATGCTTGCACGCACACATGCACACACACACACACACACACACACACACACACTTTGCTTTTGGTTGATGTATGCAGAGCTGGTGGAGTTCAGTCATATGAGAGGTTACATATATTAGTAGTTTAGCACATGAACTCTGGGACCAGCTTGGGTTCAAATTCTGCCCCTGCCACTTATCATCCATGTGAATGTAGACAAGTAACATTCATTTGCCTCAGTTTCCTCACCTATAAAATGGAGAATATGTACCCAGCTCTATTCAGAGAAATAAATATTGAAAGCATTTAGAAGAGTGCCTGACACAAAATAAGCATTAAAGTCTGTTAATATAAAAAACTAATTTTTCCCAGTTATTTTCTGCTCTCCTTTTTGCCACCTTTCTCCATGCCCTGTCACTGCAACTCTGCCTTCTGCATACACCCTCCGTTCCACCAGCCTCTTCTATGCTTCCTTATATTGCCTTCAGAGCCTATGGGTTCCATGTTCTGCTCACAGTTTTACCACCACCAAGGAAAGCTGCTGGATTGAGACCATCTGGAAATCCATGATGACCCAGCATAGCCTGGCATCCTAAGGCAATGTTTCACTCTCTCTCTTCCCATGGAAGCAGTTGTCCCTGCCTATTGTGGAAGAAGGGTATTTTAGTACAGTTGTGTGTACTGGGGCAAAACATGGAGCCAGCAGAAGGAGCCAAACACCTACTGCTGTTCTTCAGGGTGATCCCTGACCAACTCTTCCCTGTCCTAGTCCCCATGACTTGTCAGTACAATTTTGAGCTAAATTCTCAAGTTCTCAGTTGCTCAGTCATGTCCAACCATTTGCAACCCCATGGACTGCAAGCTGCCAAGATCCTCTTTCCTTGGGATTGTTCAGGCAAGAATACTGGAGCAGGTTGCCATTTCCTCCTCCAGGGGATCTTCCTAACCCAGGGATCAAACCCACATCTCTTGTGTCTTCTGCGTTGCAGGCAGATTATTTACCACTGAGCCATCAGGGAAGCCCCCTATTTCAAACTAGAGTTTGTTAAACCCATCAGTTCAATTTAGTCGCTCACTTGTGTCCGACTCTTTGCGACCCCATGAACCGCAGCATACCAGGCCTCCCTGTCCATCACCAACTCCCGGAGTTTACTCAAACTCAGGTTCATCGAGTCAGTGATGCCATCCAGCCATCTCATCCTCTGTCCTCCCCTTCTCCTCCTGCCCTCAACCTTCCCCAGCATCAGGGTCTTTTCAAATGAGTCAGCTCTTCACATCAGGTGGCTAAAGTATTGGAGTTTCAGCTTCAACATCAGTCCTACCAATGAACACTCAGGACTGATCTCCTTTAGGATGGACTGGTTGGATCTCCTTGCAGTTCAAGGGACTGTCAAAAGTCTTTTCCAACACCACAGTTCAAAAACATCAATTCTTCAGTGCTCAGCTTTCTTTATGTTCCAACTGTCACATCCATACATGACTACTGGAAAACCCGTAGCCTTGACTAGATGGACCTTTGTTGGCCAAGTAATGTCTCTGCTTTCTAATATGCTGTCTAGGTTGGACATAACTTTCCTTCCAAGGAATAAGTGTCTTTTAATTTCATGGCTGCAGTCACCATCTGCAGCGATTTTGGAGCCCAGAAAAATAGAGTCAAGCCACTGTTTCCACTGTTTCCCCATTTGCCATGAAGTGATGGGACCAGATACCATGATCTTAGTTTTCTGAATGTTGAGCTTGAAGCCAACTTTCTCACCCTCCTCTTTCACTTTCATCAAGAGGCTTTTTTGTTCTTCTTCACTTTCTGCCATAAGGGTGGTGTCATCTGCGTATCTCAGGTTATTGATATTTCTCCCGGCAATCTTGATTCCAGCTTGTGCTTCCTCCAGTCCACCATTTCTCTTGATATACTCTGCATATAAGTTAAATAAGCAGGGTGACAATATACAGCCTTGACGTACTCCTTTACCTATTTGGAACCAGTCTGTTGTTCCATGTCCAGTTCTAACTGTTGCTTCCTGACCTACATACAGGTTAAATCTATACAAGTAAATAATTGCAGCTGTGTTATTTTTAAACACAGCCCAGGACTTATAATGGTCCACATAGAGCAGACTACTGTTAATCCAATGCTTTTGGCCAAAAAACTGAATTAGAATAACGTCAATTCATCAGTTGATTGATCAGAAACTTTTTTGATGGTGTCTCCCTGAAACTATTGTTTAGTGACCACAAAAACTTATTCTGGTTAAATGTGTATATTATCAGTTATCTATTGTCACAGTAGTACAGTATAACATTTAAGCAGCATGCAATAATAGCATTTGCTTATCTCTAGTCTGGAGTGGTCATCTTGGTCAAGTCCTCTCACATGTATGGATTCACTTGCTCTTGACTGACCCAAGATGGTCTTGATGGAGATGACTGAGGTGACCTGGTTCTATTCCATATGTTTGTCTACTTCCTCCTGGAGCAAGCATTCTAGCCTGGGCACATCCTTCTCATGAAACTGGCAGAGAACCAGACCAAGCAAGTCCACTTGACCAAGCAAGTCCACCCCTGTATGCACCATGATGGCCAATATCTATTGACCTTAAGTATGCCACGTGGCCCAGCCCAGAGCCAGAGGAGGCAGCCAGTACAGAGTTACATGGCAACGGGCTTGAGAAGCGGTGGAGAATGGAGTCAATCATGTAACAATTCTACTGCAGTTATCTACTCAGTGCTTCTTACTTCATCAGCAAGATATTTATCCGCTTTTATCTTGACTGCATGAGTACTCGTAGAGAAAAAATCTAGAGAGCAAGGACTGTTTATCTGGCTAAACTGAACCATTACATGTTTGCTCTTTGGAGCATGCTTTGGTGTTTCTAATGATGACAGTTGTGCTTTGAATTGATCCGGCAGGGCCTGAATTGGGAAGAGGGGTATATGGAGAGAAGCATGAAGGCTGATGAGCTCTTCTTTTTTTCTTTTTTAAAGAAATAATTGGTTTTCCTAAAGAAAGAAGCTAGCACCCTAATTAAAATGATTTTGCTTCATAGAAGATAGTCAGTGCCATCAGGATAATGAATAGAATGACCAAAGGATTTTGTGTGTTTCTCATTAAAAAAGAAAAATAAAATAAAGTAAAAACAGTGATTATTCTCTAAGTGCTCTTGCACAAGCTTCATAAATACGCCTCTACTCCCCGCATGTCTGTCCCCACCCCCAGTCCAAACTCTGAACAGTTCTGTCGTTACTGGTGGACTGTGCATTGGTGGCACCTTAGCTTATTAAAGTGGCTTTGGGTGGATTACTGCACTGACTGATTACCTTAATTGACCTTCAGACTGGCTAAAATTTGCCTGATTTAATGAGGCTCAATTTTTGTCAAGCCCCCAGGCTAGATGGCTCCTGGCCCAGACACTTCGTTGCTTTGATTTTTCATTTTTAATAACAATTACACCCCAAAGCGTAAGGAAATATGGTAAAATATGTCAGTGATTGTGAAGAGCCCAGAGCAGCTGTATCCTAGGGAAGATTTAAGGTTCAAAGATTTGAACCCATTTAAAATCACCCTCTTGTATTGAAGAAATTAATACTATTATTATTAACAAGGTTTTTCTAAACATCTGTCTAAATGACAAGACATCTTAAAACAGCCAGCCATTTGTTGAATATCATCAGTCCAGCCTAGATTTGGGTGTTAATATTTATTCCTGAAAATTGAAATAGCACTGGATTGCTCTGATGCACAGAAACCATTCCACCTAAAGGTTGACATGCAAGAACTCTTAAATTGAACATAAGGTTCAACAAAGTTTCCTCCTTCTGCATGAGGAATAGGATTTATTGACAGTAGTGACCTGGAACACTGACCTGAGAGGGATTATGAAATAGTATTTGAGCCCAGGATAAAAGAATGCCATGATTGATTAGTTGTGTCTGGTGTAGGCATAGAAAGGAAATGAGGGAGGATGTTTGCCATTCCTGTCCCACCCAGTTCATAGTTTCTGATCTTGTTTCTTATAAACAGCCCTTGACCTTTAATTTTTTTCTATAAATGTTTTTATTGTTTCAACCTTCCACCCATGCTTGAGTACCTGAATCATTGTTTTATCAGACCTATTGTTTATTGGCCATTTTTTTGGTTTTGATTAAGCATCTGAGTTCCTTTCCTATCTTGGGGGAATTCCTCATTATATGAAATTTGATATAAGAAGCTAAAATGGCCAGAACACTTGATTTTACAAAACATTCCTCTAAAAACCTTTCTCCTTCATCCTTGCAACTAAATGTTGACACATAACCCAGAGTTTGGGTCTGTATTTTGCCTGGATAAAAATCAGATGCATTTACCTAAGACTTTGAATCAGAAGCTAATGACACAAAGACACAATGTTAACATTCTGAGTTCTTTTCCTTCTTTCAACTAACAGGAAAGCTTTTCTGCTTAAATCTTCCAGAATTAGTCTCTAATGCTTGCACCTAAGAACTTAACTGATATAACAGGTCTTCTAAGGCAGAGCTCCCCAAACTGTATTGTGCATAGGAATCACTGAAACTGTTTATTAAAGTGCACATTCTGATTGAAACGGAGGTCTGGAATGTGGCCAGGGCTTGCTTTTCTAACAAATTCCCAGGAAATGGTGGTGATAGGTGATACTGGCCTGTGGTCCATCTTTTAAGTAAGAAGGATCAAGGGAAGGGAAGAGAACCTGAAAGAAGACAGAATTGACAGGGGAAAAAAAGATCCATTTCAATGTGTTTTAGTTAAGTTATAGCAGACCAATTGTTGTAACTAATAAACTTCAAAATGGGCAACAGGTCCAGTTATTGGACAGTTATATATACAGTGCAAGATAGAATTGCATTCTTAATCATGTAACAATACTGGACTAGTATTGTTACCCTGGGTGAGGTTACCCTGGGCATCATTCCTCCATGCGCTAAGGTGTAGGTTGATTGGGGGGAGGGGGGATTGTCCATCATCTTAAACTCATGGCTTCCCAGGTCATCCTGGTGTCATGTCTGTATTTTATCCAGATAAAAATGGAAAAGCATATGAGAAATGTTTCATGTTTGAAATTTTAAAATATAAAGCATGGGTGTAGGAATCCACACATAATAAGTATTGTTATCATGCAAACACTCTTATAACCACTACCCAGGTTAAGAAATGGAAATTTACCAGCCTCCTAAGAAGACTTCTTGTGTATTTCTTGCCTCCCTCCAAAAGTAATCATTATTCTGACTTTAGAGTGCTCACTTCCTTGTATGTTTCTGTGATTTTATTATCCTGATGTGCATCTTCAGATGACATCATTTGGTTTTGCCCACATTTTGGGATTTATCTTTTAGTCTGTTAATCTATTGCATCCACTTCCTTCCCTTTCTTTTGCTTATACTCTATCTGTTGGAGAACCCGGATGGTTAGTATTGTAAGTTTTTGCATTTTGCTGAATACACATGTGTGGTGCCATATGTCCCATATGTTGTTCTGTCTTCTATACTTTCTGCAAATCACCAAGGGGATCCAGAGCCTCCACCTTATCCAGGTTTGATCCCTTTGACATCACCATGGTTGGGATTGTGCTATTTCATCAGAAGGCATGTAGTACATGATTCTTTCTCTCTTTTTAAAATTAAAGTATAGTTGATAAATAATATTATATAATTTACATATGTACAATATAGTGATTCACAATTCTTAAACAGCTGTCTTTTTTGGTGATTTTTCAAACACTGTTGTTCATTGTCTAAACTGAAGACATTTTGATTCATTATTGGTTGCAAAATGGTGATATTCTATCATTTTGTTTTCAATTTATTAAGTGGACTAAATTTAGAGTCAGATATTTCTCTTATTACAAATCAGTTCACATAGGAAAGGCAAGATATATTCTTGATTTTCCCAAGATAAGTGAAATTGGTTCCTTGTTGTCCTCTTAAGGTGACAAGTTCATCATTATTGTTTTTTTAGTCCTTATACACTCATTTAAAGTTATTTTATGGGTTTCAAGGCACTGGAATTTTTATTGTTTGAGAAGTTTAAATTGTCTAACCTTTGGCCAAATGAGAGCCTCCTGAGTTACTTTTACATGACTCTAGTAGTCTCTGATGGGCTTCTTAGGTGGCACAGTTCGTAAAGAATCTGCCTGCCAATTCAGGAGACGCAAGAGATGTGGGTGCCATCCCTGGTTAGATCCCCTGGAGTAGGAAATGACAGCCCATTCCAATGTTCTTGCCTGGGAAATTCCATGGACAGAGGAGCCTAGTAGGCTACAGTCCATGGGGTCACAAACAGTCAGACTACTGAGCACACACAGACACAGTGATCTTTAACAACTCTCTGCTATTGGACTGTAAGGAAAGCTGAGTGCTGAAGAATTGATGCTTTTGCACTGAGGTGTTGAAGAGGACTTTTGACAGTCCCTTGGACTGCAACAGATCTAAGAAGTCAATCCTAAAGGAAATCAGTCCTGAATATTCATTGGAAGGACTGATGCTGAAGCTGAAGCTCCAATACTTGGGCCATCTGATGTGAAGAACTGACTCATTGGAAAAAACCCTGATGCTGGGAAAGATTGAAGACAGGAGGAGAAGGGGACAACAGAGGATGAGATGGTTGGATGGCATCACTGACTGAATGGACATGACTTTGAGCAAGCTCCAGGAGTTGGTGATGGACAGGGAAGCCTAGCGTGCTGCAGTCTGAACTGACTGACTGATCTAGTAAAATAAAATATGGGCTTCCCAGGTGGCGCTAAAGAACTCACCTGCCAATGCAGGTTAGATGTAAGAGATATGAGTTCAATCCCTAGGTCAGGAAGATCCCCTGGCAGGAGGGCAGTGGGCAGGAGGGCACAGCAACCCACTCCAGTATTCTTGCCTGAAGAATCCCATGGACAAAAGGGACCTGACCTGCTGCAATCCATAGGATCTCACAGAGTCAGACACAACTGAAGTGACTTAGCACGTATACATAATAAGATATTTCAGGCTTATTTATATATTTCTAGCCTCAAAGATGGAGAAGACAATGGCACCCCAATCCAGTACTCTTGCCTGGAAAATCCCGTGGACGGAGGAGCCTGGTAGGCTACAGTCCACGGCGTCGCGAAGAGTCGGACACGACTGAGCGACTTCACTTTCACTTTTCACTTTCATGCACTGGAGAAGGAAACGGCAGCCCACTCCAGTATTCTTGCCTGGAGAATCCCAGGGACGGGAGCCTGGTGGGCTGCTGTCTGTGGGGTCACACAGAGTTGGACACAAATGACGTGACTTAGCAGCAGCAGTAGCAGCTTCAAAGAACTTGGAATCAACCATTTCCCCAAGAAGCTTTAGTTTGTTTTAAGGTAAAATTGTATTTCAAAAATGTTCATTGTTACTGGACTGGCCATTGTTGGACAGAACTGGAAACTACATGTGTGTGTTTACTTTAAAATCTCATGTGTTCATATTGGTATTTCTACTTCAGGTTTAGAGTAATAGGGTTTTTCCTTAATCTCTTTTTTTTTTTTTTAAATCTCTTATATATCACATTGTCTTTCTTCCACACTAACACTTCTGGTTAGCAAGGACACGGGAGATGAGAAATAAAATTTCATAACTATTTGCTTTGTGTGCACGCTCACTCAGTCACGTCTGACTCCTTGCGACCCTATGTGCTATAGCACACCAGGCTTCTCTGACCGTGGAATTATCCCAGCAGGAATATTGGAGTGGGTTGCCATTTCCTCCTCCAGGGGATCTTCCTGACACAGGGATGGAACCCTCATCTTCTGTGGCTCCAGCACTGGCAGGCAGATTCTTTACCACTGAGCCTACCTTTAAACACAGTAGTCTTAGAATAACAATATTCATACTACCATTATAATTAAAATCACATAAAATAGTTAAGATCTTTTTACAAAA
Organism: Odocoileus virginianus; assembly: GCF_023699985.2. Taxonomy (NCBI): domain Eukaryota; kingdom Metazoa; phylum Chordata; class Mammalia; order Artiodactyla; family Cervidae; genus Odocoileus; species Odocoileus virginianus. The sequence goes on along the minus strand of NC_069675.1, from coordinate 52,359,246 downwards.
GATCCTATTCCCTTTTTCTTTTCATTTTTACATCTTCATTGTCAGAGCATAAATCCATTTTATACTATACTCTCTCCCATTTGACTATCCTACATTCTTAGTTTTATAAATAAGAATATATTGAATGCTCACTGCCAGTGCTTATGTTATGTTTTTTGAGTTATTAGTTGATGTTTTTTTCCAGTTATTTTTCCAGGTAAAGTTCATCCTTTAACAGATTCTGTGTCTCATAAAAATGATATTTTCTGAGTTCTTGAATGTTGATCAAATTTTGTCTGTGGTTTATATCCTTGAAAGTCAGTTCTGCTGGTTATAAAATTCTTAGCTCACATTTTCTTTCCTTGAGGGTCTTAAATGTAGTATTTTATTTTCTTCTGGCATAAAACTTTGATGTTGGAAAGTCTAATGATCATATATAAATAATTTTCTTTCCTTTATTTGCCTAAATACATAAGTATTTACCCCTTTTTTCTTTAGAATCCAATTTTCTTGGTTGATAGTATAGGTTTCCTTTCTCAAGAACATGAAATGCTTTTTCAGAAAATTGCTTATATATTATGTGTATAACATATATTTCTATATCAAATACATGTCTCTCTATATATTTTAATAATTATATTAAATAAATAATTATATAAGTAATTATATTTATATAATAGCACTTTAAAGTTATATATATTCAGGAAAATATTCATGAATTACTATGCTTAGTATTCTTTCCATTTTCTTGCTTTGATTTTCCTCTTTAGGGACCTCTGGTAACCATATATTGAAATTTCTTTGCTTATCTTCAGTATTTGTTACCTTTTCTCAAAATTTTTAAAATCTCTTTTAGAAGATTTTATTTTGCATTTAAAATTTTTTCCTTCTTTTCTATTTCTTTTGACGCATTTGCTACTGTGTTTAGTCATTCCTATTTAGTCTTTTTCAAATGATTTTTCTTTTACTTATAATTCTTTTCTAAGTTTCATGACTTCATCCTTGAATTTCTTCTTTTTCTAATTTATGTTCTTTCATATCTTGCATCATTTTTAGTGCATTTTAATGTGTTTGAAATAGTAGATTGCAATTTTAATTTATTTTACAGGCATATCTTTCTGGGATGCTTTCAGTTTGTATAGAGATGATATGTTTTTCTTATAATAGTTTTATGTGAATTTTGACCTTGATAATTTCAAGTTGCTCATACTTAATGAGAACTTAATCTTCCTGAAGTCTTGGAAAAAGTCTAGAAGAGCAGATAATTCTTCTAGCTTCACAGAGCTCTCACTTCTCTTATTTTATGTAATATTTAAAAATACAGTAGGTTAGACACAAGATGACAGATATTGTATGATTTCACTTGTATGAATGATCTAGCATAGACAAATTCATAGAGACAGAAAGTAGATTTATTAGGGCTGGGAGAAGGGGAGCATGGAGAATTCTTGCCTAATGTTTACAGAGTCTCTGGGATGATGGAAATATTTTGGAACTGTATGTTGGTGATGGTTTTCAACATTGTGAATGTAATTAATGCCACTGAATTATACACTTAAAGTGAAAAACCTTTATGTTATATATATGTTTTGCAAAAATAAAATTTTCCTAAGATAAAAAAAGCAAACATTGTCTTGATTGGTGAGATAGCCTCGTTCTGACCATTGCCCCCACTTTATCTAGATCTAGATCGTTCCTTTCTTTTGTCTCTATTGCCCCCAGCCAGTTCAACTTTGATTACACTCTCAATAGCTTCTCCTTCATGAGGGTTTCTGTGCTGGAGGAGAGCCAAGCCAGGTCAGCTTCAAGTGTCCTCTGCACTGTCCCCTTCAGACTTTATTAGAGGTGGCTCCTTGCCACCTTATGGGGGCAGGCAGGTTATTTAAATTTTCCAAGCCTCATTTTCTTCATCTGAAAAACTGGTGGTCTAAGAATAGTCCCTATCTCATAGTATTGTCATGGGGATTAAGTGATATAACATAAAAAAACCTTTGTTGATCTAAGTTGTCTGGCACATCACATATGCCCAGAATATATGAGCTCACCAATAAAAGTAGTATTCCCAAGAAGAAATTTAGCACACCTTGCTAATGAGTAACTAATGTTACTAAAGTAATTAATGTTAATTTTCCACAAATCTTGTTATGATTTATATGCTAAAATGTCCAACTCAATCCAGAGTTAAACTAAACTAAACTACACATACACACTGGGATACCCTCTGGTAATTAGTGCAAAAGGAACTGGACTTTGTGCATTTCCCTTCTTCTGACCAATGATAAATGTATATGTATCATACTATCAAAAGATTTTCCTGAATACCCCTGAATAGGAACATTTGTTTGGAAAGTATACACATTGTTTATCATCTTCTCTTCTGTTTATTTGTATTTGGGGTGTTTTCTCCTTGCATACATCTGACAATTATGAACAAAGCAGCACTAAGGTAATTGTTCAGTACAGTTTCATTTCATTTTAATGTGGCTGTCCTACTTCCCATTTAAACAATGTGGGAATGATGTGTAATTATGCATTGTTAGAAATTTGGGTATGTTTATTCTAAATTACCTTGAAGAATAATTGTCAGTAGTTCTTTCTGAAGCATACCAACTGTATCATCATAGCACCTGGCAGATACATTTTTTTAGATTGTTAGGAGTTTCATGTTTCTCCCTCCATCAAATACAAACAATGGATGTAGAAAGTGTTGGAGACAGCAGAGAGATAAGATTTTCAGGTCGCTTCAAGGCCTAGTTCATCATCTAAAGTTCTCCCTATCTGTTGATTGATGCCTACATTTCTTCTTTTTCTAAAAAGCCCGAGTTCTTGAGATGAATCAGGACTTAAAACCTGAAGGGAGACACTTGTCAATGAAGGATGTCAGAAGAACTTTGATAAGGACAGCCTATAATGTATTGAGCTACAAGTCATGTGTGTAACTTCCAAGTTGATATATAATACAGATAATTCAGAATCAGTCATATCTCTGTGCCTTCCTTTGATATGATAAGCACCAGGAAGATTAAAAAGAGAGTTGCAGCATTATGTCTGTGAACCATCAGAACTGGGTCTTTAGAAAAACTATTCCTAGGAAGTGATTTAATTTGTATGACTTAAAGAGTAATACAATCAAACAGTTATTCTGTCCCTTAATTCTTTGTTTTCTTTTTTTTTTTTTTTCACTGTAGCTTCGGAAAGCAGTGATGGATCACATATCAGATTCTTTCTTGGAAACCAACGTTCCTTTGCTAGTTCTCATTGAGGCAGCGAAAAGTGGGAACGAGAAGGAAGTGAAGGAATATGCCCAGGTTTTCCGTGAGCATGCCAACAAGCTGGTGGAGGTAAGTTAAGAGAGGCTTGAGACTAGAATTTGTATCAGTAGGTTTAATCTCTATAAATGGGTCTTGGAATTTCAACAAACCAGGCTCCTGTGATTTTCCTGGATCTTTCTTTTACCTTCTGGTGACTCCATCCTTTGTAAAGGACACAAGTTTTCAGTAATCTCTCCTCTCACTATTACACAATTCTAAACAGATTCTGAAATGTATCTGCTAATTTTCCTCAACAGTAAGCAGAGGATGAAACAGGAGCAATAGAAGGGACAGTCCAAGTGCTGAAGACCAGCTTTGATTTGAAGAAGTAGAATTAAAACTTCCAAATGGAGATTTAGACACAGTTCCCTTTTTTATCCCATCTCTACTCACCCACCTAAACCCGAATTAGCTGGCCACATTATGAACATTATAAAAATTAGTCTCCCCTCCCTAAAAGAGATGTTTGGAATCCTGGTAAAGACTCTTGGGGCAGTAGTAGGAGTGTAAATTCAGGTCCTAGGTATATTCTCTGTGTTAGAGACATCTGTAGAGGTTGCTTTATAAATGCAAAATTGTACTGTTTGACTGAAACCCTTGAACTTCCTACTGTAGCCCCAGTGTCTTCGGGTGACATTAGACTAAAGAAGCTGAAAATAGAGTCATGCTTATAATATTATGGCAATCTTTCTGGCTCTGTCCCCAAATATGGGGCAAATACCCTATCACCCCTCACATTCCACCTACAGATTCCAAGATTTGGCTGCAATTCCAAGTTAGCCATTGCGGCATCCAAAGTCTTTCCAAGGTTGGCCTTGAAAGTTCTGCCACTTTCAACTTTGAAGAAAGAACAGCTGAAGAAGGGGCAGTTGGAATGACAAGGGGAGGAAGAAGAGGAAAGGAAGAATGCGAAATGAGTGCTACAAAAGTTAAAAATATTAATATGCAATAAATCATAATATTAGTATACATCATCCCAATATATAGAATTCTAGTATTTACATGACAGTTGCAGCACTTATGGAGAACATTAATTAACGACGTGTTGTAGCTATTATCAATAAAGACAGGGACGCGAGATTAGAGTCGTATGATGAACATCTCCTACTTTCAATTCTGCCAGTGTCCTTCTGTGATTCTGTGTACAGCCTCATTTGCAGATCATGTTTGAAGTTCAAATTTGATGCCCTGGGTAAGAATGAGGCCAGGGCCAAGTAGCTCCCTACTCTTTTTTGCTATCTTATTGACCCTGGACACAGCCATCGTTTCCCTGCATCCCATCTGTATATTTCACTGTAGGGGAATCCAGTCACTCTGGGTTATTCTTGATTCACAGCTTGTGCCAGCAGCAGAAGATCCAGGTCGTTCAGACCCCACATTTCGGACTGTTGCTAACTTGCTCCCTTAGTTGTTCCTTTCCTTCTACCTGTGTGGTCCCTGCAGCCAGCAGCATTTTGGAATGTCCGGATGCCCAGGAGGTGCCAGGACAAGGGTGTACATTGGCCTCTGTTTGATTAGACATGAGCTGGACTTGAAAACATTTCTGCATCTTATGTGCTTCAAACAAATGCATCACTGCTGATGCACACATGTAAGGAAACTTGAGCACTGGGCTTAAAGTCACACTTCTTCCAATTTGAAAGTGTCCATATAGACCTGGGTACTTTTCTGGGCCTTAGGTTCTGTGTCTGTAATATGAAAAATTTGGGTGTTACATTGATTTTCATATCTATTACCTTGTTTAATTCACTTCCTAATGCCAAGTTTTGACTGTATCCTGTAGGATTTCTTATGTATATAATCATGTTATCTGCAAATTATGACACTTGTATTTCTTCTTTTCCAATCCCATGTTTTCTTTTTTACTTGTATTATTGCACTAACAAAACCTTCAACTTAGAAGTATGATAATAGATATTTTTGTTACCTTTAGATCTCAGTGAGGAAATTTTAATATTTTACCATTTATTATATCATTAACTCTAGATTTCTTGTGGATACTTTTAGATTAACTTATTTGTCTTCTGTTACTCCTTTTTAAAGATTTTTAAAATTTATGAATATGTATAGAATTATGTCATATTTCTGAGACTATTGCATAATTTTTGTCTTCTTTATTCTCCTTTAGAGGGATCAAAAATACACTTTCCCTCAGAAAATAAGTTAGAAGTTATTTTTTCTTTCTGTTTTCTGGAAGTGAATGTGTGAGAATGGCATTATATATTTTTTAAATATTTGGAGAAATTCACTGATATAGCAATCTGAGCATGGGTATTTATTTGAGGAAGAGTTAAAAAATTGTAGGTTCAATTTTTAAAGCATAAGACTGTTTAAATTTTCAGCTTCTTTTGGGTCAGCTTTGGTAAGTTTCATTCTAAGAATTTGTAATTTTCATTTAATTTTCTAAGTTTTTGGCATAAAATTGCCCATGTCTTCTACCATTTTTAAAACATGTATTAGAATCTGCACTACTCTTTCTTTTTTTTTCCCCATTCATCCCTCATGTGCCTAATTGTGTCTTCTTTCTTTTTTATTAATTAGTTTTGTAAGAGGTTGACCAATTTAATAATTTTTTCTAAAACATAGCTTTCAGTTTTGTAGAATTTTTAAGTTTTATTTAAGACTTATCTTTGTATTTCTTATCTTTGTATTTCTCTTATACAAGAATGCTCTTATCTTTGTATTTCTTTTTTCTGCTTTCTTCTGTTATAACTTATTGTTTTTTTCTAACTTTTTGAAATGAATAATCCTATCATTGATTTTTAGCCTTTTTTATTTTAGTAATATACGTGTTTGAGACTATAAATTTCTTCCTAAACTGTGCATGTCTCTGGTTATTTTCTGCTGACCTAATTTTTAGCTCACTCATCCTGTCTCCATCTGTGTCCAATATGCTTGAAACTGATCTATTGAGTTCCATTTTTATTTAAGAATTTCCAGTTTTTCTGATATAATTCATTATCAGGTCATCTCCTTTAAAATATATTAATCAGAATTATTTTAAAAATCCAAGTCATAAAACTCCAGTATTTGAATCAATTTTGTTTCTGTTTTGTGGTTGCCCTATAGAGTGGTCCAAGCCAGTCCACAGTGGCTTCAAAGGAGACAACAAATGATTTTGGTTTTTATCAGGCTTTGGGTTCTGGAGTCAAGATCTCCATGTAGGAACTGGAGTTTAAATGTTTCTTCAGACTCTACTTTAGCATAGAAAAAACAGTGGGCTTTCCTATCAGTTTGCCCAGTTTGTAGCATGAGGGAAAGGGGGAAGAGTGAGGCTTAAACATTGTCAGCAGCCAAACATTCAAAAATCCATGGCTAATTCATATCAATGTATAACAAAAACTACTGTAATGATGTAAAGTAATTAGCCTCCAACTAATAAAAAAAAAATAGAATTAAGACTCTTAATTATAATTAATCTCTTGCATTTGCCTGATGACTGGAATATGCCATGTTTCATTTAATTGAGTTTGTACTTGTTTAACTAAATGGTGATGTAGCCCTGTGAGGCTTTCAAAATGGAGACTTTAGTATGGTGACTGTTTGCTATTTGATTTTATCTTGAAGATTCTTTCTTTCTGGTATGCTGGTTAATTTTTGATTGAATGGTAGACATTCTTATGAAAAAATGTAGAGAATCTGTGTCTTAGTCTATCCAGGCTGCTATAACAAAGTACTACACATTCAGTGGCCTATAAACAACAGAAATTTATTTCTGACAGTTCTCGAGGCTGAGGAGTCCAAGACCAAGTTTCCTGAATAGGTGTATTCTGTGAAGGCCCTCATCTTTGTTCATAGCTTCTCACTGTGTTCTCACATGGTGGAAGGGGAGAGGGATGACTGTGGGGTTCCTTTTTATAAGAACAGTAATCCCATTTATGAATTTCATAACCTATGAAACTCTCAAGACCTCACTTCCGAGCCATCACATGCGGTATGAGGATTTGAAAGTGATGAATCTTGGGAGGACACAAACATTCAGACCATAGCAATCTGGATGATTTTTCTCTCCAAAGAGAATTCATCCTGTCCTCTGACAGGCAGCAGAGAGGCAAACCATCTCAGTCCATTTGAAGACTTGAAACTTCTCTGATTTAAGGCTAGTTTATGACTTTCTAAGGTATAGTCTACCTTTCTTTTATCCTAGTCCTATGGAATGGTCATTCCAGATGCCAAGAGAGAATCAAATGAAGTACTTAGTATCCCACCTCATCTATGAAGTATTTACTCCAGTTTTTGTTTTCTCGTCATCATGATGGGTATAGACTTTGATTTGTTTTTGTATGCCTTTAGGGACTATTTGGCTCTTGTTATTTGTAACTTAATAGACAAAAATGGTGGGAGAAAGCATTTTCAAAAAAAAAAAATAATGCTTATTTTTGAATGTCCCTTTATTATATGGGCCCTTAGTTCCAAGCCTCTGCTTCCTCGGCCATCCTGTCCCCAACCCTGTGAGGTTGCTGAAAACTCTTAAAGAATCATTTTCCTTTCAGCAGCAACCTTCTATTTGTATCTGTTTCTTCTTCCACAATAAGAATTAGCAAATCCCTGAGAGGAAAAGTGAAATGCAGAAAGCTGGGACCCCTTCAATGAGCATCTCTTTTTGATCTAGTCTAAGTTTTGACTCCTTTGGCTGATGTCTCATGCTTTGAAGCAAATTCTTTTATTTCTGCATTTCTAGTTGTTCTCAGCAGGAAAGTGAGATGAGTCTCTTACTAGGTTCTTTTTCATGGCTGGAAGTGGAAATTCCTGAGAGAACTGGTTGGGATACATTTGTGAGATGATTTTTGTTGTTAGTATTTTTACTCAGAGATTTTTTTTATTCAATGGAATGTGCTGTGCTTGATCCCTCAGTCGTGTCCAACTCCTTGTGACCCCAGGGACTGTAGTCCACCAGGCTCCTCTGCCCATGGGGATTCTCCAGGCAAGAATACTGGAGTGGGTTACTATACCCTCCTCTATTCAATATTGGCATGGGTTGCCATTTCCTCCTCCAAGGGATCTTCCTGAATCAGGAATTGAACCTGCATCTCCTACATCTCCTGCACTGGCAGGTATATTCTTTATCAACGGTGTCACCTGGAAAGCCCCATTAATGTAAATCACATAGGAATTATATATCAGATAATTTTGAAGGAAGAACGAATGAATAATCAATATTTGACTATCAGTTCAGTTCAGTTCAGTCACTCAGTCATGTCTGACTCTTTGCAACCCCATGGACAGCAACACACCAGCTTCCTTGTCCATCCCCAACTCCAGGAGCTTGGTAAAACTCATGTCCATCGAGTGGGTGATGCCATCCAACCATCTCATCTTCTGTCGTCCCCTTCTCCTCCTGCGTTCAATCTTTCCCAGCATCAGGGTCTTTTCAAATGAGTCAGGTCTTCCCATCAGGTGGCCAAAGTATTGGAATTTCAGCTTCTGCATCAGTCCTTTCAATGAACACTCAGGACTGATCTCCTTTAGGATGGACTGGTTGGATCTCCTTGCAGTCCAAGGGACTCTCAAGAGCCCCTGAGTTCAAAGAGTTCAAAAACATGAATTCTTTGGCACTCAGCTTTCTTTATGGTCCAACTCTCACAGCCATACATGACTACTGGAAAAACCACAGCTTTGACTAGATGGACCTTTGTTGACAAAATAATGTCTCTGCTTTTTAACATGCTGCCAAGGTTTGTCATAGTTTTTCTTCTAAGGAGCAAGTGTCTTTTAATTTCATGGCTGCAATTACTATCTGCAGTGATTTTGGAGCTCAAGAAAATAAAGTCTGTCACTGTTTTCATTGTTTCCCCATCTATTTCCCATGAAGGGATGGGACTAATGCCATGATCTTAGTTTTCTGAATGTTGAGTTTTAAGCTAACTTTTTCACTCTCCTCTTTCACTTTCATCAAGAGGCTCTTTTGTTCCTGTTCACTTTCTGCAATAATAGTGGTGTCATCTGCATATCTGAGATTATTGATTTTTCTCCCAGCAATCTTGATTCCAGCTTATGCTTCATCCAGCCTGGCATTTCTTATGATGTAGTCTGCATATAGGTTAAAGAAACAGGGTGACAATATACAGCCTCAATGTACTCCTTTCCCAGTTTGAAACCAGTCTGTTGTTACACGTCCAGTTCTAAATGTTGCTTCTTGACCTGCATACAGATTTCTCAGGAGGGCAGGTAAAGTGGTCTGGTATTCCCATCTCTTTAAGAATTTCCCCCAATTTATTGTGATCCACACAGTCAAAGGATTTAAGGTAGTCAATGAAACAGAAGTAGATGTTCTTCTGGACTTTTCTTGCTTTTTCTATGATCCAACTGTTGTTGTCAATTTGATTTCTGGTTCCCTGCCTTTTGTACATCCAGTTTGAACATCTGGAAGTTCTCAGTTCACGTACCATTGAAGCCTAGCTTGAAGAATTTTGAGCACTACTTTGCTAGAGTGTGAGATGAGTGCAATTGTGTGGCAGTTTGAACTTTCTTTGGCATTGCCTTTCTTTGGAGTTGGAATGAAAACTGACCTTTTCCAGTCCTGTGGCCACTACTGAGTTTTCCAAATTTGCTGGCATGTTGAGTGCAGCACTTTCATAGCATCATCTCTTAGGATTTCAAATAGCTCAGAATTCCATCACATCTACTAACTTTGTTCATAGTGATGCTTCCTAAGGCCCACTTGACTTTGCATTCCAGGATGTCTGGCTCTAGGTGAGTGATCACACCATCGTGATTATCTGGGTCATGAAGATCTTTTTTGCATAGTTCTTCTGTGTATTCTTGCCACCTCTTAATATCTTCTGCTTTTGTTAGGTCCATACCATTTCTGTCCTTTATTGTGCCCATCTTTGCATGAAATGTTCCCTTGGTATCTGCACTTTTCTTGAAGAGATCTGTAGTCTTTCCCATTCTATTGTTTCCCTCTGTTTCTTTGTATTGTTCACTTAGGAAGGCTTTCTTATCTCTCCTTGCTATTCTTTGGAACTCTGCATTCAGATGGATATATTGTTCCTTTTCTCCTTTGCTTTTTGCTTCTCTTCTTTTTTTCAGCTATTTGTAAGGCCTCCTCAGACAACCATTTTGCCTTTTTGTATTTCTTCTTCTTGGGGATGGTTTTAATTACTGCCTCCTGTTCAATGCTATGAACCTTCTTCCATAGTTCTTCAGGCACTCTCTCAGATCTAATCTCTTGAATTCATTTACACTTCCACTGTATAATCATAAGGGATTTGATTTAGGTCATATCTGAATGGTTTAGGGTGTTCCCTACTTTCCTCAATTTAAGTCTGAATTTTGCAATAAGGAGTTCATCTGAGCCCCAGTCAACTCCTAGTCTTGTTTTTGCTGACTGTGTAGAGTGCCTCCATTTCTGGTTGCAAAGAATATAATCAGTGATTTCAGGATTGATCATCTGGTGAGATCCATGTGTAGTGTCATCTCTTGTGTTGTTGGAGGAGGGTGATTGCTATGACCAGTGCGTTCTCTTGAAAAAACTCTATTAGCCTTTGCCCTGCTTTATTTTGTACTCCAAGACCAAACTTGCCTGTTACTCTGGGTATCTCTTGATGTCCTACTTTTGCATTCTATTCCCCTATGATGAGAAGGACATCTTATTTTGTCATTAGTGCTAGAAGGTCTTGTAAGTCTTCATAGAACCATTTAACTTCAGCTTCTTTGGCATTAGTAGTTGGGGCATAGATTTGGATTACTGTGATATTGAATTTTTTGCCTTGAAAATGAACAGAGATCATTCTGTCGTTTTTGAGATTGCACCCAAGTACTGCATTTCAGACTCTTTTGTTGTCTATGAGGGCTACTCCATTTCTTCTAAGGGATTCTTGCCCACAGTAGTAGAAATAATGGTCATCTGAATTAAATTTGCCCTTTCTGGTCCATTTTAATTCACTGATTTCTAAAATGTCGATGCTCACTCTTTTTATCTGTTTGATCACTTCCACTTTGCCTTGATTCATGGACCAAACATTCCAGGTTCCTATGTAGTATTGTTCTTTATAACATCAGAGTTTACTTCCATCACCAGTCACATCGACAACTGGGCGTTTTTTTCACTTTGATTCAGCCTCTTTAGTCTTTCTGGAGCTGTTTCTCCACTCTTCTCCAGTAGCATTTGGAGCACCTATTGACCTGGAGAGATCATCTTTCAGTCTTTTTGCCTTTTCAAACTGTTCATAGGGTTCTCAAGGCAAAAATACTGATGTAAACCACATTCCCTTCTCCAGTGGACCATGTTTTATCAGAAATCTTCACAATGATCCATCCATTTTGGTTGGCCCTACACAGCATGGCTCATAGATTCACTGAGTTAGACAAGGCTGTGATTCAAGTGATCAGATTGGTTAGTTTTCTGTAATTGTGGTTTCCATTCTGTCTTCCCTCTGATGGATAAGGATAAGAGGCTTGTGGAAGCTTCCTGATGGGAGGGACTGGGGGAATCTGGGTCTTGTTCTGATGGGCGGGGCCATGCTCAGTAAATCTTTAATCCAATTTTCTGTTGATGGGTGGGGCTATGTTCCCTCCCTGTAGTTTGGCCTAAGGACAAGCCAGGACTGTTGTATTCAGTGCCCCTGACCCCATGACAGCCCACTGTCGGCCTGGGCCTCCGCTGGAGACTCCTGGACACTCTCAGGCAAGTCTGGCTCAGTCTCTGTTGGGGTCACTGGTCCTTTCTTCTAGGTGATGTGCAGAAGGTTTTGTTTGTGCCCTCCAAGAGCCTGTTTCCCCAGTCCTGTGGAAGTTCTGTAATAAAATCCCACTGGCCTTCAAGGTCAGAGTCCCTGGGGGTTCTCACTCCTTTGCTGGATTCCCAGGTTGGGAAATGTTGTGGGCCCTAGAACTTTCACCACAATGCAAGAACTTCTTTGGTGTAATTGTTCTTCAGTTTGTGGGTTGTCTGCTCGGTGGTTCTGGGTGGGGCTCACACGATGCACCTCCAAGATCTGCTGCAGCCAGAGCCCCTGTCCCCATGGCAAACCACTACTGACCTGTGCCTCCACAGGTGACACTGAAACACTCAAAAGCAGGTCTGGCCCAGTCTCTTGTGGGATCACTGGGTATTGGCACACACAAGGTTTTTTTTGTTTTGAGCTGTCTGAGCATCTCTGGTGGGTATGGAATTTGATTCTAAACACAATTTCACCCCTCCTACTTTTGCAGGAGACCTGGGTTCAGTCCCTGGAGAAGGAAAAGGCTATCCACTCCAGTATTCTGTCCTAGAGAATCCCATGCACTGTACAGTCCATGGGGTCGCAAAGAGTCAGACACGACTGAGCTACTTTCACTTTCACCTTTGTTTATGGTTTCATTATTTTATATTCAGTTTTCACCTATTTTTTATGTTTTTTTTTTCCCTTATATTTCTGTATAATTTTCTCCCAGTTTGGTATTTTCTATTCAGAGATGAATGTGATGAGGTGAACAGAAGGTATCACAACCTTTTATACAATGTCAGTTTTTAGACAATCTTCAACAAAGACACTTTAAGTGAAAATAAAATATTAACAAAGTATGAATAGACAAAAATAATTTGAATTTTCATAATTGCCTTAACAAGTGAAATTTTGATGCTTTTTTCCCCTATAGTGTTTGTCACATTTAATAAAAACATAGGTGAATTTATACCAGAGTATTTCTTGATATGAGAGAATTTAGCAGATCAGCAATGATGCTTCATGAACTATAGCATCAGTCACTATAGGAAGTATCACCAGTAGTCATTTCCCCCCATCTCCAGAATCCAGCTAGTTCCTTTCTTCTGAGGGTGAGCTCAGGGCTTCAGGGCAGGGCTGACTCTGAAGGAGTGCTGATCTGATCCAAGCACACATGCTCTATCTCATTCCTAGGCTTTCTGGAGAAATGCAGTGCAACTTATGGCAACTCAGTACCAAAGTAACATGGTCTGGGTGGAAGTGAAGTGAATGTAAAGTGGGGAAAAATATGCATTGCAGCAATAAATAAATAAATAAATAAATAAAACTGAATCTGGAAAATAACATGTAAAATCAATACAGCTGTTTCAGAGCCTCCAGACAGGAACATTTCTTCCATGGCTTTGCTTTCAGTGTATCTTCCTGCTCTTCTCTCTACTCCCGCATCTTTACCATAAAAGCCCCAGTGCAAATTGCCTGCCCTCTAGTCTGCGGAAATGCAGGGTCCTCAACAGACCTCTCTCATATGCCTGGTCCTTCTGCATGCAGCAGCCAGAGTGAAATTCTGAAAATGCAAATCAGACTGTGCAACTGCCCTGCCTGAGGCATTCAGCGATTTCCTCTTGTTCTCAGGTTGAAGATCAAGGTTTTAAGGAAGCCTGCAAGATCTGCAGGATCTGGCCATCTCCACAGCCTCCAGGCTCATCTTTCTGTCCTCTCCCACTTCCTACATGGCAGGCATCAGACACACAGGCTCCTTTCTGTTTGTTGAAAGTGATATGCCACCTCCACCTGGGCCGGTGCTTACTTATACTGATCCTTTCCTGACAGTCTCCCTGCTCTACCCCTTCCTGTCATTTCTGATTGTTCAGCTTTTAGCACAAACATCGTGTCCCTGAGTGGGATCAGTTCCTCATGTTTTTCACCCTCATGGAACCCTATTTCCTTTTTTAAAAAACAAAACAAAACAAAAACCAAGTACTCGTGGTCTCAGAGATTTTCTAAAAATCTTTTCCCCAAGTTTTACTGAGATATAATTTACACACATCACTGTGTACATTTTTTCCTTTATTTTTCTTCTTGTTTTATCCAGATACATTTGATGTGTAGTTGTGTTGTTTATTCTCTAAGTCGTGTCTGACTCTTTTGCAATCCCATGTATTGCTCCTCTGCCTATGGGATTTCCCAGGCAAGAATACTGGAGTGGGTTGCCATGCCTTCCTCCAGAGGATCTTCCCAACCCAGCACCTCCTGTGTATATTTGTGTATACACACACATATATATGTGTATAGCTGTGTATATTTGATACACAGCTCTGTATAAGCTTAAGGTATACAAAATCATGATTTGATATACTTCCTGAAGTGATTACCAGAAAAAGCTAAGTGAACATCCATCATCTGATATAGATAGAAACAGAAAACCGTTTTTTTTCCTTGTGATGAGAACCCTACTTACTTTTGATTTGCACATATCCACCTGTTAGCCTATATGCTGTTTCTCTTGCTAAATTAGCAACTTCTTCAGGAAAAGGACCATGTCTAACTGATTCCTAACTACTTAACAGGTAGCTGAGTGCCTAGCATAGAGGAGGTACTTAATAAACAGACACTGCCTGAAGAATGAATGAAATAAGTTAGGCCTAGGATATTACCAGCACGGCTGCAGGACCCTGAATAGGTATTTCTTGGATCAATAAACAGTCATTGGGCTTATTTACCTCCCCAGTGTACTCAGCAAGGAGAAATTGTGAATCCGAGAGCTTATATGATGAACTCCCATTTCTATAGAGTAGAAAGGCTTTGCTTTTGGAGACTGTGAGAGGTTGAACTAACTCTTGGGTTAATGCCTGTTATTTCTTCCCTGCATTTGCCTTACAAGCACGCAGTTGTCCTTATTCTTGGTTACGGAGGATGCGAGAGAGGGAGTTGGTTCTCTCCGACAAATTGAAGCACGTCACTGAGGCCATAGCAGTGATGAGCTACACAAGGCAATCTTGATTCTCTGCTTCATCATGTTGACTTTGTCACTTTTGATAGAGGCTCCCCATGCAGGGTAGGAAGCTGCATCCATTAGAAAATGCAAGGTTTGAAAGTGAGGCACAAAGCTTCATATTCAGAATGAGGAATGGGATCGTCAGTGAAGCACTGCTGCTGCTGCTGCTGCTAAGTCACTTCAGCGAAGCACAGACTGCCTTAATTTCAGTCTTGAGTAAGTTGCTTTTCTCCACCAATCCCTCTGCTTACACAGAAGATTCATTTAGCCACAAGTGTTTACTAGGTGGTTACCATGTGCTGACAGTTGCTGGCAATAAACAGTGAACCAAACTGATACATTTCCTGCTCTCATGGGGCAT
Organism: Odocoileus virginianus; assembly: GCF_023699985.2. Classification (NCBI taxonomy): domain Eukaryota; kingdom Metazoa; phylum Chordata; class Mammalia; order Artiodactyla; family Cervidae; genus Odocoileus; species Odocoileus virginianus. The sequence goes on along the minus strand of NC_069675.1, from coordinate 52,343,952 downwards.
ATATTGTGTTGGAAAAGACAGAGTGAGATAAATGTATAAAATGTAACGGTGGAACTCTGCTATAGAGCAAAGTGAAGCAGGGTAGGGGGATGAACAATGATGTTTAACATGTCTCTGAAGAAGATGACTATTAGGCATGGATTTAAAGGAAGTGAAGAACATTCCAAACTGTGCAACAGAAAGGGCAAAGACCCTCAAGGCAGCAATGTGCTTGGCATGTTTGATAAAGAACAGAGAGACCAGTGTGACTGTAGTTGGGCATGAGAGGAAAAATTCCAGAGATAAAATTGAGGGCTGGGTGCAAAGATTTTGTATTCTGCTCAGATATTTGAATGTTAGGTACAGTGTGATCCAATTTCTATATTGAAAGAGTCATTCTATGGCTTTATGGAAAATAGACAGTAGAGTGATAAAAGGAGAAAATGAGAATAGATGGAAGAATGTTCCAGTGTTCCAGCAATGGATTGATACTATGGCCAGAATAGAGGTATTGGAGGTGGGAGGAAGTGGTTGGCTTTGGGGCTGACATAATAGATGTTAGGATAAGAGACAAAGTCTGGGGTGGCTCCATCTTGACCTGCTCCAGTGGTGAAATCACTTGGAATTTTTAAAAAAGAGCCTTCATTTTGAGATTGTTTCTTGATTAGCTCTAGCTGTAGCTCTTTGTTAGGTGTGATCCTGTAAACACTACACATATGTCTTGAGTTGAAATAAACATGAGAGAGCTTTGTCCTTTCCAGGGTCTTAATTCAAATCATGAACGAAAAGACAATCTAGAAAAAGTGCATTAAAAACATGGATGGAACTGGATCTTCAGTTTAAAAAGTAAAAACTGAACATTCTCATCCTTTCCTCAATGTTTCCTCCCCAATTCAGTTAACCTACTTGAACTGGAAATGAATTATTGAAATTCTCAAGTAATTGTCATAATGAATGTGTAAATCATAATATTTTACAAAGAACTATTTTGTTCAGGTCAAGCACATGTTAAACTTGCAAGTTTTCTTTCTGTCCTTTAAGTATAGATTTGAATGCCACTCTTCCCCAAATTCTCTAGTTTCTTAATGTTAGTCACTCAACTGTGTCCAACTTTTTGCGACCCTATAAACTGTAGCTCACCAGGCTCCTCTGTCCATAAAATTCTCCAGGCAAGAATACTGGAGTGGGTTGCCATTTCCTTCTCCAAGGGATCTTCCCGATCCAGGGATTAAACCTAGGTCATCATCTAGGTCTCCGGCATTGCAGGCAGATTCTTTACCGTCTGAGCCACCAGGGAAGTTCCTAAACTCTACCATATTTTATAATTTTTCCTATAACATACAATAAAATATTCAGAGAAGTTCAAGGATTTACTTTAGGCTGTTAGTAACTATTTGAATATAGAGCCAGGGTTCTTTATAAGCTCTTGATTACTTATTACCTTGTTTAAAATGCTTTTGGCAACCATATGAAGTAGCCATTACTTTTTAAAAATTAATTTTTTTATTGAGGGATAATTGCTTTATGGAATTTTGTTGTTTTCAGTCAAATCTCAACATTAATCAGCCATAGGTATACATCTATCTCCTCCCTTTTGGAACTCCCTCCCATCTCCCTCCCCCATTCCACCCCTCTAGGTTGATGCAGAACCCCTATTTGAGTTTCCTGAGCTATACAGCAAATTCGAGTTGGCTATCTGTTTTACATATGGTAATGTAAGTTTTCATGTTGCTCTTCCCATACATCTCACCTTCTCATCCCCTCTCCCCATGTCCATAAGTCTGTTCTCTATGTCTGTTTCTCCATTGCTGCCCTGTAAATAAATACTTCAGTACCATTTTTCTAGATTCCATATATATGCATTAGGATATGATATTTATCTTTCTCTTTCTGACTTACTTCACTCTGTATAATAGGTTCTAGGTTCATCCGCTTCATTAGAACTGATTCAGATGTGTTCCTTTTTATGGCTTGTTAATATTCCATTGTGTATATGTACCACTATTTTTTTTACACTTTTTATTTTGTATTTGGGCATAGTGGGTCTTCCCTGGTAGCTTAGTGGTAAAGAATCTGCCCATAGATGCAGGAGACATGAGTTTGATCCCTGGGTCAGAAAGACTCCTTGAGGAAGAAAATGGCAATCTTTTCTAGTATTGTTGCTTGGGAAATCCCACGGACAGGGAGGCCAAGCAGGCTAGAGTCCATGGGGTGGGGGGTCACAAAGAGTTGGACACGACTAAGTGACTCAACACACAAGCAGCATGTCTGGGATCTTAGTTCCTCAAGCAGGGAGCAAACCTGCTTCCCCTGTGTTAGATGGTGTGTTCTTGACCACTGAACCACCAGGAAGTCCAGAAATCAGTTCTTTTTTAGATGTAAGAAGAACTATTTATTTCCACAAATATTTGCTTGTATCTGGATAAAAACTTACCCCACCCTGACCTACACCTATAACTCACCCAATAGGTAAATTAAGTATACTTCTGGGTGCTACTGGTAAAGAACCTGCCTGCCAAAGCAGGAGACGTAAGAGACTTGGGTTCAATCCTTGGGTCCGGAAGATCCCCTGGAGGAGCACATGGCAGCCCACTCCCGTATTCTTGCCTGGAGAATCCCATGGGCAGAGGAGCCTGGTGGGCTACAGTTCATAGGGTTGCAAAGAGTCAGACATGACTGAAGTGATTTAGCATGCACACACATGCACTGAAGAAGCATCCAGAAGAGAGACGGTAGTTAACTATGTTGCCCGCATCTCAGAAGAAGAAAGATACATAACACTTAGCTTGTTCTCTTTGCTAGATATTATAATATTTTCCATATTTTTTGTCTTTTAATCCTCTTAGCAGGTAAGTTCTTTAATCATCATAATTTTGCAGATTAAGAAATCGAGGCTTGTGCATGCTAAGTCACTTCAGTCACGTCCAACTCTTTGCAACCCCATGAACTGTAGCCCTCCAGGCTCCTCTGTCCATGGGATTCTCCAGGCAAGAATACTGGAGTGGGTTGCCATGCCCTCCTCTAGGGCATCATCCTAACCCAGGGATCGAACCTGAGTCTCTTACATCTCCTGCATTGGCAGGCGGGCTCTTTATCACTAGTACCACCAGGAAACTGAGGCCCAAAGAAACTAAAAGTAGCCTGACCAAAATCATAGCTGATGGGTGAGCTATGGAACTGGAATTCAGATACTTAGGGTTCATGTTCTCTCTGCTAGCCCATGCATTCTCCTTTCCTCCCTTTCTTCTTCCCTCACCTCTTTTTCACGCTTCCTTCTTCTTCCTATATTTCTGTATATATTTATATTTATATGTATTAGCCTTATATACTTCTTACCAGTTTACCTTCACCACAATAAAATTATAATCCAGCATCCTATTAATGTTATTTCAGTCTACTCTTTGAAGCTGAAGAAGAATAGCGTGTGTTATAAAGATTGCAAGATACCTGGGTTCTAAGCACCTGTCCTTGTGGTGCTGCTTAATCAGGCTTTAGCGTTTACATTCAGTGTTCACTGTTGCTTCTGTAGAGAAGCAAGACAAAGTTAGTCTTTTGTTATACTAAAAAGTAAGTTTTACTTTTTCATCATCTGCATGGGCATGACTGATCTCTGTATGTATATGTCCACTTTCCCCAATGGTTTGTGTTTTCTCTGACTGTTTGAAGGTATGTATACTTTAGTCCAACAAACTCACAAACTTTTCTGGGTAGTATAACCTTACATCTGTAAGGTCAGATCCCTTCAATACAAAAATGAAAAACCAAGCCCCATTAAAAATGATGGGGTTTGTTCAAGAGCAAAAAGTTTTTAATTGTAGAGGAAAAAAAACCTGTGATGCTCATGTGTTCAATCTTTGTTATCTGTAGGGTTATTATATCAGAAAACCCCCTAGCCAGCCTGAAGCTATAGTTTTAGAGGGATGGTGTGTTGGGATGTTGTTCTTTTGAATTATAAATGAATTTTCCGATGACCTTGACTCCATCAGTTTTAGAAGATAGAGTTCAACTTCACAGAGCCCCATGGTTGGCCTGAGGCTCAGTGTACATGTACTTTCAGTCCTTACCTTAGAAAACAGCACTGGGTCTTTTGGACCCAGTGACCGGGATTTTGTTGATGTTATAATGATCTACCCCATGGCTGTGTGAATGAACAAATCGCTTTAATCCTCTGACCCTCAGATTTTGCATCTGGCACATCATTGTTTAGGTGCTGACCATCCTTGAACTTCTGTAGTCTAAGAGTCTTGCCTACTTCAGATTCTAGGAAAAGAGAAGACTCAAATAACTGTCATGTTCTAGAATGCATTTGGGGTTGAAACTGAAATTTGGGAACTGCAAGAAAGGCAAGTCACAACAGCAGTTCCTTCTGCCCTCGTGCCTCACGTGAACAGGAGCTGAAAGTTGGGGTATAGTTGGTGGCAAAGCTGTTCCAGACCATAAAGTGACCAAAAACAGATCCTATCACTATTTATTGTACTTCCTCGGCTTTGGTCTGTGACTGACCAATGTCAGAAAGACAGGTTTGAATGCTTCTTAATCACCTTGGTGTTTATATACATGAAAACCAAAGAGAGAATAGAGGTCAATCCTGCCATAGAGAAAAATCTACATATTAGCTAAATTATTAACTGAGATCATTTATCTATATGATTTAAGGGCTCCCATGTTCTTTTCTTTTTCTGCAAGCTCACTAGTATCTGCTGGTGAAGCCAATAGTTGTGAATGGTTGCCAAGCCTGGGGTGACAGGTAATGTGGCATTTTTTAGCACAGAGGTCCCCAACCTTTTTGGCACCAGGGACTGGTTTTGCGGAAGACAGTTTTTTCTGAGGATGGTGAGGGGGATGCTTTAGGATGATTCAAACACATTGCATTCATCATGCCACAACTGATCTGACAGGAGGCATAGCTCAGGCGGTAATGTGAGCAATGGGGAGTGGCTGTAAATACAGATGGAGCTTCAGTCAGTTGCCCACTGCTCACCTCCTGCTGTGTGATCCAGTTCCTAAGAGGAACCCAGGAGTTGGGGACCCTTGCTTTAGCACATTTACTCCAGTCTCCAAAACGCATTCTCCATCACTCAAAACCACTATATTACATGTGAGTGTGGGGGTATGTATGTTATACTTGTGTACACATTTTTTAATCTAAAGAACAAAGATTTTTCTCAATCATATGTCAAATGCAATATGAGCATCTTTAGAAAAAATATGATGTTTCAATTGACCTTTAATGTAAAATCTAAATAAAAACTGTTGTGCAAATGCACCTCCCAGAATTTCCAACTATCACTTCCAACCAGATTGCTACCCTCCACTGCTCCTATTCAGAGTTTGGAGCTGCCAAAGAGTGTGAGTATCACATGTCCAAGATGCCTGGGAATCAAGTCAATGTTTTCATGTAATGCCAGTTGCCACCAAAATAAAGTTACTTGCTTAGACTGACAAATTGTTATTTTTTAGGCTAAAACAATAGAAGCCCAGGGCTTATCTTTCCTAAACATTTTCTTAGAAGACTGAAAACATGAGCACATATTCCCCAACCCCCAAATCTCTATCATATTCGAAATGAATGATTCCCTGACCAAGTTCTATGTGAAAGAATCCAAGACATCAGAGCCACCATCTTCCCTGAACCACAAAGCTTTTTAATTTTTTCTCTTATTTTAAATTTTCTAAAAGGTTGCTTTGTAACAATTTTAAGACACAAGGTGCTTTGATGGTAAAGCCTGTAATGTAGGGGCAGAAACGCATTTCAGGCTCCCTGTGTGAAGAACAAGGCTGCATGTTTTCTGTAAAATGTCATGACAGTTTCTTTCTGGAGCCTGAAGACTTGGAGGGTTGTTAAAGGTATGGGAGCAGCCAAATTTTCTATGGATCAGTAGCTTTGCAAACTAAAAATAGGCAGTGATTTGACCTATCCTAATGCAACACTCAAGAGGCTGTTTGGATCCCCATAATCAAGTATCTCAAAAAGTCAAGTCTTTTCAAGTAGGTGCCTTCAAGTATTTCTGTTATACAGAGCTTAAAATTTTTTTTTGTTGCAATTTTGCATTCAAATTGGTATATTTTTAATGTGCCCATTTTATAAATGTGACACCAGAAGACCTGTTTCCCCATCAGAAGACCTGTAACATCTTTACCTCACATCCATTGGGTGGATGTCCACCCCCAATGTCCACCCTCCCTCCACTGCCCATTGTGGAGGGTGAATCATCCAGGTAAAGTCCAAAGTTGAGAAAGCGAAACTCATTTAATGGGGGCAGTCAGGAATTAAGGTGGCTCAGAGGTTAAGAATCCACCTGCCAATGCAGATGACATGGGTTTGAATCCTGGGTCAAGAAGATCCCCTGGAGAAGGAAATGGCAAGCCACTCCAGGATTGTTGCCTGGGAAATCCCATGGACAGAGGAGCCTGGTGGGCTACAGTCCATGGGGTTACAAAAGAGTCAGGCATGACTTAGAGACTGAAAAATAACAATAGGAGTTAAGGACCAGCCACTTTCTTGAGGAGGATGTGGAAACATAGTCAGGAAGAGTGCAGACACTGTGTTTCAGGCTGCTAAGTCAAAACACGAAGCTTTGGAAAGTAAGATTGGAGAGTTCCTGTTGGAGGAAAGTGGGAAGAGAAAGATCTGAAGGGCAGGGAAATCTGGCTGCCTCTGCTAAGTATTCTACTGGTGTGGTCCTAATTTGTAAGTTAGACCCTTGCTGTTTCTTTGCCCTTGAATTTTGTCTTGAGGGTCATTTTCCCCTTTTACTAACTTTACAAGCTCTGTCTTACTTCTTCCTATGGTTTTTCTATCACCAGAAACCTTTCAAATTGGCATTCAGTATATTTGTAGGTTTCAGTGCCTTGTATTTCCACAAATACTGGTTATATAATTGCCCATTATTTCCCCTGATTGTGTTTTTGTGGTTTTTTTGGGGGGGGCAGGGGAGTGGAATCTAACATCCAATGAGTTCTCTTTGTTAGATATTTTTCTGGAATTCTGAGAGTAACAGTTGCTTTTCTCAAAGTGAAAACAATTCATCCGTTGTGCCAGTTGCTTAGCTAGCATTTTGGAGAAAGAACTTTTGCTCAGATACCATCCATAAATGGCTGCCTCAGAATTCTGAATAGTTTCTCACGATCAAAAAGTACTAACGACATGATTCTCTTTCCCTGTAAAGTCCAAGTATCAATCCACAAAGAGAGCATTGAAGCTACTTTTTCTTCAGCCTATCTTGGTGAACTTCAGTTCAGTATGAAATGCCTGTTTTCATCAGAAGTTTTCCTAGAAGGAGGAAGTGAAGTGAGGTTTTCATTTTCACATGGCTGCTTGTCAGTTTCTAGGCACAATTCCCTAGGTTATTAAGATAAAAATAACTTATTTTCCACAGTAGCTTTCAAAGGAGTCAACTCTTGGTTGTTCAAAGAAATTTACTGTTTTGCAGAACTTTAATGGACTCCCAGCTGTTACAGTGGTGTACTTGAAGCTGTACTTGTGATTGCTTTTCATTCTGGAGTAACATGGTGGGTGGTCAGGATTTCAAAAGAGCTGATCTCTCCTGGGCATTGAATGGAATTTGGTACATGGGTAGAGATTAAGAAGATCAGAGTATTTAATAAAGAAAATATAATTGCTTTACAACAGGGTTTCTCAACCTCCCCCTGATGAACATTTTTTTCTTTGTTGTGGGGACAGTCCTTTTCACTATAGCATGTTTAGCTACATACTTGACATCCCATCAGATGTCAGTGGTACTATGCACTCAAATACAACCAAAAATGGTACTGAAATTTCCTAATGTTCACTGGGGCGCAAAATCTTCCTAGTTGCGGTCACTTCTCTTTAATATATATATCTCATAGAACTTAAATTATGTGTACTCAATGCTCTATACCTCATTGGTTAATTTGTAAGAAACATTATTTGATCTGAAGAAAGTAACAAGGTAACAGAAGAAATAGATGACATTCTATTTCTTTATTGAAGCTATCTCTGAAACTGAAATTACTCAAAACTCACCAGTTTCTCTCATAAGTAATTTGGCAAAAACTCCTGGTCCCCAAATGGTTCCCCTGTGATCTTTAATGGTCCCTAAAATCTCATTATTTAAAGAACATCTTAATATTCTGAAAGTACTTCCAGGAGGGGACAGTTAACTGTTGTTCAAATAGGAATATTTAATTAGGATGGTCTCACTGATTTCTTTTTAACCAAGGCAAAGCTGAAACTAAGGCTCTGAGGAAGGAGGACAGGAGCAGGTGTCAGAGAAGAAGGAAGGTTGATAATAAATTGGGAGATCTGTGCACAAAGAAGAGAAAGGTAGATGCTAAAGTCCACCCTCATTACCAGCAAAGTTCTGGACCAGTTATTAAATGAGACTGACTACAGGACAGACATGTCACATGCTCAGTGCTTATTGACTAAATGCTTATTAATTGAGAGTTAAATTGGGATTGGAATTTCCTCGATTGACCTGATCTCCTTTGGTACTTCCTGGTCTACCTTTGCAGTATGACCTTCTATTAATTCCTTTTAAAAGAAAATAAATATGTCAAATGTTTCTGCATTTAACAACTTTCCTTAGAGCCCTGACATACCTCAAACTTGCTTCCTCGGAGCTTTAACTTCTGCCATTTGCTCAACCAGGAGTGTCTTCCCATTTCTCTACCTAGTCATCTCTTGCATTATCATCTCTTGCTTTATTTCTAAATGAAAAGATCAGAAGAATGCAGGATACTTTACAAGCAGTTAAGAGAAAATATGTGTTGTGAATCTAGTGCATAAGCCACATTCAAGGTGAGCTCAGTACACAAAGGCAGGAAGAATGCCACCATCCCTAGGTCACCATGACTTGTCTTGAACAGACTCAACTACCCAAGGTATGTAGATACTGGTTACAGAAAGCCTAGCTGCTCAAAGTGTCGCCCCTGGACCAACAGCATCTGTTTTACTTGGGATCTTGTTGACAATGCAGAATCTCAGGCTCCATGCCTGACCTCAGTCTGCATTTTAACAGTATTCCCAAGTCCCATGACTTTCAAGTTTGTGCAGCTCTAGCATAAGAGACAGCGTTTTCATCACTAGAAGTCCAATGCACTATCCATTGCTCTACAGAGCCACCTAGAGACATTGTTTTCTAGTGTGTCTCCATGAGATGCTTTCTGGAAAAATAGGAGTATAGCCTCAAATGCATATTGGGAATCTACTTATAGCCACTTTTTAGAGATCCACAATGCTCATGGCCACTGAGAAAGGCACTTTGAAAATCCCAAATTATAACATCAAACCTTGGGGGCTGAGGAGACGGTTCAATCCTAGACTTTTGTAATTCAGATTTGGTTAGAAAACAACTGAAGGGACTGACATGAGGAAAGTAATGCTTGGGGTGATTAGTTTGAATGGACCTTATTACTTTTAATGCTAAAATATAGATAAATTTTCAAATGTCAAGGCACTCAGTTTGCTAAATGCTATTAACTTCCAAATTACCTTGTCAAAGGCAGTACAGAAATGCATGATTACCATTAAATCAATGCTTATTTCCCAAGCCTAATTGTTTATGTAGCTGGCAATTTTTTTTTTTCCTGGGCGTTTATTCTAAATTTGTTTGATAAACTGTGGACAATTCTAAGATATTGGTACTGTATTCATTTGCTAGGACTGACATAAAATTCCACAGATAGGGTGACTTAAACAACAGAAGTACATGTTCTTGCAGCTCTGGGACCTGGACGTTCAAGATCAAGGTGCTAGCAGGTTTGGTTTCTCCTGAGGCCTCTCTCATTGGCTTGCAGACGGCCGCCTTCTCCTTGTCTCCTCACATGGTCTCTCCTTTGTGTCTGCACGTCCCTGGTGCTCTCTTGTATGTCCAAATTCTTCTTATAAGGATGTATTCATAGTCTGAGGTACCATGGTTAGGGTTTCAACATATGAATTTGGCAGAGGGGTACAGTTCAGTTCATAAGAGATGCTAACTGGCTTTCTTTAAGAAAAAAAAGAAGGCAGAATACTTATTTTTGTATGTCTATTTTGAAGAATTTGTGTTTTAATTTTCACCCATTGTTTAAGCCTACTTCAGACATGAATCTTATAGTGGTCTTGCTCATCAGTAATACTTTTTTCTTTGACAGGGATTTTTATACCTTAAAAAATCTTAACTTTTCTATGTATGTTATGCAGAGAAGACTGACTTCATAAGGAAGTTCCTCAAAACTTTCTAAGTGTGGTTTAGGCTGGCGTAGTCAGTCACAATTTAGTGGTATCCTTCATTCCATCCATTTCCTTATGAACCCGAAACAGACTCGTGTGAGATTTTTGCTTTGCTGTAATTTGTTCACCAGTGGTCATATTTTTTCTTCCAGGATTCTTCAGTAATTCCTACCTGTGAAGTCATTGTTTGTTTTGTTTTTTCCCCATCATACATTTCTTGCTCATCAATGACAAGGTACTCAACTTGCAACCTGAAAGACCTCTTTTGAGGGTATGCTCTAAACAGCTGAAAAACCACACTAGAGCCTGTTTGGTAAAAAGGGCTCAGAGATGGGTGAAGGATGGTTATTATGCTGACCACTGCCTCCTGTCCTCCATCTGGGAATATTGTTTCCTAGCTGGAGCAGCTGCTGTTCTCTGATACAGGCCGTTGCCACTGCTGCTTGAGAAATACATATTTTTGAAATATTTTCCTCTCTTTGATAATAAAATATTCACTGAAAATTGTATGAGTAAACACAGTAGGGGTGGAAAGTGAGGCCAGTAATGATATTGAATCCATCATGTAATTACGAGCTAGATTCTCCCAAGTCTAAATAATTCCTTGACTACTTTTGGGCCCTTTGCCAGCTGCATGAGCCGCAGCCAGGGTATCTTATTATAGCTAGTGATTTACCCTGGCAACAAAGACAGTCAGGAAAATTTCATGATCAATTTATTTTTCATTTCTACCAGTGAATTCTAATGTTAAGATATTTGCAAAAAAGGTAGAAGTCATACGAATAAATGAAGCATTGTATGCAGCTGCACTAGACAAAACATCTACTGTTTGTATGGCATTTTAATATTTTTCAAAAACACTTTCATCATTATACATCTCATTCTACAAAAGCCCACTGAGGAAGATAAGGCAAATTGCTTTCCCAAGAAATCCACACTGCTGATTGGTAATAGACATGATTCTCAAGTCCAAATTTCCATCATCCTAATTTCAGTTCCATTCAACCAGTATTAATGGACCACCTTCTATGTGCCAGACACTGTTCTGAACATGTGAGATGTATCAGTAAACAAAACAGAGCTCTCCACCCTTGGGGAATTAATTGTAATAATAGAAGATAGACAACAAATGCTAGACAAAACAAATATGTAACTTATTTAATATTTAGAAGGTGGCAAGTGCTGTGGAAAAAGAAAATGTACTGCTATAAGGAAGATGGGGAGTAGGAAATTGCAATTTTAGAGTTACTGGAAGAGGCTATGGTGAGATCTTGACATTTGAGTTAAATCTGATAAAAAAGAGTGATTTTGATGTCTAGAAATTCTTCCACTGAACCTCCCTTCCACTTGGACATTGGTTGAAGCATTGAAATTACCAAACAGCTTGCAAATATTTCCTTAGAACCTTAACATTCGTGGAGTGATTAGAAAGAACAGTGGGCATTGGCCTTCACTTCTAAAAACTGACAATATGCAACTAAGAGAAAGCCAGTCCTCTTCTCCCATGCAGTTTGGGTATACAGGAGCTCCCAATGCCTTTTATTTTGTTCAACTTCACTGAAGAATTGCCAAATATAGTTGTATATATTTAAAGTGTACATATGATGCTGTGATATATATTGCAGAATGATTATCAAGATCAAGATAATGAACATATCCATCACATAGTTAAATCTTTTTGTGTGTGTGGTGAGAACACTTAAAAGCAACTTTCAGGTACACAATGCCTATTGTTAACTCTAGTTGCTATGCTGTATGTATACTGGATCCTCGGAACCTATTCTTATAACTGAATCTTATGTCCTTTGCCTAACATTTCCCTATCTCCACAAGTCTCTGTCAATAATCATTCTATTCTGTTTCTATGAAACTGGCTCTTCTTTTTGGATTCCACATGTAAATTATGCTATACATTTTTTTCTTCCTCTGACTTCCTTCACTTAGTATGATAATCTCTAGATCCATTCATGTTGCTTCAAATAACATTTCATTCTTTCTTATGGTTAATTTGTTTGTATGTATGTACCACATTTTTATCCATTTCTCTGTTAATGGATATTCAGGTTGCTTCTGTGTCTTGGCTATTGTATAAAGTGCTGCAGTGGACATTGGGGTGCATGTATCTTTTTGAAGTATGGTTTTATCCAGATGTAAGACCAAGAGTGGAATTGCTGGATCATATGGTAAATCTGTCCACTGTTTTTTAAGGAACCTCCATACTGTTCTCCATAGTGGCTATGGAGATTTACATTCCCACCAACAGTGTAGGAGGGTTCTCTTTTCTCCACATCTTCTCCTGCATTTATTGTTTGTAGACTTTTTGTTGATGGCCATTCTAAGTAATGTGTGGTGATACCTTATTTAGTTTTGATTGCATTTTTCTAATATTTAACAATGTTGAGCATCATGTGCTTTTTGGTCATCTGTTTGTCTTCTGAGAATTGGCTATTTAGGTCTCTGCCCATTTTTTGATTGGGTTATTTGTTTGTTTTGATATTAAGTTATATGAGCTATTTGTGTATTTTAGAGATTAATCCCTGATAAGTCACACTGTTTGCAGATATTTTTTCCCCAGTCAACAAGTTTTCTTTTCATTTTGTTTATGACTTCCTTTGCTGTGCAAAAGCTTTCAAGTTTAATTAGGTCCCATTTGTTTATCTCTGTTTTTATTTCCATTATTCTAGGAGATAACTTGGAAAAGGTCTTGCTGTGATTTATGTCAAAGAGTGTTCTGTCTATGTTTTCCTTTAAGAGTTTTATAGTATCCAGTCTTACATTTAGGTCTTTAATCCATTTTATTTGTTTTTGTGTATAGTGTTAGAGAATGTTCTAATTTCAATCATTTATGTGTAGGTGACCAGTTTTCCTAGCACTGTTTATTGAAAAGACTGTCTTTTCTCCATTGTGTATTCTTGCATTCTTTGTTGCAGACTAGTTGACTGTAGGTACATGGACTTATTTCTGGGCTTTCTATCCTGTTCCATTAATCCATATTCCTGTTTTTGTCCAGTATTGTACTGTTTTGATGACTGTAGTTTTATAGTATAGTCTGAAGTCAGGAGTCTGATTTCTCTAGCTCTGGCTTTCTTAATTACTCTTTAAGACATTTTATTGTTATTGTGTAGAATGCTCCTGGTTTTTGTATGTTGGTTTTGTATCCTGCAACTTTACTGAATCATTTAGTAGTTATGACAGTTATTTGGTGAAGATATTAGGGTTTCTTATATATAAGATCATGTCATTTGCAAACACATAATTTTATTTCTTGCTTTCATTTTTGATTCCTTTTATTTCTTATTCTTGTCTATTTATTATAGCTAAGACTTTCAGGACTGTGTTGAATGGAGGTGGTAAAAGCAGACATCCTCGTCTTGTTTCTGATCTTAAAAGAAATGTTTTTAATTTTTTTTTTTTTTGCCACTGAATGTAATATTAGCTGTGGGCATGTCATATATGGCCTTTAGTGTGTTGACGTGCATTCCTTATATAGATAATTTGGTGGGAATCTTTTCATGATTGTGCTTTTCATGTCAAGTATTTTTCCTGCATCTCCTAAGGAGGGCTCATGAGGGTAGAAAAGCCTGAAAAATATCATATGTTAGGTAAGCAGTGGTCTTAGTTAAGAAGTGGAGATATAACCGGGAAGGCCAAATGGGTGTGAAAGGTCACACAGGAAATAATTTGAGCCTCTGGATCAGGTAAGATGAGAGTGAACAAGCAGGTCTCAAAGGCTTATTTGAAAGAAGCAAGAGATAGAGAACTCAGTCAGCAGCACTGCGAAGCTAGATGCGCCCATGTGAGCTCTTTTTCTAGGGCAGAAATGAGACCAGATGGTAGGTCAGGCAGAAATGGGCTTAGCTAATTCTGCCTTTTTTCTGTGAAGACTCTTACCTGTCTTTAGCCACACTGGGGGTGGAGGAACCTAGATATCTATATTTAAGCTTAGGTTTTTAGGGAAGTCCAAAAGTATATATTTTTGAAAATGACTAAATCCTTAATCTGCAAAGACAGAGACAGGTAGTTTATTATTTGTATTTGTAACCCAAATATGAAGGGGACTTTTTGGTCTGGCTGTAAAACCAATCTTTGTAGGGGCAACATATTCCAGAAGAAGCATAAATTAAATTGGTGGTTTAGTCCCTAAGTTATGTCCGACTCTTGCGACCCCATGGAGGAGCCTGCCAGGCTCCTCTGTCCATGGAATTCTTCAGGTGAGAACACTGGAAGCATAGACATACCTCAAAAATCCTTGAGGAATACACAAATCTACAGTGAAGTTGTGTTTTTTCTTTTTTTTTTTAAACATTTATTTTGTCTGTGCTGGGCCTTCGTTGCTGGCCAAGCTTTTCTCTAGCTGTAGTGAGGGGCTTCTGATTGTAGTGGCTTCTCTTGTGGAGCACAGGCTCTAGGGTGCATGGGCTTCAGTAGATGTGGGTCCCATGCTCTAGAGCACAGGCTCAATACCTGTGAATGGGCTTGGTTGTTTCACAGCATGTGGGATGTGAGGTCTTCCTGGATCAGGGATTTTTTTTGTTTTTTCCATTTATTTTTATTAGTTGGATGCCAATTACTTTACAACATTGCAGTGGTTTTTGTCATACATTGAAATGAATTAGCCATGGATTTACATGTATTCCCCATCCCGGTCCCCCCTCCCACCTCCCTCTCCACCCCATCCCTCTGGGTCTTCCCAGTGCACCAGGCCCGAGCACTTGTCTCATGCACTGGATCAGGGATTGAACTCGTGTCTCCTGCATTGGCAGGCAGATTCTTTACCTTGGAGCCACCAGGGAAGCCCTGCACTGAAGTTTTAACTGAGGGTAATTAAGGAGAAGAGGGGTTTACACAGCCAACATTTGCTTTAAAAATCTCTTCAGAGGACTTCCCTGGTGGTCCTATGGCTAAGACTCCACACTCTCAATGTAGGGGACCCAAGTTCGATCCCTGGCCAGGCAACTAGATCTTACATGCCCCAGTGAAGATCCCACATATCACAACTAAGACCCAGTGTAGCCAAGTAAATATTTTAAAAATGTTTTAATAAATGCTTCCTTTCCTTAAATGTCCTTTTTCTGTGCACTGCTCCTAGCTCCCCTGATATGACATAGTGGCTAAAGCCAGAAATGGAATTTCAGTTACCTGGTTTGAATTTTGGCCTACCGCTTGTTAGCTGTGCTGTCCTTAAGTCATTTGGACTGTGATCTCATTTGCTTGTATGTGCAGTGGAAATAATGGTAAGGTGGTTGTGATAATGAGCTAACTGGTATATAATAAACCTAGAGCAGGACATGGCATGTAGAAAGTTTTAATCGAGTATTAGCTGTTATTATTATACTCAGGACCCCAGCCCAACCTTTTGTCTCACTACCCTTCCCTCTCTCTTCTGACTTTTGTATCTTTTTAAAAAGTACTATTTATGTATTTATATATTTGGCTGCATCAGGTCTTGGTTGTGGGCCACTTGATTGTCGTTGCATCATGCAGGCTCTCTAGTTGTGGCATGGATTCAGTAGTTGTGGTTCTTGGGCTTAGTTGCTTCAAGGCATGTGAGATCCAGATCCAGTGCTCTGACCAGAGATCAATCCTGGGTCCCCCACAATGCAAGGCAGATTCTTAACTACTGGATCACCACTGAAGTCCCTGACCTTTGTATCTTTGTATTAATATTCTGTTTGCTCATAGATTCTTCAGATTCTTTCTGCATCTTTTCGTATTGTTCTGTGTCCATTTTGAAGCAGCATCCATCTTGGAAGGTGAGAGAGTGGGAAAGGTAGTAAATATCTATATTTAGTGTCTTGTTTTGTGTCAGTCACACATCCATCAAACTCTAAAGACTATATGGTAGCCTATATGCCAATCTGCATTTCTTTTTTTTATAGAAACTGCTAACATTCTCAATTAGTGTGTATGAAGTTATGTATATCCAAGATTTTGATGAGCCCCTTTGACCATCTGTTTGAGTAACTCCCCCTCTGGTCACTCCATCAGTGCTAGAATTCCTCAGTCCCTCATTCAGAGTTCCAATTATCAGTCACTGAGCATTGTAGCTGAAACTTTTGTGCTTAGTCAAAGGCATCTTCACCCTTTTTGTTCAGTTTGATGCTAATGATACTATTTGCATTCAATTATTGAGTGTTGACTACATGGTAGATCTTAAGCTTGGTGCTTTTTGTGTATTATTGCACTTAATCTTTGTAATAAATCTTATTAGGACATAGGTTGTAGTTTCCCAGGATAGGGAAACTAAGACCTCAATGGATCAAGATGCTCATCTAAGTGGTGGGTAAGTTCACACATCCACCAAGTGATAGAGTCAGATTTTTAAACCATGGTCATGCCTGAATTGGAAACCACTTCCTGCAAGTTGCTTTGCTTCTTTACAAGGTAAGGGAATAGTTGCCTGTTACTCCAGCGTCTTGATTATCTGTCCTCTACTATGCTGTGAAGTCAGTGTTCTTTGCCTGATAGCATAGCATGTGGTGGACTTAATCTCTCTTTGACAGAACGCTGAAATGTGAAAACACATTTCCCTAGTAAGGAGACATTTGGACACTATGTTAATTTCTATGCAACAGCCGTGAACTGCCCAAGTTCAACTTCCAAAGCCATCGCTTACTGGTTGTCTGACTTTGGGCAAGCTGCTTTTCCTCTTTGTCCCTCAGGTTCCTCTCCTGCAATATGAGGATAATAACAATATTGACTTTACAGGCTTTAGAGAGGAAAAGGTGGAAAATATCATGTAAATTCATAGAATCATTTTTGGTGACTAGTTTGTGCCCTGTAAACTTTATCATCGTCATCATTGGTTATTTTTACTATTTCTAATATTCTTTTTTGACATTGTTGCTGTTACTCTAGAAGTGTGGGTCAGAGCTATGCCTGTCTTAGTTAAGTCATCAGCCAGAGGATGAGCCAGGACCAACAAGAATACATATCATTGCTGATTAAGGACAAAAGGGAGACAGAAGTCATGCAGGCTGTCTTCAGGGAGGAAGATGGTGTGATCTTTATCTTGCATCTTTCTTCCCAAAGGCCACAGAGGACTGACTGCAGGAGGACTAGTAGCCTGCAGAAGTTTGTTAAAGGCTTGCAAATATCACAAATTTTTTTTCTTCTCTAAAAAGCAAATAAATACGCATGTCTTTATATGGTCCATCCTTGCATATCTCCTCCACTCTTCAGTCAACACCTTAAGCCTCAGCCTTTCTAGTCATCTTCCTTCAGGCTCCCTTAGTGGGACAGGTTTGTGATATGGTCAGAGGGCATTAATGAGTCCATCTCTCGTAGCTCCCAGTTTATTGATATGCACTTTTCTGAAGAAGAAGTATACAGGGAAACAGTGGAAACAGTGGCTGACTTTTTATTTTTCTGGGCTCCAAAATCACTGCAGATGGTGATTGCAGCCATGAAATTAAAAGACGCTTACTCCTTGGAAGGAAAGTTATGACCAACCCAGATAGCATATTGAAAAGCAGAGACATTACTTTGCCAGCAAAGGTTCGTCTAGTCAAGGCTATGGTTTTTCCAGTGGTCATGTACGGATGTGAGAGTTAGGCTATAAAGAAAGCTGAGCGCTGAAGAATTGATGCTTTTGCACTGTGGTGTTGGAGAAGACTCCTGAGAGTCCCTTGGACTGCAAAGAGATCCGACCAGTCCATTCTAAAGGAGATCAGTCTTGAGTGTTCATTGGAAGGACTGATGCTGAAGCTGAAACTCCAGTAATTTGGCCACCTGATGCGAAGAGCTGACTCATTTGAAAAGACCCTGCTGCTGGGAAAGATTGAGGGCAGGAGGAGAAGGGGATGACAGAGGATGAGATGGCATTGCCGACTCGATGGACGTCGGTTTGGGTGAACTCCGGGAGTTGGTGATGGACAGGGAGGCCTGGCGTGCTGTGGTTCATGGAGTAGCAAAGTTGGACAGGACTGAGCAACTGAACTGAACTGAACTAAACTTCTCAGAAGGAGGTCTGGAGATGGAGCAATAGATTTTATTTAGCATCTTGTTTGTTTTAGCACTTAGCCATCAGACCACACAGGAAGCCCCATCAGAATGACAGGACGGTAGTTAAATGCTGAAGACTCCAGACCAAATGAGTCATGCAGTGAAAGTTCTTGTAACTTGAACCCCCTCAACACATGCACTAACCCCTACTTCAGTGGGAACCCTGACTATATTTTGCTTTTACTTCTTAATATGTGTATTTCTCTTGTCTCCAAGGAGCTCCCATGTGCCACCCTCTTGGTACAAGAGGATGATCCATTGATGTTAGAATTCCAAGCCATGAAGCCACTCTCTATTTTCCTTTTTTCTCTCTGGTTTCTGTCTGCTTAATGAAGATCCTAACACCTTCACCTTCTTCTGGAAGACAAGAGAATTTAATGAGTTTCAGTCTTGAAACCTCTCCCCTTGCCAAATAAAACACAACTATGAGTGGCTTCAGAGAAAGACCCAGACAGAATCTCACATCATATTTGCCATTATCCACATCTTATTTTCTCCTATTAATTAGTCTCCAGGTAGTTCAAAACAGAAAACAGAGTGACCCTAGCTCTGACAGGGTCACAAATTTCCATTTCTCTCTGTCAGCACCTTCTGTAATACCTACCTGAGGCTGACAATGACAGAGGCTCACAGTAAGCAACTCAAGCCCACATTTTTCCTTTTACCTGTTCACCTGTTTTAACCTTCCTTTGGGTTCCGCAGCTGGGGAAAAGGTAAATTTGTAGTCCAGAAGTATTGTTTGGTGAAACGAAGACAGTCTTCCCATGGAACGGAAGTTTGCTTAATCGTGCCTTGGGTCTGTGTGTACACAATTGATGTTCTTTAGTGTTGATTCAGAGAAACATCACCTGCTTTTATAGGATCAGAAGACAATAATGGAGGCTGAACTAGCCTCCTTCTTCACAGTTGTGCAGGCAGGTTTTTGAATGGAGAGCAAGGTGCAATTTTCAACCCATAATAGGATTAATTCAAACTGACAGAATGAGGAAATTAATTTTTCAGGTTACCATTTATTCCTTTTCTCTGTCAGTCAATCAAAAAATATTTATTGGGCACCATCTATGAGCCCTGAATTGAAAAGGAAACAGAAAAAGCATAAGTGACCTCCTTTACTGTTTATTGTTTACTTGGGGAAACAAAGCCAACACCCATGATCTAATAGAAAGAGCTTTTGGAATCAGGAGAGGTGTGGACTTGTCCTAGTTTGTTGAGTAGTATAGTTTGTGGTGGTGGGTTTTCCAGGTGGTGCAGTGGTAAAGAATCTGCCTGCCAGTGCAGGAGATGCAAGAGATGTAGGTTTGATCCTTGGGTCAGGAAGATCCTCTTGAGTAGGAAATGTCAACCCACTCCAGTATTCTTGCCTGGAAAAATCCCTTGAACAGAGGAACCTGGTGTCTCGCTATCACAGCACCGCTGGAGCATTCTTGACTTTCTTTTAGAATCTGTGTTGCACTTAGAACAGGACTTTCCAACATTAGAGTTCCTAAGAAATTTGAAAAATGCGTATTCCTAAGTCCTCCCTCCTCCCAAGACAGTCTAATTCAGTATATCTCAAACGAGGTGTAGGAATCTGTATTTTTAGAAAGTGATCCAGGTAAGTATAATGCAGCCAACATTAGGACTACAGGTAGAAACATACTGTCTTGGAAAGAATAGCCTGCAGAGTGTACAAACGTGATGTGCTCATTACATTGAGCTACTCAGAGTGATAGACCATATTCTGGGACATGATCATGGACCTGTCCTCTAGTAAATGCCCCATATAGTCATGAATGCAAAACATTCTGTGTGTGTGTGTGTGTGTGTGTGTGTATGTGTGTTTGTATTTGATTCTTGTCAAGTAATTTCTTTGGCTTCTAGTTTTCTTTGATTCACTTGGAAATTTTATCAAATTAATTGAAATTTAAAAATATGTAGGTTTTTTTTTTTTTTTTAAAGGGAGAACGGCACATCGGAAGTGATGTCAGTTAGATTTAAAACCCTTATAGCAGGACACTTCAAACTGTTGGACTCTGAACTTGTGAAAATATCTGGAAATTCTAAAAGTGACACAGATTCCTAACAAGTGAGAATCCAGTTATATGTAATTTTAAAGGCCTGTCAGTATACGTTTTCCTTTTGTCTTTATTCCTGTTCTTTGGTGAAAAAAAAAAAAATTGAATACAAAAGAATTTCTTCCTTAGGGTTCTTTCAGGGGAAACAGGATTTTTCTCATTAAAAAAAAAAAGCAAATGTATTCTGATTGCACTAACTTCCCTTAACATGAATTCAAAAATTTCCAACTTTTTTCTATGTTAAGTCTGATGAGATTTATGACCATCATGAATATGTTCACTATCAAAATCAGAGACATTGCTGAAAATAGATAGATGTTGAGTGTGCTTTTGGTTAAATGGTAGATCTCAACTCTGTGCTTGGTGTCATTTTTATTGTTCACATAGCTGAATATTTTAGGAAGGAAAGTTGGTAGTCTAAATTTTCTTCTCCAACAATCAAGAGACCTTGGTATACTTTTTCTCCTGTATTGTATTTCTCAAGTGAACTAAATTCCTTCAGAGTCAATCTATTCCTCCTCCCTCTGAAAAAACTCTTGGGTAACATGTGTGGGTGGTATGTGCCTACTCCATGGAGCTCAAGCTGGATTATCACTAGACTTTATTTTTCTAAGGCAAATATGTATTGCTGGCTCTTTCCATAGAGCTCTAAGGGTCTTATGGGAGTCTTGAAGCAAGTTTTTCAGTGTACAATTTATTTCTTTTATTTGAGACCCACGTGGGAGGTATACACTTCATTCATACCAGATTACATACAGGTTGTTGCAGAATTTCATATATGCACAGATGCTTTAATACCTCCTGGAATATGAGGAGGATGTTTGTTAGTTTCAGTTGGGGGCAAGTCTCTGGTGGAATAATTCCTCCTTTCCTACCCCATCAGTCAGGCATCTCCCTTCTTTCTCTTCCCACTCTGGGGTAACTTCAGTTTGATGATCCTTTGATGACTCCCAATCTTCTAAACAAATGTTTGGGTGGGAAGGTTTTTTAGCTCGGTTTTAAAAATCCAGTATTGCTATTAACTTGTGTAGAAGGTGGTAGGGGAGGGGGCAAGTTAGGGTGGGGATGGAGACGATGTATAACTAAGAAGGACCCTCTTGGCTTGCCCATTCTTCCAGGGAGACAGGAAACAGAAAGTGAAAGTCATCATTCAGTCCTGTTCAACTCTTTGTGGCCCCATGAACTGTAGCCGATCAGGCTTCTCTGTCCATAGGATTCTCCAGGCCAGAATACTGGAGTGGGTAGCTGTTCCCTCCTCCAAGGAATCTTCCCAACCCAGGGATTGAACCCAGGACTCCCTCAGTGCAGGCAGATTCTTACCATCTGAGCCACTAGGGAAACACAGGAATACTAGAGTGGGTAGCCCATCCCTTCTCAGGAGGATCTTCCTGACCCAGG
Organism: Odocoileus virginianus; assembly: GCF_023699985.2. Classification (NCBI taxonomy): domain Eukaryota; kingdom Metazoa; phylum Chordata; class Mammalia; order Artiodactyla; family Cervidae; genus Odocoileus; species Odocoileus virginianus. The sequence continues at coordinate 52,322,319 of NC_069675.1, read as the reverse complement.
AATCAAAATGGGGTGTCCCGCATTGCAGGTGGATTCTTTACCAGCCGAGCTACCAGGGAAGCCCAGGGAGACAGGAGCAGTATAGAATTAACCATTTCATCTTATCTTTTCATAAAAAGAACAATACAAGGACTTCCCTGGGGGTCCAGTGGTTAAGAATAAGCCTTGCAATGTAGGGGACTCAGGTTCAGTCTCTGGTTGGGGAACTACAATTCTCACATGTGGCAGAGCAACTAAGCCCAAGTACCACAACTAAAAAACACAGCCAAATAAGTAAACGAACAAGACAGATACGAACATGTAGATTATCTTGTTGAATATTTATGGTAGAATCTCAAGTAACTAAGGAGGCAAAGATTTGATCCCTGGGTCGGGACGATCCCCTGGAGGAGGAAAATGGCAACCCACTCCAGTATGCTTGCCTGAAAAATCCTGTGGACAGAGATGCCTGGTGGGCTCAAGTTCATGGGGCCACAGAGACTTGGACATGACTCAGCGACTAAGCATACACACACAAGAGAACCCTAATCTCTGCACTAAATTCTAGAAAGAGTCAAAATACAGCAAAATATGCTGGTCATGGATTCTCAGCTTAAGAGCAACTGTCCAGGAAAGCCTGGTCTCTCCTGATTGAGCCCATCACTGACACCTTCTCCATTTTTGTCCTCAAATCTTGTGAAGATCCAAGGCTGCATAGGTGAGCCTCACTCATTAAAGAAAGACACCATTTCCTCCACCTCTTGCATTTACTAGGCAAGGGAGAAATGGGCATTTTAGGACAATGTTCAACAATAAGGGTGATTGTACTCAGTTTCACCCTCAATCAGTTATAATCTGAAAATTTTCGTACAGTCCAGAAAATTAAACTACTCTTGTTTCTGATAAGCATTCAGCAAAATTGAAAAGTCAGTAAGATTTGCTTGTAATTCCTGTGTTTCACCTACCCTGTATGTTTCTGAATCCTGGATATGCATTAGCATCCCCCAGGAAACTTCAGAAGCTCTTAACCTGTGGGCCCCATCCATGGAAATTCTAATTCAGTTGATCTGTGATCGGGCCTGAGCATCAACCAGGTCAAAGATCCCCAGGTGATATCTCTGTGTCTCCAGGATTGAGAACCAGAGCTGAACTATTTGCATGGATGTCATTTCTTGCTGAAATTTTTTTCAACCTGCCTGTCCTGGAAGTGATTTTTATAGGGTCATGCTCTTAATAGGCACAGAGCTGATAAGGCTTAATATGTCCCAGGGATCTTTGTATTTAGCAGGGACTCCAGAAAACCAGGAATCCAAGTAATGATGCTAAAATTGTGGATTGATGGGGCAGCAATGCTTTTATTTCCCACATTCCCCTTCCCTCCCTTCCTCTTTCTGTTCCTTCTTTTCTTTCCCCAATTTTTAAAAGTAGTTCTTAAGAGATTCACACTCAAATTCCTACCATGTGTTTGATCATCTACCTGTAGATGCCTTTCTAGGACATATTCCTGCTTATACCAAATATTGATGATTTTGGTTTGCATATTTAGTCTACAGTGGTTGATTAGCCATCTACAATAAGGCTTTTCAAATCAGCAGAAGCTTGGTTAAGGACCTGAAAGACTTAAAAACAAAAATTAAATTCTTTTTGGTCTATTTTTTATTGTAACAATAATACCTGTTCATTGCAAAAACGTTAGAAACCACAGATAAGTTAGAACAAAATTGAAATCACCTGTAATCATTCCACGTGGCCATATGCTTTGAGTTATCTCTGGCTTTCCTTCTGTCTCTGCTCTCTGTTTTCAAATAACTTCCTATACTTAAAATGCCTTTTAATGATCTGTCTCCTGGTACATTTTAAAATAGAGCCTCTGACTAAGGCAGGAACATTTAAGATTTTTAACCAACTTTGTACCTTTGAGTTCAAAATTCATAAAATTTCTTGGAGCTTCAGACATTAGAATGACTATACAGTTTATCAAGTGATGGATAAAGTCTCAGAGAGATTAAGGAGCTTAACATCAGACAAGTCAGTGACAGTCCAATATGTAAAATCTAGGACCACTCAGTTCTAGGGGTCATGTGTCCTTCTGGTTTATGCCACACCATGACTTAGATGCAGAATCCAAGTCTCTAAATGAAAAATGATGCTTCCAAAAGTGTTTTTGGTTATGTTTGCACATGTTAAGAGAAATTAGAGTTAAGTATGTTACTGGCCTTAGCTAAGAAATAAAGCACCTATGGTTGACTTTCCTGAGCATTTCAGGAAAACAGATTCATTGTTCAGGGCATGCATTATGTATGTGTCTCATCTTCTCCTAATACAGAGCTATGATGTTAGAAACCTACAGAAACAGTAGTATTTAAGCCAATGCATCAGAAACCTTGATTGAAGAGTGTTGTTTCTTTATATGTTAACAGATATTTCCTGGAAAATGATTAAACCAATGTAAACAAACAGATTCCATGGTTGAAGGAGATCGCCAGATCTTTAACATTCTTATGGTCACTGTAAATCTCTGAGGCATAATATACAGATTTCCCAGTTACAGGAAGAACACTGTTGTTTTCCTTTTAAGGGGCCACTTATTAATTTCTTGATAAACTAATATGATGACCACAGTTAAAAACACACTGATTTAATGTTAAGATTTTGTGTACTGGAAATAAGGGAACAGCAAGGGAGTATCTAGGTTGTTAGTTACCATGTCGTGGCTATTGTAAACAGTGCCACAGTGAACGTTGGGGGTGTATGTATCTTTTTGAATTATGGTTTTCTCAGGGTATATGCCCAATAGTGAGATTGCTGGCCATGTGATAGTTCTATTTTTAGTTTTTTAAGGAATGTCCATTGGCAGATGAATGGATAAAGAGGTGGACATAATGATGCTGATGAACCTACTTGTAAGGCAGGAATAGAGATGCAGACATTAGGGAACAGACTTGTGGACACAGCAGGGGAAGGAGACGGTGAGATGAATTGAAAGAGTAGCATTGAAATATATACATTACCATATGTAAAGTAGATAGCTAATAGGAAGTTGCTGTATAATGCAGAGAACTCAGTCTGGTGCTCTGTGACAACCTAAAGGGGTGGAATGGTGTGGACAGTGGGAGGGAGGATCAAGAGGGAGGAGATATATGTATGCTTAACAGTTGATTCATGTTGTTGTATAGTGAAAACCAATAGAACATTGTAAAATGATTGTCCTCCAATTAAAAATAAAATAAAAAACATTTGTGGTACATATATACAATGGAATATTACTCAGCCATAAAAAGGAACCAAGTTGGGTCATTTACAGTGATGTGGATGAACCTTGAGTCTATACAGAGCAATGTAAGTCAGAAAGAGAAAAACGAATATCGATAATATATTAATGCATATACATGGAATCTAGAAAATTGGTACTGATTGACATATTTGTAGAGCAAGACTAGAGATATAGACATAGAGAATGGACTTCAGGACATGCAAGGGGGAAAGGGAGGGGTGGGATGAACTGAGAAACTAGCACTGATATATATAAACTACCATGTGTAAAATAGATAGCTAGTGGGAAGCTGCCATATAGCACAGGGAGCTCAACTTGATGTTATGCAATGACCTAGAGGGGTGTGATGGGGTAGGGGGGTTGGGAGGGAAGATCAAGAGGGAGCGGGTTATATATATATGTGTGTGTGTGTGTGTGTGTGTGTATGCACATATAACTGATTTCTGTGTTGCAGAAGCTAACACAACATTGTAAAGCCATTATACGCCAATGAAAAAAGAGAGACTATCTAAAGTATTAAGATGTGCTGACACCATAGGGTTAATCTGTTGTAATTTAGCACATGAAACAAATGCAAATTATCATTTCTTCTCAAAGGTTTCTTTTTATGGTAATTATCTTGTTTGGAATCCCTCCCCTTAACCCTCCAACCATATCTTTTTTTTTTTCTTTTGTTCATATATTTTCTGAAATTCCTAAATTTGAAAAAGCAGAGTGTCATACATAGTTTTTGCAAACCCAACAGAAGAGACATTTTTCAGATGCTTCCTTGTATCTCTACATTTCCAGGCAAGACAGTCTTAAAAAAAAATTTCAGAGGTGTCCCAAGTAATCAAAGTCCTTCTGCTAAGGGCACTTGTTGGTGGCAGATCTGTATTAGTCTGTGGTTTATGGTGATTAAAATTTGATATAGCGCAGGTAAATCAATAGAATCACAGGGCTGGATGGTAATTTGCTGCAATGGAACTTGAGAGGAGCTTTTCTATTTCTTTTTTATAGTCTTTTTGTCTATTTGTCTTACCCAAGTCTTCATTAATAGCCTCCTGACCATTAAGGTGCCAGTGTTATTAAAAAAACAAACAAACAAACAAATTTTCCCCTTCCCACTTTGCAAGAAATATTTACATCCTACTTGTTAGTCTCTCAAAACGTGTGAGTCTTTGTCCTTTGTATGGCCTTCTCACCCTCTTGTGTGATCAGGTGCCTCTGTGAGTATGTGAACAGAGGCCCATCTTATGCTGCAGACCCTTGAGCCCCCATCCATGCTACGTTGCAGTTACTACCATGTTCTTACGGGATTGGACTTCAGTCAAGAGACTGAGTTCTGTGAATCACCGCACTGGAACTCATACCTAACATAGGCTCCAACCCTTCAGTTGGAACCCCTGCTCTGTTGGAGTGAATAATAACTCAGATTTGATTTGAGCAAAATATTTGATATAATTTCAGGAGGTGGGAACGTTTTTAGGATTTTCTTTGTGAATTAAGGAAACTCTAGCCAAAATCAGAAGATTTCACAATCCAAATTCAGGAATTGTATTCTTCCATCCTGCTCTTAGTTTCTCAGTCCAATAATTACTCTTGAAAAAAAAATCATTTTTATGTATATTTAAATCAAGATGTACCAGCTTAGATTCAAATTAAGCATAAAGAGGATGGCAATGGAATTTGGGCATGGACAAAATTTCACACTCCAGAATATGAGGGCAGTTTTATATATATATATATATCAGAGCATGTTGAATCTATTACTAGTTTTAACATTTAAACTGTATTTGGTACTTATTATGTGCCAGGCACTATATTAGGAATACAATAGCCATCCCATCAGACATTGCAAATACTTGTATTAGCTTACCAGGACTGCTGTCCTGGCAGCAGTTAGGACAGAATGGATGGCGTAAACAAAGGGGAGCCTAGATGTCTAAGAACAAGGGGTCATCAGGGCTGGTTTCATTCTGAGGCCTTGCTCCTTGGCTGAGGGTGGCCATTTTCTCCCTTTGTCCTTGAGTAGTCTTTCTTCAACGTGAGTCTGTGTCTTAATCTCCTTTTCTTATAAGGAATCCAGTTAAATCAGATTCAGTCCATTTTTACCTTAATTATCTCTTAAAAGGTTCTATATCTGAGTATAGCCCCATTCTGAGGTACAAGGGGTTAGGACTTTCAACATAAAATTGGGGAGAGACCTTCTCGTCATAACAGAAATGCTTTTGTGTTCATTTTATAGTTGAGGCAATGGAACTTTAGTTATATTCTTTGCCCATGATCGTGCAGTTAGCCTGTAATACAATCATGAGTGAGAACTAGGTTTATTTAATTGCAGAGCCTGCTCACAGATCTTATATACTGTGGACCTCAGCTTATCCATCCATTCATTTAATCAACAAGTGTTCATCAAGCATCTCCTACTTGCCAGGCATTGTGCTAGGTGTTATAAATAAACATTGGTGAGTAAAACAAACACGATTCCCGCTTTTGAGGCTATAATCCAGTCATCTATACTCTAAATGGCTTTAAAACTGATGGTCCATAAAGTTCCATCTGTTTCCCAAATCATTCAGGTGTCATGGGGCTGATTGCCAAAATGGGTGCAGTTCTCTGGGCAGCTCTTCACATTCTAACATCTCAGGCAACACTGATGCAGATCCTGAGTCACACACTGTACCCCATTTTGGGTTAGTTCTCTCACAAAGGCATGGAGCTCACTTCAGAGGAGAGGCAGATGCTCCTTTCAGAGTGGGCTGGGGAAAACCAATTCAGACAATACATTCTGGAGATGGCCAAATGTTCAGACCATCAAGTTTGACCAGAACAGGTTTGGGCTTGCGTATGATGAGAATTTGTCTTTTAGATTAGGGAGACTTGTTCTCGGGATAGAGCAAGCACCTCTGATCTCTTGGGAAAGTGTCGGCCAGAATGAGGCAAAAGCTCCAGAGTCTTCCACCCAGGTCATGGTGGGAAAGGGTAGGGTGAAGATATGTGGGGCTGGTTCTGTCTCTGGTGGAGCTGGAGTTGAAACTGAAAGCCTGTCTGGAGGTCAAGGAGGCAGACTTGATCAATGGATATTAGTTAGAGACTGTTGACTTATGTTCCTGTGGACACTCATGGCAACATTTACAGCATTTAGCATGCATGGGGGGATCAAATGGATTTCCCATTCCAAATGTGGTGAGATAGATCTCCTAACATACCAGCTGCCCAGCTTTTTCTGGCTCAAGGGCTTTTCAAGATTGAGGAGGCTGGGGGTAGGTCACTACTGGCCTTGGCTAGATATGGTCCAGGCTGGTAGGGCTTGACAGTAACCTCCCACCCACACCCCAGCTCTTTATGGACTTATGAAGGGGTGATGCCAGGAATGTCAGTCTGAGAGCAGCATTCTGACTTGCTCTATTGATGCCAGTCTTCACCATGGAGGCAGACAGTGGGTGGATGCTCATATGGTTCATTCAGAACAAGCATTCTCTGCTGGCTTCAGTAATGGCTTCGTGATTAGTGAGTTTCCCATGTGTGAGCTGTGCTCAGTTAATTCTGTTTAGGTCCACAGAGACTGTTAAAAAAAAAAAAAAAAAAAAACAGAGAAACAAGCCAGAGGAGAGAAAACCATCACAGGGCTAGGAACCTGCTTAAATAAGAAGCATTCCAGAGCTCTGTTGGGGAGGATCACAGGGTCTCATAAAGCAAGAGTTGTGTGGGAGTGGGAGAATGTGAGGATGGATGGGGTAACAACATCCTGTAATTTTGATCAAAGGGAGTCGACCCTCTGACCTGAATGTAAATCAAAAGTTATGTTTCTATTCTCCACCCCCGTATTTTCCTGGAGGGTGATTTCCACTGAATGTCAGGCTTTTGTGTAATGAAATAATACCCATTCTATGGGCACTGTTAGCAGCTGTCCTGGCTCCTATAGAAACTCTCCTTGACTGGAATAATAATAAATTATTTCAATCATTTAGAAATTAGCTGAACAATTGTCAAAGTTCTGGCTTCTGTTAATGTGCTGCTGGAGAAAAATGAAAGGGCAAAGAGAAGGAGAGGAAAACATATCGAGCTGCTTCAAATTGGCAATGGAGAATGTGTCAGAACAAAGGCGCAGTAGCATGCTTTACTGTTATCTGGTCTAATTGTCCTTTATCTTAAAAATATTACAATTGATTGGATGGGCTGTCTCAAATACAAGCAAAGTCAGGGCTGAGGGGGCTGTTATAAGAAGATAGGTTGTGTCAGTGTAAGAAAGAGGTTTCCTTTAAAGGGAACATGAGCTGTTCTGGAAGATCCTAAGAGGCAGCATGGTGCAGAGTTCTCCTCACTGAGCTCTGGGGTCAGACTGTCAGGATATGACTTAGCATCTCCCAAACCACGTCACACCTCCCACATGTGCAGAACAGGGAAACCACAGACCAACCAGAAGTGTTGTTTGGCAGATTAAAGGAGACAGTATGTGCCTGGCACTTGGTAATAATCATCTACTTAATATCATTATTCACAAATCCCTTACCACTGGAGATGTTCAAATGTGTGGGGTTCTTTTAAGCCCTATTTAACTCAGAGGTTGGGTCCTTTGATTCTGCCTGGGAAATTAAGGAGCGGATGAGGAAAATCCACTGAGGCTGACTGAAGGCAAGAACCCTGGGCCCTGGGCCCTGCTTATTAGCTCTTCTGGGCAGCACATAGCATCCTCCATCTCCCTCTATCTGCAGCCTCTAAGACAGTGTGATGAGCTGACATGTGGCTCAGGGCCAGCCTTGGGCATTTGATCAGCATCAGCCTCCCTCAGAGCCTCTGCCCAGAGCACAGATTGGTCAGTGGGCAGGCGGGCAGTTGTGCTGCCCTCTCTGATGATGGGTTAGCCATGGGAAGGTCAGGAGCCAGAGGTCAGAAGGAAAAGAACTGTGAAATCTAATCAAAGGATGTTCATGCTGGAAGGGGGCCTGGAGTCCATTGGAGCTCTGCTCCCTTTTTTCGCAAATGAGGGCCCAGAGGCTTAGGAAAGGGAGCATGAGCAGAGGCCACATCCCTTATGGACAACAGAACTTGGTCAAAAGATACATCCTTTTCTTCCGGATCAGTGAGTGCTCCGTTTCAGCTCACTGGCTGCCAGACCTGGCAAATGGATGGCAAAATGGAGTGATGAGTGATGAGATGATGAGTGATGAGATTTCTGGGGTTTATGAAGCAGGCTTCTTACCCCTATACATGCAATCAGAAAACCACAACCATGTAATCAACATACTTAACGTCCATCTAGAGTTGGGCCACTGGTATAGAGGCAGCAATGAAGACATAAAGAGGAACTATATCCCTGTTAGTTAGTAATTACAAGGTAGAATGGGTTACACACAAAGGCCATCTCTCCTCTCTCTCTCTCTTTTTTTTTTTTTTGGCTGCATTCCTGCAACATGTGGGATGTTAGTTTACCAACCAGGGATTAAAGCCCATGTTCCCTGGATTGGAAGTGGAGAGTCTTAAACTTTGGATTACCAGGGAAGTCCCCTAGGGCCATCTTTTCATGTGGATGATTAGGAAGGACATTGTGGAACAAATAGCATGGGAAGCAGAGTTAGCGAAAACTATTTTGTTTGAAAGGGCTTCCCCTGGTGGCTCAGATGGTAAACAATCCACCTGCCAATGCAGGAGATCAGGGTTTGATGCCTGGGTTGGGAAGATTCCCCTGGAGAAGGGCATGGCGACACATTCCAGTATTCTTGCCTGGAGAATTCCATGGACAGAGGAGCCTGGTGGGCTACAGTCCATGGGGTCACAAAGAATTGGATACAATGGAGCAGCTAATACTACTACTATTACTATTTTGTTGGAAAGATCAGGACAGAGAGATGTGAAGTCAGGCTCTGGATCTTAAGGGCATTAGGTCTCCACAGTACTGAAGATGAGTGGAACTATGGGTTTTATCCCTTCTGCCCACTTTACCTTTTGCATCTGTAGCTCCTCTTCCCTGTCTTCCATGTGTGGGGGAAAGTATACTCTGACTGATGCTTTCTGCATTAAAGTGAAGGAAACAGCATGAGAGACTCATTCACATTGAAGTGATGGTGGCCAGTGACTACTATCTATGTGATCTTTGGATTGTAAATGGGGACTGAAGGAGACAACCAGTACTTTACACTGAGCATAGGATCTCCGATAGCAAAATGATAGACAAGCAGAGGAGGAATTGCTTGGTCTTATGATTACTGTGTGCCAGGTCTAGTCCTAAGGACATTGATGCATTTAATCAATAAAACAAACTTTTCCTTACCTGAGGCATGGAGTCCTGTGTGGAAGGTCACCTGGCTCTAGAGAGAACTTCAGAGGTGAACTTAAACAGGTTAGCTCAATAATTTCTTCCAGCTCTTTCTACTATGCAACACTTATTATGTGAGCAGTCAATTCTTTTTATTTATAATATAATTTTCCTGAAGGCTATAAAGATTTCAATTGGAAAGATGGTTCTTTATCTCCAAAGATAGGTGATGTGAGCATTGACTGAGTTTCTAGTCTCTAGGCTGGAAGCAGAACACCTGAGCCAGTGGAGACATTCTGCACCGCTCTGGGTTGTAGACTGAGGTTCTATGTGTAATAATAAATTATTTGGTGTTTTATTGGGGTAGGGGCTCTCACTTTAGAATCCCCTGGACTTTGGATTATCCAGGATGGCTGTAGGTTCTCTGAGTTCTGCAGGGAATGTCATCCAGGAATCACCAGCAATACTCAGACTTATATGACCTCAGTCATGTGGACAGAGGTGGGGGCACTGGAGGGAGCCCACCAGTGCTTCAGAACCCAGCGAAGGACACTTTGTATGATGTTCAACTGGAATGTACATCATGTAGTTTAGCAAAGCTGTTTACATTGTCACTATAAAATTATCTTTTGGTGCTCAATATCTCAGTTAGTTCAGTTGCTCAGTCGTGACCGACTCTTTGTGACCCCATGAATCGCAGCACACCAGGCCTCCCTGTCCATCACCAACTCCATCCAGCCATCTCATCCTCTGTCGTCCCCTTCTCTTCCTGCTCCCAATCCCTCCCAGCATCAGGGTCTTTTACAATGAGTCAACTCTTCTCATGAGGGCAGCCAATGTATTGGAGTTTCAGCTTCAGCATCAGTCCTTCCAATGAACACCCAGGACTGATCTCCTTTAGGATGGACTGGTTGGATCTCCTTGCAGTCCAAGGGACTCTCAAGAGTCTTCTCCAGCACCACAGTTCAAAAGCATCAATTCTTCAGGGCTCAGCTTTCTTCACAGTCCAACTTTCACATCCATACATGACCACTGGAAAAACCACAGCCTTGACTAGATGGACCTTTGTTGGCAAAGTAATGTCTCTGCTTTTTAATATGCTATCTAGGTTGGTCATAACTTTCCTTCCAAGGAGTAAGTGTCTTTTAATTTCATGGCTGCAATCACCATCTGCATTGATTTTGGAGCCCCCCAAAATAAAGTCTGACACTGTTTCCACTGTTTCCCCATCTATTTGCCATGAAGTGATGGGACCAGGTGCCATGATCTTAGTTTTATGAATGTTGAGCTTTAAGCCAACTTTTTCACTCTCCTCTTTCACTTTCATCAAGAGGCTTTTTAGTTCCTCTTCACTTTCTGCCATAACGGTGGTATCATCTGTACATCTGAGGTTATTGATGATATTTCTCCCGGCAGTCTTGATTCTAGCTTGTGCTTCTTCCAGCCCAGCATTTCTCATGATGTACTCTGCGTTTTAGTTAAATAAGCAGGGTGACAATATACAGCCTTGACGTACTCCTTTTTCTATTTGGAACCAGTCTGTTGTTCCATGTCCAGTTTTAACTGTTGCTTCCTGACCTGCATACAGGTTTCTCAAGAGGCAGGTCAGGTGGTCTGGTATTCCCATCTCTTTCAGAATATCTTACAAACAATTAAAAACAGTTACATGTTTAACAAAATCAGTAGTCCTAAAGGAAATCAACCTTGAATATTCATTGGAAGGACTGATGCTGAAGCTGAAGCTCCAGTACTTTAGCTCCTTGATACCAAGAGCCAACTCATTGGAAAAGACCCTGATGCTGGGAAAGATTGAGGGCAAAAGAAGAGGGTAACTGAGGATTTGATGGTTAGATAACAATCAAATGAACTCAATGGACATGAGTTTAAGCAAACTCCAGGTGACAGTTAAGGAGAGGGAAGCCTGGTGTGCTACAGTCCATGGGTTGCAAAGAGTTGGACATGACTCAGTGACTGAACAGAAACAAAGTGTTTAAGACTGTGTTTAGAGTTTAGAGCTTTGGAAACTCAGGTAAGTAACTGTAGCTGGATGACTTCAAACAAGGTACTTAAGCACTTTAAGCCGAAGTTTCCTTAACTATAAAATGGAAACAGATAATGGATAATAGGTGCCTGAGGGAATTTGATGAGAAAATGGGTGGGAAAGATTTTTTAGTATAATACAGGCACATAAGTACATAAAATTTGTATTAATATTCATCTTTAATATTAGTACTAATTTTACTGATAGTGGAAAAAATCCCAACTGTTTACGTGGTTTTCTAAGTCCCAACTTTGCCCCAGAATTCCCCTTCCAGACCCATCCTTGTATCTTTCCCAAGGCTCCTCACATAGTAGAATCAGAATAAACACAGGATGAATACAAACACAGAAGTAGATTGTATCATCTTCTTTTCTCTTGAGTGTAACCCTAAACCTTCATGTGTGGGAAGTGTTAATTTTTTGAAAGTGTTTAATACTTATTACCCCTCCTTTTCTCCCATGGTTAGTTTTCTGCTCCTTAAGATCTTATTTCATTGTTTTTGTTTTAAAAGTCAGGGACCCTCCCAATTCCTTTGCCTCCTGCTAAGGAAGAACTTCTAAAGAGGTGGTTTGTTTTGAAAACGGACCTCCCTAACTTTTCAGCTCAGATAAGCTCTCCTCTCTTGCCTCCTTCACCCTATATTTCCTTCTAGAATCAAGGTTGGGCTGCATGTGAGGAATGTAAGAAGGAAACTCTATCTAAGTGCCAAGGGACTCAGGAATAGCAGCCATAGAAATGGGTTATACATTTTGTCTAGCTTTATTCTAAGTCTTGGTACACATAAATAAGCTTTCATTTTATTTTCTTAGAAATATTTAGGGTAATAAAAAGAAATATTTAGGGTAATTCTATTTAGGCCAGTTGATGAGTTACTTCTGGTTAGCACTGAGGGACTGTTTGGAAAACTTGGATGCTTCAATTATTCAGAGTGATGTAGTTAATATGACTCAGGGTCTGTTAATCACATGTGGATTATTGGAGCCTAATTTATTCATAGTTGGAGGAGTTAGGGAAAGTTTAAAAAGTAAATTGTATCAAATTATAGAGTTGATTTTCTGGACTCTTGAGACTAATAAAGAATACACATGTAAAACAATTAAGGTTCTCCAAAATATTAGACTATTGATATAACTACAAAATGCATATTTATATTTATGTTTGGTTGGTTGGAATTGCCCAGATAGAGGGCTCAGTTTTTTATTCATTTTGCAAAAGTCTTTCTCTTTAACCTTGAAGAAGCCTTTCCACTGCTATTTGTGAAAAATCATTTCTGTAGCCAACTGCTTTCTGAAAAATCAGTGACCCTTCTCCTGTTTTTAAAGGACCTTGAAGTTCACCTCTGTCAACCACACACTGGGAAGCTCTAATCTTCCCCCTGGCAACTGAGATAATAGCTGGTTCATATAGTAGTTGTCTGTCTTGGGTTTATATTAGACTCTTCTGAAAGCTTGAAATAATTGCAAATGACCAGGCCTTCTCCCCTACCCACTTCATCCCTTCTCCCAACAATTCTGATGGACTTGGTCCAAGGTGGGGTCTTGGATTGGCATTTAAAAAAGATGCTTCTAACATGGCTACCAGGCTGAGAACTACTGAAGTACCTACCATGTTGTGTGCTATTGTGGGAGGACTAATAGGCCAAGATGTCCATAGACCTTTCTGAAATTTGATTAAGTTAGAAGTCATGGATGAGAAATTAAAACCTGCGGTGTTAGAAAATTAATGTACATTTTAAAAAATTTCAGTAAGAAAGGGACAGTAACTGCTAATCCTAAGAGGATTTCAGAGAGAAGCCAGGGAAGAAATGTCCTGCAAAAAATGGAAGAGTTAAGGAAGATTGTTGATAAGTGGGAGCTCCCCCTCCCTTCCCTGCTAAGTGCTAGAGCTCCCAATCTAGTATGTACTCCATCTCTGCCAGGACACCCCACACTGACCTATACTTGATCTTGCTTCCTTTCCTTCCCCTTTCCTTTTTTAGCATATAATTTTATTTATTTATTTATTTTGGTTGTGCTGGGTCTTCATTGCTGCACTGGATTTTCTTTAGCTGTGGAGAGCAGGGGCTACTTTCTGGTTGCAGTGAACGGGCTTCTCATTGCAGTGTCTTCTCTTGTGGAGCAGGGTCTCTAGGGTGTGTGGGCTTCAGTAGTCGCAGCATGTGAGCTCAGTAGTTGTGGATTCTGGGCTCTGGAGCATAGGCTTAGTTGCTCCAAGGCATGTGGGATCTTTGCAGATCAGGGATCGAGCCAGTGTCTCCTGATTTGGTAGGATTCTTTACCACTGAGCCACCAGGCAAGCCTTCCTCCTGCTTTTCAGTGCTTTTAACAATCACCTTCTTTTTTTTTACAGGAACAGAATCTGCTTTGGGTATGCTCTGCTGACTTCCCTTTACCACCTTGTTCTGATTCCTATAAGAGACACCTCTCAATTCTTACAGAAGGGTACTTAAATCTTTGCAGGCCTGAATGAACACCTGTGGTCAATGTGTTGAGCAGTCAGAGACTTGGGGCATCCATATAGTGCCAGTGTGCTAGAGGATTCGGTGGTCCTGTGTGCTGCTCCAAGACTCAGGGATTTTCTCTGCTCAAACTTAATTTGAGAAGTGCTCAAACCTCCCTGGGAACTATAACATCAAAGCTTTGAATGCAAATTACTTCTTCACAACTTAACTTGGTTAAGACTTTATGGATAAGTCAGGTCTGACTCCATTAAGGTTGCTAATTTGAGCTCAGTTAACTTCTTTATATTTTACCCATAGAAGAAAAAAAATTCTTTGTGAAATGGGTCCTCCTGGCAAACTGCTGTCAACCCGTGGCCTGCCTTTCTTTGGAAATGCAGAAACCAGCACGTATTATCCTTAATCTTGATTGACAGCCACTTAGTGAGCAGACCTTTCCATGGTCTTTGGAGAATTATAACACATATTAAGTACACCTATATCTTGTTCATTTTTATGCACATACTCACAGGCAGTGCTTTTGAGATCTTAGCATGAGGCTTCTAGAAGAAAAATAAACTGTTAGGACTCACAAAAGAGTAAAGGATTCAAAAGGAATGCAGGTTTGGCTTTAGGTAAAACCACAATATGACAAAGCAGTTAGTAAGCCTATCCTTCTATATATACTGTGTACGAGATGTATATCTATATTCCTCTCTCTCTGTCTCTCTCCTTTTCTCCATACCTCTCCCCCTTCCTCCCTCTAGCTCTCTCCCCTGACCCCAATACCCTTTATCCATCTGTCTTCATGCCGCCATTATAAGTTTTATTTAAGAGTTTGGCAAATAATATACCATGTCTTTTATTCTGTACACACACACACACACACACACACAAATTTTGTTTACTATAAATGTTATTTGTTGGCTTGCAACTTGCTTTTCTCACTTTACAGATCTAGAACATTCGAATTCTAGGTAATTTGAGGACATCTCCCTAACTTGGTAGTTCTCAAACTTTAGCAAGCATCAGAATGACCTGGAGGACTTATTAAAATACAGATGGATTGGGCCTCATCCTACAGAATTTCTGATTCAGTAGATCTGGAGGGGGGCCCAAGAATTTGCATTTCTAACAAGTTCTTAGGACATACTTTAAGAAAGACTTTTCTAACTCATTCTGTTTGGTAGCTACGTAATCTGTAATGGTAGAGTTATAACGTGAGTTTTTCAGCCATTCTTCTGTTGGCACACAAGCAATAATTTTTGCCTCTCCATTCAGTGATGAGATAAATGTTCTTGTAACACTATCTTCATGTTCTGATGCTTTTATTTTGATAGATCCAGAACCTTTAGAAAATGTCTTCTGAACTAGATTATGAGTCACAGGATAAAATAAGTCTCACTGCTTTGTAGTTACACTTCAGCTAGATCTTAGTCATCAGACTTGGATCCAAATGATGCTGACTTTTTCCAGAAGTCAACCCCCCTACCCCCTCATAAGAAGGATATTTTCCACTTTTGTGGATAATAAAGAAATGTCCCCTGTGTTCTTACAGCTGTTCCGGAAGAGGGACTTGAGCTGAGAGTATTGTCAGTATGGTTGGTTAAGTTTTGTGCATAGCCTTCCTGGGGATCTACTTTGTAAGAACACCATCCACTGTTCCATTAAAAGGTTTGGTGGTGTTTCCATTGTTGTTTAAAAATCAGTCAACTTATTTTGTATTTGCAACTCACATAGGTGCCTTAGGAAAGCAAGCCTGGGAGATGGAAATCTTTGCAAATTCATTTTGTTTTATTATTGAGGAAAATGTACCTCAGGCTGGCACAGTTTTCTAAGCCTGTACCTGATAGTATGGACTTCCCAGATGGTGCTAGTGGTAAAGAACCTGCCTGCCAATGCAGGAGATGTAAGAGAGACAGGTTCAATCTCTGGGTTGGGAAGATACCCTGGAGGAGGGCATGACAACCCACTCCACTATTCTTGCCTGGAGAATCCCGTGGACAGAGGAGCCTGGCGGGCTACAGTTCATAGGATTGCAAAGAGTTGGACAGGACAGAAGTGACTTAGCACACACATACCTGCTGGCATATGGCCAAGCTGAGATTTGAACTCAGCACTTTCTGGCTTCAAATATATTTTATCTTGAAGCATTATGTGGCTTCATTTGAGGGAGTCTAAAAGTTGCAAATGGAGTGTCTACTCAGGCTATAATGATTGATTTTGAAATTGTACAGGTATTGATACATGTTTAAGCCTCTATTGCTTGAGTTATGTCTTATGGGCAACATCAATTTCTCATTTGATTTTGGGGAATAATCAAGACTTGATTAATCATTTGATTTTTCAATTGATTTCAGTTTCATCTAGGTACAGTTGTCTGTCTCTCTCACTTTTATTTTCTTTTACTTTTTTATTTTATTTTTCAGTGAGTGAAGAGCTGCTGGGTCATCAGCCTAAAAAGTCACTACTAATCTTGAGAGCGATTTTCCTAGTTGAAGAGACATGAGTGGCAGGGATCCAGGAATTAAAGTACATACATTCTTTGGATTTTATCCTAAACAGCGTGTCTTCTGTATTCAGTCTAATTTCTTGTCCTGGAGTCACAATTTAACCCTTCTATAACATTTCCATCCTACCCTCTTCACCCTAGTTTTTCTTTGATCTTTTATAGCTTATTTCTGGGGGGAGTGTTTGACCTCTCTCCTGAAATCACCATTCTATTTTTCCTTCCCACTTAGCTGGTGCACTAATTATTCCAAATTCTATGGCTCCTGTTCCAGATTCTTTCAGGCCCTGCAAAGCGATGCTTTTGTGGTTGTTTAGTTACTATATTGTGTCCGACTCTTTGCAACCCCATGGACTGTAGCCTTCCAGGCTCCTCTGTCCATGGTATTTTCCAGGCAAGAAGACTGGAGTGAGTTGCCATTTCCTTCTCCAGGGAACCTTCCTGATTCAGGGATCGAACTTGAGTCTCTTGCTTGACAGGCAGATTCTTTACCACTGAGCCACCTGGGAAGTGATGCTCACTTGATGGTTTATGCCTCCATCTCTGACCTCTTTTCCAATACTTTTTCATACCACTGTTTACTCAATGCCCTCCAACAAATGTGCTCTTCAGTTCATCATCTCTCTAATGGTCCCTTCGCTGTTATCTTATGTTCCTTTAAAGTTCATGTTTCTTCACTTCTTTATTCAATAACATAGAGATGTGAATAGGGGAAAATAAAAATAAAACCACCCACTTAATAGTCACCAGAAACATCTCTTAACTCCTTTGTCCATTATTATAAGAACTTTGTGCATCTGAGGTGTAAGTAATTTTTCAAGCAATTTATAAAAAAGTCCTAGATTAGTTGAAGTGAGAGTGAAATAGCTCTTAGATGGGTTATAGAGACCAGGGAGGGAGGCATTTGGCTTGTGTTTAATCTCATTTTTTTCATCCTTGTAGAAATATGTCTAATCTCCTTAGAACTTTTAGGGGTTTTTCATGTTCAGACAGCTCTCATGAGCAACAGTGCCTGCAGATGGATAATCCAGACTTGGGTAATAAGAGAAATAAATTCTGATTCCACTCTATGATGTTTATGATGGAAATTTTCAGTGGTATTGAATTTAATTGCAGTAATAGTACCATGAAATAGAGCTCAGTATTCCTGTTTTACAGTCAATGAACTAACCTCCAAAGAAGAAAATAAACATTTATCAAGTATGTATTTATATATATCCAGTATGTATTTTCTAGGCATTATTATTATTATTATTTTGGCTTACTGCATGGCATGTGGGATCTTAGTTCCCCCACCAGGGATTGAATCCATGCTCACTCCTTTGGAAAACAGAGTCTTAACCACTGTCAGAGAAATCCTCATGTATTTTTTAGACATTTTGCCTAAAGGATAAATGATTTTCCCCAAGACACATTGCTCATAAGTGGAGAAACTGGAAGCCATTGTTTTCCCCACTGTCTCAAAATACAAATGACCGTTGAGTTATAATTTTAGGGACTGGTTGCTCAAATGCCCAGGAATTTAGTGATCAAGTCCTATTCTCCCATTCCCCCTTCCGCCTCCTCATTCCTCTCTCCTCCCTCTGCCCCTCCCTTTCATGATTCTGGGAACCTCCTTCATATTTTTTCATCTTTCAACCCAAGAGGCTTACTTTTGTTCTATTCTTGACCTAACATCAATGCCTTTTCTCTTCCTGCTGAATCATGAGGCATCAGTGTAGCCCTCCCAGAATCCTCCCTGATCTCACTCCAGCAGCTCCAGCCTGAATCATGATGAAAGAAGCTTCTATCTGTCCTGTATGAACTATAAGTAGGAACCTTTTTCAACATACTGGTCCCCAACCTTGGGTTTTGACAATTATGCTAAAGCTAAAGCACTTATAGATTCTCAAATTTTTCATCACAGCAACAGATTGCCCATGGGGGATCAGATGTTGGGTTAAAAGTGATTCAAGGAATGGAAAGGATAAATTCTAGTTGTGGTCAGGTATTTCAAGTAATTCTCTTTTTCTAGGAGTTTCTCTTGTCCTGTTAATTGAATCCCTTTAATTAAGCTCTCTGGACTTATTTCCTCACTATCAAATGAGGACAGACAGATCTAGACTTAAAAAAAAGGCAAAATAAGTAGTGTCTGCAATGTTTGCTGGCATTTCAATATTTGCTCGAAACTTATCCTTTATAATTTTCCCCTCTTTATTATTTTTATAAAACTTAAAATTTTTTTTAAATTATTTATTTATCTGTGCCAGGTCTTAGTTGCAGCATGTAGGATCTAGTTCCCTGACCAGGGGTTGAACCCTGGCACCCTGCACTGGGAGTGTGGTGTCTTAGCCACTGGATCACCAGAGAAGTCCCTGCTTATGTCTTTAGTGCTCCCCTCTCATGCCACCTTGGCATGCACAATGCTCTTATATTACCTTAGTATGTCACCTTATTTACATACTGAACATTTACATAGTATTTTGTACATTCCAGATGCTGTTTAAGAACTTTACTAACTTTAATTCATTGAAGCATTTGAAGAAGCTGCTAGTATAAATTCCATATCACAGATGAAGGAACTGAAGCACAGACAAGTTGATTGACTTAGCCATTGTTCGGTTAGCAGAGCTGGGGTTGAGGACCAGGAATTCTGGTTCCAGAGTCTTCACTCTTAACTACTCAGTTTTGTCCCCTCCTCCCCCACCCCCTACCAGATCCATAGCACAGACCTTCCTAAATACTCATTTCACTCCATTTTAATTATTTGTCAAAAAGTCTATGCCTTCCTCCACCTTAATCCCTTGGGATGAGAGCTACTTAAAACAGCATTTTGAGTTATTGTTTCATAAGCAACCTTGTTGGGAACTGTTTACTATTGAACCCTGGTACCTAAAATCAAATTTGCTCTCAACAAATATTGGTTGGATGGGTGACTTCTTCTCAGCCATAGTACCAATCAGAGTGACCCATGTGTGATATGATAAGCCATATAGATATTATATAAATATATGCATTTTGTGGTGTAGGGGTGTAGTCTTAACATATATACTTTTGAATAATACCCAAATATGAATTATAGTCATATGTATTGCATTGTTCAAATTTAATGATGGTGTAGTCAGTGTTTATTGCTGTGATGGTTCCCTCCTATGGTATTGTCAATTACAGGGGTCTCCAACCTCCAGGATTTAATTCCTGAGACATGAGATGGAGCTGATGTAGTAATAATAGAAATAAAGTACACAATAAATGTTAATTCATTTGAATCATCCCTAAACAACCCACCCCCTCCCCACAGTCCATGGAAAAATTGTCTTCCACAAAACTGGTATCTGGTGCCAAAACGTTGTGGACCCCTGAATTATAGAATCACTACAAATTGGGGACTGGAAAAAAAAAAGTGTCAATTACTATAGATGAAAGAAATTTGACAGTCTTGCCAGGTGGCGCTAGTGGTAAAGAACCTGCCTGCCAATGCAGGAGACATAAGAGAGAGTTTCAATCCCTGGGTTGGGAAGGTCTCCTGGAAGAGGGCATGGCAACCCACTCCAGAATTCTTGTCTGGAGAATCCCTATGGACAGAGGAGCCTGGCGGGCGACAGTCCATGGGGTCGCAAAGAGTCAGATGTGACTGAAATGACTTAGCACGCACGCACGCAAAGAAATTTAGCACTTATTGCCAGGAGCAAGTATGTCTTTGGGTACTTTGGAAGGCTCAAAGAAGGCTGACAGAAAGGCTCTTTTACTCCCTTCAGATACGGATCTCAAACTTTCAGATTAGCTGCTGCACTTGGTGGTCCACGCAGCCCTACAGCCCTACATAGAGATCTGAGAATCTGAGAAGAAAAAAGTCATTTTCTCCTTCCTCTTTCTCTCCCCCAAGGTCTCCCTCCCATTTGCCTAACTTCTTTATTTCTTTTAAATAGGGGATTTAAAAAAGATATTAAACCACGAAATTTCATTTTTGTAATTTAATTTTCATTTTATGATACCATTAGAAGGAGCTCTTCATTTGTTTAATAAGCCCAAACCTTCACTAATGTGTTCCTGAGTATTATGTTCTGTTCCAGTATGGTGTGATGGTTTTTATTTTCTTTATCTGAAAATGAAGTAGGCACCTTCCTTCTAATATGAAATATTAATAACATATCTTATGTGGTTATTCAGAGCTGTGTTTTCATCATTGGCTTGGAAGACCCCAAGTCACCTGCAGCTCTTCTGCCAAATCTGTGTGTGTTTTATTTCTGCTGTTACTCCTGCCTACCCTTTCCTTCCAAAAATAGAATAAGAAAGCAACTTTTTATGTGTTCTTCCTCTGTACCTTATATTGTAATTGCCACATTTCTGTTGTAATATTGATTTGGAAAACTCATCGGTGTTCCAGTGTATAAAGTAATAGAAATCTGAGTCCTGCTAGAAGGAGTTCTTTAGTCTTTATTGAAGTGATTTACAGAGAGCTTTCCATCCAAATAAAATGTTCAGAGAAAAGGGGGAGATGTACTGAAAATAAATTATGCTTGTCTCCCAAGCAACACCAAGAATACATATTTTGTCATTCTATTTTTTCATTTTTTTCTTCCTTAATTTTATGAATGAATAGTGTTAATGAATTAAGTAAATGTGTATTATATCTGTGTTCCTGAAAAGTTATGGATAATGGGTAACTGGCGAAGTCTATTTTTTTAACAAATTAAGTGATATAAAATGTACTCAGGAGAGCTTGAAAAATAGCAGGAACAATATTTTTGCAAAAGAAAGAAACCTTTTTCAAAGTAAGAATTTCATTTTTATTTGTTTGTGCATGTAGCTTTTACAGAAACTCTTCCTTTGTTTGCAATGCTCTGATACAGGTAGACAAAGTACATTTGATTGATACATGAAAAGTTCTCCGTTTCCATAGCATTTGTCTATGAGTTCAGCCAGGGTGTTACTCCTATTTGATGCTCTCTTGCTTAGGTCCCAGCAGGATTTCCATCAAAGAGCTCAATGAAAATAAGATTATAAATTTGGGGTTCTCCAGGAAGAATATTTTAGGTAAGAAAGAGATATTGAAGTTGGCATGATGTATATATTATATTTCTCTCCTCCAAATAAATCAGCAAATATCCTTGAAGTAGAAGATAGTTATGGGTTAGCAACCCTACGTGTAATTATATCTCCGAGCTGATGTGATGGGAAATTCTCATAATACATCAGTTTAGCTAAGGAGTTTCACCTATGACCAGGCACATCATGACACTCATTACCTTGTCATAATGTCTTCAAATACCCTAACAGAAACATCTTGAAGGAAGCGAGAGAAAAAAATCTCAGAGAGGTTATAAGTCTCATGGTAAGAAAGCTGCCAAGCTGTGATTCAAACTTGGGCTTACTTACTTTGTATTACATATCCTTTCTGCTCTAAAACTCTCAAGATCCAAACAGAAAGACATTAAAAAGAAGAAGAAAAGAGAGAGGGAAAGAGAGGAATAAAGAGAGAGGAAGAAAAAAAAAGAGAGGGAGAGAGAGAGAAGGAAGGAAGGGAAAAGAAAAGAACACACGCTACAACTGGTGAAAAGCAAGTAAGTACAGTTATCATTTCAGTGTATTGCAGTTTTCTATAAGATTTCACCATTGGTAGAAATGTTTTTGTTTTGTTTTTTTTTAAGTACCTTTTTTTTCTTTAATAATCTAGGGCACTCCTTCTGAGGTCCATTGTTTCTAAGAAATCAAAATTTCCTGACATCTAGAAATTGAAACTACAATGCCTTGCTGACTCACCTTTTGTTTTTTTAAAACAAACACACTGGAATATGTTCATCTAGATACCTGTTAGATCCTCCATGGAAAGACACAATACTTTTCTTAGTCAATTTCAGGGTTACCAGTGTCAATGGAACTCCTTTATGAGGAAATGCCAGAAGAGCTTGTGGTCTATTCTTTTGAATAGTCCCAGTATATATAGTGTTTTACTTTGATGACAGGTTTTGTTTTTGGAAAATCCAAGAGCCTGGGACAAAATATTGTGAATAAGGTAAAATAAAACAAATAGAATTTAGTATCCACATAGCACAAAATGTGGACCCCCATCGTAAACAAAACAAAAATGGCAACAAATCCATTTTAAATGTAGCATTATTGACACTGTTAACATGAATAGAGCCATGAGAGGCCTGAACACTGAAACTATAGAGATGAAATTTACTCCTACATCTGCTATTTTTAAGACTAGAACCCATCTCTGTGGACTCAGTTCAATATCATATTGGTATCATGAATATCGAGTGCTTAGCACAGGGTCTGATAGATAATACACTATCAGTTAAAATTTAGCAGCTTTAATCATGATGAGGATGATTGTGATGATGAATTTTGCCCTTAGGCAAATGCTTTCCTTTTTGGAGTCTTTTTTGTCATCCACAAAACGAAGGGCTAGAATAAAATGAGAGCTAACTTTTCCATATCTTTATTTTTTAATTTTTTGTTTTATATTGGATTATAGTTGGTCTTCACTGGTGGCTCAGATTGTAAAGAATCTGGCCCCAATGCAAGAGACCTGGGTTCAATCCCTGGATTGGGAAGATCCTCTGGAGAAAGGAATGGCTACCCACTCTAGTATTCTTGCCTGGAGAATCCCATGGACAGAGCAGTCTGGGTACAGTCCATGGGGCCACAAAGAATTGAACAGGACGGAGGCACTAACATTCACTATAGTTGATTTACAATGTTGTGCTAGTTTCAGGTGTATAGAAAACTGATTCAGTTAGTGAAAGTAAAAGTCACTCAGTCATGTCCAACTCTTTGTGACCCCAGGGACTATACAGTCCATGGAATTCTCCATGCCAGAATACTGGAGTGGGTAGTCTATCCCTTCTCCAGCAGATCTTCCCAACCCGGAAATCAAACTGGGGTCTCCTTCATTGCTGGCAGAGTCTTTACGAGCTGAGCTATCAGGGAAGCCCAGTTATACATACACATACATCCATTCAGATTCTTTCCCCATATAGATTATTGCAGAACATTGAGTAGAGTTCCCTGTGCTATATAATAATTCCTTGTTGATTATCTATTTTATATATGGTAGTTTATATATGTTGATCCCAACCTCCTAATTTATCCTGCCCGCCCTATGTTCCCTCTTTGGTAGCCATAAGTTTGATTTTGAAGTTTGTGAGTCTCTTTCTATTTTGTAAATAAGTTTATTTGCATCATTTTTTAGTGACATAAGTGCTATCATGTGATATTTGTCTGACTTCACCCAATGTGATAATCCCTAGGTCAAATGGCATTATGTCATTCATTTTTATGATTAATATTCCATTGTATATGTGTACCACATATTTTTCATCAATTCCTCTAAAGTTGAAGAATATAAAATTAGTACACAGAAATCTGTAGCATTCCTATACGCTAACAATTAAAGATCATGAGAGAAATTAAGAAAAAAATACCATTTACCATCATATCAAACATAATATATCAGCTAGGAATAGATCTAACTAAAGAGGCAAAAGCCCTGTATTCTGCCTCTTTAATTCAGTGACTTAGTGACTTTCACTCTGGGGCAAGTGTCAGGAGACAGGGCTAAGGTGTGGAAGGTGCAGGTGATACTGCGCAGGTATGTGGTTTTTGAGGTGGAGTGATGTCCAAAAGGAGTCTTACTTTGGCAGTTTTGATTCTCCCCTTCAATTTATCTCAGAGTCAAACCTTTCTCCTTTCTTTACTTTAGGTTCTTGGGTTTTGGTCATTTTACTAACATCTCCAGGCTGCACTGACATATATTCTGTCTTAGAAACACTGTAGAAGAAATATCCAAGGAGTTCATTATGTGCCCGAACAGCCAGAACCACCAGGTGATTGATAATTGTTTAATAAATAAGATTCATGTTTCCCAGCGTGACTGGGGGAAAGTCTAGCAGGTCAGTGGATAATGACTATCAGTTGCTTGAAAGGTATACAGACTTTTCCAGTTGGAAAAAAATTCAGTTCAGGTATTAGAGGGTTCTTTGCATTTGGTCGGTGATATCTGACACTAATCCACCAGTTGAAAAAAATATCTGGAAAGAACAGCTTCTGGAGAGTTGACACTAGTAGCTTCCTTGGTGAACACTGAAAGACTGACAAGCCCCAAATTAATAGGAACTTGGCTTCTGGTGTCTCTGAGATTTAGGGGCAGTGGCTGGATTTCATTGCAGAGTTCAGCATGTCTGCCCGTGGGACTCAGGGCATGGCATGGACAAGCCTGTGCTTCACTGGGTGAAACCTAGGCATGAGGGCAAGTGTGCCTAGAGACGTCGTGCTTTTTCTAACACCTCTGCATATCTTAATGTTTTATAATTGGCCTCAAAATATCTTTTCAACATATTCCTGGCAATGTCCATGTCAATACACCTTTAGAGAGAGGCAATACCACCCTTGAGTGCATGCATGCTCAGTTGTTCAATTGCGTCTGACTGTTTGCGACCCCACAGACTATTGCCCACCAGGCTCCTCTGTCCATGCGAGTTTTCCTGGCAAGAATACTGGAGTGAATTGCCATTTCGTTCTCCAGGGGATCTTCCCGACCCAGGGATTGAAGCCATGTCTCCTGCGTCTCCTGCATTGGCAGGCAGATTGTTTACCTCTGAGCCACCAGGGAAGCCCAATACAACCCTTAGAAATGGGCAGTAGTCATCTGTCCCCTGAGATCTCTGCTTTAGAGGATTCTGCAATTGTCCTCCAACATCCCCCTACCCACAGAAAGAGGAGTCAGTGAGAATGGCGCATGTCCATCCAAAACCCACACCTTCTGCCATTTAGGCCACTCAGACATCCCTGCCAAATAGCCCTGACCCAGTTCTAGGACCTGCTTGGACCCCTTGCCTAGCCCATTCCTTTGAGGGAATATGGAATTGCTGGTGTGCACAGCTCTAGGGCTTTCTGGTGGCTCAGATGGTGAAGAATCTGCCTGCAATAGAGGAGATGCAGGTTCGATCTCTGGGTTGGGAAGATCCCATGGAGAAGGGAATGGCTACCTAATCCAGTGTTCTTGCCTGGAAAATTCCATGGACAGAGGATCTTGGTGGGCTACAGTCTCTGGAAGCACAAAGAGTCGGACATGACTGAACGACTAACATGGCAACAACAGCTCCAGGCTGAGGGGTGGCCAGGCGGAACTGTTAGGAAGATATTTGAAGTACCTCCTCATGTGGTAACACAGAGCCGAGGGTAAAGAAGGGAGAAAAAGGTCACGCCAGTGTTTAGGAATCATGAGCCAGATGTCACCTTCCTTCACATTTGGGTGTAGAACTCCAACACATCAGAGATTTTGAATTCTAAATTTGGAGTCTTGCTCCAGATCTCCAAAAATGTTGTGACTAGGCTTGGGGAAAGTAAGAGTGCACCCTGTGCCCAGCTCCCCTCCTGCCAGGCAGGTCGGACTCCAAATCACAGACAGCTGGGCTGACCTTGCCCATGAGGACAGACAGAAGGGCAGTTCTCTCTGCTGATTCATTCATTTACCAACTCATTACCTACTCTGGACTGGGGTTTCTGATGTACACTCAGGAGACACTGATCAAGACTGACCTGCCTTCTACATCATGACATTTGAGGGGGAAGAGAAAATGTAAAATACAAGATTAACTGGGAAATAGACACTTTCCAATTGTGATAAAATTATGAAATAACCTGATTGAGTGCAGACACAGGGAAAACATGGAAGAGGAATTAACTTGAAATGATCTCTTCAAGCTGAATCTCTCTGAGCAAGTGACATTGTAGCAGAGCTCTCAAGGGAGAGAAGAAGCCAGCCATGCAAGGGTGGCACCATGCCTGGGGAGGGGGATTCCAGCCCAGGAGACAAATAAGGAAAGCCTGGGACACAAGAAAATACTTGGAATGTGCTGAGTAATTCAGAAACTTACAAGGAGCTCATGATAAGGGGCTTATATCTTATCTTTATTGCAATGGGAAGTCATGATGGTCTTAAGCTTAATCGGATTTATTAATATATTTTTTGAAGATCATTCTGACTCCTGTGTGGAAAATATCTGGAAGAATGGGAGCAGGAGGACTGAATTAGGGAGGACTTGGTAAGAATCCAGGCAAGAGATGATGGTGATGAATTTTATCCATGAGAGAGGCAGGATGCTTCTACACCAAGGTATCTTATTTCACTCAAGATAGAGCTCACAAATCTTTTCTAAAAATTATTTTATTGAAATATAACTTATTTACAATATTGCATTAATTTCTACTGTATAAAAAAGTTATTCTGTTAAATACATTCTTTTTCATTTTCTCTTCCATTATGACTGATCACAAGATATTGAATGTAGTTCCCTGTGCTATACACTAGGATTGTTGTTTACCCATCCTATATATACTAGTTTGCATCTGCTAATCTCAAACTCCCAATCCACTCCTCCCCCACCCTCCTATACCTTGGCAACCACAAGTCTATTCTTTATGTCTGTGAATCTGTTTCTGTTTCATAGTTTAGTACATTTGTGTCATATTTTAGATTCCACATGTAAGTAATATCATACAGTATTTGTCTTTCTCTTTCTGACTTACTCCATTTAGTATGATAATCTCTAGGTCTATCCATGTTGCTGCAAATGGCATCATGCCATTCTGTTTTATGGTTGAGTAATATTCCATTGTGTATATGTACCATCTTCTTTATCCATTCATCTATGTTGGATATTTAGGTTGCTTGCATGTCTTGACTATTGTAAATAGTGCTTGACCACTGTGGTGCACATATCCTTTTGAATTATAGTTTTCTCCAGATATATGCTCAGGAGTGGGATTGCAAGATCATGTGGTAACTCTCCTTTTAGTTTTTTAAGAGACTTCTATACTGTTGTCCATAGTGACTGTTACCAATTTACATTCCCACCTACAGTATAGAAGATTCCCTTGTCTTCACACCCTTGTCAGCATTTGTTATTTGTGGACCTTCCAATCATAGCCATTCTGATAGATGGCACTCATTAAATCTTAAAGGCTGGAACCCTTCCTCTGTTTGGGAGGAAGAGCTACATTTATTTAATTGATCAGTAAATACTTATTAGGCACACACACTGTTTCAAGGCCCACTTTAAGGTTGGGGGTCTGGAGGTGAAGGAGGCACTGTTCTAGTTTTAAAATTTCTGGAAAGATTCCTGCTGCTTGGAGGCAGGAGCTGGTGGGAGGGGAAGGTTGGGCAGGAGTTGGGGAGGAAACCAAGATGGTACTGAGGGCAGTGGTATCAAAATAAAAGTTGACCATTGGGTCAACTCCAGGTTAGCTCATGGATATGGCCCAGTGGTAAGGTCTCACCATAGCCAATTATTGCATTGCTGGACTCTTAAAATGACTTTAAACTATTGATTCTGTATTTACTTTGATCTTCTGTAGGTGGAACTAGCGGTAAAGTACCAGCCTGCCAATGCAGGAGACATAAGAGATGTGGATTCAGTCCCTGGGCCTGGAAGATCCCCAGGAGGAGGGCATGGCAACCCACTCCAGTATTGTTGTCTGTAGAACCCCATGGACAGAGGAGCCTGGAGGGCTCCTGTGCATGGGATGGCAAACAGTTGGACATGACTGAAGCGACTTAGCACATACAATGAATAGACAGGACATACTAGAATTGAGCATTTTGAAGGGGGAGGAGGACTCCCGTTCCCATAAGTACATTTTAAAATATATAAAAAATGGCTAAAAGATACACAGAACTGAAAAGCTAGAGGACCATCAGATAAGGCTAAGATTTGGGGAGAAGTAAATAAAAGGAAAGAGAGGTCATCAGAGGGTATATTAGAAGATCCTGACAGCTGCAGTGGCATCAAGTTGCAGTATGCATGGAAAGGCTTTCTGCAAAATATTGATGGTCTTTGGGTGTTTAGATAATGGATGGTTTCTAGTATTTTTTTTAACCCTTACCTACAGATTCAAATTTTCCTAAAAGGAATATATGACTTTTGTAATATGTTATACAAAATATGCTCAATTGCTCGGTGATGTCCAACTCTTTGCAGCCCCTGAACTGTAGGCCGCCAGGCTCCTATGTCCACTGAATTTTCCAAACAAGTATACTGGAGTGGGTTTTTATTTCCTCTTCAAGGGAATCTTCCCAACCCAGGGATTGAAGCTGCATCTTTTGTGTCTTCTGCATTGGAAGGCAGATTCTTTACCACTAGTGCCATCTGGAAAGCCCATGTTGTACAAAAAGTAAGCACATAATGAATTTTTATTGAGATGAACATGTAGAGAGTGAGGAGGTTATAAATGTTGTACTCAATGGAACCCACCTCACCTGTGGAAGCTTACTTTATGACATAATACTAATACTTCATAGTATTATGAAGATAAAGGTTATATTTTGTGTTGGGAGTAGTAATTTCTCTATATTTAGAAAATGCAGTCAAAGTTGTCATGTACAAAGGTGAGAGTTGGCCCATAGAGAAGACTGAGCACCAAAAAATTGATGCTTTCAAATTGGTGCTGGAGAAGACTCTTTAGAGTCTCCTGGACTGCAGGAAGATCAAACTAATCAACTGTTAGGAAATCAACCCTGGATATTCATTGGAAGCACTGATGCTGAAGCTGAAGTGCCAATAATTTGGCCACATGATGGGAAGAGCTGCCTTATTGGAAAAGACCCTGATTCTGAGAAAAATTGAGGGCAAGAGGAGAAGGGGACAAGAGAGGACAAGTTGGTTGGATGACATCACTGACTCAATGGACATGGGTTTGAGCAAGCTCTAGGAAATGGTGAAGGACAGGGAAGCCTGGCATGCTGCAGTTCATGGGGTCACAAAGGGTCAGACACAACTTAAAGACTGAACAACAACAAAGGCATTATTTGACTTTAGAAGCATGACCCTCTATCTCAGGGTCATAGATGTTTGGGTATAAAAATGTGTTTGAAATTTGTTTGTGAAACTCACCGCAGTCTTAGGCATGTCCAAAGCTGCTCAGCTGTCAGTTTAAATTTGAACTGAACTTCTGTCTCTATTTTTAAAGCATAGTAACAAAATATGTTTAGAATCATGACCATGGATGCTTAAAAATCCTAATGATCAAAACTATTTCTAAATATCGTGTCAGATGCTACAGGGAAGGACCTTTCATTCTTCTGGCCCTTGACTATGGCTCAGAGATGTGGGTTTATGTTTTTATTTGTTTTTCTATAGTTTCCAGCCATTGTAGAATTTTTTTTTTTTAATTGAGAGTTGAACTGTAAAGAAAACTGAGCACCGAAGAATTGATGCTTTTTAACTGTGGGGTTGGTGAAGACTCTTGAGAGTTCTTGGACTGCAAGGAGATCCAACCAGTCTATCCTAAAGGAAATCAGTCCTGAATATTCATTGAAAGGACTGACGCTGAAGCTGAAACTACAATACTTTGGCCACATGATGCAAAGAACGGACTCATTTGAAAAGACCCTGATGTTGGGAAAGATTGAGGGTGGGAGGAGAAGGGGACAACAGCATATGGGATGGTTGGATGGCATAACTGACTCTGTGGACATGAGTTTGAGTAGGCTCAGGGAGTTGGTGATGGACAGGGAAGCCTGGCGTGCTGCAGCCCATGGGATCACAAAGAGTCAGACACGACTGAGCGACTGAACTGAATATTAAAAATTGAGTTTCTGTACAAGTATTTGAATGTTTGTTTGCTCTTTAAGAACCCAGGTGTCCTCTACCATCTGCAGAGCCACACTCAGCTCCATGCAGGCTTGGCTATGCCTTTGGGTGATTGTTTCCCTTTTGTTTTCCAGTCTGAGCACAAATGTAGGTATCAGTTACCATTTCTTTTTAAATGGCAGAATGCTATGTATCTATGTTTCTATCAAAGGTAACAAAAAAAAGGTACATCAGAGGGCCATATATGTTGAGAAAAATAATGAGAAAGAGCAGATTCCTTCATAGCAGTGAACAATATTCAAATAACATGCAAATACTCATGTGACGTGGTTGGCTTCTGTTGGCATTGAGCTATTTTTAGTATATAAATTTTAAAATGTATTTATTTATTTGACTCTGTTGGGTCTTCAGTGCTGTACACAGGCTTTCTCTAGTTGCAATGAGCAAGGGCTACTCTCTAGTTATGTTGTGTGTCTTCTTATTCTGGTGACTTCTCATGGAGCACAGGCTCTAGGGCACACAGGTTTCAGTAGTTGTGGCACATGGTCTTAGTTGCCCCGGGAGGCGTGTGGGATCTTCCCAGATTAGGGATTGAACCTGCGTCCCCTGCATTGGCAGGCAGATTCATAACCATTAGACCACCAAGGAAGTCCTGGCATTGAGCTTTTGATTCTTGCCCTAAGTTTTAAGATCTTCATAAGGCTAGAGTACCAACTAAGAAGACCTTATGAAGAGAATGGAGGTGGGTGTTTCATATTCAAAGCATTCTTCTCCATCTGAAGACCACCTCCACCTCTACCATACCCTACTCCATCCCCAAAATAAGAACACAATAAGAATTGGGAAGTTCCTAGCTTGAACACTAAGAAAGTTTGCGATTGCCTACTGACTCTTGCCTGTCTGTACCTACATTTTTGAAACAACAGTTGAACTATTTTCTTCCAGTGTTCATTCTAAATGAGTTAAATGGAAAGTCCTTATATTATCTAAACAATGAATGGAAAACCAAAGGGCTCTCCCAAGTATTTTTTTTACTGAACTTTTGTAAAAAGCTATGAATTCTAGGTTACAAGGGTAAATATCAATAGAAGACAGGCTGGTTAGATGGCTACTTGGAAGTATTGACAGGAAATTAAATTTGCAAAACAGGAGTAAAAACCATGGTAGAATTTTTGTATGCAGGGACAAAAGCACGGAAATTGATATTGAGATTTTTGTAGCATTCTTCTCTGGTGATGTCAAATTGAAGAGCACACAGTTTGTCATTTATCAAAAGGTCAAACCTAAGATGACTTAGCAGAATGTTCTAAGACCAAAAATCATGTGAGGGACCCAAATCTCAAAGATACAGAGGCCTAGGCAAATGAGATATCTCCAAGTTAGATATCTGAGCATGTTTATTTATTTATTTGCAATTTTTAGACATGATGCCCACTGGTTTTTACTATGTAAAGTCATTCTGGAACATCAGCACCCTTTTCTAAGTAAATATGATAAATGTTTACTAAAATAAATGATTTTATTCACAAGTTCTGTAGTATTAATAATAAATACATGTGGATATGAATGGGATAGCCAACAGTATGAGATAAATTATGTCTGTGCATTATGAACTACCAAGAATGGGTGCATGTAAGAATTCTTGGGGAAAATTTCCTTTTGTTTTTTGATGGTAATATCTTTGACCACCTGATGCGAAGAAACCACTCATTGGAAAAGAATCTGATGCTGGGAAAGATTGAAGGCAGGAGGAGAAGGGGAACGACAGAGGATGAGATAGTTGAATGGCGTCACCAACTCAATGAACATGAGTTTGAGCAAGCTCTGGGAGATGGTGGACGACAGGGAAGCCTGGTGTGCTTTAGTCCATGGAGTCACATAGAGTTGGACATTACTGAGTGACTGAACAACAAAAATCTGTTGATAAATATGCTGGCAGCTGCAGATTTAATAAAGAAGTGAAGAGGTGGTATAGAAAGAGGGCAGTTCAAAAGACATTTTAAATTTATGAAAAAAAAAATGAATAATAGCCATAAATGCATTTAGGTATTTATTTTAGGAAAGAAAAGGACTGGAACCTCAGCTACAAATTTAAGATGAAATGATGGAATTTAAAGACCTCTTATGGGGGAGTCAGGAAGTCCTCTGTCCTACCACCAAACACCTCTGAAACCTTGTAAAGTGAAGGTGGGAGGTGAGGTGTCTTTGTGATTATTTCAGGCTCAGCCATTATCTGCTGTGATGATTTGTTCAGATATATGTTTGCAGAGCTGCCTTGATGAAAGTAAAAGAGGAGAGTAAAAAAGTTGGCTTAAAGCTTAACATTCAGAAAACTAAGATCATGGCACCTGGTCCCATCACTTCATGGCAAATAGATGGGGAAACAGTGGAAACAGTGTCAGACTTTATTTTTTTGGGCTCCAAAATCACTGCAGATGGTGATTGCAGCCATGAAATTAAAAGACGCTTACTCCTTGGAAGGAAAGTTATGACCAACCTAGACAGTATATTAAAAAGCAGAGACATTACTTTGTCAACAAAATCCGTCTAGTCAAGGCTATGGTTTTTCTAGTGGTCATGTATGGATGTGAGAGTTGGACTATAAAGAAAGCTGAGTGCCGAAGAATTGATGTTTTTGAACTGTGGTGTTCTTAAGAGTCCTTTGGACTGCAAAGAGATCCAACCAGTCCATCCTAAAGGAGATCAGTCCTGGGTGTTCATTAGAAGGACTGATGCTGAAGCTGAAACTCCAATACTTTGGCCACCTGATGCGAAGAGCTGACTCTTCATTTCAAAAGATCCTAATGCTGGGAAAGATTGAGGGCAGGAGGAGAAGGGAACAACAGAGGATGAATGGTTGGATGGCATCACCGACTCAATGGACACGGGTTTGGGTGAACTCCGGGAGCTGGTGATAGACAGGGAGGCCTGGCGTACTGTGGTTCATGGGGTCGCAAAGAGTCGGACACGACTGAGCAACTGAACTGAATTGAAGCTTAAAGTAATAATCTTATTTATTAATTGCCAGACCTCCTGGGAGCGGTCTGAAACTGTCAGATTGGGGATTGCATGAGAACTGTCCAGGAAATATGCCTTGTCCATGAGTTATTGTCCCATATGCTGTTTGGGAGGACAAAATAGAGTTTGTTGGAAAAAAGTTAAGCACTTAGGAGATCCTAAAAGAAAAAAAAAAGTACTTTGTAATTATCTTTAAAAAATAAGCTCTGGCAAGCCGAAGGCACAGTCCTATAGTTAGGATGATAACATTAAGGCAGAGCTGTGGCCACCGCAGGGAGCATGGACCAGGTGCCCTTCTCAAGCCACCAGCCCTCCTGATACTAAGGCTGTGTCTGATGTAACCTTTCTGCTCATGGATTCCCATTGATTCCCATTACCTGTGAGTACTGGGCCAAATGTTGTTCATGAGCATAGCACCTGTGTTCTTTCAATTAGCTGAATGTATGACCACAGATGATGTCTGATTCACTCCAAATGATTCAGAAGCAAATGTGTTGAGAGAGCTGGGAAGTCAGGTTGAAACTTAGGAGCAGAACAGTATCTCTCATCTTCACATCAGTTGGATTATGT
The DNA here is from genome assembly GCF_023699985.2 of Odocoileus virginianus. Classification (NCBI taxonomy): domain Eukaryota; kingdom Metazoa; phylum Chordata; class Mammalia; order Artiodactyla; family Cervidae; genus Odocoileus; species Odocoileus virginianus. Next base: position 52,288,673 of record NC_069675.1, on the reverse strand, counting down.
CTTGTCAGAAACATAATTCATATACTCTGTATGACCCAGATATTGGGTGAGCATTATGAAATTTCTTCTCTTCCTCAACTTCTTTAAAAAAGTTGAAATAATGATTCAATACAGTAACCACAGGAAACTAGATTTTGACTCAGTGTGATAGTAAGTCAATTTCATGAAAACAAAAACCTAAGAAAGAAATTCGGCATCAAGAAGTAAAGACTATTTTCCCCAAGTAATTATTTTACAATTAAATTATTTACATGTATGGAGGGGGTTAAGAATTATTAAACGTATTTTCTGCCTTGTTCAGTTCTTTACATTTCTCCCATTTTATAAGAAGTGAAATCTAGTTAGAGGCCTACCCGGTGGGTAGACACACAAATGGGTTTATTGATAAAGCTGCAACACTCCTCTCTTCCCTCTTATTTTCTTGTCTCAGACTAAAGGGACAGAGCCTCTTCAGGAATTAAGTGAGGGCACCCTGGAATTAAAAAAAATATGCCCTCCAAAAATGAAATTCAGCTAATTATATGTTATTCACCTGCTTAGATACAGAAGGTGGACTTGTGATTTGTGCTTGTTCAAGAAGAAAATTGCTTGATAGCAGTGGCCATGCTATCAGGATTCATAAGAGGAAGATGATTATCTGTTAATTTTGGAGTAAAGAGGCCTTTTTGGAGTAAAGAGGCAAAAGCCATGCGTTGCTCAGAGACCAAAAAAGAAAAAAAAGTATTTGGTTTGATGGAATAATTATTATTTAGAGCAGATAAGGTTGGACTTGTAAAATAACTAGAGTCTAGAGTTTGTAGATATCATTATCAGTCTGGAGAATTCAGTAAGAAATATGCAGATGTCATGAAACTGATAAGGAATAGAATGTATTTTTATCTATGTAGCATACATACTGAAGAAGGAAATGGCAACCCACTCCTGTATTCTTGCCTGGAGAATCCCAGGGACAGAGGAGCCTGGTGGGCTGCCATCTATGGGGTCACACAGAGTCGGACATGACTGAAGTGACTTAGCAGCAGCAGCATACGTACATGTGCATACATACACATGCATACTGTTTAGGAAGAAAGCAGGCTTTGAAAAGTCAATATATTTTTTAAGACTTTTAAATTGTAAAGAAGTTTTAGATTTACAGCAAAATTGAGAGGAACATACAGAGACTTCCTGTATTCCCTTCTCCCCCATTTCATGCATGCCTGCGTGTATGCTAAGTTGCTTCAGTCCATGCCCTGATTTTTTCTGATCACATGGACTGTAGCCCACCAGGCTCTTGTGTCCATGGGATTCTCTAGGCAAGAATACTGGGGTAGATTGTCGTGTCCTCCTCCAAGGGATCTTCTTGACCCAGGGATTGAACTCACATCTCTTACATCTCCTACACTGGCAGGTGGATTCTTTTCCACTAGTGTCACATGGGAAGCCCCTATTGATACATAGCCTCCCCTATTACTAACATCTCCCACCAGGATGTTACATTTATCACAATTAAAGAACCTATATTGACACGGCATGATCACACAGAGTCCATAGTTTACATTATGCTTCAATTCCTGGTGTTATATATTCTGTGGATTTGGACAAATGTATAATGCCATGATTCCACCATTTTTCTATCACTTGGGGTATTTTCGCTGTTCTAAAAATTCTGTGCTCCACCTATTCATCACTCCATTCCTTCATCCTCTGGCAACTGTCTCCATAGTTTTGCTTTTTCCACAATGTCATATTGTTGGAATCATAAAATATGTAGCCTTTTTGGGTTCAAAGCTAAACACACTCTTGTATGATCCAGCAACTGCATTCCTTAGTACCCAAAATATTTGAAAACGTATATCCACCCAAAAACCTACACATGATGTTTACAGAATTTTTATTCATAATGCCACAATGTTGAAGCTATCAAGATGCCCTTCAATAAGTAAATGGATAAATAAATTTTATCAATAGTACATCCAGAGAATAGATTATTCAGTGCTAATAAATAAGTTGTCAAATTATGAAAAACATGAAGGAAACTTTTATGCCTGATACTTGGTTTTGATTCTGATTATTTTAAGTGGTTTTAATAGGGTTTCCCTGGCGGCTTAGATGGTAAAGAATCTGCCTGCAATGCAGGAGACCTGGGTTCAATCTCTGGGTCAGGAATATCCTTTGGAGGAGGGAATGGCAACCCACTCAAGTGTTCTTTCCTGGAGAATACCATGGACAGAGGAACCTGGCAGGCTGCAGTCTATGGGGTAGAAGAGGTGGATACAACTGAGTAACTAACCCTGCTTTTCACTTTCACTTTCAATAATGGTTTCTAAGAATTGACTTCTGTATCTAGTCTGTCCCTGGTAAATAGAAGTTAACTTTAATTTGGAAAATGTTTCATTATTTATTATTAATATTTCTAACCATTACTAGGATACATTCTATTGTATCTACTTATAAATACTTTAGAGCAGTGATTATCAATCAGAAACAATTTTAACCTCATATAGGGGACATTTGGCAACATATGGGTACATTTTTATTATAACTAGAGATGGAAGGCAGATGCTTCTGGTGTTCACTGGTAGAGACCAAGGACGCTGATAAATATTATACAGTGCACAGAACAGGCTCTCGAAACAAAGAACAGTTAGTACCCTAAATATGAACCTTCAAGTTGAGAACTTTCAAAGATAAGAATGTGCATCTGGTTCCAGCAAGGAATCAGAACTTGTGCCATCAAATCAGGTGTAAGTGAAACTGCAGCTTGCCCTCCATCTCTTATTGTTGCTAATCCTTCAGCTCTACCATCTCCCAACTCTGCTCTTTCCTTCAGTGAGTAACTCTTCTTGCCTGTTCACTTGATGCCAGCCATTGTATGCCAGCTGTTGTACTGTACTACTGTACTTGCCAAGGTACTGTACTATAAGATTTAAAATATTTTCTTTATTTTTTGTGTGTTAGTTTTTATGTATGTGAAAAATGCTACTGTATAAACCTATTATAAACTTAATCAACATCAATGTGTATGCTCAGTCATGCCCCACTCTTTTGTGGGCATAGCCCTCTAGGCTCCTCTGTCCATGGGATTTTTCAGGCAGGAATACTGGAGTGGATTGTGTTTCCTTCTCCAGTGGATCTTCTTGACCCAGGAATTGAACCTACATCTCTTGGGTCTCCTGCATTACAGGCAAATTCTTTATCCCCTGAGTCATCAGAGAAGCCTATTTGCATATGCAAATTAAAATATATTTTCTCACAAATGGAAATTTTCAATGAAGAGGAAAACAGAATTTTTCTATGGAATTGACCAACTGTCTATAAATCTGTGTTTCTCACCCTATGAGAAATGAAGGAACATTGTTTTATTTCTAAAATTAAAAATATATAAATTCTAATTTATTATAAAAAGTGAATAACTAGTAAAATAAAGTTTTACAAGTCCCATAAATAAAATAGAGGCCTCAACTTCTATTTATTTATTTGGCTGTGCCATAAAGCTTGTGGCTCTTAGTTCCCTGATCAGGGACTGAACCTGGACCCTTGGAAGTGAAAGTGTGGAGTTCTAACCACTGGACAGCCAGGGAATTTCCCAAGCCCCAATTTTTTTTTAAATTAATTAATTTATTTTAATTGGAGGCTAATTACTTTACAATATTGTAGTGGTATTTGCCATGCATTGACATGAATCAGCCATGGGTGTACATGTATTCCCCATCCTGAACCCCCCTCCCGCTTCCCTCCCCACCCCATCTCTCAGGGTCATCCCAGTGTACCAGCCCTGAGTGCCCTGTCTCATGCATCAAATCTGGACTGGCAATCTATTTCACATATGGTAATATACATGTTTCAATGCTATTTTCTCAAATCATCCCACCCTCACCTTCTCCCACAGTCCAAAATCTCTTCTATACATCTGTGTCTCTTTTGCTGTCTCGCATATAGAGTCATTGTTATGATCTTTCTAAATTCCATATATATGCATTAATATACTGTATTGGTGTTTTTGTTTCTGACTTACTTCACTCTGTATAATAGGCTCCAGTTTCATCCACCTCATTACAACTGATTCAAATGCATTCTTTTTAATAGCTGAATAGTATTCCATTGTGTTTATGTATCACAGCTTTCTTATCTATTCATTTACTGATGGACATCTAGGTTGCTTCCGTGTCCTAGCTATTGTAAATAGTGCTGTAATGAACATTGGGGTACATATGTCTCTTTCAATTCTGGTTTCCTTGGTGTGTATGCCCAGCAGTGGGATTGCTAGATAGTATGGTGGTTCTATTTCCAGTTTTTTAAGGAATCTCCATACTGTTCTCCATAGTGGCTGTACTATTCCCACCAACAGTGTACGAGGGTTCCCTTTTCTCCATACCCTTTCCAGCATTTGTTGTTTGTAGACTTTTGGATAGCAGCCATTCTGACCGGTGTAAGATGGTACCTCACTGTGGTTTTGATTTGCACTTCTCTGATAATGAGTGATGTTGAGCATCTTTTCATGTGTTTGTTAGCTATCTGTATACCTTCTTTGGAGAAATGTCTATTTATTTCTTTGGCCCATTTTTTGATTGAGTCACTTATTTTTCTGGAATTGAGCTGCAGGAGCTGTTTGTATATTTTTGAGATTAATTCTTTGTCAGTTGCTTCATTTGCTATTATTTTCTCCCATTCTGAAGGCTGTCTTTTCACCTTGCCTATAGTTTCCTTCATTGTGCAAAAGCTTTTAAGTTTAATTAGGTCCCATTTGTTTATTTTTACTTTTATTTCTGTTACTCTGGGAGGTGGGTCACAGAGGATCCTGCTGTGATTTATGTGAGAGAGTGTTTTGCCTATGTTCTAGACTCTAGAAGCTTTATAGTTGCTGGTCTTACATTAAGATTTTTAATCCATTTTGAGCTTAGTTTTGTGTTTGGTGTTAAAAAGTGCTCTAGTTTGATTCTTTTACAAGTGGTTGACCAGTTTTCCCAGCACCACTTGTTAAAGAGATTGTCTTTTCTCCATTGTATATTCTTGCTTCCTTTGTCAAAGATAAAGTTGATTTATCTCTGGGCTTTCTATTTTGTTCCATTGATCTATATTTCTGTCTTTATGCCAGTATCGTATGATACTGTCTTAATGACTGTAGTTTTGTAGTATAGTCTGAAGTCAGGCAGGTTGATTCCTCTAGTTCCATTCTTCTTCCTCAAGATTGCTTTGGCTTTTTGAGCTTTTTTGTATTTCCATACGAATTGTGAAATTATTTGTTTTAGTTCTCTGAAAAATGCCATTAGTAGCTTGATAGGGATTGCATTGAATCTATAGATTGCTTTGGATAGATATACTCATTTTCACTATATTGATTCTTCTGATCCATGACCATGGTATATTTCTCCATCTATTTGTGTCATCTTTGATTTCTTTCATCAGTATTTTATAGTTTTCTATATATAGGTCTTTTGTTTATTTAGGTAGATTTATTCCTAAGTATTTTATTCTTTTCATTGCAATGGTGGATGGAATTGTTTCCTTAATTTCTCTCTGTTTTCTCATTGTTAGTGCATAGGAATGCAAGGGATTTCTGTGTGTTAGTTTTATATCCTGCAGCTTTACTATATTCATTGATTAGCTCTAGTAATTCTCTGGTGGTGTCTTTAGGGTTTTCTATGTAGAGGATCATATCATCTGCAAACAGTGAGAGTTTTACTTCTTCTTTTCCACTCTGGATTCCTTTTATTTCTTTTTCTTCTCTGATTGCTTTGTATTCAAAACTATGTTGAATAGTAATGGTGAGAGGGGGCATCCTTGTCTTGTTCCTGACTTTAGGGAAAATGCTTTCAATTTTTCACCATTGACGATAATGTTTGCTGTGGGTTTATCATATATCGCTTTTATTATATTGAGGTATGTTACTTCTATGCCTGCTTTCTGGAGGGTTTTTATCATAAATGAATGTTGAATTTTGTCAAAGGCTTTCTCTGCATCTATTGAGATAATCATTTTTTTTTCTTTCAATTTGTTAATGTGGTGTATCACATTGATTGATTTGCGAATATTGAAGAATCCTTGTATCCCTGGGATAAAGCATGCTTGGTCATGAAGTACAATATTTTAAATATGTTGTTGGATTCTGTTTTCTAGGATTTTGTTAAGGATTTTTGCATCGATGTTCATCAGTGATGTTGGCCTGTAGTTTTCTTTTTTTGTGGCATCTTTGGTATTAGGGTGAGGTGGTTTCATAGAGTGAGTTTGGCAGTTTACCTTCCTCTGCAACTTTCTGGAAGGGTTTTAGTAGGATAGGTGTTAGCACTTCCCTAAATTTTTGGTAGAATTCACTTGTGAAGTCATCTGGTCCTGGGCTTTTGTTTGTTGGAAGATTTTTTTTTTTTTTTTACAGTTTTGATTTCTGTGCTTGTGATGGGTCTGTTAAGATTTTCTATTTCTTCCTGGTTCAGTTTTGGAAGGTTATGCTTTTCTAAGAATTCATCCATTTCTTCCAAGTTGTTTGTTTTATTGGCATATAGTTGCTGATAGTAGTCTCTTATGATCCTTTGCATTTCTGTGTTGTCTGTTGTGATTTCTCCATTTTCATTTCTAATTTTGTTGATTTGATTCTTCCCTTTTTTCTTGATGAGTCTGGCTAATGGTTCATCTATTTTATTTGTCTTCTCAAAGAATCCACTTTTAATTTTGTTGATTTTTGCTATAGTCTCCTTTGTTTCTTTTTCATTTATTTCTGCCCTAATTTTTAAGATTTCTTTCCTTCTAATAACCCTGGGGTTCTTCATTTCTTCCTTTTAGTTGCTTTAGGTATAAAGTTAGGTTATTCATTTGATTTTTCTCGTGTTTCTTGAGGTAAGCTTTTATGGCTATGAACCTTCCCCTTAGCACTGCTTTCACTGAATCCCATAGGTTTTGAGTTATCGTGTTTTCATTTTCATTCATTTCTATGAATATTTTGATTTCTTCTGTGATTTGTTGGTTATTCAGTAGCATGTTATTTAGCCTCCATATGTTTGTATTTTTAATAGTTTTTTTCCCCCCCTGTAGTTGACATCTAATCTTACTGCATTGTGGTCAGAAAAAATGCTTGAAATGATTTCAGTTTTTTTTGAATTTACCAAGGCTAGATTTATGGCTCAGGATGTGATCTATCCTGGAGAATGTTCTGTGTGCACTTGAGAAAAAGGTGAAAGTCATTGTTTTGGGGTGAAATGTCCTATAAATAGCAATTAGGTCTAACTGGTCCCTTGTATCATTTAAAGTTTGTGTTTTCTTGCTAATTTTCTGTTTAGTTGATCTATCCATAGGTGTGAGTGGGATATTAAAGTCTCCCACTATTATTGTGTTATTGTTAATTTACCCTTTCATACTTGTTAGCATTTGTTGTATCTTCTTCTTGGATTGATCCTTTGATCATTATGTAGTGTCCTTCTTCGTCTCTTTTCACAGCCTTTATTTCAAAGCCTATTTTATCTGATATGTGTATTGCTACTCCTGCTTCTTTTGGTCTCCGTTTGCATGAAATATCTTTTTACAGCCCTTCACTTTCAGTCTGTATGTTTCCCTCATTTTAAGGTGGGTCTCTTGTAGACAACATATATAGGGGTCTTGTTTTTGTATCCATTCAGCAAGCCTTTGTCTTTTGGTTGGAGCATTCAACCCATTTACATTTAAGGTAATTATTGATAAGTATGATCCCATTGCCATTTACTTTGTTGTTTTGGGTTCGAGTTTATAAAGCTTCTCTGGGTTTCCTGTCTAGAAAAGATCCTTTAGCATTTGTTGAAGAGCTGGTTTGGTGGTACTGAATTCTCTCAGCTTTAACTTGTCTGTAAAGCTTCTGATTTCTCCTTCATATTTGAATGAGATCTTTGCTGGATATAGTAATCTGGGTTGAGGGTTTTTCTGTTTCATCACTTTAAGTATGTCATGCCATTCCCTTCCAGCCTGAAGAATTTCTATTGAAAGATCAGCTGTTATATTTATGGGGATCCCCTTGTGTGTTATTTGTTGCTTTTCCCTTGCTGCTTTTAATATTTACTCTTTGTGTTTGATCTTCATTAATTTGATTAATATGCATCTTGGGGTGTTTTGCCTTGGGTTTATCCTGTTTGGGACTCGCTGGGTTTCTTGGACTTGAGTGGCTATTTCCTTCCCCATTTTAGGGAATTTTTCAACTATTATCTCCTCAAGTATTTTCTCATGGCCTTTCTTTTTATCTTCTTCTTCTGGGACTTCTATGATTCACATGTTAGGATATTTAACATTGTCCCAGTGGTCTCTAAGGTTGTCCTCATTTCTTTTAATTCTTTTTTTCTTTTTTCCCCTGTGCTTCATTTATTTCCACCATACTATCTTCCATGTCACTTATCTTATCTTCTGCCTCAGTTGTTCTATTGTTGGTTCCCTCCAGAGTGCTTTTGATATCAGTTATTGCATTATTCATTATTGATTGGTTTATTTATCTTATTTATTTATCTTTTTTAAAAAGTGTATTTATCTTTTAAAAAATTTTATTTATCTTTTTTATTTCTTCTAGGTCCTTTTTAAACATTTCTTGCATCTTCTCAGTCCTTGTCTCTAGTCTGTTTATCTGTAACTCCATTTTGTTTTCAAGATTTTGGATCATCTTTACTATCATTATTCTGAATTCTTTTTCAGGTAGACTCCCTATCTCCTCCTCTTTTGTTTGGTTTGGTGGGCATTTATCATGTTCCTTTACCTGCTTAATATTTCTCTGCCTTTTCATTTTGTTTAGGTTGCTATGTTTGGGGTGGCCTTTCTGTAGGCTGGAAGTTTGTGGTTCCTCTTTATTGTGGAGGTTGCTCCCTGCGGGTGGGGTTGTCAAGGTTTCTTGGTTAGGGAAGCTTGTGTTGGTGTTCTGGTGGGTGGAGCTGGATCTCTTCTCTCTGGAGTGCAATGAAGTGTCCAGTAATGAGTTTTGAGGTGTCTATGGGTTTGGTGTGACTTTGGGCAGCCTATATTTTAATGCTCAGGGCTGTGTTCCTGAGTATTAGCATGGTATGTCTTGCTGTGGAACTTGTTGGCTCTTGGGTAGAGCTGGATTTCAGTGTAGGTATGGAGGCTATTGGATGAGTTCTTGTCAATTAATGTTCTCTGGAGTCAGGAGTTTTCTGGTGTTTCAAGTTTTGTATTTAAACCTTCTGTCTCTGGCTCTCAGTCTTATTCTTACAGTAGCCCCAAGACTTTGGCATCCATACAGCACAGATGATAAAACATCTAGGTTAATGGTGAAAAGATTCTCCACAGTGAGGGACACCCAGAGAGGTTCACAGAGTTACATGGAGAAGAGAAGAGGGAGGAGGGAGACAGAGGTGACCAGGAGGAGAAGAAGGAGAATCAAAAGGGGAGAGATCAATCTAGCCAGTAATCAGTTCCCTAAGTATTCTCCACAGCCCAGAACATCTGGAGAAATTCACAGAGTTAAGTAGATAAGAGAAGGGGAGGGAGGAGATAGAAGTGACCTGGGGGAGAACAGTGAGAGTCAAAGGGAGAGAGCAATCAAGCCAGTAATCACACCCCTAGGTAAAAATAGGTACTGAAGATTAGATTCTTAAGAGTACAAAATTGATAACAAATACCAAAAAGCAAAGATTAAAAATCTAGAGTAGCTGTTAGACTCTCAAAAATATAGTATTAAAAATACAAAACAAAATCAGTCACAAAAATTATAATATATATATATATATATATATATGAAATTTGCTTTGAAAAAATAGGGTCTTTTTTTGTAAGGTAATAGTAGGTTATAAAAATGAAAATTAAAGGAGTAATAAAGAACTTAAAAATGAAAAAAATTAAAAAATTTAAAAATGATAATAGTAAAAATGTGTCTAGGAATTTCTCTGGAGTTGTTGAGGACAGCGTGGGGTCAGGCCAATTTTTGATAGGTCCTTGTTCCAACTTATACTTCTCAAGGTCTATAGGCCCCCTCCAATGCTTAGTCAATGCTACCTACAGGGTTTTACTCTGTTGCACCTGTCACTTCCAGAGTGGTTCCCTCTTCTCTGTTTATTTTGGCTTCCTCTGTTTGCAAGTCTCTTCAGTGTCTAATTTCTGCCCTGACACAAGGGGGCGGTGGTGGTCACTTATTTAGGCTCACTTGTTCAATCGTGCTGTGGGGAGGGAGGAGCACTGCAAACAAACATCACTGGCGTGTGTGGGGAGTGCTCGCAGTGTCTGGGCCACACTGGGTGGCCACACCTGCTCATGGCATGTGTGCTTTCCCCGTCTTCACTGCTCGGGCTCCAGGTTGCTCTGCAGGGGAACTGTCCAAAATGGGCCCTGTGTTTTGTGTACTTCCCAGGTCTAAGCTGCTCAGGTTCAGGTTCTCAGGTGTTCTGACAAAGGCACAGACTTGGTTGGGCATGCGTTTTGTGCCCTTCTTAGGTCTGAGCAGCTTAGCTGACCAGCTGCTTGGCAAGAGCGCTGTCCCAAGTGGGCTGTGCATCTTAATCACCTCCCCAGTCCCAGCCGCTCAGTTTCCTGGGTGTGCTGCAAGCATGCCATCTCAGGTGTCCTGTGTCTCCTCTAGGGAGTTGATCTCTGGCTGCGACCCTCCTGGCAGATGTCAACCATCCAGGATCCCAGGAAGACTTGGTTAGAAACTGGGAGCCTGCTCACAGTTTGGTGGAGGATGCTGTCTCTGGGGCCAAGATTGCTCCTCGCCTTCCAGCTCTGGTTGTCACCCACCTGCCTCTCTGGCGGGGGTGGGGGTGGAGGGTGGGCTGGTCCACAGCCAGCTAGCTCTCCTTTGGTATTTGTTCAATCCCAGGCCAGGCTGCGCCTTAGATTAGAGCTTTTTGTGGGAAAGTTCTCTCTCCGTTTTTTTCTCTCTCTCTGGCTATCCCACTGTTTGGGTTGCTATCTCACATTAGCTCCCTCAGATTGTCCTCAGGGCATTCAGGCCCAGTCCTTACCCTAAGCATGCAACCCATGCCTCCCTGTTCAGCCCCCAGTCACTGGTGGTGAATGCCAGCGTCTGGGCTACATCTACACTAGGAGTTGCGGTTAGGTGTTCATTCTGTGGGTTTTTTTGTTTGTTTGTTTTGTCTTCCCTCCTGGTTATGTTGCCCTCTGAGATTCCAAAGCTCCCCACAGACCCGCTGGTGAGAGGGTTTCCTTGTGTTTGGAAACTCCTTCATGACTCCCTCCCCGGGACGGGTCTCTGTCCCTAACCCTTTTGTCTCCCTTTTTGTCTTTTATATTTTGTCCTACCTCCTTTCAAAGAGAATGGGCTCCCTTTCTGGGTGCCCGGTGTCCTCCGCCAGCATCCAGAAGTTGTTTTGTGGAATTTGCTCAGCATTCACATGATCTTTTGATGAGTTTGTGGGGGAGAAAGTGGTCTCCCCGTCCTATTCCTCTGCCATCTTAGGACCCCCCCAATTTTAAAAATTAGATTATTGTTGTTGTTCAGTCACTCAGTCGTGTCTGACTCTTTGTGACCCCATGGACTTATGCACACCAGGCTTCCCTGTCCTTCACCATCTCCCAGAGCTTGCTCAAACTCATATCCATTGAGTCGGTGATGCCCCCCAACCATTAAAAGACATAAAATTATTCCCATAAGAGTTTCTAGATGCTTACTCTGAATTTATGTATTTATCTCATCATGAATTGGTATTTGTAGACTGTTATCTGCAGTCCACTGTGAGTGCCCTTCTGAAAACAATCATGAGAAGTTAATGTTGTTGCCCATAGAAAAACCGAGGCGAGAACTAAGAGATATGAACCTACTGATGGAAAATTCCATAATCTTTGAGCGGTGTCTTGACTTTTCAATCCAATGCTTACATGTGATGTCTTTAATAATTCAGAGCTCTTCCTATATAAAAATAGGATGCTTGATTGGGAATTAGAAGTCTAAGCTTCCAATGCTAGTTTTTACCCTAACTGTCTCATGACAACAAGCAGTTCACTTATCCCTTCTGTATCTTTCGTCATCTGCCAAATGGGCATAAAAGCATTCCATCCTTCACTTACAAGACTGATACCTAGAAACAGTCTAGTTTGCTAGGGTGAAAGTCACTTTGGTAACTAATTTAGACCAAGGTCATAGTTTAGATGTGAGAATAATATCTATCCTTTTATGTTTTCTTCTAGTCAAATCATGTTTAAATATCTGGTGGAGGAAAAGCTATGGAACAAGTCAATCTCTTCTTATTTCTTTTGGATATTAGTTACTTTTACTTAACTAATTCTGTTCCCAAGAAGCTTGTTTGTAAAATTCTGTTCCCAAGAAGCTTGTTTGTAAAATAGAGATAATATAAAGTACCTGGTTCATAGGATTACCACTGAGGAATAAATTAAATAATTCAGTTAGGCACTTAGAAGTGCATGGCACAGCATTTATTGAGGAGGGTTCAATAAATGGTAGGCATTATTATTCTTAATAGTGTTCATTTTTATAGAAGTGCTTGATTATTCAGGATATTACAGCACTTCATTCTAAGTGGTCCCATCACTTAGTAAAGACAGACTGGATGGGAACTAGAGAGATGTTAAACGTGACCTTCTTTTTGCCCCTACCAATGAAAGGCTCTCAGGATTTTCACTCTGGTTCTACTTCCTGGTATAGAGGACCTCAGCTTGCAGATGAACAAAAAGCAGTAGCCTATCATTAACTACAACATATCTGTTGAGCTTTTGCTTCATGGCTTTCATGGTCAAGGACAAAAATCACAGACCTGGGTTAAAAAGCCTCCTGTTAAGTCTGTAGCTGTTTGAGAGGAAAAATATAAGTAAGAAAAAAAATGGCACTATCAAAAAACATCATGCCTTCCATCAAACCCCAGATGTCAACAGTATTTATTCGTTGAAAAAAAAAAAGGTATAAATTCTAAAATAATATGTCTGACAGAGAGCCAAACTTGAATAGCAATATTAGGAATATCTTCCCAAAATAGATCTTAGGTGTGAAACATGGTCATTTAATGGGGCTTCCCAGGTGTTGCTAGTGGTAAAGAATATGCCTGCCAATGCAGGAGATACAAGAGATGCAGGTTCAATCTCTGGGTCGGAAAGATCCTCTGGAGGAGGAAATGGCAACCTGGGCTCCAGTATTCTTGCATGTAAAGTTCCATGGACAGAGGAGCCTGGTGGGCTACCGTCCATGAGGTCACAAAGAACTAGGTACAATTGAATGATTGAGCACACACACAAAACTGTTCATTTAATAGCAACAGACACAAAGTATTAATTACATTTGCCAAGATCTTTTTGTTAATTTAATTCACTAAAATAATATTATTTAGAAATAAAGTTAATAGTCTTCTTATCATTCTGATAGATCAAGTCCTGTGTTTCTCACACAGGCCTGTGGGACTTCTGTCCTGACCAGAATTATTTTGGGACCATCTTGAAATCTGAGTGTCTGGGTGTGAGCTTCATGTAATCCCTCCAGTGAGGAGGCTCTAACCCTCAGAGCCTTTTTGCCATGTAAGGTGGTTATGAGAACTGCTTCTGGCACTGGTAGGTGGTGACTGGACAAGGAATATTTAGAGCAGCGGTTAGCTAACTCTCTGTAAAGGGTCATATCATATTTTAGGCTCCATGAGCCAGACAGTCTCTGTCACAGCCATTCAGCTTTGCCACTGTCAGACAAAAGTAACTGTAGATAAAATGTAAAAGAGTAAGAATGGCTGTATTCCAAGAGAATCGTATGCACGCACACACATACACAAAAGGCAGAGGGCTGACTTTGATACACCCCAGTAGTTTGCTGATACCTCATTTAGAGGGATGCTTGCTTGTTCAGAGGCCATCAACTGGCAGCTATTGGCCAAATTCAGTTAAAAGATTCTTTTTTTGACTCCACAGCATTGGCCTGCATGATTTTTTTCCCCATTAACTGCCAATATTTAAAAAGCAAGAGATTTTTATATACATATATGGAATCTGACCTCTGAAAAGCAAAGATTTGGTAACATTCGTTTCCCTCTGTGTCTGCATCTGTGGCAACTCTTTGAGAACAAGCCTTTGCTTGCTGGTTTACTCAATTCTTTGGTGCTTTCCAGAAATTCAGGCTCCCTTCCATCATTTGCATGACCAGATCCCATCTTTATTCCTTCTCTAGACTCCTTTTCTGAAAGCTGTCTAATTTTGGCTCAGTGAGGCTGAGGGTCGAGGGTACCATTACAGACTGATATATGACCAGAAAACAGCATCAGTGTCTCTGAGAGAGCTGAGGAGCTGAGCTTTGAAAGAAATGAGACTTCAGCTCATTTCCTGTGTCCATCCTAAATTAGTATCTCAGATCTCAAGTTTCTCCTTTCCTCTTTTTCTCGCTGTCATGCAATAACCCTGAAAGAGGGACGTGTCCCTATTCATGCCGTTGTGTATTTTACATATGGTTGCTTGTGAGTGTTTAGTCTCCTTGTCCATCTAAAGAATTCTGTTTATTGTACTATAGTTTTTTCAATACAAGTAGTTTATTCACTGTGCATCAACAATGCTCAGGTCTACACTGAAGGTAGGGTTGTTAATTATATCATTTAATTAATTTCATTTCATTCCTTTAGTACTTAGTATGTACCAGACACTGTGCCCAACATTGAAATGTAGTCAGAGTGCCTGTCATGGAGAGGAGAGCAGGTAATCATGAGACTTCCAAATGGAGACTCTTATCTTACAGAGATCTTTGAATGGATAAGTAAACAAAGGCTTCCCAGGTGGCACCAGTGGTAAAGAATCTTCCTGACAGTGAAAGAGACACAAGAAACCTGGGTTCAATCTCTGGGATGGAACGATCCCCTGGAGTAGGAAATGACAACCCACTCCAGTATTCTTGCTTGGAAAATCCCATGGACAGATGAATCTGGTGGGCTACATACAGCCCATGGGGTCGCAGAGTCGGCCGTGACTGATGGACTGAGCACACACACACAGAGCCAAGAACAGTGAAAACACAACTGTTAATCAAAGAAAATTTGTTTAATTTAGTCCAGGAAACAAAGTTTTGGGGTCAGTGTTAGAGTCTGTGGTTTGACAAATGAAATCAGTTGTGTTTTATTTAACATCTACAAAACTAATCTGTGCTTGAGAATACATAGTGAGACTTCAGTATCTTTTAAAGACCTATACAGGATTATAGGATAGCTTGGTGCCAAGCAGATAAAAATACACTAAAAGAATTACTTACAGGGATGTGTAAGGCAAGAAACAAACTTCATTACATGTCAGTGCAAAGTAGCTACCTGAAGGAAAAATAATACAAACTATTATGAGATGATGTTCATTGAGCTATCAGTTATGGAGTATAAAAAGAGTCATTGAAGAATGTCCATTAAATGACATCGTACCATTATGTTGTTGCAAATAAAATATCACTAAAGTATTGGGGATTACCAAGAAATATATAGAAAACTAAATAATTGCTTAAATTTTTTTCTAATTAAAATTAGGCTCACTTAAGTCAGAATTTTAATACATTTCAATCCAGTTTGTGATGCTGCTTTGTAACTAGCACCTGTGATAACCCAGATATTTAGCAGATAAATAAGTAGGTGGACATTATTCCTGACACATGGTAGATGTGCATTAGAGAACCTTTAAATAAGTGAATACAGGCAGAATAAAACTGAAAATAATAAGCTATGAGTAAGAACAAAAATAAAGAGACACTGCTATTATAATAGTTCCTTAAAATATTAATAAAAATGGCTTAAGATAGTTAAGCTAAAGGGATATGATTAAAATATGTGAAACCCTGATGCATGTGGATCAGAAGACACCCTTTGTCTAGTCCATTGTGATGGAAGGAAGGGGAGAGAGGAATGAAAATCTGGGAAACTGCTATAGGAAAGATATAAGGAAGTACTATTTTGATATGGTATAATAATAAACATGAAACTCATTGTTCTGTGAGAATCTACATAGTTATAAAAATAGAATATTTTAAGCAAAACAAATAGAAGAACACATAAGTGAATGATTTTTTAAAATGCTTTACTAGTTTATTTGCACAGTATTTTATAATTATTTTTGTGTTTCCTCAAGGTTTTAAAATACAAAAGGAATATGTGTATAGATTCAATTCTTATTTTCATTCCCTGACAGCAAAGTTTCTGTGAAATCCCCTGGGAATCTTTTATCAGCATGCATATTTTTGGAAGGTAGATGGCTGCATTCCTCTTTTTGACCCAGCTACAATCATCCCTCCTTACCAGGAAGGAAAAAAACAATACCTTTACTCTTGCATCGATCCTTCCAAGAACTATCCTTCTGATAATACCATGCAGGATTTTTCTGAATCTCTCTGCTCATTTACATGCTTAACAATTGATTTGAGAGTCTATTTAGTGGCTGGATTTTATTCACCCTGGAACCTAGAACCAAGACCTCCAGCCTGACAGCTGAGTTAAACATCTTGTGAATGAGAATAATAAATGAAAAGGTCAGACAGTCCATTTAAGTAATAACATTTTTCAGATTTCAGGATGCCATATAGTATTGTGACAGAAACCATGTGTGTTTCAGGAGAGCAAGAATGAAAGCAAGGTTTAACCTTTAGTTTTAATAACTATTTTCCAGTAAAAAAAAAATTGAAACATTTTGGTACTTTAATCAGTGAACTGAAAACAACAACTTAAAAAAAAATTAAAACAGCCAGGGCATTTTCTAGTTTCACAGAATTGGATAAAAGCAATTTAAACATACATCAGCCAAGGTACATTCAATCACTATCTATTATTTAGAGCATTGGGTTTGGGTTTTGTTAATAGTGTTTCATCTTGAGTTTCATGAGGGAATTTTGCAAAGCAAGTTAAGTTTTAGGACTTTAAAATTTGATTTTAGTATTTTTTGTGCATTTGTGTGGCATTATTCATCTTGAATTCAGCTCTATTCTTTTTCCAGCTCTTAATTGCACCCTCTGACTTTGTAAAGATGCATTTGTTCCTAAGTGCAATCAAGAAACATATTAGAAATCAGCTGTGCATAGTTAAGCTCTTATAAATGGAAAGTCTATTACATTTGTGTTAGAAACAGAATGTTCATACTGGAATTCAATTGTAGCTGATAGACACATATCGATTGCTTAGGACATGCTAAGTGCTGCACTAGACATTGTGGGGAAGACAGCGATAAATAAAATACCATCCTCCCCTAGGAGCTCAGAGTCCAGAAGGCAGTATCATGTAGTGACTAGTGTTTAGACTATGCAATTAGGGCTTTGTTCAAATCTTGTTTTGTTTTACTACCTACAAGCCCTGTAATTTCTCTAAGATACAGTGTTCTTCTTTACTAAATGGAAGCAATAACAGCCATGGAAAACACATTGATTATACTGTATATTTTAGATTATAAAAGTAATACATGTCCTTTACTAAAAATTAAATTATTATAGGAGTAAATAAAATAAAATAAGAGAAGATTTACTGTTATTTTATCTCCAGTCCTGAAATAACCACTATTAAGAGTTTGATGTATATATTTCAAGAAAGTTTTCCTATGCATACACGTGAAAGTGAAAGTGTTAGTCATTCTGTTGTGTTCGACTCTTTGCGACCCCACAGACTGTAGCCTGCCAGTCTCCTCTGTCCATGGAATTCTTTAGGCAAAAATACTGGAGTGAATTGCCATGCCCTCCTGCAGGGGATCCTCCCAACCTAAGGACTGAAGTTGGTCTCCTGCATTGCAGGCAGATTCTTTACCGCCTTGAGCCATGAGGAAGCTCCATGTGTATATATAAATAGTATTAATTTTTGTGTAAATTTTATCGTCTTATCATACTATTTAGAAATTTGCTTGGCTTTTAAAATAAATTTTAATTTGAGAGATGATTTTAATTTATAAAAGGTTTCAAAAATAGATTCCCATTTACACGTTGTCCAGTTTCCTCTAATATTTGCATCATATATAACCTGTACATTTACCAAAACAAAGAAGTTAGCATTAGTACAGTACTCCTAAATAAGTGCTGCACTTTATTTGGATCTCCCCCAGTTCTTCCACTAATGTCTTTCTCCTGATCCAGGATCCAATGTGGAGTCTGAACTTGCATTTAATGCTTATTTTGCTTTATCTAATAGTGTTCTGGGTATCTTTTCATATCTGTACATATAGTTCTGCCATGTTGTTTCAAAGAGTGCATACTTTTAGTCAATTTAGTTCACATAATATAATTTACTTAACTCTCCACTGAGTGTCGATATTTTTTCATATGAATCTGAAATGGCATTAACATGTATGAGGACTTTCCATGTATTCTATGATTTCACCTTCACCACAACCTGTAACTTTGGGATGTCAAACCAAGGCTTTTTCATCTATCCTACAGTGATTTCATGTATGATATATCCCACTTTGTTATTTTTCATGTATTTTTTCTTTGACAATTGATCTCTTCAGATTTTAGTTGTGCTAATTTTCATTCCATAGAAGTTTTTACTTCTTGAATGATCAGGTTTGTAGATGTTTTCATTTGTGATGTCTTTCATTGCTTTAAAACTGAGGGAGTTATTGGAATAACCCTGTTTTAATAGCTAAGATGGGGCTTCCCAGGTAACTCAGTGGTAAAGAATTTAGCTGCTAGTGCAGGGGACATCAGAGACACGGGTTCAATCCCTGAGTCTGGAAGATCTCCTAGAGGAGGAAATGGCAACCTGCTCCAGTACTCTTGCCTGGAAAGTTTCATGGACAGATGAACCTGATGGGCTACAGTCCATGGGGTCCCAAAGAGTCAGACACGACTGAGTGACTGAACATACACACAAGTATTTGGAATTCTATGCCTTATTTGTGGTTTTCCAGTTGTTGAGTAAAACTAGCAGTGATCCTGAACTGACCATTAAGTCAGTTCTGAGACAGTGGTGAAAAAATGAGTCCCCTGGCTTTATGAGCACAGGATTATAAATTGTGGCTCTGTTCCCCCAAACTAATTTTATCCCGTAAATCCATAAATTAACAAAAAGTGATATATATATATATATATTTTTTTTTTTTTTTTTTTGTCTGTCTTATTTTTTTTTCCATCTGGCCTGGTAATAGGGTCTGTGTGTGATCGTTAGCATCATATTTGGATAAATAAGATTCCTTGCGTCCCTCAATTTACTACAATCTGTACAGTCTTTCAGGAATCACTTCATGACAGGTACTGTCAAAATAAGGAGACAGATGAAAACCAAAGAGGAAAGAAAACACACCCGCATGAACTGTGACTATGTGTCTAATGTCCAGTGTCAAGTTGAAAGTAGGCAAGGGCTTAAAATCAGCCCAGTTTCCCATCTAGACAAACATAACCAGGCAAGAGCCTGAGAGAGCCACCTCTGAGTCCAGCTTATTGTCATTCAGCTTCCATTCTTATGCAGTTTCTTCCCTGCTCAGTATCAGTTTATAAAAGCATGTTGCATGTCCACTGACCCCAGATAACTAAATAAATCCCAGTTTATAGTCATAGAACGAAGTCCCAGTTTGTGTATGTACAAATGCCTGCCGAAGATGGATACAAGGAATTCAAAATAAATAAACCGTTAAATCCAAATCTCTTAGTGGAATAAAACTAGGAAAGAGCAGTTCAGTTCACATACTGTCTGCCCATCCATCAACCATTGTGGTTCATTATTTATTCTCTTTGCTGGATGTGTGTTTTGGGAGGACATTTATGCAGAGTTGGTTAAGGAATCTTGGACCCCAGAAAACCTCCTATACCTTTGTGATATATACTGATAATTCTGTGCTAGTCAGCTCTCCCATTTGGATGAGGTGGCAATATCCATCAACTTATAAGTCCCTGAGATAGATATTTCTACAATTCATTTCCATACATTTCCCACAGAAATCTTTAATATTATGTTCACAATGAGACTTGAAATTACTTCTTTCTCAAAAAAGGGGATATGATCCAAAGGGTTTATAAACTGCATTTGACAGAAACTTTTGGACTGAAAATAAAAATCATTTCATTTTAATGATTGGCAATCAAAAAATATAAACCTCATTAAATTCTAAGGAGATTCGATGTATTAAGTTTGGGGGAAAAGTATACATAAACCACTTTGTAGATGCAGAACTGACTAGTGTATTCTAGTTCTTTCTTTTTTAGTCCATCATCCTGAACCTACTAGCCCCAGTTTCCTGGAAGTCAAAATAATGGCATGGTGATTGTGAAGGGACCATGTTGTATAAGGCTGTTCTACCATTTAAATGAATATTTCACTTCTTGTTTCTGAAAATCAATGTTGTTGGTTGGCTTTGAATGTGTTTTGAATATTTTAATAGAACTGACTTCTCTGGAGGAAAAAATAAAAGTATATCTGTGGCAGGTGCCACAATTCCACTTCTTGGTTGTAAACCTTCCTAGTAGCATCAGTTCAAAATGTATTCCCATTGAAATAAATTTCATTTTAATGTCCTAACATGCTAATTGTGGAAAGACAGTGTAGGAATTCAACCTAAGGGCTCAGCCTGGCGGGGGGAGAAACGTAGCCTGTGTTTTATGTTAAAAACTAAAAAAGATAATCTGTTTTGGAAGAGCTGCATGTGTGCTCATGTCCGACTCTTTGTGACACCATGGACTGCAGCCTGCCAGACTTCTCAGTCCATGGGACTTCCCAGGCAAGAATACTGCAGTGTGCCGCCATTACCTCCTCTAAGCAGTCTTCCCACCCGGGGATTGAACCCGAGTCTCCTGCGTTGACAGGCGGATTCTTTACCACTGAACTACCTGGGAAGACATATTAGTACTAACAGTATAGCATGAAGAGGAGACCAAATGTGTGACCAATCCAGGTCCTGATATCTTTTTAGAAATC
This sequence comes from Odocoileus virginianus, assembly GCF_023699985.2. Taxonomy (NCBI): domain Eukaryota; kingdom Metazoa; phylum Chordata; class Mammalia; order Artiodactyla; family Cervidae; genus Odocoileus; species Odocoileus virginianus. Next base: position 52,267,941 of record NC_069675.1, on the reverse strand, counting down.
ACTCATGACTCATTTCAAGTAACAAGGAATAGGTCCATGGAGCTTGGCGAGAGAATGTGAATGAAGCCTGGCTTAATCTTTTTGATATCTATGAGAAATTGTACAACAAAATAATCATGTGAATGACAGGGCATAAAATACTCTCCTAAGTAAACCAACTAGCTTTCAGACCCTGTGCAGTCACCATTTTTGGAGATATAAATTAAGATGTCAATTGTAAATCATTCTTATTTTTTCATCAAATCAATCTATGGAGGAATTGTGTAAGTTATTTGAAAGTTATAAAATTTTTACTCTAAAACTTTACATTTGGGCTTGGAAAATGTTATCCAGAAAAATCCAAAGAGGAAATATTTTAGGCTTTGCAGGTCACACAGTCTATGCCATGTTAAAGCAAAAACAGCCATATGTAAACAGTGTGACTGTTCAATATAATTTTATTTGTGGACATTGATTGCATTTCATATAATTTTCATTTGTCACAAAACATTCTTATTTTGATTTTCTTTCAATTGTTTAAGAATATGGTGAACTTCCCTTGTGGTCCAGTGGCTAAGACTCTGAGCTGTCAATGCAGGGAGTGGAGATTTGATCCCTGGTTAGGGAACTAGATTCCATATGCTGGAACTAAGAGTTTGCATGCTGCAGTTAAAACCTGGTGTAGCCAAACAAATAAATAAATAAACTTTAAAGTGTGAAACTGCTCTTCCTTTGCTGGACCACAAAAACAGACTGCATGTTGGATTCAACTAGCCAGTTGAGTTTGCTAACTGTTGTTTTGACAATTCAAGGTCATTGTGAATTCAAGCTGTTTTCTGCATTGGTGTGAAGATTCACCTATAGGTCCTTTCTTTTACTATATGATTTCTAGGGGAAAAGTGTGTAGTTTTTTTTCAAGGGGCATCATGTTATCTTCCAAAAAATAATTGGCCCCCAACAATTCTTTGTTTCCTTACCACCAACCTGATTTGTCAGGGGAGTATGGGCTACTTCTTTGTGCTGCCTTCTCTTCCCGAATTCCAGTCCTAGAAATACATTTATGTGGTTTCATGTTAAAATGCAGATATCTTTTCCAGTGAACTGTATCAATGAAGGGAGAGTAGAAAAAAAAAGTATACCCTCAGAGTATAGGGGCTTAGCCTCAAGCTGGTAGCTGAGAGATAAAGTGCCTCTGCAAACCAGTGTTTTAAAATTTTGTTATTTTTGCCTTTTATTCTACCATATGTCTATTTTTTTAAAAAATGTACACAGACTGTTACATTCTTGACGAGTTTACTTCTACTATCCTAAACCTTTGACTCAGCATCTAGTAATCCCATGACCCTCACTCCATGAACGTATTCCAGATGGCTGGCCACACCTGGGGATGGGAAGCGAACACTGAGTCCAGCTGGCTGTCCATCATCCCACATGCAATGGTACTCTGAGCACACTGCTAGTGGTGAAAGGAGAAGTGCATGTCAGAATATCTGCTAGTCTTGTGACCAGAATGGTCCCCATGTGCCCATCTGCATGTCTCCTACCTGGAGATCTGTTTGCTGAAGGTTGTAGGAGGGCATGATCACCATCTTTGAAGATAGACATGGGATTTCAAATTCTGATCCATGTATAGCCGGGCTTTGCTGTTTAGTTGCTTAAGTCATGTCCAGCTCTTTGTGATCCTATGGACTGTAGCCTGCCAGGATCCTCTGTCCATGGGATTTCCCAGCAAGAATACTAGAGTAGGGATCCTTCTCCAGGGGATCTTCCCAGATCCCCAGACTCCCACAGGAGTCCAATCCACATCCCTGCATTTGCAGGCAGATTCTTTACCACTGAGTCACCAGGGAAGCCCATATTGGGGTTAGTCAGTGAACTAAGTTTCCTTGTCTTAAACATGAGGGCAGATCACTTATGGTTACAAGTAGAGACACTTCAGTTACAAGTTGAGACACTGAGAAATATAATTCAAAAGGAATATTTTGGAAAGCTTATGGAAGACATATGGAAACAAAGGAAGCATTAAATTACTTGGTTGAGAGAAGGAGAAAACAGAGAAACAGACAGGCCATCAGCTTCTGCAGACCACCAATCTCAGCCTGCCTGGAGGAGTGCTGGTTTATACCGGCTGTGTTGGCATAGTTATTCAAAGCTCATTTTTTCATTCCAGAATGTTTACAAATTACACTGTCACCTTAAAGTACTCAATAGTTTACTATCACTTCTGACTGACAGCTGGTTTTGCCCTTCCTTACATTTGAAAACCTAGTTTTGTTCACTGTGTCCAAGGCTAAGCATTGTACTGCAGTATCAATTTTAGATTGTTCTAGAACCACCTCCTACCTTCTGGTTGAGCCATCCACTAGGAATGAGAAAGAGGAGAAATGGGCAAACCTAATTGGAAGGACTGACACTGAAGCTGAAACTCCAATACTTTGGCCACCTCATGCGAAGAGTTGAATCATTGGAAAAGACCCTGATGCTGGGAGGGATCGGGGGCAGGAGGAGAAGGGGACGACAGAGGATGAGATGGCTGGATGGCATCACCGACTCGATGGACATGAGTTTGAATAAACTCCGGGAGTTGGTGATGGACAGGGAGGCCTGGCGTGCTGCAATTCATGGGGTCTCAAAGAGTCGGACACGACTGAGCGACTGAACTGGACTGAACTGAACTGAACTGAACACCAAGATAATCAAGTCTCAGGTGCTCTACTTGCCTGGGAAGGGGATTAGCTGAGAATGCTGTGTTGAATTTTGACATCTGGCACTATCCCCAGTACCCCGTGGCCTCCAAGTCTCTCACTATCCAGAGTTAACCTTCCTCATCCGAATCTCCGTGCTATCAGTGGAAATGGCTTTATCAAACATGATTCTCTCTAAAACCCCTTTTGACTCCTCAGTGGCTTAGAGGAAAAATAAAACTTGGCTGTATGTACAAAGGCCCTGATGATCTAGCTCCTGTCTTTTTATCTTTCATTATCTTTCCTCACATCCCAGTATGCACCCTATCCTGTAGATTCACCTGATACCAGGTTCCTTGCAGTTCTGCTGTGCTGAGCCCTCACCCTGTTGTGTGTGGGTGAATCCATTTCCTCTGCCTGCAGTGCTTTGCTGCATGAGAATTACACTGATCTGTCTTCCAAAATCACAGCAGAGGTTGGAATCCTTTGTTAGCCCTCCTTTCTCTTTTCTCTTCTAGGTTAGTTACCCCTTCATTTTGCTCCCATAACTCCTTAGGTGCACTTTAATCCTAAAATTTAGGACCCTGAGTTTCATTTGGTAGTTTTCTCACCTTTCTTTCTCCTCTTCTTGGCTATTGGCTTCTTGGAGGCAGGGACCATAATTTTTACCCCTGCAAAAGTGGAATAATCCATAAGTTGAAAGCAAGTTGGATGAGTGAAAGAATAAGTCGTCTCCATGAGAAAGTGGTGTTATTTCTGGGAGGAAAAACACAGGCATGCAGATGAGGGTGTCCAGATTTTAGTAAGATACAAGAAAACTATGTAGAAGGCATTCTAACTTTATTTAAACTTGTGTTAGTTGCTCAGTTGTGCCCAACTCTTTGTGACCCCCATGGGGTGTAGCCCACCAGGCTCCTCCGTCCATGCGATTTTCCAGGCAGGAATACTGGAGTGGGTTGCCATTTCCTTCTCCAGGGGATCTTCCTGACCCAGGAATCTAAGCTGGGTGTCCTGGACTGCAGGCAGACTCCATACCGTCTGAGCTACCAGAAAAGCCCTGTTTAGTCTTACGTGGAGCCAAATCAGTGTAAGTCTTTGTGTTCCAACAGCTGCTCATTCCAGCATGGTAAGAGGGAAGTAGAATTTTCTGTGCTATGCTCTGCTAAGTCGCTTCAGTTGCGTCCGACTCTGTGTGACACCATGGACTGCAGCCCACCAGGTTCCTCTGTCCATAGAAGTCCCCAGGCAAGAATACTGGAGTAGGTTTTCACGCCCTCTCCAGGGGATCTTCCCAACCTAGGGATAAAACCCGCATCACTTAGATCTCCTGCATTGGCAGGAGGGCTCTTTACTACTAGCACCACCTTCTAGGGCCACCAAAAGAAGATTTTTACCCTGTTGTAAGGATATCACTTTAGAGGAAATAGGTTTGTTGCCAATGTAATTAGTCACATGAGGTTATGTTGGTGTAGGGTGCACCCCTAATCCAATAAGACTGTCATCCCTGTAAGAAGATGGCTATGTGAAGACAGAGATATGGAGGGAGAAGATGAAGGGAGAGTTGAGGCAAGCCAAGGATCACCAAAGATTGTGGGAAAACCACTAAAAGCACGGAAGGATTCCCCCATGGGAGAGCATGGCCATGCCCACACCTTGACGTTCTGGCCTCCAGAATTGAGACGGTACATTTGTTTTAAGCCATCTAGTTTGTGATGCTCTGTTACAGCCACCCTGGGAAACTAACACAGGAATGTAAATAAACCTCTGTGCCATGGGCTGGTTCTGTGCATTGTACTAAATGTGAAGAGCCAGGATGATGTTAAACATATAGACTACATGCAAAATACAAGGCACCTAATAAATATCAGTCACCCTCACCATCTTTTTTTTTAATATGAGTACCTTTAATCCATAAATGTAGTGAATACAGTACCATTATAGTAATATAGTAATTTATAAATTATAGTAATATAGTAATTATAGTAATGCAAGGAACATGAGCTTGAACCACATGTGAGCTTAAACTTCCCAGGTGGTGCCCTTTGCAAAGAACCTGCATGCCAATGCAGGAGACATGGAGATGCAGGTTCAATCCCTGGGTTGGGAAGATCCCCGGAGGAGGACATGGCAACCCACTCCAGTATTCTTGCCTGGAGAATCCCCATGGACAGAGGAGCCTGGTGGGCTACAGTCTATGGGGTTGAAAAGAGTCAAACATGACTGAAGCAACTTAGCACGAACCACCAGTAGTGAGTTTTTTCTCTCTGAGTTTGTCTTCACACATGTAGAATGTGGATGATAAAACATCTTTCTGCTCTGAGTAAAGATGAGAAAGCATGAATGCTGATCACTTGTTACATGGTAGGTACCCAATATTTAGTGACTCAGTAATTTTATTCTTCTTGTGTGATTATTCTTATTATGTTAGTTTCTTATGACTTGCTTTGCTGCTTGAGAGTTTTTAATTGTTATATTTGCTCAAACAGTTGAATTCATAATCATTGCATATCAATGATAAAGACAAATCTCTTTAAAAATCTCTTTATATCCTAGACATTTTGAGGCTTGAAAAATTAGGGCTTTCCACTTTTATTTTTGAACTGTTACTAATTTTAGAGGACTATTAGTCGCCCAAGTTTATGACTCACCAATTCATCATCAACATGATGCCTTTTAAAGCATAGTGTGACTCAGGAGATGCATGAACCGAGCACCTTCGAGCACTTGGGGGTGGAGATGGCTGTGTTGGGGATGGAGGAGGGCTGTTTAGGCTTAATTTTCCTTTGAAAAGTGGGAGTTGAAAAGTTTTACTGAACATAAAGATATTTGATCATGTGTTTGCCGTTTGATTCATTAATTTTCAGTGGATCTTAAACTTAGTTTTCAAGCTCTCCTTGTTTTACTATCACACGATCTGCCAGCAGGGATGCCAAACTGCCCCTGCCTTAGTTGTTTTTGATTTACCTTTTATCCCTACCTTCCAGCACTATCTAGACAGTCAACGCTGTGTGTATGTCAATAAGAGACAGTGGAGATGATCCCTGGCAATGAGTTTAATTGATAACTTGACCAGAGTACTGATGAATCCAGGGCAAAAGTCTCTGAACCAATGACAGGAGTTATAAAAAGGATTATTTTTAAAATATTAAAAAAAAACAAAAAACACTGACTGTAACCATGTGGAGCATTTACCTCAATCTTAACTGAATATATCCACTTAAGTGGATGATCTCAACTCACCCAGAAAATGATACATTATATTGACCCTGTATAAGAAGGAAGGAGAATATATAAAGCAGTTTAGGGGTTATTTTAATAATGCATTATTTTCCTTTTCAAATGTGAACATTGAAAGTAGTTGATTTGAATTATCAGAAACATCCACTGAAATGAAATCCATATTCCCTATAATCCTGTTCTGTGTTCAGTTTCTCCGTCATGTCTGACTCTTTGCAGCCCCATGGACTGTAGCCCACCAGGTTCCTCTGTCCATGGGGTTTTCCAGCAAGAATACTGGAGTGGGTTGCTATTTCCTCCTCCAGGTGATCTTCCCAACCTAGGAATCGAACCTGCATCTCTTACGTCTCCTGCATTTGCAGGGGGATTCTTTACCTTTAGTGCCACCTGGGAAGGCTTGTATAAATAATATGCTGAGGAATTAGGGAATAACCACATGAATGTAATTTCTTACCTCCTTTCCATCACCTTTTGTTGTTATTGTTGTTGTTTAGTTACTTAAGTTGTGTTCAACTCTTTTATGACTCCATGGACTGTAACCCCACCAGGCTCCTCTGTCCATGGAGTTTCCCAGGCAAGATTATTGGAGTGGGTTGCCATTTCTTTCTCCAGGGATTCTTTCCAAGCCAGGAACTAAGCCCACATCTTATGCAATGGCAGGCAGATTCTTCACCGCTGAGAACCTTCCATTACCTTATTTCCTCTTAAGGCGGACATGGGCTAAATCTTGATCCTTGCCCTTAGATAGCAGTTCCCAGAACTTGACCAGCCTACAGAACAGGGATTAAATGCTGAGTTCTGGAGGCACTTTCTCTCACTAAGCACTTAAAGAGTGGGGTTGGATGGCAGAAGGCCGTGGGAAGTGGCTCACCAGTAAACTGGAGTGTGTAGAGAGGGCAATGTGAAGCCGTCCACAGGGAGGGTGTGACCACTTGTGTGGACCTGCGTGGGTGTTGTTTTGTGCCCGTATTTACAGACGCAGGGCTGGGACTAGGTTGTATGACTTTGTCATTCAACAGATGGTTGCTGAACGGCTAAACTGCGTGAGCAGAGTTGGGAAAGTATGGAAATTCTCCTTTGACACTGATTTCATGAAATACCAAAGAGGCTGAGTGACTTATGCAAGGGAGAGAAATCTCCTTGTGCCTGGGCTAGAAAGACAAGAATCAGTTCTCTTCATGGTTTCAAGAATCTCAGAGACTCTTTCGCATGATCACGATCAACATCTCCCTTTTCCTAAGCTCTATACCAAACACTGTGGCTATGGAAATGGGTACAGATCATACAGAATTCCCCGTGGCAGGAGATGAGCAGTCTTCTTTTTACTCCAAGTTGGCTGAAACTGCTGGTGGTAGGCAGATTTCTAAGATGGCACCCAAGACTCTGTCCCCTGGTATATATACCCTGAATAATGCTCTCCCATTGAGTGTGGGCAGGAATTATGAACATGAGGTCCTGTCACTCTCTTGATTATGCTATGTTGTTATGTTATGTTATGTTATGTTAAACTCCATCTTAGATGACTGAGAGAGAGAGAAAGAGAAAGGCTTGCTGGTCTTGAAGGAGCACACTGCCATAGGTGGAGAGGGTCACAGGACAGGGAGCAGTGGGAGGATTTTAAGAACAAATGGTCCCTAATTGACAGCCAGCAAAAATATGGCAACCTTGGTCCTACAACCACAAAAACAGAATTCTGCCAACAACTGGTGAGCTTGGAAGAGTTCTCAGGTGGAATCAGACCACAACAGACCCTTTAATTCCAGTCTAGTGAAACTCTGAGCAGAGAGACCACCTACTCTGTTCTGAACTCCTAATCCACAGAAACAGAGACAATCAGTATGTCTTGTCTTATGCCACACCATGTTTGTGGTTATTGTTATGCATCAATAGAAAAGAGATATAATTTTAATTTCCAGGTACAGGGTATCCAGTCTCTGAGTAAATTACTAAGCAAGAAAAATACTCTTTGTGTAGCCACATCACCAAGTTATCTTTGTTCAAGTAATTCACAAAACATTTTTCCTCTTCCCATTAGCATAGTGTGCTCAATTGCTCGGACATGTCCAACTCTTTGTGACCCCACAGACTGTAGCCTGCCAGGCTCCTCTACATGGAATTGTTCAGGAAAGAATATTTGGGCAGATTGCCATTTCCTCCTCCAGGGGATCTTTCCTACCCAGGGATTGAACCAGCACCTCCTGTGTCTCCTGCATTGGCTGGCAGATTTAGCCATTCACAAAACCATGGCATTCTTTATACTTTGGACACTGCTATGGTCTACATGACTTTAAGATCAGTCTACCTGAATTTTTCTGGCTTAACAGAACAATCGTTTTGTGTGATAACTTGTGACTGACATAATACCCATTCTACACTTTTGTTATATGTCCTTATAAATAATTTTCTTAAGGCAAATTTCAATCTCATATTTGTTCCCTCACCAAAAAAAAAAAAAAAAAAAAAGCCTCAATCTTGAAGCTTCCTCTTCTTCCAAATGTGTATTGTCAAGGGTCCTTTCAACATGTCTCTAATTGGGAGTGAATATATAAAGATGCATTTTTACCTGCGTGGGGAAAAGAGAAGACAATCTAGTCAAAATTTTATATTGATTTCCCATCCAGAAACAAGTGGATCTCACTCAGACAAATGGACATCAACAATCCATGCCTCATCTCTTTCTAAATTGGGAAAATGTTTTCACTGATTTCTCGATATATTTGAATTACTATTTTCCACAGCATTCCAAGTATATCTGATATGTTTTTGGGTGTGAATTTGAATAGAAAACATTTTTCTTACTTAATAGCAAAGTTTTGCATGTGTTTGTGTATGCAATTTGTCTTCTGACTTATAGATCTACTTATGGACCAATTTTTATACCTTACTGCTCTGTGAGGTATATAAATTCACAACTTAAAAGAACAGTGCCCCAATCTTTCAGGCTAGCCAATTTGCATTCAGACAAAAGCTAAATGCTCTTAAAATAAAGGTGCCCATCAAGCATTAAGTTATGTGATTTCTCAATTGCCCTTTCTTTAGACTGTGACACGTCTATGTGGGGACATTTTTCAAGAGTGCCGAGAGGGACTGTCTCTATGATATTCACTGACATTGCCAATACTCCATAATTATGTAATGATCCCTCTGGCCCCTGTAAAGATGGAAGTGAGCCTGGGAAAGGTGTAGCCCAGTGTAAACTGTCTGAGAAACTGTAAACCAAGTCATCATATTTTGCACCTCTTGGGGCATAGTTCTCACAGTTTTCTATGTGAATGGTGCCCCCTGGTGCTGTGCAGCGTCCACGCTGTAGTGTACTTAGTGGGTGCATTCTTGCGATTGTGCAGTTGCTATTTAAGTAGCTTGTGCATTCCCCAAGTCTGAAAAACAAAACATTGGTGTGATTCAGTGAAGTCCTCTCAATTTTGTGTTTTCTTGGGAATGGGTTTATTAGGTCCTCTCTTGAAAACATGTTTGTTCAGAAAGAGGGCAAAGATTTAAATTGTGAAGAACATTTGGGAATGGACCCAGGAGAAGGTACAGAAAGAAGAGAAAGGTTTATTTTCTTCATCTTTTGGTTGAGAACTTTCCCTCCTACTACTTCATTCAGCATCTCTCCACCACACTTCATCCATCCTTCCTTCCATCCATCCACCTATCCACGCAATCAATCATCCATTCACCCTTTCATCTATACATCCATCCAATAGATGCTGGTTAAGTGCCTGTTAGTTGCTAAACATTATGGCCAATAATAGCCAATATGAATTTCTTTACACAATAACCTCAATGGTTCAGAGAGAGGGAGAACTATTAAAACTTGCTCATTATCTGTAATTAAGAAAGTGGAAGGTGATGTGCAGCCGAATATACTCAAATGTTTGAAAATAGCTGTTGTGATTGTGCCACTTCTTTCCTCATAGCAGTGGGTTTCCCCAGGGGCTCAGAGGTAAAGAATCTGCCTGCAGTGCAGGAGAATTGCAGGAAACACAATTTTGATCCCTGAGTTGGAAAGATACCCTGGAGAAGGAAATGGCAACCCACTCCAGTATTCTTGCCTGTGAAATTCCATGAACAGAGGAGTCTGGTTGGCTACAGTTCATGGGATCGCAAAGAGTTAGACATAACTAAGCAACCAAACAACAGCAACAACATACACAAAGGTTCCAAGAAAGCAGTGCTGGGTGCCAGAACACAGGCTATAGATTCAAGGAATGCAGTGTGGCCCTACAGACTTCAGAAACTTTGTCTCAGAGTATAGATTTTTATTTGTTTGTTATTTTTTATCTTCATAAAGTATTTTCCATTAAAACCAGAAGTTTATTCTCTGCTCCTGGAGGCTCATTTTCTTAGAAGGTTAGATATTTTTCTTCTTTTGTTTTCTTATTTATTTATTTATAGATAAAAGCAGTGAATGTCTATGTTCTTAGTCAGATTCATTTGATTCCTTCTTTAAAACATGCATTCAAATGTAACGAATCTCTTAAGTCAGGTAGGGATTCTTGTTAAATATCATATCCCCTATTTCAGTTTAGTCTTCTACTAAATGGAAAACTGAATAGGTCCAAAGATTGCAATTTCTGCTTTATTTGGAGTAACGCCAATACAAAGATCAATTACATCTTGATTATTATATCTCTTATACATTTGATTGCTTAGACCAGCATCAGTTCCATTATTTGAAGCAATCAGAATACTTTCACCATCTCAGAAAGAAAATGACTTTGTTCTGCACAATCAAAAATATATCATTGTAACTCTTCCTTTCTGAAAGATAGAGCTATATAGTCTTTTGACCAGATCACTGAAATGAGAAAAGCTGGCATTGCGTCATTAACCAGTCCCCCAGACATTTGCTATAGAATTAAGTGTGACACGCTGAAAGACATTGTTAGAGAACTGCTTTAGTTCTCTCCTAGCTGAGGACCAAAACAGTATGAACTAGGGCTAGAAACTCCCTAAAGTAATGATGGAAGAGCAATTCATTAAATAAGGGAAAATGAGAGAAAACTGAAATATCACTCATTTAAAATGCTCTCATAAATTTGTATGTTGGTGTCTTCAAGAAGTAGCCCTAAGTCAATGGGTTGGATGTAAAGGATTTATTATGAAAATGCTTTTAAAAGGAACACCCAAGAGAACAGGGAAAGCAAAACAGGAAACCAGAGCAGATCAAACAAAAGTGTGATTTTGTCCAAACTCAGCCTGACCCTGAAAGAAAGCTCTGCAGCATAAGTTACACCAGACCACCCTCAGAGGGTGCAGACTCCAGGCATGCAGAAGGTGGGGGATAAACTCATCAAGCTTGGAAATGAATCCGTAACAATTTGGATGGGATAACACTAGTATCCCCTTCTCTCAAACGCTCACGTTGAGACTGAGGAGATTTGTTAGAGGTTAGTGTCTGGGACTCATTGGAAAAGACACTGATGCTGGAAGGGATTGGGGGCAGGAGGAGAAGGGGATGACAGAGAATGAGATGGCTGGATGGCATCATCGACTCGATGGGCATGAGTTTGAGTAAACTCTGGGAGTTGGTGATGGACAGGGAGGCCTGGCATGCTGCGATTCATGGGGTCGCAAAGAGTCGGACATGACTGAGTGACTGAACTGACTGACTGACTGACTGAGTATCTGGGAAACTAAGTTTTTCATAACTCACTTTTTTCTGGGGTCCTTAAGAGCAAAGGAAAACATGACTGTCGGGTCAGAGACAGCGAGGTTTGAATCCTAATCCTGTTGCATGCATGTGTGCTAAATTGCTTCAGTTGTGTCTGACTCTGTGACCCCATGCACTATAGCCCACAGGCTCTTCAAGAATACTGGAGTGGGTTGCCATTTCCTCCTCCAAGGGATCTTCCCAATCCATGTTTCTCTTCCTGTGTCTCTTGTGTCTCCTGCATTGCAGGTGGATTTTTTACCACTAGTGAGCACCACTTGGGAATCTCTCCCTCCCCAATCCTGATACTTACTTGTAAAAATAAAATGCCTGGCCTAGAGTAAATTACACTGCCCCAAAAGCCACCTGATGTGAAGATCTGACTCATTGGAAAAGACCCCAAGGCTGGGAAAGATTTAGGGCAGGAGGAGAAAGGGGCGGCAGAGAATGAGATGGTTAGATATCATCACTGACTCAATGGATGAGTTTGAGCAAACTCCGGAAGATAGTGAAGGACAGTGAAGCCAGGCGTGCTGCAGTCCATGGGGTTGGACACAACTTAGCAACGGAACAGCAACAAAAAAGGAGTAGCGCCCCTTCCAGGTACATCTGCTTCGTGTAACACTTCTGTTTGAAACTTTTCCATCTTAAATCATTTAAAACTTAATTTTGACTTCTTTTCTCCAGAGATTTTTTTTTTTAAAACTTACATCTCATTGCAAAATGATGGAGTTTAACCCAATTTAAAGGGATTCCTGATATCAGGGAAATGGTCCTGCTTATGATATTAAAAGTATGGTGGTTTAGCTGCTAAGTCATGTCCAACTCTTTGAGACCCCATGGATTGTAGTCTGCCAGGCTCCTCTGTCCACAGGATTTCCCAGGCAATAATGCTGGATTAGGTTGCCATTTCCTTCTCCAGGGAATCTTCCCAACTTAGGAATCAAACCCGGGTCTCCTGCACTGCAGGTGGACTCTTGCACTGCAGGCAGATTCTTTACCAACTGAGCTTCGAGGGAAGTCAGAGAAATGATCACAGCTTGCGTATTTGTGGAAACAGATCCTCCTGGTCCTCCCAGGACCCTCTCTACAGCTGGACCTGCCCCTTCAGCTTGCTCACCACGCTGGCCCCTTTTCATACCCTCTTGGAAGAAAACTCTCCGAGGAAGCCTAAAGTCAAAGACAAATGACAAGGAGATGATGCATTTCTTTTTTCTTTTTTTTTTTCCTAATCAAGCTCTTGATCTACAATTATTATTTTGTTTATTTTCCTTCTTCCATGAAGCTGATTTGAGTTTTCCCACTGCATTCCCAGATCCCAGGGTATTTGGCAGTTGAATCTAGGAAGCTCTGCCAATAGCCTGTCATTTGGGTCAGCATCCCAGTTACTCCTGGCCCTCTCTGCTGAAGCCCTCCATATGTACCCTGGTGGCTTTGGAAGAAAGGCAAATGGCCCTCTGGGAACCAGGCAGCCAGATGGAAGGATCTGGCTCTTGGTCTTGGATGGGTGAGACTTTTATTCCTGCATCGGTCATTAGCTCAGCAGGTCAAGAGAGTCTGCCAACTGCAAAATGCTAGGCTTAACAATCTTTCAATCATGGGATATTATAGCTGGAAGGGGCTTTAGAGATCATCTTTTCCAATCTATTCATTTCAGAGAAAAATGGACTGAAGTGCACATAGCTTAAATGTTTTTCTCATGATCACACTGTATACAGAACTAAGACCACTTCTGTGACACCAGTGATTGCTGAACTTTTATTTAGTTTTTTAACATTGAAAGATTATAATGCTAATGCTTAAGGTTACAATGCTGATACATAAATATATTTATTATGTATTATAACAAATTTATTATTTATTATATATTTTAACAAAATCATGCTGTTATGTGTTCTGACTGAAGCTAATCTGTATGAAGGGTGGGATGGGGAAATGGGAAACTTGATTGCATCCCTTTCTCCTTTTTGCAGCTCTGTACCCAGGCCCCCAAACAAACAAAATAAAACCCTTGGCTTGTCTGTAGAAACCATAAATCTCTATAATACTACTTAGAAAGTCCTGCATTAAACATGTTTCCAGTTTAAAGGGAAGCCCTGGCCACACAGGTCAGTGCTAGGATTGGGTTCAGAGCTTGGAGAGAAGATAAGAGAAGCAGGAGAAAGAACCAAGAAGTGGCCTGTTTGAGCCCAGCTCTTCCAGGCTGAGGATATGGAGTCCGGGAAGTCATCTGTAAGGCCAAGTGGGAGAGGCTGAACTGTAACCTGCCAGGCTTCTCCGTCCATGGGATTCTCCAGGCAGGAATACTGGAGTGGGTTCTCATGCCTTCCTCCAGGGGATCTTCCTGACAGAGAATGAACCCAAGTCTCTTATTTATGTCTTCTGCATTGGCAGGCTGGTTCTTTCCCACTAGCCACCCCTGGGAAGCACAAAATGAAGCCAGGATGTTGAAACAAGGCTCACAAGCTGGGTGGGAGCTGGATGGAAGGAAGTGTAGGGGAATTGCATTAGATTTCTGCTGATGACTTTTGTTCAAATTATGGCAGTCACTCAAACTACTGCAAACTAGTAACAATGGTTTAAAACAATGCAAGTTTATCAACATCAGTGTTTCTGTAGGTCAGTTGTTGAGCATCTCTTCTCAGGGCGTCCTGAGGGTTAAGTCAAGGTGTTGACCAGGCTGAGCTCCTTTCTGGAGCTCAGGGTCCTCTTCTAAGGACATGAAGTTGTTGGCAGAATTCAGTACCTGGTGGTTGTAGAACTGGTATTTCTGCTTTCCTGCTTGCCAGCAGCCAGGGGCCACTTTCAGTAATTAGAGGTTGCCTGCTGTTCCCTGCCACATGGCCTTCTCTATAACAAGACAGTTTTCTCGAACTTCCTTAAGATCATCAAGAGAGTATGTCTGTGCACTTTACCTTCTTTGAAAGGACTCAACTGGTTAGATCAGGCTTACCCAGAAAAATCTCTCTTTGATTAATTCTAAGTCAAGTGATTAGTAACCTAGAATTGAGAGTGACCTTCCCATCATATATGCCAGTCTCTCTCATACTCAAAAGTAGGGGAATATGCAGAGTGTGTATGTCAGAAAGTAGGAATCCAGGGCCATTTTTGGAATTCTACGACAACAAGAACAAAGCTAGGGAAAATAAGGCTACATCTTCTGGCTTCAAATCCATGCTCTACCACCTAGAACCTGTAAGACTTTGATTAGGGAATTGTCTCTATGTCTCCTTTATTTCTTACCACTTAGATGTAACTAGTAATTATACATATGTTTGGGAATTATTGGGCTTCACTGGTAGCTTGGTGGTAAAGAATCTGCCTGCCAATACAGGAGGAACAAGAGACATGGGTTTGATTCCTGGGTTGGGAAGATCCCCTGGAGTATGAAAAGGCAACCCACTCCAGTACTCTTGCCTGAAAAATTTCATGGATAGAGGAGCCTGGTGAGCCACAGTCCATGGGGTTCACAGAGAGCCAGACATGACTGAATATGAGCATGAGGGAATGAGGGCTGGGGTTTATGGTGCAGATTCAATGGAACTATGCACTAAAACCCATGGAGCAGTGCCTGGTCTAGGACCATTGCTGAATGAGTACCCATTTTTAAACAGGTGGCCCATGGCTGGCCTTCTGTAAACTATCAGTTCTTTGGTGGATGCATTGGCTTAAGGGTCCAGGATCAGGGCAGAAACAGAAGGTCATAAAACAGCTCAGAACCTTGTTGAGAGCATATGACTTCCAGAGTTGGCATTCCTAATGCCTCATGAAATCCTCAAAAGGAATCATTGAGTCCTTGGCTGATGGCTTGTCCTGGGTGGATGCCCTATGGAACTTAAGGGTAAAGCAAAAGATGAAGTCTAAGCAAGCCTCAAGGCCATGAGGGACTATCAGAGTCGGCTTGAGTTTCTTTGTGACATGAAATATGAGTTGAGACCTAGATTTTCAGAGAGGCAGGAAGAAGGTGTTCTTGATAATGAAAAACACCAGTGTAACACTTAATCTGTCTCATGCGAAGAACAGCTTATTTTTCTCTTCTCACACCTGGGGAGCAAGTAACTAACATACACTGTGTCAAGATCTTACCTCATTTCAAAAATTAATTAAAGCCTAATTATCTCTTTTAATATCCCTTAAGCTTGTCCACGGGCTTCCCAAGTGGTGCTAGTGGTAAAGAACGTGCCTGCTAATGCAGGAGACATAAGAAACAAAAGAAACTCGGGTTCAGTCCCTGAGTGGGGGAATTCTCCTGAAGGACACGGCCACCCACTCCAGTACTCTTGCCTGGAGAATCTCAAGGACAGTGGAGCCTGCGGGCTATAGTCCATAGAGTCACAAAGAGTTGGAAACTTAGCATGCGTGCAAGCCTGTCTATGGTTTCTAAAGTATATGCAACATAGTTAACAAAGAGTAAATGGGAGACCCAGCATATCAAAAACTGTCACCTCCCTCCCCCAAACGGAAAGAATATGGCTTTCTCACATTGATTCAAGGCTGTGTGTTAATTCAGTGGAGAGGAGGAAGGATAATCCTAATAGGTGTGATGCCTGAAGCCACTTAAGAGTGGACCTGTGTGCACTCCAAATGTAGAGGAAGGCAATTGAAGTATTTGTAAAGTCCAGTAAGCCATGTACATTTCCATCTGGGGCATAAAATGCAACTGCACAACTTTGCAGGTATCTTGCTAACTCATTTCCCACCCCACAAAGGGACCTGGATGTGAGAATTTCCAGGTGCTTGCTTTCTTTAGCTATTTGTGCTATTAAAGTTAGTTAAAAAGTTAACCGTAAGTGCGATGCCTTTTTTGAGAATGCTGCAGCTGTTTGAACCAGTTATAAAAGATCTGTTAAGCAGTCTCAAGGGATATATGGAGAACTTTCATCATCAGCTAGGTAATTTATAGTCCTTTTTGGTTCCTCCTAGATGTCACGTATTCACAAAAAAAGTGGCACCAGCATCAGCTTCAGCCTTATAATTAGCGCACGACTGAAAACATCTTGGAAATAAAGAGCCATCAGAAGATTCTCAGTGGGACTTTGTAGGTACATGAACCATTTCCCAAGGAAGAGTTAGCCTGGAAGCATCAGTCCTCACTAGTGGGCTTTGTCTCCTCTGAGGGTCCAGTGGGATCAATCTGACAGCTGTGAGCCATAGTTCAGGGTGAGAGGAGGCAGAGGGGGTACTTCCTGGAGGAGACAACACTTAAGCTGAATCTTTAACAGATGGAGAGAAGCCAGAAAAAATCAAGGGCGATCCTGCAACCATCCATTCCATGCAGGAAGACCAGTGTGAACCAAGTGCTCAGGCAAGAGCTGGAGTGTAAGAAGGGAATTTCTAGCGGTTATGGGTTGTTGGAGGCTAACCAATGGGGAAGTGAGAAAGGGGTGGAGAAAGGTGAGGCCAAAAGAGGAGAAAAGATCTAGATAAATGACTGGCCCGCTGGATGACTTTAAGGATTCCAGAGCTTTTCTTGGGGATGGGGAATGACTGAAGGGTTTTGGGCAGGGCAGTGTCTAAAAATTAAAAAAAAAAAAAAACAAAGGCGTTAGTTGCTCAGTCATGTCTGACTCTTTGTAGCCCACCAGACTCATCTGTCCATGGGATTCTCCAGGCAAGAATACTGGAGTGAGATGCCACTTCTTTCTCCAGAAGATCTTCCCCACCCAAGGATAGAATCTGAGTCTCCTACATTGCAGGCAGATTCTCTACCATCTGAGCCATTAAGGAAGCCACATGTTAAAAGCCAAACTGCTTTAAGGTGGGTCCTGTGTAGTATCTGTCTCACAGGCTTGATGGATGGGAAGGGATTTAGAGAGCAGACCTGGAAGGAGGAGGCTGATGAGGAGGCCACAGAAATAGTTTTCCCCAGGAGGCACAGTTGGTAAAGACTCTGCCTGACAATGCAGGAGACTCAGGAGACACAGGTTCGATCCCTGGGTCCGCAAGATCCCTGGAGTTAGGAAATGGCAACCTACTCCAGTATTCTTGCCTGGAAAACCCCATGGACAGAGGAGCCAGGCAGACTACAGTTCAAGGACTTGCAAAGAGTTAGACACAACTGAGGACACACATGCACACAGAAATAATTTAGGCTGGAGATGAGGAAGTTCTTAAGGAGACCTGATGTGAGAGGGATGGATAAGAAGAGTTCTAATATGCCTTTTCACCTGTTTCCCTGTTAGGGAAAGAGCTATAGTATTGTTGTTGTTGTTTAGTCGCTAAGTTGTGTCTGATTCTTTGCAACTCCATGGACTGCAGCACACAAGGCTTCCTTGTCCTTCATTATCTCCTGGAGTTTGTTCAAACTCGTGTCCATTAAGTCAGTGATGCTATCCAACCATCTCATCCTCTGGACTAAAGCATAAAGAGAATGTTACAGAAACCTGTTTGCTTCAGTTCAAGTCTTAGCTCCATTACTACCTATGTGATCTGTGCAAAACTTCTTGGCTAGAATAGTAAGAAGGTTATAAATGCTCAATATATGTTAATGATAATTCTTAGGAATAATTTTAGCCTAGAAACATATAGTTCCCAGTTAGACCCCCATGGGTTGGAAACCTGAGCCAGATAGGTTAGGTTACCATGGTAACTTAAACATTTCGCACCTTAGTTTCTCCATCTGTAAATGCTGATAACAGTAATATCTACCTCCTAGGTTTTCTGTAAGGATTCAACATAGAAATGTGTAGAACACTTAGGAAGTACCCAATATGTAATAAATATAATAATCATTATTGTCTAGGCAACTTTTTCATTTCATCCTTTTCCTTTTTTTTTTTTTTTTGATGGTATTAGAGAATTGATCTTTATGATTCTGTGTAAATTGAAATAGTCCCCCCATTCTTTGACTTTTTTGGTATACATTTAAAAGTCTTCATAATATAGAACTTCTTTGGCTGCTTAATTAGTCTTAATATTTCAAGAAAAGCCTGCATCAAGTTTACTAACCTTATAATTTTGTATTTGTGCAGTACCTCTGACTCATAAGAGATGGAGCTGAAGGTAAAAGTGCTAATGTTTTCTTAATTCTGACTGAAATTTTATTGAAAAATATCACTTGGTTCTGGTATTCATAGAATCATTTTATAGAAAATGTCACTGCTGTCCTCTGGTAGGGTTGCTTACTGCTAGGAACTGAGGAACATCTTGGAATTTGGCACTTGACCTGGGTCTTCAAGTTTTAATGGAAAGCACTCAATTTATTTCAACCCACATCCATTACTCAGGCAGTGTGGAGTATCTACTGGGTTGCCAACTCTGAACTAAGTGCTATGAAGATGAAAACAAATTTGTCTTGAAGAGCTTTCTGTCCAGGTAGTAAGACCCAACTGGCAGTGATGGGGCGATGAATGAGCACTATGTCTTGTAAGCCACAGGTTAGGCACTGACACTGCTCAAAGCTGGGGGAACAGCAGTTTACTGCACACTAGAGGAGACCAGACCCTTGATTAGTCTTGGCAACGAAGGTGCTTGTCATTTTAGAAGAGATTTCCCATCTGGTGGCCTCAGGTTTTTGTTTTTGTTTTTGTTTTTGTTTTTTCAGTAAAATGGGAATGGCACTAAAAGATATCTAAGTCCACTCCCAGCTTTTTCACTTGCTGATTAAATGTGAGCTGGGGACCTTCTAGAAGCTTTCTAAAGGAAAAGGACTTAAAGGTGCACAGATTTTTTGAAAAGATTCATTTCTTTATCCTACAAATTATGAACTTTCCTTCTTTGTATTTTGTGTCTGAATCAACTCTGATCAGATCATGATCACTAGGAAGGGATTTCCTTGAACTGATCTATGGGAGTTATGCTAAGAAACTCAAGATTATATTTATAGTGGAAAGTGGGGGAGAAAACTGTGATCTCTTCACAATGACTTTCTTCCATGAAACAACGTCCCCTCTTAGGAGTTATAGGCTTTTTCTTGCTGTCAATGGCAAGCAGATATATGACATGCTTCCCCTAGATTTTGCGCTCCAGGAAGCTTTGGGCCAGGCTGGTGACTCAGCATGCTTATGGGTGACACATCCACATTGTAATATTCCTGTTTACTTTTAGTTCTCTGATCTTTATTTTTCCCTTTTGTTTTTCCGTGTTGTTTTGTATATGCCTCTAGTCTACCTTTAATTATCTGTGGATCAAACTAAGCAGCAGTGTGTGGTAAACAGAAGGTTTAGGTGCCAACCACAGAGTCTGTGTGCACTGACTCTTCACTCCTTTATGATAAAAATACCCCTCCCCACCACATGAGTATAGCATATTTTGATTTACAAAGCTCCTCAAATCGTCCCTACTCCCTTGTCAAGTGGGTTGGGGAGGTCTTTATTTTCTTCATTCTTGTGATGCAAAAGAGCTTCCCAGGTGGCGCTCATGTTAAAGAACCTGCCTGCCAACACAGGAGACATAAGAGATGTGGGTTCGATCCCTGGGTCGGGAAGATCCCCTGGAGGAGGACATGAAAACCTACTCCAGTATTCTTGCCTGGAGAATTCCATGAACAGAGGAGCCTGGGAGCAGTCTACAGTCCATGGGGTCACAAAGAGTCAGACACGACTGAAGCAACTTAGCACGCACACACAGATGCTGAGGGGCTCGGGGAGGTTCAGTGATTTGCTACATGTTGCTTGGGGTGACCGAGTATAAGGTCTGGTCTTAGGAAGAGGCTCAGTGGGTACATTTGTCAGCCAAGGAAGAACGAGAGGAGGCTCGCTGTCCCTATTCCCTCATTACTCCTCAAGAGGTGTGCTGAGTCCAGACAATACGGACTTCAGGTAGGAGGACCTGAGGGGTGGGACACTCTCCTGCCCATTATCTATTTTTGTGGGATAAGTGTGGGAGTAATCTCATGTAGGGAGATGGACACATGGGGTAGATGTCTTCTGTTTAAGAGAATGCTGGGAGATGCCAGCTGCTTGTCACCTGAGAACTTGGCGTCCCCAGGATTTTGAAGCAAGTTCAACATAGCTTGGAGGATCCCAGGCCCCTGGGAGAGTGTGGTCCCTCCTCATAGGAGAATAGATGCCATCAGGTGCATCTAGCTTATTGATGGGCAACACACTAGGCCAGTTATTGGATAGCCCTACTTGTCTCCACATATAGGGTAATAACAGCTGGATTGGAAGCCAGGCTTTCCTTTAGACCTCACATCAGCTCTTCTCTGCACTTTTGTCATAGGGCTGAGACTGGGCTGACCTGAAGAGCAGTATCTATCCCACAGAGCTTCTCAGGACAGAAATAAAGGCTTCCTCAGCTCTGCTCATTGCACTGTATCCTTTATTAGATTTGTTGACCCACCTTTTTTCTTCCCCTTCCATCCCTGACGATTCTATTGTGAGTCTCTACAGGGCCATGTCTCTGTCCCATTAATTTTAGTAGCCTGCAGAGTTTAGTTTATGACACATGAGAGACACTCAATAAAAAAATATTTAGCTTATGAATTCAATACCTCCCTGATAAGTTTGTAATGAATTCCTTGGTGTGCTTAAAGGTTTGTGTGTGTGTGTGTGTGTGTGTGTGTGTTCAATTACTCATTGACTTTTATTACCAAAAACCCCACAAAACTGGATCTATCTTGTGGACTTAATACCTATCATGATACCCTTCCAATTATCCTTCTATTTCCTCCTACCTCACACCTCATCATTTTTCATTTGAAATATTTTGCTGTTATCTGAAGTTTTCTTATTTATCTGTCTCCTGTTCCAATAGTTTCTACCTTCCACCTTGTTTCCCATGCCTACTGACCTACCTCTCAGACTCAAAACATATCTGATTGGAGCTTTCCCAGTTCTCCTTTCAGGACTCAACTCAACAACCAAGGTGCCTTCACCTTCCATGTGTTAGACACTCAGTTGTGTCTGACTCTTTGTGATCCCATGGATGGTAGCTTGCCAAGCTCATCTGTTCATGGCATTCTTCAGGCGAGAATACTGGAGTGGTTTTCCATTTCCTTCTCCGGGGGATCTTCCTGACCCAGGGATTGAACCCAGGTCTCCTGCATTGCAGGCAAATTCTTAAATGACTGAACACCAGGGTAGTGCTCACCATGTATACCATACCTGCTAATGGTTTTCTAGGTTATCTCTAGGAGGAGGCATGGGCTTTAGTTTTTGCTTCTGCATGTCTGCTGTAAAATTGGTCATATCCTCTGCAATTTATCAATGATCATTAGTTAAAAGGACATTTGGGTCATTGAAAATAAATTGACTTTCAAGCAATAAATCTGAGAAAGAAAGACTTTTAGGATTCAGGGCAAGAATATAGGGTTTTTGTGGTATATGAGTCACAGAGTAAAACAGTAGCATCTGTAAGCCTGGAGCTAAGCCTGAAGTTCTGTTCAATGTTCAGCTGCATCTCCACTACCCTGCTCCCATTATGCTCTCTGAGTCCATAGCAGAGGATTGTGGACTGCATATTCTTTATCAATTCCACTCACAGAAGTGAATCTGCTTATGGTTATTGATATCTTTGTTAGCAAAAGCCACTATGTTGTCTTTCCCCAAACACTTGTATTTTAGTCCCATCCCTCCTCAAGAAAAGAAGAAAGGTTTTGGTGGCTACTTACAAAATAATTGCAAAGAGTCACTGAATAAGTACAGAAGTTAATATGGAAAGCCACCGCTTTTGAGTATCCAGCCTTTCACTAGGAAGTAAACTAGTAAGCACTTGTAATACTCACTCTTCCTCTTTTACACCTGCGGAACTGTCATGAATCCTCAATGTGCATCAGGTTGTGTATGTGTTTGTGCGTGTGTGCTCAGTCATGTCTGACTCTTTGCAACCCCATGGACTGTAGCTTACCAGGATCCTCTGTCCATGGAATGTTCCAGGCAAGAATACTGGAGCAGGTTGCCATTTCCTACTCCAGGGGATCTTCCTGACTCAGGGATTGAACCTGCATCTCTTGTGTCTCCTGAATTGGCAGGTGGATTCTTTACTACTGCTCATTAGGTTGGGCTAGTCTAAAAGCATAAAGATAGTATATATAATCACAGTTTAAGACGTGGAAAACTATTAAAGATCTTTCTTCCAAGATAAGCTTTACCTTGTCTAATAATATCAGTTGTGTGTTTCAAAACCTTTTGTTTAAAATGATCATGAAGACACATCCAGGCACTATGGGCAAGATGCTAGGGTTGTTAATTGTCTGCCATGGTTGTAGGTGAGTGCATAGCATACCTCCTGTGTCTGACACAGACTCTTTCTGGTGCAGAGGTCACCTCTTCCAATAGTCGTATCCATACCACTTCTTTTTAACACATCTATGGGCCAAGACTCTCTCCTTTATAACATTAACTTTGTATACTGACAAAATATTTATTTTTATCAAAATTCTTAAACTTCTTCTGCCCATTTTTTTATTTAGATTTGGTTTTTTTTCGATATGGAGTCATCTGAGACCTCCTGTGGATGTTTTGGATATTAACCCCTTGTCAGTTGTATCTTTTGCAAATATTTTCTCACATTGTGTAGGTTGTCTTTTCTTTTTGTCTATGGCTTCCTTTGTTCTGCAAAAGCTTTTTAAGTTTAATTAGGTTCCATTTTTCTTTTTATTTTATTTCTTTTGCCTTGGGAGACTAATCTAAGAAAATATTGCTACAATTTATGTCCAAAAAAGTTTTGTCTATGTTCTCTTCTGGCAGAAGACCTAAATAGACATATCTCCAAAGAAGACACATGGATGGTCAACAGGCACAGAAAAAGTTTGCTCATTATCACTGATTATTAGAGGAATGCAAATCAAAACCACAGTGAGGTATCATCTCACACCTCACATCAGTCAGAATGGCCATTGTCAAAAAAAGTGTGAGGAAAAGGGAACTCTTCTATGCTATTGATGGGAACGTAAATTTATGCAGCCATTATCACAAGAAAAAGTATGGAGATTCCTTAGAAAATTAAAAATAGAGCTACCATACGATTCAGTGATCTCATTACTGGGCTTATATCATGAAAAGATGAAAACTATAATTTGAAAAAATACATGCACCCTGATATTCACAGCAGCACTATTTACAATAGCCAAGACATGGAGACAACCCACATGTCCATTGACAGATGAATGGATAAAGAAGATGTGGTACATATATACAGTAGAATATTACTCATCCATAAAAGAGCGAAGTGTTGCCATTTGCAGCAACATAGATGGACCTAGAGGATATCATATTAAGTGAAGTAAATCAGACAGAGAAAGACAAATGTCATGTATCATTTTCTGTGGAACCTAAAAAGGAATACAAATGAATCTATATACAGAACAGAAACAGAATAACAAATGTAGAAGACAGATGTATGGTTGCCAAAGGAGAAAGGGAGGAGGGAGAGGACAAATTAGGAGAATGGGATTGCAGATATAAACCACTATACACAAAATAGATATGCATCAAGGATTTACTACACAGCACAGGGAACTATATTCAATATCTTGTAATGATCTCTAATGGAAAAAAATATGTAAATATATGTATTGCTGAACCAGCTTGCTGTACATCTGAAACTCTCATAATATTGTAAATCAACTATATTTTACTTAAAAACTTTTTAAACCACAAGATGGGAACATATTAGACAAAATCTGGGCAAGGATTAAAAGAAGAGCTGGTCATTGTTTTCTGTAGTTTGCCCAACCTAGTAGGGGATAAAGTACTAAATTCCTAATACAAATTACAGAATTGTAACCATGATCAAATTTAATACTGATTGTGTATTTCACCTTCTCCATTACCACTATATATCCATATCTTTTAGAAATATTGTATCTAGTACAGTGTAGAATGCTTTGACCAAAATGGCTGTGTTGAGAGTAGGTAAGAAGTCCTAATGGTGGCTTTTGCTCTGGATTTAATTCTCATCTGTTAGGTAATGCCAGAATTAAAAATAAATAAAGGGACTTGGAAAAAACTGACTATAACCTCTTGGAGTTCTTAATAATGAAGGAAAGAAAAATAGGACATATAACCATATGTACAGGACCATTCAAAAAAGCAAGTTTAAAAATAAAAGTTCAAAGAAAAAAATGGGCATAATTCCATGGCTGAGGCTGTGTAGGTTTGGAATATAAGCTTTTGGATGACACTGCTGCAAGGAGCTTAAATGAGTTAAGATAGGGTAGGCATTCTCTGATGAGCTTCTGGGTCATATATAGAAGATGGGACATGGTTCTTTTCCAGTAAGACTCGGGGTAAATGTTAAAGTTTCCTTTAATTCTGAATACCATTTCAGGGTGACCTGGTTATTATATACACATATTCTGCTTTGAAATGTGTACATGACTATAAATATGTGTCTTGATCCCTTTTCACATATGGTTATTTTTCCTCTAAAAATCATGTTTGTTCATCTGCACTAGTGTTTCTTAACCTTTTTAAAAAAGTATTGTTCTTTATAGACCTCCTTAGAAACCTTTAAAAAATGTTTTTCCCTAATTACCTCCTACATATAATGTTGCCTTCCCTGGTAGCTCAACATTAACATATAATGTTAATATCACATATACTTGTATATCTGTTTATGCATAGCAGAGGGCCATGTACCCTTGTAATGTCTGCCCTCACCCCACCAGGAAGCAGTTTTTGCCCCCTTAAGAATATATGACTTGTGCTACAACTGTTTTCCTTTGGGGAGAATCAGTATTGTGAAAATGACTATACCACTCAAAGCAATTTAAAGATTCAGTGCAATCTCTATCAAATTACTAATGGCATTTTTCTCAGAACTAGAACAAAATATTTTACAATTTATATGGAAACCCAAAAGACTCCAAATAGCCAAAGAAATCTTAAGAAAGAAAGGCAAGGGTGGAGGAATCAACTTTCCTGACTTCAGACTATACTACAAAGCTACTATAATCAGGACAGTATAGTACTGGCACAGAAACAGAAATATAGATCAAAGAAACAAGATAGAACGCCCAGGGATAGACCCTTGCACCTATGGGCACCTTATCTTTGACAAAAGAGGCAAGAACATGCAATGGAGAAAAGACAACCTCTTCAATAAGTGGTTCTGGGAAAACTGGACAGCTACATGTAAAAGAATGGAATTAGAACAATTCCTAACAACATACACAAAAATAAACTCAAAGTGGATCAAAGACTTAAATGTAAGGTTAAAAACTATAAAGCTCTTAGAGGAAAACATAGTCAGTATAGTCTTTGACATACATCACAGCAAGATTCTCTATAACCCACATCTTAGATTAATGGAAGTAAAACAAAAATAAACAAATGGGACATAATTAAACTTAAAAGTTTTTGCACAGCAAAAGAAACTTAAACAAGCTGAAAAGATAACCCTCAGAATGGGAGAAAATAATTGTAAATGAAGCAACTGACAAAGGATTAATCTCCAAAATATATAAATAGCTCAGTGTCAGAAAAACAAACAACCCAATCAAAAAATGGGCAGAAGATCTAAACAGACATTTCTCCAAATAAAGCATGCAGATAGCCAATAAACACATGAAAAGAAGCTCAATATCACTCATTATTCGAGAAATGCAAATCAAAGCTACAATGAGGTATCACCTCACACCAATCAGAATGGCCATCATCGAAAAGGTCTACAAATAGTAAATGCTGGAGAGGATGAAGAGAAAAGGGAACCCTCCTGTACTAGAATGTAAATTGGCACAACCACTATGGAGAATAGTATGGAAATCTCTTTAAAAAACTAGGAATAAAACTACATATGACCCATCTATCCCACTACTGGGCATATACCCTGAGAAAACCACAATTCAAAAAGACACATGTACCCCTTTGTTCTCTGCAGCACTATTTACAATAGCCAGGACATGGAAGCAACCTAGATGTCCACAGACAGATGAATAGATGAAGAAGTCGTGGTACACAAATGCCGTGGAATATTACTCAGCCATAGAAAGGAACACATTTGAGTCAGTTGTAGTGGGGTTTATGATCCTAGAGCCTGTTATACAGAGTGAAGTAAGTCAGAAAGAGAAAAACAATTATCATATTAATGCATGTATACAGAATCTAGAAAGATACTACTGATGAACCTATTTGCAGAGAAGGAATGGAGATGCAGACATAGAGAATGGACTTGTGGACACAGCGGGGTGAGGAGAGAGTAGGATGAATTGAGAAAGTAGCATTGACATAGATACACTACCACGTGTAAAATAGATATCTGCTGGGAAGCTGCCGTATAACGCTGGGAGCTCAGCCGGGAACTCTGTGATGACCTAGAGGGGTGAGATGGTGCAGGGGGAGGGACGCTCAAGAGGGAAGGGATTTATGTACACTTATAGCTGATTCGGGGCTTCCCTGGTAGCTTAGCTGGTAAAGATTCTGCTGCAATGTGGAAGACGTGAGTTCAGTCCCTGGGTTGGAAAGAGTCCCTGGAGGAGGGCATTGCAACCTGATCCAGTATTCTCGCCTGGAGAATTCCCATGAACAGAGGAGCCTGGCAGGCTACAATCCATGGGATCACAAAGAGTTGGACAGGACTGAGCAAATAAATACAGCTGTAGCTGATTCACCTTGTTGTATGATAGAAACCAACATTTTAAAACAGTTATCCTCCCATTAAAACAAAGAGGACAATGTATAGATTTGAGCTCTTTGGGGGATATTTTTCTCCTACCCTTAGGTTTTGTATCTTGACTCCCTTGTCTACATAAGAGAACATGCCCACAGTGCTCCTTTTTTGTTAGTTTAAGATGCCCCCTTGCATTGCAGTATCTTGTGGTTGTTACCGTATGATCCCAGCTGCATAACTATGGACACACCCTTAGCTCCTCTCTCAGGAGCATAAATGTAAAGTAGAAAGAAAAATACCATCTGGCTTATTCTCTTCCTTCAGTTTTATTCCCAACACTTAATTCTAAGAGATACAGCCCAAGTTTCTTTCTTTATTTTTCTGAAGATAGTAGTTGTTTAGCTGGGATTTAGCAACTGTTGGTGAGCTCATTCTTGGCAGATTCTCTGTACCTCCTCAGGTATATTCTCCATAGAGACAAGAATTCCTATTAGATACTGTATCGGTTTTGTATATGATTTCTTCCATTTACTTCAAGAGGAATTTTTTGGCCACTACATGGCTTTGTATTTCTTTTATCAAATCTATGGTTGTATATTGGTCATGATAAGTTAGACTGTACTGCATTAATAAAACACCCTCAAAAATCTCAGTGCTGTCAAGTCCAGAATTGCTGCTCACATCCGAAAGGGAATGAAAGCCCCAGAGGATCTCACTTTTAGCACAGAAGTAGCACTTAAAACTTCCATTCTCATTAGTCAGAACTAGTCACATGGCCTCCTAACCGCTAGAAGGGAGGCACTGTAAGCCTACTATGCTATGAGAGGCGAGAAAAGTCAAATCTTGATGAGGAAAGCTAATGATACCATAGGGTAGTGTTAGGACATCTCTAGTCCCTGAATTTTCCCTCCATACATAGATGGGTATTTCTTCTTCAGTATTTGTAATTTATTTATAATTATTCTGTGATGAAATGGAGCAGGACCCTATGACCCTTGACCCTGTGTCCTCAGCCTGCGTTTTGTCTGTGGAAAAACTTTAGCCAAAGAATAACTTTAATCAGAGAAGTGAGAAAATGCAGAAACAAAGGAAAACAGTCAGAGGAGACCAAAGCATAATAGTTTAGTGTTTAAGAATAGTCAAGGACCTTTAGTTCCTTCTCAAAGGCTATAGATAATATTCTGAGCCATATCCTGTGAGCTGTCTTATAGATACTGAAACTGCCACCAGATGGAAGACGTTAATTACATGGTAAGCAGACTGTAGGCATGACATAAGCTGCCGCAATTCTGAGAATTGACCTCAAAGAAATGGGAACAGATTGACCTTGGAACTGAAGATTAACTGTACTTAAAACAATCAAATTCTATTCAGTGCTCTGTGGTGACCTAAGATGGGAAGGAAATCCAAAAAAGAGGGGATATATGGTTGATTCACTTTGCTCTACAGCAGAAAATAGCACTACATTGTAAAACAACTATACTTCAATAAAAATGAAAAGAACTAACCAAACAATCAAGATGATACTGGTCAGGCCACCAATAACCAATTTCAGTAGGACTGTCAGAGCTGACTGTGTTGTTTCTTATGAAGACCTCTCTCTACACCTATAAAAGCTCTTGCCTACTGGTTTTGAAAGGGGATGAGTCAGCCTTTGGACAAGACTCCCACCCCCTACCCCCTATTTCCAGCGTCAAAAATAAAACAAGCTTTCGTTTCCACTAACCTTGGCTCTTTATTGGCTTTTGAGCAGCAAGCAGCCAGACGCCATTTTGGGTCCCTCTCTCTTCTCCTGAATCACATTCTTTTTCTCATCCACTGCTGGGCACTCAGTTTTAATTTCTCTCTACTTCTTCACAATCTTAATTTTTGGTTGTTTGTTTTTGAGAGTTTATATTTGATTTCCCAACCAGATTGTGAATTTTTTAGCCCATTTCAGCACTCACTCTGTTAGGTGACTAGTTTACAAAGAGAGAAGCCTCAAGTCCTTTGATTTCTGCTTCTGTGGAGAGATTTGTAGCACACACTCTTAGGGTAACTGCAAGTCTCGACGTATGAAATGAATCTCATGGTACCTATAATTTCTATGGGGACTGGCATCCTTTTTGCTATTTTCTCTTGGAAACTGCACATTTCCAGGCCCATCCTTATGAGTTTCAAATAAGATATTTTCCTCCAGAATTCTACAAATGCTTTTCTCATCACCAAGAGAATACCCAGCTCTGTTCCTCTCTGATAGAAATTTCTCTTCCTGTGTCTCTGTGAAAAAGAGATAAGATGATAAATTAATGGCTAATGGGAAAGAACAAAAGGAAGATTTTGACAGTCTCCTCTTTTATACCTTGGGATGGGTCAGAAAAACATAATGGTACTTCTGCCTCAGAAGCTAAAGCTGAGATTCAAAAAGGAGCACCAAGCCTTAGATAACTTTTTGATACCTCAATAATACTATTGCTTCTACATTTTTCTAGAAATTGATGATTTCAATTGCCAAGGGCTGATGTTGGAATCTTTTTCTCTTGAGCTGCATTAGGGTGAGAAAGCATTTATCCTTCTCTTACCTCTGAAAAGAAACATTCGTTATGTGTTCTTTAAATTTGAAATGTGTTTTCTATTATTCACCCCATGAGCTCAGATTTCTAAAGAAACATAGAAACTGAAGACCTAATTTACTCCTTGTTCTCCTTTGTGGAAAACAAAGCTGAAAAGGATAATAGCCAAGGTCTGGTGGCTTTAACCAAAGTCAATCGAGGCTTCAGATTCCATATGAATGGCAAAGTCTTGGCATCACTGAAATGCACCTCTCTTCATTTCATCTTTATAGTCAGGCACAAACACATTCCTAAGTCCAGATAAAAGGAACCAGATTTGAGTTTTCTTTACTAAAATCTGAGTATATTTTCTCTTTATTCACCTCACTTTGTACTTTTCTCTGTCTTCTCTCTCCTCCTCCTTCTCAGTTCAGTTCAGTCGTTCAGTCGTGTCCAACTCTTTGCAACCCCATGGACTGCAGCACACCAGGTTTCCCTGTCCATCACCAACCCTCAGAGCCTGTTCAAACTCATGTCCATCGAATCAGTGATGCTATCCATCCATCTCATCCTCTGTCCTCCGCTTCTCCTGACTTCAATCTTGCCCAGCATCAGGGTCTTTTCCAATGTCAGTTCTTCAGATCAGGTGGCCAAAGTATTGGAGTTTCAGCTTCAGCATCACTCCTTCTTCTCACTGGGCTCCTTTTCTCCAGATCAGGTGTTTGGATGGCGTCCTTCTCATTAGAAACTGCCAGTGGGGTTCATCACCCCAGAGCACTGCTTGAGGCGGATGAGAACTTCCTTGCCTTTCTGTCCCTGATACAGATGTGCTCAAGAAAGCTTTGTTTCCACACTGAGTTGATCAGCTTCTCTGCATCCCCTTTTGTCCCCTTGAGGCCATATCTGAGCAACCACTAGAGTGCTTTTCCAGAACAGGAGCAGAGAAGGGAGGAAGACAACAGGAAGGAATTGGACGCCTGTTTGGAAGATGCCTTTTAGGTAGAAGAAGCACGGCCCACGTGACCTAGACACAGACTTGGTTCCCTTTATCATTTTGTCTCGGCTCTGCCCCTGTGCTGAGGACAGGGGGCTGTGCAGTGAACTTCCTGCTTGCCCCACCCTACACAGCTCTGCCCCTTCCCCTTAAAAGTTAGCCCTCTGGTTCTAACAGTGAACAGATTTTTTTCTTAAACATTGTTCCAAACTGAATAAATGGCTGTATTTAGTATCTTCAAGAAGCTTCTTCTGTGCTAAGTTGCTTCAATTGTGTCCAACTCTTTGCAACTTTATGGACTGCAGTCTGCCAAACTCTGTCCATGGAATTCTCCAGGCAGGGATACTGAAGTGGGTTGCCACGCCTTCCTCCAGGGGATCTTCCCCACCCAGGAATCAAACCCGTGTTTCTTATGTCTCCTACATTGGCGGGTAGGTTCTTTATCCCTATCACCACGAGGGTCTCTTTCTTATTCCATAAGAGATACAGGTGTTGTATGTGCATTTTGTGCAGTTCTGCATGAACATCTGGCAGGACAGCCTTCTGACCTGACATTTTGGCAGATGGTCATAACCACTGCATCCACTCCCAGCCCCACCTCCAGGGCTACCATCACCAAGATCAGCACCTCCTGGGGAATCAGCCTTTTTACTCACTCAGCAAACTATTGAAGAGATGTGCCAGGACACCTTCCCTGTTGGCTCAATATTTCATGTTTGGATTAATCCTTTTTTTTGACCCAGCAGGGATAGGTGATGTGCTGGCAACACTGGGTGATACAGATCTGCTTGGTGTTCAAGGAAGTGTCCTAATTAAGGATGTCCATGTTAACTCTGGCCCACAGCAATAGGTCATTTATCACAAAAACCGAACTGAGTGAATATCAGTTTTGCTTTCTCAGGGACATGTGAAAATTTTCCCTGTTAACTAAAAGCTAGTCATTTTGTTTTTTAAATTATGTATTTAACTGGAGGAAAATTACAATGTTGTATTGGTTTCTGCCCTACAACAACGTGAATCAGTCGTAATTTATATATATCCCCTTCCTCTTGAGCCTCCCCCCGCCCCCATCCCATACCTCTAGGTCGTCACAGAGCACCGAGCTGAGCTCCCTGTGTTGTTCAGCAGCTTCCCACTAGCTCCCTATGTTACACGTGGTAGTGTACCTATGGCAACGCCACTTTCTCAGTCCATCCCACCCTCTCCTTGCCCCATTGTGTCCACAAGTCTGTGTGCCATTCCTTCGCTGTAAATAGGTTAGCATGAACCATGTTTAGTTCCGATCATGCATGTTTAGTTCCCTCTGCAATCTTCAGTCGGAGAAGGCAATGGCACCCCACTCCAGTACTCTTGCCTGGAAAATCCCATGGACAGAGAAGCCTGGTAGGCTGCAGTCCCTGGGGTTGCGAAGAGTCGGACATGACTGAGCGGGTTCACTTTTCACTTTTCACTTTTCACTTTCATGCACTGGAGAAGGAAATGACAACCCACTCCAGTGTTCTTGCCTGGAGAATCCCAGGGAATGCAGAGCCTGGTGGGCTGCGGTCTATGGGGTTGAAAGAGTCGGACACGACTGAAGTAACTTAGCAGCAGCAGCAGTCTTTAGAAGTTATCTGTCAAGGACAGAATTTAGTCTCAAGAGAGCAAGAAATACAGACAAATTAGGTGCCAGATTCCACTTGTCTAAAAATGGTAAATTAATAGTCCTTGCCTAATGATGTTCCTTTTACTTGAGTTAAGGCATAACTGAAAATTTCTCTCCCATGGAAAAGCAGGAAAGGCTTTTGTTTCTTTGCTTCATTCCTCTCAAGAGAGGCCTGCTAAGTTCTGTTTTCAGTAGAAAACTCCAAAGTTCCAATTGCTGTCTTTCACCCCAACTCCGCTCTAGAAAGCGATCTCCCTTCAGTATGAAATTAGAAAGGAAAACAGCTTGGTATTGCTCAGAATGGTAAAGGGAGATGAATAGGAACATTTGTTTCTGACCTTCAGCAAAAGAGTTCAGTTAGTTAGGCACGATAAATTCGTTTTCTGCGAATGGGAGAGCATAAATGTTCTCCATCAGGATGGAGAAAGCGTTTGCACCCGAAACCTGAAACACAGAAAATAAATCGATCAAATTAATTTCTAGCTGTCAGCTCTGGAGGCTCATTTCCCATCAGCTACACCAGGAAGCAAAGGAGGAGCTCACTTGTAATGATCCGGGGAGGCTGGGGACCACGGAAGATTCACGCACTAGAGCTGCGAAAGGGTGCCTTTCTGTCACCATTCATGTCAAGGATTTGTTTGTCTGTAATCACAATCATCTACTGCTGCCAAGGAGAGAATGAGGAAAATGTTCCGAGGTCCAGGTGGTCACAGGCCTGCTGCCCCAGTCCTTAAAGTTGCCAGCAGGAGTCATCCCCTTAAGTTAAAGAATGACAGGACTACTCACAGGCACCTGCTTATGCTCTAACTGGTCACTCATTGGTCAAAGAAAAGACTTCTAAGGGATGGGTGATGTTGAGTAAGTTTTGTTGAGAAAATGTCTCTAGCTGAGAGTAGCAAGGGAGAATCTTGCTACAAAGGATTAATAAGGATGGGATTTTTATGCTTTGCATAAACACCAAGTCACATTCTGGACAGTATGTGTCTGGCTTTTTGTTTCCTCAAACTGTTTCTGGATAGCTACCTTACTTACGCAGGTAACTGAATTATTTTATGATCAGAGGGTACTGTGATTTTGGCTTGTCTGCATGAACTGCACTAACTATATATTCTGGGCTTCCCTGGTGGTTCAGATGGTAAGAAACCCACCTGCAATGCAAGAGACTGGGTTTGATCCCTGGGTTGGGAAGACACCCTGAGGTAGGAAATGGCAACCCACTCTAGTACTCTTGCCTGGAGAATCCCATGGACAGAGGAGCCTGGCAGTCTACAGTCCAGGCGATCACAGAGAATTGGACACAACTGAGTGACTTGCACTTTCATTTTTCAACCAGTTATTTGCCAGAATTCATTTCCTAAAAGTGAGCTGCTTCTAGGGAGTACAAGTAAAATAGTTTCATATACATGTTTCAATGCTGTTCTCTTGAAACATCCCACCCTCGCCTTCTCCCAGAGATAACCAGCCCAGGTTGGGTACATGAGACAAGTGCTCGGGCCTGGTGCACTGGGAAGACCCAGAGGGACCGGGTGGAGAGGGAGGTGGGAGGGGGGATTGGGATGGGGAATACATGTAAATCCATGGCTAATTCATTTCAATGTATAACAAAAACTACTGTAATGATGTAAAGTAATTAGCCTCCAACTAATAAAAATAAATGGAAAAAAAATGCACATACCTTAATAAAAAATAAGTATTGCTAAAAAAAATAATAAAAAATAAAAAATTAAAAAAAAATAGTTTCATAGGACAGAATAATAAACAAGTCAGTTGGTTCTAAGGCAAGATATGAGACCATGCTTTAGACTGTGGAGTTAAAAATGCTTTACTTAAGGAAATTCATATTGAAAACATTGACTGTGAGCTGTGGTTTGATAGTTTAAAACTTCAAATGACTAATAGACACATGAAAAGATGCCTAGTGTCACTCAATATTAGAGAAATGCAAATCAAAACCATAATGAGGTACCATCTCATGCCAATCAGAATGGCCATCATCAAAAAGTCTACAAGCAATAAATGCTGGACAGGATGTGGAGAAAAGGGAACCTTCTTAAAACTGTTGGTGGGAATGCAATGTGGTACAACCACTATGGAGAACAACGTGGAGATTCTGTAAGAAACTGGGAATATAACTTCCCTATGACCCAGCAACACTACTGCTGAGCACAAACCCCAAGGAAACGAGAATTGAAAGAAACACATGTACCCCAGTGTTCACTGCAGCACTATTTACAATAGCTAGGACACGGAAGCAACCTTGATGTCCATTGACAGATGAATGGATAAGGAAGTTGCAACATATATACACAACGGAGTATTACTCAGCTGAAAAAGGAACACATTTGAGTCAGTTCTAATGAAGCAGATGAAACTGTAGCCTATTATACAGAGTGAAATAAGTCAGAAAGAGAACCACAAATGCATGTATTGAATTTAGAAGAACAGTAACAACGACTCTATATGCAGGGCAGCAAAAGAGACACAGATGTAACGAACAGACTTTTGGACTCCTGGGAGAAGAGGAGGGTGGGATGATTTGAGAAAATAGCATTGAAACATGTATATTACCATATGTAAAATAGATGACAAGTGCAAGTTCGATGCATGAAGCAGGGCACCCAAGGCCTATGCTCTGGGACAACCTTGAGGGATGGGGTGGGGAGGGAGGTGGGAGGGGGCTTCGGGACGGGGAGGCATGTGTATCCGTGGCAGATTCATGTCAA
The DNA here is from genome assembly GCF_023699985.2 of Odocoileus virginianus. Classification (NCBI taxonomy): domain Eukaryota; kingdom Metazoa; phylum Chordata; class Mammalia; order Artiodactyla; family Cervidae; genus Odocoileus; species Odocoileus virginianus. The sequence goes on along the minus strand of NC_069675.1, from coordinate 52,233,000 downwards.
TGTATGGCAAAACCATCACAATGTTGTAAAGTAATTATCCTGAAATTATAATCAATTAATTAATTAAAAAAAACTACAGTGGATTATTTTGATGATTCTTGGAGAATGTCTTGTATATTTAGTTTAATGATGAAATATCATTTAGTTAAAGGCATTGTGAGCTGGTGATTTCTGGGTAGGTGTGGAATGTCATCTTGGAATAATTGGATCAGTCTGGTCTGTTGGTTTTGGAACATCATTTTCCCAATCTGTCAAATTCTTCCCATCTTCCAACACCCACAGAAGCACAGATTTTGGTTATGATATTTGGAAGTCTCCAACTGTCCAAGAATATTCCATACCCTCCTCATCTTCCTGGATAGAGAATAATACACCTGCCCTAACATATACTATATGAACATCAGATATATTGAAATATATGGAAGCTACTCTTGATCATGTGTGTGTCCTCAGTCACTCAGCCGTGTCCAACTCTTTGCAACCCCATGGACTGTAGCCCACTGGGCTCCTCTGTCCATAGGACTTTCCAGGCAAGAATCTTGGAGTGGGTTGCCATTTCCTTCTCCAGGGGATCGTCCCAACCCAGGGATCAATCCTGTGTGTTTCCTGCATTGACAGACAAATTCTTTATCACTGATTCACTTGGGAAGCCCATTCTTGATCGAGTTTCTGCCTAAACCTTGAAATCAGTTGTCTATTCCTGGTTGTATTTAGTACTGTCTTTAGATGGTCTACAGTGTCAGGCCTTTCACTATCCCTGTTTGAGATAATAATATCAATAATGAATACCTGGAGTGGAATGTTTTTATCTACATTAAACATTAAAACAAACCTTGTAGAGAGTTTGGTTAGATTCTTAAATATTGTTGCCTTGAATATGTATGTGAGTAAATGCTATTTAATTTCAAGGTAATTTTGATTTTTAAAGTTAATTCAGCAAGCATCTTTTTTATAAAAAGCAAACAAACAAATATGCAATCCAGTATTTGCCTATGTAGTCTTAGTTCTCAAGAAACTAAATCTGAATTTAGTATCCAGTTATAGGTGATAGACATGAACTTATTCATCTGAGATTTTGTTCATTTCTGCCCCTGGATAATTGAAAGGGTAAGATAATTTACTTACTAGTGTAAATAGGAATGAGTTTTTCCCTTGAATCTATCAGCATCATTTTTTGTCACTTAAAGAAAGGAACTCATGATTAATACATTCTAAGGGGGCAGTGGAAAATGAGAAAGAAATACCTGGACCTTGATTTGAGGAGGCAATATACAAAATACACACATGTATGTGTATGTGTTTTACAACATTTATAAAATCAGAGGTCAGCTAAGCTGAAAAAGAAGATGTGACTGAGAAGGGAAAGGAAGATGCAGAGGGAAAACAAATTAGTGTTGCAGAGGCCTAGAAAGCTTTTTTGAGCACTGTCCTACACTTTGTGCTGATGAAACTATAAAACACAGAAACCTATTGCCAAATCCAGACTGCAAATGTCGCAAGATCATTAGATTAGTAGTTAGGATGCCTGTTTTGAATCCTGGCTTGGTCACAAATTAGCAGAGCATCTTTGAAAATATTCCACTCTCTCCAGGTCTTTGTTTCTTCATCTTAAGATGAGGGATATGGACTTGATGCTCTCTAAATCTCCTTCCAGCTTTAACATAATTTTCTAAATGTTTCCATATTGCATAAGTGTTGGCAAAAGCATTGTCACTCTCCAGCATGTGGCCTAACCACAGCTCTGAGCTATAGATAATAATAGGTCAGGACTGATCCCTTGATCAGACCTGGTCTGTTCTGACCTCCCCTGGACTTTGCATCCTAGAAACTTTTATACTTATTCAAAGGGTGAATTATCTGTTTGTTAATATTTCCTTTAAATTGTGGGAAAGCAACTACATGCTGGTATCTTTCCTGTCCTGACAAAATAGCCTATATCACAGTAGTTTGGGAATAACTCTTATGGATTTATTAAAATAACAGTCCTAAGAATCGCAACTGTTGATTGGACCCATAAGTGACAACCATAAAGGACTGTGTCCTCACTTGGGGTCGTTGACAACCGTGGGCCACCCTAATGAATAACATATGCTTGACTGGTCCTGTTGGCCATTCGCAGACCACATTCTTTCTAGGATGGAGTCTCATTATTGATCCACTATTGCTTATGACTTCCCAGGTGGTGCAGTGGTAAAGAATCCACCTGCAAATGCAGGAGACAGAGGTTCGATCCCTGAGTTGGGAAGATCCCCTGGAGTAGGAAATGGCAACCCACTCCAGTATTCTTGCCTGGAAAAATTCCATGAACAGAGGAGTCCATAGAGTTGCAAAGACTCAGACACAACTGAACATGCACACACACACAGCCATCTATGTCACATTGACCAATAGTGTAATAGAAATATTCACTTCCTTATTCCAGTCTGATCTCTGCATAACAAAATTATGGACTTCCCCAGTGGCTCAGATGGTAAAGAATATGGCTGTAATGTAGGAAACCAGGGTTCAATCCCTGGGTCAGGAAGATTCCCTGGAGAAGGGAAAGGCTACTTTTCATCTACATAGAGGGGCTCTCCCTTGTTTTCCTGATTTCCTCATCCAACCTCCACCAGGAATGCCAGTAGAATAGAAACTTTGTCTTGTGCTTTCCATATTGAGGTGTGGGACCGAGAGGTGTGATTTTCTAAGCAGCTGACTGAAAGCTGGTTTAGCAAATTCTTTTTTTTTTTTTTAGTTAATTAATTTTTTAGTTGAAGGATAATTGCTTTATAGAATTTTGTTGTTTTCTGTCAAATCTCCACATGAATAGCAAATTCTTAAGGCCCTCACCTACCCTGGAGATAAAAAAGGATGGTGTGCATGCTAAGTCACTTCAGTCGGGTCCAACCTCTTTGCAACCATATGGACTGTAGCCCACCAGGCTCCTCTGTCCTTGGGATTCTCCAGGCATGAATACTGGAGTGGGTTGCCATGCCCTCCTCTGGGGAAAGAAGGTGGGCACATAGATGTTAGAGAGAAGACATTTCTGGAGAGGGCTCTTGGTGGGCTGCAACTGTGCCTTTCTTATCAAAGAGAATCAGGCTCTTCAAAGGCATGGGGAGAGCTGGAAGAGCCCCCCAAATGCTGGTGAAGGACCAGAGGAATGAGAATCTCATCAGGTTGGGAGAATCTCAAGAGTGAGAATCAGGCTTTAATTCTTCCACAGTGAAGCAGAGGAAAGTTGGCTGCATCAGAACTGGCCTGCACTCCTGGAGTTGATCCATGAAAAGGGACTGGCCTTTCCCGTGGGTGGAAAGATTTGGTGTGGAGTGAGCCAAGGTCCTGTTCATGTTGGGTGTTTGGAGAGTGATTAACCTTGGTGGAAAAACTGGAGGTATGGATTCCTAGGAACTGATGTAGGGGTAAAGAATCAGCGGGGAGAAGATGCAATGGTTCTCAGCAAGGAAAACCAGTGATGACAGAACCCACTGTGAACACCTGCCAACTCCAGACAGCACATGTGTTGGGGCAGCATCACTGCGCAGGGAGTAAAGACATTTCTGTTTCTTCTTTCTCTTCTTCCATCTCCAGTCCCACTCTGAAGACCTTGAAAACCCCTGTTAGCATGTTATGGAAGCAGGAGTTAAAGCTGCCAAGTGAAGGAACAGAAGAGAAAACCAGCAAGTGCCTTCTCACTAATTATGGTCCCAACAGGGGAAGGAGAGGAGCCTTAACTTTAAAGCAAGATTTAAGCTTTAACTTTTAGGTACAACTATATGCGGTAGATAAAATAGTGCCCCACCAAAGGTGTTCACATTTTTATCCTTGTACTTTTTAGAAAGGTACAATATGTTACAAAGGGGAACTAAGCTTGTAGATGGAATGAAATTGGCTAATCATCTGACTTGAAGATATGGAGATTATCCTTGATGTTTCAGGCATGCCCAGTGTAATAACAAATTTCTTGTAAATGAAAAAGGGAGAAAGGAGAGTTGGAGTCAGAATGATGCAATATGAGAAATACTTGACTGAACATTGCTGGGTGTGAAGATGGAAAGGAACCTTGAGTCAAAAATGTGAGCAGCATCTTGAGGTTAGGGAAGACAAGGAAACGTTTTCTCCCCGGGAGCCTCCAGTCAGCCTTGCTGACTCCTTGATTTTAGCCCGGTGAGATCCGTCTCAAACTTCCAACCTACCTTCTGAAGTGTCAGACAGTAGTTGGGTTGTTTAAATCCACTAGTGTTACGGTAATGTATTACATGAGTAATAAGAAAATTCTACAGTGAATAACCGAGTTGAGATTGTCTTACTTTAGAATGACCAGAAAAAGCAGGGGGAAGGAAGCACTAGCCCCATGGAATAAATGAAATGAAGAGAGCAAAACCAAAAAGTCAAGTTGCTTTAAGTATATATGCCCTGTAACATAACAGTTGCATGACTCAATTGTGGTATCTGTCGGTCTTTCTTTCTGGAAGTTCCCTGCAAGGCAGATCTGGAACCTGTGTCCTGTGTTTGTATTGAATGATTCATGCTTTTTCGGATTCTGAATGGAGGTCATAGCTGAAGTTCAAATCCAGAGTTACTAGCTTTTTGTGGGGCTCCACTCAGTGGCAGAAATAGTTGGGTCCATCAGGGTGACAGATTGCTTTATGAGCCTCAGCTTTTTTTTTTTTTTTGAAATTTTTTTTTTTTATTAGTTGGAGGCTAATTACTTTACATCATTACAGTAGTTTTTGTTGTACATTGAAATGAATTAGCCATGGATTTACACGTATTCCCCATCCCAGTCCCCCCTCCCACCTCCCTCTCCACCCGATCCCTCTGGGTCTTCCCAGTGCACCAGGCCCGAGCACTTGTCTCATGCACCCAACCTGGGCTGGTTATCTGTTTCAAAATTCTTTTTTTTTTTTTTTTACTTTTTTATTTTTTATTTATTTATTTTTTTTTCTAAATGAATTAGCCATGGATTTACATGTATTCCCCATCCCGGTTCCCCCACCCACCTCCCTCTCCACCCGATCCCTCTGGGTCTTCCCAGTGCACCAGGCCTGAGCACCAGCCCAGGTTGGGTGCATGAGAAAAAAAATTCTTTAAACAAGGTTGAAAAGGCAGGTCTCCGTGGAGGCTGTATTCTTTTGTAGCACAGGGAGTGGGCTGTGAATAGATGTGTTGAGGATTGAGCTGTGATGGGGTGTTGTGGACATCGAAAGCTGGAGATCAAGGTTGGGGCCATCTTAGGGGACTCCAGACAGCATAAGAAATGGGTTGCATTTTATCCCAGTAATCAGTGAGAGATAATAAAGATTTGAAATAGGAAAGTGGTAAAGGAATTTGGAAGGAATTAGGTTGGAGACAGATTGAAATTAAAGGGGACAGAATTTGTATATAAACTAAGAATGGAAAAATATACATTACCATATGTAAAATAGATAGCCAGTGCAAATACCTGTGTGGCTCAGGGAGCTCAAACCAGTGCTCTTTGACAACCTAGAGGGGTGGGGTGGGCTGGGAGGTGGGAGGGAGGTTCAAAAGGGTGGAGACATATGTATATCTATGGTTGATTCATGTTGATGTATGGCAGAAACCAACACAACATTGTAAAGCAACTATCATTCAACTAAAAGTAAATTTGAAAAGTAAAAGTTAAAAAATAAAATAAATTTTAAAAAAAGAGTCTTAGTTTTTGATCCTAAATTAGAGATGCCTGTGTCACTAACTGATGGACTTCCCAGGTAGAGCTAGTGGTAAAGAACCCGCCTACCAATGCAGGACATATAAGAGACCCGAGTTCGATCCCTGGGTTGGGAAGATCCCCTGGAGGAGGGCATGGCAACCCACTCCATTATTCTTGCCTGGAGAATCCCATGGACAGAGGAGCCTGATAGGCTATAGTCCCTGGGGTCACAAAGAGTTGAACACCACTGAAGCAACTTAGCACACACGCATGTGCTATTAGCTGATAGTGCAATTGAACAGGAAAAAAGTGAGAGGGGAACCAATTTTTTGGTGGAATCATAATTTCCAGGTGATTTGAGACCATATTTTTGAAGCAATTAAACCAACTAAGAAAGTTACAGGAAGAATGTAAGAAAGAGATTGGGACAATGGATGATTTGGGTATTTTCAACTCAAAGATGAAAATTGTGACGATCACAACAGCGAATGAGATCATTTAAAAGAGGAATGTTGAGAATCATCATGGTACCATACCTAACAAGGAACAGGAAGAACTTTCTAATGAAAAAAAAAAAAAAAAGAAAATGGTTTGAGCAATCTCAAACATCTCAAGCAGGCTGAATGGGAGAGCAGAAATGAAAGCTAAGGTGTAAATGTGACAAAGGCTGAGTAAATATTAGGTGGTTTGCATTGAGCAGAGAGAAGCAACTTTGAAGAGAGTCAAAAAAGATGTATACATAGGAGCTGTCAATTGAGAGGAAAAACTCAGTGTGAGTGACTGGAGAGTGGAAAAGAGAAGCTAAAGGAGAAAAATGTTAGTGATTTGGTGATAATGGCAGGGCTGTGTGAAGAGCAAGTTATCAGGTCTAGATCGAGAGATAGGGGATGTCGGCTCCTATTGCTGAAAGTAAATTTCAATGACAGTGTTCACGCCACAGCAGGGCTCTTTATATTGCGATTCTGAGTGTGGGAAGGGTCTGGCCTCCCAGGTGCATTCTCCTTGTTGTGAGGGTGTGAGGGGCACAGTCCTGGAGCCAGAAGCTTACAAGCAGAAGGCTTGGCCCCTGTTGCGTTGTCAGTGCCGTATTTCCTGCTGAGGTCAATGCAGGGGAGGAAGGGGTTGCTACCTGCTGTTGGGAATCAGATAATACAATTGGGAAGGCAAGCTCTTCTCAGAGGAGAGCAGTGTTAGTATAATCAACCTTGAACCTTCCTCCCACCTCCCTCCCCATCCCACCCCTTTAGGTTGTCACAGAGCACTGGCTTTGGATGCTCTGTGTCAGACAGTAAGAGGGAGAAATATATGTATCCCTGTGGCTGATTCATGCTAATCACAACATTGTAATTATCCTCCAAATAAAAATAAAATAAAATTTTAAAAAATCAAACTTGAGATTAATTTTTAAAACTAACATTGCAAGATTTCAGAGGAGAGGGAAGATCGTATTAGCCTATATGGGGTTCATCAGAAAACGTTTCCTGGATCATTGAACTTGGAGTTTGGTGAGGTAGAGAGAGAAATGGAGAAGGGTGAGCAAAAAGCTTAATATAGGGCATTTTGACTTTGGCCCTTCAGTTCAGTTCAGTTCAGTTGCTCAGTCATGTCCGACTCTTTGTGACCCCATGAGTCACAGCACACCAGGCCTCCCTGTCCATCACCAACTCCTGGAATTTACTCAAACTCATGCCCATCAAGTCAGTGATGCGATCCAGCCATCTCATCCTCTGTCGTCCCCTTCTCCTCCTGCCCTCAATCCCTCCCAGCATCAGGGTCTTTTCCAATGCATCAACCCTTCGCCTGAGGTGGCCAAAGTATTGGAGTTTCAGCTTCAGCATCAGTCCTTCCAATGAACACGCAGGACTGATCTCCTTTAGGATGGACTGGTTGGATCTCCTTGCAGTCCAAGGGACTCTCAAGAGTCTTCTCCAACACCACAGTTCAAAAGCATCAATTTTTTGGCACTCAGCTTTCTTCACAGTCCTATTCTCACATCCATACATGACCACTGGAAAAACCATAGCCTTGACCAGATGGACCTTTGTTGGCAAAGTAATGTCTCTGCTTTTTAATATGCTATCTAGGTTGGTCATCACTTTCCTTTCAAGGAGTAAGCATCTTTTAATTTCAGGGCTGCAGTCACCATCCGCAGTGATTTTGGAGCCCCAAAAAATAAAGTCTGACACTGTTTCCACTGACCCTTAGGAGTTGCCAATTCCCATCTGTGTTGTCTTAGCCAAAGGGTAACTGTTGGTGAGGATTGCAGACCTTCAGATGAAGGTGGACCTGTAGGGAAATAGACCACGTATTAATCCTGGCTCTCAATCTGACCAGCTGGATGATTATGGGAGATGAACTTAACCTCTCTGGGCCTCATGTCCTCATCTATAAAACAGGGGTCATGAAGCTGTATCCTGTGCAATGACCTCCCTGTACCTTGTGCTCTTGTATTTTGTATAAATAGATGCACCTTTTCCTTCCACAAGGACACAATTCTATAGGCAGACCCCTGCTCTGTCTCATTCTCCTCCAGTTCATCTTCCAAATAGGGGCCCAAATGCTCTTCTTAAAACATCTGTCTACTCATCACTCACCTCCTAAAGCTCTCTCCACTGCCTTGAGAGGAAGGTCAGATTACTCCATCTTTGGCTCTGACTTCCACCACCAGCTGTATTACCTGCTGACCCTCTCCTTATACAGTCTTCATGAACTGCTTGCAAATCTCCAAATACCCCAGGCTCCTTGGACCAGGCTCACATTGTTCCTTCTTTCTGGAATGCCTTCCCTCTGCCCTTGCTCTTTCCATCTCCCCCCACTTTATGGTCTGTTTTATGTAAGTCTTTGGACTTGTATTATTTTTTCCCCTATTTTTGATAAATCTGAAATATATTACAATTTATTTTTTTAATTTTATAGGAATACATTTGATTTACAATGTTGTGTTAGTTTCAAGTATAAAGCAAAGTGATTCAGTTATGCATATTCATTCTTTTGCAGATTCTTTGCGCATATAGATTATCACAGATTATTGAGTAGAGCTCCCTATGGACTTGTATCGTTGAAGCATTTCCTGCATGGAACCCCCATCTCTATAAGCCCTCCCAGACAAAATTAATCTCCCTCCCCAACTTTTTGCTTCCACTCCAGCTGGCTTTTATGGTTTATGTGTGCATGTATGCTTAGTTGCTTCGGTCTTGTCCGACTCTGTGCAACCCCATGGACTGTAGCCCACCAGGGTCCTCTGTCCATGGGAGTCTCCAGGCAAGTATACTGGAGTGGGTTGCCATGCCCTCCTCCAGTGGATCTTCTGACCCAGGGATCCAAGCCACGTCTCACATTTCATGCATTGTCTGGCAGGTTCTTTACCACTAGCGCCACTTGGGAAGCCCCTTGCCATTTATATTTCACTCTATCTGTTCTGTTATTGCCTGGCTCATCCAATGAGATTTGTTTAAATGCAACAATGATGACTCTCTCTTTCCTTTTGCTTCTCTTGGCAAAACCTGCCATGTGATTGATTGAATGTGTTGAGCAAATGAATGAAGCCAATGTCAGGTAATTGACTCTCATTAACTCTGGCCTTTTCTGGCTCCAGCCTGATCGCACAACTGGATTTCTTAGAGTGACTCTTGCTATCTTCTTTCTCTTTACCTAGGGCTTCCCTGATGCCTCAGTGGTAAAGAATCCGCCTGCCAAACAGGAGATGCAGGTTCAATCCCTGAGTTGGGAAGATCCCCTGAAGAAGGAAGTGGCAACCCACTCCAGTATTCTTACTTGAGAAATCCCGTGGACTGAGGAGCCTAGTGGGCTATGGTCCACAGTGTCAGAAAGAGTTGGACCCGACTTAGCTTTCAGAGATTCTCTTCACCTAGAGAAGTAAGCTTGCCAGAGACTTGCTTGCAGCTTCCTGAGTTGTACTTCAGAACCCCACTCAGGAGCCCTGTCCTGCCTGGCCTGCTTAGATGGGCTCAGGATGCCCACAGGAGAGCCCTTTCCTGGGAGCAGGAGCCTGGTCAGGCAGGCTTTGTTGGGGGATGAGTTTGGTCAATGTCTTTTCCAGTCTGAATGGGCTATATTCAGGCCAACCCTTCCATCCTGTGTTGGTGACCTCCTTTCTCATGTCTGCGAAGTAAAAGGGAAATAATACCATGGTCAAGTTCAGGGACTCTGGCTCTTGCCCTTATGTCTGAGTAAACTTCTGCAGTGGGTCTGGCCTTAGGCAAAACACTGAAATCAACCAAACTTGACTTTCCAATCTTCTTTCTCTAATGTGCTGTCTACCCTTAGTATCAAATTATATTTTCTTTCATATTGTAGCCTATTGCTTGCAAAATGCATTTCCTGCTAGAAGTCTTACAAAGGTCTTATTCTGGAGACATACTGATCGCCCTCATTATGCCAGCTTTTCCTCCGTTCCTCTTAAGGTGACTTTAACTTAGTGTTGGAAGCCTGCCTCATTGCTCTCAGTTATCTGTAAAGAAAATGATGGCCTTTTCCATTGTTAGGATTGCAGAGGGTGCAATTGTGATATGTATTTTATATGTAATTGTGTGTGTGTGTGTGTGTGTGTGTGTGTGTGTGTGTGTGTGTGTGTGAGGGCCTGGAAATAGACTCCAGCTCTGGCATTATGTGCTGTATGACCTAGGCAAATTACTTATTCTGTCTCTTAACCTCTTTTTTAAAAGATTTTTTTTTTAATGTGGACCATTTTTAAAGACTTCATTGAATTTGTTACAATATTGTTTCTGTTTTATGTTTTGGATTTTTGGTTGTGAGGCATGTGGGGTCTTAGCTCCCTGGAAGTGAAAGTCGCTCAGTCGTGTCTGACTTTTTGCGACCCCATGGACTATACAGTCCATGGAATTCTCCAGACCAGCGTACTAGAGTGGGTAGCCTTTCCCTTCTCCAGAGGATTTCCCAACCCAGGGATCAAACCAGGGTCTCGTGCATTGCAGGTGGATTCTTTACCAACTGAGTTATCACCAGGAGTCAGCCCTGAGTCTTAACCACTGGACTGCCAGGGAAGTCCTTCTCAGTTTCTTAGTTTCATCATATGTAAACTGGAAACAAAGTGTTACCCATTTTTAGGGTTTTTGATGAGCAATAAGTAAGCATCATGTAGGATTTTGTTGACTATGCTCTGGAGTTAGAGTGTGACTCTGGGAGGTCAAACCTAATTTTCCTGCTTACTGTTATGTGACCATAAGGAAGCTCCTGAGCCTCTCTGGGCCTTAGTTTCCTCATCTGTGAAATGGACCAATAATATTACCTACCTCATAGGGTTTTGTGAAGATATAATGAGAAAATGCATATAAATCTTTGTAAGAAAATGCACAATTAACGCATTTTAACTCTTCGTGTATTATTCTAAGCATTGTGAGAATTGAATGAAATTAGGAATGTTGAAACTGTCATACAGAGTAAGTCAGAAAGAGAAGAACAAATATTACTATTAATTCATGAATGTGGAACCTAGAAAAATGATACAGATGAACCCGATTCCAGGACAGGAATAGAGATGCAGACATAGAGAATGGGCATGTAGATGGGGGAGGAAGCGGGAGTGAGTGAATTGGGAGATTAGGATTGATATATTTACATTACCATGTGTAAAATAGCTAGTGGGAACGTACTGTAAAGCACAGGAAGATCAGATTGGTGCTCTGTGATCCCCTCGAGGGGTGGGGTGGCGAGGTGGGAGGAAGATCCAAGAGGGAGGGATTCATTGCATTGTACAGCAGAGACTAACATGACATTGTAAAGCAATTATAATCCAATAAAGAAAAGGAAGTATCTTAAGCACTATTCATATATCCAGGACTCCCTGGATATGTAAATGTAAACTTCTCTAGGAATCCTGGGTTTAAAGAACTATATATATTTTATTCTCCTCTTGTCACCCTTATAACTTTAGTGGGGGAAGATAAGAGAATTTGGTTATTATGTGTGCACATGTCTGCATTTCAGAGGAAAAAATCTGTGAACAGTATGACCCACTTGATTTCAGCTCCCTGAGTGGCCAGGAAAATGTGCTTTTGGTGTCAAATCACAGGGTCTCACTTGTACCCAGAATATTCATGAATAATTAGTAATTTGACTTCTTTAATTAAAGTGTTAAAAAAAGCCTCAGGCTCTTTAATTCTGCAGATTTGAAAAAGTGGTGATATAGGAATAGTTCTTTAAAGAAGGTGAAACAAGTGTACTAGCCTGTGGAGAGTGGTTTGAGAGGCAAAGCTCCATTCCATCATCTGTCAGTCTGACACAGTGAGCTAGACTCCACCCTTTAGGCTTTTTTATGGATCTAATATGTCCTGGCACATAGAAGTTACAACCACATTATTATGCTGCTAATATGAAGCATATTCATCCAAACGAGTGCTGTTTTTCTTCCAAGTAGACCCTTTGGGAGTTTTGCCCATGTTCTAAAAACTCTGCCTCCAACATGCTCTTTGCACTGATTCTGTGTGAATTCCCTTAAAAGTCTTCGACATATTCTTTGGAACATTCTCAAATTTAGCAGCTCTTTAGTCCCTGGGAATAGATTGGATTTTTGGAAAAGTTATATCTGGTGAAATTATGAGTGATGTAACAGAGTTTAGGTAAATATAAATACATGAAAGGATGAGAAGTGAAAAGGTCCTTACCTTTGAAGACCATCACTGGAGAAGAGCTTGGGAAATGGTAGGAGCACAAAGGGCCTCACCGAACAGAGGCAAAGACTTTCAGGACTGGGATACTTAGCACCATTCACATCCTGGTCCACAAACAGACACACCAGAATATATACGATATTCAAGGGGTTAGCAAACTTTTATTAAGAGTGGTACATATTTTAGGCTTTGTGGACAGATCGTGCCTCACATTTGTGTGTGCGATACTCTTAACTTGAAGACCATATGGAAATAAGCCACTGACTACATTTGGCCCATGGGCAGAGATTGTAAACCCACTCCAGCATACTTGCCTGGAAAATCTCACGGACAGAGGAGCCTGGTGGGCTACACCATGGGGTCGCAAAGAGTCAGACACATCTGAGTGACTGAGCATGCACACACATAGATTGTTACTCATATTTCATCATTAAATATTGCCAAGGAAAAAATGTACACCTATGTATCAGTGCTAAGTCGCTTCAGTCGTGTTCAACTCTTTTGCCCTACCAGGCTCCTCTGTCCAGGGGATTCTCCAGGCAAGAATATTGGAGTGAATTGCCATTTCTTTCTCCACTGTGTGTCAGTATTTATAAGATATTCTATGTGAAATATTAAATCCTTCAAAAGTTAGGAATTTTCCTAGGCTTCAGGGAATGTTAAAATAGTAATTATAACTATCGCCTACTTAACCAAGAGCATTTTCATAAATGAAATATCTTCATAGCTCTCTTTCTCTCTATCCCTTTCTCTGTGTGTACATTCACAATATTATTGGTGTTCCCACAGTGAATATGTTTGCTAAACCTGGATCTCATGGGAAAAATACTGTGGAGCCTATTTCAGGCAAAAGGCAATCATTAAATAATCAGCTGGCCCAGAAAGCATAAAACTAAACAGAAACAAGAAGATGCATAGAATTGCCTCCTGATTTGCTTTTCTCTGAGACGATTCCTCAGAAGGCCATCTTTAGCTTTATTATGTAGCAGATTGAAAGGTCAGGCTGACTGACCCTTCACTCAGATGACTGATTCAGCTGGGGGAGAAAGGTGACCCACAGACGATGATAGCAAGAGCAGCCCTCTGGTAGAAAGCCGAGGTACATGTGAACGGCATTGTGGGCTCAGCCTGTTCCTTTGAGTCTTGGTTATGACCGTAACCTTGGCTGGGGACCCACATGCACTTTTGCAAGGACAGCTGCTCCGTCCACATACCCGTGGTCGTGGTCTTCTGATGGCGCCCAGATGAAACTGGTCTGCATCTGGGTTTCAAGCCTGGTTACAACACTGGACTATGATGGCTGAATCTATTGACCAACAAAGTGGCGGTGATTTCTTGAAGGTCACCTCGGAAGGAAAGAGACTCTTTGTGGCAGGGCCCTTTCAGAGATGGTTCCCAGGTCACACAAACTAACTCTGCTGCTTACTCTCTGGCACAACTCTGTCCTGTTCTCTGGACATCATAGAAGTGTGTTTGATTTCAAAGCAGAGCAAGGCACTGGAATGGTTGTAGACATCTGTACAGCTTGTGGCCCATAAAAGGAAGACATTGCTGGGCCCTCCTCAAGGGACTCTCCAGCTTGGGAGAGACTTGTAAAAACTTTGGCTGTGCATGAAATCAGGAGAACTTGGCTGTGTGTCAAGACAGAGGTAAGAAAAAACTATCATAGCTGCAGCTGTAATGGAAGTTAGGGAGAGTATATCCACTCAGCTGATGATGTTGAATAGCTCAGGAAAAAAAAAAATACTCATAGGTGTTGTGCAAAGGAGAACTTGAATCAGGTATCAGGAACCAGAATGTGAAGGCAGGTAAAGAAAGTAGAACAAGGATGAGCATAAACACATGGAAGGGGGAAGGGGTTTGAGCATGCTTCTACACAGGCATGGCTTTGTCTACATTGTTGAATGAGCACGAGGCACAGCAAACTTTGAGCACTGTCTGTCTTTTCCTCTATGTTGACTAAGGGACTTGGATTACCACCTGGTTTCCCTGGTGGCTCAAATGGTAAAGAATCTGCCTGCAATGTGGGAGGCCCAGTTTCAATCCCTGGGTTGGGAAGATCCTCTGGAGACGGGAAAGGCTGCCTACTCCGGTTTTCTTACCTGGAGAATTCCATGGACAAAGGAGCCTAGTGAGCTATAGGCCATGGGTAGCAAAGAGTTGGACACAATTGAGATACTAACACTTTATGCAAAATATGGGTGAGAAAAGCCCTGGAAAATGGGAACTCTAATTTGCACCCAGACAAACTGGGACCCAGACACTAGTTGGAAGGACTGGAACTTTATGAGAGAACTTACGGAAGAGTGCAAGAGAGATCTGAAATAAATAAAGAGCTGGCAATGGAGGACAGGTAAAATGGGACAAGCAGATTTCATGGACTGAAAGATTCCAGGAAGAAATGAAAATAGGTTGTTGTTGCTTAGTTGCTTGCTGTTGTTCAGTTGCTCCATTGTGGATGACTCTTTGCAATCCCATAGACTGCAGCACACAGGGCCTCCCTGTTCTTCACTAATTCCCAGAGCCTGCTCAAACTCATGTCCATTAAGTCAGTGATGCCGTACAACCATCTCGTCCTCTGTCATCCCCTTCTCCTCCTGCCTTCAATCTTTCCCAGCATCAGGTCAGGTTTAGCCTCTGTGTTTCTTGTCCAACTCTCTGTGGACCCATGGACTGTAGCCTGCCAGACTCCTCTGTATTTGGGATTTCCCAGGCAAGAACACTGGAATGGATTGCCATTGCCTTCTCTAGGGGATCTTCCTGACTCAGGGGTTAAACCCATGTCTCCTGCATTGGCAGGTGGGTTCTTTATTGCTGAACCCCAAGGAAAGCCCAGTGAAGATAGGAAGCAGAATTTTTATAGGTGCCCGAGGGTTGGGAGGGAGCTGCTAAGGGTAAGGGACTGATTTGAAGGTCTTTTCTTCAATCTCTTCCCTTAGGATCAGAGTCAGGTTATCTCCCTCACCCCCATACATGGCTGCTCTAGTCTACTTGGGAGCCCTTTGAAGTTGTGAGACAAAGTTTCTGATGGTTCTTCTCCACACAATGCCTACTGCAGTGATCAGGCATAAGGTCTGCCAAGGCACCCCTAGGGGAACAGTACCTACTGTAAGATACACTCTAGATCTTTGATCGAGCTACCTGTGTAGACTGGTGAAGCCCCAGGTAAAGACTTGGAAGGGATTAGGTGGAGCTGGAGTGCTGAATGATGTAGTGGATGTTCAAGGAGGATATAGTTATACATAGAAGCTGCGAAATTGTCTTGGTTAGTTCAGAGAAGACCAGAGAGTGGAGTGATCCTCCAGCTTCAGGAAGGGGTGGTGGATGGGACTACACTGGGACAGAAGCCACATGGTATTGTTGACTCATATCTGATTCTTTTGACTCTCTTCACCAACAAACTTGGTGTGAGTCATGGAAAACATTCTAGAAGTCATTCTAGGTGTCTGTACTCTCTTTCCAGCTTCTCACACTCCTTTTATTACTTATTATTATTACTATTTTGTCTCAGAACTTAATGTTGTTAAGTAGACCTGGGAGGGGCACGTTTTATACTGTGAATGTTTGTCCCTTCCTGACCTAATTATTTAAGTTGATGGGACTTGTACTATAAATACCACAGTTTGATAGCTTTCCCACTTCCTGATTTGAAGGTGCACTGGCATATTTGACAGTTCTGATAAAAGTGGTGGTTTCTGCCCAGGTTTTCACCTAAACTAGAACTTTGCAACCTTTTTTTTTTTTCTTTTGAATGCTATTTATATTCATTTTTTATTTAAAGTCCTAGTAACATAGAATTAATATCAATATACTGCTTGGTCCTTCATTAAAAATTCCCATAGAAAAACCAACACAGATGTTCAATACAGCATCATATATTTGCTGCATTTTGCCACTCTATTAACTGGCCATATGGAAAAGTGTCAGCACCAGTGAGTGAGCCACCTTGAAAGTGGATATCCCCTGGCTCCAGCCAGCCTTCAGAGGCAATCTTGTTTTGTAAAGGATTAGATAGTAAATATTTTTGGCTTGGGGCATCCCAGGTAGCACTTCCCAGGTAGTGGAAAAGAACCTGCCTGCCAATGCAGGAGACACAAGAGACATGGGTTTGATGTCTGGGCTGGGAGATCCCCTGGAGGAGGGCATGGCAACCCACTCCAATATTCTTGCCTGGAGAATTCCATGAACAGAGACCCTGTGGGCTACAGTGTATGGGATCACAAAGAGTCAGATATGACTGAAGTGACTTAGCATGCACTCATTCTTGGCTTGTGGATCCTATGGTCTCTACCATAACTACTCTCCTCTTATCATGCAAAAGTAGCCAGGGACAATGTAATGATGGGTAAAGATGTGTTACAATAAGACGTTATTTATGAAAACAAATGTTCAGAGGAGGAAAAGACAGAAGAATCTTTAGATAAAGATGACAGGAACTCCCTATCTTTAAATAGTTCCCCCAACAACTTACCTTGGGAACCTGAAGCCTCTACACTGTACATTTTTTATTGAAGTCCTTCCAGACTTAGAAATATCTTGAGTTAAGTTGTTATGTTAGGAGGAATATATTCAAGAATATTTTCTCTAGGAGGAGAATATTTCTTCAGTGAATACTTTAATCAATAAGCATCCTTTGCTGGGTAAATGGTGATAAGAAGGAAGAGGACTCTATAGAGGTAAAAGCAGGTGGGAGCAGAGGTCAAGAAAACATCTAAGATAGAGAAGCTGCCCTGGAACCACATTTATACCAGTTGTGAGTGAAATCTTATACAGGAAACTAGAGGGGCCACAAGGATGAATAAAACACAACCATTATTCTCAAGGAGGTTGAAATCAGATTGAAATGTGCAATATCTTTGTGTATGTGAATATTTAATTATATATGTGTGTATCTACCCACCCACCCATCTTTCCATCTGTATGTACCACAGATAATGAATTAAAGTACCTTGTAAGTAGCCACCAGCAGGGAGGAGAGTAAGCCTGAAGAGATTTAAAAGAGGGATCTGTTTTTGTCAGCTGGTGTGAATGGGACGTCATCAGAGACCTGTGGACCTTGACTTGAACCTTGGCTGATTGCTAAGCATTTAACTGATGGAGGCACCTGCCACTGCCCCACACAAACCATCCAACCCTGGGGTATTGAAATGAAGGAAGTAGGGATTTCCAGCTCCCCCATCAAGTTGGAATCTTCTTGAAATGGGGCTGGAGTCACAAATTCAATATTGGTTAGAGTCCTTCCTCCTCACAGTGATTATGGCCTTGGCCCCAACCCTCTACTTGTCATCTTGAAATGTCTAAGACCAAGCTATAGAGAGTAACTGTACTCATTTATTATCTGAATCTGCTTCAGACACTCCCTGGCTCTTGCTAAAAGTCAAGTTCTGGGTAATTCAGCACATCCCTTCTCCACTGCTAGAGTCAGAACTTGGAGCTCTGGCCCCACTCACAGACAGCGAGGGATTCATTTCACATCTATGAAGGTCACAATGTTTTATTTCCTGGAAATAGGTTAAGATTTTATTTACTTACATGGGACTCTGAGAGACCAAATAGTAGTAGAGAGTGATAATTTAATTCCTCAGTAAATGGACTGAGAAAACAAAATCCCAGAAAGCCTACAGTAATTAAAAGAGTATTGCATTCATTTCATGACTTTAGATAACACACTCTAAATCTCTTCTATCCTTTACACACAACCACATTATTGATGAACAGGCATCAAGAAGACATTAGGTGATGCTTTATTGCATTGTTTTAAGCTACTGTAGGTTTTATATATGAAGGGCATAGATTTATGCTGAGTGATTCAGCTACAAAGTGGGCACATCAATTTGTTCATGAGAATGTGAGCTGGTGATTACCTTCATTAGAGTTACCAGGACAGACTGATCACTTTAATTTGGGCAGAGGCATGCAAACAGAATTTGCTAGTGGTGTGTGTTTGTACCTGGAGCACAGGCTGTTCTGCATCCCTGAGGAGCCCTAGGAATGCGGATTTGTGTTCTCAGAGACATCAAAGTACCAGCCAGGGTACAAAGACCAGTGGGACCAGGAAGCAATTGCTTCTCAGCACCATGTGGCAGGATGTGGTCTAAGTTTCATTTGTTCTTAGCTTCTGAATGCCAATTTGATGATGAAGTACAGAACGGATGGCCCAGAGAACTGGGCCAAATTCCAGATCATAGAACTCAGGGCCCTCCTTGGTATGACTAGGTTATGACAAGTTGGATGGGGTTCTACTTTATAGCACATAAAGGGAATTGGTGGGATTGGTTGTTGCTGTTCAGTTGCTCAGTCATGTCTGACTCTTTGCAACCGCATGGACTGCAGCATGCCAGCCTTCCCTGTCCTGCACTGTCTGCCTGAGTCTGCTCAAGTTCATGTCCATTGAGTCGGTGCTACTCTCTAACCATCTTATCCTCTGCCACCCACTTTTCCTTTTGCCTTCAGCAGGGTCTTTTCCAGTGAGTTGGCTCTTCGCATCAGTTGGCCGAAGTATTGGATATTGACCTTTAGCATCAGTCCTTCCAGTGAACATTCAGGCTTGATTTCCTTTAGGATTGATTGGTTTGAGGGAGGATTTAGTAAATTAAAAAAATTAGGATTGAGTACCTTTATTGATCTCAGGGCTTCCCTGATGGCTCTGATGGTAAAGAATCCACCTGCGCTGCAGGAGATATGTGTTCGATCCTTGGGTTGGGCAGATCCCCTGGAGAAGGGAATGGCTACTCACTACAGTATTCTGTCCTGGAGAATTCCATGAACAGAGGAGCCTGGTGGGCTATAGTCCATGGGGTCACAGTGAGTCAGACATGACTGAGTGACTGAGCGGCTCACACACACACACACACACACACACACACACACACACACACCCCTGTGATCCCATCTATTTGTTACGTATAGTAGAGGCTTCCATCCTGCAAGAATTTACAGTGTGTCTGGGAAACCATGAAGAGACTTTTTAAGCAATCCTGATTTACACTGTGGTTTGTAGAATGAAGGTTGGTGGTTAAGTGGTGGTCAAAAAGGCAAGGAGAAACAGTATCGATGAGTGTAGGATGTAATGCTAGTGACACTGGAGAATTAGTAAATCTTGCCTTGTGGGGACCTTTCAGCAAGCACATGGCCATATGTAAATGAGTATCATATTTCCCTGACCCAGAAAGTCCACTTCTGACAGGAGCAAAAATTGGTTGCCTAAAGATATATGGTACTCTGTTTTGGGTAATAGCAAACACTGGGAGAGTCCTTTAAATGTATGGCAACAGGGAAATGACTTGCCGAATAATAAAGCAAAAACATTTGGGGATGTTATTCAATTATAAAAAAAAAATTAACTACAAGTATATAGACTTTGAAAAGTATTTGCAATGTAAGAGATTGAGCAGTGATACAAAGATAGATACTAAGATTGCAACTTTATAAAAATTATAACTGAAGGGTGCAATCAATGATCATTCATAATGTTGACCTCCCTTTTTTTTTAAAAAATGTCATTGCTTCCATTTTATTTCCTTTGTCATAATCTTCACTATGTGAACTATAAAGTGTATATACTTGTATAATTTAAATATGAGCTTCTCTAGGGAATATAGATAATGTTTAATTTGATCACCTCTGTATCTTCAGTATACTGCACATCTAGGGTACTCAATATTTGAATGGCTGAATACATTAGTGATTGGTATTTTTAAAGTATTTAATTTATTTTAAAATGGACTCCCAACTTAATGAACAGTATGAAAATAACATTTGTCAAATCCTTGCAGGATGCTGGGTTAAGAACTCTAATCATTTTTCATTTCAACCTTATCACCAGTATGTTTGTTTTTATTAATTTTTTTTTGCAGTAGGTCCTTGTTGGTTGTCTGTTTTAAATACAGTAGTGTGACAGACCACAGACCACTGATGTCTTTTTTGCTGTGCAGAAGTTGATGTAGTCCCATTTGATTTTGTTTTGTTGCTTGTGCTTTGGTGTCAAATAAAAGAAAAAAATTCTTTGCAAAAAAAAAAAAAAAACTGGTGTGTACATGTTAATCCCAAACTCCCAATCTATCTCTCCCCTTGCTTTCCCTCTGGTAATTGTAAATTCATTCTGTAACTCTGAGAGTCTGTTTCTCATACTAAGTGAAGTAAGTCAGACAGAGAAAGACAAATATTATATGATTTTCCTTATATAACAAATCTTAAAAAATGATACAGATTATTTACAAAATAGAAGCATTTTAATTGAAATATTATTGCTCTCCAATTATGTTACTGCTATACAATATAGTGATTTACAATTTCAAAGGTTATAGTCTATTTATAGTTATTGTAAAATACTGGTTTTATTTCCAGTTTATACAATGTATCCTTGTAGATAATTTTATACCTAATAATTTGTACTTTTTACCCCACCACTTCTATCTCCCCTTTCCCTCTCCCCACTGGTAACCTCTAGTTTGTTGTCTATTATCTGTGAGGACTAGTTTGTTTTATAGTTGAAAAAACTGAGGCTAATATAGACAAAGAACCTTGCTTGTTGGCAAGATGTAAACCTCAGGCTGCTTGCCTCCAGAACCGAGTCTCTTGACCATCCTACGATGTTAAAAAATAAATATAGAATAATCAAGAGCATCAGATGCTTTAGTGAGGTCCTTTAAATCAAAAGCAAGAAAAAGTGTTTCCCATTTTCTCCCATCCCGTGTCTTCATGCTGCTCTCAGCTGCCAACCTCTCCTGAGCCATCCTTCTCTGATCAAATTTTCCCTGTTTCCTAACTCTCCTCAGTCCTTCAGAAACTCCGTTACTGATAATCTGGTTGATAAACTCATCTCGGTCTGAGGCAGCTACATTTTAAAAGGATTTTATAATATCTCAGCATGAAAGAGAGACACTTCTGCAAACATTTTCTGGGGCAGCCAGACCTTTTGGGCTCTGTTCCAATCAAGCTGTGAAGGCGGCCAGTAAATTTACTGTGTCCATCTTTGTGGAAGTTCATAAATATATCATTTTGTCTCTTAACTGAATTAAAATATTCTCCAACTGTAATATAGGAGGTATGTCTTGTAGAAACCTTAAAATTCTATACAGGATAGGTATATGAACACCATTTTGTGTCCTAATAGTATCGGGACAGGTAACACAGTAAATCTTCAGATTGAGTCCAAAGCACTCTTCATTGAGATCATTGCATAGAGAATAACATTTGCCTGGAATTTGCATCACCGTCTCTTCTCTTTGTGATTTTATATGATCATGTGACTGTGGGGATTGGAAATTCCATAAACTCCCCTTTAATAATAAATAGATTCAAGTTATCCTCAAATTTATGATGAGAATGAAATATTAACTCGAGAAGCAAGTGTTTTATAAACCTATGAATTGCTATTCTGCTTTATTTCCAAAGTAGGTTCTTCTTAAAAACACTCATATGATATCTGAAGCTGTAAAAATTAATAAAATGATAAAGCATATGGGGGTTGAATGCACTGAATATGTGCTGGTGTCTGGAACTGAACAGAATTACAAATGTTTAAAAATGTAATTTGATTTCCAGAACCAGAAAATAAGAAAATGGTCTTGTCTTTCTGATGCACCTCATATTGCTTTGGAGTTAAATGCCTAAAAACTATATTAGCAGAGATTTTAAATGTCTAATTAAGGCACAGCCTTCCAGGTATTTTGACTTTTCTTGTTAAGTGTTCAAACAAAGCTATGGCATTTTTGAGATGGAGCTACGTTCTGTATGTGGTGTCCACACAAACCCACATTTTTCTCAGAGAAAGACAAATATCATATAATTATACTAATATGTGAGATCTTAAGAAATGATACTAATGAACTTATTTATAAAGCAAAAACAGACTCACAGACATAGAAAACAAACATATGGTTACCAAGAGCAAAGCTGGGGACAGGGAGATAAATTAGAAACTTGGGATTAACACATACACACTACTATATATAAAATAGATAGGCAACAAAGACAGACTGTGTAGCACAGGGAACTCTTCATGACACTCCTATATGGAGTATGATCTATATGGGAAAAGCATTTTAGAAAGAATGGGTATATGTATAAATATGGCTGATTCACTTTGCGGTACAGCAGAAACTATCATAGAATTTTAAGTCAGCTGTACGCCAATAAGGGCTTCGTAGGTGGTGCTAGTGGTAAAGAAATTGCCTGCTAAGGCAGGACACACAAGAGACATGGGTTCAGTCCCTCAGTTGGGAAGATCCCCTGGAAGAGGAAACGGTAACCCACTCCAGTATTCTTTCCTGGAAAGTCCCATGGACAAGAGGAGCCTGGCGAACTACTGTCCATGGGGTTGCAAAGAGTTGGACATGACTGAGCGTGCACACACATACTCCAATAAAAATTGGAAAATAAAAAAGTAATAAATAAAATAGATCAACAAGGAATAAAATCAAACTGATAAATTTGATAGCTGTGATGTTCCATTCATCAAGAATTTGAGCTGTGCAGTGTTTTTTGATGTGTGTTTGATTAAAATCATTTTGCATTTTAAATAGTAACAATATATTTTTGTGAGGGCTCCACACATTTCTGATTTTGTCAGTTTTAACTCTGCCATCGGTGTCCCTGGAGTATCTTTACTCTGTTTTTGGTCAGCCAAGGTGATGATTAAAGGGTTGGGAAACGGATGCTAATTATACAGATTCTGTTTAAGGAGCAAGTTGCTTTCTTAGGAGAATCAGCATCAGCTCTCCCTGTTAGTTTATTGTCTTTCTAAAACTGATAATGATATTATTGTTTGCCCCACCTATTTACACCGTGTAGCTCCAGAAGAGCAAAATTATCCTAGTCTTTGAACTTGAGTCCATGAAATTGTGCTAAGCAGGCAATCAGAAAAGTGTCATAAGATGGGTATCTTACCTCTCCATAATGTGGTTATTGATTCCCAGCCAGAACTACTGGACATTTTTTTTCAGAACCCTTTAAAGCTCCTGTAATCAGCAGCATACGATTTAGTGTATGCTGCTATACTCCAAGATAACCAGTTATTAAGCCACTAAGTCAAGTATAGAAGACTTGACTCAGTCTTTTCAGCTTTTACTTACCCAAATCCATTATGCTTTCAGAAGTCAGGGAGGCAGGCTTCTTTCCTGAGAGAGTCTTGGAAAATTTAGTACCATTAGCTCACCAAGGAGCTATGCCACCTTTACTCATGGCCTAGTTACTTCCAGAAACCACAAATCAATCTAAATAGCCCAACATTTAATAGTTAATGATTGACTTTATTGTTTTCTGAGCTCCTAGGAAGGCAATTGACTCTTGTTGCCGAGCTAAGTTGTAAACAATTCAGGAGTGGAGAAAGCAGAGGCCTGCTCCAGCTTGTAAATGTTACCTGTTTAGTTGATTTGAGCAGGTTTTAAAATTCTAGTAAATATTACCATATCACTCAGTTTTGGTTTACAGTCTCGTAACACTGATCTATTAATGGTCTATTTATTTTTTTACTCATTAATTTTTTTTTTTCAAATGTCTACTGATTCTAGTCTATTATTCCCTTCCCTTTCCCATCTCCTTAGGAAGACTATCGTGGTAATTTTTTTTTTTTTTTTTAGAAAAAATAAATTGTAATGTGTTTAGAGGAGGTACCAGTGAATGGAGGGCTCTTCAGTGATGAGAGTTTTCCCAAGAGGAGAGGATGAGGGAAGATTCCCTTAGAAGTCTATGCCTTGTATTACTGGTGAATGTTCTCATTCCTGCTTCCCACCCATTGCTTCTTTTACTGTTTTAAAAGCTTCACTTCTGACTAGTGCTCACTCGTGCTAAGTTTTTTAAAGGAGAAAATATTGTGATTTGAAAAATAGGACATTTTGTTTCACTAGAGAGTTTCTGATATCATAACATAAACACTGTAGTTAAAGAATAGGTATGTGTATATGTGTGAGTGCACATTGGACACTCTTTGTGACCCTATGGACTATAGCCCGCCAGGCTCCTCTGTCCATGGGATTCTCCAGGCAAGAATACTGGAGTGGGTTTCCATGCCCTCCTTCAATGGATCAAATCAGTCTTTAAGTTTCTACTGTGTGCAGTAGTCTTGCACTGGTGTTAAAATATTGACTGGCATTTAAAGCTGTGTTATTGATTGGTAGTCACTTCTGGACTGAAACTTAGTGTTGGATGCCAGAATTCTCAAAATCACAATATATAAAACCATATTCAGAGGCACTGCTATGTCAGTGGGTCCAGTGAGAAGCACAAAGGCAAGCCAAAAGAAAATAAGAAAGATAAGGATTTGGATTAAGTCCATAACTAATTTAAAATACACAAGCCTGCCTTTAGAGATAGTGAAATTCTTAGCATCATGTTGGAAATATTTTGAGGGTGTTTAGAATACATGGCAAATGAAATTCTGATTTTAAGTGGACTTAGAAAGTAAAAATGCCAGTTTCAAACTCAACATTCAAAAAACTAAGATCATGGCATCTAGTTCCATCACTTCATGGCAAACAGATGGAGAAAAAGTGGAAGCAGTGGCAGATTTTCTTTTCTTGGGCTCCAAAGTCACTGCGGACAGTGACTGCAGCCATGAAAGACGCTTGTTCCTTGGAAGAAAAGCTGTGACAAACCTAGACAGTGTATTAAAAAGCAGAGACATCATGTTGCTGACAAAGGTCCATATAATCAAAACTATGGTTTTTCCAGTAGTCATGTAAGAATGTGAGAGTGAGAGTTGGGCCATCAAAAAAACTGAGTGCCCAGGAACTGATGCTTTTGAACTGTGGTGCTGGAGAAAACTCTTGAGAGTCCCTTGGACTTCAAGGAGATCCAGCCAGTCCATCCTAAAGGAAATCAGCCATGAATATTCACTGGAAGGACTGATGCTGAAGCTGAAGCTTCCAGTGCTTTGGCTACCTGATACGAAGAGCCGAGTGACTGGAAAAGACCCTGATGCTGGGAAAGATTGAGGGCTGAAGGAGAAGAGGGTGACAGAGGATGAGATGGTTGAATGGCATCACTGACTCAGTGGACATGAATTTGAGCAAACTCTGGGAGACAGTAAAGGACAGGGGAGCTTGGTGTGGTGTAGTCCATGGGTTTCAAAGGGTCAGGCATGAATGAGCGTCTGAAAAAAAAGCAGCAGGTGTATATTGCAGAGCAGAGGCTACCAGACTTTAGGATTTACAGATTAATAAACTAAAAAGAATAAATAATTAAAGCATTATTGGTAGTTGCCAGCTCTTTATTTTTGCTAAGTGTTGCTAGCACTATTTCCCTTACTAAGATTCTTTTGTGCAGTGAGGCCTCCCACATTAGATTTGAGCCATAATAGAGTTTATTAAAACAAAGGATAGAAAACTCATTTCAAAAGATACACAAAGAGAAGCATATATACATATGTTACTGACTGGCATTTCCCTCACACAGGAGATGTGAGGAGCCCAGTCTGTTACCAGGATCAGCTTTTGCCTGGGGACCTGCCACCAGCATGTGCAGGAGACTGCGTGCTCTGGAGAGCCACCTCTGTGGCTTATACGTGCGTTACCATAGTCCCTTCTCCAGGCTGGGACTCCTGTTGTCTGCAAGCCTTACCTCCAAACCACACTCAGGCTTCTTGACTTTTACTGGGTTCCCTTGAACCTTGCATAAGTGCAAAAAAAAAAAAAAAAAAAAAAAGAATTTTACCAGAACTGGTGTTATAATAGATTGCAGTTACTACTTAAAAAAAAAAAACTTTTTGTTATGGAAAATTTCAAGCATATCCAACAGTAGAGCATATATAATAAACCATCATATACCATCACCCAACTTCAACCATTATGAACTAATAGCCAGTCTTATTTTTTCTATACCTCCACACCTTTCCTTTACTCTAAAAAACTGAAACAAATCTCAAATTTATCACTTCATCCAAAGGCATCTTGATATATATATATATATATATATATTATGGACATTTTAAATAAAATAACATGTATTGCTACGGTGTTTTAAAACATTAACTCTGTAATATCATCCAATATTTAGTCAATATTTACATTTCTTTGTTTTATAATATACGTGTATATAAATTCACCTACAGGGGCTTCCCTGGTGGCTCAGATGGTAAAGCGTCTGCCTGCAATGCGGGAGACCTGGGTTTGATCCTTGGGTCGGGAAGATCCCCTGGGGAAGGAAATGACAACCCACTGCAATACTCTTGGCTGGAAAATGCCATGGACAGAGAAGCGTGGTAGGCTACAGTCCATGCAGTCGCAAAGAGTCGGACACAACTGAGCGACTTTACTTACTTACTTACTTACTTACGTATTTATGATTATAGTTTACTTGTCCTATTCAGGATCTAAAAAAGTCTGACATTTTTCCACTAGTTATTACTATTAGGATTTTCACAAGTGCATCCATGTGGTTTTATTTTACATGTTTGTCCCTTGGATTTCTGTGAATTGAGAATTTATCCTAAGATTGATCATTTTTATGTTTTGTTTTTTGTTGTTGCTTTTGGCAAGACTGTTTCATAGGTAGTGTTATGTCATTCCATCAAAAGATACATAGTATATGGTTCTCTGTCCTATTTATTAATATTTTTAAGTCAATAGTCATTGAATACTTGGTTTACCACCTTTATCTCATTGAGAGTGCTGGCATTTTCTTACTTTTCATCTTACAAAGATGCAAACAAATATTACCCAAGACCTGATTTCTAGGAGCATTTTAAAGTTTTCATGTTGTTGTCCTTATATAGAGTTATATGCCAAATTCTAGCAATTATTCACTGCAATGCAAAAGTGTAATCTCAGGTCTCTGTTACATACCAAACAAGGATGATAAAGAGCAAACAAAAGCATCATCCAAAATCATCATTTCATAAAATGAAAGGATTTTCAACAGAGGAAATACAAAGCATTTAAAAGAATTTTGAATTATATGCATATATCTTTTTGGAAAATTCATCACAACATCCTGATTTCTCATGTCATCATGGACAGAGTCACTGCATTCTGGTCTCAAACAATGGACCAGAATATGGGAGCCTTTGTTTAGCTCCATGGTGTTGGAAAGCATGTGCTAGAAGCTAATGTGAAAATTTGTCCAGCCAAATTAAAGGACTAACAACTTTAAGAGTATCTTCAACTTATTATGTATTCCAAATCACTATACACAGTTTTTTTAAAGCTATTAAAAGGCTATTCTTTAATTCACTAAACATGTATTGAGCACTGATTCTATGACACACAGTTATTCTGGCATTTGGAATATAAAAATACACTAGAATATAAATATAACAAAGATTAATAAAAAAGCAGAGTGGAGACGATATAACAAAAAGAAATTAAGAAGCTGCATTATTAATTCTTGCTCTGCCTCCAAGGAACCTCTTCATACCCTGGGGGTTTAGTATCCTGTGAATGGGTATAATAAGGCACATTTGTCTTTCTCTTTGAAAACCAAGTAACATAATGAACATTATCTGAAGAATCATAGGTAAACTGTAAAATGTAAGAAATGATGTGATAACTTCTGGAACTTAATCTGCGGTTTCTCATAGCATATATTCTCACTGCAGTAAACTTGAAATATATCCCTAGTATCACTGTTTTTCCATCCCCTTTTGCTGATAAGGAAATGGTCCTCTGAAGGTGACGTGACTTAACAGAACTGTTAAGGTCTTAGATCTGTTAAGATCAGTAGTTTGAGCCTACTGATCTCAGTTGTGTTCTCCTCCTCTGCTCCACAGTAATGGTTCTTTCACATTAGATACTATATGCTTGCATAGTGCATTCAAAACCCCCAGGGCATTAAGGATGTAATAGGGAAGTGATCAAAAAAGCAAGAGAGTCCCAGAAAAACATCTATTTCTGCTTTATTGACTATGCCAAAGCCTTTGACCGTGTGTATCACAATAAACTGTGGGAAATTCTGAAAGAGATGGGACTACCAGACCACCTGACCTGCCTCTTGAGAAACCTATGTGCAGGTCAGGAAGCAACAGTTAGAACTGGACATGGAACAACAGGCTGGTTCCAAATAGGAAAAGGAGTATGTCAAGGCTGTCTATTGTCACCCTGCTTATTTAACTTATATAAGAGTACATCATGAGAAACGCTGGGCTAGAAGAAGCACAAGCTGGAATCAAGATTGCTGGGAGAAATGTCAATAACCTCAGATATGCAGATGACACCACCCTTATGGCAGAAAGTGAAGAAGAACTAAAGAGCCTCTTGATGAAAGTGAAAGAGGAGAGTGAAAAAGTTGGCTTAAAGCTCAACATTCAGAAAACTAAGATCATGGCATCCAGTCCCATCAATTCATGGCAAATAGATGTGGAAACAGTGGCTGACTTTATTTTTTTGGGCTCCAAAATCACTGTAGATGGTAATTGCAGCCATGAAATTAAAAGACGCTTCCTCCTTGGAAGGAAAGTTATGACCAACCTAGACAGCATATTAAAAAGCAGAGACATTACTTTGCCAACAAAGATCCATCTAGTCAAGGCTATGGTTTTTCCAGTGGTCATGTATGGATGTGAGAGTTAAACTATAAAGAAAACAGAGCACCAAAGAATTGATGCTTTTGAACTGTGGTATTGAAGACTCTTGAGAGTCCCTTGGACTGCAAGGAAATCCAACCAGTCCATCCTAAAGGAGATCAGTCCTGGGTGTTCATTGGAAGGACTGACACTGAAGCTGAAACTCCAATACTTTGGCCACCTGATGCGAAGAGCTGGCTTATTTGAAAAGACCCTGATGCTGGGAAAGATTGAGGGCAGGAGGAGAAGGGGACAACAGAGGATAAGATGGTTGGATGGCATCACCGACTTGATGGACATGGGTTTGGGTGGACTCCAGGAGTTGGTCATGGACAGGAGGGCCTGGTGTGCTGCTGTTCATGGGGTTGCAAAAAGTCGGACATGACTGAGTGAATTAACTGAACTGAACTGAGGGAAGTGATCTGGTTTTGAAAGGCAGGAGTGAGCAGATACAAAGGCAGGTGGCCAGGAGGCTCCCAAGGATTCTCTCTGCTAATCACTTGCTCTGCTGGCCCTCCTGCTCCCAACCCTGGCATCCTTTCCATTCTCCTTTGCCCCTTCCAATCCCCACCTTCCTGTTCTCTTGACATTAGCTTCATGAGACATTCAGTGTTTTGATCATAGCTTTATGTGTTACTGACCTTGTCCAGTCAATCTGACCATGTATTACCAATTCTAACTCCTTGAAGAAAAGGAATGACACAGATTGAAATGCTTGATGACCTGAATTTGAATCCATTTCAGCTGTTTTGGTTGATACAATATATTTAAAATACCAAATTTGAATGCCTTTATACTAGACTAACATATTCTAATTCCTCCACTGCCTTTTGGACTATACTAGCCCTTTTACACACTTCTCAGACTTCCCTCACCCCTGAAAGCATCTGAGTTGACTCCTGGTGGACTGACATTTTCCTTACAGACTGTACCAGGCAGATCTTGGGTTCTTTGGGGTTAGTTTACTTTGAGTCTCAAATCAAAAGTATTTCCTGCGGCATCTCTCTCACTGTTCAGAATGTAGTACTGACGTGGCCAAAATTACAGTGACCTGCGCCCAATAATGAGCCTTAGGAGGTTCAAGTGAGAGTCTAGATGGAGGGGAAGAGAGTTAAGAAGAGCCCAGTTAAAATGCATTATTGTGTGCACTCAAGAATCTTGAAGCAATGACTTATTATTAACACTTTGCTCTTCTGGCAGAAATGCCTACTGGCATAAGGCTGAGTAATATTTGGTTGATCACAAAAAGGGTCCCTTTATCTTCTTTGTGAAAGGATTCTCCTGAATGTGGCACTCTCTAGGGATGGTGCAAAGTTACACAGCAGCCTGTTTTCCCTTGGCCCTATCATCATTTTCACTCTAATCCTCTTCAATACAGGTTGCCAATTTGGCCTGTTCCATCTCCAACAATGAGGAAGGGGTGAAATTAGTTCGGATGGCAGCCACTCAGATTGACAGCCTGTGTCCTCAGGTAAGCCTCATTCACTTTGTTTTCAAAGCCAATATTTTTGATCTTGTGCACTCCAGCCTTCATGTCACTCATTCCTTGCCTTGTCCTCTTTCCTCTTCCTGGAAAGTGCTACTCATCATTCATGGACATTTCTGGTTCTGCCTTTCTCAAAAAGAACTGCTAATTGCTCCAGTCTCTCCAAAATTACTGTAGTGATTATTGTCTTTTCCACCCCTATTGACTTTTTCTACTTGTCTTGAATTGTTATTTCAACACTCCATATCTATTCACTTTGTCTCCCTCACAAAATTATATGCTCGTATGCGGAGAACAAGAGTTATATTTCTGCCCCATCTGTGCTAAAAAGACTTGGTTCAATATACACTTTTGGAAACCTATATCTTAAAAAAGAAGAGCAAACAAAAGACTAGTATTTGGTAACCTACTCCGTCTTTCATGTTTTGATTGTCCTCCCAAACACAGAATCCCCTTATCTGCCGAAGCTGCAAGGTCCAGGGTTTCAACATGGTCTTTGACTTGCTTGTTCCTCTTTTGATGAGTGTAATCCATATGTCCATGGATTATTTCTAACAAATAGGTCATCAACGCCGCTCTCACATTGGCTGCCCGGCCACAGAGCAAAGTTGCTCAGGACAACATGGATGTCTTCAAAGACCAATGGGAAAAGCAAGTTCGAGTGCTGACAGAGGCTGTGGATGACATCACCTCAGTGGATGACTTCCTTTCCGTCTCAGGTAATCACAAACGGGCCCTTACAAGGTAGTTGAAGGAAGAGAACAAGATGAGATGAGGAATATCTTGCAAGTGTCATGGGTCTGTGTTTCAAGTGCTCTCCTCGCCCCTTTGAGCTTTCAATCATCTCTGCAATTGTGATTGTAACACCCTCTTGAAAATTTGTCTCTGCTGTGCACATTATTTCAAGACAGTGAGTCGAAAGATTTGGGGGGAAAACACAACTTCCTGATTATAGATGTTAAAAACCTGGAAGATTGTTTAAGTAGATCTAGGCTCCTTTCTAGTTCCTGGAGTTTTTAAAATAGGATGGCCTTTGCTGCATCTAAATCACCCATCTAAAAGAGTGTGGGATATGAGATTGGTTATGTTGAAAAATCAAAAAAATCAATCAGTTATCCCAATTTGCCTGTGTTAAGTACCCCCACCCCCACTGGCCCTGCCTGAGTGAATGAAGTTACATAGGTTTTTGATAAGCTGGGAAAAAATTTTAGCCACCAAATGAACCCATTAGAAATCACTTAGGAACTATTGAGGTTTGGGGCACTTGACCATGAGGTTGTGGAAGGACGTAAAAATAAACAGAACTCATAATCACTGGAAATTGTAACTTAATGCTTTGTAGATGAAGCCAGACTGAAGGATGGCAATCCACTCCAGTATTCTTATCTGGAAAATCCCATAGGCAGGCTACAGTTGATGGGATCACAAAGAGTCAAACATGACTGAGCAACTAACACAAAGGATGTTAGCACATTTGAATAACCATGTAGTTAATTTTACCTTTATCAAGGCTCACCAATGCTGTTTCAAAAGTGGGCTACCAGCTGGCTCATGGGCCTTTTTCCAAACAGATTTGGCCCAATTCACGTAGAGAAGTCTGTGGGAGCATGAGGATGGAGGTCACCGGAAGTCTCAACTCCCTTGCGAGGCATTAAAATAACCAAATGGCTCTTAAAAATTCAAATTAACCAGGTGTTGACTCTCCCCAGAGGTGTATGGAAATCATACCTGCCAACTCATGTGCCCTGGCCTTGACCAGGGCTTACCGAGGTCTGAGAGGGAAGGTTAAAGCACAGCTCACAGGATCCAGGCTGATGGAGCCTGACTGCAACAAGGGGAAGGGATTTCTGGGGCAGGCTCAGTGTATTTGGAAACTTTTCTCTAGCTGTAGTCTTTCCATTCACCAAGAAACTGACAGTGAATTCCCACTGGGCTTGTATTTAAAGCTTGTCTAAGAGTAGTACAGTTGAACCTGTAGATCTGAGGGATGATGGAAAAGCCAACTTTAAAATCATGGAGGGAAAGTCAAGGGAGATGGGAAAAATGAGCCAACACACGCTTGGTGCTGTCAATTTTAAAAAATGCACAACATGACAGTGGCAGATTAAGTTTTATTTGGGCAATGAGGGCTGCAGCCCAGGAGAAGCACCTCAGATAGCTCTAGGGAGACTACTCCAAATAGGTAGGGGCAAAGGATAGTATACGTGTGACTTTGGTAAAGGGCGAGTACATGCAATTAAGCTCGTATTCAAAAGTGTCTGCTGGTCTCATGAAGCTTCTGCTAGTCACGAGAAACAACTGTCACCATGAAGGAATTTAGTGCTTTTCTAGATATGAGGCTTCACTTTCACTTTTCACGTTCATGCATTGGAGAAGTAAATGGCAACCCACTCCAGTGTTCTTGCCTGGAGAATCCCAGGGACGGGGGAGCCTGGTGGGCTGCCGTCTCTGGGGTTGCACAGAGTCGGACACGACTGACATGACTTAGCAGCAGCAGCAGATACGAAGAGATACAAGAATTGGGCTCATAAAATCAGCTCCTGAGACTATCTGACTATCCGAGGACCTGCACTACTAGTTTCCCATGAGAACAGAGTGCCTCACTTCTGCTCTCCTCCCTGCACTCCTTCAGTGGTGTCGAAGGTCAGCAGCCGCAGCAGCACATGATTGAATCCTTGTAGAGTAAATGACAAGCACCCATGGCAAGTGCCAATTCGTAGTTGACAGTATCTGTTATTTGTCTGATTTTCTGCTACTTCCTTTCATTCTCACCAAAATTTTATGTCAGTTATCACTATTCTGAATCTTCCTTTGAGAAAAGTAAGTCACTAGTGTGTAGGTGACTTGGCAGAGGTGGAATTATAATCCAGATCTATATAGTTCTCAGCAAGTCTGGATAGAAGGGTGTTTTACCAGCTTTCACTGCAGCTCCCTTCCCCACCTCCAATCCCCTCCTCTCTCCTGCCCTGTAGTACGGTGGGTCCACTCTCTCTTCCCTTTTAGAAACCTGACTAGCTTTTCATTCCCAAGGTGCTTTACTTTTGATGACTTGTCAAAGCAGCTATTCATTTAAACATACCTGTGTCCAGGGGTTGGCTGATAAAGAATTCAGTGCGTTGCCATTCATAGAATTTTTTTGCTTCCCTGATACATGAGTTCTAAAAATGCAAAAGATATCCAAGAAGTGCATCTCTCAGAAGATGCTTAGAAATTGTTCAACTAGGCATGTTGGGGATCCGAATAGTGGAGAACAGAAGACTGGACACCAGGACAGATATTTCTTGTTTCTAGTCAATCTTTGCCAGGATGGATATAAGGGTCCCCAGAAAGGGAGAGGGGGACTCCAGTCAGCCTCAGATCTCACACAGCAATCCTAACAGCTCCTGGAAATCTTACTCTGCTCCCCTCCCTATTTACAAATGAATAGAAAATATTTATATACTACCTTTCTCAAAGAGGAGTCATTTCAGAACTTAAAACTTTCCCAGCGTACCCTTTTCTTTAAATGCACGTACAGAAATTTCTGAGGGTAGAAAAAAGCCAGGCAAGGAGTCTTATCTCAGGCTGTTTCAATAACGCAAAGCTTCTCTTAATTTTCTTCCACCGGGCCTGCCTCTCTGCCACCTTTCTCCCTGCTGTTCCTTTGTGCATCTCATTATTACCAGCAACACAAAAAGGCTTTGGCTTCCGCTGATAACGCTGTAGAGTCCAACCGCAGTGGTACAAGTGCTGTGGCATGCCATGACAGGAAAATGAACAGGCGCTGTCAGGAAGCCGGCCTTGGCAGGACCCGCTGGAGCGTGCCTTTGGACTTGACAATCGGAGGCAGCAGGCACCTTTCCACAGATGGGCTTGACAAATAATGACACAGCCCACTCTGTCCTGCTGGTAGACTGTGGATACAGCCCAATAGTTGGGGAAACTACTTCTCATCTCCTCTGTAAGCTGGAGCCAAAACATTTGCATCAGTAAATTGCAGGTTTGGCCCAGGAGATATTTTGGAATGGCATTAATGGCATTTTATGTATCAGTGTCTTCTTAAGGGAATATCTATTCTGGCAGGAAACTCTATTTTGGAGGCAACAATAAAAAAGTTTTTTTTTAAGGGATAGTTTTGTTTTTCTTTCTTTTTTTTCATGCTACCTGAACTTGTATGTCTGAGTGCTTAATTTGTCCATATGAAAAGCAGCAAGTTTGGGGAGCAATGATGCTAGCTATTAACATTATAGGAGTGAAACCAATTTTCTGATGTGGTCTGGGCTCATAAAAAAGTGAAACGGCTGTGTTAGAGCACTTAAACTTTTCCCACTGGGCAAAAACTACCATTTTTAATAGTGTCTTAAAATGAGCGCCTTGGCTTTAACCATGTGACAGTTTAATTCTTGGGTTTGGCTCACAAAATAACAGGCATCTAAGATCTAAAAAAGCTATTAACTCAATCCCATAATGTCTGTAAGTTTTGTTTTGTTTACCTCTTCCTCTTTCATTTACGTTTTTTTAACTCCAGGGTCTTGAGTTTGTTCCCTTAAAACATTCACAGACTGAACTTTGCTTATGATTTTGGAAACTAGTTTTAGAGCTAATAATAATGCAGTCATTTGGTCATCAGTGATTTAACATGATTACATCTTTTCTGAAAGAATAAGGCTGCAAAAATTTAAGGAAGTTTATCACAAACTTATGTTGCCGGCAAATCTTTTATGATTTTAAAAACTGTGCTTCACATTCAGGCGTAACATCCAAAGTACCTGAGGGGTTCACCCCCACAGTGTAACCCTCTCTGAAATGCACATGCTTTCTATTATTACTTTCCCTTCGATGTTATTTTCCAGTTGGAACATCATCCCTCTATCTCCTTACTTAATGAATTCTTTCTCTTGAAAATACCTTAGAGTAAAAATATATAATTGTCCCCTTTCAAAGGACATATTTATTCAGTATTTCTTCTTTTCTTTGGAATGTTTATGATGTATTTATTTTTGGCCAAGCTGGGTCTTGAGCATTTCTCTAGTTGTAGTGAGGGAGGGCTACTCTCTAGCTGTGGTGCACGAACTCATTACAGTGTCTTCTCTTGTTGTAGAGCACAGACTCTAGGGTGCACAGGCTTCAGTAATTGTGGCACACAGGCTTACCTGCCCCACGGCATGTAGGATCTTCCCGGATCAGGAGTCAAACCTGTGTCTCCTGCATTGGCAGGCAGATTCTTTACCACTGAGACACAAGGGAAGCCTTCCGATTGGTTTTTAAGTATGTCAGTGACATGAAGAGCTTCCCTAATACCTTAGTCGGTACACAATACTCTTGCAATGCAGGAGAGCAGGGCTCGATTTCTGGGTTAGGAATATTTCCCTGGAAAGAGAAATGGCAGCTCACTCCAGTATTCTTGCCTGGGAAACCCCATGGACAGTGGAGCCTGGCAGGCTAAAGCCCATGGAGTCGTAAGAGTCAGACACAACTTAATGACTAAACCACCACCACCAGTGATATAAAATCATATAAATGTGGATATGTCCTTTCCACAGAAAACCATATCTTGGAGGATGTGAACAAATGTGTGATCGCCCTTCAAGAAGGGGATGTGGACACTCTGGACCGGACCGCAGGGGCCATCAGGGGCCGGGCTGCTCGAGTTATACACATCATCAATGCTGAGATGGAGAACTATGAAGCTGGTGTTTATACTGAGAAGGTGCTGGAAGCTACAAAACTGCTATCTGAGACAGGTAACCATGGATATTAGATTCGACCAAAATGTCAGACCCATGATGAATTTCCACACCTGAATAAATCTGTTTCATTGTTTCCTGTAGATCTTTATGCTTCTAAGTCACACCTGATCATAAAATTGGTACTCTTTATTTCTTGAGTTTGAATTGGAATACTTTAGCAGAATCACAATTTATTGTTTTTGCAGTATATACACTACTCTACAGTTTTTGTGTATAATCATTTGATTCTCACAAGAACCTTATGAAGTAGGTAGATTTTTTATTATCTCCCATTATGAATATGAAAATGGAATTTTGAATGAGATAAGAGACTGGAAAAAGGTCACGAGTCTAGAGAATAGTGAGTATGTGATTGGAACTTGGAATTTCGAACTTGAAAAACATTTCTCTGTCTGTTCCTTGAGAAGATGGGACTATGAGAAAGGACCATGCACAACCGGGGAAAAGCATAAAGGCTTTCAGTAGTACATGGATATGAAGTGATCACAGGAGGTAGTGGTTACTGAAAAGGGGCTAAACTTTCAGTATATGCTCAACTCCACTGGAGAAAGTCTGCATATCTTCTTTCAGGGGTACATGGCTGCCCTCTGGGGAATCATGGTCGTGATGAAAGATAGTTACTTAAGACAGGGAGCCTGTCATAGCTCTCTAATGCACTGAGATGGAAAAAAGACTTGTTTCCACTGAGTTAACACAATAGCCCATAACTTTGGATAGTTATGTCAATGACTGACCTATTTTCAGTAGTTTTTGCCCTTAACTGATACCTCTTGGCTTCATACCCTTTCTAAAGTCCCTCATGTCTTGTGTTTTGATATGTACGTGTCTTAGTTGCTCAGTTGTGTCTGGCTCTTTGCGATCCCATGGACTGTAGCCTGCCAGGCTCCTTTGTCCATGGAATTCTCCAGGTAAGAATACTGGAGTGGAGTGCCATTCCCTTCTCCAAGGGATCTTCCCAACCCAGGGATCAAACTCAGTCTCCTGCACTGAGGGCAGATTCTTTACTGTCTGAGCCACCAAGGAAATCCATTAATATATGGGGGAATGAAAGTAGAAAAAAAGTCCAAGGAAGGAGAGAAGATGAATAGAATTTAACCCTATATGTTGTCTGGAGTTATGAATGGGTAACAAATCCAGTTCTATGTATACATAGAAGGAACTCACCTCAGCTTCAGTGGGAATTGTCTCTGGTCTATACATGGATTTTGGAGCCCATTAGGCTTTTAAAAACAGACGTATCTCTGAAAAGTCAGATATAGCAGTGTTCTAAATTCTACATGATGAGACATGTTAGTAGAAATATGTTTCCTTCTACAGGGAAAGGATATTTACAAAGACTTCTGTAGCTATTTACTAGTCTAGAATAGCAAGAAGAAACAATAGGTAAACAGACGTTGGTTGCTCACTCTGAAATACATGCAGAAAGGGAATAGAGTCATATCACATATCACCCATATCTAGGGATTGTTGCTCTTGAGAAGCCTGACAGAATTAGAAATAATAATGACAATAATACAATATATCTACATTTTAACTAGGGGCTTCCCTGGTGACTTGGATTGTAAAGAACTTGCCTGCAATGTGGAAGACCTGGGTTTGACCCCTGGGCCAGGAAGATCCCCTGGAGAAAGGAGTGGCATGGTCGAGTGGACCAGTATTCTTGCCTGGAGAGTTCCATGGACAGAGGAGCCTGGTAGGCTACTGTTCATGGGGTTGCAAAGAGTCGGACACGACTGAGCCACTCACACTTCCACATTTTAACTGGTGCTTCCCTGATGGCTCAGAAGGCAAATATCTGCCTGCAGTGCAGGAGACAGAGACATGGGTTCGATCGCTGGGTCAGGAAGATCCCCTGGAGGAGGAAAAGGCAACCTGCTCCAGTATTCTTGCCTGAAAAAAATCCCTAGTGGGCTACAATCCAAAGAGCTTCAAGGAGTCAAGTCAGACACAACTGAGCGACTACGGCCCCCTGCCCCCCACACAGTTTAATTAACTGAAATTCAGCACTATTTTCTTTCAAATAGACTTGCCCTTTGCATTCACTAGAGCAACACAGTTCAAGTCATACAGTGTTTCTTTACTCATTTAAAAAAAATTAGAAACAAGTATTTTGGGGCTTCCCTGATGGTCCAGTGATTAAGACTTCCACTTTTCAATCCAGGGGATGCAGGTTCAATCCCTGATTGGGAAGCTAAGATCCTACATGCCCTGGGGCCAAAAAACCGAAACATAAAACAGAAGCAATATTGTAACAAATTTAATAAAGATACAAAGGCTTTTATAATGGTCCCCTTCAAAAAAATCTTTAAAAAAAATTATTTTACTCTCCTGTATATGCTGTTTTTGTGTGTGTGTGTATTTTTTTCCCCCATTCACCCTTAAAGGGACCCTGTCACATTTCTGCAGTTCTCAGTTCCTGAACCATTGCTTCTATTATGTTATGAAGTCTCAGCTTCATGGGGTATATCTGATACCTAGCAGCATTTCCTCTGATCTGACACTGACTGAAAAGTATCCAAGAAGGATGGAGGACATGGAGACAGAATTCTCAGCTCACAACTGTTTGGAATGGTGATTGTAGCAGATGACACCCAGAGCCAGTTTACATGTGACTTTGTGCACACAAAAACTTCAAACGTTGTTTAAGAGACATTGTGGAACTTTTTCTTATTGCATCTTGGAGTGCTTTAATGAACAGCAGGAGTGGTACCCATGGGATCAAAATCTACATAAAGGCAAGGACAGTGTGCTTAGTTGAGAAATATTTTAACATAATTTTCACCCAAAGTCTTAAAATGTAAATAGTATTCTGGTTGAATTTTTTTTAATGAAACAGAGCAATCTATCCTGGATTATTGTTGCTAATCAAGATTTTGCTCTTATTTGTTAATTTTCAGATCTTTAAAAATTATCATCTCAGCCTTTCTTTTGCAGTGATTGAATAATCTCAGCACTTAACTAAAGGCACCTTCCTGCTTCTGATTTCCCCATCCAAGTCTTAATTGAAAAGAAAAGAGCAAGGCATTTAGATTCTTTCTGTTTTTCAGCCTCTATTGAAGATCACTAGGAAAGCAGCCAGGTAAAAGAGACTGAAATAGACAGATTATAAATAACTAGAAGAAAATACAGGAATACATGTCAAGGAAACATAGATATTAGTGGGCTAAGAACTAGAATATATAAGGTATATAAATTATTTTCCTTCTATCCTCAATGGTTCTTTTCTTCCTTAAACAAGAACAATATTTTTTCTTTATGGGTAACTAGAGAGGTTGTCAAAGAAATGAAAGCAAAAATTTAGCTGTTAGTGGGACAATTGACATATACACTGATTCCTCATGAAAGAAGAATGCCTCTGTTTGTCATTGCTATGATGAAACCTACCGGCTATCTCATGTAGAACATGAGATTTTAAAATGTATAATATAATGTGACTTAGGCTTCCTTGGTGGTTCAGTGCTAAAGAATCCTACCAATGCAGGATATGTGGGTTTGATTCCTGGGTTGGGAAGATCCCCTGAAGAAGCAAATGGCAACCCATTCAGTATTCTTGCCTGGGAAATCCTATGGACAGAGGAGCCTGGAAGGCTATATATAGTTCATGGGGCCACAAAAGGGTCAAATATGACTTAGCGACTAAACAACAACAATATGGTAACTTAATACCTAGAATTTCTCCATAAGAAATGATTAAATATACAAGCTGATAAAAAACTTTAGCTGTTAATTCACTGGTTGCTAATTAGAATTATTGGGGAATGTACTAGAGACATGGAATTTGAGGAAGAACATAAGGTCAGTTCTGTACTTATGGTTATACAGAGTTTTGTTGGTTATATAGATTTTATAAAATGGATTAGTCCCTTTGTCTGTGTCTGGCTATGCTTAGGAGATCCATATCCTCAAAATAAAAGCTCCTATGCTGGCACTATTGGTAATGAACCTGCCTGCAGAAGATGTAAGGGACACAGATTCAATCCATGGGTCAGAAAGACCTCCTGGAGGAGGGCATGGCAACCCACTCCAGTATTCTTGCCTGGAAGTTGCTTCAGTGGTGTTTGACTCTTTGCGACACTATGTACTATAGCCCACCATGTTCCTCTGTCCATGAGATTCTCCAGGCAAGAGTACTGGAGTGGGTTGCCATGCCCTCCTCTAGGAATCTTCCCAACCCAGGGATAGAACTTGCATCTCTTATGTATCTTTCATTGGCCAGGTGGTTGTGGGGTGTTTTTTATCACTCATGCCACGTGGGAAGCCCCCCAAACTCCTATTGAGATCACTAATATCCAAATTTCTACCTTTGGGCTAATGTTTTGCTCCTGATTTTTTTTTTTTCTTTAATCTTGTGCAGTCACTTTTTTTATACAAGTTTATCAAACTTTGTCCTGAGAGTACATTTTATTTTGGGGAGAGAACACAGGACAGTGGGCAAGGAGTGGAAGGTACCAAGGAAAGGGAAAAAAGGAAGAATCCAGGACATTGAAGACAGATCACTATGTTTTCTCTTGCCTTGTCACAACCTGCCAGGTTCTGCCCAGTTCTATTTCTGAGTTGTTAGATTGAAGACTCTAAGGCAGATGTTCTCAGCCTCTGTATTTTTGACATTTGAGTCTTGGTGGGGGGAGCTATCCTGTGGATTAAAGATGCTTGGCATCCCTGGCCTCGCCACACTAGATGCTTGTAGAACCTCTTCCTTTCCCACTTCAAACTGTGACAAAGGTGGCTCTAGATATTGCTAGATGTTTTTGGGGTGGACAAAATAATCCTCACTTAAGATGACTGCCACTAAGGGACTAAAAACTGAGAAACTTCCAAAGAGTGACAAGACAGTTTATATTTTATTTTTGATAAATTGCTTAGTAAAGAGTAAGTAAATTGTTTTGAAGTGTATGTTTTTTTTTTTTTTATATGAAAGCTGAGTTACTTTTGAAAACACAATTTTGTGGATTATTAGTATGTTAAAACTTTAGGGTGACATTGTATAAAAATTTGCCTATTTATTTTTTATAAATCTAATGTAGGCTGACGAAAGCACCATAAACCTGATGTACATCAGACCCACTAAATACTTATATATTTAATTGCTTCTTTAGTAAAAACTGAATTATAGCAAATTGCCAATAGTTTGGTAGTGAGTGCACACCCAATGAGATCCATCTCTAGAGAT
The DNA here is from genome assembly GCF_023699985.2 of Odocoileus virginianus. NCBI lineage: Eukaryota > Metazoa > Chordata > Mammalia > Artiodactyla > Cervidae > Odocoileus > Odocoileus virginianus. The sequence continues at coordinate 52,191,814 of NC_069675.1, read as the reverse complement.
CTTGTTTGCAAAGTCAGGTGGCTGTGGAAAGTGGAAGAGGGCGTACATTCAATAATGTTATGCTTACATATACAGAGAGAAATTCATTCTTCACTGAACAGATTACGTTGAAATGCCATTTTTGTAAATTTGATGGGTGATGCAAATTTGTGGTAGTGTCTACACCATCAGGTTGGGAGATCTTTGGAACCATGCCATCAGTTCCTTCTTCAGAGGGGACCAAAAAAAGGATATTAAAAAATAAGACTCTTTAATGAAAATTCTATTATTAATCACTTCATGTATGAAGATTAAAATTCCATTATTTTGGAGAACACGTGGACCAAACAGATGGTATAATTTTTTTTCTTTTAAATCAAGACTTTTTAAAGAGCAGTTAAATGTTCACAGAAATATTGAGGGGAAGGTATCAAGATTTTCCATATTCCCTTCATTCTGCACGTGGAGGGTGTCTCCGATTATCAACATCCTCTACCAGAGTGGTACATTTTTTACCCTTGATGAACCTACATTGAAACATTATAATCACCCAAAGTCCACAGTTTACATTTTGTCTCATTCTTGATGTTCTATATTTTGTGGTATTTGGACTAATGCTTAGTGGCATACATCCATCATGATAGTATCATGCAGTGTGTTCTTCACTGCCCTAAAAATTCATGGTACTCTATTCACCCCTCTCACTCTCCCAATCCCCTGACAACCACTTGTCTTTTTACTTTTTCCATAGTTTTGTCATTTCTAGAATGTCATATAATTGGTATCATATAGTTTGTAGCCTTTTCAGATTGACTTTTCTAACTTAGTAGAGATGATATAATTTTTACTTTCATACTTCTGTTGAGTAAAGTTTCCCTACTTTTTTTTTTACATCATTTCTATATATTTTGCCAAGAAAATGTAAGAGGAACAAATAGAAAGTACCCAAACTGCATATGATAATAAAGGATACCATTGTATTAGTACCATGTAGATAATGAAATCCAGGTAAGGAGTCAGAAGAACTCCATTCCTTGACTTCTACCAACTAAATGTCACCTTACATAAATTAGTTAATGCCCCTGAGCCTCAGTTTGATGTTTTGACATCTAAGTCTAGTCAATATTGTTATTTTGCTTATTTGTGTTTCACTGTTTCCTTGCTTCCTGATGACTGAACTCAACACGGACAATCATTGCCCATGAATCCTCTGAATAAACCCTCTTCTCCATCTGGACAGGTGTATCCATTTTTCTCTAGGCAAAACACATCCATGCTGTTCCCACTCACTTTGCTGCATCTTCACCATTTTTTCCTCCTCCTCTACATCTGTGTATTGAAATTATACTTATGAGCTGACTCAAGTTTCAGTTGGAGGCAACGAGGATCTATTTCTGAGTCTGATGACATTTAATACGTCTTCTTCAGTGTCAGTGGTCCACAGAAATATTGTCAGTTCTTAGAGGCAGATGTTCTTATACGTGCATAGGGCCTGAACTTGTATCATCACACCATTAGATCCACTGGAGAAGGGAATGGCTACCTACTCCAGTATTCTTGCCTGGAGAATTCCATGGACAGAGGAGCCTGGTAGGCTCACAAAGAATTAGACACAACTGAGCGACTAACACTTTCACTTTTTTCAACTTTAGTATGTATGTATTGATTAAATAAATACAAAAAATAGGCTATGATTCTTTTTTTTTTTTTTTTTCAGTAAAGAATATGTCCACTAGGAGCCTAGGGCTTACAACTCAAGATTCCAGGATTAAGAGAGACACTTCCTTTCACCTACTTTTCTACATATCAAAGGAAATAATCTTATTGGCCAGTGGGGGGTATGCTTATTTCATTTGATCTGATTTCTTTTTTTTTAATTGTTCCACTCTCAGAAATTAATAGAATGAATGTACAGAGAAGCAGAAGAATATGTTGTGTGCTAAGTTGCTTCATTCATGTCCAACTCTTTGTGACCCTATGGACTGTACCCCGCTATGCTCCTTTATCTGTGGGATTCTCCAGGCAAGAATACTGGAGTGGGTTGCCAGGCTCTCCTCCAGTTGAAGAATATAGTAGACCCAAAATGCATTATGAACCAATTCAATGTAATTAAGATTTATACAATTTGCATACAAAAGTAGGATAAAATTTTATTCAAGTTCCCATAGACTATAAACTAGGAGACACTGAAACATATCCAGAGACATAAGACCAGGTACAGAAATTTCAGGATCTAAAGGTACAGATCATACAGAGTCTGTTCTCTAATTATTGTGGAATTATGTTAGAGATCAATATCAAAAGATATTTGAAAATAACCCACATATTTTAAAGTGCAGTATGACATTTACCAAGTGAGATCTTTGACTTAGCTATTAAAAGTCTCAATAAAGTTAAAAGACTGAGAAAACACAGAGGATGATTAAAGAGAAGAAAGCATTTAAATAAGAAATTAATATTAAAATGAGAAATTAGTATCAAAGATACTATAAAGAAATCCATGTATTTGGAAATTAAATGCCCACTTTTAAATGAGGGGTATATCTAAGAAACTTTAACAAAGAAAATTAGAAAATATTTGTAATAGAATAAAAATGAAAAGAAAATTTACCAGAATTTGTTGCATGCAGCTGAAGTTGCTCAATGCAATTAAATACAATGTGTAGTCTTAAATAAGGTATGAAAGCAAATAATGAATACTAGCATAAAATTTTGTGTGATTTGAGCAAAATTGTTACTTTACTAATACTGTGTCACATGTTAATTTCCTGTTTTTATTTTTTTACAGCATAATATTTCTTTATATTCTCAGAATTGGCTTAGAAGTTTCAAGCTTCATTCAAAAAATTTTTTAAATCACTAAGATAATAAACTTTCTAGACTTTTAATAGTAATACTAGATGCCAAAATACATGGAACTATATCAAAATTTTGTTTGAATATAGATTAGAAATCTAGCATTCTGTTCATACTAGGTTAAACAAGTAGAATTGAAATATCATAAATTTTTAGATGGGCAAAAATTCCTAAGTTTTCTAAAATATTATACATTCTCTATTTACATATATATGTATATATATATGAAAACTTTCTATTATGCTTAGTAAAGTCTTGAGAAAGAACATTAAAAAAAAAGAGATGGCGAAATTGGAAAATATAAACTAAATGAAATGGGAGCACTGAATATGAAGTAGAAAAAGTGAAACAAGCTTGATAAAAGTAAAAGACCATCGTATTCACTTGGTCTGGTTTCTGTTGCTAGTTGGGACCAAGCGTTATGAATGGACATGTCAAAGTGACCTGCCTATCCTTGTGGCCAGAGGACAGAGGGTATGGACAGAAGTAAGATCAATATCAGGGGAAGGTGGCAGGACCAGATTATTGGAAAGACAAAAATATTAGATATTAGACCTGGAAAGCCTATTACAGTCTTTGCTTCTCTGTGACTGACTTTGAAATTAGATTATGAAAGTAATGAATTTCAACAGAAGCTATAATGACTGAGATTGTTAAGCCTCAACTTTCTAATATATTTTAAATGCATTTTAATATAACTCCTAACTATTGGTGTAAAGTGTTTTATTTCTCCCTGAAAGGTCAAAATAATTACAACATGGAGGAAATGTCTTACTTATTGGTGGTTGTGGTGTTCATGGAGATAAGAAGTCAAGTGTAGGAGGAATGAGAAGGAAATTTCATTCATGTAATAGCCCTTAAACAGGCAACATGTAGTTGTCTCAAACCCTTGACTGAAACCTACATACTTGAAGTATTGTACAGCTCTGGCTGATGGTGTTTAATATCTGTATTTATTTGTTTTATCTTGAATGCAAATATAAGGTTTCTTGCTCAGATAATAAATTTCTTTCTTAGTAACAGTAACCTTGACAGAACCTTCCCTGTGCTTCATTCTAGTTTTCAAGGCAGGGTGATGAGGGCAGATAAATTTTGCCTACATGAAGGAGATCCATACTACAGGAGAATAACCACAAAATTATAAATCTGGGAGCTTATATAGGAATTGGTGCTCAGCTGCCTCCCTCCTGTCCTGAGGAGGAGAGAAAAACCTTCACTCCTTAATGTTAATAAACTCCCTTCAGGAAAGATTCCTCAGGTTGTTACAACTCTTTGGAATACAAATGAGTGGCTTCTGGCTTCATTCCCTTTTGAAAGGTAAACACATATCTCTGCGGAGAAAGTGAAAGTGAAGTCACTCAGTGTTGTGCTCAGTCCTGTCGGACTTTTTGCGACCCCATGGACTGCAGCCTACCAGGTTCCTCCGTCCATGAGATTTTCCAGGCAAGAGTATTGGAGTGGGGTGCCATTTTCTTCAGAGGATCTTCCTGACCCAGGGATCAAACCCGAGTCTTCCGCATTGTAGGCAGACGCGTTACCCTCTGAGCCACCAGGGAATTTCCTCTATTAGAGAGTGCATATTCCTTATGACATATAGGTTGTCTGGGGACTCTGCTTTCAAAAATACCTATAATAGTTTAAACTATAATAGTCCTTTGTTTCTTTGTTTTAGCTTTACCAAGGTATAATTGATATGCCAAAAAAATTAAAACCTGTGAATCTCCCTCCAGGTTATTTCACCATTTTAGGACTTTTATTGAATCATACCTTGAACCAGGTTACCAGCCATTTTTGCTCAGAAAGTCCTGTCCATGCAATGCAGAAATATGAAAATATCTTCTCAATGCTGACTTGTTTGTTCTGTTAGAATTAGACATGACCAGCTCTCTCAGGGAGAGGTGCTCTAGATGGTTCTGACTCTAGAACCTTCTGACTCTAGAACCATCTGGGACAAATACAACTTGAGAAAGAGAAATAATTTTAGCCTGATAATAAATTTCCAACATGGAAGTGGAGATGGCATAGGATGGATATAGGATGGCTCACAATTACACACTTAAGGAACAACACAGTGAAATGAACAGCCCTTTTCTAGTGTTCAATTTTCAAAGTAAAACTAAAAAGGAAGACATGCATTTCCAGTTCTTACTGAGTTACATCATGTTCTCAGAATCCTAGGGACTGCAAAGGACATGGCACTTCTTTGTCATTTCAATGATATCATGGATTGCCTTGATATCAAGGATATCCATCGTAATGGTAGTAGAGTGTCAGAAGGGTCAGTGCTGATGTCCACGGGAAGTGGTTGCCAGGATGCATTAAATGGGCACAAGTGAGGCAATAATAGATTTCTTTCAGCCAGAATCTCTACCACACCAGCAATAAGTATTTGAATCAAAGAAATGAAGAATATATCATCAATTAATAATAGGGGTGCATCATTAGAACATTCCAGAAATATAATAATCTGATTAAGAAAAACAAGAAACTATCCTTAAAACTGGGATAACAGATGGATGTAGGAACCAGAAAAATTCTGTATATTCTGGTGAAAGTGAAAGTAACCCCACGGATTGTAGCCCACCAGGCTCCTCAGTCCACGGAATTCTTCAGGCAAGAATGCTGGAGTGGGTAGCCATTCCCTTCTCCAGGGGATCTTCCCTGATCCAGGGATCAAACCTGGGTCTCCTGCATCACAGGCAGATTCTTCATCACCCGAGCCACCTGGGTCTCCCATATTCTGATCAAAGTGACCCCAAAATGACCTTCTTACCTGGTTTGACTTTCTATATTTTACCAGTTTTTTAACACTAGCTGGTTTCTTCTTAGAGAGGGAGCAAAGTCTTCTGTAACCAAAACCAGCCGATCCCACTCCTCTGTGCCCCATTACTGACTGTCACTCATTAGGCCCCTACTGTATACTGCTGCAAACTCTGTTTGTCCATTTTTCTGTCTTAAGGTGTCTTTCTGTTTTCTGTCCACCTTCTAATCTCTTTCTGGGTGTGAGTGTGTGTGTGTGTGTGTGTGTGTGTTGTGTATATGTTGCTTCCTAATTTAATTTTAACTCCTTGAGATCTGAGACTACCTCTTTATTTCCTCCAACCTTGATGAGAATCAAAGCTCAAAAATATTTATTTATATAAATGAAAAACATAATTGACATAGTATAATACCTTATTTTAAGGGTTGTACCTTTTCTAAAAATTACACACTTAATGATCAAGATCAGAATCAATAAATTCTTAGCATTTATTTTATGTCATCTTAAATTTTAAAGCCTCGCTGGTGCCAAAATCAACTATTTATCAATCTTGGTTTTCACAAACACTGTAGCTAAATGAGGCATCATGCTCAATTTTTTATTCATTCCTTAAGTTTCAGAATTAAATATGTCATCCTTTTCTCTTAACTTATAAAGCATTTGTGATTATTTTTGAAATGCTTATTTTAAAACGTAAGAATTTTCCAAGCAAGCATTTTCTTTCCCTGGGGAAAGGAATTTGTGTCTAGACAAAAGCAGATGCATGCTGACTGATTCTCTTAGGGTAGTCACCGTGGATGGAATTTAGAATAATTTTTTTCCTTCTTCTAAGCAGTCCTTTATTCATCTTTCATCAAACAATTCAGCTCATGGGTTATGTATGGCCTTCTGGAACTTGAATTTGATTTTGATGTTTGAAATGTACATTATAATTTTCCAAACATGAGTTTATGAAAATGGCAGCTTTTAGGAACTCCCACAGAGGGAACAGATGACTGATTCTGACGAAAGAAAGTCTAGGAATATACACAGTACGAAAGAATTTGGACTAACCAGGAGGATGCTGTTGGTTTTCTGGAGAGGTAGAAACAGCTGACAAATAGTCACCAAGGAATAGGGGACGGAATAAACTGGACTTCTTTTTGTCTTGGCTCCTGGCTTCCAGAGCTCATCATTTCCCACCTGATTCAGTTCAGTTCAGTCGCTCAGTCCTGTCTGACTCTTAGTGACCCATGGACTGCAGTAAGCCTGGCTTCCCTGTCCATCACCAACTCCCAGAGCTTGCTCAAACTCATGCCCATTGAATTGGTGATACAATCAAACCATCTCATCCTCTGTCATCCCCTTCTCCTCCCGCCTTCAGTCTTTCTCAGCATCAGGGTCTTTTCCAGTGAGTCAGTTCTTCACATCAGGTGGCCAAAGTATTGGAGCTTCAGCTTGAGCATCAGTCCTTCCAATGAATATTCAGGACTGATTTCTTTAGGATGGACTGGTTGGATCTCCTTGCAGTCCAAGGGACTCTCAAGAGTCTTCTCCAACACCACAGTTCAAAAGCATCAGTTCTTCGGGGCTCAGCATTCTTTATGGTCCAACACTCACAGGACTTTCCTGGTGGCTCAGACGGTAAAGTGTCTGCCTGCAATGCGGAAGACCCAGGTTCAATGCCTGGGTCAGGAAGATCCCCTGGAGAAGGAAATGGAAGCCCACTCCAATATTCTTGCCTGGAGAATCCCATGGATGGAGGGACCTGGTAGCCTACAGCCCTTGGGGTCGCAAAGAGTCAGACATGACTGAGTGACTTCACTTTCACTCATATCCATACATGACTACTGGAAAAACCACAGCTTTCACTAGATGGACCTTTGTTGGCAAAGTAGTGTCTCTGTTTTTTAATATGCTATCTAGGTTGGTTATAGCTTTTCTTCCAAGGAGCAAGCATCTTTTAATTTCATGGCTGCAGTTGCCATCTGCAGTGATTTTGGAGCCCAAGAAAATAAAATCTGTCACTGTTTTTATTGTTTCCCCATCTATTTGCCATGAAGTGATGAGATGTCATGATCTTCTTTTTTGAATGTTGAGTTTTAAGCCAGCTTTTTCACTCTCCTCTTTTACTTTCATCAGGAAGCCCCTTAGTTCCTCTTCACTTTCTGCCATAAGGGTGGTGTCATCTGCATATCTGAGGTTATTGATATTTCTCCTGGCAATCTTGATTCCAGCTTGCACTTTATCCAGCCTGGCATTTCAAGTGATGTACTCTGCATATAATTTAAATAAGCATGGTGACAATCTACAGCCTTGACATACTCCTGTCCCAACTTGGAACCAGTCTGTTCTCCCATGTCCAGTTCTAACTGTTGCTTACAGATTTCTCAGGAGGCAGGTAAGGTGGTCTGGTATTACCATCTCTTTTAGAATTTTCCACAATTTATTGTGATCTACACAGTCAAAGGCTTTGGTGTAACCAATAAAGCAGAAGTAGATGCTTTTCTGGAATTCTCTTGCTTTTTCTAGGTAATTTGATCAATAGTTCCTCTGCCTTTTCTAAATCCAGCTTGAACATCTGGAATTTCACAGTTCACATACTGTTGAAGCCTGACTTGGAGAATTTTGAGTGTTACTTCGCTAGCATGTGAGATGAGTGCAATTGTGCGGTAGTTTGATCATTCTTTGGCATTGCCTTTCTTTGGGATTGGAATGAAAACTGACCTTTTCCAGTCCTGTGGCCACTGCTGAGTTTTCCAAATTTGCTGACATATTGAGTGAAACACTTTCACAGCATCATCTTTTAGGATCTGAAATAGCTCAACTGAAATTCCATCACATCCACTAGCTTTGTTTGTAGTGATGCTTCCTAAGGCCCACTTGACTTCTTCACATTCTAGGATATCTGACTCTAGGTTAGTGATCATACCATCATGGTTATCTGGGTCATGAAGATCTTTCTTGTATAGGTCTTCTGTGTATTTTTGCCACCTCTTCTTAATATCTTCTGCTTCTGTTAGGTCCATACCATTTTTTGCCTTTTATTGAGCCCATCTTTGCATGAAATGTTCCCTTGGTATCTCTAATTTTCTGGAAGAGAGCTCTAGTCTTTCCCATTCTATTGTTTTCCTCTGTTTCTTTGCATTGATCACTGAGGAAGGCTTTCTTATCTCTCTTTGCTAGTCTTTGTAACTCTGTATTCAAATAGGTATATCTTTCCTTTTCTCCTTTGCCTTTAGCTTGATTAAGAGTTACCAAGAGAAAGCACAGTGAAAGTTAATGTATCACTGCTTCAGACAGAGTATACTTTCATTTGAGAGCATTTAAATATTATTTTCATACTTCCTCCTCCACATTTAAAAAACATTTGAGGATACTTTACTCAAGATTCAAATCCAATCAACCAACTAATATATAACAGCATGCATTTGAGATAGAAGGAAAACACTTTCACAAGAATATTATGTTAAGTTGGCAGGTTTTATGGAAAGTGTGTCTAATTTGAGCTAAGGAAGCTGGGTCTGATTTTTTTTTTCTAGTTATGAGCTTTTTGGTAATGTCTCTTAAGTTTTAAAGATTTTCTTTCCTCATGGATCTGGGTGAGGTCATAATGGAATATAGTGTTTAGCGCTGACTTTCTTGGCAATGAAGATAAAATGAAAATTCTAAGAGTAAGTTTATAAAATCTTGTCCTGAAGGCAGATTTCATAGGAAATTCATTATTAAAAATGCAAAGCCATCAGAAGGATGATGTAGTCCTGCCAAGGAGAGAGAAAGGTATAAAAGCAGTGAAGCTGTTTTCAGGGTAAATTGTACCAACTTTCCAATTTTCAGAGACTTGAGGACAAATTTGTGTGCTATTTTCAGTTTACTTCCCTCCCACAAGACCCTCTTTTTAGTGATAAATCATGTAGTTGTACCTCCAAGTTCTATCCAAAGGCATTGAGTAATTTCACTTGCTGTAAACAAAGAAAAGGGAGCATAGATGGGTAGATACACAGGGTCATGATGTGAAGAACCAGTTACTGTGAATGTTACGTGCCTAGCATGATGGTCAGCTTCTTATATACATCCCACTTTTTCATTCCTTGGAGGCAAGATCATATTTATTTGCCACTTTATTCCAGTAGCTAAGTACTACTTGTTTTTACATGCAACATTGTATATAAAATTTGTTGAATGGATTATTTTTTAAATCCTTACCTAAACCTTTTGAACTATGGTGTTGGAGAAGACTCTTGAGAGTCCCTTGGAATGCAAGGAGATCCAACCAGTCCATCCTAAAGGAGATCAGTCCTGGGTGTTCTTTGGAAGGACTGATGCTGAAGCTGAAACTCCAATACTTTGGCCACCTCATGTGAAGAGTTGACTCATTGGAAAAGACCCTGATGCTGGGAGGGATTGGGGGCAGGAGGAGAAGGGGATAACAGAGGATGAGATGGTTGGATAGCATCACCAACTCAATGGGCATGAGTTTGAGAAAACTCTGGGAGTTGGTGATGGACAGGGAGGCCTGGTGTGCTGTGATTCATGGGGTCTCAAAGAGTTGGACACGACTGAACGACTGAACTGAACTGAAAACATGAAGACCAGCTTTTTTACACTTGAGTAAGCTGAGGCTCAAATTGAATAATAAATATACACTATTATATAAATAACAAATAATATCAATAATATCAACAATATATCAATATTAATATCAATAATATCAATAATCAATTGATATCATTATCAATAATATCAATAATCAAATATCAAGAGTCAGTTAATATCCTGCTTGGGTGCCATAAATATACCAGCACCCTAAACCAACATAGTTGCTACAAGTGAACAAAAATATGAATATGTCTTGCTGACTATTTTTACTGTTATTTCTACCTCTAGCATATTCTATTAGTTAACTATTGCTGTACAACATATCACCCCAAAGCTTAATGGGTTAATATTACAAGCATTTACTATCTCATAGTTTCTTTGGGTCAGGAGATCGGCACAGCTTAGCTGGGTGGCTCAGATCATGAGCATCTTATTGCAAAATTCAGGCTTAAGTTGAAGAAAGTAGGGGAAACCACCAGGCCATTCAGGTATGACCTAAATCAAATTCTTTATGATTATAGAGTGGAGGTGATGAATAGATTCAAGGGATTAGATCTGGTAGACAGAGTGCCTAAAGAACTATGTATGGAGATATGTAACATTGTACAGGAGGCAGTGATTAAAAACATCCTAAAGAAGAAGAAATGCAAGAAGGCAAAGTGGTTGTCTGAGAAGTCTTTACAAATAGTTGAGGAAAGAAGACAAGTGAAAAGCAAGGAAAAAAGAGAAAGATATACTCAACTTAATTCAGAGTTTCAGAGAATAGTAGGAGAGATAAGAAAGCCTTCTTAAGTGAATACTGCAAAGAAATAGAGAAAAACAGTAGAATGGGAAAGACTAGAGATCTCTTCAAGAAATTGGAGAAATCAAAGGACTATTTCATGCAAAGATGGGCAAGATAAAGGACAGAAACAACAAGGACCTAACAAAAGCAGAAGAGATTAAGAAGAGGTGGCAAGAATACACAGAAAAACTGTACAGAAAAGGTCTCATTGACCTGGATAACCACTATAGTGTGGCCACTCACCTAAAGCCAGACATTCTTAAGTATAGAGTCAAGTGGGCCTTAGAAAGCATTGCTATGAACAAAGATAGTAGAAGTGATGAAATTCCAATGGAGCTATCTAAAAATCCTAAAAGATGATGTTGTTAAATTATTGCACTCAATATTACAGCAAATTTGGAAAACTCATCAGGGGCCCCAGTACTGGAAAATGTCAGTTTTCATTTCAGTCCCAAATAGGGATAATTCCAAAGAATATTCAAACTACCATACAGTTGTGCTCATTTCACATCCTAGCAAGGTAATGTTCAAAATCCTTCAAGCTGAACTTCAGAAGTACATGAGCTGCGAACTCTAGATGTAAGCTGGATTTAGAAAAGGCAGAGGAAGCAAAGATCAAATTGTCAACATCTGTTGAATTACTGAGAAAGCAAAGGAATTCAGAAAATACATCTATTTCTACTTCATTGACTACACTACTGCTGCTGCTGCTAAGTCGCTTCAGTCATATTAGACTCTGTGTGACCTCATAGACGGCAGCCCACCAGGCTCCTCTGTCCCTGGGATTCTTCAGGCAAGAACACTGGAGTGGGTTGCCATTTCCTTCTCCAATGCACGCATGCTAAGTCACTTCAGTTGTGTCCAGCTCTGTGTGACTCTATGGACACAGCCCACCAGGCTCCTCCATCCACAGGATTCTCCAGGCAAGAATACTGGAGTGAGTTGCCATTTCCTTCTCCACATTGACTACACTAAAGCCTTTGATTGTGGGGATCACAACAAACTGTGGAAAATTCTTAAAGAGAAAGGAATACCAGACCACCTTACCTGCCTCCAGAGAAACCTGTATGCAGGTTAAGAAGCAAGAGTAAGAACCAGACATGGAACAACGGACTGGTTAAAAATTGCTAAATGACCATGTCATGACTGTGTATTGTCAACCTGCTCATTTACCTTCTGTGCAGAGTGCATCATGCAAAATGTTGGCTTGGATGAAGCACAAGTGGAATCAAGATTGTTTGGAGAAATATCAACATTTCAAATATGCAGATGTTACCACTCTAATGGCAGAAAGTAAAGAGGAACTAAAGAGCCTCTTGATGAGGGTAAAATAGAGTGAATAAGCTGGCTTAAAACTCAACATTAAAAAAATCTAAGATCATGGCATCTTGTTCCATTATTTCATGACAAATAGAAGGGGAAAATGTGAAAGCAGTGACAGATTTTCTTTTCTTTGGTTCCAGAATCACTACAGACAATGACTGCAGCCATGAAATTAAGACACTTACTCCTTCGAAGGAAACCTATGAGAGACATGTCTAGAAATGTCTAGGTTTCTACGTTTAGAAACCTAGACAGTGTATTAAAAAGTAGAAACATCCATTTGCCGACAAAAGTCAAAGCTGTGGTTTTTCTAGTAGTCATGTATAGATGTGACAGTTAGACCATAAGGAAGACTGAACACTGAAAATGGATGCTTTCAAGTTGTGGTGCTGGTGAAGACTCTTGAGAGTCCCTTGGACTGCAAAGAAATCAAACCATTCAATCCTAAAGAAAATCAACTCTGAATGTTCATTGGGAGGACTAAAGCTGAAGCTTCAATACACTGGCCACCTAATGCAAAGAGCTGACTCATTTGGACCTTGATGCTGGGAAAGTTTGAAGGCAAAATGAGAAAGGGGTGGCAAAGGATGAGATGGTTAGGTAACGTCACCAACTCAATGGACATGAATTTGAGCAAACTCCAGGAGAAGCCTGGCATGCTGCAGTCCATGGGGTCACAAAGAGTCATACACTACTTAACTATCAAACAACAACAATAATAGCTTATGAAATTTCTTAATAAAATCACTGAACTAATAGAAAGTGATGGGCAGAGAGAAAATTAATATGTGGAATGTGATACTGCTCATTTTGTCCCTGAAATATTCAATGACAAACAGTTTCCTTCCTGTGTCCCATTCTTTCACTTCCCATCCTTCTTCCATCTGAATTGATCAGCTATGCTAGAAGTATAATATGAGCTTGAGATGCAATGAATGAGGAAGATATGGTCTCTGCCTAAAAGTGACTCCCTGAAGTTGACATACAGAAGTAGAGTGCACTAAACAATCCTATTGGGTTGTATCAAGTACTATATTAGTGCAGGAATAACTAAGAGGCTATAAAATTATAGAGAACTGCCGACTTTGGAGTGTCTGGGAATTAAGGAATCCTTCACAATGGCAGTTGATTCTAATCTGGGTATTGAAGATTGAGGAGGTATTGACCAGGGCTAGAGAGAGAAGTATATTTTAATATGAAAGTCCATTTAGTCCATTGATCATGGACATGTTGGTATGACATGGTATGTCTCTGTCGTATTTGAAGACATAGAAGTAATTCGGTCTAATTGAAACGTTTGAATATAGGTAGGAATAGGTAGGGAGACAGAGGCAGATAAGAATTATAGGCAGGTGTAAGATGTTTGTGTTTATATCTTGATAAAGAGTTTTTATTATCCCTTTTATAGTAAAGGGAGTAATTGGAAGATTTAAAGCAGGGCATGGCCATTTTGGGTAGTTTCTCAGAGCTAGTTGCATGGATTGGCTGTTCATTTCCACTTCCTTGGGTTTACCTTGGATTGGCTCTTATGATTGTTAGCAATCCTATTTGCATCTTTAGTACAACTTTTCATTCATTTTATTGACTCACCCTGTGCTCCGAAATGTTGCTGCTGAAGTCTCTCAGGAGGATTCAGTCTAGATCTTCCTCACCTCTGGTTTAGGATCTCCATCAACAGTAGAACGAGGCGACCTTGATTTTTATATGCGTACTTAACTCTGATTTCATTACTCCTGGAATGTCATTCTGTGGCCTAGTGTGCACTCTGCATGCAAAAGTACAGGGAGAATTTAAGAGTTTATTTCCAACTTTGATCACCCTTTCAGGACATGAGCTATGAAGGAGTAATTCACAATTTATGATAAATAACAATAAAGTGGTGTCTACACTTTTGGATGTAATTCAGAAATTAGAAAGAAGCTTCTATTTATATAATCCCATATCAGAAATTCTGTTAATATAGAATGTGTGACTCACAAAGGCAGTGCTGCGTTTTGTCCTAGTTAGTGGGAAGCAGAATTAATGTCATATTGGAAGTACTTTCAGGCTTTTTCGATCGCAGTATTACTTTGAGAGTATATCATGTTTCAGGTCCTGTTAAAATGCTGGAAGAATTCATAGTTAAAATAATATCTCCAGTTTGTCATGATGGATCATGTGTGTTTATTCAGTCACTGAGTCCTATCTGAGTCTTTGCGACCCTGTGGACTGCAACCTGCCAGGCTCCCCTATTCATGGGGTTTTACAGGCAAGAATACTCGTGCATACGTGCATGCTTAGTCACTTCAATCATGTCTGACTATTTGTTACTCTGTGGACTGTAGCCCACCAGGATCCTCTGTCCATGGGATTCTCCAGGCAAGAATACTGGAGTGGGTTGCCTTGCCCTCCCTCCTCCAAGAGATTTTCGCAATCCAGGAATCAAACCTGAGTCTCCTGTGTCTTTTGCATTGGCAGGTGGATTCTTTGCCACTGAGCCACCTGGGAATCCAAACTGTCTTGTAAACTTTTGTTTGTCTGTCTTATCACTTCAAAAATAAAAGAGGATAAAACTTAAACAGAAAATAGAACAGCAATGTGGAGAGCAAAGGTATGTTGGTTAAAGTGCAGTAGCAGTTGACCAATCCCTAAATAAGTAAGTACTGAATACACTTAGGAACAGAGCATGGAGGAAAATTTTCTTAAGGGTTAGACCCGAAAAATGCTAAATTGCAGTAAGAGAAATAGATGTCCTCTCTGATGTAATAAATAAATATCAAATGGAATAGATTCAAGTTCTAGGTTTTACCAGCTTGAGCACTGTAATAAGTCATTGGAATATTAATGTTAAATTTCCCTTTGAACACCTCTTTGGAAAAGTAAAGCTTTCACATCTGTTCCTCTAACATTTTTTTTTTCCTCCTTGGAAAATGGATGATATTTTCTATTCCAGTCTCTTGTTTCTGCCTCTTCTAATAATGCCACATCCACAACATTGTTGTTCCTGCAAAAACTCTAACTCCTAAAACTAACAAGTGGGATTCTGCACTCCATGCTGGAGCAAGCAGAATACTCTTCTCCAAACTTGGGGTTCCCAAGCAGTACAGGTGATGTTTTGGGCCTAGAGTGTCCCTTATGAGAATGGTCCATTAGAGTTTAGCTTGGGGCTTTCCTGGTGGCTCAGCGGTTAAGAATCTGCCTGCAATTCATAGGACATAAGAGACACAGATTCAATCCCTGGACTGGGAAGATTCCCTAGAGGAGGGCATGGCAATCCACTCCGGTATTCTTGCCTGGAGAATCCCATGTACAGAGAAGCCTGGCGGGCTACAGTCCATGGGGTTGCACAAAGTCGGACACGACTGAAGTGACTGAGCACATACAGAGTTCAGCTTTCTTCTGTCTCACTTGAGAGAATCAGGGCTAGAGGCAGGTGGAGAAAGAGAGCCTGTGACCTCCTGCATTTTTCTCCTCCCCAGCTCTCCTCGGGATGACCTTGAGCAGACAAACAAAGCAAAGCAATCCCACTCTTCCTTTTAGACTTTAATCAAAGGTTTTCCTCCCGAAAGTGGAGGGGGTGGGGGCTGCTAGGCTCGGCTTCCCAGCTGGCAGGTTTGAAGGTGGAATATTAAGCCTGTGATCACAGTCACAGCTTCTGAGGGATTTCCTCACTTAGTACTGTGGATCAAATCAATTTCTACTATGTTCTGGGCCATGAACTAGAACTTAATTTTTTTCAGAGCCTTATTCTATAAGGAGAGATACAGCTTTCTGGGTAATATATTGATCTCTTTTTAAATATTTGAAATTTGAGAATATTCAAATATACCAAATGAACAGAGACTCATATAACTGACACCCAACTTGTACCCCAAGGTATAAAAGATATTAACATTTGGCAATATCTGATCCTTTAAAGCACTTATTATTGGCAGGTTTAATAAAACTCTTGTTATTATTAACTCTTGGAATATGAAACCTAACAAAAGACAACTGTAACTGTAGAAACACAAGGAAATTCCTGTGCTCCCAGTGTAAACAGTCTCCTAATCAGTATCTTCCCAGAAGTCAGTATTTGGCCATGCCCTAGCTAGTGTTCTAATTCACTGGTTGGGGTTGAAAAGTTTCATTTTACTAGATTTTGACAAAGCATATTGCCATTTTTTTTTTACTCCGCCTATGTAGAAGAGTACCCTTTTTTCACATGCTCAATAAGATGTATATTGTAAGCCTTAATTTGTTTTCCCATCCACCAACAAGTATGAAATATCTCATTGTTTACATTGTACTTTTTCCAATTATTAGTGAAGTCAAGCATCTTATGTGTTTATCAATAATACGGGATTTCCTTTCTGTGAAGTGCATTTTCTAATCTTTTATCTATTTTTAATTTTTTTTCTTATTGATTTGTAAGAGTATTTATCTTACATACATGTGGGAATACCAATCGTTGATCAGTTATAAAAAAAGGGACTAAGATTTGTGCATATAAATGCTACTGATGCTATCATACACATCTGTAAAATTGTTGATAGCCATGATGGCAGCTTTGATATCAGATAGGATTAATATTATTTGAAATTTGGTTTAAGAAAAGAAAGGAATTTTTTAATTTAAGGAAGACACTCATATGAAAATGATAGATACATACAAAAATGTTTTCATGCTTAAAAAGGTCAGTCTCAATGATCTAGATTAGTTAATCATGTAAAACAGTTAATTACCAACACAAATGGATAACTGAAATGGTTTTAGCTTGATGTGGTAGTTTTTAGAAATATATTTTTATTTGAATCATATTTTGCAGCAATTCAGGTCAATATCTCCCAGTTCCTTTCATATAAAAGCAGTTC
Organism: Odocoileus virginianus; assembly: GCF_023699985.2. Taxonomy (NCBI): domain Eukaryota; kingdom Metazoa; phylum Chordata; class Mammalia; order Artiodactyla; family Cervidae; genus Odocoileus; species Odocoileus virginianus. The sequence continues at coordinate 52,174,701 of NC_069675.1, read as the reverse complement.
AAAGGCCCAAGTGAAAAATTCAAATAGTATACAGAACCAACTATAGTAATTTACTCACAGAGAAAATTTACCCCTTGCAATGCTTTGGTTTTGATAATTTCCATTGAAAGAGTGGTTACTGTGTTTTTTTCTAACAGTCCTCTTTTAAAAATAATGTTTGACTTTTCCTAGTAGAAATACAATTTTTAAGGAGTGTTTTATCTTGAATAACCCTTGAGAATAAAGTAATCAAGCAAGGTTTCTCATGATAGGGATTAAAATGGATGTTAAAATATACAGTGAGGATGAAAATGGCTGGATGGCATCACCAACACAATGGACATGGGTTTGGGTGAACTCCAGGAGTTGGTGATGGCCAGGGAGGCCTGGCGTGCTGCAGTTCATGGGGTCACAAAGTGTTGGACACGACTGAATGACTGAACTGAACTGAGGATGAAAATGAGCATCATGATGAGTTCATGAAATAAGTTCAGAAATAGAAAGAGATGAATGGTGTTTCTACTTTATTGTCCTTATAAATAAAATAAATTGTGCTTCTGGCTTTCATTTGCCATGTGATTGAGTTTTACAAGATAACAGTTGAAAAAATTGAGTTATAACTTTCAGGGATAGGTGAATCAGCAGCATTTCTTAAGTAGCCACTAAGTGTACTTTCTACAAACTTCCAGTTTCTATGCAGGTGTCCTCATTTAAGGAAAGAGGTGCCTGCATTTTTTTTTTTTTTCACTTTCTTTTTTTTTATTATTATTTATTTATTTATTCCATTTATTTTTATTAGTTGGAGGCTAATTACTTTACATCATTACAGTAGTTTTTGTCATACAATTGAAATGAATTAGCCATGGATTTACATGTATTCCCCATCCCGGTCCCCCCTCCCACCTCCCTCTCCACCCGATCCCTCTGGGTCTTCCCAGTGCACCAGGCCCGAGCACTTGTCTCATGCACCCAACCTGGGCTGGTGATCTGTTTCACCCTAGATAATATACATGTTTCAATGCTGTTCTCTTGAAACATCCCACCCTCACCTTCTCCCAGAGTCCACAAGTCTGTTCTATATATCTGAGTCTCTTTTTCTGTTTTGCATATAGGGTTATCGTTACCATCTTTCTAAATTCCGTATATATGTGTTAGTATACTGTAATGGTCTTTATCTTTCTGGCTTACTTCGCTCTGTATAATGGGTGCCTGCATTTTAAAACGTTCATATGTATCCTCTGGCATATCAACAAGGTCCTGGTAAAATGGAACAGAATCAAATTTATTTTTGAGTCCATTGGTCTCTTTCTGTAGTCTTTCTGGGATTTCTCTCTCCCTTCTTAGACAGTCTTTCCACAAGTCTCCCTCCACAACCTTTTCCCCACCTTCAAAATCTCAAGACCTGCATTCCAGAAAGAAGTGGAAGGGATTAGATCATTTTGTTCATATTTTACTATGCAATGATGTAGATTAAGTCTGCTACTCAATCAGTTGTGACTTCAGCGTCTGATATTAGTTGCATATTTACTGAGGCTTTTTAAGGACAGGTGCTATCCAGTGCATTTGTATGCGTTACCTCACTGAACCCCAAGGTAGGATTTCCTATTATACTTTATAGACAAAGAAACAGATTTACAAGGTTTAAGAAAAGATAGTAGGTTTTCTAGGTGCCTCAGTGGTAAAGAATCCACCTGCCAAGCAGGAGAAAAGTGTTTGATTCCTGGGTCAGGAAGGAAATGGCAACCCACTCCAGTATTCTTGCCTGGGAAATCCCATAGACAGAAGAGCCTGGTGGGCTACAGTCCATAGAGTCGGACACGACTTAGTGAGTAAAAGCAGCAGCAGCAAGAAAGCATGGTCAAGGTTTCACAGCTAGGAGTTGGCAGAAGTGAAGCTCAACTTAGGGTAACATGAAACCCGGACTCACATACAGTATACCACACTAACATGGGCAGGTTTCACAAACTTGCTCTTTTGCAGACCATCACCTTTCATAGAGTAATGATTTCCTCCCCCTACTGAAGGTAAGTGTTGCAAAGATCACTAAATTGGGTCTATCCCCTACTGGACAGGTGGACACCAGGCTCCATTTGAATGTTGGAATGCAACCTGCCACCTTCCCTAAGAGAAACAAGGAAGCATGAAAGAAAGACTGCCTAATCCCCTGCTTTTCACTTTGTTTATACCAGTGATGCCACGCTTTGCTGAACAAGTGGAGGTTGCCATTGAAGCCCTGAGCGCCAACGTCCCTCAGCCATTTGAGGAGAACGAGTTCATCGATGCCTCTCGCCTGGTATACGACGGCGTTCGGGACATCAGAAAGGCTGTGCTGATGATCAGGGTATGTGAGGTCTCTGTAGCTTGGAGTTGATTGGAGTGTCCAGTAGGGTCCCCAAATAATTTACTCTTGTACTTTTTCCCCCTTGATTATTTAGTTTAACTTAGTAAGCTGTTTAACTCCTCATTTAGTCAGATAAGGGGGACTTTTTACTTATAAAGGGATTAGTGATCCCAACAAGTCTAGATCAGCACTGAATGTCCTGAAGGGTCATGTCCTGCCTGCTTCTTCCACACATTATTACCTTAATTTGATACCCACTTAGGGGTGCCCTTGCCATTCCCCTTTGCTAACACCATTTCCCATTATAAACAGAAAGCCATGTGATGGAAGAAAATGAAGATCACCCAGCTTAGTAGTATTAGTAATCATGATAATGATAATAATAATGCAATAAAGTGATAGATAGCTACATTCTTCTTGTAACAGATCATTAAGATATAAATAAGGCTAAATAATCTTTCAGCAAACCTCTCCTATCACCTTTCCTACTATCTTCCCATCCCTCAGTCTTCTGATTTTGGGTAGCTGTGAGTCTTCCAAACCATTTGCTTAATGATTAGGCACACATGAGAAAACATAATATTACAGATTTCAAAAACTCAGTTAAGTGTTACTTACAACTTGCTTTGTTTGCCCACAGTGTGCCTTTGTCTATCTCTGTGAAGACGATAGCTTACCTTATTCTATTGAACAATTGTGTAATATTCCATCATAAGTTGAGAATTTTTTCTCCTTGCCTTATTGACAGTTCAGTATAGTAGGTTCCAAATGCTTTTCTTAGCCACAGAACTCTTTCATAAAATAAACTTAGGTTGATGACACAGATGTTTGTGGCTATTAGGATTGAGGCAGAGATGATGAGTCTGCAGTGCTCATCTTGCTATCCTATGGAAATATATGTGAGCCACATTTACAATTTCAGTTTTTGCTAGGTATGTTGATAAGGCAAAAAAAAAAAAAAAGATGAAGTTAGTTGTAAGAACGTCTTTTATTTACTCCAATCAATATCCAAAGGTAGCATTTCAACATGTGGCACCAGCTGCATTTAAAGTTCTCAATAGCTCTATGTATCTGCAGTCACCATTTTGGATGAGGCAGCCCTAGACTATATCTCCATCCTCAACCTTCATTGTTGTCTCTGGGGTTGCTCAATGAACTATAAGTTAATCACTGAGTGCATCTTGAAAAACTTTCTCTCGGGGTGACCACTGAGCATCTAAACCAACATCCCCTCAAACACAGCAAAACAGTAACAATTAATTTATTTTCAATCAATTTATTTTCTGTGTGCAATCCCTCAATACTTCAAGAAGTATCTGTGATTTATTGGTCTCTCTGGACAATACACACCTTTAAGGAGTTCATATATGGCATTATTTCTCCTCCAAATTTGGGTATCTTTAAAATCATGAAGTCATTAAACCTATGTGTATCCTCTTTGACTGTGGTATCCAGGACACAGCATGATGCTTCCAAGGTGATCTGAGCAGGCAGAGTAGAACATCACCAGAAAGAGTCTCTCTTCATTCTTTATGGACATTAATGATTCTCCTGAAACATTCAGCTACCTTCTTTGCTGGGGAGCAACGATAGCATCTTCTTTTCTTCTCATCTTTAAGCAACTTGATTTTCCATGTTAAATACGTCTCTCTTTCATAATAATTCCATGATTAATTCAAAGTGTTCAGAGAATTGTGTAAGTTGTAGTAGACAGTACTAAATATATATAACAATGTGGAATTCAATTTTGAACAAGACAGTCAGATGTATTTCCTGTTCTTCCAACTTTCCTATTTTAGATCTGTCAAACTCTTACTATCTTTCAAGACCTGGCTAAAATCTTCTTTCCCTAAATTTTCTCTCTCAAAAATACTGATTCTATTCTTTAACTACCTATAACTCTTTCTGCTGTGATTGTGATCTTTACACTATTTCTTTTGAGGTTTATTACTTTCTTTAGGGACTTCCCTGGGGCTCAGTGGTAACGAACCACTTGCATTGGCAGGAGACATGAGTTTGATCCCTGGGTTGGGAAGACTCCCTGGAGAAGGAAATGGCAACCTACTCCAGTATTTTTGTCTGGGAGATCCCATGGACAGAGGCCTGTTGGGCTGCAATCCATGGGGTCACAAAAGAGTTGGACACGACTTAGCCACTGAAGAAGGAAAGTGGCAGCCACTCCAGTATTTTGCCTGGGAGATTCCATGGACAGAGGAGTCTGGAGGGATACAGTCCATGGTGTCACAAGAGTTGGACACAAATTAGCTACCAGATGACAGCAACTACCTTCTTCAGGCTGAAATTTTGGAAAGCAAAAGCTGCATTTTTCCCCTTCATTGTGATGCGTTGTTTGGTACAGTGCTTAATACTATGTGTGATGGACTTTCCTGACTCTAGGCTCCTGATGCAGGAGACCCCGAGTTTAATCCCTGGTCAGAGAACTAGATTCCCCATGCGGCAATTAAGACCCAGCACAGCCAACAAATAAATAAATAAAAGTAAATATTTAAAAAAATACGATGTGTGTTAGGGAGAAAGAGAAACAGATACCTCCGGAGATAGAAAGGTGACAGAGGGAAAAGTATGAGAATTAGAGGAGAAAGGCTTTTAAATAGGCTTTTAAACCTGTATTTTTCCCATTATATACTAACTTGTGAAATAATAGACCATGAGAGTTATGTTTTCAAAGCATTTGGCACTAAATTCCACTATAATTCTCAAGACATATTCCCTTTTTTGCCATTTTTCTGCTTTGTTAGCCATCACATTTTTGTGACAACTATTCATCTGGGAGGCTGAGCAAATTTATAGCCATCATTCACTTATTCATTCATGAGCTGTAAAAAAACATAATTTAGGTAAAAATGCCATATCTTTGTTACATAAAGTGTCATTCCTCCATCTTGACATTTCAAGTGATTTGATCAGATGGATTTCACACCACTTAAAACAGAAAGGGAGAAATGTACGGTATGTACAAATTGTTATTTTAAAAGTCTTTCTCCATTCAGCACCAAAATGGCTTCATTTTATACTTAAATTCTTGGTTTGCTTTCTATGTATGATAGTTAAATCTGATTTAAAAACATCATTGCACTGAATCAGGTGAAAGACGGTAAGACAAGTGAAGCTCTTTCCCAGCTAAACTGGCCATGCCTTCTTCTCTGTCAAAGTGTTGATTATGCTTTGGAAAAATAAGAATTATTTTTCCCAAAAATAAATGCAGAAAGGACCTTGAAAGGTCAGATTCCCCATCACCTTGCCTTTCAGCAATCAATACATATTTAATGGTGATGTTAGTATGTAGGCGCCCCAGGCCAGCTCAAGGCAACCCTCGGAAGCAAACAAAGCTTGTCCTTCTGGTATTTCAATCTCACCTTTCAGGCTCTTCTCTTTGGGAGCAGGTCAACTCTGCTTCTCTTTCATACAACTTTTTTTGTTTGCTTCTTGCTGAAGCTTGTCCTTGGTGATCTATCAGCTACACAGGAATTTTCTGATTACCTTAACATAGTAGTTTAAAAAATGAATAGGCAAATATGGCTCACCAGAATTTATTTGATTTTCATTATTTGCAGTAGTTGCCTTCAATGAACCCTGAATTAAGGAATATGGAATCATTGCTCCTAGGGAAAATTTAAGGTTAGGTTCCTGTGAGCCTCTGGTCACATTTTCATCCACTGATCAATATATTAGCTTGTTTAATGTGTGTTTTTGTTTAAAGACATTTTATTTAATGTATATTGTTGATACATATACATCAAACTCACAGCCAAAAGAATGAAAAAGAAAGAAAGACAGTGTAATCACTCAGTCATGTCCGACTCTTTGCGACCCTGTGGACTGCAGCCCACCAGGCTCCTCTGTCCATGGGATTCTCCAGATGAGAATAGTAGAGAGGGTTGCCATGCTCTTCTCCAGGGGATATTCCTGACCCAGCGATTGAACCCAGGTCTCCTGCATTACAGGCAGATCTTTACCATCTGAGCCCAGGGACAGCCAATCACACTATTACTCAGGCCTGAAAGAAGCTTATCTAATGCATTTTCTCTGGAAGGTGCAACATAACCTTCTTGCATGTCGAGATTCTAAACAACACCTCAGCACTATACTTGGAAGCCATTTTAAGCAGAGAAATAACCCAAAGCACAAAAATGAAAAGTGTGGCACTAAACAGACTGCAAAAAGGATTCTTATTTATAGTATAAGAGTTGAAATAAGAAAGCAGAAGATTGTACTGTTTGACTTCAGCTGGAAATTTGCATGTTGAGTGACTCAAAAGTTTTTGCCACATTGTGCACACACATGTCTGTGAATTACTACAAAAATATTAATTTAGGGATTACAGAGAAACTTTGGTGAGTAGGCAAATTCTCAAATAAAGAATCATCAAATAAGGAGGATCAAGGCTATATTTAATACACAAGGAGTTAAACATTTAATGTTGGAAAGTAAAGTAGGTAGGTACCAGAGAAGGTGATAATATCTTAGTGTCAGAATAACTGTATTCAAACAAAAATAGTTACCTGTCACAGAATGACCATGAAAAAATCTATAATGATATCTATACATTGAACTTCTGCAATTGGAACCCATTAATTTTGTTGCATGTGAAACTTCTAAAAGCAGAAAGGAGAAACAGTAGGACTTAAGACAGGATTCAGATAAGATTCTACAGCTTAACTTCACATCTCCCAAAACGGGCATGAAGATGCCCTGGAGCATTGCAAGATATTTTAAAATGTCAAGGGAAACACATACATATCTCTCAGATACCATGAGAAATATTAGTTGAAGGTAGTTCACAGTTTAAACTTTAGGTTGGTACATTCCTTTTGATCATATATTGATCACATCATGTATTTGTGGTGCAGCATTTCTGGTTGTTACTGTGATAAAAATCAAGCTCAATGGATGTGCAATAGTATTCCAAGGTTTCAGAAGTAATACAATATGTAACAGGCACTAAATTGTTAGGGCCAGTCAAGAATTTATATTCCTTTGGTGGGAGACAGAGAATAAACAAGTAGATATACTAGTTAATGTGCCGTAGAGAAAACCAGCAAACTACTGAGAGGATAAAGCATAGGATGGGGGTTGGTTTTATAAACGGTGATCGTGTGTTAGTTGTTCAGTCATGTCTGACTCTTTGCAACACCATGTACTATAGCTTGCCATACTCCTCTGTTCATGGAATTCTCCAGACAAGAATACTGACTGGAGTGGATGGCCATTCCTTTCTCCAGGAGATCTTCCCGACCTAGTGGTCAAACCCTGGTTTCCTGCATTGCAGACAGATTCTTTACCATCTGAGCTACCACAAAAGTGCACTGGGTGACATTTGGGAAGAGATTTGAAGAAGGAGGAGGTTAATAAGCCTTAAAAGTACTCAGGGAAATGTGTTCCAGGCAGAGAGAATGACACATGTGGCCTAAGAACCATATTGAATGAGTGACGGAAGCCATTGAAGTTTTCTGAGCAGGAGAATAACATGATCTTAGTTAGATCTTAAATGGAGTATCTTAGTTATATGGGAGAAAATACAAAGTATGGGTTAAGAGCAGAAAAAAGGAGCTAAGCTAGGTGGCCTCCAGGGTAAAAATGGTTACAGATGCCAGAAGCTGATCAGTCCTGATGAGGGAGATTTTGTTTTATATTGGGTCAGGAAATTTTTAATTCAACTTTCTAGTTTTCAGGCCATTGCAGTGATTAGAGATCTGTTGAGAAATCCTTCTTCATGCATCACTCAAAGTCTCCTGTTGTGGTTGCCAACTTACGATCTCATCTTTCTGCTCCCAGTGAAACTCATTTGTGCCTGAGCCAATCCTTTAAATAGTCCTTACTACATTTTTGGGGCTTCCCAGGTGCCACAGTGGTAAATAATCCACCTGCCAATCCAGGAGATGCAAGATATGCAGATTTTATCCTGGGTGGGAAGATTCACTGGAGGAGGGCAACCACTCCAGTATTCTTATTTGGAGAATCCCATGGACAGAGGGTCCTGGTGGGGCTACAGTCCATGGGGTCGCAGAGTCGGGCATGACTCAACACCTATGAGTGCGAGTGCGCACACACACACACACACACACACACACACACGTCACATTTTTCACATGTCCTGGTGAAATGACTGCAAATTTTTCAAACTTTTCTCATTTTCTTCTTTACTGAAGCTGTTCTAGAGAAGATTGAGAATTTGATTGGGAAGCTGAGGCAGGTAGATTGATCCTACTCTGCAGGTAGTATGTGGTGTGATAATGGACAAGTCACATGATATTCTTGAACCTCTGTATAAGCCACACATTAATCTGATAGACTCTTAGAAGTGAGGTATTTTATAGGCCAGATACATTGCTAGTAGCATCATGGAACCAAGACTAGACCAAAGTGATTCTCTCACATCATAAAAAAAGCCTCTCCTGGGAGCAAATAAGGGCAGAACTGAGGACTGATCTTAGGTCACCAGTCTCTAGTCCAATGAGTTGCATATTTTTTCTATTTCTTTTATCCTAGGATATCATCTAGTGAGACAAATTTCATTATCTCTTGGCCCATTTTCAGACCCTCCCTGCTTTTCCATGTCTCCTTTAATTTGTGGGGATCCTTGATCAACCAAAAAAATAGCATTATTCAAAAAAAGACAGCATGAATAAGAGACATGTTTACATGCACTCAGAAAACTTCACATACACAGAACTATTTATATGGGTGGTTTGAATGGGTTTGCTGCATGGTTTAGGCACAAGAAAATATTTCAATCTCATCCATTTGCCTGATGGTACTTGTAATGGTTAAAAGCCATGGAACCCTCGACTGGCCAGGTTTGGTGCTTGGAAAACTTACCTAACTACTCTGAACCTGTTTATGCCTTTATTAAATTGGGATTAAGTTCGTTTCATTAGGTCATTGCAAGGATTAAATCCTTTAGTTGAATGGCTGACCCATGTTGTTGTTGTTCAGTTGCTAAGTTGTATCCAACTCTTTTGTGACCCTATGGACTGTAGCCTACCAGGTTCCTCTGTCTACTATTTCCAGGCAAGAATACTGGAGTGGGTTGCCATTTCCTTCTCTAGGGAATCTTCCCAACCCAGGGATTGACATGCGTCTCCTGTATTGACAGGTGTATTCTTTACCAAAGAGCCATCTGGAAAGCCCACCTGACCCATAGTGGGTAATAAAAAATGATCCCTGTGATGATGGTGATTGTAGCTGTTGCTATTAGGTGTATGTTTTATTATTAATCATAATAGTGATCACTGTCACTTATTACTTTATTTGTATTGTTTACCCAGCTTTTTGTGTGTGTATATTTGATGCTATAATTCTGTGAAGCAGGCAGGACAAGTAGCAGTTATTGTCTATTTTATGAGTGAGGAGACAGAAAAGCAGAAAAACTTTAAGTGGCTTGCGAAAATCACGTATCAGTGGCAGAGTTAGGCCCCGAATGTTCAGGTCCCCTGGTTGTACAATATTCTATTTTTCATTCTGAAACTTTATTTTCGTTCCTGAGCCATATCACGTGAATACGAACTCCTCATTATGAGCCTTATGCTGCCAGGTTGTGCTTGCCATTGACTCATCTACTGAGCACACAGATCACTGAAATGTTTGGACACAGTACTATAGGCACTGTCATTTTCTCCTTTTTTCTGTTGAGTGAGGTTTTCCATTTTATTTTTCACTCTCCTTTTCAAAATCTAATGATGAGAAGTGTGTGCAATCTTGTCAGCTCATCTGTCAGCAGAATTTACCAACTTGCTGTAATTGTTCCTCAGCACACTCCAGAGAAGTGAGAAATGAACAGAGATGCTTGTCTCTGTCCACATGAAAATTCCAGCAGTGTGTGTGCACTGGTTTGCCCACTCCACCCCTGCTTGAGTTAATAAAGACTGGGAACAAAATCTCTTTCTTTTAATATTCCTAGGGAGAAAATTGAACATCTGTAGATGAGTGAGTGAATATTAATAAAGTTGGTGGTGAGAGAGAAGGAAAACAAGAGGGATATGCCACAGCCTGGAAAATTACAAGACAGAATGTGATATTGGCACCAAAGACCCCATTTTATGCCTGTCTGACCAATCTTAAGACTTCATCAATAACCACACCTGATTAATTACACTGAGATAGTTAAATAACCAGTGAAATTAAAATGTGCCCTTTTAGATGGGCAGTGGGCACCTGCATTGTCAGCACTGCTTCTGATCTGCTCCTTCCTTCAGAAAGACACAGCCCTGAGAGATGGTGTTACTTTGTGCCAAGTTGTGGGTGACTATCAGCTTTCAAACTAAAGACAATTGTGCAGGGAATCTCACATGAAGGCATTGTCTTTCCTCCCTGCACCATCCTTGCAATCTCCTGAGTTTATCCTCTTAAAATTAACAGAGCACAGGATTTTTGAGTACATGTGTCAAACTGCGTGCTTTAGAAGACTCTGAACAAGGTGTATCTTCTCACACCTCAGTTTCCTTATGTGTAAATGGAGAAAATAATGTGTATATCATAGGACTATCAAGAAAAATGTATGAGTTGCTATAAGTAAATAACTTAGGAAACAATCATAGGCAAATGAAAGGTACCTGAAGAATGTTTTCCATTATTAGTGTGTGAGTACAGAGGCCACAGTCCCAGTTAGCCACACAATAATAAAGGTAAACAGCAGAGCCACTTACACCATTCTGTACCCAGAAAACCATTCTGTTTTTCACTTTTAATAGAGTATTCAGTAAATGACATGAGATAGTCAATACTTAATTATAAAAAAAAAGGCTTTGTCTTAGACAATTTTGCCCAACTAATAAGTTATTGTAAATGTTCTGATCACTTTCAAGTAGGTTAGGAAATTGCCAACATCTGTTGGATCATAGAAAAAGCAAAAGAATTCCAGAGAAATAGCTACTTCAGCTTCATTGATTACACTCAAGTCTTTGACTGTGTGGATCACAACAAACTGTGGAAAATTCTTCAAGAGATGGAAATACCAAACCGATTTACCTGCCTCCTGAGAAATCTGTATGCAGGTCAAGAAGCGACAGTTAGAACTGGACATGGAACAACAGACTGGTTCCAAATTGGAAAAGGAGATTGTCAAGGCTGTATATTGTCACTTTGCTTATTTAACTTATATGCAAAGTACATCATGTGAAATACCAGCCTGGATGAAGCACAAGCTGGAATCAAGATTGCCAGGAGAAATATCAATAACCTCAGATATGCAGATGACACCACCCTTATAGCAGAAAGTGAAGAAGAACTAAAGAGCCTCTTGATGAAAGTGAAAGAGGAGAGTGAAAAAGTTGGCTTAAAGCTCAACATTCAGAAGACTAAGCTCATGGCATCTGGTCCCATCACTTCATGGCAAGTAGATGGGAAAACAATGGAAACAGTGAGAGACTCTATTTTCTTGGGCTCCAAAATCACTGTAGATGGTGACTGCAGCCATGAAATTAAAAGATGCTTGCTCCTTGGAAGAAAAGTTATGACCAACCTAGACAGCATATTAAAAAGCAGAGACATTACTTGGCCAACAAAGATCCATCTAGTCAAAGCTATGGTTTTTCCAGTAGTCATGTGTGGATGTGAGAGATGAACCATGAAGAAAGCTGAGCACCAAAGGACTGATGGTTTTGAACTGTGGTGTTGGAGAAGACTCTTGAAAATCCCTTAGCCATCCAAGAGATCAAACCAGTCAATCCTAAAGGAAATCAGTCCTGAATATTCATTGGAAGGACTGATGCTGAAGCTGAAGTGCCAATGACTTTGGCCACCTGATGCGAAGAACTGACTCATTGGAAAGACCCTGATTCTGGGAAAGATTAAAGGTGGGAGGAGAAGGGGGTGACAGAGGATGAGATGGTTGGATGGCATCACTGACTCGATGGACATGAGTTTGAGCAAGCTTCAGGAGTTGGTGATGGACATGGAAGCCTGGCTTACTGCAGTCCATGGTGTCACAAAGAGTCAGACATGAGTGAGCAACTGAACTGGACTGAACTGAGGCTAAGCTATGGCTTCCCAGGTAGTGCTCTTGAGAAAGAATCCACCTGCCAATTCAGGAGATGACACTGACACGGGTTCTATCCCTGGGTCGGGAAGATGCCCTGGAGAAGGAAATGCCAACCCACTCCTGTATTCCTTCATGGGATTCCTGGGAAATCCCATGGACAGAGGAGCTTCGTGGGCTACAGTCTCTGGGATCACAAAGAGTTAGTCATGACTGAACACACATGTGCACACAGACTAAGTGTGATATTCAGTAGGTTAGTGTATTGAATGCAGTTTTGACTTAAGATATTTTCAACTTACAGTGTTTGTTGGAATTTAATCCCATGAATGCAGTTTTGACTTAAGATATTTTCAACTTACAGTGAGTTTGTTGGAATTTAATCCCATTATAATTTGAAGGAGATCTGTATGCTGATTTTTCTCTTTTCCTCTGTATTTTTAGACCCCAGAAGAATTGGAGGATGATTCAGACTTTGAGCAGGAAGATTACGATGTGCGTAGCCGGACAAGTGTTCAGACTGAGGATGACCAGCTCATTGCAGGACAGAGTGCACGGGTGAGTGGACATTCAGGACTTTGGTTTGGAGCACAGCAGTTGAGTTCACCAAACTGGTTTGAAGGAATTTCTGATTTCCAGGTACCTGGAACCCCAGAGTTTCATGGCTCAGAAATCCAGGCTGTCATCTGGGGTTGTTTCATTTCTAGCAACTCACATTTTGCACAATGGAAATCACCACTGATTCTGATTCCTTCTTACTCCCTTCTGTTTCCATCACTGAAATTATAGCAGTCACATCACAGCAAAAGTTGTGTGTATTGTGGATTTGGTGGGTGTTGGAGATCATGATTAGATGGTTCAGTGACCAGGGCATAAGGGAATGTTCAGATCTTACCTTTTCCCAGACTTTATGGTTCTTCTTAAAGTCTCCAAACTTGTTAACCACATAGGTAACAACCACAAATGGAGAATGAGAGTACTACTTTGTTACCAGTGGGGTTGTTATTGCTCCATACTCTGGCCTAGGGTATCTGAGAAACAAGACCACATATTTTGCAGTTGGTTCAGGGACATCAGAGTTGAGAAAGAAGTTTTTCCCCTGATACCTACCTAGGGCCAAGGCAACAGCCCCAGATCCATGTGATTGAAAAAGAAATTACAGAGACATACAAGAAATATAACAGTTAAAGATTGTGGAGCAAGAACCATAAAAGATCACCACTGTGGCTGACAGTTGAACTCTCTTGAACACTCTGACACAGGCCACCAATAAAAGTGTTCCAAAGAATATTCTGGAAGCTGACCAGTCTTATTAGCTGGAGCTTCTTGAGGAGAAGCTGCCAGTAATCAAGGCAGGGAGCAGCAGATAAAACTCCTGGGGATTGCAAAAGAGGGTGAGATTCTCCTCCCTTTAAAGGCTCAGTTTCCATAGGGCTAAAATAATCTAATTTTAGAATAACTGAGATATCCCAATGGATATTCTAATTCTCTTTTGTAAAGTTTTACTTATTAAAAGATAATGAATAGGAAGCATGAGATAGAGATGGCAATTTAGAATAGGAATCTAGTAACTCCAGAAAGTTCACACTGGCATAGGAATTCTAAAAAAAGAGTAAAACTAGCCAATCAAAGGTTAAAATGAAGATAATTCAGAGAAGACTAAACTTTATGTTGAGTCAAGAAAGTCTTTGCTTTTAAAATCCCATTTCCCCTGATAGTCTCATCCAACAATTAAATGATCTGCGAGATAGAGATGAACATCGTTGGGCGAAGTGTGAGAGTAAAAGTTAGAACATTGGAGATGTGCTGGATTTGATTTCAGACAGACTTAGTTCTGAATTGTAATGAGTAGGGTGAACACTATGCTCTGGTACATGCTGCTTAATTTCTCTGAGCTTTTTTCTTATCATCTTTAAGTAAATAATAGGCCTGTTTGATAAGATTCCTTTGAGGTTTTGATCACTTAACATTTATAAAATAATGAGCATAATATCTGACACACATTGAGTGCTCAATAAGGGATGACTGAAAATTGTCATCTTTTGGAAGAGAAATCTCTTATCACAGGCTGGTGAGAGCAGAGAAGTGCACAGAAGAGTATGATGCTCCCTACTTTAAAAGATTCCTTGGAGACTTTAGTTACTCCCCTAAAATATTGAAAATAGGGAAGTTGATTAAGCCGAGAGTCTTTTGAGCCTCTCCTGGCATAAGACTATACTAATCAGTCAGATCAATTCATCTTCAAAATGAAGTAAAACAAGCATTTTTATGTCAGTGACAAAGGGCAAGTTTGAGTAATTCACCCAAACATTAGTCTGTTCAAAGTCAATTTGATTGACTAACTGCAACTTAGTATTGGTACAGCCTCACTTTTTACAAGGAAAAATACAGTCCCATTATACTTCCATTTCATGCATCTTACATTCAAGGTCAAGTCAGTTACGGTGAGTGGAAACAAAAGTCAGATGACATCTATCTACATCATCTATTATTTCTTCACCCAGTAGGTGAGAAGACAATGGTCTTTTTTGAAAGTTTTTTCAGCATGAATGATGAACATGGGCCAGGATAGTAAGAACAAACTACCCCTGTAATTCAACACTTGCTGATTTGTCTTTGCGAACCATCATGAGGTTTGTATGAGTAACTTGCAGCAGACAGCATTAGTTATTGAGTCAGCCTATTTAAGCCTATAATTATATGATGACAAATCAGAGACATAGAATTACGGCCATAAGTTAGAAATAAGAGGGTGCATTGAATTACTGAGATGACAGATGGTCGAACTTTTGACCAGAGAAGTGTGTTAACTTGTTCAAAAGTGTGGAGGAGGCAAAAGTTGTCTCTGACAGAGGGAGTTGCTCTTTCCAGCACCCAGCTCTCCTCTGGTTACTTTGTGTTCTCATTCAGCGAAATTCTCTGAAAATGGCAAATTAAATCCAAGAGGAGGTTAAGGTGGGAAAAAAGACTTTAGTGCCCTTTCCAATGTTGTTCTCAAATTCTGAAATTAGAGTTAAGCTTTGTTCCCTTTAGGTGTTCCCATCTGCTGCTTGTCTACAATGCTTTATGAGAGAGAAACAGAGAGAGAGAGAGAGAGAAAGAGAGAGGATTTGAATGGAGAACAATCATACCCTGATCTGATAAAATATAGAAATTATCAGGCCCTTTGATCCTAAACATGATATCTTATAAACTTCTTTCTTCAAAAGCTGACATAGTTAAAATTAATCATCAACAATTCTTGGGCATTTAACCTTCATGATAAAACATATTATTTGCAGTCACACAAACCTTATTTTAAAAATGGATTTGGGCAAGCTGTACGGCTTTGGGGTAACTTTCTTAACCTCGCTATGCCTCATCTCCTTGTGTGTGCCCTCTCTCTCCATCTCTCTCTCTTTATATATATACATGTACTTCATAATGTCATTAGGAGAAATGCATGATGAAAAGTATCCCAAGAGTTATTGCATAATGTTAAGTTTATGAAGAAGATGATGATGCTTGTAGCATAACATAGTCATTCATTAGAAGGCTGGCCAATAGTTTAACCTGAAAAGGCTGGATAATTTAGACCATCCTGAAAGTTTTCACTTGAATTAATGAGACAAGAATCTCAATTTTCCAATTCACTTCACAGCCTGAGACAAGTAAAAGTCACCCACTCCTTAATTACTTATGTTTATTATCGTGCTTTAAAACCAAGTGAAGAGAAATGGGCACATTAAGTTTTAACCTTTCAAATCATTATTTATAAACATGCATATACTTAAACCTTTCATGGTAGACTATTGCTGTGTGTTTAAGATAGGAACACTTTTCAGTTCAGATGTCCAAAGACTTTAAAAGTCATTTTTCATCTTGGGATTGGGAAAAGAATTCTTTTGAGACTAGAAAAAAGCTCCTTGAGATTTAAATTGCCGAAAAAATTCTGGACTGAGACGTTGTTGGCTTGTGTCAGTGATATACACTTTTATTTAATAAAGTTTGGGCTTTACTGGTGGTTCAGACTATAGAGTCTGGATTCAGTCAAAGACCCGGGTTCAATCCCTGGGTTGGGAAGATCCTCCAGAGAAGGAAATGGTAACCCACTCCTGTATACTTGCCTAGAGAATTCCACAGACAGAGGAGACTGGTGGGCTACAGTCCATGGGGTCGCAAAGAGTTGGACATGACTGCGTGACTAACACTTTCACTTTCTTCACTTAATAAAGTTTAGAACAATCACACACACAAAAATGCTTGTATGTTCAGAGGAAAGGCTAGGAGCCTGAGGCAGCAGGGTAAGAAATGTTGTGAATTCAAGTCTCTGAGGCCACCAAATTGGGGTCCCAGATTAAAAATCTGGACAGCTGTGGTTGGCTAAACAGAAAGCAGAGGAAAATCTCAGATCACTGCTGGTGACCACATGACACAAACAGAAAAGCTGATTTGTTCTTTCCCCTGTGCCATCGAAACCCTTTTTCTTATGTTTCCTTAGTTTGAGGGAATGAACAACTGCACATTATGTATTTTGCATTCAACTTGACTTGAATGTAGCCAGCCTCTAAGTTTTTTTTTCCCCTAGCTAGAAGGGCTTTAATGTGTTAACATTTCAAACTGCTGAGTTACATTGATAAGACCTAATTAAAACTCATGTGTTGAATTTTAATTTGATTAACTTGCAAATTTCACAGTTTGTGATCTACTGTTTATAGATAACCTTTTTTTAAATTCCAGTTTCAGAAAAGGTCAATTATGAATTTTTAAAAGCCAAGAGATTTTTAAGAATATTTAGGAAGCGACTTTGCTTCATCGATAGCTACATTAGCAGGAGCAAACGTAATGACTCTTACACCCAAGTCACACGCCATTAAGTGCATTATGTGGGTGAAGCACCCCCAGAGTCAAAATAACAGCTTCCTTTGCAAATTTGCTTTGAAGGGATAGGTTTTTCTTCCAAATTGTGCCCTCAGAAAACATTTGTCAGTTCTGTTAACTTCTCTCAAATTGTGTCAATAGGGTGAGTGGAGAGATGTGTGAACAGTCAATCAAAAGGTATGCATTTAGTTTCTACACAGAGGCGGATGCTGGGGTCTTTGCCTTCAGGAAGCTCAAAAGGAAGTCAGAAGCAGGGCATTAATAGAAATCAGAGAGCTAGAGTAAGGCAGTTAATATTCAAATACTAAACTGGACGATTGAAACTCAAGTGATAACAGTTGACAGACACGTGTAACCTTTTAATGCACAAATTAATCCTTTGGGGACAATGATAGGTTTATTGCTAGAATCTGGATGTTGAATGTAGAATATGGAGGTCTGCCCAGCAGTTTTATAGATTCTTTTTTTTTCTTTTTTTAAGAGAAGCACCTAATAGATGCTTTAAATGATGCTGGTTAGGACTTGTAGGGTATAAGTAAAACATGGTTATCAATTTTGTGTGAGGAGGACAAATGAATCTTAGACACCTTTAGAATATCAGATGGGGTGCTTCAGGAAACTTGTGCAAATCCAAACCTATCTCAAAAGTATTGTAATAGCTGCCTTGGAATTAGTATGATGTTGCATATGTGAGTTTATAACAAACTCTTTTGTATATTAACTCTTTTTAAATACATTTTAAAAGTACTTTAAAATATTTTTTGAATAGTAGTATTTTAAATACTTTAACTATTGCATCTGAACTAGTTTGATTTTTAAGATATCGATTTTTAATGTTTGTATACACATGCACACACATATTTATAGACCTAAGTTTATATATATAGATATATATGGATATATATATACACACACACACACACAGACATCATACACACAAAGACACATGCTATTGGTACAAAGTCACATACATACCTGCACGGCGTTTAGTAGACATTATTGGTAAGCGGTAGCATCTGGGAAGCTGCTAGTTCAAGGACACCTTCATGCAAATCAGACCAAGGAACCCCTTTACCCTGGGCAGATGAAGCCTTGACTCTAGGCTGCTCAGCCTGGTGGACAGAGGCTGCGGTTTCGTGACCTTTGCCCCACTGGACTGGGATCACTAGGCAGTGTCTAACCTGCACTGTCCTGCATGGTGATCTCATTGTGCAGGATTCTTAAGTATGGTGTTAGCTGACCTGGCTTTGACTCCTTTTCTTACAGCTCATTAGTTGTGTAATGTTCAGAGTTAATTAACTTTCCTGGATCTTGGTATCATCATTAATAAAATAGGGGTAATAATAGTATTAATCTTATACAATAATTAAGTAGATTAAATGTTTGACATTTTAAGTCATTTAGTATAGTACCCAGGATGCATGCCTGTGTTCAAAGAATCATGTTGATTTCCATTTATAGGTAGTCACACAGTCTCTGATTCCATCTCTTCTCTTTGATGGCAACTATGTAATAAGCTAGAGAAGCAGCTGGAAAGGAAAGCTCATAGAAATAATGATAACAATGGTAACAGTAATCCCATACATGCTTACTGTCATTTTTTTCAGACAAACATGTAGCACATTTATTATTTTATTTTCTGTCCATCATAGCATTTGGAAGTAATTGAGGTAATTGTCTACTAATCTTATATTTCAAAAAGTTAAGGATATGATCCAGTAGCAATGAGGTCTTAAGTCAGTGACAGAGCCAGGTTGAGCCCAGTTCTTCTAATCTTGAATCCCCTGATATTTCAGTTAGATATCAGCTACCTCTCCTTTGAACTATTCACTTATACTGGGAGGAGCTTTACAATTTAGAAAGCAGTTTTGTTTTTTTGGTCTTATTTACTTGTCCTTTGTAAAAACTGTATGTATCCCAAATCATGCTTTCTTGGTCTTTCTTCTGGAGCATACATGTATCCCAGCACCAGAGGGACACCAGTGCTAACACACTGATCCACATGCTCCTTTCAGTGATGCAGGCTACAAAAGGTTCTGGGCAGATGCCATGAACTGGTGTCAGACATTTCACTCAACACCTGCTACATAAATGGTGTTTAACAAATACAGTTGATTCTCTTTATTCATGGCCTCATGTTCTATAAGGTCAATGTGAACACTTAAATTAGCAACTACAGATTCATTGTTTCTATGGGAAATACAGGGTTAGGTTCCTGAGAACTGCTAGTCTTAACATTTCCTTCAACCCATCAATACATAATCTTGTTTAATGAATGCTTCTGTTTTTTCCATCGATTTGCTTTATGAACATTGAACTCATATCTAAGAGCACTAAAAGTCATTTGTGAACAAAGTTCATATAATACATGTATTTTCTTCATTAGGCACTTTGCAGCCTTCTTGCGCTTAGAGATATGAGACAGCACTTCTACACTAGGGTTGGGGACTATGTTAAACAGCTAAACCTCCAACAAAAGGTGCAAAGATGTGGGAAATGTGGTACTAAATAGACTGCAAAAAGGACACTTGTTTCTGGTATGAGTGCTAATACAAGAAGGCAGAGACACCCTTGTTCCACTTCATCTGGGAACATGAATGTTGGATGACTCAAATTTTGGCAGCTCTGCGCATGTCTGTGAATGACTGAAAGCATCACAAATATTGATTTGGGAGTTCAGATAGATTTTAAAGAGTAGGAAAATTTGTAAATAAAAAAAAAATCCACAAATAGTGAGAATCAACAGTAATTCTTCCTTTTCTACATTCCTCTACTAGCAACTGTTGAAAATCAACTTTTCCTTCCTAATACTACATTTTATCCCATCACTGCTTTTCTGTGCATAGGAGCCATGGCTGACCCAGGATTTCCACAGTGCCAAGGACTGGGAATGGATATGCCATCCCTGAAGTGCCCCAGATAAAGGATTTTTGTTTGGCATTTAACCATAGATTGCTTCATTAACACCCACAGATTGTCTCCCCACCCCACTTGGGATACTCAGATATTCTTTAAAATTCTTTTCGAGAGAACAGCATTGATACATGTATATTATCTAGGGTGAAACAGATCACCAGCCCAGGTTGGATGCATGAGACAAGTTCTCGGGCCTGGTGCACTGGGAAGACCCAGAGGGATTGGGTAGAGAGGGAGGTGGGAGGGGGGACCGGGATGGGGAATACATGTAAATCCATGGCTGATTCATGTCAATGTATGACAAAAACCACTACAATATTGTAAAGTAATTAGCCTCCAACTAATAAAAATAAATGGAAAAAAAAAATTCTTTTCCTTCCTGGCAACAGAAGGCCTGTTCTCTTTTTTCCCTTCTCTGAACAGATTTCAGTGTTGAAAGAGGTGCATTCTTTCATCTGGTAAAAGTTTCCCAAGACCAAACATAAAAATTGTCAGGAATAGATTCTTTTGAACAAACACATGTCATCACAGCAATAGAGAGGTTCTGCTACTGTCAATGTGCACGTCCCTTTGGATCTTGGTTATTTTTTGTGTGTGGGAATGGGGACAGGAAATTTAGGGACCTTACCAGTCTGTGATTTTTCCTTCCTGGGGCTGGAGAAAAGGGTATTTTCCAGAGTGGTGGGACGGCCTACCAGCCTCGTCAGTGTCTGGGTTTGCTGTTAACTGGGGGCAGAGTTGACCTTCTGTCTGGGCTCCCTTTGTCATCATTAGTCATACTGTTTCTGTAACCCACACAGGCCATCATGGCACAACTACCACAAGAGGAGAAGGCAAAAATAGCTGAACAGGTGGAGATATTCCACCAAGAGAAAAGCAAGCTGGACGCGGAAGTGGCCAAATGGGATGACAGCGGCAATGATATCATTGTGCTGGCCAAACAGATGTGTATGATCATGATGGAGATGACAGACTTCACAAGGTGAGGCATGCAGACAGGAAGAGGAAGGTTTTCTCATTAAAAATAACAGAGGCATCATAATAGTGGGTGTTAGTATGTGAAAAGCCGGCTGAAAAATTAAAAGGCTCCATCAAGGCAGGGGGTGGTACTATAAAATTTACATGTGTAAGTCAACATGATCTGAGCCTGGTTCTTAGCAGATAGGTCTTTTTGGTCAAAAAGAACAGATTCATTTCTTTAATTAGTATTGTTTTAATTATCCATCCTGAATTAGTCATAAAATCAAACACCTGGAGCTTGGGGGACTGATTTTTGGTCTATGCTATTTTGCAGTGTGCTTAAATATTATTCTGAAGATAAAGTGTATGATTTGCTAATATCCCTCAGGGAAAAATATGTATATATATATGGGAGGGGCGTGTTGGCATGTGATGTCTTTTAATGCTAGCTCATGATTTAGTATTTAATTTCAGTTCATATTTTGTACTTACATACAAAGAATTGGGTTCAACCATCTGATTCTATAGTTGTGACAGGAAAATTAAACATTGTATAAGTTTTAGACCCTTTTGCTCTGAGCAGTATTTTTAATAAATCAGGTGACCAGTCAGAATTTTGTCAGGAGCCTTTTTTTCCTCAGGGGTCATTGCTGTTTCTTCTTTTGCATTTTTATAGTCTCCTCTTTAAAGGGAGCTGACATTTCTGCCCTTCCAACCACACGAAGGGCAGACCAAGGGAGAGCAAAGCTCAATGAAAAGATCCCTGGAATTTTTAGTCCAAATACCAGGTGATTCTAGACCAGTCTCTTACTGTCTTTATTCATTTGTAAAGGAGGAAAGTAATACTCTTCTTATCAACTTCACAGGAGAGTTTAAAATCCAAACAGGTAATGCAGTTATAAAGTATCCTACCATATGAATGAAAGCTACCATTTTACTGTAGATTTTGTTTTTCTGGGAAACACAGACACACAGAGAAACATGAGCAAAAGTCTTTTAATGATTCAACATGGTATTTGTTATTAAAGTTATATAAGATGTGTGGAAATGTCGAGACACTACTTTATGGTGACAGTTTTTTAAATGATTGTTGAATGCTTTTAGTAAGAAAAGGCTACAATTAATTATGCTGTTGTTTTAGTCCCCAAATCATGTCCGACTCTTTTAGGATCCCATGGTCTGTAGCCCGCCAGGCTCCTCTGTTCATGGGATTTTCCAGGCAAGATTATTGGAGTGGGTTGCCATTTCCTTCTCCAGGGTATCTTCCCAACCCAGGAATTGAGACTGCATCTCCTGCATTGGCAGATGTTTTCTTTACTGCTGAACCACCTGGGAAGCCCACAATTAATTATAGCTTATAATAAAATATGACACATCTCTGCCCTATCCTCCTTACCTTTTGCCTCTGGTTAATATGTACTGATGACATTGCTTGGCCCTTTCTCCAAATATTTTAAAATTGTTTTTGACTTCAGTGGAATGACTTAATGTTTTAAGGGTGACTTTCAAGATTTTAAATGTCATTGTATTCATTAGAAGTTCAAATTTGTACATTTGGCTGGTCTTTGCTGGTTTCATAGATTTATTTCACACTCAAAAATAATAGTAGGAAAATACAGTCTGAACCATTAATTAAATCTTAATTTCCTACAAATCAGACCCTCATGGTACCCTCAGTCATTGCTTTTCAAGGCCTGTGATGACTTAATTTGCTTGCTTTCAACATTGTCTTGGTACTTTATCTGATGGATATTATACGATCCATTAATAATCTCTTGAACAAATAATCTCATTAATTTAAAGTGAATGATGAATCGAGTCATGTTGCTAGTTAAGATCAGGAAGACGTTTTACAATGCTCTGGATTATTTATAACTGTCAAAGAAGAGAGATACATTTGAGGGGTCTTGTTAAAGGATATTTAAGACAGATTTTCTATTAGTCAAAGTGTAGTTTTAAAAGTGAAGAGAGGGTCACTTTAATTCCTAGGGATTTTGCATAATCATTTTATGCTGATTTGAATAATGAAATGTCTAGACTGTTACTGGTTATCATTTTTTCCTGCTGCCTGATGAGTAGTTTTATGCCTCTTTGTGAGGCCAAAAGAGAGATACAGTTGTTAATAACCAGAGAAACAGGAGAGAGTGTGACTTGGAAATGAAACACGGGAAGCTGAGGTTTTGCTGCTGTCGCCATCTGTAGAGCCTCTTCGTTTGCAAAGAGGTAGCGAATTTGAACCTTTCTTTGTGCCTCTCACCTAAATTCACTGCACTTGACCTTATGCACTACTATTATCTTGGGTTTTCCACTTTAAGGAGGAATTATGTCAGCTGTATACCTCTAATGACTCTTAGGTACTGTGTTCTCTTATTTAAAGGAAAGGATGTAGCTGAGTAGGAATTGAAACTTGACTACTCACTTCAGATCACACATTTATAGGGCATTTTGATGAAAGAAAGAAAAAAAACCCTTGCATTTATTATCTTGTTTTCTTCTTATCGATAGCTAATTCATTAATTTGATTCAGTAATCTCAATGATATCCACTCCATTATTATTAAAAGTAGAGAGGTTCTACCTCATTACTTGTGTAATAACTTGGTCATGGTAGATAAAAGTGGTTATGCCTCACATCTTTTTTCTGTTCATTTCTTGACTTCCATCTCATGGGCGCTGACAGAAATGATGTCCTGCAGAGGGTGAATCCATACTTCTCACGTCACTTTCAGAAGGAAATAGCATGCGCCAGTCTTGTTACCTAGTAACAAAAGGTGTGTAGATGGCAGCAGTTCAGGAAAGAAACTCACATTTAATTGTACAGCAAGAGACAAAGCTGTCTTTCTAGATCAGCTGTAAGTTCTGATCTTGAAAGGAACTGTGTTCAGGCTAATAAAAAGCTTTCAGGTTACAATCAACTGTAAAGTATTGAGCACTAGACTAAAAGATCAAGTAATCACCCCAGTATTCCCAAACTTCATTCCTGCCTTGGTATGGTCAGTCAGGACTCCAGCCCAAGTGACAATTCAACTAGTCTATCAGTTCTAATTCTTGACTCTTGTCTGTTCACTTATGCCATATCTGGCCATTAAATGGCATCCATCCAACTCCTTTGCACCAAAATTTTCTTTCCTCTTTTCATAAAATAATATAAAAGTCTTGAGTTTGCTATCCAAAGCCTATCTTTATTGACCCTTAGATTCCTTCTCAATTTTTTATGTACTTGTACTTCAATTTTTTACATATTTGTACTTCAGCTTCAAGACCATTCTCTAAATGTTATTTCCTTGCATGGTTCACCTAATGGTTCTGCAGTCTACCTGACTTATCTTTAATCCCCAGATTAATTCAACTTTTCCACTGTGCTGTCTTTACACTGCTTCAGCTGATTGGTGAAAGGGATATTTCCCAACTGTGTTTTATGGACTCTGGTTCTAAAAAGAGGCTTCTGTGATTCAGTACATTTATAAATATACTCCTAACCTAACGATACCTCATTACTGGAGAGTCACATCTTATATTGATCAGTTACAGGTATTGATAAAACTATAGCAAATAAATAGTTTTAATTTGGATATACTCAAAATTTAAGAATTCTGGGTGCTGAGTACATTAACTCAGAGTATACTCACACATTGATTTTTTCACATTAATACCCATTACCTTTTCATGAAATAAATATTAATTAGTTGTTTAGTTGTGGATAACAGTAACATGATAATAGATTTCGATGGCTTTTTTTTTTTTTTTTGCATTGACCATTTCCTGGGAAAGCTTCCAAACATTGACCCTTGTATAAAAATTGCCTATTGCCAAAAGAGACATTTCATGAATCTATATAGTAGAGTTAATTTCACTCTTGATGTTTTATCAAGAAAACTAAAAATATGTTTCCAGTGCTACAATAACATGTTTTCTGTCTTTAAGGTCACAAGGTTCCTCAAAGCACCTTTAAAATTCCCAAAATAGAGAACCTGATCTGAATTAGGGAGAGACATAGGGTCTAAGCCATTAGTTTGAGACTGGGAGCTACAACCAGTGGGGTCAGTCACTTTGTCAACACTGCTGTCCACTGATCGTGTTGTGTTATGTTCAGTTGCTAAGTCATGTTTGATTCTTTGTAGCCCCATGGACTGTAGCCTGCCAGGCTCCTCTGTCCATGGGATTTCCCAAGCAAGAATACTGTATTAGGTTGCCATTTCCTTCTCCCGGGGATCTTCCTGACCCAGGGACTGAACCTGTGTCTCCTGCATTGGCAGGCAGATTCTTTACCTCTGAGCCACCTGGGAAACCCACTGTCCACTGACAGGAAGTCTCAAACATCTGATGTTTTGGGATCTGATCTATATATCTATCTATATCTATATATTTGTTGTTGACCATTTTTTATTTCTATTCCCACTTCACATTTTTCCAAAGACTTGCTCATTTAGCCCTGTGTTGACCAATACAGTAGCCCCAATCACATATGGCTATTTAAATTAATTGGGTTTTTTTTATTGTAGTGAAGAATACATACAATGAAGTTTACCATTTTAAGCATTTTTCAGTGCACAGTTCTGTGACACTAAGCATATTGACATTGCTGTGCAACTGTCACCAACATCTATCTCTAGCACTTTTTCATCTTCCCCCAACAGAAAATCTGGCCATTGAACTCTTCATCCCTCATTCCCCTCTCCCCTCAGCACCTGGCAACCACCATTCTTCTTTCTGTCACCATGAACTTGACTAAGTATCTCATGTAGTGGAAACAAATAACATTTTTCTCTTTGTGACTGGCTTGTTTCACTTAGCATAATGTTCTCAACCAGTAATCATATATGTATGTGAGAGTTGGACAATAAAGAAGACTGAATGTCAAAGAATTGGTGTTTTTGAACTGTGGTGCTGAAGAAGACTCTTGACAGTCTCTTGGACAGCAAGACAATCAAACCAGTCAATCCTAAAGGAAATCAGGCCTGCATATTCACTGGAAGGACTGATGCTGAAGCTCCAGTACTTTGGCCACCTGATGTGAAGAGGCCACTCATTGGAAAAGACCCTGATCCTGGGAAAGATTGAGGGCAAGGGGAGAAGGGGATGACAGAGGATGAGATGGTTGGATGCCATCACTGACCCAATGGACAGACTTTGAACAAACTCAGGGAGATAGTGAAGGACAGGGAAGCCTGGCATGCTGCAGTTCATCGAGTTGTGAAGAATCCAACACAACTTAGCAACTGAACAACAGCAGAAATGTTCTCAAGGTTCAGCCATGTTATAGTTCATGTCAGACTTTCATTTCTTCTTAAGGCTAAATAATATTTTATTGAATATATATATTATATTTTGCTTATCCATTCATCAATTATGGGGCACTTGGGTTATGAATAGTTTTGCTATGAACATGGGTGTACAAATACCTCTCTGAGATCTTGCTTTCAATCCTTTGGTATTCCACCCAGAATTGGAATTGCTAGATCATATGGTAGTTCTGTGTTTAATTTTTTGAGGAACCACTGTTTGGTTTTAAATAGCAGCTGCACCATTTTACATTCCCATCAATGGTATACAAAAGTTGCAACTTCTTCACATCCTTGCCAAGACTTCTTATTTTTAGTTTTTGTTTTATTTTTGTTTTTACAGCAACCATTTTAGTATGAGATGGTATCTCACTGTGATCTTGATTTGTATTTTCCTAATAATCAGTGGTGTTAAGCATCTTTTCATGTACTGATTAGCTATTGTATATCTTCTTTTGAGAAATGTATATTCAAGCACTTTGCCCATTTTTTTTTTTTTTAAATTCAGGTTGATTTTTAGTGCTGAGTTGTAGGAGTTTTTCTATATTCTGGGTTTTAACCCCTTGTCAGATATAGGATTTAAAAATATTTTCTTTTATTCTATGGGCTGCATTTTTACTCTGTTGATTGTATCCTTTAATTCACAGATTTTAAATTTTGATAGAGTCCAATTTGTTAATTAATATTGCTTCTGTTGTCTGTGTTCTTGGTGTCATATTCAAGAAATCATTGCCAAATCCAATGTCATGAAGTTTTTCCCTTAAGTTTTCTTGTATGATATGTATAGATTAGCCCTTACAATCCACTTCCAGTTAATTTTTTATATGCTATGAGTTAAGGGTCTTGCTTCATTCTTTTGCATGTGAATATCAATTTTCTGAAATATATGTATATATGTAGCAAAATATATATTATACATATTTATATAGCAAAATGATTACCACCATAGTATAAGCTAACACTTCCAACAGGAAGAACTTCTTAAAGAAGTTTCAAAATGTGCAAACTCTAGTAGAAATGACTGATACATTTGACTACAATAAAATTAAAATTTATACTTTAAAAAAGCTGTTACAAAAGTAAACATACAGGCTAAGACTGGAAGAAGTAATTTGCAACATGATTAACAAAAGATCAAAATTCAAAATATCTAAAAAACAGAGACAAGTAATTTAGGTAAAAAAAAAAGCAATGGAGAAATGTGTAAAAAACTTGAATAAAAACTCAGAGAAAAGAACATATGAATGATTAATTTTAATGATCAATAAATGATAAATAAATGATAAAGTAACTCAGATTCCTCAACCATCATGGAAAAGAAAATTACATTTTTTCATATATATCAGATTGACCGAAAAATAAGAAAATAAATATAACTTTAAATTATGAAATATACCTGTAGAAAAATGCGTTAAAGAAATGTATACCTTAAATATTATAAACTTTATAGCCATCTTCCAGCTCCAGAAGACCCAGCAACCTCCTTCAGTCACAATAGACTTTCTCTCAACTTGGAACAAGGCTCAGTGTTATGTGGCAGCCTGGGTGGGAGGGGAGTTTGGGAAAGAAAGGATACATGTATCCTTTCTACTAAGTTGACTTTTGGCAGCAGCTTTCTAATTTCCTAGAGGAAAAAATGAAGCCATAGAAGGAGTACTATCATGGCAGGTTTCAAGACACCAATGTGTCTACTGACAGTTTTACACTCGGCTCTGGTGAGCATGTACAAACCCACTCTAACATTCAAGGGACATTTTCTTCACTTGATTTTTTTTCTTGTTAACAAACTAGGTTTATTTTCTATATCAGTTTTCCCTTCTTCTTTTTTTTTTTTTTTTTTTGGAACCAGTTTTAGATTTGTTTATTTTCTGTGTTCTATTGTTTTCTTTAAAAAACAAAACAAAACAAAAAACTTTTATTTTGTATTGGGTATTCCCTGGTGGCTCAGATGATAAAGAATCCACCTGCAATGTGGGAGAGCTGGGTTAAATCCCTGGGTTGGGAAGATCCCCTGGAGAAGGGAAGGGCTACTCACTTCACTATTCTGGCCTAGAGAATTCCATGGACAGAGGAGGATGGTGGGCTACAGTCCATGGGGTCGCAAAGAATCGCATAGGACTGAGAGGCTTTCAATCACTATAATCGATTAATAAACAATGTTGTGATAGTTTCAGGTGAACAGCAAAAGGACTCAGCCATACATATACATGCATCCATTCTTTCCCAATCTCCCCTCCCATCCAGGCTGCCACATAACATTGAGCAGTGTTCCATATGCAATATTTTGCTATCCAATGGGTCCTTGTTGCTCATCTATTTTAAATATAGCAATGTGTACCTGTCCATCCCATGTTCTATTATTTTCTAACTCATAAATCTCTTCTTGTAATATTAAAAAATTTTTTTAATTGAAGTATAATTGATCAACGATGTTATTCTAGCCTCTGCTGTGCAGCAAAGGGATCCAGTTATACACATACAGATGTTTTAAAAAATGTTTTTTCCACTATGTTTTATCATGTGATATTGAATACAGTGGGCTTCCCAGGTGGCTCAGTGGTAAAGAATCTCCTGCCAATGCCAGAAGATGCAGGACATGCGGGTTCCCTCCCTGGGTCAGGAAGATCCCTTGGAAAAGGAAATAGTAGCGCACTCCAGTATTCTTGCCTGGAAAATTCCATGGACTTTTTACCACAGAGGAGACTGATGGGCTACAGTCCATGGGATCACAAAAACTCAGACACGACTGAGCAGCTGAGCACAACATTGAATATAGTGCCCTTTGGTATATAGTAAGAGCTTTTTGGTGTTTATTCCTTCTACATGTAATAGTTTGCATCTGCTAATCCTACATTCCCAGTGCTTCCCTCCTCCACCCCTCCTCCTTGGCAACCAACAAAATTGTGATTAGGGACACAAGGGTTCAGTCCTTTATTTCTCTTCTTATCATCTCCAGCAGGTCACTTAGCCTCCTCTTTGGATTTCGGCTTTCTCAGCTAGAAAACTAGGATATATTTGATGATCTCAAAATTTCTACATTGCTCTCTAGTTTCATGAAATACATCCCTATCATCCACTTGTGACTCCAAGAATTGAATTGAGTCTACAATGTGAATTTTAAAGTCCCAAACTTTTTAAATAACAATATAATAGTGAATCTGTAGTTTCTTTTTAATTACAAGAAGACATGCTTCTAATGATGCTTTAGCTGAAATTTAGGATCCTGAGCCTCAGACAGATTCAAGACTATAAATGTCAGAATCAATCCACTGTTGAAAGTTATCATGAAAGGTTCATGAGTAAGCATTTCTATAAATCCTTTGAAATTCTTGAAGTAAACAAACACAAGAATTGTTATTAATGAAAAATAAAGTATAATGCACCCCTTTGTCAATGGGTTAGTGAAAATGAAAGTCGCTCAGTTGTGTCTGACTCTTTGCAACCCCATGGACTATAGAGTCCATGGTATTCTCCAGGCCAGAACACTGGAGTGGGTAGCCTTTCCCTTCTCCAGGGGATCTTCCCAACCCAGGGATCAAACCCAGGTCTCCCACATTGCAGGAGGATTTTTTACCAGTTGAGCTATAAGAGAAGCCCAAGAATACTGGAGTGGGTAGCTTATCCCTCCTCCAGCAGGAATGGGTTAAGATGAAGGCAAAAAGTAACAATTATTTTATCAGAGTAAGATTGTACAAAAAGATTTTCTAAGGTTTGGAAGTTACAGAGAAATAAATAATAATGAGAATGCTATTAAATATTGACAGATTCTACATCTAGAATTTCCTTTAAAAATATAAACCAAAAACAAAAGTTTATTTAGAGATAATTTAAAAAATAATGTGAGAGAATGAGAGCCAAATTGTCACAGAATCTTTAATTCACTCATATTATATAAAATGCACATGTAAAAATCTATGTATTTAAAAATCTATATAGCAACTGGATAGAAGTCAATGTCTTTTGTGGAAGAGTTAATGTTCAGTTCAGTTCAGTGGTTTAGTTGGGTCCGACTCTTTGCAACCCCATGGACTGCCGACTTCCCGGTTCATCACCAACTCCCGGAGCTTACTCAAACTCATGTCCATTGAGTCAGTGATGCCATCCAACCATCTCATCCTTTGTTGTCCCCTTCTTCTCCCACCTTCAATCTTTCCCAGCATCAGGGTCTTTTCCAATAAGTCCATTCTTCATATCAGGTGGCCAAAGTATTAGAGTTTCAGCTTCAGCATCAATCCTTCCAGAGAATATTCAGGATTGATTTAGGATGGACTGGTTGGATCTCCTTGCAGTCCAAGAGACCCTCAAAGTCTTCTCCAACACCACAGTTCAAAAGTACCAATTCTTCAGTGCTCAGCTTTCTTTATAGTCCAACTCTCACATCCATACATGACTACTGGAAAAACCATAGCTTTGAGAATACAGACCTTTGTTGGCAAAGGAATGTCTCGACTTTTTAATATGCTGTCTAGGTTGGTCATAACTTTTCTTCCAAGGAGCAAGCATCTTTTAATTTCATGGCTGCAGTCACCATCTGCACTGATTTTAGAGCCCCCCAAAATAAAATCTCTCACTGTTTCCATTATTTCCTCATCTATTTGCCATGAATTGATGGGACCAGATGCCATGATCTTAGTTTTCTGAATGTTGAGTTTTAAGCCAACTTTTTCACTCTCCTGTTTCACTTTCTAGAGTTAATGTTGCCATAGCAAAATGAAATATCTTAAGTTTTGAATTTCCCTGTATACATGTTCAAGCATTGATGTGAACATAATATATCTTACTTTTAGCTACTAACACTAAAAATTCCAGAAGCAAAATTAAGAGGGAAACAAAATGCCCTTCATTTACATTTATTTTCTAAAGTCATTTTAAGTCTCCCATTTTATAAAATGTTATTATGGAACAATGGCAATCATTGCCTACTCTCTATGCAATCTAAATAAACGACGTCTGAGTAGTTTTTCTCTGTATCTCACCACATGTTTAACTACAGGATTATAATTTTGTAGTCCTAAAAAATACATTGATTTTTACATGCATATAAGGAGACCAGTTGGAATAGGAAATCGCAACTCCAGTATTCTTGCCTGTAAAATGCCAAGGGCAGAGGATCCTGGCAGGCTACAGTCCACGGAGTTGTAGAGTTGGACATGAGTGAGCAACCGAGCACAAGCAGACAAGTAACAATGCTAAAAATAGAAGAATAAATGTATTTAGTCTATCATGTTATTTACCTTTCAAGAAAAGAGAAGGTATATCATATGCAACATTTTGTTTAAAAATTTATAATGCAGCATAGTTTCCTTTTCCTTTCTAATAAATATTTGAAAGACATGTAATATTAAACAGTTCATCTAATTGAAAACCTTATGTGAAAATATTGGGGCAATGGTTTTTGGCAACATGAAGACATCTACTGCCACACAGTGTTCTATGAGTGTTCTTTCATAAGTCAGTCCCAGAAGCATATAAGCCAGCAAGAGAAAGAGCTCAGCAGATTTCTGAAATTTTGGCCAAATAGTCCCCAGTTATGGACAGGAGACAATGGTTTCTCAAAGAGCCAAAGTGGACTTAAAAATATAATTAGCATAATAATAATGCTGGGCATGGTATGAAAGACAGTGAATGAGCATTTATTTTGGCTAGACTGATTTAAATTTAGAATTTATCACATGATTTGCATAAGCTTGGGAGAGTTAATCACTTTAGTCTATTTTTCTCTTCTCTAAAATGGGGATGATGATGCCTGCTTGTTAGGGTTGTTATGAAGATAAATGTATACAACAGCATAGACACATGATAAGCATTTACATGTTAAATTCCCATTGCCCTTGTAGTGATCATATTTTTTAATGGACCACTGTTCAAAAAATATAGAAATTCATGTAAAGAATAAAATGTGAGCATGCCCATCCAAATAGGGAAAAATATTCCTTGAAAATGAATGTAAATAAAGTGGATTATTTAAATGGAAATTGAAGTGAATTAAGAAAACATTCAAATTTCCTCTAACGTGGTCAGAGCCAAATCAAATACAAAAGCAGAGTCCTGGACAAACAATATGGTAGGTGTGTCTATTTCCTGCCATAAAGTGAATTTCTAATTATGTTGTGCCTGTTGTTTCAGAGGCAAAGGCCCGTTGAAAAATACATCTGATGTCATTAATGCTGCCAAGAAAATTGCCGAAGCAGGTTCTCGAATGGACAAATTAGCCCGTGCTGTGGCTGATCAGGTAATGTAAGAGGGAAGAGCAAGCACATGCTGAGTGGGGTCATTAACTAGCTCTTGGGTTCTGTAATGGGTTTTATGCACTCTATTAAATGCCTCTGAAGAATGAATTGTAGAGAATCGCTAACATTTTACAAACTGACCTCTAAGTCTGTCAAGATTGAGTTGATGCCAAAGGTGGGTTCTGTTTTCAAAGTTCCTTTAGAAAGAAGGGTATCCACTTTTTAAGAGACATAACCTTCAAGGAATCATAGATTATCCTGGCTGTCCTCATTCAGAAACACAGTGACATTGCACAAGTGAGAAGCAAAAGAAACAACTTAATTTCTTATTATAATTGATCTCACTATAATGATGCTCTTTATAATTCATTATAATTTATGTCCTGACATAAATGTGATAAATCCACATAATCAAGAACATTCAGATTTCAGCTTTATTTTCATCCAGACTCAAAGTGCATCAGAAATTAACAAAATTCTCAGAGTATCTTTTGTGCCTTTAGATTGAATTAAGATTCACGTCAAAATAGCTCTCAATCTCAAGGTTGAATATTTGAACTTATTTCCACTCTTTTCATTTTATTTTGCTGAACTGGAACTCTAAAATCCTGTTCTAAGTATGTCTTCTTTCAATAATGGGCCATTTCTTATAAGTACACTTTAGGCAATAGACTCTTTCAAATAACTGATGCTTATCTCTTTAAACAATGGTGGCTTACAGTTTGAGCCAGTTTCAAAGGAAAATGTCTTGAAATATATATTAAGATTCTGCAATAGAAAATATTATATAAACTGTTATTTACATGGAAAAAGCATTATGAACACGAATTTACTACGAAACAGATCATCCTCTTTGAGAACACTGAAAGATTTAAGATTTTTTCCTCCTCTGTGGAGGAGGGCTTCTCTGTAGCTCAGTTGGTAGAGAATCTGCCTGCAATGCAAGAGACTGCCTGTTGTGTAGGAGATGCGGGTTTGACCCCTGGGTCAGGAAGATCCCCTGGAGAAGGAAATAGCTACCCATTCCAGAATATTTGCCTGGGAAATTCCATGGCGGACTACAGTCCATGGGATCACAAAGAGTTGGACATGACTTAATGACTAAACCACAACCACCTCCTCCATAAATGGCTGTGGTCTCCTGTGGTTTTTGAGTTGCTTACTATAGTTTATCTCCCTCATTTTCTAATATAAGACTGTTCCTCTAAATACTTGCCTTCAACTTGCCAAGTTATAGAATACCTTGTCAATACCAAATTTACTCATCTCCTAAAGTCTGAAAAGAAAAACTCATGATTAAACTATTGGAATTGCTTTTAAAATAAGTCAGCAGATTGTCTCATATTATATATATGATAGCAAATCTAGGGGAATGTTTTGCTTACTTTTGAATTTTTGAGAAACACTTAAGAGTAAAAATAATTTACTAAATATTACCAAAATTTGAAAATCTCCTGAAATTTGTAGTGATTAAGGACCAAACCATTATTATATTGCTAATTTCAGGGCACTACTGATTGCCAAGCTTCCTACATTTTGCAGCAAAAGTTGAGGTTCATATGTCACCCAGAAGGTTCATGTAAAAGAGAGGAGAGAAAATGAGTTTATTTGAAAATAGCTCTCATATATGCAAACGTACAGAAATGCACCAGCCAGGAAAGAATGCTGCATTTTTTTCTGCAAATGTTGAGGCAATTTTCTGCATATGTTGGGATAAGTGGAGTGACCAGAGATTGGCAGGTGGTTCTGAGAGAGGGTTG
The DNA here is from genome assembly GCF_023699985.2 of Odocoileus virginianus. Lineage (NCBI taxonomy): Eukaryota > Metazoa > Chordata > Mammalia > Artiodactyla > Cervidae > Odocoileus > Odocoileus virginianus. Next base: position 52,140,377 of record NC_069675.1, on the reverse strand, counting down.
TGCTAGGATGGACTCTTAAGGAGTAAAAGTAGATGAGGTTTGGATGGTTTTTCCATTATATTCCAAATCTCAATGGCTGAAACTACTTCTCAGTAAGTTTAGACTCCTTGAGCTCAATATTTTTTATTGTGATTCTTATTTTTGATTTTGAAATTTTGGATCTTTATTTCAAACAATTATATATCAGGAAACACAGACCCTGAACACTTTGCTATCTGGAAAACATATCACACGTGCACACACACATACAAATCCCAGGATTTTAGATGTATCTTGAGATTGTGACAAAGTGTTAAAATGATATTTAATGATGATGTAACAAAGAAAAGATAAACACAACCTCTTTGTAGCATTTTTCCTGTCATCACTTGTGAAGCAACCTGCAATTTTTGCTAATGTTTGGTCTGAATGGAACATTTATTTTTCAAATAATGCATCCATTTCTACTATTCCAATGGTATAAGAGTTATTTTTCTTGGTCCATAATGCCTTTATGTATGTTTTAAATACTTCAGTTTAAATAACAGAATAAAATGAGCATTCCCAAAATGTGCATTGGTTGGCTTTATTTTGCCAGAAAATATTTTTATAAAGATTTGAGATATGCACACAGTATAAACTTTTTACGGACTGTTGCATTTTTAATTACTGTTCCATTGAGATAGAACTTCCATTTTAATTTGCTGCAAGGTATTTGTATCAAAGGCCTTTAGGGAGATATCATTTTAAAGTTAATTCCTTTCAGTATATGGGTCTCTGGAGAAGGATAAATATTACAGTATGAAGTACTTGTAGGAAGCTAAAAACAGTCTCTGTGGGATTCTTTCTTGATAAATGCAGTTAGTGAAAAAAAAAATACCACAATGGTAAGTGTTATATAGAAAAAAGACCCCTTTGTAACTTATTAAATAAATGGCTATGTCAAATGACTGGCTTCACAGTATTAATGAAAGAATTCCCTTTCTTGGGCTTGAAGAAAGCTTAGCTGGAGTCTTTTTCTCATACTTTTCTTCTAAATAAGGTACTTTACTTTGGGCTGTAGGTACTCATTTCTTAGAGTGTTTCATCAAGGATCTGGTGATTATATGTCCTTTTTAAGTGCCAGATTGAGGGAGAACAATAGAATATCCTGGAGAATTTTGAACTGAACTTTGGATAGCAATAGGAATATATTTCAATTACTTGATAGCTGTTGTCACTGAAGCTTGAGAAATGCTTTAGGGAATCATGTAAATGTCTCTGAAAGTGTTCAGCTCTGTTCAGTGTGTATTTGATGGACATCTACCCACTTAAGTTACAAAAAGAATTCAAAACCCTTGGTCACCAGATTCTTTTTCTAAGAATTCAAAATCTCTGCTACATCCTTGGAAGGGTCTTATTGTTACACTGATAAGCTTATTTCAATGGGATTCCAACTCATTTTACTCACATCTTTTTCTTTTACAATGGTCTTGATCCTTCTCACAGTCTCTGGTTTAAATTAAGTTTATCATGTTGCTAAATTTTTTTTCCCATTTATTTTTATTAGTTGGAGACTAATTACAATATTTTAGTGGTTTTTGCCATACATTGACATGAATCAGCCATGGATTTACATGTGTTCCCCATCCCGATCTCCCCTCCTGCCTCCCTCTCCATCCCATCCCTCTGGGTCATCCCAGTGCACCAGCCCTGAGCACTTGTCTCATGCATCCAACCTGGGCTGGTGATCTGTTTCACCCTAGATAATATACTTGTTTCAATGCTATTCTCTCAGAACATCCCACCCTCGCCTTCTCCCACAGAGTCCCAAAGTCTGTTCTGTACATCTGTGTCTCTTTTTCTGTCTTGCATATAGGGTTATTGTTACCATCTTTCTAAATTCCATATACATGTGTTAGTATACTGTATTGGTCTTTATCTTTCTGACTTACTTCACTCTGTATAATGGGCTCCAGTTTCATCCATCTCATTAGAACTGATTCAAATGAATTCTTTTTAATGGTTGAGTCATATTCCATAGTGTATATGTACCATAGCTTCCTTATCCATTTGTCTGCTGATGGGCATCTAAGTTGCTTCCATGTCCTGGCTATTATAAACAGTGCTGCGATGAACATTGGGGTGCATGTGTCTCTTTCAGTTCTGGTTTCCTCGGTGTGTATGCCCAGGAGTGGGATTGCTGGGTCATATGGCAGTTCTATTTCCAGTTTTTTAAGGAATCTCCACACTGTTCTCCATAGTGGCTGTACTAGTTTGCATTCCCACCAACAGTGTAAGAGGGTTCCCTCTTCTCCACACCCTCTCCAGCATTTATTGCTTGTAGACTTTTGGATAGCAGCCATCTGACTGGCATGTAATGGTACCTCATTAAGGTTTTGATTTGCATTTCTCTGATAATGAGTGATATTGAGCATCTTTTCATGTGTTTGTTAGCCATCTGTATATCTTCTTTGGAGAAATGTCTGTTTAGATCTTTGGCCCATTTTTTGATTGGGTCATTTATTTTTCTGGAGTTGAGCTGCAGGAGTTGCTTGTATATTTTTGAGATTAATCCTTTGTCTGTTTCTTCATTTGCTATTATTTTCTCCCATTCTGAATGCTGTCTTTTCACCTTGCTTATAGTTTCCTTTGTTGTGCAAAAGCTTTTAATTTTAATTAGGTCCCAGTTGTTTATTTTTGCTTTTATTTGCAATATTCTGGGAGGTGGGTCATAGAGGATCTTTCTGTGATTTATGTTTTGGGTAGGAGAGTGTTTTGCCTATGTTCTCCTCTAGAAGTTTTATAGTTTCTGGTCTTACATTTATATCTTTAATCCATTTTGAGTTTATTTTTGCATATGGTGTTAGAAAGTGTTCTAGTTTCATTCTTTTACAAGTGGTTGACCAGTTTTCCCAGAACCACTTGTTAAAGAGGTTTGTCTTTTTTCCATTGTATATTCTTGCCTCTTTTGTCAAAGATAAGGTGTCCATAGGTACGTGGATTTATCTCTCGGCTTTCTATTTTGTTCCATTGAATCTGTATTTCTGTCTTTGTGCCAGTACCATACTGTCTTGATGACTGTGGCTTTGTAGTAGAGCCTGAAGTCAGGCAGGTTGATTCCTCCAGTTCCATTCTTCTTTCTCAAGATTGCTTTTGCTATTATAGGTTTTTTGTATTTCCATACAAATTGTGAAATTATTTGTTCTAGATCTGTGAAGAATACCGTTGGTAGCTTGATAGGGATTGCATTGAATCTATAGATTGCTTTGGGTAGTATACTCATTTTCACAATATTGCTTCTTCCAATCCATAAACACGGTATATTTCTCCATCTGTTTGTGTCCTCTCTGATTTCTTTCATCAGTGTTTTATAGTTTTTTATGTATAAGTCTTTTGTTTCTTTAGGTAGATATACTCCTAAGTATTTTATTCTTTTTGTTGCAATGGTGAATGGTATAGTTTCCTTAATTTCTCTTTCTGTTTTCTCATTGTTAGTGTATAGGGATGCAAGGGATTTCTGTGTGTTAATTTTGTATCCTGCAACTTTACTATATTCATTGATTAGCTCTAGTAATTTTCTGATAGAGTCCTTAGGGTTTTCTATGTAGAGGATCATGTCATCTGCAAACAGTGAGAGTTTCACTTCTTCTTTTCCTATCTGGATTCCTTTTATTTCTTTTTCTACTCTGATTTCTGTGGCCAAAACTTCCCAAACTATGTTGAATAGTAGTGGTGAGAGTGGGCACCCTTGTCTTGTTCCTGATTTTAGGGGAAATGCTTTCAGTTTTTCACCATTTAGGATAATGTTTGCTGTGGGTTTGTCATATATAGCTTTTATTATGTTGAGGTATGTTCCTTCTATTCCTGCTTCCTGGAGAGTTTTTATCATAAATGGATGTTGAATTTTGTCAAAGGCTTTTTTCTGCATCTATTGAGATTCTCATATGGTTTTTATCTTTCAATTTATTAATGTGGTGTATTACATTGATTGATTTGTGGATATTAAAGAATCCTTGCATTCCTGGGATAAAGCCCACTATTCCAGAAAGTGCAATAGAGTTTCTTTAGTGAATGATACATTTCTTAGAAAGCCAAAAGAAACAAATGCATTTTCCAACAAATCGAATTGAAACTGTCTTCTACTATGGCAGAGAGACTGTCACACAGAATGATTTCCTTCTAGCATCTGTTGCTTTGTTGTCTGTGTTAAAATAACTTGCATATAGTGAACATGGAATGGGCCACTAGGAGAAATCTTATAAAATATTATTTTCTTTGCAGTTTAGAAGATAATTGATAAAAATACTTATACATTCATCCCAATAAGACTTTCTGGGAAATCATCAATATTCTTTGTATAGAATTTTATCAAAGTAGAATTAACCACTCTCACCTATCACTGTGGCCTTCTAAATTCCCTAAAGCATTTCTGAAGCTTTAATGTACTATCAAGTTGAATGGATATAATTAAGGTATATGACAGTGAAAACTTTTCTTCTCACAGCTTCTATATAGCAAGTATTAGAAACTGAAAGATTCTTACTAATTGAGATAATTTTTTTAATGTTTTATAGTGTCCTGATTCAGCATGTAAGCAGGATTTATTAGCCTACCTTCAACGAATTGCCTTGTATTGCCATCAGCTTAACATCTGCAGCAAGGTGAAAGCCGAAGTACAGAATCTTGGAGGAGAGCTCATTGTGTCAGGGGTAAGCTGGGACCTGGGCTTCGCAATTCAAGTTTCCACTGTTGTTCTTTCAAGGCAAGAATTCTTGGCAACAGTACTGCTAAAAACACCAAACTACAGTGATTCATAGGTAGTTTTTTTCTTCTTTTTAAATGTTATCACCATTATTCCAGACCTTACAATAACTCACAATGAACAATTTGATTTTCCAATTACCCTGTGTTTATACTAGTCTTATAAAATCTCCATTCTTCACAAGAAAACTAATTTCATAGTCTGGAAAGTCATTGCCAAGTTGACTATTATAATTATTTGGGGCTTTTGTATATTTACTCATTATAAGTCTACTTCCCTCTGTTAGTCCTAGTAATTTTCATTCTCTGTTCAGGAGCCAGCCTCTCTATGTGTGGATTGTGTTCACATGTTAGAGATGGTGAAAACAATAGGAATTCATTCATCAGGTTCCAATGCATACTAGGTTATCAATAACCTTTAAAAGCCAGAAAAGCATTTGAATTTAATACAGGTTGATGTGCTGTTGCCAAAAACTAACATGGTTGTCAGACACTAACAATTATAGATCCTTTATTCAATCACTTCCATGTTTCCCTTCTCATGAAAATATAATTATCTGGTCCATTTTCATCAAATGCAAAGAAACAAAAAGCTCAGTGAATAGAAGTATCGTGATTTCTTGGCAAGATTTCCAAATGTATGTGTTGAGGTTCTTACCTTGGCTTCCTCTCCTCCCTCAGTCCCTGTCTTTCAACACAAGATGCCATCTATTGTAAACTATTTGCAAATTCCAAAGTGTGGCTCTGCCACCTTTAGTTCTTTTCCCAGTCAGCCATGATGTTGCTATTTTCAGTGTGGCATTACCAGAAACAGAATATTATCCATATGGTGAATGCCTTGTGAACATTAGACTGGTCATGAAGCTCAATTCTTCCTCAAGATAGTTCAAAAAATTCACCATTTGATTAAAAATATGTGCAAAAATCATTCTTGAACCTGAAGGTTTCAGTTCCTGTATTGTTTGGCATTAGAAAACCTAGCTGGGAAAAGAGCTTATCTGGCTTGCATGGAGATTCCATTTAGAAAGTCTGTTCCATGCAGTCTCATCTAGCGCCCAGTACATTGCAATTTTGTGCCTCTTAGCATAGTCACCCCTCCTTTTCCAAAATGATCCTGCTTCAACATTCTTCAACAACCAAGAGCAATCTGTCTTGCAATGTGTCCTTCCTGCCACATTGGTTATTACCAAGATTCTCTCTGCCAAGAAGTGATCGAAACATTGCATTTCCCTTGCTTCCTTTCTTATCTTCAGCCTCAATGGTATAGTTTCCCATACCATTCAGCTTTCATGTCCATCTGTATCAAGCACCTGTGGGACTGAGTGCATTTTGTTTCGCTTGCCTTGTGTGCTTTCATTTGTTACTTTCCAAATCTTATTATTTACATGGATGCACAGAGCATCTTTGTGGATCTCAGACTCCACAACCTCATCTAAGTGAGTTTTACAGGCAGAGTTGCTCTCCATCATCCTCTCAGTGCCCATTGTTTATCACTGCCTCCAGAGCTTCATTTCCATTGTATTTTCCTCATTTAGTTGTAGTCCAAACCATCACTGGCTTTTATCACTTGCACTGTTGGCATTTGCAAAAGTGTTTGAGAACACTTATCATAGAGCCTGTTTCCTTCTTTGAGTCTTATTGGCAATGTTCGTAAATCCTTGCATGGGAGAAGGCTTCTTTCCGAGGAATGTTATACCACTTTATAATAATTCTGAGTCAAATGCGTTATAAAGATTTGTTTATATTTCTCAGTTATGGGCCTGCTCTTGGTTTCTTCATGATTTTTTTCCAAGCTTGATTGCTATTTGGTGCCACACCTGCATCTGTAGTCTGCTGTCTTTGCCACTCTGCCTCCATCTTCTTCTTCATCCTTCATTGATGGCCAATAGAGAAAAACAACAAAACAACAACATGTTTATTTTGCACAGTAGCACACATGACTGTCTTCGAAATTCTGAAAGAGTCAAGAATGTGAGACCCCATACACACAAACTTTCAATGATTTTGCCAAGAAAGTTCACCCATGCTTTGGGCCCCATTTATTTTGTTGTCTGGCATGATGAAGTTGCCACATTTTAAAGGAGAAGTTGCTATATTAAATACAGTATGCACATATATATATATATATTAAATACAGTATTGCATATAATATGCAATTAAAAAGAGAAATACTTGAATTGCCCTTCCTTTTTTCCTATGTCTTTGTGTACATGATATTCAAAACTGTGGCTTCCCCAGGACAGTATTTTCATTAGAAGTCAAAGTTTCTACTGAAGCAGAAGAGATTTGAATAATTTTTTTTTCCATTTTGTCAAGAAAAATTATTTGGATTTAAAAACTGAATGCCGTGTTTTTATAGTCTTATGCTGGCATGATGAACTTAAACTAAAAATATGCACACACTGTGCATAACTGTATACCATGTCAGCTTGTGTATGTTTTATGTGAGTCTATGTGTACAAAGTGGGAAAGGCTTCTTCTATGGTGTCTGCCTTTGACTTGAGAGGTGGCTCAGGAAATCTCAATAGGACATGGTGACAGTGGGTGAAAAACTTTTCATGAGTCATGATGGGAACTAGAGAAATAGAGGAAACCAGGGTGTACGCCTATGAATGCTCATTCACACAACTGCTATCTAAGAAGCAGCATTAGTTTTCTGGCTGGCAATCAATTTTTTAAAGTCATTGGCTTAAACATTTCTCAACAGTGGAAAGGTGCCATTCTTATTAAATCTCACAGTAGAAGATGCATATTTGTGAGCCAGTTCAGCTCAATGTGGTTGCTAAGCAGGTAATGGGAAAGGGAATTAAAAAAACAAAGAAAACCTCAAAGAGTGATAGAAATGTTAGAGGGAGAGCAGAGGAAATGAAAACCCAGATAATTAAACAGCCTGATAGTTTATATACTGGCTTTATTTGCTTGTTAATTTAATTTGTGGTAGTTTAATCTTTTAAGCTGGTTTACATGCTTTCTGGAAAAAATGACTGTTGGAAGGAGAAAAGAAAAAGAGGAAAGGGGAGAGGAGGAAGGAAGAAGCATAAAAGAAGGAAAAAGAGAAAACAAAGGAAAAATAAATTTAACCATAGCATAATATAAATAAGTTCAGTTCAACTAATACCCATTAAAGGTGACAACATTTTGTTCGTCATGGGAGACAAGTTGAACCACAATATGTTTTGAATACAAATCAGTTCCAATGCCATGCTATGGAAATTACCTGTATATTTGATTGTCATATTTTTAATTAATTTTTCTGCATTCAGTTTCAGAGAATTTAATACATTCTTTTAAATTTAAAAAATGGAGATATACACATGCAACTGAAGAAACAAAAACCATTTTATAAGCCTTGATAATCTTTAGTTACCCAAAGATTTATACTTTGTACATTATTATGAATGAGATTCAAAACACAAATGTAGGGATTTCAAATATAGAATGTCGAATACCAAGCATTCTGATAAAACCGAAAAATTCCATCTAAAATGTTAAGTTTAAATACAACAGGAGCCCCATTATAACAATAAAACCAGAACAGAAGAGCGATAACTCTGCTCTCGACAAGAATTTGATGTTCAGATTCAGAGATGGAGGGCCACTAATATAACTTAGAGCTGACTCTCTGTGAGAAGTTATAAAGTTAATAGATTTTATTGCAAATAAATGCCTTTTTTCATGCAAACAAAATATAAGAACAGAGTTTAGAGGTGACAAATGTTAGTTCCCTTAGTCCTCAGGCTGATTAAGTGGAGCCATGACCTATTCCTGAAGGACTGAGTAATTTGCCCTAATGTGAACTTTAGTTCTTTTGTCTTTTAAATATCTCCTTTCCAAATTTGAATTCCTCTCAATTGGATTATGGAGAAAAGTTTGACAAGGTGAGCAAGCATAATTTGCAACACTGGTAGGATCTGGTTTGGTAAAAGGAAAATTGGAGAATAAGGGGTCAATTATGTTTCATATCATTCAAACATTGGGCTCAGTTAAAACTAATATTCATGATAATAGCTAAAAAACACTCATAAAAATACTAGAAACTGGTCATATTTAAGTCAATTTGAATAAAATACTTATATGCTATATGCATATGCTTACATATATACACACAACAAATAAAGCTGATTTGCTTCCTTGTCCCCTTAATAAGCAATAATTAAGAAATGAACAAATGATTGACAACTGTGACATATCTAATTGAATGTAATACAATTTTGGGGAACATATAGGGTTTCTTTTTACAATGTTGTATATATATTTGTACAATGCCATGTATATATACATACAATACCTATATATATATGTGTGTATGTGTGTATATATATTCACACACACATACACATATATATAATGGTGGTTGTTTGAGATGAGCATTGCATTATACTTGAAAATTTTTTTATTCCCTCTATAAAAAAGTATCAGTATTTTGTAATGAGATGAAACAATCACTGAAACAAGCATTGTATTGATACCTAGTTGTATAGACTCGTACTTTAAGCATGATTTTGGGGGAAAAGAGTCTTTTTTAATGTATCTTCTGATTCTGTCTATTGTCAATTCTTGATTATCTCCACTGATCAAAGTATAGTAGTAATGGGAAAAAAAATCTAAATTGCTAGCTATTTCAGTTTGGGTTTGGAATGCATTTCTATGCTTCATTTAAAAAAAAAAAGGGTATGTGTTCAGGCGACTCACAGCAGTTTCAAAGAATTTTATACAGACCTTCCAGAGGGTAAGTTATTAAGTATTTGGTTTAAAGAACTTTTTCTGATCTTGGGAAAGTAGGAAAATTCAGATCCAAGGAAAGTAAGATTAAAGCTAATGTCATATTATCAATCTGAACGGAGGGATAATGAAGAAACTCTGTAACAGTAAGAAAATTAAATCGGTATTCATCATCTTCAGAATGGCAATAGTTCTTTGCACTTAATCTTCTAGTATGATGGGTTGTTGCATAACTCAGTCTTTCTCCCAACAGCCTACGCCTTAATGTGTTATGATGGTACAACTATAGCCATAGAAATTTTGATTCCCACTTTAAATCTTCCTTAGTTACATTCATGTCCGTGTCCATGGTCATTGACTTTTGCACAACCCAAATTATGCAAACCTTTAGAGAAAAATAACCCTTAAGTTTTTTTTTTCAGTGCAAATTCATTCTCTCGGTGTTGTAAAAGTGACATTCAACAAACTCCAGGCATTATTTTTGGAAGAAATTTGAAATAAGTTTTATAAAAAAAGTAAAAAATCTCCTTGGGTTTCAGGCGTCATAGAAAGCTTTATGTTTGTAGCACCACAGCATATCACCCTGATTTCAAATAATAATCTTGCACAAAGGAGGAAGGTATGTTGCTTCACTATAAGAAGTAACTCTTCAGATACATACTCAACGATACTAATCTAAAGTTACCAATATGGTTAATTCTATTCATCAAAAAAAAAAGTTATTCACTCATGAAATTAAACCAGTTAGTTATCTTACTAAATTGTTTTATGCACAGAAAAAGACTTTTCTAATGCAAATCCTAAACTAAGAAAACAGACTCTATTGTGGCAAAGCTGGGATGTGAACCAAGCAAATGACTCTTTGACCTCAACTGCAGACATGGATTGACCAAACTAGAGTCTACTCAGTGGATTCACTTGATTATATCACCTGAACCTGAGATGAGCAGTTTACATTTTAGTTTAAGGGCATTATTGCTTATAAGAGCAAAAAGTGTTAGTGACTTTATGAACAAAGGAGTGTCTCTGAGTCAGAAATAGCAGTGCCATTACCTGTCACTGAATCAATGGACTTTCATTCCTTTGGGTTTTAGAATTTTTTCATTTCCAAAGCCACAAATTAAAATAAGGCAGACAAATATTTCATGCAGTTATCTGTTAGTAATTAATGTCTTTGATTTTAATATTCTAAGGGTTATTTTGGCATCAAATAGTAATATTTTACAAAAACTTGGAAATGAGATACATAGAAGGCACCTAAATGAGGGACAATGATTGCACAAATCTTTTGATACCTGTGAAACACAGGAAAACCTAGCTAAAGATATCCTGGTTTATACAATTTTCCCGTGAGATATGTTCAGAGATCTTGTCTACATGTAATAATTGTCTGAGTTCCTTCTAAGATGTTATTTGTTTATCAGTATGTTTTAAGAGTTATTGTCTGTAGTAGTAACTTAGAAGCTAGCACCTTCTCCCCCATTTTAAACTAGTGTTGGATATATGAGAGCAACCCAGATCTACCTGTTTCCTTCAGTTGAACCAAACACTTATGAGAAGCTGAAGTGTTGATTGAATATCTTCATTTAGATACAGTATCTATAATTCAGTTCCTCGTTTTTGGTTTTCCTGTATACCCTCTGATTTGTCAGCTCTAGTCAAGAAATATGTTATTTTGAATGGGTTACCCAAATCTATTGTGTTTTTATTGTTGTTTCTACTTGGACATGCCTTAAGAGAAGTTAAAATATGAATAAGTTGATATAAAGTATATAATTAAATTTAAAAAGAGATAATTAATATTAAAACCATATACTTAATGTTATCTGGGAATTTCATTATTGATTTTGCATGACCTCAGATGACTCAAAATAAAGGAAATAAAGAGATGCCCGTATCAAAACTGAGATAGGAGCAGTGTTTTTTCTAGGAAAAAAACAATGCTTTCATAAGCTGTTCCTAATTTCTAATGACAAACTAAAAATCAGAGTTCAGGGTTGTATTTCTTGCTCATTCTTATAAGGATATTTTAATTCATTGAATTTGATGTTCCTATTGCATTTCAACTCCTACATAAAAGGCACAGTGCTAAATATTGGTTGGGTGGGAGCATTCAAGGTTCTTTATCTCTAATAGCAAATAATTTTTGTGAAAGGGTAAATTTTTCTGTCCATTGTGCTTTTATTAGATTGTATAGTCTCTTGTTTTCATTTTACTTCACTTAGTTTCTCATCTTACTGTTTAGCATTTTCAGCTGGAACAGCAGGCCGTCTGTTGAGCTCCCTCTGTGTATTTACTGGTTTTCTTGGTTTACTGGAAATAAAACTGTGTTTAACTTACTGTTGTCTACATTCTGTCCAAACAGACTATGTCAAATGCTTTCCCCAGCTTAAATGATTTATAAAATCTGCCTTTGATCACAGCCCTTTAGAGGAGAAATATGTCATGTTATGGCCCATGTATCTTACAAATAGGAAAGACTTCTGGATGGGCAATATGGAGGATTTTTAGTTCAGATTTTTCTTTTACTGCTTCAAAATACATTGTCTTACTGTATTTTCAACAGTCATTTTCCTTCTGGGCAATACATATATTTCAAATATTTCATCCTAATTCTATTTTCTTGAAGGCAAGCTTAATTTAGACTTTAAACTTTTCTTTCATCATCAGTACTATATCTTATTTCATTGCTTTTCTCTGAATACCTTCATCTATACAGATGTCTTGTTGATAATGAACTTGACTGGAAGTCTGGTTAGATGTTCTGTCAAATCTCTATAGTCTTCCTTCTTTTCTGTTTCCTTTTGCAACTTTGTTTTGCAACTGAAAGAGAATATCCTGGAGAAGTTCCAGTCAGCATCATTTTCTAAGGACATGTACTCTTTTAACTCCAAGGTTCTGTATGTAAGATACTGTCTTAAGACAAACTCAAACATCATTTCTTTATCTGGAGACTTCCAATTCAAATATTTTGCTATCAAAATTGATTTATTCTCTCTTGCTGGGATATTTAAGATTTTGGTCACATTGCATGCCAGCTGCCTGATCATGTCTTCCATGATAAATTACTTGGTAAATACATCTGCCAATTATTCTTTTGGAGTGTACAAATTATTCCACCTGGCTTTTCTCCATCCTTTGTACTAACTTAAACATTTTTTTTTTCTAACAAGCAAATAAACAATTGAAACCAGTCTTACATTTCTCTGATCTGAAGAAAATTATAATCATGACTTCAATAATGAAGTCTCTTGACTGAAATCTTGCAAACATTTCATGTCTTGTCTTGAAGGGCTAACTCATCCATTTATGCAATGTCATAGGAAGTATGCATCAAATCCATAATTGCAGTGAGACTTAGTTTTCATGAACAGTATCAGGAGGCTAGATATCAAGAAGAGCTAGAAATTTCCTGATCCAGGCACTGCATTCTGTGTCAAAGAAAATTTTGTTATTTTAACTAATATCATAACTAAATACATTATTGCAAATCAATCATACTAAATCACAGAAAAAGTCAGCACAGTTCACTACTCTGCATCCATTTGATGCAGCCTAGTTTTGCATTGGGTTCCTGAAGTCATGTTTCACTTACAAATAAATGATGGATAATTAATTAGAAATACAAATAAATTATAATCTGTCTAGTTTGTTTTAGTTTAATATTTAAAAAGTGTTTAACTTCAATTTTATTCTAATATCTTAATATTGGCAAAAGTGTCCCTCCTTTGTTGAGTAGTAAAAATTTTAAAGTGTTTATTGGAAGAATGGACAGATGAATCATTAATCTTAAAATAGTGACCTTTATATATTGTACAAAAGGTGAGATGACAGAAATGAGTTTCTGATATATAATTATCACTTTTGAAGCTGTTTGATTATAGAGTTGGTAAAAAAGTAACACTTTGACTGCAATGGGGAAATCAGGAGATGGCTGATTTCTAAAATCAAATTGGACTGTTACAAAGCATAAAAAAGCAAAGATAAGCCAACAAGTCAATGATTCAGTATGTAAAAATAGAAAGAAAATAGCTTTATAGATTCATTAATTGTGAAATTTAACACAATAAAAGCTATTAAATGTGAATTTGAATTTAGACTTAGATTTATTGAAAATGAGGATAGAATATTCAGCAAGGAAAACATACACAGAGTATTATCGCTTCTTCAAAAAAATATTAAAAAATGAAAATACAGGGAAAATTTCATTCTTTCTTCTCATGTGTCAGTTATTTTTTCTTTTTGTCTTTAGTTCCCTAAAGACAATCTTTAAATGCCTTTAAGATTTATTTTGAAGGAAAAGATGGGAGTAATGTTGCCAAAATCATAATCAGTTTGAATTTAGTAGCTTCTCTGTTTCAAAATGCTCCCTAATCTACCAATTTTAGTTTAAAGCTGTGATCTAAACACTTAGATATTTGGTAAGCTAAGAATGACAGGATTGGAAATAGAGCTGTATTGACTTAAAACACCAGAAAAAAAAAAAGCCAAATTAGGAGTTTTGTTTATCTGTATACAGAAATAGTCTGTGGCCTTTAAGCATTCATGATGTGAATTGCAAGCTATTATTTTGAAACTTTGCTAGAATATTCTTTGAGGAAATAAATTCTCTTTTCATATATTCCACTGGGCAGATTAAAGATCTGGCTTCCCTGTGAGTAGTTTCAGGATCTGCTTGCTCTTCCTTCTGTTTTGTCATAATACTCACTTGACAACTGTGAGTAGTTCAATTTTCAAAGCTCTAAATCTACTTTAGAAAAGAAAAAATAAACCACTTAGATCACATTATTTTCCCATTTTTCATATATATATATATATTCAGACTTTAAACAAAGCTATAACTCTGTGACTATAGCACAATGGCATGTAACAAAAATGTTTGGTCACTGAGCATTAGTGGGTCATCTAAACTTGACCTCTGAAACTACCTGCATAGGGGATCTTGTGATTGTAGCAGTATTGCCATTTGATTTCTCTTCAGGTTTGAAGAGAACTAACTCTCCCTTTTAGGAGTATGTTATATTCAGTGCATGTAGAAAAACTTTGTCAAGATTGTCAGTAATATTTTATGTCAGATATAACATTTTAAGAGGTAGAAATTCCAAGGGTCGAACTCGACATTGGTTATTGGCTTATCTTTTCAATGGTGCCCATCACAAAACTCACCCTTGAGTGCAAAAAGGAGAAATAAAAAAGAATTGCCATTTTAGCAACAATGAGTGAATTAATTCCTCAGTGAACCCAATGGAAGAGGTAAGTACCCGCTTAGCACCATGTACCGGCTGAGTGTGCTGAGACCCAGAGCTTTCTGAAGGTCACGCAGCAGGGCAATGGAACTTCCAACAAAGACATCTGACAATCCCCACTTGCTGTTCCAGGCATTAAGAGTTTCAGCCCTTGCTTTCTTTCTTGGTGATCTTCAAGCTTTAAATAGGGGATTCATTCCCTTTGAACCCCACTACAATTTTCCCCTACAGTGCCTGACGATGTGGGATGTTCCTTCATCCTCCTTCTCCCAGATGGTTCATTTATCTGTTCAAAAGAACCAGTGAGGAATCCAAAGGGCCGGGCTGCTTAATACCATGGAGGCCCACCCATATCTCTTTCAGTACTTAATTCGTTCACAGGCCTTTTTCTCCCAATTACTCACTCCCTCTTCCACCTCCCTAATCCCTTCCCAATAGGGTACGTTTTTTGTTTTTTGTTTTTTTCTTTTTTTCTCTTGCTCTCTCTCTCACTCTTTCTTTTCTGTATCTCTCGGAAATCAGACAGGAGTTCAGAGCACTTTCACTACCTTTTATGAGGTAGATTGTGATGTCATAGATGGGGGCAGGGCTAGTCAACTTTCTACCCACCTCCCAACCTGTGCTGAGGGAGCTCCGATCGGGAGTGGAAGCAGTGATTCTTCTATGGTGAGTAACTTCACTTTCTAATCTAAACTATCTCATTGTAAGCATTAATTTTGAAAGCAGGGGGATGGCGTTTTGATGAAGTCTAATGTGACCAATCAAGCCCTCTTTACTTACTGTATTAACCAACTTGGGGCAAAAGATCTACTTATTTATTCTTTATTTAAGTCAGTAATTCCATAACACAGATGTACTCTCCAAGGATCATCTAAACTTGAGAAGCTGAAAATGGTATTTTCATTCCTTTATTTCTCAGTCTTTCTTCCCTTTGGGATGGAAAGTCATCGCATATGTGGAATGAACCCATTCTGTAGTCATTTAGTAAGCTTTCTCTAAAGTAAGGCTAGTCACAAGAGTGTATCCTTCTTTATTTGAAAGATTTCAGGATGAGAGAATACCCTTTATTGATGTTTGGCCAGAGAATCAGTCTGCTCTTCTAAAATTGTAGAGTAAAGCTGTGAAGAAACTGATACAAAAGAATTGTCGAAAACTTGGTTCTGATGTAAACAAATGAAAACTTTCCAATGAAAAAGCTAAAATATTTAATAAGAAAAAAAGTCACCACTCTTGCAAGATTAAGGGTGCAACCATTTCAATGTGTTTCAACCAAATATGCTAACTTTTTGTTGTATATCATAACACTGATGCTATCATATAGAATTTCTTGGTAAAGAGCTGTAAAAGCTGTTGTTCTTTGTTATATTCAGATTTCCATTGTTGCTGTTTAATTCTTTTATATGCCTTAGTATTTAGAAAGAAAAGATCAACTGCAGTGAGCATGTTTCTCCATTTTCCTTGTTCTTTCCTGGGTACCTATTAAAACCATCAGGACATCAACTTTTATATATGAGAGGCAAAGGAAGTTCATGGAGATGGTTATATCTTTAAGAGATGTCAAAGCATCAGGGTGGATGTTTTCTTAAAAGTTTTGACCATTAGAATCTGAAGCCCTGTTACTTTTCACTGGGTGAGATAAAACACATCCCAGTTTAAATCATAGGTACTATGAAAGGAGTTAAGTGCTTATCATTAATTTTTTTCAAATCTCTAGTTAACTAGCTATGTATGGATATTGGCATTGGAGAATAGGGGCAGTTTAAAAGGAGACGTCCGTTCTCATCCACAGATCTTCTGTTATGTGTAGACCCTCCAGCCCTCCCCCACAAGGGTCCTCCACCACAAGATACTGTCCTTTTCATGACCTGAGGTAAAGTGGTATGGTCACTGCTGAAGCTGTTTTCCCAGCTAAGCTTTCTAACCTAAAGCAGCAACTACAATGGTGAAGATTTTAGGCACAATAAGTAGAACCGGAGTCGTAACTGGCCCGTAGTAAAATGTAGGTGATAATCACCTGTAGTCCACTTAATATTGCAATGTGGGCAACAGGTGATGAAATCTCCCATGTTGGGTAATCCATCTCAAGGCTCTGGTCTTCTTTTCATTAAAAACGTTAGATCCTGGAACCCCAGGTAGGAATAAACCTCTAGTGCCAAAAAAACTCTTCTGTCTAATCATATAATAGCTCAAGTTTTTCATGTCTTTTATCAGTCCCTCATACAACTGCCAGGTAAGAAATGCTCATATTTTACAAACCCTTGGAATACAATCATCTTTACACTTCGTGAGTTAAGAATGGTTGTGTTGTACACTTGTGTAAATTCAGAGAAGCTATCGTGGAATGCAGTGTGCATGCACTTGTATACTCTCATGTGCATGTTTCATTTAAAGTGGTGTTCAGTGTTTTTATATTCATTTTGTATGTATTTGAATTATAATTTAAAATACATACATATATTGTGCTCTAAACAAAAGAGTCACATGTAACAGAAATTACATTAATCTGATGTCTGAACACTAGTGCACTACTCCTATTTCTGTTGGTGACTAATTAGCTAACTCAAAGTAAATGCCTTTGATATTCTAGGCCTCTTGCAATGCAGGAGACCCAGGTTTGATCCCTGGGTCAGGAAGATCCCCTGGAGAAGGAAATGGCACCCCACTCCAGTATTCTTGCCTGGAGAATTCCAAGTACAGAGGAGTCTGGCAGGCTACTATACAGTCCATGGGATCGCAAAGAGTTGGACACGACTTAGCGACTAACACACACACATACTTGGGCCTCAGTTTTCTCATCTAAAATGATGATAGATGACAGAAGGATATATTCTAAAGTAATAATGTTCTAAAGTTATATTTTTTATATGTTTTTAAAGAAATGGTTTGTGGGGGAAAGATTGTATAGTTGATGAGATCTAATTTTTGTAGTTGACATAGAGTTATTCAAGCCTGAAGAAAAATTTCATTCCAACCTAGCCTCAAAATGTACCCTATATCTGATATAGACTTAATAATAATAGTGGTTCCCATTCTTTTAAGTGGACATTATCAAGCGATTGATGATTAGCTATGTGTTCATTTGGAAGACTAACTTGTTTTTTAACTTCTTAATTTTGTTATTTTGATTATTTGAAATAAAATATCCTTACCCATTAGGTAATAGATGGAATTAGGTCTCACTAGGACTCTGAAATTCAGAATTACTTATGCAGTATTGCAGGAATTCCCTTGTAGTGTTGGGAAGAGTTGGTGAGTAGGGAATCGATGAATCCTGAACTATGTGTTATGAAGGACAAGTGGCATATAAGACCTGGCTCCTACTCTTGAGGAATGTGAAACCTTTTTGGAAGTCTAGACACATACCATGTCGCATCCAAGAGGTAAAGACAATAAGTGTCAAAGAACTGAGAGATATCCCTGTGGGCTGAGTTGGACTGGATTGTCCTGGGAAGGCTTTGTGAGATGCTGAGGCCGTCAGCTAACTTTGAACAAGAGTATTTTAGATTTGTGTTGTGGGCAAGTAAATATTTCAGATTAAAAGCCCACAGAATTGTAAATTTTTCAGAGAATAACCTGTGTTGAGAAATGTCATATATCAAAATAAAAAGTCTTTGCTTCGAGTCCAGTCCCATACCTTTTAAGCCCCTTTCCCCTTAATTTTACGCTGACTTTATAATATATGAAGGGGAGGCTTCAAGTGAATGACTTAGAATGATTGTTAAAATATAATCAGGCTGCTATTTTCTCAGTTACACAAGAGGTCATATGATCACTCACAGCCAAAGCTATGGAAGAGAAGTAAATAAAATGAAAGAATTGAGGACAGAAGGACTCTAGCTCTGGAACGTTCCGGTTTTCCATTGAAGGTGGAAATGGATTGTCATTTGGAAAATCAAGGGCTCTATCATTGACAAGTTTAGACAGGTTGCATAGTCATAGAAATGCCCATAAGCTAATGAGAATTCATGTAACCAGTATGGTTGTCTGAATCAAATGGAAGTTTCTTGCACTGAATAGGAATCGCGTCAGACTCTGCTCTCAAACAGCCAATGATTATGCAACTCTCTTTCCTTAATACATTTGGAAAGAGGTGATTGATTTGGCCATGATTCACTCACTTTGGGCTTCCCTGATAGCTCAGTTGGTAAAGAACCTGCCTGCAATGCAGGAGACCCCCGTTCCCTTCCTGGGTTGGGAAGATCTGCTGGAGAAGGGATAGGCTACCCACTCCAGTATTCTTGGGTTTCCCTTGTGGCTCAACTGATAAAGAATCTGTCTGGAATGCAGGAGACCTGGGTTCGATCCCTGGGTTGGGAAGATCCCTGGAGAAGGGAAAGGCTTCCCATTCCAGTATTCTGGCCTAGAGAATTCCATGGACTATAGTCCATGGGCTTGCAAGAGTTGGACACAACTGAAGGACTTTCACTTCACTTTTTTTAGCCACTTTGACAGAGGAGCACATTTAAATTTGAAAGCCTCTCTGTTGCTGTAGACTCAGATGATATTCACTGTATACTTTGTATCACTTAGAGGGCACTGTTCTGTATTTCTTGCCATCCAAGTTCCTTCCAGGTTATTATGGCCGATCTAATAGCCAAGAATTCCATGAGTAGAACTGCTTTATTACCTATCCTAAATTCTAAGAACTTGGTTTACATCATCCAGTGAAATGTTTCTTAATTTTCTATCATGAAATTGGGATTAATTTCTAGAATATATTATCACAGGAAATCACTTTCTAAAACTAAACTTTTCTATATGTAAATAATGAAGTTGTAGGATCAGATTCAGTTTTACAAAACAGAGAAGGCCCTCTTAGAAATAATTTCCCCAAAAAGTTCAAGTAGGACTTCCCTGAACTTTTGTGGAATAATCTAGACTGTTAAAGGAAGTTAAAGATACTATACAATTAGATTTGTCTCAAGAGAACAACAATACAGATGGCATCTCTTACCTTCCTCTCCCAAAATGCCCCAGAGGTAATTTTAGAAATAGAAGTTCAGTTATATTTATAATTCAACAAACATTTAGTGAGTAAATAACACATGATATTCACTTTCCTATGGATGGACATGGAAGTAGAAATAGAAAATGGGCACATAATCAGGAACTGTGACAGATTATAATAATCACCCTTACAGAAATATGTACAAAGTATATGGGATTCCTCTAGAGAAGGGGGGAGAGGAAGCTTCATTAATGGGATAATATCTTTGAATCTTCAGAGATAAATGGATAGGAATTTTCTAAATTGTGGAGAGAAATAATTAGCCCAGAAGGGAAACAGAGTGGCCATAATATTGTGGTATAGATAATATTCTGTTCTGATCAGACCTGAAAATGCTAAAGATGGGTAGAAAGATGGAGAAAAATCAGAGGTAAAGTAAGAAAGGTAGGTAGGCACTGGAAGTCAAAGAAAAACTTTCTGACACTATTTTAATGACTGTCTCCCAAAATGGTCAGAGGATCACACCCATATGTCAAACCAAACACAGAAAGAGGTGGAAAGAGACTGTTAAAATGCAAAATCGTGAGCCAGACTGCAGACCCCTTGAATCAGCATTGTAGGGCATATGTAGTGATTTCCTGAGATTGTAGAGCATATGTAGATTCTTGGAATCTGTAATTAACTACCCTATCTCACCTTCAACATGCCAGGTGACTCATTTCCATAGCAAAGTTTCAGGCAATAAAATTGACTCATTATTTCTATATTCTTGGAGGAAGATATAAATTAAAAAAATATTAATAGTTAAAGATTTGGGAAAATAGGATAAAAGTAACATAATGTTCTTGAGAAAGTTGGTTTAAATTTCAGTTAAGCATAAAAATAATTTTCAAATAATGGTGGTTGTCAAGTATAAATAATTACTAAGCTATTAAGTATGGCTTG
Source organism: Odocoileus virginianus (assembly GCF_023699985.2). NCBI lineage: Eukaryota > Metazoa > Chordata > Mammalia > Artiodactyla > Cervidae > Odocoileus > Odocoileus virginianus. Next base: position 52,119,794 of record NC_069675.1, on the reverse strand, counting down.
AAGAAAAGTCATGAGACTATAAACATTTAAAGGATCACTTTGTATCTTTCATCATCATGGATCAGTGCAAAGACTTAAGTTCAGAGCTAAGTTCTACAGCTCCCAATTTGTGTCAAGGTAGGGGATGGAGGCAATAGTGCAGAGCAGTGTTTATTTCTGCTTGGTATTCTTTGGTCGAATCATTTGACTACTTTTTAATTTTAATTAGGAGAACTCTTCCCTCTGTGGCTCAGACGGTAAAGTGTCTGCCTACAATGCGGAAGACCCGGGTTCAATTCCTGGGTTGAGAAGATCCCCTGGAGAAGGAAATGGCAACCCACTCCAGTATTCTAGCCTGGAAAACCCCATGGATGGAGGAACCTGGTAGGCTACAGTCCACAGGATCACATGTGCTCTGTTTTTTGAACAGAGCACATGCATTCCCATCATAACTAGAAAAATCAAGCTCTCATGCCAATGTAGAGTCTATGGTCTATGTTGAAAAATATCAATAACATAGCTATATATTTGAATCAACAATCATTTAGAAGTGCTCGTTTTTTTCTTCATGAACAGCCCACCAGTCTGTGTAGAAAGCTGTACAAATATTCAAAGAAGAGAGAGGCACTAGAGAGGTATTTTACATTTGGCTAAGACAAGAGAATGAACCCTGCTCTGGGAGAATGTGGCCCTGGATCACAGCCAGGAGGGTCAGATCTAGACTTCACCTTTTGATTGATTCCATATGGTTCTCCCATTCCAGACTGCTGGAATCTTCTCCATTTTTTTCATTTGAGAGTGTCTTTGTTTAGAAGTCAAGAAATTATAGAGAACCTTGCTTTTTCTTCATATTCATTTCTGAACTCTGTGCAATTGATAGCAATAACTGCTTTGGCAGAACTGGAGATACTGTCACATTCTAGAAGCAGTTGACTGATAGGATGCCGGTGCCTACCATTAATTGAGAAAATTAGTTTTGGCATATTAATATAAAAGAAAAAACTTTAATTCTTGCAGATTTTTTTAGCCAGTGAAGTGTAGCTCTGTCATTGGGCCTTTATTGCATCAATTTAGCCAAGCATCACCTTGGGTGGTTCTTAGAGATGTGCCAGGCAAAATTATTTTAAATTTACCTTAGGGCCTAGCATCTTACCTGAGTAAAATCCAAGCCAAAGAACAGTAACAGTTACATGATTTTAATGGCAAAGATCTGAAAAATAAGAGGCGATCACATTCTTTTAATTTTAATTTAATTTAATTTAAAATTTTAAGCTAGATTTTGTTATTTGAAGTCAATTTGGAAAACAACTCTGTCTTTTATTGACTGGATAACATTCTTAATCTCTGAACTTTTGCTTTATAAAATGAAATATTATTACTACTTAGAGGAACAATAGGACAATTGCATGTAGTAAATAACAATTGTTATTAAACCAGCTAAAATACAAGAGGTCAATATATTCCATGCACCATGCTAAGCATTTGAAAAGCACTTTACAATCTGCTTTCAGGTCATCCTGTGGAGGAGATACTGTTATCCCCATTAAAAATATTAGGAAAATGAGATTCAGAGAATTTGAGTTACTTCCTGGAGGTCACAAAGTTAGTGGCTGATATCAGGTAATGGTTTCAGGAAGGCTCCCTTGATCTTCTCCCCTAGCATGATGCATTCTCTCTGACATTCCTGACATGAAGTGCAGTGGAGGAACTCCTTTACTTATATATTTATATTTCTCAACTAGTCTGTAGCTCCATAAGTATAGGAATGTATCTGTTCTTAATTTTTTCCCTGGTTCCTGGCACATTGAGCGCATATTGTGTGCTTTCTAGGTTAGCTTCTTGGCCATTCTTTTTCCATTGTAGTAAGTTATCACACTGAGAAATTCTAGTAAATGTTTGTGAAGTCTGTCATTCATTTATTCATGGAATAGTCCCTGAATTATTCACTCACTTATTCCCATATAAAAGCACCTTACTTTATTTTAAATACTAGATCTCAAAGCATATTGTTTACCTAAGATTTGGGGCCTAAAATCAGGGGGCCTAATTTTTTCTTTAGCAAACTTAGTTTCTTTGTAATATACTTTGTTAAGTTTTCTGATACGTTATGTAGACTTTTTTTTTTAAGGATTATGGTATGTAAACATAGAATTTCTTCCCAGATAGCTGAATTAGTCAAATTAATTATTTATTTTAAAAAAGAAATTTGAAATAAGGACCAAGAGACATGGCTGGTTTCATCTGCCCTCCCACATGAAGGCTGTGATATATTAAAATTAAAATGTTAATTATATTTGGGTGTGAAATATAACTTTTTAATTAAGTATACTAAATTATTAATTCCCAATAATAGTATTTATAATTCATGTGTTTTAATTAGATTTAGATTCAGCTATATATTAATGTGGGCTTCCCAGGTGATGCTAGTGGTCAAGAACCTGCCTGCCAATGCAGGAGACATAAGAAACTCAGGCTTGATCTCTGGGTCAGGAAGATGTCCTGGAATAGGATATAGCAACTCATTCTAGTATTCTTGCCTGGAGAATCGCATGGACAGAAGAGCCTGGCAGGCTGCAGTCCATAGGGTCACAAAGAGTCAGACATGGCTGAAATGACTTAGCATGCAGCACAGCACAATATGATAAAACATCCAAATGGTTATTTCTTACTCACATACACTGTCTATGGGTGGTTCAGGGCTAGTATGGTGAAACAAGAGTTTTCAAGAACCCAAACTCCTTATGACTTTACTTTTTCATCCTATTTATTATGAGGTTTCCATTCTCAAATTTATCTTTTGGTCCAAGTTGACTGCAAAATATTCATCCTCCCATTACCTACAGGAAGAAGAAAAGAGGTGAAAGGGGGAAATGGTGTACTTCCTAGCTGTGTTAGCACCCTTTAAAATATTTCTCAGGAACATCTATATCCCTACCCAATTGATGTCTACTTACATCATATGATGAATCTGAAAAACACAGGAAGAATTAGGCATGGAGTGGCCATTCTTATTCATGTATACCTTCCATTCAGTGGAACACAAACTGGTTTCTGACTTCCAATAGAAGTCAAAATGTTTGACCCAGCTGAGCTCCATTTCTCTCAAGTGTAAAGTGAAAAAAATATTAGTATCTTCTTTATTGTGTTGTTTTTAAGCTTAAATATGTTAATGTGTGCCACAGACTGAGTACAAGGCCCAGAAAGTAGAAGTACCAGGTAAATGGGTCACTAACTTTATTCTTCGTTATCTTGTCTCTTCCCAAAGATGACGGTCTTTCTATGTAGGTGTCTTCTTGCTGTCTTTCATCATGTCTACCAATCAAGCCATCGGACATACAGTAGTGAACAACCAGCCAAAGTCTCTGTCCTCATAGAAATTGCATTTTTGGGGGGGTGGTCATTGAGAGTCCTGGAGGAATCACTGCAGAGAGGTGATAGTTGAAAATAAAGAAGGGCATGACTTCAACAGAGAAGTAAAGTAGTGATTCTCATATTTCAATCTGTAGAAGAATCACATGGGGGTAGCACATAAAAATGGAGAACCGTAGACTTTCCCTTCACTGTTCTGACACTCACATATGAGATAAGGAATCTGTATTCTGTTCCTAAACAGTCTGAATGTGGTTACTCAAGGATCACACTTTGAAAAATACTAGTCTAAAAAGGGAGAAGGAGTAAGGCTATGGGAAGAGATTGCCAGGACTGGAAGTCAGTTTCAACCCTATCTTAGAACGCATGGTTTGCCCCAGCAGGCTATTCCAATCTAGCCTAGTCTAAGTAATCCTTAGTTGTGAGAAGCTTGTTGAGGTTTCCTGTTGTGTAGGACATTTGGCAAGCTCCCTGGCCTTGCCCCACTAGATGCCTGTATCCATTTCCTTTTCTCAGTAGTGACAATCAAGTGTTTCTCTGGCCGTGGCCAGAGTATATTCTGGGTTGTGGGGGACAAAATTGCCCCAGATGAGAACCATAGGTTGGGTTGAACTCTCGATCTTGCACCTAGAATATACATACTATTTTAAATCAAGCCTTTTATTTCTTCCCTCTAGAAGGTTGGAAGACAGCAGATGCCAGGTTCCAGATTCATTCACCAAATGACCATTCTAGCCTGGCATTAGGCTGTGATGGTACACTTTTCTAGAAGCAAGACTCATGAGAATCCATCACCATCCTCCCCTAGCTGCAGCCTTCATAACCTTTTAAAGGTCCCCAGCTCCCTCCCTTCTTGCTTACCCAAATATTCCTGGCTTGGAGATACAGGCTTTTCTACTGTCAAAGGCGATTAAGGGCTCTGATAAGAATGTTTAAAAGAAAGTTAAGTAAAATGACTTCAGTTTCTTGCTTTTTACAAAAAAGTGTATTGAGTTTAAAACAATTCAACTTTTTATAGCACCTTTTTTTAAAACAAAACATTTTCACATATCTTTACATATTGCTTTAACTATTCTCTCTGTATACTTTTTAATCCTTTTATGATGAGCTAGATAATCAGTGCCTTTTTAAACACAAGGAAAAAGTGATAGTTTACAGTTTTTCTTTAAAAATATTGAGAAATGCATCAGGCCAGAGGTCTCCTTAAGATTCTAATTATTGATATGGGTTCTTTGAGGTATTATTTATGATGAGTAACTCTGCAAGTCTGAAATTAGTGCTGGGTGAGCCCTTGAAACTAAGCAAATTATAGGTAAACATTGAATATATTTTATAGTTTAGCATGAATTCTTTCTACAGAGAAGGTTGGAGAGCTGTAACAGGTGGTGACTTCAGATAAAACAGAGATCACTCATTCTTTCAAAGCTGTTGCTGTAGTATATTTGAAATATTTACCTTGGCATTTTTTAGTGCATCAGGTAAAGAAATAATGAGCTAGCCTTTGCATCTTATAATAAATACAGAGGTGATTTAACTTTGTCAAAGGCTAGATTCACAGGGACTCCAAGTTAGAGATTGTGCCTGGAGGACACTTTCATCTTAATATTAAGTATGATTTTCAGTAGGGGCAAGATACTGTATCAGTCTCTCTCCAACTCTTTAATGTTTATCTTTGTTCACTGGTTAAAAGTTGTCATTTTCCTGGAAGTTCACAAAGTGCTTTTTTTTTTTTTTTCAAAGAAGTTTTCCAATTTCATAGATTTGAGTCTTGCTTTCAAAAGAACCACTAATATGATTTCTATGATTTTATGCATTTCCAGTCTTTGAGAATACTTTGTCCTTTAATCTATGGTTTTCAAAGTTTCTTGTATAGCTCAACCTCTTTTGCTAGAGAACAGACAATAAGTTGTCTATCCATAGAGGTTCTTTGTTGGACCAAAGAAATAATATTTCCAGTTTTAGACTGAAGGGAACCCTCTGGTGCAGTGGCTGTATCTTCCCTAAAGTATTCACTCCAGGAGAGACAGATTATAAAGTTCCAAACCAGGTCAAGCTCTGGCAGGCACTTGTAAGGGGGCGTATCCTGGCTTCTCAGGGGAACCACCTTAAATGCCCTTTATTTCTTATTTTAATCAAAATGATTGGAGCTGCAGTATGTTATTAAAAACAGACACTGGGGAATAGAAATAATGCACTTAAATCCCTGGTAATTGTCTTATTAGCTGGCAAGTTACTTTTCTTTAAACCCCCATTCCCTCCTGTATCTAATAGTAAGGATAAAGTGATGTATCATTGGGAGGGGTGAAGATCAAGTAATGGAAAATATTGGTGGGGATGCTCAATATGTATTGAATCTGGAAAATATCCAAAGTACATTGACCCAATAAAGAGAGGTACTAGTCTACTTTTATCAGTAGGCTGATATTGCAGATCAGTTTAACAGGCAGCCTGAACTATGAATCCGTCACCCAACTGACTAAATTCTGGGGATACATCCACCCGATGCTACTGTGGCTTGTGTGGTGCTAGCCTTTGTGGAGAACAAGTCAATAAAGGGTCAGGAATTCTTGTTAATAAATAGCAAGAAGTCTAGTCCTGGAGACAAGACTTTCACATAGGCATAAAGTCTTTGAAGACAAAGCAACAGATAACTAATTATTTCATTCTAGCAAGAAATGTAACAGGAATTGAGTTGGAATCACCAAGGACAGCTCCATGGATGCTCAAATTGCAAGAATGGTTTATCTTTTTTCCTTGGTTGACCTTTATCTTTTGGGGGATGCACTCTCCAGCCAGTTTTGGGGTCTCCAATAGCAGTTTCCTCTGTGGTAAATTATTTTGGGAATCATTTCCTGATCATTCTCTACAAATGGGGAAAATTAGATTGTAACTAGACCACCCCATCCATACTTCAGCCCTAGTCATGGCCATGGTCAGATGGAAAAAGAAAGCTTATTCTTTTTGTAAGTACCTTGACCTTATCCTGCTAAGGTTTATATTACCCTCACACTACCCTGGGCATCTGTTGAAATTGTCCTTCCTATGCAGTTTCTTGGGCATGAGATATACAGATGGTCAAGTAAGTTATGATGAAGATTCTAAAAGAACTCTCCAAAGGTACCCAAAAATTAAATAATAATCTTCTATACTGACACACTTATTTAAAATTTAAAAAGCATTTCAAGTTTAATTTCTCACTCAGACCTCAATAACTGGTGAAAATATATTGATATTAATAACCTCATTTTACAGTTGAAGGAATAGAAGCTTGGAGAGGTTACAAGGCTGTCATCATCAGCAACTAGCAAAGCCAAGATGAGAGCCAGTTTCTCTTTGTGCAGTTGTGCTGTGTGCATTTAAGGATATTGCTTGTTCCTGCCTCACTTAGACAAGTAGTTGAACAAGAAATACAGGATATAGTATGGGTCAGACAGTATAGATGATGGTAAGACTAATATATGTTGTGTTCCCAAAAACTGTGTCAACTTTACAACATATCATGTTGCCTACTGTGTGGAGAAGTAAAAGGTTTTTTTTAGAAACTGAGAATAAAAAATTGTTTTTTCATAAAGTTTGGATGAATAGGAAGTGGTGTATATGATTGCTACCAGGAAGGAGAATTAGACGTTGTATTTGATCAAGTTTTTCTTGAACATGTAGATGACTTTTTGGTTACTGGAAAGAAAATGAGTAAGTAGAAGATGATGTCCCTGTTCTGTGCCTAGTTCCTATCTCATGTGAATCATGATTGCAAGATTGGAAGTTGGTATGACCTTTATTCCTTATGGCTTAAGGAAATTCACCTCATTACTACTTGGTCACATGATTCACACTTGTGAATAATTAAAATCATAATTCAAACTGAGCTCCAAATATATGGCACCAATAGCCAGGAATACAGAATTCAGGGCAGGAAAACACTAAGGTGGATTTGCCTGATTAAGGAAAATTGTGTGTCGTGTCACATGGATGGATTGAAGCTGAGTACTACCAGATATGAATTTGTGAACCCATGTTCACAAAAAAACTTAATTTTTCTCTGTTTCCTCAAATGTGAAGAATGGATGGTAATATATATGTTTTGGAGATCATTTATTAAGACACCCAAACTATACTTAGCAAACACAGCTCAGTGTTTTACAGATGCTGGTACTAATTATCGAGGAGGCTTCCCTGGTAGCTCAGATGGTAAGGAATCCACTTACAGTGTAGGAGACCTGGGTTCAGTCCTTGGGTTGGTAAGATTCCCTTGGAGGAGGGCATAGCAACTCACTCCAGTATTCTTGCCTGGAGAATCCCCATGGACAGGAGAGCCTGGCAGGCTACAGTCCAAGGGTTTGCAAAGAGTTGGACATGCCTGAGTGACTAAGCACAGCACAGTAATTATTGAGGGAGGTGATACTTAAGAAAGCTCAGTATTTTACACCTGTAAAGCAGTAACACAAAGAATTGAATCATGATGTTTTCTGAGCAAAACATGATTCTGAAGCTCTACCACTGAGGGCACAGTGAGAGAGACAGAGGTCATAAGTCTTTTGTTGTAGATGGCTAACATTATTTTCTATATTGTGTCCCTAAATTCCACTCTTCTACTAATGTTATGCCTCTGGGTACTCTTCCATAGAAGAATAAACAGGCTGAAGGCTTGGCAAGTTGGATATTGGACTAGGCATTGTGCCCTAGCTTTGTGTCTTTGGACAAACTTTGTGATCTCTTCTTCCCTCATCCAAAAAGTTGCAGTTATTTAACAACATTCAGGAAATATTTATGGAAGAACCATATGCCAGACATTGTTTTAAGTGTTTATGATATAGCTGGGGGTGAGGGGCAATAAACCCATGAATAAAATATTTGCTGGATGGTGACATGTATATGAAAAAATATTAAAATGGAAAGATAATAGCAAATTAAATGTCAAGGGTGAGTCAATGGAGTTGAATTTTGGAAAGACAAGTTTTCACCAAGATATTGATTCTTTTATTAAAGATCTGATAGAGTTGAGGGACCAAGCTTTGCAAGTATCTGGGGGAAGACCATTCTAGGCAGAGGGAAAGCATACAAAATCCCTGAAGGACAGGCATCACTGATCTGTCTGAGCAACAGCCAAGAGACCAATATTTAGTAGTGGGGTGAACAAGAGAGAAATCAGAACTGTTGGAAACCAGATTCTATGACCCTGAAGGTCACTCTGATGGCTTTGGATTTTACAAAGACTAAGATGAGGAATCGCTGGACAATGTTGAGAAGAAAAGTGATATTATCTGAGTTCATGTAACAGCACCATTATGGCTCCAATTAAAGGGAGAAAGAGTAGGAAGCAAGCAAGGAAACTAGTTAGGGGATTATATTGCAACAATCTAACAAGAGATTCTGATGGAGGTTGGCCATGTTGATAATAATGAAGAAGGTGAGAAAAGGTCAAATATTGGAATTATTTCAAAGATGCTGTTGACTGAATATGATGGCAGATTATATGCTGGCTCAGAGAGAACAAAATGTAATATAAGATTCTGGGTTTTTAATTTAAACAGTTAGAAGAATTTTGTTGTCAGTAACTTAGACTAGGAAGACAGTGAGGAAGGCAGATACCTCTTACTTGTCTCTGGAGTGTTAGGAAGAGTAATTAAGAAAAGTCTTCAGAAGCCTAGGTGATTCTCTAAATGTCAGAGGTCTTTGTGAATGTAACCACTCTTGCAAGAAACTAAAGTAGGATACAAAATTTAAATACTTACAACTCATTGAGTGTGTCCTGAATTCAAGGTAGGACATCTCTACCTGATTCTGTGACAGTGTATACAGTGAATACTTGGAAAGTAATTGAATATGTGATGAAATTGGTAATGGGTTGACATCTCACAAAGAGAAAAACACTGACTAGGAAGAAAGGCAAAGATTTAGAGGGGTTATTCAATGTCTACTCAATGAATATTTCAAAGTAGACAGAAAAATATATTCAGTTATAAAAAGCCATGGATCAACTGCTCAAATTCAAAACTAATTTAATTAAAATTGCTGGCTTTAAAAGACACATTATACTAAAGACCTCTTATGCACTCTTGAATGATGACATTCATTTCTTCTTGTAATTCTCATTTCTGTAATAAAAGAAGAGGGGAAATTTTAGGTGGACCTAGTGAATTATTTTGTATAGTTACATATATGTCTAACATTTAACTTCAGTTTTCCACATTATATTTAAGAGATTGTTCTTTATGATATATGAGGGAAAACAATATGATAATGATGGGGAAATTGTATTAATATACCGCTGTTAATCAAAGCCTTTGGGGGAACAGCTCAAAGGCCCATAGTAGGTATGGTAAATGGGTTTAATCTTGACTGCACACACTTATCAATTGCTTGTGATTGACTGGGCTGTTTTTCTAAAAGTATTTTAATTTATGTATTTAAATATTTATAAAAAATTTATATATATTATAATATATTTATGTAATATATATTATAATATATTTATGTAATATTATATATTATATATATTTATATGCATGTAAATATGTATATATTTACATGCATATAAATATATACATATTTATATATTTGTGTCCAGTGCCAGTTACAGCATGCAGGCTCGCTCTTTGTGCTCCGTGGACTCTCTGGTTGAGGTGCACAGATTTAGTTGCTCTGCAGCATGTGGAGTCTTAGTTCACCCACCAGGAATTGAACTCACACCCCCCGCATTGCAAGGCAAATTTTAACCACTTGACTACCAGGGAAGTCCTTGACTGTTTGGAGAAGAATTCTGAGACCATGTCTAGGACCAGTAGAACAAGAGATTGTATTGACTCAGCACAGCTAGCGGTAACAATGAAAAAAATGGTAGCAGATGTGTCACACATGAACCATCCTTTCTTTCACTAAGAGAGACATTTCTGGAAGAGGCTTGGACAATTGACAAGTATAACTTGTTTAAAGGTTGCTCATGCTGCTTTTTTTTTTTCTCCCCAGCTGACCTACTTCTTGCTATCTCCTGCCCTTTTCAGACTGTAGCCTAGGCAGTGCCTCTCTTTATAGTTTCATTTAGTTATCCTGGATTTTTTGGTTAGGATATTTTCAATAGACCTTATTTTATTTAGTCTATATATAAAATATAACTATATTTTAGTTAGTCTGCCCTTTGCTAACTTATTTGGCTAATAAATATGAGCGCAGTATAACCAAATTGGTTATACACCAACCCACACCAGCAAGATTGGTATGCTCATGTTCTGGGAAGTTGGGCAGATGAAACTTTCAAGCACCCCCAAAGAATATGTGGATTCAACCCTGTGAGTCTATGGATGGATGAAGATAATGAGATAAGCCGATTTTAGTTGAAGACAGTAGGTGCTAGGTCCAATGGTTTAAAGACTAAGAATAGCCCATTTTATAGAACACATTTAAGACTTTAGGAAAAAAATCTAGGGAACTCAACTGTGTTTAAATGGAGTTGAAGAAAAGAGCTTGAGAGGTTGATCCTCAGTATTTGGTGGGCAAAAGGGAAACCATGTTTGAGGTAGCCAGGACTGTCAACCAGGTTCTGACAACAATATAAGAGTTGAATTAATTAGGCTGTTAAGCTTCCCAGGTAATGTTATGTGTTTTTTAATAAGAAATACCTGAAAATAATATCTTAACCAAAATGAAGACCCTGGTTTTTTTGGAGGGGCCTGAATTATTTTGAAATGTTAGTCCATATATGTTGTTGGATAAAATGTTTTATACCATTTCTTTTGATGCCTCTCAAACTAGATCTTTAAACATTACTTTCTCATACCAGATTATCTTCCCTCCATCTCCTACAGTCATCTTGACTTTTTTACTACCAAGTCTTTCTCCAACCCTTGGAAGCCCTAAATATTCTTAGATATTTTGGGTGCCATACATAAATCCCCTATTTTCTTGTACTGAATCTTGAGCCTTCCTTCCTCTATCTAAAAGTTTCAGTAGTACTAGAAAAAATACAACTTTTGCTGCTTTTCTATTCTCTTTGTGAACTTCTCCTTTTATCCCTAAAACTTTAAAACTAATTATTAGACATTAACAGCAGGTTAAGGTGATGGTAGAGAGTCCCAAATGCTGGATAGAATGGATGAAGGTTTATGATTTACTAAGATCCTCCATGTGCTATAGGCTTCCCTGGTGGCCCAGAGGATAGAGTCTGCCTGCAATTCAGGAGACTCAGATTCAAACCCTGGGTCAGGAAGATCCCCTAGAGATGGAAACAGCAACCCACACCAGTATTCCTGCCTGGAGAAATCCCCATAGACAGAGAAGCCTGGCAGGCTACACCATGGGGTCCCAAAAAGTCGGACACGACTGAGTAACTTCACGCTCACTTTCACTTTCTTTCTATGTGCTAGGTGTCCAGCTTCAAGGGCATTATTGTTATCTTATTCAATACTTAATTCTAGAAAGTCCTTTTTTTTTTTCACTTTTACTTTAGATAAAATAAGAGATAATTTCAGGTAGTGCTTAGTTAAGTAGCTCTCTCAACATCGCACAGCCAGTGATTAGTCCCCAAAACCTGGGTTTTGAATCCTGAGTTCGACTTTTCTTTACTATAAGAGAAGAAAAGATAGAACAGGATAGAGCAACAGAGAGAGCTGGAAGTGGAGCATGAAATATAAGAATATATTGCCTGTAGGGAGAGAATGTTTACAATTTGGAAAAACGGGGTGTAAAGAGGGGACTAGGATCCGAGAGGCAGCAAACACTCCCTGGGGAAGGCATCTCTTCTGCTGCTCTTTTCTCTCTCCATCCAGAACTCAGGTAGCCACAGAGGATTTGATCCTGGAGAAGGAAAATGGCAATCCACTATATTATTCTTGCCTGGGAAATCCCATGGACAGAGGAGCCTGGTGGGCTACAGTCCATGGGGTTACAAAGAGTTGAACATGACTTAGCTACTAAACAACAATAGCAGATTCCACATATCCAATGAGGAGAGAGGCATTGGCTGGATGGGAGTTTAGTTTTCCCAACATATGAATAATGCCACATGATATAGCTGCTAGTGATTGAATGTGGAGAGGAGTGAATGGAAGAAGATGAATCATCCAGACTTCCAGTTTATGCTCAGTTCCCAGCACAGTCCTCCATCAACCAGTACTCGAAACTGTGGTCCTTACTCTTGACCTGTTCTTTGCTTAGTAGTTGCATATTGCATGCTGGCACCTAGGGGCCATTGTGTAAGGTTGCTTTCATCACTTTATAAGAGACCTACCACAGCCATACAAGTTCAGCACTTCTGAGAGTACTGGTCTCCTTGGTGGCTCTTTATGATCCGTTTTGTGAAGGTGTATCTCTCTTGGATTCTTGGACACTGCCTTGTGTTAAACTTGCCTCTCAATAATGATAACACAGCTTAGTGAGGGAGAATGGAGGAAATAAAGGGATCAAAGGTAGTGATCTTCTGCTAGCTGGCTGCCCTACTAGGAAGGCTAAAAGAAGCTTTAGCCCTTTAAAGATCTGAACCTTAGATGGTGAAGACAAGATCAGAGATGACAAGATCAACACTCAATGCATGGTTTATTTATGTGATGTCAAAATTGTCTCCCGGGCCAAGAATCAATCTCTCTCTCTCATGTGTGTGTTTATGTATGTACGGTGAAGAATCTGCCCTCAATGCAGGAGCTGCAGGAGACACATTCAATCCCTGGTTGGGGAAGATCACCCAGAGCAGGGCATGGCAACCCACTCCAGTATTCTTGCCTGGAAAATCCCCATGGACCGAGGAGCCTGGTGGGCTACAGTCCATTCGCACAGAGTCAGACACTAGTGAATTGACTTTATATATATCCATTAACATATCCATTAGCACATCTTCTCTTGTTGGATATATTTCCTATGCTTCTGTTGTTCTATGAAAGCAACCCAGAGAAAACCTCTGGGCCAGGAGATCCTGATGTATACGAAAAAAAGAAATATAAAAAAAAATGAGATGAAGACAACCTGGAGGAGTAGAGATACCTGTTTATAACTTTCCAAGGGTTAACACATCCCAATATGCCCATTTCTCTTTGGATTCCAAGGTTAGCAAGAATGCCTTGCTTGGGGTTGAGCAAAAACTTTCCTGCCTTAATGGTGAGGGGAAAAAAAAATGGCTCTATGCCATATTTAGGAAATTTGTTGACTGTAATTAAGCCTTCATGGGAGTCCCGAAGGTTTACTTACCTATAATTGAAAAAATGCAAATGAAGAGAGTTAATCAGTAGACTAGCTGACTAGGAAGAGCTACTACCTATTGAAATGAATTGGAAAGGAGGACACAAATATGTCCAGTTGGGAAGGTTACCTGAGAGCCAATTGGTAAATTTCTCAGCAACACTGGAGATTTTTTTCTTAGCCTGGCTGCGACTGCAAGGCTTTTCTGCTAAGATCTTTGCCAATTCATCTTGAGCCATTTCATACAGATTTCCTAACAACTGGCTCAGCCTTGGTAGAGCACCAGCTCCATCCCTGGCAGCACTCAGGGAAACTCTGCAGAAAAAAAATAGTGAACCTCTTGTCCTCCTTTCTGTTGTGACTGATCCACTACTTGAAGTTGTAAAACTTTCAAAACCTTGTAATCAACTGGAAACATCCTTGAGATGAAACCAACTCTTTAGGAGTTAAACTACAGTATTTTCACTCTGTTATCAAGGATTGGTGCGTGTTCTAATATTAATAGACTTAATGCAGCTTATTTTCTCTTTAACAGTAATCACAGCATGCTGTGATGGTCATTTGCACTTCAGACATCATACTTGCTAATAAATTCAGCTAATTTTTATCATCTGATTTAAATCACCCTCCCTCCAATGCTTTGCATTTCTGTTCATACTATGTCTTCTATTTAATGATTTCATTAATTAGCAAATCATGCTATGATGTCTTTCAATTGTGGCTTAGACAGTAAAGAATCCACCTGTAATGCAGGAGGTGTGGGTTCAATCCCTGGGTTGGGATGATCCCCAGGAGAAAGAAATGGCAAACCACTCCAGTATTCCTGCTTGGAGAATTCCATGGACTGAATCAGACACGACTGAGCTGCTAAAACACTATGATGTCAGTACAATATTCAGTTTCTCCCTGAAATTTAACTATAGGGAAAAATAAAGATTAAGTGCTGCATCATTTAGATAAATACTTGTCCATGATTGGATTAGTAGTAACAAATACAGAAAGTATTAAACAATTTAAATATAGAAGTAGAAATATATAGTAAATGATGTACTGTGTTCTAAACTGTATCAAGTTGTTTTTGACATTTGTCAAAATATGACCTCTTGGAGAAGGAGGAGAAGAAATTTTGTTTCCCATGCCACTGAGCAGATTCTGAGGGAGCAAAGTGCCATGATTGATTAATAATGCCTGCCATGGACACCTAGAGGTTAGTAGCAAATTGCTGCCCTCTGTGTTCACCACTGTCACTAGATTAATAGGAAGGAATTTGGCTTTGCTAGTTTATTTCATTGTTGATGTTTGATGAGGAAGAGTGAGTGGGCTTGGGCACTGAAATGAGAGCTTTCCATACAGGAATCAACTTTTTTACAAGCATGGAAACATCCATGAAGGGGGAAAGATGCAGTTTTCACCATGTCTTTGTTTACTTCAGTTATTTATTACCCTGGATTTGCTAGCATTTTTAAAAAGTGTTATTGATACAGACTCTGGAAAAAGTAGGCAGATATTTCAAGGTATTTCAAATGTATCACAGTTTCTGAGGAGATCAAATATCTCTTCAAAGCCTCATGGATTTTTTAAACATGAAATGTTCTTCTTGGCTGATAATAGGCTGCAATGCTCTGGTTTTCTAACCTCCCATTCATTAATGGCAAAGCTGACTTGTAGCAAAACCTCTGTTTTTTTTTTTTTTTTTTTTCCCTCCTGCCAGCAAAGCAATTTGTGACTCCTTTTGGAGAGATAACGGTTTAAATATAAATAAATGACCAGCTACAGTAGAGAGATTCTAGTTTTCTCAGGGTATTTACTTTCAATTTATTATAAGTTCTTCCATCACAACTTCTTCCCATCCAAACCGGGATGGGAAGTTTGGCCTTGAATATGTAGAGTATAGCCCCATTAAAATACTTCTTGTTCTTATAAGTTAAACACTAAAGTAGTTCCATTAAAAGATCTCGCTAGGGGCTAAAATGGACTCTCCCCATTTTAACTTTTTGAAAGTCATCAGCACCATTAGCTCTGAGTTGAGAAAATTAAAATAGCCTAGGCCCAAAGGGGACTGAGTTTCCTCTCCCAGGCACTCCTAAGCTTTTTGGGGTAATCATTCCTTGGTTTTTATATTTCAAAATCACCTTCAAAGTGATTTGGTTTATTTTGTTCAATTTAACTTAGCCAGTAGTCCCATGACATTTGTATTATTTTTAATGCAAGGACAGATTGTTTTGTACTTGGGATTTGCATGAACTGCCATTTCTGATTCATTATTTTGTGGTAATAGATAATCAGCTTTTTAGAAAATAGATTCATTTCCAGGTTGTATTTTTATCTCTACATGCATATTTTAAATGGATTAATGTAGAACATAGTGAAACCTTAATTCTCTTCTGTAATTATATGTCTGACCCTCACAAATTAACATCCTAAAATGTTTACTGTGTCATATGTGGTTAATCCAAGGCATTTCTCTCCACCTCTTTCACATTGCTTTGCACTTTTGTCAGTGCCATTGGTTGGGGGTGGGGCGCTGTTTTGGTTTTTAAACCAGCTGTTAAATCTAAACTACATTTGGTTTATTGCTGGTTGGTCCCAGAAAGTTTACCATTATTATCAAGGGTGAGGGATTGCTAATTACTTAACAGAATCAGAAGTAGCCTTGTCTGTCAAGGGAATAGTTATTTCTTGATGATGTTATGTCTTAGATTATTAAAATAATATTGATTTTGATATTAGAAGTATAATGCTGGAAAAAGTTTTAGTAGATTCATTGCACTTTTTGACCCGAGGGCAGAATATGGATTTAATATTTTATTCCACATTCTATCATGTCTCTCTGTAGAAACACTAAATAAGAAATGTGAAGGGGAGAAGAAATCAGAAATTGACATAAGTTGTATGCTTAGAGTATGCAGGACTGGGAAAACTGATATAAACAAAACATGGTTTTCCTAAATTTCACTCACAGAATTTCAGCTCTCCCTCTGATAACTCACTCCACTTACTTATAGCGCACACTTTATTACATTTGTCCAAAGTTAAACTCAACAGCTGAGCACTGCAGCATCCCTCTTGTTTCTGTTAATATTACCTGAATGAATTCATCCATATATACCCATTTGTATGATAGAAAAATGTTAAAATTGTTCTTCTTCAGCATTCTTAATCATCTAGGCACCAACAATATTCTGTTCAGTCCATCAAAGTGAGTTTATACATCATGTCCACCAGTAAGCTTTATTTTCCTACCCTATCCCTATCTGATTCAAGGTAGATCCCTCTATTTTCTGGGATTTTAGCACCTCACATCCAACTAAAGGATATATAATAGAGCATTAAAACTTCATGGGAGTCACAAAGAGCTGGACTTGACTTAGAAACTGAACAAAAATTAAAACTTCTGGTTTAATATTTGAATACCCAACACTTAAGCCCAGTGGTTGGCACAATATAGATACACAATAGGTTATCTTTTGTGAAGAAATCCTTGGATGAATAAATGTGTAAGTAGACAGATGTAGGGTAGAGAGTAAATGATAATTAATGTTTTAAGAATGTAGTTGCACCTTCATGTGTGATTTGAGTCTTGCAGTCACGTTTGTGTCAAATTCTGTTTCTACTGAAACTGAGCACCTCCTGCAGTATTAACCCCATGTTAATGAAATAGCATAAAACTTAAGGACATGGGGTTTCAGAAATCTCCAGATGATCCTGTAAACTTTAAAGATTCATTATAAGCACTTTTCACAACAATCTTCAGCTTTGACATGAGGAATTAGCACAAATATCAATTAATGGAAGAATCATAATTCAGGAAAGTCTTCCCCCTAGTATTTCTCTCTATTCAAAACACAAAATAAGAAAATGCAGGGAAAAAGATATCTATTAGGTGTTAAATGAGGTGAAGAAGAATAGAGTGGTAGGAGAGGCAGAAAAAGAGGCAGAAAAACCCTATAAAAATGGCTGTAAAACAGTTCTCCCACCCCTATTTGCTTTTCATGGACTGTAATAGAACAAGATGTGAGCAAACATCTGTTGCCTTTTTAAAATAGTACTTTGATATTTTAAAAAGAATAGTGACAGAATTAGAAGAAGCCTATTTTCTGTGGTTAGGGACAACAGACACCTATGGGATGGAGCGGGGAGACTTAGTCTAGCACAGTTTGATGAATTTTAGGATTGTGGATTTGTCTGCTATCACAACTCTAAGAAACAGAATGAAGCGATGGATGGAGCATGGACTCTGAAGTTAGGCTTTCTGGGATTGAATCTTGGCTTTACCACTTACTACCATCACGATACAGGACAAGCTGTATGTCCCTTCTAAGTCCCAGTTGAACACAACAGTATTTCCTCTATCGTGGTGAGATTGGGTGAGAGAAGGAAAACTTGAGAAGCTAGTCCAGAGAATGACTCAGGGTCACATTTGTTCAACGTAAGCTATTTTTTTTTTTTTTAATTAAGTAGTCACTTGTCTTAGACTTGATAAAGGAATTTTAGGGCTTCCCCGATGGCTCAAGTGGTAAAGAATTTACCTACAATGCAGGAAACACAGGAGATGCAGGTTCCATCCCTGGGTCAGGAAGATCCCCTAGAGGCGCAAATGGCAACCCACTCCAATATTCTTGCCTGGAGAATCCCATGGACAGAGGAGCCTGGTGAGCTACAGTCCATGGGGTTGCAAGGAATCCAACATGAGAGAGTACACATGGGCATGTGCATACTCGAAGAAGTAGAAAGGCCTTTGAGCAGGAAAATACACAATTATCTTTCTGTGGGTGAATCTAATCAGTGTATATGCAGGCCAGCTTGAGGAATGACTCGGGTACCTTTGAGACTTATTAAGCTAGGAAGACCAGCCCAGTTAAAGGCTTATAACACTCATCAGAGTAGCTGAGCCCCACCTGAGTGTACAGCCAGTCATTACTGCCGTAGATTGAATGTGTTCAGAGAAACTGAGCAAGTACAAGACAAATCTGCAGGGCTCAGACCCCAGGCACTGCTGCCGTTATGGTGAATCCAAGCCAGGAGAACAGCCAAAGGGCCAGGGAGGATTACTGGGCAGTAGCACACCCGAAGACTTCCCCAGTGACTCAGACGTAAAGAGAGATGCGGGTTCCATGCAAGAGATGTGGGTTCCATTCCTGGGTCAGGAAGATCCCCTGGAGGAGGGCATAGCAACACGCTCCAGCATTCTTGCATGGAGAATCCCGTGCACAGAGGAGCCTGGCGGACTACAGTCTATAGGGTCTTAAAGAGACAGATAGGACTGAAGCGACTTAGCATGTATGCACGCAGCACATCCAACACCGAGAGATAGAGTTAGAAAGAATGCAGGTTCTGAGGATAAGACCAAAAAATCACAGATCAGGAGATAGAAGCTCTTAATAGACTCAGTCATGATGTTTATAAGATTGCCTGTTTGTGTGTGATCAGTCATGTCTGACTCTTTTGTGACCACATGGACTGCTGCTCACCAGACTCCTCTGTCCATGGAACTTTCCAGGCAATAATACTAGAGTGGGTTGCCATTTCCTGCTCCAGGGGATCTTCCAGGGATTGAACCCACATGTCTCGCATCTCCTGCATTGGCAGGTAGATTCTTTACCACTGAGCCACCTGGGAAGCCCATCAGATGCCCAGACAGAGTTAATAATTGAGATTTGTTTGTTTTGAATGATAGGTTGTGACTGAAAAACAAGACCCCAGAGACTGAATGAGGCTTAAGAGAAGTAGCGCAGTATAGTGGTTCAGCCGTTGAGCTTTGGTGAGAAATAGATAGTACGGGTCCTAATTCTTACTTTGCCAATTCATGGCATCTGGTCCCATCACTTCATGACAAATAGATGGGGAAACAGTGGAAACAGTGGCTGACTTTATTTTTGGGGGCTCCAAAATCACTGCAGATGGTGATTGCAGCCATGAAATGAAAAGACGCTTACTCCTTGGAAGGAAAGTTATGACCAACCTAGACAACATATTTAAAAACAGAGACATTACTTTGCCAACAAAGGTCTGTCTAGTCAAGGCTATGGTTTTTCCAATAGTCGTGTATGGATGTGAGAGTTGCACTATAAAGAAAGCTGAGTGCCGAAGAATTGATGCTTTTGAACTGTGGTGTTGGAGAAGACTCTTGAGAGTCTCTTGGACTGCAAGGAGATCCAACCAGTCCATCCTAAAGGAGATCAGTCCTGGGTGTTCATTGGAAGGACTGATGCTGAGGCTGAAACTCCAATACTTTGGCCACCTGATGCAAAGAGCTATCTCATTTGAAAAGACCTTGATGCTGGGAAAGATTGAGGGCAAGAGGAGAAGGGGACGACAGAGGATGAGATGGTTGGATGGCATCACCGACTTAATGGAAATGAGTTTGGGTGAACTCCAGGAGTTGGTGATGGACAGGGAGGCCTGGCGTGCTGTGGTTCATGCAGTCGCAAAGTTCAGACTGAGCGACTGAACTGAACTGAACTGAACAGGGACAAGTTACCTTACCTCACCTCCCTAAGTTTGCCTTTCTTCATCTGTAAAAGGTGGTGTAGAGGTTTCTATTTCAAGGATTTTTGACTCTGCTGCTGCTGCTGCTGCTAAGTCGCTTCAGTCGTGTCCAACTCTGTGTGACTCCATAGACAGCAGCCCACCAGGCTCCCCCGTCCCTGGGATTCTCCAGGCAAGAACGCTGAAATGGGTTGCCATTTCCTTCTCCAATGCATGAAAGTGGAAAGTGAAAGTGAAGTCGCTCAGATGTGTCCGACTCCTAGTGACTCCATGGACTGCAGCTTACCAGGCTCCTCCGTCCATGGGATTTTCCAGGCAAGAGTACTGGAGTGGGTTGCCATTGCCTTCTCCTTTGACTCCTGAGTCATGCGAATTAACTAAAAGGACTAAAGCAATGCCAAGCACCTTGTAAACATTCAACCAATGTTGGTTATTATTATGAGAACTTCATTTACACATATTCATTAACATGTTTTGTTTGAAAATGCCCTAGTTACAGTATACATCACGAAATAGGATGCAGTTATGTGAAATAAGTTTTGCTAAACCTTCTATTTAAATATCATCTTGAAATGTAACTTTATGATTTTTAAGGTATTTTCTTTAGAAAGTGCATTTTTAACAAAATGTGCCACTTGGAAACCAGGTCTCAGTGGTATTTTGGATAAGTGTAAAGGAAACCTATTTTTAAGTAAAACAAATTATGATGATGCTGAAAATGATCTAAATCATTACAGTGGGTAAAGGGCAAATGGTAAAATGTACCCTTAGAGAATTCAATTTTTAAGAAAAAGTCAAATTTTGCATTGATTTTGGATTGGCCTTACTACCTCTGAATGTATTTGCTCAGGCTTAGCTGGGCCTCACCTCCTCATTTTGCCTTGCCATAGGTTTAATACCAGCCCTACCAGGTGGTTTGAACAAAGTCATTGGCTTAATCATTCAGAATCATCTCACTCTCAACCAATGTGTTAGGTTTATTCACAGGATTCGTGCGTCAGGCTGGGAGAACAAAGGGGTTCTGAAGAAGAAAGAGGCTATCATATTTTTGCAGCAGAATTAGACACCATCTATCTGAAAATGGAATCTGTGGTAAAAATCTCCAGATTACTTGTAATTCTTCTCTTTGGACTTACTCAGTTCTCCCAAGATTTGCTTTTCCAGGGACAATTTAAAATACAATAGACATACTTTGTCCTATTTTACTTCTACTAATTCTCTTGCTCCAAAGCAAATCAAGACAACTGTCCCTGATATATTAATATCATTCTACCCTCTCTTCACTCATAGCCCACAATAGAAGCAACTAACTTTGTAAATGAATATTGCTCATTTTTGAAACCTGACAGACTTTTACAGGGAATTGTCAATTGGCTGAGGGGTATTGTATCTAGCTCTAAAGAAACCATGACTGAACTCCTAATTGTCCCAGCATTTTGCTATCTTATCTCTTTTCTTCATTATTTGTATTCCTACCTGAAAGTATCATTGGAAAGATGAAAAAGTGAAATTCAATCAGTTAACGAGCTGTGATGTTACAAAATTTGTGGATGGTGAAAGTCTTGAAATCATTGGATGAAACAAGCCTTGAGATAGTCTTTGGGTTTCATTAATCCAGAGGTTCTCAACCTTTGGCATGAATCAGAATCTCCTGGATTACCAGTTTTTGATTCAGAAATTTTGGGATTGGCCTGAGAGATTGCATTTTGAAAAGGTTCCCAGGTGATGCTGATACTGCTGGTTCAGAGACCATACTTAGAACATCACTGCACTAATCTGTGCTTGGCTTCCCTTCTATTAATGTGAATAATCTAGAATTTTCTTTTCCTTAGCTGACTTTAAAATTTATGCTGTATAAAGTAAACATTATTGGTTAAACGGTTATTTTGGTATATGGACATCTTATACAGTGTAATAGAATTGGTAGTGTAAGTAATTACTCTATCCATTTGGTTGATTTAATTTGCAAAGCAGTCAATTATATATTCCTTGAGTCATGGCTCTAATCCACAAATCTCTGCTTCTCTATATTATTGTGGAGTCAATGTAATACTGACGTTTAATTTATGTGTGTGTGTGTACGAGTGTGTGTGTATGGTGAAGCCTTAATTTTATGGCATTGTAAGAAATTCATACTTAAAAAACTCCTTCTGTTGTTTTCTCCAATGATCTGATTTTATAAGCTTTTTGTGGTAGAGGAATTGAATTCATTTCTCATAGAATTTTTTAAGCTCAGAATATGTTTATTTAGCTTTAATAAAGGATGTAGAAGAGATAACAGCCAGGGTAACATAATAGAGCCCTTAGATATAACATCTGATGTCCCTAGTCACTACTTGAGACTCACTTGGTTCACAGGAAATAACAAGTTAAGTGAATGCAGGTCATATCACATGGGGAGTCACAGTGTTTGGGGTCACTGGGCATAAACATTGTTAATTCCTCACACCCAGAAGGTCATATGCCTCATTCCCATTCTCTAATGTAGCTACAGTCATTGATTACAAGATATACAATGAATAGCCTCAGCATCTAGGAGCACATTCCTTAACAACAGCCTTGAATTTCTTCTTTAGCTGCAATGGGACCTTCCTTAATTGATACTATAAGTTTGATGAACAGATTACATTCAGGCATCCCTGAGGCTGGAGTAATATTTGTAGTCCAGCTGTTAATTCTTTCCCGTCACTAGGTGACATACAATCCTGACTGAATGGGAGTCTGGGAAATGCAGTTTTGAACTTTTCCAGCTTTTGTTGTCCCAGAGTTTGAAACAGAGTTTCAATGTCCCGGAGTTTGAATGGTCTAGTATGAAGTATGTAACATGCTGCCTAAATGATGAAAAGCAGAAAAGAGGTAACTTGAAAAATCCCTGGCCTTAAAGTCTGGATATGAATTTGCACACCAATGTTGCTCTAAGCTGTGACTTGTCTTAACAGTTTTAAAGTGTAACTCCATGGCTGATTCATGTCAATATATGACAAAACCCACTGCAATGTTGTGAAGTAATTAGCCTCCAACTAATAAAAATAAATGAAAAAAAATAAAATAAAATAAGTCATCCTACACAATAGGGTGTCAGTATGGTACAGTAGTACAGTCTTGAAGGACCTTATCACTTAAGCTGTGTAAACTTGTGAAAATTACTGGACCTCTGCATGCACTAGATCTCTCACCAAATGATGGCAATGACAGCAATACCTACGTCACAACATTGTTGTGAGAGTTGAGTGGGTAAACAAAGTTCTTAAAATCGCATTTGGCACTTCTTAAGAAAACAACATTTCCTTTAGCACATGAATAGGGGGGTCTTATTGAATGCTCTCTGACCTAAACACATCTAACACAATTGTTGATATTTTTATATGAGGTACATTTAAGATCTGGGAATATTCAGACAGATACTGTAGAATATCAGACACCTAATTAATAAGTCATTGTATCCATGGATATATTCTTCTGCCTAGCTGCCTGCATCCGTATCAATCAGTCAGGGTGGAGAAATTATTTATAAATAGATATTTTCACTGGGAGGACCATAAAACTGAGATGGAAAACCCTTATAACTTTTTATTCTTCAGTGCCTGCCAAATGCTTTTCAAACATTTAATTGTCATCATTACCAGTCAGCCTAATGTAATAACATTAGGTGTTCCACTTTGGAAAATTTCTCTTATGTTGGAATTCTTACATGATTAAAAAAAAGTTTTGTCTTTAGTGGTATTGATATTATATAAAACTGGGTATCGTCAAATATCCTCTTTTTTTCCTCCTCCTTATGTTGGGATTAGGAATAGAAGACAGGTGACAGTTTTGTAACCTATTCACCTTGTCGTGTAGTAGTTTGCTCCTTTATGGAAATACTGGATACCGCACAGACACAACTTTGTTTTAAATGTGAAATTGCACCTCCATCTTCTGCATGCTGGGCCTTGACTAACCCATTTTTATCTCATTCTTCTACTCCAGCTGGACAGTGCCACGTCACTCATCCAGGCAGCTAAAAACCTGATGAACGCTGTTGTCCTCACGGTGAAAGCATCTTATGTGGCCTCAACAAAATACCAGAAGGTCTATGGGACAGCAGCTGTCAACTCACCTGTCGTGTCCTGGAAGATGAAGGCACCAGAGAAGAAGCCCCTTGTGAAGAGAGAAAAGCCTGAAGAATTCCAGACAAGAGTGAGACGAGGTTCTCAGAAGAAACACATTTCGCCTGTACAGGCTTTAAGTGAATTCAAAGCAATGGATTCCTTCTAGGACGATAGGCTTTAACAAGAAAGCTTTTTCTTTCTTTCTTTCTTTCTCTTTTTTTTTCCTTTTTAATTCCATTTTTGTATGCATACCTGCTGACTCGTGTGCCTCTGGCATGGGGAAAATAAGGAGCAGTGTCTGTTTGCATGTAAGATGAGATGTGATCAATACCACTGATCCGTCTCTAGCCTGAGGAGGGGACGGGAAATTCCTGTCCCGAGGTGGCACAGAGCTGTCCTTTGCAACATTCTCATAAAATTGGGCAGAGTTCACATTGCAGTGTTTATGGGAGTGGGAGGGATGGGGAAAATAAAATTAACTCTACAAAAGCAAACTCTAATGCATGCAAGAATCATTAGGTTGGCAGGTATATTAATAAGTGACAAATTGGAAGTGTAATGGTAGAACATAAAGCTTGTATTGCTTCTGTTTAAGTGCAAAAATGTACTAGCCAATACGCTTAAGTGTGTGGCCCACAAATTGAACAATTTAACTTTGACATCATGTCCATAATATTATGTGGAGTTTTTACTAAGGAGAAACTAACTCATCCAGCCTAAAATGTTTCTTTTAATCTGTATTCTGTTCTTTCTCTTCTAGTCGTGCCATTACTAGTGCTCTTGTTATCAATTTCCCCCTTTACTGAAAACAATAAAGCTTTGTTTAAAAGAATTATAATCCTTCTGGGGGCACTGGAAGCACAATGTGGTGATCATCTTGCTCTTACTTTAAAAAAAAAAAAAAAAAACAACTGAACTATGACTTTGCTAGAAATAGGAGGCCCAGTGATGGAATGTTAGAGGAATGGAAACTGACAACGTGTGAAGGTTTAGAGGCAAATACATAGGTGTAGCTTGGAGTGCTGGTATCTAATATACCATTTGTATCCACTAACTCGAAATAAACACATTTACTCTTGACACCTGAAGAATGTTTTCCTCCTTTGAATGCATGCTTATAGACAATTAGAGCACCTTCTTGAAAACTGATTAAAAATACTTTGTGTTTTTAGAAATTGGGGGTAAGAGTAGGTAAGTGACATGTAAAGAAAACTCTGGATCATCTTTATAGTCCAGGAATTTATTTTTCTGTGTGTTTTTCCATGTGGTTTTTATTCACTTTCAAAGTGAATCTAATGAGAAAATCATGTGTTAGAATTTTCTGGGCCATGTTTAGCCCTGGGCTAAACTTATAAAACTTAATGTGTTCTCAGAAGAAATTGAATCAAGAAAAAAATTATAGGGAGGTCCATTAATTTTAAAATATTTGATTCATTTCAAAATATTTTTATCTCAACTACAGAAAGAAGGCCTCTATTTCACTACTAAGAAAGAGTGGGGTGTAGTCTTTCAGTTATGACTCGAGGAGGGGAAAAAAACATATTCATCTGAGTTCTTGAAATTCCTCCCATTTGAATGATCTCTACAGGTTAGCAACTTATAGTATGTCTCTAGAAGACTTCTGGTAAAACGTCTTATTTCTTAGCAATGTAGTAACATATTGGGAGACAAGGACACCTATGCTTTGTATCAGCTTATATACAAAGTCCCAAAGAGATGAAGAATTGTGGAAGAAGAAACACTTAGTCCAAAATGTTCCTATGGACAGGCTCCTCTGCCCATAGAATTCTCCAGGTAAGACTACTGGAACGGGTGGCCATTCCCTTCTCCAAGTGATCTTCTTGACCCAGGGTTTGAACCCGGGTCTCCTGCATTGCAGGCAGATTAACTGTCTGTGCCACAAGGAGAGCCCTATTTAAAGATGGTTCTGTTCAAATCACTACTCCTCTCCATGAGGTGATGAAAATACCACCCAGGCTGAGAATGATCTATTGATGGAGGATCCACCACAATAGCTGTACAGTGGTTTTCAGCACTAAATCAGTAAACCACTATTTCAACTGCCCTGCTCCCTTAATTTGTGTAAATGCTGAGAAAGGAAACCATTGATATTGATTCACAACTATTTATGGAATGCATTCTCTGAGCCAGGTCCTAAGTTGAGCTTACTGGCAACATTTCTTGTTAACACTTGAGCATGGCATAACTCTCTTGGTTTATGCATTCTATGATTTAATGGGTTGAAAGAAGTATTCTTTACACTAGCCAAGAAACTTTTAAAATTCAAAAGCTTCTTGGCAAATCCTGAAAAATAGTCAGCAGGCATCAGAGGAGCATCTAGACAATGCCATTGACTTTGCCCTTAAATTTGAATGAAATGTTTTAATACAGGAGAGTGAGCAATGTTTTATGGGTGTGATTTCTGGAAAAAAGTAATTGATTCTGTTTGTTTTACCAAAGCTTATTGAGTAAACATCAACACGGCCCATCATTTCTCTTGTGATCAAGGAAAATAATCAGTGTTCAGGTACATAATTAAATATAAATACAGCTGAGAGCATTATAACAATAGACAAGCTTTACTGTTTGTTTCCTGGCTTTGAGAAAGGTACAATCTAGCTGACAACATGGGATATAGGCAGAAAAAAGATAAGTAAATATGCCAAGAAATTGTATCTAATGTGCCAAATGAAGAAGATAAAGAAATGACTACTGTATAAGACAGAAGAAGCCAGAACACTTGGGGACTGAAGCAGTTAGGGAAGGATTAATGCAAGTGATGTGATTTACAAATGAGAAAATAAAAATTAAATATATGCTGTATGAATGAAATGTGTAATGAATAAATTTGGTAGGTGACTGGGGTGAGCATTCAAGGATAAAAGAACAGCATATGTTCAGGTCTGAAAACAAGTGCAGTCACAGGAAACATGATGCAGACAGGGGAAAATAAATGTGGAAGTGTAGTATGAGGCTAAACTAAGGAGGGTCATGAAGGAGTGTGACCATTATCCAGTAGGAAATTTTGGGTTTTAAAGTGGAACGGTGATAAAAGCAAGCAGTGTCTGTGTACGATGAAACTAATAATTTATGAGGAGATGAGACCTGAAAGGGGCTGATACTAGTTATAAAGGATATTTGTGATAGCAGTGTAAGAAAGAATTGCAGTTACTTCTTGAATAATGAGATGTGGAGTAAGAACGATTATTATATAATTTATTCAAGGAGGCTAAAGAGTCAGAAAACTGGAAAGCAACTACAAAGCAGTATGTGAACATGTACTGAAACATACTGAATATATGGTATATTTGAAAAGATAGAGAAGAAGTAATTAATCTCAAGCAAATAGAGTTATCTGGGATATTTCCTCCAAAAGTGGCACCCTGGGATAATGGAGGATGCATATTCCTGATGGGTAAAAATTGGATAAATCTCAACTTCTAACTTTCTGAGCTACAACTGATGATTTAAAAGATAAAAACTTTATATACTTCCAAGAGCCTAAAGTATCCAGGAAACATAGGTTATCTTCAGAAGATCTGTAGTTTTTCCTTCACTAAGTGTTGAAAAATATGAAGTCAACTTTGATTTTAGAAGTCAGCTTTTATAAACAGTTGGCTCATGGCTTAGGTCATGAATAAATAAGCTTGAAGTGTCATTAACACGACATCATCACTTTTGAGCATCAATAATAGGTATGACACCTTTCAGACACTGGAAGTATAACAATCTACAAAATATTGTGTACAGCTGAATCATCAAGCACAATAAGCATTCAAAATACTGTGATTTAATAAGCTGTAGTCACTAAATTTGCTAGTAATGGATAAATCATATGATCTCTGTTGTTATGTCATTGTCTATTAACCAAATCAAAGAGGTCAGTACTAATGCTTGAAGATGTGGAATTTTTAAAGGTAATAAAAGGAAGTGGATTAACTACAGTAGGTCATTAATAATCTCTTTAAAATGTCAGTGCCGAGGAGTGCCAACAGCAAGGAGCAGACTAGGAAGCTCTAGACCCAGGTTCACTTGTGGAAACAGAAAGTTAATAGCAAACACTGACCAAAGTAGCTTTGTGGGAACTCAAGAAACCACTTGTGGATTTGTAGTAGCCAAACATGTTTAACAAAGAAAAGGCTACACTTACTATGGAACGAAATTTTGGTGTGGTTTTGCTCACCCATAATTACCTCTTCCCTGGCAAAGCATGGTCAGGAGGAAACTGTGCAATTCCTGTTTCCTCCCAGGCAATGGGGGAAAAAGTCAAACTTGTTTGCATTGTTCTGGACTGTCTTTGTCTTCCTAAGTGACTGGTTTCTGTTTTGCCTAATAAGGAGCTATGGTGGAAATGGTGGCATGGGTTCAATATCAGGTTGGAGCCCACTGAAAGCAATGGCAGGTACCAATGGCATCTAAAAACTGTAGGAAGGTTACAAATCTGTGAGCTACTGGGGCAAGAAATTATGCGCAGAGAAATACAAGAGAGCATCAAAGACCCTAAGAAGAAGCAGAGATGAGACTCTGAGGAAATATAAGACATTTAATAGCAGCCATGTAAACTGGAATATTGGATGGGAAAAGCCCAGAGGCCCAGGAAATAGACATGCTTAAAAAGGCCTGAAAAAGCTCTAAGCATTTATGTCAGGTTGATGAATGAAGGCCTTTTCCTTCACAGAGCCAGTGTGTAAAGACTGGGAGAGGTGGATATTCTTCAAATGTCCAACTATAGGTTGTCTATAAGCGACTCACATTAGATCTAAAGAAACACAAAAGTTAAAAGTGAAAGAAAAGGGGAAAGGGAAAATACTCCATGCAAATAATAACCAAAAGAAGGCAGGAATGACTAACCTAATACCAGACGCAGATCAATGGAAAGGAATAGAGAACTCAGCTATAAACCTACACAATAATGGCCATTAATCTGTGACAAAAGAGGCAAGAATATACAATGAAGAAAAGACAGTCTTTTCAATAAGTTGTTCTGGTAATACTGGATAGCTTCACATAAAAGAATGAAATTAAAACATGTCCTCACACTTTAATACAAATATAAATGCAACATAGATTAAAGATCTAAATGTAAGACCTAAAACTAAACAACTTAAAAGAGAAAATAAAATATTCTTTGACATAAACAGTAGCAATATTTTTTGGATCTGTCTCCTAAGGCAAAAGAAACAAAGGCAAAAATAAACAAATGGGAGGTAATGAAACTCAAAATCTTTTGCACAGCAAGGAAACCATAGACAAAGCAAAAGGCAACCTACTGAATGAAAAGAAATATATGATTTCCTTCCATTATATAATTTCCTTGCAAATATATCATTTGTGAATGATGATTAAGAATTAATATAAAAATTTATAAATAGATCATATAATTTAATATTAAAAAAGCAAAGAACCCAATCAAAAATGGGCAAAAGACTTGAATAGACATTTTTTCCAAAGAAGATGTACAGATGGCCAGCATGCACATGAAAAAACGCTCAATGTTACTAATCATTAAAGGAATGCCAATGAAACTTACAATGAGATATCATGTTACACCTGTCAAAATGTCCACAAAAAAAAAAATGTTGCTGAGAATGTGGAGAAAAGGGAACACAGTCTTGATAGGACTATAAAAGGGTGCAGTCACTAAGAGGAACAGTATGGAGGTTCCTCAAAAACCTTAAAATAGATCTTCCATATCCAATAGTTCCACTCCTGAATATATATCCAAAGAAAATGAATGCAGTAATTTGAAAATATACATGTGCCATAATACTCATAGTGACATTACTTATAATAGCCAAAGTATGGAAGTAAATGAAGTCTCCATCAACAGATAAATTGATAAAGAAAATGTGGTGTACACATACACACACAGACACACACACAGAGTGGAATATTAGTCATGAAAAGTATGAAATTTTACCATGGGAAAACATGGATGGACCTAAAGAGTATTATGTTTATGAAATAAGACAGAGGAGAGACAAATACTGTATTTAGCACTTATACATGTAATTTAAAAAGTAAAACAAATGAATATTTTGAGACACAGACTTACAGATATAAAGAATAAGCTAATGGTTATAAGTTAGAAGAAGAGAGGGGATAGATGAGATATGGGTATGAGATTAAACTACTCTGTGCACAGTAAATAAAGAACAAGGATATATTGTAGAGCACAGGGAAATATATTTTATAATAACTTTAAGTGGAATACAACCTATAAAATATTAGATCAATAAGTTATACATCAGAAACTAATATGATATTCTTAATCAACTATACTTCAATATAAAAAGTATACTACAACAACTGTATGCTAATAGATAAAATAACAGGATAATGTCCTAAAAACATACAACCTAAGAATACTGAACCATGAAGAAACTGAAAATTAGAACAGATCCATAACCAATAAGGATATTGAATCAGTAATCAAAAACATCCCAACAGTGAAAAGCCCAAGGCCAGACAGCTTTGCTGCTGAATTCTACCAAATATTTAAAGAAAAATTAACAAAAATCCTCCTAAAACTCTCCCCCCAAAATTGAAAAAATAGGAACATTTCTATACTCATTCTATGAGACTGGAGTTATCCTGATACTGAAGCCATGCAAAGATACTACAAGAGAAAAACTACAGATCAATATCCCTGATGAATATTGATTCAAAAATCTAGAAAACAGAATTTAACCACATGTTGAAAGGATTATATACCATTACCAAATGGGATTTATTCCAGGTCTGCAAGGATGTTTCAACATACAAAAATCAATTAGTATTAAACACCATATTAATGAAGTAAAAAATTCAATATTCTTATGATAAAAACACTGAACAAGCTAGTAAGAGAAGGAAATTGTCTCAGAATATTAAGCAACATAAGCGAAAAGGCAACTGTTTACATCTTATCAATGATGAAAGACTGAACGGTTTTCCTCTAAGGAACTAGACAAAGATGCCAACTTTTGCCTTTTCTCTAAGTGTTAGCCAGAGCAAATAGGTGAGAAAAATAAAAAGCATCCAAATTGGAAATGCAGAAGTTATAAATTTTCTCTGAGGGTAGATGAAATGCTCCTATATGTAGAAAATCCTAAAGATTCCTCCCTAATATTTCAAACTATTAAACAAATTTAACAAATTTAAAGGATATAAAATCAACATATAAAACATTTCTTGTTTTTTTACACGCTAATAATGAATAATAAAGAAATAGTGATTAAGAAACAATCCCATTTACAATAGCAGCAAAAAGAAAATACTTAGGAATAAACTTAACCAGGCAAACAGAACACATGTACACTGAAAACCACACAGCATCACTGAAACAAAAGGAAGACATAAATAAACAGAAACACATCCAATGTTCATGGACTAGAGAAATTAATATTGTTAAGATGTTGATACTACCCAAGCTGAGCTACAGATTCACTGCAATTCCTGTCAAAAATCTCAATAGCCTTATTTGCAGAAGTAGAAAAATCTATCTCCAGTGCATATAGAATCTTGTCAAAGACCTTCAAAAAGAACAAAGTTGGATGTCTCACAATCCCTAACTTCAAAGCTTATTATGTTTACAGTAATCAGAACATTATAATATTGGCATAAAGACAGACATAGACACTGCAATCACAGAGAGGTTTCAGGAAAGAAAACCTTCATACATAAAGTCAAATTATTTTCAACCAGGGCACCAAAACTATTAAGTGGGGAAAGAACAGTTTTTCAACAAATGATGCTGAAAAAAATGGATAACCACACACAAGAGAAAGAATCAAGACTATTACATTACACTATATCCAAAACTAATTGATCAAAGACCTTAACATAAAATCTAAACTATAAACATCTTACTAGAAACATAAGGGGAAAATCTTCATAATATCAGATTTGACAATGATTTCTTGGCTATGACACCAAAAGCACAGGCAACCAAAGAAAAGCAGATAAACAATATCAAAATATTTTTCTAGAAAAATAATACTGATGGACCTATTTGCAGAGAAGGAATGGAGATGCAGATAGAATGGACTTGTGGACACAGTGGAGAAAGGAGAGGGTAGAACGAATTGAGAAAGTAGCATTGTCCATATATACTATCATGTGTAGACTAGAGAGCTAGAGCGAAGCTGCTGGCCCAGCAGCTAGAGCCCAGCCCGGCGCTCTGTGCTAACCTAGAGGTGAGGGATTGGAGGGGGGAAGGAGGCTCAAGAAGGAGGAGATACAAATATAACTGTGACTGATTGGAGTTGCTCTACAGCAGAAACCAACACAACATTGTAAAGCAATTATCCTCCAATTAAAAAATAAAAGGAAAAAAAGTCAAACCATTAGCAAATTTTTTTAAAAATTGTGTTCATCAAAGGATACAATCAACAGTGATATAAAGGCAACCCACACAATGGGGGAAAATTTTTACAAATCATATGTATAAGTAGATAATATCTAGGACATATAAAAACTTCTACAATTCAATACTAAAAATCAATCAACCTGATTTTAAAAACTAGGCAAATTACTTAGACATTCCTTCAGAGAATATTTAGGGGCCAATAAGCACATGAAAAAATGTTTAACATCACTCATCATTCAGTTTCGGTTCAGTCACTCAGTCCGGTCCGACTCTGCGACCCCATGAACTGCAGCATGCCGGGCCTCCCTGTCCATCACCAACTCCCGGAGTTTACTCAGACTCATGTCCATTGAGTCAGTGATGCCATCCAACCTCTCATTGGGGAAATGCAAATGAAAACCACAGTGAGATATCATCTCACATCCTTTGTTATTTAAAAGAGAAAAAATAGAAAACTGAAAGTGTTGGTAAGGATGTGGAAAAATTGGAATCCTTGTGTATGACTGGTGGGAATATAGTATGTTGCAGCTACTGTGCAAAATAATATAATGGCTCCTTGAAAGATTAAACACAAAATTATCATATGAGCCAGTAATTCCACTTTGGAGTATACACTCAAAATAATTGAAAGCAGGATCTCAATGAGATATTTGCACAAGCATTATTCATCATAGTATTATTCACAATAGCCCCAAATTGGAAATAGTACCAATACCCATTGATAGATGAATAGGTAATAATATCCTAGAATAGCCTAACCATACAATGGAATATTATTCTGCCTTAAAAAGAAATGAAATTCTGGCCAGTGATACAACATGGTTGAGCAGTGAAGATATGCTAAATGAAATAAGCCAGTTATACAACACAAATACTGTATATTTAAATTTATATGAGGTATACAGTTTAGACAACTTTATCGAGAAAGAAAGGAGAATGGTGGTGGACAGGGGTTTGAGAAGAGGGAGGGAAATGTTAAGTTATTGTTTAGTAGATAGAGAATTTCAGTTTCACAGCATGAAAAGAATTCTAGAGCTGGATGATGGTGTACAACAATGTGAATTCACTTGTTATATGAAGTGTACACTTAAAAATTATGATATAATTCATACTATGTTGTATTTTGCCATGATTTAAAAGCAAAACAATAACAGTGCTTCTGATACTTTTAACAGTGCTAAATATTTTTTTTTCCATTTATTTTTATTAGTTGGAGGCTAATTACTTTACATCATTACAGTAGTTTTTGTCATACATTGAAATGAATTAGCCATGGATTTACATGTATTCCCTATCCCGGTCCCCCCTCCCACCTCCCTCTCCACCCGATCCCTCTGGGTCTTCCCAATGCACCAGGTCCGAGCACTTGTCTCATGCACCCAACCTGGGCTGGTGATCTGTTTCACCCTAGATAATATACATGTTTCAATGCTGTTCTCTCGAAACATCCCACCCTCGCCTTCTCCCACAGAGTCCACAAGTCTGTTCTATACATCTGAGTCTCTTTTTCTGTTTTGCATATAGGGTTATCGTTACCATCTTTCTAAATTCCATATATATGTGTTAGTATACTGTAATGGTCTTTATCTTTCTGGCTTACTTCACTCTGTATAATGGGCTCCAGTGCTAAATATTTAAAGTCTTACATCCTCCCTTACAAGAGCCATTTCCCATCCCTGGTTTGGATTCATGCCTATCAAATTAGATCAGTAATATGCAGAACACGCGAAGGCTTAAATCTGTATTTAAAAAGTTACCATTTTTCTCTGAGGTAAAAAGCAAACCTGTTTATTCTGGTTCTTATGGAAGGATACACTTCAAAGAAGTATTGACCTGAGCAAAACATCTTGAATTTGGGGAAGGATTAGGAAATGACGGTCATTTCAGAGTAATCAACTGTAACTCTTTTTTGGTGAATGAGAATATTATGGGAGACCTAAATTGAATTTACTGTCTTATCATGGCCAGTGTGTATATGAATGTGCAGTCGGTTGTGTCCAACTCTTTGCAGCCCATTGGATGGCAGCCTGCCAGGCTCCTCTGCCT
The DNA here is from genome assembly GCF_023699985.2 of Odocoileus virginianus. Taxonomy (NCBI): domain Eukaryota; kingdom Metazoa; phylum Chordata; class Mammalia; order Artiodactyla; family Cervidae; genus Odocoileus; species Odocoileus virginianus. The sequence continues at coordinate 52,085,306 of NC_069675.1, read as the reverse complement.
TTGGAAATTTTCAGGCAAGAATGCTGGAATGGGGTGCTATTTCCTACTCCAGGGGATCTTCCTGACTCAGGGATTGAACCTGCGTCTCTTGCATCTCCACGCTGACATGTGGAGTCTTTATCACTAGAGCCACCTGAGAAGTGTATATAAAAAGCTACATTCCGATCCAGGGATAAATACCAGGCAGGGACTAGAACACACACACAGAGATACTTTACAGCCCAAGCCTAAGTCAAAATTTTCAACAAGGTATCCAATTAATTATTTGAAGATCTGAAGATGGTTTGATTTCTGTTTAGAATGAGATTGAGAAGTATAATTGCACTGAGCATTTGCGGCTTGAAATAACAGACTGTAAGTTCTGAATCCGAGCCTGTCTTAGTTTGGAGTAGCCTGAAAACAGAATCTTAAGAAAAGGAATTAGATGCAGATAATTTATTTTCGGGTACTAATCCCAAGAATTAGTAATGAGGGAGTAGGAATAGTAGGATCAGAGAATGAGAAAAATATATAACTGAAGTGCTTTCTCATTGTCACTCATGTGGGTAGAGGTACTCAGCTCTGCTTGAGACCTCCTGCATAGCATTCTTATTTGAACATTTTGATCTTTCATGGCATCAGGGAAGGCCTTGGGTCGAGAGAAATCTGGGTGTGCTTGAAGCAGGACTTTATCAGCATAAAGGGAATATGAGCTCATAGAGAGTGCCAGAGTTATGGTTAGATCAGAATTGCCCAAAAGATGTGAATATGAGCAGTAGAGCTTTTCCTATAATCTGCCCCTTGTACTGTTTAGATAAAGTTATAATTCTTAAGTACCTTCCATTACCAACTCTTTGAGCTGATAGTTAGCCAAAATATCTATGAAAGATTTGACATCACCATGAGCTATGATCTCACTTGCAGCAACTGTTCTCAAGTTTACAACTGGCAGTCATCATCTCTTCCACTTTCACTGTATGGCACAGATCTTCATCCCTGAAGGGGCTGGGTCCTGACAGTCTTACTGAGTCATGGTTGCTTCAATTGACTGTTCATGTCATCTCGAGGCATGCATGCACCAACAGATACAAAAACAAATGTCTTAAGTATATGCATATGCTTCCTTACAACCAGCATATAGCAGCAGTCCTAGCTCCTGATGATCATAAGGTTAGTTGAGAACGGCCTTTTTTGACTTCTATTCAATCAGCATGAAGAACTCAAAGTGATTACATGGGAGTTGTAGCTAATGGCTCAGTAGAAACATTCTTGTACCCTTGGTATAAACTTACTCTCATGGAAACTAGAACTTCAAATTCAGCAGAGCCTAAGATTAGGGTGATGGGAAATAAATTCAGAATTGGGTTGTAGTATGGGCTTCCCTGGTGGCTCAGATGGTAAAGAATCTGCCTGCAATACAGGTGATGTGGCAGGGGCTGTGGGTTTGATCCCTGTGTCAAGAGGATCCCATGGAGAAGGAAACAGTAACCCAAAGCAGTATTCTTGCCTGGAGAAATCCATGGATGGAAGAGGCTGGTAGACTACAGTCCATGCGGTTACAAAGAGACTCAGTCACAACCGAGTGACTAACACACATGGCTTTGGCAATTTTTTGCTCATGCCAACATATCAAACAGATCAATTTATAAGGCAAGTTCAAATTAATTTCTTACACCATGGTGAATTTCTCCATGAGGCCAATGGTTTAAGTTGAGGAAGAGGTAAGGCATAGTAGACGTAGGTTCTTATAGCATGGCGCCTTGCTTGTGTTCTCTAGTTCCACCATGCCTAAATCCAGTTGAATCATTTTCATTGTACACTGGGTTGCTACTACATCCTGCTGATGCTAAGATTTAATGCACATGACATACCCAATTTGTGATTAGCAGATCCGGTAAATCCTTCGATTCCTGCTGGAGCCCAGTAACTTAACAGGAGCAACTTTTGACATGGAAAGTTGTTTTACGCTACAGAAGTTCAGGGGATTCCCAAGTGGCACTAGTAGTAAAGAATTTGCCTGTCAGTGCAGGCGATGCAAGAAATGTGGTTTCAATCACTGGGTTGGAAAGGCCCCCTGAAGTAGAAAATGGCAATCTATTCCGGGATTCTTGCCTGGGAAATCCCATGGACAGAGGAGCCTGGCAGGTTACAGTTCATGGGGCTGCGAAAATTCAGACACGACTGAGCAGGTGAGCACACAGAAGATATGATGTTGCTCTAGAACTTAAGGGGTCTCCACCGAAACTCTCCAAGTCTCGTTTGCCAAAGACTCCACCAAGCATCCATATCTGCCCTTGATTCTCTGTTATCGTGATATTTGATAATGGCAGGGAAATTTTTGCCACAGCCTTAACCTGTTGTCAAATCTCTTGGATCTTGCTTAAAACTGGGAGTCTTCTGATCATCCTATAAATAGGTTTGCACATTATTCCCAAATGGAGTGCATACTGTTTTCAAAATTTCAAGATGCTTCTGAGCACTGTGTATCTTTCTTAGTGTCAAGGAACACCCTAAGAGGGGGTGTTCTTACACACTCAAACCACTGAACTTCTAAACACTTCACCAATAAGATTCTCTTCTGAATATTTGCAGGATTTAGTTCACAATTTCTGACACTCATGTGTTTTATTAGGGCATCATAAGTACTTGTCGTTTTGTATTTACCAGGTCAGGATGTGATTAATATAGTGGGCAAAGATTATGTCCTGTAGATGTCAAAACAATTAAGATCACTGTAGGCTATATTTTCTCAGATTAAGATATTAATTATAAGCCTAATATGAGTTATATGTCCTGGATGAGAACTCTTCATCATATCAGTTTTGTTGCTTGATACAATTATACCCAAACAAGTTGTCTGGATTTCCTCAAATCAGAGCACTTTGGGGCACTTATTGTTCAGTCTCTAGGTCATGTCCCACTCTCTGTGACCCCATGCACTGCAGCACGCCAGGTTCCTCTGTCCTCCACTATCTCCCAGAGTTTTGTCAAATTCATGTCCATAGAGTTGGTGATGCTATCTAACCATCTCATCCTCTGCTGCCCTCTTCTCCTTTTACTTTCAATTTTTCCCAGCACCAGGGTTTTTTCCAACAAGTCAGCTCTTCTATCAGGTGCCCTGCTGCTGCTGCTGCTAAGTCGCTTCAGTCGTGTCCGACTCTGTGTGACCCCATAGACAGCAGCCCACCAGGCTCCTCTGTCCCTGGGATTCTCTAAGAAAGAATACTGGAGTGGGTTGCCATTTCCTTCTCCAATGCATGCTAAGTCTTTTCAGTCGTGTCCAACTCTGTGTGACCCCATGAACAGCAGCCCACCAGACTCCTCTATCCACGGGATTCTCCAGGAAAGAATACTGGAGCAGGTTGCCATTTCCTTCTCTAATCAGGTGCCCACTTGAAGGCAATTAATGAATACATTTTGGTCAAAAAAATTGTAGGAACCTTTCATTAAAGCTGCAGTCTCAGCTCTGTTTTAAAAGGGAGTTTGTGCTATAAAATCAGTTGCCAACATAAGCTTATTTATTTTCTCCATTCCCACTCAATCACTGTATTCTTTTTCCTTAAAAAGTTCCTTTTTAAAATTATATGTTCACTTTCCTGTTATGATTGGGAAAAGATTATTTTAAGCAGAAAACATTTGCTTACTTTCAGTGAGTGATATTTTCTATAATATTTGGAGCAATAAATATTCGTGGATGCACTAAAGCTTGGACAGGGGTTAGAGAAACACTGGGCTTCCCTGGTAGCTCAGCTGGTAAAATCTGCAATGCATGAGACCCTGGTTCGATTCCTGGGTTGGGAAGCTCCCCTGGAGAAGGGATAGGCTGTCTATTCCAGTGTTCTTGGGCTTCCCTGGTGGCTCAGATGGTAAAGAATCCGCCTGCAATGAGGGAAACCTGGGTTTGATCCTTGGGTTGGGAAGATCCCCTGGAGGAGGGCATGACAACCCACTTCAGTATTCTTGCCTGGAGATTCCCCATAGACGGAGGAGCCTGAGGGGTTATAGTCCATAGGGTCACAAAGAGTCAGACACATCTGAGCGACTAAATATAACACAATACGAGCAAATGTGTACTGCCATTGTGTGCGTGTATGCTTAGCCATGTCCAACTCTTTACGACCCCATGGACTATAGCCTGCCAGGTTCCTCTGTCCATGGGATTTTTACTGTCAAGAATACTGGAGTAGGTTGTCATTTCCTCATCTCCTGTACTGGCAGGCAGATTCTTTACCAAGGTGCTACCTGGGAAGCCCGTGCGCTGCCATCATTCCTACATAAATGTAAATTTCTCTTTATCCTCTTAACATAAGGATTGAAAATAATCTCATGTTTAGATCAGATCATGTGTCAGAGAGTCTGGTGATCTTATTTAATAAAACTGGTATATCCAACTTGGAATTTTTCAGGGAGCATGTTAATTAATTGAATAAAGATAGGATATCCCCTTTCCCAATTTTGAACCAGTCCATTGTTCCATATCCTGTTCTAACTGTTCTTGACCTGCATACAGATTTCTCAGGAGGTGGGTAAGGTGGTCTGGTATTCACATCTCTTTAAGAATTTTCCACTGATTTTTTGTGATCCACACTGTCAAAGTAGATGTTATCCTGAAATTCTCTTGCTTTTTCTATGATACAATTGATGTTGGCAATTTGATCTCTGGTTCCTCTGCCTTTTTTAAATCCAGCTTGAACAAAATTGGGAAAGGAGTATGTCAAGGCTTTATATTGTCACCCTGCTTATTTAACTTCTATGCAGAATACATTATGAAAAATACTGGGCTGGATGAAGCATAAGCTGGAATCAAGGTTGCTGGGAGATATATCAATAACCTCAGATATGCAGATGACACCACCCTTATGGCAGAAAGCAGAGAGGAACTAAAGAGCATTGTGATGAAGGTGAAAGAGGAAACTGAAAAAGCTGGCCTAAAACTCAACATTTAAAAAACGAAGATCATGGCATCCAGGCCCAATACTTCATGGCAAATGATGGGGAAACAATGGAAACAGTGACAGAGCTTATTTTCTTGGGTTCCATAATCACTGCAGAGAGTGACTGCAGCCCCAAAATCAAAAGACACTTGCTCCTTGGAAGAAAAACTATGACAAACAGCATATTAAAGAGCAGAGACATTACTTTGCTGACAAAGGTCCCTATAGTCAAAGCTATGATTTTTCCAGTAGTCATGCATGGGTGTGAGAGTTGGACCATAAAGAAGGCTAAACAGTGAAGAACTGATGCTTTTGAGCTGTGATGTTGGAAAAGACTCTTGAAAGTCTCTTGGACTACAAGGAGATCAAACCAGTCAATCCTAAAGGAAATCAACCTGAATATTCACTAGAAGGACTGATGCTGAAGCTGAAGCTCCAATACTTTGGCTCCAATACTCTTTGTGAAGAGTCGACTCATTAGAAAAGACACTGATGCTGGGAAAGATTGCAGGCAGGAAGAGAAGGGGGTGACAGAGGACAAGATAGTTGGATGATATCATCGACTCAATGAACATGAGTTTGAGTAAGCTCTGGGAGATGGTGAAGGACAGAGGAGCCTGGCGTGCTGCAGTCCATGGGGTTGCAAAGAGTTAGACATGACTGAACGACTGAACAATAACAACAACAGGATATCTCCATTCGATGACTTCCTCTGTATCTTGGAAGGTTAAGCTAAGCTTGATAATTCCATTTGTGATGTGATATTGCTTTTGACTTACTATTACGGGTGAAGAAAAAATTTCAGGGATTTCACCTAGTCATTTCTACCTTAATAACCTCTACCCCTCAGGTTAGAGAACCAATGTGATCATGGTTTGTACCAGCTACTAAAAATATCCATCCCAGCTGTGCACTAAAGGACCAGGGAAATAACTATGGTGCTCTGAATGTCCACTGGATATACTATAAAACTTGATGTAGAACTTCTTGTCTTCCCTTGCCTTCATTAAGTCTCCACCCTAGCCAGGATGGGAGTGGGAATGGCAGCTTGATGGGATTTGAATCCCTGGTTATCAGTTTCAGTTCAATAGCTTATATATTTCTGTTTGCTAGTGTATATCCCTATTAAGGTTTCTCTTCAACTGGATCCTGCTCCTGAGTCTAAAGATTTACTTATTTACAAAACTATGAAGGCTCATAACTTTCCATTAATCTTTGGTTTTCTTATTGTTAACATTGTTAAGTATGTATGTAAATAATACCTTTGTTTCCTGCCCATTTATCTTGTCTCTGGTAACACACTGTTTGTTTCGCCCCAGATCCCTGTAGTCAGGGTTCCCTAATTACCATTCTAGCCGCCTATTACAATAATTGCATTCATTTTATCTCTGGTGGTCACATGCTCCCACTTGGCTTGTGGCCTTCTGGGACTCCATCATCCCCACTGACTTTAGGGAGCCTGATATTTAGAAGCATTTAATACTGTCACATCTGGCCTACAGAGTATAGTCAAGACTGAGCCACCACCTCCATTTATTTCTTGATATAATGACGTATCAACAGTGCTAAGCTCCATTTTATCAGAAAAACTTCAATAGTTATCTTAGAATTGTCCACCAGAAGGACAGTAGGCTGCAACAATCCCCAGGGGCATTATCTGCCCCACACTTGTGGGCTGAGCTTTTATGTTAAACTAGTACTCCTTTCCAGTACTCTTGCCTGGAAAATCCCATGGATGGAGGAGCTTGGCAGGCTGCAGTCCATGGGGTCATTAAGAGTTGGGCACAACTGAGCGACTTCACTTTCACTTTTCACTTTCATGCATTGGAGAAGGAAATGGAAACCCACTCCAGTGTTCTTGCCTAGAGAATCCCAGGGACAGAGGAGCCTAGTGGGCTGCCATCTATGGGGTCGCACAGAGTCAGACACAACTGCAGGGACTTAGCAGCAGCAGCGGAAGGATTTCAGAGGAATTGAGGAAGTTCCTAAAGAGAAAGAAGGCAAAAGCATGGCACACACTCAAGATGGGATTTGTCAGCAGAAAGTGAGTCTGAACAGCTGTGAATCAAATTAGTCAAAAAAGCTGAAGGCATATGCTTGGAGTCCAAAGATATCTCCTCTGGAAGTTCTGTCAAAGGAGTGGACATCATGATAATGCAGAGGGGATGCCATATGTAGGGATCTGAATCCTGATGAGGGGAGATAAGACCTACAAGGGCACAGAACCACAGATTAAAGAAAACTTGATGACAGAAATGTGGTCAGAGAGAGAAAAAAGTTTAGCTTTCTCCTCCTTTTTTTCTAAACAACTATAATTTATTGGTAAATGAATAGGTGAAATCTTGGAAGCTGAAAGTCTGCCAAGAACATGGATAAAGTGGGAGAATCAACTGTGCATCTTGTTTAAGAACCTCTGAGATGTCCCGTGTAAGAAAGAATAAGTGGCTCAGGATCATGTGACAGAGTTCAGAGATGGAGACCCTTCCAGCCCCCCTTCACACCTTTGCCACAGAGAGTGGGGTAAACAGCAGCCTGAAGTTTGGGATTTGTTGGTACAGGAAAGGTAACCTTGTCTAATTTCCTGTGTACCCAATTAAAACTTTGTCACATGTTGAAAGAAAGTGAAAGTTGCTCAGTCATGTCTGACTCTTTGTGACCCCAAAGACTATACAGTCCGTGGAATTCTCCAGGCCAGAATACTGGAATAGGTAGCCTTTTCCATCTGGGTAGTCTTCATCCTGGCTAGGGTGAAGATCTCTAGGGGATTTTCCCAACCCAGGGATTGAACCCAGGTCTCCCACATTCCAGGCGGATTCTTTACCAACCAAGCTATCAGGGAAGCCTGTCACATGTTGCTTAGTGTTAATTAGAATTGTTTGGAGGAGGTGGTTGAATAACTGTCAATTACACAAGTCCTATATAAATTATTTCTTTAAAAAATCATATTCAGATCATTACAGATAAAGCTTAAGCTGTGCTGTCATCACTTTTACTTCCGATCTGGTCCATGTCTGTGCCTTCCCTCCACAGAGGTACCTACTAATGTGAGGTAATGGTGAGTAATGCATTTTTCTTTACATTTACACACATTAATGAGCTCATAGGAAATATATAACATTATTATGCATTTTTATAAGCTTCTTTTCCAAGTGCCTAAGGAAGAGTCCTATCCAGAAAGTACATCATGCCTTCTCTTCTGAGTTAGCAATCATCCTGGAAATGCCAGGAGATGGGATTGCATTCGAGAAGACAAAGATCCTGGAAAGCTATCTGGAGTACTTGTAGAAAGGAATAATAAATGTATGTTTACGTAATGGATTTTAGCAAAATGTGAGGTCCAACCCTGGACCCGGAAAACATGATGCTAAGTAGACTGTCAGACACAGAAAGTCAAATACTGTATGATCTTACTTGTATGTGGAATCCGAAATAGTCAACCTCATAGAAATAAAAAGTAGAATAGTGATTTTCAGAGGCTAACAAGAAGGTGGAATCGATGGTCAAATGATATCAGTTTCAATTATATAAGTTCTGAAGGCTTACTATATAGATAATGCCTATAACTATCAATAATGCATTATATACTTAAAATTTGCTAAGAGGGAGAGCTTATGTTAAGTGTTCCTACCACACAAAATAATGTTAAGAGAATGAGAGAAAACTTTGAAAGGTAATAGATATGTTTACAGCCTTGCTAGTAGTGATGGTTTCATGTGTGCACACTTGTGCTAAAACTTGTGTTTAAAACTCTTTAAGCTTTATATGTCAAATATGTACAGCACTTTCACATGTCAATTTTACCTCACTAAAGATGTTTAAAAGTATTTGAGAACATCTAGAGTTGTAAAAGGCAAAAGGAGGAAGGGGTGGCAGAGGATAAGATGGTTCGATAGTATCATTGACTCACTGGGGATATGAATCTGAGCAAACTCCAGGAGATAATGGAGGACAGAGGAGCCTGGCAGTACAGTCCATGGGGTCACAAAGAGTCGGACATGAGTTAGCAACTCAAAAACAACAACAGGGTTGTAAATAAATTTAGTATTGATGATGTATTGTACATTCATGCTTTGTATTGAGTGGAAAGAATATAACTGGGTAGGTATTTGCCATGTTGTGTGATGCGAAGAAGGAATTATGTATATGATAGAAAAACAAGCAAATCCACTTGACATGAATGTACATGAGAGTGAGTAGGAAAGATTACCTATCACCATATTAACATTTATCCTCAGGACATGAAAATAAGATTTAACAGAATGTTATTATCCTTTTAGCCCAAATTCATTATTCATATCAGACCAGGTTACATTTCCTCTCAGTTTATTAACAGTGCCTAGTAACTTTTGTTCTTCCTGAAATATTTATTTAGAATCTCATGTGTTCCAGCAATAATTTTTAGACACAGCTTTGCAAACAATTATATTCTATAATTACCTCAAAGGGCAATGGAGGGATTTTAATACCTCATATGAGGCAAAAATATGTGAACTCTGTTTACATGATTTAAAGCAAGAGTTGGCAAACTTTACCTGTAAGGGCCAGGGAGTAAATATTTTCAGCTTTGTTGGCCATATGAACTCTAACTCTGCTGTTGTGGTGTAAAGGCAGCCACAGACAACATATAAACAAATAAGCACAACCGTGTTCCAATAAAACTTTATTTACAAAAACATTTGCCTTACAGGCCATAGTTTGCCAACTCCTGTTCCCTCTTTCTCCACAAACTCTCCTGATAATTAACACTTCACAGCAGTGAATTTACTTGTTTAATCTGGGAGTTTTCCCCTTTCTGATATCCCTTTATGAATATGAGGTAATCCGTGAAAGGAAAACAGAGTGTTCTCAGCTCTGTGAGAACTCAGTGAGTTCTCAGCTTCACACAATTAATTCACTTAGCGATTACATATTGAAAGCTGCATTCATGCCAAGAAGTAGTCTAAATGCTGACAGCTGGAAACTAAAGATTCATTACTGTTCTCAAGAACCACCTAGTCATGTGATGACAGGTAAACAGAAAATGAAATTATCACATGTTAATGAGAGAGGTATGTTTAGGGGATTCAATAGTGACTGCAGACTACTAGTAAAAGCTCTTTGACCTGAATTACTCCACACTTTAAAGTGACTACTTTCGAAGGGGTACACATAGAAGAGACTCACAGATTAGGAGGAACAGTCAAGAATAAAATTCATGTAACATATATGAGGCACTTTCACTTACAATGTCATGTGCAATCCCTACCACAACCCCATGAGTTAGTAGTAATTCCTTTTTATAAATGATGATTTTCAGGCCCAGAGTAGGCCACCCCAAAATGTATCTCAATGGCATATTGATTATTTTAACTTAAAGTTATTTAAGAAATATATCACACAAGAGGGACACCCTGGTTCTCCTTTCTGTCTCCCTGAAAGAGTGAAGTAAATATCTCATGTGAACAGTACACTTTTCTGCATTTGGAGGTAGGACATCCTTATCACCAAAGACTGGGGATTTGGAATGAGCAACCTATATAAACATATCCCAGGCCCAAAATCTGTTTCACTAGCTAAACACCCAAAACCTAAGGTGCTTTGTCCTATGAATTCCTCAAAAATTTATTGGTTTTTAAACTGAAAATTAAAAGAGCTACTGCTTTGGCCACTGCTTTGGTTCCATTTATGGGACCTCCCTGTACATGAAATTAAAATTTGCTTCTTTTTCTATTTATCTGTCTTGTGGCCATTTTATTATTAGTGCAGCCACAAAAACCCAAGAAGGGTAGAGGAGCAAATTTTCCCCAACAAAGCGGAGTCTCAGAGGTTAAACAACTGAGCTAATATCTGCAAGTCGAAATTGAAATTTATATCTTTACCTTCTTTCTATGTAGCTCTTATCTCCCTCAAGCTCATAACATCCAAAGACATATATTGTGTTCAGTGTCCAAATACTCATCATTATATAAAGAAAATAGTAAAAGGAGCTAGACAACAATGTAAAAGATGCCGCAAAGATTTACATATTTAAGTGGGAAATAAACAGGAAAAAGGAGGGTAAGATATCAGTGAGCTGTGTTGTTAAGAAAGCTTAAGAAAAAGTAGATTTTAATTATATCATAGAAGACTGGTTTCAGTGAGAAAGACAGAGAAAGGGAAAGAAAGACAGACAGATCATCAGTAATTCAGGTCTTAATAAGAGGTTTAAGAGATTAAAATTTATTTATTTTGTATATTCCCTGGAACCCATAAGTAATATTCAGCCATAATATACTGACTGGATAAACAGTCTTTCGTTAGACAAATGTGAATTTCAGTCTTTACTACCTCATTCACTAACAATGAGACCCAACAATTTTGAGTCTTAGTTTCTACATCTATAAAATTGGAGTCATTATTTTATTTAATTTATAATTAATTTTTTTTTGAAGATCCAATCACCTTCTGCACAGGTCAAACAAGGAAATTAAAAGAAGATATGTTAAGAATCACTATGCTTGCATCTTTCAAGTTGCTGATAATGATATGTTTCTTTATTTTTTAAGATCGTTAAATTTTTTTATTGAAGTATAGGTGATTTAGGACTTCCCCAGTAACTCAGCTGGTAAAGAATCTGTGTTCATTGTGGGATACCCCAGTTAGATTCCTGGGTCAGGATAATCCCCTGGAGAAAGGATAGGCTACACACTCCACTAATCTTGGGCTTCTCTGGTGGGTTAAACAGTAAAGAATCTGACTGCAGTGCGGGAGATCTGGTTTAGATCCCTGGATTGGGAAGATTCCCTGGAGGAGGGCATGACAATCCACTGCAGAGTTCTTGCCTGTAGAATCCCCATGGACAGAGGAGCCTGGCAGGCTACAGTCCACTGGGTCACAAAGAGTCAGACACAACTGAGTGACTAAGCACACACACATAGGTGACTTACAATGTTATGTTAGTTTCAGGTGTATAGCACAGTGATTCATATATGTTGGTTATCTGTTTTATATACAGTGTATGAATATGTTAATCCCAAAGTCCTAGTTTATCTCTCTTTCTCTTTCCCTTTGGGAAAACATAAGCTTGCTTTCTATATCTGTGGGTCTGCTTATGCTTTGTATATAAATTCAGTTGTGTCTTAATTTAGAGTCCATATATAGGTGATATCATATGATGTTCATCTTTCTCTGTCTAACTTACTTTAGTTAGTATATTAATCTCTAGGTTTATCCATGTTGCTGCAAAAGGCATTATGTCATTCTTGTTTATGGATTCTTGTTTATGGATGTATGGAGTTATACATACCACATCTTCTGTATTAATTGATCTGTCCATGGATATTTAGTTTGCTTCTCTGTCTTTGCTAATGTAAATAGTACTGCAATGAGCATTAGGATGCATGTATCTTTTTGAATTTTGCTTTTCTCCGGATCCATGCCCAGGAGTGGGATTTGCAGTAACTTTATTTTTAGTTTTTTAAGGAACCTTCAAACTGTTCTCCATAATGACTATACCAATTTACATTCCTAATAACAGTATAGGAGTATTCCTTCTCCTCCACACTACCTCCAGCATTTATTATTTGTAGACATTTTGATGATGGTCATTTTGACTAGAGTGAGAGGATGCCTTAGTTTAGTTTTGGTTTGCATTTCTCTAATAATTAGTGATTTAGGCCATTTTTTTTCATATGTCTGTTGGCCAGCTGTATGTCTTCTTTGGAGAAATATATTTTTAGATCTCCTGCCTATGTTTTTATTGTCTTTCTTTTAGTTGAGCTTATGAGCTATTTATATGTTTTGGAAATTAATCCCTTGTTAGTTGCATCATTTGTAAATATTTTCTCTCATTCTGTAGGTTGTATTTTTTTTTGACATTGTATTATTGACTTTGATTTACTATTTTGGAATGGAGACAAAGCTTCTAGCATTTTATTTGGTCTTTCTTCTCCAATATGTCCCACATTCTTTGATCAGTGAGCTTCTGTGACAATTCAGCCAGTTTTATAATGCATTTGTACCAACCATGCATTAAGAAACTGTAGGAAATAAATCATGACTCTGCAAAACCTCTGTATTCATCCAGAGCTAATTTTAGGTCAAATTTCCATTTTTCACTGTATCTTCATCAGTCTGCACTATAACCAGAGGAGAATGGTATTATCTTAGATCTCTAGGATTAGCATCAACCTCTTGGTAGTGTCTAATATTTCTTGAAGTATCTGATACTTTCTCTTTGACCAGAGCTCAGATGTCTTCCTTATGACACAGACCTCTTTTGAGAGTCTTCTGAGTATAATTAACAGTATTTAACTGTGGCAGGGTCATAAGTTCCTTACTCAAGTGCTCTAGCTTTGCCTTCACGGAGAAGGATCTAAGTCTGTAATGACTTAGTGCTGGGAAACAGCTGAGAAGTATGATACTCCACTATAGAAATTAAAATCTTGTCTCTACATACCAGATAAAAAAAATTTTTATGATTTTACAAATTACAAAATACTTTGTTAGGATACCTATCTATTTAATTCCTAGTGACACCATGATATGTTAGCCAGAATTATATATCTAAAAGTGATTATTACTCAAGCCTTGTTCCACCTTATATTAATTGCAATCACCTTCTATCTGTCAATTAAGTAGGGAGCCAGTATGGGATTATATTATTCTCACTGAAATCAGGAAGCCTATTTCAATTTTGCGGACTTTCCAGATAGCTAAGTGGTAAAGAATCTGCCTGCAATGCAGGAGAGGCCAGTTTAGTCCCTAGGTTGGGAAGATTCCCTGGAGAAGGAAATGGCAACCCACTCCAGTATTCTTGCCTGGGAAATCCCATGGACAGAGGAAGCTGGTGGGCTATAGCCCATGAGGGGTCACAAAAGAGTCAGACACAACTTAGGGACTAAGCAACAACAGCTTTTCAATTTTACCGTTCCCAACGCTCATTCCAGCATATGGAGGAAAGCCAATACTAAACTTTATAAGGATGTTGGTGTATTTCTATCATTAATGTATTTTATGCTCTTAGTGAAATGAATATGCTTTTGATCTATTGGGAGACATACTGGAGAATGAGGGGAGAGAGGGTGGAGCTTGCTTGAAAAATCAACACAAAGTTTTCTTTCTTCCTTCTATCTGAGAAGTTCAGTCACCTAAATTTCATAGACAATAAATCACCATTGACTTTAAGCTTTTATAAAGCTAATCAAGAAAACTGTTAGAATTCTTTCCAATTTTTCATTATAATATATTGAACCCAAAATCTCCAGAAGTACATGTATCCAGGTCAACATCATAGCTCAAATCTAACATTATTTCTTTCCTTTTTGGTTGACTCTTCTTAGAATGAACTTCCACATATAAACCAGATGTTTTATTCTTCATATAACTTAGTAAAACCTCATTCTTCATAGTATAACCTCATTCTTCATATAACTTAGTGAAACCCTGTAATTCTTTAAGTGTATAAACCATCTTCTCCTGGTCAAATTTTTTTTCCTTTTCTCCCTTGAAGCACAATGGGCTCTGACTAAGTATTATAAGGAGAAGTTATAAAAGGATTTAGCATCCTTTCAGAGACTATTGGGCTTCCCTTGTAGCTCAGTCAGTTAAGAATCTGCCTGCAGTGCAGGAGACCGGGGTTCGATACCTGGGTTGGGAAGATCCCCTGGAGAAGGAAATAGCAACCCACTCCAGTATCCTTGCCTGGGAAATCTCATGGACAGAGAAGCCTGGTGGGCTGCAGTCCATGGGGTCGTGCAGAGTCGGGCACGACTGAGCGACTGACGACCAATCAGAGACTATAGGACTTCCCTGGTGGCTCAGGCCGTAAAGCATCTGCCTACAATGTGGGAGACCCAGGTTCGATCCCTGGGTGGGGAAGATCCTCTGGAGAAGGAAATGGCAGCCCACTCCAGTACTCTTGCCTGGAAAATCCCATGGACAGAAGAGCCTGGTAGGTAACAGTCCATGGGGTCGCAAAGAGTCGGACACGACCAAGCAACTTCACTTCAGAAACTATTGCCTCAGGTGAGATAATTACATGTCTTTAAAGAAGGAAGACTAGTTTTATCAGAAAGAAGAGATAAATTCCTCTGGAAGCAGAGCCTTAAGGGGATTCAGGGTTTCAAGGTTATCAAATTTATCTAAGTGCAATGACATTTCTCCACCCCAAATGTCAGGTCCCGTTTCTGGTTGCTTAGTACACTAAACAGGGATTCCCTGGTGGCTCAGTGGTGAAGAATCCATTTCCCAATGCAGGAGCTGCAGATTTGCTCCCTGGGTCAGGGAGAACCCCTGGAGAAGAAAATGGCAACCCACTCCAATAATATTGCCTGGATAATCCCATGGACAAATGAAGCCTGGAGGGGCTAGAGTCTATGGGGTTGCAAAAGAGTCAGACAAACTTAGCAACTCAACAAGAACAATACACCAAACTAAACATGAGAGACTTGGTAAAGATACCATTCAACTTAGAATACAGAGTCAATTTTTTTTTTCAGAGTCAATTTTTATTCTTATTTGCAACTATATAAATCTTATCTATCAAAAATATTGTTTTGGGGCCATCATAGGATATATCCAGTTCTGTGTCTTGAGCTGAGAATTTAGGGCCCTAAGTATGTCATTTGTTTCTGTAATCTCTCCATCGTGGGAAGAAATAGCTTAAGTCCTATGGTCTTTAATTTAATCATTACTATTAGAATGGTCAAGTGCATTAACACTTATTCTCCCAAAGCCTTGCCTTCTTTTGTTTGCTTTTTTTAATTAAATTTTTTCTAGCTTGACCTAGATACAATTAACATATACAATGTATATATTTAAGATATACAATGTGATGGTTTGATATACATGTACATTGTGAAGTGATTACCAGAATCAAGTTAATCCACACTTTCATCATCTTGCATACTGCCTATTTTTTTTCTTTTTGGTGTAGTAGGAAGACTTAAGATCTACTCTCTTACCTAAAAATATTCTCTATTACAAACCACAAATTGAACTGAACTGAACTGAGCTGATGGACAAGAACAAGTATTTGGAATCTACTACTTTCTTTGGATTATCAAAAAACCCATTTACCAATGTCAATGAGGTTACTGATACTTAATACAAATCCAAAGAGATGAGATAAATAATCTCACTTTCCAATATTTTGAGACTCAGTTATCTGGGATGATTTCTGCTTCAGTTTGGATTCAATGAGGAAAATATGTTCATATTGGGTAGTACAAAGATAGGATGCTTTATATCAATCAAGGAAGAGAGAAGAGGAGAAAAATAATTTCTCTGTGTCACTCTTAGATCAAGTGATACAGTCACTAACTGGGCTGTTGCCCATGAGTCTACATTTTTGGAGGTGCACGAATTTCTGAAATGTTACTGATGCACTCAGTGTCACCTTTCAATTCCTGCCATATTAAGATCAGACCACTTAGGAATGAGGAGCAGAAGCCTGTCCCTTCCTTTTGCTTTCTTATCTCCTGCCAGTGCTTCTCACTGGCATACTTTAACAAGAAGAGAGGGGTTAAAAGAGTCTGGGCAATGAGCTTTTCAATACCACAGTCTCAGCAGTTCAGATCAGAGTATAGAAGAGTGGGTATATGGCCACACAATGATCATTGAATAGCTGACAAATTTAAATTTTAAATATGTGATTTAACATAATAAGGTTTATTAAACTCCATAGCCTGGTGGGCTCTAGTCCATGGGGTCACACATAGTCAGACGTGACCTAACAACTAAACAACAACAACATCATAATGTGAAGTTTATGGGTATGACTTATACTGAACATACTGATTAAGAATATTAGCTCCCAGACCAATGGGGAAAAATTATGACTATCATATATTTATATTTTAATATGTCCACCTCTATGGCACATAATAGTCTTCTGTTAGTGTTGATGCCCATGGTGGTAATGATGATGTTGCCAGTGAAGATGGTATGACTGGGTAGTCATGATGTTGAATGCTAAATTGACGACTTTTCTCTAGGGAGAGAATTCATGGTTTTGCTCATACTGTCAAGGTGACCAGACTCTCCAAACGTTAATAATCACGTCGAGGGTTAATGAAAGAATATTGAGACTTTTAAGAAGGTAAGTGACACACAGCCAAAGCAGAACCAGGGTTATTCATCTGATCATTTTGGAGGGATGAAGAGCATGAGGAAAAGAGAATGGTACAGAAGAGCTCACTCTAATCTACTGACACTAGGTTTGGAACTAGTGAAACAGTTTAATTAAGGAAGTTTCAATCCAAGATATTCCTTCCTCTGAAGAAGCTTACTGCCTAATTAGGGTGTCATTGAAATTGTTCATAGAATGCTAATATTGTTTGAAGTATAGGCAGTAGCACTTGACTCTTGATGTGGAAAATGAGGGAGAGTAGATACCACACAGGTACTTTAACAGAAAATAGAAATTTGGGAGGGAATAGCCAGTTGGAAGATGGATTGAAGTGTTAATTTTCATTTCCTATTCTCCCTCTCCTTCCCTTCTGTCCTTAAAAATGAAGATATTTTTGTATTATTTACACTGAAAGGAAATTTATTTTTGTATCTTTTTTTCTAAATTGAGAAACACAAAAATTCCACATACCTATTCCAATTTTATAAAGTAAGCATTAACGTCGCTTTTCTTCTCTATGGGGTTTTAATCTTTCCAGATATTCTATAGGCTAATAAAATTTGGTCTGTTGCAGGTAGAATGCCTCCAACAAATAATCATTAGTACAGTTGTCACAATCAAGGCTTATATTGCTGTCTGACAGCCACATCAAAGATGGCAATTATCAAATTTTTATCAGTGTAAGCAACATCATTTCCTTTCTTTGAAGAAAGAGTGCAAACCGTAAAAATGGCACATTTCAAATGTAAACTTTCTCAAGAACTATAAAGATTCTACCTCAAAAAACCCAAAGTGTCAGAAGCAGAAGTAATGCCCTAGGCAGAGAATATGATGGGTTCATTTTGATCCAGACACTGCTACTCTGGTATCCTCCACTGGATTTTTATTTAATTTAGCCCTTAAAGCATCCTTTGAAGTTGTGTTTGCTCAGCTCAGGGATTCTGCAAGCAGCAATGCCTGATCATTAGTGGTCTTTTTCTTGTTGCCTCACAACAATGTGGGTCTCTGAACTTGTCTGTTTCCATTTGTAAGTCAATTCCTGCCTCCATATCAGGCAACAGGTAATTTCTCCTTTTTCTTACACAAAACCTATGGGGAAAAAGGAAGCTGCAACATAGCCAGCGCTTAAGCTGGAGTAGTCAGGCAGAAAAAAATAGAACACTATTTCACTTGCACTCTTTCGCCTTGACCAAAACCTTGCAGGAAATTCAGCTCTGATTGAAGGTAAAAGCATATTAATAGACACAAAACTGCAACTTCTACACATGCACACACACAATTACACAAAAACATAACAGATATATAAGCATACTTAATCTCCAATTATCTTGCCAATGAAAGTAATCTATATGGATACATCAAATATGAATGCCATAAATGCTCTACCTTAAAAATGTGTGTGTGTGTATATGTGTGGGTATGTGTGTGTGTGTGTGTGTGTGTGTAAAATGCTGTATTTATGACTTTCTTATGAGGAACTCACCTACCCTCTTTTAAACAAGCGTAACAAAGTGCTTATCATGCCCTTGGGTAACTTCCAACAAGGATTTTTAAGTCAATTCATCAACTGCCTAAAAGAGAATTTAATACTATGTTCATATTATCAGTTCAGTTCAGTCACTTAGTCATGTCTGACTCCTTGCGACCCCATGAACCACAGCCCGCCAGGCCTCCCTGTCCCTCAACAACACCCAGAGTCCAGCCAAACCCATGTCCACTGAGTCGGTGATGCCATCCAACCATCTCATCCTCTGTCGTTGCCTTCTCCTCCTGCCCACAATCTTTCCCAGCATCAGGGTCTTTTCCAGTGAGTCAGCTCTTCACATCAGGTGGCCAAAGTGTTGGAGTTTCAGCTTCAACATCAGTCCTACCAATGAACACCCAGGGCTGATCTCTTTAAGGATGGACTGGTTGGATCTCCTCACAGTCCAAGGGACTCTCAAGAGTCTTCTCCAACACCACAGTGCAAAAGCATCAATTCTTCGGCACTCAGCTTTCTTTATAGTCCAACTCTCACATCCATACATGACCACTGGAAAAACCATAGCCTTGACTAGATGGACCTTGGTTGGAAAAGTAATGTCTCTGCTTTTTAATATGTTGTCTAGGTTGGTCAAAACCTTTCTTCCAAGGAGCCAGTTTCTTTTAGTTTCATGGCTGCAGTCACCATTTGCAGTGATTTTGGAACCCCCCAAAATAAACCCTGCCACTGTTTCCACTGTTTATCCATCTATTTGCCATGAAGTGATAGGACTGGATGCCATGATCTTAGTTTTCTGAATGTTGAGTTTTAAGCCAACTTTTTCACTCTCCTCTTTCACTTTCCTTAAGAGGCTCTTTAGTTCTTCTACAGTTTCTGCTGTAAGGGTCGTGTCATCTGCATATCAGAAGTTATTGATTTTTTGCCTGGCAATCTTGATTTCAGCTTGTCCTTCTTCCAGCCCTGTGTTTTTCATGATGCATTCCACATATAAGTTAAATAAGCAGTGTGACAATATACAGCCTTGACCTCCTTTTCCTATTTGGAACCAGTCTGTTGTTCCATGTCCAGTTCTAACTGTTGCTTCTTGACCTGCATACAGGTTTCTCAAGACGAAGGTCAGGTGGTCTGGCATTCCCATCTCTTTCAGAATTTTCCACAATTTATTGTGATCCACACAGTCAAAGACTTTGGCATAGTCAAGAAAGCAGAAATAGATGTTTTTCTGGAATTCTCTTGCTTTTTTGATGATCCAGTGGATGTTGGCAATTTGATCTCTGGTTCCTCTGCCTTTTCTAAAGCTAGCTTGAACATCTGGAAGTTCATGGCTTGGAGAATTTTGAGCATCAGTTTCCTAGCGTGTGAAATGAGTGAAATTGTGTGGTAGTTTGAGGATTCTTTGGGATTGGAATGAAAACTGACCTTTTTCAGTCTTGTGGCCACTGCTGAATTTTCAAAATATATGGTACTGAATAGCATTAAAATAAGTTATCTTTCTCCTAAATCAGTTAATGATTATGGAATCTAATATTTAGGATTACATCAGACATTACAAACATGGTTATCCAACTTAAAAGTAACTTATTTCCTCTTATGTTTCATGTTACAAAAATATGTTCATTAAGAGGCTACAAAATTTTGTAGCTGGTGGATCAAATCTTTCTGAACATGCTTGTTGGAAAGAGAACAAGTCACTTTGCAAAGGACATTTTCATTAGGATTTATCTAGCTTTGGTGAAACTGATTAAGACTGACGAAATATATTGCAGTGAAAATGAATATCTATTCATATCTATCCATCATATCTACCACTGTGGGGTAGAATCCCTTACAAGAAATTGAATAGCCATCAGAGTCAACAAAAGCGTCCGAAATGCAGTAGTTCGTGCAATCTCAAAAATGGCCGAATGATCTCTGTTTGTTCCAAGGCAAACCACTCAATATCACAGTAATCCAAGTGATGCCCCAACCAGTAATGATAAAGAAGCTGAGGCTGAATGGTTCTATGAAGACCTACAAGACCTTCTAAAACTAACACCCATAAAAGATGTCCTTTTCATTATAAGGGACTGGAATGCAGAAGTAGGAAGTCAGGAAACACCTTGAGTAACAGGCAAATTTAGCCTTGGAGTACAGAATGAAGCAGGGCAAAGGCTAATAGAGTTCTGTCAAGAGAACGCACTGGTCATAGCAAATACCCTCTTCCAACAACACAAGAGAAGACTCTACACATGGACATCACCAGATGGCCAACACTGAAGTGAGATTGATTGTATTTGCAACTAAAGATGGAGAAGCTCTATACAGTCAGCAAAAACAAGTCTGGGAGCTGACTGTGGCTCAGATCATGAACTCCTTATTGCCAAATTCAGACTTAAATTGAAGAAAGTAGGGAAAACCACTAGACCATTCAGGTATGACCTAAATCAAATACCTTATTATACAGTGGAAGTAAGAAATAGATTTAAGGGACTAGATCTGATAGATAGAGTGCCTGATGAACTATGGATGGAGGTTCATGAAATTGTATGTGAGACAGGGAGCAAGACCATCTCCAAGGAAAAGAAATTCAAAAAAAACAAAATCGCTATCTGAGGAGGCCTTACAAGTAACTGTGAAAAGAAGAGAAGTGAAAAGCAAAGGAGAAAAGGAAAGATACACCCATTTGAATGTAGAGTTTCAAAGAGTAGCCAGGAGAGATAAGAAAGCCTTCCTCAATGATCAGTGCAAAGAAATAGAGGAAAACGAAGGGAAAGACTAGAGATCTCTTCAAGAAAATTAGAGATATCAAGGGAACATTTCAGGCAAAGATGGGCACAATAAAGGAGAGAAAGGGTATGGACCTAACAGAAGCAGAACATATTAAGAAGAGGTGGCAAGAATACTCAGAAGAACTGTACAAAAAGGACTTCACAACCCATTTAATCATGATGGTGCGATCACTCACCTAGTGCCAGACATCTTGGAATGTGAAGTCAAGTGGGCCTTAGGAAGCATCGCTACGAACAAAGCTAGTGGAGGTCATGGAATTCCAGTTGAGCTATTTCAAATCCTAAAAGATGATGCTGTTAAAGTGTTGCACTCAATATGCCAGCAAATTTGGAAAACTCATCAGTGGCTGCAGGACTGGAAAAGGTCAGTTTTCATTCCAATACCAAAGAAAGGTAATGCCAAAGAATGCTCAAGCTACTGCACAATTGCACTCATCTCACACGTTAGTAAACTGATGGTCAAAATTCTCCAAGCCAGGCTTCAACAATGTGTGAACTGTGAACTTCCAGATGCTCAAGCTGGTTTTAGAAAAGGAAGAGGAACTAGAGATCAAGTTGCTAACACCTGCTAGATTATTGAAAAGGCAACAGAGTTCCAAAAAAACATCTATTTCTGTTTTCTTGACTATGCCAAAGTCTTTGACTGTGTGGATCACAGTAAACTGTGGAAAATTCTGAAAGAGATGGGTATGCCAGACCACCTGACCTGCTTCTTGAGAAACCTGTATGCAGGTCAGGAAGCAACAGTTAGAACTGGACATGGAACAACAGACTGGTTCCAAACAGGAAAAGGAGGACGTCAAGGCTGTATATTGTCACCGCGTTAATTTAACTTATATGCAGAGTACATCATGAGAAACGCTGGGCTGGAGAAAGCACAAGCTGGAATTAAGATCCCCAGGAGAAATATCAATAACCTTAGAAACGCTGTTGACACCACCCTTATGGCAGAAAGTGAAGAAGAACTAAAGAACCTCTTGATGAAAGTGAAAGAGGAGAGTGAAAAATTTGGCTTAAAGCTCAACATTCAGAAAACTAAGATCATGGCATCCAATCCCATCACTTCATGGCAAATAGATGGAAAAACAGTGGAAACAGTGGCAGGGTTTATTTTGGGGGGTTCCAAAATCACTGCAAATGGTGACCGCAGCCATGAAATTAAAAGATGCTTCCTCCTTGGAAGGATGGTTATGACCAACCTAGAAAACATGTTAAAAAGCAGAGACATTACTTTTCCAACAAAGGTCCATCTAGTCAAGGTTATGGTTTTTCCAGTGGTCATGTATGGATGTGAGAGTTGGACTTTAAAGAAAACCAAGCATCGAGGAATTGATGCTTTTGCACTGTGGTGTTGGAGAAGACTCTTGAGAGTCCCTTGGACTGCAAGGAGATCCAACCAGGCAATCCTAAAGGAGATCAGTCCTGGGTGTTCATTGGTAGGACTGATGTTGAAGCTGAAACTCCAATACTTTGGCCAACTGATGCTAATAACTGACTCATTGGAAAAGACCCTGATGCTGGGAAAGATTATGGGCAGGAGGAGAAGGGGATGACAGAGGATGAAATGGCTGGATGGCATCACTCACTTAATGGACATGAGTTTGAGTAGGCCCCCGGGAGTTGGTGATGGACAAGGAAGCCTGGCATAGTGCAGTCCATACGGTCTCAAAGTGTAGGACACGACTGAGCGACTGAATTGACTGACTAACTGAGGAATGTAACCTGGAAGGTGGCCCTTCAAATATCTCTAGGATCTGTTCTGAAGATGTAGGAGTGGGGGAGGTCCCTTTATAATTGATTTTACTGAAGAGCAGGGGCTTCCCAAGTGGCACTAATGGTTAAAAAAAAAAAACAAAACAAAAAACCCTGCCAATGCAGTAGATGTAAGAGATATGGGTTGGATTCATGGGTCAGGAAGAAAACCCCTGGAAGAGGGCATGAAAAGCTACTCCACTGTTCTTGCATGGAGAATCTCATGGACAGAGAAGCCTTGTGGGCTACAATCCTTAGGGTCACAAAGAGTCAGACATGACTGAAATGACTTGACATGCATGCACCCAGTGAAGGGTGTATACATGCAGTCAAGCACAGAGTATGATAGAAAGTTGCTGCTAGTCACAAGAAGCAATGTCTCCATTCATGGTTTTATTGCTTTTCTAGATACGAGAAAATGCAGGAAATTGGGCCGAAAAAGTCTTCTTTTTCTAGACATCATGGTTGATGCAGATATTTCCTGCTTTCATGGAAATGGTAGTTTGTGGCAAAAAATACACTAAACAAATACTAATGGATGTTTAATTGCAATAATGAAAAATTGCTAAATAGGAGAAGAAGGGGCTTCCCAGGTGGTGCTAATGGTAAAGAACCCGCCTGCCAATGCAGGAGATATGAGACACAGGTTCAATTCTTGAGGGCATGACAATACAATCCAGTATTCTCACCTGCGGAATCCCATGGATGCAGGAGGCTGGAAGGCTACACTCCGTAGGGTTGCAAAGAATCAGACAATACTGAAGGAACTCAGCATGCACTCACACACAGGAGTAGAAGACAACATAAATCATAAGTAACTAAGCATTGATTGTACCATTAGAGAAACTCACAGAAGATTTCTGTTTTATTTCTCTCAGCCTAAAATTTTTAACATACAAACTGTGTATATAAATTTGGAAAAGAGATTTTAAAAAGAAAATTAAGTGCCTAAATTTCTGCTCAGTTCAGGTCAGTCAGTCATGTTCGACTCTTTGAGACCTCATGGACTGCAGCACACCAGGCTTCCCTGTCCATCACCAACTCCTGGAGCCTACTCAAACCCATGTCCATTGAGCTGGTGATGCCATCCAACCATCTTATCCTCTGTTGTCCCCTTCTCCTCCCGCCTTCAATCTTTCCCAGTATCAGGGTCTTTTCAAATGATTCAGATCTTCGCATCAGGTGGCCAAGGTATTGGAGTTTTAGCTTCAGCATCAGTCCTTCCAATGAATATTCAGGACTGATCTCCTTTAGGATGAACTGGTTGGATCTCCTTGCAGTCCAAGGGACTCTCAAGAGTCTTCTCCAACACCACAATGCAAAAGCATCAATTCTTTGGCACCCAGCTTTCTTTATAGTCCAACTCTCACATCCATCCATGACTACTGGAAAAACCATAGCTTTGACTAGATGGACCTTTGTTGACAAAGTAATGTCTCTGCTTTTTAATATGCTGTCTAGGAGCATATTCTTTCAAGAAGCCAGCATCTTTTAATTTCATTGCTGCAGTCACCACCTGAAGTGATTTTAAAGCCCCCAGAAATTAAGCCTGTCACTCTTTCCATTGTTTCCCCATCTATTTGCCATGAAGTGATGGGACTGGATGCCATGATCTTAGTTTTCTGAATGTTGAGCTTTAAGCCAACTTTTTCACTCTCCTCTTTCACTTTCATCAAGGCACTCTGTAGTTCTTCTTTGCTTTCTGCTGCGTTGAGAGAAATAGTTAGAATTTTGGCATAATGCCTTCCCGTGTTTTTTCTCTGAATAGACACTTTACAAAAATTATAACCATGGTACATAACCAATTCTGTATCCTTAGGGCAGGAGACTGTCACATACATTGAGTTTACCCATATCCCTGATACATGTTGGCAATGTATTTAGTCACTGGCACTGAGGATAGACTATCTGCATTCTCATGTCCTCAAAACTGGGAGATTATGGTCTTCTTGGCAGCAGCATCATGGCAGCTAGACAATGTTTTGAGCAAATTCTAATCAGAGAAAGAAACTTTCATAAATATGTTATGATCAAGGTCTTTCCCAGTTTGTCTTTCAATTTTTCCTCCAATTGTATTGATACAAAGTCCTATATCTCAAAAATATTATGCCTAAAATAGCAGATTAGGAAATTCCTAGTGTTTGCTTGTGAATTTGAATTTTTAATGACCTATAGACATCACTTGCTACTGGACTATCCCTATATTTCACACATCAGATTGATTCCTGTTGATCAGTCACTCAGTCCTGTCTGACTCTTTGTGACCCCATGAACTGCAGCATATCAGGCTTCCCAGTCCTTCACCATCTCCCAGAACTTGCTCAAAATCATGTCTATTGAAATGGTGACACCATCCAACCATCCCCTTCTCCTCGTGCCTTCAATCTTTCCCAGCACCAGGGACTCCAGGATAAGCACTTAATAAGCAATATCCAACTGTTTTAATTTTTTTGGGCTTCTACAACATATTACAAACTGTGTGGCTTATAAATAACAGATGTATATTGCTCATTGCTTCGGAGGCTGGGACATCCGAGATCAAGATCAGACACCCACCCAGATTTTATGTCTGGTGAGTCCACTTCCTGATTCACAGATGGTCATCTTTATGCTGTATCTTCATACAGTGGAAGGGACAGCTAGGAAATTCTCTGGGTCTCTTGTAAAAGAGCCCTAATTCCATTCATGAGGACTTCAACCTCATGATCTAATTACTTCCCAAAGGCCTCACTTCACATACCACCACATGGGGTGTTAGAGCTTAACGTGAATTTAGGGGCAGTGCAAGCATGGAGTTTTAAAACACCAGTCAGTCAGAACAAAGCCAAGTGATTATTCTCAGAAATCTGGCTTTAACTCTCTGTAGGAGAGTTAGAGCAGGAGTAACATCAAAAGGGTTTTCTTGTCTTTCAATTTAGTTCAGTTCCTTTCTGTTCAAACTCCAGTGAGGTACCAGCACTAACTGTGGTGAGTCATATTGACTCTTGTTTTTCAACACAACTGGCAAGAGCCAATTGCGTACTTCTCTTCTTGGTGTTGCATTCAGTGCTGCTCATGTAGTAGCTTGAGATCAGCCATAACAGAGTATTAGCACCAAGGAAAAGAGCAAGCACTGCAAACCATGTTGTTTTTCCAGACAGTTCATTGTTAAGCATTTACTAGTATATCATTTCCAAGTTACCCTTCCTTTTATTCATCAGCAGAAGCCATGCATTTTGCCCCTTCAGTACAAGACATTTCTATTCCCAAGGTCTGATTCAGTTATTCAGTGATGTTTGGCATGTAGGCTCATCTTAGAAGAATCAAACAGCAGGTCACTGTTCACAATCTATGTTGCTAACCATACTCTAAAACCCCATCTAACCATCTAGAAGAGCAGCTTGCTAAATGAATAAGTTCTTTAATTTTTTTTTTTTTAATTTTCTGTAATACTTTCTTCCCAGAAGCATCAGACTTTTCTAAGCTTCCATTTGTTTCTTCAATAGTAAAACCATGAGGTATCTTTATGGCTTAACAATTGTACAGAGGTGGGAATTGGAAAGATTTTGGGACTTTATGCTCCAAGATTCGAGTATGCTATGGCTCAATAAAGACAGATGGTAGGGACCTAACAGAAGCAGAAGATATTAAGAAGAGGTAGCAAGAATACACAGAAGAACTGTACAAAAAGGATCTTCACAACCCAGATAATCACAAAGGTGCCATCACTCACCTGGAGCCAGACATCCTGGAATGTGAAGTCAAGTGGGCCTTAGGAAGCATCACTACGAACAAAGCTAATGGAGGTGATGGAATTCCAGTTGAGCTATTTCAAATCCTAAAAGATGATGTTGTGAAAGTGCTATGCTCAATATGCCAGCAAATTTGGAAAACTCACTAGTGGCCACAGGACTGGAAAAGGTCAGTTTTCATTCCAATCCCAAAGAAAAGCAATGCCAAATAAAGCTTAAACTACCACACAATTGCACTCATCTCACTCACTAGTAAACTGATGCTCAAAATTCTCCAAGCCACGCTTCAGCAATACATCAACTATGAAATTCCAGATGTTCAAGCTGGTTTTAGAAAAGGCCAAGGAACAAGAGGTCAAATTACCAACATCTGCTGGATCATTGAAAAAGCAAGAGAATTCCAGAAAAACGTCTATTTCTGCTTTCTTGACTTTGCCAAAGTCTTTGACTGTGGATCACAATAAACTGTGTAAAATTCTGAAAGAAATGGGAATGCCAGACCATCTGACCTGCCTCTTGAGAAATCTGTGTTCAGGTCAAGAAGCAGCAGTTAGAACTGGACATGGAAAAACAGACTGGTTCCAAATAGGAAAATGAGTACGTCAAGGCTGTATATTGTCATCCTGCTTATTTAACTTATATACAGAATACATCATGAAAAACACAGGGCTGGAAGAAGCACAAGCTGGAATCAAGATTCCATGGAGAAATATCAGTAACCTCAGCTATGTGAATAACACCACCCTTATGGCAGAAAGTGAAGAAGAAACAAAGAGCCTCTTGATGAAAGTAAAAGAGGAGAGTGAAAAAGTTGGCTTAAAGTTCAACATTCAGAAAACTAAGATCATGGCACGCGATCCCATCACTTCATGGAAAATAGATGGGGAAACAGTGGAAACAGTGGCAGAGTTTATTTTTGGGAGGCTCCAAAATCACTGCAAATGGTGATTGCAGCCATGAAACTAAAAGAAACTGGCTCCTTGGGAGGAAGGTTTTGACCAACCTAGACAACATATTAAAAAGCAGAGACATTACTTTGTCAACAAAGGTCCATCTAGTCAAAGCTATGGTTTTCCAGTGGTCATGTATGGATGTGAGAGTTGGACTATAAAGAAAGCTGAGTGCCGAAGAATTGTGCTTTTGAATTGTGGTGTTGTAGAAGACTCTTGAGAGTCCCTTGGACTGCAAGGAGATTCAACCAGTCCATCCTTAAAGAGATCAGCCCTGGGTGTTCATTGGTAGGACTGATGTTGAAGCTAAAACTCCAATACCTTGACCACCTGATGTGAAGAGCTGACTCATTTGAAAAGACCCTGATGCTGGGAAAGATTGTGGGCAGGAGGAGAAGGTGACGACAGAGGATGAGATGGTTGGTTGGCATCACAGACTCAGTGGACATGAGTTTGGGTAAACTCTGGGAGCTGGTGATGACAGGGAGGCCTGGCATGTTGCCATCCATGGGGTCGCAAAGAGAAACAACTGAGTGACTAAACTGAACTGAAGTACCACGTATTGGGCAGTTCTTAATGGGGAGGGAAATTCTCCCTTTATCAAGGCTAAACTTTGGGAAACTCTAGGTATTTTCTTATTCAAAAGCTTGGTGTGTAATTTTTAAACCTGTCCTTCTGAGTTCCAAATATATCGCTGTTTCTATTTCATTTAAATTTAGTTAAAATATTTTACCCAATGGCTAAGTGGGCAAAGAATCCACCTTCAATGCAGGAGATTCTGGTTCAATCCCTGGGTCAAGAAGATCACCTGGAGGAGTAAATGGCAACCGATTCCAGTATTCTTGCTTGGGAAAGCCCATGGACAGAGGAGCCTGGTGGACTACATTGCAAAGTGTCACAAAGAGTCAGACACAACTGAGTGACTGAGCATTGAAAACAATTTTTCATTGTAATTTTTTTAAAATTTGAAATTCCCATGCTGCTGCTGCTGCTAAGTCACTTCAGTTGTGTCCGACTCGTGTGACCCTATATGCGGCAGCCCACCAGGTTCCCCCATCCCTGGGATTCTCCAGGCAAGAACACTGGAGTGGGTTGCCATTTCCTTCTCCAATGCATGAAAGTGAAAAGTGAAAGTGAAGTAGTTCAGTCGTCTCCTAGTGAAAAGCGAAAGTGAAAGTGAAGTCGTTCAGTCGTCTCCGACTCTTTGAGACCCCATGGACTGCAGCCTACCAGTTTCCTCCAGCCATGGGATTTTCTAGGCAAGAGTACTGGAGTGGGGTGCCATCGCCTTCTCTGTGAAATCCCCATAAGAACAAATAAAAGGGAAATCAGATGTTACTTACAGATATGAAAACAACAGTATGAAATAACTCCTATGACCAAAATCAGTGACCCATACACTAATACACAATTGTGACAGAAACTTTTGGTATATAATAAAATTTCAATTCTTGGGAATCATAAAACAGAAAGCTTCATCCTACATTTCTCCTGCTACCCTACTTTTGTAGAAAGCAGCAGCAAAAGATGTCCAAAGAAGCTGAGATTATGGAATTTTGACTGAAAAACAAGTTCACTATTATGTCTCTTGTTTAGTGCATATTAACCCTGTCTCCTGGAAGGCATGTCACAGATATCTCTTTGCTCAATTTTCTCCTCTAGATTATGTCTGAATCCCTTCTAGTCATTCACATATGGTGATTTTATGTACTCCTTCCACTCATCAGTCATGAGGAATGAGAAGGAAGTCTCAAATTGATGAGAACTAATCCTGGTAAGCCTTAGGCCTCAAAGAGCACCAGACTCTCCCTAGAGTGCCCTAAAACTCAGGGAGGAAATCTTTTCATAACCATTTTAACAAAATGCCTATCTTTTGTTGTTGATCTCACTCTACATTTCTCCGTAGACTTATTGAATAATTGCGTTCTTATGGAAATAAATCTTTCATGTCATGAATTCAGGTAGGGTGGAGCAGGGGAATAATTTTTAATCTGGAAGGCAATGACTGATCACTTGGATTGCTTTGTTGCTTCTGTCATAAATGAGCACTGTGATTTGGGACAATAGACTTTACCTTTCAGTGTCTTTGCTTATAAAAAATGAGAAAAATAATAGGTACCTCAGAGTACTGTTATCAAAATTAAATTGCATAATGCTTGTGAGAAATCCTAGCTTAGTAGGCACTCAGTAATGATCGCTGGATTCTGAGGTGAACTTCTGGAGAACTTTGAGATATAAGCTTCCAAGTACAGTAAGCAGCCACCTTAATTCCTGTGAAGATGCTGATCTCGCTTTCCTGTTCCTGTCAGTTTAAAGAGATGGAGAGAAATGTGCAACCAGACACAAAAATCCTGGTCCTGTGGGGAACATTTAGACAAGGATTCATGGATTTTCCATCAGCTGCATATTACTAATTAAAAATATTTAAATGAAAGATAGTTAAACAACTTGCTAAAGGAAACAATTTGCTTCGTTGTACATTTTATGAATTACTTGAAAACAAGAATAGGGCCACAGATGTAGAAAACAAATTTATGGTTACCAAGGGAGAAAGCTGTGGGAGGGATAAATTGGGAGATTAAGAATTAAGATTAAGAATACACTACTATATATAAAATAGATAACTAATAAGAACCTACTGTATAGCACAGGGAACTGTACTGAATACTCTGTAATGACCCATATGAGAATAGAATCTAAAAAACAGTGGATATATGAATATACATAACTGATTCACTTTGCTGCACAGCAGAAAATAATACAGCACTGTGAATCAGCTACGCTCCAAGAAAAGTTAAATTTAAAGAACTCTGCTTCCTAAAGAAGAAATGCAGTTATTTTTAAACTAGGAAAATATTAAGCCTGATGGTAGATCAAAATGGATAAAGAAGATGTGGTACATATACATAATGGAATATTACTCAGTCATAAAAAGGAGGAAATCTGAGTCAGTTGAAATGAGGTGGACTTACCTAGAGCCTGTTATACAAAGTGAAGTAAGTCAGAAAGAGAAAAGCAAATATTGTATATTAACACATGTAGATGGAATCTAGAAATATGATACCAAGGAACCTACTTGCAGGGCAGCAATGGAGATGCCGACAGAGAGTACAGATTATGGACCCAGTGGGGGAAGGAGAGGGTGGATAAAATGAGAGAGTAGCATTGAAATATATCCATTACCATATATAAAACAGATAGCTAGTGGGAAATTGCAATATTAACAGGGAGCTCAGCCCAGTTCTGTGATTATCTAGAGGAATAGGATAGAGGTGGCATGGGAGAGAGGCTTAAGAGGGAGGGGGTATATGTGTATTTATTTATAATTCATATTGTTGTATTGGAGAAGGAAATGGCAACCCACTCCAGTATTCTTGCCTGGAAAATTCCATGGATGCAGGAGCCTGGTAGGCTACAGTCCGTGGGGTTGCAAAGAGTTGGACACGACTGAGTGACTTCACTTTCTTTCTTTCTATAGCTCCTTTTGGTGAAGGAAGTGGCAACCCACTCCAGTGTTCTTGCCTGGAGAATCCCATGGACAGAGGGGCCTGGTGGGCTACAATCTATGAGGTTGCAAAGAGTAGGACATGACTAAGTAACTAACACACACACATACACACACACACATACACAAATATGTTGTTGTATGGCAGAAACCAACATAACATTGTAAAGCAATTATCCTCCAGTTAAAAATAAAAAACAAACATAAACCCAGAACAAGAAAAATTACATGGAAAAAATTGGACATTTAAGTAAAATTACTTGTGAGGGTCACTAACAAAGGGATCATAGAATAAAGACTACTAGGCATTGTAGAAGATCATTTTACTAATGAAAATTAGCAAGTATGGTTTAGTTCACTGTCTTCTGCCAAGTTCTTTTTGTGGTTTAATTAAAATTTATAGAGTAGGTTTAAGGCTGAAAATCTAAGGCCAGAATTTTGCATCAATCTCTGTTGAGGGTTAAGGATCTGTCAGTGAGGTATGGGAGGAATTTTCAGGCCCTCTAAGTGACCCAGCTATATTCTCTCATCCCCACTTTACACTATCCTCAAGCTAGTAATAGCATAAGAAGTCTCTCACCTTGTTACAGCCATTCAATCCATGTTCCCGTCATGTGATGTTTGGCAGTCTAAACCTATGGTTGAAGCTTTAGGAAAAGAGTTCACGCCAAAATCCTTACCACATATCTTATGGCCACATTTTTACACAATATAATATCAAGAATTTTTTTCTTCCCATTTGTTGAGTTAGAGGTATCATGACAGAATACGGAGAGGCTCATCTCTGCCCTGGATCAGCATCCACAAATGTACCATTGGTGGTTTTCAAAATATGTATAATTCTCTACTTCTTCCTCAACCTAAGATATGACCATCAAAGAGCTTATATATGTGAATTTTAAAAATATTTTAAGGCAATTATGTATATACTCAAAGTATGAGAACCATTGCCACACTTAAAAAATGGTTCGCAAGAAACAAACATTCCTTGGTGGTACTGACACTCACATACACATCAAAAATTGAGAACCACTGCTAGTGTTATGTAAAAAATCATTTAAAAATTCTTTAAAACATTTTAAAAAACATTTTAAAACAATTTAAAAAATATCCCCCTGTTTAAATTTCCTGAGCATACAGCAAATTCCTGTTGCTATTTTACATATAGTAATGTAAGTTTCCATGTTACTCTTTCCATACATCTCACCCTCTCCTCCCCTCTTCCCATGTCCATAAGTCTATTCTCTATGTCTGTTTCTCCATTGTTGCCCTGTAAATAAATTCTTCAGCACCATTTTTCTATATTCTGTATATATGTGTTAGAATATGGTATTTATCTTTCTCTTTCTGACTCACTTCACTCTGTATAATGGTTCTAGGTCCATCCATCTCATCAAAACTAATTCAAATGCATTACTTTTTATGGCTGAGTAATATTTCATTGTGTATATATACCACAACTTCTTTATCCATTCATCTGTCAATGGATTTCTATTTTGCTACCATGTTCTAGTTATTGTAAACAGTGCTGCAATGAACAATAGGATAAGGGTATCTCTTTCAATTTTGGTTTCCTTAGAGTATATGCCTAGGAGTGGGATTGCTGAGTTGTATCGTGGTTTTATTCCTAGCTTTTTAAGGAATCTTCATACTGCCTTCCACAGTGGCTCTATCAATTTACATTCCCAACAAGAGGGCAAGAGCATTCTTTTTTCTCCACACCCTCTCAAGCATTTATTGTTTGTAGACTTTTTGATAAAGGCCATTCTGACTGGTGTGAGGTGATATCTCTGTAGTTTTGATTTGCATTTCTCTAATAATGAGTGATGTTGAGCATCTTTTCATATGCTTGTTAGCCATCTGTATGCCTTCTTTGGAGAAATGTTTACTTAGGTGTGAGTTTATCTTTCTGTATGGTGTTAGGAGGTGTTCTAATTTCACTCTTTTACATGTAGCTGTCCAGTTTTCCCAACACCATTTATTGAAGAGGCTGTCTTTGTCCCATTGTATATTCTTGCCTCCTTTGTCAAAAATAATGTACCCATAGGTGAATGGGTTTATTTCTGTGCTTTCTATCTTGTTCCATTTGTCTATATTTCAGTTTTTGCACCAGTGCCATGCTGCATTGATGACTGTAGCAGCATTCCTGAAGTCAGGAAGCTTGATTCCTCCAGCTCCATTCTTCTTTCTCAAGACTGTTTTGGCTATTCAGGATCTTTTGTGTTTATATATGAATTGTGAAATTTTTTGTTCTAGTTCTGTGAAAAATGCTATTGGTAATTTGATCACATTGAATCTGTAGGTTGCATTTGGTAGTATAGTCATCTTCACAATATTGATTCTTCCTACCCAGGAACATGTAATATCTCTCCATCTGTTTATGTTGTCTTTGATTTTTTCCTTATTGTCTTATAATTTTCTGTGTATAGTTCTTTTATCTTCTTAGATAAGTTTATTTCTAGATATTTAATTCTTTTTGTTGCAATGGTGAATGGGATTGATTCCTTAATTTCACCTTCTGATTTTTCATTGTTAGTATATAGAAATGCAAGTGATTTCTCTGTATTGATTTTGTATCCTGCAACTTTGCTAAATTCACTGATTAGCTCTAGCAATTTTCTGGTACTTTCTTCAGGGTTTTCTATGTACAGTATCATGTCATCTGCAAACAGTGAGAGCTTTACTTCTTTTCTGATTTGGATTCCTTTTATTTCTTTTTCTTCTCTGATTGCTGAAGCTAGGACTTCCAGAACTATGCTGAATAATATTGGAGAAAGTGGACACCCTTGTCTTGCTCCTGATCTTAGGGGGAATACTTTCAGCTTTTCACCATTAAGAATAATGTTTGCTGTAGGCTTATCATACATGGCCTTGAGGTAGATTCCTTCTATGCTCATTTTTTGAAGAGTTTTAATCATAAATGGGTTCTGAGTTTTGTCGAAGGCTATTTCTGCATCTATTGAGATGATCTCATGGTTTTTACCTTTTAATTTGTTAATATGGTGTATCACATTGGTTGATTTGTGTATATTGAAGAATCCTTGCATCCCTGGAATAAACCCAACTTGATCATGGTGTATGAACTTTTTGAAATGTTGCTGAATTCTGTTTGTTAAAATTTTTTGTAGCATTTTTGCATCTATTTTCATCAGTGATATTAGCCTGTAGGTTTCTCTTTGTGTTGTCTTTGTCTGGCTTAGGTATCAGGGTGAAATGGATTTGGAAGTGTTCCTCTGCAATTTTTTGAAAGAGGTTTAGAAGGATAGACATCAGCTCTTCTCTAAATGTTTGATAGAATTCTCCTGTGAAGCCATCTGGTTCTGAGCTTTTGTTTTTTGGAAGATTTTTGATCACAGCTTCAATTTCAGTGCTTGTAATTGGGTTGTTCATAATTTCTATTTCTTCCTGGTTCAGTCTTGGAAGATTGAACTTTTCTAAGAATCTGTCCATTTCTTCCAGGTTATCTATTTTATTGACTTATAGTTGTTCATAATAGTCTCTTATAATCCTTTGTATTTCTGCATTGTCTGTTGTAACCTTTCCTTTTTCATTTATAATTTTGTTGATTTGAGTCTTCTCTCTTTTATTCTTGATGACTCTGGCTAAAGGTTTGTCAATTTTGTTTATCTTCTCAAAGAACCACCTTTTAGTTTTATTAATATTTACTATTGTTTCTTACATGTCTTTTTCAGTTATTTCTGCTCAGCTCTTTATGATTCATTTCTTTCTACTAATTTTGGGTTGTGTTTTTTTTTTTTTCTTTTTCCAGTTGTTTAAGTGTAAAGTTAAGTTGTCTATTTGATATTTTTCTTGTTTCTTGAGGTAGGATTGTATTGCTTATATAAACTTCCCTCTTAGAATTGCTTTTGCTGCATCCCATAGGCTTTGAGATGTCATCTTTTCATTGTTATTTGTTTCTATAATTTTTTTTTTATTTCCCTTTTGATTACTTCAGTAACCTGTTGGTTATTTAGAAACATGATGTTTACTCTCTATGTATTTGTGTTTCTTACACTTTTTTTTTCTTGTAATTGATATCTAGTCTCATAGCATTGTGGTTGGAGAAGATGCTTGACATTATTTTAATTTTTTAAAATTTACTGAGGTTTGATTTGTGACCCAAGGTGTGGTCTATCCTGGAGAATGTTCCATGTGCACTTGAGAAGAAGATGTATTCTTCTGCATTTGGATGGAATGTCCTGAACATATCAATGAGATCCATCTCACCTAATGTATCATTTAAGACTTGTGCTTCCTTATTAATTTCTTGTTTTGATATCTGTCCATCAGTGTGAGTGGGGTGTTAAAGTCTCCTACTATTACTGTGTTACTGTCAATTTCTCCTTTCATGTCTATTAGTGTTTGTCTTATGTATTGAGGTGCTCCTGTATTGGGTGCGTAGATATTTACAATTGTTATGTCTTCCCCTTGGGTTGATCCCTTGATCATTATGCAGTGTGCTTCCTTATCTCTTGTAATCTTCTTTATTTTAAGGTCTATTTTGTTTGATATGAGGATTGCTACAACAGCTTTCTTTTGCTTCCCATTTGCATGGAATATATTTTTCCATCCTCTCACTTTCAGCTTACATATGTCTTGAGATCTGAAGTGGGTTTCTTGTAGACAGCATATATATGGGTCTTGTTTTTGTATCCATTCAGCCAGTCTGTGTCTTTTGGTTGGAGCATTTAATCCATTTACATTTAAAGTAATTATTGATATATATGTTTATATTGCCATTTTCTTAATTGTTTGGGGTGGATTTTGTAGATCTTTTTTCTTCTCTTGTATTGCTTGACTATATAAGTCCCTTTAACATTTGTTGGAAAGCGGGTTTGGTGGTCCTGAATTCTCTTAACTTTTGCTTGTCTGAAACGGTTTTTATTTCTCCATCAATTCTGAATGAAATCCTTGCTGGGTACAGTAATCTTGGTTGTAGATTTTCCCCTTTCAGTATTTTAAATATATCCTGCCACTCCCTTCTGGCCTGCAGAGTTTCTGCTGAAAGATTAGCTATTAAGCATATAGGATTTCCCTCATATGTTACTTATTTCTTCTCCCTTGATGCTTTTTAATATTCTTTCTTTGTGTTTAGTCTTTGTTAGTTTGATTAGTATGTGTCTTGATATGTTTCTCATTGGGTTTATCCTGTATGGGACTCTGTGCCTCTTGGACTTGATTATTTCCTTTTACATGTTGGGGAAATTTTCAACTATAATCTCTTCAAAAATTTTTTTTGTACCTTTTCTTTTTCTCTTTTTCTTCCAGGACCCCTATAGTTCGAATGTTCTTGTGTTTGATATGGTCCCAGAAGTCTCTGAGATTGTCCTCAGCTCTTTTCATTCTTTTTACTTTTTTCTGCTCTTCAGAAGTTATTTCCACCATTTTATCTTCCAGCTCACCGATTTGTTCTTCTGCCTCAGACACTCTGCTATTGATTCCTTTTAGAGTATTTTAAATTTCAGTAATTGTGTTGTTTGTCTCTGTATGTTTAATCCTTCTAGGTCTTTGTTAATTGATTCTTGCATTTTCTCCATTTTGTTTTCAAGGTTTTTGATCATCTTTATTATCATTATTCTGAATTCTTTTTCAAGTAGTTTGCCTATTTCCTCTTCATTTATTTGGACTTTTGTGTTTTTAGTTTGTTCCTTCATTTGTGCAGTATTTTTCTGCCTTTTCATTATTATTTTTTTTAGGTTATTGTGTTTGAGGTCTCCTTTTCCCAGGCTTTGAGGAAAGTTGAATTCTTTTCTTGAAGAAGGTTGAATTCTTTCTTCCTTTCGGTTTATGCCCTCCTAAGGTTGGTCCAGTGGTTTGTGAGCTTCCTATAGGGTGATATTGTGCTGAGTTCCTGTTTGTTTGTTTGCTTTTCCTCTGATGGGCAAGGCTGAGTGAGGTGGTAATCCTGCCTGCTGATGGTTGGGTTTGTATTTTTGTTTTGTTTGTTGTTTAGATGAGGTGTCCTGCACAGGGTGGCTACTGGTGGTTGGGTGATGCTTAGTTTTGTATTCAAGTGGAGTCCTTTGTGTGAGTTCTCACTATCTGAGACTCCCCAGGGTTAGTTCTCTGGTCGTCTAGGGTCTTGGAGTCAGTGCTCCCTCTCCAAAGGCTCAGGGCTTCATCTCTGGTCAGGAATGAAGTGACATTAAAACAAATATCCAAAAATGAGAAATCAAAGGTGAACCCCAGACAAACGGCAGTTATAAAATCAGGCAAGTAATAATTAAAATAATGGAATATACACATATACATACACCCAAGAGCAGAGTGAAAACAACCCGACAAAAATAAAGTACAGTAGATTGACCGGTCGAACACAGGAAATAAAAAAGTATATTTACCTGTCAAGAACAAAACTAACTTAAGCACTAACTGGAAAGCAAAACTAAAGGAAGGTGTCAAGTAGGGAATAAAGCAATGAACCTAAAACTAATAAATACATTGAGAGGAAAGAAAGAAAGAATAGATATACAAAGTTAAATAGAGGAAAATGAAGAAAATTTATATACATTAATGATTAACTACAAGGGGAAAAGAACAGCAGTAAAGGCAAATAGTGGAAAAAATGTAATAGGTTTAAAAAATTAAAAATGTAAATAAAAAAAGAAAAGAAAAAATTGGAAGAAAGAAAAGAAAAAAAAAAAAAAAAGGAAAACTCCATAGAACTGCAAAAGCCCAATGTAGAGGCAGAGGTTTATAACAACAATAGAAAGTGTGACTGAATACACACATATTCACATACACCCATCAGCAAAATCAAAACAGTCCAACAAAAAAAAAATAAAGTACAGTAGACTGACCCAGCAAAAAAAGGAAACCAAAAATTATATCTACCAGAATGAAACTAATTAAACCACAAAGTGGAAAACAAAACTAAAGCAAGTTTCCAATTGAGGAACAAAACAATGAAAGTGAAACTAACAAATATGTTGAGAGGAAAGGAGAGAAAGAAAAGAAAGAAAGAATAGATATGCAAAGTTAAATAGAGGTAGATAAAGAAGATTTATATATATTAAAGATTAACTGCAAGGGGAAAAGAACAGTAGGAAAAGCAAACAAAGGAATAAATGTAGAAAAAATAATAATAGATTTAAATTAAAAAAAAAAATTGAATTAAAAGAGAGAGAAAAGAGACAAAAAAAGAGAGCAAAACTCCACAGAACTGCAAAAGCCCAGTGTAGAGGCAGAGGTTTAACAACAATAAAAAAATGTTACCGAAGGAAAAAAAAGCTCAAATGCTTCTACAACCCGGGGGGGGGGGGGGGGGCGGGGGCGAGGGGGGAAGGGAAAAAGAAAAAAAAAATCCACAAGAATCTACAGAACAAGTCAAAAACTAAGAATAATAAATGTTTTTCTTGAGTCACTGCTGTCAGAGTCCTTTCCCTGGCTGGGAGTCACTGTCCACCTCACCTCCCTAGATGCCTCCAACACTGAGCTGATCTCTGGACCCGCTGTGGGGGCAGCTCAGATTCTAATCTGGTCCTACTCCTGTGTGTTCTTGCCTCCAATGTCCACAGCTATCAGAGCTAGTGTGTTTTCTTTTGTGGGTGCTCTCAAAGGCCTTTTATATATCCCATAGACATAGAGTCTGCTTGGTTGATTGCGTGGGTTTAATCCACAGCTTGTACAGCTGGAGGGAAAGGTTTGGGTCTTCTTCCTTAGCCACACTGCCCCTGGGTTTCAATTGTGCTTTTCATCTCCACCAGGACATGTGGGTCGTTCACTGGGGTTAGCTCCTGAGGCTGCCCTGGAGGGCTTGGGTTAGCCCGTGAGGGCCAGGTGCGGAGGTGGTGAAGCTGCTTGAGTTGCAGGCATTGTGGCAGCATCAAGTACTCAGGGGGTTGGCAGCTAGGACAGAAGGAAATATAGTGATCTAGAAGCTATGGCAAACAGTATTGGCCAATATGCTCCAGTATTCTTGCCTAGAGGACGCCCTGACAGAAGCCTGGCAGGCCAGTCTACAGGGTTGCAAAGAGTGAGACACGACTGAAGTGACTGTGTGCATAGAAGCAAGACTTTTTTTGCCTGTGGCAGCTCTGCCCCAGTGAGAGTTGAGCATGAAGGTGGTGTAGCTGCTTGGCTTGCAGGGACCCTGGCGGCACCCGTGTGCAGGCACACGGACTGCCTCTGCCACAGGAGTTAGGCCCTATCAGAGTCTTTAAGCTGGCTATCAGAGGCCTCTTCGGCCAGTCTTTTTCTGTAGCTTCGCCCATTCAGGCACTTAGAGGGCTCCCTTGCCTGGGGGTCCTAACTGTAGATCGGCGCATCAGGCACTTAAAGGGGCACCCTGGGTGGGGTACTACTCTAATTCAATGTATCAGGCATATTTATGGGCCAGCCTCTCTTGTTCAGCTGCTCATGCTGGCCTGTGGGGAGAGAGAGGCTATGGTGTTGGCTCTACCTGCTACGTGTGACTCAGCAATATCGCCTTGCTTCCGTGGCTTTCCTCCACCAGCATTTCCCACCACGATCTCCTCTCTCACATCCCCTCAATCCTTCTCTCTGCAGTCAACAGAAGCCCTTGCCCTGGGATTGCTCCACAATCCCTAAACTCCAGCTCCCAGCCGCTGTGCCTTCCAGGAGACCAGCATTCCTGTCCAGGGTACGTATGGCTGCAGCAAAGACTGTCTAATTCTCATTTCATTTAGGCTGCCATAGATCAGCTGTTTCACTCTCAGCCTTATATGTTTCTTCTCTGACTCAGACAATTGCCCAGCTGTGGGGATTGGATCCCTGCTTCAGTTCCCCCACCCTCTGAGGGCAGGTCCGGTCCTACTAACACTCCTGTTTTTCTCCCTAGTTCCTTCACCCTACCGAGTTTTGCTTGGTTCTATATTTTCTTTTCCACTGTCCAGGTACTTTTCCACTGTCCAGGTACTCCTGTCTGCTCTCAGCATGCACTTCTGTGCCTGAAGGTGTATTCCTGATATATCCATGGAGACAGATGTACTCCATCCACATCCACCCACTCCTCCACCATCTTGTTCTTCCGAGATCTTGCTTCAGTTCAGTTCAGTCGCTTAATCGTGCTCAATTCTTTGCGACCGCATAGACTACAGCATGCCAGGCCTCCCTGTCCATCACCAACTCCTGTAGTTTACGCAAACTCATGTCCATTGAGTCGGTGATGCCATTCAACCATCTCATCCTCTGTCGTCCCCTTCTCCTCCCACCCTCAATCTTTCCCAGCAACAGGGTCTTTTTGAATGAGTCAGCTCTTTGCATCAGGTGGCCAAAGTATTGGGGCTTCAGCTTCACCATCAGTCCTTCCAGTGAATACCCAAGACTGATCTCCTTTAGGATGGACTGGTTGGATTTCCTTGTAGTCCAAGGGACTCTCAAGAGTCTTCCCCAGCACCACAGTTCAAAAGCATCAATTCTTCAGTGCTCAGCTTTCTTTATAGTCCAACTCTCACATCCATGCATGACTACTGGAAAAACCATAGCCTTGACTAGATGGACTTTTGTTGACAAAGTAATGTCTGTGCTTTTTAATATGCTGTCTAGGTTGGCCATAACTTTCCTTCCAAAGAGTTAGTGTCTTTTAAGATCTTGCATATTCTTTATTTTTTAGTTCAGTAAAACATGGCTTGGTGTGTTTCAACAGGGTATGCCAAAAATGCTATAGGGATATGAAGAAATGAATGCTTGCTTTTACAATAGTTCACGATCATGTTTAGGGCTTCCCTGGTAGCTCAGATAGTAAACAATTTGCCTGCAAGTTACCTGGGTTCAATCCCTGGGTTGGAAAGATTCCCCTGAAGAAGAGAATGGCTACCCATGCCAATATCCTTGCCTAAAGAATTCCACAGGTGGAGGAGCCTGGTGGGCTACAGTCCATGGGGTTGCAAAGAGTCAGACTTGACTGAGCTGCTAACACACACACACACACACACACACACACACACACACACACACTCGGGCATGTTTAAAGTTGGGATTTTATCCTTGTAACATACTCAGGGAAACTAGTTGTAGTCCCAGTGATACTTTGTGGCACTATCCCCTTCCCTATTCATGAAGCGATGTGCTATGTCTTTTTAAGGTTCCTATTCTTCCCAATTAAACATGGTGTCTGTATACACTCTGGTTTGTTATTTAATCAGAGGTGCATATTTCTAATGGGAGCTCAGTGCAGTTCCTTTCCAAGGTAACTATAAGTAATTCTCCAGTGACTCAGCAGGTAAAGAATCTGGCTGCAATGAAGGAGACAGGAGATGAGGGTTCAATACCAGGGTGGGGAAGATCTCCTGGAGAAAACTGCCAGCCACTCTAGTATTCTTGCCTGAAAAATAAAATTCCACAGACAGAGGAGCCTGGTTGGCTATAGCCGAAAGGATCACAAAGAGTCAGACATGACCGAGTGAGCACACACACACACACACACACACACACACACACACACACAAGCAATAAAAATAAGATTTTTCTTAGGACAAACACCTATGTAGGAGGCTCTTTTTACTCCCACACAGGGTAAAAATAAGGATGTTTTTAATTCTAGCTTTGATTCAACCTTGTTTCACTATTTAGCAACTGTAAGACAAGGAGAAAGTTTTTAAACCACCGTAAGCCTCAGTTTTTCCCATTTGTATAGTGAGGATAATAAAAGAAGTTTTCTCACAGTGATATAGAATTAAGTGGAATGATATATGTAATTAGTATCTGGTACAAAATACAGAATATAGTTTGCTATTAGAAAAAGTCCACTAGGTAAATAACAAGTTTTGTTTTGTTTTTAATTTCAGTCAGCCCTCAGTATCCACAGATTCCATATCATCCCACATTGTGAACCAACAACACAGCACCATTTTGTATAAGGAGCTTGAGCATCTGAGGATTCTGGTATCTGCAGCAGGCCAGGAACCAATTCCCCATAGGTGCTGAGGGCTGACTATATTGTGTGCACTTATTCTCCCCACTCTTCAGGCTATCTATTGATCATATATTCTGTGGAGACGTGGAGGACTGTAATCTCCCAGTCAAGCTGTAGAAGCCCATAGAGCACAAGCCTAGCAAGCCTGCAAAGAGAAGAAACATATAAATTCAAGAGACTGAAGAGGATCTCACTGAACTGAGCTTGAAATTACATGAAAAGAAACTTTTAAGAGTTATTTCCTATTCAAAAAGGACTTGCTGCATTATTAAATTCTACCACACTGGGAGCTTTGCTCCTTCACATTTGTGCTTTCAAATCTTACTTATTTCAGTTCCAGCCTAGATGGGGGAAAGGAAGCTGAGAAGGGAACTGCTGGGCAATAGATCAGAAAGGAGATATTTGTAGAGATGAGAATAGCTCCAGCTTTCTACCTACATTTATACGTTGCTTTTAACTTTTCAAAACACTTTCATTTCTACCTTCTGTTGGGGTTGGTAGCAAGGA
The DNA here is from genome assembly GCF_023699985.2 of Odocoileus virginianus. Classification (NCBI taxonomy): domain Eukaryota; kingdom Metazoa; phylum Chordata; class Mammalia; order Artiodactyla; family Cervidae; genus Odocoileus; species Odocoileus virginianus. The sequence goes on along the minus strand of NC_069675.1, from coordinate 52,042,733 downwards.
GTTGGCAGACAGTGAACCCATAGATACAAATCTGCTAGGTAATAAAACAACTATGGCCCTGCTTACTCAGATTGCCCCTTAAAATCTTCAGAATAATATGAGCACTGTTAGTATTTTATAACAGCATATTAGTTTACTATGTATCCACCATGTGCATATCTGACAAGTATCTTACATTCGTTTTCTACCTGATTTTTAAAATAGCACTTTGAAGTAGCTGGTTTTGTTTGTTTCATATCAGTGTCTTGCTCAAGGTCCTATAGTTAGTAAATAGCAGACCTGGAATTTAAATGCAGAAATTTAATACCAAAATGTGTTTTTTAGCTAATCTATTTAAGTGTAGAGCAATTAGTCCTGTGCTTGGAAATAAATATATAGAAAAGGTGGAAGATTCTATCCTAAGGTAAATTAAGAGAGCAGACCCTTGGAAGGAGAATGGCAGTTTACTGTCAGTGTAAATTTAAATGTTTAAAGTTGATTCCAAGAGAAAAAGAGGTCTTATATTTAGGTATTTAACCCATTTTGGGTTTATCTTTGTGTATGGTTTTAAGAAGTGTTCCAATTTCATTCTTTTGCTTGTAGTTGTCCAGTTCTTCCAGCATCACTCATTAAAGAGACTGTCTTTTCCCCCACTGTATGCTATTGCCTCCTTTGTCAAAGATAAGGTGCCCATAGGTGCATGATTTTATCTCAGGGCTTTACTTAGGTGGAACACTGTATGACAAAAATCATAGCAAGATCTTCTATGATCCACCTCCTAGGATAGTGGAAATAAAAACGAAAATAAACAAGTGGGACCTAATTAAACTTAAAAAGTTTTTGCACAGCAAAGGAAACTATAAATAAGGAGAAAAGACAGAATGGGAGCAAATAATAGCAAAGAAAACAACTGACAAAGGATTAATTTCCAAAATACACAAGCATCTCATATAACTCAATACCAGAAAAACAAGCAACCTAATCAAAAAGTAGGCAAAAGACCTAAACAGACATATCTCCAAAGAAGACATGCTGATGGCTAATAAGCATATGAAAAGATATTCATCATTGCTCTTATTAGAGAAATTTAAATCAAAACTATGAGATCACCTCACATTGGTCAGAATGGCCATCATCAAAAAATCCACAAACACAAGTGCTTAAGAAGGGTGTGGAGAAAAGGGATCCCTCTTGCACTGTTGGTGGGAAATATGTTGACTCAGCTACTATGAAATATGGTATGAAAAGACCTTAAAAAACTAGGAATAAAACTACCCTATGACCTAGCAAAGCATATAACTTGGGGAAATCAAAATTGAAAAAGACACATGTACCCGAACATTCATTGCAGCACTATTTACAATAGTTAGGTCATGGAAGTAAACTAGATGTCCAACAGCAGATGAATGGATAAAGAAGTTGTGGTACATATATACAATGGAATACTATTCAGCCATCAAAAGGAATGCATTTGAGTCAGTTCTAACGATGTAGATAAACCTAGAACCTATTATACAAAGTGAAGTAAGTCAGAAAGGGAAAAACAAATATATATTAACACATATATATAGAATCTAGAAAGATGGTACTAATGAACCCATTTGCAGGGCAGCAATGGAGATGCAGAAATAGAGAACAGACTTATGGGCATGGGCAGAGGGAAGAAGGAGAGGGTGAGATGAATGGAGAGAGTAGCTTGGAAGCATGCACACTACCATATGTCAAATATTTAGTCAATGGAAATTTGCTGCATGACTCAGGGAACTCAAAACAGGGCTCTGTAATAATCTAGAGGGTGGAAAGAGTGGCAGGTGGGAGGAAGTTTAAAGAGGGAAGGGACATATGTGTACCTGTGGCTAGTTCATGCTGATATATAGTAGAAATCAAACCAAGATTGTAAAGCAATTATCCTTCAATTAAGAGTAAATAAATTAAAAAATAAGAAACAAAGAAGGCAGAGAAAGTGTGATTTTTAAGGACCTAGAGGACAGGAAGCAAATGAAACTAAACACATGTAGGACAGAGAGATGGTTTATTAGAGTACTGGTCAGCTGTATGGTCAGGAAAGGTTATAGAGAAAGAAGGAATCTTAGTAAAAATTTGATTTGTGACCTGTTTCTGTAACCGCATACATATCTTGCTGAGTTAAATAGATCTCAGTGTCTGTCAGCTAGCACCCATTTAGAAAACCATATAAACAAAGATGTAATCCTTAATGAATCATTTCTGAATATGCAGAGCCCTTCAGCATGAAGAAATTTCAGATTATGATGAAGGAAAAAATGGAGAAACGAGGCATAGTCAGTCAGGCATCTTAGTTGACTTGCCTAAGATAAAAAACTTCTTCCAGCTTAGACTACCTGGTTCATTGCTTTTTGTCCTGTCCTAGAATTAACCAAAGGTACAATATGTTCTCTAAGTTGAACGTTTCTCATTTATTTATAAACATTGGTCCAGAGCAATGGGAATCCTTTATGAATAATGGACTTGGCATAGGAACTGGTGGCCTCCCTGGACCTGCGTTAACAGGAGTCACCTATAACCCTTCTTCAGGTGCTTTCTGATGCTTCTGTACTAAAGAGAGACATTTTGATATTGTCTGTCCTCTTCTTATCTGGACTTCACTTTTTTTTTTTTTTTTTGGTCTCTGTGCCTCTTCATAAATTGTATGTATCTCTCTATTTGTGCTCCAAATCCATCTATCCTGTGCTGCCTTGGCTAGCTTCAGTAAGCCCTCTCTACATGTGATTCTGCCCGTCCACCAGGGCTGAGGTGCTCCTCATCCTGGTGTTGATGAAAGCCTCCTCTTCCCATTAAGACCATGACCTCCCTGAAAGGTAGTAACCAAGTCTTGTGCCTCTCCTTCACCCCTCATAGCACATCAAGAATATGCTCAGTGAAACTTTGCTGAGTGATGACAGCATTGACATTACTACAATGACAAATTATCAGAAATTTTAATTTTATTGAAGTGTGATTGATTTATAATCATATCACTTTCAGGTATAGAACACAGTAATTCAATATTTTTACAGAATATATTCCATTTAAAGTTATAAAATATTGACTGTATTTCCTGTTCTGTATGATATATACTTATACCTTATTAATTTTATACTTAGTAGTGTTTACCTCTTAATCCCCTACCCCTACTTGCCCCTCCTCCTTTGCCTTCTCCACTGGTAATGACTACTTTGTTCTCTATATCTGTGAATCTGTTTTGTTATCTTCATTCATTTGTTTCATTCTATGCATAAATGGTAATGTACAGTATTTGTCTTTCTCTGACTTATTATCTCATGAGCATAATACCCTGTAAGTCCATACATGTTGTTGCAAATAGCAAATGAAAGTATTTCTTTCTCTTTTATGGCTGAGTCCTATTCAATTTTATAACTACAGGCACATACACACACACAGAGGCATATCTCAAGAGATATTGGGAGTTTTTTGTCCCAATAAAATTACAATAAGGTAAATATTATAGCAGAGTGATTCACACAAATTTATTGGTGTTTTTCATTGCATATAAATTGTGTTGTGTGTGCTTAGTCACTCAGTCATGTCTGACTCTTTGTGACCCCATGGACTGCAGTCTGCCTCTGTCCATGGGGATTACCCAGGCAAGAATACTGAAATAGGTTGCCATGCCCTCCTAAAGGGGATCTTCCCAACCCAGGGATCGAACCCAGGTCTCCTGCATGCAGGTGGATTCTTTACCAACTGAACGACCAGGGAAGCCTATAAAATATGCTAGCAATATACTATAATCTATTAAGTATGCAATAGTGTTATGTCTAAAAAAATGTACAGACTTTAATTAAAAATACTTTCTTGCCAAAAAAATGCTAACCATCATCTGAGGCTTCAGCAAATCATAGCAGTTACATCAAAGATCACTGATAACCATAGCAAATATAATAATAATGAAAAGGTTTAAAATATTTTGACAATTACCAAAATGTGACACTAAGAGACTGAAGTAAGCAAATATGTTTGGAAAAATGGAGCTGATAGACTTGCTTGATGCATTATTGCAACAAACCTTCAATTTGCAAATAATGCAATTTCTACAAAGCACAATAAAGTGAAGCACAATAAAATGTATGCTTTTATAACTATAAAATATAAATCTATATTGGGCTTCCCAGGTGATGCTAGTGGTAAAGTATCTGCCTGTCAAGGCAGAAAACATCAGAGACGCAAGTTCTATCCCTGGGTCAGGAAGATCCACTAGAGGAGGGCATGGCATCCCACTCCAATACTCTCGCCTGGAGAATCTCATGGACAGAGGAGCCTGGCAGGCTACAGTCCATGGGATCAAAAGAGTCAGACACAACTGAGCACATAAACACATAAATCTATATCTGCATCTATATCTCCTGCTGGTTTTGTTTCTCTGCCATGACTAACATGATAGGGAATTGCAGTGTAACTAGAAATGAGTAGCTTGGGATGATTTTCCTTTTTCCCAATGTGGTTATGTAGCTGCTGTGGTGCACTAATATCTCCCGTCAGATATAAAGACATTAGTACCTTGGCAGGTAAGAAATCCACTTAACACAATTTTCAGGTGTTAACCCCCTCAGGTGTTATCTTAGCTCAAGAGACCTATGTCACCCAAGGTCTTATCCTTTTCCCATGTCCAGTAGCTGATTAATATATGTGTATAAAGTACAGCTCTCTCACTCCAAACTGTGACCATCCTAACTCCATAGCGGCTTAGGGGTTAGTGGAGACTCTTTGAAGCACACCTCCTCCATCTGTCCAGTCTTGCTTCTTCCACCATGATTCCTCAGGCATTAATCCGAAGAACATGCCATGTTAAAATTCCTGAATGCTAACCTCCATCCCAGAGTGAGACATCTTGCTTGACTCTTCCCAGTTCACATTTAACCTTTTGTGACACCTCTGGTCTTTATCATATCATTTAATACACACTTTAGTTATTGTAAACCCATGACCTGCTAAGTTCATCTCGTCCTCAAATTTGTTTTTATTGCCATGAACATTATTTTGTGACATTTTAGAGTTAAATGGCTTGGATTTGATATGCCTTCCAGTTCAAGATGAATCCCACTCATCATATTGTCTTATATTCATCAGCTTCACTAGTTTTTTTTTTATCACTTGCACTACTCAGAAGACATTCAGTCTGTAACCCCATACTTACTTCTGTACCTTCTTTTATCTATATACTTTTGCCCACGTGCCTACAGGTAGAAGTTCCTAGAAGGCATGTGACGGTCCAGTATCTTGTGGTGAGTGAGTGAGTGAAGTCGCTCAGTCGTGTCCGACTCTTTGTTACCCCATGGACTGTAGACTACCAGGCTTCTCTGTCCATGGGATTCTCCAGGCAAGAAAACTGGAGTGGGTTGCCATTTCCTTCTCCAGGGGATCTTCCTGACCCAGGGATCGAACCCAGGCCTCCTGCATTGCAGGCAGACGCTTTACCCTCTGAGCCACCAGGGAAGCCCTAAACATATAGTAGTGTAATTTTTTTTTTTTTTTTAATGCATAGGAGTGAGTGGTTTATGTGAGATAAGCTGTATGTTTAGCATCTTTTCTGTTGTATGTGATGAGTGTCTAGTTGGTACTCAGAAAAGATGTATTGGCAAATCAAGAATTCCATTCATACAGCAAATGAACCAATCATGGTTTACTGTTATCATATTTGCAGGGATTATCTGAAAAAAAATTTTCCAGGATACTTGGATCTGGAAAGTATATTTATCTAGCTATAATAACATTTATTGAGTAGCCTACACTCCCAAATACAACCAACATTCACTAACAGTTTTAAATTGTAGCCTTTAAACAATAGTAGTAACTGAACTGAACTGAATAACTCAGAAATAGGATGCATTTTACTAAATATTCACTAAGTAGGGCTAAACATAGTAAAATCAACTCCTAATTTGTTGGTGTATCTTGTGTGTATCAAATGACTGCTGTGTATTTCAGTTTTCTCATTCTTAAATGTTGCTAGCTATACCAGATAAACAGTTAACATCATTAGGCTTCAGTTTACCAAACAGGAATTGATGGTAGCTAATGCAAATTCTAGCTCTAGGTAAGCTTGATGATAAAGGAGATGTTTGTATTATATATATGAATGTGCTCAATCAAACTCATGTGTTCATGTAGTGTTATACTAAAATAACAATGAGTGAATGTAGAAATGCTTAGAAAAATTTAACAATGTACAAAATGTTCATTTCTGTCTGTTATGTACAGTAGGGAAAAGCAAACTTCAAGCAAAATTCCCAAACTAGGGAAAGATAAATTATGGTACATCAGCTTTGTGGAACATTGTGCAGCTATTAAAAGATATACAAAACATATGTAGAGCAATGCAAAATTATGTTTAGGATGCAGCATTAAGAACAAATGTTCAACAAAATCGGGTGCTAGAATTGCAACTATAAAAAACAGGTATACATTTGGACAAAGAATGCATGAGAATACATGAAAAACAAAATAACTACTTTAGAGTGGTAGAACTATGGATAATTTTTTCTTCAAAATTTTCTTTAATGTTATATTGTTTTTGTAATACAAATACTATGCATATGAAAAGAATTACAATGAATAAAGCAATCAGAGATTGTCTTAAAGAAAAGCAGTAACATTAAATCAGACAACCTAGATGAGACACATATTACATTTTCTGGAATCATTCATGCATAGGGCATTTCCCAGAAGCCTAAAATGGCTGCTTAACCAAAAAATGTTGACAAGAAGATATTGAAGAGAGAGATAGGAAAGGAAAATGAGTGTTATAGGTCTACCACAAACTCCTTTGAAGACCGTTCCTTTCTTCTTACTTCTACATTAACTCATGTAGCTTTGTACATTGTTAACATATTTACCATCTCTCTCCTTCCATTGTCCCCTTTCTCCATAAAACAAGTTCATGTGCAGCTTCCCTCAAACCACCTAAGAATTGACAGGTATACTGGAGAAAGGCCAGGAGGAAGGCTCCTATCTAGACTTTTAGAGAAGTTTTGCACTGTGATTTATCAAGATTGGAGAGAGTCAAAAGCAAAAGAATAAGAAAACAGGGGAGAGAATCTTTGAGACTGGCTCTATAACTACAGAAATTTGTCAGGCTAGGATTCAGGATAGGGACAGTCTCTTTCATCTGGTTATAAATATTCTCCCTGCAAAATGGTTTTTGACTTTTTACTGGTGGGGGCAAATCATGACAAAGTAAGCCAGAAAGATAAAGACCATTACAGTATACTAACACATATATATGGAATTTAGAAAGATGGTAACGATAACCCTATATGCAAAGCAGAAAAAGAGACTCAGATGTATAGAACAGACTTGTGGACTCTGTGGGAGAAGGCGAGGGTGGGATGTTTCAAGAGAACAGCATTGAAACATGTATATCTAGGGTGAAACAGATCACCAGCCCAGGTTGGATGCATGAGACAAGTGCTCGGGCCTGGTGCACTGGGAAGACCCAGAGGGATGGGGTGGAGAGGGAGGTGGGAGGGGGGACCGGGATGGGGAATACATGTAAATCCATGGCTAATTCATTTCAATGTATGACAAAAACCACTGCAATGATGTAAAGTAATTAGCCTCCAACTAATAAAAATAAATGGAAAAAAAAAAAAGAAAATAAATTTTAAAAAATTAAAAAAATATTTTAAAAGCATGGGCCTTTATTTTACAGTATGGTAGTACAATAACTTCAATTCTACTTCCATGTGTATATTTATTATTTTTTAAATTAATTTTGATTGGAGGAATGTGTTAGTTTCTGCTGTTAGTTTATATATATATATATATATATATATATAATATAACACTCTTTTTTAGATTCTATTTCCATATAGGTCATTACAAGTGTTGAGCAGAGTTCCCTTTGCTATAAAGTAAAGCTTAACCTTCAGAAAACTAAGATCATGGCATCTGGTCCCATCACCTCATGGGAAATAGATGGGGAGACAGTGGAAACAGTGTCAGACTTCATTTTTTTGGGCTCCGAAATCACTGCGGATGGTGACTGCAGCCATGAAATGAAAAGATGCTTACTCCTTGGAAGGAAAGTGATGACCAACCTAGATAGCATATTAAAAAGCCGAGACATTACTTTGCCAACAAAGGTCCGTCTGGTCAAGGCTATGGTTTTTCCAGTGGTCATGTATGGATGTGAGAGTTGGACTGTGAAGAAAGCTGAGCACTGAAAAATGGATGCTTTTGAACTGTGGTGTTGGAGAAGACTCTTGAGAGTCCCTTGGAATGCAAGGAGATCCAACCAGTCCATCCTAAAGGAGATTAGTCCTGGGTGTTCATCGGAAGGACTCATGCTGAAGCTGAAACTCCAGTACTTTGGCCACTCCATGCGAAGAGTTGACTCATTGGAAAAGACCCTGATGCTGGGAGGGATTGGGGGCAAGAGGAGAAGGGGATGACAGAGGAAGAGATGGCTGGATGGCATCACCGACTCAATGGGCATGAGTTTGAGTAAACTCCGGGAGTTTGTGATGGACAGGGAGGCCTGGCATTCTGCGATTCATGGGGTTGCAGAGTCAGACACGACTGAGCAACTAAACTGAACTGAACTGAAACCCTTATTATCTATTTTATATATAGTGTATATATCAATACCGATCATGTATATCTAATGACTGTGTTTCAAAATAGGCTTTTGGGCATGAATAGAAGTATATTGTCACACTGGTCTATCAGTTTTAAATTGAATCAACTTTTTTCACACTGATGCCAACTTATACAACTAACTGTCAGATAGTATTTCACCTAGAATTTTCATAATTATCTTTTCCTGGCCCTATAAAGCTAATCTGTTACCTTTTCTTCACCCTTGATACCAGGAGTCATGCCTCCCTTACCAGTGATCTTAATTTTCAAGGCAGGGTCATTAACTCTTATTTTAATATCTATATATATTTCCTAGAACTGTTATTTGAATTTCACAAGACTGCTAGTTGGTACACTGCATATGCAAAAATATTACATACCATGTGTATTAGATAGAACCAGTGTTTAAATCTGCATACTGATGAAGGAAGTGCCAAGTATTTGGTGCCTGGAAGGGTGGACTATGAGAAACATTAAAGATTCTTCACAAAATACTTGTGGTATTTTACTTGATAGTCATATGCAAAAATTAAGCCTCTGTATTCTTTTTTAATATGGACATGGTGAGGTGATTTATTTGGGCCAATAAGACATGTGCAGAAGTGACATGTATCCTTTCTAGGAGCGAACACTAAAAGCAAGTGTCCCGTTTGTCTCTCTTCCCTTTTCGTTGCTTCTGTGAATCAAAATCACTTGGCAAAACAAAGCCTTGGTCAGTTTGAAGATGTGAGAAGTTACATAAGCAGAGCTGCCCACTGCCCTATGTTGAAAATGTAGTATGAATAAGAAATAAACATCTGCTTTGTTAAACCACTGAGATTGTTGGAGCTGTTTCTTATCACAGCATAATAGAGCAATCCTAACTGAATTACAATGAGTAAAGAAAGATCTGAGAAGTTTTCTAAGTTTTATTAATAGTCTTTAGAAAAAATGCATTCTTTAGCATTTGACACAAAAGATGTATGAATTGTGCATGTAAGTTACTAAGCATAAAAACAAAGCAAACACCCATGAGCTTAACACTCAAATAAAAAACTAGAACATTCCTGTATTGTTGAAGACTTTTTTTTTAGATTTCTCCTCCATCTGAACATCTCCTCTTTGGACATAAGCACTGTCCTGCATTATTTTTTGTTTACCATTGCCTTATGAATGCACGCACATAGATATCTTTCATTTATCTATCTACCTATCTATCTATCTGTCTATCTGCGTGCATGTTCAGCTGCTAAGTAATGTCTGACTCTTTGTGACCCCATTAACTGCAGCCCACCAGGCTCCTCTATTGGATTCTCCTGGAAAGAAACTGAAGTGGGTTGCTATTTCTTCCTTTGGGGGATCTTCCTGACACAAGGGTTGAGACAAGGGTTCAACCCTTGTCTCTTTCATTGGCAGGTAGATACCTTACTGCTGAGCCACTTGGGAGGCTATCTAATGTTAAAATCAAAACAGGATGCAGGAGATTATGTAGATGAAATTTTTGTAATGTGTTCATTGCTTTTTAAATCACATTCTTTGTATAGACGAATAGTTACTTCTACTATACTAATAGTTGACTCTTATCAAATACTTAGTATTTACCTAACATTGTTTTAATAGCTTTATATATGTTAATTCCTTTCTATGAGGTAGGGAATATGCATAATATCTTTTTAAAGATAAATTCCTTGTTCAAGTCTAGGTATATTATAAATATCAAAGCTGGAGTATAGACTCTGAACATTTAGCTTCCGTATTAGATCTTTATTGTGGCTATAACAAATCACCACATATTTGGTGGTTTAAAGCAATAGAAATTTATTACCTTACAGTTCTGGAGGGCATAAATCCTAAATGGGTCTTACTGGGCTAAAATCAAAATGTGGGCAAGGCTGAATTCTCTTCAGATGTTTTTAAGGAAAGTCTACTTTCTTTCCTTTTCCAGGTTTTAGAGGCCATTTGTTTTCTTTGGCTTGTGGCTCCTTCCTCTGTGTTCAAAGTTAGCAGCACTGAATCTTCAAATCTCTAATTCTGACTCTTCTTCATCACTCTTACTCATAAGGACCTTAGTTTTTACATTGGTCCCAACAAATAATCCAGAATAAGCTCCCCATCCCAAGATCCTTAATTTAATTATATCTACAAATTTCCTTTTGCTTTCTGTAAACTAACAGATTCACATGTTCCACACATTGGAACATGGACATCTTTCTGGTGGCCACAGTTCCAAAGTCCCCAGGATTAGTCACTATTCTATACTGTCTCTCAGGGTAAAGAAGCCCAAAGATAACCTTGGACTAACTCTACTGTAATATGCAAAATGACATCAAAAGCTATCATAAAAAGTACATTCTAAAACTGTGTGTACACTAAATTAGCCATGTAGAGAAAACCGTGAGCTCCTACTTTGGATCCAATCTATCAGTTCTTCAAGATATTTTATGATAATTTTATATTTGGGCTTCCCTGGTGACTCAGTGTTAAAGAATCCACCTGCCAATGCAGGAGACACAGGTTCAATCCCTGGTCAGAGAAGATCCCACATGCCACAGAGCAGCTAAATCCACACACCAAAACCACCGAGCCTGTGCTCTCGAGCCCAGGAGCTGCAACTACTGAAGCCCTCATGCCCTAGAGCTCCAGACCAAGAGCAGTCACTGCAACGAGAAGCCCAGGCACCACAACTAGAGAGCAGATCCCAACTACCGCAACTAGAGAAAAGCCAGTGCTCAGAAATGAATATCCAGCACAGTCCAAAATAAAATTAATTCATTAATTAAAGACAAAATAAGAAGACAAGCTTTGGTCCTCAGGACCCGAGGAACAACACAGTGTTGAGTACCTGAGTGTTTTTAATCCTAAAATGGAGCCAAATAAGCTGGAAACCCAGAAATGTCAGCGGGGATAGATGAACAAGCAAACAAAAAGCCAAACCAAAAGCTTGATCCATAAAAATGACAATCTGGCAAATATAAAATTTAGACAAAAATCACTCGCTCCGACCAAACAGATAAGACAGTGGGCTCACTCACGCTCATACCAGAGAAACCAAAGCAGGGAGCTTAGCCTTCCATTTTGTGAGGCCAATGAGGTGCTTCGATACCCCTTGGAGGAGCTGGCAGAGAAGTTTGAGAAGAGACTCAGAATCCTCATCCCTACTGGGTAGGCGCAAAGCACTCTGGCAGTGTCCCTGGAACCCACGTGGCAAGTCTGGACTTCCACCCACAGATGTCAGTAACAAAGCAACACCCCTCTACTCCTCTGGAGTAGGGTTGGAAGATCAGAGGAGCCTAGTGGAGAGTCAGGACTTTCATCACTTCCAGTGAGACACGCTTTACTTCCCTTCCGCCGTGGTCAATGGAGGTCATGAAGGGAGCAGTTAAGGAGACATTCTAGTGTTTTCAACCAAGAAGATGTGAGTGTAGGTCTAGTGGGGAGCCAGAATTCACACTCCAACTGAGTGAGAATGTGGACTTCCTCCTTTGGGTCTCACTGTGTGCCACAGATTACATATTGTATGATGTCATTTATATAACATTTGAAATGCCAAAATTATCAAAATGAATAGCTGATTAGTAGTTACCAAGGGTGAAGCAGTCATACTTCTCTTTCACTTTCATTTTCATGAAAGAAATGTGTGGGACTGTAAAAGGGCAACACATGGGATTCTTATGGTAATGGGAATCTTCTGTATCTTGATCGTATCAATGTCAATATCCAGTTTGATATTGTAGGCTTAAAAATGTTTCCATTGGGGGAAACTGTTTAGAGCATGCCAGATCTCTCTGTATTATTTCTTACAACTACATGTGAGTCCATTATTATCTAAAAATAAAATTTTAGTTAAAACATTTATTGAGGCATATCTGTTATACTTCGAAAGCTATGATAATGAGATGAGATGCAGTATTTTGATTAGGAAACAATGGGTTTAGTCCCTAGGGGAACAGGCTCCGATGCTCCAAATTTTAAGAACATATGCAACTGTTCATTGCTCCATAGTCTCATGTCAACCAAAATCAAAAAGCCTAAAGAATAAGTTTGAAATCCAAACCATATGTTTAGTTTATGAAATACAATTGCCAAAAATTTAGAAGATTCAAGATCACTCAAAGACTTACACAGAAAGCCAAATTGTAATAAAAGAACTTTGTGCAGTAAATATATAAAGACATGATTAGGAGTTTATTAAATGACCTTGGCTACAAAGGCCTAAGGCTCATAAGACATTGAGGATATTCCCTTCAGGGCTGTTACAAAAACCATTTATCACTTTCTCCTCTCCTTTTTCACTTTCAAATATAACATTCTATTGACATATCAATGCCCATGTACTGTTGATGTCTTAATATTATCTTGGTTTCTGAGGACTACTGCATAGGGAGGGGAAAGAATGAAACTAAACTTTGTTGAGCATCTAAAGATGTTTGGTCTGGAGAACCAAGCTCTATCAGGAATCAAGTTATTTAGGGACTTCCCTGGAGATCCAATGGTTGAGACTTTGTGCTTCCAACACAGGGTGTCCAGATTTGATTTCTGGTCAGGGAACTAAGTTTCCACATGCCACGTGGCCATAAAATTTTTTAAAAAAGTCATTTAACACACACAAAAACCACCCAGTGGTACAGTGCCATTTTTATATATGTCTTAGACCTATCTATAAAAGTCTATCAATTACTCACAAGCTATCAATTAATTAATCATTTGAGTCTAACTTTTACTATGTCCTTATCAGATTCTCAGAGGATAAACTGATCTCTAGGCTCTGAGAGGTACCCTGCTGTTAGCTATCATGAACTGGCCACATTTTTAGCATTGTACAATATAATTTAGGAAACTGAAATTCAAATAGATTACATTTAATTGTTCACACTTAAACTTTATAAAGTGATAGAACTAGATTTTGATTTTCTCTGTTTATCACTCTCCTCAGATGCTTCGTAAAATTTGAGTAAGTGAACACAATAAAACAGTGAGACATTTCCTCTTTTATTTATATTTTAAAATATAGTTAGCGGCTTCACTTTCACTTTTCACTTTCATGCATTGGAGAAGGAAATGGCAACCCACTTCAGCGTTCTTGCCTGGAGAATCCCAGGGACGGGGAAGACTGGTGGGCTGCCATCTATGGGGTCGCACAGAGTCAGACAGGACTGAAGAGACTTAGTAGAAGCAGCAGCAGCAGCAGAAACAAAATAGGCTATCCCTCTGGCATGTTAATGTTGACCACTGTCTTGAGGTTCTCTAAAAATATCCTAATTTTTCGCTTTGTCCAGTGTGCTTTGGAAAAGATGACATTGTGGCAGCTAATTACTTTCCTCGAAAAAAAGGAGAAATGAGACATTATTTGGATAATGTGTTTTTTGTCCTGGCCTAAGACAAATAGGAAAAGAGGCATCCTACAATCCTCTCAAGAAATTTTCTCTTTAGTAGCTTGCTTATTTTCTGGAATATATCCAACCCCAGAGATCCTGGTGTTCTGTACCTGGCCTATAAAAATACAAAGAATTAGGACAATCGTTCTGTTCAATTGAGACTCACTGCTATGCTCATGGGAACTTCCTAATTGACACATGTTCAAGTTATGCTGGAGTTGAGGAAACAAAAAATACTAGTTATTTTGAAATAATGAGAAACTTTTCCAGATTTTATACACCAGAACCCATGCCACCACCTAGAGAATTGTAATTCCCTGATCAACAGAACTGGTTAAATAATTATCCAATATTTAGAGCAACATAAATATGATTTTTTTTTACTTCTAAATTTTCAACAAATGGAAGCTGTGGGGGCAAGGCAGGGAGAGCAAGAGGAAAACACATTCAGCAGTTGTCAAGCCCCCCAAAAAAATTATGTTCAACTTCATCTTTTAGTGACAGTGAAGTTATTCTGCAAATATTCGTAGAATATTTGTTTCTCAACTGCTTTAACCTAACCCAACTTAGTAACGCTCCTATCTACATCTAAATGCCAGGTAGATGGCTTTTCTTATCTCATTTTTAAAAATAGGTTTTGCATTCAGAGAATTGTGAGCTAAAGTATTAACTACCTGTAACTATCTTTTAAGGTACTACTTAATTAAGGTAAATACTACTTCAATTAAGGTTAAGTATTTGCATATAAACTGGGGCTCTTGAAGGCTTTAAAGACTTAGATAAAGACTCTATAAAGGTACATACTGAGTTTTGTTTGGATGGAAGGTATATTTTGCTTAGGGACGGTTGAGTTTCTCTGTGCAGGGGGTTGCTCAGTGACAGGAGTTCAGAAGGGGTCTTTGCATTTATGACTCCCCTTTAAGCTCTCATGACTGGTGTTGAACTTTCAACCTGGTTTAATACAAAAACACAGTTTGCTTTACTTCCTTGTATTTGTTGCCTTAGGAGGGAAAATGAATATTTATTTTCACTTGATACATTTTGAAAAATAAGTCATCTATATACTATGTGGAGAAAAAGTGAATAGGTTGTCCACTTGCTGATTATTTGAATGCTGGGTTTAATAAGCTTCCACAGTTTATTGTGAAAGAAAAAAAAAGGAGAAATGTATTTGAGAATTGGAGGAGAAGAGAGAGTGGAAGGAGAAAGAAGGGCAGAGTCTGATGAGGGTAGAGGAGTAAGCCAGTAAGATAATCAGATGGGACTGAGAGAACAGGCTGCTGATGAGTTCAGTAGAGAGGAGTCCACTCCTATAAGAGAGGTGAGGGTATCTGCTGAAGGAGCATGAGGAGGACGGTTCTATTGTCCAACAGTTTTATAAGAGAGAAATCTCTGCCAATTGATTGACCAGCTTTTACACAAAAGAGAACTTCCTATGTTCAAATTGACACCAGTAGGTTCTCTTCTCAATGCAGGAGACCACTCTGCACTGTTGCCAACTGCACTGCCAGATGCTGCCAACTGAACCAGCATCATATTGTTGTCTACTGCACAGAAGGGATGCCTGTCTGGGTCACATAGTTCTCCCAGGACTCTGTCTGATCACATGTTACATATGACCACACCTGTTGATCCACAGGAGAAAAGCTTTTAAGGCAACAGGTAGGGGGTAGTTTATCAAGCCAGTTGACTTTCATTCATTTAGCAAGTATTTTGGGAGAATTCCTATTTGCCAGACCCTCTGATAAATTTCAGGGATATTAAGATAAGTGAAACAGAATTCCCATCTGAAGCACTGTTTAATAGGGAGAAATAATGTCAGCTTATCTATTCAATGCTAAAGTGGAAATTAAGAAAAAATTCTGGAGAAATTTGAAATTATGAAAGTTCTGGAGCACAGAACAGGGAATGATCAGTTCTTCCTTGGAAGAAGCAAAGAAACTAACAGATCATGACATACTTGACCTAGGTCTAGAAGGATAAAATAGTGCATTATGCAGAAAGGGAGGGGAAACTTGATTGGACCAAAAGGGCAATATTTTCTTTCTTTTTTTTTTTCTTGTTTGTTTATTTATTTATTTATTTATTTATATTTTTTTCCATTTATTTTTATTAGTTGGAGGCCAATTACTTTACATCATTACAGTAGTTTTTGTCATACATTGAAATGAATTAGCCATGGATTTACATGTATCAAATCTTAATGGCATGAACTTGCTTAGAGAATAGTCTGGGTGAAATAGTCTGGCTGACCATGAGTTTTCAGGGAGGAGTGCAAAAGTTGATGCTGGAAAACTCAACAGCAGCTAGACTAAGAAAGATCTCTGTTTGGAGTTTATCCTATGGGCAAAATGGAGCTCTCAAATCATTTCAGGGAGATATGTCACCGCAAGGGCTGTTTCTTAGTAGGACGAGCCGGGTGTGTTGGTGTCACAGACAGATTATATTCAAGAGGCATGTCTGTGGTCTGTCATGGAAATGGAAACAAGGTGTTAAAAGGACATACAGAACATGGATGGGAGTATAAGGGAAAGGGCCTGTAGGTTTGTGGGTGGAAAAATTTAAAACAAGATAAGATTTTTTTTTTCTTCTTTATTTTTTAATTTTTATTTTTTTGACTATGCCTCTCAGCTTCTGGGATCTTATTTCCCCAGCCAGGGTTTGAAACCCAGCCCTGGCAGTGAAAACTCTGAATCCTAACCACAGTACCTCTAGGAAAATCCCCAAGCTAACTCTTAGAGAAAAGTTAAGAGTGAGCCATTTCATGAGATCCAGATCAAAAGAGGCAAATATTTGGTGTGCAAATGAAAGTAGGCCAGCGGGTTTGAAAATTAGACTAGGGTTGACTTTTTGTGGGTAGAGTTCCAATGTAATATTAAGATAAATATGTCTGGCATCTTCCTACACTTATCCCCACATTTCACCACCCTTCTTTACTCACCTTTTGCCTCAAAAATCTGACCTATACATGTCACCCGTGTGCTTTCTTGCCATCTGATTTCTACTGGCTTTGTCCAATGGGGAACACCAAGAAGAGATTGGAAGGAAGAAGAGAGTGGTCACTGTAATTGTTTCTCTGCTCCCCCACTGTGAGGCCATGTTGGATGTAATAGTCCACACCCACCATCCTTCTCAAGGTGACCTCTCAACATGACTCTTTCTGGGTCTCATTAATTGCGCCTCTTTTGGACCTAGTGTTGATTCCTTGTAACTCCTATAATACTAACCCTGGGGTATTGCATACCTCGTAAATATTCCTTTTTAAATACTTTCTTAAGTAATCCTAACTTGAGAATGTATCTGTTTCTTATTGAGAATCATCAGGATGAAAGATAGGTTTTAGAAATCAATGGGACATAGAGAGGCGAGAGAGCAAACAGGCTCTCATTCAAGATTTTCAGCTATGAAGGAAAACAAAGAAAAAAGGTTGTAAATTGTGTAAGGGTGGGAATGGAAAGGAAATATTTAGGATAGAGATGCATGAAGATTTTTATTTATTGAAACAAGAATTCGTCCTCTCCTTTAAGTAGGTAGGTTCATTAAAATAGAAGAAGCATGGGTTTGTGTGTAACGATCCTTTCACAAATCCCACATTTTGGTTAGTTCTCATTTCTAATTCTAACTTCCCTTAATTACCACACTGGATATAGAAAAGGAGAATCCAAATTTTCTTTCAATTTGGAAACCAGAGAATGATTCTTGATAACAGTATTGTTATACTTGTTCTAATAACAGTATCAAGAGAATGTACATGATAAAACCATGGTACAGTCTTAGTTTAGAATCAGTATGAAGCCATGAAAGAGCAATGAAGAAAACTGCCATGTAATAAACCCAGGAAGGAACAGGGGTGGAGTTCTTTCTCATCAGAAGGTGAGTCACACAAGAAGTAAGAACAAGAAAAGGGAATCAGTGGGCATGGCAGGGAACAGCAATCACATCTCTAGCTTGGCTACTATAGACTTTTGGCACTGCTTTTTCACGTCCCCATTGTGGTGGACTACTGCAGTGGATAATGTGTTATGTTTTGTTTTCCCCAAATTTGGTCTTCTGATTCAGGTACTGCCCTTCCTCACAGAATTTATTATATTAGGAGAGAGGCAGTCAAGGTTTTATAACATAGTGTCTCAAGGTACTTAGAATGCTTTTCAGTTAATGAACAGTGCAAACGATAAGCTCTGCAAGTTCAAGCGGGGGAGAGAGATCACTGAATAAATAGACATTTACAAACGACTTACCAATTTATGCAAATTCACTGGACAATAGGACTTCCCCAGTGGCTCAGCAGTAAAGAATCTGCCTTCAGTGAAGAGCCACAGGAGACCAGGGTTCGATCCCTAGGTCAGGAAGATCCCCTGGAGGAGGGAATGGCAACCTACTCCAGTATTCTTGCCTGGAGAATCCCATGGACAGAGGTGGCTGGCAAGATATAGTCTATAAGGTCGCAAAGAGTCAGACCCGACTGAAGCGACTTAGCATGCATGCCCACACTGGACAATCCTTTCAGTCTGAGAAGGAGGCCACGTCCTAATTTTGTATATAAGGTACATTAAAGTTTTATGATTTCTTTTGGTTTCTTCAACACCTTCCTATATGACTCTGAAAACTGCCAATAGACTTTTTTGTTAAACCACCCCAACCCTGTCAATTATCCCAAAGCGTCAGATGCTGAGCACAACATGAGGTGACATACAGTTGGCCTTGAAAGTTCATGGAGTTTTTATTTGGCTGATGTTTCTAAAATGTTTCAAATAACCATAATACTAGGGAAATAACCATAAGCTTGCGTTAGGAAGATGTTAAATAACAGTTGCAAAATAAATGGTTTTCCTCAGTGTAATTGAGTTTACCTACTCCTAGCCTCAAAGTACTGCATCAGGACTCATGCCTGTGCCTGTTCCTTTCACACTTTGAAAACTATCATCTGTTTTTCCTTCTGTGAACACCTGTCTTAGAAGGATGGTACATTTTATTTAAATCATCACAAATCAAAGGGTATGTTACATTACTCTCCATGAACAATTAGACAGTTTAGGGTTTACTCAAACAAAACCTACCAGTTAGGGGTGACACCTCTCAATAGTCCCAAGTTATATTATATTATATTATATTATATTATATTATGAAAAATATGACATTTCTCTAGCATAGGAGGAAGGGAAAAGAAATTTAAAAACTCAAACAATTTTCTTTTCTTTAGCAGTTCATTCTCTGGACCACTAACACAATATTTTGCAATTTTTATGACTATACTAATTGTTTTAAAAATATCATCTTATTTAAAATTTGTCACTTTGTTAGGGAACAAAGTCTAAAACCAGAGAAGTGAGCATTTACTCAAGATGACATGTTTCCTAACATGAATAAGTCAGGATTCAACTTAGATGTCTGAGATCATAACTGTGCTCTTCCTATCATGTTACTGAAAGTGCCCTGGAGATTGCCATGGGGAATAAAGGAAGTTCACCACACAGTCTTTAAAGAGTTTGCATTAATGGGAAGGAGCCAAGGAAAATGCCTTGGCTATGCATATAGAAGAACTGGAGAATAATAAGATAACACAAAAGAAGGATAAATTAAATTTAACCAAATATGGTAGTGGGAGGACTTCTCAAAGGAGTTTAATTCATTTCAATGGCATTTACTAATGCTAATATAGCCTGATTGGCAGATTTCTGCTTGATAAGTCCTTTTTCTACATTGTGCCGACTGGCTTGTGTGTGCGTGTTAAGTTGCTTCAATCGTGTCCGTCTTTTTGCGACCCTATGGGCTGTAGCTCACCAGGCTCCTCTGTCCATGAGATTCTCCAGGCAAGAATACTGTAATGAATGAGTGGGAAGCCATTTTCTTCTCCAGGGGAGCTTCCCAACACAGGGATCGAACCCTAATGTCTTATGTATTCGGCATTGGCAGGCAAGTTCCTTACCACTAGCATAGCTGGCAAGCCCACGCTGATTGGTTAACTCAGTGCCAACTCTAAGTCCTCTTTAGTGTTTCTTCTTACCCTTTGGAGGTTAGAAAGCTAAAAAAAATCAGAATAGCTTTTTTGTGTGACTTAAATTTCACTAAACAAATGTACTAGGGCTTCCCTAGTGGCTCAAATGGTAAAGAATCCACCTGCAACGTGGAAGACCCAGGTTTGATTCCTGGGAAGGGAAGATCCCTTGGAGAAGGGAATGATTACCCACTCCAGTATTCTTGCCTGGAGAACTGAATGGACAGAGGAGCCTGGCAGGTTGCAGTACTACAAGGACTCAGACAAAACTGAGCAACTAACCCTATACTAATCAAATGCATTATGTAAGACTTTGAAAGAGGAAGTTGTTAATAGCAATATGAAGGGGCAGCCCAAACATGGAGGCTGACTCTTTGGAGGCAATTAGGTGACATGCCTATCATCAAAGAACAGAAGTGACTATGGGTTTCTGTTAGCAATCCTCTTTTGCTAAACGCCTTTTTAGAATCTCTGTCCCTAATCATCTAGCTTCTGGACTACTAGAAAATCTGTAAGATAATTGTAATAAACCCCTTTCTGCCTAGTAGAGCTGCAGAAGATTATGCCAGTTTCTGCTAAGAACCATGAAAGATACAATAACTGATATCAGAATGGTTTCATGTGAGGCAATGGGAGTTGGGCTTGTTTATCTCCCCTGGTTGGGTTGAAGGGAAGAGTAGTCTAGTTGGCAGTAGAGATTGGAAATCTGGTAGTCTGTAACACTTAACACAAACAAGTTATTAAATTATGCCCTTTCATTCCTGGGAAATAAATATGTATTGAAGACAGAGAACATGCTTTAAAAGGGAATTGTTGAAGGGTATGAAGAATTAATGACAGTGGTATGGACTGTTGCTTCCAACTGAACTGGAAAGCATAAGGCAAGACAATGACAGAGGCAAGTTATTCAATCCTGGTCAATGAACCAGAGATTTCTACAGCCATCCTGAAAAATATTTTATATTTATTTTAAGCATTGGGTATATACAATTAAGAGTCAAGTGCAGAGAGTGTTAGTGAAAATGATAAAACAAAAATGACAGAATTCAGATCTTTGTCAGGTTTTGAGTAAAAATATAGATATTAAAAGGGAAAACAGTTAAACCTAAAACATTCTAAAGTGGGAACTTTAGATGACCTAGCTGACTTTGAATATTCTGAATTCCCAAATTTTATGGAATGTTACCAGACAGTAGCACTAGCCATGCTTTTCCCCCAAGCCAGTGAGGCTCTTCCTGCTTTATTTGGAAATCACATAACCAGTTATTTTGCAAGGGGATGCCTGTTTTCCCCAATATTCCATACTGTTCACTTGTTTGCTTAGTCACTGAGCAGTGTACAACTCTTTGCATCCTTTTGGAGTGTATCCCACCAGGCTGCCATCTATATTTTTTGTTGTTCAGTTGCTCAGTCATGTCCAACTCTTTGAGAGCCTGCAGCACACCAGGCTTCCCTGTCCTTCACCATCTCCCGGAGTGTGCACAAACTCATATCCATTGAATTGGTGATGCCACCCAACCATCTCTTCCTCTCTCATCCCCTCCTTCTGCCTTCAATCTTTCCCAGCATCAGGGTCTTTTCAAATGAATCAGTTCTTTGCCTTAAGTGGCCTAATTGAGCATAAACTCCAGCATCAATCCTTCCAAGAATATTCAGGGTTGATTCCCTTTAGGATTTACTGGTGTGATCTCCTTGCTGGCCAAGTGACTCTCAAGAGACTTCTCCAACAACACAGCTCAAAAGTTCTTCAGTGCTCATCAGTTCTTCAGTGCTCATCCTTCTTTATGGTCCTGCTCTCCCATCAGTATATGACTACTGGAAAAATCATAACCTTGACTATATGGACTTTTGTTGGCAAAGTAATGTCTCCACTTTTTAACATGCAGCCTAGTTTTGTCATAGCTTTTCTTCCAAGGAGCAAGCATCTTTTAATTTTGTGGCTGCAGTCACCATCCTCAGTGATTTTGGAAGCCAAGAAAATAGGCTGTCTCTGTTTCCATTGTTTCCCCATCTATTGGCCATGGAGTGATGGGACTGGACACCATCTTCGTTTTGTGAGTGCTGAATTATAAGCCAACTTTTCACTCTCTTCATTCACCTTCATCAAGAGACTCTTCCGTTCCTCTTTGCTTTCTGTCATAAAGGTGATATCATCTGCATATCTGAGGTTATCAATATTTCTCCTAGCAATCTTGATTCCAGCCTGAGCTTCATCCAGCCTGGCATTTCTTATGATGTACTCTGCATATAAGTTGAATAAGCAGCATGACAATATTCAGCCTTGACATATTCCTTTCCCAATTTGTAACCAGTCTGTTGTTCCCTATCCTGTTCTAACCGTTGCTTCTTGACCTGCATACAGGTTTCTCAGGAGGCAGGTAAGATGGTCTAGATTTCCCATCTCTTGAAGAATTTTCAACAGCTTTTTTTGATCCACACAGTCAAAGGCTTTAGTATAGTCAGTGAAGCAGAAGTAGATATTTTTCTGGAATTCTTTTGTTTTTTGTATGATCCAATGGATATTGGCAGTTTGATATCTTGTTCCTCTGCCCTTTCTAAATCCAGCTTGCACATCTGGAAGTTCTTAGTTTAGGTACTGTTAATGCCTAGCTTGGAGGATTTGGGGCATTACCTTGCTATCACGTGAAATGAGTGCAATTGTGCAGTAGTTTGAACATTCTTTGGGATTGGAATGAAAACTGACCTTTTCCTAAGTGACTGTGGCTACCCTTAGTTTTCCAAATTTGCTGGCATATTGAGTGCAGTACTTTAACAGTATCATCTTTTAGGATTTGGAATAATTCAGCTGGAATTCCATTACTTTCACTAACTTTGTTTGAAGTAACACTTCCTAAGGCCTACTTGACTTCATACTCCTGGTTGTCTGGATCTACATTAGTGATCATGCAGTCATGGTTATTCAGGTCATTAAGACCTTTTTGTACAGTTCTTCTGTGCATTTTTGCCACGTGTTCTTAATCTCTTCTGCTTCTGTTAGGTTCATTCCATTTCTGTCCTTTATTATAGCCATCTTTGCATGAAATGTTCCCTTGGTATCTCTAGTTTTCTCTAAGAGATGTCTAGTCTTTCCCATTCTGTTCTTTACCTCTACATCTTTGCATTGTTCTTTTAAGAAGGTCTTCTTATTCCTCAATGTTATTCTTTGGAACTCTGCATTCAGATGGGTATATCTTTCCTTTTCTCCTTTGTTTTTCACTTTTCTTTTCTCAGCTATTTGTAAGACCTCCTCAGACAACCATTTTGCATTTCTTTTTCTTGGGATGCTTTTGATCACCACCTCCTCTACAATGTTGTGAACCTCCATCCATAGTTCTCCGGGTACTCTATCAGATATAATCCCTTGAATCTATATCACCACAGAAATATCACAGTTTGACCCAAAGGACCAAAAAGAGATTCAAGCCCAGGAGAATAAATTGTTTCTAATTTAGACCAACAAATGCCTAGACTTTGCTTATTGAATATTAGATGTAAGAATGGCTGTGTTAAATGAAGTTGCAAGCTGTGAATACTCAGTTGTGTTTGACTCTTTGAGACTCCATGGAGTGTAGCGTGCCCGGCCCTTCTGGGCATGGGATTTTCCAGGCAAGAATAGTGGTGTGGGTTGCCATTTCCTTCTCTAGGGAATCTTCCTGAAGCAGGGATCAAACCTGTGTCTCCTGCATCTCCTGCCTTGCAGGTGGATTCTTTACCAATGAAGCACTGGAGAAACCTCTTAAATGAAATTGAAATACCCCGAATTCCTTAGTTTTATAGAAGTAAAAATATAAGCTAATAGAGGTTTAAAAGATGGATGAGCTTATCAAGTGTTCAACATATGTTAAACACTATGTTTAAACATATCTGCAAAGATAATAATGAAAAAATTCATTTGACTTCATGAAATGTCATGTTACAAATGTATTAATGTGTTTGTAAAGCTCAATAGTGAAGAAACTTCTCAATAAGGCAAAAGAACAGGTGGAAGTTGTTGCTGTTGAACTTGGCTCTCTGATGGCAATGGGACTGAGGTATCCTGGAGAGGAAGGGGTTAAGAAAAGAGATTAGTAATAGCTGCCCTATAAGCAGCAAGCCTGGAGTAATCATCAAAATGGTTTGGCACTTTGACAGTTGCTACTGATCAAGGCGGAGAAGGAAATGGCAACCTAATCCAGCATTCTTGCCTGGAGAATCCCATGGACAGAGGAGGTTGGTGGGCTACAATCCATAGAGCTGCAAAGAGTTGGACATGACTGAAGTGACTTAGCATACACACACTGATCAAGGTGTCCCTGGAACTGAATTGGATGGACAATACATTAAAATTCCACTTGAACATTATCATGATGAAAACTGCTTCTGCGAAATGGTAGGGACACAGTTCTGTTTTGTTGTTGTTTCTTACTATTTTTTATTGGAATATAATTGCATGGTGAATAGATTTAGGGCAACCTTAGCTGCACACCATGCGATTGGCTCTTCACCCTGTTCTTGAGTATTCAGGAGTCCTGGAAAGAAGTAAAAGTGAAAACAAAGGAAAGTGTCAGTTTCTCACTCAAACCTGACTTTATGCAACCCCATGGACTTTAGCCCACCAGGCTTTGCTATCCATGGAATTCTCCCATCAAGAATACTAAACTGGTTATCCATTTCCTTCTCCAAGGTATTGAACTTGGGTCTTTTGCATTGCACTTGGATTCTTTACTTTCAGCCACCAGGGAAGCAAGGGCAGCCTGCATATTTGAAAAAAAAAAAATGAGACTGAGAATAATATATATACTTTATATAAATCATTCCACAAAATAAATTGTGGAATTTCAGCCTGGAGATTTTCCTTTGATGTCTGCTTGTCCTGCAGGCTTCACGCTTGTGTAGACAGTCCATATCATATCTAAACCAATTCCTTATAATAGATCTCTCTCTCTATATATGTGTGTGTCTATGCATGCGTGCATTTCTACTTTTACTGAATATAGCTATGATAGATACATATATAGTCTAATCTATTCTCTGCTATTGTTTCTCTGTATGTGCATGCATATGTATGAATATATACATATATAAGATATATATATCTTATCAGTTATGCTTCTCTAGTTGAACTCAGACTAGTACAATGAGTCAACAAGTGACCAAATATGCCACCTGAGCTGCTATCATGAACTTGTATGCCACAAAATTGTGCTTAGGAGGCCATCACCATTAATAGGAAATTAAATGTACATAATTGGGTCTAAGTATGTTTAATAGAGTGAAAAAATGGAAAAAAAATTGTGTGATCAGATGACTAATGTTCCTATGTGTCCAGTTCTATGGCTATACTGTCACTTTTTCTAGCCAAACTACAATCCCATAAAGAGTCCTCGTATTATCAGTTAACTGAGGGAAAAAATATTTACAGATGATTTAGTTTGACATGTTGGCATCAGCTGAATGTGGATTATTTCACTCTTGTAGTCCCATCAGGAATACTCTTATACAAGAGTAGAGGTGGTAATCCTATTGGGATTAACATAACTGCTAAAAGTGATGATCATCTTTCTTTAAAGAAGAAGTCATTATGATACGGGTACATATCACTTCTATGTGTAGTAGGGGTAGACAGTGGTTTGCAGAGACAGTCAGAGTCTTGCAATTAAAGACCATGTTGGAATATTATTGACAAGGGAATTTTGGTAAGGGATTCATAAAAGGATTGCTTAAATTGTGCAGAGATATAGTGATATCTGTGTAAGTGGATGCTTCCCATGATTTTCATGGTTCTCAGTAATCATGTGGACAAAATAACTGTCTCTACTTAGATTATTCAGGCACTACTTTCTTCATTCCACATTTGCTCAATGGACTCATGAATAAAAATGGTTCTGATGATAGTGAGGAAAGTGAAGCATAGCCTCAAAAACATGGATAACTCACCAGGCTAATCAGGTAAGTGTCACTGCTGAGTGCTTCATCTTCCAGCAGCAAAAATTAAAGTTACATCACAGTAGATTCTCATATCTCAAGGCACTTAACTGGCAACTCATGGCAGGTCAATTCATGAGACCTCCTTTTTCATGGAAGAGAAAGTATTTTTCACTAGGATAGGTAAGTAAGCTTTGCACAATGTAAGAATATGAGTTTGCCTTCCCTGTATGCCTAATGTGATGAGTCTTCATGTAGATTTACCAGGTTCACTGTCACAGAATTCCCCATTATATTGTTTTTAACCAACAAGCCATTTTACAGTGGAATTTTGGGATCTATTCTTACTGGGATCCAGAGAAGTCAAAGCTGGAAATATACATGAGTTCCAGAAGAGCTGAAGAGATGATGTTTTGCTGGAAGAACTTAACTCTGAGAGCCCAAGAATGTAAATTTTTGATTTCTACAACTTTCTTAGTCTATGACTCCTGGCAAACTACATAACTTCTGTGGGCTTGAGTTTACCTATCCGTCTTGGAAGAAAGGTTATGACCAACCTAGAGAGCATACTAAAAAGCAGAAACATTACTTTGCCAACAAAGGTCCATCTAGTCAAAGCTGTGATTTTTCCAGTAGTCATGTATGGATGTGAGATAATGAAAGCTGAGCACCAAAGAATTGATGCTTTTGAAGTGTTGGAGAAGACTCTTCAGTGTCCCTTGGACTACTAGGAGATCCAACCAGTTCATCCTAAAGGAGATCAGCCTGACTGTTCATTGGAAGGACTGATAATGAAACTGAAACTCCAATACTTTGGCCACCTGATGCGAAGAGCTGACTCATTTGAAAAGACCCTGATGCTGGGAAAGATTGAGGGCAGGAGGGGAAGGGGATGACGGAGGATGAGATGGTTGGATGGCATCACCGACTCAATGGAGTTGAGTTTGGGTAAACTCCGGGAGTTGGTGATGGACAGGGAGGCCTGGCATGCTGCAGTCCATGGGGTAACAAACAGCTGGACACAACTGATTGACTGAACTGAACTGAAAGTATGTAAATAACAAGTAACTCATGGGATTGCCATGAGAGTTAAGCAAAATACAAGTGTTAATATAATTAATACATGGAGATGATTTTTAATAATGTAAGCCAGGGCAAGTTGTAAATATTCAACCTCTTCTCAACATTCTAGAAACAGTAGAGATGAATTTTTCTATATGAGTCTTATTATTTCTTTTATTGTCTCTATATATTAATCAAACACTTAATATGTTCAAGACATTTCTATTTTATCCAGAAACAGAAAATAAACACTCTCTGTAAATTTGGTTTTTGTTTTTTCTTTTCTTTTCTTCTATGTAATGTGTATTTGTAAAACTCAAATAGTTTACCATGTTATCAATACAAATGAAATGACATCAACAGTAGTAATTTAAATTTCATTCTCTTTTTGCTCCAACCACATAGCTCAAGGACACAGTGCCCTTCATTTGTTCAACTCTTCAGATTTAAAAGTTATGGACACTTCTAATTTTAGTTTTTTTGAGAAACCTACCATACATCCCAGCAATTCCACCCCTGAATATCCAAAAGATAAAAAAAAAACTACAACTAGAAAAGACACATGTACCCTAATGTTCATAGCAGCATTGTTTACAATAGCCAAGACATGGAAGCAACCTCAAGTCCACTAACAGATGGATGGATAAAGATGTGGTGCATATCTATAATGAAATTCTACTCAGTCATGAAAAATGAAATTTTTTTCATTTGCAGCAACAGGAATAGACTTAGGGGGCATTATGTTAAATGAAATGAATCAAACGGAGAAAGATCAATACTATATAATATCACTTACATGTGGAATCTAAAAAAATAAAACAGTGAATAAAACAAAAAAGAAACAGATACACAGATATAGAGAACAAATTAACAGTTACAAATGGGGAGAGGGAAGGGAGGAAGGACAATATAGTGGTGTGGGATCTAAAAAAAAGGTTATTATGGGATTATGTGAAATTTTGTGTGAAATTTTTGAAAATTATAATGCACTATAGAATTTAAGACTCTTTCATTCAATTAAAACATAAAAAACCTTTAAAAAGTATGGACACCTCCAATGGTTTTCTTGTGAGTTTCAAATAAATATATGAAATTCTGAGAGTGAAAAAATGTTTTATTTTGTTCTCTTGCTTTTGTGTATTCTCTCCTAGCTGGTACATTTAGTTGGAAAACTGGCAAATACAGAAAGGTGGAGGAATAAGAAAAATGGGGAGAAAATGCAAAAATATATACACTCATACAGTCACTATTATGCCCACTATATGTAGATAGATACATAGCAAGTATTTGCAGTGAGGTATTAAGAAATAGACTTTTCAAGATGCCTATATTTAAATGTTTCAAGTAGTATCATGGATAAAGAGAGGAAATTACTTTGAAAAATGTCAGTTCATTTTGGAATAGCCACCAGAATGACTGTATATAGAAGAAATATTTTATTCGTTGTTCAGAGTGAAGACACTGCATAGTGGATTGACACCAAGTATGAGTCCCTCAACTGAAATGTTAACTATTCTTTTTATAAAGGACCTCTCAGTGTTGAAAGCTGAACCTCTATGTTTAGGGAGGTTTTCTGATGTTCTCTGTTGGTGCTAGAGAGCAGGGCTTTCATCTTTCCTATGGAGGTAATTTGACAGAAAAGCAGGAGCCTCAAATATGAAGCATAGGGCTTTTGTACTCTGCTATTAACTGTGGAGAAACCTTGCACTTAACCCAGTTAGAGAGTGAACACTGTCATGAGAAGATGAACAATGTGCAGGAGATCCAGAGAAAAGCAGTTTAGGCAGAGTCACTGACAAGTGTGAGAAGAACTGGTTGAACACAGGGAGCATGCAAACATTCTTTTAATGAGCCTCATAAACAACAAGGAAACATTCTGATGGAAAGGCTCAGGTTCACCAAAATCATGCCCAAGACTATCTCAATTTTAGCACTGAAAATTCTGAGTCCTAGAAAAACCCTCAATCTTTGAAAGAGAGAGATGGCTGATCGCCCTATCTCCTGAAGATATTTTGACTTACTTGCTCAAGGCCACCACCGCCCCGCCCCCCACCAACAAATGACTCTTATGTGCAGCCACAGCTGCGGGTCACTTATGTGTTGATGGATAGAGCTTGATGAGCGGTCCCAGGGCTTGATTGTGGAGGTCCTTGAGTTTTAGGTAAAGGAATATGTCATTCTATGAGCCCTCAGTGTTATTTTAGAACATTATCTTATTATGTGTTTGATCCAGACATGATGGGTTAGAGGGAAGTTGGAAGAAAAGGAGGCTACCGGAGAGTCAAGCCGATGAGTGGGCCTAGATTTGGGTGTGATGGGAAAATGAACAGCTTTTAAAAGGAAGAGTTATTATAGATTATAGATCTTGCACAAAGAGGAGGAAACATAACATAGACTATATTTTATCTTTTACCTCCCCAAAACAGGGGGCCCAGGTCAGGTGAGCATCATCATACAATGTCCTCTAACTTCAGTTTATGTGACAGCAGTCCAGTTTAGAGACTTATTGTCAGGCATCAATGATCTTTCATGGCATGACCTTATATGGTGATACAAGAAAGGTACACAATATCCTCCCATGACCTTCCTTCACTAACAATTCCTTAGAAAGCAAAGGCTTTCTTTGTATATGTTCATTGGTGGTGGTTGATAGTTGAGAATATTTGAAAAAAAAAAAATTACCACCTTGCTGTGTAGAGTGTAAGTGAGCAACAGCATATTCGGTATATATTTCTGGACCAAAAAATATACTCACACATCCATAAACACACAGCTCACATAGCATTTTCCACTCACACACAATTATACACATGTGCACACACATGCACATGCTTTTGCATAACACACACTCACACACACACACACACACACACAGAAGTTCATACACATGCCTCCACGTCTTTTTAAAACCCAAGCTGGTTATGAGCACAGAAGGTTTGAAAAGAAAATAGAAAGATAAAAGAAAAAGTCATCTTCGTTTTGTTGAATGTATAAGAAACCTTTCTGAGAAGGGCATTGATTTAGCATCAGGTAAATAATTTCATCTCCCGTGAAATTCTGTAGACCTTACAGCAATTACTTGGGGAAGCTTTTATCTAATGGTCCCTTGGAGGTGGCAGGTAGCAAGATATCAAGTCTTGTGATCAAAAGGAGACACCCAGCCCTTTAATAGCTAATCACATTGTGAGGCAACCGACTTTGCAGATTCCAAGGCTAAAGAGAAAATTATCAGTTTAAGCCTTGGGCAGAGACCGTCCTGCCTTTAAGGAACAGACAAAAGATTGGGAATAGGGAAGAGAAAAAGATATTTAGTTAAATGGGCCCTGCAAGTAAATCAATGATTCTGATATTAGTGAAAGGAATAGGAATGGCTTTTTATATAGAGATTAATACAAAAAGAAAGAGAAAAATACTTTTTATACACATATAAATATGAAAGTAGCCATATATACATGTGCAGAGACATATGGATATGTCTCTCTATATATGAATATAGCTATACATACAAAAACAGATGTATCTAATATAACAGTAGAGAAAGAAGACCCCAGGTGGAGGACTGGGGAGGTTTATCTGAGATTAGGGCATGCATTTTATTTGAGGACTTTTAACAGTTAAGAGTCTTAACTGTTCAAAGTGAAAGTGCTAGCGACTCAGTCATGTCTGACTCTTTGTGACACCGTGGACTGTAGCCCACCAGACTCCTCTGTCCAGGTGAGAATACTGGAGTGGGTAGCCATTATTTTCTCCAGGGGATCTTCCTCACCCAGGGATCAAACCCAAGTTTCCTGCATTGCAGGCAGATTCTTTACCACTGAACCACCTGGAAAAGAGTCTTAGGTGAATTATAAAACAACAACTGAGAGGGTGTTTAGATATTCTTTTGTAGTTTAATTTTAATTAATTTATTTTTTCTCCATTACAGTGTGATTCAGTTAAACATATACCCATTTATATTTTTTCTCCATATAGGGGAAACAATATTGAATAGAGTTCCTGCTATACAGTAGGTTCTTGTTTATTATCTATTTTATATATGGTAGTGTGTATATGTAAATCCTATACTCCTAATTTATCCCTCCCCCAACTTTTCCCCTTTGGTAACCATCAGTTTGTTTTTAAAGTCTGTGAGTCTGTCTCTCTTTTGTAAACACATTCACTTGTATTCTTTTTTCAGATTCCACCTATCAGTGATGTCACATGGTGCTTTTCTCTGTCTGACTTACTTCACTCACTATGACAATCTCTAGTTCCGCCCATGTTGTTGTTGCTGTTCAGTCACCCAGTCATGTCCAACTCTTTGTGACCCCATGGACTGCAGCACACCAGGCCTCCCTGTCCCTCAACATCTCCCAAAGTTTGCCCAGTTCATGTCCATTACATCGGTGAAGACATCCAGCCATCTTATCCTCTGACACCCTCTTCTCATTCTGCCCTCAATCTTTCCCAGCATCAGGGACTTTTCCAATGAGTTGGCTGTTCACATAACATGACTAAAATACTGGAGTTTCAGATTCAGCATCAGTTCTTCCAACAACTACTAGGGTTGAGTTCCCTTAACATTGACTAGCTGATCTCTTTGCTGTCCAGGGGACTCTCAGGAGTCTTCTCCAGCATCACAGTTCAAAGGCATTCATTTTTCAGTGCTCCACCTTCTTTATGGTCTAGCTCACAACCATATGTGACCATTGGGAAAACCATAGCCTTGACTATATGGACATTTGTCAACAATGTCTCTGCTTTTCAACACACTGCCTAGGTTTGTTATAGCTTTCCTGCCAAGAAGCATATGTCTTCCGATTTCATGACTAAGTCACCATCCGCAGCAATTTTAGAGCTCAAGGAGAGGAAATCTGTCACTGTTTCCACATTTTCCCCCTCTATTTTCTGTGAAGTAATGGGGACTGATACCATGATCTTTGTTTTTGTTGTTGTTGTTGTTGTTTTTGTTGTTTAGTTTTAACCTGGCTCTTTCACTCTCCTCTTTCACCCTCATCAGGAGGCTTTTTAGTTCCTCTTCACTTTCTGCCATTAGAATGGTATCATCTGTATATCTGAGATTGTTGATATTTCTCCTGCCTATCTTGATTCCTTCTTGTAACTCATCCAGCTCAGCTTTTCTCATGATCTACTCAGCATATAGATCAAACAAATGGGGTGACAGCAGATAGCTCTGTCTTACTCCTTTCTCTGCTTTGAACCAATCAGTTATTCCATACGGGGTTCTAACTCTTACTTCTTGACCCACATACAGGTTTCTCAGGAGACAGATAAGATGGTCTGGTATTCCCATGTCTTTAAGAGCTGTCCACAGTTTATTATGATCCACACAGTCAAAGGCTTTGGAATAGTCGATGAAACAGAGGTAAATGGTTTTTTCTGGAATCCCCTAGCTTTCTCTATGATCCAGGGAATGTTGGCAATTTGATCTCTAGTTCCTCTCCCTTTTCTATACTGAGCTTGGACATCTGGAATTTCTTGGCTCACATAGTGCTGAAGCCTAGCGTTTAAGATCTTAAGCATGGACTTACTAGCATGGAAGATGAGTGCAACTGTCCAATGGTTAGCACTGTCTTTAGTACTACCCTTCTTGGGAATTAGGATGAAGATTGACCTTTTCCATCCTGCGGCCACTGCT
The DNA here is from genome assembly GCF_023699985.2 of Odocoileus virginianus. Taxonomy (NCBI): domain Eukaryota; kingdom Metazoa; phylum Chordata; class Mammalia; order Artiodactyla; family Cervidae; genus Odocoileus; species Odocoileus virginianus. The sequence continues at coordinate 52,010,185 of NC_069675.1, read as the reverse complement.
GGGTCTTCCAGATTTGCTGACATATTGAATGCAACATCTTGATGGCATCATCTTTTAAGGTTTTTAATAGTCCTATTGGAATTCTGTCACATCCACTAGCTTCATTAACAGCAGTGCTTTCTAAGACCACTTGACTTGCTGCAAAGGCATTATTTTGTTCTTTTTCACAGTTGAGTAATATTTCATGGGCTTTTAGATATTCTCATTTGGCAGACATAGAAATCAATGCCCAGAGAATTTATAAATGTTCATATACCATAATTAGTGGTCTAACTGCTAATCCAATAATCTACCACAAAATCTGTCTACTGAAGAGAGAGTAGAAAAACACCCACAAAGAAGGTGGAAATTTAAAGAACTTCCTTAGAGAAAGTTCAAAGATTCAGGACATACTTTCAACTCATTAGGGTCCCCCACTTCTTATCATCTACAGTGGATCTGCATGCCTTCCATGAGTTTCTCTAAGAGAGTGGAGTGAGTGACAGGACTCGAAAGCACATCTAGAATATCTGGGATCTCTTGTTTCCTTACTTTTTATTATTGATATTAATTGCTACATGAATTCTTTTAATCAGAGAAAGTTTTGTGTGGCCACCTCGTGTGAATTTTCATGACTCCTCTGTTCCTAGAATTTGCCTTGGGGTCCACAGCTTGTATATAAATATGGTGCAGTCATTAAAATAGTATAAATTACAGGACTCTATAATTTATTCAGAGAAGGTCACATCTCTGAGTGAGGGTGGTACAAATATCCCACATTAGCCAGAAGGCTCCAGTTCATCTTTTCATGACTTTTTTTCCTGGTTCCCTCCAGCCCCCTCCAATTTTCTTAGTGATTACAAACTCTTTAGGCACACTTCTCCTCACTTTCTCTTCCCTCTAGGGCCAATAAATATAACCTAACCTTTCCATCTTTCCTGTTGACATTCATCTCATTTGACTGACATCAGAGTTCCCATGGCTATGATTCTCTTACCACACTTCCTTCTCCACCACACTGTAATTTTAAATCGATGTTCTGATTTGAGATTTATCTGGAACCTCAAAGAAGGCTTAATAACTGATATACTTAGAAAACTAGTGAATGCTAAGTATAATATGATATTTTCCCCACATCTGCAATCCACTAGGGAACTTGCAGGCTTCCCATTTTAAGCTAAAAGACTAATTCTCAAAGGTAGAGTTTTAGGCAGAATTCACATCTGGTAAAGGAGATGTTTTGAGGAAAGAAGACATCCAAGAATCCTGTGAATCACACTAATATTGATGGTATATGCTATGGTAATTTACCCTCTCCAAGTGATTTAAATAAGCAATGCTCATACCTACCTGCCTTCATATTCACTGCATGGCAGAGCATGGAGTGGCACATGTGACTGGCGAAGCTTTAGGAGCCCTCTCCATGGCAACATGAATACAGAGATTTTGTCTGCTCATGGTGGGGGTGAGTATCCCTTTTTTATTCTCTGAAATAGTGGCACAGGAGGGAAGGATAAATTAGGAATTTGGAAATAACATGTACATATTACTGTGTATAAAATAGATAATAAATAAGGGTCTACTGTATAGCACGGTGCAAAGAAATAGAGGAAAACTATAGAATGGGAAAGACTGGAGATCTTTGAAAGAAAATTAGAGATACCAAGGGAACATTTCATGTAAAGATGAGCACAATAAAGGACAGGAATATTATAGACCTAACAGAGCAGAAGATATTAAGAAGAAGTGGCAAGAATACACAGCAGAGCTAGACAAAAAAAGATCTTCATGACCCAGATAATCACATGATGGTGTGATCACTCACCTAGAGCCAGACATCCTGGAATATGAAGTTAAGTGGGCCTTAGGAAGCATCACTATGAACAAAGCTAGTGGAGGTGACAGAGTTCCAGTTGATCTCTTTCAAATCCTAAAAGATGATGTTGTGAAAGTGTTGCACTCAATATGCCAGCAAATTTGGAAAGCTCAGCAGTGGCCACAGGACTGGAAAAAGTGTTTTTATTCTAATCTCAAAGAAAAGCAATGCCAAAGAATGCTCAAACTGCCGCCAATTGCACTCATCTCACACGCTAGCAAAGTAATGCTCAAAATTCTCCAAGCCAGGCTCCAACAGTACATGAAACATGAACTTCCAGATGTTCAAGCTGGTTTTAGTAAAAGCAGAGGAACCAGAGACAAAATTGCCAACATCTGTTGGATCATTGAAAAAGCGAGAGAGTTCCAGGAAAACATTTGCTTCTGCTTTATTGACTATGCCAAAGTCTGACTGTGTGGATGACAACAAACTGTGGAAAATTCTTTAAGTGATGGGAATACCAGACCACCTGATCTGTATCCTGAGAAATCTATATGCAGGTCAAGAAGCAATAGTTAGAACTGGAAATGAATCAACAGACTGGTTCCAAGTCAGGAAAGGTATACGTCAAGGCTGTATATTGTCACTCTGCTTATTTAACTTATATGCAAAGTACATCATCAGAAACACTGCTGGATGAATCACAAGCTGAAATCAAGATTTCTGAGAGAAATATCAATAACCTCAAATACGCAGATGACGCCATCCTTATGGCAGAAAGTGAAGAAGAACTAAAGAGCCTCTTGATGAAAGTGAAAGAGGAGAGTGAAAGAGTTGGCTTAAAATTCAACATTCAGAAAGCTAAGATCATGGCATCCAGTCCCATCACTCATGGCAAATATGTGGGGAAGCAATAGAAACAGTGAGAGACTTTATTTTCAGGGGCTCCAAAATCACTGCAGATGGTGATTGCAGCCATGAAATTAAAAGACACTTACTCATTGGAATAAAAGTTATGACCAAGCTAGACAGCACATTAAAAAGCAGAGACATTACTTTGCCAACAAAGATCTGTCTAGTCAAAGCTATGGTTTTTCCAGTAGTCATGTATAGATGTGAGAGTTGGACTATAAAGAAAGCTGAGCGCCGAAAACTTGATGCTTTTGAACTGTGGTGTTGGAGAAGACTCCTGAGAGTCCCTTGGACTACAAGAGATCCAACCAGTCCATCCTAAAGGAAATCAGTCCTGAATATTCATTGGAAGGACTGATGCTGAAGCTGAAACTCAAATACTTTGGCCACCTGATGCCAATAACTGACTCATTGGAAAAGACCCTGATGCTGGGAAAGATTGAAGGCGGGAGGAGAAGGGGACGACAGAGGATGAGATGGTTGGATGGCATCACCAGCTCAATGGATATGAGTTTGAGTAAGCTCTGGGTGTTGGTGATGAATATGAAAGCCTGGCTTACTGCAGTCCATGGAGTTGCAAAGAGTAGGACATGACTGAGTGACTTAACTGAACTGAATTGTATAGCACAGGGATCTGTACTCGATATTTTGTAATAACCTATATGGGAAATGAACCTGAAAAAGAATATGTGTGTGTGTGTGTGTGTATATATATATATATATATATATATATATACATATATGTTATAAAACTGAAACATGTTGTGTACACCTGAAACTAACACTTTATAATCAACTGTATGCCTATTAAAAGTAAAAAAGAAATGCTGTGATACCGTTCCAAAAAACCAAAGGGACACCAGGAAAGGAGACAACCCGTGCTGGGGATGGTCCTCAGGAGTTCAGAAGAAGCAGAAGAAATGAGTGGCCCCAGCTTATGAACTCCTAGCACTGAGGTACAAGGGTGACCTACCCACGATCACACAATGCAAAAGGGGCAGCCTGAGACCAAGGACCTGAGGCTGTCCCCACAGCTACAGATACCTTCCCCACACTTCTGCACAGCACTCTCCGCCATAGTAATTCTTGGATGGTGGAAAGAGAAGCCAGGAATGTGGCACCTTTCTTGGAGGAGATGTGGTTTAGAATTGGCTAAATAGGAAAGGATATTCTGTTCCCCTTCTGTCTTTATAGGAAATTGTTCTCAAAGGTTGTTAGAGTGCCATCAGAATAAACTCTGGGAACAAGTGACATGGGCCACCCTGGTGGTTCAGATAGTAAAGAATCTGCCTGCAGTGCAGGAGACCTGGGTTTGACCTCTGGGTTGAGAAGATCCCCTGCAGAAGGGAATGGCTACCCACTCCAGTATTCTAGCCTGGGGAATTCCATGGACAGAGGCGCCTGGCAAGCTACAGTCCATGGGATCACAAAGAGTTGGACATGATTGAGTGACTAACACTTTTACTTTTTTCACAGGTGACATACATAGACTTCACATATAGAGACTTCAGGAGCAATTCTTGAAGGTACTCTCAAAACATTAGTAATGATACCAATTTTCACATACTAAACACTTTATATGTATGTGCATATTTCTGTGTGTGTACATAGGTATACACATATATACATATAACTATGTGTGTATATAAAATGTTAATCTTCAAGAAAAACCTTGAATAGTGTCTTGTATTACCCTCACTGTATAGGTAAATACCCTGAGGATTTATGGTCTGTCCAGGGCCACTCTGAGAATATCAAAACCAGCATTTGAACCCAGATCTTTAATTTCCAGGTCCAAGCCTTTTCTTTTCTAGAAGCCTTTCAAACAGATTCTGTGATCACAGGCTGATCCCAACACAACTCATCAACTGCAAGTAAAGTTAAGCTAGGTCTCTGCACAGAGAAAAGGGAATAAATTTCTTGCAGACACCACACTGTGAGCTTTTACATGTCTTATTTAATCATCACAGCAACCCAGGCAGGGACTTGTTATTTTTTCCCTTTTATAGATGTAGGAGTGGAGGTCCAAAAAGATTCCAAATTAATTCAGCTGGTGAGATGAATAGAAATGAGAGCAGATACTGCATGAAGGCTGACTACATGCTGGACCTGACACTCACAGCTTCAGATGATCAGTCCACAAGAGGGATGAGTTCTGAGCCAGCACTGGTAGGTAGATTAAAGCGTTGTTCTCTGAAGGCTCATGTGAGAATGCGTATATTTTATTGATAAGAAGAAAGTCCTTGTTCACATATCGTTAGTAGTGATCTGGTTACTAAAGTGCTCACCAGAGGAAGGGCAATATGGGGCAAGGATATTTGACTGAGGTAGAAGTAAACTGGGCTTCCCGGGTGGTGCAGTGGTAAAGAACCATCCAAGAGATGCGGGTTTTATCCCTAGGTAGGGAAGATCCCCTGGAGGAGGAAATGGCAACCCACTCTAGTATTCTCGCCTGGAAAATTCCATGGAGAGAGGAGCTTGGTGGGCTACAGTCCCTGGGGTCGCAAAGAGTTGGACAAGATGGAACACACGCACACACACACACACACACACACACTCAGAAGTAAACTAAGACAAAATTATTCCAGGATGAAGAAGAAGTAACTGATATCTTTGTTTATTTAAATATTTGTTGATTTGAAAAAATATGAATATTCAATTAATTTTTAGTGTCTGTAGTCACAGAAGGTCCAGTTACTGGTGAACAGAAATTATAGACGGCCGCAAAAGAGCTCTGTGCTCCTGGGGAACTTCTTCAGAAGGATTGTGTTTTCCTGGGACTTTAAATAACATGATTTCCTTCTCTGGTTTAATCTCATAATGGTGTCAGTGCCTTTTCAATAACTCTCTGGGATTTCAGACTGGTCCTTGAATTTATCTAGGCTAATGTTTAATGGTGAAATAAACTAATGGCATACTTGGCAAAAATAGATATACACACAGGTAACCCAAAATGGAATTCTTATTCCAAAATGGAATAAGTAGTAATACCAGGAAGCACTGATGGTCACATCCTCCCTCCACCTTAGGGATTTATAATGTTCATTATCTCAGGACTTACCTGGTGGTCCAGTGGTTAAGACAGCATGCTTCTATAGGTATACATATGTCACCTCCCTCCTGAACCCTACCCACTTCCTCTCTCCCCACTCCATCCCTCTAGGTTGTCGCGGATGCCAGCTCTGGGTGCCCTGCATCAAATATTAACTCCTACTGGCTATCTATTTTACATACGGTAATGTATGTTTCAATGCTATTCTCTCAAATCATCCCACCTCTTCTTGTAAAGTATTTATCCTCCAATTAAAAAAAATATCCTATATATGGGGAAATTAACAAGAAGGCACCAGTCAGGCTCGCTCATCCCATGCTCTGTAAACAGTGACTTTGCACGGTTGTGTAATGGCTGAGATCATTTATGCCAGTGCACATGTACATCGTGAGGTACTCACTTGGCCACGGGCTACTTTGGTTCCGTAAGTATATATAAACTTCACCTGGAAAAACCCTGAATAGTTGTGAGCGACTGTGTTATGTTATATCTGGTGCTATGGCTGCTGCTCCAGCCAGGAGAGAATAACCATGACTGCAGTTCCTAAGGTTCCTTGCATTTGCTTCCAGCCTCTTAGCTCACGCCTTGCCTACACTGGGTTCAGTAAACAGTGCAGACAGCGAGATACAGTAAGACAACTGGTGTCACAAACAGAATTAGCAATACACTGTAATAAGCTGTAATAGAAAATTTTAAAAAAAGACTTCATGCTTCCAATGCAGGGGTGGGGGATCAATCCCTGGTTAGGGAAATAAGATCCCATATACGGAGGGGCATGAGCAAAAAAATAAAGAAGTAACCTGTATAATGCTCATTATCTCACTAAAAGATGCTGAGAAATCCTAGAATACAGAAACCAACTTCCCAGACTTAGGTGATTTTAGGCCCCTTTGGGTGTTTCATTGGAAGAAAATCTCCTAATCTAAGTGTTTTCAAGCTTCATGATCTCAGAGGGTTCCAAACTCACTTTTATCTTAAAAAAGTTACTTCTTTTAAGTATCTGATGTTTATTCCTACAGGATGGATGTTTACCAAAAGCATTTAGACCTATACCTGGCCAGGAATCTACACCTGCTTACCTTTGTTTTTATAAGCTCCTGTGTATTGGTCAGTAAGCTGGTTCCAGGTTATCTGGGTGTGGTTTCTACTGTGACTCTTGTCCTACCTGTTTGTTGAATGCCTTCCTCAGGAGTATTTATGTCCTCTTGCTGATTTTTCTTTTTCTACTTCTTTAAAAGTATTGCAGCAAAATTCTGTTATTTTAGTGAACAAATCTACAGTTTTAACATGTAGATGTCATCTTAAGTATACTAAAATTAATCAGTATCACCTCTTCACCCTGAACTCAGAAATTTGGATTTTATTTTAATCATCTCCATCTTGAATTATGGATTCCCAGGTGGTGCACTTGGTAAAGAATCTGCCTGGTAATGCAGGAAATGAAAGAGATGCAGGTTCAATACATGGGCTGGGAAGAGCCCTGGAGGAGGCAATGGCAACGACTCAGTATTCTTGTCTGGGAAATCTTGTGAATAGAGGAACCTGGCGAGCTACAGTCATGGGATTGGAAAGAGTTGGACACGACTGAGCATGCACACATTTAATTGATCCTGTCTTATGTGTTACTGCCTGGTCAACAGATTTTGGATTTGCCTATACATTTTATAATTTCATTGCTCCTCTTTAATTCTGGTCTTTTAGTTCTTTCTTCAGTGTTTCATTTCCTTCTCGATAGACATTTTTTATGTTACCTTAGTGATGAAAATTAGGTGAAAACTGTTTTCCCCTGGTAAATTTATACTAAAGAGTTATTTTCTCTCAATATTTAAAAATAGGATTCTATTGTCTTATGACTTCTATGGTTGCTATTGAGCCACTATGAATATAATTTTAACTCCATTCCAGAAAAATCTGTATGAAGTAGACAGAATTCTAACATGTCTTCCAAGATTCCCACACCTCACATATATTCATTGTATAATCTGTTCTTGTGTTTCACAGTTCTGTAAGTAGGATGGACTAACATTCTGAAGATTGGGTTACATTACATGGCAATGTTGAAGGGTTTTGTAAGCATCAGTAAAATGACAAGTGTGTTGATTATAAGATAAATGAAGTGGAGATTAATTCTATATGAGGCTTAATGGGACCTGCCGTTGGCCTTGAAAAAGCAAAAAGTCGTTTGTGAACTGTGTATAGAGAGATCAGTTTTCCTTGGAGCTGAGTGCCTCAGTCCTACAGCTGTATGGATTGAAATTCGACAAGCCATATGAAAGAACTTGAAAGAGAACCTCAAGATCCAGATGAGAAAACTGCCTGGCTGACAACTTAGTTGTGTACCTCTGAGACAGAACCAAAGGATGTTGTTAGGCTTTGCCCAGCCCCTAAGCATAGAAACTGTGACAATGTGTGTTGTCTTAAGTCACTAGGTTTGTGGCCATATTTCATTGCAATTTTAAAAATGAGTATGTTACATTTACTTTCTTGCAGCTTTGAAAATCTTTTCTTTCTAAATGATGTTCTGCAGTTTCATCACAACATGCCAAAACATGTATTTAGTTGTATTTGTTTTATTTGAGCATAGTGCTTCCTGAACTTGAGTATTTTTATTTTTCATAAATTCTGAAAAGGTTTCAGCTTTTTTCAAATATGATATAGCTATATTCTTCTTGCTCTTTTTTTTCCCTCAAAGTTAGACATTTTAAACATTTTTATTATATTTTCTGTATATTCTCTGTTTGATTCTCTGGATCGAACCCAGGTCTTCTGCATTGTAGGCAGACGCTTTAACCTCTGAGCCACATTGGTTTAAGGCCATATTCTCTGTACCTCTTAATCTAATTTTTATTTTCCTCATTTTATCTTTCTGTGACTTATTCAGGGTACATTCTTCAAATTTAATATCCAGTTTACTAAATCTATCTTCAGCTGTGCTGAATGCAATATTTAAATAATTCATTGATGTTTCAAAATTTCAAAGACTTTAATTTTTATTTCTAGAAATTCCAATAGGTGCTTTTTTGAGTATGCCTATCTATTTGACAGTGGATTTTCCCCTCATGTTTTAGTTTCTTCTTTTATATATTAAATCATTGTAAACATAATTTTAAATATTTTCTATATAATAATTACCAATGTTTTTTTTCCAAATTTAATTTTACTCAGGACAGTCTCTGCCTACTTATTTAAGGTAGTTTGTTGTAGGAGTTATTAATTTTGTACTTTCACCTCATTTTGGTTGGTGTTTACTGTGGAGAATCTTAAGTGTTCTAGACCAGATGTGATCTGATTGATTTTTGTTCTGCGTAGGTTGCTTAGATCTTTTTTATGTGACAACTCAGTGTTGCAGGTCCTTAATCATACACTTGCCTGAGTGAGATCAGACCTGAGTTTATAACTTCTCTGGAGAAACTGCCTTTATTTTGTTTTTCTCTGTTAGAGTCTGACTTAAGGCTTCAAGCTTCCTTTATCCTCTCTCTTATGTTGAGACTTTATTTCTCCTTCTATGCATTGACTGTTCTGACTTTTAGGGTCCTATTTCTATCTCCCCATTTCACAAAAACACAGTATTTAATCTTCTGTCATTTTTAGGCCATTTAAATTTATTTTTATTTATTTATTTTTTGGCCAAGCCACACTGCATGTGGAATCTTAGTTCCTCGATCAGGGATTGAACTCATGCCCCCTGCAATGGGAGCACAGATTCTTAACCACTCTACTGCCAAGGAAGTCCCATTTTGAGGCCATTTAAACTAGACCTCTTGGTTAATGAGATAAGTATGTGTTCTTAAGGTGGCCAGAGCCTTAGTATAACCACTCTGGTTTCCATTCTCTGTTGAGTGCTGGTCCTTGGAGATTTCCCTAGTTTTCCTATTTCCTCATATCTATACTTTAAACTATATTAGTTATATTTCTTTAGTATTTCATGGTTAATTTTAGAGATAAAATTTTTTTCTAATAATATATTTTGTTGGAAACAGATTTTTAGAAATGTCTTGAAGGTCACCTAGGCTAATGTTATTATCCACTATTTGAATTCTCCTACTTCTAGTAATACCATCATTTATTGAAACTTGATGTGTGTGACAGGCAGTTTACTAAATGATCTAATGCATTATTAAACTTATCTTTATAAAAAACCTACTGATTTTAAAGAAATTATTTATAACTTATAAAGAAGAAAAATGAGGCTCTGAGATGTAAAATGACTTGCATATGCTCACATACCGATGAAGCAGTTGTAAAATTAGAATGCAAAGCAAGCTTCTTTAAAAAAAAAACAAACCAAAAAACCTTTATGGCCCATTTGTTCCTACTGCGTAGTATTTCCTCTCAATAGCTTTAGTACCAAATTGTTATTCAGCTTAATTTTAATTGCTAATAAAAATGCCAGGCTTCCTGTTTTTCCATGTAAGTCATTGCATATGGATGATAATTAATATTTAACTACTCTTGGTAATCCTTCCCTCCTCAACTATCGGAAAGTCAAAATGAATTTTCAGGTTTTTGTTTTAGTATGAACTTTTGAGTTCATACCATGCCAACACGTTAATATTATAGACACACTGAATTTTTTAATTTTTTCTTTCAGTCTTTATATGAAAATTTTATGATTTCCTTTTATTCCTTTCTGGTCATTCTCTTCTAAATGAGTCCCAGTTAATCTGATATCACTTAAAGGAAAAAAAGTGTTATCAAGAACTGAATATGATTCTCTAGGTAAGGAGCTGAAGAGTGATGTGTGGATTTGACTGACATTTCTTGAATGTAAGTTCCTTTAGTCACCATGTGGTAAGACTCTTTTAGAAAATTACATTTACCACCCTTTATTTTTTTTGTCTACTTTTAGTCTGTATCTTTATGTTTTTTCCCCATTGGAGCCAGCTCATATTTCAAAGTTCACCAATAAATTACATGTCTTATAGCTAGAGACTATCTGTGCCTTATTGAGACATTTTAACATTTTGGTAGATAAATGGCAAGCAAGCTTTGAATGAATGTCATGCTAAAATTATTTGTTCTGTGTTGCAAAGTTGTGGTTTCATCTGTCACTCATTTATGTTAGGGTAGATTAAGATCATCTTTGAGTCAAAGCTTGGCTCTGAGTATTGGCAAAGAAGGAGATATCAAAGAGATTCCTGAGGTTTCTTGCTATTTCTGTGGGTGGATGTTAGAGATGGCTGGACTCAGTGTGACCATATATTTGTGGGATGGTTGGATTCAGTTAAACAACAAGCAGTTTTATATTAAATTCTTAAGCTCAGGAGAGAGATATGAACTGGACTCATATATTTCTAAGAATATAGGAAGTAAATTTGTATCCTACTGCCACGGTGACAAATCTCCACAAACTTAGTGTCTTAAAACCACATGGGTTATCTTTCTGTTCTGGAGGTCAAAAGTTTGGAGTCAGTTATTTGGAGCTAAAATTCTGGTGTTGGCTGGCCTCTATTCTTTCTGGAAGCTCTAGACAAGGATCCATTTCTTTGCCTTTTCTAGCTTCTAGAATTTGCCTACATTCCTTAGCTTTTGGGCCCTTTTATCATCATCTTCAAAGCCAGCAGCATAGTATTTATTCTCCTTTCTGATCCCTGAATCTGTCCTTACATCTTCCCTCTCTCTGACCCCCTTTCCTCCCAGGATACCCTTACTAACTACACTGGTCATTCAGATCATCCAGGATAAGCTCCCTATTTCAATATATTTAACCTATTCATCACAGAAAAGCCCTGTTTGCTGTCTAGGGTAACACTTTAACAGGTTTTGGAAATTAAGCCATGGTTCAGTCCACCATGGGAGGAATAGAAACTGTGAGACTATAATATTACACATGGATGGTGTGTAGACTAATAAGGAAAGAATGAGAAGATAGTGATTTGGAGGATACTGTCCTTTAACAAGCAACGGGTGAAAAAAGTCTTAGTAGAGGATAGTAAAAAATAACAATAAGGAAGGTTGGAGGGAACCATGAGACCAGGGTAGAGTTATAACCAAGGCCAAACAAAGAAAGACTTTTGAAAAGGAAAAGGTAGCTCAGAGCACTGATTCTTTTGAGATGTTAAACAGGAATGACTATTGTTTGATATATTTGTCCACTAAAAGGTTCCTGAGAGTTCATGAAGAAAATGATTGTTATGTTACAGAAGGCAAAATCATAGACAGCACATTTTCAGAGAATTTCCTTGAAAAAACAAAAAATTTAGAAAGCTCTGACATTTGTAGACTTATAACTTAACAACCTGAAACAGCTGACCTATTCATCACCAGTTATTTGTTCAAACAGCATATGTAACAGAAAGGCTTCTGTATCAGAGGCCCTCTTATTTAGATTGTATAATAACTTCATCACAAAATAGTTGTGTGTCCTGAGCAACATGCTTCAACTTTCTAAGCAATGACTCCATTTTCTCCCCTGAAAATATGAATAATAACTTTAATTTACAAAGTAATTGTTAGCATTCAAATGAGAACAATATAAAGCACCTGGCCCACAATAACTCTTCAATAAATGATATTTAATATTATTACAACCACTTTGGAAGTTTTATATATATGTATATACATATATATATATACATGGCTTCCTGGGTAGCTCAGCTGGTAAAGTTAAAGTGAAACTTGCTCAGTCGTGTCCGAGTCTTTGTGACCCCACAAACTATACAGTCCGTGGAATTCTCCAGTCCAGAATACTGGAGTGGGTAAGCCTTTCCCTTCTCCAGGGGATCAAACCTAGGTCTCCTGCATTGCAGGTGATCTCTTTACCAGCTGAGCCACAAGGGAAGCCCTTAAGAATCTGCCTGCAATGCAGGAGACCCTGGTTCGATTCCTTGGTCGGGAAGTTCCCCTGGAGAAGGGATAGGCTACCCACTTCAATATTCTTGAGCTTCCCAGATGGTAAAGACTGCAGGCATATGACTTGGGTTTGATCCTTGGATTTGGAAGATCTCCTGGAAGAGGACACAGCAACCCACTCTAGTATTCTTGCCTGGAGAATCCCCGTGGACAGAGGAGCCTGGCGGGCTACAGTCCATGGGCTCGCAAAGAGTCAGACACTACTCTGCGACTAAGCACACACACATGTGTATTTACCCGCACACATATTCATTCTCTCTCTCTCCACACACACACACACACACACACATTCTCTCTCTCTCTATATATATATATATATACATATTCTCTCTCTATATACACACACACACACACACACACACATATGTATACACACACACTTTGTCTCTCTCTCACTCATTCTCTCTCTATATATATACATGTGCATGTGTGCTAAGTCACTTGGGCACATATGTGTCCACCTCTTTCTGACCCCAGGGACTGTGTAGCCCACCAGGCTCTTCCATCCATGGGATTCTCCAGGCAAGAATACTAGAGTGGATTGACATTTCCTCCTCCAGGGGATCTTCCAGACCCAGTAATAGAATCCGGGTATCCTGTGTCTCCTGTTGCATGTGGATTCTTTACCACTGAACTACTGGGAAGCCCTTCTTTTACACACACACACACACACACACACGCACACACACACACACACACACACAAACACACACATATACACACACAGGGCTCCCTGGTTATGCTAGTGGTAAAGAATATGCCTGCCAATGTAGGAGACACAGGAGACATGGATTTGACCCCTGGGTTGAGAAGATCCCCTGGAGAAGGAAATGGAAATCCACTTCAGTATTCTTGCCTGGACAAGTCCATGGACAGAGGAGTAGACTATAGTCTATGGGGTCACAAAGAACAGGACACAGCTGATTGACTGAGTACAACACTGCACGTGCACATGCACACACACACACATTTTGTTTCTATGTGCACACATATATTGTCTTTCTCAGGCACCACATATCATAACTATTATAATTTAAGCTGTTTTTGTCTGATGTCAAATCAGAAGTGGGGTCAGCAAACTATATGCATGCCCTAATAGACTAATTTAGGACAGTACTTTGTCTCTCAATTAATACACTCTCCCTTTGGGAATAGAATAGCAAAGGAAATGATGGTTTTGTTTATTCTCATCACCAGTGATAACTGCTGTTGTCAGGATTCTGGCAGAGTTGCTTCACCTCACTTTTAAGTCCCTGTTCTGCAGGTATCCACAATCCACTGAAATAGATGACTGTGGGATCCATCTTTGTAGCTTCATTCCTCACCTTTTCCCTCAATGAGAGATGTTCTGACCACAGAGGGGAATCCCTGCATGTGGAAGGTTTTTTTTCATGCTTCTGGGCTTTTCTTTCCCAAGTCAGGACAATTGTCCCTTCTGCCTATCTTTGGGATTCCATATGGCCTTCATCAGTTCAGTTCAGTCACTCAGTCATGTCTGACTCTTTGTGACCCTATGAATCGCAGCATGCCATGCCTCCCTGTCCATCACCAACTCCTGGAGTTTGCTCAAACTCATGTCCATTGAGTCGGTGATGCCATCCAACCATCTCATCCTCTGTTGTCCCCTTCTCCTCCTGCCCCCAATCCCTCCCAGCATCAGGGTCTTTTCCAATGACTCAACTCTTCACATGAGGTGGCCAAAGTATTGGAGTTTAAGCTTCAGCATCAGTCCTTCCAATGAACACCCAGGACTGATCTCCCACTATCTCAAATACTTCTCGTCTCTGAAGGTTTTTCATAACCCCTATACAGAACTGATTATTCCTTGTAAGTACTTAGCACAGAACTCTGATGCACCTCTGTTTAACTCTAGCTTCTTTCAGTATTGGATTTAAGTTGGTGGTTTCTATGTCTTATTATATTCCCCATAATATGTGTGATTTCTGTCTGGTCAGCAAGCAACTTTTTCAGCAGAGCATCTTTCCCTAAGCCTGGCAGATTGGGTGTTACGTATTAATAGCAGAAACTCAGCAATGGTCCACTTCCTGATATTTCCTGTTCAACAAATTCTTGTTAAAATAGTAACTTTACCTTTTAATGAAAAGAGTTGCTGTGAGGGCAACAAGGGGCAAAAACTCCTCTTGTTTAACTTTAGGACAAGGCAGCTTAGTAACTCAGAGGGTTAATTTATTAGGAGGATAATCAGAATTGTCTGTATACACAGATGTGTTTAGCAAAAGGCAGAAATAGATCTGTCGTTTCCCTGTTTTCTCCAAGACTCTGGCGGCATTGAAGAAAGCAGGTGAAACTAATTTAATGTTCTATTTAAATCTTTCAGGTATTTTTATTTGCCCAGAGCAAAATATCTCATTCAATAAAGGCATGTCAGACCCTCAAATGGATGATAGTCAGGTGAAAAGTTTGCCTGAATAGATAATAAGGCTTCAAATTCTGAGTTTGCTGGAGATCAGCACTGGATTCAAAGGACTGGGAGGGAGAAAGGACTGGGTTTGGAATCAGTAACAACATTCAGTTCTCCCCTTGCCCTGACACCTCGGAATCACAAAGTTCCTTGCAAATGAGTTCTCTCATTACAGACTCTTTTGTTTGCATCTGAAGGAGATGAAACTAAGATCTGGGCAAACTCAGAGTCTCACAGAATCTGACTCCAGCATATGCATTAGACACATTTTTGAGTAGAGACCTGATAGATTTGCAAGTGAAATGTTCTCTGGCCTTACTCAAGAAGTGATTTTCATGAGGTACTGTGCTGATGTGGGAAACAGAACCTTTTTAGTTTAACAAAACACTTTTGTTTGTCTGATTCAGATGGCTCAAAATGCATTTGCTCACAGAAATTAGAAAATGAGAAAAAAGCCAGGTCATTATTTAGTTTCCATGTACACTGAGGACAATAAAAAGTGTTGAGTGAATAAGAGTCGGACCAGACTAAGTAATTAAACCACCACTGGTGATCTAATAAACACATGTACTTGAGCATGCCAGGTCCAAGGCCAATGCTAGAGGTAAAGTATTGCATTTCTGATACAAGGTCAAAGGCAGAAAAGAGACTAGAGATCAACAGTTGAAAGGGCTTAGAACACTTGGTCAATATAGTATAATGCAGAATAGTTCTAAATAATCTGGGACATAATTAAAGAACAAAATTAAGGACTACAGATTCTTTCTCATTAAGAGCTGCCACCGTATAGTCATTAGTTTCATAGATTTAAAAACAGATCCAGAATAGAAAGTAGAAAGGAAAGGGTAAAGGGGAGTTTCTTTATATTAGTTTCCTGCAGAAGTGAGTCCCAAATCTTTGGAGTGGCATCCTGATCTCACTCCAACTTCCTTGGTAAATTTTTCTCCAACTTCTTGCACTCATGCCTTCTGTTCTTCAGTCAAAACAGAATAGTCATCTACATGCCTTTCACACACACACACACTCATCTCTCCTTAGGCCTTAAGTACTGCCCTTGTAGAATCACTAGAAGTTTCTGAATAGGTTTTAAATCTCTCTTCCAGTTGGTCACCCTAGTGGCAGAGGGCTAGAAACATTTAAAACTAATGAAGTATGTATACATCAATCCCAATCTTCCAATTTATCCCCCTCCCTTTACCCCTTGCTATCCATATGTTTGTTCTCTACTTCTCTGTCTCTGTTTCTGCTCTGTAAAAAAGATTGCCTGTACCAGTTTTTTTCAGATTCTATATACATTGATGTGTATGTATCAGTATTTCTTTTTCTGACTTACTTCACTCTGTATGACAGTCTATAGGCCCATTCACACCATATAGAATAGATAACTAATAAAAATCTACTGTATAGAACAGGGAATTCTACTTATTGCTCTGTGATGGCCTCAGTGGGAAGGAAACCCAAAAAAGAGGGGAGATATATGTATACGTATAACTGATTTACTTAGCTATATAGTAGAAACTAACACAGCATTGTAAAGCAACTATACACCAACAAAAATTTTAAAAAAATATGGAAATGATGCTACATAAAAAGGTTTGAGCTAAAGATAGATTTTTGCGTCATCAGTGTAAGAATCAGAGTAGAAGTGATGCATGTATGAATTCAAGCAAGGAAATAATATAATCAGAGGAAAAGCCATCAAGACTGTGTATATATTTTGGTGGAAAGGGAACAAGCAGAGAAGAAGGGAGCACAGGGAGGAATTTGAAAGAGTGAGTGATGATCTTCTATGTTAATTGAAATAGAAAAATCAAGAAAGATTAAGACTCAGGAAAGTCCTGCAGGAATGAATAATTGGAAATTAAATTTTTGTATCAAGAATTTTTGCTTTGATGGGGATAGGAACAGATTAGCACAAAGATAGGAGGGAAGGAGAAGGAGGTGGTGGAGATAGCTTCAGTTCAGTTCAGTCACTAGGTCGTGTCCGGCTCTTTGTGACCCCATGAATCGCAGCACGCCAGGGCTCCCTGCCCATTACCAACTCCCAGAGTTTACTCAAACTCATGCCCATCAAGTCGGTGATGCCATCCAGCGGTCTCATCCTCTGTTGTCCCCTTCTCCTCCTGACCCCAATCCCTCGCAGCATCAGGGTCTTTTCCAATGAGTCAACTCTTCACATGAGGTGGAGATAGCTTAAGAGAGAGAAATTTTAAGAATTTTATAATTAGGAGAAAGGAAACAGATGAAATGGTAGCTTGAGTGTTGAGCTAGGATTCAAAAACACACTTCTTTTGTAAAATTTCTCACTATCACATTCATCATAAGTTTCCCTTTCAAAGTACTCTTAAAGGCTATGTCTCCCTTAAAATGTGGTTGAGTCCCAGAGAAATGTCTGAATTCTGGGCAAATAACTAAATCTTAATGGCCTCCATATTTGCCATTTGAAAATAGAGATATTGATTATTGCTTTTAAAAAATATGCTGTGAAATTCCAGAAAATACAAAATCATATTTTAAACTAAAAACCTTTCATAAAATGTGGTATTACTATCATTATGACCAACTACATACTTTTTTAAAAGTCTAACACATAAGGCTTCAAAATACTCATATTTCAAAACATGTTAGTAGTAAGCAATTTTTTAAGTGATAACTAGAAATTTAATTTTGGAAATGGCCATTTATAAAGAACTCACAGTACATATCCCAGGCATTGAAATAAAGACTTAAATAAGTTTTCTTTCTTAATTTTCTTCAAGGCACAATGAGGTAAGTGCGGTTTTGCTCCTTTTATACAGGAGGAAAGATCTTTGAGATATTAACTAGTACTCTCAAATTCACTTCACTGATTAGAGAAGGCAAAATTCAGAATTCGAACCCATGGTATAAAATTAAAGTCCATGTTTCTCAAGCATGGACCTAAGCATTTGGTTGTTTTCCAAAATTTCTTATACATAAAAAAGTCAGTAAAATAACTCTGATTTGACTAGACATGTTAGTTAAAATAGTTATTTGTATAATTATGATATGAATGCATAGTTGAGGAAGACATCCTCAGCAAATGAGAAGGTTCTCAGGGGTTTTCTGTATCTGATTCTCTTTAGATGTTTTGTGTGTCAATTGAAGAAATAAGCTTCAGAAGTCTTAAATGAAATATATAAATCTGAGACTATTTTGAATTTTCAGAACTTGTTTTCGTATTTGCACATGCAGGGTTCTTGGTCAACCACCCACTTGTATTTTCTATGTCTATATGAAGTACTTTTACAAAAGTTCTTAAAAGGCAGTTGTGACCCCAAGTCACATAAAATGGTGATGATCAGAAAATCAGTTCACTCAATTATCACTCTGTGCTGTGCATTCCCTGGTGCAGGAAGTGGAGAAAGGAATTTTAAAAAGAGACAGAAGTCTCTCATTTCTGAACTGGACACAGGATTTTATCACTGTTTTTCATGGATTTTGTGAACAAATAATGGTTGTTTTGGACTTCTCTGGTTGCTCAGAGAGTAAAGAATCTGCTGGCGATGCAGGAGGCCCAGATTCAATCTCTGGGTTGGGAAGATCCCCTGGAAAAGGGAATGACTACCCACTCCAGTATTCTTGCCTGGAGAATCCCATGGACAGAGGAGCCTGGTGGGCTACAGTTCATGGGGTCAAAAAGAGTCAGACATGGGGTCAAAACTAATGACTAATGCTCACTTTTTCCCTCCTGATGGTTGCTTTGTGAAGTATTACTTCATCCCTTCTGAATGCTTGTGAAATAGTGCATGCTCAGTTGTGTCAGACTCTCTGTGACCCTATGGACTGTAGGCCACCAGGCTTCTCTCCCCATAGAATTTTCCAGGCAAGAAAATAGGAGTGGGTTGCTATTTCCTCCTCCAAGGGATCTTCCCTACCCAGGAGTTGAACCCACGTCTCCTGTGTCTCCTGCGTCTCCTGCATTGACAGGTGGATTCTTTATCATTGAGCTACCTGGGAAGCCCTTTGCTTGCTCTTACTACCCCTAAAGATGTCTTCACACTTCCCAAAGCCTGTTGGTGATTTGAGGACTGGGTTTCGTCGTTCCTTATTTTGGGCATTGCCACTTTGCAGCCAAAGCGGTTTGTGGGATAGACCAGTGTTGAGAGGGCTAGAATAGGAAGTATAGGAACCTGGATTTCAGAGACAAGGTTTGCACATTTGCAACAACTCCAAGATTTCCCAGATTAATATAATTCCTAATTTATTTTGAAATTAAAATTTTGTCAAAATTAGGACAAGAACAAGTATGCCTCTTTGGATACCTTTGTATAAGTTCAAAGCTTGACATCAAACTTTAGAGTTCTCCATAGTGATTTATTCATAAAGGAGATGCAATGTCCTTCCTTAAATCAATACATTTAAAATCTTTTAAGCAAGCAAGTAGTAGAGAAACATTGGTCTTATGTATCTCAAATACAAGTAGACAGTTGTACTGTATTTTTTTTTTTAACATGGGATTAAAGTTACTTCCATCAGCAATAAACATCAATCTGTTTTTAACCAATATTAAAGATTTCCAGACCAAAGAAAATAGTCCTAAATGCAATGTATAAATAACAACCTTTCTGTAAACTTGCTTCACCATCTAAATCCTAACCGTTTCTCATTGAAATGTTCCATTCTTCATCCTTTGTCTTGCAAGATGGGTGTGCTGAAGGCTGGCATACATTAATCAGATGATTGGATCCTAACCCCTAGTCAAATACTTCCAGTTATATAGAGAGGTGTAATTAGTAAACATGTATTCACGCATTTCAATTTATCACTATTCTCATCATTATAGCAATATAATAATTGAAATTCTACTTTTACTGAGGATAGAGAAGATAGAGGATGAGGATGAATAGAAGGAAAACAATTTATTCAAAGGTTAAACCTATTATTTCCTTTAAGGAGGAAAGATGTCATAGTATAGTGGATCAGATCTAGGTTTGAATATAAACTCTTCCACTTATCAGCAAAATGATTTTGACTCCACTGTTCTGTGCTTTGGTTTCCTCATCCATAAAGTAGGATTTTATGATTATTAAACAGAGTTGTAATAATTCATAGCACACAGAAAGCTCTATATATTTGTTAGTATTACTATTATTATTACTAATGTTTAACATTCAGAGTTGCTCTGAAGGTCTCTCTTGATTTTCTTTTTTAAAAATAGTCAAAGAATATACTGTCATCCAGAAAAATTAAGTTTTCAACTAAATTTAGTACAAAACTATAGTTCCTTTGAGACAAATATAAATTCCAAAAAGAACATTACATCTTCTTCTAAGTAGAAGAGTTCTTTTGTTGTAAGCCTTGGACTCATTCTTTCACATTTATTCTACAATGAGTTGGAGAAGAACCAACTTATTGGAAAAGACACCGAGGCTGCGAAAGATTGAAGGCAAGAGGAGAAGTGGGTGACAGAAGATGAGATGGTTAGATAGCATAGCTGATTCAATGGACATGAGTTTGAGTAAACTCTGTGAGATAACAAAGGGCAGGGAAGCCTGGCGTGCTGCAGTTCATGGGGTTGCAAAGAGTTGGACATGACTTAGCAACAGAACAACAACAACATCCAACATTTTTGAGTGTCTATTACATGCCTGTTGTCTCACATATGTGAGATGATGGCCATCAATTCCTTCTTCACTATATGTTCATGTCACTCCTCAAATCAAAGCTGGAGTTTGTTTCACCTCCCCCTGAATCTGACTTACTTTCACAACTAACATGTAGCAGAAGAGATTTCTCCTAGATTTTAAGATAACTGCCAGCTTCTGCTTTCTCTCTTTTGGAAATGGGCTTCCATGTAAGATGTTCTGCTGAGATGAGACTCAGTGTGTTCTGAGAAAGTGCAAGCCAGACATGTAGAGAGGCTACATAAAGAGGAGAGAAATTCTTGCCTGTTCCTTCCTGGCTCGAACCATCCCAGACGCATGATGAAGATGCAAGCCTACACTGCCAACCCTATCTGGTACATGGAGTAGAACTGTCCAGCAGAGTCCAGCGCAGACTGCAGATTTGTGAGAAGTCATAAATTGTTGTTCTAAATCACTGAAGTTTAAGAAGGTCTGATAAACAGCAGTGAGTAATCAAAACAATGCTACTAACTCAGCAGCAGTAGCGCAAGAGTAGTATCCTTAGCTCTGGAGAAATCATTGAAAACCAGAAGAAAATTATATTAGTTTTCATGTCTGGTTCTCATGAAGGCAGACCCAGACCCTTAAATTTATCAATATAAGCCAGAGATTAATACTTTATATAAATCAGAATGCCAGTTTACTAATGTATTATACTGTATGAATTGAAATATATTCTAGTCAGCAAATTTTGCCCTCTGTTCCACAAGCTAAACAGTCAATTTATCATCAAAGCATTGCATGGTGGGCATGAATCCCAATGCGAGGAGTTTGCCCTATGTTTTTAATTGCAAAAATTCCAGAACTAGGATAATCAGGGGCACCAAAGTGGGGGTACACCTGAAAAAGAGGGGAGACTACACATATCAGCTCCTCTGAAAACCCTCCCTGTCCAGGATACTGACATGCATTGACAAATTCAAGCCAGCTGATCTTGAGAAATAAATAGACTTCAAGTAAAGTTTCAATAAAGCCAGCTGATTTCTTTCTTAAAGGATTCATGCTACCTCCTATGTGTCTTCTTCCAGATATATATCAACTGAATATAACTGGGTTTTTCTCCTTTGCTATGACTGGGTTAGAATGACTGACCCAAATTCATTCTCATGAAACAAAACCAGTAACACTTAGATGACTCTGGATGCTCCTAAAATTCTTAAGCCTTTGATTTCTGTTCGGTCCTTAGGGTGACATTTCTACATTTTTGTTAATTTCACTGTTATTTCCTATGTGATCTTGGCTGCATGTTTTACAATAAAAGATTTTTTTTTTATTTTTTTAAAAAAATTATTTTTATATCTTTTTAAACACCAAAAGCATTTCATATTGGGGTATAGCCAATTAACAACATTGTGATTATCTCAAGTGAACAGTGAAGGGATGCAGCCATACATGTATATGCATTTGCAACAGAAGTTTTTATGCATATTCCCAGGCTTCTTCACTGATATTTGTGATAAGATTGCCTGACATGTATTCTTCCTCCGTGGACACCACATCACCCTGGAATTCCACATATTTCTTGGGTCCTTTCACTATTTTTGTTTCCAAGGATGACTTCTAAGGATGTTCCCAAGGATTATTGGAGATTTTACCTGCATTTTAAAATCAATATGCAAAATGTAAAATTCTCCATAGTTCCCTAAACATCTCCACAAAGATTTCCTATTCTTTATTTTCTATTTAATAGGACAGTGTTTTTTTTTTTTTTTTTTTTCAAATGAGCACTCCAGGCTAGAAAAGTTCTTTTAGTTTTCAAAAGTTAGTTTCTCTATTATCCAAGTCTTCTAGACTTGGTGTCTGAATTGTTGCTCAAATCTCTCTCCTCCATTTTCACCACCAGCATCCCCAGTTTGGGCTCCTATACTTCTTTCCTAGGACTGTGGCAGTAGATCTTTAACTTTTCTCTCTTTGGCCTTTTTAGACTTCAATTGATTCTATTATGCAAACTGCCAAAATGCTCTTCTTATTCACTCTTTAATTATTTACTGGTTAAAATCCATCAGGTCTCCTCTTGGTTTACCCAGTAAAATTCACATGCATGCTTCATTTTGACTTTCTAGGCCTTCCATAAGCATTTAATCTCATTATTCTCATATGTATACCCTGTACCCTGAGAAACCTGAAATCTGGTGGTATTTACTAGCTATATCACATATTTTTTCCAGTTACTCTTTACTTACAAAGCTCCCTGCTTCATCTTCTTACCTAAGAAAAGTAATAAAATTTAACTTTGAGGCATGAGGCACAGGCTTTTTCATATTTTTTCATAATTCTCCCTACTCTCTTCTTCTTGAATATTTGTAGCAATTTGCCTATATCTGATAGCATTACTTATAATTTCAGTCATGCAATACAGCAGATTTATCCAATCTTTTCCACCAGGCTCTGGGATCCTTGAAGAAAGTAGCTGTGACTTATTCAGTTGTATAGTCTTAATGAGATGCACAATGCCTGGCACACTCTAGAAACTTCATAATGTTTTTAAACTTGGAATAGATCAAAGTTAAGTGGCCCACACGGGGATGAGGTCCACGACCTTAGTCTCATTATCACTGAAGCCTGGCCACAAGAAAAATATGAAAAGTGGCAAACATTCTTGTTATATTTAAGCTTTAATTAAAGTCCATTTAATTCTCAAGACAAGTTCCAGTTTAGTGACCCTGAAGAAGAATAGAGAATGTCCTCTATTCATTAAACGAGCAGGGATAAATGCAAGTTCCTCTAGGAATTTCCATTTTAAAACAGTCAATATTTGCCCAAACTAAGAACAGAGAAAAGTGCCTAAAGATGGAGACATGCTAGTCATAAAGATTTTTGAAGTTAAATGCATTTGGTTAGCCAGCAACATTACTTTCTATGTTAGACCTGCTCTAAATACTGGAAAGGATCTTTTTTTTTTTAATTGAAGCATATGATCACTATTCTCAAAGAGCAGCTGTTCATTTCATATATATAAATAAATATACATAGGTTTATATATGAATATACATTTATATGGGCTTCTCTGGTGGCTCAGATGATAAAAGGATCTGCCTGTAATGCATGCAGAGACCCAGGTTCGATTCCTGGCTCAGGAATATCTCCTGGAGAAGGTAATGGATACCCATTATGCTCTTATTGCCTGGAGAATTCCATGAACAGAGGAGTCTGGTAAGCCACAGTCCAAGGGGTCACAAAGAGTCAGATGTGACTGAGTGACTAACACTTTCACTTTTTACATATATTTATATATATACACATGATATTCACTATGCATATATAATATATAAATAATATAAGTAAAGGGACATTGAACTATATAGATATACATACATGTATAAACACACACATATATATGTGTGTATATTTTTTGTTATTTGCTTACTATGTCAATACTTTACAGACCGCTTGCTGTTTACAGTTTATAACATGCTCAAATTTACCTCTCAGCCATTGAGCTTCTACTCTTTTATACCTAGATTTTTCTTCAATTCCATATATTACAATCTAGTTCAGGGATCAATGATGTTTTCCTCCAAAAGGCTAGATAATAAATACTTTAGTCCAGGACTAAAATTTTATCTAAAAGGCCATATCTGGTCTCTGTCAAAATGACTCAACTCTGCCTTTGTGGTGAGAAAGCAGCCGTTGACAGTGCCTAGATGGATAGGTGTGGGCACATCCTTCACGTACAAGATACAAAGCAGGCTGGATTTGGTTTAGAATTTTTCTTCATTTTGATTATTTGTGGGCGCCAAAGCTTTCTCCATCTAAGGATTTTTCCACTTTTGTCTTTATCTTACTTGAGTTTCTCATTGATTTTTTTTTTTAACATCTCTGGCAAAGTTATAAACTTCTTTGATATAACACTGAAATAAGAGAGGAGAAAGATTGGAGACTAAAAAAGCTGCAGAAAATTAGATGCTTGATTCAGGGTATTATGGCAAGAGAACTGGAACACCAAGGAAGGGATCTATATCTCCCAAATAAAATTTTCTCTGATTCTTTCTTTGGGATCCACCGAGACTTGGGTCAAATTTAGTTGTTTCCTAATACAAAGAAACTTTCTTATCCATTATGGATAAAAATAACCACCAATACAAAAAATAAATAAGAAACAGGCCCAATTTAATATCCCCTGGACTTCCAGTGTTAGTAGAAAAGTAAAACTCTGAATAAGAAGAAAGAAATCAGATGAGGAAGAGGTCCTGATGTGTAAGTTCCTTTTTATTTATATGAACCTGCTTCTCTCATTTGGCTCAGTCTTCCAGGATTAGGAACAGCAAGTAAGGATAAGGTAGGAACAGCAGTCTAAGAAGTAGACAGTCTACACTGCTCTGTAGCACAGGAAAACTGAATCTAGATTTCCTGGGTCAAGATTCCTGTTATAGAGGATTTTCTTCCCCAGAGCTATTCTAGAGCTGACTGGGGGGGTGGGTGTGAGATGCAGCTGTATGTCATATCATGGAACATTTCCCAGCTCCAAAAAATTACCTGAAGCAGTTCCAAAAATTACCTGAGCAGTTCCAAAAATTACCTGAAGCATTTGATATATATTTCACCTTTGTGTGTGTGCTTGATTACTCAGTTGCTTCTGACTCTTTGTGACCCATGGACCCTAATCCTAACCCTAACCCTAGCCTCCAGGCTCCTCTGTTCATGGAATTCTCCAGGCAAGAATATTGGAGTGGCAGCCATTCCCTTCTCTAGGAGATTTCCTGACCCAGGAATCAAAGCCAAGTCTCCTGTATTGCAGGTGAATCCTTTACTATCTGAGCTACCATAACTTTTAAACCATACTGTTAAATATCCTCATCACAACACAATCTTTTTTTCAAAAATTTTTTTGTAATAAACTCCTTGAAAATTCCTGTCTTTTTATTCAGAATTTCTCCCAGGTGAAACTAACTTAGTAACATCAGGCCTTGCAGCTATGTATTTTCACTCATGTGCATGGATTTCTTTTTATTAGGTTGTCAATATTATAAGCTAAAGCTTTAAATTAAACTTTAATTTTAGTTGATTGACTTTCTTCTGGATTTGTGGTTACCTTCACTCTTATGGTTCAAAACAATGTAGACAATTTCAAGTTCTGTGTAATTTTTATCCAATTTTGTTATTTTTTTTCTGCCTCCACAAGGTCTTTCTTTCTCTTGAGATCTCAACAACTAGCACAATTTTTCCTAAATTTAATAATTTAAGTACTAATATTGGCATTCCTCTCCTGTACATCAAATTCCCCTGATGATCACTGTTCAGCATTTTTAAATAGAAATTAACTGCTTGCCACACTTCTTTCTCTTTCTTCTTTTGCATAGAGATAGATTGCATTTTCCAGCTACTTTTTATTTGGTGTTACCATATAACAGAAGTCATTGAAATGAGGAAATGATGTCCTTTCACATCTGGCCCAAAAGGCTTCTCAAAACATCCTCATTCTTTTCTACCCGTTGGCTAGAAATAAAGGATTCGGATGTCCTAAAAGATGGTGGAACCTTGAGATGGGAAGAAATTAGGCCCCTCAATCACAGTGTGGAAGCCTACAGAGTGATGTGTTCATTGGATTATTAGCTGAGCAAAAATTTGAACCATATTATGGTCAACCAGTAAGATTGCTGTGACTTCATTTGTTATAGCAGCTGGCTTTATCTTAATTTATATACCACTTAACATTCCTGATGGGAGAGACTGACTGAGAGGGAAACTGGGTCTTGTTCCGATGGGTGGGGCCATGCTCAGTAAATCTTTAATCTTATTTTCTGTTGATGGGTGGGGCTGTGTTCCCTCCCTGTTTTTCGTCTGGGGCCAAACTATGGTGGAGATAATGAAGATAATGGTGACCTCCTTCAAAAGTTCCCATGCACCCACTGCTACACTCTGTGCCCAAAACCCTGCAGCAGGCCACCGCTGACCCACACCTCCACTGGAGACTTCTGGACACTCATGGGCAAGTCTGGGTCAGTCTTTTGTGGGTTCACTGCTCCTTTCTTCTGGGTCGTGGTGCACACAAGATTCTGTTTGTGCCCTCCAAGAGTCTGCTTCTCCAGTCCTGTGTAAGTTCTGGCAGCTCTAAGGTGGAGTAATGGCGACTTGCTCCAAGATGGCTTCTGTCATACCCAGGTCTGCTGCACCCATAAGCCTCTTATCCTTCTCCATCAGAAGGCAGACAGACTGAAAACCACAATCACAGAAAACTAACCAATCTGATCACATGGACCACAGCATTGTTTAACTCAATGAAACTATGAGCCATGCAGTGTAGGGCCCCCAAAGATAGACAGGTCATGGTGGAGAGTTCTGACAAAACATGGCCCACTGGAGAAGGGAATGGCAAACCACTTCAGTATTCCTGCCTTGAGAACCCCATGAACAGCATGAAAAAGCAAAAAGATAGGACACTGAAAAGTGAACTCCCTAGGTCTGTAGGGGCCCAATATGCTACTGGAGATCAGTGGAGAAATAACTCCAGAAAGACTGAAGAAATGGAGCCAAAGCAATAACAACACCCAGTTGTGGGTGTGACTGGAGATGGAAGCAAGGTCTGATCCTATAAAGAGCAATATTGCATAGGTACCTGGAGTGTTAGGTCCATGAATAAAAGCAAATTGATAGTGGTCAAACAGGAGATTGCAAGAGTGAACATTGACATTTTAGCAATCAGTGAACTAAAATGGACTGGAATGGGTGAATTTAACTCAGATGACCATTATATCTACTACTGTGGGCAAGAATCCCTTAGAAGAAATGGAGTAGCCATCATGGCCAACAAAAGAATCCAAAATGCAGTACTTGGATGCAATCTCAAAAATGACAGAATGATCTCTGTTCATTTCCAAGGTAAGCCATTCAATATCACAGTAATCCAAGTCTATGCCCCAATCAGTAATGCTGAAGAAGTTGAACAATTCTATGAAGACCAACAAGACCTAGAACTAACCACCCTCCCCACTCCCCCAAATTGTCCTTTTCATTATAGGAGACTGGAATGCAAAAGTAGGAAGTCAAGAAATACCTGGAGTAACAGGCAAATATGGCCTTGGAGTACAAAATGAAGCAGGAAAAAATGCTAATAGCATTTTGCCAAGAGAATGCACTGGTCATAGCAAACACCCATTTCCAACAACACAAGAGAAGACTCTACACATGGTGATCCAGATGGTCAATACCGAAAACAGGTTGATTATATTCTTTGCAGCCAAAGATGGAAAGTCCTATACAGTCTGTGTAAACAAGACTGGGAGCTGACTGTGGAACAGATCATGAATTCCTTATTGCCAAATTCAGACTTAAATTGAAGAAAGTGGGGGAAAACCACTAGACCATTCAGGTATGACCTAAATCAAATCCCTTATGATTATACAGTGGAAGTGATAAATAGATTCAAGGGATTAGACCTGGTAGAGAATCTGAAGAACTATGGATGGAGGTTTGTGACATTGTACAGGAGGCAGTGATCAAGACCATCTCCAAGGTAACAAAATGCAAAAAGGCAAAATGGTTGTCTGAGGAGGCCTTACAAATAGCTGAGAAAAGAAGAGAATCAAAAAGCAAAGGAGAAAAGGAAAGATATACCCAATTGAATGGAGAGTTCCAAAGAATAGCAAGGAGAGATTAAAAAGCTTTCATCAGTGATCAATGCAAAGAAATAGAGGAAAAAATAAAATGGGAAAGACCAGAGATCTCTTCAAGAAATTAGAGATACCAAGGGAGAATCTCATGCAAAGATGGGCACAATAAAGGACAGAAATAGTAAGGATTTAACAGGAGCAAAAGATATTAAGAAGAGGTGGCAAGAATACACAAAAGAACTATACAATAAATATCTTCACAGTGCAGATAATCACAATGGTGTGATCACTCACTTAGAGCCAGACATCCTAGAATGTGAAGTCAAGTAGGCCTTAGGAAGCATCACTATGAAGAAAGCTAGTGAGGGTGATGGAATTCCAGTTGAACTATTTCAAATCCTAAAAGACGATGCGGTGAAAGTGCTGTACGCAATATGCCAGCAAATTTGGAAAACTAACAGTGGCCACAGGGACTGTAAAAGGTCGGTTTTCATTCCAATCCCAAAGAAAGGCAATGCCAAAGAATGCTCAAACTGCCACACAATTGCACTCATCTCACACGCTAGTAAAGTAATGCTCAAAATTCTCCAAGCCAGGCTTCAGCAATATGAGAACCGTGAACTTCCAGATGTTCAAGTTGGATTTAGAAAAGACAGAGGA
This sequence comes from Odocoileus virginianus, assembly GCF_023699985.2. Lineage (NCBI taxonomy): Eukaryota > Metazoa > Chordata > Mammalia > Artiodactyla > Cervidae > Odocoileus > Odocoileus virginianus. The sequence goes on along the minus strand of NC_069675.1, from coordinate 51,981,297 downwards.
ACCAGAGATCAAATTGCCAACATCCATTGGATCATTGAAAAAGTGAGAGAGTTATAGAAAAACATCTACTTCTGCTTTATTGACTATGCCTGTGTCTTTGTGTGGATGACAACAAACTGTGGAAAATTCTAAAGGAGATGGGAATACCAGACCACCTGACCTGCCTCCTGAGAAATCTGTGTGCAGGTCAGGAAGCAACAGTTAGAACTGGACATGGAACAACAGACTGGTTCTAAATAGGAAAAGGAGTACGTCAAGGCTATATATTGTCACCCTGCTTATTTAACTTATATGTGGAGTACATCATGAGAAATGCTGGACTGGAAGAAGCACAAGCTGAAATCAAGATTGCCATAAGAAATATCAATAACCTCAGATATGCAGATGACACCACCCTTATGGCAAAAAGTGAAGAAGAACTAAAGAACCTCTTGATGAAGGTGAAAGAGGAGAGTGAAAAAGTTGGCTTAAAGCTCAACATTCAGAAAACTAAAATCATGGCATCTGGTCCCATCACTTCATGGAAAATAGATGGGGAAACAGTGGAAGCAGTGTCAGACTTTATTTTTTGGGGCTCCAAAATCACTGCAGATGGTGATTGCACCCATGAAATTAAAAGACGCTTGCTTCTTGGAAGAAAAGTTATGACCAACCTAGACAACATGTTAAAAAGTAGAGACATTGTCTTTCTAACTAATGTCTGTCTAGTCAAGGCTATGGTTTTTCCAGTAGTCATGTATGGAAGTGAGAGTTGGACTATAAAGAAAGTTGAGTGCTAAAGAATTGATGCTTTTGAACTTTGGTGTTGGAGAAGACTCTTGAGAGTCCCTTGGACTGCAAGGTGATTCAATGAGTCCATCCTAAAAGAAATGAGTCCTGAGTATTCATCGGAAGAACTGATGCTGAAGCTGAAACTCCAATACTTTGGCCACCTGATGTGAAGAACTGACTCATTGGAAAAGACCCTGATGCTGGGAAAGATTGAAGGTGGGACGAGAAAGGGATAACAGAGGATGAGCTGGTTGGATGGCATCACCGACTCAATGGACGTGAGTTGAGTAAACTCTGTGAGTTGGTAATTGATAGGGAGGCCTGACGTGCTATAGTCCATGGGGTGGCAAAGAATTGGACACCACTCAGCGACTGAACTGAATTGAACTGAACTTAACATTATTGTTCAATATTTTGATGGTGTTTTCTATGATTTTATTGTTTCTTCCTCTGTAGCCACCTTCTCTTCATATTTGGAACCACTTGATCTCAAATGAGAGATATTTCAAAATACAAAACAGTAAAATATTACAATCACTTTCATCCTAGTAAATTTAACAATAAAGTTGAACTGCAGTTATAATTTATCCTTATTCTTCATATGAAGACAAGGGTATCCAAAAAATTAAGTGATTTTTTCAAAATTACACAACTAATGACTGAAAGACCACCAATGAAAGACAATTATGTCAGGATTCTTAAATTTTTGTCATCTTTTCTATCATGTTTCAGAACCTCTAAAGAGACTTTAATGTTTTCACAACTCCAACAGTCTCAACCTGCAATGAAAACCAGTCTTCTGGGGAATCATTTATGATCTGCAACTCCAGTAAGATCTTTAAGGATTAAAGGGTATAGCAGGGCCAAGAAAAACTTTTCCTAAAGTTCATTAATATCATCCCTTGGACAAAGTCCAAGAAGTCTAGTTATGTTGCTTTCTGCACTCCAGAGGGCTTCTTGGGATTGTATCATGGGATCCAGGTCAATGAGAGCATTGTAAAACTTCTGAACTCCAAATATGGAACTTAAGAAAAAACTCTGTTGTCTTAAAAGAAGTTGCTAAATATTCTCCTCAAATGTGAGAACATCATATATCATGAGTTCCAGGGAGGTGAAGTGACACTTGATACTGTGATCCACATCTTCTTTATAGATAGAACAAGAGCAAGAGCATGACTCTTCTTTGTAGAATGCCTCTATGCCCTGCCTAGCACCTTTATTATGAGTCTCTCCATTCTTACCATCAATCTGCCTTGTGATGCTCAGCGAAGAAGCTGTTGTTATGCCCTTTGAAGTAAAACAGAGAGATGTATATCACTGACTATCAGCTAAACTAATGGTAAAGCCAATCACCAAATGAAGTGTTCCAGGATTTGGGCATTTATGTTGAGTTTCTATTATGTGTCAGCTATAAATTTGATTAATATTCTTTCACATTATTTAGACCTTTATTTAAATATTTACTGATCCCTGACTTTTTACTAAATACTGTTCTTTGAACATTCTGGTATTCAGCCATGAACCTGATGGACAGTATTCTTGTTTTCAGAGTACCTATAACAACCTTAAAACAAAAAAATATGTTCATCATTCTACTTCAGATTATAAGATAAGAGTAAAAAGATTATCCAAGTCCACATCACTGATTTAGACAAAACATTATTCAAACTCATGGTCATTTGTTATGAAGTCAGTGTTAAGTCTGTTACCCAGACAAGGTGCAAAATATAAGAAATATACAGAAGATTTAGGAAATATTTAATAATAAGTTTAATTTAATAATAAAATACTTATCAAAATATCATTATATAATAATAAAATATCTTATAAATCTTTATAATAATTGTGCATAAACAGCATGTTTATAATGTATAAATCATGTTATATGTGAAAATATAACAAATATAAGGAAAAATTCTTGCAGTCAAATAATGAGTGCTCTAGTAGTTTTGTGTTTAAGTATAAGAAAAAGGGTGTCAGAAAGGTTTCCATGGTGAATTCAATTTTATGCAGTATGGCTACAGGTAAGTGAAGAACAGGTGTCCAGGGGAGATAAACCAACATGTTGGAAATCACAGAAGGGGAGAGGCATATAGGTAGACCATACGAAGTTAAAACATAAATAAAGTAGCTTTTTTAGAAAAGTAAATATCCAGATGTGAATGGGATGTATTAGGATATGATATTGAAAGCCAAGAGAAAAGTTCATAGTTTTAGGGGAGTTTTAGGAATGTAGTGCATTGATGTTCGAAAGTAATATATAAAAAAATATCTTTAGGAGAGAGGAAACAATATGGCAATAGAGGAAGCTCCTGAACTTACAGGCTTTCAAAGATGCACAAAGTTGACAACTATGCATGGAGCAATTCTCTTTCAGAGAAATCCAGAAATTAGTTGAGTGACTCCTACACTTTGGGTCATTAAGAAAATACCCAGACCAAATGGGGATGAAGTTCTGGTACAGCGCCATACAGTCAGAGGGAATTCCTAACTTTCAGATTTATAATTTATAATAAATTTATAATTTCAGATTATAAAAGTGAAAATGAAGGATTTGGACCACACATATAGTGTCCAGCTTCTGAGGCTCCAGTACATGGAGCAGGCCCCACCAACATCCAACACTGAAAGCCAAAATAACTTGTGTCCATGGAATCCAGAAGACTATAGCAAACTTGAAAGACGTATGCGTGTGAGCCTTCACTGCAACTGTCCCTCCAGGGCCTAGCACAGAAGAAAGCAAAAGCAAAGTGGATCAGTCTTGTCTGGCTCTTTGCGACCCCATGGACTGTAGCCCACCAAGCTCCTCCATCCATGGGATTTTCCAGGCAAGAGTACTGGAGTGGGTTGCCATTTCCTTCTCCAGAGGATCTTCCCAACCCAGGGATTGGACCCCGGTCTCTCGCACTGTAGGCAGATGCTTTACCATTTGAGCCACCAGGCAACAAATGCTAATCTCCAGATCTTTCAGTGAAAGGGGTTTGGCTGCATACTTTATAAGTTATTGCTTGAGGGTCAGACTTTTAATTTAGCCTGTGTCTATGTCTGACTACAATCCTCTCCAGAGCTAGAGGGAACTGATGGGAACTTTCCCTGCCTTTTTGCTCCAGTGAAAAAACCAGGCTGCCATCAACTTTCTGGGAGGGACTTGTACATATATCTGACACACTTGGTGGCTCAGATGTTAAAGAATCTACCTGCAATGCAGGAGACACAGGTTCTATCCCTGGGTCTGGAAGGTTCCCTACAGAAGGAGACAGTGACACATCCTGTATTCTTGCCTGGAGAATTCCATGGAGAGAGGAGCCTGGCAAGCTACAGTCCATACGGTTCCAAAGTGTTGGATATGACTGAGTAACTAACATTGTCACTTTTTTTTTCACTTTCATACCATGTATGTACATTCAAAGGATCATACATATATAAGAACATTAAAAGGATCATATACATAAAATAAAGGATAATATTTTCAGTAAATGGTGTGGGTAAACTGGCTATCATATAAAAAATGTTGCAGAACTTCTATCTTAAAAACATTCACAGTAATCAACTCAAAATGGATTAAAGGTTTGAATGTAAGTCCCAAACCCATAAAAACAGAAAATCGTATCATCACACATCTGTTAGAATGTCTATTATCAGACAAGAGATAACAAGGGCTAGGGAGGATATGGTGCAAAGGGAATCATTTTAAACTCTTGGTGAGAATACAAACTGTTATAACCACTGTGGAAATCAGTGTGGAAATTCCTCAATAAATGAAAGATTGAAGTAGTATATAATCCAGTAATCCCACTTCTGGGACTATTCCCAAAGAAAATGAAATCATAATCACAAAGAGATATCTGTACTCCCATGGTCACTGCAGCATTATTGCCAGGGTATGGGAACAACCTAAATGTACATCAAAAGATAAATGGATACAGAACATGTGATCTGTCTTATCTTTCTACTTCTCACGTGTATTCTTGGCTCTTGACAAATGTTAGCAATTATTATCATTAATATTGATGAAGTCAAGGCTGTGTTTTATCAAGGCCGGGTTTTATTCTTTTCATTTATGAAGAACTAACAGATCCTAAGAATCTTAAATATCTGCCTCTGCTTCAGCACAGTGACCATCTCCCTTTGCCCAGCCTTTTCCGCCTTAGCTTCAGTGCCATCGAACTATTAAGTATAAGTGACCCTGGTACAGTTCCATGCTACTTCACTTTAGTCTTGTATTCCTGTATTAATTCTTGGATTTTGTCCTGTTCCCATAACCCACATCCTCCTCAGAAAACTGAATCCCCCGATAGAAGAGAGAGCATGACCTATTTGAACACTTATAGAACTTGAGCACTATCTATAAGTCCTAGCCCTTCTGGCTGAATCTGTGGATTCTAACCATGACACCTGTCTGAAGGCTTTTCCTCATAGAAATGTAGGAACTCTTGCCTACTTCTCTTTCAGTAATTTTGCTCATTGCATCGCTCTCCTCCCTCAAGGCCAGGGGACACCCAAATTTTTAATGAAAAGGGCTGGATAAACATTTTAGTTTATGTGAATCATATAGAATCATATGGTCTCTGTCACAGCTACTCAAGTATGTCATTGTGTCATGAATGCAGCCATGGAGAATACATAAATCATGAACATGGTGGTGCTTCAGTAAAATTTTATTTACAAATCAGAAGGGATGCAGAATTTGGCTGTGTGTTAGTTTCATTTTTGGACCCCTGTTTTAGGCCACCTGCAGGCTATTCTTTTGGTTTACTAAATTCTTGTGGGGTAATCCACCCAGGGCCACAAGTTGTGCCAAAGATGGGACATGTGCCATAAATAAAGAAGAAGAAGAAAATTTTCATTTCAGTAGTTTTTCCCTTGAATCTCAGAAACAACATTTAGGACGTATCTTGACCTTGTTTTTCTCCACTCTCCTTTAATAACTAGCTCAGGCTCCTGCTTCTAGGATAAGAATGCCTAAGCAGCATAAACACAAACTGTCACTGGTGGTTAGTTAGGGACACGCTTTCATGAGCATGCTGCACACTTGCACGTTGTCTCAAGCTTGCCTTTCTAACTGGCAGCAGGTGGAGTTTCAGGTTTCTCATCACCGTAAAAATAATGTAATCCCCATTTCAGATTGGAAAAAGGCTCCTAGGAGTAAACTTTGAATATGTGGCTTGTGTTTCAGGAAGAAAGAAGCAGGTCTCAACTGAGAGAATGGAGTTATTGACTTCTGGGCATCTTCTTGAGAGTTAATGACAGAGCCAAGCACTGCTCCTCCTTAAATCCACAGCTGTCCTTATACCTCTGCCTTGCCTGCTATTCTGCCTAGAGACCATGCCCTATTGCTTAATATTTTCTCTTTCTCTTAAACATCCAAGTACTTCCTCTGAACTGAATTGCTATTTTTAAACACACTTCAGTCTCTTCTGAGTAATACCAAACCAAAAATAAACTGACCTTTCATCTCTTCCTTTTCCACATATTTTTTATTTCACCTTGTCTATATTAGCTGTCTCCATTTCATGCCACTTACCCCTCAGCCCTTCTAATCTTCTTTCTCACCTCATCTTTCCACTAAATCAAGTCTTGTTAAAGACCAGTGACATATGGGTTGTTGAATTCAATAAGCATTTTTCTCTCCTCAGTTCATTTGATTCTGAACAACATTTGATATCTTTGACCTCTCCTGCTTTCTTAAAATATTCTACCTCCTGAGTTTCCATGACAAAACTCTTCCTGAATTTCTTCTTCTTGGCACTCACTTTGCCCTGTTGAGTACTACATTTTCTTATCTTTACCACCTGAGTGTCATGAGGCTCTTATTTCATACTAACCACTAGTCAAATCCCAGAATATACTTCGGCATGAAAGAAAGTCTGTAATACTGCTGTGTTAAGGAGGTGGTATGTAGTAGTCCCTGGGCCCTTTTTTCAGTAATAGAAAATGCTGATCTCAGTGGAGCCCAATGAGAATTTTACATTGACTTAATCTTTACCTGAGTCTTCCCTCACCTAAAGCTTCAATCTCACCCAGTTCATCTGTTTCTCTGATCTTTGATACATCTGTTGGGACTAGTTCCAAGTAGCTCCCCTCCCCCTATCTTGACATTAGGACACTTAACTGACAATTGAAGAATTGTTTTAAGTTAAAATGTTTTCATGATAGCAAGTCACGCTAATGGCTCTAATAGATTCACATGCTCAGATAACAATTTCCATGAGAGACTGGGGCTTTTATTAAACTTTTAATATTGTAGGCAGAGGGGCCCAAGGCCCCAGAATATAGGCTGTGGGAGGTCTGTTTGCGGTGGTAGTGGGGCCAATTAAGATACACCAACATGAAGAAACCCAGACACAAGGTATGAAATTATGCTTAAAATAACTGAAGTAATTCCCAGAGAAGGAAGAAGAGTTAAGCTACCAAATATTTTGACTCCATTATGTTTGCTAAGACACTTAACTTAGTCTGAGAGTCATTAATTCAATCTTAACCCTAGAACTATTCACAGTTTTTCACTAGGGGTACAATTTTGGCCTTCATTTGAGAGTAATTGGTTGTCTGATAATTTCATGTCTTTGGGTCTCTGCTGTATTATCTGGAAACCATCCCATGGATCAAGAGTTATGAAACAGAAAAGACAAACAACTAGACAGCTTCAATGAGACTCATAACAGTGCTCCAACCGGATGGTGGCATTTAAGATAGATGGCAAATGCCAATTCTGAGGCACTTCTCTAAGTGTTTTGTGTCTCCCATTAGAGAAATAATGCAGCCAACATCTAATTTGCAAGTTTAAAATTGCAAATCCAACTCTTGGGAGAAAATTGGGTGAATCACAAGAGACTATTGCTTAAGTTTCACATGAGTAAATATATTGGCTGTGTGGGTATTATTCAACACTTAGAGCCACAAAATACATTTTTCTATCATTTTATTTGCAGAAGAATAGTACAATTATTTTCAGAATAATTAACTCCTCAGTTTAGTGACAATTATGTTCCATTATAATAATTAAAATCACACCCTGCTATTTGGATGAACTCAATAGAATAATGATTTCTTAGGGGAAGATTTAATCAGACCATTATTTTTCTCTAGAATTAAAAATATCTGTAAATTATTTTCATTCATTGTACCACTGCTTCATTTTGAATTTTTTTGCTCTCCTACGGAAAGAAATATCACAAAATGGAAGTCTTAACCCACCCTTGAACCATCTGTGCATCATAATAGTTATTGGAGGTATGCCGTGGCTTGGCAAAATGCAGAGCTCTTGGCTGGGCATAACAGCAGAGCTACAGATGGTGGGAGTACCTGAAATCAGGTGGGTGGAAGCAGGTCGTGAGCAGAATAGTGGTGTTTCAGGAGATTGATCTCTTGAAAGGAGAGGCCTAGTAAGTGAGTGGGAGAATGTTAAGAAGAATCAAAAGCCCTCCTGAGGATGAAGTTGAGGAGAGCTTGGAAGAGTAGCAGGCCCCCAGGCAAAAGGGCTGGAGTTCAGGAAACGGCTCTTGCTTTAAGGATGAACTGAAGTATAAAGCTGAAAACCAAGGGAAAATGTTTTAGATCAGTAAGGTAGGGACTGGGGAAGAAATAAGGCTTTTTGGACATTGTGATGCTCTAGTTCACCCTGAAATGTCATTGATACTGGAATCAAAGCTGTGAGATAATCAAGCCTACTTGAGCAATTGGTAGTCTATTGGTAGTCACCACTAAAGCTGCATTCTTTCATCTTAGCTTGACTTACCTCGTGTACTGGATGCGGAGGGCAGGGAATGACCATTTGGATTAAGTAAGAGAGGAGCTGGGCATCTTGACAAGAAAAGCCTAAACCTGGGCCATCAAGGCAAAAGAGTGGTAAATGATAAAACCAAGAATGCCCTCATTCATTAAATAATAGTAAGTTGCTCTATGTCCCGCTTTATATGCCATTGTGAATGTGACTGACTTGGGAGTAAAAGGTAGTTTCTCACCAATAGTCAGAGCCTACTAGACTGAAAAAAAGTCTGCTGATGCAGAAACCAAGACCCTAACAATGTCTGCCATATTTGTTGAATGAAAATGAATGAATACATGAATAAAACAATAGCAAATGAATTCTGTCACAATTCTTTCTTATTTTCTAATCTTTTACCATTTTTATATATCTCATGAAATTTAAACTTTAGAGCAACAACAGGAGCAGGGAAACATTATGAATTCTGGGAGAGAATAGCTTCTCTCAAAACAATAAAACAAAAACAGAACATGAAAAACCTTCTAAGGAGAACTAGACTTTACCTGGGGGCTGGAGTAAGACAGGAGCCACTGTAAGAATTCCTAATTAAAGGATGAAAGGATGGATATCTACCCTTCTTGAAGAGACCTTGGTACATTGGACATGATTCTTCCACTCTACCTTGTGGGTATAATGATTTCTCTCTTAACAAGGGTACTCAGTAAGACTTCAGGCTAGGAAAAAGGAAGTTATTGATATTCTTATTTTGTAGAAGAAGCTGTAAAACCTGCTGGTGGCTCAGTACTAGAATGAGATGATGAAGGATTTTGTCTGTTTGTTATTTTAACACTGTAAGTAGAGTTAGCATCGGCAGTGTATAAAAAGGTACACCCCATGAGATAAATAGTTCAAACAACATAGATCAGAATCTCCTTTACTCAGTGGGACTGAGTCTTACAAATGTGGAGTGCAGGTAAGATCCTTTAAGGACACAGTGGGAAGTTATATGCCGGTTCTTCAGAATTAGTACCATCTATGTCTTACTTTTCACTCCATCCATAAAATCAACTCACGTGTATCAGAAAACATTTTTCTTTTAGTCATTCATGCTGTATGCCTTTGCTTGGACTCAGCTCTTCCAATTCCTTCCACCATACTGGTTCTGGATATTTATTTTTTCATTTGATCACTGTATCTGTATTAGGATCCTTCTCTTGGTGAATCTGACTCTTGGCCAAACTCTAACTCCAGGGTCTTTGGATTTCTGAATATCACTGATACCTTGCTCCCCAATTGTTATATTGATCTTGTGAAACTTATTCTAGAATTTTATCTTTTCCATTTGACAGCATCTTACAGAGAGGTATTATACTTAATCATAGCTTCTTGAAGTTAGAAAACTTGATTTTCTTCATCATGGTATTCTTGGTCTCTAACACAGTGGCTGGTAGTCAGTACATGCTGGTTTCAACCATGTCAGCATGAAGGAATGACAAGCTCACATCTTCCTCATACTTTGAGCTCTGAGAGTTTATAAAAGGTTATTTTTATGAAATGAAAGCTGGAATAGTTTTTAAAAGCTCTGCATATACTTCACATGATTATCCTGGAGTTGTGGACATACTTTCTGCCCTTGAGTATCTCCCAGTCTGGTGGAAAAACCAGATACATCAATAGTATCTGTGAGAGGCCATAATAAAGATGTATATAGAGATCTGTGGAAAGGTGGAAGGACAGCTGTGTAATCTTTTAGGAACAAGAAAAGGAAATGGTACCTAATGTGATCTTTAAATATAGAAGAATAAGTAAACAAATGAAGAGGAGTTGGGTAGGGAAAGATATTGTAATAAGTCCTTGCTAGCAAGATAATAAAAGGCAAGATATATATATGTATAATATAGGACAACTACTTGCAGTTTAAATGTTACAGGATCATAAAGTTCCAGACAGAGAACGACCTCTTTGAGACTGGAGAGGTAGAAAAGACCAGATCATGTAGGGATTTATATTTTCACAAGGATCTTAAGTGTTGTTCTGTGAGTAGTGGGGAATGCCATAGATAATTTGCAATCTAGAAAACTCTGGGAGATAAAGGATTGATTTGAGGTGGGAGAATCTCAAAGCAGGGAAACCAGTTAAGAACATGAACAAGGCAAAAAATAAATGTGAAAATTAAGTATGTAAATTTTGTGCTTGAATGGCAAGGGGTCTGAAAGTTTACTGGAGTCAAGAATAATTCCCAGTTTACTAATTACACTGAGCAGCTGGTGGTGGTGACACTAATTGAAAAAGAGACTGCAATAGAGGAAAAGTGTGGAATTCTGCTCTCAGTCAGGTCTCTGCAGAACATCCACACAAGTATCCCTACTGCTGAAGGGACTGAATTAATTTGAAGTTAGAGGAGAAAGGGCTGGCGCTGTCAACTTAGAAAAGATTAGCACATAAACAGTTAAAATTGTGAGAATGGATGAGCTCAACCAGGGAGAATATCTGCAGAAGAACACAGAACTGTGCACTGAATTAGAATGAAGAGCTGAATTTAAGTGGTGTGAGATAAAGAAAAGCTTGTATATTTATCCAGTAAATATTAGACTTTCCTTAGGTAACATTTCTCCATTTTCAATTTCCTCTCACCTTAGTTCTAACCCACTGCAATCTGGATTCTGCCTCTCCATACACTTTTTGATTTTGTTTTTAATTTTGCTTTTCATTCAGAGATAATTATAGATTCACATGTACTTGAATGAAATAGTACAAAGATTCCAAGTGGCCTTTACAGCTTTCCTTTAATGGTAAAAACTTATAAACTATTATCACAACCAAGACATCAGCATTGATACAGTCAAGATAAAGAGCATTTCCTTTATTAGGAGGATTTGTCATGTTATCATTTTGTAGCCAAATCCTCTTCAGCTCTAAACCCTTCCTTATACCCCTGATAAGCACCATCTTTTTTTTCTATAATTTTGTGATTTCAAGAATGTTACGGAAGTAGAATCATCAATATATAACCTTTTGGGACTAACTTGTTTTACACATCATGGTATTAGAGAGATTCATCCAGGTTGTTACAGTTATCTATATTTCATTTCTTTTTTATTGCAGAGTAGTGTTCCATGGTATAGATGTATTACAGTTCATTTACCAGTTCACTCTTTTTATTTTTAAGATTTTTTTATGTGGACCACTTTAAGTCTTTATCGAATTTGTTACAATTTTGTTTCTGTTTTATATTTTGGTTTTTTAGCCCTGAGGCATGTGGGATCTTAGCTCTCTAATAACACCCTTGCATTTGAAGATAAAGTCTTAACCACTGGACTGCCAGGGAAGCCCCTCATTCACTTTTTGAGGAGCTTTTGTTATTGTTGCTGAATAAACTATTGTTAGGAATAAAACTCCTATAAACATTTGTATACAACTTTTTTTGTGTGAATATAGGTTTTCATTTATCTGAGATAAATGACCAGGAATGTGATTGCTGTGTCCTGTGATAAGAGACTGCCACAGTATTTTTGAGAGTGTACAATTTACATTCCACTCAATAAATTGTGTGTGATCTGGCTGGAAAAGTACTGCCCATTCTAATCAATCCACATGACCTGATTAAAGCGCATACTTTCTAGATTCCTCAGCCTTTTGTTCTCCCTTTCCTGTTAAAAAAAAAAAAAAAGTCTTCAATTTTAACATATCTCCATTAAAAGTGCTGCAGTCTCTTAGTCATGTCTGACTTTGTGACCCTATGGACTGTAGTCCACCAGGTTCCTCTATCCATGGACTTCTCCAGGCAAGAATACTGGAGGGGATAGCCATTCTCTTCTCCAGGGGATCTTCTCAACCCAGGGATTAAACCCAGGTCTCCAGCATTCCAGGCAGATTCTTTACCATCTGAGCTGGTGGCCTAGAGAATTACAAGGACAGAGAGCCTGGTGAGCTACAGTCCATAGGGTCGCAAAGTCAAGACATAACTGAGCGACTAACACTTTCTTTCACTTTCCCATTAAAAAAGAAGAAGCAACAAAAATAGAATAATCTGGATATAGTCTTGACAAGCAAAGTATAGAACAAGAATATCATCTTCCTTATTGTAGCTATGTTACCTATAAGTTGCCATAGATGGTTTTAGCTTTTCTGATGGTCACAGTCACAATTAACCTAAATATACTTTGCTGTGAAATCTATTCTTAAACTATTGTTTTATATACGTGTGTGTGTGTGTGTGTGTGTGTGTGTTTGTTTCAAGATTCATTTTTTTCTAACTTGTACTTCAGCAGTTGATTTTTAAATTCCAGAGTGGGATATTTTGAACAAAAATGTAACATGGAGACCAATTTAAAATCATAAGACACAGTTAAACTTTGTACAGGAGTATACAACCTCCACATGCATAGGAGCAATAAACTATAAAATTATTGACACAGATTTCTGTTATAGTATGCCTGTTTTATTCCAAGTTCTACATCTGGGGGCAGGGGTCTTTGCATAGATTGATGACATAATGATGTATTGTTTCCCTGACTGTTGTGTTTTTTATGCCCCTTGTGTAAGTACTGGTCAAGCAAATCAATAAGCATAGAATACATTAACTACTGTGTAACAAATATGAATCTTGTAGCTATATGTGTAAAATCATTGAGGTTTCTCATGTAATCACTTAATCCCATTAGCTGTCTAAAACTGTGCAGATGCTTTAACTCAGGAATATATTGGAGTTAAAAAAAATCTTTTCACTGAGTGTTCAGAAATACTTATTCACAGTGCTGTTCTTCTTCAAATAAGATGCAAAAATAGTTGCCTCACAAATGTAGTTAAATATTAACATAAAAAATAGCGAAGGTGGTACTTGGAAATAAATTTTGAGAGTGATATACAGAAACTTCCATTTCTGGCTATGGTAGAGTTGCTAGAATAGACTTTTTTCACTTATTGGAAACAAGTGAAATGCTGGACAAATAAATGAAACAAATAAAGCTCACTTTGAATGGATAGGCAACTCAGTACCTTGATAGTTGAGAGAAGGCAAAAAAAAAGAGGTGAGGTCTGGATTTATACCTGGAGGCTCTTCCTCAAATGTGTGCAGAAAGAGGTGACCCAAATGGAACATAGTGATCTTGTTGAACTGAGGAGGAAAAGATCTAAGTTTGGGGAGACTGAAGAAATTAGACTTTGTAGAGCAGAGCATTGGAGAAGAGGATGGTAAAGAGAAAGAGCTCTAGAAATATGCAGAGAGTTCACACTGACTCTTTGGTGAGTAACATAAAAATAATAAGATAATATGTGTCATGAGTAATTCTAGACTATAAGAGTGCTAATTTTTTCCACATAGAAGGAAATATTAGCCAAAAGAATCTCAGATCACCACCACAAAAAAAGAAAAAAAGCTAAACGTGGTACAAATGTGAATAATTATAGATTTTTTTCTATCATTTAATGAGGTAGTAAAATATAACTATGTAAAGCAAAATAATAATGTATTGAGAAGTTTATATTATATAGAAAAGTATGACAATAGGACTAAGTATGGATTAAATGAAAATATACTTAATGAACTTCTTAGACTATATAGGAAGTGAGATAATATTCATGGTAGACTATAATAAATTAGAGGTTTATTTTGTAAACCCAGAGAAACACAAATACACAAAAATATCATGAAAATGAAATTCAAAAGCAACACTTATGATCTCACAGTTCTGTAGGTCAGAAGCCCAGCTTCAGAGTGGCTCACTAATTTTTTATACCATTTTTTAATCAGGCTTTTTGGCAGGGTTGTGTTCTTTTCTGGAGGATCAGAGGATAAATTCACTTGAAAGTGCACTTAACTTTCTAGAAGAATTCAGTCCTATGGACTTGTATATACCTATATACTTCATATCTACCATCCACTTTTCATTCTATCTATGTATATCTATCCATCCATCCATCCATCCAATCTATTGATTCTGGTTCTCTGAGGGATCATTTCTCTGAAGGATCATTTTATTTTATATTTTCAGCATGTCTCAGTTCAACTAAATCTTCTGTTCCTTAGTTGTACCAGCTGTGTTTTAAATGCTCATTAGTTACAGATGGCTAGTGGCTATCATGATGGTCTAGAGCTAGTTTTGGCAAACTGTTTTCTGTATAGGGCCAGATAGTACACATTTTAGTCCTACCAGTTTGCATGATTTCTGCTGTAACTACTGAACCCTAGTAGTGTAGCCAGGAAACAGCCATAGACAATATGTACAAGTAGGTATGGCTGTGTTCCAATAAAACTTTATTTAGCAAATCAGGCAGCAAATCAGATTTGCCCAGCCAGGTACAGGTGTCATTTGCCTGCCCATGCTCTAAAGGAATCGAAGCAATTGTCTGTCTCTAGTATGCTATGATTAAAGAGAGCTTTTGCATTTCATTAAATGCTTCCTAGAAAAGTATCCTTTCAAATACCAAGGCAATTTTATTGACTTTATCTTTTTCTTAAATATCAAATAGATCAAAAGTTTACAGACTAAAGAAGTTCAGTTTTATATTTATAATTTGGAATACTTAAAATATTAATGTGCTCATGATATTTAGAAAAAATTAGAACATTTTAGTATATTTTCCTTCCTTTTAGGAGAATTTTCTATAAAGAATATTTACACAGTACCATGTCTGTTTTCTTACTGCTTTAGTCAAAGCATATAACAATGCAGGGCTTCATAGATTCATAAATGGTTCTAAATGAAAGGATGGAAGAAGCGCAGGCATAAGTTCCTATGGACTTTGAAATCTTCATATAATCTGTAAGCATGTACTGCTTCGCTCCCAGTGAAGGTGTGGGCATATGTAGGTATTGGAGTTGGTTCTAGGGGTATCAGCTCCTGTGTCAGAAAATTAGTAACCAGAACATTCTCTCCTAATGTTTTAAGTTCAACCTAACTTTGGAAACTTTAGACAGGAATTGAGCCCAACGTCAGCTGGGAAATGATGTGCCAACTGAGAGAAGTCCAAATGAATCTTTATATTCAGAGCCACTGTGAACTCTGCCATGTGCAGTGAGAATTTGCTTTGGGATGACTTCCAGGCATTAACCTTGGCAAAATCAGGCAGTGTTTAGACAAAACTGTTACCAGGATTATTTTGTCTGAATGGATGGTTAGGTCAAGTAATTAACTAATTAATTAGACATTCAGTCAATCTTTAAGTCATTTAATTAATTAACTTGATACTTAAAATGTGAGACATATTTTCTCCTAAGGGTAAGACATGGTCATAAAATGTAGTTACTGCCTTCTAAGAGCTGTTATTCTCTTACTCCTCGGCCATCTCCCTCTCCCTCCCATTCTTTCTTTCCTTCCTTCCTTCCCTTCAAATGTTCTGAGCAGTGTTTGTGTATGTGTATGTGTGTTTTAAAACAAGATATGATTGAAGTTTGCACCATTGTCTTTTGTGATTATGTTAAGGACCCTACATTTTGGACGAACTGCTTTAGTCTTAGGTCCTATGAGTTTGTGATAGATTTTTTGCATTCTTTCCTCTAGCTCTGAGGCACTTTTCATATTCTTACATTTTCATGTCCTTGGTAGTGTAAATATTTTGTCTTTCTTCCAATTCTCTCAAAACTTATGTGAAACATTTCTATGCATTCTGGCTTTTTATCCCCCCCCCTGTCTTATTGCTGATCATCTAAAATACATCTGTTTAAAGTTTTAACACAACTTGGGATGTACACAAGTCTCCCACTGTGTGAAATTATAAATGCTGACTGATAGTTAGGACCTGCTAATCCATAATTTTTACTGAGCCTATAGCCCCATTTTTGATAGAGACTTAAACTTTATGTTATAAAGAGTATTTTTTATCCTGTCTGTGGGACTCTGAGCAGGATGAAGTTACTATGTTGGTAGTTCTGAGATTCAGTATCCAAAATATTATTTCTTCACCTCGCCATCCATTCCTAACACTGTGAGAAACATCCTTTGATTAATTCCTTTGTGTATAACTGTGTTTTCTGTGATAATGCTACCTCCCATGTTTAAACAAATCATCTTTCTTATAAAGAAGCTGTGGATCCCTCATTTCCCTGATCTCACCCCTGGATTCACCTACAGTTGAGGTGATGGTGTCTGTACATGTGGACAGCCTCCTGTCAAGCCCTTTGTCTCTCTGAGGGATTTGCTCTAGAGCTGTGAATGAATGACAGTCAACAATCATGGTTGTCCAGGATGACCAGAAAGCTAACACTTACAGAAGTGGCTGTCAACAGATGATCAGTCTGTTCAGTTCAGTTCAGTCATTCAGTCATGTCCAACTCTGCAACCCCATGGACAGCAGCACGCCAGGCCTCCCTGTCCATCACCAACTCTTGGAGTTTACTCAAACTCATGTCCATTGAGTTGGTGATGCCGTTCAACCATCTCATCCCCTTTTTCTGCCTTCAAACTTTCCCAGCATCAGGGTCTTTTCCAATGAGTCAGTTTTTTTGGCATCAGGTGGCCAAAGTATTTGAGTTTCAGCTTCAGCATCAGTCCTTCCAATGAATATTCAGGACTGACTTCCTTTAGGATGGACTGGTTAGATCTCCTTGCAGTCCAAGGGACTCTCAAGAGTCTTCTCCAACACCACAGTTCAACATATGATGGACTGGAGTTAATAGAAAATGCTCTAGATTTCCATAACTCATATGAAGATACCAAAACACATTCTACAGACTCCTAGGAGGGGCCCGGTAAGAATGAGCCTTCATTGTCCACAATGGGGGCTTGTTCAATAGCCCATCCACTATTGAATCCACTATTGATTTTTCTCCTTCCTTGGTTCATTTCCCCTACTCCCTTACTTATGCTTCCTGAGATTATATCCCAAATAAACCACCTAACATGCCAGACAATTTATGAGGTTAGGTTTGGGAAGAATCCTGCCCAAGACCTTTTCTTTGATTTAATAGCACAGAAGTACACATGTGTCCCTGACATTGTACACTCTCTGACACTACAGGGCTGAATGAGTCATCCAAGAGAGCACCAGATGAAGATTCAGCTACTGTTTACTTGTCTTTTCACATCTCTCACTGTACAAGGCATTGTACAAGGTACACACAGGGAGATTTCCCTTCAGTTTTCTGAGGTCAGGTTGAAATTACCTAATGGCATGATCATTTGCATTGGGCAAAATACATTCACATGCTTATCTCATTGATTCTTCACAACACTTTGCAAGGTCAGCATATTTATCCCCATTTACAGATGGAAATACTGAGAGTTGGATTACAGGACTATAAAAGCCCAAGAATGACATACACTACAAAAGACCATGTCAGTAAGAAAAGAGTCTTTGAAGTTAAACTTCAAAGTCAAGGGACGCTTCTAGATACCATTCAAGGTATGAACTGGTTACTTGGAAACTGAAAGTCCTAGGGAACCCTTTATTTTCATTAGTATGACCACATTATGGGCGTCCCTAATGGTTCAGACAGTAAAGATTTGCCTGCAATGCAGGAGATCTCGGTTCGATCCCCAGGTTGGGAAGATCCCCTAAAGAAAAGAATGGCAACCCATTCCAGTATTCTAGCCTAGAGAATTCCGTGGACAGAGGAGCCTAGCAGGCTAAGGTCCATGGGGTCACAAAGATTCAGACACAAGTTAGCAACTAAACAACAGCAGATATACTATTGAGACATGAAATTAATCTTTTTTTCTATCACCCACTCTCTCACTCATGACCACTTTATGCCATCCCATCATAAAGAAAAGCAAAACATCTTTTTCCCTGAAGTTCAATAAGGTAGTGATCATGCAACCTCCCTTATCTTCAATCTTAAAAAAACAAGAGGTGGAGGGAAAGGAGGAAAGACCTTGATGTAGATGTAATTGGCCATGTTTCAAGTACCAAAAGTAGGCTCACTTCCAACTATAAACAACTCTTCACTCATAATATTATTTCTATCTTTAAGATATGTTACCAGGTTTGTCTACTGCTTCAGATCTTCGCTGCTTTCCCTGGCCTTTGAAATTATCTTAAACATATTCCCTCCTACCTGTCAGGACTTTTTGTGTTATAATTTGATCTCAACACACATTGTTTTTAGAATGAGACCAATTCTCTCACCATCATGTTTTTTCTGCTCATCCAATGCCTGTATCCTTTCATTCAAATTCTACCCAACTTCATGCTCCTTCTGTCATTCACCTTGCTCTGCTCCCAAAGAACCCACTGCCCCATCCTCTTGGGAGCATCTTCCTTACCTAAACTGTTACCAACATGTATTGGTTTTCAATCCATAATAAAAAGGAATAGGTTTTCCAAGTCCTTATCTGTTCACTCACTATAGTGTAATTGCACAATATAGGCAAAGCAATAAGGAGAAACTCCAAAGTGGAGAGACAACCTGCTATAATTCCGAGACTTTGTTTTTTCAACCAGGAGATCATTAATCAACTCTGTTTATTGTTTTAGACCTTAAGTGAAGGAGAGAAACAAAAGAAAATTCCTTTGAAGGCCCCAATTTCAAACATATTTTCAGTCACAAAATAGATGAGAACTCACCTTCAGAGTGTATAATACTCATTCTTCAGCAGCATTGTGGAAAAATCACCTATATATTTCTAGGATTAGGTTTTAGATCTTCCCTTGAGAGGGATTCTATGGAAGAAATTTGAGGCTTTATGAAATAAAGAATGTTGTGATTGTTTTATCAGCACTTGAGGCCAAAGAAAAGATTAAGCATTTTGTATGGTTGGAATGCAAATAAGGGAACTTTCCCTGGAAGTGTTCAGGTTGTGAAACTGGTCCAGTTTTAAGAGAGCTTCTGTAGCATCTCCAATGAGCTGATCTAGAGAGTTGTCTTGAAATAACTTGGAAGCAGTTCAGAGTTTTGGTCAGCTCTGTCGGGAAGAGAGAAAGGAAATCAGCCATTGAGCTGAGCAGATTATTGAATGAGGCATTTGGAAAGGAGCTAGGGGTGGAGCAAGACAGAGAAAAGGGCTGCTTCTTAAAAGAAGGAGCAGAAGTGCTCCCTCTTTTTTTGCAGCAGGGCCAAAGATGCTCTTTCTGCCAGGGCTGCTGGATAAGTGCTGGTTTCTTTGCTTCTGAAAGGATTGCCATTACTAAGGTTATCTTGGGTATTGCAAACAAAACTGTAAACAACTGTGCTCCTCATAGGTCAGGAAAGGCCTGAGGGCAAGCTACGTGGTTGGTAAAGAACATGATTACCAGATGAAAGCCAAGAACTGTCAAATGAGGAAGAGGCTTAAGAATGACAAAACAAGACTTCACTCTGTAAAGGTAAAAATTATAGGAGAATGGGTGGCCAAAGAACAAATTATAATTTGCATCTAATGTGTCCCAGGCAGGGTTTGTTGGATGCTGGGACAAACATGGTGAGTTGGTCAGATCATGAGATCCTGGTGTCCCAGGGATTCATGTTCAAAAATACCTGAGTAGGAAAGGATTAAGAGGTTACTTTGCCTAGAGGCAACAAGAGGACTGAAGATCTGGACTGTTTGTTTCTAAAACTGGAATGTGAGTATTAAGTGCCTTTATTTATTTATTTATTTTTTTGATATATAACATTTTATTGTCACTTGGATCTTAATGTTTTGAATAATTTTATTATAATCTCTTCTTTCCATCATGTTTTTTTTAAAAATTTTTTTTCCATTTATTTTTATTAGTTGGAGGCTAATTACTTTACATCATTGCAGTGGTTTTTGTCATACATTGAAATGAATTAGCCATGGATTTACATGTATTCCCCATCCCGGTCCCCCCTCCCACCTCCCTCTCCACCCGATCCCTCTGGGTCTTCCCAGTGCACCAGGCCCGAGCACTTGTCTCATGCACCCAACCTGGGCTGGTGATCGGTTTCACCCTAGATAATGTACATGTTTCAATGCTGTTCTCTTGAAACATCCCACCCTCACCTTCTCCCAGAGTCCACAAGTCTGTTCTATACATCTGAGTCTCTTTTTCTGTTTTGCATATAGGGTTATAGTTACCATCTTTCTAAATTCCATATATATGTGTTAGTATACTGTAATGGTCTTTATCTTTCTGGCTTACTTCGCTCTGTATAATGGGCTCCAGTTTCATCCATCTCATTAGAACGGATTCAAATGAATTCTTTTTAATGGCTGAGTAATATTCCATGGTGTAAATGTACCACAGCTTCCTCATCCATTCGTCTGCCGATGGGCATCTAGGTTGCTTCCATGTCCTGGCTATTATAAACAGTGCTGCGAAACACTGGGGTGCACGTGTCTCTTTCAGATCTGGTTTCCTTGGTGTGTATGCCCAGAAGTGGGATTGCTGGGTCATATGGCAGTTCTATTTCCAGCTTTTTTTTTTCTTAAAAAGCTAAGTGCCTTTAGATTAGGCATGCATAACACAGTTGCCCTTGTTTTAAACCCTTCTTGTGTTCTTGAGCCTTTGAGCTTCCTCAAAATGCTTTCCTGGCACTGAAAGCATTTGAGTTTTCAACTCCTGCACATGTCATCATTTTACAGATGGGAAAACTAAGGATGAGAGAGATTAAAGGATTTAAAGGATTTAATCTGTTTTTACTGTTCTCTGTTTTCACTGCTGAGTGGGAACAGAGGCAATACTAGGACCTGGGCTTCCTCACTCTCATCTAACTCACTCACACCAGAGCTGGTAGCTTTCTGTGTAATCACAGACAGTGAGTCAAGTCCCCAGTATCTCTCTTGGGTTATTCAGACTACCAGTTTCAGAAGAGTACATGACCACTATCTATTGCTTTAGCCACTCAGTGCCCCTTCTATCCTTTCTGTTGCTTTTTTGTTTTCCTTTTCCCAGGTGAGTAAGACAATGAAGCAATCTCAGACAGGCTTTAGAATGTTTGGAGCAAACTGAGATGGACTCCTCCAAAAATCAGTTACTGTTTCAGCTCCACTGAAGAGCAGTGGCATGATAGTGACAGCTGTTCAAATCTGTTCCTTCTCCCCACCCCTGTTCTAAATTCCTCATCCTGGCCTCTTTTCCACTCTGTAGGCTCAGGTCCCATCAGCCTTTCAGCCTTAGCGTCTGGATAATCACCCTGATGTAGACTAGGGACTGCAGCCACGCTTTCCTCCTCACAGCATCACCCAGAAGCCTTCAGCACAGAACGATTTTCAGTTGCCACTGACCAGGATGAGAGTATCATTTCAATTGTTATTGAATAACTGTAAATTAAGCAGGGCAACAGAGAAGACGGGAGGCAATGGGGATGGGAATTGTACTTCTGTTCAGTGGCATAAATTTAGGACTACTGCAATTGTACTGTGACTCCAAACACCAAGAATTTATGATTTCATTTTTATATATACTGGGACAACTTCTAGAGTCGATTGCATTTTCTTTCTAATAGTAGGTTTAGTTTTTTCTCTATAGAAAAATGACAGGGCAATAAAAGAGGTCCTTGCTTTACAGCACAATAATATTTTAGATAAGACTCAGTCCTGAGACTTAATTGCTTTTGTACTGGTAGAGAGCAATAGCCAAGCAGAGGGAAGACATAGAGTGGTTGCATCACAGCCTCCAGCTAACTTGCTCAGAGTCTGAGAAACAGAAGAGGGAGGAAACTAACACTTTAGGTACTAGAAAAATCCACAGGCTTTTCACCCATTCATTGTCAGCCAAGTGCCCATCCTTAGGCAAGGTTCTTTTGGATAGAGTAAAATGAGAACAAAACAGGAAAACAAACAACCCTGGTCTTGCATTGTATGTAATTTACTTTGAAAAGCAGAAAAGATGTCTAGAATCAAAGACTAGTTTGTGTGGTTCAACCAAATTAATGATTCTGAAGAAGGGAAAGGCAGGCATGAGTTAGAGGAATCTAGGAGTTTCTTATGCAGGTAGGGTATAGAGAGAAGATGTGAGCAGATGGAAAGGAGCAGGGAAGGGGCAGGTCTCAGAAGGTGAGGCTGGTATATATGTGAGGCTGGAAGGATGGAAGGAACATTGAAGGGACTCACTAGTCTGAAGCAAGTGTCTATGTCAGAATGTTGCTGATAGATAGCTATAAATGCCAGTCACTCAAAGAGCAGTTAAAGGCTTTCTTCAGGCCCTCAGCCTGATTTATCAACAAAGAAAAGCCCTCTTTCGGGGACACAAAATAGGTCTTGTTACCTGGCTGAAGAAGAGAGCTAGTGAGGTGGAATATTGACACTTGGCTGCCAATCTGTCCCCTAATCTGCTTGATGACCTCTGAAGTCATCTATCCAGGCACAAAGTCTTTCCTTTAACCATGAGAAATGTGGTTTGAAATGCCAAGGAGCTTGACAGAGGAGACATAGTGATGAACAGTCACTGAATGTGACTGATGGCCAAGGCTTTTCTGAGAAGACAGAAAAAAAGACAGATGCTAAGTAGAGAGGGGAAGAAGGTGGAGGTGGCAGAGAAAGTGGTACTTCTGTTGGTGGGGTGGTGAACAGTAGGGAAGGATGTCCAGAGAGAGGCCTCCTGGTGTGCTAGGAAGAACAAGGCTCTGAGGTTCTGATTGGTCTGAGTTTAAATCCTGTCAACTTCTGGGGATCAGCAAGTTCCCAGCTTTCCAATAAAGATGGCAAAATTTATGCCAAATTGGAGAATTAGAGAGCATGTAAGTAAAGCATCTGGCACAATGCCTGGCTCCAATAGGCACTGAATAAATGGTAGTAATTATTAATTTAAAGAAGAATACAGCAATGTCACAAAAGAGCTTAACCAGCTTGACAATGCTGACAGCGTTGGTGCTGATGAAAGAAGAGCTGAGGCTCAGTTGTGAAATTATTAAAAAAGTCTCTTCTTGTTCTTCACCCAGTGCTTCCCAACCAGTTTAAAATCATGTCAGGGTTTCCTTCTCAGGGCTATGTGATACATCTGTAGTTTTTAATCTGCCTAGAACCTACTTTTATGGTTATCACTCTTCAATTATTCTTAGAGAAAGCGTCTCACTCTACATTTAGTCTACAGAGTTTGTGGAGAGTGGAGCCTAACTCACAGCTGCAGGACAAGCATTTGATTTCTGCATAACTAGTCAGAATTGTCCATCCTCTGTCATCACCCCCTCCAACTACACTCCTTGCCCCCAGAAATTTAACTGTAACTCACCAATCAATCCAATCAGAGTAAGTCAAATGTCTTGTTAACCATTTGGAAAACAAGTTTTCAACTGGGGTAGCTGTGAGGCCAGACAGAAAATGGAGAGCTGGCTATCTAATGAGAAGAATGTGCCAGAACAAAGACACCTAGAGAAAAGCAGGGAGGAGACACGAGAAAGAGTCCAGATACTACTTTAGACTTCTCCCCTAGTAATGTGTGAGCATGGGATCAAAGATGTCAATGGACTTAGAAGAGGTATTCAGCTCAGTTGTAGGTTTGCGAGACCATTAATAAGCAACAAAGAGGATATTTTTATAGAAGAGGAATGGAAGTAAGATCCAAATACAGGTTTGTACCAGAATGTGGAGGACTCTGAATGAAAGTCTATGCATGAACACCACAAATGTGCCAGACACTGTGATAAGTGCTGTGGGTATCAAATCATCTTCAAATGCTCTTTGAGAAAGTTATTAATACTATCTCCATATTAAAGAATAGAGAACATTGGTTCACTGAAAGGCTGAATAAGTAGTTTCGAGTTACACAGTAAATAGGTACTTGTGTTGGGATTTAATCCCAGGCTATCTGGATTCTGAGTGCTTGCCTTAAACAGGGTGTTGAGCTGTCTTTTCAAATGATCTTTCAGATTCTGGGCTCCCTGTACTTTTCAGTTATGTGAACCACACATTTCCCTCTTGCCTTCAGCCAGTTTGAGCTTGGATTTGGCCACTGGCATCCAGAGGAGTCCCCAGTAATTCTCTTGCTCACCCAGTGTTCTCTCTGCCTTCCTCAGAGTCCAGCCTTAGCCCAGACCTTCCTCTTCACCTGCTGAGGTCGGAGCCCAGATGCAGACTTTCATTCAGAGTTCTCCACATTCTGATACAAACCTGTATTTGGATCGTATTTCCACTCCTCCTCTACAAAAATTTCCTCTTTGTTGCTTATTAATGATCTCTCAAACCTACAGATAAATATATCCTCTAAGACCATTGACATCTCTCTTTCTGTGCTCACTCATGTTACTATGGAAAAAGTCTAAAGTAATACCTTGCAGTCTCTGAAAAATCAATCTCTCATTCAATAAATTTCGTCACTTCCCCACCCCCTTGTCTCCTTTGCAAATGAGAGAGACTGCAGTCCATGCCCCACACCCCATGCTTCTTGTTAGCTTTCAAGTAGCACTGAAACATTTTAAACACATTTCCTCCTCACCTGTATATTCTCTCCTTGTTAAAGTGTAGTCAGTCAGTTGTGTTCCCAGGTGTGTGGGGTTGTTGGGATGCTGATCTATAGTGAAAGAATGAGAATAATAGTTGGCTAACACAAGTCGGGAAAGATTGAGGGCAGGAGGAGAAGGGGACGACAGAGGATGAGATGGTTGGATGGCATCACCGACTCGATGGACCTGAGTTTGAGTAGACTCCAGGAGTTGGTGATGGACAGGGAGGCCTGGCGTACTGCGATTCATGGGGTTGCAAAGAGTCAGACATGACTGAGCGACTGAACTGAACTGAACTGAACACAAGAACAGAGGGAAGGAGTCTAATATGAAAAAGAACCAATCTTTGATGAGAAAAATCTAATGTTTCTAACTGCTGTTAGAAAAGGCTGTATTTTCAAATCAAAATCTCTAGGATCTCTCAAATTTCTTGAGCATGTTCATGGTCCTCTGCTTGACCACTTTGTTGGAAATTTGCCCTACCTCAAAGGTGTTCAGGAGAGGAATCTGTTAGCTATACATTTGAATTGCCTTCCCACCCTCCTGTGTCCTAAAATGACCCCAATCCTGAAGTAGGCTGAGTTTTTCCCCTAAGGTGCTGGCTCATATACTTCATTCTTGGCTCATAAACTTCATTCTTAGCTTCCTCATTTTCTGCTTTCCCCAGTCCCTGATCTTCTCAAATGGATCTACCAGCATAAAAATTTCAACCACAAACTGCTTACAGCTCCAAAAGAATGAACAACAGGCTGGGGAAGAAAAAAATACAATTCAAGAGATTGTCCTGGGGAAGATCTAGCTGTCCTCACAGCCTATTTCCAGAGAGAAATAGTTGTTGTTTCAGATGATTGAGGAGGAAGACCTTAGATTATCACAGTGCTGAAATGGAATTTCTGCATGAGGCTGAATAAAAATCCATCTTAAACACATTCTGCCTTCCTGATAATCAATTATGGCAAGATCCCTGTATCACAGCAGTGTTGAGAGTTTCCTTGGGAAACTCAGTGTTGGTGAAGAACACAATGGACACACCTCAGAATCTGACCTGTAGCAGTGCTGACTGGACTGCAGTGATTCAGTTCAATAGCAGCTTGAGATGGCGGACAAAAGGACCAGGGAAGCTGCTCTGTTCCAACTCTAGAGCTTATAAAGTGCTTGGAATTCTTGGGAAAGATGTATAGAGTTATGAATATATTTTATACTTTTCCCTAGCATACCCAGAGTAGAGATAACTAATTTCTCCTGTGGTTTTCTGTAACAGAATGAATGTACCTTTATGAATCACTTGAACAACTCTAATACATTGATGTGACTGTCTTGAACTCATATCACAAGATTAGGAAGAGAACTTATGTATCTTGAATATTACCATTCTATCTTGAATCCTGAGCCTTTAAAAGTATATATGTCTTTTTAATTTCAGAGGTTTCTATTGATCTAGCCAATTACACTCTGTTAATTGTGAATTATTTAATTGAATTTTCTAGTTCCCTGGTTCCATCACGATCAGAAAAGTGATTTATTTCTTTCCAGTTCACTCGGTGAGTAAATGTGGAGTCACTTTCTGGGGACATCACTGCTTGCTGCCATTTGGAGATTTTTGCCTCCAGGCTCTAGTTTCCTGTTGAGTTATCCCATTTACCAGTAGTTTGGCCGTGTAAGGCTGCTAGGACAAAATGTCATCTCAAGGTACAGAGTTGCAGGTAAAAAATGATGCATGTGGTTACTATTTCAGTTAATAATGTGGATGTCATATACACTCCAGTTATCTTGGCTATTACTTCTTTGATCCAAACATCCTAGTGGGATCTTTTACTTATACAGTGATTCATTTTGCATCCAAATTCCCAGTACTTAATAGCAGGTCAGTCATTTTGTTCTCCAAAGAAAGAAGACCATCACCTGTCACCTATCCCTGGGAATTAGATAATTAAGTAATTCAGTGTTTCTTTCTGGGAACACCTTACTAAACTTCTTCATTTATTCCCCACTTCTCCTGAATTACAATCTAAATCTCACTCGGTGAAATCATTTTAATTGCTTGGAGATAAATAAAGTGTAAGTCCTGGGCTATTTTAAATAGCAATTTGCTATATGAGAACTATAATATAGCTATACTATTATAGCAATATTATAATACTATACTACTTACCCACTATACTACTGTACCACTATACTATACTACTTATCCACTTACCCCATTAGAAGATAGAATGAAAAGAATGGAAAAACTTACATGGAAATCTAGATGAAAGTATATATAATATCATTGAATTTATGATTTCCACTATAGAAAGAAAGTTAATAACTGGAAGTAATCCCTACTGTCTTCTAGTGGGTGCTATAACCAAGGTTAGACTTACCCAGGTCAAGAATAACTTTGAAAAAACAAGGGTGTCATCCTTAAAATCCTCATTTTTGGAATTTACTGAAGAACATTAAAAAAAATACAAAACATAGGTGAGTTAGCTTCACTTTCCACCAGTTTGTTATAGTGTTAAGCAGCAATTATATGACTCATTTATAAACTATACTTATCTAAACATCTTTATCTATTTTTTTATTATGATGGGTCATTCCAGGCAATTTTCAGTGCTTTGGGAGGGGGCTCCTTTTTCAACCCAAAACTACTTGCAATTTCAAAGGAAGGAACAATTGTTGAAGGCAAAAACAAACACACATAACAACAGCAACAATATACAACACAAGATACATTCTGTAAAGCAAGTGCTCTCAAGTTCATCGAAAGACTTTTAACATAACCTTTTTTCTTTTTTTTAAAATCACTATGTTCTAAGGTCAGGGACCTGAGTTTCTCTTCTCAGTAAATCTTTACGTTGTGAGACTATATTCTTTTGTTCTCAGTGCTTCAGAGGGATATTTTCAACTAGCTTCTCTTCTGGCTCATTAATCCTTTCTTTAGCTGTATCCAACCTGTTATTAAGCCCATCTATTGAATTCTTAATTTAAACTGCTGTGTTATTCAGTTGTAGAATCAATTTTCAATCCATTCATTTTTTTAAAAATAGATTTTGGCTCTTATAATTTATTATTATTATTTTTTTTTAGATTTTGGACCTTAGAAAAAAGTATAAATTAGATCATGTATTATTTTGAACATATTAATCAAAGTTAATTTAAAGTTCATGTCTAATAACAATACTATCTGGGTCAATTATAGCTCAGTTTCTATAATTTATTTGGTTTTGTAATCCTGGGCTATTTGGGGCAATTACTTTCAATTGAATGTTGCATTATACATTTAAAAAAATGTAGTGTCTCTAATGATGTTAGTTTTCTTTTTCCCAGAGAGCACAAAGAGGCAGCAGAGGGATGGATCACGTTGATGTAGTTAGGGACTTGAGGCTGCTTTGCAGTGTCTATAAGTCTTATTATAATACTGGCTTTATGGCATTTCTAAGGGATAACCCTGCAGAGATCCAAACTGGGAGCCTGTGTTATTATCTAGGGTTCTCCTCTTTTGTGAGCCCTGAACTTCATTTTTGTCTCCCTGCTTCCCCGGTAGTACAGCGGTAAAGAATCCGCCTGCAATGCAGGAGCCACAGGAGGCATGATTTTGATCTCTGGGTCAAGAAGATTCCCTGGAGCAGGGCATGGCAACCCACCCCAATATTCTTGCCTGGAGAATCCCCATAGATAGAAGATCCTGGCAGGCTACAGTCCCTAGGATTGAAAAGAGTCAGACACGACTGAAGCAATTGAGCGCATGTAGGACTAAACCAGGATAAGAATTTCTGCTCTGATATTCAGCCTCTTTCTTCTTGGCTTCTGCTAAGCTCTACATGCAAATTTCTTGAGGGGAAACCTATGCCAGTGTCAGGTCAGGCTCACTTGCTTGTGTCTCCCTCCTTTTGGGACCTGGATCCTTCAGTCCTGCCTGCCTTGGCTACCTTGAACATCAATCTTCCCTGCTCAGCCCTATGAGTTTTCCTAAAGCTTTGTTAGCTTCATTGCATTTTATAACTATTAAGTAATACTTTCTGCCTGGTGGTAAGCTTCTTCCCTCATTCATAAATGAGAGAAGCCCTGAAGAAAAGAGCAACACCTAAAAAGTTAGGCTCAGCTCACCTTGAAAATACTTCCTTCTCTCCAGGTCCTAGTCCCTCAAGTCCTGGCTGTCTCTGAGGCCTTTGATCAAGTTTCTTTTTCCTTTAATCTGGCTTATATGATTGGTTTTGATTTGATAACTGCTGCAAGCTCTTCCATTATAGCCAGCACAGGAGCCTCTTCATGCAATTTGGAAATACAGTTTTCAAAAGGAGTTAAGAAACAAATGTTCGCTTCCCAGGTGTCCAATTATTTTGACCAAGGCTGTGTCTTTCAATTACAAGTTAAAATACCCTGGCTTCTTTAGCATATTCTCACATACTTTTTGCATAATTGTGATACCTTATAACAGGAATTTCTACTGTCTCCTTGTGTTTCCCAGCCTCACATCTCTTTCAATGTATGCTGGAGACTTCAAGTAATAAAGTGAAAGAACAGGCATCTATCCAAGTGTGTTTTGCAGAACTCCAGGATATTAATAATAATTATGTGTAAAATGTATTTAGGATCATAATAAAGTTTATCACTCAAAATTTCCTACATATAACAAATTTCTCTGGCAGAGTTTTTCAGAGCTTTTAAAATACTCTTTTGTATTTTAAATCATGATAAAGAGTGTTCACTGTTTCTCAAACTTCTATGATCAAGGAATACATTTCCATAAGTTGTCCTGAAAGATAAACATCCTAGGGAAAAGCTTTGGAAAACATATTCTTAAACACAATCCGTACTATTAGTTTAGGATAAGGTAACCTTGAAAACTATCAAAGGCTGAAATATCCCTTAGCTCTGTAAAGTGCCGCTTTCAGTTTGCAGAACTTTAGGCAGTCGGAGTCTTTAGTGTTGAGTGAATTTTTGTAGTTCATTATTATTTTTAAATTGAATAACTTTTGTTAACATGTATGGATGCTACTTCTCAAATAGTAAAAATTCAAGAGATGCTTATTTCCTTTAGTTCATAACTTCCCTTAAACCAAACAATTTCTATGAAATAAATGATATCTACACTTTAAATATTAACAGATTCAGGCTATAAAAAGTTAAACAACTTTTCAGGATGTTAGAAACATTGAGTGGCAATGTTGGGTTTGACTTAATATTATCTAATTCTAAAATAAATGCCTGAATACTCTGACTTGCACAATGCCAGATTGAAAAGTTCTGGAAATGGACAAAGGGAAATTGTGGGATAGATTTGGGAAATAAACATTGAGAATATCAATATTATATGTTAGAGGTAAAATATGTTGGTGATTGGATCTTCCCCAACTAGCATTTTTAGTTACCTGTGAAGTAGAAAATTTCAGGAAACAAGAATATATATCTTGATGTTAAATATGATGAAATATGATAGCTAATACTTCTACAGTGCTTATTTTATAGGCAAGACACTAAGTAATTTATGCATACATATTAACTCAATCTTTGAGATCACTCAGATGATGTTAGTAATAATTGTGATGTACAGAAATTGCTGTCAATTATTGGAAATTTATTTTGTTGTAAGCAAAGAATTTTATATGCAGTGCCTCTTTTAATCCTAACAATGCATCAATAGACACAAACTATTTTTCCCAAGATGATACTAAGGCATAGAGAGTTAAATGGGAAGTCTCAGTATCAGCTGATTAGTGATCCAATCCAAAGTGTATAAAACAAACTAGTATTTATAATCAGCATATTATATTTGAGTTAAACCTTGAGGACTGTGTTAATGGGGAAAATAATCTGTGAAACACTACTTAAATTCTATGCCTTTTTATGTTTTCTCATTTAAAATTCCATAAAAGATTGATGACCAGCACCTAAGCAATTATATTGGTTTGTATGATTGTTATGGTTAAATAATAAATGTTATGAGATCCAGATAGAATTAATCATAAGGAAATAGTAAAGACATGTCCCAAGAGCAGATTTTGCAATTTTTAACTCTGACAAAATTACAACTAAACTCCCCAAAGATAATAAATGTAATTAATTTCCAACATTGGTAAGTATAGGATTAAATTGAAACAGCAAACTTGGGATTAGAAAAGTAAGTTTATAGTTGTAGAAATGACAGTACCGTGTTCCCTGTATTTAAACTGCACTGTTCCCTCCTCAGCAAACTCTACCACTTCTAGCCAGCTTAGGAAAGAGGATAATACTTTAAGAATTTTAAGAATTTAAGTAATCCCTAAGAAGTGTTCAGGAAAACACTTCAGCTGGATCTTTGTGAAGCTAAGGGTGGAAGCTAAGAGACTCCATAAATGAATAAATCCAAGGCAAGGTTGTTCCTCAAAAACAGTGCTCAGACAAGTTTCTGTTAGGTTTTGTCTTGATCCCAGTTATCTCTGCCCTCCCTGGGAGAAACTTATATATCCCTACCAATTGCTATGTGACTTGCAGTGCTTTTCTGAGGGATGAGTTTATGTGTATGTCCCCATCCCAAAGGTGTGGAGCATGATGATCTGACTTGTTTTGATCAATGAAAGGTAAGTAGACTTGATTGTACAACATCTAAGTGAAAGAGTTAAAGCTTAGGCAAGCAGTCCAAGGCCTTTTAAGAAGGAGATGAACCTTCTGGCTTAAGCCTTGGGCTCAGTGATGAATGCAAAGAAATAGAGGAAAACAATAGAATGGGAAAAACTAGAGATCACTTCAAGAAAATTAGAGATACCAAGGAAATGCTACATACAAAGATGGGCACAATAAAGGACAGAAATAGTATGTACCTAAGAGAAGCAGAAGATATAAAGAAGAGGTGGCAAGAATACACAGAAGAGCTAGACAAAAATATCTTCATGACCCAGATAACCATGATGGTGGTTACTCACTTAGAGCCAGACATCCTGGAATGTGAAGTCAAATAGGCCTTAGGAAGCATCACTATGAACAAAGCTAGTGGAGGTGATGGAATTCCAGTTGAGCTATTTAAAATCCTAAAAGATGATGCTGTGAAGGTGCTGCAGCCAATAAGCCAGAAAATTTGGAAAACTCAGCAGTGGTCACGGGACTGGAAAAGGTCAGTTTTTGTTGCAATCCCTAAGAAAGGCCATGCCAAAGAATGCTCAAACTACTGCACAATTACACAGCCATTAGAAATGCTGGGCTGGATGAAGCACAAGCTGAAATCAAGATTGCCAAGAGAAATATCAATAACCTCAGATATGCAGATGATACCACCCTTATGGCAGAAAGTGAAGAATAACTAAATAGCCACTTGATGAAAGTGAAAGAGGAGAGTGAAAAAGTTAGCTTAAAACTCAACATTCAGAAAACTAAGATCATGGCATCTGGTCCCATCACTTCATGGAAAATAGATGGGGAAACAATGGAAACAGTGAAAGACTTTGTTTTGGGGGGCTCCAAAATCACTGCAGATGGTAACAGCAGCCATGAAATTAAAAGATGCTTGCTCCTTGGAAGAAAAACTATGACCAAACTAGATAGCATATTAAAAAGCAGAGACACTACTTTTCCAAAAAAGGTCTGTCTAGTCAAAACTATGGTTTTTCCAGTAGTCATGTATAGATGTGAGAGTTGGACTATAAAGAAAGCTGAACACTGAAGAACTGATGCTTTTGAACTGTGGTGTTGGAGAAGACTCTTGAGAGTCCCTTGGGCTTCAAGCATATCCAATCTGTCAATCCTAAAGGAAATCAGCCCTGAATATTCATTGGAAGGACTGATGTTGAAGCTGAAACTCCAATACTTTGGCCACCTGATGAGAAGAGCTGTCTCATTTGAAAAGACCCAAAATGTTGGGGGAGATTGAAGGCAGGAGCAGAAGGGGATAACAGAGAATGAGATGGTTGATGGCATCACCAACTCGATGGACATGAGTTTGAGCAAGGTCCGGGAGTTGGTGATGGATAGAGAAGCCTGGTGTGCTGCAGTCCATGCGGTCGCAAAGAGTTGGACATGACTGAGTGAGTGAGCTGAACAGAACTGAACTGAACTGGGCAACAATGCATCTTACCCAATACCTGGCCTTTCTTTAGGTCTAGAGCTAATGATTATACAGCACAATGTCTTACTCATGGAAATGTTTTTCTTAGGCTCTATATTAATGATTATAATTGTAGCAAATCTTGCCTGGGAACCTGTTTCTCAAGACTTGTACCCCTTATTACACAACAGTGTATCTTGCCCAGAAACATTGCCTGGAGCCCTGTTCTCCCTGGCTAATCTTGTGCCAAAGTTATCTCAGGATGTATGCCTTGGGAAAGGCTCCTGTGGAACTCTTAGAACCTTGAGGTATTCTTTTGGTAAAAAGAATATTCTCAGCAGCTAATTGAAAAGTATATAAGTATATATACTTATATATAAGTATATAAGGTCCCACTTAAATTAGTGAGGCCGGTTTGTTCCTGCCCCCTTCTGATGTCTTTGTCAACAGAAGCTTTATCTGTGGCTTTCACTTTAAATAAAATCTACACAAAGCTCTGTGTGATTGAGACTCTCTTTAGTTGTGGAATTAAATCTTCTCCTTCATAGACCACGAATCCTGTGGTGCTGTTCACCATAAGCTATCATAAATGAGACCCCTAAGTGCCATTTGGACAATTTATCTGTGAGGATACATTTCATTGGTAGTGCCTACTTCTGCTTGAATCTAAGGTAAAGGTGATACATGAAAGAGAATGGCAGGAAACTGACATGTAGTGTGAATAATAAATAAACTCTGTTGTTGTAAGCTATTAGAATCATAATGTTGTTATAGGACAGAAAACAGCAAAAGTTGACTGATATAAAATTACCACATATAGAAATCCTTATGACTTTTTTCATTTAGAGGGCTATTTAAGTTGCCTAACTTGAAAGAACAGATACTATTTGGTAAAAACAAAAAATCGTACAAGTCTAATTTTGAATGTTTCTAGGATTATCTTTCAGTTCAGTTCAGTCGCTCAGTCATTTCTGACTCTTTGTGATCCCTTGAATCATAGCACACCAGGCCTCCCTGTCCATCACAAACTCCCAGTTTACTTAAACTCATACCCATCGAATTGGTGATGCCATCCAGCCACCTCATCCTCTGTCATCCCCTTGTCTTCCTGCCCCCAATCCTTCCCAGCATCAGCGTCTTTTCCAATGATTCAACTCTTCGCATGAGGTGGCCAAAGTATTGGAGTTTCAGCTTCAGCATCAGTCCTTCCAGTGAACACCCAGGACTAATCTCCTTTAGGATGGACTGGTTGGATCTCCTTGCAGTCCAAGGCACTCTCAAGAGTCTTCTCCAACGTCACAGTTCAAAAGCATCAATTCTTCAGTGCTCAGCTTTCTTCACAGTCCAACTCTCACATCCATACACGACCACTGGAAAAATCATAGCCTTGACCAGACAGACCTTTGTTGGTCAAGTAATGTCTCTGCTTTTTAATATGCTATCTAGGTTTGTCATAACTTTCCTTCCAAGGAGTAAGCGTCTTTTAATTTCATGGCTGCAGTCTCCATCTGCATTCATTTTGGAGCCCCCAAAAATAAAGTCTGACACTGTTTCCACTGTCTCCCCATCTATTTCCCATGAAGTGATGGGACCAGATGCCATGATGTTAGTTTTCTGAATGTTGAGCTTTAAGCCAACTTTTCCACTCTCCTCTTTCACTTTCATCAAGAGGCTCTTTAGTTCTTCTTCACCTTCTGCCATAAGGGTGGTGTCATCTGCATATCTGAGGTTATTGATATTTCTCCCCACAGTCTTGATTCCTGCTTGTGCTTCTTCCAGCCCAGCATTTCTCAGGATGTACTCTGCATATAAGTTAAATAAGCAGGGTGACAATACACAGCCTTGACGTACTCCTTTTCCTATTTGGAACCAGTCTGGTGTTCCATGTCCTGTTGTTACTGTTGCTTCCTGACCTGCATACAGGTTTCTCAAGAGGCAGATCAGGTGGTCTGATACTACCATCTCCTTCAGAATTTTCCACAGTTCATTGTGATCCACACAATCGAAGGCTTTGGAGTAGTCAATAAAGCAGAAATAGATGTTTTTCTGGAACTCTCTTGCTTTTTCCATGATCCAGCGGATATTGGCAATTTGATCTCTGGTTCCTCTGCCTTTTCTAAAACCAGCTTGAATATCTGGATGTTCTCGGTTCATGTATTGCTGAAACCTGGCTTGGAGAATTTTGAACATTACGTTACTAGCATGTGAGATGAGTGCAATTGTGAGGTAGTTTGAGCATTCTTTGGCATGGCCTTTCTTAGCGATTGGAATGAAAACGGACCTTTTCCAGTCCTGTGGCCACTGCTGAGTCTTCCAAATTTGCTGGCATATTGAATGCAGCACTTTCACCACATCATCTTTTAGGATTTTAAATAGCTCAACTGGAATTCCATTATATCCAGTAGCTTTGCTCATAGTGATGCCTTCTAAGGCCCACTTGACTTCACATTCCAGGATGTCTGGCTCTAGGTGAGTGATCACACCACTGTGATTATCTGGGTCATGAAGATCTTTTTTGTACAGTTCTGTGTATTCTTGCCACCTCTTTTTAATATCTTCTGCTTCTGTTAGCTCCATACCATTTCTGTCCTTTATTGAGCCCAGTTTTGCATGAAATGTTCCCTTGGTATTCCTAATTTTCTTGAAGAGATCTCTAGTTTTTCCCATTCTGTTGTTTTCCTCTATTTCTTTGCATTGATCACTGAGGAAGGCTTTCTTATCTCTCCTGGCTATTCTTTGGAACTCTGCATTCAAACCGGAATATCTTTCCTTTTCTCCTTTGCTTTTTGCTTCTCTTCATTTCACAGCTGGATTATCTTTAGGGAACTGATTAAAAAGAAAATGTATAACATTAACACAAACTTAGCAATTATTCCTAAGGATATGAATTCACAATTGTAGATGTTGGATATCATTATAATTTGGTGTTTTGAAAGATTCTAATGACCACTATAAACAGGAATATATTAGTCATGTCTCTGGAAAAAAAACACACAAAATTAATAGGATAAATAGAAACAACTGTATATCATTAAGCAATTACTTCTTACTTGGAGCAATAATTTTATTGGAAAAAAATTCAAGCTCAAATTTTAAAAAGTGCTGTACATATCTAAAATAACATAAAAAGCAGGAGATATGTTATATTCTGGAGATTTGTGTTAGATGACTCAAAACTTGACACTGTAACTGTGCTAACATTGAAGACACATGTGAAAAAAATATTTTTCATGGAAATAGAAATAAAAATGATTCCTAAATTAATATCTTATATTTGTAATAGTATAAATGTATATGCAAAATTACATTAATAAATTAAACATTGTAATAGACTTTGGATGTAAATTTTTAAACTATTTTGAGTAGATAACCTGTAAGAGATATGAATGAAAAAATTTTACTTGGGAAAATAAGAAATAAGCTAATATCAGGGGCAAAATTATATCCAAGAGAAGGATCATATAGCTCAAATAAAGGAATATTTTATTCTTGGTATCATGGAATCTATAATAATGCTAGTCCTGTATTTCACCATGCAATAATTAGTCCTATTCAAAACACGTTTTGCATGAGAAATGAAATTATCTTATTTTATAAAACATAATCCCTGTTTCTCAGACTGGGTCATCTGAATCTTTATATTTGTTTCCTCAGTCTTTAATGCCATTCAAATGATCATCTGTAGCTTACATTATACCAGTTTTAAAAAATAATGTTTTCCCTTGGGTGGTGGGAGATGCATGTGTATGTATGCATATCTGGAGAAAGCAGATGAGGGTGAATGGACCTGAATTAGGAGTTTCTTCTTGGCAAATCAGCAATTCCATGCTGATGAAGACATTTTGAAATGATCTACTTCTACAGAGCTTGGAATACCAACACCCACCCTAGATTGTTTTGCTGGAGTTACTAGGAATTTATATTAGAGTGGGTGACTTGGACTAAGGGAAATGTATTTTTTGGAAAATACGATGGATCATAGGACAAAACTAACCCTTTGGGTAAGGAATAGGATTTTCAGAAGAGTGGTTAAATATTTGCCAGTGAAAACTTGCAGACCTGAGGACAGAGTGAAATATTTAGAAACCAGATTGAGCTCATTTTTACATACTTTATGAATGGCTTACATTACTGGCCATTGGACAGATTAAATATGGCCACTAATTCTCTAATTCTCCCAGGAATATATGAATCTCCTCTTGAATCTGGTACCATCTGTGATTGCTTTGACCTGTTGAATCTGGTGGACATGGTCTTGTATCCAGTGCTAAATGTAGGACATAAGATACTGGTGGCTGCCACTTTGTCCTTTGGAATACTTGAAACAGAAGCAGACAACTGCCTTGTTAAAAAAAGTAATAATAATATTTTGAGACTGTCAGGCTGTGAAGAAGCTCAGTCTATGCATGAGTGGAAATGCCATGATAGACATCAGCTGTTCTAGCCATGCTAAAGCTGATGTCAAACATGATTGAAGAACATATGCTCATATGACTCCAGTCTCAGCCACCATCTGACTGAGATGAGGGATATATGAGGGACCCCAAGCAAGAATCCCCTTGCTGAACTCAGCGTGGTTCTCTCTGATGACCTTGGGGAGTGGCATAGGGGGATGGGTGGAAGGGAAGCTCAAGAAGGAGGGGATATATGTATACATAAAGCTGGTTCATGCTGCTATACAGCAGAAACTAACACAAAATTGTAAAGCAATTATACTTCATTAAAAAAAAAAAGAATAGCCTTGTTGAATGCATCAACTCTAGACATTTGAGTTATAATTTTAAAAAATTCAATAAATAATGCAAATCATAACTATGTTGCTTAATCCAGAAACTTGGGAATCATACTTGACACCTCCCTCATTCATACTGCTCACAATGTATTCAAATCTCAATGTATTCCTGAGCATAACAATATATACATTTATATTTATACTTAGATGTATTTTATATGCACATATATGCATACAGACATACATACATATACACATATTTATGTATATATAACGACTAAATGGAATTTTGAAGTATATCTCATGAAAACAGATGATATATTTTCACACTTTTGGAAATCATTTATGTTGCTTAGATGAAATCAGAATCTAGGATGTATCTTATAAATACATTCTGCATTCAAAGGGTATTTCTGAAGCTCAGAATTTCACCATTAAAAACCAAAGTCAATTTTTAATAAATACATAAGAAACCAGATACATTCAAGGATAACAAGAGGTTTAGGGTAACCTGTTATGCATAATTAGACAAACTAAGTAGGACTTATTTTTACCTCAGGCTATAGTAAGAGTTATAATTAGTGTATAAACAAAAGCATATTTTCTCTTTTGTTTCCTTTTAGTTTTTTCTAAAATTTTGTAGTTACACAAATGAAATTTGGGCGACAGTGTTGTAAGGAGAAGTGAGGTATGGGCTTTGGCTTTTTGAAGGCAATGAGGAAAACTGTAAATTCTGAGTGGATATTGTCACCAGTCACCAAGCAAAGTAGAGAAACAAAGGGGTAGAGTATGTCACACGGATAGTAGCTGTGGTTAAACAAGTGACCCAGCAACACGAAGAAAACACCCTCCCTACCTAGCCATCACTCTCTACAAATATATTAGAAGGATATAATTGAAGGGAAAGAAAAATTGACCTGAACACATTTGTGCAGCCCGCTTTCATACCATGTAAAGAGTCTATTTCTCCAACAATAGAGAAAAAAAATGCATCCAGTTATCTGCATGCTTCCACTCTAGTTTTGTATGCATTTCCTGAAATGTGATTAGGCCTCAAGACTACACCACAGAGCACAAACTGAATTTGTAGGTCTTGTTAATATTACATTTAAATAACAGCCCTAAAAGTATGATTATCCTAGATTATAGAAACAAATGCAATGATGAAATTCCAAGCTTCAGCGTAATTCTTAAGTATACAAACATTTAAAGGAAACATCCTAGTGTGGCTGATTATGTGTTTTCATCTAAGCAACATGAAAGACCCCTGAGCTTGTGAAACTGTATCATCTAGTCTCAAGACACAAATCAAAGTTTCATTTATTCACTATATATATGTGTGTGTGTGTATATATATATATATACACACACATGTACATACAACATGTTCATGCACTGAGAATTGAAGAAATGCATGGTGGGTGGGGAGGATAAGGGAGAAATCAAGTATGATTTCCAAATTCCTGTCTTAAGTAGCGTGATCAATTTACACAATTGATCCAATTATAAAAAACCAGAGGATAGTACATTCTGTGACTGGAGAGATGGTAGGTTCAGTTTGGACATATTGAACTTAAAGCTGCCTGCTATGCATCTAAGATAAGAAGTCATGTAGCTAGCTCACATTATATGCATCTGGTTAACAGGGTAGATGTTTAGACTGTATAGATTTTGAAGTTTTCAGTCATCAGCAAAAGATGGTAATTGAGGCCATGAGAAAGGTGACATGCCTGGGATATTATAGAATTTCTAAGAGTTTCAATAAGATTGAGTAGAAATGGGAAACCAGCCAAATAGTTAAGTATGCATTATTATAGAGGTGGGAAGAAAATCAGGAGTACTGGCTGTCAGAACGAGAGGGAGAAGAGTTTTTCTAGAAGGATGATGTGGTTGATAATGTCAAATATTGCTAAGTTAAGCAAATAAGGAAAAACACCTGTTGGATTTAACTATGTAAATGTCATCAATGATTGGGAAGGCAATAGTTTTTGTAGAATAGTGGCACAAATCCAGGATAAGAGCTAGTTGAAGAATGTAAAGAATATACAGAATTTAAAGCAGAGATGATAGATAACTCTCTGGAATGGTGACTATGAAACAAATAAAAGTAGGGAAGGTATTTAATGGGGTCTATTAGGTTGGAAAGCCATTCTACTATTTTGCATTGGTTGGCTTTTTAATTATGAATCCTCTCTTGGATCTTCAGATCCAAGATGCTTAGTTTTATATAATGTGCAAAACACCAAGTAGAACTTTGTAAGCACAAAAGAATAACTAATAGTCTTTTAAAAATTATGTGTTTGTCCCAACAAGAATGAAATATTCTTAAGAAGTGGAAGTTACGTTCACCCTCTTAAGTACTTCCTCCATAGTTATTCACATGTTGTTGTTTAGCCTCTAGGCTGCGTCCAGCTCTTTGCAGCCCCACGGGCTGTAGTCCTCCAGGTCCTCTGTCCAGGGGATTTCCTAGTCAAGAATAGTGGAGTAAGTAGCCATTTCTTTCTCCAGGAGATCCTCCAGACCCAGGGATCAAACCCAGGTCTTCTTGGCAGATGGATTCTTTACCACTGAGCCATCAGTTGCCGGAGCCTGCCGGCAAACGAACCAGTCACGGGCGCAATCGCCGAAATACCTAAGAAATAAAGACTCGGAAAGATGGGGTTGAGAGGGACGGAGTCAGCTCTCGACTGAAACCGACAACTTTATTGAGGAGTAACATGCATATATATGCTAACAGGACTCACTAAATTTAGATCAAGGACATGTATACGTGCAGAATCGCAGGCATTAGTCTTCGCTCAGGAATTTTATCTCAACTCTTTAAGACTATCAGAGCAAGGGACTGGCGTCTTAGTATGATTACAATCAGTTAAAAGATTATCATGATTACAATCAATTAAAGATTATCTAAAGATTACCTAGACGTAAACCATACACAGGAGCCTGACAATCTCGTCAGGAAAATGGGTAAAAGGTCGCTACAGCAATTTTCTTGAGGGAGGTAAGAAAGGCCAACCTGCACTTTAATAAATCAGGGGTGGCGGGACAGAGAGGGACCTCTTGATCTCTTTCAGGGCCAAGAAGGAGCCTGAGCAGTCAGGCTGGCTCCCCGCAATCAGTGATACCCAGTTACTTGCATACTTCCTGTCATAATCGGTCTATTCAACTACCTCCCTAGAACTGCTTCCAGACCTAGTTTAGTCTGGCAATTTGATGTGTCCACTTATCTTGACCATGGTGATCAGGGATCTTATTCATACGATATTCTTCCTCATTCTCTTGCCCTGTTTTAAATGACTTCATCTCTGCAGTTGTCTAGCAAATAGAAAGAATCTAATATAGACATGCGTGTGCATTTTTAATTGATATCTTTTACATTGTCAATTTCTGTCTTCAAAAAAGCTTTTCAGAACTTTGCTGTTAAATAATATTAATTTTATTGATATATGATTTCAAGAAACTAAGTTTATTGATCAAAATCAGGATACAAAATTTCGTGTTCAAAAAATTTTTTTTTTTAACTTTCTCAATATCCATAACTTAGAGGCTGCCAATAGTGATTTGCTTTCTTTGTAACATAGGCAGAACACTTTTTTTCTTTCTTGGCTGTGTGGGTCTTTGTTGTGGGGTGTGGGCTTTCTCTAGTTTGGGTGTGGGCTTAGTTGCCTGTGGTATGTGGGATCCTCATTCCCCAACCAGGGGTTGAACCTGGGTCCTCTGCATTGGAATGTGGATTCCTAACCACTAGACTACAAGGGAAGTCCCCCAGTAGTGGCTTTAGATTTGACAATTGCTTCAGTATTCAAACATAACTTTTCTGGAATTGAAAATGTAAATTAAATGAAAATGGGTGTATGCTTCCTTTGTATCTCATCACCTATTACAGATCTTGAATCTCTCATGAGCACCAGTGACAATGTTTATTTTAAATTTACTCTTTATGATGTAGATATAAAATAAAAGCTAGGCAATTTAATTCTTCTTAGTGTTATTAATCTCATAAAAAAAAGCAGAAAGGGACTCAATTTACGAAAGCTTGTATTTTAATGGCATGGTTACAAAAAATATTTAGTACACTGCTTCCCACATTAGAGCTTTTATAATCATAGTGTTTCACACTCTTACAATAAATTATGTTGATTATGTGTCTCCCTTCTTTTGTAAATCTATTGGTCACAAATTTTATTTCTTGGCTGCAATCATTTAATATAAAGTTATTTTGTAGTGTGTTTATGGCATGCTTATCAAATTAGCATTTAAATATTTGTTATAGTTTTATGATGCAAAATTGGACCTGTGATGATTTATTATACTATAATCCTACCAGAAAGTTTCAATCCTTTCTGGGTTTATGACGGATAGTTCCCTGGAGTATATGCTGGAAAAATAATAATATTCATCAACCTTGTAGAGAGAAGAGAAATTTTAGAAAATCCTCATGAGGAATGGTGCTAAATCAAATTATTCATAATAATTTCACTTAAATATGTATTTCCATTAAAGTCTTCAGCATGCATCCCTATGACCATAAACTCAAAGCAAATGATAAAATTCAAAATAAATTGCAATCTTATTAAAATGTAAACACATATATTAATCTGATGGCTGAAATTGTATTCCTGAAACTAAATTGGCAATCTTTAATTTGCTAATAAAAATGTATTTTCATATTCTTTGTTTTGCTTCAGAGTTGACTATTTTGATTTAGAGCATGGTGGACCAGAAATTATGTCATCTTCATTATTTTTATTGCTTCTTCAAAAGTTATCAATTGTTTTATTTTTAACCAATATTCATCATTTTGATTGTCAATTTGCAGGTGTATCAAAATGTAGCGTGGTAATAAACACTATTTTAATAGAAAACTTCATATTTTCCAATTACTACTAAATTTTTGCAAAATAAATTATTTTATTTGGAAAATAATTCCAAAAATTACTTGTGGAAATAATTATAACAATAATTATTATAGTGGAATATAATAATTGGGATATAATAATATATGATAATTATTATAGTGGAAATAGTTATAGTGGAAAAAGTCTCTTTTATCATTTGGGGTAAGACTTGTTATTTCTTTTCATTGGCCAGAATTATTATAGTTAGCTACTTTCTTTACATTTTACTTGCTTAGAGTTTTTCTTAGAAGTGTTTGCCAAATTTATCAAATGCCCTTGTAGCATCTAAAAATGGTGTTTGTGGGTATGTGTTTCTAAGTAATTGTATCAAATTCAGGCAGTCACCACCACAATTAGGAAATACAACTGTCTCGTCACCAAAGAGATCTCTTTTCTGCCACCCCTCTGCAGTTGATCGCATCCAACTCCTGTTACCCTGGAAAGTACCATTCTGTTTACTGTCTCCATAATTTTGTCATTTACATCTGCTATATACAGGCACATCTCATTTTATTGCACTTTATTTTAATAGAATTTGCAGATACT
This sequence comes from Odocoileus virginianus, assembly GCF_023699985.2. Classification (NCBI taxonomy): domain Eukaryota; kingdom Metazoa; phylum Chordata; class Mammalia; order Artiodactyla; family Cervidae; genus Odocoileus; species Odocoileus virginianus. The sequence goes on along the minus strand of NC_069675.1, from coordinate 51,938,382 downwards.
GTTTTTCTTTCTTTTTTTTTGTTTTTTACAAACTGAAAGTTTTTGGTAACCCTACACTAGTTTATTGGTGCCATTTTTCTAATGGTATTTGCTCACTTTGTGTCTCTGTATCACATTTTGATAATTCTAGCAGTATTTTAAGCTTCTTTACTTTTATTGTCTTTGTTATGGTGATCTGTAATCAGTGATCTTTGATGTCACTGTTGCAAAAAGATTACAACTTGCTGATGGCTCAGGGGATGGTTAACAATTTTTAGCAATAAGATATTTTTAATTAAGCTATGTACTTTTCTTAGGCATATTGTTATTACACAGTGGCGTTACAGTAGTAGTGTAAACATCATTTTATATGCACTTGGAAACCAAACAATTCATGTGACTCATTTTATTTCAATTGAACCTGCAGTATTTCTGAGGTAAATACAATTATACAGCATATACTTTTACTGCCTGTAAATATAATTACACAGTATATAATTGTTTTCAGATTGGCTTTTTTTTCCACTCAGCATAATGCTCTTGAGTTCCTTCCAGGCAGTTAAAATACATCAATTTTTTTTTTTACTTTGCTACATACTATTCCATTTATTCCACTGTACAGATTTGCCACAGTTTAACTATTCCCCTACTGTGGGCAGTTGGACTGTTTCCACATTTTGACAATTTTACAAATAAAACTTTACAAATAAACTGCAACATTACAGGTTTTTGTATAGACATAACTTTTCATTACCTTCAATAAATGCCAATGGAATGTGATTACTGAGTTATATGGTAAATGTATGTTTTGTTTTACAAGCAATTTTCAGTTTCCTAGAGCAGTTGTACTGTTTTATATTCCCACCAAGAATATATCAAAGATCCAGTCATTTCACATCCTCACCTCATCCTCACAGCATTTGGTATTGTTACTATCTCTTAGTCTATTAGTTTTAATAGATATATAGTGATATATCATCATGATTTAAAGTTTGTATTCCCTGAATGGCAAAATATGTTAAGCATTGTATACTGTAACTTAAGTATATTGTTTCAACTTATTACATTTGTTGATATTGTTGAATTCACCAAAATGTCACAAGAAAGCTTGATGAAGAAAAACCATTCATTTAAGCTCACTGGTGTAAGGGAGAAGACCACTTATTAAAGATTAAGCAGTGTTTCAGAAGATATTTGTCAGAAGTGAGATAATTATAAAACTTGGTGTCTGGTTTAAGGTAAAGGTGGAATGCTGATTGGCATCAGTTATATATTAAGATATAATAGCTTTGGATTGATAGTCATAGAAAACTAAGGGCTTTTAGGTAAGTTTGGTAAGTAAAGTGTCATTTAATAAGTAACTGTCCAAGTCAGCAAGTCCTTTCTTTCATAATTATTTCTGAGGGAATTTTTTCAGGCAAATAGAGAAATAATTTATTGGTTTATAGTCTTGTATTTCCTGGGCCAAGTTTTCTAGGAACAAATAGCTTAGTTATGTAGGCACAGATGGCCTGGTCTTACCTGAGTCATGGTGACACATAGGGTCTCAGTTCTCAGAAGTGAAAGTGAAAGTCGCTCAGGTGTGTCCAACTCTTTGCGACACAATGGGCTACACAGTCCATGGAATTCTCCAGGCCAGAATACTGGAATCGTTCATCTCAGAAATGAACAATACATAAATTGCCTGACATTTTGACTACTCTTTGAATCTGTGAAATAAACTCTACATGTCCATAATGTATTTCACGTGTTATGAATTATTGGATAGTATTGTTGAAAATATAACTGGATGTATTGCTTTGTTGTTGTTTAGGCAAGTCATGTCCAACTCTTTTGCAACCCCATGGACTGTAGCCTGCCAAGCTTGTGTCCATGGACTTTCCCAGTCAAGAATACAGGAGTGGATTGTTGTTTCCTTCTCCAGGGGATCTTCCCACCCAGGGACTGAACCTGTGACTCCTGCCTTGCAGGTGGATTCTTTACTGTTGAGCCACCCAGGAAGCCCAGATGAATTGCTAGAATATTCATAAACACAATTGGTCTACAGTTTCTTTTTTTTTTTTGGAACTGCTGTCAGATTTCAATATTATGAGTGTGCTGACTTCAGAATATGAACTGAGCTCTTAAAATTTGGAAAATTCTGGTAGATTTTAAAGAACCTTGAAATTATCCAGTCTTTAAAGTTTAGACGAACTTTGTCTAAAATCCCATTTGCTTACTGTGCTTTTTCACACAGGAGATCTATATTCACCTCGCATTTTTTTTTTTTTTTCCCAATGTCAATGGCCTAGTCAATTTCCCACTTTTTCTAGGGTATATTTCTTGTTCTATCTCTCATTTATTTTTACATATCCTTTACTTTTATTGTAAAGGACATGCATTATCTCTTCTCCGGCTTGCTCCCTTTTATCCCATCATACTTGATTTTAGGATGGGCACAGTGCCATCCTGAAGAGAATAAAGTCAATTTTTGATTCCCAGTGTCTATAAACTGTTGCCTGTGTAAAAATGGAGAATATGATTAAATTCTCTAAATCTCAATTTTTAGCATTAGTAAATGTAATGCAGGATGTTGGGCAGCACCCAGGCCATACTTTCAGGACTGAGGCACTCCTTCCCCCATTTAACAATGATGTACTGCTTGTAGCCACGCATTCTGGGAAACAAACTCACTCAGAAGGACAATGCAGATAGTGGAGTGCAGTTTATTACAGCGGCAGGCCCAAGGCAGAGTCTCCTCTTAGCCAAGGATCCCAGCCAGTTTTTGTGAAAATCTTATATACCCTAAATGTACATGCCCAAACCCACCTTCCCCAAATTCCCTGAAACTAGTCTGAACAAAGGAAAAGAAAGATACAATCAAAATTAACCCATGATTCACATGCCTCAAGCCTAGGTAGTAAACAGTGGACAATTGTCAATAGGCCTGTTGTCATACCCAAATAAGCATAATAGAATGTATGATTCTTTCCGGTTACACAGATAATTAGGGTATTCTTTTAGGCAGCGGAGAGTCTAGGTACAGAGCCCTGGGGCTCTTCTTTAGGGAGGGCTGGTTTTCCAGTTGGTATGTCGTTTCCATAGATACTGGGCATATAGCTCAAAGTCCACAGTCCGGCCCAAGAAGGAGTCCTGCTTTCAAGGTAGAGCCTGTTCTGTCTGTTTCCTCTTTCAAGCTGAGTCCCTTTGCAGGAACTGCCCTCAATCAGAGGGAACTCACTGCCCTTGTGAGGGGTCAGTGTGCAGATACAAAATCCAGATCGCTTTGATTTAATTCAAGACAAATCGAAACAGTAGCCTCCCTCTGGAGCTCCCCCTGGAATTAGTGAGACTTCTGTTGTAAATGCCTGAAAGTTCAACTTTTCTCCTAACCTCACTGACTCACAGATATTGCTCCTAGGAAAGTGCACCAGGGAACCTATTGCAGGCAAATTTGCTTATCAGAATACGTTTCCTGCCTTACCCCACCTAAACCAATAAAGTTGGCATACAATAATGCCTGCCTCTTAGGGTTATTGTGAGTATAAGTGAGGTTTTAGATATGCAGTGTTTGTAACAGGAACACTTAACAAATGCCCTTATTTTATAATGGGATATTAAAAAGGGACCTTCTCTTTATTCAGGATTTTAGTTAAAGCGACAAAACTCAGGATTAGCTTTGTGAGGTGAGCAATTTTATATATTTAAAATAAGTGCTAGATACATCCTTGCAGAACTTATAAAAGATATCAGAACTGGTTCTGCCTTGCTCTGCCACAATAATAAAATTCTAGCCTATGGAAAACATTAGATTACAGACTTAGATTTTTTTGAAAGGAGTCTGTTCAAGTATAGATGTATTTGGTTTCCCTTCTTTTCCGGTGGATCTGTGGTTAAGAATCTCCTACAATGTAGGAAATGCAGGAGATATGGGTTTGACCCGTGGATTGGGAAGATCCCTTGGAGAAATAAATAGTAACCCACTCAGGAACTCTTGCCAGGAAAATCTCATGGATGGAGGAGCCTGGTGGTTACAGTCCAAGGCAAAGAGTTGCAAAGAGTCAGACACTACTGAAACAGTTGAGCACATGTGCATGCACTGCTACTCCAAGCAGGTACAGGAGACTCAGGGAACCATGGTGAAAGAAATTTGGGAAACTTACATGTGTACCAAGAGTTGTGAGTGTAGACCTGAACCCAGATCCTGGGACCCACTTTTTCCACAGAATATACTGAAGGAGGGAAGCAGGCTGGAGTTGCCTGGGATGGCAAGCCAAGGAAAGAGTAGATAGTATTGGGCAAGCATCACTTCTGCCATTTGCCAGGCAAAGAAGCATTTGTTACCAATGCAGAAGCAACTCCTACAGAGCACTTGTGTGTCTAACTGGTACAGTGGCTTGCCTGTATGGGTAGAGATTTATAGTAGGAGCCTGTGGGTGGTGGTATGAATATAGTCAGGACATACAGAGGAAGCTTGCAATGGTTTAGACCAAAACTGCAATGCTTCTTCAAGGAATTGGCAACATAGAAGGTGGCATCAGAAGGTAATTTCCAAAGATAGTACAAACGTGCTCATGGAAGATGTTTGTCTCATGAATAAATGGATGTTTACCATGGAAGATCATAAAGACTCTTATTTTCTCTAATCCCTTCTTCCTATGATATAATCTTGGAAGAAGTAGTAACAAGAGCTTTTAAGCCTATCTGTAAATCATTTGATATTACTCCTGTCAAAAGTGGCATCTAGTTGTTTATGAGAGCTGGGCTGGGGAGTGGGACTATTAGATCTCTGGGGTCCCCCTTCTCTGAATCTTACATGAATAAGATGTAAAGGCTCCATGATGTCAGTGGTGATGCTCTCTGAGTTGTAGGCTATGAGTGACTTTAATTTTCTTTTTTTCATTTATGTGCATTTTCTCAATGTCTATCTTGAACAAGTATTACAGAAGTAAATAATAAATATATAAAATATGTAAATATCTATAAAGGTAATAAAATAAAACCACTTTTTATCTTTAAAAAATGGCGTCTAATTTTCCCAGCCTTGAAACGAGCCAACCTTATTAAATGTATTGCATTTTCTGTATCCATGTTTTGACTGTGATAATATTTTGCACAATGTAGATGGATCCTTATTATCAGTTTTTCTTTAAATAAGAAGGTAATCACATTAAAGTTATTATCATAGTAGCCTTGTTACTATTATTTCAGCTACATTGTTTTGCTTTCTATTTTCTTGTTTCAATTTTCTTCCTATGCATTGTGTAAACCAGGAGTAGTTTTCCTCTGGTAAAATGGTACACCATAGATGCATTTTCATTCTTCTTATGGTTATATTTAATTCTTTATAAAAAATTTAATCTATATTTCTTAATTTATCACCACTGAGGATGAAATGATCGTTTCATTACATGGAAATGATGTACATTAGGCGCACTTGTGTTTCCTTCTAACTCACATTTGTAAGCTTCTTGTCAACTTCGCTTCTCTACAATGGTGATTCTCTCTTTATTGCTAGTGATCTTACAATTTTCTGTGGCATTTTTTCCCTTTCCTTAAAGTCTTTCTTTCACTAGGTCATTTTTATTTGTGATTGTAATACACCCTCTTATCTTCTAATTTTCCATGTTTTACATTAGCCGTATTTCATTTTAATTTCTTTAAGATCACAAATAAATTGCTACCAGATGCACTGCTGATAGATGGACTAAATCTTTTGCAAATGAAGAACTCTCATATCTCTTGAATGCCTTGTTCAAATTTTTCTTTCATTTCATAGGCTCTTAAGTTTCAATTCCTTTGTTTTTTTGAAGCAAAAAGTTGTCCAAGACCTTTCCTTTTGCCTTAAATTATAGCTGCAATAGATAGATAAGCACTAACACATTTTAAATGGAGCTTTTAGACAAGTCTCTACAGGACTGGTGTAAGTATTTTTGTGGACACACCCTAAGGGGATCCCCAATATGTTACACTATTTTATATTCCCTACCCTAGGTTTGGTGGAATCTGTGATTTGTTTCTCATGAAGACAAAATAGAACAGGTGATGGGATGTCACTCTCTTGGTTAGATTACATTATACATCATAGGGAGTGAATGTCATGTATATATGTTATATAAAAGTATGTAAAATGCCATTTCTAAGGCTCCATCTTAGCCAACTGCAAAGAGACATTCTTATCTCAGCTGTAGCAAGGCAAATATTCATATTGAGAGCTACCTATGAGAAGGGTCACACATCAGGGAGCTGTGGGTAGCCTGTAGCACTTGGTAACAGGCTCCAATCAGTAGCCAGCAAGAAGCTGGGGCACTCAGCTATACCTACAAGGAAGTGAATTCTGAGAACTGTCTGCATGAGCATGAAAACTGATCCTTTTATAATTGAACCTTCAGAGTAAAACACAGCTTAATCAACACCTTGAAAAGTAATCTTGTGATGCTCTGTGCCAAGAGCCTGTTACCCATATCCAGACACTTGACCTGTAGGGAATTGTGAGATAACAAATAGATACTGTTTTAAGCTACAAAATTTCTGATAATTTGTTACACAGTGATAGAAAACTGATATATCTATTAATAGTTCCTTGTCAGTTACTCAATCATCCATCTTCAGCCATTTTTATAAAGATGAAGAGACTAGAAACCAACCAGAAGTACTGAGATAATGTGATGTAACAATACTTAGTGGGTGTAAGCCTTGGGCTTTATCTTCCTCCTCTTTATGGTAAAGGAAGGAAAAATTATTCCAACTACAATCAATTCAAGTGAGGAGAGCTCCCAAAAGACTACCTATAGAGATTGGGAGTTTCAGAAAGAATTGAATACTGGAATCTCTTGTCCACACACCCACTGAAGGGCTGCAACTGACTCAGGCTGTGATTAAAAAACTCACAAACAAAACAATCCCAACAACTTCTTGAGAGAACCTTTCATATATTCTTGGAATTTAGAAAACTATAAAACAAAATGGCTGTTTTTGCCCTCCCTTATAAAAGTATGGCTTTTGGCTACAACAGTTTAGGAAGAAAAGTTTTGGGAGAGTAGTCATTAGCATCATAAGGCTTGCTGGTTATTTGGTAAGGCAACAATCTCTTGAGTTTTCCATGGAGGTTATCCATTAGTTAGTTATCTTGAAAGTTACTCAAGCCAAGATGGTTAGTCTAAATGAAAAGGGCTGAATGGTATGAAGTTATGGGCTATGTTATTACAAGTGGCACTTATATGGGGACTGTGAGGGATCACTCAGAAAACTTATCTCCAAGTCAGGACACTATACAGTGCAGAAATCTATGTGTTGCTTCTAAAATACAAACGCATAACACAAGATAGCTTAAGTCCGGTATTTAGCTTCTGCTATAGGGCTTCCAGATGGCACTAGTGGTAAAGAACTCGCCTGCTAGTGCAAGAGACCCAAGAGATGCAGGTTTGATCCCTGGGTTGGGAAGATCTCCTGGAGGAGGAAATGACAACCCATTCAAGTATTGTGGCCTGGAGAATCCCATGGACAGAGGAGCCTGGTGAGTTACAGTTCATGGGATCACAAAGAGTCAGACCAGACAAGACTGAGCACACAAGCACACAGATCACTGATAATGTCACATCAATACCAGTGAAGTGGATTTTTCTCTCTTTTCTTATGAAACCTCCTTCCACTAACTTGGCCCTGGAAGTTTCAGAAGCAGAAAAAGACGAAGGAAAGGCACATGACAGATGATAGTTTTCTTCTCCAAAGAAATTCCCTAAGTCCTAAGTTGGGCTTCCCAGGTCACTCAATAGTAAAGAATCCACCTACAAATGCAGGAGATGCAGGTTCAATCCCTGGGTTGAGAAGATCCCCCAGAGAAAGAAATGGCAACCCACTCCAGTATTCTTTGTCCTGGGAAATCCCATGGACAAAGGAGTCTGACAGGCTACTGCCCATGGGGTCTCAAAAGAGTTGGTTATGACTTAGAGATGAAATACAACAATAAACCCTGAGTGAAAGTGATAGATTTGGGGTGGAAAAGAAAATTTACCTTTATGGGAGTTGTCATTTTTAAATTAAACTTTGCCGGACTTTAATTTTTTAACCCTGAGAGTGAATAGTCAGAAATGAAATTTGTTTATGGTATTATCAAGGGACAGAGAAAGGAAATTGTAAAAGGACAGTGTCAGAGGCAATATCTAGAGATAAGTAGAAATAGTCTTTTCTGGTATATTCCCCATCATGTACAGCCATTACTGCAATCTTATTGCCTCTTTCTCCCTCATTTATATATCCCTGGGTCAGGGTAGATCTCTTAGACTGCTATTACTAATCCCTACCTCTGTTAACTACCCTCGCCCCTCCTCAATGTGGAGAGTTTCTTTTTTTATTCTTTCACTCCTGCATTTTTTTTTTTTTTTATTCTTTCAAAGAGAAAATTGAACTGGGAGATGGTATGAATTATCTGTCACCAATTCAGTTATTAATTTATTCTGAAGCAAGTAAAGAGAACTATAGTTATGAGCAATCCTAACTAGAGAGTATCTCCTCTGCATAAGTATTTTTCCTTGTGTTTATTAGAAAGTATAACACTAAGAACAAATTTTTCAGCTCTAGAGTTCTGTAAGTTTATCTTGTATTCAATGTATATTGTTGGGTAGTTCTGATATTTTCCCTAGAATTTTGTCTGCTAGAGTTGGGGGCGGTACTGCATTCTGGGGATGATGTATAGTACTCCTAGAGTTTGGAATTTTCTGGCTTTTGATTGGCAAGACCGGATCAATTGTCCACAGACTTCTTAATCATGGGGCTGAATGTACTTCCCCAGTATTTCCTTTAATGTCTGTTGGCTGGGAATGGCAAAAATGGATTCATTATGGCCTTAGAAAGCCTGAGCATTTTTCCCATGCACAGTTGTTGTTGTTGTTTAGTCAGTCATGTCCGACTTTTGACTCTTTTGCGATCCCATGGGCTGTAGCTTGCCAGGTTCCTCTGTCCATAGGATTTCCCAGGCAAGAATACTGGAGTAGTGAGAGAATCAATTTCCAGGTAAGTTGACAAGAAGTCTGGAATCCCTGAGGAGGAGAAAGGGGTCTGGGGCCCTCTAAGAAGAAATAGGGGTCTGGAATTCTCAAGGAAGAAAAAAGGACAAACTTTTTTTTTTTCTTCCACATTCCTTAGTCTTAGTCATATAAAACATTTTTTTTTTTTTTTCTTTAGGCCAGGAGCTGATAATTACACAACAAAACAACTCAGTTTAAACTCTGTACTAAGGATTATAAAACAGCAATGTATCCTGTTTGAGGGCAGTTTCTCCTTCCTGATAAACCTTCTGACTAATCCTGTTACCTTAAAATATATATTATGGGAGAGAATCTGGAAAGATATTTCTCTTGTTAGTTCTAATCCTGTCATCTTAAAGTGTAAATTGTGGGAGTGGGTCTACTAAGGTCTTTACAAACTTGAAACATTCTTTTGATTTATTGTAATAACCAATTAAAAAAGTATACAGCTCCCTTGCTAAGACTAGCTAGGGGGGCACTCTCCATCCCCTATCTGATGTCTGTGTCAGAAGCTTTCTCTGCCCCTTTTCATACTTTAATAGAACTCTGCTACGCAAAAGCTCCTGAGTAATCAAGCCCAATCCCTGGTCCCGAAGTTAAACTTTCTTCGGAGATAATAAATCCAACACCGTTCGCCATAAGCTATCAGTAGGTTGCCATATCCTTCTCTGGGGGATCGCCCCTATCCAGGGATTGAGCCCACCTCTCCTGCATTGCAGGCCAGTTCTCGACTGCTGAAGCCACTGGGGAAGGCTTGTCCCAGGCTCTTGCTCCCCCAAATTAGGAAATTCTCCCTCAGACTTCACAAATAATCTCCCATGCTGAAGGAAAACCTTAGTAATGTTGACAAGTGACTGAGCATAGCATAAACATGACCATAAGCACTACCTTATTATTCAGAAGTACTAGTGACTGAACATACTTTTGTTTCAGATACTCCCGGTTTATATTCATTTTCATGGTATAATAAATATGATAAAAAGTATAAATAAAGCCTCATTTATTTTCAAAAATAACTTGACTAGGGCTAGGTAATTTATATAGTTACCTTATTGAGAAGTTAAGTCAAACATCATTCCAAGCTTTTTATTGCACAAGCCTCCTTATACTTAGAGGCTCATTGTTGCTGACTCAGAATGTTCTCGATTCTTGATGAATGAAAGGGCTCCAAATAGAGTGAGAATGATCTCATTTCCCATGCCCTGCTCTTATCTCCAGATGTTGCCCTCCATCACTTAATTTAGAAAATAATGTGTTGATTTTTTTAGGAAAAGCATTTGAAAGTTAGTCCATGGTGACTTCTTTTTCAATTTGTTTGCACCTACCCTGTAGGTTGTCAGAATCCTTGTTTTATGAAAGAAAGCTTCAGTGAATATTTTCCCAACTGATTTTTCCCTCTAGATTTTACAGAATTTTCATTTTCTCTCTAGGAAAATAGATTCTGTGTAGACAGTGAATGTAACTTATAGACCTTGGAGCTTGTAAGGGAATTTCAAGATCTTCTAGTCCAGTGGTTTATCTGGTTAAAAATCAAAGTACCTCGGGCATATTCCACAAATTGGTGTTTTTCACAGAGTCCTCTGGTGCTTTTGATGAATAGAGAATTTTGGAAATCTCTGGACTGGTCTTACTTTTCAGGCATTTGAATGGCTTGATTGGCTATATGTATATATTCAGTGATGTTTCAATCTGTAGCAGAATCAAATAAGCAAAATTTGGGGTTAGATTGAATCCTGTTTCTTACAGGATTCCATTCCTTTCTGCAATCTTTCTTTGAAATTTTATATGTATATAATAAATGATGGCTGGAAGTGTTTTGTTTTAATTTCTACTCCATCCTCATCTCTGGGCTGCAATCTAGATGGCTTAGAGTCAATTTGCTTTTCTTCTCTTAAGTGTCACCAAGTTTAAATTGTTTTCTGCCCTTCTAGAAGATTTCTCTCTGTTAACGCTATTGAGGAAGAAGAACAACTCTTTGAGCTGACAGGAGTAAGAGTAGTAGGATTAGCTGGGTTTCGGAAATGATATATGGTTGCAGGGTGTAAAATCAACAGGGATTCATATCCTGAGAGACTAGGTAAACTATTGTAGCTGCTGCCATTATTTTTTTTAGTTCACAAGTCTGCAGGAAAAGCAACAAGTTTAGCTATATTTGAATTCTCTGGTTTTGTTATCAGCAAAACTGATTAACACTGCCTTCCACTCTGTGTGGTATTTTTAAGGGAAGCAAAGGTAATTAGACGGTTATGCAGAAATATTTGAGGAGTCAAACAAAGTTAAGTGAAGCCAATGACTAATGAAAATATAACACTGATTATTTTCACCTAATTAACCTCTGAGATGCTCTGATGCCTGGCCAGAATATGAAATTGGTAAAAAAAAAAAATATATATATATATATATTTCTTTTTAATCTTCTCTTCATTTCCTCTTTACAACCAAGCATTGGGGGATTGGTTCTTTTTAAAATTATTTAGTATTCACACTAGTCTTCTTTCCCCAGGTGTAAGCAAAAATCTATCTTACTGGTTATTTGAATCAAGGATGGCCTGGTCCTCAGTATCAGTTATTGGCATTTGATTTTAGATATCATTTGATTCTAAATTAGCATTTGATATTAGATATTTGATTTTTACATATTTTGTAACTGTATATGAATTTTATCCCTGAGCCTATGGCATATAGAGAATGGGAGAGCCATCCTGGCATTGGACAACTTTCAGAATTTAGAGTTGCACTGTGCCTAATCAAAGATCAGACTATTTTGTTTATTCATTACTAAAATTCAGACAAATAATTTATATCTTCCTCAAAGCACAAGTTTCCTCAAGAAGTATAACTGAAACTGTCATTCTCATTCTAATGAATCAGTATAAACATAACACCCTGAAGGTTAATGGTAATTGCAAAATGGGTAAACCTTTAAATAATTCAAAATGTTCTGAGTCAGATTCTAAAATGTCTGGATGATTATTTGCTAATATTTTTATAGCTTTTTAAAGCTTACAAAGGGCTCTAGAATATAAACTCTTATTTAAGGCTCATCACAGAACATGAAGATGAATTCTATGAGATAAAGTGCACAATAAATTAACAAAAAAAAGATGAGTTCTATGATCTTTATTTTATAGATTAATTAACAGAGCTGAAGATGATACCTCAGGTTCCTCATTCAAGTCTTCTGGCTCCCAGTCTATTGATTTCTCCATTTCACAGATCATTCAATCACCCTGTTATTATGGTATGTATGCCACAATACATAATACATATTTCCATCACTGTAACTGTTTAGGATCACAGAGAATATATTTGACCATCAGTGAAGCACAGGTGATATTGAAGAAAAACTTCTGGACTAAGAATTTAAAAAATATATGCAACAGTATCTGGGTTCTAACTTCTGCTATCTACATGTACTTGATTAGGCTGTGTAAACATCTCTGAAATTCACTTCTCTTTTATTTGAAAGTGATTCTGAAGATTTCTAGTGAACCATATTTTCAGGTTTCTATAGTAATGTTGTTCTTAAAAGAACAACAGTTTAGTACTCATGAGTGTGCCATTAGGACTATAAGCAGAGTTCAACAGGAAGGTTCTTCTGCCCCTCTAGGCATTGACTGGGGTCATTATCTTGGCTGCACTTAGTTAGAAGTGGGGTTGGGCTGAGAGATCCAGTAGTTTCCCTAACATGTTTGGTACTCAGCATTCTTCCATGTGGTCTCTACCTCTGTCTTTGGCTCTTTCTGTGTAATGTGTTATCATTCAATCGTCCTTCCTAGTCTTTTCATTATATGCCTAACTTCCAGGGGAGAAGGAAAGGAAGATGACATCTTCTTAAAGGTTAGGCCAAAAATTGGCATACATCACTTCCTGTGTTCTGTTGGCCAAATCAAGTCTCAAGGCCAGCCCAGATTCAAGGAAGGGAAAATAAGTGTCATCTCTTCATGGGGGAAGAGTAGGCACACAAGAGAAAAGTAGATATTAATGACACACTTTAGAAATCATACCACCATCAAACTTACATGGCTATTGTAGCTACTCATTATGAGACTGAATGTTACATTTGTTTAAAACGTGGATAGTGATTGGGTACCTATTACAGGAAAACTGTTCTATGCTGTGATTATACAGCTGAAGACAAAGCAGGTGTTTTTTCTTTCTTGTGATAGTATAAATGGTGGCTCTCAACCAAATAAACACACAGAAAAGCATTTAATTATAAACATAACATGGAAAATTATAAAATGCTAAAGCACAACACCCTGACTTAGACTAATATGTCAGGAAAAACCTCTGAGCAAAGGATATTTGTGTTGAGAGCTTCAGTCCAGGTTGGAATTAGCCACGTGAAAACAAGGAAAAGAACATTTCAGGCAGAGCCCACAGCACGTGAGATGACTGAATGCTCAGTGCGGCTGGAGGGTACAGGTCCAAAAAGTGGGGCATGCAAATGACCCTGGAGGCACAGGCTAGGTAGCATTTTTATTACTGTATGAATGTTCCTCAATTCATTCAGATGTGGAAAGCCAATTCAGTCAAAGGTGTATCCATGCAGGCATGTTACAGCATGGCTGAATGTGACTGAATCAATGAGTGCTCAAAGAATATCTAGCTTTCTCCTTTCTGTTAAGGATGTTCCCACAGTTACAGACAGGTAGGTGTAGGCAGGAAGAAGAAAAGAAAAAAAAAATCAAAGTTAGCAATTCAGGAACTTATTTTATAAAACAAGCTCATTTCTCCTTTCTGAGCATCTGTAGTTCCTAATGTTATTACTCTTATGACTTCTACATCACTGAGTTTGTGATCTTACCTGTAAATTCAATCTGCACCAGGCCTGCAAACATAAAATTATACAAATTAATACCTTAATTCTTAAATTTTAATTATGTGAGCAAAACAGAAACCATGTTCTAAATGTAATATTTTTTTCTCAAGAAAGCAAAGCTCAAAACCAAATAATAAATTCAAAGTCCAGCAGTTAGAACAGGCTCTAAATCATCATACATCTTGGATATCTCTGCTTGGTACAGGAAGAATAAGTTTAAAAAGATACATTGCCTCCTGAAAGAGAAAAATAATCTGCTAGATAGCAATTTGCACCAATTCACTACCTATTTACTGCATATTTATTGTGTGCTTAGCCTCATGCAGTGTATTTAAGGAAGATACAAAGAAATGTATGATGCTCTGAAACTCACAGTGTTGCTGAATGCACAAAAGCAGTCTCATCAGGAAGTCAAAATGGCAGAATAATGTAGCATGAAGAATATCACAACCAGTTATATTGATAAAATGTTCCTGAACTTTAGAGGCTAGTTCCTATGTGTAAAAACAAATAAGATCAACTAGATCCATTGAGGTCTGAATAAATAGCCACTACAACCAGGCACTGTGATATCTTTATTGTCTTCCCAGCATTCTTTCTCTTCATCTTCTTTCCACCTGTGGTTATGGGTATATAACCCAGAAAAAACAGCCTGTCTTAGATCTTTTGACTCAGTTGTTGAGTGAGCTGGGACACATGCTTGAAGTGAATCTCAGCTCTCACCCTGGGGTGCAGGGATGTATCCTCAATCTCATAATCCAAGAATTGCTGATGATTGCTTGGGAGACACAGAAAGATGTCTGCTTGGGTTGTTCAGCCGCTAAGTCATGCCTGACTCTGCAACCTCATGGACTGTAATACGCCAGGCTCCTCTGTCCTCTACTATCTCCCAGAGTTTGCTCAAATTCATGTCCATTGAGTCAGTGATGCTATCTAACCATTTCATCCTCTGCTGCCCCCTTCTCTTTTTGCATAAAGGTCTTTTCCAGTGAGTCAGCTCTTCACATCAAGAGGCCAAATTATTGGAGCTTCAGCATCACCTCTTCCAATGAATATTTAAGGTTATCTGCTTAAGAATGGACTCTCAACTGAACAGATGTTGACCTAAGATTTGAGAGGTGGAAAAAGAATTGCTTGAAGCATTTGCATTGCTTTATTTATAAAATTTTATTTATCCATAGTAATCTAACAGATAAGAAGGCTACCAGCTCTTGAATGATTCAAGTTGCTCAGTCAATGCTGTGCTGTATTAGTCTCTCAGTTGTGTCTGACTTTTTGTGACCCCATGGAGCCTGGCAGGCTCCACTGTCCATGGGGATTCTCCAGGCAAGAATACTGAAGTGGGTTGCCATGGCCTCCTGCAGGGGATATTCCTAACCCAGGGATCTAACTGAGGTCTCCCACATTGCAGGCAGATTCTTTACCATCTGAACCACCAGGGAAGCCCAAGAATACTGGAGTGGGTAGCCTATCCCTTCTTCAGGGGGTCTTCCCAACCCAGGAATTGAACCTGGGTCTCCTGCACTGCAGGCAAATTCTTTACCAGCTGAGCTACCAGATAAGTCTTGTTCAGTCAATGCTGTTGTTGTTCCATCACCCAGTGGTGTCCAACTCTTTGAGACACTCTTTGTTCAGTCAATACCTACTTTCAATTATACTGGTGAGAGCAATGGTCAAAGAACCCTAAAAATTCCTCTTATGCTGAGAATTCATGACACTAATTGCTTACAAGATTGACTTCTGGCACCAGACCTGACCAGTATCTCCAATTTGAAACCAGTATCTCCATTTGGTGAGTGGAGTAAATCATATTAGCTGGAGTGGAAAGAAGAAAGAAAAGATAGAAGGAAGGAATGAAAGGATGGGGAAGAAAAGAAAGAAAAGCTTGCTTAATTCCTAACTACATAATAAAGAATACCATGGATATTACCCCTCAGCATACTTACATAAACCTAAACATCTAATCTGTAACCATAAGCAACACATATGGGTTGTTTAAACAGGGTAGAATTATCTGTTAAACAACAATTATCCTGTTGTTAAAACGGAGTATAATTTTAAGTGTATTGTATTAGTGTTTAAAGGGTGATTTCATGTGATATTCAACTGTGTATTGGTTGAACCTAGCACAGTACTGGGGTTTCTGGTTAAAGAAATTTCAAGTGTTTTAACAAATATGTCAGCAATGAGCGAGGGCTGGCTGTCAGTACTTTGTATTGGCTTTAATGAGAGATCACAAGAGTTCTGGAAGCAAAACAAGAGAAACATGGTGAATCTAATATGTACATACATATATGAATATATGTATATATATATTTGCCTATGCAACAAGAGATAAAATGCTGGAACTAAGATTATAGAAGTAAGTTTGGCTATTTCCAGAGAGAAGATTGGAAAATGTTAAGCCTCTGTTCTATTTGGCATTCAACAATGCCCAGAAGTAATAACTTTGTTGCTCTTGACATTCTCTATATTCTTTCTTAATTAGTTATTTTTTCACACCTCCCATGGAAGGCAAGATCATATTATTAGCAGTTATCCACAATATACCAATGAGATGATCTGTCCAAACAAGGAGAAGCCCACGCAGCCCCAAAGATATGCAACCTTACTCTGAGGAGTGTCACATTGCAGTACGTTTTTAAATTTAAAACAATTCAAGCAATACAATGATAATATTGATATTTTTTCTTGACGTAACATGTCATAGTTTCCAAAACACTATAGATGCTATTAATTGTTACCATAAGGAAATACCTCTATTGATGATCTCTGTGGATACAGGTAGATGTTCTCCCAGTCAAGAACTGGAGGAATATAGATTTGTTCCAGACAAATAAGAGTGATCACCCGTGTCCCCCTACTCGGAACCAAAGAAAATAACTGAGCTATCTGATGGTGACAACGGATTGTAATAGCATGTTTGATTCACTGAGGATTCCCACTTCACAAAGGTAAGCTATTAAGAACGTCAGCTCCCTGTCAACCCCACTGACAAGCTAAGTCTTAGTGGCTACAAAAATCTGCCTTCAAGGCAAATGGTAAAGTTACTTTCTAAGAGTCAGATCACCAAGTATAAGCTCAGAATGGGAAGATCAACCAGATGGAAATATCCCTGTGGCTAAGAGACATGGAACATATCCAAGTCCAATTAATATAACCAGGCTATATATTCAAGCTGAATACCACTAAAGCAAGTGGTGATCTAATCAATACCATTTAGGCCTTCCCTAAATCTATTCAAATTTTTTATTGATTGCATTTTTTAAGTGGTAGGCATCACAGTGTTAGGAACTAGTGATGCAGAGGATTTGTAATACATTAAGAGAGGCATGCATATAAAGATATACATGTATATAAAGATACATGTATAATGACAGGGCCTTGTAAGTGTGTTATAATAGAGACATTTGCAAAGTGTGTGAAACTTAGAAAAGGCAGCTAACACTTTCCAGAACCAAAGGTAGTCAAGAAAGAGCTTACGGAGAAGTCCGTTTGAGCTGACTCTTCAAGACTGAGTATTGCAGAGGTCACCATAATGGCAAGGGGTATTGAAAATGTCTTATAATGCAGACATTTTCCAACATAATATAAATAATACATTTTCAGTAGGTTTGAAGAGAGAGGATTGTTAATATCTTACATACCTTTGTATACCAAAGGGATTCTTTTGTGGAGAGTCTTTTAAACATATCATTTATTTTGAAGAGTTTTCTGTGGTAAAATTATTTTTCTAAGGATTTTAGAAAAAGCATTAATGTCTCCCACTCCCCTGGGTATTAGAGCTGGAGAGGAGCTGAGAGACCTGCTGCTTAGAGACCTGCCTGGCAGCTGACACAGTGAGAATGGCAAAGCAGGAGCCCAGCCAAGACTGTGAGCTCCTCTCTTACTAGACACAGACGATGGTCCTGGGGACAAACTACCATCGAGATACATGGAGAGAAAGATGAACAGGCAGAGGGTGGCTGGGTAGAGAGATGGATAGGTGATTGACAGGTAGGTACCAAAGAAGATAACTGTAAGCAAGGGTTACTGCTCTAAAGAGTTGATACTGTAGTCCAAGTAGGCAGCAGGCCTCAGAGGTGTTGATTAGGTAGGAAAAGTACTCACTCAGAAGTGACCATAGAAAAGTGAGTTTGGATTTAAGTCTGAAGAATGGCTGGGTGCACTGAAACTTGTGGCACAAAAGTAAATTTAAAGAAAAACAAAAAGAAGGTTGCCATGGCAAAACTTTAGTCTTAGTTTGAACATAAAGGTGCTATTTTTGCACAATGTTAATGAAATGTAGCAGGTGTACTAGAAGTACCATTGATTAGGGAACATTCAGAGTTTGGAAAGTGGCAGGGGCTATAAATGGCTCCGTGCTGGGAGCTGGATAATACACTGTTGAATTTCATAATAGGATCCCTTTGGTGTACCGAGGTATGTAGCACATTAACATTCCTTCCCCCTCCAAATCTATTACACTTGAAGACCATGACAGTCTTTGAAAATCTGGGATTGACAGATTAATATAAAAAAAGCAATTAGTCCTTTTACAGGTGGGAAAAATAGGAAAAATGAGGGTTTAAGAAAGAAGAGAATGTGCACAAAAGATTATGGAATGTTTTGGAGACACTGAATCCAACTGAGTTTGTAATTTGAGGGAGGAAATATTGCTTAGTACTTTGGGATGGTGGGAGAGAACCCATGAGGCAAAGATAGTAGTAAGGTTATAAGGTTATAAAGATTATAAAAAGAGGACTAATATGAGCAAATGGTGCAGATAAAAAACTCACTTCAGCATCTTCAATGAAAGGATGGTTAAGGAAGAGAGATGGTTGAAAGAAAGATATTTTAAGGCAGCAAATATTTATATAGATTTTAAGAACCATTTCAGATTAAGGGAATGGACAAGAGATGTCGAGGCACTCAGAGAGTACTGTCTATTGCCCACAAGAAGGAGAGGGAGAAAGAAATAATTATACAGGATCCTGATAAGAGATGGTGTCATAGGAGGAATGGCTCATGGTGGGAGTGGTGGTGGTGGTGAGGCTTGGCACCAAAGCAGGAGGTGAATAGGCAGAACATACTCCACCCTTTCTCTCCTCCCATACTCCAGTCTCCTGTCGGTGCCTCCCACTGGTGAATTTAATTTTAAACTGACCAGAAGAGCTGCCCAGGTGATTTATTCACCAGTTATCAGCCTCTTGGGACACAAACCAAGGTAGAAAGAAAGAATATGAAAGAAAAGGGCCAGTGGCAAAAGGAAACTAACAAGAACAATAGATTGGGAAGAAAAATTGTTGACTGGCTCTTCCAAAGACAAAGAGATATTTCATTCAAGATTTTCTAGTTCTTGCAGTTCTGATTTTAGTTCTGATTTTTTTTTTCTTCCAAGCATTGTTCTAATAAATTAACAGGACTTTTGGGATTTCATGACAGCCAGATGTAAGGTGTCTAATTAGCCAATGCAAGCCTTCCTACCTCCTGTTGTCAATAAAAATATTTATAACTGGCTCACCTATTAGGCTTTTTTCAAGATCAGTTAGTATGAATTATTACTTAAGAACTTGGTCACCTCTGGGTACTGATTTCAGACATGACCCTTGAGTGGGTTGGCTTCACCAAATTAATAAACATCTATAAGTAACTTGTAAAATTATAATTTGCCACAGTATAAAATCAGGACTCTCAAACAAGCACAAAATGAACACATGAAATTAATGAGGCAATCAGTAAGATATTGAGACTAGTTGAAATGAGAATTTGAGAAACTTGGTATTCACTAGCAATTTAATAAAGGGATATTAGGAAAAGACAATTGGACTTGATACACACAATGTAAGTCTTAGAGAATAAATAACTTCAATACAAGAAGTTATTTTTACAAAGACCAAACTTACTTGAAGCTTTGCTGAACTAAAAGTTGAAAGTTAATCTTCGCCTTACAGAATGGTGAATGTAGTCAACAGAGCATCAATCAAAATGCAAGCCCACCACTGCAGTTAAAGAACATCCAATATTTTCTTTCGCCTAATTCCAAATTCCAGATACCCTTTCTTAGAATATATTTAAGAATCTGCTAAGCTTCCTTCTCACATTTCTTTATTTTCAGAAGGCTTTTTAGGAAAAGCAAGTCATTACAGTTACATGGAAATTTCTGATTTACCTGAATGTGATGAATCCCAGGTTACTTTCTGGGCAAAAGAACTTGAGAAAATAGAGTGAGGAGAGAAGGAGAGAGGGAGAGAGACAGGTGGTGGGGGGAGAGAAGAGGTTATAGAAACTTGATTCCTTATTTTATGTTAAAATGTGTTATTTTGCTTTTGAAATGATTATGCTTATTTCAAATTTTAACTTATGCAGAGTCTCCAATTAAATGCAGCTGGCCTTTATTTAAATACCCAAGTTCAGTTCAGTTCAGTCACTCAGTAGTGTCCAACTCTTTGCGACTCCATGGACTGCAGCACACCAGGCCTCCCTGTCCATCACCAACTCCCGGAGTTTATTTAAATTCATGTCCATTGAGTCAGTGATGGCATCCAATCATCTCATCCTCTGTTGTCCCCTTCTCCTCCCACCTTTAGTCTTTCCCAGCATCACGGTCTTTTCCAATGAATCAGCTCTTCGCATCAGGTGGCCAAAGTATTGGGGTTTCAGCTATAACATCAGTTCTTCCAATGAATATTCAGGACTGATTTCCTTTAGGATGGATTGATTGGGTCTAATTGCAGTCCAAGGGACTCTCAAGGGTCTTCTCCAACAACACAGTTCAAAAGCATCAATTCTTCAGTGCTCAGCGTTCTTTATAGTCCAACTCTCACATCCATGCGTGACTACTGGAAAAACCATAGCTTTCACTAGATAGAGCTTTGCTGGCAAAGTTATGTCTCTGCTTTTTAATATGCTGTCTAGCTTAGTCATAGCTTTTCTTCCAAGGAGCAAGCATCTTTTGATTTCATGGCTGCAGTCACCATCTGCAGTGATTTTGGAGCCCCCCAAAATAAAGTCTGTCACTGTTTCCATTGCTTCCCCATCTATTTGCCATGAAGTGATGGGACTGGATGCCAAGATCTTAGTTTTCTTAATGTTGAGTTTTAAGCCAACTTTTCCACTCTCCTCTTTCACTTTCATCAAGAGGTTCTTTAGTTCTTCTTTGTTTTCTGCCATAAGGGTAGTGTCATCTGCATATCTGAGGTTATTGATATTTCTCCCAGCAATCTTGATTCCAGTTTGATTCTATGCTTCATCCAGCCCAGCATTTCTCATGATGTACTCTGCATATAAGTTAAATAAGCAGGCTGACAATATACAGCCTTGAATCTAGTCTTAGGGAATATTATAAATTAAGGAACAAGGTAATTTCCTGAATTTGTCATAATGTTGGCAAAGTATCTTCATGTTGCATTTTTGGCCATGAAAACTTCAACTGGGTATCCAATTATGGCTAAATATCATTATCTTCTCAATTGCATTAAAATGCACTTACAGTACATCTTATAGCATAAGATCCTTCCCTCTGAAACACAACAATAGAAATGGAACAAGTTAGTCAAATAAACACTTATAGATATCTCTCCCCTTTATTTCCTGGGATATGTTCTAAGGTCCCCTGTGGATGCCTGAAACCACAGGTGGTACTGAACCCTGTGTATACTGATGTTTTCTTATACATCTCTACCCATGATAAAGTTTAATTAATAAATGAGGTACAGTAAGAGAAGTGGTGAAGAATCTGCCTGCCAATGCAGGAGACACAAAACATGTGGGTTCAGTCTTTGAGTCAGGAAGATCTCCTGGAGGAGGAAATGGTAACCCACTCCAGTATTCTTGCCTGGGAAATACCATGGACATAGGAGCCTAGCAGCCTATAGTCCATTGGGTCGCAAAGAGTCAGACATGATGAGCACAATAGAGAGAGATAGAGAGAAAGAGAGAGAGAGGAGACAATATTCAAATTATGAACATCACTGCTACAGTGCTTTGGGGCCATCATTAAGTAAAATAAGTGTTACTTGAAGACAAGCCCTGCAAGATCACAGTAGTTAATCTATAACCCAGGTGGCTAAATGACTAATGTGCAGGATATGCTGGACAAGAGGATGATTCATGTCCCGGGCAGGGTAGGATTGATAGCATGACATAACAGAATGGCATGCTATGCAAAATTTATAAATTTTTTATTTCTGGAATTTCATTTAATATTTTTGGACCATGATTTATTGCGAGTAACTAAAACCACAAATTAACAGGAACTACTATACTACTATTTATTAAGAAGTTGTCTCTCATAGGTAGTAAGAGTTTAAACTATTAAAAATCTTCTAGATGCCCCCACAGGAGGCTATATTTGTGATATCTCGTGAGATTATTTCTCTGTCTGTGGATGACACTGTGGGATTGGATTGTGTTGAGTGTGGGGCACTAGAAATCTTTATCTGAAGTCATTGTTAATTATAATTAACTGTTTGATAACTTTTAGTCATTTGAAATGCTGAGCAAAAATATTTTCTTTTGAATTATTTTAAATTTCAGTTTTACTGTCTAACTATCTACATATGTATATATACAGAGATCATTTTATTTTTCTTCCCTTGAATTTTAAAATTATTTTATCACCCAATTCATGTAGTTTTTTTTTTTTTTTTTATGAGTTGTATTACTGTACAATACCTCATCTTTTTCCTGGAAATATCTTTTCTTCCCCTTGGTGAAATCCTGTAATTCATAACACTGAATTAATGGAACACTCTACTTCGGTTCCAGACTTTTATCAGTTCAGTGATCAG
Source organism: Odocoileus virginianus (assembly GCF_023699985.2). Taxonomy (NCBI): domain Eukaryota; kingdom Metazoa; phylum Chordata; class Mammalia; order Artiodactyla; family Cervidae; genus Odocoileus; species Odocoileus virginianus. The sequence goes on along the minus strand of NC_069675.1, from coordinate 51,915,802 downwards.
CTACTAATATTCTGGAGCTAAATTTTTAGCAGCACTCTTATCCAAGTGTATCATACCAAATTTAGAACTGGGTTTCTCCTTTTGATAGCATTTGGCTTTTAATCTCCTGAATATATATGAAGACCAACATGTTTACTTGGAATCAGAATACATGTCCATATTTGCGAGTTGATCTACTTACTATAATTTGTTCATAACCTTAAAATGAATACTACTGGGATTTACCCAGTCATTTGTGAAGACATACACAGAGTGGTAAAAAATTTAAGTTGCCTGACACATAGGTTCTTAGCTGACATTAAATAAGGCAAAGTTCTGCCTTTCATTTGATTTTCATTCACAAATGACCACTTATGGAAATGGTAGCGAACATTGCAGTGTAGTACAGGAAACTCTAGTTCTGGGTCATTGAATACCAACTCTGGCCACTTGTTAGAGGGTGACCTTTAGTAAGTCACTAAACATTTCTGAACCTCATTTTCTCTTATAAAAATAAAGAAAATAGAGTGCACTTAGAGAATTGTTTTTAGGATTTAAAATTATAATCCGTTACAGATGTAGATGTAAATGTAGATGTCGCTACAGATGTAAATACAGAAAAAAAAAATCCCCTTTAGTATTCACTAATTCATTGTTAACAATGACTTCATGGAGAGTAGTTACTGCAAATAATGAGAATCAACAGTATCAGGCCAAATTCAATCAAACTAGTTAAAGAAAAATTTTAATAGGGATTCCAGTGTTATCTCAGAGCAACAGAGACTAGAAAACCCAAGAGAAAAACTTAAATCTATTATAGATGCTAAGAGAATTTAGTAATAAGGCTGGGCCAAAAAAGCATAAAGATCAATATCCTTCACATATACTAATAGTTTTAGGATCTAAAACTATTTTATTTTTCAGTAAGTGTTAGATTATTTCAGGAAATAGCAGGAGCCTGTAATCATTAGAAGTAGTTGGAAATTTGACCCCATTCCCCTGACACCTGCCCAGCAAGTCTGACAGTTTTTTTTTTTTTAATTTATTTTTTATTGAAGGATAATTGCTTTACAGAATTTTGTTGTTTTCTGTCAAGCCTCAACACTGACAGATTTTTGATGGTAAAGAACAATGAGCCCTTTTCAGATTCAGATGTTTTACTGCTTATACAGACAATAAAAACACAGAAAACAAAAGTAATAGCTACCTATGTCTCCTGCCCCATAGGATACTACCAAAACTAAAGGGAATAGATGATAGTACAACATGAGTGCTAGCTGCAACTTGTTGCTGAGTTGTTGATTGACTGCTACCCAGTTTTATAGTCTGCAGCTGTACTGTGAGGGTGAAGGCAAGACAGAACTCTTCATATGTCATCGGAACCTGGGAGAGGATAAGAAACTATCTCATAGATTGATTCTATAATAAGACACTGGTAGTGAGAAATGTTGCTTCTCATGTGACTTTAGCGGTAAAGAACCTGCCTTTCAATATAGGATATGTAATAGGCAAAAGGTTCGATCCTTGGGTGGGGAAGATACCCTGGAGGAGGATGGTAACCCATTCCAGTATTCTTGCTTCGAGAACCCCATGGACAAGGAAGCCTAGCAGGCTACAATCCATAGGGTTGCAAAGAGCTGGATATGAATGAAGTGAATTAACATGCGTGCGCGTGCACACAAACACACACACACACACACACACACACACACACACATGATAAATGGACTTGTAGCAGTACCTCATGAGATCCTGATGCTCTCATGTTCCAGAAGGATCACAGGAAGTTCTGCCAAGATAAGCTGTAGTTAGGCCCTCCATTACGTGGCTTTTGTGGATCTATCCAGAGTTATCTGATCACTGGCCTGGATCAGTTCCTGTTACCTCATGATTTTCGACAGTGAACTTAAGTCTTAGATCAAGTTCTGACAAATATATAAACAGTTACTAGCAATAAGTCAAAAAGTTGTCATGGTACTAGTTTTGTTTCTCAAAGCAAGGAGCACTTTGACAAATATCTACTTCAGAAGCCTCACTATGAGGTGGACAGGATGGTGTTCTAGTGGGAGGACCAGTCAATTGAGTCACTCCATGGAAAGCTACATTAAGGAAAGGAACATGAGGTGAATAATATCCTATATCTCAGGGATGGCAACAAAACTTTGGGAAACTAGGCTCACTTTTCTTGGGATTCTCTTATTCTATTTGTGCAGTTCAGTTCAGTTCAGGCGCTCAGTCGTGTCCGACTCTTTGTGACCCCATGAACTGCAGCGCACCAGGCCTCCCTGTCCATCACCAACTCCGCCACCCAAACCCATGTCCATCGAGTTGGTGATGCCATCCAACCATCTCATCCTCTGTCGTCCCCTTCTCCTCTTGCCCTCAATATTTCCCAGCATCAGAGTCTTTTCAAATGAGTCAGGTCTTCGCATCAGATGGCCAAAGGATTGGAGTTTCAGCTTCAGCATCTGTCCTTCCAATGAACACCCAGGACTGATCTTCTTTAAGATGGACTGGTTGGATTTCCTTGCAGTCCAAGGGACTCTCAAGGGTTTTCTCCAACACCACAGTTCAAAAACATCAATTCTTCAGCACTCAGCTTTCTTTATAGTCCAACTCTCACATCCATACATGACCACTAGAAAAACCATAGTTTTGACTAGACGGACCTTTGTTGGCAAAGTAATGTTTCTTCTTTTTAATATGCTGTCTAGGTTGGTCATAACTTTCCTTCCAAGGAGTAAGCATCTTTTAATTTCATGGCTGCATCACCATCTGCAGTGATTTTGGAGCCCAGAAAAATAAAGTCAGCCACTGTTTCCACTGTTTCTACATCTATTTCCCATGAAGTGATGGGATTGGATGCCATGATCTTAGTTTTCTGAATGTTGAGCTTTAAGCCAACTTTTTCACTCTCCTCTTTCACTTTCATCAGAAGGTTCTTTAGTTCTTCTTTGCTTTCTGCCATAAGGGTGGTGTCATTTGCATATGTGAGGTTATTGACGTTTCTCCCGGCTATCTTGATTCCAGCTTGTGCTTCTTCCAGCCCAGAGTTTCTCATGATGTACTCTGCATATAAGTTAAATAAGCAGGGTGACAATATATAGCCTTGATGTACTACTTTTCCTATTTGGAACCAGTCTGTTGTTTCATGTCTAGTTCTAACTGTTGCTTCCTGACAGTCGGATTCCTTAAAAGCTTTTCAGACTTATCGTATTTCTTAAACATCATTTATCTCATTGGGTAATACATGTTTCTTACATCTCCTTTACTAATCCATAAATCTTTGGACAATTTAAACAATATTCAAAGTGATCAATTAACATCGTTTGAGTACATATGTCTGACTATATATCAGTATTAGCATTATCAAGTACTAATAAACCACCCTATGGCGGAAATTAACTTACACACACACAGGCATGCACAAACATAACTCAAGTGCATCACTTGAGTACACTATATCTACTTGAGTATACTGAAGGAAAACTATCAAACTATGTAAAAGATAGAAACACCTAGATAAACTAAATGCAATGGAAGAAAAGACACCCCCCCCCCAAAAAAAAAAGACTACTTGAGAAATTTCTTGCTAAGAGGTAGACAAAGAAAGAAACTCAAATGTTGCTGAAGGATGTAAAAAGTCTTGAAAATAGAAAGATATATTATACTTTTAATTAAGAATGTTAATTATCATAAAGATGTCAGTTCTTTCTAAATCAGTCCATAAAATCAATATGATTTCAATAGAAATACAATAGCAATTAGACAGGATGACTTTAAATCTTATATATGAAAAAGCAAAAAAAAATATTAAACCCAGGATAATTTTCAAAAGGAAGTGTAATGGAGGATAGTCCTATTAGATATTATACTATATCTTTTGATTAAACAGGTGATTCATTAGTAAGAAACAGATCAATGGTGTACCCTTCAAAGTTAAGAAAGTGAAAAAATGTAGGAATTTTTTATATGATAAAGTTAATATAGAGATCATAGGTGGAAAATGGGTGATTAATAAAGTCAACTAATTAGAAACATGTTTCTTTAATAATTTATACAAAAAATGAATATTCAGGTGCTTTGAAGACTTAAATGTGAAAGGTAAAGCAAAGTACAAGAAGAAACATCAGAAAAATTTTGTCTTACATGGGATTGGGAAAGTTCTATTTTATTTGAAATTTCTTTTTAATTATGGAGTAAAATAGATATCATAAAAGAAAAAAAATTGTGAAAATAGTTCTAAAATTATCCTATATAGCAAAACACTAAAAAGAAAGAAACAAAAATTTTAGTTCATATAAAAGAAAATAGATTAGTTTTCTTAATAAGTAAAGTTTTTTTCTATAAATCAATAAGAACCAATAACAGCTACCCAAGTTAAAATGGGCAAAAGACTTAGGTCAGTGAAATGTAAAATGAATGGTCCTTAAGAAGGTGCAAAAATGCTCAAACTCATTCATAATATGATGAACATGTTAAAACTACATTGTTTTTCTATTAGCAAATATTAAAATATTTGCAAACACATTGTGTTGGTGAAGGTATATAAGATAGGCACTTTTGTATATTTTCCTGGGAATCTAAAATGGTACTATATTTATAGAAATGATTTGGCAGTATCTATGAAAATTTGATGCAAAAGCAGCAATTCCACTTCTAGGAATTTGTTCTATGTGCATACTTGCATACATATGTGCATATATCCATTGCCACATTGTCTGTAATAGTAAAATATTTAAAAAGTCTTAAATACTAGGGTTGAAATAGGTTATGGAATTCCTATGTAATGGTAGTGACTGTTTTAAATAAAAAAGAAGAGGGAATTCATCAAATATGGATTTAGAAAAATCTTCAGAATGTATGCTAAGTTCAAAAGCAAAGCACAGAAAGGAATATTGTACATTTGCTTAAAAAAAAGGGGAAAAATACACATGTTCACTAGGGTAATGCAGAGAATGTCTGCACAGAGATTTGAGAATTTGACGCTGGTGGTGACTCCTGGGGATGGAAATGTAGTTGCTGGGAGATTCCGTTGAAGGGACATTTGCATTTTTATTTTATACCTTCTTGTACCTTTTGCTATCATGGTGTGTATCTGTTCAAAAAATATGTTTACTTTAAACATTTAAAAAGCATGTGTGAAGATGTGTCAGTCTGTCTGTCATGGAAGCAAGGCACCAAGGGAAAGAGTCATATTTAAAGTTTAGAGAAACAAGGTGTCTAGCTAGGTAACTACCAATCAGGAATAGAGCCAGAAAACTGAACAAAAAGGAACTTTAAGAGCTAAATCAAGGAATGCCAACTGTCTGCTCCAGCATCAGCCAACCTTATTTTAAGCAACATATATGGCTGTCTCCATGCTGTGACTCAGCCTGTCTTGGCAATTTGAAAATCATTTTAATAATCCCCTCAAACTTTAAGGCACTAAAATCAATAGCATTTACTGCATCTGATTAATTCATTCCCACTCACCATCTACTAGCACAGATGTTTTTCAACTAATTTTAGCATCAGATTTTTTTAAAATTAAAGTATTTTACAGCTTCTCAATATCTACATAAATAAAATGAAGTTGTTCTGCTTCAGTGAGAGAAGTGTCATGGAGGCACACTGGTCCATCTCCTCAAAATTCCTTGCTCAAATATCCCTCTTTTCAGCCCATTAACCTTTAGCCTAATTGAGTAAAGCTAGACAGTCTTTGTTTCAAGGAGAAAAAAAAAGAAATAAAGATAAAGATAAATAGACGTTTGGTGTTGGTGACATAAGTGTTCACCTACAGGTAGCAAGACAAGTCATGAGATGTTCTTTCTCTGTGGGCAGAGCAGCGGTCAATAGGGATAAACCTTTAGAAACCTGAAAGTTTTACAGGGAACTTATCCTATCTTGGAATGTCCAGATTTTGCATCCACTTAATATGCAGCCATGACCTACACCATGGAGAACAGGAGAATTGGATTCTCCTTCCCATTTTCTTTTGTGGCTCAGGTGGTAAAGAATCTGCCTACAATTTAGGAGACCCAGGTTTAATCCCTGGGTTGGGAAGATCCCTGGAGGAGGGCATGGCAACCCACTCCAGTATTCCTGCCTGGAGAATCCCATGGACAGAGGAGTCTGACAGATTACAATTCATGGAGTCGCAAAGAGTCAGACATGACTCTTTGCAACTAACACTTCCACTTGTCAGAATGATGGCCCGAGGTGAGGAGCTTTTCTTTTCCATCTTACTTGCTTCATAGGCTCATGTTGCCCACATTCTCTATACTCTATCTCTGAATATTGACAAAATATTTTATTTAATAGTACAAGACTTCAAAGATCTCTGTAAATTCTTGTACCAACCTGTGTGTGTTTGTGTATGTGTGTACATGTGTGTATGCACTCATGCACACAAACACAAAACATTTCTTGCTCTTCAGTCTTCACATTCTTATATTCATACCAATAAGCAATATTTCTTTTTTATAAATAATATTTCTATTGCACTCTTGAGCTAGAGATTTAATCACTATGAAATGTCATGATTAGTTGGAGTATGGAGGCTCAAGAATCTGGTACTTTCCCCAAACTGTTTTCTGTCCCACTATATAAAGTTGAGCAAGTTATTTGAAGTTTGAAGCCATTTCAAAAAGGGGACTTTGCTTGTATTTACTTAGTAGAGTTTCTAATTATGATATGTGAAGAGTCTAACATGTGGCATTGTTCAGTAAATCATTAATCTGTTGTTAGTTAATCACTTTGCCAACAAAGGTCCATATAGTCAAAGCTATGGTTTTTCCAGTAGACATGTACAAATGTGAGTGTTGGAGCATAAAGAAGGCTGAACTTCAAAAAAAAAAGAAGGCTGAACTTCAAAGAATTGATGCTTTCAAATTGTGTTGCTGGAGAAGACTCTTGAGAGTCCCTTGGTCTGCAGGGAGATTAAACCAGTCAATCCTAAAGGCCAATCCAGTCTGAACTTTCCATGTCTCTTCTCACCTCCAGGATTTTCATCAAACTTTGCCTTTGCCTAGAATTCCATCAGCCTTTCTCCATTGTCATATACTTAGCATCTCTCAACTTCTAAATTGATTCAAACCCCCTTTAATGAAGCTGGGAAGATGGATGTAGGGGAAATGAAGAGGAATTATGAGAGGGTTAATTACTTCCCATTACCTACATCGCCCTTTCATGTAGAGTCCTGATAGCTCTTTAGCTCATTTGATACATGAGTATTGATGTATTTAAGTCTAATAGTCTTAGGATTGTTAGTTTTATGCAGGAATTGAGACTGACACCTTTTTTTGTGACCCTCCATAGCATAATAGAAAGTGTGAAGAGTGTCTAGACTAAATCTTCTCACTAAATTGATTTGGGTTTAATGTATTTAAATAGCTGCTTGTTTCATATTAGTTTTTACTAATTAGTTTAACATTTTAAAATGCTTTAGAGTTAGTTTTTATCTTTCTGTTTGAATTCTTGCTACTTTACATTGAAGCATTTAGTAACAAACTTTATGAGGTTTAGTTCAGTGACTTTTCAATTTTTATATATATAGATTTTTCCTGAGGTCACTTTTAAAAAGCACAAGCTGGTTTCTATTTTCCACAGTATAGTGTAATAGATACTCTGAATGATACTCTTGATTACAAAGAACTATGGAGACTGGTGAAGTATTAAAACAATACTTTTAAATTTATCACTGAATGAGGTGATGAGAATGTAAGATTTTTGGAGAGGCCAAGATGAAGCGAAAGGCAGGAGTTGAGGAAGTGAAAAGTCAAGGGAAAAGTAAAAAAGGCAGTATAATTATTCACACAATGATACCATATATTTAATGTAATTAATGGAGATGCTCAAGAATGTGTGTGTGTGTGTTAGTCCTTCAGTTGTGTCCGACTCTGTGGCCCCATGAACTGTAGCCCGCCAGGCTCCTCTGTCCGTGGGATTCTCCAGGAAGAGAATACTGGGGTAGTTTGCTATTTCCTCCTCCAGGGGATCTTCCCAATCCAGGGATCAAACACAGGTCTGTTACCTCTCCTGCATTGGCAAGCAGTTTCTTTACCACAGCGTCACTTGGGAAATCCTGATGGGACATACATTAATCTGTAAAGCCAATATTTGTACTCTGTTTGTTTATAACAGTAATGTACCTTTACATAAAATGGTAGTAGAGTTGGACAAATGCTGCATAGCACATGAATACATATGAATACAGTACAACAGAAACACAGGAAGAAGCAATTTACTCTGTGGAATGTGGAAGCAATGGGGTTGGGGAGAAAGTTTCCTTTAGATGAGCTTCCATCTAGAACTGAATTCATTGCAACAATGCAGTTGAAGTATATTTAAATTTCACCAGACCCGTAAGAGTCCTAATGACAGCTTCTTTTATTCTGCATTAGGATGTCTTTGCTTTCTCGAATATCAGTTATAGCCACTTCATTTTTGTTTTACAGGCAGACACTCTGCTAGAAAATTTCCAAGTGGCAATTTATGGTAATGATATCTGGTTGCAATGCCTAGCATATGGTGAATTTTCCATAATACAGTACTTTCTCTGGTCCTTGCTATGTAATAGTCATGGAACTATACACAATGTTGCTTGACCAGGTGGACCACAATGAAAGCAGGGAGGGGAGAATGGACTCTTTGTATTTTTTTTTCTTGCCAGGAAGTTAGAATTATCATTCAACTTCCTTCTCTATTATGCATTTCTAAGCTTTTAGTGGCCTAGTCGCTAGCCATCTGAATTTTCAAAACTCCTAATGAAACCGCCAAGACATAGAACTCAAGACATTTGGAGAATCTTTGAGTAAGAGTCATACATGCATGCTACATTTCTGTTTCTCCGTTGAATGTTCTATTTTGCTTACATATTCACTACAGCAGTGTTTGCATTAGCTGAATTTTATCTCTAACTCTAGCACACTGGAAATGTAATGTCTAGTAGCAAATTCATTATCACAAAATTATTATGCAACCAAACAATTTGCTTGTCTCATGGAGTTCATTATGAAGTGACTCTACATAAATTGTGTGAGAAATGAAGGCGGAGAATATGTGGTATTGCATTTTAAGAGAATATTTGTTTAAAAACATCTCTCTGGAAGTAAATGATGATTTTAGACTTACATTAACTCTTTTGGGTCAGCAGGGTACTACTAATTTTCTCACTGAAGTATTTCCTTTCTGACCTAAATGTACTCATGCAGTCATCCAGAGCTTTTATTAACATGTATGTGTAAATTTTGTAATATTTTTCCAGCATGAAAATATTCTTCTTTTCTAAGACTGCTCCTTTTCCTCTGAAGAAAAGCTTTCTTTCCCTTCTCTACATCTTTGCTCTTCAATGTAATAGAGCTCCAAAGAAAAAATTCAAGCCACTTATTTCAGCCCATTAACATCTACAAAAAAAAAAAAAAAAACAAACAAAAAACAAAACAAGATTGCCCTGAGATCAAATTCAGCAATGCAACGTTAACCAAGGATAGGCACTTTTCTTTCCCACGATGAAGGGCAATGGCATAAAAGATATATGTGTTTGGTTCTTGTTTATAACTGACCTGGTTAACACTGATTAATATTATGACTGATGAAGGAAATCACCTAGAAAAAGAGTTTCTAAAGAGATGGTTTTGCTTGGTTGTTCCTCTGTTTGAAATAAGATTTGACATGTCCATTCTGTACACTGAATGTTGGGGGTCATGAGGTCCTATCCTGTATGGTGGCAGGTCTCTGGGGTCATGGAAAAATAAGAGCTACTTTTCTTTCTATCTGCCTAATCTTCCATCATTTAGCAATAAGGCATCTAGATACCTTTCTCAAATTACTTCTAATCACAGCAATGGTTTCCAGTCTCTATTCTTCCTTGTCACATGACCTGATGACAGGTTACTTGGGCCACTCTTACGTACACTTCCAAGGTTATCAGCAATCCTTGGGTTAAATTCTTCTATTCTTGTAAGAAAGCCAGAAAGTGAGCTGGATGACATAGGTATACCTGAAACCTGTCATTTCAATAAAAAATGTACAAAGGGAATAATTTTTTATTTTTTAACTTTCATAAGTGAGATATTATTTGATAACTCCTTGCAACTGATAATATCATATCACTATTTCAGAACCCAGTAGTGGAGAAGGGAAGATTTTGATTGATGGGATAGATATAAAATTTAAACGCCTCTGATTCAAAATCTGTGGTGCTTCCTCAAGCCTGTGCATAGTCCCAGCCACTTAAATTGTTTAATATAGTCTTTAATTGCCTAGAGTCCTCCTTGAAGTGTTTTCAATACCAAGTCCTTCATGAACCTATAATTCTTATACATTGAAGGACATTGAGGATTATATATGTTGTAGGTACACAGTGAACTTTAATTCTGTTGATAAAATCACTTTACTCTTGTTACCTGAGTCCCTCTAATATCATATTAATTCCCTCTAATGTTATTAAATTGTATGTTCAGGTCTGTAAATACACTCTGACTAGTAATAGAAGCTTTATATTTTTAACCACAAGTAAACTTAAGTCCCCCTTTGAAGCCTTTAATCATGTACCACATTTATTCCAAAGCAGTGGTCTTCCTTAAAAGACATGAAATAATTCAGACAGGAAGAGGGAAATATGAAAAACTTTTGATTATTTTAAGAAGTGTATATATATATATATACACACTTGTATAACTCAGTTGGTAAAGAATTTACCTGCAATGCAGGAGACCCTGGTTCAATTCCTGGCTCAGGAAGATCCTCTGGAGAAGGGATAGGCTACCCACTCCAGTATTCTTGGGCTTCCCTTACAGTTCAGCTGGTAAAGAATTTGCTTGCAATGCAGGGGACCTGGATTCAGTCCCTGGGTTGGGAATATCCCCTGGAGTAAAGGCTACCCACTCCAGTATTCCAGCCTGGAGAATTCCATGGACTATATATTCCACAGGGTTGCAAAGAGTCAGGCATGACTGAGCAACTTTCACTTTCAAATATACATGTGTATAAATATATATTTGACATACAATGTTATATTGGTTTCTGGTGTACAAAATAATGATTTGCCATTAGTATACATTGTGAAATGTTCACCACAATATGTCATTACCATCTGTCACCATACAAAGTTACAAAAATTTTTCTTGTGATTAAAAACTTTTATGCTTTCTTTACTGCTAAGCTTTCAAGTTAGCAATCCCCTATTATTGACTATAGTCACCATGCTATAGATTACACCTCATGAATTATTTATTTTATAACTGGAAGTTTGTACCCCCTTATCCCCCTCACCCATGTCAGTTACCAGCCAACAATCCTCCACTCTGGCAACCACACATGTATTCTCTGTATCTATGAATTTTGTTTTGATTTCTCATATTTTATTGGTTTATCTTTCAGCTTCCATTGTGTCAGTGAGTATGTAGCATTTGTCTTTCTCAGTCCACTTTGGGACTTCTTTAGTGGTTCAATGGTGACAGAAGGAGGCACGGATTCAGTCCCTGGTCAGGGACCAAACATCTCACATGCTGCCCAGCATCACCAGTGACTCAGTATGACTTATTTCTCTTGGCGTGATACCCTCAAGGTTCATCCCTACTGATATAAATAAAATGAGTCCATTCCTTTTTATGGCTGAGTAGTATTCCATTCCATCCATATTCCATCCAAAAACTAAGATCATGGCATACAGTCCCATCACTTCATGACAAATAGATGGAGAAACAGTGAAAACAGTGACAGACTTCCTTTTCTTGGGCTCCAAAATTACTGCAGATGATGACGACAACCATGAAATAAAAAGATGCTAGCTCCTTGGAAGAAAAGTTATGACTAACCTAGACAGCATATTAAAAAGCAGAGACATTACTTTGTTGATCGAAGACCATCTAGTCAAAGCTATGGTTTTTCTAGTAGTCATATATGGATGTGAGAGCTGGACTATAAAGAAAGCTGAGTGCTGAAAAATTGATGCTTTTGAACTGTGGTGTTGGAGGAGACTCTTGAGAGTCCCTTGGACTGCAAGGAGATCAAACCAGTCAATACTAAAGGAAATCAGTCCTGAATATTCATTGGAGGGACTGATGCTGAAGGTGAAGTTCCAATACTTTGGTCACCTGATTCAAAGAGCTGACTCATTGGAAAAGACCTGATGCTAGGAAAGATTGAAGGCAGGAGGCGAAGGGGATGACAGAGGATGAGATGGTTGGATGGCATCCCTGATATGAGTTTGAGCAAGCTCTGGGAGCTGGTGATGGCCAGAGAACCCAGGCATGCTGCAGTCCATGGGGTCACAAAGAGTTGGATACAACTGAACTAAAATGAACTGAGTATTCTATTGCATACATGTATCACATCATCTTTACCCATTCATTCATCGATGGACATTTAGATTGTTTCCATATCTGGGCTACTGTAAATAATTCTGTGATGAAAATAGGGGGCTGTTTATATTTTCAAATTAATGTTTTTATTTTCTTCAGGTAAATACCAAGAAGCAAAATGCTGGATGATATAATACTCCTATTTTATATTTTTCAAGGAACACTAGTTATTATACACTACAGTTTTCTCATGGGAATTAGAAGCGGTAAACTGGTGAAGAATGTGAGGACCCTAGAGCCACCCCAGTAACTATGGATATTTGACTAAGGCAGAGAAGGTAGTTCCTGGACATGTTTTCTGAAAATGGTAAGTTCCTTTTGCTCTGTCCGATTGGGTGAGATTTGGCTGAAGGATGGGTGGAAGGTCCCTTTGTCCACCTACTCAAATCCTACTATGGTGAACAAATGTGGAGAGGACACAAAATGGCATTATTTATTCCAAAGTGTTGTTGTGAGGCTGAAAAAAATACTACATTTACTAATAACATAAAGCTTTCTTCAAAATTAGCTATTGGTTTATGTGAAAAACTCCGCAAGTAACTACTTGATATTGCTTTTACCACTCCATTAATTCTAATCAATGATTAGAATTAACATTAGATTTATATTATTTTCTGATGGTGTCCAAAATGTCATTTGCCAGATAAAGTGTATCAAAGGCATATTTACTTACAGAAGATTCAACTCAGGTAATGAGAAGTGATCCCTAAAAGTACTGATACATTGAGGTTTAGGAAATTTACTCTGATTGTGTCATGATCCTGTTGATGGTCAGTATTGTCAGTTTTATTGTGCAATGCCAATGCTTATCCACTTTTCTCAAGTATTTTTTGTTGAGTATTTTTTACTAGCTGCTGGTGGTGCTAGGGAGAACTGAACTCTGAAGAGTATAAATAATTTACAAATCACAGTGTATTCATTGGATGCTACCTTAACTTCCTAACGCAGCCATCTCATAGAGCTTGGGGATGGAGGGGGAGAAAGAACAAAATACATAAATTTTGCTTAGGCTTTCCTTCCATTTAATGATGTGTTCTGAAGAGAGCAGAAGATAGGAGAAAATATTGATCTTTAATTGTGAATGTTATAAACAAATACCATTTGTCACTCACAAGTGAATAGTTTCAATAACTCATATTTTTCAGGGACAGAGAATAGGGATAATTATAAAATCTTCATATTTTGAATTCAACATGTATGTATGAAAGTGAAAGTGAAGGTTGCTCAGTCGTGTCCAACTCTTTGTGACCCTATGGACTATACAGTATAGTCCATGGAATTCTTCAGGCCAGAATACTGGAGTGGGTAGCCTTTCCCTTCTCTGGGGGATCTTCCCAACCCAGGGATTGAACCAGGTCTCCCACATTGCAGACAGATTCTTTACCAGCTGAGTTATACTTGTACATATACTTTCAAACATATTTAAATTTTATTATTATCTTCATTAGGCAAAGACTCACCTTCTTTTCTATAGTTATTTCTTATGATTTCTTTTGCTATTTTGTTTTTTTTTTTTTTTTTTAACTAAAGTGAGAGGATTCCATTATACTTCAGCATCCAGTTCAATCCTGGCTTTCTTAAAGGGGAAGAATTGAGTCTGGAGCTGTAGATAGACTTGGCATCATGCATGAGAATATCTAAGTCACAGGAGTGTCATCACTCACATGTGACAGAGAGAGACAGAGGTTGGAATCCATTGCTCTAATAGAGGGAATGTGAGGGAGCTGTCTTGTATCCAGCCTTATGGCTAAAGCACAAAGAAGACCAGGCAGATGCGAAGAAAAAGAACATGTATGCTTTAGAAGGCTTGCCAGCATACAGGCCTCCTTCTGGAGGGACATGCCAAATCCCATGATTTCAAACAGGGATAACCAAGTACAAGTTCTGTCTCCTTAGAAACTCTTATTGTAGGTAATTTCCATTATCAGGTACAATTTTAGTCAGTTCTAACCCAGGCCATCTATAAACAATTAGCCAACACATATTTTTTTCCAAACATGGGTCTTTATCATGGGAAAGAGAAGTACCTGTCTTTGATTACCATTATATAACTGAATTTGGTCATAAGGCAATTTCATTGTTCATAGACTCTAATAGGACAAAATAAAGGTCTTGAATTTTGATCTTAGAAGCTTTGTTACACTTTTCTTCAGAGGGAAGTAAAGGAAGAGAAAACAACACTGTCAATAGAAAAAGCCATCAGCAGACCTAGATTCAGATACATCACAGATGTTGTTCAGTCACTCAGTCATGTCCAGCCCTTTGTGGCTCCATGGACTGTAGCACATCAGGCTTCCTGTCCTTGACTATCTCCTGGAGTTTGCTCAAACTCACATCCATTGAGTCAACAGTGCCATCCAGCCATCTTATTCTCTGTTTCCCCCTTTTCCTCCAAAGATGTGGAATTGTCAAAAATCGAGTTTCATATAACTGTGATTAATATTTTTGAGGACCAAATTGGAAAAAGATGATAACATTTATGAACATTCATGGGGAATTAAGCAGAGAGATGAAAATGCTAAGAAAAAAATAAAATGGAAGTTCTAGAAATGAAAATGCAACAACAAAAATGAAAAGTGCTTTTCAAAACCCATCAGTAGATTTGATATAGTTGAAGAAAGTATTAATGAATTTGAAGTATATCGATAGAAATTATACAAAACTGAAACTTGAAGAGAACATAAAATGGGGAAAGGAACAAATCAGGGCCCTCAAGAGTCATGAGATGTAAGAACTGCCATACAATCCAGCAATCCCACTGCTGGGCACACACACCAAGGAAACCAGAATTGAAAGAGACACGTGTACCCCGATGTTCATTGCAGCACTGTTTACAATAGCCAGGACATGGAAGCAACCTAGATGTCCATCGGCAGATGACTGGATAAGAAAGCTATGG
This sequence comes from Odocoileus virginianus, assembly GCF_023699985.2. Classification (NCBI taxonomy): domain Eukaryota; kingdom Metazoa; phylum Chordata; class Mammalia; order Artiodactyla; family Cervidae; genus Odocoileus; species Odocoileus virginianus. The sequence continues at coordinate 51,900,577 of NC_069675.1, read as the reverse complement.
TACAAATACACAATGGAATATTACTCAGCTATTAAAAACAACACATTTGAATCAGTTCTAATGAGGTGGATGAAACTGGAGTCTATTATACAGAGTGAAGTAAGTCAGAAAGAAAACCACCAATACAGTATATTAATGCATATATATGCAATTTAGAGAGATGGTAACAGTGACCCCATATGAGAGACAGCAAAAGAGACACATATTTAAAGAACAGACTTTTGGACTCTGTGGGAGAAGGTGAGAGTGGGATGATTTGATAGAATAACATTGAAACATGTATATTGCTATATGTAAAAGAGATCACCAGTCTAAGTTTGATGCATGACACAGGGCACTCAAAGCTGGTGCATTGGGACAACGCTGAGGGATGTGATGGGGAGGGAGGTGGGAGGGAGATTCAGGATGGGGGACACATGTACACCCATGGCTGATTCATGTCCATGTATGGCAAAAACCACTACAGTATTGTAAAGTAATTAGCCTCCAATTAAAATAAATAAATAAGTTTAAAAAAAAGAGTCATGAGATAAAACTGCCAAAAATATATATACTTGGAATACCATAAAAAGAAAAGAGAAAAGGGGGAAGAATATGCAAAGAGATAAGGGCTGTGAGAGAATGTTCCAAAACTAAAGAAAGAATTCAAATCACAGATCCAGAAACATCTGAGAGTACTGAACTGAATAAAACTTAGAAAAACTCAGAAAACACACTCAGGGACATAATATTCAAATTGATAAAAATGAAAAATAAAAAAATCTTGAAATCAGTCAAAGAAAAATAAAAATGAATTATGATGCATTCTGTAATTTGCACAACCCTGAAATGCAGTATCCCAAGTGGAGGAAACCAGAGTCAAATGGCTTTGCAACTGTGTGATTTTATTTCTATGGCATTCTCAAATCTATCCTGGAGAAGGTAAAGGTAACCCACTCCAGTATTTTTGCCTGGAGAACCCCATGGACGGAGGAGCCTGGTGGGTCCGCAGGGTTGCAAAGAGTCAGACACAACTGAGCGACTTCACTCACTTATTCACTCACTCAAATCTATGCCAAACTCTAAGCACAGAAAACATAAAAGTGGTTTCTAAGGGTTAGGGTGAAAAGTGATGAGAAGGGCTGGAGAGGAGTGGTAGGGAGGATCTGTGCATGATGGAAGCTGTGTATATCTTAATTATGGTGGTGACTGCATGACTGTACGCACCTGTCAAACTTGTGGAATTGAGGAATGTAAATTGGAAAAGCCGGTATGGTAGTTCTTTAAAATACTAAAAGTAGAGTTTCCATCTAATCCAGCTATTCAAATCCTGGGCAAATATCTGGAAAAAGTGAGAACTCTAGTTCAAAAAGATACATGCACCCCTATGTGTATGGCAGCACTATATACAGTAGCCAAGACAAGGAAGCAATCAATATGTCCATCAAGAAATGAAAATACATAGGAAATGGAATATTACTCAGCCATAAAAAATAATGAAATAATACCACTTGCAGCAACATGGATGGACCTAAAGATGAACATATTAAGTGGTGTCAGACAAAGAAAAATATCATATGATATCAGTTATATGTGGAATCTAAAAATAGTGCACTAGACTGTGATATGTGGAATCTAGGCCACAATCAAGGAGCTATCACTAAGGATGATGCAATTCAAATTATTTATTTTACAAGTGACGGAACTGAGTTTTGGAGAGATTAAATAACTTTTTTTTTCCCATTTATTTTTATTAGTTGGAGGCCAATTACTTTACAACATTGCAGTGGTTTTTGTCATACATTGAAATGAATTAGCCATGGATTTACATGTATTCCCCATCACGGTCCCCTCTCCCACCTCCCTCTCCACCCTATCCCTCTGGGTCTTCCCAGTGCACCAGTCCCAAGCACTTGTCTCATGCACCCAACCTGGGCTGGTGATCTGTTTTACCCTAGATATACATGTTTCGATGCTGTTCTCTTGAAACCTCCCACCCTCGCCTTCTCCCACAGAGTCCGCAAGTCTGTTCTATACATCTGAGTCTCTTTTTCTTTTTTTGCATATCGGGTTATCGTTACCATCTTTCTAAATTCCATATATATGTGTTAGTATACTGTAATGGTCTTTATCTTTCTGGCTTACTTAGCTCTGTATAATGGGCTCCAGTTTCACCCATCTCAAATTTTCTTAATATGCAATATGAGTAGGGAGCTGGCTCTGAGGATCCATCCTGAAAGCGCTGACTCTGTTATGTCATTAAGCAGTTAAATTTAAAATCAAAGTGATCTAAATTTTGATGGGGTCAAATTCCCTTGTACTTCTTTCTGGTCCTGTATTTGTCACCTACCACTCTGGGAGTGCTATATTTCATAATTCCCTAATGGTGTAGGGAACCTTCATAGCAAGCAGTGATGCTCTTTATTTTTGAGAGTCATGCTTGTAACACACATTAGGGTAATTAATAAGTGCAGATTTTGATGTCTTTCTAAAATAGCTAGAGATAACACATTGTTAGTAGAAATCAGAGATTTTACCTTGTAAAATATGGAACACTTTAGCATGCTATATCCAAAATCATTCTTTCCATCAATAAAAGAAAAAAAATAGTTGGCCATTTACATATGGGGATTTGAGAGAAAAAGATGGACATCCTAATGCCATAGCAATGTCTTCTAAATAATGGTCCAGTCTCTGTACTCCTGGAATGAGAATTCTGTGAATAAGAAGTTTCATTTCAGTGTTGCTAGTTTCTTTCTTACAGGAGGATAATGTTATGTAATTTCTGTTGTATTATTTATTTTTAGTTTCTCTCCAGACTTTCTGTGTCCTAAGCATCTAAGTCATCCTGTGGATGCATACTTTTCAATCTAGTCTTAACTGCCAGATTCTTGCCTCTCTCTGAACCTAGCTTACTCCATTCCATTTGAAAGTCAGGGTGACATCAAAGCCTAATAAATTTTGGTTCAATCAGCGGCATATCCCTGTAATGTGGGTAAGTTACTTAAACAGTGTAAAGTGAGTTAATAATATCTCACAAAACTTTCCTGAGAGCCTACTTAAATAAGAATGCCATCATCTAGAAGCTTTTCTTCCAGGCTCTTTGTCTTAAATGTCTGTATATACGCAGTTGGTGTTGTACTTCTGACATAACTGCTAGGTATTTTCCATTTGCTTCTCAAAACCAGCTTCTATACTTCTCCAACAGGATGTTTTCCAACCTGGGGTATTCATTAATGGACCACTTTGCCATTTCGCTATATGTGTAGAGTTTGTCCAATGAGAGGCTCAGTAGAGTGGAGGTTGGGATGACTATGAGGTCAGTGTTTCTTTCTTCAGATCCTTCTTTGACAGGCTGAAGTGAACTGACTGTGTCTTTTTATTAAAGATCATAGCCAGTACTAGGAAGCCTTCTGCCTATTGTGTCTTAGATCTGGTAATGGCTCCTTCTCCTTGCCCCTTTAGACCAAAGGTGGTCACCCTGCTCTAAGTAGCTTTGGAATACTATTGTCTTTGGAAGCTATGTCTTCTTGATGTCAGTTGTAATCTTGCCCATACTTTTGTAAACAGTACCTTTTAGGCATGATGGCTTCTGAATAACTCAAATGTGATATTATTCAAATAGTATTCAAATGCTCAAATTATCTTTCATCCCCACTGTCAGGCTCAATTTTAGAAGTACTCCAGGAACCTAAAAATTGGAGAACAGAAAACTAGAGAGGAGGCACAGTGCTGTGATAACTCTATCGCCTCTCCATCAGGGATCACCTCTCTATGGGGAACATAGCAAGAAAATAGATCAGAATGAAGACCCATGCTTTCTTAAAAACAACAACAAAAAATACGTTAAAGTAAATTTTTTTTCACATGGAAAAGTGCCTTAAAAAATGAAAACTAAATTACATCACTTCAGCAAATTTGAAAGGTATAAAGAAAGGGAAATATCATTTATTGCAATGTAAGCTGAACTGACAAGAAATTAAGAATAGTTACTTCTTAGGTGGTTCCTAGAATAGATTTATTAATGAAATCTTCCACCTGTATGGAGGGAGTGTGACGACTGTATATTTAAGGGGAAATATTCTCTTTAAATATACCAAAAATAATGTTTTTTTTTTTTTTTAAACTTATATCTAGCAGAAGATACAGGCCAGAAAATACCATTTCAGTACTCCAATGAGAAACCCTCAATATTCAGGATGCATAAAATGTATAAAATAGAACACATCAATATTTTGGGTCACCAGATTTTTAAAAACTTTTTGATGTGATGTAACATTTGAATTGTTTATTCCTTTTAAGTGTCAGTATCCTAATCACAAGAATATGCAAAATAGGTCACTAACACCTACCACTCATGTCTGTTTTAAGAAATAACTAAATTCCATATGTACAGAGCTTGGCACAAAAAGGCAGCACAAAAAAAGAGAGAGAGAGAGAAAAAAAAGATTTTCTTTCTCACTCTTTGGACCAAAACATTTTGAGTTTGTCTGTCTCTCTCCTTACCACTACTTCCCTGGTGACTCAGTGGTAAAGAATTGCCTGCAATGCAGGAGACACAGATTTGATTCCAGGGTCAGAAAGATCTCCTGGAGAAAGAAATGGCAAACCCACTCCAGTATTCTTGCCTGAGAAATCCCATGGACAGAGGAGCCAGGCAGGCTGCAACCCATGGGGTGGCAGAGTCAGACACGACTTAGCAGTTAAACAATGCTTACCGTTACGTTTTGCCTCAGCTGTTTTCTTCTCCTAGACTGACCCCGTTGTATATTTCAGTGTTTACCACAAATCTATATTCCACCAATCATTCTAGGAAGACATCCCAAAGACCACCTCACCCTTGAAGTCTTTCCAGGACCCTTCCCTGCATTGTTTACTATTTGTTTGTAACACTGAAGACATTACCAGTTACTAAATTAAACTAGAGTTGTTTTTAAATTGTTTTTTTTATTTTCCAAAATACAAAATAAATTTTAGAGTTCTCACCAAGATGTTTCTTTGAGCATATGGAGCTTGATTTGATTGTTGAAGTGTTAAGAATTATTTAGGTGGGCAATATAGATCTAATAAGAACAGAAGAGGCCAAAGTGTGGTATTAAAAACCTATATTTTTGAATGGGGAATGAGAGAATAATGCTGATAATCCATTACTGTTAAGTATTCATTATCACCAATCATGGAGCAAATGATATCTGCTATGAACCAGGGGCTTTAGAAGTAAGTATATAAAGTTGTGAAAGATGTGTGGTCTGTTTTGAAGAGGTTTATGTGATATGATTTTTTTCTTATAGTAGAAGAGGATTTGCATTAATCCATCCACCTTCCCACCCTGGAAATTGTCAGCATGTTTGCATATCAATTGCTTTGTGTTCTGAATACCATTTACAGCCATGAATTTTATATTGATCACTGAACCACAGAGAAGTAAACCCTAATCTCATCATCTTATTTGTAACAATCTCTCTCCCTTAAAAAAGAGAACCTTAATTCTCCTCCCTCCACTCCCAGGTACCTATACCTCTGGGAATATACTATATATACCAAAGTACCAGGCAGTGACAGAGTTTGAGATAGCTAGATAGCATCACTGACACAATGGACATGAATCCGAGCAAACTCTGGGAGATAATGAAGGACAGGGAAGCCTGGTGTGCTGCAATTCATGGGGTCTCAAAGAGTTAGACATGACTTAGTGACTGGAACCATAACCAGAGTAAAATGTTAATCCAAAGGACAAGCATAATTTATTTTCTAAAATGTTAGGTAATTTTAAATAGTAATTTTACATTAAAGTCTAGATATAATATGGACTACAAAGTTACAATAGTACATATCTTAAGACAAAATATCAGCATTCATAGAAATTGAACACTTATACTGGCTATTTCATCTTTTCCCCTTGAGTCTTAGTTTACAAATAAACTCTCTGCTGCTCTTAGGAATTCTTCATTGGGAGAAAGTGAGTATACCTGCTTTAGTTGATGATCAGATTATTAGACCAGTGAGTGTTCAATTTGGACTTGCATCTGCCAGTCATCTGAAGGTCACATTAAAATATGGTTCCTCCACCAGCACAGAGTAGAGAGATGAGAATATTCAGGTTTACTATTTGTGGATCTGGGATCATGGATTAAGGGATTTGGCCTCTATGTAGAGCTATCAGAAGCTACGGAACATGTCATCCTAGGCAAGCTGAGTCAAGCCTGCTCACAATTCCATTTCTGACTAACAATTTAAGATGTGCTTTTAGATTGACTAAGATTATATTTTCTAAAATGTCTGCACAAGGCACTGTGAAGGCATCCTCAGTGACTTAATCTTTCAGAAAATCAATGTCAGAAACTCAGGCCTAGTCCTCTTGTAATATCAAACTACATCACTGTCCATTTCAATACCTACTTTGCAAAGATTAATATTATTTTGATGATGGTCCATTATGTAAATATTGTACAGAAACACCCCCCCACCAATCTTGAGATGCAAATGGAATAAGTTATATGCTCTTAATCTTGCCCATTTTATCTCATGATTTAGATGCTCTCTGCTTTCAGTTTTCTGAATTAAAGACTGTTTCTTTTCTTTTATTCTAACTGTGTTTCTCTGGAAATTCCTCGGCCTTTCCCAGTTTGGAGATTCAATGGACTGTTAGAAAAACCCTTACCATAAGCAGCAATCAGAAAATTTGGAGCAAATGTAGAATTTGATGTTACCCCTACTTGGAAGACAAGCTTCATGCATAGCAGAGGGTAGCTGATAACTGGTTGAGGCAATCATAGTCATACCCCAGTTTTGTATTTGGACATAGGCTGTATAGCATAATGGTTAAACATGTGATCTTTAATATTAAACAGGACCAGGCTTAACTTTATCCCATGACATTTAATAAAAATTTAATTTTGGGTGAATTATTTGAGTAAATCAAGTTTTTTAACCTGCAAAATGGGTACAATGGGAATGCTGATCTTAAAAATTTGCCATGTTAATGAAACGGGACCATATTTGTATGACACAAATATAGTCTTTATTAATATGATGTTAGTGTTTTGTTTCCAAACATTCACCATTTTCTTTACTTTCTACCTGCTTCTTCTTTGTAGGCCTAAATTTTGTGATGATTATCCAGAAAGTTTTTCTTTCAGTTTCTAAAACTATTGTCCTACCTAGCTGGGACCTCTTCACACCTACTTTGACCAGCCTATTTGGACACTAGACTCTCCTGTGCATTCTGATTTGTTTATATACTCTGATTTTGTTATCAGCTTCATTCCATAATCTATAATACACTTTTTCCCTCCATACAAATTGTTTTTTATTTCACTCTCTCACCTGCACACCAGCCCATTCGCTTTGTTCATTGTGCATCCTGGCCCTTAGTAGTAGTGTTAGTTGCTCAGTCGTGTCCGACTCTTTGCGATCCCATGGACTTTAGTCTGCCAGGCTCCTCTGTCCATGGGATTCTCCAGACAAGAATCCTGGAGTGTGTTGCCATGCCCTTCTCCAGGGGATCTTCCTGACCCAGGGATCGAACCGGGGTCTCCTTCACTGCAGGCAGATTCTTTATCATCTGAGTCACTAGGAAGGCTCAAAGTGTCAGCTGCTCAGTCATGTCCAAATTTTTATGACCCTGTGGGATGTAATAGAATACTGGAGTCGGTAGTCATTCCTTTCTCCAGGAGATCTTCTGACCCGGGGATTGAACCCAGATCGCCAACCTGGCAGGCAGGTTCTCTACTGTCTGAGCCACTAGAGAAGTCAGTCTTAGCCCTTGGACTCTTCTTACATACTGTCTGTAGCTGTGTGCTACAGATGCCAACTCATGGGTTGTAAAATCTGTCTCTAGCAATCCAGGGTTTCATGGCTCCTTTATGCCTTCTTTTCTTTCTTGAGACTAAAGAGTGCTAGGGTTAGTCACTCAGTTATGTCTGACTCTTTGCAACCCCCATGAACTGTAGCCTTCCAGGCTACAGTCTATAGAATTCTCCATGCAAGAATATTGGAGTGAATAGCCATTCACTTCTCTAGGGGATGTTTCCCAAACCAGAGATCGAACCTAGGTCTCCTTCATAGCAGGCAGATTATCATCTAAGCCACCAGGGAAGCCCATAAGAGTCAGATACTATTATTTTTTTTTCTATAGAAGAGTGTAGTTCAATAGGAAAAAAAAATATGACTGAAAGTCATTAGCTTTTCAACCTTCCTTAAAAGACTTCAAGACAAAATTTTCATCTATCTTTGCACATGCTGAAATGGTTTTATTCTTCACCTTGGTTAGAATACATAGGTTTTTCTTTTCTAAGCTGACTGATTCAATATTAGTATTATGGATAACACCTAAGGCAATAAATCAAGTTGTTTAATGCCATATTTGTTTGCTTGTTTCAAAGAAGTTTGTATTCAGAAATTTCTTTGAAAGCTTGAGAAAAACTCAGGGTTGATCTTAGGTAGATGAGAGCAGCACAGAGAATGGAGAAATAGTCTCTACTCATAATGAGAAGGCACGATAATTATTTTATAGTCTAGCCCTTGATAATTATCCAGAAAAAATATTTATTATAAACTTACTCCTTTCAGAACCTGTTCTAGTACCTAAGGCATTGATGAAGAATATCAACAACTAGATAAATAAAGATCCCTTAAGATGAAATGGTACTCAAAGTTAATAAGAACTATAAGTAGAATAGCTTCATTACTTTCGATCTGAGAGGTAGAAGGAACTTTCCTCATATTCCTAGTTAAAATAACTACCTACTCCACTTGGTCATATATCAATTATTTAGACCTCAGATTCAAATTACAAGAATATATTTCTTCCAAGAGGGGCTTTCCCCCTTTCAGATTACATATAATACTGAAAAGAGTGAGCATCATATTTATACTATTCTTATGCCTTTCTGGTCTGTTAGTGAATTGCTATTGTGCTCTTCATTCTGATCAATTCAAAGCAGATAAATATAGGCAAGGAGAGAGGAAAATGAGAGTATTGGACAGCTACATGTGAGTAGAAAGGTGAGTAGAGTGAGAGGAAATAGGAAGGCACTGAAGGTAAACTAGGTTTATTTCATCATTTGGGTGGTTCTTTATTCTGCATCAGTTCAATTCAGTTCAGTTGCTCAGTCATGACTGACTCTTTGTGACCCCATGGACTGCAGCATGCCAGGCTTCCCTGTCCATCACTGACTGAGCTTGCTCAAACTCATGTCCATCAGGACAGTGATGCGATCCAACCATCTCATCCTCTGTCATCTGCTTCTCCTCCACCTTCAATCTTTCCCAGCATCAGGATCTTTTCCAGTGAGTCAGTCCTTTGCATCAGGTGGCCAAAGTATTGAAGTTTCAGCTTCAGCATCATTCCCTCCAATGGATATTCAGAAATGATTGCCTTTAGGATTGACTGGTTGTATTTCAGTGCAGTCCAAGGGACTCTCAAGATTCTTTTCCAACACCACAGTTCAAAAGCATCAGTTTTTCAGTGCTCAGCTTTCTTTATAGTCCAGCTCTCACATCCATACATGACTACTGAAAAAACCATAGCTTTGACTATATGGATCTTTGTTGGCAGAGTAATGTTTCTGGTTTTTAACATGCTGTCTAGATTTGTCCTAGTTTTTCTTCCAAGGAGCAAGTACCTTTTAGTTTCATGACTGCAGTCACTATCTGCAGTGATTTTTGAGTCCAAGAAAAGAAAGTCTGTCACTGTTTCCATTGTTTCTCCATTTATTTGCCATGAAGTGATGGGACCAGATGCCATAATCTTAGTTTTTTGAATGTTGATTTTTAAGCCAGCTTTTTCACTCTTTCTTTCACTTTCATCAAGAGGTTCTTCAGTTCCTCTTTCCTTTCTGTCATAAAGGTGATGTCATCTGTATATCTGATGTTATTGATATTTCTCCCAACAATCTTGATTCCAGCTTGTACTTCACCCAGCCTAGCATTTCACATGATGTACTCTGAATATGTTAAGCAGGGTGACAATATGCACCTTGATGTACTCCTTTCCCAATTTCTAACTGTCCATTGTTCCAGCCCAGTTCTAACTGTTGCTTCTTGACCTGCATACAGATTTCTCAGGAGGCAGGTAAGGTGGTCATGTGTTCCCATCTCTTTAAAGATTTTCCATAATTTGTAGTGACCCACACAGTCAAAGACTTTGGTGCAGTCAATAAAGCAGAAATAGTTGCTTTTTCTGGAATTCTCTTGCTTTTTCTATGATCTAACAGTTTTCTGGAATTCTCTTGCTTTTTCTATGATCTAACAGATGTTGGCAATTTGATCTCTGGTTCCTCTGCCTTTTGTAAATCCAGCTTGGACATCTGGAAGTTCTCGGTTCACATATTGTTGAAGGCTAGCTTGGAGAATTTTGAGCATTACTTTGCTGGCATGTGAGATGAATGCAAATGTGTAGTAGTTTGAACATTCTTTGGCACTGCCTTTCTTTGGGATTAGAATGAAAACTGACCTTTTCCAGTCCTGTGGCCACTGCCGAATTTTCCAAATTTGCTGGCATATTGAATATAGCACTTTCACAGCATCATCTTTTAGGATTTGAACTATATCAGCTGGAATTCCATCACCTCCAGTAGTTTTGTTCATAGTGATGCTTCCTAAGGCCCACTTGACTTTGCATTCCAGGATGTCTGACTCTAGGTGAGTGATCACACTCTTGAAGAGATCTCTAGTCTTTCCCATTCTATTGTTTTCCTCTATTTCTTTGCATTGATCACTGAGGAAAGCTTTCTTTTTTTTTTTTTTTTTTCCATTTATTTTTATTAGTTGGAGGCTAATTACTTTACAACATTGCAGTGGTTTTTGTCATACATTGAAATGAATTAGCCATGGATTTACATGTATTCCCCATCCCGGTCCCCCCTCCCACCTCCCTCTCCACCCCATCCCTCTGGGTCTTCCCAGTGCACCAGGCCTGAGCACTTGTCTCATGCATCCAACCTGGGCTTAAAGCTTTCTTATCTCTCCTTGCTATTCTTTGGAACTCTGAATTCAAATGGGTATATCTTTGCTCTTCTCCTTTGCCTTTCACTTCTTTTCTTTTTATAGCTATTTGTGGCCTCCTCAGATAACCATTTTGCTTTTTTCATTTCTTTTTCTTGGGGATTGTCTTGATCACTGCCTTCTGTAAAATGTCAGGAACCTCTGTCCATAGTTCTTTAGGCTCTGTCTATCGGATCTAATCTCTTGAATCTAATCCCTTGAATCTACAGTCAGTTCCACTGTATACTCATTAAGGATTTGATTTAGGTCATACCTGAGTGATCTAATGGTTTTCCCTACTTTCTTCAATTTAAGTCTGAATTTGACAATAAGTAGTTCATGTATATCAAATATTCATATTAAACAAGCTTATTGTATTCAATATTTTATTAAAATATTAAAAATGAAAATAATTAAAAGAAAGTCCCTGCAAACTGTACTCATTTTGTGATGGGAAGGAAGTACTGCTGCTGGGGTGGCAAAACATTTTTGGGTTAGACTGATGGACTGAAAGAAAAGAAGAATAAAACTAGAAGAAGGAAGTCTCTTCTTCCTCTTCCAGCCCTGAACTTCCCTTTAACTGCTCCTGTTGGCACAGCCTATCAAAGAGCCAGCTGCCAAAGCATAGATGTGGTTGCAAAATTCCAGATAAGAGATAACAAAGGTCATCTCTTATCATAATTGACTCACAGGATCAATTCCACAGCTTCCTATTTTATACAGTTCAGCTGACTAAGACTTGATGCAAACACACAGCAGGCAAAAAGAGGATATGATTCTAATGAAGGCATAGTTTTATTTTAATATATTATTAACACCAGGTTTACACGTGCTCATTCATTTTCCAAAATAAAATATGATTCACAGTGCAAGTGGAATTCAAGATGAATTTAAGAATAACCGTCTCTGTGCACAAAAGATTAAAATTTACATAGCCCTACAACATCAAAATTACATTTATTAATTATGCACCATGATATAAATGTTCAAGAAGAAATAACTGGGAGAGAATATGTTGGATCAACACTATGAAAGTGACCATGATGAGGAAGTCAGGGTTCATTTCAAAGACGTCCTGCACAGGGTTGATTTCACACTGTGTTTTACTGAATTTCTTTGTCTTTGTGGTATAACCTGCATAAGAGAAAAAGAATGGAGATAAGTAAACTTTAAGGTTTTCTTCAAGCCCAATAATTATATTTCTGTACATTACGGAACATCTAGGAAACGCTCCCAAGTAATTCCTCCACCTAGTTACCTCAAGTCATTATCAAATCTTTGAAACAGGCTATCAAGGTCTATTTCACTTTCTCTGTTTTGTTACTAAAACACAGAATGAAGGAGCAGAACAATGCTTCAAACTGACAGATGGTCAATAAATTTTGTTAACTGACACCTGACTGGATGGATAGACGGAAGGACGGGTAAATGAAAGAATGCATAAATAAGGAGTTTTCATGATTTGTTGTGTGGTGTATGAGAACTGTTACTATATCCTTCTTAAAAATTGAAAGATTGTGTGATGGTTAATTTCATGTATCACCTTGACTGTGCTACAGATAGAGTGCCTGGATATTTGGTTGAACATTATTCTGGCTGTTTCTGTGGGAGTGTTTTTAGATGAGATTTACATTTAAATCCATGGACTGAGTAAAGCTTATTGCCATCCCTAATGTAGATGGGCTTCACCCAATCAGTCGAAGGAAGGCTTAAATAGAAGCAAAAAGACCTAATCCTGAGTAAGAGAGAATTCATCTTGCCAGACTATCTTTGAACTGGGACATTGGCTTTTCCGTGCCTTTGAGCTTCACATGAAATATTGGTTCCTCCTGTGTCTTGAGCATGCTGACCTTCACATAAGAAATAAATTGGGTGCTTCCTATTTTATAAGTCTTTGAAATGAGCTTAGAACTATACCACTGAATCTCTTGGTTCTTCATCTTGCCAACTCACTCTACAGACTTTGGGACTTCTCAGCCTCCGTAGTCTCATGAGACAATTCCTTATAATCTCTCTGTTTCTGTTTCTGTCTCTGTCTCCATCTCTTCCCTGACCTCACATGTAGCTATAGATACAGATACACATAAACCCACATATAGACACACTGCGTTACTCATACTTATTGGTCTTGTTTCTCTGGAGAACTCTGACTAATATGAATAGTGACTCAAATAAATGAAGCAAAGAGACAAAATAGAGATTGAAGACCTCCTGACTTTTCAGTTTGGACTTGCAATTTATATGCTTCCTTTCTCCTTTGATGCCACTGTTATAATAATTACTAGTACCACTAGCTGCCATTTATTGTTCACTATCAGCCAACCATGTGCTAACCATTTCCCCTACTTTATCTCATTCATTGCTTTTGAAAAAAAAATTGAGGAGAAAACCTAAAGATGAGCGAATAATAACTTGCCTAACCTTACAAAGCTGATAAAAGACAAATGCTATATTTCAATTCATCGTCTTCTGATTTTAAATTTTGCATTCTTTGGGCTTGGATATTAACTTACTGGGCTCCCTGAGACAAACTTGTCCTTATTTTCCACGTGTGGTTTCCTTACTTTTACAAAAATGAGGCTATGGATGTGATAATCCTTTACTGCTCCTTCCAGCTCTGATGGTCTGTGATTAAGTAATCTTTAAGAAGTAGATAAAAAGAATAGAGTAAACAAGTGCCGTGCAATCCCAAGTTCAGCACCTGATTAACACCTCCTCAGTGATGTGGGAAAGTTGACAGAAGCTCTCACAGAGCAGGGTGAAGACCCTTTGATTACCAAAAAGTATTGTGCCTACTGTTCTGATGTAGTGGCTGTCCCCATCAGTTTTAAAGTATTAAATTAAGCAAGTAGAAAATTATGAAGTTAGAAATTAGCTTTTATTTTTCCTTTGCACTTTGTCTCTCCTCTCTGAATATCCGGTGGTTTATCCTTTTCATGCTCTGGGTACTCTCGTCCCGATCCCATCACCACCCCAAAGTCACTGACTCCATATATTTCTCCCTCTGCTTCCATTCTCCTTCTCTGTTGCTTCCGAATCCACATTCTTCATCTCACTTATTATTCCCCCAGGACTCTGAGGTCAAATCTGACGGACTAACCAGGTTTTCCAAAGAGTGTCTGGCATAGATTATTAAATTTATTTTCACCAAGAAACAGAAGATTTTGACAACAGATGACTTTATAATTTTATTCAATTATTTATTTTTGACTGTGCTGAGTTTTTGTTGCTGTACAGGCTTTCTCTAGTTGCCATGAGTCGGGGCTATTCTCTAGTTTCAGTGTGTGGGATTATCATTGTGGTGGCTTCTCTTGTTGGGGAGCATAGGCTCTAGGGCTCTCAGGCTTGAGTAGCTGCAGCTGTCAAGCTCCAGAACACAGGCTCAGTACTTGTGGCATATGGGCTTAGTTACTTGGTGGCAAATGGTATCATCTTGGATCAGGGGTCAACCCTGTGTCTCCTGCATTGGCAGGTAGGTTCTTAATCACGGGACCACCAGGGAAACGCCAACAGATAAGTTTAGAAAGGACTAAATTAGACATCATTGCATTTGATTCTTTATTGTAGAACTTCTTAAAACCTTTAATGTGTGTAAGCATGCATGCTCAGTCACTTCAGTCTTGTCAAACTCTTTGCGACTCTATGGATTGCATCCTGCCAGGTGCTTCTGTTCATGGGATTCTCCAGGCAAGAATACTGAAGTGGGTTACCATGCTCTCCTCCAGGAGGTCATCCTGACCTGGGGGTTGAACCCACATCTCCTGAATGCCAGGTGGATTCTTTACCCACTGAGCCATTTGGGAACCCTGTGATATGTAAATGTGTCCAATTAAACTTCCAATTAAGGTAAGTTGAATGTGTCCAATCAAGGATTGTGCAATAGATATCATATTTTATCATATTTTATTTTACTTAGGTACACTTCTTTCTCGAAGTATTCTGAAGGATTAACATTCCATAGGATGCATTTTGGAAAATAGTAAAATAAAGGTTTCCCAACATGTAAATTGATGCTTTTGAACTGTGGTGTTGGAGAAGACTCTTGAGAATCCCTTGGACTGCAAGGAGATCAAACCAGTCAATCCTAAAGAAATCAACCCTGGATATTAAGCTCCAATACTTTGGCCACCTGAATGGAAGAGTCAATTTGTTAGAAAAGACCCTGATGCTGGGAAAGATTGATGGCAGGAGGAGAGGGACAACAGAGGATGAGATGTTTGGATGGCATCACCGACTCAATGGACTTGAATTGGAGAAAGCTCCAGGAGACGGTGAAAAGACAGGGAAACCTGTGTGCTGTGGTCCATGGGGTCCCAGAGAGTCAGACACAATTGAGCAACTGAGCAACAACAACATGTAAATAACTCAATGCATTCACTTTTGTGTAACATGCAATTAAACAGAAACTAACTTTCTTCAGATCATGGGGATAGGTA
This sequence comes from Odocoileus virginianus, assembly GCF_023699985.2. Taxonomy (NCBI): domain Eukaryota; kingdom Metazoa; phylum Chordata; class Mammalia; order Artiodactyla; family Cervidae; genus Odocoileus; species Odocoileus virginianus. The sequence continues at coordinate 51,885,176 of NC_069675.1, read as the reverse complement.
CTAATGACTCTTCTTGCAAGATAACAGTCTATGAGGTAAAAACTAATTTGAGAAGAGTTGGGGAGGCCTAAGTATCTTAATTTTGCTGTGTTCCAAGGCAACTTGTCCCCAAATGTCCCTCAGTGGCATACTGATAAGAAAGAGTGAATGTAATAGGAACACACTGACACTTCTCTCCATCTCCCTGAAAGCAGGGATAAGAGTCTCATGTAAAATGTGCTCTGCCAGCATTTGAAGGTAGAAGAACACACTTTTTGCCAGAGAGAGGGAACTTGGGGGATGAGAAGTTGGTATAAACTAACCTTGTTACTTAATTTACTACCTCACCCAAACTCTGTTTAGATTCTACACTAACTGGGTACCTCAAACCTAAGTTTCTGGAATTCCCTGGTGGTCCAGTGGCTAAGTACCTGCCTGCCATTTCAGGGGACACAAGTTTGATCCCTGTAGGGCAACTAAGCCCATGTACCACAACTGCCAAGCCCACACTCTAGACTCCATGCCCCACAACAAGAGAACCACCACAATGAGAAGCCTGCCCACTCCCTCTCCACTCACCCCAAGTAGAGAAAGCCCACACACAGCAAGGAAGACCTAGTGCAGCCAAAAATAAAATAAATACATAAATAATCAAAAGTCAAAGATTAAGTTTCTTTGTCCTGTCAATTACTTACAAACTTATTGTCCAGAATATATAAATGCTGCCTGCTTTGGCCACTTCTTAGGTCCCAAGCTTTATGAGATCTCTGCAAGCAAAATTTAAAATTTGTTTCTTTTTCCCCTGTTAATCTGTCTTGAGTTACTTTCATGTTTAGTAGCTGCACAAAAACTCAGTACAGATAGAAGAGGAAATTTCCCTCTCTCTGACAGCTATCACATGATCTAAAGAAACACCATGCTTCTTCACCAAGGTAAATGTTGAAAATATTAAAGCCAACTATGACTTATGTATTTTTCAAAAATATAATGCATTCATTTATTCTTTAGCAATTTGGGCTTATAGAACTTAGTCATACCATAAAAATGACACCAAGTCCAACCTTTAGAATATGTTGTCTTTTGATATCATGAGAAAGATCATGATGAATAATCTGATTCAAATATTGATTATACATACTTTCTCCATACAACATAGTTGACCTACTATAAGACAAGAAGTTATAGATCAAAGAATATGTGCATATTAATACTGATATATTACTGAATCCCAATCATAAAAAGAGAGATCCGAGGTGACTGAGAGGTTGAAGTCTGGTCTGGTTTGGGAGTTGAGAGGAAGAAGGTTGTAGCTAGGAAGCTTGGAGTCTGAGGCTTGGGGTGGATTTCTTTCTGGACTTGACATTTTACATGTTAAGTTTAGCTCTGAACATAGGTTTCTGTGGGCAGATGAGGCTTGCTGCCTTGGATTAAGTATGCTTGTACTGACTCTTTTTTACTCCTGTGCTGTACTGAAGTGATGGGGACTGGGTTATGTGGCAAATAAATCATTATATTGTTGTTGTTAAAGAAAATAACATGAGTGGATTTTCTTTTCACTTTAACTCATAGCAAAGGTATGGAAACATTTTTTTCTGAGTGTATTTTATTTTTATCTTCATTTTGTGTGTGTTTTTTTTTCCTCTCTCCTTCTCATGAGTGTTAAGCATTTTGAACTTTGTCAATATAATAAGGGAAAAAAAATCTCATGATAGATTTTAAGAGGTTAAACATATTTTATTTATGCTTTATTTGCTATAAGTTATATATACATATTCTTTTTTTTTATTATTGCTGTGCATTTTTGTTGTTGTTATTTATTAAACTCTAAACTTAACTTACATGCAGAGTACATCATGAGAAATGCTGGGCTGGAGGAAGCACAAGCTGGAATCAAGATTGCCAGGAGAAATACCAATAACCTCAGATATGCAGATGACACCACCCTTATGGCAGAAAGTGAAGAAGAACTAAAGAGCCTCTTGATGAAAGTGAAAGAGGAGAGTGAAAAAGTTGGCTTAAAGCTCAACATTCAGAAAACTAAGATCATGGCATCTGGTCCCATCACTTCATGGCAAAGAGATGGGGAAACAGTGGCTGAATTTATTTTTCTGGGCTCCAAAATAGCTGCAGATGGTGATTGCAGCCATGAAATTAAAAGATGCTTACTCCTTGGAAAGAAAGTTATGACCAACCTAGACAGCATATTAAAAAGCAGAGACATTGTTTTGTTTTGTTTTTTTTTTTTAACAAAGTTCCATCTAGTCAAAGCTATGGTTTTTCCAGTAGTCATGTATGGATGTGAGAGTTGGACTATAAAGAAAGCTGAGTGCTGAAGAATTGATGTTTTTGAACTGTGGTGTTGGAGAAGACTCTTGAGAGTCCCTTGGACTGCAACGAGATCCAACCAGTCCATCCTAAAGGAAATCAGTCCTGGGTGTTCATTGGAAGGACTGATGCTGAAGCTGAAACTCCAATACTTTGGCCACCTGATGTGAAGACCTGACTCATTTGAAAAGACCCTGATGCTGGGAAAGATTGAGGGCCGGAGGAGAAGGGGACAACAGAGGTTGAGATGGTTGGATGGCGTCACCAACAGGATGGACATGGGTTTGGGTGAATTACGGGAGTTGGTGATGGACAGGAAGTCCTGGCGTGATACAGTTCATGGGGTCGCCAAGAGTCAGACACGACTGAGCAACTGAACTGAACTGAAAGTTTATCTAGATTTTATTTGGGTTTTAGATGTGAAGCAAAAATCCATTCTTTTTCCAGATGACTACCAAATCATCCATATTATTATACATATCATCTTTTACTAAAATCCAGCATACCTAGGGACATTACTTCCAGATTTTCTAGTTGCATTGATTAGTACCAGGATTACATTGCTTTAATTATTTTCAATCTGATTATATTTTGATACATTAATTTTCTAAGTTATATTTGTTTACTTTCATATGAACTTCGGGGTTCCTTTTCCAGTTTCCAAAAAGTATTAGTATTTTTGTTTGGATTATATAAGTTTTAAGAATGATTTAAAGACTGACACTTTTGGACTATCATGTCTTTCTATTCAAGAAGATAGTATGTCAAGTAATGAAATTTCTATCAACATTAAAAAAAAAAAAGCTTTATTTGTCTTTCACATGAAGTATTTACAAATTGTAGTTTAGTTCAAGCCTATTGGCTAGAAGAAAGTGAAAGTGAAAACGTTAGTCGCTCAGTCGTGTCCAACTCTTTGTGACCCCATGGACTATAGCCCGCCAAGCTACCCTGTCCAAAGAATTTTCCAGGCAAAAATACTGCGATGAGTAGCTAGTATCTGGCTACTCCAGGAAATCTTCCTGATCCAGTGATGGAACCCAGGTCCCACATTGCAGGCAGATTCTTTACCACTGAGCCTGTGAATATGTGTACTTAAAATTCTTCTCATAATAGGAGTTACTGTTTGTATCATAATTTCTTGAATTATTTAGAGTTTGCTTTTAACCCAGATTCTGCTTTCAGTTTTTCATTTTTAACGTTATTGACCAAATACTTAACTTATAGATTATTTTCTATGGGTAGAAACTCACTTATAGAGAAAGGCGTGTCTTTAATAAAAGGACCAATTCTGAAAAATTCATGTATAAAGCATAAACTAAAATAATTAAAAACAAAACAAACAATTGAGAGACAGTTGATTATATCAGAAATATGACTTGTAAAAATGTGAATCCCTAAAAACAGAACATGTTTGAGGATTGCTGCTAGATTTTAAAGCTTTGATTAATCCTAATTGATTTTGAATTAGAATAGAGGAAGTAAAACAAATTCTAAATAAAATAATGATTAATGTGAACTGCTTATCTCAAATTAGAGCTAAACTCTAATATTTAGCAATGGTTTTAAAATTTCCTGACGTGCTCTGGGGTTGATCTTGTCATTAGCTGACAGATAAACTTGTTAGAAAATGAGTTATTTAAAAAATTTTTTCACTATAGGAGTCGTGCCTTATGGAGGGTGACAAAGAAAATTCCTAACTGTTGAGATGTTGGGAAATGAGACAATATGCACCAGAGGGCAACATAGTGTCTGTGGATTTAGCTCTTAGCAGCATCTATTTCCCATGATTGGTATAAACATGCTTGTTGAGTCAAATGTATAAGACAAGGCCCAAATAGAATTCTTTGATATTAATTTTATAACTAGTATGGCACACCCATTGTTGAATTTCAGAAAAAGTCTGGATATTTTTTTGCTTTTTCCTTTCAGTATAGAAGTATTCTGAATGTGTTGAGAAGAAGAGCAAAGAGTGAAAGAGCTAAGATATTAAAGATTAGTTTTACTCTTTAGAAAGGTGAAGGATGAAGTATCTTGATGCAAAAGACAAATGGGTGATGCATTTGAACCCTAGAATCAGACAGATTTATCAAAGGAGACAGAGGTACCCAAAGTCCATAGATGAGACTGGCCCTGGAGAAGCAGACAAAAACATTCCCTTTCTGAAGTTAACTCCTCCCAGTAGGAAGAGCTGAACTGCCTTAAGGATGCCAAATCCTATTCACCAATTTTACCAATCAGAAATATCCTTCACCCACACCCCCCTCCCCAGTGGTGAAATGAGTACATGAGCAGAGATATATTTAGAAGAATCCTTATTGAAAATGGAAGGAAAAAAGCCTTCTCTCCCTACTTCCATCCTGCTTTTATATTTAGAATTATGACCTGATTGGTTCCCTGCCAAATAAATCTTGCTCAAATGACTGAGCAAGGAAAAACAAGTTGTATTTTCACCCTGAAATTTCTATGTCCTTTGATGATCTTAACTTTAGATGGAAATGCTTGCTTAGGGTGTCCATTGTTGTTTAAAAGGCAGCAACCTGGTCTAGACTTTCCCTGAAGCTGGAAATTGACCAGTATCAGAGCTGATCTCATCTTTCTTGTTTACAAGTAATTAGAAGAGTAATCACTAATTTCATAGACATGAGTTTGAACAAACTCTGAGAGATGGTAAAGGACAGCAAAGCTGGGAGTGCTGCAGTCCATGGAGTTGCAAAGAGTCCAACATGACTGAGTGAACAAGAACAACAGAGAAGCAATTCCACTGCTTAGTTGAAAACAAGAAGTTAGATTTCTTTCTTTTCAGGTGACATTTTCTAGATTTACTAGATGACCCAAACAAGACAACTGTTAAAATCATCAAAGCATAGACTAGAGCTCCAAGGACTATTTTGTCCTTATCATAGAACCAGTTCAGAAATAACATAGATTTGTGTACATCCTGGATCAGAAGCAAGATTTATCTGCAACAAAATGGCAAATGACAGGAAGAGTGTGGACCAGAAGACATCACATCCTTGGGGGAAAAAAAAATATATATATATATATATTTTTTTTTTTTTTTCTGTCAGTCCAGTGACCAGCGGTTACAACTCTTTGCACTTTCACTTCCTAGCTCCCAGGTTTGATTCCTGGTTGGGGAACTAAGATCCTACAAGCCCCAGCACATACTTTTGGGGAAAAAGCACATTTTAGAGGGGTTAAGAATAATAAGTTTCTTCTGTTTAGTTGTGTATACAAGTAGTTATGGGTTGTTTTGCTTTCCAAAGCACATAAAAGTAGGGGTAAATACACGATTTGAAGGAAAGGAATCAATAAAATGATTAATTTGGATTTCATTGCTTAGCCACCAGGCTCTGATCCAAGTAAGGGGCAGATGTAGAGTGAGCATGCTGTTGCAATGAAAGCCTGGGTATGGGATTAACATCCCCATGGATCAAGGTACACACATTCATAGTTTTCCTATTATCATATTTATAACTTTGATGCTGTTTCCTCTTTCTTTCACCACTGATTGACTAAAGGTAATCTTCTAATTGTTTATATTACTTGTCCAATAGATGCATTATTAAACGTGTGTGCATGCATGCTAAGTCACTTCATTCAAGTCCAGCTCTTTGCAGTGTTATGGACTGCGGCCTGCCAGGCTCCTCTGTCCATGGAATTCTCCAGGCAAAAATACTGGAGTGGGTTACCATACCAAGATCCAGGGGATCTTCCTGACCGAGGGATTGAACCCAAATCTCCTGTGGCTCCTGCATTACAGGCTGATTCATTACCCCTGAGACACTGGAGAAGCCTGCATTATTAAACATCATAGAATAAAAAGCTAGAAATTACTGTACCTCTCACCACTTTTGTAGTAATAGGAATTTTGGGTAACTTAAAAGCTAGCATGTCTCCTTAATGAGCAATATGATGCTTCTTAATCAACATGGTGGCAAAAACAGGCAAGTATTAAGTGGAATGTTATCATGGCATGTGCTCTGTGGGTGGGACATATTCTGTTGATCTGTCAAAATCTGCTCAATCAGTAGGAATTCTTGGACATTACACAAACAAGCTTGTTTGGAAGCAAAAAAAAATTATATATATTTTTAATTATAAAGCATACATATATGAATCAGTATATTAATAACAAAGTACATGCCAGCTATGATTGTCTTTCCTTATATGAAACTGTTTAAAAATATGGATCAAATAACAACTATATCTTTTGATTTCTAACACCATTCCATCAAGGAATGGTTCCATATTATAAAAATTCACGTATCCTTCAAATTAATTTATGAATTCAGTACATTTCTCAACTACACTTTGATGTCAATATTTTGGAAATTGGAAAAATATTACAAATATTCTTAAATAATTAGACCAATAGGAATAATTAGGATTTTTTTTGAGAAACAATGAGAGATAATTTGCCTTGTTTCTTTAAATGATTTCCTGTGAGAACTTGAAGTATAATATGCATATAAAACTATCTAAAAAATAGTTTCGTATCCAAAGAGATTAGGATCTAGACAGGATATGTAACAGCATATTAATGGTTATCTTTCAATAGGAGACTTATGAGTCAATTTCTTTAGTTATATTTTTACAGTTTTTCTATAATTAAAATGCTTTATCTAGTGAAAATGATAGAAATTTAAAAAACACAGACCAATGAAATAAAATGATTTTAATAGCAATAAAAATTCTAATAAAATATCACAAGATTATCAAACTATTTTGTAAATTAAATCAACAAATAACTTTTAAGTACCTGCAGTGACTCAGTGGTAAATAATCCTCCTGCCAATGTAGGAAATGCAGCGAACACAGGTTCCATCCCTGTGGGTCAGGAAGATCCCCTGGAGGAGGAAATGGCAACCTACTCCAGTATTTCTGCCTGGAGAATCCCATGGAGAGAGGAGCCATGCAATCCATGGGGTTGGAAAAGAGTTGGACACAACTGAATGACTAAGCACCAACACACTATGTGCCAGATACACAGTGACACTCTCGCTTCTTGTTCTTAAATATAAGATCAACATTTTTTCCTGCTTCTACATGCTTGAGTCAGGTCTTGTTTTCTTTTTAAGATTTATTTATGCATTTTATTTTTTGGCTGCAGGGGGTCTTTATTGCTGCAAAAGGGCTTTCTCTGGCTGCAGTGAATGGGGGCTACTCTTTGTTGAGGTGCACGAGCTTTTCACTGTGGTGGCTTCTCTTGTTGCAAAGCATGGACTATAGGTGAGGGGCCTTCAGCAGCTGCAGCACAGTCTAGACTGTGGCTTCAGTAGTTGTGGCGAACAGGCTTACTTGGTTTGAGGCACGTGGGATCTTCCCAGGCCAGGGATCAAACTGGTGTCCCTTGCATTGAAAGGCAGATTCTTAACCATTGGACCACCAGGAAAGTCCTTGAGTCAGGTCTTGAAAATTCCTGGCCGAGAAGGATTGTGTCTTGGGACATCAATGTAGCACTCGAGTCGTTTTTTCCCTTCAACTTCAATTGTACCATTCCTCTCTAAATCAACACAGGGAATATTCTTCGCTCAAGCTTCCTTAACATTGTTGTGTTCAGTATTGTGATGCTCTTGAGTAATTGCCCAAGTGTGAAGTTACGTTGAGGGATGCATTACTTTGGCTAAAAGAAATAAAGCCCATCTGTCACAAATTCACAGTCAGCTTGATTTTCTTTTGTGCCTCTCAAATCCATCCAGGTTGTCTGTTTTATCTCAGAAAACAGCAACACAATTTCTCTAGTTTTCTTATCTGAAAGTTGAAATCTTTATACTGAATTGTACTGTAAACCTTTGTACAGTGAAAAGACTATAGCAAGAAGACTTAGATAACTGCAATGTGAGTCCCAGCCCTGCTCAAGCCTTGCCATGTGTATTAGGTAATCCTGAGCCAATCAAGGCACCTTGCTGGGGCTAGTTTCCTCATCTATAACATGCAAGTGTTCGAAGAAAATCTTTATAATCACTTTTTTTTCCCACTGTTAATAATAATAAAGTTCTTCAAATAGAGAAAATATTTTATTTTCTGGTTTGTTAATTTTTAATATAAAAATCATTTAAATAATTTCTCAATATTAAATGCAAAATGTGGCCCTTCAGCAAGAGAGGAAAAATTCTACTATAATTATTGTTTATAAGCCATGAGGGTCAGGGAGGAAGGTAAAACAACTGTATGAATACCAAGCGAGTGACTGATTTTGTTTATGTGTTTTACTTTGCTTCCTCCTGCGCCTCTATTTCCATCTCCTCCTCCTCCTTGCTTGTGCCTAGATATCTAAGAACCCAGAAGTGGTATGAGATTTTCTCTATCTTTGAAATTTCTTACTTATAATGTATTTATTACATTCACTGAGGGCTTTACTATTTTGACAAAAGATATTTAGGCTACCTGCCAGAATACATTTGGTGAATAACAATTGTAGGCAGGTTTACAACCTCCTAGGGGGAGAATACCATCTTTTGTTGGTATTTTCAGAAACAGAGGTTATGTTTCCACCAGGGTCCTTAAATATGCTGGCAAAGTGAAAGGGGCCATGGACAACTCAGTATGCCTAATCCTAGCATGTGCCACATTTGACTGGCTGAAGCAAGATCCATTCATTAGATGACTCCATTTTTCTTGAGGTCTAGCTTTACAAAATATCTCATTTCAAGGCTTTATCTTTGGAGTTTGGGTTCCGGAGGAGAGGGAGATTGAGCCAAGAAGTCACAATTACTTTAGAAATGTCTCTCCAGGTTGAGACATTAATCATGTACATTAGTGGCTATTTTGGCTTGCCTTGGAGAACCTTGTTGTTAACTCTAATGGAGAAGATGCTTTTAGATTCCAAGTGGATCTTTTTTAAAATTCAAAATAATCCCTATTTCATTTATGATTGAGACAGTAGATGGAATAATACAGATCTCAGGAAAAAGAACAAGGAAACTTCCTACATGGTGAATGAATGAAGTGCTCTCATTTCAACATTACTGTCAAACTAGCTTTAATATTCAGGGTCACTTTGCAGAATTCAGACAATGTAGCATCAGAGATCAAAATACAACATGTTAACTTGATGGGTTGTTTATAAGCATCATTGTAGAGCTATGTAAGAAAGAGTCAAATGCACGACTACAATTGCCAACACATGGAAGCAACCGAAATGTCCATTAACAGAGGAATGGCTGAAGAAGATGTGGTACATGTATACAATGGAATATTGGTGGTGATGTACAGTTGCCCAGTCATGTCCAACTCTTTGTGATCTCATGTATTGCAGCACTCCAGGCATCTCTGTCCCTCACCATTTCCTAAAGTTTGCCCAAGTTCATGTCCATTGGATCAGTGATGCCATCCAGCCATCTCATCCTCTGATGCCCTCTTCTTCTCCCCTCAATCTTTTCCAGTGCCAGGGACTTTTCCAAAGAGTCAGCCGTTCTTATCAGGTGACCGAAATACTGGAGTCTCAGTTTCAGCATCAGTCCTTCCAAAAGGGTTGATTTCCCTTGAAATCGACTGGTTTGATCTCCTTGCTGTCCAAGGGACTCTCAGGAGTCTTCCCCAGCACCACAGTTGAAAAGCATCAATTCTTCAGGACCCTGATTTCATTACACTCCAGCTCTCACACCCAAACGTGACTGCTGGTAAGACCATAGCCTTGACTATACAGATATTTGTCAGCATAGTAATGTCTCTGCTTTTCAGCACAATGTCTAGGTTTGAAGTTTTCCTGTCAAGAGGCAAACGTCTTCTGAGTTCATGGATGCAGTCGCCATCCACAGGGATTTTAGAGCCCAGGAAGAGGAAATCTGTCACTACTTCCACCTTTTCCCCCCTCCGTTTGCCATGAAGTATGGGGCTGTATGCCATGAGCCTAATGCTTTCATATTTAGTTGTAAGCCAGCTCTTCTCTTTCCTCTGGTGGCTCAGATGGTAAAGAATCTGGCTGCAATGTAGGAGACCCAGTTTTGACCCCTGGGTTGGGAAGATCTGGAGAACAGAATGGCAATCCACTCCAGTTTTCTTGCCTATAGAATTCCATGGACAGAGAAGTCTGGTGGGTTACAATCCATGGATTCACAAAGAACTGGACACAACTGAGCAACTAACACAATGGAATATTACTCAGCCATTAAAAAGAATGAAATAATGCCATTTGCAGCAACATGGATGGACCTAGAGATTATCATACTGAGTGAAGTAAGTCAGACAGAGAAATATCATATGACATCCCTTATATGTGGAATCTAAAAAGAATGCAAATGAACTTACTTTCAAAACAGACTCACAGACTTAAAGAATGAACTTATGGTTGCTGGGTATGGGCATGTACACCCAGTTATATTTAAAATTGCTAGCCAGCAAGGACTTTCTGTACAGCACAAGGAACTCTGCTCAATGTTATATGGCAGCCTGGACAGGAGGGGAGTTTGGGGGAGAATGGATATATGTATATGTATGCTTGAGTCCCTTTGCTGAAATATCACAATATTATTTGTTAATCAGCTATGCATGAGTGCATGCTAAGTTGTTTCAATTTTGTCCGACTCTTTGTGACCCTATGGACTGTAGCCCACCAGGTTCCTCTGTCCATGGGATTCTCCAGGCAAGAAAATGAGAGGGGATCTTCCAGACCCAGGGGTAGAAACTGTGTCTCCTGTGGCTTCTTCATTGCAGGCAGATTCTGTACCTCTGAGCCACTGGGGAAACTCTAATCAGCTATACTCCAATAGAAAATAAAAAGTTTAAATAAATAAATACAATGATGTCTGGACCTTGCCATCTGCTTCTTCTTTAAGTGGCAGGGTAGGTTTCCTAGCTTTGGGGGCAGAATTACTGAGGCCGCTATCTCAGATCTAATTAATTCATGGATAAATTCACCAACTTAAGCTCATCCCAGGTTGGCATACAAATCAGAGTTCCTTTTATAAAACAGATGGGTGGTATGCAGGGTGGTGGGTGAGAGCTCCAAGAGGGAGGGGATATGTACATACACAGAAAACATAAATATGAAATCTTTATAGCTTCTGAAAAATAGATTTTAGCTCAAGGTTATTATAGGTATAAGAGAGCTAAGAAACCACGTTGGGGAGGTGATAAAACTCAGACATTGTCATTGTCAGAAAGTTGCTCTTCATCCTAGAACAAGAGTGACAACAGCATCACCTGGTAAGAGATGGAGACTGATGATAGTATCTAATTACAGGGGCTGGAGATAAAGGCTGTGCAGCCAACACCAGACGCATTACAGTAAACAGAGGATGTGAAGTACCCTGGCTTCTCCCTCTCCCAAGCTATTTAATCTTGCATAATTTCCCCCCATTTCATAATTAAACTTACCAGAAACTGGAAGAATGTGATAACTTGGAAGTATAGTTTCCAGTGATACAGAACTGAGCAGAGGAAATAAAGTGTGGAGTGAAGAACATCAGCCTTTAAAATAGGTGAGCAATTTCTTGGGGAAATTGAAAGAAAGTAATTTGGCCATGTGGTGCAAAAAGGCAACTCATTGGAAAAGACCCTGATGCTGGAAAAAATTGAGGGCAGTAGGAGTAGGGGGAGACAGACAATGAGATGGTTGGATGGCATCACCAACTCAACAGACATGAGCCAACAACCTGAACAAAACTGAGCAACCACTGAGGCAAGCAAAATAATGGTTCCCCAAAGATGCTCCTGGCCCTATTCCCCAAAATGTATGTCCCCTTAAATGGAAAAGGGATTTGTAGATGTGGTACAGTTCAGGATCTCGAGATGGGAAGATTACCCTGGATTATCTGAATGGGCTCTGTAGAATCATGAGTCTTTTTAAGAGGAAGGCAGGAGGTTTGAGTCATGGAAAAGATTTGATGATGGAAGCAGAGGTTGGACTGATGGTTTAAAGACAGAGGAAGGGTCACAATCAGAACAATGTAGGTAGCCTCTGGAAACTTACCCTTTACAAGGAAGGAAGCAGATTTTGCCCTAGAACCTCCAGAAGGAATATGACTTTGCAGACACCTTGATTTTAGCTCATGAGACCCATTTAAGACTTCTAACCTCTAGAAATGTAAGATAAATTAGTATTGTTTTAAGCCACATAATTTGTGAACAATTTTTACAGTAATAACAGGAAACTAGTATTTTAACAGTATAAAATTATTATTAAAATCCTAGAAATCAAAAGAAAAAAAATAATAATGTGTTAAATCTAAGAGAAAGTTGCATATTAACTTGGCAGGACTTGCTCATTCCATCCATTGGAAATGTGCTTTTTCCAAGACCACTGATCCCCTATTACAGCCCCTAGAGGTACATCTTTAAAAGAGTCTGAATACCAGTTCTCTTTTCCTACTTTCCATTCCCCAGTAGGTTTGAATGAGGGGTGCAGGGGACACAGCCCTGGTTATTTAATAAATTAATATTGAAATCAAGTATTAATTGACTTGACTTTTTTTCTTTCACCCTATAATTGAAGTGCATTTATCCTTTCCCCCCATCAATATAAAATAAAATAATTGCCCAATTAGCAAGAAATTATTTTGGGAACAACTAATTTGAGTATCTATTAAGTCTGTACCTAACACTTTGCTCTGTCAACTGGAATAAAAAAATTAAATGTCAAAAAAAGATGTGAGAAGGACTTGCCTTAACAAGGTCAGCATTTCCTATGCAGGTAAAAGCAGGAGGAAAAAAAACATCCAGCTTTGTCAAGACTGGCGTGATAAATGGAAAGGGACAAGGGTTCAACTTGGACAACACAGCATCCGAGATGAACCAGAGGACCATGACTGCTTTTCCCTCCCAAGCACTGGTCTGCAACTATGTCTGCATCATAAAGGTGTAAAGCAGCTGCTGTCTCAAGTTTGGTCAGTGTCAGGGGTCTCATCTTCCTTCCTCCAGTACTGCTGACTGTGATCATAAGTGACAGTACCAGCATTTTTGCTGCTGGCCTGGGTGTCATGATTAGGTGCAGAGAGTGGAAACACTGTGCTCTTATTTCCTGCTGCCTTTGGGAAGAGGGCAGTGCCTAGGACTCTTTATTACAAAACAAAAACAAAAACCAAACAAACACACAAAAACCCAACCAAACAAAAAGCAATAAACAAACTGGAACTGAGTTTCCAAACTGGTATTAAAGGGAGCAGGGATTTTTGTCAATCTTTTCATTCTTTTTTTAAAATTTGTGTTATTGAAGTACAGTTAACTCACAATGTTGTATTAATTTCTGCTGTACAGCAAAAAGGTTTGATTACACATATACATACATTATTTTTTATATTCTTTTCCATTATGGTTTATCACAGATTATGAATATAATTTCCTGTGCTATTCAGTAGGACTTTGTTGCTTGTTTAGTTTATATATAATAGTTTGCATCTGCTAATACCAAACTCCCAATCCATCCCTTCCTCTCACTCCCCCTCAGTAACAAATCTATTCTCTTATTGTCTGTGAGTCTGTTTCATTCTCTTAGATAATTAGCAAAGGGACTTTATTCTTTTATTTAAAGTTTTGTTTAAGGGGTGAAAAAACCTCTCTGACTCCTTCTCTCCATCATGAATCTTTCTATTCCATTGACCACCAGATCTCCCAAAATGAGAATGTCCCTCCTTTGTTTTAGGTTTCTGGGTATTGACTTTGCCTTCTCATTTCACTGTGGCTTTAAGATTTTGACTTCCAATCTCATGTCAGTGATGATCCTCTCAACTTCAGTGTGAATGAGATTTAGCTTGCTTTTCTGGAGGTTTGGAAAGGAAACATGTTTAGAGACGACTTAGCTGGGAATAAGAGTATTACAGGTAAGAACAAGGCTCTTGGCTTTTAAATTGTGAGTCCACAGCTGCCAGTTTCCTCATGCATATAATATTGATAGTATTATTTGCACTTAATTCATAAGACTGGGCTGTGAAATAAATGCTTGATTGTATGGAAAATGCTTTAAATTTTGTCTGGCATATAATAAATTCTTCATGATTTCTGTTACATTCAATATTCTTATTCTTAAAGGAGCAAAAGCAATCAAAGTGGAGGAGATGTGGGTACCAAGCATGTGTTGACTTTACAAATTGATAAGAGGTGAACATCTTGTGTTCTTTTGTCATAATCTCTGTTCTTTATCTTTAATCAGCCATTGCTCAAGGCTCAGAGCTGTTTGTTTAGCTTGAAAGTAACTCACAACAGAAGTCAGGGTCAGTAGGGTTACTTTTGTACACTACTACTATCTTCTGTACTCTTTGGAATATCATTCTATTGCCACTACCCTTCATTTATTCATTATACTTCTTACTATGATTTTTGTTCTGGAAGACAGCATCAATTAATGCAAACAGGAGATAAACAAAAAGCAAATCGGACTGCATAAAGAAGGAAGCATAGCACAAAACAACATTCTCTCATCTATGTTCAGGAATGAAAGGTCCTCTATTGGTTTAATAGTCTAAGCGCTTAGGAAATGCTTCATAGTATTTCTTAGCTTAGAGATGTCCAGTCACTTATTAAAGACTACATGAATCTCTATAAAAAGATTAAGTGTCTTTAATGCAGTGTTTTCCTAGGTAGTAGAATGGGCTTAGAGTGGGTATACGAGACTTTAAGTCTAAGTAGTACATACTACACTACCATTCAGGTACATGACTTCTGGCAAATTATTTCTCAAAGGGAAATAATTTCTTCATTATAAACAAATTCTAGCATTTTTTGACTTCAGAAATATATTGTCTGGACAGTATAAACCTAAACATGATTTTTTTAAATCTTTACTTAATTTCCAGGCAAATAATTAAGGGATTCAGCACTCAAAAATATTAACTATCAGGTCATGAGAAGCTGTTAAGTCATGAGAAGATTTTATGTGTATTATTAAGTGAAATAAGCCATCTAAAAAGGGTACATTCTGTATGATTGGACTTTCCTGGTAGTTCAGACAATAAAAAATCTGCCTGCAATGTGGGAGACCTGGGTTTGATCCCTGGGTTTGGAAGATCCCCTGGAGGAGGGCATGGCAACTGGCAACCATTCCAATATTCTTGCCTGGGGAATCCCCATAGACAGAGGAGCCTGGTTGGCTACAATCCATGGGATCGCAAGGAGTCAGACATGACTGAGAGACTGAGCACACACTGTATGATTAATGACATGGTGACCCACTCCCGTATTCTCGCCTGGAGAATTCCGTGGACAGAGGGGCCTGGCAGGCTGCAGTCCACAGGATCCCGAAGAGTCAGACTCAGTGGTAGCAACTGAGCATAGCACCTGCTGGAAAAGGCAAAGGTATGGAAATTAACAATCTATGGTTACTAGGGTAGGGGGATGAATAGTCAGAGCATAATGGGTTTCTAGGCAGTGAAAATGCTTTGTATGATATTATGATGTATGTTACTATATCTTTGTCCAAACCCATAGAATATACAACACCAAGAATGAACCCTAATGTAAACTGTAGAATTTGGGTGACTATATCAGTGGAGATTCATCTTTGGTAAAAACTGTACCACTCTGGTGAGTGATATTGATACTGTCTATTAAAAGAGACTTGCTCCTTGCGAGGGTTGGAAGGGGAGCCATGACAAGTCTAGACAATGTATTAAAAACCAGAGACATCATTTGGCCTACAAAGGTCCATATAGCCAAAGTTATGGTTTTTCCAGCTGTCATATATGGATGTGAGAATTGGACCATAAAAAAGGCTGAGTGCCAAAAAATTGAAGCTTTTGAATTGTGGTGCTGGAGAAGACTCTGAGAGCCTCTTGGACAGCAAGGAGATTAAACCAGTTAATCCCAAAGGAAATAAACACTGACTATTTATTGGAAGGACAGATGCTGAAGCTGAAGCTCCAATACTTTGGTCACCTGATGCAAACAGCCAACTCATTGGAAAAGACTGATGTTAGGAAAGGTAGAAGAGGATGAGATGGTTAGATAACATCACTGACTCAGTGATGAGTTTGAGAAACATGAGTTTGAGAAAACTCTGAGAGATGGTGAAGGACAGGGAAGCCTGGTATGTTGCAGTCTATGGGGTTACAAAAAGCTGGACATGACTTAGCAACTGAACAACAACAACAATGCATATGTAGTGGCAGGCAGTGTATGAGAAGTCTATGCACTTCCCTTTCAGTTTTGCTATAAACACAAAATTGCTCTTAAAAATAAATTCTCAAAAAAGAAAAAAAAAACACACCATACGTTAGAGAGAATACAATTCTGTTATAAATAGAAATAGCTTTGTTCTGAATATAGTTTGCTTTAAAAAATCATTTGGGTCTCATTTCCTTGTTATATGTTTCCCTTCCTTGGCTACATCTATATGTTGACAACATTGTAAGAGTTCCTTATTGGTCCACACTTCCATATACTCTGGGACATTCACAATCACGCTCCCTCTGTTTAGAAGTCCACTCACCTCCATAATTGCCAGTCAGATGCTTATGTTTCCAATCTAAAATATTAGACACTGTTTCCTCTTAAATTCATTGAGTTGCTCTTTCCTTCTTTCTCCGTCTCTCTCCACTTTGTCTTATTCCTCCATTTCTGATGGAATCTATCATCTACCATACTTCTTTCTCCTCTGTTTTACTGTGAGAAGAACTCTGAAAAGTTTTAACATTTATTTATACTTAAAATAGAGAACTTGTTGAGTAATTGCAAACTGTTAGCTATTTTTGTCTTGACACATAAATTCTACAATGGCGACCTAGGTCTGTGTATGGGGAACTGAAATCAAGGCTTTTCAGAGGAGGTTCTAGAAATGCAAACATAGTTTACATTAAAGATAGGCAGAGCTGTGGAGAGGAAAAACAAAACAAAACAAAACAAATGTTTCAAAAATAACTATGCATTGTTAAGATTAGACCTTTCCAGGCTACCTCATCTTATTCTTTCATTGTCTTTGAGTTATTTTACAAACCTGTGAATTATAGCTGATAAGAATATAAAATTCTTATTCTTGTCTACAAACATGAAGATTCTGTCAATAGACTTTCCTCCCTCACTGTGGAAGAGGCCAGCTAGCCTCTTTTTGTGCATTCATTTTATTAATAATATTGTGGATCTATAAATATATCTGTCAAACTGGCTGTGATATTTTACAAGTTTTCTCATTAATGATGTGTTACGTAAAACTTTTATCACATGTTTATTTTAATACCTGAGTGAAAGTCATGATTTTACCACTGTTTGAAAATGATTAGTTAACAACAGGATGCCTTGTGTGATAGGCATCTATCTTCATAACTGGAGAGAAAAAACTTTTGAATTGGCCCTCAATTTGAGGTCATTGCACTGCAGGGTCCTTTGGGGTGAAGCTGTCTTTGATATTGGCACAAACTCTATAGCACTCTGTAGGGTGAGCAGGCCTCCCATAAACAGAACTGCCTTCCTTTCCAGACCTCTCAGAAGCTCTTTTCCTGTTATTTCCCTTGGATCCTATGTCAGTTTTAATCTTCTTTCAGTGGATCCCCAAGTCTCAGTTTCTTCTGGACAGAGACGTGTGCTCTTGCTCCCCTCAAGATTCAGGTACTCCCCTCATTGTCTGTGAAATCTTTGGGCATAATCTTTGACTAGGAAAGCTTCTTATTCTCAACTCATAAGGCATGCTGCTGCTGCTGCTAACTCACTTCAGTCGTGTTCAAATCTGTGCGACCCCATAGACGGCAGCCCACCAGGCTCCCCAGTCCCTGGGATTCTCCAGGCAAGAGTACTAGAGTGGGTTGCCATTTCCTCCTTTAAATGCATGAAGTGAAAAGTGAAAGTGAAGTCGCTCAGTCGTGTCCGACTCGTAGTGACCCCATGGACTGCAGCCTACCAGGCTCCTCCATTCATGTGATTTTCCAGGCAAGAGTACTGGAGTGGGGTGCCATTGCCTTCTCCACATATGGCATGAAGGATCCATAATAACCATTTCAGTCTTAGAATGCCCTGTAAGGAGACTCAGTATAGTAGAGCTGAATAGAAAATTAGAAATCATCTAGTTCAAAGCCCTCATTGTACAGAGGAGGACATTGCTATTTATTTCATTCACCTGCAGTTCCATATTTGGGGAGCACTTGACTTATGAATGACTTGTTCTTAGGCATTGAATCCCAGTACCCTCAAAGGGACAATCCTTTCTTTCCTTTTTTCTCTAATTCTGAGCACCTGGGGAGTGATTGACCTTAGAGGTGTCATTCTTTATGCAAATGGAAAAAATCTTCCTCTTATTCTTATGCAGAAAAGAAGTGAATAGGTCCCTGGGTTCCTGCAGTTTATAACTTACTCTCCCTCCTCTGCCAAGCAGCCCTTGTTCCTCCTATTTTCCAGTGAAGTGTTAACACATTGTAAGCCCTTAAACTTCATAGTTACTAGGAATTTCATTCTAACATTTTCCTGAGCAACGGTTTTTATACTGATTCAGTTCAGTTCAGTTCAGTTCACTTAGTCATGTCTGACTTTTTGAGACCCCATGAACTGCAGCACCGTGAACCACCAGGCCACCCTGTCTATCACCAACTCCTAGAGTTTACCCAAACTCATGTCCATTGAGTCCGTGATGCCATCCAACCATCTCATCCTCTGTCATTCCCTTCTCCCCCTGCCCTCAATCTTTCCCAACATCAGGGTTTTTCCAATCAGTCAGCTCTTTGGATCAGGTGGCCAAAGTATTGGAGTTTCAGCTTCAACAACAGTCCTTCCAATGAACACCCAGGACTGATCTCCGTTAGGATGGACTGGCTGAATCTCCTTGCAGTCCAAGGGACTCTCAAGAGTCTTCTCCAACACCACAGTTCAAAAGCATCAATTCTTCGGCACTCAGCTTTCTTTATAGTCCAACTCTCAAATCCATACATGACTACTGGAAAAACCATAGCCTTGACTAGCCGGACTTTGTTGAGAAAGTAGTCTCTCCTTTTTAATATGCTGTCTAGGTTGGCTATAACTTTCTTTCCAAGGAGTAAGCATCTTTTAATTTCATGGCTGCAATCACCATCTGCAGCTATTTTGGAGCCCAGAAAAATAAAAGTCAGCCACTGTTTCCACTGTTTCCCCATCTGTTTGCCATGAAGTGATGGGACCGGATGCCATGATCTTAGTTTTCTGAATGTTGAGCTTTAAGCCAACTTTTTCACTCTCCTCTTTCACTTTCATCCAGGGGCTCTTTAGTTCTTCACTGAAGTTATTGATATTTCTCTTGGCAATCTTGATTCCAGCTTGTACTTCTTCCAGCCCAGTGTTTCTCATAGTGTACTCTGCATATAAGTTAATAAGCAGGGTGACAATACCTAGCCTTGACATACACCTTTTCCTATTTGGAATCAGTCTGTTGTTCCATGTCCAGTTCTAACTGTTGCTTCCTGACCTGCATACAGGTTTCTCAAGAGGCAGGTCAGGTGGTCTGGTATTCCCATCCCTTTCAGAATTTTCCACAGTTTATTGTGATCCACTCAGTCAAAGGCTTTGGCATAGTCAATAAAGCAGAAATATATGTTTTTCTGGACCTCTCTTGCTTTTCCGATGATCCAGCAGATGTTAGCAATTTGACCTCTGGTTCCTCTGCCTTTTCTAAAACCAGCTTGAACATCTGGAAGTTGACAGTTCATGTATTGCTGAAGCCTGGCTTGAGAATTTTGAGCTTTACTTTACTAGCGTGTGAGATGAGTGCAATTGTGCAGTAGTTTGAGCATTCTTTGGCATTGCCTTTCTTTGGGGTTGGAATGAAAATGGATTTATTCTGATTAACTGTGTTTAAAATAATACAGAGATGCTAGATGATAGGCATTTCATGTTTGCATAGAGTTTTTCCTTTCCACTAAGTTGCAAATATCATTAATAACATAGCTCTTGGAATTTTTTGTTTTTTTTTTTTTTTAATGGGAGAAATTTCCTGAATACCATACAATTGATTCTTTTAAGAGTCTTAGGGGCTTCCCAGGGGGTGCTAGTGGTAAAGAATCTGCCTGCCAATGCAGGAGACACAAGGGACACTGGTTTGATCCCTGGGTTGAGAAGATTCCCTGGAGAAAGTAATGCCAACCCACTCCAGTATTCTTGCCTGGGAAATTCCATGTGCAGAGGATCGTGGCAGGCTACAGTCCTTGGGGCCACAAAGAGTCGAAACGCACTGAGAGACTGAGCAAAAAATCTTAGAGACACAGCAGTTTAACAGGTTTCTATTCTTTCAGTTCTATTCTGTTTAATTCTCCTAATTGTTCAATTAGTTTGTTCCTTAATTCCTTGACTAAACTTTGAGCTCCTTGAAATTAAGGTAGGAAGGTCATCTCAAATAACACCTTGCTAGTGCCTGGTGCAGATTCTAATGGATAGAAAATACTGTGAAAATGGTGTGAGAATCCAATATATCCTTGATAGCTAAGTGGAAAAGCTGCTCTGGTTAATTGGTAGATTACAAAGACAAGGAAAAATTGCATCCAAGCAGTGCTGACTTAACTGCTGAACTTAAGTGTGAAAGGGCCAAGGCAGGGAGGCATGGGAAGTCAGAGGTGGAACGCAGAGACTGGCTCCCAGGTAACTGGAAAGACCTAGCATTGGACATAGAGGGTGGAAAAACAAAAGGAAGCTCTCAGAAGTAAAATGAGATTTGGAAGACAGGAAAGGTCAACTTTTACCTGATCCAAAATTTAAGAATTCACTGTGAATACAATTATTCTTGAGGCTTCACCAAGCGAAATTATTGCATACTTTTTTTTTTCTTGTCAGAAATGATGGATCTAGAGAGATTAAATTTAGCTTTCTATGGCCATGAAAATCCTTCCTATTGATCATAGGACAGACTATGAGAGAATACTAATCAATTTTCATACAAAGACTATTAATTTTAATAATAATATAACAAAGAATTTCCTTTATGGAGTCTAAACAGTAGATTCAGTTCAGTTCAGTAGCTCAGTCATGTCTGACCCTTTGCGACCACATGGACTGCAGCACACCAGGTTTGCCTGGCCACAAGCAACACTCAGAACTTGCTCAAACTCAGGTTCATGAGTCAGGGATGCAATCCAATCATCACAGCCTCTGTCATCCCCTTCTTCTACTGCCTTTAATCTTTCCCAGCATCAGAGTCTTTTCCAATGAGTCAATTCTCTGCATCAGGTGGCCTTAGCATTGGAGGCTCAGCTTCAGCATCAGTTCTTCCAATAAATATTCAGGACTGATTTACTTTAGGATTGACTGGTTTGATCTCAAGAATCTTCTCCAAGACCACAGTTCAAAAGCAGCAATTTTTTGGCATTCAGTTTTCTTTATGGTCCAAATCTCACATCCATACATGACTAATGGAAAAAGCATAGCTTTGACTATATGGACCTTTGTCAGCAAAGTAATGTCTCTGCTTTTTAATATGCTGTCTAGATTGGTCATAGATTTTCTTCTAAGGAGCAAGCATATTTTAATTTCATGGCTGTAATCACCATCTGCAGTGATTTTGGAGGCCAAGAAAATAAAATCTGTCACCATTTCCATTGTTTCCCCATCTATTTGCCATGAAATAATGGGACCAGATGCCATGATATTCATTTTTTGAAAGTTGAATTGTAAGCCAGCATTTTCATACTTCTCTTTCACTTTCATCAAGAAGCTCTTTAGTTCTTCTTCACTTTCTGCCATAAGGGTAGTGTCATCTGCATATCTGAGGTTATTGATATTTCTCCTGGCAATCTTGATTCCAGCTTGTGCTTCATTCAGCCTGGCATTTCACATGATGTACTCTGTTTAAATTAAATAAGTAGGGTGACAATATACAGCCTTGATGTACTCCTTTCCCAATTTGGAACCGGTCCATTGTTCCATGTCTGGTTCTAACTGTTGCTTCTTGACCAGCATGCAGATTTCTCAAAAGGCAGGTAAGGTGGTCTGGTATTCCCATCTCTTTAAGAATTTTCCAGTTTGTTGTGATCCACACAGTCAAAGACTTTAGCATAGTTAAAGAGGCAGAAATAGATGTTTTTTTCTTGAATTCTCTTGATTTTTCTATGATACAGTGGATGCTACCAATTTGATTTCTAGTTCTTCTGCCATTTCTAAATTGAGCTTGAATATCTAGAAGTTCTTGGTTCACATATTGTGGTAGCCTAGCTTGGATAATTTTCAGCATTACTTTGCTGGAGTGTGAAATGTGTGCATTTATGTGGTATTTTGAACATTGTTTGACATTTCCTTTCTTTGGGGTTGGAATGAAAATTGACCTTTTCTAGTCTTATAGCCACTACTGTGTTTTCCAGATTTGCTGGCATATTGAGTGCAACACTTTCACACTATCATCTTTAGGATTTGAAATAACTCAGCTGGAATTTCACCTCCAGTACCTTTGTTCATTGTGATGCTTCCTAAGGTCCACTTGACTTTGCACTCCAGGATGTCTGGCTCTAGTTGAGTGATCACACCATTGTGGTCATCTGGGTCATTAAGATCTTCTTTGTCTAGTTCTTCTGTATATTCTTTCTGCCTCTTCTTAGTATCTTCTGCTTTTCTTAGGACCATACCACTTCTGTGCTTTATTGTGCACATCTTTGCATGAAACCATTCTCAAGAAAAGAAATGCAAAAAGGCAAAATGGTTGTCTGAGGATGCCTTATAAATAGCTGAGAAGAAGAGAAGCAAAAGGCAAAGGAGAAAAAGACAGATATATCCATCTGAAACAGAAGTGATCAGTGCAAATAAATAAAGGAAAACAATAGAAAGGGAAAGTGGAGATTGCTTAAAAAAAATAGAGGTATCAAGAGAACATTTCATGGGCAATATAGGTGGGCACTATAAAGGACAGAAATGTTATGGACCTAACAGAAAAGTAAAAAAGCTGACTTAAAGCTCAACATTCAGAAAACTAAGATCATGGCATCTGGGACCATTACTTCATGGCAAATGGATGGGAAAACAATAGAAACAATGACAGCCTTTATTTTCTTGGGCTCCAAAATCACTGCAGATGATGACTGCAGCCGTGAAATTAAAAGACACTTGCTCCTTGGAAGAAAAGTTATGGCAAACCTAGACAGCTTATTAAAAGTCAAAGACATTACTTTGCCGACAAAGGTCCATGTCATCAAAACTATTTTCCCATAGTCACATATGGATGTGATGGTTGGACCATAAAGAAAGCTGAGCACTGAAGAACTGATGCTTTTGAACTGTTTTGTTGAAGAGGACTCTTGAGAGCCCCTTAGACAGTAAGGAGATCAAACCAGTCATTCCTAAATGAAATCAATCCTGAATATTCATTGGAAGGACTGATGCCGAAGCTGAAACTCCAATACTTAGGCCACCTGATGTGGAAAACTGACTCACTGGAAAAGACCTGGATGCTGGGAGAGAATGAAGATAGAAGGGGAAGGGGATGACAGAGGATGAGATGGTTTTATGGCATCACCAACTCATAGATATGAGTTTGAGCAAGCTCTGGGATTTTGGTGATGGCCAGGGAAGCCTGGCATGCTGCAGTCCATGGGGTCATAAAGAGTCGTACACAATTGAGCAACTGAATTGAACTTGCATGAAATTTTCTCTTGGTATCTCTAATTTTCCTGAAGAGATCTCTAGTTTTTCCCATTCTATAGTTTTCCTCTGTTTATTTGCTTTGATCACTTAGGAAGACTTTCTTATCTCTCCTTGCTACTCTTTGGAATTCTGAATTCAGATGGTTATATCTTTCCTTTTCTCCTTTGCCTTTCTCTTATCTTCTTTTCTTGGCTGTTTGTAAGGCCTCCTCAGACAACCATTTTGCCTTTTGGCATTTCTTTTTCTTGGGGGTGGCTTTGATCACTGCCTTCTGTACAATATTACAAACCTCCATCCAAAGTTCTCCAGGCAGTCTATCTATCAGATCTAATCCCTTGAATCTATTTGTCACTTCCACTGTTTTATTGTAAGGGATTTGATTTAGGTCATACCTTAATGGTCTAATGGTTTTCCCTACTTTCTTCAATTTAAGTCCTGATTTGGCAATAAGGAGTTTGTGATCTGAGCTACAGTCAGCTCCTGGTCTTGTTTTTTCTGACTGTATATAGCTTCTCAATCTTCAGCTGCAAAGAATATAATCAATCTGATTTTGTATTGACCATCTGATGATGTCCATGTGTAGAGTCTTCTGTTGTGTTGTTAGAAGAGAGTGTTTGCCATGACCAGTGCATTTTATTGATAAAACTCTGTTAGGTTTGCCCTGCTTCATTTTGTTCTCAGGACAAACTTGCCTGCTACTCCAGGTGTTTCTTGACTTCCTACTTCTGCATTCCAGTCGCCTGTGATGGAAAGGGTATGTTTTTTTTTGTTTCAGTTCTAGAAGGTCACATCGGTCATCATAGAACCATTTAACTTCAGCTTCTTTGGCATTACTGGTCGGGGCATAGACTTCAATTACTATGATATTGAATGGTTTGCCTTGGAAATGAACAGAGGTCATTAGTAAGGTCAAGATTAAAATTAAATAACAGCTACCTTCATTGAGCCAATACAATGTGGCAGATTCATCTGAGGTATTTACATATATATGATACATATGTTTACTTCATATTTAAAGAATACGTATATGCATAATGTATATATGTGTACAAATTGAGATAATTCATAAATATCTATTTTATAAGACAATAAATTGGGAATAATGCATGACTAGCTCACAAAGTATGAAAAAACAAATTAGTATATGCACATGTGGACAAATACAAATATACATAAATACGTTTGTTCAGTTCAGTCGCTCAGTCGTATCCGACTTTGTGACACCATGAACCACAGCACCCCTGGACTCCCTGTCCATCACCAACTCCCAGAGTCCACGCAAACCTATATCCATTGAGTCAGTGATGCCATCCAACCATCTCATCCTCTGTCATTCCCTTCTCCTCCGGCGCTCAATCTTTCCAGCATCAGGGTTTTTTCAAATGAGTCAGCTCTTCACATCAGGTTGCCAAAGTATCGGAGTTTCAGCTTAAACAACAGTCCTTCCAATGAACACCCAGGACTGATCTCCTTTAGGATGGACTGGCTGGATCTCCCTGCAGTCCAAGGGACTCTCAAGAGTCTTCTCCAACACCACAGTTCAAAAGCATCAATTATTCGGTGCTCAGCTTTCTTTATAGTCCAAATCTCACATCCATAAATGACTCCTGGAAAAATCCATGGGCCTTGACTAGCCAGACGTTGTTGACAAAATAATGTCGCTGCTTTTTAATATGCTGTCTAGGCTGGTCATAACTTTCCGCCCAAGGAGTAAGTGTCTTTTAATTTCATGGCTACAGTCACATCTGCAGTGATTTTGGAGTCCCCCAAAATAAAGTCAACCACTGTTGCCACTGTTTCCCCATTTATTTGCCATGAAGTGATGGGACCAGATGCCATGATCTTAGTTTTCTGAATGTTGAGCTTTAAGCCAATTTTTTCACTCTCCTCTTTCACTTTCGTCAAGAGGTTCTTTAGTTCTTTTTCACTTTCTGCCATAAGGGTGGTGTCGTCTGCGTAGCTTAGGTTATTGATATTTCTCCCAGCAATCTTGATTCCAGCTTGTGCTTCCTCCAGTATTTCTCATGATGTACTCTGCATATAAGTTAAATAAGCTGGGTGACAATATCTAGCCTTGACATACACCTTTTCCTATTTGGAACCAGTCTGTTGTTCCATGTCCAGTTCTAACTGTTGCTTCCTGACCTGCATACAGGTTTCTCAAGAGGCAGGTCAGGTGGTCTGGTATTCCCATCTCTTTCAGAATTTTCCACAGTTTATTGTGATCCACTCAGTCAAAGGCTTTGGCATAGTCAATAAAGCAGAAATAGATGTTTTTCTGGAACTCTTGCTTTTTTGATGACCCAGCAGATGTTAGCAATTTGACCTCTGGTTCCTCTGCCTTTTCTAAAACCAGCTTCAACATCTGGAAGTTCACAGTTCATGTATTGCTGAAGCCTGGCTTTGAGAATTTTGAACATTACTTTACTAGAGTGTGAGATGAGTGCAATTGTGTGGTAGTTAGAGCATTCTTTGGGATTGCCTTTCTTTGGGGTTGGAATGAAAGCTGACCTTTTCCAGTCCTGTAGCCACTGCTGAGTTTTCTAAATTTGCTGACATATTGAGTGCAGAACTTTCACAGCATCATCTTTCAGGATTTGAAATAGCTCAACTGGAATTCCATCACCTCCACTAGCTGTGTTTGTAGTGATACTTCCTAAGGCCTACTTGACTTCACATTCCAGGATGTCTGGCTCTAGGTGAGTGATCACATCATCGTGATTATCTGGGTTGTGAAGATTTTTTTGTACAGTTCTTCTGTGTATTCTTGTCACCTCTTAACATCTTCTGCTTCTGTTAGGTCACTGCCATTTCTGCCCTTTATTGAGCCCATCTTTGCATGAAATGTTCCCTTGGTATCTCTAATTTTCTTGAAGAGATCTCTAATCTTTCCCATTCTATTGTTTTCCTCTCTTTCTTTGCATTGATCGCTGAGGAAGGCTTTCTTATCTCTCCTTGCTATTCTTTGGAAGTCTGCATTCAAATGGGAATATCTTTCCTTTTCTCCCTTGCTTTTCACTTCCCTTCTTTTTACAGCTATTTGTAAGGCTTCCTTAGACAGCCATTTTGCTTTATCGCCTTTCTTTTTCTTTTCTTTTCTTTTTTTTTTTTTTTTTATCACCTTTCTTTTCCTTGGGGATGGTCTTAATGCCTGTCTCCTGTACGATGTCATGAACCTCCGTCCATAGTTCATCAGGCTCTCTGTCTATCAGATCTAGTCCCTTAAGTCTCTTTCTCACTTCCACTGTATAGTCATGAAGGATTTGATTTAGGTCATACCTGAGTGGTTTTTTCCACTTTCTTCAATTTCAGTCTGAATTTGGCAATAAGGAGTTCATGATCTGCCCCACAGTCAGCTCCTGGTCTTGTTTTTGCTGACTGTATAGAGTTTCTCCATCTTTGGCTGCAAAGAATATAATCAATGTGATTTCGGTGTTGACCATCTGGTGGTGTCCATGTGTGGAGACTTCTCTTGTATTGTTGGAAGAGGGTGTTTGCTATGACCAGTGCATTCTCTTGGCAAAACTCTATTAGACTTTTCCCTGCTTCATTCTGTACTCCAAGGCCAAATTTACCTCTTACTCCAGGTGTTTCTTGACTTCCTACTTTTGCATTCCAGTCCCCTATAATGAATATTCACATTAATATAAATATGTATATTTATATGTGTGTGTGTGTGTGTGTGTGTGTGTGTGAGGAGACACTGGTTTGATCCTTGGGTTTGGAAGATTCCCTGGAGGAGGGCATGGCAACTCACTCTATTTTTCTTGCCTGGAGAATTCCATGGACCGAGAAGCCTGGTGGTTTTCACTCCAAAGGTTCACAAACAGTGACATGATTGAAATGACTTTGCAGCCATGTATTAATTTAGTTTTCACAACCCTTTTGTGAGATAGGTACTAATAGTATACCCATTTTATAGGTGAACAAACTGGGTGCAGAGAGCTCACTAACTTGCTCCTGGTTTTAATGAGAGATATAGTTAATAGCTTATCTCATTCGGTTACCACAGCAGGCTTTCGAGAAGGTTATTTAAGCCCCTTTTGTAGATGAGGAACTGCAGTGAGTATTATTCAGTAAAGCACTCATTTTTCACCAATCGGCATGAAACCAGGACATAAATTCTGCTTGTTCTGCCTATATAACCAGTGTTGGTTGGTCTCAACAGACCAAAATAAAAAATAAAATAAAATGTTCTTTGTAAGTGCATCAGCCATTTCTAATATTTGAATTCTGTGGACTTGGGTAACATATATTATGGGATAAAAATCAGGACACATGGCTTGAAATAATTCAAATAAACCTGTAAGAACCTGAGGACACTGCTGGCATATTCAGGAACTAGAGTAGCCACATTTGGCAAGAATTCCTTCACTGCACTGATTTTGTAGTTTGGTTCACTAGAAGGCCAAATGTCACTTCTAATTAATAACTTAAAATAGATTTCACAGCCACCTCCTACTGACAGACAGTTCCTCCCTTGTGAACTCCCACATTCCTGGGCTGGAGAAATGAGGCTGATGTGTGTATACCCTTGAGAGGTAAATCATGTTGCAAGAAGAATTTCCTCATGTATTACAGGATGTTAAACAATGCTGATTGCAAAGTTAAACACTGAAGATATACATCATTTCCACAATGGATATGTCCATATCCTTTGGTTTAATTCAATTAAGCAAAAAAAAAAAAAAAAAAAAAAATCCAGTCTGTTCATAACAAAGACTTGAAATTAGCTAAAAGTCCAAAAATTATGTTGACTTGAAATAATTAGATAACTAGGAGTAGAAAATATATCTGATACATGTAACTAGATACTTTAATGATCTAGTTAACAACTTCAATTTCTCATTTCTCTTTTATAAGTACATATAATTCCACTGCACAAATTTCCCTACCATAATAAAACCCTATTTCCCACTTTTCTTCTCTTAATAAGAATCATCAGACAAGGAATTTCAGGTTTTATCTTACACTTTAGTTTGCCTGCTCTCATTGCAAACAGAAGGGCATTAACTCCAAGGGGTTTAGTAATAAGATTAAAATAAGGAAAACTAAATAAAAGGATCATTCAGACCAAAGCCCTGTCTGCAGGCAGCTCCACACATAAACTACCTCAGGGAATAAGGATTTTGTTATATTTCATTATATTTAATGACCTCTAGAGAAGGAGATTTTTGTCACCTTTATAATAGCTTTGTATTGACATTGGCTAGAAGGATACACTGAAAGCTCCTTTTAGCTTCAGAATTTGAAGACATATCTATAATACCAGAGCTTAGGACACTTTCAGATCTATCCTGAGAACTGGTATACAACCAGGAACAATTTAACTTTATCAGCAAAATTTCATTTCTTGAATTGAATATTGGAACATAGTTATTCTTTTTATTAATTTTACGAATTTGTGTATGGTTAAAATATTGCCATTTTAAAAAAGCCTTTCACCCCACCCACCGCTCCATCTCCTCCCCTCCCCAGATGCTCATCTTTAGCTCCCTTTGCCTCTCTGGAATTTGCTCAAGGTCCAAACACTCTTATTCTCCACCAGGCACATTCTAGCACTTTTTCAAGGCTCAACACTAGCTTACAATCTTCAGAAAATTTTAAGATCTTCTTTTCTTGTCTAATCATCTATTGAGGTGAGCTAACATACATACATCTCTTGGTAGAATACTTGGTACATAGAAGGACATTAAAAATGTTGGCTACTGATTTCCTCCTTTCCTTTCTCTTCTTGTCTTACCACCCAGTCCACTACTATTTTTCCCAGATTTATTTAATATACCATTTCTACACTGATGGTAGGTTATGGTGTGTACATCTGTCTTCATGCCTCTTTGTTCTCCATCCTCTCCTACTCCTATTTGGGAATGGGGATGATAGTTTTTCCCTGTGTACAAATCTGGCACAGCACATGGAATAGTTAACTAAACTGAGAAAGGAAAGCATGGTTAAGGACCAGTCCTGAAGCAAACGGAAGATGTTTTCATTTTGGGCAAAAGACTTGAAGGGGAAGAAAGGGGAAGAAAGGAGCAGTAGACATTTCTAACACTTATTAGCCATTTGCTTATGGGCTAGAAGTTAGCTAGGTATTTCACACATGTCATCAACCACCACACCAGTCTATTACTGTTATTCCCGTCTTTTAGACAGGAAAATAAATGGAGGTCCGAAAGGTTAGTTACTTTGTAGAAAATTATACAACGAATAGTAGAACTGAAATGTTAACCCAGTCAAGCCTTCTTCTCTACTCTAGTATTTCTTGGTATATCAGGAGAATCCTTCATATATCATATAGAGAATGTAGAGATGTCCCTTTTTATTTCCTACTCAAGACAACCTCTAACCCCTTTGGCAGTAGTAAGGGACAGCTGGGATAAGGTGTCCCACCAGCCACCACAGTTCTCATCTATTGATCACATACCTACAAGAGAATGCATCTCATCATCTCTCAGTCCAGCAGTGAGTCCCAAAGCTGGAAGAAATGAGACTATGTGAGTCTGGTTAATTTTTTATTACAGTATCCATAAGAAAAGGAAAAATGACATATATGCTCAGAGCACAAGTCTTCAATCATGCAGTCTCAAAAACACGCATTTAGAGAATAAAACACCTTCTATTTCCTTCCTTCTCTTTATAGCATTTATACTCCTGACTTGCATCATTTTGCTTTTTGAGTTTGGCCTATTATATGGCCATATTAATCTAGCTTATCTAGTTCCCTTTCAGGCCTAAAGCAGGAATCCACAAATTATGGCCTGCAAGCTAGGAATGGTTTTTGTATTTTTCAATGTTTGAAAAAATAAAAAAAAGAAAATAATATTTCATAGCACATCAAATAATACAGAATGGAATTTCAGTGTTCATGATTAATTTTATTGGAGAACAGCCCCACTCATTCATTACTCTATTGTATGTGGATGTTTTTGCTCCAGTGGCAGAGTTGGGTGGCTGTGACAGAGACCTTATGGTGGGTCAGAGACAAAGGACAAAGGACTTTATTACTCACAGCAAAAGCAGCAGCTAGAGATTAATGTGGGTTTTTACAGGTTTGGGCAGGTTTACTATACCCTCCGTGGGGGTCACACAAAGATCTTATCATGCACATGCTGTTAGCTGTGTTATAGGAAAGCCTGGGAGATTCACCACTTTTATAGTACATGGAAGTAAGTCTGCTGTTTGCCCAAGGGGAGACATTACCTCATCCCTCAAGTTTGCTCACTGCAAACACAACCTGAGAAATGGCCCAGCTAAAGAGTTGTCAGGACCTTGTATTCCTGTTATGCCCTACAAAAATATATGCTCAGGGCCTGGGGCAGATACTCTCTCCCATCAAGGAGCTGTTAAGTATCTGGGCATTTCAAATTTTCTTGTGTTCATCTTCAATACTCTTTTGAATTGATGATGCTCATTAACCTGTGTGTCATCAACATATTGTCATTGTGGTGGTTTATTTTTAGTCTTGTGATATTTTAGTGTTCTGTGTCAAATTAGCAGAGAATTTATATTTTTCTAATGTGTTCTTATGATTAAATCTTCTTCATTAATTAGATTCCTAAAAATCCAAGAACCTATTATTGTTCCTATTTGAAATATAACACTTCTCACAAAAAAAATACTGCTTTGGTATGACCTGAAAAATCTTTTTGTTATAATTTAGATTTCTCTATGTTTCTAATGCAGGGGATACAGGTTCCATCTCTGGTTTGGGAACTAAGATTCCACAAGCCACATGACGTGGCCATAAAAAAGGTATAATTTGTGTCTCAATTTTGTTGCAGTTCAAATCTCTATTGATTTTATTGATCGTCTTTACAGCTTCTGTTTCATTTTCCATTATGTTTTGCCCAATTTTTTTTTCTCAGTTAAAAAAATAGATATAAAGATGACAAGAGAAAGAACCCATCTTGGTTTGGTTTCTCTCAAAAGTAGACTTGAAATAAAGATTTCAGTGTAAGTAGTTTAATTTGGGAGATGATTCTTGGAAGTATCAATAAGAAGCGCAAAGTGAGTCAGAGAATCATAGAGATACTGATAGGGTACATTATCAAGGAAATAATCACTGCGGGTTACTAAATCTATTTGGGAACTTGGAAGCAAGTGTAAATGGTGCTTCAGATGTACCCAAACAGAATGATGAGGGGTGATATTCAACATCTTCAGTCATTTTTAGATATGTTTTTGGTAAAGGGGTAGGTGTTTCTGTTCTCTGGCTATTAACGAGAGATTCAAGGGGGTAAAAATAAAAGTAAAAATAATGATAGTTGGATGTCAGCCTCAGGCAACGGGGGGGGGTGGGGGGTGGTATGGGTATGGCCCCACAGTGTCTGTTAATCTTAAAAATATTTCTAATTTTTTCGCTGATTGAAAAAAATGTTTCATAATGCTTTTCTAAATTGCAGTAATACTCCCAGTTCAATTTTCTCTTAGTGATATCCTAGAGATAACCATTCCAGTCCCATGTCACCCCACAAGACTGAGAGCAGCATGAGGCCAGAACCAGAGTGGAGGGGACAAATGACCTCAGCCAAATGTAGTTAAAATGTCAGACAAATTTTACCAAAAATTATTATCATGTACATAGTTGGCATGTTGTTTAGTCGTTAAGTCGTGTCTGACTCTTTGTGACCCCAGGGACTCTAGCCTGCCAGGCTCATCTGTCCATGGGATTTTCTAGGCAAGAATACTGGAGAAGGGCTACATTTTCTTCTCCAGGGCATTTCCCAACCCAGGGATCTAACTCACATCTCTTGTCTCCTGAATTGGCAGGCAGATTCTTTACCACTGAGCCACCTAGACAGCCCTGGATAGATGACCAAGAGTTCTTAAGTACATCTGTGAAGGATTGACAATTCTTAAAAAACTCCTATATAAAGACTCTGAAGCATTTTTCACCTAAACTGAGTTAAATCAAGTTGCCCCACCTTCTGAAATTACCTGTTTTTGAGACAGGATGTGACCTAGGACTGGAGACCCTTTGCCGCAAGTGCTGCAATACTTGCACCTGGACAAATATCTCCTCCAGCAACAAAATGCAAAGAAACTATAAGGAACTAAAAACTGCATACATGCAGTTGGGGTAAATTATGGACAACAAGATAGAGAAAGCCCCAAAGGATCAACTGCTACTTCTGAAGAGCAGGGAGCAAAAGCAGGGTACCATGCATTCCCTCACACCCGACACTGCCAAAGAAGTGGGCAAACCAAGGAAACCACCGCTCCAGCTGACCAGTACCTTCACCCCATATACAGAACCAGCTCAACTCCCCCTGAGCAAGGGAGTAAGCAAGGGAAACTGCTGCTTGTCCTCACTTCCCCCTGCTGTGGAATAGGCCTCAATAAAGCCTTGCATGAATTTCTTATCTGGCCTCTGATAAGTTTCTATTGATTAAGGAAGCCAAGGACTTTGGTTAGTAACACTTTAACTCCATGTTGTGATTGCAGGATGTTTAGTTTACTTTCTGGGAAGCCTCCAGTCCAAGAGAGTACCTATGCTGTCACATGACTCTGTGATGCTCTAGCCTGAATTGAATTGGCTTGTATTGACTTCTGGCTTCTCTGTGATGTGAAGTATGTACCCAAATATCTGCCACTAAGGTGGCACTACTAACACAAACTTTTAGCAACTTGTAGTTTCACTGAAGCCTTGAGAGCAACATGTGGATTTGTAATGGAGAATAAAATGAAAAAAAATATTAACTTAAAACTCAGTACCAGATAGAATTGTTCCTAGAGTTCATTAGATAGAAATCTACTCTCAGAGGAGCTTCCTCCGGATTAGTTTTTCTAGTTCTAAGGGCCTTCTACCATATTATTTATCCAATTCTCTTAAGTCTCTGTTTTCATACTTTTCCTACTTGTAGATAGATCTAAAATAAGAAAAAAAGAAAGAAAAAAAAATACTTAAACTGTTTCCTTGCCCTACTGGAGAAAGATAGTTAACAAGATACCCTCTTTTCTTTAAAGGCAGCCTTTTAACATTAAACATGGCATTAATGAAGCCATCTTTCTCTCAAAAGTTCTCTTCTAATCCAGGCTCTAGATTTTACTTCTGGGTAACCAAATAATTTTCATCCTCAAATAATAGTATTACCCTATTCTCTGAAGTGAATTCTTTCTCCTGTTAACAGAACTAGACACAAATTGCTATAAAATTCATAGTCACTTTTTCTATTTTGGATCCATCAAAAGTTTTGACATCTTGGAGCAGATAGCCTCAGATCTCTCTGACTCACTTGTATTTATTAGGTAGACATGCCGCAGCCTGATGAAGAAAGTAAGAACATCACTTTTCATTCAGTTCAGTTCATGTCAGTTAGTTGCTCAGTAGGGTCTGACTCTTTGTGACCCCACTTTTCATTACAGAACTCAAAAATGAAGCTCAGAGTGCTTAGATGGGGTCAGCAACCTTATGAACCCTAGGACTGCAGTCAAGCTGGTCCCATCTATCAGCTGTGGGAAAGGGACCGACATCTTGTATTACAGGACACATCTGCCTATGAATAAGCAACCTCCTAGAACTTCTTCAGAAAGAAGTTCTTCTGTGTTCCTTCAGAGTCTCTCTTAGAAGGAAACTGTAACTGTGTATATCCAGTATATCCAGAAAGATCCAACACAGGGTTGAATGCAACTGTGAGATTATTTCTACTTCTTAAAATAAAGAAAAGCACTTTTTTGAGTGAGCCCTGGGCTACTTCACTTCAGGTGCCAACTGTTGATTTCTCAGGCCATTGAAGGATAGACTTGAAAAAATAAATGCTTCATATAGCAAGGGGAAAACAGTGGATACATCAAAATCCTTTAATTCCAAGTATCTTTAAAATGGCACTGAACATGTCAACCCTTATTAGTGTTTGCACTTCAGTGGAGATCATAAGCCAAGGAACATTGATCATAAGTTTAAAGATGTGTGAAAAAAATCAAGCCCTAGGAAAATGCTTTTAAAAATATTTTTTTTCCTATTTGTTTATGAAAATAAAACAAGGGAAAAAATTCCTCTACTGGTTTTTTGACCCTAGAAGTAAACAGACCCAATGGATTCTCTTCTCCCTCATTAGGCATTGGGATGACTCTGACCTTTTCTTGAAATCTTGTATGAGTCTTTTGCTATTAAGCTTGTGTGTGTTTAATGCAAGTCTCCTCAATTTAATTATAAGCAAACCAGGGGCAGAGATCATGTTTAACTCTTCTGACAATTCAACATTTAATGTCCATATTTTGAGCAACTGAGGAGAAGGCAATGATGAGAATTCAGTGATGAAGAAGACAGTGCTCTTATGCTATTCTAGACCCTGAGCATTGGAGTAGGGAGCAGAGTAGACAAGATTCCTACTCAAATGATGCTTCTATTCTGGTATTATTAGGGAGAACCTGACAACTGATATACACCAAAAATTAGAGAACTGTAAGTGCTATGGAGAGTAATAGAAGAAATCAGGATAGAGAAAGGGTGTGTATGTGTGTGGAGGTGTTATTTTCTTTTATTATTTACTTACCTATTTTACGTGTGCCACACAGCTTGTGGGATCTTAGTTTCCTGACCAGGGAAGCCGTCTGTGCTCACTGTATTGGAAGCACAGAATCTTAACCACTGAGCTGCCAGGGAAGTCCAAGTTGTCATTTTAGATAAACAGATCAGATAGGACTCTCTCAGAAGGTGAGATCAAAGTTGAAATCTGAACAATGGGTTCAAACTACCTATTGTTTGGAAATTTGGGCAAAGAACATTCCAAATACAGTATTCAGCGAAGAGTTAAAATAATGATCTTGACAATATCAAGGAAAAGAAACAAGCATGTTCTAGCCACAGTAAGCCTAGATGGTGAGTGGCATGAGAGGGGAAGCAGGAGTCAGATATGCCTGGCTTTGTAGGCTTGCAATGGGTATAAGTCAATATCATATCTATGGCCAAGTTTTTTTCCTCAAACCTCCTTCCCTGCTTTCTTAAAAAAAAAAAAAAAAACAACAATACCAGTATTTTATTAGTCATACTTCTACAGTAGTAATAGTGACATATAGTACTTGCATGTATCACATTTTATCCAATGACTCCAAAATCATTGCATCAAGCACCGTGGTATTGGAAGCTCAAGATTCCATGTGAAGTCTACATAGTTATGGCATAGAAAATGTAGATCGCCAGCAGTAGGGTCAAAAAGACTAGTCTACATTTCTTGTGGTTTCTAATTTTCTGAATTTCCAAATTTTCCACTTGTATCTTAACATACCTACAACATTGCTGCATTGTACTGTACCCAGTTGCTCAGTTGTGTCCGACTCTCTGCAATCCCATAGACTGCAGCCCATCAGGCTTCTCTGTCTGTGGGATTTTCCAGGCAAGAATACTGGAGTGGATTTCCATTTCCTTCTCCAGGGGATTTTCCTAACCCAGGGATCAGACATGTGTCTGCTTCATAGCAGATGAATTCTTTACTACTGCACCATCTGGGAAGCCCTATGCTTACAGCATTGACTCCAGGTAAAAATCTTCCCTGTGTTGTTAATCCTACTTACCCATCACCCCAAACTCCCTTCACACTGAGAAATAAAGCAATGAAACAAGAGAGATAGAATAAACATGGTGATCAGATTTTCTGGTGCTGCTTACCTATGTAAGGGTAATAGAGCATTTGCTTTTCTATGTCCTTTCTGGTTAATAGCAAACACATATTAAGGAAAAAATTTGGACTGGACTTGTGAGTTGACTGGACATTACAAGTCTGCCAATGTCCAAATCCAGTGATTTTTCCACTGAACCTCTGGGAAGATCATGGTGCCTGTATTTATATAATAAAATAGTAGAGCACAAAGGGAGCTCTGAAGACCTTGGCATTGGTCCTGGAGTGTATCACTCTAAAATAGAAGTCTTTCGGAAATGATATCTGGTTCAACATGACCTAGAGCCAGTTTTAACTGTACTCATGGGAGGATATGAAAACAAAATCAGCCAGAGAGGTAGGCAGAGTCCAAAGGAGATTAAGTAAAAAGTGAATAAGCCATCCTTTCCCTTCTCTGCCTCCCATGTGTTCACTTGGCACAAGCTGATGTCCTCACATGGCCTTTGGATACAGAGAATGGAGGTTTTCTTTTGAGTGTTTGGCATCATTTACATGTTTGAACTCTCAGCTGACACAATTTCGAGTGTGTGGGAAAAATGAAGTCACATTTCATTAAGATTAATGAAAAGGGCATTTGGAGTCAGAGTATCTACGGTGGTTTGAGGTAGTTGTGCAGCATTTAATTACGGTGTCTGTCTTTCATATCTATGTGTTTTTTGCAAAGTGAAAGAAAAATAGAATTCTTGTTTTCTAGGCATATTAGAATATAAGGCTATTTTTTTCTGCCTTTTACACAACTGTTTTTAAAAAGTGGTATTTATATTATTCCTAAAATAAAAGAAGAAGGAAGAACATTTCCTTTTTTTATCAGATTCACATTACTACAACACTAAAACCTTTTGCCAGTGGCCTTTCAAGGCACTTGCTTCTAATTCGATTTTTATTAATGTTTGGCAAAAATGAGAGTTGGAGGCTTGTATCTTTTTATTACAAATATCCTTCAATTTAGGATATGCCCTGGGAACTCTAATGCTGCAGGTAGGAGATTGCTAAATAATCATCAAAATTGGATCCGACAAAACCATTTAGCAGTGCTCAGTCTACCAGGGCTCAATGGTATATTTTTTTTTCCTTTTCCTCAGCAAGTTCTTTGCATGTCTGGTCTGCTTTTCCTTGATGAGAGTAATTATGCTCTTATAGCTAAGTGAGGGAGCTAATTTCAGCCAACAATTCACGACTGTATTTTTGCAGTACTGAAAGTTGCTTTTCAGAAGTAATTTGCAGTACATGCTATGGGCCTCCTACCATCCACGTAAATGACTTAAAATTATATTTTGGACTTTTGTTTCCACTGCTTTTATAATTTCCTGGAGTTGGGGACTATGAAGGAGAATCCCATAAGCAAGTAGATTAAAAGAAATTTACTGTTCTTTTCAGGGTTGACTATCACTTGGGGGTCTCTTGCAGTATTTTTTGTGGCCGCAGCATGCTGGACCTCAAATGTGTTTTTTTTTTTCCTTGAAAACTATCCAAAGTTTATGCCAAATTCATTTTTTG
Organism: Odocoileus virginianus; assembly: GCF_023699985.2. Lineage (NCBI taxonomy): Eukaryota > Metazoa > Chordata > Mammalia > Artiodactyla > Cervidae > Odocoileus > Odocoileus virginianus. The sequence goes on along the minus strand of NC_069675.1, from coordinate 51,847,311 downwards.
TTTTTTTTCTAACAGCCAGAAAAGGCTAAGATTTCACTAAAGACTTAAGGAAGAACACCAACAGAGAACAAAATATGAGAATAAAAAGGAAAATTCATGCAGTATCATGTTGCTAGATCACTACAAATAGAGCTTGGAATTGACCTCATACCACTATGACCCCACTCTACTTTCTGTAAGAGAAGTATCATCCAAAAGTGGCTCCTAATTTCAATTCCTTTCTGGAAGCCACACCTCTTTGAGGGTTGTCTTACACACATACTCAATTTTTAGGAAAACACAGATATTAAGAAGAACAAATTTAACATTACCCATCTTCCCCCAACTACCACTCCTAATCAAAAACAGTCCTTGTACTTCTTCTAGGATGCATCAAAATATGAAGACTTTCTAGTCACAGATGTGATCTGTGTCTGCTCATAGGGAAAAATCAAATATCATTTCCTTTCATTTGGGGAAACAAGTTTTTCTTGGAAACCTGTTGGATTAGGTCAGGGTCCAGATCATGAGGATAATTGAGGTGAGTCTATTAACTTTTTCTGAAAACAAATGGATGCATATTTTATACATGGAAAATTAAAAATCAAGTGTGTGGTACCTGAGAATGCATGTGTGAGGTGTGTGTGTGTGTGTGTTTGTGCAGATGGGAGTAGAATGTAGGGAATAAGAGTGTGGGATGGGAAAATGGAAGATAACTCAAAGATCATGTAACAGTGACACAGACAGAGATGTCAAATTGTGAGAGTCACTGTGAAAATATTATCTAGGCCTGTGGTTTTGAAACTTTAGTGTACACTGGGGTCCCCTGGAGGCCTTATTCAAATACAGATTGCTGTTCCCTATTTCAGAATCTCTGATTCAGGATTTCTCAAGTGGGGCCTGAGACTTGGCATTTCCAATAAGTTGCCAGATGATGCTGGTACTGCTGACCAGGGGACCACGCTTCGAGAACCACATGGGTATAAGCCATATTTCCTTGCCTAATTTATACGTAGTATTGTGTGTTGTGTGTTCAGTCACTTCAGTTTTGTCCATCTCTTTGAGATCCTATAGACTAAAGCCTAACAGGTTCTGTAAGATTTTTTTTGGCTAGATTATTGGAGTTAGGTTGCCATTTCCTTCTCCAGGGGATCTTCCTGACTAAAGGATTGAACCCAAGTCTCCTGTGTCTCCTGTCTTGCAGGTGAACTCTTGACTGCTAAGCCACCTTGGAAGCCCAAATAAATAGTATTGGATCTCAGCAAAAATGTGATGAGCATCCATTTCTTCTACCTGCCTTGTCTTATGTAATTATCTTACCTGTTTCTGCCCCTACTAACAAATATCCTCCTTCTTGCTTAACAAATAGCAATTTGCCCTCTACAGACAGTTTCACCAGAGTGTTCTCTGTTCTTAATATATGTGCTATACTGCCACTGGTCATATATTACTTCAAATACTTTGGGAACGTACTTGCAGTTTTAAGTACATCAATTAATGAGTTTAAGATGAAAAATGTTCTTGAATGGATGTAGGCTGATACTCCTATCCTACCCAGTTGACAAAAGGCAGAATACTACAAGGTAGAAATGGAGATGTGAGTGAAGGAGCTAGTTTGGGACCACATTCCCCTTTCTGAAGTTTCCCAAATCCTTCCTGGTATCTGACTGTATCTTCTGCCTCTAGGTAATGCTAGTCTTCATGCAGAGTGACAGAGATGGCTGGCAGTTAGTCCTGTTGGCATAAGGGTGGCCTTTTAGAGTTTGTCTTATTGCCCTCATTTTTCATTTCTTTATAGAGACAGAGCACAATCAGTTTTGCTACAGCAATGCCCAGAGACATCCCAACTCACCCATTCCTTCCTTGGAGGACCTCCCTCTGAAGCATGATGGAGGCAGCCCTGGAGATGCTGCTCAGACCTCCTTCAAGAGAAAACTGGCTCGGAGCCATGCAAGTGTGCTGACAGTGGGTGCTGAACCCCTGGGATCTGTCTGAGCATTCCCACCTAGGGTGCATTCTCCCCCAGTGCTCCTAGCACAAGGTTACATGGCTGCTCACAGGAGGATAGTTAGGCAGAGGCTTTTCTGCCTGAGTATGTGCTAACTGTTCTAAGAGGTAGCTGCGCTCTGGGGCCCCAACTGCCTGGCTGGCTGAGATTCTCAGAAACACTCTGCTGCCTGGGCGCTTTCTCTTGGGTCTCTATCTCCCTTCAGGGGAGTTAAGACTTTTCATGGCAATCTGAAGGTTTCCCTGCCTACTCTTCTTTCTCTTCTACTTTCAAAGACATTTCCTCAAGAAATCTCTTCAGTCCATGTCTGTCTTGGTATCTTGGACCTGCACTGACACCATTGCTGAGTCTGGTCCCACTTTCCAGAATCACATTCAAACCCCTTATCCAGGCCACCTATCCTATCCAGAACTTTCTTCCTCCTACTCCACTCATTTCCCACAATCAGCCCTGAAATCTTGCTCCTCAATCATACATACACTGAAAGCTCTGACCGTGGACTAGGTTTCAATTCTTCCACATGACAAACTCTGACTATGTTAACACAAGAAAGTAAGGAAGCTCTTAGAAGATAGAGGCAGATTGTGGCATCAGCCACTGCAGCCTGCAGTCCCGATTCTCAAACAGATGTTTTATGTCTGCCTCTCTCCTGATGCTAAGTCTAGTGGGTGGCAAGTGAAAATGTGTGGAGGCACTTCTAGTTGTCAGACTAATTGGGGAGCACCAGTGCTGCTTCACATGCATGGTCAGAAACCCCAGATGGGCTGCAAAGTTCAGGGCAGCCCCTGTGTCAAAGAATTGTCTTATTCACAGGGACTAGGAATGCATTATCTAAAAGGTCTTGAAACTGGTTATTTTAGCTTAACTGGATCTTAATTTTTTTTACCTATAAAAATGAAAATATTAAAGAGAACAGCATTGAAACATGTATATTATCTAGGGTGAAGCAGATCACCAGCCAGGGTTGGATGCATGAGACAAGTGCTCGGGCCTGGTGCACAGGGAAGACCCAGAGGGATCGGGTGGAGAGGGAGGTGGGAGGGGGGACCGGGATGGGGAATCCATGTAAATCCATGGCTAATTCATTTCAATGTATGACAAAAACTACTGTAATGAAGTAAAGTAATTAGCCTGCAACTAATAAAAATAAATGGAAAAAAATATATATTCCCCTATCATACTGCCTTAATCTTGTTGTGCTCAGTTGCTCAATCAGGTCTAACTCTTGGCAGCCCATGGACTGAAGCCTGCCAGGTTTTACTCCAGGAGATCTTCTAGAGCCAGGGATTGAACCAGTGTCTCTTGCATCTCCTGCATTGGCAGGTGGGTTCTTTACCATTAGCGCCACCTAGGAAGCCCACTGCCTAGTACGTATCTCAATTAATAATATTGTCTTGTATTTTTTTCTTCTTTTTTCTTACTGATCTCACAGGTTGTTTGGAAGATCAGATGAGATAATATATGTGAAACTATTGTGTAAATAATAATATTTTACCCATGTGTATTGTATTTAAAATATGGATAGCAGGCTATTTAGTATAATCTTATTTTAGAGACGAGTTAATCAAATCAACATACTTCTGGTACTTTTCTCCTACTCAAAATTTCACTTATAAAAGATCCTTTTAAAATCAAGACTCATTTATGAACTTCAGTATAGGCTGTCTAAGCCTCAGTTGGAAAAATTTTGCCCTGGATTTGCTGGATATCAATGGTATATTCACTCCAAGCCCAGCCCTGGAATTCAAGGGCATGCCAAGGCTGTCCTGATGAATGTACTGTAAACAGAAAAGGTTAATGTATTCAGGTTCCTGTTTAATTGAAAATCCCCAAGGAACGAGTAATCGTTTGTAGAAGGAGGGCAGAGAAATACAGGAAGCAGCTGGATGAGGTGACTTCGTTCTATTCTCTCTTGTCCTCACCTTCTTTTATCCACTTAGGAATCTGCTTTTCAGTGATTTTCTTTCTCAGAATCACCTATTGTGTGTTGTGCCTTGTATGGGAACATTGGTTATGGTCACTATCTGCTTTCAGACTCAGTGGACTTTTAAAGGTATCAGAACTATTGTGTCTTCACTGTGACAATAAGATACTAAGTTGGCATATCAAGAGAATGCTTCCTGTAATATGCTGGATGTTCCATAAATTTAGGAAAAATGTAATGGAAAGCCAATACTCTCTTCAGGGGTAATTTGACTTTGAAAATTTCCTTATTCTCTGTCACTCCCTTGCCAGATGTGAAGTGTGTGTGTATATGTGTGTGTACGTATGTGTGTGTGAGAGAAAGAGAGAGAGAAGAAGAAGAAAGGGAGAGATGAGAAGGGTAATATTTACATACTAAGGAGAATATAAGCCTTTTAGAAATATTGCTACATTTTTCCCACTATATATCAGACAACATAGTATTTCATGGTCAAGATCTGTCTGATCAATACAAAAGTTTCATTAATAAGGGCTTTTTGATGACAATGAAAAGACTACTTGAAAAGAACTAAACCCACCCCACAGAATGTGAATGATAAACTATATATTTAAATTTGCTGTATTACATAACTATGGAACTATATCTACCAAGGAACTACTCACCTGAACAGTATTTGTTGTCATGGGTGACTGGTGTAACTATAACTGAGTACAGCTAAGAAAGCATCTCTACTTTGGCTTATTTGAATGTTCTTTTTTGTCCCAGGGCATTAACTTTTCCTTGCCCTATGCTGTTCTTGTTCCATGCACATGGTGAGGGTTGGGGTGGGGGAGAGCTGGTAAGTGTACCACCACGTGTTAAGGAGATCATCTTCACCAGTGGTTTGGGACACTGGCTCTGGATCCTGATGCTTCTGTTTAAATTCCAGCTTTGTCATTAAGAAGCTGTATGACCCTGGGAAAATCCTTTACCTGTTTAAGCTGAGAGGTTTCCTCATCTGCAAAGAGAGAATGATAACAGGACCTATGTAGGGTCATCATAAAGATTAAATTGAGTTAAAAATGACAAAAGTGGGAGTAGTGTCTATGAAAAATTGAATGATCCATGAGTTTTACTAATTGTTTAATTGATTGCAATTTATGTTAGAAACCTATCTGTTTTATACATTTGAATGATACTTGAATCTCAGAGCATGCATCCTCATTTGTCATGTTCTGAAACTTTCTGGCTATACTGTGTATTACCCTGAAAGGGTCTTCTCTTAAGCTGTGTCCTCTATGTTCTCTGCCTCATTTGTTCTGATTCTCTCTCTCACTCTCTCTCTTCCTTCTCTTCTTTAGTCTGACTTGTGACACAGTGATGAGAAGAAGATTATATTAGTCTCTGGATTTGGGTATGAAAGAAAGCACTTCTGAGTTTAGTCCAACCAGAAAATGCTCCCCCTTTTGCTTTGTCTCAAAATATAAAAAACAAAAGCATACAACAAACAAACAAATGAACATACCTATTTATCATCTTTCCTAACTTTGACAAATAAAGGATTGCAGACTGAGCACTTTCTGGTCCTCTATAGAGGTTTATATTAGTCTGCATAGAGTATCAAACCTAAGGCAAAGTGGTTTTCTGGGGAGGCTTTACAAATAGCTGAAGAAAGAAGAGAAGCAAAAAGTAATGGAGAAAGAAAAAGATATACCCAGCTGAATGCAGAGTTCCAGAGAATAGCAAGGAGAGCTAAGAAGGCCTTCTTAAATGAACAACAAATAGAGAAAAACAATACAGTGGGAAAGACTGGAGATCTCTTCAAGAAAATTGAAGAGATCAAGGAAACATTTCATACACGGATCAGCATGATGAAAGACAGAAGCAGTAAGGATCTAACAGAAGCAGAAGAGATTAAGAAGTGGTGGCAAGAATACACAGAAGACCTTGACAAAAAAAAGCAATGATTGGGATAACCATGATGGTGTGATCCCTCACTACAGCCATGCATCCTGAAGTGTGAAGTCAAGTGGGCCTTAGGAAGCATTACTGCAAGCAAAGCTAGTGGAGCTGAGGGAATTCCAGCTGAGCTATTTAAAATCCTAAAAGATAATGCTGTTAAAGTGCTGAACTCAATATGTCAGCAAATTTGGAAAACTCAGCCATGGCCACAGGAACTGGAAAAAGTCAGTTTTCATTCCAATCCTAAAGAAGGGCAATGCCAAAGAATGTTCAAACTATAGGTTTATTTAGCATGCTAGTAAAGTTATGTTAAAAATCCTTCAAGCTAGGCTTCAACAGTATGTGAACCAAGAACTTCCAGATGCACAACTGGGTTTAGAAAAGGCAGAGGAGCTAGAGTCCACATTGCCAACATTCATTGGATCATAGAGGAAGCAAAGAAATACCAGGAAAAAAAAATCCATTTCTGTTTCATAGCCTATACTAAAGCCTTTGACTAAGTGGACCACAACAAATTGTAGAAAATGATTAAAAAGATGGGAGTACCAGACCATCTTACCTGTCTCCTGAGAAACCTATATGCAAGTTAAGAAGCAGCAGTTAGAACAGGACATGGAACAATGGACTGGTTCAAAATTTGGAAAGGGGTACAACAAGGCTATATATTATCATCCTGTTTATTTAACTTATATGGAGAAAATATCATGTGAAATTGAAAGGCTGGATGAATCACAAGGTGGAACCAAGATTGCTGTAAAAATATCAACAACCTCAGGTATGCAGATGATACCACTCTAATGGCAGAAAGTGAAGAGGAACTAAAGAGCCTCTTGATGAAGGTGAAAGAGAAGAGTGAAAAAGCTGGCTTAAAACTCAACATTCAAAAACTAAGATCATGGCATCTGGTCCCATCACTTCATGGAAAATAGAAGGGTGAAACGTGGAAAAACTGACAGATTTTATTTGCTTGGGCTCCAGAGTTACTGGGGATGGTGACTGCAGTCAAGAAATTAAAAGACGATTGCTTCTTGGAAGGAAAGCTAGGACAAATTTATACAGTATAATAAAAAGCAAAGAACTCACTTTGCAGACAAAGGTCTGTATAGTGAAAGCTATGGTTTTTCAAGTAGTCATGTATAGACATGAGAGCTGGACCATGAAGAAGGCTGAGTGCCAAAGAATTGATGCTTTTGGATTGTGGTGATGGAGAAGACTTTTGAGAGTTCCTCCTTGGACTGTAAGGAGATCAAACCAGTCAATCATAAAAGAAATCAACCCTGAATATTCACTGGATGGACTGATGCTGAAGCTGAAGCTCCAATACTTTGGTTACCTGATGCAAAGTGCTGACTCACTGGAAAAGGCCATGATGCTGGGAAAGACTGAAGGCAAAAGGAGAAGAGGGATACAAAAGATGAGATAGTTAGATAGCATTCTGCTGCTGCTGCTGCTGCTAAGTCGCTTCAGTCGTGTCCTACTCTGTGCGACCCCATAGCCGGCAGCCCACCAGGCTCCCCCGTCCCTGGGATTCTCCAGGCAAGAATGCTGAAGTGGGTTGCCATTTCCTTCTCCAATGCATGAAAGTGAAAAGTGAAAGTGAAGTCGCTCAGTCGTGTCCGACTCCTAGTGACCCCATGGACGGCAGCGTATCAGGCTTCTCCGTCCCTGGGATTTTTCAGGCAAGAGTACTGGAGTGGGGTGCCATTGCCTTCTCTGTAGATAGCATCACTGACTCAAAGGAAATGAATTAGAGCAAACTCCGGGAGATAGTGAAGGACAGGGAAGCCTGGAGTGCTGCAGTCCATAAGGTTTCAAAGAGTAGACAGAGCAACAGTAACAGCACATGAATGAAGTCTCTTTTGTATTTGGTTGGGGTGGGCCATCTCTAAAATAGTCCCCAGTAATACATACTCTGTAATTCTTACTGCTGTGAAACCCCTTCTCTGAAAGGGTAGACGTAGAGATCGAGTGTGGGCTGGATGTAGAGATTTATTCCAAAGAATAACATTTGATCAAAATAAAGAGATGCCACATACAAGTTTAGATTATGATAGACTCAGGCTTCTAGTTTACTCTTTCCCACTTGCTCTCCACTTGCTCTGATGGAAGCCAGCTGCCGTATTGTAAAATACCTAATGAAGAGGCCCTTGGCCTCCAGCCAACAACCCAGAAAGAACTGAGTCTCTTGGTCCTACAGTCTTCAAAAAAGTGAATCCTGCTAACAATCCCCAAGTGAGCTTTGAAGCAAATTCTGCTCCAGTTGAAACACAAGACGGCAATGACTCTGGCTAAAAATGTAATCAAAACCCCGTGAGAGATCATGAGCTTAGGACAGATACATACACCGCAGAGTTCTTAGTAGCACTACTTACCAAGACATGGAAGCAACCTAAAAGTACATTGGCAGGTAAATGGATAAAGGAGATGCAGTGTAGTTATATGCAAAGGACTATTAACTTGGACATAAAAAGGATAAAGTAATCCCATTTGAAACAACATGGATGGACCTAGGGATTATTATACTAAGTGAAGTAAGTCAGGCAGAGAAAGACAAATATCATGATATTACTTCTATGTGGGATCTAAACAAGTGCCACAAAAGAATTTATTTACAAAGTAGAAACAGAGTCTCAGACAAAGAAAACATGGTTACTGAAAGGGAAAAATGGGAGGGCGAAGGGATAAATTAGAAGTTTGAAATTAATAGATATACACTACTATATATAAAATATAAAACCAACAAAGAATAGCACAGTTGAACCATAGTCAATATTTTGGAATAATCTATAATGGAAAAGAATCTTGGAAAATATTGTACATATGCAATATACATATTCATATAGCACATATACACAAATCACTGTGCTGTATACCTGAAACTAACATAACATTCAAATCAACTGTACTTTAATAAAATAAATAAGCCTTATCCAAATTCCTGACCCACAGAAACCATGAGATGATAAATGTGTACTGTTTTCAGATGCTAGGTTTCAGGTAATTTGTTGCACATAAATATGTATCTAATATATTTTCACCAGTTAACATTTTAGGAATTGGGGAGAAGTTGAAGAGATCTTAGTTAATTTATTTTTAACTAAAGTCTCACCAGAGAATCAGATATTTTTTTGTGGTTCTTATTTTAATTTTGCTTTAAATATCTAACATCATTGTTCTCTTTTGGTAATCTCAGTCTAGTAAGTGTCATTAAATTTATATTTATGATGGAAAACCTTGCAAGTGATCATTTTGAAGATAAATTCTCACTGTGCTATAATCTTTTCATCATTATCACCATCATCATCCCATGTCAAACATACTGCATGTCAGGACCTGTTTTAGGTATTTTACCATCATTAATCCTCACAACAACCCAATGAAGTAAGCACATTTTTGTAATCTTCATTTCAAAATATAGGAAACTGAGGCAAAAAAAAAATATGTAACTGGACCCAGGGGACACTGATAGTCTGCAGCAGAATCAGGGTACAAATAAAGTCATTAGATTCTGGAGTATGAGATCCTGGCCAGTCTGTGAGTCTAAGTCTCTCAGGCTGTTCAAGATCAGAGAGAGGGAAGGTGTGGAAATTATAGTGATATTGCTCTCAGAACATTGAAAGAAGTTGAGGAGTTTATTCCTTAGTAACTATTAATATTGATCGCTTATGGCTTTCTTGTGACTCACCTTTCTTTCTCTGAAATGTTGCAGAGTAGCAAAACATTAAAATTATATTCTATGATAAAATTTATTATTAATGTTATGATTCTATTACTCAGAATCAATAGATTAATACTATCTTTCACCAGTGTCCAGGATTTTGTATGTTCTGAGAAAAGAGATTGATAACCACTGTTGAATGATGAAATACCTGATAATGAAGACAGTGATGAAGAAGAAGATGATGGCTGTTCCTCTATGACTAAGTCCTCTCTTTATGTTATATTATTTAATCTTTCTACGATTGGGAAAATAGGTGTATCTTGGGGTGACAATATAAACAGTAATTTCCTTGTGGCTAGATTTTAGAGAATTTTGACTACTAAAGAATTTAAATAATATTTTAAAGGCACTAGAAAAAAATTGTGAGTTACTGTGTTGAGAAAAGTCATTATAGTAATCGGTATATCACATTCTGAAGTTAAATTTTAGAAAAATTAAAAGACATCAAGTCCATCTACTCACCTACTTTGAGCCTCTTGATTTAGAACAAAATCAAAATCAAAAACAAATAAACAAAAAGATAAACCTACTACTCACATGATTCACACCTCCAGAGGTTTTTACCTTGCCTTCCTTCAGAGTAAAGTTTATCAAATCTTCTCTACATATAGACAATATCCTAGCTCAGAAATAATAATTTCACCTGGGTATTCATGTTTTTGCTGACCTACAACATGCATGCTTTGTTTGTGTTTGCTTAAAATTTTTGGAATATTTTACAAATTATTCACCCCATCGTATCTGACAAGTTCAAAAACAGCAGGAAGGCTGATACTTGAAGAGGCATATTAGACAAATACACATTGGCTGACTCTGTATTGTGTCCTTATGAACCAATTCATTTTCCTCAGTGCAACCTGATTCTATTAATAATTTATTTTAGATGAAGGACTCCTAGGGGGTTAAGTGGGGGGATTTGCCAACAAGACTTCAAAGCCATCCAAGACAACCCTTTGTCTCGTAACACTGCTGATTGTAAAAATTTATTACCAATATTTGACAGTCTTTTTATATGGTTTTCAGATTAAATTCAATATTTCTAATGCGACCTGATCAGTACAGGGTATAGTAAAAGTATTTCTTTTGAACTGTATACTTTATACTTACATGGTTTTGTTTTGTTATTGCTTTTTAAAATTGAAGTATAGTTAATTTACAATGTTGTGTCAATCTCAGCTGTACAACTAAGTGGCTCAGTTATATATAATATATTTAACTTTTCAATTATGTTTTATCATAGGATATTGAATATACTTTCATGTACTATACATTAGGGCCTGGTTCTTTATCCATTCTAAATATAATAATTTGCATCTGCTAACTCCAAACTCCCAGTCCATCACTCTCCCTCCTCCCTCCTTCCCACAACTCTGCTTCTGCTTTGTAGATAGGTTCTTTGTGGCATATTTTAGATTCCACATATAGGTGATATTATATGGTATTTGTCTTTCTGATTTACTTCACTTAGTATGATAATCTCTAGTTTCATTCATGTTGCAGCAAATGGCATTATTTCTCTAAAGCATTCATACAGATGGCCAATAGGCACATGAAATATGCCTGATATCACTAGTTATTAGAGAAATGCAAATCAAAACTACAATGGGGTACTATGTAACATCCGTCAGAATGACCATCATTATAAAGTCTACACATAACAACTGCTGGAGAAGGTGTGGAGAAAAGGGAATCTTCCTACACTGTTGGTGGGAAAGTAAGTTGGTACAACCACTATAGAAAACAGTATGGAGGTTCCTCAGAAAACTAAAAATACAACTACCACAGGATCCAGCAATCTCACTCCTGGGAATATACCCAGATGAAACTATAATTCAAAAAGATACATACACCCCTATGTTCACAGCAGCACTATTCATAATTGCCAAGACACAGAAACAATCTAAATGTCCAATGGCAAATGAGTGGATAAAGAAGATGTGTATACATGTACAGTGGACTATTCTTCAGCTATACGTATAATTTTAAAGAGTTAGACATATTTTGATTCCCGGTCAATTTGCCATCAATATTTTGTGATTTTTTTCCATTGGTGTCCAAGTTATTCTAGTTCTGTATTTTATTATTGATATCCAATTGTATTCTATGGATTTCAGTATAATTATAATCAAACATGTTAAATTATAAAATCTATAAAAAATTTAAAGTTGTATTTGGAGTGACAATATAAACCTTTAAAAAATGAAACAAAACACAACCACACAGCTTATTCTTTTTTTTTTTTTTTCATTGATTTTTATTATTTGGGGGCTAATTACAGTATTGTAGTGGTTTTTGCTATCCATTGACATGGATCAGCCATGAATTTACATGTGTTCCCCATCCCAATCCCTCCTCCCACCTCCTTCCCCACCCCATCCCTCTGGGTCTTCCCAATTCACCAGCCCTGAGCACTTGTCTCATGCATCCAACCTGGGCTGGTGATCTGTTTCATCCTTGATAGTATACTTGTTTCAATGCTATTCAGCTTATTCTGAACTTCCTGGTAGTCAAAAAAAGAAGCGATTCTAGGATTCTAGAAGTGGTTCAGCTCAGAACTCAAAAATAACTCTATCTATAGAGTTCCCAGTTGATTCCCAGTCAGTTCTGTCTGAATATTAAAAAATATATTGACTATTAGCACAAATTAGTTTTTGATAACTTTAAGAAAAAGAGAACAGGCCCCATCAGGAGACAGAGGATAGGAAAGTTTAGTGTTGATACCGAGCATGTCACAATGAAGATTAAAGATCCTGAGTCCTGCAACTAAGATCTCACATGGCCAAATAAATGTTACTTAGTAAAAAAAAAAAAAAAAAAAAAAAAATTAAATCGCTGCTGGAAAAACAAAAGATTGGTTGAATCTATTTATTTGGATGATTCATGAATATTTTCCTCACTGAATCTACTTTGAGAGCTAACTTCATTATTGTCTTGGAGAATTAGAACAAACACCATCTTATATCTTATCTTTAAAGCTTCTGAGATATATTCTTAATCTTGCCATATCATTCCTTACTCTGTCACCAGACAATTTGAAGTTGATATAAATTTTATCTGGTAACTTATCCATTACTCCTGTTGCTGATGGTGACAGCTATCATTAGTTTAATGATCATAGTTATCCATTGTCATAATTAAGGTGATCACTTAAGGAGGCTGGATGTATCATTACTTAATACATCAAATTAGGAGAAGATGTCATGGCTGGGCACACAACATCACCCATTACATTTGAAGATGAGTCAATGCATTAAATGCTTCTCAATAAAACAACAGTGTACACCTTCAGGACTTATCATTTTCAGAGGGATCTTAAATAATATCATAAAGTAAGACTCTCCCATGCTCTAATGTTGGCCATTATGGCCAAATGCAAGTTCCCGTACATCATTCATGTCATGTAGGCAGCTTCATAACTGTGATGATTTACATTTGTGGCTACAGAGTATGAAGTCATTTTCAGGCCCGGCTCAATTGCTCCCCACTCACTCCCTAGAATCTTTTCAAGAACTGATCTTTCTTTCTACTGGCCTGCTGAAACTTTCCTCTGAACAATCTCTTCCAATAGATGCTCTTTTAAACTTGATAAATCCCTTTAGAAACACTGTCATAAAAAGAATCAGAACTCAATTATTTTTATTTTCTTCTGCAATTTTCTTTGGACATGTGTCAGCATATCTTGACTTGGTTGTCTTTAACTGAGTGCTTGTTAGATGTTTCCTATAGAAATAATTTCAATAGCTCCTGGAAGCCAGTATGCATGCCACTTACATTATATCTCTATAAATCTAGCACTAATTTCTCTCATTATGTTTTAATTTTTCAAATCTTGGAACAAATCACAGGAGAATCTCTCAACATATTTTGATGAGAAGTTAGAATGAGATGGATGGTTTTGCTTCTTTATTGAAATACTCCAGGGATAACAGCAGAGAGTTTATTGGTACCAACTATCTGCAGAGATCCAGTGCCCAAACTTGCTAAAATTGAATTAACTTCATCAGAATTTTCCTTGGAATTCAATGTTCCTTTCTTAAATTCCATTTAGCCATTTCCTGATTTACTTAAACACTTGTTCATTCATTTATTTGGCATTTAACAAGGATTTATTGAATTCCTTCTATGTACCAGATGCTGTAGAGGAAGTATAGAGTTCAATTAGATTAGTCCATGTTGTAGAAATTTGTAATTCCTCTGTGTTGATTAGTTTCAGGCAAGGGAAGCAGTCATTTGTACTGATAACTATAATAAATTGTAATATGTACTATCTTAGAGGGTAGTTAGTAACTGTGAATACAGAGACCACACACCAAGATTAATTCTGCATAGGAACTTCAAGAAATATTTCAAAGCAGTGGTAATCATTTATTTTGAATGTTAGTGAAACTGAGAGTTTTCCAGATAGATGGAGTTACAAAGAGTTCACCATGTTTGGGAAAATAAATGGAGTGTGGGGGAAGTTTAGATACACAATGCATCCAGAAGAGAGGAAATGTTCCATGCATGGCTCAGAAAGGAGGATGGGACCAGTGAAGCAACGGTCTTACAAGTTGTACTGAGTCATTTAGGAGTTGGTCCTACAGGCACTTTACCTTCAGAGTACAGCGTTTTGGTCTATGCATGAATTCATTGGTTCTCTTGAAACAAAGTACTATAGAATTGTTAACTTGAAAAAGTTTTATGTTTAAAAACTATATATATACCAAGTTTGCTGTATTTTTCTGTAATAGTTATTTTCAGTAGTATTCTATCTAGATGAAGTTTTTTTTAAAAAGAAGCTAAAATACAACCCTTAAAAAAAGATGTTTTAAAGCTAAAAGTAAAACTAATTTTTTCAACATGGAAAAGATTAAAAAAAATGGAAATATTTTAATTGTCATGTGATTTTTATATCTGAAAACAATATATATATATATATATATATATATATATATATATGTACAAACTATACTTTTTTTTTTCAAAACTTCCCTCTCAGAGAATTTGGAAATAGAATTTTCAACATATGTAAAAGTAAAAGAAGTATTCAAGTTTTTTCAACAACTAAGTGTAATAAGGGAAATCTGCCTAGTGAATTTCGATAGCAATAAGAAGCTTGAATAATAGGTGGAAAAGATTGTAAAATGTGGTTCATGACATGAACCACTGAACTAGTTTTTCCACTTAATTCTTCTTTTTTTTTATGAAGTAAATTTTCAGATATGCAATCATTAAAATCAAATATCACAATATATTGGGCTTAGAAACATATTAAATTTGAAATAGTTTACTAGGTGAAATGAAAAATTTCAGAAACAATAAAGCATTTATAATCATATATATTATTCAAGATTATATATTTGTATTAATCATGTTCTATTAGTAACAAGTTTTTAGTTTTAAAAGGTGAATCCATAATATGTTTAATTCTTTTAAAATGTCAATTCTGAGATAATAAATATTTTAACTAGTATTTTATATGTTATGTAAAATAAGGTAAACATATAAATGAGATAATTCTAATATATAAATAGCTTAAAACTTATAAATCAATATATATATGAATATGTATATAAATTTAAATTATTATGTGTATGCATTCTGGGTATTCATTGCAACAATCTTGCATAAATAGACCTGTATAAATAAAAATGTTCAGATCTGCTTCTGTGGAGGATAGGAGCTATTTGTGTTTTCTACAAAGGATCTGGCACAGACTAGGATAAAACATAACCTCTGATCCATGAAATACTCTATCCCTTGGTCCATAAGTGACTTAATTCCTTTTTTAAGTTTTTAAAATATATAATCAGACATTTTAAAAAATGTTATAATTATTTCTCAACCCACCACCCCAAGGAAATGCTAGGACCTTGACAATAACCTGCATTGAATCATATTCCTTCTACCGATCTGACTCCTCACACCCACGGGGCTCACATCCTAAATCTTGGGTTTATCTTTTCCATATTTTCTTTTCAATGTGGTTTTATTTTAAATTATATTTTAATTTTAGAATTAAAAATTTTCTTTTTTTGTTTTTAACTTTAGAAAGAAGGTATCACAATTATGAAATATTTGGGGATTTACTGTTTTTCATTTACATTGTACCACCAAAGTCATATCACTGCATGCCTCTGTAGTTCATTTCTTTTGACTGCAGAAATGTTACATTGCTGGGTATGCCACAGTTTTTCATTTACTCTCCCAATAATAGGCATTTATGCAGCTTTAGATTTTTTCTATGGCGATCAGTAACTTTAAAGACATTTGTGTACATGTTTCCTGATTAACTTAGTAAGCATTTCTCTAGAATACATATAATGCTGGATGAGAGCATTTATGAAGAATCCATTTTAGGAAGGGTTTTCCAAAGTGTTTTCCATGGTGGTTGAACCTATTGCTCTGTCAGGGATTTTCCCACAAGAGATTTTAGACAAGATTTATGCGTTTTGGACAATTAACTCTGGTAGCAATATTGGGGGTGATATTATGTATGCAAACAGAGTTTGGGAGGTTCTGAGGAGATCATGCCCTTAATCATTTCAGTTGTGTATACACTTTTTTAGAAAACTATACTCTTTTAATTAATTACAAAATATGTATCAAAAACTGTGTACTGACATTCAAAACCATGTTTGAGAAAAATCCCTTTGTCACTACATCCAAGACCATGGACACACAAAAATAAAAATTCTGGAGACATTGCAACTGAAGTGAAACAAGGCAAATGATAGCAAACGGCCTTATTATTTCTGTTCCTGTCTCCATACCTCCTCTGCAAGTCACACATAATCACAGTATCAGAGAGCCTGATGCCATAATATTTAATTTTTGCCCAGTAATCTACATTCATATGGCCATCATATGGTAAAATGTAGAGCGATTTTCAAATTTCCTCAAGCTTCCTTTGAAATACTCTAGAAAAGAAGAGATGTGACTCCCCCTCCCCCCTCCACTATTGCTTGTTTCTCTTTTGTTGTGGTTCTAAACTCTGGCAATATCCTTGAACTCATATCCAATCCCTCTGCAAATTTGTTGGTTCTTCCTTCAAAATATATCTCAAATCATATGACTCCACAACTGTCCAGTGCTAGCTCACTGGTCCAAGTCAACATCTTCTACATGGATTAGTGGGTTAGTGATAACCCTGCTTATAACCTGTGTTCCACAGATTCTTCTCAACCAGGCTACTTGGTCTTCAAAAGCATGAGTCTGATCATGCCACTTCTCTTCTAAAACACCTCCATGAGATTTCATCTCCTTTAACATAAAATCCTAACTTCATACCATGTACCATGACTTAAAAAGCTACTATCTGATACAACCTTGGATTAACTCTGATTGTATAATATTTCCTCTCACTCACCACTGTCTTTCTCCTCTGATGTCACATTGGTTTTCTTGTTTTTCCTCAAATGGAAAACAATAATTCTGCCTCAGCATGCATGAGTTGTTCCTTTACTCTCAACTTTCTTTCTCCAAATATTGACATACTGCTCTTTTTTCACATACTAACATACCTCCCTCACTTTAAGGATGTTTCTGCTCAAATTTTTCATCTCTTGAAGCTTTATTTTTTATCCTTTCAGAAATGAAACTATCCATCATATCACCTCACTTTTATTGTCATCAAAGAATCTACCAGTCCCAGAGAGATATGATAAATATATTTGTTTGTCTCTTACCTCTCATTCTCCCCTACTTGAAGGTGAAATTCCCGAGGAATGGGTTTGTTTTGTCCTGCTCAGTACTGTATCCCCTGCACACACCACAGTGTTAAACACAAAGGATGGATTTCCAAATAAGTGTCTTGAATAAATAAACTAGAGTCTGATTTATCTACAACTTTTCTATATGTACTTAGTTTTCTTTCTTACAGATTTTAATAAATGATTCAACAACACCAAATTTGTGCTAAGATGCTCAGTTTTTAAAATCCACTTTTTCATGTTGGGTATCTATGTCCAAATTCTATGGATAATTGCATTTATAGAAATCGTTCTGCTTAGAAGAAAATTTTAAAAACCACTATAGTACATAATTTTACTAATCACCAGCTAAGATTGCCCTATATTCCCATTTTATGAGTGATGATATTAGATTTTAGGAGGTTTATGTATTATATCCAAATCCACACAGATCTTAATTACTATGGTTCAAATGGGAGTCATATCTGACCCACTGTTAAACCTGTGATCTTCCCAATTATCCTGGTGTCTTTAGGTCCTCACTATATTGAAGTAACTAACTGAATATGGGAATTTCCCTGGTGGCTCAGAGAGTAAAGAATCTGCCTGCAATGTAGGAGATTGCCTGCTATTCAGGAGTTGCAGCTTCAATCCCTGGGTTGAAAAGATCCCCTGGAGAAGGAAATGGCAATCCACTCCAGTATTCTTGCCTGAAGAATCTCATGGACAGAAGAGCCTGGTGGGCTACAGTCCATGGAGTTGCAAAGAACACACACACACACACACACACACACACACACACAATTACATTGATTATAAGGTGTGCTGACAGAACCAAGGATAAATTAAGTATGTTAAGAAACATAGATCATATAATCATTACTTTCAAGGAATTCCTTGAAGAGCTGTGTTTAAATTGACTATTGAAATAGAGGGACATGAAATATGCATCGGTGAATGAGGTGTAATAGGCTCTGTTATACAACAAGCATCGTGTAGTGCATATGGGAATGAAGGCAAAATGGTCAGTGGGCACTTGGAACCCTCTCCCCAAACTTCAGTACTATGGATAGGTCAAGCTATTTCCCACATCAAGAACATTTATCTATAGATGAATAAGAGAATGGGAATCTGTGATCCTTCTGCCAGAGAGGTCTCAACTGCTCCATGTGATGTTGACATCTGTTCACTTAAGCCTATTGTTTTATGGAAAAGAAGCTCCGTGGTGGCTCAGTGGTAAAAATTCACTTGCCAAAGCAGGAGATGTAGGTTCATTCCCTGGGTTTAGAAGATCCCCTGAAGAAAGAAATGGTAACCCAGGTATTCTTGACTAGGAAATCCCATGGACAGAGGAGCCTGGTGGGCTGCAATCCAAGGAGTCACAAAAGAGCTGGATATGACTTAGTGAGTAAACAATAATAACAAAAATTGTGGAAAAGATAGAAAGGAGGAGTGATAGTGATGATAAGAGGAGCTCTATCTTACTAAATGGGGCATTGCCATATTTTACCTTAAGCAATAAATGTGGGAAGATTTTCCATCAGTGAAAAAGAACTGCTAAATAAATAAATGCCCATAAAAATAAAATTCAGATTCCTTACTGTGAAAGCCATGTATAAAATTAAACTGTAGGCAACAGATAAAAGCCAACAATACCACTGTGTATTATCGCAAACCACTTAACTGCAAGAAAATAAAATGAGGGAAAATAAATTTGAGGGAGTGCAATTAAGACTAACTTTGAACAAATGGAATTTTATTTCCTTGTTCTAATTAAAGTCAAACAAATAAAAAATAAACAGCTGCTGAAATTGCTTGACTTTAATTAAAAAAAAATTTCAAGCTCTTTTCACTCATGTCCACCTGACATACTTACCTTACAAGAAACCTGACCAAGTGTGAAGAGTTGGCTCCATTCTGGAGAGGTTCAGAAAAGTATACTAATAATTAGAGCAACAATCAAAATTAGTAAACTTGGGAGCTATGCCAAGACTTGAATGAGATAAAATGCAATTAAAAAATAAAACTAGGAAGCTTTATTGTGAAATATAAATGTTTTAATGCCCATTAAGACTCTTAATGAATAAGCAAGCCTCTAAAGAAGTTGTTCTGATTATTGTTTTGAGATTCTTAAAATATTACTTCTGTTTCTCAGATATGTTTTTGGTTTCAATTTTTAATTCATGTGATATGGCATGTTAGTGTTATACAACTTAAATCAAAGTAGTGAGCATCCTGATATAATGCAGGAATGCTTTGGGAATAAGGTATTCATCTCTTTGGATTACACCAGACAGGAAGATGTGTAGCTCAAGATTAGACCCACCTACAGATGAATGTCCTTGGAAGAAATGAAGTAAAGTAGATGAAGATCAGCACCTGAAGATGTGGTGGTAACATGTCTTTAGTTTTTTTTTTTTTTAATAAATAGTTAACTTATTTATTTAATAAATAAATTAAAAATAGTTGTTTTTCTAATAAGCACACCAGTAAGGCTACACAAGTGGGCATCTGAGAATATAAATGGTCACTGTCAAGTAGGTGTGATGGTGGAACCTGTAAGCCTTAACAGGAAATTGATAAAAGCAAATAAGTTTGTATAAGTATGTGTCAGAGAACTTTGTTCACCAGACCAAGGAGCTTGATCTCAGAGCACACCCATGAAAGGTTATATTATTTGTTTCATAATTGACTTGGTGAACAATCTGGAGCTCTCTGCTCTTGGAATCTGCCTAAGGCAGTGGTTCACAAACTGGTACATGTTGAAATCATTTTGGGACTTAAAGAAATATGAATGCATGCCTTCGACCGCAAGACATTCTAATATAATTAGTATGAAATAAGACAAGGACCAAAATCACTATGGACAGTGACCACAGCTATGAAATTTAAAGATGCTTGCTCCTCAGAAGGAAAGCTATGACAAACCTAGACGGTATATTAAAAAGCAGAAATATCACTTTGCTGACAAATGTGTGTATAGTTAAAGCTATGGTTTTTCCAGTAGTCATGTATAAATGTGAAAGTGGGACCATAAAGTAGGCTGAGCATGAAAAAAGTGATGCTCTTAAACTGTGATGCTGGAGAAAACTCTTGAGAGTCCCTTGGACTGTAAGGAGATCAAACAAGTCAATACTAAAGGAAATCAGTCCTGAGTATTCATTGGAAGGACTGATGCTGAAGTTGAAGCTCCAATATTTTGGCCACCTGATGAAAAGAGCTGACTCATTGGAAAGGACCCTGATGCTGGGAAACATTGAAGGCAAAAGAAGGGAAGGGTAGCAGGGGGTGAAATGGTTAGATAGCGTCACCGACTCAATGGACATGAATTAGAGAACACTCAGGGAGATAGTGGAAGACAGAGAAACCTGGTGTGCTGCAGTCCATGGGTTTGCAAAGAGTCAGACACAACTTAGTAACTGAGCAACAACAAAGCACACACACTGGGGCTTTTAAAAGGTTCCCAGAAGATTCTAATAGGAAGTAAAATTTGGGAAGGGATTTGGGGCTGTAAAATTAGCAAGCTCTAAAATTAATTGTGAGTCAGAAATAGAGGACTGACTTTCTTATTAAGTACTATGTATGCTATAAAGCTTCAATAATTAATACTGTTTGGCATCATTCATGAATAAATATACAAATATCAATAGAGAAAAAGTCTAACCACAAATCCAGACATACATAGAAATTTAACAACCAGTAAGTGAGGTCTCACAAATCAGTTCTGAAATGAAAGACTAATTATAAAATTGTGTTAGAACTACCAGCCGTTAGGAAGGGTTCAGGGACTATGAGTCATTATGAGCCATTAGGTTCAGGGACTATGAGTACCTCTATTTCTAGGAGCGTGCAATATGTGGCCAGCTACTCCTGTTCTAAAGGCATATAGCATGGGGACAAGGAGGGAAAATTCTTGTTTCAGAAGCTCATGGGCAATGGATGGTCATGGTGGGCCATCTAGAGAAAGAAATTGCTAAGTGTCTGTAAAGGAGTTTTGTTGGGGGGTATTAACAGGAGTTCCTGTTGCAGTGCAATTTGTACAGACTTTAGAACCATTTGTTGGAGGGGCCCCAATGTAAGCTGAGACAGTTTACCAATAACATCATCAATAGGCTTATAAAATCCATCTGTAAATTTTACTTAGAAGCCAAATTGTTTAAAAAGATATTGAACTGATTTGAATGTTGCAGATGCTGAAAGAGGTAATATTGCAGCAATAGTCAATTCTGACTCCATGCTGGATGTGTTTCTTTTACTTTAACCTTTGCTTCCGGTTGCTTTTGTTCACTTAAAGGATACTGTGTATACATAATAGCCTGCCTTGGGTGACCCTGCGCCTATGCTTGAATATTAAACTAAAGTGCCTTTGTTCAAGGCCGTGTCCAACTGTGGATGGGAGGAAGAAAGAAATTAACACATTTCCTCTCTAAGGCTTGCCCTCCTAGGAGATATTTGCAAGATGAGAGGCCTTTCTACTTTATTTCCTCACCTCCCCCCACTCTGTGTTCTATAAAAGAACCTGGCATCCAGACCTCAATAATATGGTTATTTTGAGACATTGGTGTGCCATCTTCTTGGTCAGTGAACTTTTGGAATAAAGTCATATTTATTTGTAGAGTCATAGTTGCCTCTACACCTCATCTCTCAGATTTAGTGGCCTGTAGTGCAGTGAGTGGAGCAAGCTTGGTTTCAGTAACAGCATTAGCTGTTCTTTATCGTAAGTATCAGAAAATGAGTGCCCCTTGGTTTAGCAAGTAATTTTCCAGAACTCAACTAATGTGCCAGCGCCTTGCACTATGTGTGGGCAAGTAGCTTATTGTCTTTTTTTGGTGTGTAAGCTCTTTTATGAGTATTTGTATGTTCTAAATGATCATGGCAAATGGATTTTTTTCAGAGGAGGATAAAAGCAGTGTGATGCCATACCTGTGTTCTCAGAGAAAGTTGGATGTTGTTAAGATCTTGCCTGGAAAAACTGTGTGTGATAACAAGGCTGTGAGATACCTCAAGGGAAGTCAGGCAAAGGTGTTTAATCTCACACTGAAAGTGAAAGCAAACTGTGGTGTCTGAGGGGCTACTGAAACCTGCAGGAACAGATATTTTAGCCAAATCTATTGATAGCATAATATTTATCAGTTGCTATTTGGATGAAGTTACTAGTTTTAATAATATAGGTTACAGCATTAAAATTGCAGTAATCCGCCATTCATTCTTTCAAGTTTAGGAGCAGGCCAAATTGACTATTCAATAGAAGAGCAGTGAGGATAATCATTCCTTCACTAAATAGTTCTTGTATAATGAGTTTCAATCTTTGAAAGTGTGTTTTAGTTTCCTTTGGACCATATTAACAATTTTACTTGAGGAAGTGGGGCTGGTCAATTGGCTCCAGTTTTATCAAGCCAATGTGTAAGGTCCAAAGATTTAATTTAACTTTAAATCAAAATTTGTTTTATTTTATTACTCATTAGGTTAGAGCATCCATGCTTACTTTGGGATAGTTTAAGGAATTTTTGTGTCCAAAAAAATGCATAACCTGAAAGTTGAGAATTTTGTTTTATTTGGCAGACAAAACTGAAGACTTAAGTCTGGAAAACCACCTCTCAGATAACTCTGATGGAATGCTCTGAAGAGGGAAGGAGGCGGGGGATGGGGAGCAGGATACAAAGAGGTTTTTGCAACAAAAACCAGGTATTTTGAATATCAAAAGATTACTGTTAATTAAAGAAAACCAGACATCTTAAGTTAATTAATTTAGCACTTTTTCTAAGTCTATGCATGAAAAGATGCAAGAATCTGGGCTCTTTGAAATAATTTCTTTGATATCCACCTTAACTCTTTTAGGGCCAGCATCCTATTCTTTCCCCTCAAGTTGCATTATTGCGGGAGACTGCAGTGGCTGCTGACTTTATGGCCACAGAATCCTTAGTTTGCTGATATGATAGATGACATTTTTCATTCACATGTTCTATGATCATGGGAAATTGAAGCAGTGTGATTGTTCTCATGGTTAAGGTAAAACATAGCTGTCTTCTATTTAGTGTTTGATATCTCCTTTAAGATATCCTTTAAGATATTGTTAAATTTAGTGGGATACCCAGGTTTAACTCTAATTTGAGCTCCAGCATTGATTAAGGACATGAACACTTACCAATTGATGCATTTTAGGACATGTTGAAGTTAATTCAGAGTATATGATATGGAGGCATAAAAGGCAATTGGCACCCTTTTGCCTTTTTGTTGTATAAATTATTCGGGTACATTTAGGATTTCCAATTGTGTACATTATGAACATTTGTTTCAGTTTTTCCCCCCCATGGAAGAACAGTGCCTTCTCAAACAAGCAAACAAAAAAATCCCCTTGTCATTTCCTGCATCATTATACTCTTCAGCTTTTGGGTTACTTCTTGTTCCTGTCTGTCTTCACATCCTTTCTGTGGGCCTCCTATTCCATTTCGTTTTCATTAGTAAGCTCCTTGTGTTGTATAGCAAGGAGTTCAGTGAAGCTGTCCTCTTGCAGATCGAGCTTGAAATGAAGATACTGTACTACTGCACTCTATACAGCGCTGTGAAAGTACGCAAAGCCACAACTACTTGCAGAGCAGTCCCACACATGGCAATGTGCACCGACCATGTGAGCTAATTCATGTGACTGGAGAGGTGAACTCGCATCCACACATTTGAAAGTTCACATCTTAAAGGTTCGTATGTAGGAGACTGATTGTACATAGAAAAGCACTAAATTCCTTAACTTGAAATATCTGGGTGTTTTTTATTAACAGTAATCTCTTGAAGTTCAGACTACCTGGTTTTTGTTGCAAAAATGCCTATATATCCTGACTCCTCTCTTACTTCTTTGGAGCAGTGTCTCAGAGCTACCTAAGATACTGTGTCCAGGACTTATGTGCTAGGTTTTGTCCCTCAAATAAAGCATAATTCTCAAATTTTAGGTTGTGCATTTTTTCAACTGACACTTCCTTTCTTTCTCTTTTTGTGGTTACTAGATATACTTTAGGGGAACCTCTCCACTCTGAGCAGATTTATAAGCTTATTCCCTCAGAAAGTCCCAAATCAGTATCATCAGATTTAGGGGGTCCTTCTACCATAATGGGTGAATTAATTCCTGGCTGTGCCAGAGGAATACCATAGATATTTCACCCCAGAACTCTGAGGATCAGGATCTATTTTGGTGTCAGAGTCACAGGTATTGATAGCAGCAGCAAAGGCAATTTGTGGAGTTCTAGTGAGTCATTCCAGAGAAGGCAATGGCAGCCCACTCCAGTCCTCTTGCCTGGAAAGTCCCATGGACGGAGGAGCCTGGTTGGCTGCAGTCCCTGGGGTCACTGCCAGTCGGACACGACTGAGCGGCTTCACTTTCACTTTTCACTTTCATGCACTGGAGAAGGAAATGGCAACCCACTCCAGTGTTCTTGCCTGGAGAATCCCAGGGACGGGGGAGCCTAGTGAGCTGCCGTCTACGGGGTTGCACAGAGTCGGACACGACTGAAGCGGCTTAGCAGCAGCAGCAGTGAGTCATTTGCTTTAGGGAATGTAGACTTCAACATAATGCATAGTAACATTCCCTCCATGCAAGTGGCCCACATAACACATAGGGTATGAGTCTCCCTGAATCCTTTATAGAACAGGGGACAATCCTAAATTGAGAAACACAATCAAGGACCACAAGGGAAAAGCCATTCTCCTGAGCCCAGCTGTGACAGGTACTAGGCTGGAATTAAATCACAGAATAAGTTCAGCTGAGATATACAACTCAGGGCCACTTTAAAGAAGGCTTCAGTCTCCTAGTATTATATGACATAGGTTCCACAGAACTCAGCAAATGCAGCACAATGCAGCTAAGCTCAAAACACGAACTTCACAGCAGGCAACAACAGAGCTGAGAGGAAGCAGCCCCTCAGAGTAATTGCTCACCTACAGGCAGCAGAGCCAGTAGCAACCCAAACCAAGAGAAGAGGCCTCTGCTTCTGGTGGCTGTGGTCTAGACATCCTGCTGACATAATCATTATCTTGAACGTTTCATGAGAAAAAATTAGATCTCCACCCAGAATTTGGTTGCATACCAAAACCCATGATACCACACCCCAAGGGGTTTGGGGGTGACAGAGGATGAGATGCTTGGATGGCAGCACCAACTCAATGACCAAGAGTTTGAACAAACTCTGGGGGATGGTGAAGGACAGGGAAGTCTGGCATGCTGCAGTCTATAGGGTCACAAAGAGTCAGACATGACTGAGCAACTGAACAGAAATTTATGCAAGGAAATCTTGAGGGAGCAAGAAGACAAAAGCAGTAATGGCTGCCTTGAGTAAGGCAGAAAGGATAGACTGGGCTTTTATAGTGGCTATGGGCTGGCATTCTAAACAGGTTTGAATTTCCCACAGGTACCCATGGAGGAGACAGTGCAAAAGTTCTAAACAGTCTATTCAGATGTAGAACAAAGAAGAAGAGGGAGAGGCTTAAAAGCAGTAATCATTCATCAAAAATGTGTATTTATTACACCTTTTAATATGTTTTAAAATGTTGACTCCTTGAAAATATTACATGTCCAAAAAATAAATGAAACACTCACCTTGTTATTCTCCCCAAATGAAAAGCAACAAGGAATCAGTAGCGATACTTAAAACCATCATTTTCTACTTGATATCTACATTTAATTTTTATTGTTTTTTCCCTTGGAGAAGACTTTTATTTTTTTTTAAATTTTTATTAGTTGGAGGCTAATTACTTTATAATATCTACATTTGTATCTATATTATTTTCCTAGGAATCTCTTTGCTTTTTAAAAATAGAATTTGGAGGAACATAACCAGAATTATTCACAGTAGAAATAAATCTTAGAAATTGTGTTTTCTAATATTTTTCTGAAACAGATATTGGAACTAATTCCAGATATTAGACCAAATGTCCCAAGTGGAGTTTTAAATTAATCTTGTCATAAATAACTATTTTGTTAATTAATTTTGGGGAGGATCTGGAATTAATCTTTGACCTCTGCATCCTAGTAAAGCCAGGACCTTCTGAAAACCCTTCCATGCTTTCCTAATGTGGACTTTATTCTTTATTTAATAAAGTCTTTTCTTCTGGGAAGGAAGTACTGCTGTAAATTTCAGTTCATTTAGATAAAACTTTGATTACTCATCTAAGGCTTGACAGCAAAATGACTTGATTTCTGCCTTTGTCATGTCATTCAAAACTGGGATTTATTCCAAAGATATCATAACAGATCACTGTTGATGGAAGATTTTTATTACCTAGAACCTGTGTGGGCTTAGACAACAGACATGATATTACCACATTCATTTAAGGACAAGTTTTATCTCCCACAACTGTAGGCTTTTCTCATTGGCTTCATCTGGATTATCAACATCCCTCAGAGCTAAAGCATCCCAGAATTGCAACAACTTTTAATAAGTGATTTCCTCCTACTTTCCATTCTTAAGACAGGTAATTCAAACTTGGAGAAGTGCCTGAGAAAAAGGGACAAACACACATGAGCAAATATAATCATCTTCCCCTTTTTCTTATCTTCTCTTTCTTTAATGTTATGACAAAATAATACCTGAATCCTTTTACATTTTCAGGAAAACCTCCCTTTAACCAACTAGTTTCATCAAGTATAATTTTGAATATTTATTACACACACAAACTTAAATACAGATATCATCCTTTGACTTTGTTTCTCTTATCACTTACTACATGGTGTACTCATTACCCTGGTGGACAATAAGGGAGAGATAAGAAGGAGATCAGTCCTGGGTGTTCATTGGAAGGACTGATGCTGAAGCTGAAACTCCAGTACTTTGGCTACCTCATGTGAAGAGTTGATTCATTGGAAAAGACCCTGATTCTGGGAGGGATTGGGGGCAGGAGGAGAAGGGGACGACAGAGGATGAGATGGCTGGATAGCACCACCGACTCGATGGGCATGAGTTTGAGTAAACTTCAGGAGTTTGTGATGGACAGGGAGGCCTGGTGTGCTGCGATTCATGGGGTCGCAAAGAGTTGGACACGACTGAGCGACTGAACTGAACTGAACTGAAGAAGTCTAGTATAGTGGCTTGATAGGTGGTTCTGATTAGTAGTCACATACTTAGGTTTCATATGCTTTACATCAGTGGTTCTCAGATTAAATGTGCATAAGAATCAATTGGAAAGTTTGAAAAAGAAAACAGGTTCCTCAGGTTCATTGATTCTCACCCAGTAGATGTCAATAGGACCTAATTATTTGCATTTCTAACAAGCTCACCGGTAATTCTGATGCTGTGATTCCAAGAATCACTTATTGAGTAGATCTTTGTTCGATAAGAGTATTTCTTTATTGCATGCATGGCTCACTCACACCTAAATCACCAGGAGTGCCCCATGTCTGACAGACTGAATCAGACTGGGAGAGGGAACCAGGAATCTGTGATAACATGTGAAGTGATTTCTATTTAAACTGATGTACAAAAATTCTAAACCAGTGGTTCTCATACTTAGTTGTACATTGTACTCACCTGGCAATATTTAATAACTTCTGATACCTTGCTTCCACCTGTAGATACTCTGATTAAATTAGTATGAGGTGCAATCAGGGCCATCAGGATTTATAAAATTTCGCTAGGTGATACTAATGTGCAGCAAAATTTGGGAACCAGTGCTCTAAACAATATTTAAATCAGGCATCTGGGAAATAAAATTAGAACTCTGTCAAAGAAACTTGCTTGTCATAATAACTGAGAAACAACAGTGATGAGAGAAGCCAGAGGTAGTAGCATATCTTCAACAGATTGAGATAACACAATTGATAACCTATTACCTTAACAAAAATAATTTTCAGACAAATAAAAACTGAGAAATTTTATCACCAAAGAGCTCACTAATGGAATATTAAAAAAAGGACTCTGTTGCATAAGAAATGGTGACAAAGACATTGATAATATCTGTGTAAAATAAAGCAGTATTGATTGTTTTTAATAACTGATTACATTGATTGTAAAATAATAAAAATCAATGGAAAAAATAATAGCTGAGGAAGCTTTAAAATTTCCCAAGACATCTTAGAATTCAGATTTGGAATGAGCTAAATCTATTTCATGTCAAAAATTGCCTTGTTTATTCAGGAGGCAAAAAAGAGAGAGAGAGTGAGAGAAAGAAACAGTTCTCTTCATGAAGTCCAGAAGCCTCACTCTTGAAAGAAATACATATTTACTGCTGGCATTTAATGAAATTGGTCTTTTGTACAGAACTTTATTCCACTTTGTTTTAATTGGAATTTTAGTTGACCTTGTGCCTTTTTGACATAAATCTAAAAGTCACCAAGGACAATTACAACATTGTCACTATAGCCTCAGGATTTCACATTAATTCTCTTAATTTACTGATAGGGACATTAAAATCTTCCAATGATTCACAGCATGCATAAAAAAATAAAATACTGTGTGATGTATTTTTGAAAATGTGTGTATGTGTGTGTGTGTCAGCAGCATGAGGGAATAATACTTAGATTTCAGTCTCCAAACATTATGAAACACTTGAACAACTTACTAAAGAATATGAAAAATCTCCAATTTGTGTAGAATTTCTTTCAAATTATTATTTCATTAATTTTTTTTAAGAGGAACTTGCATATTTTCTATTTGGAGGAAGGAGAGTGGAACAAATAAACTTTGGGTTCAGTCTATTCTCTGAAAATCGGTATTTCTGTAGGCTCTACCTTCTCCTCTTTGGGTATTTGGGAGTTCTTTTTATCCCTTCCCATATTCACCATGCAGTTGCAGTGCTTCTAGAAATGCTGCCTCTGTCTACTTTTCAGTAATTCCTCATGCTTCAGAGTTCAGAAAATTATGCTGATATACATACAGATAGAGATGGATAAGGGTTCTCTCTCATTCTAATTGCTTGATTAAAGTAATATAGTGGAATCCAAATGATTATAATGGGAAATAGATGGGGAGACAGTAGAAACAGTGTCAGATTTTACTTTTTTTGGCTCAAAAATCACTGCAAATGGTGACTGCAGCCATGAAATTAAAAGACACTTACTCCTTGGAAGGAAAGTTATGACCAAACTAGATAGCATATTAAAAAGCAGAGACATTACTTTGCCAACAAAGGTCCATCTGGTCAAGGCTATGGTTTTTCCAGTGGTCACGTATGGATGTGAGAGTTGGACTGTGAAGAAGGCTGAGCGCTGAAAAATTGATGCTTTTGAACTGTGGTGTTGGAGAAGACCCTTGAGAGTCCCTTGAATTGCAAGGAGATCCAACCAGTCCATCCTAAAGCAGATCAGTCCTGGGTGTTCATTGGAAGGACTGATGCTGAAGCTGAAACTCCCATACTTTGGCCATCTCATGCGAAGAGTTGATTCATTGGAAAAGACCCTGATGCTGAGAGGGATTGGGGGCAGTAGGAGAAGGGGATGACGGAGGATGAGATGGCTGGATGGCATCACCAACTCGATGGGCATGAGTTTGAGTGGATTCCGGGAGTTGGTGATGGACGGGGAGGCCTGGCGTGCTGCGATTCATGGGGTGGCAAAGAGTCGGACATGACTGAGCGACTGAACTGAACTGAATGATTATAATAAGCTATATCTAGTATCTTAGAGAAAAATAAATTCCTAACTAATATCAGGAAAATCAAGAGACATAATAAATAGCATTAAAATAATTAAAGGTTTATAGACTTTCATTATAAATAGCTTTTGGTGATGGACTCATGAAAATCTTTCACTTCTATAATAAGATATCTTTGAGACCTAGGAAAAGAAACTGATGCTTAAAACTGGGGGTGGGGGAGGGGCGGGGAAAGGCTTACAGGAGAATGCAGCATTGCTTTCTTGGAAAAAAGTTTACAAACTATTGTTAGGGAACGATCAAATGAAACCACATGCCTTGTTTAGATAGGATAATGACCACTTGCCTGAGCGCCTCACCTCAGGAGGTCCAGATAGATAAGGAACACAGAGTTGCTGCCATAACTATGGGAGAGGCCAGAAGAAGAGGAGATGAGCAGCCTCCCAGAATTATTCTTCTGGAATATATCTTGGCTAAAAAATGCATGTGCCAGCAGGAAGGATCCTGAGTCAGACTATGGGCCAAGCAAGATGATTGGCCAGAGACAACCAGGAAACTAACTCCATCACCATAAAATTGGACACTGGGGATGCAGTTCTCCTGGGTTCCCTTACCCTACTGCTCTCCTCTTGGGTGCCCCTTTCCAATTCCCAGTTCTCAAAATTTCCAGTTTGCCAGCATGCATGTCTCCTTGGACAATTCATATCCAAGTGTTAGACAAGAGCCCACTCTCGGGCCCTGAAAGGAGTCCCTTTCCTGCAACCCTACTTTGAGAATGAATTTGGAGTGAGAAAAATTTATCTTGTTCAAAACCAGGAGGCAGTCCTTAATATGGCACAATCACAAGAGAAGTCTTTAGAAGATATTTAACTTGCTGCTCTCATGTGGACTCCATGAATCACTATATCTAGCAAAACATGAGAAATCTGAGAGCTGGAAAGGTTGACCAAGTAAGAAATAGATGACCAAATTAAAACCCAATGGATATTCTTACCTGACAGGGGAGAAACCATAATCAAAAACATGGTTTTCCCAGAGCAAGGCTAATCCATTGTATTTCAGATGTGCTGACTACTGTGATTTCCCCAAATGTGGGAAACTCAACTGCATAATTTGTGGTAGTGGGGAACTGTGTTCATACTTTCCCCTGGTATTAAAATAAAATGATGGAGAGGGTAAACATAAGATTGAAAGTGAAATAAAAATGCCAAAATCTAGGTCTAGATATGTACATAAGATGTATCTATCAGTAGATATGTAGAGATTTGTTGTTGTTGTTCAGTCACTAACTCATGTCTGACTCCTCTCAACTCCATGAACTGCAGTACACCAGGCTTCCCTGTCCTTCACTATCTCCCTGAATTTGCTCAAACTGATGTCCATTGAGTCAGCGATGCCATCCACACATCTCATTCCCTATCGCCTCCTTCTCCTCTTACTTTACATATATTTTACCAGCTTGAGTAAGTCTTCCAGAACTCAGTAAAAAAGTAAAAATAGATTAACATATAGTGCAAAAACTAATGTGTTAAGAATGACCATCAACTAAAATAGTGGAGTAGGTAACTCCAAGGAGCTATCCCTTCACAGAAACACTGAAAGATCAAGCAAAAATTGTTAAAATCAACTTAATCAGAGGTCAGGAAAACAGTCAAAGGAAAATTTAAATTAACAAACAATATTAAATTAAGAAAAGGCAACTAAAAAAAAAAAAGAAAAGGCAACTTATAAGTGATAGAGAAACTATGCCATTTTTACTTGCTTGAGCCCTCGTTCCACTCTGACTCAGTCATAGTCTTGTTCATTCCTGAGGAAGCAAGGGAGGCAGTTCAGTTCAGGTCAGCCTCTTAGTCAATGCAGATGGTGACAGCAGCCATGAAATTAGAAGACACTTGCTCCTTGGAAGAAAAGCTATGACCAACCTAGGCAGCATATTAAAAGGCAGAGACATTACTTTGCCAACAAAGGTCCATCTAGTCAAAGCTATGGCTTTTCCAGTAGTCATCTATGGATGTGAGATCTGGACTATAAAGAAAGCTGAGTGCCAAAGAATTAATGCTTTTGAACTGTGGTGTTGGAGAAGACTCTTGAGAGTCCCTTGGCCTGCAAGGAGATCAAACCAGTCAATTTTAAAGGAAATCAGTCCTGAATATTCATTGGAAGGACTGATGCTGAAGCTGAAGCTCCAGTACTTTGGCCACCTGATGCAATAAACTGACTCATTAGAAAAGACCCTGATGCTGGGAAAGATTGAAGGGGGGAGAAGAAGGGGACAGCAGAGGCTGAGATGGTTGGATGGCATCACCAGCTCAAGTTTGAGATTGACAAGAGTTTGAGTAATCTCTGGGAGTTGGTGATGGACAGGGAAGCCTGACGTGTTGTGGTCCGTAGGGTGGCAAAGAGTTGGACATGCAGAGTAGATTCTAGTTATAAAAATAATTGTGTTTGTTCTGAGTGCCTGAAGGACACCTGAGGGGGACTGCCTAGAGGGGTGAGACAAGTTCCTGGACAACAGGGGGCTTCAAGCCATCTTCCCATCCTATCTCAATACAGATCTAATATTTTTTCTTTGTCACCGGATAGAGCTATATGTTGACCAGTCATTTAAAATTTTTTTCCAAGGGATTCCCAGGTGGGATGTGGAACCTTAAAGGAAGCACTTTACATTTTAGCTTGCACAGTTTGTACCAAATGTCTGCATACTCAAATCAAACCAACAAAACCAGAAACTCACCAGCTGTTGAAACTCCAAATAAAACAAAAGTCAAAGTAATGCCCAGAAATCAAAAGCCAAATGGCATAAAAGCCAAACGTGCCTTCCTCAGGCATCCTAGAACTGCGACCTGGTAGAGTCAATGCTTGTGGCTCCAAACTTAGTTCTGATACACTTTTAAGCAATTTCTTGTTGGTTACCTGCAAAGAAGTTACTTTATCATTTTCTCTTTTAGAATCTCCTACATACCAAAGCAGCTGTTCCATTCACTCTGGTTGATCTTATGGCTTTTGCTAACTGTGTATGCAAAAATGTAAATTTTGTAATATCAAAAGAAACCCAATTTGGACATTTTTATTGAGATCTTCTTTAGTATATTTTCTCCAATTAATTAGATACTTGCAAGTATGAGCTCCATATGTATTGTATATGAATCTGGCTGGAGTGTCAGTCAGAGGTTGGCTTTTTGATACTCCTCTGATTCTGTTTTTTGAGATTTTGTTGCCCATTTTAAGTTGAATTTTCAGAGATAAAAATTACTAGTGAAATTGTATGGTGGGCCTGTGTGCTGCTTATGAGCTTAACTTCTCCAGGAGTTACTCCAGAGTCATTTCAGCTCCTCTTACGGGCCTCAGATTCTCCCTCCAGCAGTCTAAGAGCAGTGTGCGTGCTCAGGTCACTGTATGGCCAGTTCTTATAGTGACCCCTAGGTGAGCAAGTGTTTTAATTAATGAGTGGGTTTCTCCTATGGGACAACTGCATGGCATGAGGACTAGCCCTCCACCACTCCTATAAATTTCTCAGTCACCTGAGGAAACTGAAACCGACTGCAAGGACTCTTGTTCCTTTTCTTTGGAGCAAAGCTGTCATATATTCTCCTCACTTTTATGCCAACAAATTCTATAAAGGCAGCCAAACTGAGGAAAAGTGTCAGATCAGCCTCTTACTTAACCACTCAGTCAAGACCACTCAGTTCCCTACAACTAAGTGACCTTGGTGTCTTTCAGCCAAGCCCTGGGTATTTCTCAATGTTTTTCAATTGACACCCCCTCCTGTATCTTTCCACTGGGTGGGTAATTCCCCTGGCATTTTTAAGCCACACCCCCCACCCCCGTATCTTTTGACTGGATGGGAATTTCTTGGTGTCTTTCAACTGAGCCCCACTCATTGCCTAGACCATGAGTGGGTATGCCCTGGATATTTCATCTGTCCCACCCCCACCCCCAGTATTTTCCCAACTGGGAGGGGACAGGTAACCTGCTCCACCACCACATAAAACTCAGAATGTCAACTAAGATGGGAGATTTGAGAACCAGGAGAGACTTAGCCAAATTCATCTGTACTCCCAGAGAAGACAGAGGCAGAAGGGACTCATTTGCTGGTACCAAAGCTCTGGTTCCTCGTGGAGTTCAGATGAAGGAAGTCCACTTCGGCTCATTTGGTCAGTCACTGTAACTGTCAACTAAAAAGATGCATAACTTGAGAGTTGTGAGTTAAGTTTTATTTGGGGACAAAATGAGGACTGCGGCCCAGGAAGCAGCACCTCAGATAGCTCTCAGAGACCTGCGAGACTGCTCCAAAGAGGCAGATGGAGAAGGTCAGTATATAACATTTCAGTGAAGGTGGAGTTTAATGCAATCAAGTGTTTACAGGATGTTTTCTGCTAGTCAGGAGAGATTTAGTGATTTTCTAAATATGAGTAGATGCAAGGTTTGGGATAATGGAATCATTTTCTGAAAATGAGGGCTTCCCTGATAACTTAATTGGTAAAGAATCTGCCTGCAATGCAGGAGACCCCGGTTCGACTCCTGGATCAGGAAGATGCACTGGAGAAGGGCTAGGTTACCCACTCCAGTATTCTTGGACTTTCCTTGTGGCTCAGCTGGTAAAGAATCTGCCTGCAATGTGGGAGACCTGGGTTTGACCCCTGGGTTGGAAAGTTCCCCTGGAGAAGGGAAAGGCTACCCACTCCACTATTCTGGCCTGGAGAATTGATATTCCATGGAAATATTGGAAATGTTTCTGCGCTCATCCAGATGGCCACGAGAGGGGCGCATTCACTTTCACTTTTCTAAAAATACCTATCTAAAGATCTGTCCCTTCAGATTCCCTGGAGCACAGAGTGCCTCAGTCCACCCTGAACTCCCTCAGAGAGTGTTGAAGGCCAAGAGCTGCAGCAGCACAGGATTCAATCTCCGCAGAGGCAGATGGCAAATGAGTTTATGGTTACATAGAGAATGGGTTTATGGTTGCATAGAGAATGAGTTTATGGTTACATAGAGAATGAGTTTATGGTTGCTAGGGTGGAAGGGTAAGGGGGAGGGATAGAGAATTTGGGATTGACATGTACGTGCATGCATGCATGCGAAGTCACTTCAGCCTTTGAGACCCTGTGTCCTGTAGCCTGCCGGGCTCCTCTGTCCATGGGATTCTCCAGGCAATAGTACTGCAGTGGGTTGCCATGGTTTCCTCCAAGGGATTTTCCCAACCCAAAGATTGCACCCGCATCTCCTATAGTTTCTCTATCTCAGGTGAATTCTTTACTGCTGAGCCACCAAAGAAGCCATTGATATGTACACACTGCTATATTTAAATAACCAACAAGCACCTACTGTATGCAAAAATGGAGAAGGGACAAGAGAATGATACCGATGAGATGAAATTGGTGTTGTGTTGATTATTTTTGAAGCTAATTAATGGATTCATGAGAATTTTTTACACTACTCCTTCTATTTTTGTGTGTTTGAAACGTTCCTTAATAAAAAAGTTTAGAAAAATAAAAGAGTTGGCAGGTAAAGACTGTGAAATTTAATTCAAAAATTTCAGGTTCATTTAAGTAATCATTGATTCATGAGGGCAAGCTAATTTTTCTTTCCTTCTTTTCCTTGCTCCTTCCCTCTCTCCTTTCCTCCCTCTTTCTCTTTCTCCCTTTCTGTCTCTCTTCCTTCCTTCCTTCCTTTCTGCCTCCCTTCTTTCCTTCCTCTCTCTCTTTCTTTCTTAGCAAATATCCCGTCTTTCCTAGGAGGTGGTGTGCAGGCAGGGAGCATCCATTTTAACTCATGCCTCTTTGTGCTACAGTTGCTGGTTCCTCAAATAACAACTCTTCTCACTCCTCATTCCCCTCCTTGTTCTGAAATACAGTGACCTCTCATTTCAAGGTCTTTGCTTTTTTCTTGTCTGGAAAGTCCCCCCCACCCCCCATTTTTTTGGCCAATCACTTCTCTGTTATACTTTTGTCTTCTTGTTTCCTCTCATCATAGACCCTTGGCCTTTCTAAAATAATACTATCTTTTTCTCCTGCCTCTAGCTTGATCAATTTAATTTATAGTACTTATTATCGACATCATTGTAAACTTGTTTCTAATTGTCTCTGTCTCCTGGATGTATATTTCTTTTTTTTAATTTTTATTTATTTTGATGTATATTTCTTAAGATGAAGGACATTGTTTGGGTCCCTGATGTATTCTTGTGTCTAACACATAATCATCAATATTAAACATATATATTAAAAAAAACATTTTGTTGAAGTATAATTGATTTACAATGTGTTAATTGCTACTGTATAGCACAGTGATTCAGTTATATATAAATATATATTTAAATATCAATCTATTGAACCAATGAATTCATTGAACACAAAAGCAAACCAACAATATTTTTGAGCAATTCTTATGATCTAGACACTGAGCTACTCATAGTCAAAAAGCATTCCAGAAAAATGAGCAGTTCAAACAAAGAAAGGCAATTATAACGTGGTTTTGAAACTGATGAGTCCAACCTGTCTAGAGACACACTTTCATTTTGGTACATCCTGTGAAATGAGACTTTAATATGTTATGATTAGCCAATCATAAAATGTTTAATGCCAAACTAAGAAATACATTGAATCATGTTAACATGAGGGAAGAGGGAGAAAACTGACTGAATATTATGGTAGGAATATTAAGGGTTAGGGTTCCCTGAAACTTATACTTAGCACACAAGTTTAGCACCATGATACACAAGACTGGTCAGTAATGAAGACTGAAGATACTATGGACGGAACCCTAATTTGCTGGTCAGAAGTGAGACAGAGACTGATGAGAGATATCTCAGGCAAGATTATATTTAAATAAACCAATGCCACTCCTGAGTTCACAGATTGTAGAAGTGGATGAAGTGTTACACCAGAGAACTAAACTTTGCTAAACTAAGGAAGGTCACGGTGGAGGAAACAGGGTAGTGAATAGTAAGTAGGCAAATGTGTATCCACAAGACCAGGGTAACCCAAGATGATTTATTTACCACCACAGAAAGCCTGACACCATCAGTGCAATCACTTTAAGGCAATGAAAGAAAATATAGCATAAAAAAGAAATAGGGAAAACCCAAGGAAGAGAAGTTGTGTGCACAAGTGTGGCTGACTCACTTTTGCTGTACCACAGAGACTAACACAACACTGTAAAGCACCCATGCTCCTTTTTTTTTTTTTTTTTTAAGAAGAAATAGGGGAATAAAAACGAAGAAAAATGGTACCAGTTAGACTGAAAAACAGCTTGATTAGACAGGCATATGAGGTGCTATTCACTGCAGCCTTAGAGTCAGCTAGATAATGTATTTGAAGCTGAAGTCTAGCTTAAATTCTGCTCAAAGAAAGTGCTGAATTGGATGTAATGGTTATTTCTACTTGATTGTGTTTGGAAATTAAAGGGTAGTTAGACCCTGTGCAGCCATTAATTTTTTTTTTTTTTTTACAGTACCAATCCTAAATGTCTATGAAAATCTGACTTAAAAAAGAAAGTTTAGTAATACATCAGGAAAATTAAGATTGAGTAAGAAAAATAAAGACAAACCTAACCATGGAATTTTTACACACTCATTTTGAAAACTCTAGATAAAATATTTACTAGGAATGTTTAACTTCCAGGCAAGGAGTAGATATAAAATATTCTTTGAAAGGGGGGATTGCTGCAGTGTTCCTTACTCCAAAATACTACTCAACTTTCACATTTTTACCAGAAGACTATCACTCTAGGTTCAGATGGCCAAGGAGTTTCTAGTTAAATTACACTTCAGTAGCATTCTGAATTAAGTTTTAGTGGGAAAATTTTGAAACACGAATTTTCTTGTCTTCTTGGATATGTGGAATCTGGTTAAAACCAGTATTTCCATGTTTCTAGAGAGTAGTTATAAAATTAAAAGAAAATGTTGGAAAAATATGATTGAGAAAAGCAAATTTGCATGTATAAAGATGTCATGATGTAATCATTCCCTATTATCAATATATTATTCTGCTTTGATTCTCTGTCTAGTACTAACTACTGGCTTGTATTTTTCTTAAAGATACATATTTTATTTGTTATTCATGTACCCCACTAGATAACTTCTTTCTTTGTTGTTGAGTATATGGATTTATATGTCCTTGGAGGCTTCAAGAAGCATAATATTTGAAGATTAATATAATGGAACTTGAATACACTTAACAATATGATGTCTCTTCAAGGCCAGAGTCTAGTTCACTGGTTAAATTTTTGAGAGAAACAGCATCCCCATGGAAAATGATTTTCTACCCTCCCTCCACTTTTTATTTTCCCCTCTTGCCCCACTGCCCAGTTTTGGTGACATCCTTTTTCTCCTTATATAGAGCCTATTCATGCATGCATGTGATCTGTCCACCATTCAATCACCATTGTGTGTGTGTGTGTGATTATCTTACCTCATGTCACAAAGTTAAATCAACTATTAGTTCTTGGTTCATGACACACTCTCACCAGGAACATTATTTTCCTCATTTTTTTTTTTTTTTTGATGTGAACCATTTTTAAATTACACAGAGAGGGTTCTCTTGTATCATAATGTTAGTTGAGCAAATAAGTTTATTCCCTCTAGAAAATGTAATCAAAACATTCTTTCTTCCTATTTTGAACTTTAAAAAGAAAAAAAAATTGTTGAAATTGGCAACATTTAACTTGAACTCAACCACAATGCATTGTCATCAGCAATTATTTTTAACTTTCTTTAGGTCATAGAGATTTTTGTGGATGAATTCTCCTTATTAGTCTCACACACAGTGCATAAGCAGCCAAACTATGACTTTGTAGTGCTCCTTGGTGTCTAAAATTTATATATTTTTAAAATGTATCACCTTTGAGACTGAAAAAGATATAATGTAGATATTTTCTCCTTTCAAACTGTGTGGTAGATTTTTAAATTTTTATTGCAAGCTGTCAGCAAATCAATGGAGAGTTAGGTACTCTGATCAGAAGTGATAACTGGAAGGAGTGCAGATGTCCCTGTGGGATTTCTTGTAAGGAATAGAAATACCTTGCTGAGAATATGTACATCCTCAAGGACATGCTAGGTTAGCTGAATCTGGGACTTAACATTTTTTTCCAGCATGTAAGAAGAGTGTTTCCTTGTAAAGTTATCATTCCAAATGCTACCATCCAAAATCTCATCCAGTCTTTGTTCTTTCCTTTTCCTATTTGGCAGGAAAGAGAACTGAATGGTATGAGGTTATATGGGAAGCTGCAGTCAGACTTTTGAGGTTGCCATTAGGTAACACACAGGTGGTCTAAGTGTCAACAGAAACAATATTAACAACCTAAAAGTTGAGAGTTATGTTTTATTCAGTAGACATACTGAGAACTTCAGACCTGAGAGACATCATCTCAAGTGACCTGTGACCCCGGGAAAAATGTTCCAAGGAGGTGAGGCAAGGAACTAGGACATATAAGAGCCTTGCAACAAAGGGCAAGTAGTAGAAACAAAAAGTTAATGTTAATAAAATAAAACTATGGGCTTCCCTGGTGGCTCATACAGAAAAGAATCTGCCTGAAACGTGGGAGACCTGGGTTTGATCGATGGGTTAGGAAGATCCCCTGGAGGAGGGAATGGTAACCTACTCCAGTACTCTTGCCTGGAGAATCGCCGTGGACAGAGGAGCCTAGTGGGTTACAGTCCATGGGATCTCAAGGAGTTAGACATGACAGCAACTAAGCACATAGCACAACCCCTCCCCCCCCAAAACTTGAAGTCTCAAGTTAAGGAATTTAGCACTTTTCTCTATATGGGAAGATGCAAGAATAAAGACTCACTGAAATAATTCCTTCATGCACTCGGCTATCTGGGGCCAGTATCCTGTGTTTTCATATCCTGAATTTCCTCAGGGCTCACCATTGGGAGTGGCTGCAGTCTGAAGGCTGCTAGATGGCAGATATTCTTTGTTTCTTTCCTGAGTTCCCTCAGAGCTCACCAGCTCACCTTAGGAGATGGCTGCAATCGCTGATGACTGTGACATCCTCTGTTTACTGATATGGCAGGCAATATTTTATTTCTCACAAGGAATGACTGACCCATGGTGAATGTGTGTCAAATTTCTGTGGGCAGAGCCAATCAATTATCCTTTTCTGCTCTCACAATGTTTGTCACATTTCTCTCATTTAACATCAAATAAATCTATATAAATAGTATTACAGCTATTGTATGTCTTATGTTTACATGTGTTAACTGCCTTGGCTTCTCTCAGAGCTTCCCAAAGACAGACTTCAAGTTTGATCATCTTTTTATTTGGCTTACTGTTTAGGTCTCTTCAAACACCTGTTTTATGTCTGTCACATAGCTAGATTTTGGTAGATTAAGCTTGTAGGCCTGGCTTTGATGTAGTTAAAGTTGCCATTTCTTATTCTTATTATTTTTTTTTTTCATCATTGATTCCTTTCTCTTACAGATGGACTTTCTATCTTGATGATAGCTCTTCCCAAACCAAAGCTTGTAAAAATAATAATTGTTCCCAGGAGGAATGAAAGACTTCCTTTGTCTATATAGAATTATTTAAGCCTTAATAGAGATGACCATTTCAAAGAATGGAGACTAAATATCTCCACTGACTAAAACCATGCAAAGCACTACTCTAGGGAACTTGATTGGAGACACTGAAAGAGGAAAGAGAACAAAAGAAAAAATTCACCTCTCAAGTTTATAGAACATGGTTTGGTTTACAAAGCATTTGTTGAGTTCCATGTGATATATCTCTTCGAGGCAAAGGGATGAGCACATTTCCTCTCCAGAGAAGAAAATTCAAGGTTTCACAGTTGGCAAGAGGCCAGCCCTTGGCTAGAAAACAGACCTTCTCATTTGAATTCCAAGACAACTTCTAGGACACAACTTTGTCCTAGTGGTGATGTCAATTGCATCAAACTATTCCTTCCCCCAAAAGAATTTGCTTGTTAAGCATAAGTTCTGCATGCTGGGAGAAGCAGAGAGCAAACAGGTGTGCTGATTTATGCAGCCTGGTTGTTATCTATGTGGAAGAGAGTTTGGATTTAAGCACTGTCAAACTACTGAGGAAATAAAACATGTCCTAAGATCCAGGAAAAGATTCTGACCTGGAGAATTCAAGTTATTCTGTGGTTTGTAGCAATTTCTTGCATACTAAAATACTACCATATTGTAGTTAATGTAAAGGCTGTATTTTTAAAAGAGCTGAATGTAGAATGAACTGGAGAAAGTCAAGTCAGAGCTAGCCCAGAAAATTTCAACAGTTTGCTTATTTTCTTTGCCAGGAGGTATGCTTGAAGCCCTTTTATGCTTGTGCTTTTTAAAATACCATTGCCAAAAAACAGCTGAAAGTGGCTGGGGAAACTAAATCCACTGGTTCAAAAAATGAGATGCTATAGCTAAAAGAGAATAACTTCATGAGCAAAGGCACTTAGTATAGTTGGCCGAAAGGTTTTTTGTGCATATTTAACTATCACATGCACATGGTGGATAAACAGCCCTTACAGGTACATCACACAGATGGTATCCAACTGTGACTAAATGGTTTTAAGTGGACTTCCAAAGATGAATTTCCTTTCAAACTACATTGACCTGGCTTGTTCTAGATGTTCTACAGTTTAAATCACTTTGATGCTTCCAAGGTTTTATCATATCTAGTAATAGAATGTGTGTTACTTGAGATTGGAAAAGTCTTCATCCAAATTGGGAAGAATGGTAAATGGAGACTTTATACCAGATGTTACCAAAAAAGCAGAAAACTGTGAGATAATAAAGATACTATTAAGTAAGTCTCCTCAGAGTCTAAGGGACATCTCTCAGGAAAGCCTTGCAATTTCTTTGGTACAGTTCTGTTCTTATACTTTTAACATGAAGATGAGAGATTATACATTTTAATAAAGCTATTTTAACTTTTATTATTGTTTACCTATTTTTCATCCTGCAGAAACTTTTTCAACCAGTTTTTATGGAAGTTCAGTGTGTATAACAGACAAAAGTGGAGTTTCTTTGATTAAGCTAGGGATAGGCAAGAGTCAATCCCCAACCAACTTGGTCTCTTATTAATTTATGATAGTGCTGCATAAGTCTTCACAAATGTCAATATATTTTTGAGGAGTTCATTTGCAGCCATGCTTGTAGTTAGTAAGATTTTAGAAAAAATACCTTAATTACTAAATTGTTTAAAAATTGTTATATATCACATTATTGAATGTTTTATAGTCATCATAATAGGCTGATATAAATGTGACATGGAAGGAAATTTATAATATATCATTAAACCACAACAACAAAATCAAGTCCAAAACTTTGAAAAATGATATGAATATACTGATCACAGTAAAATTTTCACATATGCACATATATAAGATTCAAAGAAAGAGGAATAAAGATCATAATATATGTAGCTTTGTTCTGGACATTAGGGGAATAAATTTTAATATTTCCCATTCTTTCAGAGAAAAGTAGAAATAGGGATCCCTGTACAAGATTTGATTATATTTCATAAAATATTTCATGTTAAATAAGCTGAGAATGATTAAAGCTCCTTGTGTAGAGATCTTATTTGAGTAGTCCTTTGTTTTGCAGAATACTCTTGGTAAATTATATTTTTCATTCTTTCACCATGCTCAAAAGTAGCTTTGGGCAGAGTCAGTGATAATTTCCCACTGGAGGAAATGGCAGGTGAATTTTTGGAGTAAATATATTTATTAATCAATTTTAAGAGGTTGCTTCCACTGCAATCCTTCTTAGCAAAACTAAACCTTCATTGAAAGAACTGGTTTCTGTTAGTAGACATTAAAGAATCAGGACAAAGACTATAATGGACAAACCCAGAAAAGGAACAGTAACAACTCAGGGTGCTACAGTATATAATCCCAAGGGGTGCAATTAATTTATAACCTGCCATATGCAGAACATATAACCAATAGGGACATAATTCAGGTCAGTTGCTCAGTCGTGTTCGACTCTTTGCGACCCCATGGACTGCAGCACTCCAGGCTTCCCTGTCCATCACCAACTCCTGGAGCTTGCTCAAACTCATGTCTATCAAGTCGGGGATGCCATCCAACCATCTCATCTTTTGTCATCCCCTTCTCTTATGGCCTTCAATCTTTCCCAGCACTAAGATATTTTCCAATGAGTCAGTTCTTTGCATCAGTTAAATACAGTAAAAGGACACAATAGGTGACTAAATAGTTAATAACATTAGGGAATTAATCTCCCCCACACTAGGATTTCAAACAGAATAAATATGAGAGACCCCTGCCATTACTCAAGAAAGAGGTTTGCTTAATCACAAAACCAAGCAGGCTTGCTTAGCAACAAAACCATTCAAAAGACGCATGAGACATGCCCTAAAACAATAAAACTTTGGTGGCATGAGACTCACATCCTGCCCAGTAAGCTCAGGACGTTAATGATACCTAGGATATGTTCTCTGCAAGGATAAAAATCAATAATTTGTGGACCTAGCTTGACCATGTAGGGACAAGAAAACTCTGCTGCCCAACCTGAAGGAGGAGCTGATGATGGAAGCATGATGTCTACTCAAGGAAGACAAAGATGTTCCCCTCTCCCCTACTTTTCTTGTGATTATTAAACTGTAGCCCAGTAAGTACCCAGGGCACAGCAACCCCTCACCCACCCACTTGTAAGCCTTACAATTTGATATTCTGACAAATCACTTTTTGTCTATCACTTTGCTTCTTGTTTTTGAATTCCTTCTGTGCTGAGACATAAAGGACTGTTATATTGGAACTCTTTGGAGCTCCCCAAACCACATCACCAAATGGTTTCATAATATACAATTCTAAGATTAAAAATTCATTGGGATAAGTAAAAAAAAAATTCATTGGAATAAGGAAACTGGAATAAAAGGTAACTAGAAGAAATATAAAGATTCTATAATTTTCATATGTATTATGGGGAGCACTTACACAAATACCACCCTGAACATATTTTACCTTAATAATTAAAAATAAAGAGAATTAAAAACTGCACTATAAATATGTGTGAAATTGTAGTCAAAATGTTCTATAATTTTGCATTCTCGTGCCTTTAATGCTAAAAGTGAAAGTGAAGGTGAAAGTCACTCAGTCGTGTCTGATTTTTTGATACCCCTTGGACTATATAGTCTGTGGAATTCTCTAGGCCAGAGTACTGGAGTGGGTAGCCTTTCCTTTCTCTAGGGGATCTTCCCAACCCAGGCATTGAACCCAGGTCTAGCCCATTGGATTCTTTACCAGCTGAAGCACAAGAGAAACCCTTAATATAATGCTATGTTACTAACTAATGTTTTCACACAAGATAAACTAATGAGTCCTGCTTTATTGCTCAGCAAGAAGAAGGGACTTGGTTAATGTACAGTGTAACTCCCCTACCACATACACTCTTTCATTCTAAGTATTTACCAGGGTAAATCATCAAACCAAGCAGATTTGTGTCACCACAAATTCATTTTACCTGAATTTTGATCTACAACATATAACTCCTATTTTTAAAAAATATAAATTCATATTCCCTATAGCTGCTTCCACAATTCTCTACTCCTCTGTTTAAAATCACTCCTTGAGAGAATTGAAAACACTCACTCTATCTAAACTTCTCTTGCCTTTGTCTATTTATTTCTACCACTCCACAGAAATTAATCCTGTTCAAGACACTAATCATTTTCACAATGCCAAGTCAAACATTTATTGTTTATACTTTATAGCACTTGGCTTCCTAGCTTTAGATTCTGTTGATCATTCTCTTTTTGAAACACTTGGCTTGGATGCCAGAACACTGAAAATTCCTGGTTTGATGTAGGTACTGCTGAACTTTCCATGTAGATGATTGCATTGTTTGAAAATATTGACAATTTTATTTTTCCTTCCACAACTTCACCCTGTATATTT
Organism: Odocoileus virginianus; assembly: GCF_023699985.2. Taxonomy (NCBI): domain Eukaryota; kingdom Metazoa; phylum Chordata; class Mammalia; order Artiodactyla; family Cervidae; genus Odocoileus; species Odocoileus virginianus. The sequence goes on along the minus strand of NC_069675.1, from coordinate 51,802,628 downwards.
TCTCTTGAATTATAATGTAAAGGAAATATGAAGCCTATGGTAAGAACAATGCATCCCAAGCCTCATTTCTGATATACAGCAAATGACACATTCTTCATTGAAGAGATTTTGATTTTTGTTACATGGAATTTATCTAGTTAAGGGATCTTTGCTTTATTCATGGTTTTTGAGAATTTGAAATCACAAAATAATGTTGATACTGCATTTTCTGCATTGGTTAAAATGATGACATTTTTTTCCCCCTGAAATAGCTTGTATAAAATTGAGATACGTGTTCCTTGAGTTTTTGCTAGAATCTCCTTGTAAAATCACCTGGGCCAAAGGAAGGGTAAATAACATATTGCAATATTATTTTCTTTACAGCTCATTGGTTTTCTTTCTTGAGGCAAATTTCTGTTCTCTTTACAGCAACAATTCTTGATATAATTGTCCCACTCTGATCCAGGGCAGAGACAAAGAATTTACATTTGTCATTGCATTTTTGTTTTGTTTTTGTTCCCTTCATTTGGATTTTCACTGAGACTGTAGCCTTTTGAGGGCTCCAACTCGATTCAGAGTTCTCAATCCCACTGCCCTTCTTATATCAGCTCCAGGACTGGTCTCCTGTCCTGCTGTGGCAACCCTCTAAGTCTACACTGCTGTCAGTAACCCAGTAGTTCTGGCTTCAGTTATGCTGATCACTCTAGTTTTCAGTTCCATCTTTGTTTTAGGCCTCCACGAGTTCTTCCTGGCTTCTTTTGCAAGCTCAGCTACACATGTAAAATACTGTTGTTGCTTTTGCATTTCTGACTACTTTATAGCAGGAGCTATTTCTTTCCAAAATATCTCATCAGTCAGATTGCAAAATGTAGAAGCCCCATTTACTATGACTTTTCTAAATATAGTTATTTCAATAATTTCAAGATGGTACAAAGCAATGACCTAAGATCTTGTTTATTTAAAATTTTTTTCTTTAAATAATGAAATACATTATAAAGATTATGTATATGATATATATATAAGTACAGTTTAAAGCAAAAAAATGAACATCTATGTACTAATTTACCTGGATCAATAAACATGCATAATCTGTACACCAGAAGTCCCTCAATAAAAGTTAATCAGAATTTCATCCAAACCCTTCCCTCCATCATGTGCCTACTCTTCTAACTCTTAAATTAATAATTCACTGCCTTTCCTTTATGGTTTTACCATTTGTGTATGCATGTCTAAACAATATATTGTTTAGTTTTGTTAATGTGTTGTCAAACTGTGCTTGTTCCCTGACTTTTTTATCATTATCAAGATGTTTAATCTCACATTGATATGAACAGCTGTGATTTATGGGTGGGATATCATATATCATCTTTATCAGCTCCTTATTAAAGGAAATTATGGTTATATGTACTTTTTAATTTGTAAAAAGTATGACATAAAAATATCTTCTCATAGAAGATTTATTCTAGATACTGAGATGACCTTTGAGTGGAATGGCTGCATCTTAGGGCTTGTACACACTTAGCTTGATAGAAAGCCCAAAATATTTCCAAAAGAGTTTTAAATGTATGCTTCTGTCCACAGTGAATGAGAGTCCCTAATTTTCTACTTATTCCAGGCAATATTTAGTTTTATCAGTCATTTAAATTTTTGTCAATCTAGTAAGTATAAAAGAGTACATTATTTTATGTTTGATTTGCATTTCCCTAATTACCAGTTAGACTGAATAACCTTTCATTTGCTCATCCACTCTTCATGTTTTCTCCCCTATAACTCAATGCTCACATTTCCCCCAGTTTTTCCTTGAGTCATTACACATTTTGTTGTTGATGATAACAGAATATCTATCTATATGTGTGTGTGTGTATATATATATATATATATAATAAGTATCAGTATATATAGCTGCAGATACTGCATATCCCAGAGACATTTTCACTATGGTATCTTTTAATGAACAAACATTCTTAATTTTAATATAAATGAATTTATTTTCTATTATAGTTTGCTTTCTTTTGGAATCTGGTCATTTCATCTTTAAAAATAGATTAACAGTACTCTATAATATCACTGGTGGCATCAAGTATTACCCCTGGGGAAGGAATACCCACTCCAGTATTCTTGCTGGAGAATTCCATGGACAGAGGAGCCTGGGGTCAGAGTCAGACATGACTGAACAACTAACATTTTTGCTTTTCAGCAAGTATTATGATGAATACAGCTTCCCAATACCTCTGTTAATAAGCCTGCGTTAGCTTTTGATATCTTTGGTTATACTTTTTTTTTCCCTTAAAAATGTCAATCCTTTTGTTGAAGTGACAATTTCTTGGTTTTCATCCTTCTGTAGACCTTTGTCTCATATTTTAAAGCATTTCATTGAAATGTTGCTTTTGTCCATAGTCCATACATTCCATTGTTCTCACTCCCTAGGGTCTTTCAGAGTGACTTCACATTCCCTCTATTTTATTTACCACCTCTCAACCAAAGTCATCTCCTTTGGATTCTTGGGCTCATATTTCTGATTTCAATCAGACATTTCCGCTCGGATGTCACAAGGCAAACTCAAACCCAAACCTGAATTCTTTCTTAAATTAGATCTCCATTAAATTATGGTTATTCTATGAGCTAGTGGTCCTAGTATTCACGTGGTCACCTAGGCTAAAGATTCATATGCCATTTTTAATGTTCTTTCCTACACTGCCACATGTTATTCACTGAACCCTATATTCCGTTCTAAATATTTCTCATCTCTATCTCTTCCTTGTTACACACATCACCAAACCTCATACCTCACATAGATCTCTAAAAGAAGTTATTAATTTTTCTTGATAAACTTAGTTTCTAAAACTCATCTTCTATAAAACTACCAATGATCCAAATAAAGTAAAAAAAAAAGTATTGAATGTTTATTATAGCAATAAATTATTTCCCCTATCTATATAAGCACAAATTAGTTAGAGATAAAAATGCTAGTTTTCTTCTTAAAAGAAAAAAAAAAAAAAGCTGACTATAGAATGCAGCTTCACATCCAGAGTAAAAGGGCAGGTTAACATTCTTCTGCAAATTCGGGATAAGACTCCAAGTCAGAGGCACAGTCCCCTCCATTGTGTCAAATTTTGGCCCTTTCAGTTAACCACCCAACAGAGGAGCAGGCCAGAAAACAGCTTTTCATTAGGCAGGCATGTCCAAGAGACAACTTCCCTTAGATTTATCTGTTAGATAATTCCATTCATACTCAGTGGGAAGTAGTAAGTAAAGGATAAGGAAAGAGGAAGTCTTAGATTAAAGAAGGTTATGGATCCTCTAACAAAATGTCCCCAGTTTTCCAGAGTGAGCCATCACCTACAGGCCATTTCTTGAGTCCCTCATCTTGGCAAATCACATATCACTTTCTTCTTCTGCCCACATCCTCTGTCTTCCACCATCTCCACCATCAACTCTTGCTATATTCTTCCTTGCACTTCAGTCTAGCTGAACTTGTTCAGTAACCACATCCTGTCTGACTCTTTTGCCACACCAGGGACTGTAGCCCACCAGGCTCCTCTGACCATGGGATTTCCCAGGCAAGAATACTGGAGTGGGTTGCCATTTCCTCCTCCAGGGGGTCTTCCCAATCCAGAGGTTGAATCCAGGTCTCCTGCCTTTGCAGATGAGTTCTTTACTACTGAATCACCAGGGAAGCTCCTAGCAGCACTTACCTACCCATAATGTTCAGCATTCCTTGTTCTGAGTCTTGACTTTTTCCTTCCTGATGCCCTAACTATCCTTCATGAAATTTCCCTCAATTTATCCCACACATGTCCATTATATATCGAACTCCCATACATATACTTTGAGTTTGTGCCTTTTTTTTTTTTTTTTTTTCTTTCTGGAAAGCATTTCATTTTCCCCATTTCAACTGTGTGAAATCACCCTGTCTTTTGGATCTATAATATTATTTGCCATTCAAGATTAAGTTTTTTTTACTGAATTTTAGCGACCTATTTTTGTGTATATTTCACCCACTAGCCTATAAACTCTTCAGGGTAAGTATTCCAAAACAAAAAGAACACTACAGATCATCAAGATGTTTGATAAGCCAATCTACTTTTCCTTAAACTTTTGACCTGCTTGTTCAATCTCAGTTATGTTTTCCCTTTGGATTTGACAATAGTTTAGGCTTCTTAGCTTTGATCCTCTTCATTTTTTAAAATTTTTGATCTGAGTTTATACTTGCTCTTTCTTGGCCTCACCAACTCCCACTTAATCAACCATGGCCTTCAGGGCCCCATCTTAAATATACCTGCACCTAGCCTTCCCTGGATAGATAAAATATGAAACATCTCTTCTGTCTTTCCTGTTCTGTCTCCTCCAGACCTTTCAGCTTAGAACTCTATAAAGGATATAAAAAAGATGAAAACTTCCTCTGATGTCTATGCTAAGGGGAAAGAGGCATATTTCTTTTAGCAAACACTTATAAAAATGTTATATTAAATGCTCTTTTCTGTTTTTTACACTTTAGTCAGGTGACATACAAGCCTAGCAACAGAAAACTGAACACAAGGAGCACAGTTTAGAATTATAATCAAATAAAAATTTTCAAAATTAATCTGGCAGATACTCCTATTACACATAACAGTTATTATGCATATGGTAATATGCTACTAATGGTAAAAAGCTCTCACAAATAACTCTTGGCAATATTGCTTGCTCATATTGAAACCAATATTTCTTGGTTACCATATTTCTTGGTTCATTCTCTAGTATCTAAAAGCAGCAATAAATGTTGACAATTTTCCCTGATAACATGTACAGTTTAATTTTCATCTCTTGAACACAAGCTCAAGAAATCTAAGATCTAATTATTTTTTTCTCTATGTCCTAGGATGTTATGGCTTCCTAGGCTAACGATGCACTTCTCAGATAATTCTGTGATGGAATAGACAGTTCCTTACTTCCTATTCAGACACTTCAGAAGAAGACTCTATGGAGAACTAATTTATCATATGACCAACTGGGAATCAACAGATGAGACTGAGAAAATATCTTTTCATCCAAAAATGGTGCATAATATAATTATGTCGAATGAGGGTCATTGATTGTTAAGTGACAAACCCTAACTTCATTCAAGGCTCAGTACCTTTGATCTCACTCAGGTCTTGGCATTAGATGAGTGTTTTAACCAAAATAGTTTGGGATGAATAAATTAAGTAAAAATTTTATAGGCTGTCTGTTGGATTCTTCCTCAGTTACCTAGGATATGTTAACCACAGCTAGATATTCCCGTGGATCAAACTATTTCCTAAAATATATTTATGTGATCATATCTGTACTTAAACATCACAGTTAAATCCCATTATCAGCTATGCCTATAATGTTAAAAAGAGGCATTTTCTTTCCAGAGGTTAATTGCTTCCACCTCTATTTCACAATCCTAAACGTCTCTCAGTTCTACTGAGAAAATGTGTCCAATTTTAACTGCAAACCTCCCTACCAACATTTCTGGCCAACAGAAACACCTGTAAGTTTTTTATAAACATTTGGTGTTTTTCATATCAATTTATTCCTGTTGATAAGGAAAATAGGAGGCTTCTGAAAACTGTTAGATAACATAGTGAATAAAAGTGAAAGAATGCAAGAAACACACTATTCCTATTTTTGCAAGCATTTAAATATATTTGTCTACATTATGCCAATTTTTCTCTGACCTTATAAGTCACTTTTGTTGTCTAACCATAGGTTAAGATCTAGGAAACTCTTAAAAAATCAACTGAATACCTCAACATTTTATTTAATGTAGAATCTCCTATAAGTGCAGATACATCAATAAATTGAGCTTCATTAAAATTTATACCCTGTCTTACTTGATTAAGCATCTACTAAATCAATTCTTCACTGTTTTTTAATAATACAAATTAGTGAATTACTTAATTTTTTCATGGATGGAACTTTGTTTCTGCTTTTTACTTTGTAGATAATTTTGAATACAAATCTGTGTTTCCAAGGGAAGAGTAATGAAAAGAGGGTCATGACTTCCTCAAGTAAGGCAGTTCTTTTGCAAAGCATTTCAGAATCCTCTGGGTCCTCCAAGAAATTGTGATTACAATTATTAGGCTATAACTTTTTAAAAAAACATCCAGGATCTTGACTTTTATGTTAAAGATCTGACACTGTTGTGCATTCAACTGGAGTTGTAATTCATTAACCCACAGAATGACTCTGTGACCTTGGTTTTTAGGAATGTCAGCTTTGCACTTGTAAGAAATATTAAATAATTTCAGTCACATGCTTCCTCACTTTCAGTCCCTGACTTCAGGCAAGGGTTTGAGATTGAAGTCAGATTTCTCTTGTCTGGTTGCCTAATGCCATTTAGAAGGAACCATCCCTATCTTGACTTTTTTTCCTTTTACTCCTCATTTTCCTGAAATGGGTGAAATGGGAACACTTACTTTGTCCTCTCAGTCTTAAACTCCAGTGATGACCTTATCTTATTTTACACAAGTAAGAGTCATTTGTTATGTATTATTATTTCCCCATCCTGTTACATGAAAAAGGTTTTTATGATATATTACCTATTTTTAAATTTCCAGTCTAAGGAGAATATCTTAGGCCTCCTTCAAGGATCTATAGACTAAACAATTTGCTTAGTAGTAATTGTTCAGTCAGCTAATATTCTAAGAGAAGGAAATGGCAAACACCCCAGTATTCTTGACTGGGAAATCCCTAGCAGGCTACAGTCCATGGGGAGGCAAAAACACATAACTTAGCAACTAAAAACAGCTGGAATTAGGTTAAAAACCATAGAAACAAGCTCTTTCCAGGTTAAAAGTAAAAAGTGGGGACATATATTATTCAAAAGATATTGTGGTATTTCCAATAAATGAAAGGAAGGTTAAATATGAAAAAACTGGTTAGAATTTAGGTCAGGAAATTTCTGAGGTTATCAAATTCAGAAGCTCATATATTGTTGTTCTAATATTGTTCAGCTCCATTGACTATCTCTTCCAACAATGACACAAAGAGTAAGTCCTTTGTCCATTTCTTAATAGGCAGATTTGTATATAAAAGGACAGAAAAAGTTAGCTTTGACAATGAAAGAGAAAATAATATGAGTAAAGTTTAAATTTCACCATCTGGAGAGAATGACCCAGGAACAAAGTGAATAAGATAAGTGAGTATATTTTTTTAGACTTCTCCAGTTTTAGTTAATAGAACACTATGCAAGTGCATCAAATTGCCAACATCAACTGGATCATCAAAAAAGCAAGACAATTCCAGAAAACCACCTATTTCTGCTTTATGGACTATGCCAAAGCCTTTGACTGTGTGGATCGCAATAAACTATGGAAAATTCTGAAAGAGATGGGCATACCAGATCACCTGACCTGCTCCTTGAGAAATCTGTATGCAGGTCAGGAAGCAACAGTTAGAACTGGACATGGAACAACAGATTGCTTCCAAATAGGAAAAGGAGTATGTCAAGGCTGTATATTGTTGCCCAGCTTATTTAAGGTATATGCAGAGTACAACATGAGGAACACTGGGCTGGAGGAAGCACAAGCTAGAATCCACCATTGCCAGGAGAAATATCAATAACCTCAGATATGCAGCTGACACCACCCTTATGGCAGAAAGTGAAGAAGAACTAAAGAGCCTCTTGATGAAAGTGAAAGAGGAGAGTGAAAAAGTTCACTTAAAGCTCAACATTCAGAAAACTAAGATCATGGTATCTGGCCCCATCACTTCATGGCAAATAGATGGGGAAACTGGAAACAGTGTCAGACTTTATTTTTTTGAGCTGCAAAATAACTGCAGATGGTGACTGTAGCCATGAAATTAAAAGACGCTTACTCCTTGGAAGGAAAGTTATGACCAACCTAGATAACATATTTAAAAGCAGAGACATTACTTTGCCAACAAAGGTCCATCTAGTCAAGGCTATGGTTTTTCCAGTGGTCATGTATGGATGTGAGAGTTGGACCCATAAAGAAAGATGAACACCAAAGAAATGATGCTTTTGAACTGTGGTGTTGGAGAAGACTCTTGAGAGTTTCTTGGACTGCAAGGAGATCCAACCAGTCCATCCTAAAGGAGATCAGTCCTGGGTGCTCATTGGAAGGACTGATGTTGAAGCTGAAACTCCAATCCTTAGGCCACCTGATGCAAAGAGCTGATTCATTTGAAAAGACCCTGATGCTGGGAAAGAGTGAGGGCAGGAGGAGAAGGGGACAACAGAGAATGAGATGGTTGGATGGCATCACCGACTCAGTGGACATGGGCTTGGGTGGACTCTGGGAGTTGGTGATGGACAGGGAGGCCTGAAGTGCTGCAGTTCATGTGGTCGCAAAGAGTTGGATATGACTGAGCAACTGAACTGAACTGAATCAAGTAGAAATGTCAATAAAATTGTTTAGAAGATTGGATATTAGAGGATATTTGGAGACTGGGTGAATATTTAGAAATTATTTCATGGATAAGATGTTTAAATCACTTAAGTTTATGAGAACTCTTCAAAAAAAGATATGTAAGTGAAAAGTCAAGAAAAGAATCAAGTAGATATTCATATTTAATGAGGTAGAAGGAAGAGTGAGATAAAAAGTTAGAAACTAAAAGTTATAGAAGTCATAGTAGTCATAGAAGGAGAATAGAACTGTAACTATAGGGAGACAATATTTTAAAAGCTGGTATTTTATACTATAACCAATATCATATTCTATAGTTAAATAGTTATTATTGAAGTAATAAATGAAATGCTGTTTGCTGTCCTTTTTGTTATTAAACATTATTGGTCTTGAAGTGTGGCAGATGACAAAGGGGCCACAAATTTATCCCATTCCTGTATGCATGTCTCATTGCAATATGGCCTTGTAGTTCCCCTCATTAAGATTGGGGTGTGGGGTTTATTTCTCCCCGAGTTGAACTTGGGTTTATATGTTCTTGGTTTTTATGGCAAAAACATTTTCAGGGGTAAAATCAAACATTTTTAACTTTTTGTATATGCTTGGTATATTGTGCTCTATGGTATCAGACACTGAAGATGAAGACTTTCTAGAAGGATTAAATTTCTATCATCATGTCGTTATTGAAATTTCACTTGAATTAGACCCCATGTCTGGAATAAATAGGTAAGATAAACGGCCAAAGGCAGAAAACTTCTCATGGAGAATGTGGACTTAAAATGTTCTAAGGCAAGAGAAAATGCAGGTTTCACCAAACTTATCCAGTTGGAACTGATAATATTATGTGTCTGATAATACTGAGTATATTCCTAACAGCTGAGGCTCACCCTCCTCTCTGTGGTCATCTATGAGATGGCCCAAATGTCCCTCTGTCGTGATATCATGTCATCTCCCTTTAACTCTTGCTCATTATATTCCCCTTAATATGGCTTTTTAAGAAGAAATATGTTTACATCTGTACCTGTATTCTCATGCTATAGATAAGGGGGAAGAAGGGGAGGATGAATTGAGAGAATAGCACTGACATATGTACAATATTACGTGTAAAATTGCTAGCTAGAGGGAAGCTGCTCTATAGCACAGGGAGCTCAGCTTGCTCTGTGATGACCTAGAGGGCTGGGATGGGAGGGTGCGAGGGAGCCTCACCAGGAAGGGCGTATATGTGTACATTTATGTTCTTATTCACAGTGTTGTCCAGTAGAAACTAACACACATTGTAAAGCAATTATAATCCAATAAAATTTTAAATATATATTTATATATAATTTATAAATATATATTATATATATATATTTTTTTTTTTTTTAACATACCAAGCTCATTCCCAGCTTAGAGGTGTTTTATCTGCCTGGTAATTTTTCTGTGTCCTTCATGGGCCTCATCACTCTGGTGTCAGCTCAAATAGTACCTCTTCAAGGATGCTTTCTGTTACTCTACTGCTTCTCTCTACACAGCCTAGATCAAACTGTCATATCATATTACTTTATTGTCTTCATGTTCTTTCCTCTGTAAGAAACTGTATTAATTACTCATTAATTTTATGCCTTCACTCCCATAACATAAATTCCACATGAGCAGGAGACTTATCTGCTTCATTCAGATAAGTTCGAATGATACCTGATACCTAAAAGTTTGTTTGACCACAGATAAAGTAACTCCCTAACATCCTAGATATAGTAAGGATTATCAGGAATTCACACCCTAGAAATTCAGACTTCAAAGTTCAGGTGTAGCAATTTGGAGAGAAGTTCAATAGTGCTATGATGATGCCAAAAACTTCAAGTCAAAGACTTGAAATGGTCTAAATTCTAAACTCACTTTCTTAAACAGCAAGCCTAGTAGCATTGCCCCAAGTCTCTTTTATACGCTCTCCTACACAAATGATGGCTAGGCTTTTGACTATCATCAGAAAAGGGGAAGATGCCAGGTAAGAAGAAAGCATATGATGTGGACAACGATTATGACTAAAGCAGCTAAATCTGGTAGGACTTGAAGAAGAAAGATTATTTTGACCAAATTCAATCTGAAGAATAAAAGTTTTGTCTGTGCAAATATTCTGTGTTCTACTCCTGCTTATATAAACTCTGGAAATATATTATCTCTCTAAAAGTTGTTTCTTTCCTGGTGGTGTCAGTATCTCATTCCTGTGTGTTAAGTAAATGGATTGGCAACATTAAATTGAGGTGCCACAAATTAGAAGGTGTGAACAGCATCTGTGGGTGGAGGTGTTAAGGGGGAGTGGAGGAGAGGGTGGTGGGGCGCAAGTGAAACTAGGCCATCACCTTCAGCTGCTTTGAAGTGTTTTTCTCCAACAAAGGTGTGAATCAGCAGGTATATCACACTTCCATGACATTTGTGCCTGCAAAATTGTGTGTGAAGTGCTCAAAAGAAAACTGGCTACTGCTTTTATATGAAAAAATCTATATACTTTTGAGCTAATTTTGTCCCTTGAAGAGAGGGACTTAAACAGAAAATGTCCCCTTAGTCTCTTCACCTTGTAGAAAGAGTTGACTTGAGTCAGTGCTTTGGAGGGATGGAAGTGGAAGGTTTTTAAGCTGAGTAGTTTCGACCTTCAGTAACATTATCCAGAACTTTGAGACACATCTATAATAGGTCATTATTCTTACAAAGAAATCCTGGCTCTCATACATCATTGTTAGGTGTTTATTTATTTGGCTGCATCAAGGCTTTGCTGCAGCAAACAGGATCTTCTGTTGCCTGTGGGATCCTAGTTCCCTCACAAGAAATCAAACCTGTGTGCCCCACATTACAAGGCAGACTCTCAACCACTAGACTGCCAGAGTAGTACCATTGCTAGGTGAATAAATAGCATTTGGAGTGCCAATTGGTAATAGCTATCAAATTGAAAATGACTCATCTCTCAACCAAGGATTCATCTGCTGGGAATTATATCTGGGAATTACATTAACAGAAACACATGTATGGGCACAGCTATTGCTGCATTCCTTGGTGGATGCAAAGAACTGGAAACAGTCTAAATAACAATCAGAAAATTTTAAATTCATGATACTTTTGTAAAATAAGAGTATTTTTCAGCAGTTGAGGATCTTATGCAGCATGTGCTGACATGAAAAGATATTGGAGATGTTTGAAGGGAGAAAAGAAAGTTGTGATGATCTGAATATAGTATTCTAAATGTGTTACACAAACATGGATAGAACTTACAAATTTTAAACTAGCTATGGGACTTTCCTGGCATCCAGTGGTTAAGACTCCACCTTTCCACTGCCGGGAGCATGGGTTCGATCTCTGGTAGGGAAAATAAGTTCCCACATGACTCACAGCATGGCCTAAATAGATAAACTAGCTAAAATGCATGCAGTTTGCTAAGAGATTTAGAAATAGGTCAAAATGAACAGGTCCCTGTTGAACTCTGTAGACAGAGTTCTCCATAACGTAACTGTGAAGTAGAAAGTATTATTTAATAATAGTATTTAATTAAATAATGATTAAATAATAATATTTAATATTATTTAAGAATAAAGTGTTATTTCATTTATATTAATTACTTGTGCAGCCTCCAGAAAATCTATGAGAACGAAGTCTAAGATTTCCCTTTTAAATGCCCCTGCTTTTCTCTATTCCTTCCCAACTTGAAGTTCTAAGAATACTTGAACTAATTCAGTCTAAAGGGGGTCAGACAGTGAAAACACATATTCATTTATCTCACTATTATCGCACTTCAAGGCTGGACAAGCAGGATTCAACAGGCAAAGATTACTTGTGGCCACTGTGGGCACAAGCTTGCGTGGAAGCCTACTGCAGCTGCAGGGCTCTTCATGGAAGCCAGTCCCTCTTCCTCAAGAGTGATGTGCCAGATTTCTCCAAGTTGCGGTTATTATGGTCTAGCTCTTTCCTTTTCAATTTATTGCAAGTTCCCCAGGAATAAGCTAAACCCCAGAAGGCTATGTTGACACAGGTTTTGGAATTTACCACCTTATAGATCTAGAAAGCTAATAATTCAGCACTACTAAGGTGGTGGGGCATAAAAACTCTCGCTATATTCAACTTGCTTGGACAACCAGATGATTCACTGTGTATTCACCTATTGCTTGTGATTATCTGTTTACACTGATGTATTTCACTTTTCAAGTAATAAAAACTGCAAATTTAAATTTTGGCATGAGCTTCTTTATGCTATATGTGTAAAGGAAAGGCTTATAAATATATGGATGTGGGTATGTAAATACATGCACTTGTTTTTGCAAAGAAAGTTATAAGGAGTATATGCAAAAAACAGTTTACAGTGGTTCTGCTGAGAGGTGGGAATGAGGAGGTTGAAATACTTTTAGTTTCCAGTTTTAGCTCTTGCACTCTTACTTTTTAATGTCATTATAAAATTTATATGTGTTGTATGTATTCAGTTGCTCAGTCATGTATGATTCTTTGCAGCTCCATGAACTGTAGCCTTCCAGGTCCCTCTGTCTATGAAATTTTCCAGGCAAGAATACTGGAGTGGGGTGTAATTTCCTCCTTCAGATTTTCCTGACCCAGGGATAGAACTCGCATCTCTTGCGTCTGCTACATTGGCAGAGAGTCTCTATCACTAGCACTGCCAGGGACCTCGATAATTTCTATCATCATAATTAAAATATAGGGTTTCATTTGCTTTCTTTCTTATTTTAACTAAAAAGTGAACGCGAAAGTGTTAGTTGCTCAGTCATATCCGACTCTTTGTGACCTCCATGGACTACAGCCCACCAGGCTCCTCTGTCAATGGAATTCTCCAGGCAAGAATACTGGAGTGGGTTGCCATTTCCTTCTCCAGGGAATCTTCCCCACCCAGGGGTTGAACCTTGGTCTCCCAGATTGCAGGCAGACTCTTTACCAACTGAGACGTCAGGGAAGCTATCAGGGAATTCAAAGAGGAGGACAAAAAGAAAGAATTTCATTTACAGAAATTCCCAGGCACTTGTACCTAATTCCTGGCAGGATTTCTTCCTGTTTGCAGATTAGCTTGGTCAGAGTTCTACGTAGGTTCCCTTGGATTTGATTTACATCAAAACCAATCCCAGCAAACTTTGCATTTATATGGCATTCTTAGTTATGTCAAATAAGTTCAAAGATAGAGCACATATGCCCACACACACATACACACACTTGCCTAAACAATAAGACAGCATTCACTATTTGCTCATTTTTTTCAGATAAGGCATGGATCTAGACAATCTAACACTGTATTGAACGTAGGGTTTGAATATCCTTTTATCATGAAGATGAAGTGGGGTAAGAATTTATTCGGTAATAATAATAATTTAATCATCATATTATTTATATCACCTAGGGTCATATATAAACCAGGTGGATTTACTGAGACTCAAAACATGTGCAGATTTGGGGAGCCACCTCCATGGGGAATCACATTTGAAGTCTGAAACACATTTTTTAAAATGTACTAAACGGAATTAAAACTCCATTTTTGAGTGTATATCTGAAATTTGGCTGTAGTTAAGTCATTCCAGCAATGTCTACTGTATGGATTGGCTAATGATGGTAAAATATATATATATATATTTGACTATTAAACATATGTTAATGAATGACCTGTGTTCATTGATAAACCTGCCACAATGATTTTAAAGTCCATGTGAGGAATTAAAGGTTTCCAGCTTTAGGCTTCAGGTGTGATATGCCGGTGGGAGCATTCCAAGTCAATCTGGAATGCTTCTATTTAAGGATATAGGCTGAGTATCTCTTTCTTTAACACAAATTGATGTGAGATTTTGGTGGAGGAGCGTCCTCTGCTTTGATTCATAAATCAGGAAATTGCAAGAAATTTGCATTGCCAGAAACTTTCCAACCTGAAGTCAGAACTTTCATATCATTAAATTGATCCACGGATACTTGTTTTGATTAAAGCACCAGCTAACTCATAACAGCATCTGTACTCACTGATATAACTCAAACAAGCATAATGAATGCCTATCTTTTAATTTTTTATGAAAAGGCTTCATAATATATAATTAAGATGTTTTTTTACATGTTCTACTGATGAACCATCTGTAGGTATGACATTTAGCATCTGTACTTAAAAGTAGCCACCTGTTACAGCCTGGTGATCCTGACAGTGAATCATTTCAGATAAATGGAATTTGGTTCCATTTGGATTAAGGGCTCTCATGAATCCATCATCTTCTTGACATTTATTATTTTATTTTAGGCTGCCTTTCAGGTTTTTTTTAAAATGTTGCATCCGTTGAAAATTCTAACTGCATTTGTTTTTAACCAAGGAAACGCTTGGTAAATGTAAAGTGAGAAAAGAGATTGTATAGGCCCCAAATTTGCTCTTTCCTTCCTGTTACTTGGGCTTCTCTGGTGGCTCAGAAGACAAAGAACCCACCTGCAATACAGGAGACCTGGGTTTGATTCCTGGGTCAGGAAGATCCCCTAGAGAAAGAAATAGTTTCCCACTCCAGTATTCTTGCCTGGGAAATCCCATGGACAGAGGAGCCTGGTGGGCAATAACCCATGTGGTCACAAAGAGTGGGACACAACTGAGTGACTAACACTTTCACTTTTTTCCAGCTTCTTATTTGATGAAATCAGATCATACCAGGCATCCCAAATGGCTTAGCAGGTAAAGAATCAGCCTTCGATGCAGGACACAGGAGATGCAAGTTTGATCCCTGGGTAGGGAAAATATCCTGGAGAAGGAAATGGCAACCCACTCTAGTACTCTTGCCTGAAGACTACCATGGACAGAGGAGTCTGGGAATAATAATAATAATAAGTCATATAATAACTAACTTTCATTTTCTATTTTATGTTGTAATATTTTATATTAATATTTTATTATATATTAGTTATATTTAATTAATTTACATTAATGTTTATTAATAATTATATTTATATACTATTGCAAACTAAAAATTGGCACTTTCCATCTGCCTCTACAAAGATTACATCACAAGTTACTGTCATTGCTGATCTTCAACACCCTCTGAAACGAGTTCGGGGGGAGATCAGGAGTGAGGCATTCTGTGCTCTGGGACAAACTGGCAGCACAGGCTTTCAGGTAGATATTTTCAGGGGAAGATTTTATGAGCCCAGTTTTTGCATCTCCTCCTATCTAGAAAAGCACTAAATTCTTTCATGATGATGTCTGCTCCTCGTGACTAGCAACCGCCTTCTGCAAAAATACGTGCTTAAGCGTGTACTCACCCTTCACCAGAATCACATATATTTACCTCCCCCCTGCCTCTCCTGTCTGAGCAGCTTTTTCAAAAGCTATCTGAAATGCTTTTCCTGAACTATAGGCCTCATTTTGTCCCAAACAGAATTTAACTCACAATTCTAACATTGTACATTTTCTTTTAATAACAATATAATTATTATACTATATCATATAATAATTATTATTATCTAATAATGTTTGTTTATTTGCTATCTATAAAGAACCTAGTATGGCACTAGTGATACATGGTAGCCACCCAAAGATTTTAAGTAAAGTATAGGCTAAAATGTAAAACAAATTCATTTAACTTATAAGCTGCATCTTACACATGAGAGATAAAACAACACAGAAGCTTATGTGCTAGATTCTTTCTTCATGGCATTTGCTGGTCAGTACAACAATAGTATATCTCTCTATTGTCTGAACTTCAATAGGGCACTTTGATCACATTTCCATTTATGGAACATATTAACACTTTCCTTGTTGGTTACTGTTTTCTGTGCTGGTATTTTGCAACTGATTTCAGGTGGCCTCCGCCTGCAGTGATTTGCAACAGTGTTTGGCTCCTGGCCAGAGATTTAGGTGGGGTCACAGCAGTGAATGATAATCATTAGACCAGTGGCCAGTGACAAGGCCCTGGATCTTAGGCTTTGCAGAAAAGAATTCTCACAAGATGGAAAGTAGTGAAATAGTCAGGTGTTTATTAGGAGGAAAAGGAGTAAAGTACGGGTGGACAGGCACATGTGCAGACTCAGAGACAGAGTAGCTTAAGTCGTCGTGTCCTCCTGATACTTTAAATCACTCATTTGAGACATTTTTCCCGGGTTTTCTTTGGCCAGCCATTTTGATTTGCTTAGTCTTTAGTCCATATTTGGCATATCTCAGGATCTTCCCTGGTGTCTCAGATGGTAAAGAATCCACCTGCAAAGCAGGAAACCTGGGGTTGATCGCTGGGTTGGGAAGATCCCCTGGAGGAGGCCAGGGCAATCCACTGCAGTATTCTTGCCTGGAGAACCCCCAGGGACAGAGGCAGCCTGGCGGGTCACAGTCCATGGGGTCACAGTCAGACACACCTGAGCGACTAAGCACAGCACAGTACACAGGATTCTCCCATGTGTGTGCTCACGCATCTCTCAGCCAAGATGGATTCTAGTGAAGAGGCCTATGGGTCGATTTGACATCCCTCCCCTTTTGACCTTCCGGGAGCTTTCTCGTCAGGAGGTATCCTTAACTTTGAGAATGAGAAATATATGGTGTCTTATCTTTTATTTGGGAAGAGCTTAGCCTCCTGTCCGGAGAAGGCAACGGCACCCCCACTCCAGTACTCTTGCCTGGAAAATCCCATGGATGGAGGAGCCTGGTAGGCTGCAGTCCATGGAGTCATGAAGAGTCGGACATGACTGAGTGACTTCACTTTCACTTTTCACTTTTCACTTTTATGCATTGGAGGAGGAAATGGCAAGCCACTCCAGTGTCCTTGCCTGGAGAATCCCAGGGACGGGTCGCACAGAGTCGGACACGACTGAAGTGACAGCAGTAGTAGTAGTCGCCTCCTGTCAATTGTCCAGCAATTTAGGAGCTTCTGTTCACAGGGAATTAACTCCAGCTGCTCACGCTGGGACCCATCTATCCCCTGCCTCAAAACTAGAGAGGATGTTCTGGCAACTTAGGGGTCTTGTGAGGCATACATGTTTATACAAGTACTGAAACATCTTACTTGAAAGTAACTTTCTGAAGTCATCATATATAGAGACAATAGCATGGAGATATAACTAATCTTGAAAGAATTGACTTGATTCAGTACCAGTTGAGAAAGCTGGTTTATTTTTAGGAGCTATGACTTATAGGAAAATCATGAAATAATATTCAGCAGGGTGAGGTGCTAATAGTATAAAAGGCCCATGAGTATAAACAGCAACGTAGGGAGAGCAGATTCATGTTGTTTTCTCCCTGACATTATGAATTAAATACTGAATGCAAAGATGTGTGAATTTATCTACTGTTGAAATCTTTGTCTCTCCTTCTGATTGTTATAAAAAATTTATATGGCAGTGTAATGCAAATCCATCTATATTTTTACATATGTCCTTTTGTACATTTATCCTATTGAGTCAAATACTTAATAGTTTTAAGTAATCTTTCCATCCTCCCAGACTATGTAGCATAATGCATAGTACCTGGTAGATGCCCAAACTATACTTATTAAGTCACTTAAATAATTTTTCAAATTATCTAACCAAAATTAAAACTTATTGAGAAGCAGAACTTGCCTACATAGTGAAAAAAGCCATTCAATTACCTAATCCATTAAGGAAGATTCAGTTCAGTTCAGATCAATCGCTCAATCATGTCTGACTCTGTGACCCCATGGTCTACAGCACGCCAATCTTCCCTGTCCATCACCAACTCCCAGAGCCTACTCAAACTCAAGTCCATTGAGTCGGTGATGCCATCCAACTATCTCATCCTCTGTTATCCCCTTCTCCTCCTACCTTCAATCTTTCCCAGTATCAGGGTGTTTTCAAATGAATCAGTTCTTCCCATCAGGTGGCCAAAGTAATGGAGTTTCAGCTTAAACATCAGTCCTTCCAATGAATACTCAGGACTGAGTATTCAATCCTTAGGATGGACTTGTTGGATCTCCTTGCAGCCCAAGGGGCTCTCAAGAGTCTTTTCCAACACTGCAGTTCAAAAGCATCAATTCTTCAGTGCTCGGGTTTCATTATAGTCTAACTCTCACATCCATACATGACCACTGGAAAAACCATAGCTTTGACTGGATGGACCTTTTTTGGAAAAGTAATGTCTCTGATTTCTAACGTGTGTCTAGGTTGGTCAATACTTTTCTTCCAAGGAACAAGCATCTTTTAATTTCATGGCTGCAGTCACCATCTGCAGTTATTTTGCAGCTCAAAAAAATAGCCTGTCACCATTTCCATTGTTTTCCCATCTATTTGTCATGAAGTGATGGGACCAGATGTCATGATCTTAGCTTTCTGAATGTTGAGTTTTAAGCCAAATTTTTCACTATCCTCTTTCACTTTCATAAAGAGGCTCCTTGGTTCTTCTTCACTTTCTGCCATAAGTGTGGTGTTGTCTGCATATCTGAGGTTATTGATATTTCTCCCGGCAATCTTGATTCCAGCTTGTGCTTCATCCAGTCCAGCATTTCTCATGATGTACTCTGCATATAAGCTAAACAAGCAGGGTGACAATGTAAAGCCTTGAGGTACTCCTTTCCTGATTTGGAACCAGTCTTCTCCTCCATGTCCAGTTCTAACTGTTGCTTCCTGACCTGCATACAGATTCCTCAGGAGGCAGGTCAGGTGTTCTGGTATTCCCATCTCTTTAAGAATTTTCCACAGTTTGTTGGATCCACAGAGTCAAAGGCTTTGGCATAGTCCATAAGGCAGAAATAGATGTTTTTCTGGAACTCTCTCGCTTTTTTGATGATCCAACAGATGTTGGCAATTTGATCTCTGGTTCCTCTGCCTTTTCTATAACCAGCTAGAACATCTGGAAGTTCACAATTCATGTATTATTGAAGCCTAGCTTGGAGAATTTTGAGCGTTACTTTACTAGGGTGTGAGATAAGTGCAATTGTGTGGTAGTTTGAACATTCTTTGGGATTGCCTTTCTTTGGGTTTTGAATGAAAACTGACCTTTTTTTCAGTTCTGTGGCCACTGCTAAGTTTTCCAAATTTGCTGTCATATTGAGTACATCAGTTTCACAGCATTATTTTTTATGATTTGAAAGAGCTCAACTGGAATTCCATCACCTCCAATAGCTTTGTTTGTAGTGATGCTTCCTAAGGCCCACTTGACTTCACATTCCAGGATATCTGGCTCTAGGTGAGTGATCACACCATTGTGATTATCTGGGTCATGAAGATCTTTTTTGTCTAGTTCTTCTGTGTATTCTTGCCACCCTTCTTAATATCTTTTGCTTCTGTTAGGTTCATGCCATTTCTGTCCTTTGTTGTGCCAATCTTTGCAGGAAATGTTCCCTTGGTATCTCTAATTTTCTTGATGAGATTTCTAGTCTTTTCCATTTTATTGTTTTCCTCTTTTTCTTTGCATTGATCACTGAGGAAGGCTTTCTTATCTCTCCTTGCTATTTTTTGGAACTCTGCATTCAAATGGGTATATTCTCCTTTGCCTTTCACTTCTCTTCTTTTCACAGCTATTTATAAGGCTTCCTCAGACAACCATTTTGCCTTTTTGCATTTCTTTATCTTGGGGATGGTATTGTTCACTGCCTCCTGTACAATGTTTAGAACCACAGTCTACAGTTCTTCAGGCACTCTGTCTTTCAGATCTAAACCCTTGAATCTATTTCTCACTTCTCCTGAATAGTCATTAGGGATTTGATTTAGGTCATACCTGAATGGACAAGTGGTTTTCCCTACTTTCTTCAATTTAAGTCTGAATTTGGGAATAAGGAGTTCATGATCTAAGCCACTGTCTGCTCCTGGTCTTATTTTTACTGACTGTATAGAGTTTCTCCATCTTTGGCTGCAAAGAATATAATTAATCTGATTCAGTATTGACCATCTGGTGATGTCCATGTGTAAAGTCTTCTCTTGTGTTGCTGGAAGAGGGTGTTTGCTATGACCAGTGCCTTCTCTTGGCAAAACTCCTTTAGCCTTTGCCCTGCTTCATTCTGTACTTCAAGGCCAAATTTGTCTGTTACTCCAGGTATCCCTTGACTTCCTATTTTTGCATTCCAGTCCCCTCTAATGAAAAGGACATCTTTTACAGGTGTTAGTTCTAGAAGGTCTTGTAGATCTTCATAGAAATGTTCATCTTTAGCTTCTTCATCATTACTGGTAGGGGCATAGATTTGAATTACTGTGATATTGTATGGTTTGCCTTGGAAACGAACAGAGATCATTCTGTCCTTTTTGAGATTGCATCCAAGTACTGTATTTTGGACTCTTTTGTTGGCTATGAGGCTACTCCATTTCTTTTAAGGTATTCTTACCCATAGTAGTAGGCATAATGGTCTTTTGAGTTAAATTCACCCATTCCAGTCCATTTTAGTTTGCTGATTCCTAAAATGTCCATGTTCACTCTTGCCTTCTTCTGTTTGATCACTTTCAATTTGCCTTGATTCATGGACCTAATATTCCAGGTTCTTATGCAATATTGCTCTTTATAGGATCGGATTTTACTTCCATCACATCACATCCACAATTGGGTGTTATTTTTGCTTTGGCTCTGTCTCTTCATTCTTTCTGGAATGTTAGTGTCTGACAAAGTGACCAAGTATGTTTTTAACCAAAGTATGAATGATTGTGTGTGTGTGTCTTCATGTTCAGTTGTGTCTGACTCTGATCACATGGACTGTAGTCCACAAGGCTCCTCTGTCCAAGGGATTTTCCAGGCAAGAATATTGGAGTGAACTGACATTTCCTAGTCAAGGGGATCTTCCTGACCAGGGATTGGACCCACATCTCTTGTGTCTTCTGCTGTAGCAGGACTCTTTACCACTTGACCCACCTGGGAATACATACACATATAAATGCTTAT
This sequence comes from Odocoileus virginianus, assembly GCF_023699985.2. Taxonomy (NCBI): domain Eukaryota; kingdom Metazoa; phylum Chordata; class Mammalia; order Artiodactyla; family Cervidae; genus Odocoileus; species Odocoileus virginianus. The sequence goes on along the minus strand of NC_069675.1, from coordinate 51,781,487 downwards.
ATGATTATGTGATATTATTTATTATCAATTCAGTTTTGATCATGCATGTATACACATATATACATATGGTTTTTGCAGTGAGTTTCTCGAGATCACCCATTCATTCAGTAGTTTTCTACCAGATTAGACTCCTCTTATGATTGTACTCATGGCTAAGATTTATTACATGAGTGAGGGAAATACCATAGATCAATGAAGGAAAAGGATTCTGTTAGAATTTGTAGGAGTCTATGAACAGGACTCTGATTTTGTCTCCCTTCAGTGATAGAATATATTAAGTATGTCTTTTCTCCAGCAGAGATAAAGTCGCATACAGTGTTTCTTCCCCAGGAAAACTCATTAGAAACTCAAAACCCAAGCCCTGGTCATGTAGGCTCCTCTTTCCAACACATAACAAAATTTCAGAATCAAAGATATAAAATGGATATTTTGTTTGTACAAACATTCTAGGTTAGTATGTTGGGCTACTCTTATTCCTGTCAGAGTGGTTTAAGTGCAACATTTGCAGATGCCAGCAAGGACCAATATTGGCCCCATTTCTGATTATAGACTTATGCTTACTATGTTGAATCTTTTGAATAGTACCCCCTTATCCCTTGACCAACATGTTTTTACAGAAAAATTAATATCAAAAGACTCTCATGCATCAAGATGAGATTACCATGCACTAGTAACCTCAGTTATGTCATTTGGAGTCCGGGGTTTGGCCAGTTAAAATGAATCCCATTAACTCTAAAGAACTATCTTGAAAACTAGCTAGCTAGCTGATTTTCTCCTTAAGTTTCTGTATTAAACTTTTTACCTAGCCTGAGGCGTTATCTCAGGCACAACACAATTGTGTTCAGGAAGCTGACCTGAAGTATTCCACCAGAAGTGAAATCCCAGAGAACGCACAGACATCGCTGGAAAAATTTGCCTATACCAAGCAGGACATATATTTGTTAAGCAGTAGAGAATAAATGGGCTTCCCATATGGTTTCCCAACCACCATGGAGCTTCCTGCCCTCATGTTTCCAGTTCTTGCATGCATGCTATGTCATTTCAGTCATGTCTGACTCTTTGGGACCCCATGGACTGTAGTTTGCCAGACTTCTTTGTCCATGGGATCCTCTAGGCAAGAATACTGGAGTCAGTTGCCATTTCCTTCTCCAAGGGATCTTCTCAACCCAGGGATTGAACCTGAGCTTCTTATGTCTCCAACATTGGCTGGCGGGTTCTTTACCACTAGGGCCATCTGGGAAGCCCTATCTCAATCCAGAATAGATGTAGTTATTGACATAAAATAACTTTTCTTCTTGGTTAAAGACATTCATTATTATTTTTATTGCTTCTGTAATAAACTATTATGAACTGAGTGGTTTGAACAATACACATTTATTACCTTAAACTTTGCTTCACTGGGCTAAAGTCAAGGTGTTAGCAGGGCTGTGTTTCTTTCTAGAGGATCTGAGGGAGATTCTATTTCCTTGCCTTTTTCAGCTTCGAGAGGCTACCCGCAGTCCTTGGTTCATGAGCCTTTCCTATATTTTCACAACCAGAATCTTTGCCTGTCTCTGATCCTTCCCCTGATATAACATATCTCTCTCTGGTTGATTACAGCAGGAAAAGTTCTGCTTTGAAGTACTTGTGTGAGTAGACTGAGAGTATTTGCATAATTTAGGATCACATCTGCAAAATCCCTGTTGCAATGTAAAGTAATATATTTATTCACAGGTTCTGGGAGAAGGATGTGAGCATGTTTTGTTGTTGCTGTTTAGCTGCTAAGTTGTGTTAGTCCCTTTTGTGACTCCATGGGATGCAATCTGTCAAATTTCTCTGTCCATGGGATTCTCCAGGCAAGAACGCTTGAATAGGTTGCCATTTCCTTGTCCAGGGGATCTTCCTGACTCAGGGATTGAATCTGCAACTCCTGCCATATCACTGCATGGCAGGTAGATTCCTTACCACTGAACCACTGGGGAAAGCCCATGAGCATCTTTGGGGAGCCATTATTATGCCTACCAGTGAAAGTGAAAGTCACTTATTCCTGTCTGAATTTTTGCAACTCCAGGGGCTATACAACCCATGGAATTCTCTAGGCCCAGATACTGGAGTGGGTAGCCTTTCCCTTTTCCATGAGATCTTTCCAACCCAGGTATTGAATCCAGGTCTACTGCATTGCAGGTGGATTCTTTACCAGCTGAGCCACAAGGGAAACCCAAGGATACTGAAGTGGGAAGCCTATCCCTTCTCCAGGAGATCTTCCCAACCCAGGAATTGAACCAGCATCTTCTGCCTTGCAGGCGGATTCTTTACCAACTGAGCTATCAGGGAAGCCCAGCCTACCAGAAAGACTTCTAATTTAATATATTGATTTTAAAGCACTGCCTCCACAACTTACTGTCCCAGGTTCTCAGTTCTTTCAGAGTTTCATCCTCAAATTTTACTTGAAGTTCCTAGATGTTAGCAGACATATGTGATCCTGAACACTTCTACTATTTCCATAGCTCTACTAGTCATGCCAGTTCTGCCAAACAAGAACAATAATCTTCTCCTTTTGCACACAAACACATTTCTGTTAGGCCCATCACATCATTTTCTGAAATGTTCAGATATGTCTGAATTCCATTAAAGACACATTTCTTCTCAGTTTGAATCCTTCTGACAGAAAATAATGATCAGTGATTATTAAGTTGACTATCAGGAAGGTTTCTACCATTTCCCATTTTAGAAGCACATAAAGTAAGAAAGTAATTCATCTTGAAGGCAGGGAAAACATAGGAAGACTTGAGTACAAATGCTAAAGCGCTATGGATCCAACATTTCTTCAGCAAGAACTACTTACAAATCTCACAAGTTTTTCATTGGAGCCAAACATATAGGCCAGTGGAGGCAGTGACATACTCTGTAATCTTTGAAGGGTACTTAAAAGGTCTATCAGACTTATACCAAATTATTGCACTAAACACTTTTATTCTTTTGTGCTTCTCTTCTGAGCCATCCTGGAACCTGCTGGAGAAGTGAATCCTGGGACGACCTCTATTTTTGGATGGCAGGATCAGAGCAGAAGCCGGTACCTGTTTCCACCTCCTTCCCAGTCTGGAGAAGCCCAGACTTCTGCCCTGAGAAAGTAGATGGGGAAAGAGAATAAGGGAATCCTATAATCAGGAATATATATATTTTAAAAGCCTCCAGGTCCTTGTGAGGTGAACCTTGTGCATGCTAACTTGCTTCAGTCACGTCCGACTCTTTGCTACCCTATGCACCTTAGCTGGCCAGGCTCCTCTGTCCTTGGGATTCTCCTAGCAAGAGTATTGGGGTGGATTGCCATGTCCTCCTCCAGGTGATCTCCCCAACCTAGGGACTGAACCTGCATCTCTTATGTCTTTTGCATCAGCAGGCAGATTCTTTACCACTAGTGCCACCTGGGAAGCAGGTATGATCCCAGATGAAGAACAAAGAATTAAATACTAAGTTTCCTTCAGAAATCAACACCATGAAAAATTAGCATTCATGGTCTGATGAGGGTAAAATCACCTCACCCTTGGTTTATAACATGGGTTCTGTCAGAGAGGCAAGCTCTGGGTGAGCACCAAAGAAGTGAAATCTGTGGATGTCAGGAGCTCTCTAACCACAGAAGACTTGACACTAAAATCAATCTTGTCCTATAGTCCCATGGATCAGGGACTAGACTGGGAGCAGGGAGCCTCCTGCTCAACCTCTTGTGTTCTTGGTAAACATATCTCCTACCCCACTTCACTAATAAAATAAGATATTGGAGTCCTGTTGCTGTGGTGATCAGTTTTATTTATCAGCATGACCAGGGCCACAGGGTGTTCAGACATTTAATTGAGCAAAGGATCTGCATATGTCTATGAGAGTGTTTCTGGATGAGATTAACATTTAAATCTACAGAGTAAAAGAGATTGCCTTCCACAAGGTAAGTGAGCTTCATCTAATCCACTGAAGGTCTGAATGAATAAGAGTCTGAGTAAGAAAAAATTCTTTCTCCCTGCCTGACTGCCTTTGAAATGAGACATTGGTCTTCTCCTGCATTTGGCTTTGGAATTGAGCTTGAACTTATGCCATTAACTCTTCTAGTTTTCATGGCTTTGGGCTTAAGCTGAAACCTCCCCACCCACTGACTCTCCTAGGTCCTCGACTCACCAACTGCAAATTTTGACTTTTTCAGCCTCTATAATTGTGTGAGCCAGTTCTTTAAGGTAAATCAATATATCTTCCCCTTTTATTCTATTTGTTCTATTTCTCTGGGGCCCAGAATAATCCAATCATTAATTATTTTCCATCCTAAATATTTTGTTCTGCTTCTGAAGATAGGTCTGCTGGATTTTTATTTTAGTGCCCCTCCATTGGGTACCAAAACATATCCTGTATTTTGATATATTAGCATACTTTCCACACATAGTATAACTGCTTTTTAAAAGCCTGAATCTTTCACTAGACTTTAGTTATTTTAAGATCAGGAGCTGTGTTAACCGTATTCATTGTGATATCTTTAGTATCTAACACAAGCCAGGAAAACAGTAAATGCTTATTGAAAACTTATTGAAAAAATGAATGTAACTGAAAGCTTAAAAAGAACAACACATTCTCCTTCTAACTAAACAGATTTTTCAAACAGCTTTTCATTCAAAAAACTTGCTTATGTTTCTTGTCACCTTATTTGCACCTGACATTTCACCTTTCCAAGAAGCAACCAAAGAACACAGCAGATTTTCAGGCTTCTGGATGCCAAATTCATGTCAAAGCATTTTATAGGTGAGGAAATTGGGCAGAAGTAGATTTTTGCTGAAAGCCATTTTAGCAGAAAGTATTATTTGTACTTAGCACAATGTTCTTCTTCTTTCTTTTTATTATCATCACTGGTCTATGGGGTCATTCTAGCTCCAATTCATGCATACAGACACAGTGAACAGGAATTTTATAAATACATCTTCCAGGGAACACACTTTCCAAATCTTGATTTATCTGTGAAAACCTAGAGAAAAGTAAGACCCACAGATTTTGCTGTGTTTAAAACTGATGTAGAGCGGGTCATAATATATATATTGTAAAATAATGACAGAACAAGATGTAGAGAATATCTCCAAAGAAGAAGATCAATTTAAGTTTTTAAAATGACTCTGTGAGATATTATTATTATCATCATCCTTGATAGGAAGTCATTGGAGATGCAAGTACAGAGGAGAGGAGCTGGTATAAGATGACCAAGCTTTAAGTGCTAAAACTAAATAAGTCCCAGGTAGATCAGAACTAGTAGGTCACCTTAGGATGAGTCAGGTCATGAATCTCTAGTCCAAAATTATGTGTGGAGATTGTACTCCCATATGATTCTTCAGTCCCACTCCTGGACGTATATTTGAAGAAAACCATAATTTGAAAAGACACATACTACCTAATGTTCTTTGCCATACTATTTACAATAGGCAGGATGTGGAAGCAAACTAAATGTTCCCACTGACAGAAGAATAGATAAAGATAATGTGATATATATACACATATGAAATATTACTCAGCCATGAAAGCAATGAAAATGCCATTTGCCCTAACATGGATGGACTGAGAGAGTATCATAGTAAGTTAAGTAAGTCAGATAGAGAAAGGCAAATATAATATGGTATCACTTAGATGTGGAATAAAAAAAAATAAACAAATGAATTCATATACAAAATAGAAATATACCCACAGACATAGAAACAAACTTATGATTAACAAAGGGGAAGGAGGGATAAATTAGGAATTGGGGATTAACATAAGCACAATACTATATATAAAAATATATAATCATCAAAGACCTACTGTATAGCACAGGGAACTATACTCAATATTTTGTAACAATACATAAGGTTAAAGAATCTAATAAAGAATATATATATATATATATATATATATATAAAGAATATATAGCCATATATATGTGAATCACATTGCTATATACCTGAAAGGAATACAACATTGTATATCAACTATATGTCAATAAAAATACATGCATACATGGCGATTGTATTGAAGAAGAGGTCAGAATTGGCTAAGTCACTACAAACGTTAAGTATCAACCAAGAGACAAGGCCCATGACAGAAGCTGAGATTAATGACCCAAGCAAGAGCCTCTGAGCATCAGAAAACCAAGAGGAAAGAGCAGTAAGAATGTTCAGGGATACTGGGTGAGTTTTGTTTCTTAATTACACAAATGATGCAAGACTTGATTCTCATTAGAGAGAAGGGAACAAAGCATAATGTTAAATGACCATTTTAGTCTTTCTCCTTCATTTGCAGTTAATTAATCTTTGCAATTTTGTGCACATCCTTCCTGATATTTCTCTATGCATTACAAATATGTATGGAAAAATAACTTTTACAGTTACTGTTTTCACACTATACATTATATTTTGTAACTTGATGTTTTCACTTAAGAACTCATTAAAAAAAAAAACTCATCTCAGATACTAACTTGATATAATCAAGTTGGAATTAATAGAAAAAAATGCTAAGGCAGATATCATAAATAATTGAGATAAAGTGGAATACTCTTGTAATGAATAAGTGTGAAGTGTTAGTCACTTAGTCATGTCAACTCTGTGCGACCCCATGGACTGTAGCCCACCAGGCTGCTCTGTCAATGGGATTCTCCAGGCAAGAATACTGGAGTGGGTTGCCATTTCCTTTTCCATGTAATGCATAAAACCACGGGAAAATTCAGAGGAGAAATGCAAAAACTAAAAAAAAAAAAAAAAAAAAATTATTATTAATGAAAACTACAATACTTGAAAAAAAATTATTGACTCAGGAACAGAAGAGAGATTAGCAGGAGAAGGAGTAGTGAATTTGAAAATAGAAAAATAGGAAGTCATTAAATATTAATTTTGGCTACTGAAAAGGAGAAATGTTTTATTATATATATATATATATGACAAACAGTTGAAATTCTAGGTATATAAAAACACAACTCAATAAAAAGAAGCTCAGTTCAAAGGAGACATTTTAATGTAAAAAGAATTTCAATACACATTTCAAAAAAGAAGTTACACATATGCCAATAAGCACATGAAAAGTTGTTTCACATCATTGGTCATGAAAGAGACACAAGTTAAAACCACGATGAGATACTATCATACACTCATTAGAAGTGTTAAAGTAGAATGGTGGAAATGATCAATTGTAGGACATCATTTGAAGTAAATGGACCCTCAAACATGGAAAGAAGATAAAATTGCATTAATAATTTTGGAGGAAGGAGAGCTGCCTGAGAAACATCCATCTGTGGGAATGACAACAGGGAAGGTTTTAATGTGTCTTTCTGTTTTTGCAAAAAGGAAAACTTGGCCTGGAAGAATACATTTTATACTTGGATTTTTACACCTAAATTTGATTATTACAATGGAAAACAATTTTTGTAAACATTTGGTAAATTCTTATAAATTTAAAGTTATACATACAAATTTAAACACAATTATACATGTATAGAACAGTTTAACACGCAGGCATTTATTCAAGAGAAATAAAGACATTTGTCTACACAGAGAATTTTGCATAGATATTCATAATCACCTTATTCACATTAGTCTTTTGAAAAGTAAAAGTGAGCTCAGACATGTCTGACTCTTGATGACCCCATGGATTGTATTCCACCAGGCTCCTCTGTCCATAGGATTTCCCAAGCAAGAATACTGGAGTCGGTAGCCATTCTCTTTTCCAGGGGATCATAAACAAAAAATAATCCAAATGCTCATCAATTGGTGAATGAATAACACAGTGTGATATTCTCTTATAGTGAGATAGTATGTAGAAATAAAGAGAAATGAATGGATGAAGCAGTATGAATGAATGTTAAAATCATTATAACAAGAGAAAAAGTCAGACAAAAAAGCATATATGTCATATGATTTTAGTATGAAATGTAAACTAACATATAGTGACAAAATCATGTTAGTAGTTGCTGGAAAACAAGGGTAGAGGAAAGTGTGGCCTCTAAAGGAGTATAAAGAATCTCTTGCAAGCAATGGCGATGTTTTGTAATTTGACTGTGTCTGCAGATTTAAGATTGTGTGCAATTGTTAAAGTCCATCTAATGTGCAGTTTAAATGAAAGAACTTTGCCATTCCTTGATGTGGTTGATAATAAAAATTAAAAAACAAAACAAAACAAAAATTTTTCCATAGAATAAACTCTAGGCTGAGATGTTTTCACTGGTCAATTTTCTCAAATATTTAATAAAGGAATATTAACAATACTATGTAAACTATCAGAAGATAAAAGAAAAATAATCACTTCACATCTAAATTAATGAGGCCAATATTAATCTAATACTAAAACTAGACACAGAGTTTTATTAAATGATTACTAAGAACAATATCCCTCTTTAACATAGATGGAAGAATTCTGTAAAATTTTAGTAAGTTGAATCCAACAATATATTAAAAAGATAATGAATCACAACCAAACTGAGTTTATCCTTGGAATCAATATTCATTCAACATTAAAAATTCAATAATGTTACTCACCTTATTCACATAATAAAATATAAAAGTGATATGATCATCTCATTAGACAGAAAAAAAGTATTTAAATTCAGCCCCTATTATGATAACAAAAAAGTCTCTCCATAAATTACACATTGAAGAGAAAGCCCTCACCCTAATAATATATATGATTGTAATTGTTTAGTTGCCAAGTTGTGTCCAACTCTTTTGAGACCCCATGGACTATACCCCTCTAATGTTCTCTGCCCATGGGATTTTCCAGGCAAGAATCCTAGAGTGGTTTGTCATTTCCTATTTCAGGAATTCTTCCTGATCCAGGAATGGAATTTGAATCTCTTGTGTATCCCTCATTGGCAGGCAGATTTTTCACTACTGAGCTACCAGAGAAGCCTAATAATGAAAAATTAACAGCTAACCTCACACTTAATGGTTAATAACTAAATGCTTTTTTCTTAAGGTCAAAATCAAGGCAAGTTTGTTTCCAGTTTATATTCTTATTCAGCATTCTAATGGGTGTCTGAGGCATGAAAATAGGCCAAAGGGGGGAAAAAAATAGGAAAAAGAAGAAGGACTACAGAGCGAAGTAAGCCAGAAAGATAAAGACCATTACAGTATACTAACACATATATATGGAATTTAGAGAGATGGTAACGATAACCCTATATGCAAAACAGAAAAAGAGACTCAGATATATAGAACAGACTTGTGGACTCTGTGGGAGAAGACGAGGGTGGGATGTTTCAAGAGAACAGCATCGAAACATGTATATCTAGGGTGAAACAGATCACCAGCCCAGGTTGGATGCATGAGACAAGTGCTCGGGCCTGGTGCACTGGGAAGACCCAGAGGGATGGGGTGGAGAGGGAGGTGGGAGGGGGGACCGGGATGGGGAATATATGTAAATCCATGGCTAATTCATTACAATGTATGACAAAAACCACTGCAATGTTGTAAAGTAATTAGCCTCCAACTAACAAAAATAAATGGAAAAAAAAAAAAAGAAAGTAAAAAAGAAGGTCTTTAGGGTTACATGTGGTGAGATTATGTACAGAGAAAAATCGTAAGGAACCTATAGAAAGCTACTTGACATAATAAGCAAAGCAGTGACTTACAAGGTTATTATGAGATACAAATTGTATTTCTATATGCAACAACAAAAAAGCAAATGAAAAATGAAACAAAAAAATTATCATATTCAATAAGAAGAAAACAGGAACTACCGAGGGATACATTTAATAACGTAGATACAAAACCCACGTATTGGAATTTTTAAAAGACACTGAGAGAAATTAATGAACCATATAAATATCTATCCTAGTCACACATTAGAAGGTACATTATTAAGATGACACCTCTTCAAAGATTTTGCATAATTTCAATAAAAATCGGACTTTCTTGTAGCTCAAGTGGTAAAGACTCTGCCTGTAATGCAGGAGACCAGGGTTTGATTCCTGGGTTGGGAAAATCCTCCTGAGAAGGGAATGGCAATCCACTCTAGCATACCTGCCTGGAGAATTCCACGGACAGAGAAGCTTAACAGGCTATAGTTCGTGGAGTCTCAAAGAGTCAGACATGACTGAGCAACTAACACACACATAATAAAAATTCCAGAAGACTTTTTTTGTAGAAAGTAGCAAACTAATTATAAATTGTATATGAAAATGAGAAAGACCTACAGAGTCAATACACTTTAAAAAATAAACAACACTCCAGAACTTGCACTGCCTAATTTCAAAATTTACTGTAATGGTACAGTAGTTTAGGCAATGTGATATTAGGATAAGGATATATCAAAAAGGAACAGCTAGAACCAGACATGGAACAATGGACTGGTCATAATTGAGAAAGAGTATGTCAAGGCTGTATATTGTCACCCTGATTATTTAACTTATATGCAGAGTACATCATGCAAAATACCAGGCTAGATGAATCAAAAGCTGCAATCAAGATTGCCAGGAGAAACATCAACAACATTACATATGCAGATTTGTTGTTGTTCATAGCAACAACCTCAGAAATGCAACTGCTAAGTCAGGTCCCAAGCTTTTTGTCCCCATGGACTGCAGCACAACAGGCTTCCCTGTCCTTCACCATCTCTGAGAGGCTGCACAAACTCAAATCCATTGAGTCAGTGATGCCATCCAAAAATCTCATCCTCTGTTACCCTCTTCTCTTCCTGCCCTCAATCTTTCCCAGCATCAGGATCATTTCAAATGAGTCAGCACTTTGCATCAGGTAGCCAAAGTATTGGAGCTTCAGCATCAGTCCTAGTGAGTATTCAGGGTTGATTTGCTCTAGGATTGACTGATTTGATTTCCTTGCTGTTCAAGGGACTCTCAAAAGTCTTCTCTAGCACCACAGTTCAAAAGCATCAACCACCCTAAAAAAAAACACTCTAGAAAGCAAAGAGGAACTAAAGAGCCTCTTGATGAAGGTGAAAGAGGAGAGTGGAAAAGCTGGCTTAAAATTCAGCATTTAAAAAGCTAAGATCATGTCATCTGGCCCCATCACTTCATGACAAATAGATGGGGAAACAATGGAAACAGTGACAGACTTTATTTTCTTGGGCCCCAAAATCACTGCAGATGGTGACTGCAGCCATGAAATTAAAGAAGCTTGCTCTTTGGAAGAAAAGCTATGATAAACCTAGACAGAATATTAAGCAGAGTTATCATTTTGCTGACAAAAGTCCATGTAGTCAAAGTTATGGTTTTTCCAGTAGTCATGCATGGATGTGAGAGTAGGATCATAAAAAAGGCTGAGAACCAAATAATTGATGCTTTCAAACTGTGGTGCAGAAGACTCTGGAGAGTCTCTTGGACAGCAAGGAGATCAAACCAATCAATCCTGAAAGAAATCAATCCTGAATATTCATTGGAAGGACTGATGCTGAAGCTGAAGTTCTAATACTTTGGCCACCTGAGGCAATGAGCCAATTTATTGGAAAATATCCTGATGCTAGAAAAGATTGAGGGCATGAAGAGAAGGGGGCGGCGGAGGATGAGGTGATTGGATGGCATCACTGACTCAGTGAACATGAGTTTGAGCATACTCAGGGAGATAGTGAAGGACAGGAAAGCCTCGCTTGCTGCAATCCACGGGGTCCAAAGAGTAGGACATGCTCAGCAACTGAACAAGATATTAATGAAAGTGAATGAAGGCCAGAAATAGACTGAGGTTTCTATGGTCAATGACTGATAAAAGTTGAGAGGTCAATTAACAACAGTAGAATAGTGTCTTTTGCAAATAGTCTTAGAACTGTTAGATATCCTTCTGGAAAATAATATTATTATCACATGATATAAAAACTAACTTGAAATTGACTTTGAAGTTAAATTCAAAAGCTAGAACTATGAATATTATAGAATAAAACAATAAAAAAAACTTGTACCTTAAGATTGAAAACACAATAATGAATCAAAAGGAAAATGTCATGTATCAGACTTCATCTAAATTAACCACTTTTTCTCTTTGAATGAAACCTTTCAATAAATGTAAAAGTAAGCCACAGAACAGGAGAGAAAATGTCAAATATGTGATTTTTGTATACATATGATATAAAATTATTATGCATGTCACATATACACATAACAAAAATATAACATTCAAAACATACAGGAAATATAAAGATCACATATTCAATACTAAAATAGTCAAATTGATTTAAATATTTAAGAATAATGAGCAAAAGATTTTGACAGACAACTTGAAAAAAATGGTGTTCAAATTAGCCATTTTGTATCATGTATGTGTATATTAAGTACATTAAAGGATATGCAATATCATTATCAGAATCACAAATTAAATATACCATCAGATACCATAGCACATACACTAGAATGATTAAAATTAAGACTGGAGCAAATAAAAGTTTTAAACATTGCTAGGAGGTATTTAAAAACGTACAAACACTTTGGAAAAAATAAGTACCTTTTTTTTTTTTTGAATGGAGTTAAACATACAATCCAGCAATTCAACTTCCTAGTGTCTATTCAAGAGAAAAGAAAATATGTTTTCACATAAAGACTTGTATCCAAATACACATGGCACCTTTACTTATAAAAGTTATTACCTGGAAACAGCTTAAAATGTCCATCAGGGGATGAATGGAGAAGAAAATTGTGCTATATCCATGTAATAGATTACCATTTAACAATAAAAATGAAGGAACTACTAATAAAGCTAAGTATGGATAAATCTAAAAAAAAAATGCTAAATGAATAAAGCTAGGGACAAGAGTTCACACTGTACTATTATATTTTTTTTTAAGCCCAGAAAAGGTAAAATTTGTTTATGTGGTCAAACAACCAACAGTAGTTGTTCATAATAGGGGTGGATGGCTGGAGGCATTTGATCTTAAAGTGTCTGGAGAAATTTTCTGTGAGGTGGAAATACTCTGTAATGAGACTGAACTGGTGTATAAAAATTGTGCATGTTTGTCAAACTTTAAATGCATGCATCTTATAATATAGCTCAATGATCTTGATTAAATTATAAAATAAAGTGAGGGATGTGTAGTCAAGTGGTCAAACATACACATGTTATTTTTTCTCATATATTTGTGAGAAAATCTGCTTACTATAACTTCTTAGGTACTCAAAGTAGATATTAATTAGCTGAACTTATGATAAGACATGCACTAAAAGAAATTCTTTAAAAAATATAAACCAACAACAAACCCAGTTTACCCAAATTTTATCTCAGTGTCCACTTTACAAAAGACATTTAATTAGGGTATCTTTTGGGGCAGGGTAGGTAACGTGTCACTCATAAGCATTACTATGAACTATGATAAGATTTTGGAAAAGCAAAAGGAAATGGCAACCCACTCCAGTGTTCTTACCTGGAGAATCCCATATTTTTATTACAGAACAAAGTTCCATAATTTTAGGAAAATATTCATGAATGATATGCTATAAATTATTCCTGAAACACAGTTGCAATGTAAGCAAATATTGGAATATTCAAAGACTTTATTATATAAATGAGAATAACTAATAGATTAATGGAATGCTCAAACTACCGCACAGTTTTGCACTCATCACACACAAGCAAAGTAATGCTCAAAATTCTCCAAGCCAGGCTTCAAAAACACATGACTCATGAATTTCCAGATATTCAAGCTGGATTTAGAAAAGGCAGAGGAACCAGAGATCAAATTGTCAATATCCGTTGGGTCATTGAAAAAGCAAGAGACCTAGAAAAAAAAAAAATCTACTTTTGCTTTATTGACTATGCTAAAGACTTTGACTGTGTGGATCACAACAAACTCTGGAAAATTCTTCAAGAGATGGGAATACCAGACCACCTGAACTGCCTCTTGAGAAATCTATAGGCAGGTCAAGAAGAAACAGTTAGAACTGGACATGGAACCACAGACTGGTTCCAAATTGGGAAAGGAGTACGTCAAGGCTGTATATTGTCACCCTGCTTATTTAACTTCTATGCAGAGTACATCATGTGAAGTGCTGGGCTGGATGAAGCACAAGCTGGAATCAAGATTGCCAGGAAAATATCAATAACCTCAGATACACAGATGACACCACACTTATGGCAGCAAGTGAAGAACTAAAGAGCCTCTTGATGAAAGTGAAAGAGGAGAGTGAAAAAGTTAGCTTAAAACTCAAAATTCAGAAAACTAAGATCATGGCATCTGGTCCCGTCACATCATGACAAATAGATGGGGAAACAGTGGAAATGGTGAGAGACTGTTTTCTTTTCTTTTCTTTTTTTTTTTTGCGGGGGTGGGGGGGCTCTAAAATCACTGTAGATAGTGATTGCATTGCAGCTGTGAAATTAAAAGACACTTGCTCCTTGGAAGAAAAGTTATGACCAACCTAGACAGCATATTAAAAAGCAGAGACATTACTTTGCCAACAAAGGTCCATCTAGTCAAAGCTATGGTTTTTCCAGTAGCATGTATGGATGTGAGAGTTGGACTATAAAGAAAGCTGAACACCAAAGTGTTGATGCTTTTGAGCTGTGGTGTTGGAGAAGACTCTGGAGCATTCCTTGGACTGCAAGGAGATCCAACCAGTCCATCCTAAAGGAGATCAATCCTGAGGATTCATTGGAAGGGCTGATGCTGAAGCAGAAACTCCAATACTTTGGCCATCTGATGTGAAGAACTGACTCATTTGAAAAGATCCTGATGCTGGGAAAAAATGAAGGCAGGAGAAGGGGATGACAGAGGATGAGATGGTTGGATGGCATCACTGATGCATTGGACATGACTTTGAGTAGGCTCTGGGAGTTGGTGATGGACAGGAAAGCCTGGCATGCTGCAGTCCATGGGGTCGCAAAGAGTTGGACATGACTGAGCGACTGAACTGAACTGAACTATGGGAATACAAAGGCTAAGTTCAAAAGTAGTTTGTTAGAATTAACAATACTTAACACTTGTCTTGTTAAGCACTGGTGGTTGGATGTAAAGAAGAAAACCTCAGATAATTTCTTTTTTACCCATTGAATCCAAAGCAGAACTTTCCATCTGCATATATGGCATTCAAATATAATACAGACACTTTTGAGCAAGAACAACATCTTAAAAAACCTTTTATTTAATCAATGCATCTTCAGTTCATGTCTCTTTTATAGATTGCTACTTTCTAAATTTCCCTAGCAATCTTATATTTGTGATGGTTAATTTTAGCTTTCCTTTAAACTTACCTGGAAACTCTGTAAAATAAAACTTTCTTTCTCTTGCTGCCTAACCTGGAGAAGTAGGTGAGAAACTCTGTGACTAGCCGTGTGAGCATTAGCAGTGAACATGTGGTCCTCAACATGAACATATGTCAGCAAGAATTCAAATTAATTTGTTGAAGGAATATATCAAAGATTCAAGTTTACACAGCTGCTAATCATTTTCTGATACAATGCAATGAATGATAGATTTTTGAATACTTTGCATACTTCTTAAGTATATTGTGCTGTTTGCTTAAATAAATTCATTTTGTCTTTTTGTCCAGTAACATCTGCAAATACATTTTGAAGTATGTGCTAACACTAATTGCATGTGAATGAAGAGTGAAAGTGATGTGTATTCACCAAAGAAAACTGAGGAAACAGCAAGAAGTTGGATTTCTAAGACTTTTTTCAAGTAGCATGGGCAAGTTTTATTCTTTTAAAATAATAATACTTATTGTATATTGTTATGTTAAAAGTTATGAAAATGCTTTGAAAAGACAAATTGGAAAATAGAAGCAATATTTAAGAAAAAATACCCACAAGCTCATCATTTAAATAAAATCTCTATTAGTCTTATTTTACTTTCTAGATTATAAAAACTTTGATATCATAGGTTTAAGAGCCTTATGCTCCACTGTTTGTCTTTGCTCCACATTTTGAGTTTTTGCCTATGTTGTTATATAGTCAGTGGATATGTGGTTTTTAATGGCTGCATAATTACAGAATAATAACATAATTTAATTATAATGTACAAATTGTATTACTACATTGAATGATCACATCATAATTAATAAAATATTTCCTGTATAGCTGAACAGGTGTTTTTCTGATCAGTTTTCTGTTTTAGGAGATAATGCCACCTAAAAATAAATTTCTACTAGCTGATAAGGAAGCAACATTGTGAAATATGACAGTGATGTCTATCCAAGGCACTGTAATCATAGAAACTTTACACCAGCCATTTCATTTAGCCCTCAAACAATATAAGAAATAGGTAGTGTTCATGTTATTAATATTAACACTTAGGAGAATGATAAAGTCATTTATTTTCATTTTTATACTAGATAAATGGAAATTACTGAAGCTTAGAAACAATAAGCAACCTGCTCAAGATAACTTGACCAAGGAATACATTCAAGATTTTAATGCAGATTATCCAGCTCCAGGATTGAACTGTTTATAACCAAAACATATTGCCTTGGGAAAATGGGGACTCTGTGCCTACTCTGATGTTGTCATCTTTGTGGGGGAGATGATCTGCAGACAGGAACAGAGCGGTGAGGAAGTGTTTCTGGCAGAGTAAGTTGAAGGGCCAATGTGAGTGGCCCTGAAGTTCAATGCTATGGAGCTTAAAGCAAAAGGGGAGGGTAGGTGACCAGAGTGATTCTGCTTTCCTATAACCCCTCAATTTATACTTTCCGCTCCTCTAGTCCTGCCGAGAAACCTGTGTGCAATTCAAGAAGCAACAGTTAGGACTGGACATGGAAGAGTGGACGGGTTCCAAATTGGGAATGGAGAACATCAAGGCTGTATATTGTCTTCCTGCTTATTTAGCACCATGAAAAATGCCAGGCTGGATGAGTCACAAGTTGAAATCAAGAAATATCAATAACCTCAGATATGCAGATAACACCACCCTAACGACAGAAAACAAATTGGAACTAGCAGAATGACAGAAAGCAGAGAGCCTCTTTACAAATGTGAGAGGGTGGAAAAACTGGCTTAAAACTCAACTTTCAAAAAACTAAGATCATTGCATCCAGTGACATCACTTCATGGCAAATAGACGGGAAAACAATGGGAACAGTGAGAGGGTTTATTTTCTTGGGCTCCAAAATCACTGCAGGTGGTGACTGTAGTCATGAAATTAAAAGACACTTGCTCCATGAAAGGAAAGTTATGGCAAACCTAGCCAGCTTATTAAAAAGCAGAGACAAAGGTCTCTTTGCTGACAAAGGTCTGAATGGATAAGCTATGGTTTTTACAGTAATCATGTATGAATGTGAGAGCCGGACCATAAAGAAGGCTTAGAGCAGAAGACTTGATGCTTTGAAACCGTGGTGCTAGAGAAGACTCTTGAGAGCCCCTTGGATAGCAAGGAGATCAAATCAGTCAACCCTAAAGGAAATCGACCCTGAATATTCATTGGAAGAACTGATGCTGAAGCTGAAGCTCCAATACTTTGGCCACCTGATGCAAAGAGCTGATTCATTGGAAAAGACCCTGATATTGGGAAAGATTGAGAGCAAGAGAAGAAGGGGGTGACAGAGGATAAGATGGTTTCATGGCCTCATCAATTCAATGGACATGAATATGAGCAAACTATGGGATCTGGAGAAGGACAGGGAAGCCTGGCATGCTGCAGTCCAAGGGGTCACAATGGGTAGGTCACCACCGAGTGACTGAAGACCAACTGCTCTATTTACTTACTTTCTGCCTTACTTTTGACCATCTTTTGCCCTGTGTTATTCCTCTATCTAAAGGCCTTTTTCTAATGTAAATCTCAAGTTGTGCATGTGTATGTTAGTTACCCAGTCATGTCTGACTCTTTGCAACCCCACGGGTTGTGGCCCACCAGTTTCTCTGTCCATGGGATTATCCAGGCAAGAATACTAGAGTGGATTGCCATTTCCTTCTCTCAAGGATCTTCCTGACCCAGGGATCAAACCCTGGTCTCCTGCATTGCAGGCAGATTCTTTACTGTTTGAGCTACAGGGAAGTCCTCAAGTTAGGTTTAGATAAAGTAACATCTTCTCATTCAGATCTCTGCTGACACTTCTAGCCCTTTAAGTAAATTCCTCCAGCACCATTCTCTAAATTCCCCCCAGCACCATTATTCCTGCTTCTCAGTTAGACCTAGCTGATACTGCCTTAAAATGCTCCTGTCTCTGCATTATTTATGCCCCTCATTTCTGGTCTTGATTTAAGCTCTTTGAAGTAGTTCTAACTTGCACAGCCTAAGCATCAATAATTCTTGAGTAAAATTGATGAGGACACATTTGTATCCCAGAGCATACGTTGCTAAGTGCTAAATATGCAGCTGTCATTCAATTAACAGTTCTTGATTGATTAATCTCATGTATATTTTTACCTTGTGTTTCTGCTTTAATTAGATGTATATATTTATTTTTGCTATTTCCAAACTCAATAAGTATCTTTGGTTTTATAATTCCACATCATCACTGGTGAATTGTCGTTCTCATTTCCTTAATGGCCTCCCTGATCTCGGTCAAAAGTCTCCTCTTTTAATCAATTCTCTACCAAATCAGCTCCCCACTGCAGCCCAATTGGATTAAGCCTATAAAACTCCAGATGTTATGTTTAAGATGAAACTCTTTAATTTTTGTGCATATGCCTGTGATGAGTTAATTTACATATTTATTTGCATGATTTGCAGTCCAAAATCTTTCATATAACATTGCATTCATCTCTGACCTGAAATCAGCTTAACTTCTCCCCTGACACTTTTTTGCTTATGATTTTTTATCTACCCGCCCCTTCTATTATATATCTGTTTCTCTGGTCAGTTCAACTATAATGGCATTTGCTTTCTCTGAAAGCTAATATTTAATTTCCCCCTCACCTAAAAATTCTTGCGTATAGCTGTTATTTAAATAAACTAAGTTTCTGGAGAACAGGGGCTTAATTTATCTTGCTTTGTATCATCCAAAAGCACTTCATTCAGAGGTGTTTGATTTGTTTTCGTTGAATAAAACAAGCCAGAAAATGGATCATAGCATTTTTGCTGCTTTTCAGGGCTTCCCAGGTGGCGCTAGTGGTAAAGAACCTGCCTGACAATGCAAGAGACATAGGAGACATGGGTTTGATGCCTGGGTTTGGAAGATCCCATGGAGAAGGGCATAGCAACCCATTCCAGGATTCTTAGTTAAAGAATCCAATGGACAGAGGAGCCTGGTAGACTATAGTTCAGAGGGTCTCAAAGAGCTGGACATGACTGAAGGGGCTCAGCATGGACGCATTATCTTTTCTATTATATTACGAGTTCTACACAAGTGTGGGTTCCATAGTCTCTTTTATTCTAAGCCTACACTATGTCTCAGACTTTAAAAAATATGTATGTATTAATTGATGTATAACATACATACTGAAAGATTTTAAATAAAGCTTAAATATTAAGATTTTTAAATATAAATCTTAAATATTAAGATATTGCTTTAAATAAATCTTAAATACCACTCTATGATTTACTGCAAATTGAGTACAGTTGTGTTGTTTATCTAAGAAAAGAAATAGAAAGCTATCAGAACTTCAAAAAGTCATCTTCTAAAAATCAAAACCAAAATAAAAAATACTTTTTCTACCCAAAAGTAGTCTATTACTATAGACAAGATTCATCTATTCACAGTCTTCGTATACATGAAATAGTGTATGTTTTACTTTTAGGCTTATTTTACTCAGTATTGTATTTTGAGATTCATCCATGTCTTTGCAAGTAGCAATTGTGAATTCATTTTCATTCCTATGTAAAATTTTATTTTATGAATATACTTTAATTTGCATGAACATTTACCTGTTAATAGTCATTTATTTTGTTCTAGATTTGACCAGTATGAAAAGTTATTTGCAAGTATGAATATACTTGGGTAAGTATTTTCATACATGTATGTACATCTTTTGTAAATACATAGCTAAAGATGCAATTACTGGATTATTGAGTTATTCATGTTTAAGTTTATAAAACTACAAGATCTACAAAGTAGTTTTCCAACTTTATGCTCACCAACAGTGTGTGAGAGTTCTAGTTGCTTTACATCTTTGTCAGAGATTAGTATTGTCAGTCACTTTCTTGTCTATCTTTCTGGAGAATACATAGTAATATGTCATTGTAGTTTTTATTTACAATCCTTTCATGAATAATGACTGAGTTTAAAAATTTTTTGTTTAGCTATTCTTTACTTGTTAATTGATTTCTAGAGACTCTAGATAGATGTCTGTTTTCATATAGTTTCCAGATAAATCTTCCTTCACTCTGTCATTTGTCTTTTATTTTAATGATACCTTTTGATATAGGGAATTTTCTAATTTCAAAATAGTCTAAAATAAGAGTATTTCCAGTTATAATTAATGATTTATGTATATGCTGAAAGCAGCTTTACTTATCCCAAGATTATATTTTTTCTTATGCTTCTTTCTTGACACTTCATCATCTCTCTGTTCACATTTTTGTTCATAATTAACTTGTTTAATTTATTTATATGGTATGAGATGTTGATAAATATCAATTAATGTAATATTATTCAATAAATAACCAATATCAAAAATGAAATACAGAATATCATCATAGGCTCTGAAGGCAGCAAAAAGAAAATAATAAGAAAATATTATGAACAACTCTATACAGATAAATTAGACAATGTTTCTGATTTCTCAAAAAGTAAAGATTAATTAAGTACAATATTTAAGAGCAATAATCTAAATTTCAATACATAGTTTAAAAATAAAATAGTATAAATGAAGAGTGGCAAAAAAGCATGTGAAATTTTTTACTTTAAATAGACTCAAAAATATGTAATGTATTCTTGACTAACAGTGAAAAAATTGTAGACTACAGAGGCTTTGAAGAATAGCAAATAGACATTCCAAAATATTGGGAAAACTCAGAGAATGAATGATTTATAAAAAATAAAATAGGATTAAGAAAGTACTACAAAATAGCAATAAAATGAACTGAGATGAATAAGACCAGATAGTTATAGAAATAAATATAAGATTATATATAAAAATATATGCTCATTCAATCATGATCAATTCTTTGAGACCCCTGTACTCACTGTAACCCATCAGGCTATTCTGTCCTTGGAATTTCCCAGGCAAAAATACTGGAGCAGTTACCATTTCCTACTCCAGATCATCCTGAGCCAGGGATTGAAGCCACATCCCCTGTGTCTCCTGCATTGGCAGGCAGAATCTTTACCACCAGTGCCACCTAGTTCATATGTAAAAAGATATTGATAATAAATACAAATGAACTGAAAAATAAAATAAAATAAAATATTTAATTTGGGAAAAATTTGGAAAAGGAAATAAGAGAACTTCTCAATTTATTATTCAAAACAGTGAAATTCACTATTGTGGAGTCCCTGGCTAGGTCTAGATTTAATGGAGGCACTGATCATAACTTTTTAAAATTAGGTAACATTAATGAAATAGACCAATTCCTCTCAAGGAGAAAACTGTCTCAGTCAATATGAAATAGATAACTTAAATATTTCTGTAACTATTAAAAAATTAACCCATTAAAATGAAAACTGAAAAAGTTCTCCAGGCACAGATGATTTCATAGAATTCTATCTAATGCTAAAGAAGAATTAACACCAATTCGAAATAATCCCTTCCAGAAGTTAGCAGAACAGAGAACACTTCTCAAACCACTCAAATCATTGTATGAAGCCAGTATTATACTGAGAGCAAAACCTGAAAAATTACAGAATAAAAAACAAGCAAAACCCAGTATAACAGACCAATATCGATGATAAAAATAGACAAAAAATCCTCAGCAAAATGGAAGCAAATATTATCATCTGTTAGGGCTTCCCTGACAGCTCAGTTGTCAGGAATCTGCCTGCAGTGCAGGAGACCCCGGTTCAATTCCTGGTTCAGGAAGATCTCCTGGAGAAGGGAAAGGCTACCCACTCCAGTATTCTGGCTTGGAGAATTCCATGGACTGTCCATGGGGCCACAAAGATTTGGACACAACTGAGTGACTTTCACTTTATCAAATGTCATCATTAAAATATTAGCATTTGAAAGTAAGCAAAATGTTGATATTAAAAGAATTATGCATCATGATCAAGTGGGGTTCATTTGAAAGTTGTGGCATTGGTCAGCAGTCAAAAGTCAATCAATGCAAAGCATCATATTCATAAGATAAAGCCAAAAAAAAAAAGCCATGGTCTTTTCAACAGATACAGAAAAAAAAATCATTTGGCAAAATTCAACACTCATTTATGATAAAAACTCTCAGAAACTAGAAATAGAGGGGAAAATCCTCAACATGATATATACATCTATATAAAATCTACAGCTATTGCCACACTAAATGGTGAAAACCTGAATGCTATAATCCACTACTTAGGCCAAGGAATAGCTGACTCATTGGAAAAGATTCTGATGCTGGAAAAGATTGAAGGCAGAGGGAGAAGAGAAGAGGGCGACAGAGAGTGAGGTGGTTGGAAGACATCATTGACTCAATGGACATGAATTTGAGCAAACTCTGGGAAATAGTGAAGGACAGGAAAGCCTGGAATGCTGCAGTTTATAGGGTTTCCGAGAGTTAGACACAACTTAGTGACTGAACAAAAACAAATAATCCTAAAATCAGAAAGGGCAGAATATTTGTCTTCATCACTTTTAGTCAGCATAATACCAGAAAGCTTAGATACTGTATGTAATAAGGCATTTTGTAATTTTCAACATACTTGTCTTTTGTCTTTTCTTAAATTTTTTGAATTGTTATATTTTATTTTTAATTTTTGTTCCTAGTGTTCAGTGCTAGTATATAGAAACACAGTAGATTTTTAAATGATGATTTAGTATACACAGACTCTTTGAACTTACTTATTTTTTCCTAGGAGTTTGATGTAGACTCTTTGGGATTATCTATGTAGACTATTGTACTATTGCAAATAAGGATTGTTTGAATTTTTTTCTTTTGGATATGTGTACTTTAATGTCCTTTTCTTGACTTATTGTATATTATAACTATTTATCCAGGAGAATGAAAGCTTATGCTTTATGAAGATTTGTCCATGAATATTCATAGCAGCTTTATTTGTAATACCCAAATCTGGAAACAATGAAATGTCTTATCAGCAATTTAATGTATAAACAATTGTGTTGCATTAATGCATGCACAAATGTATAAACAAATGTGGAATGTTAAACTCATCTTTAAAGAGAAGTTAACTATGCTCAGTGGCAAGGATGAGTCTGGGAAATTATGCTGAATAAAGGCAGTCAGACAAAAAAAATAACATACTATGTGATTCCATTTATATGAAACTCTAGGTAAATGCAAACTAATCTATAAGACTGGAATGACTGAGTTTTATTAAAAGTGTACATTTAAATTTCAGAGAATATTTCATACCCTCGATCTGCTTATATTATATTGTTTCTTTTTCATTGAGTTATTTATTTCCTTCTGTTAGATCTGGTTATTCTTTCATTAACTTCTGCACATATTCTTTTAAAAGTTGTAAGTAAAATGTTATTTGAGTGTATCCTCTACTGAGAATTAAATGTTGTTTCTTGCTGACAGTCTAGGGCAGATCTTCTCTTTCTTTCAAGTACAATTATAAAAAAAATGTGCTCATTCTTGTAAGGACTGTTTTGTTTTACCCTTTGTCCTGGAAGATAGCACATTTGAATCTAGCTGAAACCATGAGATATTTACCAGAGTCCCTTCTTAACTACAATTTAGTTTCTCTATCCTGAGACTGTTGAAAATTAAGTTAGCATTTTAGTTTCTCAGTCTGCACTTTTTAAAATATATGTGTGTGTAACTGGGAAGGATTAATTTTAAATTCACACTGGATCTGCTTCTGTGGCTTGAACCCTTTTTTGTTATTATAAATATACATAATGGCCTTTCTCAGGACTGTAAATAAGTGAAATCAACATATTCCTCTCCCTGAGGCTTGCCATTTTAGGGCACATTTGCAAAGACTGAATAATCTTTTTACTTTGCTTCTTCATCTACCCACACCCCGCCCCCCCCCCACCATCTCTGATCCATAAAAGATCCTGGCAACCATAACACAAGATGGTTATTTTGAGGCGCTAGTCTGCCATCTTCTCAGCCGGGTGGCTCCCAGATTAAAGTCTGTTCCTTGCCTCAAAACCTCTTCCCTCAGACTCATTGGACTGCTCATGCAGTTAGCAGAGCAAGATTGTAACGTGTGTTCAGTTGCTCAGTTATGTCCAACTCTTTGAGATGCCATGGATTTTGGCTTGCAGGCTTCTCTGCCATGGAATTTTCCAAGCAATATATATATAGCTGCCCATTATCCAGAACAAATTTACCCCAAATTCCAAGATTAACTCATTTGATATCTCCATTCTTCTAGATCTTGATCCTACAGATTCTTATTATCTTCAAACATTCTTTCCCCCTTGTTAAACTTTTCTGATTTTTCTTGGCATACGAGTATTTCTTGGCCCTCTATTGCTTGAAATGGAAATTGCCTGATGGATTTTGCAGTTCTTTTGAAAATAAAACATAAGAATACCTTAATTAACATTCAGTTCAGTTCAGTCACTCAGTCGTGTCCAACTCTTTGAGACCCCATGAATCACAGCACGCCAGGCCTCCCTGTCCATCACCAACTCCCAGAGTGTACTCAAACTCATGCCCATCGAGTCGGTGATGCCATCCCTCCCAGCATCAGGGTCTTTTCCAATGAGTCAACTCTTCGCATGAGGTGGTCAAAGTATTGGAGGGAGGTCATAGTCTTCAGTGTTTGCATTCATCTCCCTCTGCTCTCATTTTTTTTCCCATCCATTTTCACAACTAGAAAACCTCCTTTATCCCTTCATTGTGTTTCTTTTCAACTTTTCCTCTTCTCCCCACTCTCTGTTTGCCTATTCCTTCTCTATCCAGTACTGGCACTTTTAATTTTTTTAAATTTTTTACTAAAATATGTATTTAGGAGAAGATATGATAAACTCATTCTCACTGAGCTCCAAACCCCAATTACAGAGATTTCTCTTGACATAGAATACACAATGAGGAGAAGCTATCTTTAAACTATCTTGTTCCTGAATGTATGATGGCACTAGGGGTTATACCTAAACTTCTGTCTGGACTGTCTTTTGTTGTGTTCAGTTCAGTTGAATTCAGTTTGTCAGTCATGTCCTACTCTTTGTGTCCCCATGGACTACAGCATGCCAGACTTCCCTGTCCATCACCAACACCCAGAGTTTACTCAAACTCATGTCCATCAAGTCAGTTGATGCCATCCAGCCATCTCATCCTCTGTTGTCCCCTTCTCCTCCTGCCTTCAATCTTTTCCAGCATCAGGGTCTTTCCAATGAGTCAGTTCTTTGCAACAGGTGCCAAAGCATTGGAGCTTCACCTTCAGCACCAGTCTTTCCAATGAATATTCAGGACTGATTTCCTTTAGGATTGACTGCTTTGATCTCCTTGCAGTCCAAGGCATCCTCAAGAGTCTTCTCTAATACCACAGTTCAAAAGCATCAATTCTTTGGTGCTCAGCTTCTTTATGGTCCAACTCTCACATCCATACAGAACTACTGGAAAAACCATAGCTTTGACTATATGGACCTTTGTCAGCAAAGTAATGCCTCTGCTTTTAAATATGCTGTCTAGGTTGGCCATAGCTTTTCTTCCAAGGAGGAAGTATCTTTTAATTTCGTGGCTACAGTCACTATCTGCCTGACTTTGGAGCCCAATAAAAATAAAATCTGTCACTGTTTCCATTGTTTCCCCATCTACTTGCCATGAAGTGATGGGGCTGGATGGCATGATCTTAGTTGTTTGAATGTTGAGTTTTAAGCCAGCATTTGTTCTATTAGAAAACATAAACTGATTTTCTGGAATTCTTTCCTAAGTAATTTGAGTTCCTTGTAGGCAAAATGAAATACAATGAAGCAAGATGTAACAACACATGTACATTTATGTATAGTAACAACTCCATTCATAATACAATTATTTTTCCCTGAGGTGCCTAGTGTGCAATTCTTTCCTATTTCTCCTCTGCTTGTTGTTAAAATAGATAGCTTCAAAGGCAAAACCATCAGGAAAATACTAGCAGAAAACAACTAATTTGGGGAATCCAGAGAAGGGAAAGGGACTAGTGAGAAATCTGACATGACTGAAGAAGTATAGCAAAGGCATGACAGGCAAGAAACACTGGCTGACCAGCTTGCATAAACTAAATTAGAGTGGACAAATAATAAGTTTACCTCTTTGTGTACAATATGAAATTGCTGAAAACTTTTGACTGACATATTGAATGTTAAATAAATACTTAATGTACCAGGCAGTTTAGACCCTACAGACATAGTCCTCAAGTGAAGAGACTTCAAATTCTCCTCTGTGTTGCAAACTATACAAAATTTGATGTTTCCTTTTAGAGAATGATTTCTTATTGTATGAGGTCCATAAGACAACTGTAAAACATGATGCATGAACTCCTAACTGCACATCAGTTGTCATCTTTATGTTAGGTTTTCTGCCACAGAAGGCCTATAGGTCTTGGAAAACTCTCTGTGGAAACCATGGCCCTAAACATTTTAGAGATAAGATCAGAAAGCATGCTTGTTGAAGAAAATTACATGATAGACCTTGAAATAAGTTATCAAGTAAGTATCAATGGCACCAGATATAAGACACAGAGACAGTTTTAAATAGTCTGCATGTCTAGATAGGCCTAAGCGAAAATATATGGCTTCCTAGGTGGCACTAGTAGTAAAAAAAAAAAACCCGCCTGCCAATGCAGGAGATGCCAGAGATGCTGGTTTGATCCCTGGGTTGGGAAGATCCCCTGGAGTAGGAAATACTAACCTATTTCAGTACTCTTTCCTGGAAAATGCCTCATGGACAGAGGAGCCTGGTGATCCACAGTCTACAGGGTCACAGTCAGTGAGACACAATTGAGCATGTACACATGCATTCATTAGAAAACATACATTGAGATGGATTTCATCCTGTGGGAGATTTTTTAGAGATTGATGCCTGGGATAGATAACAGAAAGGAGGAAGCAAGACTAGGCAGGAATGACACAGATCTGATAAAGTCTTGGCCAACTCAGCCAGGATCTCCAGAAAAGAGATTGCCCATTAGAAGATTCTCAATGTAGAGATAAAATCAAGATATATTATGCTGCTATGTGACTCATTGTCTGGGAGCAGCCTCAGAAAGATATGGCCATAATTCAAAAGCTGAGCAAGATCCTAAAGGCACTCACAGCTAGAAGCTGTCATCTAACTGCTCATTTTTCAGTTGAATAATAAATTATTTCTTGAAAGGAGAGCCAAATGTACACTTCCAGGGATAACACAGTTGACACGGTCCGTGCATGTGCTATTAAGGAGCTTAGGATAATGTTCATCATGAACATTCATTTATAATTAAGGCATCCAATCATAGGAGTTAAGTAAATTTTCAGCATGTGAAACAAAACCCTTCTTGTTCCTTTGAATGTAAAAATTGATTTCATGCATTCTTAGTTAAGATAAATAATATGAAGCAATGCAGACCAATGCTTCAATTTATGGAGAGTAATGGTCTTATGTAGGTTGTTTGTTTTTACTAGAGTCTATGAATAGATAGTCAATCAGAAACTTTGCTATATGTCCTGCCCAATAGAGTGCTAAAATTTATGCTAGCAGATATTTTGCCATGCTTTATGGTGTTCTTTAGTTTGTTTAGTGAGGTGTTATGTATACTTTTCTCTTTATTTTAAATAAAAGGATAAAAGGGTGAAAGAGGAGAATGAAAAAGCTGGCTTAAAATTCAACCATAAAAAAACTAAGATCATGGCATCTGGTCCCATCACTTCATGGCAAATAGCTGAGGAAAAAGTGGAAATAATGACAGACTTTATTTTATTGGACTTCAAAATCACTGTGTATTGTGACTGCAGCCATGAAATTCAAAGACATTTGCTTCTTGGAAGAAAAAGCTATGCAAACCTAAAAAGCATATTAAAAAGCAGAGACATCACTTTGCTGACAAAGGTCCATATAGTCAAAACTATGGTTTTTATAGTAATCATGCACAATGTGACAGTTGGACTATAAAGAAAGCTGAGTGCCAAAGAATTGATGCTTTTGAATTGTGGTGCTGGAGAAGACTCTTGAGAGTCCTTTGTACAGCAATGGGATCAAACTAGTCAATCCTAAAGGAAATCTACCCTGAATATTCATTGGAAGGACTGATGTTAAAGCTGAAGCTCCAGTACTTTGGCCACCTAATGCAAAGGGCCCATGCATTGGAAAATACTCTAATGCTGGGAGGTTGAGGGCAGGAGGAGAAGGGGGCAATAGAGAATGAAATGCTTGTATGACATCACTGACTCATGGACGTGAATTGAGCAAACTTCAGGAGATGGTGAAGGACAGGGAAGTCTGGTGTGCTGCAGTCCATGGGGTCACAGAGTTGGACATGACTGAGCAACTGAACAACAACAAAGTGTACTTTCTCTTTATTTGAAATAACTTTGAAACATGTGGCAGTTCACACACCCAATTGCTTAGGGATACAGTTTGAATCCCCATATTCAAACCTACCACTTCTTGAGTAAGATTAGAGCTCAAGCCCTACCAAGGTTGTGCCACTTAGACCAGTCAGGCAGCTTCCTTCCTGTGTCATTACTTCCTAGGATGTGCACTGGACCCATAGTATTCTGAGAGCTACAGAGAAGTCTTGGGAATCTGAAGTTGTTATAAAGGTTATTCTATGATTAACAATGTTTTTTTTTTTTTTTTTTTCCCCATCATTCAGCCTTGTTTTGTCTTTTCCTGAAGTCCTATTCCATACATCTCCACCCGTTATACATGCATGGTAAGTCACTTCAGTCATATCCGAATCTTTGCGACCCTATGGACTGTAGCCTGCCAATCTCCTCTTTCCATGGAATTCTCCAGGCAAGAATACTGGAGTAGGTTACCATACCCACCTCAAGGCGGTCTTTCAGACCCAAGGATCAAACCTGTGGCTCCTGCATTGGCATGTGGGTTATTAACTTGCAGCCACCTGGGAAGTCCCCCACCCCTTATATCTTTGTCTAGACACTGGTAGCATCACTTTTTTTTAGCACACATTGGATTAGCATTAACATTATTTAAACTTGAAAAAGAATGCATAGACACAAAAGGGCAAAATATTGCATGTGTAAAGAATGTGGTAAGTAAATATATTTGGAGAAAAAGAGAAAGGAATTAAATGTCCACACTTTGAGCAAAAATACTATTTGTAGAGGGTAGATTAGTGTGAGCCCTGAGTCATGCTACACACCTAAGTCAGCTCAGGTTTGAATTGGGATGGAACATGAAGATTCCTAGAAAATGGCTTAAAAACTAAAGGATGTGGCAAGGCTGACAGAACTAAGTGGAATTGTCACAAAATTTTTTTTTTTTTTCCTTCATGTTGGTAACTTTGTTCTCTGAGGGGAGATTCATCACACTGGCTCTCCCAATTGGGGATGAGTTTAGGTCTGTCAAAAGATTTATTACCTGTATTCTTATTTACTTATTTATTTTTGGCTGTGCTGAGTCTTTGTCACTGTGTGGGCTGTCTCTAATTGTGGCAAGCAGGGGCTAGGTGTGGGCTTCTCATTGCAGTGGCTTCTTTTGTTGTGGAGCATTCAGGCTTCAGCAGTTGCAGCACATGAGCTCAATAGCTGTGACTCCAGGGCTCTAGAGCAAGGGGTTAATAGCTGTGGCACACACGCTTAGTTGCTCTATGGCTTGTGGGATCTTCCTGGACCAGGGATCAAACCCATGTCTTCTGCATTGGCAGGCAGATTCTTTACCACTGAGCCACAGGGAAACCACTGTTACTTCTGTTCTTAAAGAATGAAAATAATAGATAAATATACATTAACCATATGGAAATTGATTATTATTATTATTTTTTTTGCAAGCTTACCAGGGAGTGCATATCTAAAATAACTAATCACTCATGTGTTTTCCTTTCATTCTCTCACTGTATCAACTACATGTGTTGGATGATCTATGAAAGCGATATTAACAAAGCAGATGAGTTGAACATTTCTCTGCACTTTCAGGAGAGGACTAGTTAAGCACCCACACCTGGGCCTGATCTTCTAACACTTTAAAGTGAATCTGCCAACCTTAGGGTCAGATACTGAACAGAGCATACATGATACTTTATAGAAAACATGCATTCCTGAGAATTTGGCTTCAGGTAGACAATTAATATCCTAGTTTGGTCAGTCTCAATTTATTCCCTTTGTTTAATGGCTCATTCTTTCACTCTCAAAAGCGTCTTGGTCCTCATAATACATTTTACTGTCACTTTGGTTATACGAGCAGCTACACATTTCCTTTGCATTTAGTTGTAGGATATTTGCTTTTCCATAGAGGCAGTATACTCCATGACATGTTATAAATCATATCATATCACAGAGGTCAGAAACTACTTCTTGTTCACTTTGTTGTGGTTGTTTATGCCCATAAGGCTTCACATCTGGTTGATGCTCAACAAAGTGAACTGGATTGAAGGGAGTAGTAACAAAATTGAAAGTAAATTTGAAGGAAAGATACATTCCTGTTGAAGCATTAAGAATACCAGCAATAAAGGGTCAAAAGGTAATTGGAATCTATGGAAACATGACAAAGCTTGCCTGATAAGATTCTATGTTCGGATAGATTTATAGCCTATTGTTTGAAACTTTACCTTGATTCTGAAATTAAATCTCAATTCCAAATAAAAGCTCCTTTACAAAACCCTTTATCTCCTCAAAATGGCATATAAGCCTCTCAGTTCAGTTTAGTCACTCAGTTGTGTCTGACTCTTTGTGACTCCATGGACTACAGCATGACAGTCTTCACAGTACATCACTGTCTCCTGGAACTTGCTCAAACTCATGTCCATCAAGTCGGTGATGCCATCCAGTCATCTCACCCACTGTTGTCCCCTTCTCCTCCCACCATCAATCTTTCCTAGCATTAGGGTCTTTTCCAATGAGTCAGTTCTCAGCATCAGGTGGCCAAAGCATTGAACTTCAGCTTCAGCGTCACTCTTTCCAATGAATATTCAGGACTGATTTCCTTCAGGATCGACTGGTTTGATCTTGCATTCCAAGGGACTTTTAAGAGTCTTCTCCAACACCACAATTCAAAAGCATCAATTCTTTGGTGCTCAGGTTTCTGTATAGTCCAACTCTCACTACTGGAAAAACTATAGCTTTAACTAGATGGACATTTGACAGTAATGTCTCTGTTTTTCAAAATTAGAATTTGAAATAGCTCAACTGGAATTCCATCTCCTCCATTAGCTTTGTTTGTAGTGATACTTACTTAGGCCCACTTGACTTTGCACTCCATTATTTCTGACTCTAGATGAGTGATTACACCATCATGGTTATCTGGATCATTAAGATCTTTTTGGTACAGTTCTTCTGTGTATTCTTTCCACTTCTTTTAAATATTTTCTGCTTCTGTTAGGTCCATGCCATTTCTGTCCTTTATTCTGCCCATCTTTGCATGAAATATTCTTGCAAACTTTTCATCTTTGCATGAAATGCTCTTTGTATCTCTAATTTTCTTGAAGAGATCTCTAGTCTTTCCCGTTCTATTGTTTTCCTATATTTCTTAGCACTGGTCACTTAGGAAGACTTTCTTATCTCTCCTATAAACATCTAATCTCACTTTATTTGCTATAATGCTTACTAATCATTACAATGTATATTAATATGTTTTTTCATTTACTCTGTAAGTATTCTTGATAGTGTCTTATTATTTACTGAAGTATCAAGAAATAATGTGATTTGGGGATTTGTATACATTTGTAACTTCATGTAGAAAGTAGAATTCCTTTCCTCTTAAATTTTCCAGAGTTATATTTAAGTGACTCCTAGGACATAAAGAATTTTATGTACTAAGAATAAAAGGAATTAGCCTTCCAGAAATTAATGAAGGCTTTCTTGATGATACCACAACAATGACTAATTCATTTGTATATGAAGAAAAGCAACAAAAATATTCCAGTACCCGTGTTTAACTAGTAAATACAAAGAAAAAAAGAGATAAGACTAAAAACAGCCAATCTTCATTGACTTGTTCCAAATTAATTTGCTCTCCATTTCAGAAGAATTGATGCTTTCAAGTGGTAGTCTGGAGAACTCATGAGAGTCCCTTGGACAGCAGGGAGATCAAACCAGCCAATTCTAAAGGACATCAGTCCTGAATATTCATTGGAAGGACTGATTTTGAATTTGAAGCTGTAATAATTTGGCCACCTGATATGAAGAGTCAACTCACTGGAAAAGACCCTTATAATGGGAAAGATTGAAGGCAAAAGGAGAAGGGGGATAGTAGAGAATGAGATGGTTAGATAGAATCATTGATTCAATGAAGATGAATTCCAGCAAACTTTGGGATATAAGTGAAGGACAAGTGAGCCTGACATGCCGCTGTCCTTGGGGTCACAAAGAGTCAGAGACAACTTAGCAACTGAACAATGACAACAACAACATTCCCGAATCTCTCTGTAGATAAGGCAGGCTATTACTATAAGGTACTAGTTGGTGTGGGTATGAGCTACAGGGTCTTCTTTATCCTAAGGAAAGCCAGGAAGTTTTCACAGACCACTATGGGTCAACATGGTTGCTGTGCATTGGTTTGTTTATCTCTATGCAGTGGTGCTATGACCTCTGAAATAATTTTGATGTGGAGTAGAATGTGTCCATTAGTTAAACACATTTCCTCTGCTCTATTTTTTGTATTTTTATAAATGAAATAACTTTAAGTTTGGATCTTCCAAAAGATAGATGTCAAGACAATTAAAATTTCAAGACATTTATTGTGGGAAACACTTCTGAGTACAATGAAGGAGCAGGGACAGTCAAAGCAGAGCCTTTTGATCACAGTGCATCTAATCCTAAAATTGGAGAGAGGAAACGAATGAGGGCTGTGTATGGAGGCAAAGTCTCAGTCAGGCTGATGGGAGTGCCCAGAACAAAGTTCTCCATCAGAGGAGAATTGTTCTTTGCAGGGATTGCCCACCTCTAGCTTCCCTACTGTGCACAGTCATAGGATGGGTGCAGTCAGGGGTGTGCGCATGCTCAGTTGTGTCTGACTCTTTGCCATCCCATGGACGACTCTAGCCCACCAGGTTCCTCTGTCCATGGAATCCTCCAGGCAAAAATACTGGGCCAAGTTGCCACTTCCTACTCCAGGGGGTCTTCCCAACCCAGGGATTGAATCTGAGTCTTTTGCGTCTCCTGCATTTTCAGTAGGATTTTTTTTTTTTTTTTTTTTTTTTTTTTTTTTTTTTTTACCACTTCACCACTTGGGAAGCCCACAGCCACAGGTAGGGTACGTTTATTGAAAATGCTCTGTTGGATCTTGAAAGTGTGGCAGCTGTGGACTGTTGGGCAGCAAGTTTCTTCACAGATTCTCTATTTTTAAAGAAAACACTTATTTATTTTTAATTGGAGGATAATTGCTTTACAACATTGTGTTGGCTTCTGCCATACATCAACATGAATCATCCATAGGTATGCATATGCCCCCTTCCTCTTGAACATCCCTCCCTCATCCCATCCCCATCCCACCCCTCTATGTTTTCACAGAGCACTGGTTTGAGCTCCCTGCATCATACAACAGATTCCCACTAGCTATTTTACATATGGTAATATATATGTTACCACACCACTCTCTCAATTCATCCCATATTCTCCTTTACCACTGTGTCTACAAGTCTGTTCTCTATGATTCTCATCTGATGAAAGTTCTCAGTGATCCACTGCTATGGCTGTCATAGGTAAGTTTCAAAGCTTATGATCTCTTCAACTCTTGCTCTTGGTTAAAGTTCCAAGGAAATCCTGATTTGGAAATCCTTACCTCCCTCTGTATCCACATTCTCTTTTAGAAACAGGAGTGAAAAACTGAAAGAAAAACAAAAACTGTCCTCAGATTTTAAAATATCCTTATGCTATGAAAATTTGAGAAATATTCTTTGTAGATTGTGACTGGTCCCAGTACCTTCTCCACTATGAACTGGAAAACCCTTACACTACAACTAATGCATCACTACTTACTTAATACCAATTGTTTAATCAAATGCTATTAAACTGTGACCCTAGTCTTGTAGCCTCTGTATCCTTATGATATTGCCCCATAGCCTCTAAGAATTAAAACAGGAAACTATTCCTGGGGCAAAATTGAACTTTTACTAATATTCCTAGATCTGTTTTATAAAATCCTTAGTCTTCTTCCTCTGTTAAATGTTCATGTTGGAATTGTATTCAACATCCCAAAATCTGAACAAAGACTCTAGCTTTCACTGATTTTTTTCTCCACCCATAACCCACTATTGTACTAACTCCATGTCTTTGCCCATTCCTTCTTGTGTCCAGTTTCAAAATATTCCTTACATCCCTGGTTGCATTGTTAGTGGATAAAAGGTGCCTTCTTGAAGACTTCCTGGGATTTAATTGCTTAATATTTAAGTCCCCTCAGTGTGAAAATTATATTTCCAGATTATGGAGTTTCCCTAAATTGTATAGGTCATCAACTGGGACCTGGTATGATTTGACATAATAACACACACTAAGGATTCTTTTGTGACAACTCACTCCTCAAGCTGACTTAAAGCCAGTGGAACTTCGAGCAACGGTTGATTTCACAGCTAAGTGATTAATAGAGAAAATGGTTTACTGGTTTCTTCTAGAGGTACTTTGCTGCTGCTGCTAAGTCACTTCAGTCATGTCCAACTCTGTGTGACCCCATAGATGGCAGCCCACCAGGCTTCCCCATCCCTGGGATTCTCCAGGCAAGAATACTGGAGTGGGTTGCCATTTCCTTCTCCAATGCATGAAAGTGAAAAGTGAAAGTGAAGTCGCTCAGTCGTATCTGACTCTTAGCGACCCCATGGACCACAGCCTACCAGGCTTCTCCATCCATGGGATTTTCCAGGCAAGAGTACTGGAGGGGGTTGCTATTTTCTTCTCCAGGGAATATTCCTGACCCAGAGATCAAACCCAGGTCTCCTGCATTGCAATCAGATGCTTTATCATCTGAGCCACTAAGGAAGCCCATACAAGCTTGTGGTTTCTATAAATTTAGTTTTGTGTGAGAAAAATCAAGTACAAAAATATAATGGCATAGTTTAGAGATGATAAAATAATTCAAAGAATGTTCTCTTATGCAACATCTGTATGTTCTGTTATCCAATATTCTTTTGAAGGAGAATGTCTAAAACCCATAGCATTCTGTTATACTCATTTGTCCTATGCATGCATACGAGGAGGAAAATTAGACTTATTATTTTAGATTGTTTTAACCACTGACTCAGAACAGCTTGGAGGTAGGACCCCTGAGTTTTTGCATTAGCTTCATTAATAGTGTTCTGGGCTTTCATATTTTATCATAGAACAGCGTTTGGATCTGTTACAGAATTTCATTTACCAAATGGAACCCAAAGTGCTGGGGGCAGGATTCCAGAAATTGGGAAGGATCTGGCAAGATCAATTCAGGGATGCAGGTGTTGCTGGGGTATCAGACAGGTTGTTGGATGAGGAATTTAGAAAGCAGACCAAAATGAAATAGAAACCCAGTTACATGAGCTAGAAGCAGATGGAGAGAGATTCAGGTTCAACAATTGGATTAGGAAATGCCAATGGAGGAGTCTTGAATTTTAACAAGAACATTATTTTGAGGATGTTGTGAATGGCATAGAGGAGACAATATTGGGAAAAAAAAAAAAACTGAAGAGGGGGAAGAAATGGGGAAGAAAGCCACAATGACTTCATCCTTCTAGGTTATATAACTAACTTATACAGACAGCTTGGGTGTTAGGAACTTTGCTAAGAACTTTACATCTGTCACTATGTTGATTTGTCTAATCTACCTGGCTATGTATGTGTGGCCTACATCCCTCACTACTCCATGCAAGTCCCTCCCCAGTCTGTGGGCACAAAGAGAATGACCTTCCTCATAGACGGGGACTCATTCCTCCAATAAGCTTATAGGAGTCAGCATGCTCTCCTGCTTGAGCCTCCTAACAAGCTTTCAAAGTCCATTTCTAAGAGAATAAAACATAGTTCATTTTAAAAATGCACATTAAAATTTTTAAACAACTGTACATACATTAATTTTGTCATCATGCTTATTTAAATTCTATGTAGAGTACATCATGTGAAATGACAGGCTGGATAAATGAAAAGCTGAAATTAAGATTGCTGGGAGAAACATAAATCTTAGATATACATTCAGTATTGTGTGAAACACTAGAGATCTCTCAAGAAAATTAGAGATACCAAGGGAATATTTCATGCAAACATGGGCAAGATAAAGGACAGAAATGGTATGCACATAACAGAAGCAGAAAATACTAAGAAGAGGTGCTCAAGAATGCACAGAAGAACTATACAAAAAAGTCTTAATGACCCGGATAACTGTAATGGTGTGATCACTCACCTAGAGCCAGACATCCTGGAGTGTGAAGTCAAGCAGGCTTTAGGAAGCTTTACTGCAAACAAAGCTAGTGGAGGTAATGTAATTGCAGCTGAGCTATTTCAAATCATAAAAGATGATGCTGTGAAAGTGCTGCATTCGTTATGCTAACAATTTTGGAAAACTTAGCAATAGCCACAGAAATGGAAAAGTTCAGTATTTATTACAACTCCAGGGGAAGTAAAAGAAAGTGAAAGTCACTCAGTTGTGTCTAACTCTGCGACCCCATGGACTAAACAGTCCATGGAATTCTCTAGGGCAGAATGCTGGAGCGGGTAGCCTTTCCCTTCTCCAGGTGATCATCACAAACCAGGGATTTAACCCAGATCTCCTGCATTGCAGGCAGATTCTTTACCAGCTGAGCCACAAAGGAAGTCCAAGGAGGCACAATGCCAAAGAATGTTCAAACAACCACACAATTACACTCATTTCACATGCTAGCAAAGTAACGCTCCAAATCCTTCAAGCTAGGCTTCAAAAGTATGTGAACCGAGTGATGTTGAGCATCTTTTCATGTGTTTGTTAGCCATCTGTATGTCTTCTTTGGAGAAATGTATGTTTAGTTCTTTGGCCCATTTTTTGATTGGGTCATTTATTTTTCTGGAATTGAGGGATGTTTGAAGAGAACAGCATAGAAACATGTATATTATCTAGGGTGAAACAGATCACCAGCCCAGGTTGGATGCATGAGACAAGTGCTCGGGCCTGGTGCACTGGGAAGACCCAGAGGGATTGGGTAGAGAGGGAGGTGGGAGAGGGGATCGGGATGGGGAATACATGTAAATCCATGGCTGATTCATGTCAATGTATGAGAAAAACCACTACAATATTGTAAAGTAATTAGCCTCCAACTAATAAAAATAAATGAAAAATAAAATAAAATAATAAAAAAAAAGTATGTGAACCAAGAGCTTGCAGATGTACAAGCTGGATTTAGACAAGGCAGAAGAATCAGAGATCAAACTGCTAGCATCTGATGGATCAGAGAAAAAGCAAGAGAATTCCAGAAAAAAAAAATACACTTCTGCTTCACTGACTATGCCAAAGCCTTTGACTGTGTGTATCACAACAAACTATGGAAAATTCTCAAGGCATGGGAATACCAGACCATCTTACCTCCCTCCTGAGAAATCTGTATGCAGGTCAAGAAGCAACAGTTAGAACTGGGCATGAAACAATGGACTGGTTAAAAATTGGGAAAGGAGTACGTCAAGATTGTATATTGTCACCCTGCTTATTTAACTTATATTCAGAGTACATCACACAAAATGTCAGGCTGGATAAAGCACAAGCTGGAATCAAGGCTGCCTTGAGAAATATCAATAACCTCAGATATGCAGATGACACCACCCTGAAAGTGGAGAGGAACTGAAGAGCCTCTTGATAAAGGTCAAAGAGGAGGGTGAAAAAGCTGGCTTAAAACTCAACATTCAAAAAACAAAGATCATGGCATCTCATGACTTCATGGCAGGTAAATGGGGAAACAATGGAAACAGTGACGGATTTTATTTTATTAGGCTCCAAAAATCACTGGAATTAGAGTGATGGACTGCAGCCATGAAATTGAAAGACACTGGCTTCTTGGAAGAAAATCTATGACAAAACTAGACAGCATATTAAAAGCCAGAGACATCACTTTGCTGACAAAGATCCATATAGTCCAAGCTATGGTTTTTCCAGTTTTCAAGTACAGATGTGAGAATTTTACCATAAAGAAGACTGAGGGCCAAAGAATTAATGCTTTTGAACTATGGTGCTGGAGAAGTGTCTTTAGAGTCCCTTGGACTGCATGGAGATCAAACCAGACAATCCTGAAGGAAATCTACACTAGTATCCATTGGAAGGAATGACAAAGGGGGCGAGAAAGGATGAGAGGGTTGGATGGCATCACCGACTTAATGGACGAGTTTGAGCAAACTCCAGGAGACAGTGAAAGACATGGAAGCCTGGTGAGCTGAAGTCCTGGGGATCACAAAGAGTCTGGCAGGACTTAGAGACTGAACAACAAAACCAGCAGTAACATATATTAATTAGTTATGCTCCAGCGTGGATGGTTCAGAACCCAGACTCTAGTCCTAGAATATCTGGGTTTAAATCCTAGTTTTCATTTTCTAGCCCTGTCTTTACCTAGTTAACTACCTTTCACTGAGTTCTTATGTGTGTAAAGTATCTAAAATAATATATACTGAGCTCTCAATAAGTTACAGCTGTTACTTTATAGGTTTGGTATTCAAGGCAGAGCATTTAACTTAACCAAATTAATAAGTTGGATATTTTCCTTACTCCCTACTTACTCTATGTCATTTTGACCTATGTAATATTTCTTTTCAACATGCTACACAAGTCACAGGAATATTCAAAGACTGTTGTTTAGTATTTTAAGAGCTCTGTGCTAAGTATATTCAGAGTTTAGAGTTTGGATATCTAAAATATAAAGAGGGGTTAAATTAAGGGAGATGCAGATGGCACAGAGGAGCTGAAAAAGTGTTAAGTAGTGCCTGGCTGACTCCATCTCACTTACATTGTTACTGCCAGAGAAGCCCAGTCCACCGCCTGGCTCAGATCAGTACCCTCTACTTGAGCGCTATTTATTTTGTGAGAGTTGTATCCTAAAGGTGTGTTGATGGCCATTAAAAACTCTAGCTATAATGATCCACCTTTTCTATAATTAGCCATTAATTTCCTTAAGTGGTTAGGCAAAGCACTCAAATACTTAGGGAAAAAAATTGAAACTTTAAATGCTTTCAGCAGTCAGGCAAATAATATAATTAGAAGAAGAGAAAAGAAACAGTAGAAAGTCAGTAAGTTGTAGTTTCCACTGGTGTAAATGAACAAGCCACCATGTGGCTCCAAATAGCTCTCCCATTTGGAAATGCGAGAGTGGGATTCTGCTATTCAGAAGTATCCAAAAATCCTTGCTTTTATATGAAATTCTTTGATTTTATTAAATATTTGACAGAATTAAAAATGCTTCATAAGTCAATCAAAACATATAGAATGGTTTTTGCTTCTCACTACAAATCTGGGGACCTGGTAGAGAGTTTCAAAGCATAACATCTGTAATTGCTAAATTTTCTTCCTCAGTTCCAATTGATTCTGTGAAAGAGAGCTCTAATTTGACTTGTTAATTGAAAACCTAGTTGACTCTTTCAACAAATACATATTAATTACCTAATTATATATCAGTCATTCTTCAAGGTACCACTGATACAACAGAGAACAGAACAAAATCTCTGCTCATGGAGCCACCATTCTATTTCTGTATGCCATATTCTCTCTCTCTCTCTCTCTCTATATATATATATATATATATATATGTGTGTGTGTGTGTGTGTGTGTGCGTGTGTGTGTATGTGTGTGTGTGTGTAGAATACATTCTACATACATTCTGTCTTTTACTATTAGAGGAAGACAGAGGAAAGCAAGCACATAAGTAACAGTTTTTAAAATTTTTTCTCCTGGAGAAAAATGAAACAGAATAAGGAGATAGGAAATGCCAGAGATGATATGGATGGGGGCATTCTTATAATGGATAAAGAAGGCTTCAGGGATAAAATGAAATTCAAACAGAAACCAGGAGAAAATAATGGAAGCCATCAATGGGAATTCTAGAGGAAGAGAACTCTAAATAAAGGGAAAAGTACACAGGCTGATTTCTTATTCAAGGGACAGTAAGACCAGTTTGTTGGGTTCATGGCGTCCAACGACATAGACTGTTAGGAATGGCTTGCATTTTAGTAGTGCCTTGCTTGTTCTCTGGCTATATTGGAAATTAGGAAAGATTTTGAATAATAAATATTGATGCCACAGTGTCAAAACTCCACACTGTGACCTTCATCAATCTTTTCATCAAGTTTATATGAGATTTACATTTTTTTAAAAAAGATAATACACTAGCAGACAGATGGTTTATGGGTAATTTTCCTCAATTGAATCCTCCTTTATAAAACATGATGACATTACACCACCCATAAATTGTATTTTAATAATATTGTGTTTTCATGCTTCAAGCCATTAACATAATAATATGATGATGGTAACCATTTTGTCTAAGAAGGAATATCCAGTTGCTATATTTCCTGTAAGCAAGATCTTCTGCAGTGGGTCATCAAGCCTCTCAAAAGCGATCTTTCCTCCAGAACCTTGCACCATAAGTCTTGAGGCAAAGGGCCGGACTGAGCAAGTCCGCCTGCTGTCTGTGACTGTTGTTCTCATGTTCATCTAAACACTGGTCTTGTTGCCCTTAGTATTATTCTCAGTCAAGATGAAGTAATCTTTTTGCCCCTAAGAAAAGCCTATTCCTTTTGTTATATGTGACTTTTTACAAAACTGAGAAGCACTAGTTGTTTATTCATGGATAACCAACTCTCTGAATTTCAAGACCTTCAGAGTAGAATCTGATTATTCAAATTTTAAACATACTAGAGCTTAAAATGTTAAAACCATAAGTCCCAAGATAGAAAGTAGACTTCAAGTATGTATAATTAAATCCTACACTTGATGATTGTAAAGAAAATAGTTTATATTTTAAACTGTGTGTTTACAAAAATGTATGATGTCTCTCTGCCTTAAATGATGTATCAACTGAAAATACAATTATATAAAAGCTCAGTGTGTTATATGGGGCAGACAGTTATGGACAGCTGGAAATGATGCTTGCCTGCAGGGCTAAAAAATCCCAATGGAATCAATTGTTCTTCCATAAACCCTTCAGAAAAAACATTTTGTAGGAAAGGAAAATCTAACCCTAAGAATAGGCAAAAGAAGAAGGATCATATATGATATTGGACAGGGGTAATAATTTGATGAATCAGAGAGAAATGATATATTTTAGGCAATCCTTTCAGTGCTTTCACTAGTAAGATCTTAACAAAATTATTATTATTTTTTGCTTCTATTATTATTTGATCCAAATTCTTTATTGTATACTTAGGCTGAAATGATATGGTGCATCATATATCATAGGTATAAGTGATTTGGAAAGTAAGGGGACCTCTGCTATAATCAGCAATTAGGGTGCTTTGATAGGGAGAGAACACTGTAGGCAAAACTGAGGTCATAATTTAAAAATCTTTTCACTCAGTCAGTCTCTGATGTAAGTAACAGAAATAATTTGAGGAAAAATTGCTTTTATAGAGTGGACAATACTTCAGTCAAGTGCCATGAAAATTATTGATATATTCTTCCCTTAGTCCAGTGGTTACTCAGTATTACTTAACTTATTAATTTATTATCCAAATTTCTGAGGGTGTCTATGGAATACATATTCCTGCAAGTTTGAAAGAAAGAGGCAAAACTATGTCAATGGGAAAGCAGATTCAGCTTTGACTAGAAGGCAGGTAGAATGTGTAGAGTACACACACTATAAAGGTATGGAAGAAAATCTGCACTCAACTCACTGGAAAGCTTAAGTCCTGGGAAAGAGAAAGGAGTGAGTGGAGAGGGATGACATGTAGAAAATTTTACAAATATTAAAATGTTATAACTGTTGTCTGAAAAGATGAAGATATTTGGCCATGATCACACAGCTGGTAATGGCAATGTTGGAAGATATATAACCATGTATAGGTTAGTGATTTTCTTCAGGAAGAGATTTTTGTCCCCAGGGGTGATTTGGAACAGCTGGGAACAATTTTCAATTGATTATCACAACTTTGGGATGTGCAACTAGCTTCTAGTGGATAGAAGGAAGGAATGCTTATAAACATCTTATGACAATAAACAAAATGATCTTCCACAATGAACAATTATCTAGTTCTAATTATCAATAGTCCCAAGGTGGAGAAACACTTTTGAAGATGGGGACAGAATCAGAGGAAACAGAAAGAGCAGGGAGAATGGAAAGCTGGTGT
Source organism: Odocoileus virginianus (assembly GCF_023699985.2). Taxonomy (NCBI): domain Eukaryota; kingdom Metazoa; phylum Chordata; class Mammalia; order Artiodactyla; family Cervidae; genus Odocoileus; species Odocoileus virginianus. The sequence goes on along the minus strand of NC_069675.1, from coordinate 51,739,278 downwards.
GGACCACACAGGGACAATATGTTCGTTACTCACTCACGTCTGATATAAAACCAATCCTCCCCTACATACACTGCATTCTGGGGCAGCGTTTCCATGGGAAGTGACCTTGTGAATAACGTTTTAAATCTAGTTTCCTAGTGCCATCCATGAAACCAAAAGCAAGTATTTCTCTTCAAATTGAATGTGTCCTTTCATTTAGAACTTGCCAGAATTCAGTTCAGTTCAGCTCAGTCGTGTCTGACTTTGCGACCCCATGGACTGTAGCATGCCAGGCCTCCCTGTCCATCACCAACTCCCAGAGTTTTCTCAAACTCATGTCCATTGAGTCAGTGATGCCATCCAACCATCTTTCTCTGTCATCCCCTTCTCCTTCCGCCTTTAATCTTTCCCAGCATCAGTACCTTTTCCAATGAATCAGTTCTTTGCATCAGGTAGCCATAATATTGGAGTTTCAGCTTCAGAGTCAGTCCTTTCAATGAATATTCAGGACTGATTTCCTTTAGGATGGACTTATTGGATCTCCTTGCAGTCCAAGGGACTCTCATGAGTCTTCTCCAACACCACAGTTCAAAAGCATCAATTCTTCGGCACTCAGCTTTCTTTATAGTCCAACTCTCACATCCATACATGATTACTGAAAAAACCATAGCTTTGACCAGATGGACATTTGTTGGCAAAGTAATGTCTCTGCTTTTTAATATGCTGTCTAGGTTGGTCATAACTTTTCTTCCAAAGAGTAAGTGTCTTTTAATTTCATGGCTGCAATCACCATCTGCAGTGATTTTGGAGCCCCCCAAAATAAATTCAGCCTCTGTTTCCACTGTTTCCCCATCTATTTGCCCTGAAGTGATGGAACCAGATGCCATGATCTTAGTTTTCTGAATGTTGAGTTTTAAGCCAACCTTTTCACTTTCCTCTTTTACTTTCATCAAGAGGCTCTTTAGTTCCTCTTCACTTTCTGCCATAAGGGTTGTGTCATCTGCATATCTGAGATTATTGATACTTCTCCCAGCAATCTTGATTCCAGCTTGTGCTTCTTCCAGTCCAGCGTTTCTCATGAGTACTCTGCATATAAGTTAAATACGCAGGGTGACAATACACAGCCTTGACATATTCCTTTCCCTGTTTGGAACCAGTCTATTGTTCCATGTCCAGTTTTAACTGCTGCTTCCTGACCTGCATACAGATTTCTCTAGAGGCAGGTCAGGTGATCTGGTATTCCCATTTGTTTAATAATTTTCCAGTTTGTTTTGATTGCCAGAAGTGAGTAACGTCAAAGTAATCTTCAGTCTTATCTCCCTTTCGCCTAGGAACAGTATCTGGCCCACCGCAGGTGGAAGCTGACCCTTGTCCCACACCAGTGCTATGGCAGGGTGAGGCTAATGTCAAGAAATTGGCATGATGGAGGATGGGCACATCAGTTCAGAAGCCTGTGTAATCCACAGAGCACCAGATCCCTCTTGTCTGCACAGGACACTTGTGCCAGCTGTTTCCAGCATCAGAATGAATTGAATTGACCTTATCAATTCAATTAGACACCTCTGGAGGAGGAGTCATAGAAGTCTTTTTTAATGAAATAACTGGACACTTTTATTAAGAGTGTCAAGTAGACATTCATTGTCATGGCTGTCCACATAAAAGTAAACCAATGATGCTTTCAAATTATAGCACTAGAAATCACATATGCTTATAATTCAAAGATGTAATTTGCATATAAGATTCAAAATGCCACCATTTTACAAAGTTACTCCACCTTGTGTAGACATATAAGTCTTCTAATGAAGTGCCATTTGGTTTTGTTTTTGTTTTTGTTTTTGTTTTTTTCCTTTGAGACTTAAGCCAACATAAAAGGAATCTCTGATAGGGAATATCTACCAATATAACAGTTGTGTTATTTTTTTATCCTACAGGTCAAAATACACCAAACTTGAAAGTTTGAAAGCTCCAAAATATACAGCAAGGAAGCTGTATAGTGAATACGGATATTAAAAAAAAAAATGACTAAAACTTTAGCTTGAAGTAATTAAGCAAACATGAGAAATTAACCCCACATTGCAAAAGGATTTAATTTTTTTTCTGAAAGTTAAAGAGTCTGCTTTATCCTGGCTCTGTCTTCTCCCTTCCTTTGGCACCCAGGGTTCTTCCCCATTGCCATGTGGCAGCCTTGGATAGGGAGAACTTTTACTGCTCTAAATTGTATTTACTTCTCTGAATTCCTGAGCCTTGATACTAGGTTCTCTGTGGGAGCTCGATAAATATTCATTGATGGGGATGGTAATGAATACTAGATTTTTTTGGCTCCCTGCTTTCTGACTTTAATCCAGCCATTTCCTTCTCTCTTCCCTGGGGGAACTGGCAATCTGTTTAAAGCATGTTTGCACTTTGGAACCAGGAGGAGAAGCCAGCATAATTATTAGCTCCAAGTGATTCCCAAACTGTCAGTTAATTCTCAGGTCTTGCCATTTTCTCTACTCTACACACTGAGCTAAGGTTACATATAAGTGAATTAGGTATCACCTTGAAAGATTTATTTCAGACATGCAAAGATGGCTCGGAAGATTCCTTTATCTCTTAAAATACTTTGCTCCTACACACACCAGTCTATGGTGGCTAAGAATTTTTCCCTTTTTTTTTTTTTATTACCTGCCCCCTATAAATTGTCCGTTTTTTTTAATTGCCCTGTTTTAAAAAGCTAATTAAAAAGCAAATTCAAGAAGCCAAACTGAGAGGCTACATGCTGTATCATTCCAACTATATAGCATTCAGGAAAAGGCAAAAATATGGAGACAGTAATAGATCAGTGTTTTCTAGTGGTTGTGTGTATGTCTGTGTGTAGAGTGGGAGGGTATGACTAGGGAGAGAGTGGAAGATATTGACTGAAGTGAAAATAGTCTGTATGATATCCCAGTGATGGATATAGCTCATTACAGTTCAGTTCAGTTCAGTCACTCAGTTGTGTCTGACTCTTTGTGACCTCATGGACTGCAACATGCCAGGCTTCCTGTCCATCACCAATTCCTGGAGCTTACCCAAGCTCATGCACATTAAGCTGGTGATGCCATCCAACAATCTCATCCTCTGTTGTCCCCTCTCCTCCTGCCTTCATTCTTTCCCAGCATCAGAGTCTTTTCAAATGAGTCAGTTCTTTGCCAAAGTATTGGAGTTTCAGGTTCAGCACCAGTGCTTCCAATGAATATTCAGGACTGATTTCCTTCAGGATGTACTGGTTGGATCTGCTTGCAGTCCAAGGGACTCTCCAGAGTCTTTTCCAACACCACATATCAAAAACATCAATTCTTTAGCACTCAGTTTTCTTTATAGTATATCCATACATGACTACTGGAAAAACCATAGCTTTGATTAAATAGACCTTTGTTGGAAAAGTAATAACTCTGCTTTTTAATATGCTGTCTAGGTTGGTCATAGCTTTTCTTCCAAGGAGCATCTTTAAATTTCATGGCTGAAGTTACCATCTGCAGTGATTTGGAGCCCCCCAAAATAAATTCTGTCACTTTTTCCACTGTTTCCCCATCTATTTGCTATGAAGTGATGGGACCAGATGCCATGATCTGAGTTTTCTGAATGTTGAGTTTTAAGCCAAGTTTTTTACTCCCCTCTTTCACTTTCATCAAGGGGCTCTTTAGTTCTTCTTCACTCTGCCATAAGGGTGGTGTCATCTGCATATCTGAGGTTATTGATATTTCTCCCAGCAATCTTGATTCCAGCTTGTGCTTCATCCAGTCCAGCATTGCCTTATCCAGTCCAGCATATCTCATTACATGTTTATCCAAACCCATGGAATATATAGCACTAACAGTGAATCTAGTGTGAACTATGGGCTTTTGGTGATTATGGGTCAATATAGGTTCTCCAATATTAATGATGTCCCACTCTGGTGGGGGATGTTGATCATGCAGGAAGCACCTACTGTCCCCATGTACATGTGTTGGGAGCAGGAAATAAATGAGAAATCTTTTTATTTAATTAATGTATTTAGATGTCTTCCTTTCAATTTGCTGTGTACCTAAAGCTGCTCTAAAACCACAAAGTCTTATGTAAAAGAGAAAAAAGGAACAAAACAGAAAGAAAGAGAAAGCTATTTCACATAACTTTCAGTGTTGTGGGGAACAGTATGGAGAAAGGACTTGGCTCTGGTCTTAGCTCTGCCAATAACTAGCTATGCAACTTCAAAAAAGTCATTTAATCACTTTGGGACTTACTTTACTTACCTGTAGGGTGATGGGACTAGAAAGTGTATGTCTAGGTTTTCTTTGAACTCAGGCTAATTTTCAAAAACAAAAAAATGACTTCTATGTAGGTAAAAAGGATGTTAATAATAATAAAGATATTATTTAACTTATTATTAAAATGAGTTAAATAGGTAAAATGTTTCAACCATTTAAAGAATTAAAAGGAGATGCATATATATATATAAAAATGAAATCAATATAAAAATGAAAGTCAAACTAGCTCTTCCCACCTTAAGTCAGTTGAACTTTTCCAGCAAAAAATTAATATCTGTGTGCGGAAGCTATTTTTCTTTGCTATCAGCTATCCATAAATTGGAGACTTGTAAAATAGCTCTGGTAAAATCAAAACCAGAAATGAAATGATGTGTTCTAGATAATGCACAGTTTTCCATCAAAGCACAAATTTTCCCCTATATTGCAAATCAAGCACCAAGTACAATGTATGGTCAAAGTAGGTACTCAAGATTTGTGAACCATTAATATTTCTCCATAAATAGTGATTTCTCCATGGTTTCAGCATCCAGGTCTGTTGCCCGATATTTGGGACACTTTGGAAAGCAATTTGTTCTCGGTTCTCAAGCCTGGTATCAACTGAATGATACCGAACAGTTTATATATACATGAACTTTCTGTCAGATTGCATTTCTCTGATCCTGGAAGGAACAGTCTTTTTGTCTATTTTCTCCGCTCTTCTTTGAAGCAGAATGTCGAGCTATTGAAGACAACATGGGTACTTTAAATGAGAGGACTTATCTTTATCTGGCATCAGTGATAATCAGAATATGGATCCATTTCTGCTATGACTGACTTTTCATGAGGGACATACATGCTCAAATACTGCAGGTTAAATTAACATGTCTCTGTCTTAACCCTTACCTTCTCTTTCTTGACAATTCACTTTGATACATTTTCTTCTGTTTACCATTTACTCTAATGGGGTTTCTTTTCTTTTCCTCTCACTCTTCCTTCTTGCTTAATTTCGGTGATTCTAACAGAAACTTAACACTTGAACACAGATTAGACTCTAGATCTGGGCTGTTCTTTTCATGATTTGTTAAAAAATTCTAAGGCAAGCAGACATGACTTTATGATAAAATGTTACATGAGTTTGGCAAAATCAGGGGTGCACATGGGGGTTGTTAGTGCTCTTTTGGAAGGCATCTCTGTAATTGGATGCTCTTCCTGCTTCTGATGATGATTTTCAAAAAATCAAAGATAAAATTGGCCTCTGGGTTGAAAATGCTAACATTACATTTTATACTGAGATGAGTAATTGTTTTTAATAGTGCTTGCTTGTATGGATAAAAGGTCCTTATCAATATTTGTTTTCTAGGCTCTAATTCATGTTAAGATTTTATTTTTCTATAGAAATGAGGGTGAGGAATTTTCTTCTTCTAAGTTCATTTCTAATTTAGTTTTCAGACCAGAGTTGGCTGGGATACTCATTTTTCATCCTATGAGAGAATATTGGCAACACAGTTGCACTTCAAGAAGAATTTTACTGGACTGGAACCCCAAGTCATTTAACCTGAGTGGATAACACGTTGGCAAATCCTCATCTCTTGGGTGTGTTTGTGTATTTGGTCACAATATAACTTCAATAATTGGGGTTTCCTTCTGCAATGAAGAGTCTGTTGAATTAAAGAATATCACAAGGAAGGCCACTTTAAGTAAATTCACACTAATATAGAAATTAGTCCATTTGGAGTAATGAATTCATTAGAACTTTAAATAACAAAATATTTTTAAAAACACTGTCTTATCATATTTATATTGAGTGTAACTTAGAATTATGATTGTAATATGTTTATTATAGTAATAGATTAAAAAATGCCAGCTTATCAACAAGGTATTTTTAAGGTATCAAAAGTGCTTTAAAGCATTTCGTCCTTATTAGAAATCTGTGCATTTTCTTTAAAATTGTTTTAATCTTACTAATAGCTTGAGTATATCTGAATTTTCCATGTCACATCAGGTCTCACTGTAGGGCTGTACACATTATGAATAGTTAACAACAACAACCATACTTATAATTTATTGACTAGTTAATATATGCCAGATATTTTTGTAAAAGTTCTAAATGGGTGCATTGATTTGTCATAACACTGTATGCAGTAGATACTTTTATTTACCCTGTTTAACAGGTAAAGAAACTAGAGCATGGTGAAGTTAAGTAATTAGTCCAGGGTCTAATGGGAAGCAAATATTTAAACCATATGTGAGCCCCAGAACACTGGCTCTATACCCACTTCTCTTGACCACTATGCTACTATGCCTTTGAACAAGTAGTGATATATTTATTGTTTGATATGTTCAAAGGTAAAGTTCAAGAGGAGAAACTTTGGTATTTGTGAGATGACTACTGTGTCCAAGGCACCCTACTGGACATTTCATGTGAGTCAACTTCACTCCATATGTGTGTCATAGTATTATTCTCTTTACCTTTCACATGAAAAAATGATTTTGAAAAATCTTTATTAAAAACACAGGTGGCCAATCTGGAAAGCTGGGGAGTCAATATTTACTTGTGTCTGTGCATTCCAAAGCCCTGGTTCTTTCTATTCTATTGCATTGCCTCTAAATGTTTCCTGATTTATTTGCCATAGATCAAAAAAAAAAAATAATTAAACTTTCCTTTATCTGAAACTACAAGGATAGAGTTGCTGCGGTTTAGTCGCTAAGTTGTGTCTGACTCTGCAAGCTCGCCAAGCTCCTTTGTCCATGGGGTTTTCCCGGCAAGAATACTAGAGTGGGCTGCCATTTCCTTCTCCAGGGGATCTTCCTGACCCAGGGACCGAATCTTGGCCTCCTTATTGGCAGGTGGAGTCTCTACCACTGAGCCACCAGGGAAACCCAGAATAGAGTGTTTATATGAAAAGAAGAATTTTATTTAATAATCATGGTTGTAAGTAGCCTGGTTGTGATAAATCCACAGAAAACAAAAGAAAAACCCCCAAAATGGCAGCATGAGTTTGCTATCTGTTATTGAATTAAGTATTATTTGGTTAGTGTTAGTTGCTTAGTTGTGTCCGAGCTTTGTGACCCCATGGGCTGTAGATTGCCAGAATCCTCTGTTTGTGAAATTCTCCAGGCAAGAGTAGTGGAGTAGGTTGTCATTCCTTTCTCCAGGGAATCTTCTTTACCCAGGATCAAACCCAGTATCCTGCATAGAAAGGCAAATTCTTTACTGTCTGGGCCACCAAGGAAGTCCATTATTTGGTTAAAATAATACTAAATAGGGTTTTAGGAAAATTATTTCAAGTTAAAAAATTTACTTTCTATGTTTAAACAAATATTTCACTTTTCTCATTAAAGAAAGAATATTGACCTATGGTGAGTTTTCATTGTTGCATAAAAAATCCCCCCCCCAATAAAATCATCTGCTTAAAATTTATGCACATGACCTATATGTCAACAAAAGTGAAAATTTTGTATGAAGAACAGGTGGGCTTGACACTTGCCCAGAAAAAAATTAATTTTGCCTACTGTATGGTCTTCAAGTTACTAAAAAGCACAATTGAGAAAATAATATAAAATCAAATCAATGACAGAACACCTCTGCATTTATTTGTATCATGCCATACACAAAATTACAGTCATATGTGTATTGTGGTCCAATTGATGGAACCAGGTTAGCTATTTGAACTAACTTTATTTGCACACATTTTACTTCAGTTAAATCTTAGAATGTAAGATATAGAATCTCCTTTATATGGTAAACCTGAATCCATTTTAGTTTGCAAAATATTACTCCATTCATGAACTTATGTATTTAATAATAACTAGTAATAGATCATTGAGACATAGCTCAAAAAAAGACATACCTCAAGTGCAACACATTTGCATTGAGAGACCACTGATTAAAGAATTGATGTATGCATTAGATGAAGCTAATGTTTTGATGTTTCAAGAGGAAGATTAAGCACATATAAATGATACTCTCTGTAAATAATGGAATCCTTACAAAAAGGTTTTATGAACACTCAAGAAATAATCTCTTCAAAGCCCAGTTGTAAATCAGTAAAAGTGAGCATGTGCAAACTTCACGGTGCCTTGTTTGCCCAGCTAATTCCTAAGTTGACCCCTTTAATCCTTGGTTGGGTTTCCTTGGTGGCTCAGCGGTAAAGAATCCATCTGCAATGCAGGGGCTGCAGAAGATGTGGGTTCTATCCCTTGGTCAGGAAGATCCCCAGGAAAAGGGCATGGCAACCCACTCCATTAGTCTTGCCTGGAGAATCCCATGGACAGAGGAGCCTGGTGAGCTATTGTCCATAGGGATCACAAAGAATTGGACATGACTGAAGTGACTTAAAATGCACACATGCAATCCTTAGTTATTCACCTTTCACTTGAATTTCAAATATTTTAGGAGACATTTGAATTTGCCACAGCTATTAGGGTCTGGCTACTAATAACTCCTTCCATTTTCACTGTCTTTAACTCTTGTAAGAAAACCGATGTGCTGTGGGATTCTGCGCATGAATATCAGCTATCCATCCAATGATCTCTTTTTTCTTGTTTATCAAGTGAAAAATAAAAGCACCTAAAGCAGAATCCCTTAAGTCTGCCTGTTTACTTAGCTACTGCCTGTAGCGTTTCTCACCGCTGTGCTTTATTCTTCCATTAATATGATCTCTTTCTTTCCTTCATCCACCCATATCTAACATCACATCAAGTTTTACCATATATAACATTGTATAGGAGATAATAATTGAGGATTTAGGGGTAATGGAGGTTGGGGAATTGTGTAACAATATATGATAAGGAAAAACACCAAATTTAATACTAGATTTCCCTCTTCATCAAGGTACTTCAGATATCACATATTTACTCCTCAGGCCCAAACTCTTACCATATTACTAGATTCCCACTGTCCTCTTCCTCCAGGTTATAAAGAAAGACCTACATATGCTTGTTAACCTATTTAACAGAATAGTTTTCTATCTCTAGACAATGCCATTTTCTATCTATCTTGAAACTCACTGAGGTGCTTTACTAAATAAGAAATTAATCTATTCAAGTTCAGAATATAGTACTCAGACACATAAAGAACAGATCAGCAAAGACATGTAAATAAGAGATGTATTTTTCTTTAGTACATTCTGGACTGTGGACAGAGCAACATCCAGGGGTTATGGATATCAGTTGGGGTTCTTCCTGTTCCATTTGTGACATATGCTGTATACAGTGGATTTTACAAGATCCCACAATTATCCTAGGATTTTCATCTAATACCAGCCACAACTTTGTTCTTTTCTTACTGGGCAAATTTCAAAGGCCCAAAAGTTGCATGTGAATTGAGAAAGCTCATGGAGTTCAGACAAACTTTGAACTCTAAGTGGCAGGGAACAGAATTGAAAATTTCACAGAAACACCTTTATGCTCAGGGTTAGCTCAGCAGGGACCAGGCAGTATAGAACAGGTGAGAATGAAAGCTAATCAAGAAAGGAAATCATTTCAAACAACAACATCCGTCACAAAAGCCATGATTCACAATCAGGGCACTAGTAGGGTCGGTTTTTATTTTAAGCAAAGCATCCCTTTTCCTTGATGCTCATAACCAGTTCAGAAGAATGTTCCACTCCAGGCTTCTTTCTTATGTCTCATAAATAAATCATCAAGATAAAAATAGCTGCTTCTCTCACAGTTAAAGCAAAAAGAAAGTCAAGGTTTTAGCAATCTTCCTCCACTCTTTTTTTTCTGTTTTCTTGTAATAACATCTAGGTAACTCTGACAGCAAGAACTGTTCAAAGATACATGCAGGCTGATTTTGAAGGGAAACATTAATGATACTGAATGTTATTTAAAATCTGGTATTGGTCAGTGATTTATTGGAAACACATCTCACTTTATCCTCCTCTTATAAAATTCACTTATTTTAGATATATTTGAGGATATAATTGTACTATATCTCTTTTGTTAGAATAGAAATAGTACTTCTGTTAGAAGAAATCCTAAAACTCCCAGGGTTATAAAAGAAAACCCCAAATGGTTTTCCTTCTTGTGTCACTGGATACAATAATTTCTGAAATTTAGGGGAGTCTTTTGTAAAGTAGAGCTGTAAATGAAAGTAGATTCACTTACTTACTTTAGAGAAGATTCTGGCAAGTAAGTTTTATTTTTCACCTTTGTATATGACTAACATACATTTCTTTCCATTTCAGGAATTTAGCTAGCAAATAAAGACAGCTTATTCTTCCAGTGACTCCCAGAACCTTTTTTTAAAAAAAATATTATTATTATTTTTTATTTGTTTTTCACTGCTATTCAGAAAGACACCAGAAAAGCTGTATATACCTTGAATTTTATAAGTTCCCTCTTCTGAGATTGTCTTAAAGCTTTGATATATGGAGCATTCATTTAATGCAAAGAGAATATTGTGGTTACTCTAAATGATCTAAAACATACTATTCCATATTCACTAAACTTCACATAACTAAGGACTGAATTATCATTATACTCATATTTAATTACTTAGCAATTCCAAATCTTGGCTAGAGTATATCTTTATATTTTAGAGCTACGCATGCCACTGCACAATTTACCTTAAAATATCCCTGTAATGTTCAACTTTGTCTTAGGATATAGAAAGTTTTATGACCATCATTCTCACCCTTAAAACAACAACAGAACATTGGGTAATATACAAAATCATAATCTTCTTTTACACATTAGAGAGCTGAGTTTACAGAGAAATCAACTAACTCAAAAGATCAGAAGGACACTCTTCCAAGAAAAGAATGAATGTTAATGCTTCCTCATGTGGACAAAGAAGGTTCTTTGGGATTCAGTAAACAAAGGATGAGGTCATAAAGCCTCTAACCACTGTATTGGCCCAGATGGTACACCCTGAGGAAAATCCAGAATTAAAAAAATAAATAAAAAATCAAGATACTGGCTCTAGGCAGTTAAAGCACATATCAAAGGAATAATTTCAATGAACTCACACTCTTGCATCGTCCCATACATAGAAAAATGCTAAATTCATTAACTTGAGACTTCCTGATTTTCTTTAATGAGCAGTAATATTTTGATGTTCAATTACTTTTACTTTAGTTTAGTTTTTGCAAACATTCCTATATATCCTGGCTCTCTCCTTGCCTATTTGAAATAGCCCCTCAGAGTTGTATGAAAGGCTGTATCCAGGCTTAATTTCTCAGTAAAGTCTGCCTGTCCATGCTATGTTTAGTTGCTCAGTCATGTCCGACTCTGCAACCCCATGGCCTATAGCCTCTGACATGGAATTCTCCAGGAAAGATTACCAGAGTGGGTTGCCATGTCCTCCTCCAGAGGATCTTCCCAACCCAGGAATCTAACCCAGGTCTCCCACATTGCAGGCAGATTCTTTACCACCTATCCACCAGGGATGTTCAAGAAAACCAGAGCGTGTAGCCTATCCCTTCTCCAGGGGAACGTCCCAACCCAGGAATCAAACCAGGATCTCCTGCATTGCAGATGGATTCTTTACCAGCTGAGCTACCAGTGAAGCCCAAACTCTGCCTAATAAAGCATAATCATCAATTTTCATTTTGTGCATTTTCTCAGTCAATAATTTTCTAAGGAAGATACAAAAATCATACAAGCCATTAAGAAAAAAAAAATTTTCCTCCTTTGGAAGGAGTGCCTCAGAAAGGTGTTGTTTTATAAATCCAAAATTTCCAACCAACAAATATATGTCACGTAAGCATAACTTTAAGTATGGTAAGATGGAAACACTCAGGCAGGAGGGCACCCAGGCAGAGCCTATAATAATTAGACCCATGCATTGGTTACTTCTGGCCCATTAACAATTTCTCAGTTTGCCCTAGTGAGTTTACAAATATTCTACATGCGCCATATCATGAAAAAGAATGGAAAACACTGATTGTACTGACTTTGTGATTTTACCTGCTTTACCTGTTTAATTTTGTGTCTGATAGCTGTATATCTTTTGTTTTTATACAATTACTTTACTATATTGTGTTGGTAACTGCCATACATCAGCATGAATCAGTCATAAATATACATATATTCCCTCCCCCTAGAACTTTCCTCCCAGAGTCCACCCTTCTCATCCCTCTAGGCTGTTACAGAGCCCCAGTCTGTGTTTTCTGAGTCATATAGCAAATTCTCTTTGGCTGTCTATTTTACATATAGTAGTATATATATTTCCAAGCTACTCTCTCCATTCATCCAAACTTCTCCTTCCTCCTCCCTGCCTGTGTCCATAAGTCTGTTCTCTATGTTTGCATCTCCATTGCCTGCTGCCCTGCACACAGGTTTATCAGCACTATCTTTCTAGATTCTGTATATATGCATTAATGTATGATATTTGCTTTTCTCTTTCTGATTTACTTCACTTTGTATAATAGGCTCTAGATTTATCCACCTCATTAGAACTTACTCAAATGTGTTCCTTTTCATGACTGAGTAATATTCCATTGTGTATATGTACCACATCTTATTTATCCATTCATCTGTTGTGGACACCTAGGTTGCTTCCATGTCCTAGCTACTGTAAATTGTGTGGTAATGAACATTGAGGTACATGTGTCTTTTCCTATTTTGGTTTCCTCAGGGTATATGCCTTGTAGTGGGATTGCTGGGTCAAATGGTAGTTTCATTCTTAGTTTTTTTTAAAAGAAATCTTCATACTGTCTTCCTTAGTGGCTGTATCAATTTACATTCCCACCAACAGTGAAGAATACTTTTTAATAAATGTAAATCAATAGATAAAGGCTGACTTTGGGTTATCATGAAAGTATAGAAATCCTGGAAATATCAGCACAAGAGAAATTAATTCAAACGTGTATGCTCTTCTCTAATGACATCATGAGTTACTCATGAGAAATGTTGTGGGCATTGCAAGAGACTCCAAAAAGCATCTCTTCTGATGAAGACCTGGGGAAGGGGAACCACAGCTGCTATGGGTAAGGCTTGCCTATATCTCTGCAGAGAAAAGCCTTAATCAGCTGGGAGTAGGGCGGTGAAGTCTGTTATTTTCAGGGCACAGATAAACACCTATCAATACTAGTGAAAAGAAAAAGACAAACAAAACTTCTTTCCTTGAGAAGGAGCAGAATAACATCCTAGGGCCAGATGGCCAGATCATTAAAGATCCCCTGCCACTAGGGGCAGGGCAGGATCACTGAGAAAGGTTTACACATGCTTACTTGGGGACTTATCACCTATCTAAGACTGAGGCCAAACCAGAACAGGAATGAAGATCTTCTCGCTCAGGAGACCCCAGCTCCCTCCACAAAGCTAGCAAGTGTGAAAGAACAAGTAAGGGCTATCCAAAATAATGCTTGGGAAGGGCCAGGAGCTTGAAGCAATACTCTCTTTGTGACACAGGAATGAAGAGAAAATTTAAATGGAGAATTGAGCAGCATTATAAATAATCCTCTAGCCCTTACTCTAAAGAGAGGTAATGTTAGAGGAATTTGAAAACTGGTTATGTTCTGAGTAAAACCATAATAACAGAAAAGCCAAAACTCAGCTCAACCCTTAACTAAATTTATTCAATGCTCCATCCAGAGAATGAAGAAAGGAAAGTTCATTCCCAAGAATAAATAAGATTTAACTCAGTCTCCACTGCCTTGCTAAAGTTATATCTCTTTTAACCACAAATTATGAAACATAAAAATGAACAGGAAAATAAAAACACTGGCAAAGGATAAAATCATTGACAAAATAGGATTCAAATATTATACTGTTATTAGAACATTTGGATGGGAAACTTAAATAATTCTTAATAAGATGTTTAAGACTTTAGTGGAAAAGATATATAGGGATTTCAGCAGAAAGTACAATAAAACATAAAATATAAATGACGGAAAAACACTGTAAGAGATCGAGATGCTAAACAATAGATCCAAAAATCTTACATAAGACTAAACAAAATAAATCTTTCCCCATCTACCCAGACACATTCTCTCTCTCTCTCACACACACACATGCTCACACACTACATATCCTAATAAAATTCTTGAAAACTAAAGAGAAATATAAAAATCTGGAAGGCAATCTGAAAGAAAAAACACATATACAGAGTAATAAAGATAAGAATTACAAAGAAACTTATTTATAACTTTTGTTAAAAATTATGAAAATCAGAAAACTTTGGAGTAATGCCTTTAAAGTACAAAAGGAGTTGGGGGGTGCCCTCTCCACCAGCAAATATATCTCTGGAATATAAAAGATAAATGCTATGTTTTTAGATAAAAAACAACAGAAAAATTTTCTTTGCCAGTATCCTTGTTTTTTTGAGAATATTAAAAGAAAGTTATGCAGGCAGAAAGACTATGACACCTAAAGAAACTTTCATCTACACAAAGATAAGGAAGAGAGATCCTAGTGACATAATTAAGGCAAATAAAATTTTATTTTTTGTGTTTTAATTGTTCTAAAGAGTGATTGTCCAAAGTAAAAAGATTATCAATAGCTAGTATGTTTATTGTTGTTATTGTTTAGTATCCAGTTGTGTTCAACTCTTTGTGACCTCATGGACTGCAGCACTCTAGGCCTCCCTGTCACTCACCATCTCCTGGAATTTGCCCAAGTTCATGGCCACTGCATCGATGATACCATCCTGCCATCTCATCCTCTGATGCCCTCTTCTCCTTCTGCCCTCAATCTTTCCCAGCATCAGGGACTTTTCCAATGAATCGGCTGTTCAAATCAGGTGGCCAAAATACTGAAGCTTCAGCTTCACCATCAGCCCTTCCAATGAGTATTCATGATTGATTTCCTTTAAGATTCACTGGTTTGATCTCCTTGCTGTCCAAGGGAATCTCAGGGATCTTCTCCAGCACTATTGTTTGAAAGCATCATTTTTTTGGTGCTCTGCCTTCTTTATGGTCCAGCTCTCACAACTGTGTGTGACCACTGGGGAGACCATAGCCTTAACTATATGGATCTTTGTCAGCAGAAGTCTGTCAACTCACTGTCTAGGTTTGCCATAGCTTTCCTGCCAAGAAGCAATTGTCTTCCGATTTCATGGCTGCAGTCACCATCTGCAGTGATTTTGGAGACCAAGAAGAGGAAATCTTCACTACTTCCACATTTTCCCCTTCTATTTGCCATGAGTAATGGGGCCAGATGCCATGATCTTAGTTTTTTTTAATATTTAGTCTTAAGCCAGCTATTTCACTCTCATCTTTCACCCTCATCAAGAGTTTCTTTAGTTCCTCTTTGCTTTCTGCCATTAGAGTGGTATCATCTGCATATCTGAGGCCGTTGATGTTTCTCCTGACTATCTTGATTCCAGCTTGTAACTCATCCAGCCCAGAATTTCTCATGATGTCCTCAGCATATAGATTAAACAAACAGGGTGACAGCAGACAACCCTGTTGTACTCCTTTCTCTATCTTGAAGCAGTCAGTTATTCCATAAGGGGCCTAACTGTTGCTTCTTGACCCACATACAGGTTCCTCAGGAGACAGGTAAGATAGTCCCATCTTTTTAAGAGCTTGATCCACACAGACACAAGATTTAGTGTAGTCGATGAAACAGAGGTAGATGCTTTTCCTGGAATTCCCTTGCTTTCTCTCTGATCTAGTGAATGTTGGCAATTTGATCTCTGGTTCTCATGCCTTTTCTAAACCCAGATTGGACATCTGGAAGTTCTTGATTCACAAAATGCTGAAGCCTAGAATGCAAGATTCTAAGCATGACCTTTCTATCATGGGAGATAAGTGCAATTGTCCCATGGTGTGAACATTTTTTAGTACTGCCCTTCTTGGGAATCGAGATGAGGATTGACATTTTCCAGTCCTGTGGCCACTGCTTGGTCTTCCAAATTTGCTGACATACTGAATATAACACTTTGATAACATGATCTTTTAGGGTTTTGAATAGCTCTACTGGAATTCCATTGTATCCACTAGCTTTAATGACAGCAGTGCTTCCTAAGGCCTACTTGACTTCACACTCCAGAATGTCTGGCTCAGAATGACTGACCACACCATCATGGTTATCTAGTTCATTCAGATATTTTTTGTAAAGTTCCTCCATGTATTCTTTCCATCTCTTCTTCATCTCTTCTACACCTACTAGGTCTTTACAATTTCTGTCTTTTATTATGCCCAACTTTGGGCAAGAGAGTCCCTTGATATTTCCAATTTTTCTGAAAAGATCTCTGGTCTTTCCCCTTGTATTGTTTTCCTCTATTTTTAGACATTGTTCATTAAAAAAAGTCCTTTTTGTTTCTCCTTGCTCTTCTTTGGAACTCTGCATTTAGTTGTCCTTACCTTTATGGATCACTGTCTTGTCATGGTGAAGGGGCTTGCGTAACTCAATAAAGCTATTAGTCATGCCATTTAAGGCCACCCAAGATGGACAGGTCATAGTGGAGAGTTCTCACTAAATGTGATTCACTGGAGGAGGGAATGGCAAACAACACAAGTACACTTGCTGTGAGAACCTGATGAACTGTATAAAAAAACAGAAGTTACCTCCATATAATATGTCAAAGGTAAAGTACATTAAAATAATATTGGCAAAGAAAGATGGAGGAGATTGGAGTCAATTGCTAGTAATCCTTTATTCTGTACAAGTGGTGGTTATAATATTTGAAGGCAGACTGTGACTGTTTAAGACACATATTGCAATCTCAATGGTAACCTACAAAAGCATTTAAAAAAGAGATATAAATAACAATTCAATATTTGAAATAAGATACATAAAAAGATCAATCTTAAACTTCTTTCAGGAGAATTGAATGGATATATATTTCCCTATTTTGCTGAGTACAATTTGATCTATGGGCATTATATATAAAACCATCATAAGAAGACTCTAAAAAATGAATAGAATAAGATAGATCTCCTAGGGAACTTGAAATCCAAGGAATGCTATGGTGGTGAATTTCTTGAAATTTCTCTTTGCCTCACTTATGCCAGACTTTTAGCAGAAGAAGCCAGCAACTCAGATGTATTAATGGTCACAGGCTGAAAAGGAGAAAAAAAAGAAATAATAAGATCTTGGACTCTGTAGTCAAGGACCAGGAAAGTGGTAGCTCAGCAAGATAGAAAACCCTTAGACAACAACTTCTCTACTTCAGCCAAGCACTGCAGAAGAAAACCGTGCTCTTCTTACTGAATGTAAGTTCCTATGTGTGATATACAGTAAGGCCAAACAAACTGAAACATCAGAGTTTGGACCAGAGAAAGGTTTATTGCATGGCCAAGCAAGGAAACAGGTGACTTGTGCCCCCAAATCCCTGAACTCCTTGAAGGGTTTCAGCAAAGCACTTTTAAAGGCGAGTTGAGGGAGGTGCATTATAAATTGCTGTAAACTTCTCAGTGTGGGAATCATTTGTTTTTGCAGCTGTCCACACAGGTCAGGTCATGATGTTCTCCAACAGGACAAATATTACTTTTAGTTCTGCAAATTTTTATCTCTATGTGAATAGACTCTTAAAGGTCAGAGTCTGGAGAATAAGCTATTCTGTATATTCAGGCTAAGTTCAACATTCCATTACAAAAGGCATGAGCCAGCATGACTAAGCACAGGAAACAGAGCACAAAGTTTAAAGTAAAAGGAACAGATCTAATATGGAGTCGGATTTGTGCTTCCCTCTCACCTGCACCCTTGATAACACAGATCACATGGGAAGCCCAGGATTCTACCCTTTGAAGACTCTACGCCCTAATTGTTCTGAGTAGGGTCAGAGAGGAATGAGTAGAAAGCCAGGACCTTCATTCTCACTGGGCACTAACAACCTCACACACATTAATGGTTATTAGAAACCACGTAGATGTCTAGACTTACACCCACAGCCGTAATGAGGATCACATTCATTCCCAGTGGAGTGATGCTAGAGGCAACCCAGTGTAGAGTGAAGACTTTCATTGCTGTGTGCATGTGTTACCCAGCAGTTATGAGGTCAACCAACCTCAGGGTCAGTGGGGACCACACAGGGAGGGAACTCTTACTTCTACCCAACAGTAATGAGGAATACCCTCCCCTCAAGTATCCTCAGTATCCACATGGAGAATCTGGGCTTCTAACTCCTCCTATTAATAGTGAGATTTCAATCTTCTTCCACTGCCAGAGTTGTGTCAGAAAAAGTCAGCTAAAACAGAAAGTATAAAAGAGAGCCAAAGTTTCATGACATAATACAAAAATGACAAGGAGCCAACTGAAAGTCACTCATCATGTTAAGATTCTGCTAGATCTTAAACTTACTGAAAAAAATTAATATTATAAACATTGGGATGACAGAAGTGTTAGAATTATCTGACAAATATATAAAAGCACTATGGAAAAAGTGCCTCAATGCACAATTACAAACATGCTTGAAGTAAATTAGGAAAAAAATTGTGTCATCCAATATACAGGAAATCAAAGAAAGTGAAGATAAAAAGAACCAAACAGAAATTATAAAGCTGTAAAGTAGAATAACTCAAATAGAAAGTTCAGTAAATGAACACAATAGCAGAATAGAGAGGCATAAAAAAATCAATGAACTGGAAATAGAGTAATAGAAATTAAAAATTCAAGAGCAAAACAGAGAAAATGGCATGAAAAATATTGATAGAGCCTCAGAGACCTGTGGAATTATATTAAAAACTCTGACATGGATATATCATTGAAATCAAAGAAGAGAAAGAGATTGGGCCTGAAAAGGCGCTTGAAGAAATAATGTGAAACTCTCCAGATTTGGGAACAGATATAAATGGATAAAATTAAGAAAGTAGGAAAAAGCAAACAGAATGTACACAAAGAAATCCAGACCAAGACATATTATAGTCAAACTTCTGAAAGCTAAAGGCAAATAAAAATTTTCTAAAGCAGTAAGGGGAAATGACACCTTGCCTACAAAGGAAAAAAAAAAATTGTATGATGTAGGTTTGTCATTAGAAACCATGGAGACCAGAAAAAAAAATTGTAAAATACTTTTCAAGTGCTGAAAGAAAAGAATGGACACTCTAGGCACACAATCCTTTACCTAGAGAGAATAATCATCAGGAATGAAGAAGAAATCAAGAAGTTTTCAAATGGAAAACAATTAAGATTTGTCACCAATAGACTTATTTCAAAAGAATGGCTAAATGGTATTCTTTAAACAGAAAAGAAACAATAAAAGAAAGAACTTGGGGCATGTCAAGAAGGAAGAAAGAACATAATAATAAAAAATATGGGTAAATATAATAGACTTGACTTCTCTTGAGTTTTTTCAATTGCATCTGATGCTTGAACCAAAAAATTATAACATCATTAGATGTTGCTCTGAATATATTTAGAGAAAATATTTAAGAAAATATATTATAAATGAGGAGATTAAAAAGACATGAAGGAGGTAGGGTTTCTATATTTAAACTGGCAAGATTGTGACACAGGTAGAATGTGATATTATATATGTAATACCTGTGTTAACTACTATGAAAACTATGAGACACACTACAAATCACTATATGGAAGTCTAAATAAAGGAAGGCATTGTAAAAGAAAACACTGAAGCAAAATACAGAGAGAGCAAATAGAAAACAAAAATGAAATGTCAGACTTGTTTCTCAATATATAAACAAAATCATTTAATATAATCACTCCACCGAACAATACATTCTTTTCAAATAATGATGTAATATATACCAAGATAGATAATATCCTCGGTTGTTAATATATCTGAAATTTTTTTAAAAAGTCACATAGAGTGTATTCCCAGCAACAATGGAAACAAACTTGAAGCCAAAAAAGATAACAGGAAAATGTGGAAATACTTAGAAATAAAACCAAAAAATCACTTCTAAATAATTATGGTTCCAAGAGGAATTCTAAATTGTTATTTTAAAGTGCATTAACTGAAAGAAAATAAAAATACAATGTCACAATGTGTAGTACACAGCTAAAGCAATGCTGAAAAGAAAACTCATAGGGTTAAATTCATATCTTATAAAAGAGGAAAAATGAAAATCTATAATCTAAGCTTGCATCCAGAAAAAGAAGAGGAAAAAGCAATCAGAAGAAAGGAAAAATAAAAGTTGAAGGAGAAATGAATGAAAACAGATGTTATGACTATTAAATGGGAAAAAAATAGCAATTTGTTACTATACTTAAATTTAAAAAGGGATTTCACATCTAATAAAAGATCAGAAACTAAAAAAATAAAGGTAAATCATGTACATAAATTATTAATAATCAAATATAACCTCTAGAACTGAAAACTAATATAACCAAAAGTAAAATTTTAAATTAAGGATTAATGATTAAAAAACTTACTGACCTCTAAGGTAAATTTTGGGAAAAAATATTTATAGAATAGCAGAGTAAAATAGAAATGTAAAATAGAAAAGAATATAGGGAAATTTTTTGAGCAAAGAACTATTTGAAGAAATTATATTTTAAAATTGCCATGTTTAGCTTGGGCCACCATAACAAAATGCTATTGACTGGATAGCTTAAACAATAGAATTTTATTTCTCACAATTCTGAAGCTAGAAAGTCCAAGTTTTAGGGCAGAAACAAATTCAATTTCAGGTGAGAGCTCTCTTCCTGGTTTGCAGGCAGCTACTTTCAGCTGGAATTGATTGCTGGGAGAAATATCAATAACCTCAGATATGCAGATGACACCACCCTTATGGCAGAAAGTGAAGAGGAACTAAAATGCCTCTTGATGAAAGTGAAAGAGGAGAGTGAAAAAGTTGACTTCAAGCTCAACATTCAGAAAACTAAGATCATGGCATCTGGTCCCATCACTTCATGGCAAATAGATGGGGAAACAGTGGAAACAGTGTCAGACTTTATTTTTTTGGGCTCCAAAATCACTGCAGATGGTGATTACAGCCATGAAATTAAAAGATGCTTACTCCTTGGAAGGAAAGTTATGACCAACCTGGATAGCTTATTAAAAGCAGAGACATTACTTTGCCAACTAAGGTCCATCTAGTCAAGGCTATGGTTTTTCCATTGGTCATGTATGGATGTGAGAGTTGGGCTGTGAAGAAAGCTGAATGCCGAAAAATTGATACTTTAGAACTGTTGTGTTGGAGAAGACTCTTGAGAGTCCCCTGGACTGCAAGGAGATCCAACCAGTCCATCCTAATGGAGATCAGTCCTGGATGTTCACTGGAAGGACTGATGCTGAAGCTGAAACTCCAATACTTTGGCCACCTCATGCGAAGAGTTGACTCGTTGGAAAGACCCTGATGCTGGGAGGGATTTGGAGCAGGAGGAGAAGGGGATGACAGAGGATTAGATGGCTGGATGGCATCACCGACTCGATGGGCACGAGTTTGAGTAAACCCCGGGAGTTTGTGATGGACAGGGAGGCCTGGCATGCTGCAATTCATGGGGTCACAAAGAGTTGGACACGACTGAGCGACTGAACTGAACTGAACTGAACTTTCCTGCTGTATCTTTACGTGGCAGTGAAAGATATAAAGAAAGCATGTTTGATGTCTTTTATTGTAAGATCAATAATCCCATCATGAGGGCTTCACCCTCATGGCTTCATCTAGGCCTAATTACTTCCCAAAGTCCCTCTTCAAATACCATCATTTTGGGGGTTAGGGCTTTAACATAAGGATTTGGGGAAACATAATTCAGTTCACAACAAAGATTTTCAAGAAAGTATAAAAAAATTTCAACTCCATTGATTCAGGAAGCCAAAAATCCTAATGAACACAAATAAGGCACTTCCCCAGTCCAGTAACTAGTCATGTACCTGCCAGTAGAGAGGATGTGGGTTCCATTCCTTGTCCAGAAAAACTCCAAATGCTGTGGGGTAACTAAGCCCGTCCACCACATTTACTGAGTCTGTGCTCTAGAGCTCAAGTCTCAGAACTAGTGGGCCTGCATGCTGCACCCACTGAAGCTTGTGAGCCTCAGAGTCCATGTTCTGAAACAAGAGAAGTCACCATAACGAGAAGCCTTCAATCCCCAAGTAGAGAGTAGCCTCTGTTTGCTGCAACTAAAGGAAACCATGAGCAGCAACAAAGACCCAAGGCAGCCAAAAAAAAAGTCTAATTAACAAAAAAATTTTAAAAGACAATTGAAAACAAATCCCCATCAAGATACATCATAGTTAATCAGTATGACATCAGAATGGAACAAATTTTTAAAGCAGCCGGAGGGAAAAGAAAGAATATCTTTAAAGGGGTAAAAATTGGAATGATGGTTGTCTTAATAAAAATAATAGAAACCAGATGACCAAGAATGTACTACCAATATATTAAGGGCAAAGGATAGATTTGTTCAGACAAAAGCACAATTTTCTACCAAGTATATGTTAGTGGAAAAGTTAAGGTTATAGTTCAGAAAAAAGTAAAGCAATCTAGGGGGAATATCAGAGAAACAGAAACTAGTGAAGCACAAAGAAAATGGTGACTATTTGGGTATGTGTGTGTGTGTGAAAGTTGCTCAGTCACATCTGACTCTTTGCAATCCAATGGACTATAGCCCACCAGGCTCCTCTCTCCATATGGATTCTCCAGGCAAGAATACTGGAGTGGGTTGCCATACTCCTCCAGGGGATCTTCTCAACCCAGGGATTGAAGCCAGACCTCAGGCCTTGCAGGTAGATTCTTTACCATTTGAGCCACCAGGGAAACCTCAACAAAAATGGACTATATAAGACGAAAATATATTGTTCAGTTAAAAGTGACAGGCAGATATAACATGATTACAAAATCATGTACTTTTGTTAATTATAGTTGAAGTGTTCCTTAATTGTTGTAATATTTTGGAGCAAGAAAAATACAAACATTGACTAGTGGCTATGATAAGTTAAATGTGTACAACAAAATACTAAAATAATAGAAATAAAGTATATAACCTGCCAACTAATGGAGAGAAAATGTAAGAAACATT
Organism: Odocoileus virginianus; assembly: GCF_023699985.2. NCBI lineage: Eukaryota > Metazoa > Chordata > Mammalia > Artiodactyla > Cervidae > Odocoileus > Odocoileus virginianus. The sequence continues at coordinate 51,716,236 of NC_069675.1, read as the reverse complement.
TTTTTTAATGAAGAAAATTAAGGTTGGAAAGAAAAAACTTTAATAAAGGGTGAAATAGCACAAAAATTGTGATAGAAATAACTGTGATAGTTTAATGGCAATAAATGTAAATGATTCAAATGTTACACTAAAAGGAGAAAAACTGTCAGAATAGAATTTTTTTTTAATCCATATACCTGTTTTAAGGAAACAATATAACTTAATTATGCATAAACCTGAAAGAATGAAAAATATATGCTATGGAAGTTATAATCAATTAAAGTTGGCAAAACTATATTCATAATAGATGATGAAGATTTTAAGGTTAAAAACATTACTAGAAAAAGAGAAAAACTCTATATAACTGTCACAAATTCAATTCCCAGGAAGACCAACAATTATAAAGCTGTCTGAGTAGAATAACAGCCTTAAAACGTATGAAGAAAAAAATTGACAGAACTAGGAAAAGGAAGGAAGGAAGCAAATCTATCATTATAGTGAGATTTAACACATTTCCATCCCTGACAGACAAAATAGATGAATAATCAGTAAACATAGAAGAGGTTAATAATACACTCAAAAATAATATTTAGTCATTCTGGAATGGAGGAATGGGCAAGTCGGTGAACTTTCCCTCTGTATAGAACAAAAGAATAATAAAATCAAAACTAAAATCCACTATTTCAGACATATGGCAATTGGGGAAAAAGCCACAAAATAAACTGAAGCTTATCTATCCTTGGAAGACCACTGAACTTAGGTAAAAAGCAGGGTCTGGGACATTTTAACTTAGGGCTATTTTCAGCCCTTCCAGAGCTACTGTTAACAAAAGCAGACAGCACTGTGGACAACAGAGATATCTGACCACTTTTGGAGCTCTGTTAAAAGCACCATCTCTAGGGCATAGTCAATATTTGTTCAAACTCACAGTTCTCTGGTAATTTCTGTTTTCAAACATATGGTGGCTATTTGATTTGATTTCAAAGTCAGCTCATGAAGGAGTTGCAGCCTACCCCTAGGGTCTTTCCAAAACAATAGCAAACTGCTGGCATCATCTCAGCTGCCTGAGGTTGTGGTTTCAGCTGGGGCCATCAGGAGCCCATCTGGGAATTGAAAAGGAAATTGTGGAAAACATATGTGATTCTTTTGCCTGGCTTCTTTCACTAAGTACACATTTTTTAATGGTTCTTTAAATGACTTTGGTACTTTTGGCATATTTGTCAAATTTATTAAAGCACTGTCTGCTTTTTCCTTTACTCCTCAATGTGGTCAAAGGAAGGGAGGAAAAGGAGAAGCAAAAGACAGTGAGAATTTTATGAGGTTGACATGCATTGTGTCAACTGAGGAGGTCTATGGAAGACATGGACCAGCAATCTCATCCTCTAGGTAGCAAGCAAAGGACTGCAGACTGCCACTTCATGCTTAAGAACAAAGCAAAGTTTATTAAAGCACAGTTGCACCCTCAGAGAGGGGCTTCTCCAGTGGCTCGGAGGTAAAGAATTCACCTACAATGCAGAAGCAGCAAGAGAAATAGGTTCAATTCCTTCCCCTGGAGGAGGGCATGGCAACCCACTCCAGTAATCCTGCCTGGAGAATCCCATGGACAGAGGAGCCTGGGTCCATAGGGTCACAAAGAGTGGGACATGATTGAGATGCCTTAGCACTCTCTCAGAGGGAGAACGGACTTTTTCTGTGAAGTGAAATTAGACCTCACAAACAGGTTTAAGAGTGTTTATAAGGAGATGTTTTTGAAAAGAGGTGGGTGTGATCACGGATGAATGACAGGGGACCCTAATTTGACTGGCTGTCCTGAGTTCTGTAACAAGTTCATCATTGCCTATGCCCCTGCCCTTGATTCACTAAGATAAGTCCACTTAGGAGAGGGCAAAACCACATGCATATTTTACCATAATGATGGTATAATGAGTTTAGGTTACTAGAAGTTATATGCCTGTTTAGTCTGGACATGTGCAGTCTAGGGAAGGTCTACAGTTCTCCCTCTTTAACAGGATAATTTGCCCACCACCCAACCATAGTTTTGCTTGTTCTGGGTGAGATCAGGGTAGGGTTCACAGAACAATCGAGAGTTACTTGACTATTCCCCTCCTGTCTTTAGCCCCCATCACCTCTTTGCTGGTAATGTCAGGGAAAGATCCCCAGATGGTTGGGGTGTGATGTATTTAATCCCTTCTAATCTTTTCACTTTGGTCACCTCCTTGCTGCTAAAGTCTAACTACCTAACAGGAACACATACATAAACTTTGGTGTGGATTTATCTTTTAAATGAAAGAGAGAAAGTGGATCCAGTAAAAGTGAAAAGAAGAAGGAATCAGTATGAAGGAGAATACTCCCAAAGTTAATTACAACACTGTGACACTAATCAGGCACTCTAAGAATCATTTGGTATATATTATGACATTTTATCACAGCAACCTGATAATGTAATTTTATTATATTAATTCATAAAGATGTTAAAATTTCACAGAAACTAGTTGGAGATTTCATTCTGAAACCTCTAGTCTTCATTTCTGAATTGTTATTGAACTCAGCTACAGCTGCTTACTTCTCAAAAGTCAGTATTGAAAAACTGATAGGCAGTTGTTGGTGGAAAGTGAAGCTGCTTTTAATCAGAAAGTCAGCAAACTGGAGGGGGAAGACAGACTCCATGTTCTCCTAAGACCAACTCTAAAGAGCTTGGCCTTGAAAGTTTTAAATGGAAAAGGGAAAGTAATCTCAGTTAATCACTGAGATAAGGGCTCAGAGTCATTGCCATTCCCCACTGTATGCAGACTTGTGGACCTCTTGTGATCTTCCTCTAGATATTCTCTTTTTCATGTGGTTTGTTCACAAGATCACTGAACGGGAAGTGAGAGAATACATCTGTGCTCAGTTGCTCAGTTGAGTTGGACATTTTGTGGCTCCATAGACTGTAGCCTGTCAGGCTTCTCTGTCCATGGGATGCAAGAATGCTGGTATGGGTTGCCATTTCCTACTCCAAATGATCTTCCCCACTTTGGGATTGAACTTGTGCCTCTTGCATCTCCTATATTGGCAGGTGGATTCTTTACCACTAATGCTACCTGGGAAGCCCAGGGAATAGATCTGGTCATTTGTTAATTACTTATTCTTTTCTACTTCTTAGATCTACAGAAAGGACCAAAAAGTTAAGGAAGATATTGTGTGATCAAAAGATGTGAAAAGTGTACTTGGGCTGGAGATGAACAGAGTATGGGGTTACCTGGTTTAAGCTAGTTACAATAGAGCTTTGCTAAGGTGGCAAGGCAAAAGGGGTTTCCTGAGGGCAGATATAGCATCTGTAAAACAGCTCAGAAATGCGCATCAGTGAGTGAATCTGTGACTCTATTGTTCTAATCATTAACTATTGATACTTGAGCCTGTCTCTTTTCTTTTCTCTGACTCAGGGAAGCCTGGGAGATTTCAGCTTTCCTAAAAACAAGTGGCAGGATAAGTGGAAGGACTTTTGCACTTGGAAGTTGGGGGATGAGAAGGGTTCTGATTATTCCAGTCTGAGCAATGAAGAAGCATGTTACAAGAGGACAGAGTTACAGAAATGCTAATGAGAATTAGGGTGAGAAAGTGCCATTAATTAACCCTATACCCCGATGGCATCTTTGCCAGGATAGTTAAATAAAGGAACATCACAGAGGGATGATATAATTTTGAACGGTGCTTTAGTTTTCAATTCCTGTGCTTTATCCATAGGTGAAGTACTACGAGACCAGACATAGATTGAGATAGAGAAAGCTAGAAATTGTTTTACAGTTTTATTATATTCACAGTTGCCTAGGGATGATAGTATGGCAAACCACACAGGATCTCTAAGGGGAAGCACTGGGATTAGTGAGTTGGCAAAGAAGGCAGGGGAGCTGTTGACAAGCACATTTGTTGTGGTTTCCTCAGGAAGAAATGGTTGCCGCAAGCAGGCTTAGTTCAGTTCAGTTCAGTTCAGTCGCTCAGTCATGCCCGATTCTTTGCAACCCCATGGACTGCAGCACACCAGGCCTCCCTGTTCGTCACCAACTCCCAGAGTTTACTCAAACTCATGTCCATTGAGTCAGTGATGCCATCCAACCATCTCATCTTCTGTTGCCCCTTTCTCCTCCTGCCTTCAATCTTTCCCAACATCAGGGTCTTTTCAAATGAGTCAGTTCTTTGCATCAGGTGGCCAAAGGATTGGAGTTTCAGCTTCAACATCAGTCCTTTCAATAAACACCCAGGATTGATTTCCTTTAGGATGGACTGGTTGGATCTCCTTGCAGTCCAAGGGACTCTCAAGAGTCTTCTCCAACACCACAGTTCAAAAGCATCCATTTTTCAGTGCTCAGCTTTCTTCACAGTCCAACTCTCACAATCCAAACATGACCACTGGAAAAACCATAGCCTTGACTAGACAGACCAGAATATGCTATCTAGATTGGTCATAACTTTCCTTCCATGGAGTAAGCGTCTTTTAGTTTCATGGCTGCAATCTGCAGTGCTTTTGGAGCCCCTAAAATAAAGTCTGTCACTGTTTCCACTGTTTCCCCATCTATTTGCCATGAAGTGATGGGACCAGATGCCATTATCTTAAGTTTTCTGAATGTTGAGCTATAAGCCAACTTTTCACTCACCTCTTTCACTTTCATCAAGAGGCTCTTTAGTTCTTCACTTTCTGCCATAAAGGTTGTGTCATCTGCATATCTGAGGTTACTGAAATTTCTCCTGGCAATCTTGATTCCAGCTTGTGCTTCATCCAGCCCAGCATTTCACATGACGTACTATGCATATAAGTTAAATATGCAGGGTGACAATATACAACCATGACATACTCCTTTTCCTATTTGGAACCAGTCTGTTGTTCCATGTCCAGTTCTAACTGTTGTTTCTTGACCTGCATACAGATTTCTCAAGAGGCAGGTCAAGTGGTCTGGTATTCCCATCTCTTTCAGAACTTTACACAGTTATTGTGATCCACACAGTCAAAGGCTTTGGCATAGTCAATAAGGCAGAAATAGATGTTTTTCTAGAATTCTCTTGCTTTTTGAAAGTAGGTTTAGGATGAGCTCATTTGAATAATTACAGCAAGCAGCAAAGGGCCTGCCCCTAGCTGGCTGGTATTTGACCCTGGGCATATTAGGGTGGGTTTATGGTGTATGTTGGCCTGGTACAGGGCTTCTTATGTGGCTCCGTGGTAAAGAATCCACCTGCCAAATGCAGGAGACACAGGAGATGCAGGTTCATTCCCTGGTTCAGGAAGATGCCCTGGAGGAGGAAATGGCAACCCACTCCAGTGTTCTTGCCTTGAAAATCCCATAGACAGAGGAGACTGTTGGACTAAAGTCCGCTGAGTCACAAAGAGCTGCGCATGATGAGAGACTGAGCAACAATACAACAACATGGTGGCCGGGAGTGTGAAAGCCAGAGAGGAAGATGACTGAAGGTGGGGGCTTCACTGATTAAGAAGGGAAACTGACCTGTCTTCAGTCAGAGCCTCAAAAGTGGATAAGACAACATTAAAAAAAAAGAATATTGTGTGTTGCTGGACCAAATTAACACAAATCTAGCAGCTTAGAATGAGACACCTTTATATCTCACAGTTCTGCAGATCAGAAGCCCAGGGGCATCAACTGATGCCTCAGTTTAGAAATCAAAGTGTTAGCCTGCATTGCTCACCAAAGATTCTGGAAAACCCTTGTTTTCATGTTCAGAAGGTTGTTGGCAAAATTCAGTTCCATGTGATTTTAGAAGTGGGGCTCCCATTTCCTTGCTGGCTGTTGGCCCAGGGACAGGGGAGTAAGGGGTCTTTCTCAATTTCTGGAGAATGTCTTCATTCTTTAGCTAGTAGATCCCTTTCTCCATTTGCAGAGGTGAACAATGGCACAAATACTTCTCATGCATCAATAGCCTTTGACTTCTTTTTCTGCCTTATTCCTCCACTTCCAGCCAGAGAAAGTTGTGTAATGTTAATAGCCAGGTCTGTGGCTAACATAAAATATCAGCCTGCCACACCTTCACTGATTCACTTCTTATCCACCTACCCAGGTGCATTTCTCAAAAAGTATCAGAAGACACCTGGGAGCAGATGAAATAGACCAATATGAAGATTCATATTATAAATGTATCTTTTTAGCTTGTTTGGTTGCTTATTAAGAGAATACACATTTGAGTCTATAAATGCTTAAAATAAGAGGTCTTCATATTATCTGAATTTTTCTTCTGCATTATTTCAGATAAATCATTTTTTGTTTTGTTTTGTTTTATTTTTATTTATTTACTTTTTTTGCTGTAACCTGAGTAGAACTGAATTTGAAAGTAACATTACAAATCCAAAGTAACAGTTCATGATGAAGATGGTATATCATATATGTAAAGCACTTTGAGAACTTAAAAAGTCAACTGGCAAATTGAAAGTAGTATTTGCTAACTGGAATTTGATATTTTTCCTTGGTGAAATCCTTACTTGTATCTACTGCTTGCCTCTATTTAACTGGTGTCATCTTTTTTATTAGACTATAAGGGAAGTCCATGGTTGAAGAGGCCAGATAGGTCATATTGGAACATGAAATTGTCAAGGCTCCAGAGATGAGCTTTTTTCTTGGGATGTGATGTAGCAGAAAAAGCCCTGGAGGGGGAGATTGGAGATCTAATTTGAAACTCAGTTCTGCCATTCTGCCTGCAATCACTGACTTTGCCAATCATTGGTTCTTTGGGCCTCAGTTTGTATATTCTGTCACTTCTATTACTACCATTAAATAATAGTTTTGAGTGATCAAAAATGTTACAGAACGTTGTAGTTAATACATATATTCCTTTATCTGTAATAATGCATTTAACACTCACAACTCTATGAAGCAGGAATTATTATTATATTTTTCCTGGTTTAAAAATATTTTGAGGAAACGGAGAATCAAAGAAATTGAGTAACATCATCAACATCATGCAGCTAGAGTCAAGTCCAGGTCTGTTTAAATTCAAAGCAGTGGATATTGCCTTTATGGTCATTTTACTATGATTTTGTTGATTATGTTATTAACACTGTACATATCTGGCAAATGACAACAGAATGCATGATGATTATAGCTTATTATGTAATTTTCTTGTCTCATAGCTCATGGCAACAAATATTTTCTGTTTCAGATCAAACTTCCTTCCAATCAAAGTCAGATTGATCTAGTTTGATCTAGCTTGATATAATTCTTCTCATCTGAGAAAGAATATTTGACTTTCTCTCATAGGATTCTTTGCTCACATCCCTTTTGTGCTATTTTTTCCAAATATTTCATTTGACTGGATTCATATGACTTTTATCCATTTGCATAGCCCATTTGTAAATTCTCAGGTCTCTTAGTCCCTTTTAATATCTCTTCATCTTCAGATTCCCTGAGTTTGAAACTGTGTTTTTCAGGGAAGCTGTATGTGGTCTTGGACCACATTTATTTATACAAAAATCATAAATTGAGGGGATGGAAATGTTAAGTTCTAAATCACAAATACTTTTTAAATTGAATTTTCTCTTCTTCCAAATAAAGTTTTTATACCATGATAAGCATTTTCCCCAGAGAAGTTAATCACCTAGTCAAGCAGGTGATTGCATCAAGTGGCCTTGTGTGATTTCCACTTCAAATATACTCTTCATGTCAAGCAGTCCCTGCAGAATAATAGCAATTTGGCCTCCCCTAGTTGGACCCTTGAACAACCAAAGTGAAAGCCTGCTTAACAGAACTAAATGATCATCCTTCTTTTATTGGCAGAAATTGTGGTGCTTGAAAGCTATTGCCAAGAGATTTGGAATTTTTATTGAGAATTCCAGGAAGCCTAAGAGTTCTGGGTAATATGTTAATTACTGAGAAGAAATCTTCCCCTTTGGGACCAAAATCTGACTTCTAATTACATAAAAATGTCAATAAATCATTAGAGTTCCACTTTCTTATTTATACGATCTCTTTTCTTGATGGAATATATGAAAATGAAGGGAATTCCAGTATTTTTGAAAGATGAGTGTGTTTCTTCCTCTTGTTTATATGTATTTAGGCAAATCACTCAGTAGTCCTTGTTATCTCAGAAAGTTTGTCCCTTGACTCTCCCCAGCAAATCTTTCTGAGACCCTATGGAGCATGTTCCACACACTGTGAATCAAAATCTGTAAATCCAGTAACATATTCCTCACAAACATAAGGGGTATTGGCATTTACACGGTAAACAGTGTTGAATCTTCTCTAAAGGAATGCTTGCTCAGAGACAAAGTCCTATGAGTTTTAGAACAATTCTTAGATAGTGATTTTCTCTGTTTATCTTTTTAAGCCTCAAACTTAAAGACCGAGTTCCTTATCTTGGCATTCAGGATTCTGCATAGACTTGAAGCAAGGTAAATTTCTTCTGTTCCCCATCATGGTTCAGATACATGAGTCCTGTCCAAACCTCTAACTAGCCACAGTGATGGAAAGTGATTTGAGGAGCAGCTTTAAGAAGGAGTTTTGCAGACCACTTGGGCCTATTTCTAAGGTTTCATTTACTTATTAATCAATGTTTCCAACCTTCTTCCTTCATATTTTCTATCTAGCCACTTCAATAAATCAATTTTTATTGCATTGGCTTTCTGTTTATGAAAGCATGAAACAATGTGATTACATTATTCATAAAAGAATTCATTATTTTAATTTTTCTCTATTTAAAAATATATTTCTTATGGTTTTAGAAATCTTCAGTTATCTATAAAATTGTTATCCTTTTGGTGCTCCCCATTACCATATTTTTAGGCTCAAACATTTTTCAAAAGAGAACTGAATACACACACACCTCCCTAATATATTTCAGTTTTTTGTGTGTGAGAAGTATATAGGACCTGTGCTACTCTCCTAGACTCTGTTGGGGTATGTAACACTGCATATGGCTAGTAGGGGGCATCAAAAGAGCTTCCAGCTATGGGAATAGTTCTTTTAATCAGATACAGTGTTAATAATCTAATCATCAGGAAAGAGTTATTTTAGAGTATATTTTCATGTGTGCATGCTTAGTAGTGTCTGTGAATCCATCAGCTGTAGCCCACCAAACTCTTCTGTCCATGGAATCTTCTAGGTAAGGATACTGGAGTGGATTGCTGTTTCCTACTCCAGAGGATCTTCCTGACCCAGGGATCAAACCTGAGCCTCTTGCATTGACAACTGGATTCTTTACCACTGTACCACCTGGGAAAGTGAAAGTGAAAGTTGCTCAGTCATGTCAGACTCTTTGGAACTCCATGGACTATCCAGTCCATGAAATAACCCGGAATACTGGAGTGGGTAGCTTTTCCCTTCTCCAGTGGATCTTCCTAACCCAGGGGTTGAACCCAGGTCTCCCGCACTGCAGGCAGATTCTTTACCAGCTGAGCCACAACGGAAGCCCAAGAATACTGGAATGGGTAGTCTATCTCTTCTCTAGCAGATCTTCCTGACCCAGGAATCCAGTCTGAGTCTGCTTCATTGCAGGGGGATTCTTTACCAACTGAGCTGTCAGGAAAGCCCCATGACCTGGGAAGCCTCTATATATTCATGAGTCAGCTACAAAAACCTCACAGTGTGAATTCCATAGGGATGCTTTTGAGGTCTAAAAGTACTGTTTTGCTCGAGTTCCTCATTAGGTCTTCTGCATAGAGGATGAAATAGCAAATTTAGACTTTTATTTTAGATAATATTAGGGATGCTACCCTTCCTCTTACTACACCCCTTCACCACCTTGGCTTGTCATGAAGACTGAAACATGACTAGCTAAAATTTGATTTTATTATTGTTGCATAAATATGCATTACTATTAGTTCTCAACATTTCATGGCCACTCACCTGAAGGAAATTGCCATTCTTTTCTGTTAGCAGACACCACTCACTGTGGCGGTGAAACTTGACTTTGTTCTGAAGGAATCAGCCCCAGCAAGAGGTCCTGGCGAGCAGTTGTTGTCAGGTTGTTGCTAAATCATGTCTGACTCTTTGAGACTCCACAGACTGCAGTATGCCAGGTTTCCCTGTCTCTTCTGTCTCCTAGAGTTTTGCTCAGGTTCATGTTCGTTGAGTTGGGTAGGTCATAAATATTCCATAGAGTCAAGAAGTTTCCTGTGGGTTTCTGATGAGTCTCCATTCTTTTTCCAAATCCTTTGAAAAATCACTAGAATTATTTCAAATAAATTCATAAATGATTTTTAATGCTACAAACAACCAGATGCTAAGAAGACAGTATCTTTTATTCCCCCCTAGAATATCCCTTCTAATACAAAGAATTCCGATTTCTGGATTGATGCATATGTATCTTTTTCAACTATTCTAGATAGATCTTTTCTTTCTCCCTTTCTTTCTCTTCTTTCTTCCTCATTTTTTTTCCCTCTTTCACTTCTCTTCCTTGGTTTTACAATACCACTATGCTATTGTTGTTGTTCAGTCCCTGTCGTGTGTGAATCTTTGTGACTCCACAGACTGCAGCAAGCCAGGCTTCCCTGGCCTTTACTCTCTCCTGGAATTTGCTCAAACTTATGTTTATTGAGTTGATGATGCCAAACAATCTTCTCATCCTCTGTCGCCCTTCTCCTTTTCCCCTCAATCTTTCCCAGCATCAGGGTCTTTTCCAATGATTCAATTCCTCACGTAAAGTAGCAAGAGTAAATTATATTTACTGTTCCCCTCTTTCATTATCTTATGTTCCCCTTTTCTGCAGAGGTTATATCATTTTCATCTCTCAGTCTCCAGTATTTATTAGAGGTGAGTTATATGATACATGATCCATAAACGTTGAGACAGGAAAAATATTGGGAACTTTGGTGATGGAGACAGGAAAGGGAAAGGCTCTGTGAGGCATTGCTTGCTGAAGTCAGGCTCCTGAAGAAAACCACAGAGGAGATATTGGGCAAGGTGGAAACTAGAAGAGCAAATGTCTAATGCAGCAAAGGAAAATTTTTGCCAATTTGACAGTTTTCCTCAGGGCTTGTCTGCTGGGCTTCCCTGGTAGCTTAGATGGTAAAGAATCCACTTGCAATGTGGGAGATTTGGGTTCAATCTCCAGGTTGGGAAGATCCCCTGGAGAAGGATATGGCAACCCATTCCAGTGTTCTTGCCTGGAGAACCCCCATGGACAGGGGAGCCTGGTGGGCTACAGTTCATGGGGTTGCATAGAGTTGGATACGACTGAGTGAATAAGCATAACACAGCACAGGGACAAATTCATGGGTCTGCAATCTGTGTAGTTAAACAGGCCCATGTGTATAAAAGGCCCCTGCTCTTGTTTTAATTTTGATGGTAATGTGAAATTCTTTGTAGTTTTTGAAGAAGTCTCTCATTTTAATTTTACACTAGGTCCTGCAAATTATATAGCTGTTACTTCTTTAAGCTCCACACAACCCCTCTTCATATAATCATTGCTCCTCAAGGGTTAAGATCTTAATTATGACCTCCATTAGGGTGACACAGAAAAGTATATGTCTCTTGCTCCCCAGTGCTCTCCACGAGTTTCTTCCATACATCTTGGCAACATCTGCAGTGGGATAGGGGTGAGAATGAATGAGTTTACATTTTTCTCAGTATGGAATGTATTTAAGAAAGCAAATTTATTTCTTTTGCATATGATATAAAGCCTGCTTTGAAAGACTTTTTGCAAGTAATGGATTAAACTTGGTTAAGGAAAAACTGCATGGATATTTAAGATGGGGTTTTACATATCCTGCTCCAGATTTACCTAAATTGTAGCTTTTGATCATGCCTCAATGAGAGACAATTTATTAAACAGTTAACAAGCCACCAATGTTTAAGTCCCACTTTTGTCCCTACCAGATATCTGATCTTAAGCAAATTCTCTAATTTCTTAAAGATTAACATCAATTTTCTTGTGAATAAAGTGGAGATAATGTGCTGGATTCATAAGATTGTTTTGCAAATTAAATGAGGATGAAATTAGTTAATATATAAAAAGTCCTCATAGAAGTGCATTATATGTAGTAAGCACTAAGCAAAATAATTGTTATCATTAATATGCACAAGGGTTGGCTGAATTCCTCAAAGTTTGTGGGAAAATGTACTATTGCTATGACTGGTGCATGCTCAGTTGTGTCTGACTCTTCGCAACCCTGTGGACTGTAGCCCACCATGCTCCTCTGTCCATGGGATTTTCCAGGCAAGAATGCTGGAGTGGGTTGCTATTTTCTCCTCCAGGGAATCTTTTCGACCCATGGATCAAACCGGCATCTCCTGTGTCTCCTGCATTGTGGGTGGACTCTTTAAAGCTTGAGTCATTGCAGAAGGTTCAGAGTAAATTTTTAATGGGTAAGGAGGAGGAACAGGAGTAGCAGGAGGGATATCTTGCCAGGTAGATGTCTAGTAATACATGTCTATGTATATATAAACATATATGTATATATATAAAATTAACCAGGTCTGTAATGCTCCTGCACTATGGTGTCAGCTTTATGCTGCCTGTAAATAGTATTGGGAGACAGGTCACTGGAGTAATGCTATGCTAAAACTCATTTATTTAAAAAATTCCTATTCTTCTTATGTGTTTCCTTGACTCAGAGCAGGGAATAAGATGAAATTTTAAAGGCTCATAGGGAACAGATTGGAGAAGGAAATGGCAACCTACTCTAGTATTCTTGCCTGAAGAATCCCATGGACTGAGGAGCCTGGTGGGCTGCCATCTATGGGGTCGCACAGAGTCGGACACGTCTGAAGCAACTTAGCAGCAGCAGCAGGGAACAAATGGAAGATTAACTCCATCTGTTGTTCTCCAGGCGCTATGGGAGGCTTTTCTTGAAGGATGCATCATCTGAGCTCTCTCCATTGCTCTTTCTCCTCCCCACACACTGGCTCTAAACAAAAAGACACATGGGCACTTATGGAAGATGTGAGCAAAGTGATGAGTTTGGTGGAATTTGTCTTCTTAGTTCTCCATACCCCAGTTTTATGCCCTATTTCCTTCTCTTCTTCCCCCAGCTTGATTCCCTATTTCTTTTCTTTACTTGTTCACTCATTAATTGTTTTATTCAATAAACACATGAAATATGGACTTGTGATGGATACTCAGCTAATTTCTAAAGATACTGTAACAGGTCAGATAAGATCTCTCCTCCTCTGGTTGGGGACATATACAGTAATAAGGCATAAAATACACTAGCTTATTAAGAATTCTGAAAGTTATATGAAGGAAATTAACAAAGCTATGAGAAAGAAAAGAGTAAGAGAAATCAGATTACATGGGAACATTGAGAGTGCATCTCTAAGGAGGTGGCATTTGAACTGACATAAAGCATAGTATTAGTTCACTGTGAAAAGAATTAAAAAGAGTATGTCAGGAAGAAGGAACAGCAAGTTCAATTATGCAGAATCAAGAAAAGATATTGGTATTTTAAAAGCACAGCAAAGAAGTGAATGATCCCAGATTGTAAGGAGACAGGAATAAAATAGAGGGCAGGGGGAACAAGGTCATGATAAACATTCTGGGTCATAGTAAAAGTGTTGGATTTATATTTAATAGAAAGTGGAAATCATTGGGACTTCCCAGGTGGCTCGATGGTAAAGAATCCACCTGCTGATGGAAGAGCCACAAGAAACATGTGTTGAGTCCCTGGGTATAGAATATCTCCTGGAAGAAGAAATGTCAACCCACTCCAGTATGGGATAGAGGAGCCTGGTGGGCTATAGTCCATGGGATCACAAAGAGTCAGGCATGACTGAAGCGACTGAGCATGCATGCATGGAAATCATTCCGCACATTTGATCAGAGGAGGAAAAAAAATAAACTAAGATTTAAAAAGATCACTCGTTGCTGTGAAAGTGGCAAAAATGGAATCAAAAAGATCAAGGGTGATTCATACAAGAGGTAAGACTTTGCAAAGTGGTGACAAATAGATGAAGGTAAACAGATTCAAGAAACATTTGGGAAGTGGAACTCACACAAGTGGTAATAGATTTTATGTAGGCCTGAGAGAAATGTACAAAATCAAGGATAAGATTTTATGTTTGACTTGATCAAGTCAAAAGATGTTACCAACATCCTATCAAAGTCTGTTCTCAGGAAAGTATCAGAGTCAACTTGTTTTCCATTAATAAAATGTTTCTTGAGCTTCCTATTACTATACCATCAGTGAATGCTAGATTCACTTCTATGAATATAACCAAGGGAGCACAGCCAAGGGTATTCCGTCTCTGAGGAAGCTTTGCATTTTAATAGGCAATGGAGACCTAAGGTAAAACAATAACATTCTAAAAGCAGATATTTGACATTTGTGTAGTTTTCTCATATTTTTGCCCTGTGTTCACATCGCATGGGCTCTCATCAGTTCTGCTCTCGGGTTCTATTCACCACTCCTTTTCCTGTCTTTATTGATCAGTAGTGCCCACTGATTCCAAATCCTAGAACATGTTGGAAACAGTTCTCAGTATGAAGGATGGAAACCAGTTGGATGGAGAGTGACAGTGTCATTGAATTTTCTCTTTCCAAAAGAAGTGTTTTGTTTTTCTTTTTTTTTTCATTGGATAGCATTTTTCACCAGCATAGTCAGGATACATTATGAAATTTCAAGATGCAGCTATGATCAAACCTCAATTTTCTGGAAAATTCAGAGATTTGTGTTGATTAAGCTGATTTTTGATCCCATATTTTTCTGGTTTTCTATAGCTATATTTTTTGTTTTAGTGAAAGTGTGGTCATTCAGTCATGTCCCACTCTTTGCAACCCCATGGACTGTAGCGACCCCATTGACTCTGGTGACTCCATAAACTATAGCCTGCTAGGCTCCTCGGTCTATGGAATTCTCTAAGAAAGAATACAGGAGTGAATTGCCATTTCCTTCTTCAGGGGATCTTCCCAACCCAGGGATCAAACTTGTATCTCCAAGGATCGAACCTGGGTCTCCTGCATTACTCCTTAGAGTAAAGTCATCTCATACCAGCTTGAAAGTTTACCTGTAACTCTCTCACAGCTTCAGATTTACCAGGGAGAAGGAGGGCATTGCAGAGTCTCTGGATCTTTCCATTCATCTGGACTTTCACCAATGATTGATACATTTTACTAAAAATAAACTTTCTATTTAATTCACCTGTTTGAAACTTGCCTCAGTGAAGGCTCATCCTTTCTAAGTCATTATAAATATTAAAAGATTTTTGTTAATTTTGATACTTAAGAATCATATTTAGATTGTAACTATTATAGCATCATTGTTTTCATATGCTTAAATTTAGAATGTCAGTGTATTAATTGATAGACTTTCAGAAAGTGCAAAGAGTTCCTCTTCACTTACTGCTGCTGGTCCCTCTGTTTTGAATTTTCTGGTCCGATGCATATTCTTCATTTGATTCATGGTGTATTCTGGAAATGGTTCAGAGAAAGGCAGCAGTGTCCATTAATATCTTGTCTTGCCACAGTGAGAACGATTCTGCAACACCACAATTTCTCATGAAAGATGGGTTTTAAATATGTATAGAGTGAGCCACTCTTTGATGGATCACAGCACTGGCTCTTTCAATGAGAGAACAAGGCTATCCTGAAGCTAGACATTCCCCTACAGATGACACTCCAGAACACTGCTGTCAATATGCTTAAACTGAAAATAAAAATTGACTGATGGCCAGAACACTCTAGTGTGAAAAATGGAGTCATGCCCTCTGCTAAACTGTGATGTTGGGGGAGACTCAGCTTAAGAAAAGCTTCCCATTCTTTCTTCCCAGTCCTAGCTGATAGAATTAACCAGTTTTGTACTACATTGCAAATGACTGATGCTAATGAAATTTCTTCCTCCATGTCATCACACACATGCACACACAAAAACACACTTTAAACTAAGGATAGATAGAAGTATCTTATCAAAAAGAATGTATCAGTCTCTATTTATCTGGGGGCTGGGAATGTTATTTTTTCTTACTTTCTCACCTCAGCAACAATGGGAAAACAGTGTTTCTTGCCTTCCTTCTCCAGAAATGAAAGCCTTTTTATATAGAGAAGGTAGAAGAGAAGGATGTGAATGAATTTCTTTCATCTCTCCAGGGGTTGAAGTTCCATTTTGCTAGGTTTTAGGACTTCCCCTCCTCAACTGTTTTCACGCTCTGTAATGAATTGTGTCCTTGCAAAAGACAGATCAAAGTTCTAAACCTAGTACCTACTAACGTGATTGCAGATTAATTAGTTAAGGTAAGGTCATACTGGAGTGCAGTGGGCATTTAATCTGAAAGCACTGGTGTTCTTAAAGAAGAAAAGAGAAATGGAGTGAGAAGATGACCATGTGAAGATGGAGGAAAATGTTGAAAGTATGCTGCCACAAGTCACAGATTACCTGGGGCTACCAGCACTGGAAAATCAAGGAAGGATAACCCCTTAGAGGCTTCAGAGAGAGCACAGCCCAGCACACAGATTGGGGTTGAAATTTTAGCCTCCAAAACAGATAGAATAAATTTCTGTTTTTTAAAGTCACCTAGTTTGTGGTACTTTGTTTTGGAAGCCCTGGAAACTAATACAAGTTCCAATGAACAGATTTATTCAATCTCTTTAACTACTAGGGGAAAGGGCATCATCTCTGCATGCTTGGTCTCCACCAATTTGCCAACCACTTCTAGCTGAATTCTATTGGGTTGGCCAAAAAGTTTATTCAGATCTTTTCATAACATCTTATGGGAAAATCTGGACAAACTTTTTGGACAATCCACTACTAGGTCATTCTTCTCCCTAGTGTCTGCCTCTTGTATCTACTTTAGATAAACCAATGCTCATTTCTCTCTCCCTGCAGTTTCCTGTCTTTCTTAGATTTTGGACAAGTTGTTTGCTCCATGACCTAAACTCTCTTGTGTGTTCAAGAAATCTAACGATATTGCAGTTCATCTACTGTGTATTTGTTTCTTTTCTTTTTTTTTAGTGTAAAAGCTTTACTTTTTCCAGATCTCTTAATCTTGAACCAGAAGCTGGAAGTAATTAATTTGATCTGTTTTGCTCTGTTTTCAGTCTTGTTCAGTTCAATGTGTTTCAATATACTTTCTAATTGTTTTGCAATTTTTTTTTGCCCCATGGTTATTTAGAAATATATTTTAAATTTTCCATATATTTGGGAAATGTAAAAATATAGATTCATTTTGTTGATATCTAGATTAGTTTGGAAATATTCTATATGATTAAATTTATTTAAATTCATTTAGGAGACTTCCCTAGTGGTTCAGTGGTTGGGAGTCTGCTTTCCAATGCCATGGATGTGGTTCGGTCCCTGTTGGGGAACTAAGATCATGCATGCCACGATGCAATTAATCCCACGAGCTGCAACTTCTGAGCCCATGCACTCTAGAGCCCATGTGCCACAACTAGAGAGAAGTCCACAAGCTGCAACTAAGACGAGATAAGGCCAAAGAATTAAGCAAATATTTAAAAATTCATCTTGATTTCTCTTACAACTCAAAATATGATCTATCATAGTAAGGATTCTTTTTGTGTCCAAATAAATGATTATTCTGCTATTGCTGGTTGGGATATTCTTGATCTGTGAATATATATATTTTTCATCAAATTTGGTGTTCTTTTGCTATTCTTTTTGGCTCGTAGTTCTTCAAGTATGTTTTCTGTCTCCTTTATTTTTGGTACTCCAAATCAAAGTATATCAGTTAGCTTTTTATTTGTCCACAGTCACCAAGTCTCTGTTTATTTAATTTTTTCCTCACCTTATAATTTTTATTTTGTATCTCTGTGCTTAAATTATGTCCTTAAACTCCATGTGTACTTGGAATGATGTATATTCTGCTGCTGCTGTTCTTGTTTGGACTATTCTATAAATATGAATTTGGCAAAAGTGGTTGATAGTATTGTTCAAATCTTCTATAACTTTATTTGATTTTCCATCTCTGCTTACACAGTTTATTATAAAATAGAATTATTGAAATCTTTAAATATATTTGAAGATTTGTCTACTACAGTATTTTCCATTGCAGATCTATCAGTTTTTTCTTCAGATACTTTAAAACTCTTCTATTAGGTGCATACACATGTTTGTTATACCATCTTTATGAATTGACCTCTTTGTTATTATGAAATGACTCTCTTTATTCCTGGTTAAAGACTTTGCTCTGAAGTCTCCTTAATCTAATATGAACGTATCTATTCCAGCTTTCTTTGTTTCCAGTGTTGCCATGGTATAATTTTGTAACCTTTTATTAATACCTTTATTTGTGGCGCTTCCCAGGTGGCTTAGTGGTAAGGAATCTGCCTGCAATGCAGGAGCCACAGGGAATGCTGGTTTGATCCCTGGGTTTGGAAGATTTGATCCCTGGATCAGGAATAGTCAGTCATCACTGATGACTGCTGAGCACACATGCATCTTTATTTGTGTCTTTATACTTAAATGTCCTTTTAAAGCAGCATATATGAGCCTTGTTTTTTTTTTTTTTTAAATCCAGTATGATAATCTTATAGAGAGTACAATTAAGTACTGGTATGCATGCAATTGAAGATAGGGGAAAGCACTACCCAAAAGTATTGGCCAGAAGAGAGCTCAGAAATTAGATAATGCCAAGAACAGCAGTTGTAATCATTACCTTGACTCAAACTGTCATATTTCAGAGAGACTCTTGTTGGGTAGAGATTTCTTACTTCACAAGCAGGAAAAAATTAAACTTAGATTAATTCAGTTCTAGTCCCATCCAGCAAATCTAAAACCAAGATCTAAAAACAAATGGTTTCCATAGAACTTTCTGTGTTAAAAAAAAAAAATAAAAAATATTTATGGGAATAAAAGAAGCCCAACATCCAAAAAGATTAATTAATTTCTGTCATAAAATCAGAAATGATCAGAAATGCAAATAATCAGAACTTCCCTTATGGCTCAGTGGTAAAGAATTCACATCTAATACAAGAGACACAAGATATGTGGGTTCAATATGTGGGTTCAAAAGGAAATGGCAACCCACTCCAGTATTCTTGCCTGGAAAATCCCATGGACAGAGGAGCCTGATGGGTCGCATTCTATAGAGTTGCAAAAAGCAGGACATGACTGAACACGCATATGAGAATCAGGATAAGACAACACATAACTGGGAAAAAAAAAAAAAAAACACAACAAATCAAAGCTTACCTATAAGTGAAAACAGTGATAGAATTAATAAAAAGTACATAAAAATTATTCCTATATGTTTAGAAAGCTACAAGAGCCGTGCAGATATATGGGACCCCTTCTGTGTGTCTCTCTTGTTTCTCCTATTCTGGTCTGTGTACTCTAGCTTTCTTGGATGGCCCAGAAATCAAGTTCCATCTTCTTAACACAGGAAAGCAGTTGGCCCTGCATATGTTTCCTAGCCTCAACTTCTCTTGAAAATTTTGTACAAACTGTAATTTGAGTCAAAATAGGGTTCAATGCATTTTTCCTTTTCCTTTAGGAACCACTGTTCTTTCTTGATGGCCAATATTTTGATTATCATTATTTCATATTTTTTGGTTTTTCAGTCCAGTTCAGTCACTCAGGCCTGTCCAAGTCTTTGCGACCCAATGAACCACAGCACACCAGGCCTCCCTGTCCATCACCAACTCCTGGAGTTCACCCAAACCCATGTCCACTGAGTCGGTGATGCCATCCAACCATCTCATCCTCTCCTTCCCCTCCTGCCCTCAATCTTTCCTAGCATCAGGGTCTTTTCCAATGGGTCAGCTTTGCAACAGGTGGCCAAAGTATTGGGGTTTAAGCTTCAGCATCAGTCATTCCAATGAACATCCAGGACTGATCTCCTTTAGGATGGACTGGTTGGATCTCCTTGCAGTCCAAGGCACTCTCAAGAGTCTTCTCCAATGCCACAGTTCAAAAGCATCAATTCATTGGCACTCAGCTTTCTTTATAGTCTAACCCTCATATCCATACATGACTACTGGAAAAACCATAGCCTTGACTAGATGGACCTTTGTTGGCAAAGTAATGTCTCTGCTTTTTATTATGCTGTCTAGGCTGGTCATCACTTTCCTTCCAAGGAGTAAGCATCTTTTTAATTTCATGGCTGCAGTCAACATCTGCATTGATTTTGGAGCCCAGAAAAATAAAGTCAGCCACTGTTTCCACTGTTTTCCCATCTATTTGCCATGAAGTGATGGGACCAGATGCTATGATCTTAGTTTTCTGAATGTTGAGCTATAAGCCAACTTTTCTCTCTCCTCTTTCACTTTCATCAAGAGGCTCTTTAGTTTTTCTTTACTTTCTGCCATAAGAGTGGTGTCATCTGCATATCTGAGGTTATTGATATTCCTCCCAGAAATCTTGTTTCCAGCTTGCACTTCATCCAGTCCAGCATTTCTCATGGTCTACTCTGCATATAAGTTAAATAAGCACGATGACAATTGATAGCCTTGACGTACTCCTTTTCCTATTTGGACCCAGTCTGTTCCATGTCCAGTTCTAACTGTTGCTTCCTGACCTGCATACAGGTTTCTCAAGAGGCAGGTCAGGTGGTCTGGTATTCCCATCTCTTTCAGAATTTTCCACAGTTTATTGTGATCCATACAGTCAAAGGCTTTGGCATAGTCAATAAAGCAGAAATAGATGTTTTTCTGGAATTCTCTTGCTTTTTCTATTACCCAGTGGATGTTGGCAATTTGATCCCTTTTTCCTCTGCCTTTTCTAAAACCAGCTTGAACATCTGAAAGTTCATGGTTCACTTATTGCTGAAGCCTGGCTTGGAGAATTTTGAGCATTACTTTACTAGTGTGTGAGATGAGTGCAATTGTGCAGTAATTTGAGCATTCTTTGGCACTACCTCTCTTTGGGATTGTAATGAAAACTGATGTTTTCCAGTCCTGTGGCCACTGATGAGTTTTCCAAATTTGTTGGCATTGACTGTAGTACTTTCACAGCATCATCTTTTAGGATTTAAAATATCTCAACTGGAATTCCATCACCTCCACTAGCTTTGTTTGTGTGATGCCTCCTAAGGCCCACTTTTGTTTTTTAGCTATTTATTTGTCTTCTATTTTTCAAGTCTTTACTTCACAAAATCTGTTTAAATTATGTGGAAACACAAAGTATGATTCCAGAAATATCCTTTTACTTGTAAAATAAATAATTTTTAAATTCCACTATTTCTTGGCATTTTAAATTGATATTTTTATTATTGATTCATTTTTTCATAAGCCATTTTTTTTTTCTGATGTATTCTCTCTTTTAAAAAAGAATGCCTGATAAAGACTGGCATCTGTATATATATATATCCAGTTTATTTCAGCTTGATTTTCTCATGGTACGCTTGATTGCTTTTAGTATCATAATCCTGGGCACAGAAGAACAGAGTCTGACTATCTCTATCAGATGTTCCTGTATCATGTTTTCCTCTATGTTAGATGAGTCCCTTTCACCAAGGCAAATTGTATATGTCTTGTATTCAAATCACCTTTGTGCCTGGGATACTCTATGAATAAACCCAGGCTATTTCTTAGTGCCATTGTTAACTGCTTTAAGGATACACTTGCACTTCCCTGATAGGTATAGATGCTATTGAAGTAGAGTGAACAAATAGAGTTCAATTAAGATTCTCTATAAGCTTTTCCTATCCAACTTATTGCAGGGGTTATTGCTGACTCTCATGAGAAGTTATTTTGTGATGGTATGAGAGAGTGTAGAATTATATTTAGAAGATGTTTTATGTTGTACCTTTCAGAGTCTTCAGAGCTGATATAGGAAATTTGAAATTATTAGGGTTTAAAGCTGAATTTTATGATGAAGGTTGGATATATCAGTATACATACCCACTTTTCCTAGCAATTGTTTTAAAATTTGGATGGTTAGTTTATATATGCTTTGGTCACCTGATGCAAGGAACTGACTCATTGGAAAAGACCCTGATGCTAAGAAAGATTGAAGGCAGGAGAAGGGGATGGAAGAGGATGAGATGGTTGAATGGCATCATGGACTTGATGGACATGAGTCTGAGCAAGCTCTGGGAGTTGGCGATGGACAAGGAAGCCTGGCATGCTGCATTCCATGGGATTGCAAAGAGACAGACATGACTAAGTGACTGAACTTAAGTGAATTATGTTTGAAATTTCAAGGGGAGATAGGTAAAGATGTATTCCCACTTTCTCGTCTTTTCTTTCTTTTCTTTTGTTTTGATTCAATAAGCTGAGAGCATCCAGAAAACAAAATATACATAGCATACTTAAAAAATCAAGTTTCAAAAACAAAAAATAAAGTCATTATGGGAAAAAAAAGACATTTTGAGAAAGTATGGTAAGTAAAAGTATTTACCCCCAGGCAAATCAGACCTAAGAAGTCATTTTATTTTTATGCACAGTTTATCTATACAGTCCATGGAATTCTCCTGGCCAGAACACTGGAGTGGGTAGCCTTTCCCTTCTCTAGGGGTTCTTCCCAACCCAGGGATTGAACTCAGGTCTCCCGCATTACAGGCAGATTCTTTACCAGCTGAGTCACAAGGAAAGCCCAGGAATGGGTAGTCTATCCCTTCTCCAGCAGGTCTTCCTGACCCAGGAATCAAACTGGTGTCTCCTGCATTGCAGGCAGATTCTTTACTAACTGAGCTATCACAGAAACCCTATTTTTATCCACAAAGGACAAAAACTCTCCTAGGCAGAAGTAGATGATTGAAGAGATATGTGAGTGAAGACCATGTTTGTTTAATTAAGAAGTGGTAGGTAAAGAATATTGAACAAGACATTACTCTTTGGTCAATGACTGTCTCAAGAGCATTATAGACAATGGATACTTTGCGCATTAATTTAAACTACCTCACTTCATCACCTTCACAAAATACAGGGTGACACTAATTTTTTATCCAAATAGAAATTCTCTTGAGAGTGAAATGTAGCACTACTGAAAGTTATACCAGACATAAGTAAAAACCAGATATTTGGGAATCAAAATTAGTACATGGTCAATAGACTAAAATTTTACTTTAACTTATATTTTTCCTACTCAGGGAAACAACATATCAGGTAAATAGCAAGCTCTTCTGCATATTTTTCTGGGTTGTCCATAATCTGGGTCCACATTATCTATCTATTACTTTATTGCTGTCAGACTTTCATGGAAAAGAAGAATTAACATGAACTTTGCAGTGTGACTCTCCTAGTAATGAATCTTAGTGATCTTTCACTTCAGCCAAGATTACAGTGATGGTGAGTGTCAGGTTATTATCTTCAAAGAAAGGACAGTGATAGATGACTTTGTGGGTTCCCATCATCATGTGATGATTTAGGATAACTTTTGTCTATCAAGTCAGAGGGTTATAAGAGTGAAAATTTTCCATCCTGGGTTGAGACAGTCGGTGAAATCTACTCATGATTTTGAGCAATGACTAAGAATGGAAGGTGTGGGGTTCATGGGAAAATGGGGCTCAGTTGTTGCATTAGCAAGAGCTCAGCAAAATGTCATGAGAAATCCCATGGGCTCAGGCTATTTGGGAAATGTGAATTAGAGGTAATGAAACTCAAATCCAAACACAACTAATTGGTCTAGAGTGTTTATATAATGGAATGGACAAAAGCAGGTTAGATAGGAAAGCTTTAGTCAGGACATTATTGCCACTCTGGGATCCTTCATTTTGTTTACAATCAATGGGGCTGATTCTAATGAAGAGCACAACTGAGTCTACTGAGAACCACATTGCTCTCTTTGGCTTTGACTTTCAAATAAGAATATATTTGAAACAGATCAGTTTCTAGGGGATAAGGTCGAATGTGTAGACCTGAACAATTAGTGAAGAGAAAACAAGACAGGAGCAAATAGCAACACAATTTCGGACAGATGGCAGATACTCAAAACCTACCTACTAAGGTATAATAAAATAATTTAGAAAGCTATTTGGACTTTTATTTGAGTACTTGCAAATTCTATTGATAGTAAACATTTTAAAACTAGCTGCTGTTTCACTAACCTGTTATTTTTTAACTCACGTAGCACTTATTTGTGATGAAAGGTATATAGATTCAGTCTCTTATCTTCTTGTCAGTTATCTTACTGTTTGAGCCTGTTAACTCACAACTGAACTGTGAACATTGATTATTCTCACATTCTGCACAGATCTGGGAAATCAGCTTGAATTATTATTAAGTGTGTGATATGTGGAGTTAGGCTAATTAACACGACAAAAACTTTTATGTTGTGTCTTCCCTTCCCTCTATATTACAGATCACCTAAATTGATACTTCTGCAGTTTTCCAGAATTGCAATTGTATTTTATTGCATTAACTCACAGATCCATTCATGTAAGGGGAAATGTATTTGCATTTATGAGGATTGATCTGTCATTCTCAATATATAACCTGTAACATTTTATTTTATTTTTTTCCTTTTTTTTTCATTTATTTTTATTAGTTGGAGGCTAATTACTTTACAACATTGCAGTGGTTTTTGTCATACATTGAAATGAATTAGCCATGGATTTACATGTATTCCCCATCACGGTCCCCCCTCCCACCTCCCTCTCCACCCGATCCCTCTGGGTCTTCCCAGTGCACCAGGCCCGAGCACTTGTCTCATGCATCCAACCTGGGCTGGTGATCTGTTTCACCCTAGATAATATACATGTTTCGATGCTGTTCTCTTGAAACATCCCACCCTCGCCTTCTCCCACAGAGTCCACAAGTCTGTTCTATACATCTGAGTCTCTTTTTCTGCTTTGCATATAGGGTTATCATTACCATCTTTCTAAATTCCATATATATGTGTTAGTATACTGTAATGGTCTTTATCTTTCTGGCTTCCTTCACTCTGTATAATGGGCTCCAGTTTCATCCATTTCATTAGAACTGATTCAAATGAATTATTTTTAATGGCTGAGTAATATTCCATGGTGTCTATGTACCACAGCTTCCTTATCCATTCGTCTGCTGATGGGCATCTAGGTTGCTTCCATGTCCTGGCTCTGATAAACAGTGCTGCGATGAACATTGAGGTGCACGTGTCTCTTTCAGATCTGGTTTCCTCAGTGCATATGCCCAGAAGTGGGATTTCTGGGTCATATGGCAGCTCTATTTCCAGCTTTTTAAGAAATCTCCACACTGATTTCCATAGTGGCTGTACTAGTTTGCATTCCCACCAACAGTGTAAGAGGGTTCCCTTTTCTCCACACCCTCTCCAGCATTTATTGCTTGTAGATTTTTGGATAGCAGCCATCCTGACTGGCGTGTAATGGTACCTCATTGTGGTTTTGATTTGCATTTCTCTGATAATGAGTGATGTGGAGCATCTTTTCATGTGTTTTTTTGCTATCTGTATGTCTTCCTTGGAGAAATGTCTGTTTAGTTCTTTGGCCCATTTTTTGATTGGGTCGTTTATTTTTCTGGAGTTGTGCTGGAGGAGTTGCTTGTATACATTTCAGATTAATCCTTTGTCTGTTGCTTCATTTGCTATTATTTTCTCCCAATC
Source organism: Odocoileus virginianus (assembly GCF_023699985.2). Classification (NCBI taxonomy): domain Eukaryota; kingdom Metazoa; phylum Chordata; class Mammalia; order Artiodactyla; family Cervidae; genus Odocoileus; species Odocoileus virginianus. The sequence goes on along the minus strand of NC_069675.1, from coordinate 51,690,918 downwards.
TGAGGGCTGTCTTTTCACCTTGCTTATAGTTTCCTTTGTTGTGCAAAAGCTTTTAAGTTTCATTAGGTCCCATTTGTTTATTTTTGCTTTTGTTTCTAATATTCTGGGATGTGGGTCATAGAGGATCCTGCTGTGATTTATGTCGGAGAGTGTTTTTCCTATGTTCTCCTCTAGGAGTTTTATAGTTTCTGGTCTTACATTTAGATCTTTCATCCATTTTGAGTTTATTTTTGTGTATGGTGTTAGAAAGTGTTCTAGTTTCATTCTTTTACAGGTGGCTGACCAGTTTTCCCAGCACCACTTGTTAAAGAGGTTATCTTTTTTCCATTGTATATCCTTGCCTCGTTTGTCAAAGATAAGGTGACCATAGGTTCGTGGATTTATCTCTGGGCTTTCTATTCTGTTCCATTGATCTATGTTTCTGTCTTTGTGCCAGTACCATACTGTCTTGATGACTGTGGCTTTGTAGTATAGTCTGAAGTCAGGCAGGTTGATTCCTCCAGTTCCATTCTTCTTTTTCAAGATTACTTTGGCTATTTGAGGTTTTTTTTGTATTTCCATACAAATTGTGAAATTATTTGTTCTAGTTCTGTGAAAAATACTGTTGGTAGCTTGATAGGGATTGCATTGAATCTATAGATTGCTTTGGGTAGTATAGCCATTTTGACAATACTGATTCTTCCAATCCATGAACATGGTATATTTCTCCATCTGTTTGTGTCCTCTTTGATTTCTTTCATCAGTGTTTTATAGTTTTCTATGTATAGGTCTTTTGTTTCTTTAGGTAGATATACTCCTAAGTATTTTATTCTTTTTGTTGCAATGGTGAAGGTATTGTTTCCTTAATTTCTCTTTCTGTTTTCTCATTGTTAGTGTATAGGAATGCAAGAGATTTCTGTGTGTTAATTTTATATCCTGCAACTTTACTGCATTAGTTGATTAGCTCTAGTAATTTTCTGGTAGAATCTTTAGGATTTTCTATGTAGAGGATCATGTCATCTGCAAACAGGGAGAGTTTCACTTCTTCTTTTCCTATCTGGATTCCTTTTACTTCTTTTTCTGCCCTGATTGCTGTGGCCAACACTGCCAAAACTATGTTGAATAGTAGTGGTGAGAGTGGGCATCCTTGTCTTATTCCTGATTTCAGGGGAAATGCTTTCAATTTTTCACCATTGATGGTGATGCTTGCTGTGGGTTTGTCATATATAGCTTTTATTATGTTGAGGTACGTTCCTTCTATTCCTGCTTTCTGGAGAGTTTTAATCATAAATGGATGTTGAATTTTGTCAAAGGCTTTTTCTGCCTCTATTGCGATAATCATATGGTTTTTATCTTTCAATTTGTTAATGTGGTGTATTACATTGATTGATTTGCGGATATTAAAGAATCCTTGCATTCCTGGGATAAAGCCCACTTGGTCATGGTGTATGATTTTTTTAATATGTTGTTGGATTCTGTTTGCTAGAATTTTGTTAAAGATTTTTGCATCTATGTTCATCAGTGATATTGGCCTGTAGTTTTCTTTTTTTGTGGCATCTTTGTCTGGTTTTGGAATTAGGGTGATGGTGGCCTCATAGAATGAGTTTGGAAGTTTACCTTCTTCTGCAATTTTCTGGAAGAGTTTGAGTAAGATAGGTGTTAGCTCTTCTCTAAATTTTTGGTAGAATTGAGCTGTGAAGCCATCTGGTCCTGGGCTTTTGTTTGCTGGAATATTTCTGATTACAGTTTCGATTTCCTTGCTTGTGATGGGTTTGTTAAGATCTTCTATTTCTTCCTGGTTCAGTTTTGGAAAGTTAGACTTCTCTAAGAACTTGTCCATTTCTTCCAAGCTGTCCATTTTATTGGCATAGAGCTTCTGGTAGTAGTCTTTTATGATCCTTTGTATTTCAGTGTCGTCTGTTGTGATCTCTCCACTTTCGTTTCTTATTTTGTTAATTTGGTTCTTCTCCCTTTGTTTCTTAATGAGTCTTGCTAATGGTTTGTCAATTTTGTTTATTTTTTCAAAAAACCAGCTTTTAGCTTTGTTGATTTTTGCTATGGTCCCTTTAGTTTCTTTTGCATTTATTTATGCCCTAATTTTTAAGAGTTCTTTTCTTCTACTAACACTGGGGTTCTTCATTTCTTCCTTCTCTAGTTGCTTTAGGTGTAGAGTTAGGTTATTTATTTGACTTTTTTCTTGTTTCTTGAGGTAGGCCTGTAATGCTATGAATCTTCCCCTTAGCACTGCTTTTACAGTGTCCCATAGGTTTTGGGTTGTTGTGTTTTCATTTTCATTCATTTCTATGCATATTTTGATTTCTTTTTTGATTTCTTCTATGATTTGTTGGTTATTCAGAAGCGTGTTGTTTAGCCTCCATATGTTTGAATTTTTAATAATTTTTTTCCTGTAATTGAGATCTAATCTTACTGCACTGTGGTCAGAAAAGATGACTGGAATGATTTCAATCTTTTTGAATTTACCAAGACTAGATTTATGGCCCAGGGTGTGATCTATTCTGGAGAAGGTTCCGTGTGCACTTGAGAAAAAGGTGAAGTTGATTGTTTTGGGGTGAAACGTCCTATAGATGTCAATTAGGTCTAGCTGGTCCATTGTGTCCTTTAAAGTTTGTGTTTCCTTGTTCATTTTCTGTTTAGTTGATCTATCCATAGTTGTGAGTGGGGTATTAAAGTCTCCTACTATTATTGTGTTACTAATAATTTCCTCTTTCATACTCGTTAGCATTTGCCTTACATACTGCAGTGCTCCTGTGTTGTGTGCATATATATTTATAATTGTTATATCTTCTTCTTGGATTGATCCTTTGATCATTGTGTAGTGTCCATCTTTGTCTTTTTTCACAGACTTAATTTGAAAGTCTATTTTATCTGATATGAGTATTGCGACTCCTGCTTTCTTTTGGTCTCCGTTTGCATGGAATATTTTTTTCCAGCCCTTCACTTTTAGTCTGTATGTGTCCTTTGTTTTGAGGTGGGTCTCTTGTAGACAGCATATATAGGGGTCTTGCTTTTGTATCCATTCAGCCAGCCTTTGTCTTTTGGTTGGGGCATTCAACCCATTTACATTTAAGGTAATTATTGATAGGTATGGTCCCGTTGCCATTTATTTTGTTGTTTGGGGTTCACGTTTATACCACCTTTCTGTGTTTCCTGTCTAGAGAAGATCCTTTAGTATTTGTTGAAGAGCTGGTTTGGTGGTGCTGAATTCTCTCAGCTTTTGCTTGTCTGTAAAGCTTTTGAGTTCTCCTTCATATCTGAATGAGATCCTTGCTGGGTGCAGTAATCTAAGTTGTAGGTTATTCTCTTTCATTACTTTAAGTATGTCCTGCCATTCCTTCTGGCCTGAAGGGTTTCTATTGATAGATCAGCTGTTATCCTTATGGGAATCCCTTTGTGTGTTATTTGTTGTTTCTCCCTTGCTGCTTTTAATATTTGTTCTTTGTGTTTGATCTTTGTTAATTTGATTAATATGTGTCTTGGGGTGTTTCGCCTTGGGTTTATCCTGTTTGGGACTCTCTGGGTTTCTTGGACTTGGGTGGCTATTTCCTTCCCCATTTTAGGGAAGTTTTCAGCTATTATCTCCTCGAGTAACTTCTCATGGCCTTTCTTTTTGTCTTCTTCTTCTGGGACTCCTATGATTCGAATGTTGGGGCGTTTCACATTGTCCCAGAGGTCCCTGAGGTTGTCCTCATTTCTTTTGATTCTTTTTTCTTTTTTCCTCTCTGCTTCATTTATTTCCACCATGTTATCTTCTGTCCTCACTTATCCTATCTTCTGTCTCCGTTATTCTACTCATGGTTCCCTCCAGAGTGTTTTTGATCTCATTTATTGCATTATTCATTTTTAATTGACTCTTTTTATTTCTTCTAGGTCCTTGTTAAACATTTCTTGCATCTTCTCAATCTTTGTCTCCAGTTTATTTATTTGTAACTCCATTTTGTTTTCAAGATTTTGAATCATTTTTATTATCATTATTCTAAATTCTTTTTCAGGTAGATTCCCTATCTCCTCCTCTTTTGTTTGATTTGGGGGGCATTTTTCGTGTTCCTTTACCTGTTGGGTATTTCTCTGCCTTTTCATCTTGTTTAGATTGCTGTGTCAGGAGTGGGCTTTCTGTATTCTGGTGGTCTGTGGTTCCTTTTTATTGTGGAGGTTTCACCCAGTGGGTGGGGTTGGACGATTGGTTTGTCAAGGTTTCCTGGTTAGGGAAGCTTGTGTCAGTGTTCTGGTGCGTGGAAATGGATTTCTTCTCTTTGGAGTGCAATGAAGTGTCCAGCAATGAGTTTTGTGACTGGTCTATGTGTTAGATGTGACTTTGGACAGCCTGTATGTTGGCACTCAGGTCTACGTTCCTGTGTTGCTAAAGAATTTGCGTCATATGTCTTGTTCTGGAGCTTATTGGCTCTTGGGTGGTGGTTGGTTTTGGTGTAGGTAGGAGGCTCTTGGCTGGTCTCTTATTCCTTAATGTTCCATGTAGTCAGTAGTTTTCTGGTTTTCTCAGGTTTTGGGCTTAAGTCTCCTGCCTCTGGATTTCAGTTTTATTCTTCCAATAGTCTCAAGACTTCTCCAACTATACAGCACTGATAATAAAACTTCTAGGTTAATGGTGAAAAGATTCTCCACTGTGAGGGACAACAGAGAGATTCACAGAGTTACATGAAGAATAGGAGAGGGAGGAAGGGGATAGAGGTGAGCAGGAGGAGAAAAAGGGGTGACTCAAGAGAAGAGAGACAGATCTACGCAGTTATCTGTTCTCAAAGTGTTCTCCGTAGCCCAGACACCCACAAAGATTCACAGAATTGGATTGGGAAGAGAAGGGGAAAGGAGGAAATAGAGGTGTTCTGAGGTAGAAAACAGAGAGTCAAAAGTGGGAGAGAGTAATCAACACACTCCTGAATAGAAATGGGAACTGAATATTGGATTCTTAAATGTCCAAAATTTATGTCACATACTGAAAAACAAAGATTAAAAATCTAGCATAGAGGTTAGACCCTTTGAAATACAATATTTAAAAACAAAAACACAAAAAAAATTTAGAAATATATATGACGTTCGGTTTACAAATAGGGCTTCTGTCTCACTCTTTTTTTTTTGGGCAAAGTTATAGTGAAATGAAAATGAAAATTAAGGAATAATAGAGGAGTATTAGAGGACTTTAAAAGGAAATAGGAGAGAAAAACAAGAAAAAGAAAGAGAAAAGAAAAAGAAAAAAAAAATTTTCCCCCTAATTAAAAAAATCATATAAATATATGAAAGTGAAAGTTGAGGAGTAATGGGGTAGTAGGGAATTTAAAAAGAAAATAAAAGAGAAAAAATAAAAAATAATAATAATAAAAAAATTTAAAAAAGAAAGAAAAAAAAATTTTTAATTAAAAAAATATATATACATATATATCTAGGAATTTCTCTGGAGCTGTTGCGGTTAGAGTAGGTTCAGTTCAATTTCAGATAGCGCCTCTTTCCAGCTTACACTTCTCAATATCTATAGACCCCTTCCGGTGTTGTCGTTGTTACCTTAAGGGATTTTAATCTATTGCACCGGTCCTTTCTGAAGCGGTTCCCTTTGTTTATTTGGTTTCTGTTTGCAGTCTCTTTGGTGTCTAATTTCCACCCTGACACAGGCGGGCGGAGGTGATCTCTAATTTAGGTTCGCTAGTTCAGTTCAGTCCTGCTAAGGGGAGGGTGGGGCGCTGCAGACAGATATCGCTGTGTGTGGCTAGCACTCACCGTGTTCAGGCCACACTGGGTTTGCCCCGCTCACGGATGTCTGTGCTTTCCCCGTCTACACTGCTCAGGCTCCCGGCTGCTCTATATGGAGCGGGCCCTGCGTTGAGTGCGGTTCCAGTTTTCAGGTACTCCACAAAAGTGCGGATTCAGTTGCGCCTGCGTTTTGTGCCTTCCCTGGCCTGAGCGGTTCAGGCAGCCAGGGGTTTGGGCACACTCTCCCCGGGTGCGGTGCGCCTTTTCCCTCCGCGGCCCCAGTGCCCGCTGCCAGGTCAGGTCTCAGGAAGTCTTTAGATAGGAACCGGGGGCCTGTTTGCAGTGTGGGAGGGGGTGGCTTCTCAGGGGCTGAGTTTGCCCCTTTCCCCTCCCCGCTGCCTCCTACCTCCAGCGGGGATGGGCCAGCTCTTCTCTGGAATTTCTCAGTCCCTTTGTTGTGCGAAACGCCGGCAGTGTGTTCGGCCGGTTAATTTTCTCCCTTGCCACCCCACAGTTTAAAAGAGCTCCCTCCGATTGCTCTCAGGGTCTTCGGGCCGGTCCTTACCCTAGGTAATGCCGCCCGCTCCTCTCCGTTCCGCCCCCCCTTGTTGATGGCGGGTGTGGGCGTCTGGGGTACTTTTCTGCTGGGAGTTGCTTTTAGGCACGTAATCTGTGGGCCTTATTTAATTTTTCCTCCCTGTTAGGTTGCCCTCTGAGATTAGAAAACTTCCACCAGACCCGCCAGGGCGAGGGTTTCCTGGTGATTGGAAACTTCCTCTATTAAGACTCCCTTCCCGGGACGGGTCTCCATCCCTAGCTCTTTTGTCTCTCTTTTTATCTTTTATATTTTGTCCTACCTCCCTTCAAAGACAATGGGCTGCTTTTCTAGGCGCCTGATGTCCTCTGCTAGCAATCGGAAGTTGTTTTGTGAAATTTGCTCAGCGTTCAATTGTTCTTCTGATGAATTTGTAGGGGAGAAAGTGGTCTCCCCGTCCTATTCCTCCACCATCTTGGCTCCTCCCTCCAACCTGTAACATTTTAAAATATAATTCTAATACTGGCTGTGTATGTTTTTTTTTTTTTTTTGTCCTCTTTAATGAATATCTCCTAGACATTGCTTTAAATTTGAAGGATCCTGTCCATCACTGACTTAGACTACCCAAACATCTACTCATATGATTGGAAAGTTGTCATGATCATTTTGATTCAAGAAACTGAGGCATAGTTGGTGGAGTATTTATTGCACTAATAAAAATGGAATACTTAAACATTTTTTTGCAAATTATTAGATACAGTATAACACTGGACACCTGACAATAAGGTCAGGGAAGTTGGAGATGATAACATTTGTTTTTATCTCTAATCATTGAAAGGTGAATTTGTTTTCAAGATACTCCTTGGCACTAATGTTTTGCTTTATTACACTCCAACATTATCAGATAGGTTTCCAAATATTTGCTTTTTAATGCTTCATACTTACCTGCTAGATTCATGAATTACATCATGAAAATTGCATTTATTGGCTAATCCTTATCTTTTTAATATTCTCTTCTTTTCATGTGGAATGTCAAAACTTTTCTGGCAATAATGATGATATATATGCATATACATAAAATTTACTGTATTCTCTCCATCTCAACATGGTAGTTATTTCAGTAGACAAAATAACATTGAAATATTGGAATGGTAATTGCAATTCAACTTCTATTTTGTCGCTGTTGTATGTAAGTGAGAAATCAGAGATACAAAAAAAAAATTAATGACCTACTCATATTGAAATAGTTATTGTAAGATGGAGTCAGAACACAAACTCGGGACATAAAAGGGTCTCATAAATGCTGCCACTTATAAGTCATTCATAAATGAAGAAATTTGAATATATGTAAAGTGTGATGTGGGCTTCCCTGGTGGCTCAGCAATAAAGAATCCACCTGTTAATGCAGGAGATGCAGGTTCCATCCCTGAGTTGGGAAGATCCCCTGGAAAAGGAACCAGCAGCCCACTCTAGCATTCTTGCCTGGGAAATCCCATCGAGGAGCCTGGCATGCTATACTCCATGGGGTAGCAGAGTTGGCATGACTTAGCCACTACAAATAACAACAACAAAGTGTGCTGTATTTGCAAATCGATAGCTAGTAAGTTGAACACAGCAAATAAAGAACAATGTAATGTTCAGGACCATCCAGTTGGAATAAGAACTATCAAAGCATGAGTTCTTTCTTTGACAACTATCAGCTTAGTTATTAAGGCACTTTAAATCACACACATCTCTAAAATAATCATTAATTCATTTGACCTCATAAAATGATTATGAGAATTAAAGGAAATAGTGTTCATTAAGTGCTTAACATAGTAAGTCAACATTAGTAAACAATACATACTAGCTTTTATTAAAATTATAACTTAATATAAATGAACATGTTATTATACTTTGCTGTTGGTTGTGAGTACATTAAAATCTGGATTTTTCCTTTTTTTTACTGAAATCTCCTTATGACCGACCTAGACAGCATATTAAAAAGCAGAGACATTACTTCGTCAACAAAGGTCCATCTAGTCAAAGATTTTTCCAGTGTTCATGTATGGATGTGAGAGTTGGACTATAAAGAAAGCTGAGCACTGAGGAATTGATGCTTTTGAACTGTGGTGTTGGAGAAGACTCTTGAGAGTCCCTTGGACTGTAGGGAAATCCAACCAGTCTATTCTAAAGGATATCAGTCCTGGGTGTTCATTGGGAGGACTGATGTTGAAGCTGAAACTCAAATACTTTGGCCACCTGATGTGAAGAGCTGACTCATTTGAAAAGACCCTGATGCTGGGAAAGATTGAGGGCAGGAGGGGAAGGGGATGACAGAGGATGAGATGGTTGGATGGCATCACCGACTCAATGGACATGGGTTTGGGTGGACTCCAGGAGTTGGTGATTGCCAGGGAGGCCTGGTGTGCTGCTGTTCATGGGGTAGCAAAGAGTCGGACAGGACTGAGTGACAGAACTGAACTGAACTGAAAGGCTAGCTTCCTCACTTGGTAAATCTTCCAGCACTCGCCGTTGATAATCATTCATTTGGTGGTTGCTATGAACTATGTGTTATCTTTTTGTATATTGCTATCTTGTCTCCTTTATTATGTTTTGATCTCTGGGCTATGTCTGATTCCATTTCTTCCCGTTGATTTTAATGTAGGAAAGAAAGCTTGGCTTCCTGCTTCTATACCATCTTTTGGTACATCTTGAGAACAATCTTGCAGATGATGGATAAACAAGTTGACCTTCGGCACCAAGCAGTAAATGCCAAGTTATATGTGTGTGATTCTATGATATCACTCTACATTTGCCTGATTAGCTTTAGCCACAGATGGTAAAATGTTAATTTGGCTCAGTTTAAATCTCTGATGACTAAGCATTACTAAGAAAACCTGGAAGTGACTGAATTTTTCTGCAATAGAATGGTTAAGATTTTTGCCCCTTGGCAAAAATGGGAGCTTCAGACAGATAAGTACATTACTAATCAAAACAAAAAGTTACATTTTTCCATATGAGTGATTTTTGGCATGTATTCTTAACACTCAGTGTATGTGTGTGTGTGTGTGTGTGTGTGTGTGTGTGTTAAGTTATAACTCTAGTCACTTGTGCTATTTGCTAAATATCTGTGACTCTTAGTTTTCTGAAAACATAACAGGATTGTACTTCCTGGTCTCTTAAGGCTGAGTGGGACTAAGAGTCATAATTAAAAGTGATTTGAATCTCTTCTGAGAAAAAACAATGAATTCCATCTGTAACAGACACCTGAATTTCTTTTCTCTGTCTTGCATCACAGACATCAGTTTTGAGTAGTACCTTACCATTATCCTGTTCTGGTTTTCTCAATCCCAGATAACCTGGCCTACTCTGACTGATAAAGAAACATAGAGGGGTTAAAATTAAATTTCACTTTACAGCAAAATGTTAATGCATTCTTCCTGCATCCCCTGACAAGGGGACATAAAGAGACATAAAGACACAGAAAATTAACCCTGAAGATATTCATGACAGACATATTTTTCCCTAAGGAAAAATGAAAGCAGCAGGTCTATACCTGAATTAAGGGGAGGAAGTAAACTACTCAGGGCTTCCCAGGTGGTGCTAGTGGTAAAGAACCTGCCTGCCAATGAAGGAGACATAAGATGTGGGTTCAATCACTGGGCTGGGAAGATCCCTTGGAGAAGGAAATACCAACTTACTCCAGTATTCTTGCCTGGAGAATCCCATGGACAGAGGAACCTGGCAGGCTATCGTCTATAGGGTTGCAAAGAGTTGGACACAAGTGAAGCGAGTTAGTACACATAGTATAGCATAGCATGATAAACTACTCCAGAGAAGGAAATAACAACCCACTCCAGTGTTCTTGCCTGGAGAACCCTAAAGACAGAAGAACATGGTGGGATACAGCCCAATGGATTGCAAAGAGTTGGACACAAGTTAGCAACTAAAACAACAGATATACTGCTGAGATATGAAATTAATCTTTTTTCTTCAAAAATTACAAATTTTATCCTTGGTAAAGAAATGAGACATACTGTCAGCATTTGAAGAGCACCTTGTTCAGCTATTCAAGTTTGTCCGTCATTTTTGTCTTTATTAGGTTGATTCAAGAGTAATTGTGGTTTTAGACCATTTTAAATGGTCAGACTTTTAAATCATTATAACTAGGCTCAAACACATCTTTGTTAATCAAAATAGGAGCCATTACAATCAACACAGTTTTGCCAAACAGAAATAAAGTTGCCTATTCCTGTAGCATAAAAATATGTGCTTTAGAATTCAGTGGATTCTTGGAAAGCGTTTTCTGCATCCTCTTGGTTGTGGAAGATTTTTCCCTACAAAAAGTTGTTGAGATCCCTGAAGAAGGAATAATTGGCTGGTAAGAGGTCAGGTGAAAATGGCAGATGAAGCAAAATTTCGTAGCCCAATTTGTTCAACTTTTGAAGCATTGGCTGTGCAAAGTAGTCAGGCTTTATCGCAGAGAAGAATTGAGCCCTTTCTGTTGACCAATGCTGGCTGCAGGCATTGCAGTTTTCATTGCATCTCATTTACTGAGCATACTTTTCAGATGTAATGTTTTCACCAGGATTCAGAAAGCTGTAGTGTGTCAGACTAGTAGCAGACCACCAAACAGTGAATATGACATTTTTTGGTGCAAGTTTGGCTTTGGAAAATGCTTTGGAGCTTCTTAGTCCAACCACTGAGCTTGTTATTGTCAGTTGTCGTATAAAATCCACTTTTTGTCACACATCACAATCTGTTTGAGAAATGGTTTGTTGTTGCATACAATAAGAGAAGACAACATTTCAAAATGACACTTTTTTTTAATTTTTGGTCAGCTGATGAGGCACCCATGTATTGAGCTTTTCACCTTCCCAATTTGTTTCAAATGCCAAACGACCTTAGAAAGTTTGATGTTAAGCTCTTTGTTAAACTTTTCATGTAGCTGTAACAGGATCACCTTTGATGTCAACTTCCGATGTCAATGTCAAATTCCAATGGCTGGCCACTGTGCTTCTCATCTTGAAGGCTCTCATCTCCTTTGCACTTCTTGAATCACCAAAGCATAGTATGTTCATTAGCAGTTCCTGGGTCAAATGCATTGTTAATGTTTCAAGCTGTCTCCTCACTTTATGACAAATTTGGCACTTGAATAAGAAAATCGCTTGAATTTTCTTTTTGTCTCACATCATTTCCATAGTCTAAAAAAAATATAAAATGCACATCAAGTAATAAGTAATTAGCAAAAAACATAAAGCTAGACATATGCATTAAATTATGTATGAAATAACCACATTTATTTAAGAATGTATATCAATATCAAACAGTAAAGTTCAGCAATGCAAAACAGCAATTACTTTTGCACCAGCCTAATACCTCAAAGGTCAATCTAGTCAAAGCTATGGTTTTTCCAGTAGTCACTTATGGATATGAGAGTTGGACTATAAAGAAAGCTGAGCACCAAAGAATTGATGCTTTTGAACTGTAGCATTGGAGAAGACCCTTGAGAGTCCCTTGGACAGCAAGGAGATCCAACCAGTCCATCCTATAGGAAATCAGTCCTGAATATTCATTGGAAGGACTGATGCTGAAGCTGAAACTCCAATACTTTGGCTACCTGATATGAATAATAGACTCATTTGAAAAGACCCTGATCCTGGGAAAGATTGAAGGCAGGAGGAGAAGGGGGCAACAGAGGATGAGATGGATGGATGACATCACCGACTCAATGGACAGGAGTTTGAGCAAACTTTGGAAGTTGGTGATGGGCAGGGAGGCCTGGCATGCTGCAGTCCATGGGGTTGCAAAAAGCAGATAACGACTGAGCGACTGAACTGAAATGAACGGAACAGAATATCTCAAACTTACAAAGTGTGCCGTATTGTAGTCATTTTACAAATCTCAAACACATCTCAAATTTTTAAAGTTTTGCGTTAATCAAATAACTAGTAAAATGTTGAACCACAGTTTCAACTCAGACCTATCTGACTAAATTCAATACTATACATCAATTCATATGGTTTTCCACAGAATGGCAATTTATTTGAAAAGCAGGTCTCCAAAAACAGATAATTCTTTAAAATGTGAATCATGCTTTGAAGAAAAGTATTTCAAAAATTATTTATAGTAATCTCTATGCAGCAATCTCATCAGAAGGCAAATTAATTTAATTGAAAAGGGATGTGGTTACAAATCTAATACTCTGGTATATACCTGAGGTCTGCTATAAGTCCTAGGGCTTATGATATTTTATTAATTTCTTGCCTCAGATTTTTCATTTACTGAATGTGGTTTATTAATTTTCCCCTGTGTTATAATAATATAATAAAAGAGATGGTATAAAGTTCTCTATTGTAAACTCAGAAGTTGTATCAGTCTGTTTCTGATTAGATAAAACATGGACATTTCTGTCATTTATCTTTTTACAATTTCCAGCTAAGCTTATTCTATTGTAGGTGTGTACTTTTTATTTTGCTTATGGGTGTATTTTATTTATTTTGAAAGAATATGCATTCTTTAGAAACAGAGACCTTCTTCTATGTCTTTTGAGCATGGGTGCTCAGTAACTTCTTGACTTTCCTGAGCTTATAAATAAACTATGTTATAGTATTTGAGTAATCACATTTTGCTTCTTGGTATTATCCAAATCAATTAGTTAAGTTTTCCATTTTTATACTATTTTACAAAATCCAAAACTCCTAAATGGTATAAATCATGCTTTATGGAAAGTAACACTGGAAAAAATTAATGGGAAGTCATTGAAAGATTTTAAAACCTTAAATGACTGCTACCCAAATCTCAATATCCAGCTACTGAACATTTCAATTTAGTGTTCCATGTGCATGCACACTAAGATGCTTCAGTCGTGTCTTTTTGTGACCCCATGGACTATATAGCCCACTAGGCTTTTCTGTCCACAGGATTCTCCAGGTAAGAATACTTGTGTATGTTGCTGTGTCATCCTCCAGGGGATCATACTGACCAGGTATTGAATCCTTAAGTCTTCTGCATTGGCAAGTGGGTTCTTTACCACTAGCACCACCTGGGAAACCATTAAGTGTTATAGTACTCTTCAATTCAGTTTCTTCAAATCTAATGTCATAATCTTTCCATCTTCTCTAAAACCTACTCTTGCATTCTCTATACCAGAGAGTGAAAGGAAATCACTATATCTAAATTTATTCCCTGAATTTAACTGTCATCATATTCTTTCTTATTTAACCAATCACCAAGTTCTATTTATATTGTTTTTTTCCTTTTTAATTATTAAATTTACTTCTAACTTTAATTTCTTCAATTATATCTTATGTCTTACCATGAATACCGGAACTGCCTTCTAACTGGTCTTGTTTATTTATTTGTGTTTTAACTGCCTATAATGCCAAAGGAAATGCATTCAGAGGCTTGTTGCTGTTGCTCAGTCACTAAGCTGTGTCCCACTCTTTGCAACTCCATGAACTGATGCCCTCCAGTCTTTCCTGTCCATCACCAACTTCTGGAGCTTACTCAAACTCATGTCCATCAAGTCAGTGATGCCATCCAGCCAGCTCATCCTCTGTCGTCCCCTTCTCCTCCTGCCTTCAATTTTTCCCAGCATCAGGGTCTTTTCCAATGAGTCAGCTCTTCGCATCAGGTGGTCAAAGTATTGGAGCTTCAGCTTTCAGCATTAGTCCTTCCAGTGAATATTCAGGACTGATTTCCTTTAGGATTGACTGCTTTGATCTCCTTGCTGTCCAAGGAACTCTCAAGAGTCTTCTTCAGGACCACATTTCAATAGTATCAATTCTTCTGTGTTCATCCTTCTTTGTGGTCCAACTCTCACACCATACATAACTAGAAAAAACACAGCTTTGATTATACAGACCTTCCATGATTTATTGTTCACTTTTGGTTTTTTTCTAAACTTAATGTGCTAAACTGTCTGTCAGCTGTTTTGTCAGTCATGGGTCTTTCTCTCCCTTCAGGAAATAAAAGTAACCTAAATTTCAAAAGACCTGTTCGTATCTTTGGGAATTCCCTTTTCCAAACCAATCAATATCTCTTCTGTATTTACAAAATTCAAGCAATCATAAGTTCAATTTCTAAGCACAGTTATCAATACCTCCTTGACTTGTTCCCAGAGCTCTTTAATATGGACAAATGAAGGCTAAATTTATGCTAACTTTTATTATCTATGCATGTTATATATATATATATATATATATATATATATATATATAACATGGATATTGTATCCATGATCTCAAATTACCTTCAACTCATTGTGTTCACCAGACAACAAGTCAATGAATATTAAATCATAATGTGGTCTAGAAGAACAACCATGACCTCAGTGACATTTCAAATGTTCTGTTATGTAATTTCTTTTCCTGAAGTTGTAAACCTGGAAATATTTCATCTAATGATCAACTTTTATTTCTGTCTGTGAAATTCCTACACTTTCATGACAATTTAGCTATGTGTTTTTTTAACTCTAACCTACTTCTTGAATCAATTTTGCTTCTTTTCTATCTTTTACTACCTGGCATAGTTTGCCAGATTGGTGCCTTCATCCTTCTACGCATCTTTTTCTCTCTCCTAGTTTCTTTTTTCTTTTTAAATCTTATTTTAAAAGTCTAAATCTGGTATCAGTGTGTGTGTGTGTGTGCTGTGTTAAATTTGATACCATTCTATCCTGGGAAGTTTCTGTTTCCTTGCTAATGCCTGTCCAATATGTTACTGATCACATAAAATATTCTGAGGACCATTTTACTGTCTCTGAGTCTAGAAGTTTTATTGTTAGAACATTCCAAGTGTAAGAGATTTTGTTTTTCTCATGGTCCTGAAATTCATGTCCATCAGGTTTTATTTATTTGTGTTTTCACTTACAAACCAACCAGACCATCACTTGGTCAGACTTGGTATTTGGTCAAATTTGATATTTGAGTAATTGTCAACATTTACTCAAAATATGACAGCTTGATTATTTAATTCCATGTTTCACATTCTTTATCTGACAAATAGGAGTAATATTATCTCTTCACATGTTTTGTGGGGAGCAGCTAATATAATCTTTTTGGTCTTCTGGGAGGCAAAAAAGAAATATGTGAAAGGAGGGATATGGAAGAGGAAGGAGTAATTAAAAGTATAAAACCATATTCCAACAGAGGGGTGTCTTTCTAGTTTACAGAATAAATTATTAGATAACAATATTGGGTAAATTTCTTAGTGTAATTTTTTTATTTCAATAGCACATCCTTTTCTACATGTTTATATATGTAATATTTGTAAAAAATTAACAAAATAAATATTTTTATATATTCTGGATAAGATAGTTAAATGCCACCTAATTAGAAATGTGCTTTGTTTTTGCTCATTACAGCGTTTTTCTATCCCATCTTAGATAACTACCTTTGACTTTTAGATTAAGCACACTAACAGCTCATTATTTTCAGCTGAAACTAACACAACATTGGTATTTAATAGACTTTATTTTTCAGAATTACTTTCCCTTTGAAATGGTATTCATGCAATGATTTTGTTTTTTTCAGTTTTAAAGAAGTAATTTCATTTTCTATCACTGACACCATTGCAGTATCTGTTCTTTATTCTGCAATTAATTTTTGTGATGGAAAATTTATAACTTTTAAGAGATTGATCTAATATTGAACCCAGTAAACCAATAAAGATTGATCTCAATATCATACTCTACCCCTAATTTAAAACAAACAAACAAAAAACACCTCTCAATATGGTGAGTATAGAGGAAACTACCTCAACATAATAAAGTTAATGTACAAAAAGCCATGGGCCATGAAACAATTGACTGGTTCAAAGTTGGGAAGGGAGTATGTCAAGGCTATATATTTTCACCCTGCTTATTTAACTTCTATGCAGAGTACATCATGCAAAATGGCAGGCTGGGATACTCACAAGCTGGAATCAAGATTGCCACAAGAAACATCAGCAATCACAGATGATACCAATTTAATGGCAGAAACTGAAGAGGAACTCAAGAACCTCTAGACAAGGGTGACACTCTCATCAGTGAAAAAATTGGCTTAAAACTCAGCATTCATAAAACTAAGATCATGGCATCTGGTCCCATCACTTCATGGCAAATAAATGGGGAAAAAGTGGAAATGGTGGCAGTTAAAAGATGCTTGTCCTTTGGAAGGAAAGCTATGACAAACCTAGGCAGCATATTAAAACATAGAGACATCATTTTGCCAACAAAGGTCCATCTAGTCAAAGCTATGTTTTTTCCAGTAGTCATGTATGGATGTGAGAGTTGGACCATAAAGAAGGCTGAGAACTGAAGAACTGATACTTTTGAATTGTGGTTCTGGAGAAAATGTTTGAGAGTTCCTTAGGTGGCAAGGAGATCAAAGTAGTCAATCCTAAAGAAAATCAGCCCTGAATAATCATTGGAAGGACTGATGTCCTCCAATACTTTGGCCACCTGATGTGAAGAGCTGGCTCATTGGAAAAGACCCTGATGCTGGAAAAGACTGAGAGCAGAAAGAGAATGGGGTGACAGAGGATGAGATATTTGGATGGCATCACCAATTCAATGGACATGAGTCTGAGCAAACTGCAGGAGATCATGAAGGACAGGGAAACCTCACATGCTTCAGCCCATAGGGTTGCAAAGAGTTTGACATGACTGAGTGACTGAACAACAATAGCAATAATAAACTATCAGAAAGAGGAATTAGGATTTATGTAATTGCACAAAACATTTAGAAGTAAATTTAATCAATGAGGTAAATGACCTGTACACTGAAAACTACAAGACATTAGTGGAAAAAAAATATATATATATATATATAGATGTCACATAAACAGAAATATATTCTGTGTTCATGAATAAGAAGAATAAATATTGTTAAAATTAACATACTATCCCCAACTATTTACAGATTAAATGCCATCCTAATCAAAATTCCAATGGTGTTTTTCAAAGAAATAGAACAAATAATCCTAAAATGTATATGGTATCACAAAAGGCAAAACAAATAAAGCAAACTAAAAACCAAATATTCAAACTAATTAGAAAATATATATATTGAAAGTATAGTTGATTTGCAATGTTGTGCTAACTTCAGGTGTACATTAGCATATATCCACTCTTTTTAAGACTCTTTTTCTCATATAGATAATTGCAGAGTATTGAATTGAGCTAGGGTTAAGGTTAGTAATCTTGAGAAAGAAGGACACAACTTGAGGCATTATGCTCTCTGATTTCAAACTGTATGACAAAGCTATTATAATTAGAACGGTATGGTATGAGAATAAAAACATATTCTTGTATCAGTGGAACACAGTAGAGAACTAAAAAATAAACCCACACATGTAGGGTCAGTTAGTTTACAATAAAAGAACCAAGGAGCATATAGTGGGGAAATACAGTCTTCTTAGTAAATGTTGTTGAGAAAATTAGACATCTATGTACAAATTGGTCTATCTGCACTACAATCTCATACCATATTAAGTAATAACTTCAAAATGAATTCAGATCTTGGATATTAGACTTGAAAGAAGAAATCTCCTGTAAGAAAACATAGACGGTAAGCCCCTTGACAATCTGGCACCAAAAGAAAATGCAACAAAAGTTAAAATAAGTAAGTGGGACTAAATAAAACTAGAAGGTTTCTGCACAGCAGAGGGAACACTGATGAAAGTTAAAGCCTTCTGAATGGGGAACTATATTTGCAAATCATTTATCTAATGAGGGTGGTGGTGTTGGTGGTTTAGTTGCTAAGTTGTGTTTCTTTCCTGTGATTCCATGGACTGCAGCCTGATAGGCTCCTCTCTCCATGGGATTTCCCAGGCAAGAATACTAGAGTAGTAGCCATTTCATTCTCCAAGGCTTCTTCCCCTCCTGCATTGCAGGCAGATTCTTTACTACTGAGCCACCAGGGAAGCCCATCTGATAGGGGCTAATATCTAAAATATATAAAGAACTCAACAGCTCAATAGCAAAAATCAAGCAATCCAATTAGAAAATGGGCAGAAAATCTGAATAGATAATTTTTTTTTTCCAGAGAAGACATACAGATAACCAACAGGTATATTAAAATATTTTAATTCATATGGAAAGGCAAATCAAAGTCATAGATTAGTTTGGTGTAACATCTCACTTCAAATCTGTAACAATGGCAATTATTAAAAAGAAAAGACAAAAAATAATACATTTTGGTAAAGTTGTAGAGTAAAGGGAACTCTCATGGGAACTGTTGGTTAGACTGTAAATTGGTGCAGCAACTATGGAAAATAGTTTGGAAGCATCTCAGAATATTAGAGATAGAAGTAACATATTCTCCCACAATTCTACTTTTGTACATTTATACAAAGAAAATGAAAAGAATAACTTAGAAATATGCATTTTCATGTTCATTAAAGCACTATTTACAATAGACAAGGTATAGAAACAATCTAAGTGTCCATTAATGAATGAAGAAATGAAGAAATTTGAGATTTTATATATATATACACATATATAATCTATAATGGAATAATAGTCAGCTAAAATAATGTCATTTTGTCATTGAAACAACATGGAAGGACCACAAGGGCATTATGCTAAGTAAAATATGTCAAACAGAGAAAAACAAATATTATATAATCTCTTTAAAATGTGAAATCTAACAGCAATACAGAACAAAAAGACAAGCTCATAGATATGGAGAATAATTTGATTGTTGCCAGAGCTCAGAAAAATGGCTAAAGGAAGTCAAAAAGTAAAAAGAATAAAAAAATAAAATCTTGGCCTGTCAGATTCTCCAGTGTGCTCTCCAAAAATAAAGATTCTTTTTAATTTAAAAAAGAAAATCAGTCGATTAGTCCCAAGAAATTTAAAAAAAAAAAGAGAGAGAGAAGTAAATATTTGGAAACCTTGTGTGCTTATGGAAACACAATATGCAGAGTAAACGGGGTGTCAAGATAACAAAAGCAATTTAGGAAATCACTCAGAACAGCATCGTATTTAATATAAGCTAGGAAATCATACTGAAATAAATATCAAGTGGCAAATATGTTGAGAACAAGTTTAAGCCTTTACATGGGAAAAAAAAAGAGGGTTTAATTTTTGTTTTTCTATTTCTTTAACATATAAGAAATGGAAATATATTTCAATGTAACAAGATAGAACTCTCAGCAATAAATTCATTCACCTATGGTCACCTAATCTATGACAAAGAAGCCAAGAATATACAATGGAGAAAAGACAGTTTCTTCAATAGGTGTACTGGGGAAACTGGACAACTACATGTAAAAGAATGAAACTAGACTATTTCCTAACACCATATACAAAAATAAACTCAAAATGGATTAAAGGTCTAAATGTTAAGCTGGACAAGATAAAATTCTTAGAGGAAAACATGGGCAGAAGGCTCTTTGACATAAATAACAGCAAGATCTTTTTTGACCCACCTACTAGAGTAATAAAAATAAAAGCAAAAATAAACAAATCCAACCTAATCAAACGCTTTTGCACAGCAGAGGAAACTATTAACAATTTGAAAAGACAACCCTCAGAATGGGAGAAAATACTTGCAATGAAGCAACTGACAAGAGATTAATCTCCAAAATACACAGACAATTCATGCAACTCAACACCAACATCAGCAACAACAAAAAACAAACAAACCAATCAAAACATGGATGGAAGATCTAAATAGATATTACTCCAAAGAAAACATACAGATGGTCAAGAGGCACATGAAAAAATGCTCAATATCACTAATTATTAGAGAAATGCACATCAAAACTACAACTAGGAATCTCCTCATAATGGTCAGAATAGTCTTCATCAAACTTGTATGCAGGTCAGGAAGCAACAGTTAGAACTGGACATGGAACAACAGACTGGTTCCAAATAGGAAAATGAGTATGACAAGGCTGTATATTGTCACCCTGCTTATTTAACTTATATGCAGAGTACATCATGAGTGTCACTGGGCTAGAAGAAGCACAAACTGGAATCAAGATTGCCAGGAGAAATATCAATAACCTCAGATATGCAGATGACACCACCCTTATGGCAGAAAGTGAAGAGAAACTAAAAAGCCTCTTGATGAAAGTGAAAGAGGAGAGTGAAAAAGTTGGCTTAAAGCTCAACATTCAGAAAACTAAGATCATGGCATCTGGTCCCATCACTTCATGGGAAATAGATGGAGAAACAGTGGAAGCAGTGTCAGACTTTACTTTTTGGAACTCCAAAATCACTGCAGATGGTGATTGCAGCCATGAAATCAAAAGACGCTTACTCTTTGGAAGGAAAGTTATGACCAACCTAGATAGCATAATAAAAAGCAGAGACATTACTTTGCCAACAAAGGTCCATCTGGTCAAGGCTATGGTTTTTCCATTGGTCATGTATGGATGTGAAAGTTGGACTGTGAAGAAAACTGAGTGCCGAAAAATTGATGCTTTTGAACTATGGTGTTGGAGAAGACTCATGAGAGTCCCTTGGACTGCAAGGAGATCCAACCAGTCCATCCTAAAGCAGATCAGTCCTGGGTGTTCACTGGAAGGACTGATGCTGAAGCTGAAACTCCAATACTTTGGTCACTTCACGCGAAGAGTTGACTCATTGGAAAAGACCCTGATGCTGGGAGGGATTGGGGGCAGAAGGAGAAGGGGACGACAGAGGATGAGATGGTTGGATGGCATCACCGACTCGATGGGTATAAGTCTGAGTAAACTCCGGGAGTTTGTGATGGACAGGGAGGCCTGGCGTGCTGCGATTCATGGGGTCGCAAAGCATCAGACACGACTGAGCAACTGAACTGAACTGAACTGAAACAATCTACAAACAATAAATACCAGAGGAATGTGGAGAAGAGAGAATCTTCTTATACTGTTGGTGGAAATGTAAATTGGTACAGAGACTATGGAGAACAAAATGGAGGTTCCTGAGAAAATTAAATATAGAGCTACCACGTGACCCAGCAATTCTGCTCCTAGGCATATTCCCAGAGAAAATCATAATTTCAAAATATACATGTACCCCAGTGTTCCTTGTAGCACTATTTACAATAGCCATGGAAGCAACTTAAATGTCCTCAACAGAGGAATGGATAAAGATATACAGTGGAATGTTAATCATAAATTGGGCTTCCCTGGTGGCTCAGATGGTAAAGTGTCTGCCTGCAATGCGGGAGACCGGGGTTTAATCTGGGGATAAGGAAGTTCCCCTGAAGAATATTGCAACCCACTCCAGTACTCTTGCCTGGAAAATTCCATGGGCTGAGGAGCCTGGTAGGTTACAGTCCATGGGGTTGCAAAGAGTCAGACACAACTGAGCGAGTTCACTTTCACTTTCAACCATAAAGTAGAATGAAATTATATCATTTGCCAAGGTGTGGATGGATCTAATCACTGTCATACAGAGTGAAGTAAGTCAGAAAGAGAAAAACTAATATTGCATATTATTATTGTTGCATATTAATATTGCATATATTATTATTAATCTATGTGTTAGTTTAGAGAAGTAGTATAAATGAACCTATTTGCAAAGCAGAAATAGAGACACAGATGTAGAGAACAAAAGTATGGACGTTAAGGGGAATGTGTATGTGCATATGTGTGCGCTCAGTCGTGTCCGACTCTTTGCGACCCCATGGACTGAAGCCCAACAGGCTCCTCTGTCCAGGGGATTCTCTAGGCAAGAATACTGGAGTGGGTTGCCATTTCCTACTTCTGTGGATCTTCCCAACCCAGGAATCAAAATGGTGTCTCCTGCATTGGCATGCAAATTATTTACCACTGTGCCACCTGAGAAGCCCAAAGGGGAGTGGGGGTGGAATAAATTGGAATATTGGTACTGACATATAAAATGAATAAAATGACTTTTATTCTCTTACCTGGGAGATATTGTCCATCCATGGCTTTTTGTTGGGATAAGAATTACTACTTTCTGAGCTGTACCCTGCCTTGTCTATTTTTAGCCCTTGTATTAAAAAATCTCATTATTTAGTTGAGTAATATGATCATTTTACATAATTTTGAGTTCTATCACCATTTCAAATATAGCATTCAAGTCATATACCAATTTAGACACCAAATCTGAAGTGTGCCCCCTGCAAATTAGATAAACATGACATCTTTACTGTTAAGAAAAACTATAAAAGTAAATCAGGCATGACAATGTTTATGCATGACTCTGAAGTAACCACTAGAAATCACCCAGCCAATTGTCCAAAGTGGAAGTTGCTCAGTTGTGTCTAACTCTTTGAAACTGCATGTAACGTAGCCTGCCAGACACCTCTGTCCATGGAATTCTCCAGGCCAGAATGCTGGCATGGTAGCCATTCCCTTCTCCAGGGGATCTTCCCAAGCCAGGGATCGAACCCAGGTCTCCTTCATTGCAGGTGGATTCTTTACCACGTGAGCCACCAGGGAAGCCCAATTGACCAAAGCCCCACTCATGTTTAGGCAAAATTATTCAATTGATTTCTAGTTCAATAAATTGCTGTTGCATCTCATCTTTCCTTTGTTGCTTCAAGCATCTCATAAGAAATATAAAATGCCTTGCTGATTCCTGTGTCTACCACTAAATTTTTAAAATATTTATGTATCTATTATATTTCTCAAGGAAATAAATTGGCTTAATGCAATAGTTGAAGAGCTAACCCATTGGAAAAGACCTTGTTGGGAAAGATTAAGGGCAGGAGGAGGATGGGCCAACAGAGGATGAGATGGTTGGATGGCACCATTGACACAATGGACATGAGTTTGAGCAAACTCTAGCAGATAGTGAAGGAGAGGGAAGCCTAGTGTGCTGCAGTCCATGGGGTCACAAAAAGTCAGACAAAGTGACTAAACAATAACAACAATGAGCTAGTACCTACTCAAGTGAACCTAAGGTTATGTTAATGACTCTTGAATTTTGCCTAGAACCAGCTTTAAGTGAGCCAGTCCACAGTTTGTTTACTACAGTTTGTTTATCCATTGTAAAAATCAGTATTTGTCAGTTTTACATATGTTATCTGCATATTCACAGTGTGCATGCTAAGTCGCTTCAGTCGTCTCCAACTCTTTGCTACCCTATGAACTGTAGCCCGCCAGGCTCCTCTGTCCATGGGATTGTCCAGGTAAAGATACTAGAATGGGTTGCCATGCCTTTCTCCAGAGAGTCTTCCCTGTCCAGGATCAAACCTGGATCTCCTGAATCTCCTGCATTGGCAGGCAGGTTCTTTATCTACCATTAGTACCACTTAGGAAGCCCCCATATTCACAATAATGACTCAATAATCACCAAGGGACATTCAGAGCTCTTGCTAACTAGTTCCCTGTGTCTACTATCAAATTAGTGTATTGGGGAATTTGATTTAAAAGTTTGCTTAAACTAGCTCATATGTAAATGGAATAAGAAAATCATTACAGCTACATCATTGGCCCCCAAATGAAGAACTGTCTTTTTCCTCATCTTTTGTGCTGAAAAAAAAAAAAAAAGAAGCATTTATGTATAACTTAGCAATTTTGCCACCCTAGCTCATTTTGGGGCTTTACCATTAATTCTATTATTAATTTTATGTTACAATCCTTGGTTATATTTATCTTTGATTATCCTTCTGTTTATGTATCCTTTTGAAATATAAACACATTAGTATGCTAAAGCTTCTTGCAAATTATGCATCACATTAGGTCTATTTGAAGAATTAATTCAAATTTCATTTATACAAATTCATTGTTTGTTCTTGGAAAAGTTACTAATTCTCTCAGGGTCTTAGTTTTACATTCTGTGAAATGAGAGTAGTGAAAACATGTACCTCAATTTTTGATTTAAAGTGGCACAGAGGGCTTCCTTTCAGAGACAGGCAGAGACCATTAGGAATCCCCTTTCCCCCTGTGTTCTGAATAAAACATCATTTTTTTTTTTTACATACACATCCAAACACGAAATCAAGAATGGCAAGTCTTCAAATGCCAAAAATTAAGATTTCAAAACCATACTAGTGAGTGTTTCTTGAAGCTTTTAAAAATCACAATGATATTGAAAAGGAGCTTATAACTTAGAGAATTTGCTTTTGCACCAGTGGGGGAAGTAAGCCAAGGGAATAGAATAAAAACATAATAATCTTTGCCTTTTTCCTTATTAAACATGGAAAAGTGACTGAGGAGAGTACTTAATGAGCTCTAATATAATAACTTTGTCCTATGTACTAGAGAGTATATTTTTCCTATATTCCACTTTGAAATTGACCCTTATCTTACACAATAAATATGTCAACTCAAGATGTATTAAATACCTAACTACAAGACCTGATATCATAAAAATCTTAGAGGAAACATGAGGGGAAAATCTCCTTGATATGAGTCTTGGCATTTTTTGTATATGATCTCAAAAGCAAGGCAACAAAAGCAGAACTAAACAAATGGGACACATCAAACTAAAAAACAAAACAAAGCAAAGCTGCAGAGCAACAGAAAAATATCAGCAAAATGAAAGTCAGTTTACAGAAAGAAACTATACTTTTGAATCATATACCCAAAATATATAAAGAAGCCACATAACTCACATCAAAAAACTAGATAACCTGATTTTTAAAAGTGGGCAAATTATAAATACCACTTCTAGGCATACACACTGAGGAAACCAGATCCGAAAGAGACACATGCACCCCAATTGTCATCGCAGCACTGTTTATAATAGCCAGGACAAGGAAGCAACCTAGATGCCCATCAGCAGACGATTGGATGAAGAAGCTGTGGTACATATACACCATGGAATATTACTCAGCCATTAAAAAGAATTCATTTGAATCAGTTCTAATGAGATGGGTGAAACTGGAGCCCATTATACAGAGCGAAGTAAGCCAGAAAGATAAAGACCATTACAGTATACTAACACATATATATGGAATTTAGAAAGATGGTAACGATAACCCTATATGCAAAAAAAGAAAAAGAGACTCAGATGTATAGAACAGACTTGTGGACTCTGTGGGAGAAGGTGAGGGTGGGATGTTTCAAGAGAACAGCATCGAAACATGTATATCTAGGGTGAAATAGATCACCAGCCCAGGTTGGATGCATGAGACAAGTGCTCAGGCCTGGTGCACTGGGAAGACCCAGAGGGATGGGGTGGAGAGGGAGGTGGGAAGGGGGGACCGGGATGGGGAATACATGTAAATCCATGGCTAATTCATTTCAATGTATGACAAAAACCACTGCAATGTTGTAAAGTAATTAGCCTCCAACTAATAAAAATAAATGGAAAAAAAAATAAAAAAAAAATAAAAGTGGGCAAATTATAAAGCTATAATAATCAATATAGTGAAGTATTGATGAAAGAATATACAAATAGGTCAGTGTGACAGAAAATAGAACCCAGAAATAGGCCCCATGTGAATATAATCAACTGATCTTTGACAAAGGAGAAAATACAACAGAACAAGCAGTTTTTTCAACAAATTGGTACTGGAGCAGCTGGGCATCTATGTGTACAAAAAAATGAATCTAGACACAGATCTTACACCCTGCAGAAAATTAACACAAATAAATACCCACCTTAGTATAAAAAGCAAAGCTATGAAATACCTAGAAGACAACATAGGAGAACACCCAGGTGAACTTGGGTATAGTGACAACTTTTAAGATTCAACATCAAAGGAACAATTCATGAGAGAAACAATTAATAGCCTGCACTTCATTAAATGAGAGAACAAACAAATAACAAGAAGAAAATATTTGCAAAAGAAACATCCAATAAAGGACTTTGTCCTAAATATATAAATAGGACATGCAATTCAATAATAAGAAATAAACAATCTGTTTTAAAAATGGGCCAAATATGTTAAAATACTTCATCAAAGAAGGCATAAGTAAAGTCACTCAGTCGTGTCCAACTCTTTGCGACCCCATGGACTGTAGCCTACCAGGCTCTTCCCATGGGATTTTCCAGGCAAGAGTACTGGAGTGGGTTGCTATTTCCTTCTCCAGAGGATCTTCCCCACCCAGGGATTGAACCCAGGTCTCCCACATTGTAGGCAGATGCTTTACTGTCTGAACCACCAGAGAAGTAAATCAAAGAAGGCATACAGATGGCAAATAGCCATGTGATAAATGCTCAAATCATATGCCATCAGGGAAATGCGTATTAAAACATCAGTGAGATACAACTATACATCTGTTAGAACGACCAAAATCTGAAACACTGACAACACCAAATGCTGGCAAGGATGTGGGACAACAGGAAGTCTCATTCATTTATGGTGGGACTGAAAATTTGTTCAAAAAGTTAGCAAGAGAGTTTGGCAGTTTTGAGCGAAATTAGGCATATTCTTACTATGTTGACCAGTAATCACACTCCTTGGTGTTTATCTAAAGAGTTGAAAATTAATATCCACATAAAAACACACACACACACATATTTAGAGCAAATATATTCATAGTTGTGCAAATTTGAAGCCACAAAAATGTTTTTCAATAGGTGAATAAAGTGTGGTGCATCAAAACAATGGAATATTGCTGAGCACTAGAAAGAAATGAGTACGTGTCATAACCCCGTGCACTCACCAGTAGGCCGGCACAAGTCCCAGCCCCGCTGGGTCCCTGCTTCATCCAACTGTTGGCTGACACCAACTCTAGGACCTGTAGGGCCTTGCAGCCAGAGGCCCTGGGACCTGGCTCTTGGCATTTCAGGGGTCTGTTGATAGCCCCAGGATGCAGCCTCACCCGTTAGGAGGTTGGCAACAGGGGCCCTGAGACCTTCTGGGGGTCTTACTTGCGAGTAACACACTAGCTGGTAACACACTAGCAAGTTGAAACCAGCCCTGTGTCCACTGACTTTTCCAGTGTTCTTTCTGTGTCTGGGGGCTACATGCAGACAACTTTTATTCACTATCCAAACAAGTTATGATTTATCATAAGGCTACCCTACCTGAGCATACACCAAGAGTTACTGAAACAAAATGACGTTCCTTTTACCAGTGAAAAAGAAGTATGTTTCTTTTGGGTAGAAAGCTAACAGTTTCTGTTATATGGAATTTCATGTTTTGAAATCAGTAATAGGCAAAACATAGCAGACAGACTGAAAAGAGTGATTATTTCAGATTTTTTCTTATTTCAGTCCATCTATAGAGCTTTAATTGGTTTCTGATATCTTTAAATTTCTATAAACTTATCTTTAAAGGCACTTGTTTCTAGCTAGTAATATAACAATCTGATTTTTTCTCCATAATTATGCTGCCAATATAAAATTGTTATTTCCAAATCACTGCATAGAAATTTTAGAAAAAAATAATACCACAGAAATGTGATGACTTTCCTAGAATGGACTACTTTGTAGAAATCACAGTAAATAAACTATGTGTACACATTAATGAGACAATGTTCCACAAAGCAGAATTCATCTATATAATAATAATTTTTCCATCAAAACTAGCATGTACAATTTACAGGTTTTTATGGTGATCTTATTATGCAAATCTCTATTGGGATTTTCATTTAGAAATTGTCTTTAGATTCTATGTCACCTTTACTTACCCTGAATTTTCTTTTCTTTTTTTTTTTTTTGGTAAGAGGAAAGGACATGAAATAGTTCTTGCATCTGAGATTTAATTAATTCACCTTGTTCAAAATAATATCCATACTGTAGTTATTTTTGGCTAATCTTTTTACTAAGATTTAAGGGTTAAAAATAAGCTTTTTTTTTTTTTTTAAGTGACTTTTGTCTTTGTTTTCTAAACTACTCCAAATTCAGTTTTACAAACATCATTCCAGTAAACCTTTGAATGACATCATTACTGAAACAGATATACTAATTTATAGATTTTACAGTGAAAATGTTTATTCAAATTTGGTTTGTCCTCACTGTTATTTGTTAGTCTATCTGGTTTCTTACACCTAACCCTATATGCGTATTTTGAACATCTTGAGTTATTCTGCATCGATGTTTCAGTAATTTCAAGTCAATAATCCTTAAGTATCTACTGATCTTTTACACTAGTATAACTTGCTTGACAATTGGAATCAATCCAGTATTGTCTTTCTGATGAGCCCGGCAACTCCAGGATGTGAAATATGTGATAGACAATTTCTCTGAATATCCTTGCTGGCTTCATAAAATAGGAATCTTGGAATGTGCTGAGCTTGCGAAACAGGTAACCAAAATAGGAAATGGATAAGACTTCTAACTTACATTGTCCATTATATGAAATGAACGAAAGTAGCTTCCATTTCCTGAATAAGGAGTGATTTCTTTCTTTCTGTGGATTGGATGGTAATCGATCTCAGTGGAAGGGGAAAAGTGAAATAGCAACCCTTTTGCCTGTAAAAAGCAGAACTTCGGAGATGGGTGTGAGACACTGCAACTATGGAATCTGGGAAAGAAAGAAGTTGCTGTTCTCACATTATTGAAAGTCTATCTTCACATAATTAATCCCTGTTTTCCCTTAGTTTTAGAAGGTAACTTGTATATTGATGTGTGGTCTGTATTGTATAAACCAAAATGGAAAAAGTAATTAAATAAAGAATTGGGACAGGGTGGACAGTTATAAGGAATTCCTGTTTTTTACTTGCTTTTTTCCAACATATGAAGTTTCAAAGTACACACATATACATGCAGACCCACAGAAACATGTGCATGTGAATGTGTGCTCAGCGGCTTAGTTGAGTCAAACTCTTTGTGACCTCATGGAGTGTAGCCCACCAGGCTCCTCTGTCCTTGAAATTTTCCAGACAAGAATACTGGGGCAGGTTGCCATTTTCTATTTCAGGGGATCTTCCTGACCAAGACATTGAATCCACATCTCTTGTCTCCCCAGTATTAGTAGGCGGATTCTCTACCGCTATGCCACCTGCCATCTGGGAAGACACACATAGGCATACCTGTTCTCTAATTCGGTGTTCTCCACATGGCTTACTTGGTTTGAATTCATTTTCTTTCTGTCTATATGTCATACCATTCATTTTGCTGCTTTAATAACTTATCCTGTTATTAATCTTATCCTGTGAACCCTTTGTTTGTCTCTTTGAACTTCTCCTCTCACTGTTCATAATTAAAAGCCTGTTTGCATCGTATTGTATACAGTTTGCTCTGTTTGTATAAATGTTATGCTTCTCTTGTGTATTATACTATAAATTTACTGTGCATAAGGAACATATTTTTAATTTCTTAGATTTTCCACATTGCTTGGCATAGAGTGGGAATTTAAGAATAATTGGGAGTAGAAGGAAGTTAGGGTCCTTCAGTGCTGACCACATTGAAAATGTGTGTGTTCAGTTGCTTCAGTCGTGTCTGACTCTTTTTTGACCCTCTGGACTATGGCCTGCCAGGCTCCTCTGTCCATGGGATTTTCCAGCAAGAATTACTGGAGTGAATTGCCAATCCCTTCTGCATGAAAATGTGTAAGTGATTATATTTTAATTGATCTATTGTTGTTATAGATTAACCATTGTTCTCTAGGTTAATAAAAAAATGTCTATTAACAATACATCTCCAGTTGTATACACAGTGAAAGTGAAGGCACAATTTAGAAGTTTGGGTATAAAGTTGGTTTAAAGCTGTAAGTCCTAGGTACCTGATATTTCCCTTATGAGTCTTTAAATCATTCCAAAAGTACAAAGAAAAAATATTTTTATTATATCTTACTAAGCAAAAAGTTATTTCTTCCTCTCTCTCTCTCTCCACATACTTATGTATACACATATTTATCTTGATATATCAACCATTTTGCATTTAAGAGAGCTACTACATTCCTAGAGATAATGAAATTAAAATTATTATTGGCCACTTTAAAACATTTAAAATGTTTGTGCTTATAGTATTTACTTAATTCTACGTTCATATTAAACCTCAAACCCTGAGTACAGGTAAAATAGATGTTTTATTTATGTACCTTAAATGAGATAGTATGGTTGTAGCTTATCTGTTCATTTATAGATTGCATGTTCGATGTCCATTAACCCAGTGCTTATTATGCACTGGTGGTATTCTAGATAATGGAAACAGTAGCACTGATCAAGGCAGCAATGTCCCTCCCCTCATAAAGCTTCATTGTAATAAAGAGACAATGCAAGCACATATCAAATAGTGTTAATGCTAAGAGTAAATAAAGTCTCTTGGGTAATGTTTAGAATGAGAACTGCACTGAGTCTGTTTAAAGTTCCTAAAGCTGAAAACAGCCTTGACTGTTGTCTGAGGAGGAAGCAAGCTATAGGTTGGCACTTGGGGAGTGAAGCAGAGAAAGGTTCTTGATATGATCAAAGAGGAAGCAGATCGTCTCAGGTCTTATAAGCCAAAACAGAGTTTGAATGTTATTTAAAATTCCAACAGAAGCCTTTGGGGTTTGCAATAGAGAAATGGAATGATCAGATATACATTTTAGCAAAGATTACCCAGGCAATCTGCTATAGAGATAGTGTATTGCAAGGGGTGAAAAAGTAGAATCTGGGCAATTAGGAAGCTCCTGAAGAATTTTAGTCAAGAGATGATCTGGAATAATACAATAAATTGGAAGTAGAAATGGAAGGAAGTAGATAGATGCAGAAAATATTTTAGATATTATTTATAAAGTGAGTGGGAGGGTTAAATGTGATAATTATAGTGGGGATATACATACAGTATGTGTCATGTTTTTGCTAATTATTTTTTATCATCATTGTATGCATAAACACTAGAATGATTATAGCTTATCATATAGAGCCACAGACAGATGGACTAGATATTAAATAAATTCTTTAAAACTTCTGGGTTTCAGTGTCCTCATCTATGACATGGGAAATAATAATATTACATAATACAAAGAGAGGATGGTGGGATTACTACACACAAAGTGTTAACAATAGTGCCCAGTACTGGTAAAACTAATATCTATTTTGAATGTCCACTTTCCTGCATCAATATAATTTAATGGAAAAACAGATGGGTTTGGAACTGAAAAGACTTGTACTTGAACTCTTGCTTCACAATGCACTGTTTCTTCTTGGCCTTGAATATGCTGCTAAATTTCTCTGAGCCTCTTTCCTTACTTTTAAACTAGAGATGTTAAATCTCATATTATAAGAGTAAAGTAAGAAATAAGTGAGATATTTGTAAATCATTCAACACTCTGACTGGCACTATTAAAAAATCTGAATATTAATTTGTATGGAAATTTGACTGTTTCCAATTCTATCTTTTGTCCCTTCTAAAAAATACACTACTGTCGATCTGAACTGTGTGACTTTCTTGGCCAGGATCATGTTATAAGATGAATCATGGACAATCGTCACATGTTTACATTTTAGTCTGCCCTCTTGTCCTCCTGTGATGTTCTGTGAGAGGAATATGACCCAGTTAGCTGCTGATCCAAGGAAAATAATGAAACAAATGGAGAAGATCTGAAGCAATCTGAAACCTGGAATCAAGTTCATTGAAGCCACAGTTTACCCAAAGACTTGAAAGCAAGAAAATAGAAGCATTTAGTATTGTAAGACACTTGGATTTTGAAGATGTTTGTTATGAAGTTTTATTGCAACAAAAGTAGATTAGTACATTTTTTTTTTCTTTCTGTCTTTTAAATTCCCGATACTTTACATGGCATTTGAAACATAATTATTCTGTGTGACTTAAAGAATTCTCTAGTTCTCTAGCACTTTGAATGGTAGTTAATATTAACCATCAGTAATCATAATTCATTAGCAATAACCATGTGGCTATAATTGTGGCAGATTCTCTTGGAGGACAAACACATGAAGCTTGAAGAACTGAGGATCTCTCACTGGAAACATTCTTGGAGTCCTTCATGAGGTTCTGTTTTCCAGGCATGCTCTAGAACTGTATGGTGGAGGGACTAAAATTGGTAGGAAAAGTTTCATAGACAACGCTGGTCCTGATTTGGACATGAGATAAAGGTGTATTTCAGCAATGCCATGTGAATTCTGAATCACTTTAGTTCTTGATACTGACTATGAAAAGTAAAGAAATTGTTATTTACTTCCTGTTGTTGTTGTTCAGTTGCTAAGTCATGTCAGAATCTTTGCGACCCCATGGACTGCGGCATACTTGTCTCTTCTGTCCTCCCCTATCTCCCAGAGTATTCTCAAATCCATATCCATTGAGTTGGTGATGACATCCAATCATCTCATCCTCTGTCATAACCTTCTCCTCTTGCCCTCAATCTTTCCCAGCATCAGGGTTTTTTCCAGTGAGTCAGCTCTTTGCATCAGGTGGCCAAAGTATTGGAGTTTCGGCTTCAGCATCAGTCCTTCCGATGAATATTCAGGACCGGTTTCCTTTAGGGTGGATAGGTTGGATCTCCTTGCAGTCCAACGGACTCTCAAGAGTCTTCTCCAACACCACAGTTCAAAAGCATCAATTCTTTGGAGCTCAGTTTTATTCATGGTCCAACTCTCACATCCATACATGGCTATTGGAAAAATCATAGCTCTGACTATACAGACCTTTGTCAGTAAAGTAACGTCTCTGCCTTTTAATATGCTGTCTAGGTTTGTCATAGTGTTTCTTCCAAGGAGCAGGCATCTTTTAATTTCATGTCTGCAGTCACCATCTGCAGTGATTTTGGAGCCCAAGAAAACAAAGTCTGTCACTGTTTTCATTGTTTCCTGCCTATTTGCCTTGAAGTGATTGCACTGGATGCCATGATCTTAGTTTCCTGAATGTTGAGTTTTAAGTCAGCTTTTTCACTTTCCTCTTTCACTCCCTAATATTTGCTTTTTCTGTGGCTCAAGAAAAAGCAGTCCTCTCTCTCAGCCCCATCACTAGAGCCTCCTGACTGCACACTCATATTCCTAACTAATGGTATCTGCTTCCTTTAGAGGCTATGAGCAAGACAACCTTCAGGGTTTGATCAAATTTATCTTCTGGCTACAGTCTTTTTGTCTTTAATGGGCCAAAGTGTCACTTTCTATTGAAAGTTAAAAGGAGAAGAGAAAGGGGAAGTATGTTGATTTACTATTTTATTAGATTTCTGATTGGAAACAGAGAAGAACTATGGCCTTACCTGTAAAATCACCCATCTTTCACTCTGAAGGTTTCAGGTTTCAGATTTCAGTTGGTGAGTCATTTTTCCTAGCTCTATCAGTTTCCATAATTGCACGTACAGAGCCTCTAGGGGGAGATGGGAGGCAATTATGAATAGATGAAACCAAAATATTGTCTTTCCCAACTTTTTAACTCCATTTCGACAGTGAAGAAAAGAAGGAAAGAATAAAGAGGAATGAAGAGAGGGAGGAGGAAGATGGAGAGAAGAAAAGGGAAACATCTACCAAGCATTTATTTGGATACTTCATGATGGCTGAAGAATATATAACAACTTTGTCCCTAAAAGCTATATGTTAAAGATCCATTTTACAGACAAGGATTTTAAATGATTCGTTTAATATCCCATAGTGAATAAAATAGTATTTTACAATAACAATGAAATAGATAAATACTAGAATGATTTTAAAATAATAATCATCTCATTTAAACTACATAACACCCATATGAAGATATTTCATTATTTTCCAGTTTTAGAGGAAATAGGATTATGAATGTTTAATAACATGCAAAAAGTTATACAACTTATAAATGGCAGAGCCCAGCTCGTACTTGACGTTGCCTAACTACAAAGTCCCTGCTTTTCTACTTCTAATTAATAAATATATTTATATTTAATGAGAGTATAAAGGCAAAATTCACTTGTTTTCCAAATACGTTTTGGAAGAGAAGTGCAGTGAGCAACTGTGACAGACTTTCAACAGTATGCTTCCTGTGCTGGTTCATACATCTTGCCTAATTTAAATAATTTCTAAGCTTATTCCTTTTAGCTATTGCAAAGTAAAATCTCTCTTTCCCACCCCTCAACTAACCACTAATTGCATGTCTCCTCTTTAGCAGATATGAGCTTATGTCAGCTAAACCAATCTCACCCCTCTGCTAAAGAAACAAGTTTTCAGTGGCAATTAGGAATAATTGTTGTGATTTCTCCACCTCCATAACTCTGACTTCCAACAGAGCAACACATCCCATTAGCCTTTGAAGACAAGAATGTTGAAAAAAAAAATGTATCTTTTGAGAACAAAACACTATTGAATTTAGGATCCAGTAATCTTTATTAAAGTCCTCTCTGAGCAAGTAAAATAGATGATATGTAAAAACACAGGAAAAAAGAGTGGAACACAAGGTTGTTTTCTTCAGATGACCATCAAACATTAAAGGAATTAAGTGAGGAGGTCAAGGTAGGAACTATAAGTTCTGAAGCGAGAAGTGAGCCCAAAGGATGATTCAGGTTTCACCCAATTAAAAATTCTAAGATTCCTTTACTCCCCTGAGTTATCAGTTCATGAAAATTCTCTTGGAAGTTATGAAATATAGAGATGAGTGTGTGTGTGTGTGTGTGTGTATGTGTGTGTGTGTGTGTGTGTGTTTTCTGGGAGCTCTGTGTGTATTTGTGGTGGAGGGAATGTGAAAATCTTAAGATATTTAGTGTCTTACAACTGTCTGTCTAAAGACACAAAGCAGGGTTTTGGGGAGATGACTTAAAATACTGAGGAGTAGGCAACCTGTCTTTTTGAGTGGCTTTCACCTAATTTCCTATCTATGCTATCTAGTTGTGGAGAACTTTACTAGTTAACTTGGGATTTATGTAAATTTATTTACATTTAATTGTAATAGGGTTATAATGTAGTAGAGGATTAAAAAAGTGTCATACAAAAACTCAGGTTTGCAAGAACTGATCCAGAACATATAAAAATGTAAATCTAGAAATAAGAACAAACTTTTCATTTGCTCTATCAAAATATTATACTGATGCTATTTCAGTGGTCATCTATAAATGAAGAATTGCACAATCTGCTTGCTAAGCTTTTATTTCAGCCTACTTTTAGTTATATATAAATACACACACACGTGTATATATATATATATATATATATATATATATATATATATCAGTATTTAATCATTGTTGTTGTTCAGTCATTCAGTCATGTTTGACTCTTTGTGACTCCATGGACTACAGCATGCCAGGCTTTCCTGTCCTTCACCATCTCTTGGAGCTTGCTCAAACTTATGTCCATTGAGTTGGTGATGCCATCCAATCATCTCATCCTCTGTCATCACCTTCTCCTCTTGCCCTCAATCTTTCCCAGCATCAAGGTTTTTTCCAGTGAGTCAGCTCTTTGCATCAGGTGGCCAAAGTATTGGAGCTTCAGCTTCAGCATTAGGCAAAATGAATAGTTACCACAATGGTTAGAAGTAAGTCTTGTCCTAAAATTGATCACCAATTCTGTGATCAAATGGCAATCAGTGTTGCCATATGATCCAGTAATCCCACCCCTGGGCATGTAGCTGGAAAAAACTATAATTCAAAGACATACGTCCACCCCTATATTCATAGCCATACTGTTCAGAGTACCCAAGTTCTGAAAACAACATAATTTCTATTGACAGGTGTATGGATAAAGATGTGGTACATATATGCAGTAGAATACTAGTCAACCACAAAAAGAGTGAAATAATGTCATTTGCACAACATGAATGAACCTTGAGATAATCATACTAAGTGAAGCAAGTCAGAAAGAGAAACACAAATACAATATGATATCACATATAAGGAATCTAAATATGACACCAAAGAACTTTTAGAAAACAGAAACAGACTTATAGACACAGAATAGACTGTGGTTGCCAAGCAGAACGTAGGATGGGGGAGGGATGGACTGGGAATTTGAGGTTAACAAATGCAAACTGTTACATATAGAATGGTAAACAACAAATCCTACTGTATAGCATGGAAACTATATTCAATATTCTATGATAAACCATAATGGAAAGGAATTTTTTTAAAAAGAAAGTGTGCATATATATATATACATACATGGGCTTCCCTGGTGGATCAGACAGAAAAGAATTTACTGGCAATACGTGAGGCCTGGGTTCATTCCCTGGGTTGGGAAGATCCCCTGGAGGAGGGCATGACAACCCACTCCAGTATTCTTGCCTGGAGAATCCCATGGACAGAGGAGCCTGGAAGGCTACACTCCATGGGGTCAAAAAGAGTCAGACATGACTGAGTGACTGAATACACATATATACACACACAGACGCGGACACAGACACAGACACACAGACACACAGACACACACACACACACACATATATATATATACACGCACATGTAAAACAATCACTTTGCTGTACTGCAAATTTAACACAACATTGTAAGTCAACTATATTTCATTTAAAAAAAAAAGAAATGCCTCCTTCTCTTCCCACCCCATTGTAATATAACTTAATGACATAATATGAAATTTTGAAATATCAGCATAATTCCCTTATTATGGTAGTTACTCCATATTGAATTCACTCAAACTCTCATGGAAGACTTCCAGTCCAGTGTACAGGGCTTTGGTTTCTTGAGTCATTACTCTGCTATCTGTTTACTTTAATCATAATTTAAAGTACAATATCACTTTCTCATCAACAATCTTATGAGTTATCTTCATATAAAGCCTCCTATTGCCCTGTGCTAACCATGTGGACATTTTAATTGAAACTCCATGGACCTGCTTGGACCTTTTCTGTATATTCAGATACTAAACATGAAAACAGGTGGTTTTGAGAGCAGCTTCCTGCAGCTGCAGAAGGGGAAATCCATTCATGTGAGATCTGGAAGGTCTTACCATTTTCATTTTGCCTTGGACTGTTCTATTGGATTATTTTCCAACAGTGAAATCTATTGAATAATGTTGCTTGCCACCTGAAGTTTGGGGCTGCTGGACTTAGGAAAAGAGAGAGACTATAGGGAACATAATCAAAATGAATTTTCATTGAGGTGTGCTTCCTTTCCCGTTGTAATTATCTCAAAAACAAATTCTTACCAGTGGGTCCCCAAGTGCCCCCTTAGAGAACATAGCTATGTAGAAAGTAAGCAAAGATATTATATGTGCAGGTGAAGAATCAACTTCCCAAGGCAGTCTCTCTTGTCCTGATTCACAGAAAATGTTGGAACTGAGCAGGAAAGCACACACTTTCACGGCTAGATCTGGCTCCAGTGATCAAAGGCTCCTCTTGGGGGAAATCCTAATCATTCTTAAGCCAATGGCTATTGGCTGGTAAAACTAAAGCACAGTGATTTTCCAGGAAAAGCAACTTGATTGGGATAAACAGAAGTTTATGCTAGGATAAAAGAAGAAAAGAAGTGGTATAGTCAAGAAGCATACCAGTATAAAACATGCAATAATAAAAAAATCATGGAGAGTGACTTCAGAGCCTGGGGACCAGTCTGATTACTTTCGTTATCATTATGGGGATCACAATTAGATCGACTAGTGTCTATGTCAAATATCTGATATTTAGTGTACCTGACATATAAAATTAATATGCTAGTTGTCAAACCTCCCTCATGGGGTGGTTGTTAGCCTCAGAATTTTGTTTTCAAAAGTAACAGATTGTACTAAAGTCTTGGTTATTAATGCTTTTACTAGACAGACCTTAAGTATAGGTTTAGCACCTCTGTGGGAAAATATTTTAAACAAGCTCTGCTGGTTATTCTCCACTTATCTCACTGCTACAGTCCAGGCCACCCTCCTGCATTCCCTGGGAGACTTGCATTTCATCACCCTTAGCCTCAGGTTTGAATTAGACTAAATCAATGGAATGCACCAACAGTAGACTGTGAGCCAGGATGAAGAGAGTTTGGAATATTTATTTCTTCCACTCGCTTCCTGCCTTAGTTCTGTGGTTGTGCCAGTAGCTGGTTTGATGCCCTTCTTCTCTGGCAGCAAGCCTATTGGTGATGAGGTTTCCCACACTTCAGTCAATATCCCTTTCATTAAGTTCTCTTGTTTTGATCTTTTTGAGTGTGAATTTTGTTCTTGTTGCAACTATGACTTTTTATTTTTATTTTTTGGTTCCAATTGGGAACAAAAAGACCTGGTGATGACATGACTATCCCAGGGAAGTTGAGACAGAAGAATCCGCCAACATCTCACAGCACTGTGTGCATAAACACTCATAGCTTCCCCCTTACAGTCCCATTTCCAACCTTACATGAAGTCATCAGTGTTGACATATTGCCTTTGGTTTAATTTTCAAGGCCTCTATAAAAAGTGCAGCAAATTATGCTTTTGGTTTGACTTAATTTTGGCTCAGACAGTAAAGTTATCAGCCTGCAGTGTGGGAGACCTGGGTTTGATCCCTGGGTCAGGAAGATCTCCTGAAGCAGGGAATGGCTACTCACTCCAGTATTCTTGCCTGGAGAATTCCATGGACAGAGGAGGCTGGCAAGCTACAGTCCATGAGGGTAGCAAAGTGTCAGACACAACTGAGTGACTCACACACAATTTATCAAAGGAGGTTCTATAAATCATGAGGAAAAGGAATTATTCATTCATTCATGTGTTCATCCATTGAATTGCTCATGAATTCATTCAAGGAGCTTTCAGTATATGCTTTTCTGCCAGTCTCCTGACTGGCAGGAGACAAAAGGTATATTCCATTGGTGCAGTAAAGAGAACTAAATCAAAGCTTTTATTCCCACTAGGCCTAAAGGTGCAGGAAGAGGAAACATTATAGTCTGAGCCTCAGCATCACCGGTGTATGGGATCAGTCCATCAGGAAGAAGCTGTAGTTATAGAAGAACATAACTACTGCCTGAATAATATACCCAGGGATAGAGAGAGTGAGAGAAACTGTTTCTATTTTTTCCTCTTTCTTCTTTTATATTTCTAGAGAGTGCCTACTTTGGATTAAACTTAATATTAAGCCATAAGGCAAGGTAGTCTGGGTGAATTAGTTTACAGGCATCAGGTTCTCAATGGACAAAACTGGGGGAAGGAAGAGTAGCTCTGGATGTGTGACAAATGGCAAATAACTCACATGACCTCCAAATGATGTAGAAGAGGAATATATAAGTCCTGATATAGAAGATAATGATTTTTACTCACAAGCTCAATGTACAAGAGCATGTATTCTACAGGTAAAATCAGTAGTGGTATTTAATGATGCTGACTCCACTAGTCAGAATTATCTCCTTGGGAAAGTGTGATTCATTTCTGTATCGATAAACACATGTTTAGACTCAATTGAAAGAGACATTCATAGCAAAATGGTTTATTCCATGCTTAGTTTGGATAGATAAGAATTTAGGTTTGGACTCAATATGCCTTTTAGCTATATCAGAAGAGTTCATATCTATCCCTTGTCAGTGGAAATAGGCTCTTGTCACTTCCTTGAAATTATCTTGCATGCAGAATACAGAAACTGGATGCCCCACAGTGAACACTCCATGGTCGGTCAGGTTAGCCAATATTTGAATTTCTAGAGGACACTTTTCACAGATTTGTTTCATTGTCTTTCTTTTATTGATTCTTAGTTTGATTTTATTAAATCATCAAACATAACTGATATGTTTTTTGTTGTTGTTTTGATTGGAGTATAGTGGCTCTACACTGCGGTGTCAGTTTCTGCCGTATAGCAAAGTGAATCAGCCATACGTATACATGTATCTCCTCTTTTTGAGATTTCTTTCCCACTCAGGCCCCCACAGAGCACAGAGTAGAGTTCCCTGTGCTATACAGTGGGTTCTCATCGGTTATCTATTTTACACATGGTAGTGTGAGCATGAAAGTGTCAGTCGCTCAGTTGTGTCCAACTCTGTGAGACCATGGACTATAGCCCACCAGGCTCCTCTGTACAAGGCATTCTCCTGGCAACAATACCAGAGTGGGTTGCCATTCTCTTCTCTAAGGGATCTTCCTGACCCAGGGATGGAACTCAGGTCTCCTGCATTGAAAGCAGACTCTTTATCATCTGAGCCACCAGGGGAGCTCATATATACACAATAGTGTATAAATGTCAATTTAAATCTCTCAATTCATCCCACTATGCCTTCCGCCTTATTAGCCATACTTGTTCTCTACGTCTTTGTTTCTATTTGTGTTTTGTAAATATGACCATCTATACCAATATTTTTTCAGATTCTATATATATGCATTAATGATAACCCTATATGCAAAACAGAAAAAGAGACTCAGATGTATAGAACAGACTTGTGGACTCTGGGAGAAGGCGAGGGTGGGATGTTTCAAGAGAACAGCATCGAAACATGTATATTATCTAAGGTGAAACAGATCACCAGCCCAGGTTGGGTGCATGAGACAAGTGCTCGGGCCTGGTGCACTGGGAAGACCCAGAGGGATCGGGTGGAGAGGGAGGTGGGAGGGGGTACCGGGATGGGGAATACGTGTAAATCCATGGCTAATTAATTTCAATGTATGACAAAAACCACTGCAATGATGTAAAGTAATTAGCCTCCAACTAATAAAAATAAATGGAAAAAAATATATATATATGATATTTGTTTTTCTTTTTCTGATTTACTTTACTCTGTATAACAGTCTGATATATTTTTAAATATTTTAAATTTATTATAGTTTTTATGAACTAGTGTAAGTATATTATAATGTTCCATGTGTGCATAAAAAGACTGGATTGTGCTATTACTGAGTGAAATATTGTAATTGTCAATTAGGAGTTGTTTGATGGCATTCAGTTCTTTTATATCCTTGCCTTTCTGAAGACTGCTTACCACAGAGTAAGAAAAGAGTGTTAAAGTCTATAATTGTGGAACTGTCTTTGCTATTTCAGTTTTCCCAATTTTTCCTTTACTTTTTGTTTGTTTGTTTGTTTTCTGAAGCTCTGTTTGATAGGTACCCTGTTTTCTTCCTTCTTTCACAATGTCACAGTTTTTCTTCTGCTATCAGTTCTGTTCTGTCTGAAGAACTTCTTTAAGCAATCTGTATACAACAGGCTTTCTGTCAATAGATTATCTTAGTTTTCTTCATATGAGAATGCTTTGCTTCACCTTTATTCCTGAAGACTGCTTTTACTGAGTAAAGAAATTTATTTTGAAATTACTTCAACACATTAAAAGCATTGTGCCACTTTCTTCTCTGTTCCATGGTTTCTTATGAGAAATTCACTCATTTAAATGGCTGTTCCCTTATAGTTAATGTTCCAATTTTCTTTAGCTGTTTTTAAGTTCCTTTTCTTTGTTTTAGGATTTAAGTAGTTTGCTTTCAATTTGTCTAGTTATAGGTTCTTTTGCACTTTTGCATTTTAGGTTCATGAAGCTTCTTGAATCTGTAAGTTTATGTCTTTTCATCATGTTTAAGAAGCCTTTGGCTATTATTTCTTCATATATTTTTCTGGTACTGTGGTTTTTCTGCTATCTTTCTAGGACTCCAATGGCATAAATGTTAGACTTTTGTTATTTTTCCACAGGTCCTTGAGGACTTGTGTTCATGTTTCCCTCTTTTTTTTCTCTCTCTTTTTCAGGTTAGATGATAACTAGAAATTGATTAGACATTATCTAGAGGACATCTTGCAATGGAAGTCTCTAAGACCACCCTCGGGCTCGATGATTCACTGGTAGGACTCCTAAGAACTTAGAAGTTGCTCACCATTTTGACTTATTGTACCAAAAGGATACAGAGTAATTCAATAAAGGGAAAAGACACATGAGATTAAGTTTGCAAAAAACCAGCAGCAAACTTCAATGATCCCCTCCCAGTGAAGTCACACAGGAGGTACTTAATCTTCCCTTG
Organism: Odocoileus virginianus; assembly: GCF_023699985.2. Classification (NCBI taxonomy): domain Eukaryota; kingdom Metazoa; phylum Chordata; class Mammalia; order Artiodactyla; family Cervidae; genus Odocoileus; species Odocoileus virginianus. The sequence goes on along the minus strand of NC_069675.1, from coordinate 51,649,178 downwards.
CCCCATATATTGTCAAAATATATATGACAACACATGGGAAGAGTTACCAATAAGGGAAACTTTTCTGAGCCTGGTTGTCCAAGACTTTTATCGACTGCTAGTTACCTAAATGTACAGCACCTTGTGACTGCTCTTGGGTTCTCAAGCTCCTGGCTCAAGAGGTGAAGCAGGTGTTCAACACACATCACTTTCTTAACATAAACTATCTGGACAAACTGGTGAACTGTGCTTCAAGGTCTCAGGCATGCACAAAGTGCTTTTCATCAAACAGAACATTCCAGAAGCGCAGTTTCCAGGGGTCAGCTAAGGGCCAGTCATGAAAATAAGTCTTTCTTGGAAATGGGCAGGGTTTCCACAGCAAGACCTTGAGGAGTTAACCCTTTTTCACCCACAGATAAAGATGCTATATTTGATTTTCTGATTCTTCTCTCAATGAGGGCAACATTTCTGGAAAAGTGAACATAAATAACTAATGTATCTACCTTCTCTAATTAGAAGGTAGCAAAATCATGAGGCTAATCATGTTGATTATTGCATCACCAGCTTTTTCTTTGCATTTTTTCTTCAGCTTCAGGTCTCGCTCCATCTCTAATTGCAAGTTCTCATCAACATCAAGTTCTCTCCTCTTATTTCATCAAAGCCCATTTTCAAAAGGCTTGCAGTTCGCTACTCACTGACTACAGAGAGAGTCTCTACTGTACTTCTCTCATAGGGAGTTTAAACCTCAATGTCCAGATATTTCTGGCTAACAAAGTGATTTTACCCCTGACAAACGTAGAAGAAAACCCCTGAAAAGTTATCACATTGCGATGTTACTAATCTCAGCCCTCTGCATCAGCTGTCTGATATTTCACCTTTGGGACTTTATTTTACAATGTTTAGTTCAGTTCAGTTCAGTTCAGTCGCTCAGTCATGTCCTACTCTTTGTGACCCCATGGACTGCAGTACAGCCAGCTGCAGTCTCAATGGGAGACTGACCATCCCCCTGACCATCCCTGATCACCAACTCCTGGAGTTATTCAAATCCATGTCCATTGAGTTGGTGATGCCATCCAACCATCTCATCCTCTGTTGTCCCCTTCTACTCCCTTCTTCAATCTTTCCCAGCATCAGAGTCTTTACAAATGAGTCAGTTTTTGGAAACAGGTGGCCAGAATATTGTAGCTTCAGCATCAGTCCTTCCAATGAAAATTCAGGACTGATTTCTTTTAGGATGGACTGGTTAGAGTTCCTTGCAGTCTAAGGGACTCTCCAGAGTCTTCTCTAACACCACAGTTCAAAACCATCAATTCTTCAGCACTTAGCTCTCTTTATAGTCCAACTCTCATATCCATACATGACTACTGGAAAAACCATGGACTTGACTGGATGGACCCTAGCTGGCAAAGAAATGACTCTGCTTTTTAATATGCTGTCTAGGTTGGTCATAACTTTTCTTCCTAGGAATAAGTGTCTTTTAATTTCATGGCTGCAGTCACCCTCTACAGTGGTTTTGGAGCCCTCCCCAAAATAAAGTCTGCCACTGTTTCCACTGTTTCCCCACCTATTTGCCATGAAGTGATGGGACCAGATGCCATGATCTTAGTTTTCTGAATGTTGAGTTTTAAGCCAAATTTTTCACTTTCTCCTTTCACTTTCATCAACAGGCTCTTTAGTTTTCCTTCACCTTTTGCTATAATTGTGGTATCATCTGCATATCTGAGGTTATTGATATTCCTCCCAGCAATCTTGATTCCAGTTTGTGCTTTATCCAGCCCAGTGTTTCTCATGATGTACTCTGCATATAAATTAAATAAGCAGGGTGACAATATACAGCCTTAACATACCCCTTTCCCGATTTGGAACCAGTCTGTTGTTCCATGTCCAGTTCTAACTATTGCTTCCTGACCTGCCTACAGATTTCTCAAGAGGCAGATCAGGTGGTCTGGTTTTCCCATCTTTTTCAGAATTTTCCACAGTTTGTTGTGATCCACACAGTCAAAAGCTTTGGCATAGTCAATAAAGCAGAAATAGATGTTTTTCTGGAACTCTCTTGCCTTTTTGATGATCCAACAGATGTTGGCAATTTGATCTCTGGTTCCTCTGCCTTTTCTAAAACCAGTTTGAACATCTGGAAGTTCACAGTTCATCTACTGTTGAAGCCTGGCTTGCAGAATTTTGAGCATTATTTTACTAGCATGTGAGATGAATGCAATTCTGTGGTAGTTTGAGCATTCTTTGCAGCCAAAGATGGAGAGGCTCTATACAGTCAACAAAAACAATACTGGGAGCTGACTGTGGCTCAGATCATAAACTCCTTATTGCCAAATTTAGACTTAAATTGAAGAAAGTAGGGAAAACTACTAGACCATTCAGGTATGACCTAAATCCAGTCCCTTAAAATTATATAATAAAAGTGAGAAATAGTTTCAAGGGATTAGATCTGATAGACAGTGCCTGATGAACTATGGACAGAGGTTCATGACATTGTATAGGAGACAGAGATCAAGAACATCCCCAAGAAAAAGAAATGCAAAAAAGCAAAATGGCTGTCTGAGGAGACCTTATAAATAACTGTGAAAAGAAGAGAAGTGAAAAGCAAAGGAGACAAGGAAAGATATACTCATTTGAATGCAGAGTTCCAAAGACTAGCATAGAGAGAGAAGAAAGCCTTCCTCAGTGATCAGTGCAAAGAAATAGAGGAAAGCAGTAGAATGGGAACGACTAGAGATCTCTTCAAGAAAATTAGAGATACCAAGGGAATATTTCATACAAACATGGGGTAAATATAGGATAGAAATTTTAGGGCTCTAATAGACACAGGAGATATTAAGAAGAGGTGGAAAGAATACACAGAAGAACCAGACCAAAAAAGTGTTCACGACCCAGATAATCCCAATGGTATGATCACTCACCTAGAGCGAGACATCCTGGAATGCGAAGTTAAGGGGGCCTTAGGAAGCATCACTATGAACAAAGCTAGTGGAAGTAATGGAATTCAAGTTGAGCTATTTCAAACCCTAAAAGATGAAGCTGTGAAAGTGCTGCACTCAATATGTCAGCAAATTTGGAAAACTCAGCAGTGGCCACAGGACTGGAAAAGGTCAGTTTTCATTCCCACCCCAAAGAAAAGCAATACCAAAGAATGCTCAAACTACTGCACAATTATGCATTCAGATATTTGTAATCTTAACTTCAAAATTCTTGATTATTGGTTATTAGCTCACTAGTGAAGCCAAATCTGACCTCTGTTGGAGTCAGTATCATCAACCTTATAGTTTCAACTGGACTGGGGTTTAAGGCTTTGTGGGTTGCACACGGTTAATTTCTCCCACCTGGTGGGGGTTTCGGAATCTGCTGCTGTTGTTGTCCAGTGGTTCATCATGTCTGACTCTTTGTGACCCTGTGGACTGCAGTATGCCATGCTTCCCTGTCCTGCAAAATAGGTCAAAGACATTGTTCTATCACTTGCTATCCCTCAAGGGGGAACCAGGAACCTGCCCCAAGTTTGCACTATTGTTTCTTGTATCTATTCCTCCCTTGTCTCTTCATCTCATACCCTCCCTAACTAACAACTGTTTGAATCTGCTTGGTGGAACTCCAGGTTGATTAATGAGGTAAAATGAAGGCTATTTCTGGTAATCAAAGACACGGGGTACATGGAAGTCTTTGTGCCCAGGAGTTTCACAGGAGTTCTGCTAGGTTATACTAGGATTCATATGATAATAAAGCAAAACAATTTGCAATGATTTGCTCATATTCAATCACTCAGGCCTGTCAGACTCTTTGCAACACCATGGACTGCAGTACACCAGGCTTCCCTGTCATTCACTATCTCCTGGAGTTTTCTCAAACTCATGTCCATTGAGTTGATGATGCCATCCAACTATGTCATCCTCTGTCTCCCCTTTCTCCTCCTGCCCTCAATCTTTCCTAGCATCAGGGTCTTTTCCAATGAGTTGGCTCTTTGTTTCAGGTGGCCAAAGGATTGGAGCTTCAGTTTCAGCATCAGTCCTTCCAATGAATATTCAGTGTTGATTTCCTTTAGGATTGACTGATTTAATCTCCTTGCTGTTCAAGGGACTCTCAAGAGTCTTCTTCAGTACCACAGTTCAAAAGCATCATTTTGTGTGTGTGTGTGTGTGTGTGTGTGTGTGTGTGTGTGTGCTTAGGCTTCTTTATGATTCAACTCTTTATTTATATACGACTACTGGAAAAACCATAGCTTTGACTATATAGATCTTTGTTGGGAAAGTAATGTCTCAGCTTTTTATATGCTGTATATGTTTGTCATAGCTTTTTATTTGGTGCAATATACTCCTTTCCCCTCTCTGTTAAAAAATGGAGTTTCTTAATTCATAACTTGAACAAAGAATAGTGAGGCCTTCTGTTGTGGTTGTTGTTTTAGCCGCAAAGTCCTGTCTGACTCTTTACGACCCCCATGGACTGTAGGCCACCAGGCTCCTCTGTCCATGGGATTTTCCAGGCAAGAATACTGGAATGGGTTGTCATTTCCATCCCCAGGGAATCTTCCTGACCCACGGATCAAACAAGTAAGTCTCCTGCATTGGCAGGCAAATTGTTTATCCCTGAGCCACCAAGGAAGCCCCCAATGCTCTCTATGTATTCATAAACAACACAGGATAGTTCCCCACTCTGTGAAACAGTATTTCTCATATATTCACCTTTAATTGACAAATTGTCGTTTTGAATTGAAAACATCACAAGGGAATGGATTTCATGTATTTTACATTTTGCTCTTTCCTCTATCCCTAGCTAAATTTCCACTAGGAAAAACTGTTGAGATCACAAGATGACATGATTGGAAGCAGTATGGAAAACTGAACATGGAATTTTGGTAGTCAGCTTCATATGATGTCTTCCCTTTCTCCCTCCAAAGTCTTAAAACACACACACACACATACACACACACACAACTATTTGTTATTTGGTGATAAACTGCTATGTTTGAAACAATGTAATTACTAAAACACTCTCCATTCTAGGCAAAGAATCGTGCATATGAATATTGGTATAAATACATGTGTTTATTGCAATGCCTTTTGCAGTATTTGTTTGTCAGTTTGCATATGCAAGTAAGACTGTTTATTGTGTAGTGTTATATATGTCAATATCAGTGGTCCTTTCTTTCTAAAAGTAATTTGTAGAAGATGGATGAGAGAGGAATATAGACATCAGTTCAGTTCAGTTCAGTTGCTCAGTCGTGTCTGACTCTTTGCAACCCCATGAACCGCAGCACACCAGGCCTCCCTGTCCATCACCAACTCCCGAGTCCACCCAAACCCATGTCTATTGAGTCGGTGATGCCATCCAACCATCTCATCCTCTGTCGTCCCCTTCTCTTCCTGCCTCAATTTTTCCCAGGATCAGGGTCTTTTCAAATGAGTCAGCTCTTTTCATCAAAGTCACCTTCACATGAAAGGTGGCCAAAGTATTGGAGTTTCAGCTTCAACATCAGTCCTTCCAATGAACACCCAGGGCTGATCTGCTTTAGGATGGACTGGTTGGATCTCCTTGCAGTCCAAGGGACTCTCAAGAGTCTTCTCCAACACCTTAGTTCAAAAGCATCAATTCTTCAGTGCTCAGCTTTCTTTATAGTCCAACTCTCACATCCATACATGACCACTGGATAAACCATAGCCTTGACTAGATGAACCTTTGTTGACAAAGTGATGTCTCTACTTTTTAATATGCTGTCTAGGTTGGTCATAACTTTCCTTCCAAGGAGTAAGCGTCTTTTAATTTCATGGCTGCAGTCACCATCTGCAGTGATTTTGGAGCCCCCAAAATAAAGTCTTTCACTCTTTCAATTTTTTCCCCATCTATTTGCCATGAAGTGATGGGACAGGGTGCCATGATCTTAGTTTTCTGAATGTTGAGCTTTAAGCCAACTTTTTCACTCTCCTCTTTCACTTTCATCAACAGGCTCTTTAGTTCTTCTTCACTCTCCGCCATAAGGATATTGTCATCTGCATATCTGAGGTTATTGATGTTTCTCCCCTGGGGTACCATGGTATTAATTTAGAAAGGTAGAGAAAAGCCTCAGCTCCTCTTTCTAATTTCCAATTACTCTACTGCTGCTTCTTCTTTACTTCAGTAGTGTCCGTCTCTGTGTGATCTTATGGACTGCAGCCCTCCAGGCTTCTCTTTCCATGGGATTCTCTCAGCAAAAATACTGGAGTGGGTTGCCATGCCCTCCTCCAGGGAATCTTTCCAACCCAGAGATAAAAGCCAGGTCCCCTGTATTGCAGGCAGAGTCTCTACCACTGAACCATCAGGGAAGTCCTCCAATTACTCTACTGCAACCTATATTTGGGATTTCCCACCCCAACTATACACTACAAAGTAACCAGAGATAACTCTATAAAACACAAAATAATCACGCTAACATTGCTTAAAGATTTCCAGTAACTTCACATTGTGTTTAAAATCCAAAATCATACAACACCTTCAAAGCTGTAGGTGATCTCACCCTTAGGTTTAATTCTCACCTTCTTTCCCAGCCGCTGTCCCTCTGTTTGATATGTTCCAGGCTACTGGGACACATTTCTTGTTGTTCCTAACACATCGATCACTTGCCTGCCTTTGGGCCTTTGGTCATCACTGCTCCTTCTGCCTGGGATGCTCCTGGCTTTTCTTGGCACAGCTAGTTTCTTCTTCTTCTTCTTTTTTTTTTTTCAGGTGGAGACTAAAATGTTACTGCATAAAAGAAGATTTGCCTAAAAACCTTCATTTAGTTTCTATCCTAGCACCTGGGTTTTTTCTAGTAATTTTTTTCTTTTGCTTTCCTGTAATTTTATGTAATTTTTAATTTTCCACACACTTACGTATATATCTTGTGTTCACTGATACCCTTTCTCATTCCTGTGCTATTGCATTTATCATCAGAACCCTACATGTTCATTCACCTATAGCCCCAGCCCCTCAATATTATAGTTGCTGACCTTGTCCCTGGATCACAGTGATGAAAAGCACCATTTTGTTCTGCAATAATTATTATGTTATTCTGGGCTTTAAAAATTCTATTAATTTATTCATACTATTCACTGAATCTAATATGCATTAAACTCAGTGCAAGGTTCTTGGGATGGATTTTTAAGCAATTCAGACAAATTCTGGCTTTTATGAAAGTTTTATTCTCAGAAAAACAAAAAGATAAGATTACCTGAATTACTAATCAATTTCAATTTTGATAATTGCTTAAAAAAGTTCAGAGTCCTAAGAGTGCATAGAAATCTTCCCTTGTACTGAAGGATGAGAAGGACATAACTGGGAAATGGGGAGAGAATTCTAGAACAGATGGTGAGAAAGCTCTGAAACAGGGAAATGCTCAGTGTGTTCAGAGTAATGAAGAGGGTAGGGAACAACAGCATAAGTGACAAGGGGAAGAATAGTGCAAAATGAGCTGGAAATAAAGCAAATCTTACATACTGAAATCCTGATGAGGCCGCCCCAAAGAATTGGAATATATAAAAAGAGCAAGCATCGGTCATAAAAGAAAGTGACAAAACTTTTGTTCTTAAAAAAATGATTGCATTTTTCTTTTTCTGCCTTAAGCTTCATCAAGTGAGGATTAAAACATCTCAAATATCTGCATCTTACTAAATGCCTGACACATGGCATGCTGTGTGATATGTTGCTTCCCTCATGCCCAATTCTTTGCAATCCCACAGACTGTAGCCCACCAGGCTTCTCCATCTATGGGGATTCTTCAGGCAAGAATATTGGAGTGGTTTGCCATGCCCTTATCCAGAGGATCTTCCTGACCCAGGGATCGAACTAGGTCTCTTACATCTCCTGCTTTGGCAGGTGGGTTCCTTACCACTGGTGCCACCTGGGAAGCCCTGACACACGGCAGATGCACAAAATATGTCTGTTCAATAAATGTCTAAACAGTTCAAGAATAAGATATGGCTTCCCATTGAGACTGTAAGACTTTTGAAGAGAGGAAATTGTGGAGGCTTTTTGGTGTATTTAACTACCCTCCTCTTAGTTTTCAACAGAATATATGAGCCATAGCATACTTTAGTCACTCAATCGTGCCTGACTCTTTGAAACTTCATGCCTGTAGCATGCCAGGCTTCCCAGTCCATCACCAACTTTCGAAGCTTGCTCAAACTCAAGTCCATCAAGTTGGTAACGCCATCCAACCATATCATCCTCTGTTGTCCCCTCCTCCTGCCTTCAATCTTTCTAAGCATCAAGGTCTTTTCCAATGAGTCAGTTCTTGGGATCAGGTGGCCAAAGTATTGGAGTTTCAGCTTCAGCATCAGCCCTTCCAATGAATATTCAGGATTGATTTCCTTTAGGATTGACTGGTTGGATCTCCTTGCTGTCCAAGGGACTCTCAAGAGTCTTCTGCAACACCACAGTTCAAAAGCAACAATTCTATGGTGCTCAGCTTTATTTATGGTTCAACTCTCACATCCAAACATGACTGCTGGGAAAACCATAACTTTGATGAGATGGGCCTTTGTTCGCAAAGTAATGTCTCTCCTTTTTAGTATGATAAGTTTCTCATAGCTTTTGTTCCAAACAGTGGATCTGAAGTTATTGATATTTCTCCCAACAATCTTGATTCCAGCTTGTGCTTCATCCAGCCCAGCATGTTGTATGAAGTGCTCTGCATATAAATTAAATAAACAGGGTGGCAATATAGAGCCTTGACATACTCCTTTCCCAATTGGGAGCCAGTCTGTTGTTCCATGTCCAATTCTAACTGTTGCTTCTTGACCTCCATACAGTTTCCTCAGGAGGCAGGTAAGGTGGCCTGGTATTCCTGTCTCTTTAAGAATTTTCCATAGTATTTTTGTTTACTATTGGTGCCACACAGGAAGCCCTGATACATGGCAGGTGCACAAAATATATCTGTTTAATAAATATCTAAACAGAGGAAGAAGAAAATATGGCTTCCCATTGAGACTGTAAGATTTTTGAAGAGAAGAGGTTTTGGAGGTTTTTTGGTGTATTTAACTTCCCTCCTCTTAGCTTTCAACAGAATAATGAGCCATAGTAGGCTTACTATGTATTTGACGGACTATTATTTTGATTTTTACTCTCTTTCCATCTCTCAGATATGCCAATATCTTTTCAAACCTCTAGATCATAAAAGTAGCTTCTACTCTATGTTTTGCTCCAATTTTTGTTGTTTCTGAAATCTGGAAACTGATTGGTCAGCATGCTTGAGTGCTTAGTCTCCCAGTCCTGTTCAATTCCTTCCCGCACCATGGGTTGTAGCCTGCCAGGTTCCTCAGTTTATGGAATTTTCCAGGCAAGAATACTGGAGTGCCTTGTCATTTCCTTCTCCAGGGGCTCTTCCAGACTTAGGGATCAAACCAGGATCCTTTACCACTGAGCTACCTGTGAACCCCTTAATTGGTAGGAGGACCTGCCAAAAAGAAAAGAAAATACTCCTTCACTCCCAGCAGTCGCACAAATGCATGATTTCTCTGCATAAGAAAAAAGGGAAGAATGAGAATGTTTTAGTGAATCTGTCTATGCCTTTGGCCTGGTTTTGCTGATTCTTAACTTCATTTCCTAATCACTGGAAATGCACATTTGCTTAAGTGTGTGTGCAATGGCATATGATGCCTGGATGAAAATTGGCAGTCTGGTCATTTCCACTCCAGCCAATATTCCCTTCCACTCAATTAGCACAAGTTCTGTGGTTTTAAGGCCTACTTATTGGTTCTGCCATTTCACTATAAAACTGAAAGTGTTGTACTTTCAAGCTGCATCATAATCACTTTATTAGTAGTTGAAATAATTTGTAAAATCTTGATGGAATGGGCTTGCCAAAATCCCTGGTGTGAAACTAATGAAATGAAACATTCTGATCCCTCTATGACTTAAAAACCATGATGCCTTTTATTTCAGAGAGTCAAATCTTCTTCAACCAGAGACAACAAATAACTGAATAAGAAGTCAGACTTCTCTTTTTTGTGTCTTAGATTCACTTTTGCTTTTTATGTTGCTGTGTCATTTGGTTTACTCTTATTTTTTTTTCCTCTCTGTTCTCCTTTCCAAATACTTCTTTTTTTTTTCATTTTCATAAAATAGAATATATCTCAGGATGTGTATTTTTTACTGAATAAAGGACAACCAACTGTTTTGAAGGGGCCTCAATTCTCTGGATTTATGGTGGTAGTAGAATCATAACATATAGAAAAGGGTCATCAATTTAACATTTGAGGTCCTACCAGAAAAACTTACCTGTAAGCTTTCGCTTCACTGAGATTATTTAGGATTGGAATAAAATCTTTCTTTTATCTCCTGATGTTAATCTCTACTTGGTGATCCGGTGCCTTAGCTCTGTAGCAAGATCATTCCCATGTATCTGTATTGGCTTCCCTGAAGTCTGGGGTTTTCAATCAGTCAGCGGCCCTCCTTCTGTCTTGTGGACCTGGTTGTTCTTACAGCCACCAACGCTGATAGCAAGAGCAGTTCTCACCTTAATTGTAATCTTTTAAAGGGAAGGCCTCTCTATATATAATTCTCTGTTTCAAAGTAATTGGTGCCATCATCCTCCTAGATTGGGACAGAAAAAAATGACAGCATATACTTATGCACACTACCTCATTTTTCCATACCAGGAATCAACTTACTTCTAAGATTGAGGGTAAATGAATTATCCCTTCCTACTGGAAGCATTCTCAGGAGAATTGGAGCTGAGGTTTTCCTGGAAGTGTCCACTGTGTACTTTCATGGAACCCTTTGGAGCGCTCCTATTATTTTTCAATAAAACTTACTGTTTAGCTAGGAAGCTAAATCTTTCACTCCCCTGGTGGCTCAGTGGTAAAGAATCTGACTGCAATGCAGGAGACTCTGAGTTGATCCCTGGGTCAGGAAGATCCCTGAAGAAGGAAATGGCTACCCACTCTAGTATTCTTGCCTGGAGAATTCCATGGAGAGAGGAGCCTAGTGGTCTACAGTCCATGGTGTCACAAAGAGTCCAACACAACTGAGTGACTTTCATTTTCACTAAACCTCTGAAGGGATCTTCTGGCATGCCAGAGGTCAATGGACCACATATAGATATATGGCTTTGACTTCTATAGGATTTTCATGGTAAAAGTCTCATGATCTTTCTGCTAAAAGGAAAAACAAAAAACCCATAATTCTATCTGATTATATATGCAATCCTGAGACAAAAATTACACTAGCTATTTTTATTATATTTATTTTGACATTAAATTAATGCTTGCATTGTTAGTGCAGAAGCCCTTTCCCATGGGGGGGGGGGGAAGAAAATCACCTTTTAAGATTGTGCAAAGAATCTAATTCTCTTGCAGTTTAAATGCTTAGAGAATATCAACCATACAAAAAGCTAAACAAGAAAAGAATGATAATGTCCATAGCTAAAATGAAATTTTGCACTTACTTGAATAGAATTAATTTACCAGGTTTTCAAATATACTGTTCCCTCTTTTGAGGGAGATGAGAAGAGCAGATATGTGGTTTTGTCTGTAAATTTTTGTTTATTTTTTTCCACATAACCATTTCCATTCGGATTTTTTCTACTAGTCTCACATACCTTTTAATAGTATTAATAGATAGCATAGTCAAACGCAAGGAAGGCCCAAAGGATTACTTTGGCAAACTTGCTGATTAGACATATTAAAACAAGCTAGTAAGTGAGTAAGTAGAAGTATTTATAGTAAAAGAGTTTTGTCCCAATTTATGGACTTCTTTACACCCACTCTGTCTCTTTCCACAAAGTAATAACACAGGACATAAACTAGAAGAAGAAAAACAAGGAAAATCAAACAAAGTATAGGGAATATATCTTGGTTTCATTTGTGTCAAAACAGCAATAGACTGGACAAATATATTCAGCTAAGGTGTTATTTGGCTTTATTTATAAAGGCTACCATCTCCGGCCTAATGTTCATTAGCTTTGTCCTTGTTGCCTAGTTACAGATTGATAATTTTTGTCTCTCTTGTTATTGATAGTTCTAATGGAGAAAGCGCGACTGAGGGTCTGATGAAAACACTTTAAATCTTTATTCAGAGATGTTTTTAAATTTTTTTGTATATGTCTGGTACTGTTGATTACAGTGATCTGGAAAAGAAGTGATATTTGTAAAAAATCAGTGAGAAGCAGCTCAGAGGTGGTCTTATTACGGATCTTGTTAAAAGAAATTTATTTTATAAACAGGATTTGTTTTGTAAAAATGGTATTGAACAGGTTACTACACTCCCCTAAATGTCCCACAGATGTTTGAGGTGGGGTGTTTATATGACTGAATGGCTCCTTATGAGAGGAATACCAAGAACCACCTGAAGCAGAGTAAGGGAGCCCAGAACTACTGCGCCACATGGATCGGTCACAGGTTTTACGGTAATGGGGCTAACTTTCTGGATTGCCTCTGGCCAGCTATCCTGCTTGTGTCTGCATATGGTCTTACTCAGGGTCCTTCCTTCCTTACTCCTTCCTGGTCACACACACACAGCTCTCAGCCAAGGTGGATTCTAGCAAGAGGGCTTCTGAGAGGTTGTTAGAACATATTATGAGACGGAATCTCTTCCCTCCTTTGGGCCCCTCCCAAATTCTCCTATTGCTTTCAGCAGCAATGCTGCATTTCTTACTGGGAACTCCTGTTGTGAAACCACTCATGCAAACAGTTATTACTATGTTTGCTCAGGGTGGGCAGTTATTACAGTGAAGATCTGTGCCCAAACTGAAGACTGATTTAGTAAGTATTTGAAAAGACCTTAAAATCTGAGCTTTAACAGGAATCATCAGATTAGTGGCCCATGAATCATACCATGAGAAAGAGAGCTTCTGAATCAATGTTTCCCACACTTTGCTATCAAAGAAGAATGTGTGTGTGTGTGTGTATATATATATATATATATATATATATATATGTATATATAAAATGGAGTATTGATCAACCATAAAAAAGAATGGCATTGTGTAATTTGCAGAGATGTGGATGGATCTAGAGACTGTCATATAGAATGAAACAGGACAAAAAGAGAAAGACAAATATCATACATTAATGTATACATGTGAAATATAGAAAAAAGGTGCAGAATAACCTATTTGCAAAGTAGAAATAGACACACAGACATAAAGAACAAATATATGGACAGAAAGGGGGGAAAAGAGAGTGGAATAAATTGGGAGAATGAGGTTGACATATATACACTATTATGTATAAAATAGATGACAAATGAGAATATACTGTTTAGCACAGGGAACTACTCAAGGCTCTTTGGTGACACAATTGAAAAGGAAATCCGAAGGATGCATGTATGGGCATAGTTGATTCACTTTGTTGTACAGTAGAAACACAACATTGTAAAGCAACTCTACTTCAATAAATTAAAAAAAAAAAAAACTCTATGGGTGGGTGATTCATATACAAAACAAAATTTGAGAAACTGCTCTAACTCAGTAGTTTTCTACCCTGGATGAACAATAGAATCTTCTGGGAAACTTGTAAAACTGTTCGTTTCCCATGCCCTCACTGAGAACAGTTACGTAAGAACCTCTGGGTGTGGGGCTTTAGGAAAGCAATTTTCAAACTTTGATGAACCTTGGAATCATTCCAGGATTTAAAAAAAAAAAATACTGAGCCTCAGCTCCCATTCCCTTTCTGATGTAATCATTATGGCGTATGAACTTCTCCTTTTAGGACATTTTGATGTGAAAATAGGTTTGGGTACCATTACATTCCCCTTCATGAATCACAGCTTTGTTGTGGTGAAGGGGATGGCAAATTGAAGTTATGAGCCATGCCACTCAGGGTCACCCAAGATGGGCAGGTCATAGTAAAGGATTCGACAAAATGTGGTTTATTAGAACAGGAAAGGGCAACTCCCTCCAGTATTCTTGCCTGGAGAACCTCATGGACAGTATGAAAAGGCAAAAAAGATATGACACTGGAAAATGAGCCCTGCCCCGGTGCCCCAGGCAGAAGTGGTCTAATGTGTTACTGGGGAAGAGCAGAAGACAATTACTAATAGCTTCAGAAACTAGGAAGTGGCGGGGCCAAAGCTGAACTGACACTCAGTTGTGGATGTAGCTGGGGGTGAAAGTAAAGTCTGATGCTGTAAGAACAATATTGCATAGGAACATGGAATGTTAGGTCCATGAATCAAGGTAAATTTGATGTGGTCAGGCAGTAGATGGAAAGATAAAACATTGCTGAAGTGTTAATAATCAGAGTTAAAATGGATGGGAATGAGCGGATTTAATTAAGAGGACCATTATATCTACTATTGTGGGCAAAATCCCTCAGAAGCAATGGAGTAACCCTCATAGACAACAAAAGAGTCCAAAATGCATTACTTGTGTGCATAATGAAAAATGATAGAGTGATCTCAATTCATTTTCAAGGCAAGCCATACATCATTCACCGTAATCCAAGTCTATACCCCAACCACTGACACTGAAGAAGCTGAAGTTGATCATTTCTATGAAGAACTACAACATCTTATAGTACTACCACCAAAAAAAAAGATGCCCTTTTCATTACAGAGGATTGGAATGCAAAAGTAGGGAGTCAAGAGTTACCTGAAGTAATAGGCAAACTTGGCATTTTTGAAGATAAAATGAAGTAGGGCAAAGGCTAAATGAGTTTTGCTTAAAGAACACACTGATTATAGCAAATACCTTTTCTAACAACCCAGGAGACAACTCCATGCATGGACATCACCAAATGGTCAATACCTAAATCAAATTGATTATTTCCATTGCAGTCACAGTTGGAGAAGCTCTATACAGTCAGCAAAAACAAGACCTGGAGTTGACTGCAGCCCAGATCAAGAGCTCCTTATTGCAAAATTCAGTCTTAAACTGAAGAAATTAGGGAGAATCACTAGGCCATTCACGTATGGTCTAAATCAAACCCCCAAGATAATGCAGTGATGGTGACAGATAGATTCAAAGGATTAGATCTGGTGGACAGAGTGCCTGAAGAACTAAGAACTGAGACTCGTAACATTGTATGGGAGGCAGGAACCAAAACCATCTCAAATAAAAAGAAATGCAAGAAAGCAAAGTTTTTATCTAAGGAGGCTTTTCAAATAGCTGAGGAAAGGCAAAGGATAAAGGGAAAGATAGATTCAGCTGATTTCTGAGTTCCAGAGAATAACAAGGAGATATAAGAAGGCCTTCTTAAATGAACAATGCAAAGAAATAGAGGAAAACAATAGAGTGGATAAGGCTGGAAATCTCTTAAAGAAAATCGGAGATATGAAGGGAACTTTCATACAAGGATGGGCAAAAAAAAAAAAAAAAAAAGACAGACTTGCTCAGGACCTAAAAGGAGCAGAACAGATTAAGAAGAGGTAGCAAGAATATATAAAGAAATATATAAGAAAGGAAGGTCTTAATGACTGGGATAACCACGGTGGTGTGGTCACTCACCTAAAGCCAGTCATTGAGTGTGAAGTCAAGTGGGCCTTAGGAAGAGCATTACAATGAGCAGAGCTTGTGGAGGTGATGGAATTCCAGCTGAAGTGTTTCAAATCCTAAAAGGTGCTGCTGCTAAAGCGTTGGTCTCAATATGCCAGCAAATTTGGCAAACTCAGCAATGAGCTCAGGACTAGAAAATATCAGTTTTCATTCCAATTTCAAAGAAGGACAATGTCAAAGCATGTTCAAACTACCATGCTATTGCACTCATTTCACATGCTAGCAAAGTAATGCTCAAAATCCTTAAAGCTAGGCTTCAACAGTATATGAACCGAGAATTTGCAGATATATAATCTGGATTTAGAAAAGGCAGAGGAATCAGAGATCAAATTGCCAGCATCTGCTGGATCACGGAGAAAACAAGGGAATTCCAGATCAACATATATGTCTGCTTCATTAACTATGCTAAAGTCTTTGACTGTGAATTTTCCTCAGTTGTGACCACACAGTCGAAGGCTTTATTATAGTCAGAGAAGCAGAAGTGGATGTTTTTCGAGAATTCCCTTGCTTTCTCTATGATCCAGTGGATGTTAGCAATTTGATCTCTGATTCCTCTGCTTTTTCTAAATTCAAGGTATCTGGAAGTTCTATACATCTGGAAGTTCTCAGTTCACATACTGTTGAAGCCTAGCCTAAAGAATTTTGAGCATTACTTTGCTAACATATGAAATAAGTACAATTGTTCAGTAGTCTGAACATTCTTTGGTGTTGCCGTTCTTTGGAATTATAATGAAAACTGACCTTTTCCAGTCCTGTGGCTACTGCTGAATTTTGCAAATTTGTTGGCATAATGAGCGCAACACTTTAACAGCATTATCTTTTAGGATTTTAAATAGCTCAGCTGTAATTCCATTACCTCCACTAACTTTGTTTGTAGTATTGTTTCCTAAGGGCCACTTGACTTCATACTCCAGGATGTCTGGATCTAGGTGAATATACTTGCCACCTCTTCTTAATATCTTTTGCTTCTGTTAGATCAATACCATGTCTGTTCTTTATTGTGCCCATCTTTGCATGAAATGTTCCCTTGGGACGTCTAATTTTCTTGACGAGATCTCTAGTCCTTTCCATTTTATTGTTTTCCTGTTTCTTTGCATTGTTCACTTACGAAGGCTTTTTTTTTTTTTTTTTCTTTGCTATTCTTTGAAACTCTGCATTCAGATTTTTCCTTTTCTCCTTTGTCTTTCACTTCTCATCTTTTCTCATCTATTTGTGAGGACTCCTCAGACAACCAGTTTGCTTTTATGCATTTCCTGTTTCTGGGGATGTTTTTGATCACTGCTTCCTATATAATGTCACAAACCTCTGTCCATAGTTTTTCAGGCACTCTCTCTATTGGATCTAATCCCTTGAATCTCCTTGTGACTTCCACTATATAATCAGAAGAGATTTTATTTAGGTCATATCTGAATGGCCTGGTGGTTTTCACTACTTTCTTCAATTTAAATCTGAATTTAGCAATAAGGCGTTCATGATCTGAGCCATGGTCAGTGACCAGTCTTGTTTTTGCTGATTGTATAGAGCTTCTCCATCTTCAGTTGCAAAGAACATAATCAATCTGCTTTTGGTATTGACCATCTGGTGATAACTATGTATAGAGAAGATTCTTGTGTTGTTGGAAGATGATGTTTGCTGTGACTAGTGAATTCTTTTCGCAAAACTCTGTTAGCCTTTCCCCTGTTTCATTTTGTACTTGGAGGCCAAACTTGCCTGTTACTCCAGGTATTTCTTGACTTCCTACTTTTGCAGTTCAGTCTCCTATAATGGAAAGGACATTGTTTTTTTGGTGTTAGTTCCAGAATGCCTAGGGCTTCCCTGGTAACAGTTGGTAAAGGATTCTGCCTGCATTGCAGCAGACCCCAGTTCATTTCCTGGGTTGGGAAGATCCCCTGGAGAAGGGAAAGGCTATCCACTCTAGTATTCTGGTCTGGAGAATTCCAAGGACTGTATAGTCCATGGAGTAACAAAGAATCAAACATGACTGAGCGACTTTCACTTTCTTAGGATGTCTAGTTGGTCTTCATAGAACCATTCAATTTCAGTTTCTACTGGTTAGATTACTGTGATATTGAATGGTTTGCTTTGGAAATGAACCAAGATCATTCTGTTGTTTTTGAGATAGCACCTAAGCCGTACTCCAAACTCTCTCTCTCTCTCTCTTTTTTTTAAGCTATGAGGGCTACTCCATTTCTTCAAATGGATTCCTACCCACAGTAGTAGATATAATGGCCATCTGAATTAAATTCACCCATTTCCATCAATTTTAGTTCACTGCTTGCTAACATGTCAACGTTCACTCTTATCATCTCCTATTTCAGCATTTTCAATTTACCTTGTTTCATTAACCTAACATTCCAGATTCCTATGCAATATTATTCTTACAGCATTGACTTTATTTTCACCACCAGACATGTCCACAACTGGGATATGAAAATTGGACCATAAAAAGGCTGAGGGTCAAATCACTGATGATTTCAAATTGTGTTACTGGATAGGACTCTTGAGAGACCCTTGGACTGCAAATTAAACCAGTCAGTCCTAAAGGAAATCAACCCTGAATATTCATTGGAAGGGCTGTTGCTGAAGCTGAAGCTCCACAATTTTAGCCAACTGATGAAAAGAACTGACTCATTGGAAAAGACCTCAATGTTGGGAAAGATTGAAGAACAGGGGCACAGAGAATGATGGATAGACTCACCGACTCCATGGACATGAATTTGGAGCAAACTCTGGAAGATAGTGGAAGACAGAGGAGTCTGGTGTGTTGCAGTTCATCACATTGCAAAGAGTCAGATAGGACTTATTGACTAAACACAGCGGCAAGAAAAATAATTACTACATTAGAATGCCTCAGAAGCTTTTCAAATGTTTCTAATGGGCCAAAGAGTTTGAAAACTTCTGTGAGCAAATCCCAAATCCAAGCCTAAGTGATAAGTTTAATTTGTTCTTTCTAATAACGAAAGCAAAGCCAACGATCCCTTTGAATTCTATGAAATACTAATAGCTGAAGATGCCTAAATGAAGTTTGGAACACAAAATGGGGGAATCTTCATGTTTTGCCTCTTTTGAGGAAGACTTGATATTAACAGAATTTGTTGTTATTTACAAAAGAGTCCTATATAGTGTTTGAGTAACCAGTAGTACTCAAGTTGCACCCCATCCAATTACATACAACTGGGGATGATTACTGGGCATTGGTAATTTCTAAAGTTTCCCAAGTGATTCCGATTTGCAGTTAAGTTCAGGAAACAATGCTAAGGATTTTTAGCTTTACTATTTTTTTTTCCATTTATTTTTATTAGTTGGAGACTAATTACTTTACATCATTGCAGTGGTTTTTGTCATACATTGAAATGAATTAACCATGGATTTACATGTATTCCCCATCCCGGTCCCCCCTCCCACCTCCCTCTCTACCCGCTCCCTCTGGGTCTTCCCAGTGCACCAGGCCCGAGCACTTGTCTCATGCACCCAACCTGGGCTGGTGATCTGTTTCACCCTAGATAATATAAATGTTTCGATGCTGTTCTCTTGAAACATCCCACCCTCGCCTTCTCCCAGAGTCCACAAGTCTGTTCTATACATCTGAGTCTCTTTTTCTGTTTTGCATATAGGGTTAACGTTACCATCTTTCTAAATTCCATATATATGTCTTAGTGTATTGTAATGGTCTTTATCTTTCTGGCTTACTTCGCTCTGTATAATGGGCTCCAGTTTCACCCATCTTATTAGAACTGATTCAAATGAATTCTTTTTAATGGCTGAGTAATATTCCATGGTGTATATGTCCCACAGCTTCCTCATCCATTCGTCTGCTGATGGGCATCTAGGTTGCTTCCATGTCCTGGCTCTGATAAACAGTGCTGCGATGAACATTGGGGTCCACGTGTCTCTTTCAGATCTGGTTTCCTCGGTGTGTATGCCCAGAAGTGGGATTGCTGGGTCATATGGCAGTTCTATTTCCAGCTTTTTAAGAAATCTCCACACTGCTTTCCATAGTGGCTGTACTAATTTGCATTCCCACCAACAGTGTAAGAGGGTTCCCTTTTCTCCACACCCTCTCCAGCATTTATTGCTTGTAGAATTTTGGATAGCAGCCATCCTGACTGGCATGTAATGGTACCTCATTGTGGTTTTGATTTGCATTTCTCTGATAATGAGTGATGTTGAGCATCTTTTCATGTGTTTGTTAGCCATCTGTATGTCTTCCTTGGAGAAATGTCTGTTGAGTTCTTTGGCCCATTTTTTCATTGGGTCATTTATTTTTCTGGAGTTGAGCTGCAGGAGTTGCTTGTATATTTTTGAGATTAATCCTTTGTCTGTTGCTTCGTTTGCTATTATTTTCTCCCAATCTGAGGGCTGTCTTTTCACCTTGCTTATAGTTTCCTTTGTTGTGCAAAAGGTTTTAAGTTTCGTTAGGTCCCATTTGTTTATTTTTGCGTTTGTTTCTAAAATTCTGGGATGTGGGTCATAGAGGATCCTGCTGTGATTTATGTCGGAGAGTGTTTTGCCTATGTTCTCCTCTAGGAGTTTGATAGTTTCTAGTCTTACATTTAGATCTTTAATCCATTTTGAGTTTATTTTTGTGTATGGTGTTAGAAAGTGTTCTAGTTTCATTCTTTTACAGGTGGTTGACCAGTTTTCCCAGCACCACTTGTTAAAGAGGTTGTCTTTTTTCCATTGTATATCCTTGCCTCCTTTGTCGAAGATAAGGTTTCCATAGGTTCGTGGATTTATCACTGGGCTTTCTATTCTGTTCCATTGATCTATATTTCTGTCTTTCTGCCAGTACCATACTGTCTTGATGCCTGTGGCTTTGTAGTATAATCTGAAGTCAGGCAGATTGATTCCTCCAGTTCCATTCTTCTTTCTCAGGATTACTTTGGCTATTCGAGGTTTTTTTGTATTTCCATACAAATTGTGAAATTATTTGTTCTAGTTCTGTGAAAAATATCGTTGGTAGTTTGATAGGGATTGCATTGAATCTATAGATTGCTTTGGGTAGTATAGCCATTTTGACAATATTGATTCTTCCAATCCATGAACAAGGTATATTTCTCCATCTGTTTGTGTCCTCTTTGATTTCTTTCATCAGTGTTTTATAGTTTTCTATGTATAGGTCTTTTGTTTCTTTACGTAGATATACTCCTAAGTATTTTATTCTTTTTGTTGCAATGGTGAATGGTATTGTTTCCTTAATTTCTCTTTCTGTTTTCTCATTGTTAGTGTATAGGAATGCAAGAGATTTTTGTGTGTTAATTTTATATCCTGCAACTTTACTGTATTCATTGATTGTCTCTAGTAATTTTCTGGTAGAGTCTTTAGGGTTTTCTATGTAGAGGACCATGTCGTCTGCAAACAGAGAGAGTTTCACTTCTTCTTTTCCTATCTGGATTCCTTTTACTTCTTTTTCTGCCCTGATTGCTGTGGCCAAAACTTCCAAAACTATGAGAGGGTTATGCTTGCTGTGGGTTTGTCATATATAGCTTTTATTATGTTGAGGTATGTTCCTTCTATTCCTGCTTTCTGGAGAGTTTTAATCATAAATGGATGTTGAATTTTGTCAAAGGCTTTTTCTGCATCTATTGAGATAATCATATGGTTTTTATCTTAAGAAACAAAGGGAGAAGAACCAAATTAACAAAATTAGAAATGAAATTGGAGAGATCACAACAGACAACACTGAAATACAAAGGATCATAAGAGACTACTACCAGCAGCTGTATGCCAATAAAATAAACAACTTGGAAGAAATGGACAAGTTCTTAGAGAAGTATAACTTTCCAAAACTGAACCAGGAAGAAATAGAAGATCTTAACAAAACCATCACAAGCAAGGAAATCGAAACTGTAATCAGAAATCTTCCAGCAAACAAAAGCCCAGGACCAGATGGCTTCACAGCTGAATTCTACCAAAAATTTAGAGAAAAGCTAACACCTATCTTACTCAAACTCTTCCAGAAAATTGCAGGAGAAGGTAAACTTCTAAAGTCATTCTATGAGGCCACCATCACCCTAATTCCAAAACCAGACAAAGATGCCAGGAAAAAAGAAAACTACAGGCCAATATCACTGATGAACATAGATGCAAAAATCCTTAACAAAATTCTAGCAAACAGATTCCAACAACATATTAAAAAAATCGTACATCATGACCAAGTGGGCTTTATCCCAGTAATGCAAGGATTCTTTAATATCCGCAAATCAATCAATGTAGTACACCACATTAACAAATTGAAAGATAAAAACCATATGATTATCTCATTAGCTTTACTATTAATAGCTTTTTACCATTTGCCAATATTATCTTATACATCACAAATTCTTTGGGATTATGTATTCTTTAATTTTTAAGAGTATCTTATGCCCTTTCAACACTTTTTTTTTCTTTCTAACATTGGAGTAAAGTTGCTTTAAAATGTTCTGTTAGTTTCTGTTGTACAATGAAGTGAATTATCTGATGTTTACACATATATCCTCTTCCTCTTGAATCTCCCTCCCACCCCATTCCCCACGCCACCCTGTTAGGTCATCACAGAGCACCAAGCTGAGCTCTCTGTGCTATAGAGCAAGTTCCAGTAGTTATTTATCTTACACATGATAGTGTATATATGTCAACCCCAATCTCCCAATTCATTCACTTCCTGACACCCCCTTTTGTCCATGTCTGTTGCCTGTTCTCTGCGTCTGCATCTGTATTCCTGCCCTTCAAATATGTTCATCTATACCATTTTTCTAGAATCCACATATGTGCATTAATATGCAATATTTCTTTTTTAATTTATTTTAGATGCTTTTAAATTAATTGATTAACTCAGGACACTGAAATAATTGAAGCATTTGCCTTTATATAATTCAGGATGTTTATAAAGACTGAGGTCGATACATTCCTTCAGGAGCAAGGAATCAATGTGTGGATTTACTTATCTAGTCAAGACTTTATACTTAGTATACATTTTGTGTGTTTATGTATACATATGTGTATATATATACTTATGTTTACATTATATACATGTAAACACACACACACACTTGAAACTTACTGTGTTCTATATTATAGGAGCTAGAAGAAGAAATAACAGAGCATTTTCCTGTAAACACGTTTACAGTTAAAGCAAGATGAAAATCATCTCTTCAATGAGCTCTTCCAATAATTCCATTATGTTCTTCTAATAAATTAATAAAATGTATCAAACTTTGTAAGTTAAAAAAAAATCCTCTTTGCCAGAGTGATACATTTTTGAGATCTCCTCTTTCTTCTTAACCATTAATCAAACGAAGACTGAAAGCTTATCTTTCTATTAGGCAGGGAAAAAATTATGTGGTGGGGCTTCCCACATGACTCACAGGTAAAGAATCTGCCTGCCAATGCAGGAGACGTGGGTTCAAACCCTGGGTCAAGAAGATTCTTTAGAGAAGGAAATGGCAACCCACTCCAGAAATCTTGCCTGAGAAATACCATGGACAGAGAGGAGCCTGTCCGGCTACAGTCCATGAGGTCACAAAGAGTCGGGCACAACTTGGTGACTGAACAACAACAATAACAACAAATTATGTGGTGCAAGAACTTGCAGTAATATAACTCTTGAAAGGGAGCTCACTCTTCCTTCACTGAAGGCAAGCTTTACAGTGTAAGTCCCTGGTTTTAGGATGACTATGAGATTTGCAGTTTTGTTGTTTTTTACTGTGTTGTTTCTTTGGACTGGGTGTAGCACTAGTAGTTCAGAAGCCCAGTTTCTACCATTCTAGGTCTCTGTCCAATCTTCTGGATCAAGTTCCCTGTTTGTAAAATAAATGGTTTGAACTCAGTAGTCCCTTGCTGTTTGCTTTAAATAAAAAAAAAAAAAAAAAAAAAAGAATTTTTTTTTTTTTTTTTTTTTGGCCGTGCTGGGTCTTCATTGCTTTTGCATGGTCTTTCTTTAGCTGAAGCAAATGGGGGTTACTTCTCATTGTGGTGCGTGGGTTTCTCCTCATGGTGACTTCTCCTGTTGAGGAGCTCAGGCTCTAGGCACCTGGGCTCCGTATTTGCAGCTCATGGTCTCTAGAGCATGGGCTCAGTAGTTGTGCTACAAGGGTCTAGTTGCTCTGAGGCTTAAGGAATTGCCCTGGTCCAGGGATCAAACCAGTGTCCCCTGCAGGGACAAACAGATTCTTATTCACTGTACCACCAGGGAAGTCCTGAAATCTTATTTATAACAAAATATCACTAAAAGCGTTAAGGTATGAAATGTTTCAAAGAGGAGTTGCTCTGACTGAGAATAGTAGGCTATCCACAGCTTTCCTTATCCAGTTGCCTCTGGGGTGTCTTCCAGAATGCTTGGTTTCAGAATTTGTTGGTCAATATGAGAGATTATAGACCTATAAAGGAATATCAAATAGAAGATTTATGTAGACCCCTCTGAGGTACAATATGCAGGGTGCAAATACTAAGAAACATCCACCCTACATAAAGATTACAATGCAGATCTTGTGTGGAGATATGAATTTTTCTGTATTTTCCAGAAACATGACAGAAACAATCCTTTGTGCACCAAAGGAAATTACACTCTTTCAAATATTAAATGGAATCTATAGAAATGCCAGTTACCATTAATATGGAGAGAGAAAGTTGGAAATTTTCAAGAGTTTTATTCTCTTTTTCGCAAGTCATTTATACATACATCTTACTTTTAAAGAAAGCCCTAAACCTCCTTACAAGAGTTATTCCTTCTGTAGCTGTTGTAGAGATATAACAGGCTGGAATACAGGGTTGATTGAAGACTGGGATTTAGTGCTGTGAGATTTGTTTGTGCTTTAGACTGCATGCTTTGTGGCTTTATGGAAAGGTGTGCTATTTCTCTGAACATGTCCTGCAAGCTGGAGCATACTGCATTTTAACAAACTCTGTTTGGTGGGGAATAAATAGCATACTGGAACTTCCATTAGGGCCTAATGCAAAAACGCCTTGTGATGAGATTCTCAATCACAACATATCTGAACATATACATAAACAAGCAGATTAAGTCTGAAAGTTCCTTGTGGAATGAGCTGACAGCCTCCTGTGGAAGAGGCAGGAGAGCTGAGGCTAGGTTACCATTGTTTACTGCTGATAGTAAGAATTAATAATGGATACTCTGAGCATATATTATTCATAAGACCTGATCCTGGACCACAAAAATCTATTGAGGTCACCAAAGCTATCTTTTATTTAAAATCTGGAGCCAAGCCACTAGCAAAGAAAGAAGAACAAAGTAAGTTAACTGGACACTAGAAAAGATATAACTATAAAAACCTCTTTTTTGAGAGAGAATTTTTCTAAGCTAGAAGTATTAGCAATTTTTCTTTCTATGGGCAGAAGTGGGATAATATAAATTGTCTTTGGTTTAGGAAGATGATGATTAGATCTCTAAGTGACTAAATGATAGATGTGTGATATTATCAGAAGATTATATAAATTTCTAAATAAACTGTTACCTAACTTTCAGGGCTTCTTTACTGGAAATACCAGTAAGTAATTTTACTTCAAAGAGAGAAAAAATGTTCCCCTGCCAAAATGCCTGGTTCATGTGCTCCTTGATGTGGAAGATCTTTTAGCATGAGTGTGTGTGTCAGGGACGGTTCAAGTTAATTCTTTTCCCTACTCCCTTTACCACCTTTCCAAACATAAATATAACTCTTTCCTCAGCGCTTCCTTTGTATTTTATTTATATCCTTCATCTATTACTCCTGGAGAAGGGCATGGCAACTTACTCCAGTATTCTTGCCTGAAGAATTCCATGGACAGAGGAACCTGGCGGGCTACAGTCCACAGAATCGCAACGAGTCAAAAATGACTGGAGTGACTAACACTAATCATGAAAGTGCTGCAGACTTGAAGGCAGGTCCATAATTTTTGTTTGTCTAGGTATCCTACAAACATTCAAGCATATAGCTTTCAATGTAATAAATCCATGTTGAATACATGCAAAAATAATGAAGAAATGAAAATATGAACAAAGAGCTTGTCGTGTATGAGTAAATATAGAACATTCTTATAAATATGACTCTAATAAAATTTATTTTTAAAGAAAATCCTCATTCTCATATATCATAAAATCTCAGAATTTTAAATGCCTCTGGGAGTTATAACTCATTATGTAAATACCTATCTTTTTTAGTCTATTGGGTATAATTTGGGTGTTACACATTTTAGGCTTTTGTATATAGGGCATTGCTTATGTGACACAGTAAGATAATTTTGTGGATATCCTGTACCTGTAAACATTGTAGAGATGATATTTTCTTGATTTTCATGGAGGATATAGAGGCTTAGAAAGTATGTGTCTTTCCAGATAATGGTTGCTGTAACCAGCATGGAACTCAGTTCTACTGATTTCCAAAGATATTCTTATCTACCTGTAAGGGTTATTAAATGATAGTTAATACTCTTATGCCATAAATAATACAACTGATCAGAGATAAGGCCAATACATTGTATAATATATGAAATAATGAAGGTTAAAACTATTTCACATATTTCACCTTTGTTGTAGTCTATCTTACACCGTCTTGCTATCAATAAGAGTCCAG
This sequence comes from Odocoileus virginianus, assembly GCF_023699985.2. Lineage (NCBI taxonomy): Eukaryota > Metazoa > Chordata > Mammalia > Artiodactyla > Cervidae > Odocoileus > Odocoileus virginianus. Next base: position 51,623,204 of record NC_069675.1, on the reverse strand, counting down.
TGGCTTTCAAAATGGTAAAAATCAAATGATAGGGCAAGTTATCAATACAAATATCTTCCTTTCCTCACGTCACATTATCTGAGCACATTAAATAAACTAATGCCTGTTATTATTAGTTTATTTAATGTGCTCAGATAATAATGTCTTAAAAGTTATTTGTAAACTAAGATAAATGTGTGCTTTACTTGGTCTTGCATGCTAAGTTGCTTCAGTCATGGCTGATTCTTTGTGACCCCATGGACTATAGCCCTCCAGGCTCCTCTTTCCATGGGATTCTTCAGGCAAGAATACTGGAGTGAGTTGCCATGCCCTCCTCCAGGGGATTTTTGTGATCCAGGGATTGAACCCACATCTCTGACATCTCCTGCACTGGTAGGTGAGTCCTGTACAATTAGCACCACCTAGGAAGCCCTTACTTGGTCTTAGTTAAGGGTATTCAGCTGATTCTGCATAGGCACAGTCACTCTCTAGTTGATTCAGTTTCTTAAACAATTTATTCAGGGCCAACTCTGGATGGAGATCCATGGGTTGCATTGTTGTCATTGTTAGTTTTGTTTAAAGTTCTTTCCCAGATCAAATATCAATTCCCCATATAGGCATTTCAACCCTTATGAGTCACACTGTAATGTGAGTCATTGCTATAAATTTTATTGATGATATGAGAACACAGATGTCATATTTTGAATGATGGAGTGCAAGGAAACCCAAGGCAGAGTAAGAAGAGCTATGACAATAAGACTGGTAAAGCTGAGGATATGATGTGTCATTTTCCCAATTTGCTGTGTATGAGGACTTAAATATTTGGTGGTGGACCTGGTGTAGAGGTGTGCATTCACCCATTCAGTGAACATGGGCAGATAGTGATGAAGCACAAAGCCATGTATTTAATTTCTACCACATACTCAAGAAATTCAGACGCATCCCTAGAATGCAAAGGAAAAGATAAATATGGCTTAACATGCATGCATGTGTGCTAAGTTGTTTCAGTCATGTCTGTCACTTTGCGACACTGTGGGCTGTGTCCTACCAGGCTCTTCAGCTCACAGGATTCTCCAGGCAGGAATATTGGAGGGAGATGCCATGCCCAACTCCAGGGGATCTTCCTGACCCAGGGATTGAACCCACGGCTCCTGCATTGCAGGCAGACTCTTTACCGCTGAGCCACTGGGGAACATAAGGAAGAATATTATAACAGATCTGCTCAATGATGGGATATATTTCTGTGTGAAATACTGAGGCTTCATTCATGGAAAATGTTACAGCAAGTGTTGGATGACTATGTCTCTGTAATGTGTGACATCACAGAGATGGTGCTCAAGTATTCCTGCACAAGCGAGGATCTAAGCTGAATGATCTCTGCAACCCATTTCCACTCTCAGAGATGAGCTACAGCCCAGATTACATGGAGAGGTGCTTGACAGAGACAGCTTTAGATTTCATATGACATCCAGAGTAGCTCTACTATGGACTAGTCATTATTCAATAAATCAGGATTTCAAGTAAAGAGAAAATATGGCACTAGAGGATAAAGAAATGGTATTTTAAAAATTCCAGCTATGCTTCGCAAATCAGAAATATATTTTTCGGTATAACACAGGGTTTGCTACAAGAAGTTATTAACTTTTCATCAACATCATCAACATGTCCCATCTTTTGACTGATCACTATAATGAATATTTAAAAAGTGTATGGTCCATTTCCTTGTTGAAATTAAAAAAAAAAAAGATAAAAACATTATTGTTGAAAATTATGCTTTCTTTTGGCCTAATTATATAGACCTGTGGGCATCCTTGGTGACTTACTGGTGAAGAAACTGCCTGCCATGCAGAAGATGCAGGAGTCCCAGTTGGTTCCTGGAGTCAGGAAGATTCCCTGGAGGAGGTCATGGTAACCCACTCCATTCTTGCCTGGAGAATCTCGTGAACAGAGGAGCCTGGTGGGCTACTGTCCACCCAAGGGATCATGAAGAATTGGCCGTAACTGAAGTGAGAGAGCACACATGGAGACCTACAATTTGAATGTGGAAAAATTAATCTTGAAAAATGTTCTTAGGTTTATACATTTATTCCATTTATAATTTATTTGTTGGTATATAGAATATATAACTTATTGAAATTTTATTTTTTGGAAAAATTTAGCACTCTTGGGCCTTCCCTGGTGATCCAGTGGTTGAGACTCTGCACTTTCATCTCAAGGGGCAAGGATTTGATCCCTCTTCAGGGACTTAAAAGATCTCATATGGCACACAGTGTGGCCAAAAAAAGTTCTTTTTGCACTTTCAATGTATTGCAGGAATAGGAAAGTAATTGCTTTACTTAAAACAGTATTAAATGATACAATTATTCAATAAGCACTCCTTTTAAAATTTATTTTGTGCATTACATTCTGTTTTAAGTTCTATGGTATAAACCTTGAGTTTGATAAAGCACCAGAAAACTTACAATCTAGATGTGACAACAACAATAACACAGACGAATTCAGTTGTGTCTAACTCTTTGCAACTCTGTGGACTGTAGCCCACCAGGCTCCTCTAAACATGGGATTCTCCAGGAAAGAATACTAGAATGGGTTGCCATGACCCCTCCGGAGTATCTTCCCAACCCACAGGTCAAACCCCACTTCTGAGTCTCCTACGTTGGCAGGTATGTTCTTTACTAGCGACACCTGGGAAGCCCCAGAGAACAAATAGTGTGAAGCTAATAAGCACATGACAACACATACTGTTTATCTTTCCTTTCTGAAGGCTATTTCTGTTATTTCTTCACCCTGGAACTTTCTTAGCCCTTGTGGTCACATTGCTTAGTACTGTCTGGCTTTCCAGCTATTCTTCATCAGTCAGTTCAGTCACTCAGTTGTGTCTGACTCTTTGCAGTCCCATGAGTCACAGTACACCAGGCCTCCCTGTCCATCACCAACTCCCGGAGTTTACTCAAACTTATGTCCATCGAGTCAGTGATACCATCCAGCCATCTCATCCTCTGTCATCCCCTTCTCCTATAGCCTTCAATCCCTCCCAGCATCAGGGTCTTTTCCAATAAGTCATCTCTTCGCATGAGGTGGCCAAAGTATTGGAGTTTCAACTTCAGCATCAGTTCTTCCGATGAACACACAGGACTGATCTCCTTTAGGATGGACTGGTTGGATCTCCTTGCAGTCCAAGGGACTCTCAAGAGTCTTCTCCAACACCACAGTTCAAAAGCATTAATTTTTCAGTGCTCAGCTTTCTTCACAGTCCAACTCTCACATCCATACATGACCACTGGAAAAACTATAGCCTTGACTAGATGGACCTTTGTTGGCAAAGTAATGTCTCTGCTTTTTAAAGTGCTATCTAGGTTGGTCATAACTTTCCATACTTACAGTCAAATTACAATACTTCATTTTTTTCCTTCATAGTGTTCATCATTATCTAAAATTATTTCATTTGTTCACTTATTTCTTGTCTTTATTGCCAAAGCTGTGAGTCACTAGGAGAAAAACCTTTCTCCCCCTTTACCAATTTTACCGAGATATAGTTGACACATAATGTGAAAATGTCAGTTGTACAAGGTGATGACATATTTTTACTACTAATCTATACATTAAGTTTGAAAGACCTGTTCTTCTAACTCTGTGTGACATTAGTTATCAATCCTTTGACTCCCTGACCTTAATTTCCCCATCAATAAGAATTATCATAATCTCCCACTGTCTTCTTTTACAGATGATTAAATCAAGGTTTTCAAACCCTTATAGTAAGTTATGATATTGGAGGGCAAAAAATGGCTATAGTTTATAGAGAAATTAATGGAATCCTGGTGGGGCTACTGCCTTTCAAGGCACAAGGTGAAGTTGGTAAAGTTGAGGATAATTACAAGAAAACATTTCCACACCAGAAACCAGAGTTCTAAGAACCAGAGATCTTATACACATTTAGCTTTTGGGGGAATGTTTGGAGAGATGTTATGAAGTGGAATATCATCTGCATAGTCAGCCTGCTGACTTGTTCCAAGTACAAACACAACAGAGACTGGGGTATTATAAAGCAAACTGCAACACACTCCTTTTGTTGTTTAGTCACTAAGTTGTGTCCAACTCTTTGCAACCCCATGGACTGAAGCCCACCAGGCTCCCCTGGCAACAGGGATTATACCAGCAAGACTACTGGAATGGGTAGCCATTTCCTTCTCCAGGGGGTATTCCTGACCCAGGTATTGAACCTGTGTCTCCTGCATTGGCAGGTTAATTCTTTACCAGTGAGCTACCTGGGAAGCTTCACAGGTGGTGCTAGTGATAAAGAACCCATCTGCCAATGCAGGAGACACAAAACACCCGGGTTCCATTCCTGGGTCAGGAAGATCCCCTGGAGCAGGACATGGTAACCCACTCCAATATTCTTGTCTGGAGAATTCCATGGACAGAGGAGCCTGGTGGGCTACAGTTCATTGGGTTGCAAAGAATCAGACATGACTGAAATGACCTAGCACACATGCACAACAGCCTCAAAAACAAATTTAAAATTTTTGTTTCAGTTTCACATTCTTTTTTGTTTCTATATATTTCTTTATTCATCCCTCCCCTTGCTCCCTTAAGAGTATTTTATGAATTTTTTTAAACATACTGGAGAGAACAGGGAGTAATTAGACTCCTACACAGGTAAATCTCAAAAATATAACAGCCAGTGAATAGACTATGTTGGAAAATAATACATTGTGCATGATACATAAAACTTGAAACCTGAAAAACAATACAATGTTTATCAGTATTGAATATTCATATTTTGACATTAAATCAATATAAAAAATAAACTAAAATGTTACAGGACAGTTGAAACCCTCCATGCTTCCTCCCTCTCTGTTGAGAAAGATTTCTACCATAATTTTGGAGTTTATATTTATATAATATTTTTATGATATTTCTGTATAGTAAGATATCAACCCTGAATATTCACTGGAAAGATTGATGCTGATGCTGAAGCTCCAATATTTTGGCCACATGATGCAAAGAGCCAACTCACTGGAAAAGATCCTGATCCTGTGAAAGACTGCAGTCAGTAGGAAGAGATGACAGAGGATGAGATAGTTGGATGACATCCCTGACTCAATGGACATAAGTTTGAGCAAACTCTAGGAGATAGTGAAGGACAGGGAAACCTGGTGTGCTGCAGTGCATGGAGTCACAAAGAATTGGATACAACTAAACAACAACAAAAACATCAATATAAAATATAAAGCACAGTTCTCTATGTTTTCATACTGCAAATTGGCATCTTACAAGATATCTTATGCATGTTATCCCTATTTTTGATATTTTTCCATGCTAATACATGTAATTTTAATGTATTCATTTTAATGAATACCCTTGATAATTGTGTTAAAATGTAACTGCTTGTGATTGTCTTATTGATATAATTAAGATTTATTCTTCTAATATTTTGAAATTGAAACACTGTTAATATCTGCATTCTTATTCATATCTCTTGGGCACCCCTTTAAGAGCTTTAGACATTAGCCACACAATGGACTTAGCAACTGTGTAGGATAATATACCTCAGATTTTGGTATTCAAACTCAGTAATTCAAGTACTGTAGTCATATTTTCAAATTAAGAGTAAGGACAGTGCTACAGAGGTTTTCAATATCCCCAGTGATGCCTTCACATATGGTAAGGGATGACTCAATGGACATGGGTTTGGGTAGACTCTGGCAGTTGGTGATGGTCAGGGAGGCCTGGAGTGCTGTGGTTCATGGGGTTGCAAAGAGTCAGACATGACTGAGAGACTGAACTGAACTGAAACTGAAGGGATGTCTGATATTCATTACCTAAATGATGTTTATTTTCAAGAACTCAAGTACTGTCTATGCTAACTTTGTGCAATTAGATAGTTCAAAGTCAAACTCCTGAGACCTAAACAGTTCCTCTGTTCTACCTCCCACCTTCTCCCTGGTCTACCTTCTCCTGCATTACCCTCTCTTGCCGTCCCTCTTTTCTTGCTCATTCCTTCTTTCCAACAGAAAATATTTATTAAAACTCTAATCAGAACCATCAACATTAATATACCTAAAACTGAGTTAATCGCTCTGCCTCTACAAAATTTATTTTTCAAGTTTATTTTCAATCCTGCTTCTTTTTTTCTTTGTCCTCTATTTTGATCCTATTTTTGTTCCATCCTTTCTTCCCACTGAAGCTGAAGTAGTCTTTTTTTTTTTTTTTTAAGACATCTACTCAGTGTAATGGTCAGATTGCTACATTGAAGTAGTCTTTTTAATTTGAAAATTTGATGAATTCACTCCTCTATTCAATAGCGCACTATTGCTTTCATGACCCAAAGATTAATGTAACAGGTACATTTTTCTCTTCAGCCACCAGTACTTTGTACCTTCAATTTACAAATGAAACCACTAGCCTCCATCTTCAGTTTACAGATAAAACCACATTATCAGCTGCTTACAATTTGTTATGCATTATTTCATCATGAGTATTTTTGCCACCTAGAATCTTTCTCTCCCCTTCAATAGCCTAATTCCTCCCAGTCCTTTAAAGTTAATTTTTCTCAAGAGGTCTTTTTTCATCTCTGAGTTAGGATCCAGTGGCTTTGTTTTCTCACAATTTTATTGTGATATAACTGAATATACGCTTGCATGCTTGATTGTTCAGTAGAGTCCAATTCTTTGCTACCCTATGGACTGTAGCCCACCAGGCTCCTCTGTCTGGATGCTTCAGACAAGAATAATGGAGTGGGTTGCCATTTCCTTCTCCAGGGGATATTCCTGACTCAAGGATCATATAGCATTGTATAAGTTTAAGATGTACAATATAATGATTTGACTTACATCATTCATGAAATGATTATCAAAATAGGTTTAATGAATATTCATCATGTCATATAGGTACAACATTAAAGGGATAATATTTTTCCTTATGATAAGAACTCTTAGGATTTACTCCCAACTTTCATATGTAACTTACAACAGAGTTCATTATCACATTGTATATTATATCCCTAGTAATGATTTATTTTATAACTGGAAGTTCTTATCTTATCCTTTATCTAATTTCCCATCCCTAGAGGGTAGACCCTCCAGTAACTTCATTTTAATTTCCTGTGGTGTTTTTTGAGCATTTCTTTCATATCACAGATCATGATAGTGAAAGAGTTAATTGCTCAGTCATGTCCTACTGTTTGAGACTCCAGGATCCCCACCCCTCCCCCCATCCATGGAATTCTCCAGGCAAGAATGCTGGATTGGGTAGCCACTACCTTCAGGGGATCTTCCCAACCCAGGGATCATACTCAGGTTTCCTGCATTGCAGGCAGATCCTTTACTGTCTGATAAACCAGGGAAACCCATCACAGATCATGCTGTGCTTAAACTGGGAATTTGATTACTTGTCTGCCTCAGTAACTCAGGGCTCCCTGAAGGCAGGGCTAGCACCTTACAGAACTAGCTCCCAGGCTCTTACAACTGAGGTGACACTTAACAGGTGGTAATTAAATAATAGGACATACATATTGAAATGCTACCTCAAATACATATGGCCAGATCTCAGCCTGAAATTCAAGCCTACTTATTTCCAGAGCAGACATTTCTCTATCATCAATCAAAGAAAATGTCATTTTTCAAAAGTAATATGGAAATAGATCAGTGTCGTATGATATTAGGGTTGCCAAGGAAACCTTTCTGGTCTAAAAATGTCATTTTTCTTTACTGAATGATTCCTAAAATTCCAATAGCAGAAATATTAAAAATTGTAAATTTTTGTAATGCAAATATTTTAAAAAGATAGAATACATGGCTAATTCACTTCAATGTATGACAAAAACTACTGTAATGATGTAAAGTAATTAGCCTCCAACTAATAAAAATAAATGGAAAAAAAAAGATAGAATAGTAATTTTTATTCACCCTATAGTATACACAATTGTACTGAGGTGAAAATGATGATAAAAGAACTTTCCCAGTAGCGAATAAAGAGATAGACTAGAGGACCTAAATATTAGGAACTTGAAAGAACAGGCAAAGTTGCTAGAGATGTTCTGAAAGTACCCTCCATTTGCCTCATCTTGGGCAGGTGCTTTTTGGAACCACATTTACATATGTGTTTAGTCACTCAGTCGTGTCCAGCTCTTTGAAACATCATGGACTGTAACCAGCCAAGCCCCTCTGTCCATGGGATACTCCAGGCAAGAATACTGGAGTGGGTAGCATATCGCTTCTCCAAGAGATCTTTCTGATCCAGGAATCGAACCAGGTTCTCCTGCATTGCAGGCAGATTCTTTACCAGCTAAGCTACCAGGGAAGCCCATTTATAGATGTACTTCCTCAATTTCTCTACCTGTTCTTTGACATCCACACTCAAAAGACCTACTAATACACTTGACTTTTCCTCTAAGAATAACTATAATATTCAAACCCCATTAAATATTCTCCACATCTAGTATAGTAATAGAGATAGAGTTATAAAAACAACTTAGGTAAATTAAATAATTAACATAGAATTCTGCTTGGTGGGTACCTTTAATGAGAAGACGATGATTGGGGCTGGGATGTAGGACAGGACTTGCTATAGTGACAGAGAAGGCTTCTTTTGCTCCTTCTCCTTCTTTGCTTCTTCTTTTCCTTTCTCTTCTTCCTCATTTTTTCTTCATTTTAAAGTGATGATTATGTATTTACAGTGCATTGACCTTCACTTTTGTGTTTGTGTGCTTTTATATATAAGTGTTTCATTTTAAAATGAAAAATATTTATGGAAAAGAATAAATAGATATAAAAGGCAGATATATTTCCAAGGACAAAAAAATACAAGAAAAAGTTATCAGCCCAATGTAAAAATTAGGAAACTGATATGTAAAATGGGAAGGATTTTTTTTTAAAGGTAATGTGATGAGACTGAGATTTTTTTGAGCTCTAGCTAACTGAGCACTCTTTTCTCTCTCTCTCTCTTTATTCTATTACTTTTTCTCCCAAGAGAGAGGGATTCTGTTAAGCAGGTGTTATTCCTTCATACTTGTATTAAGCAATTATTATTTTTATAACCCCATTTTTAGATGAAGAAAATTGAAGATGAAATTGAGCAACTTGTGCAAAGTGGGAAAGAAGAAAGCAGCTCCTGACAGCTGGAACCTGGTACCATCAGCTGTTTTTTGGTGCTCACCTGTAGAACATAAACAATTTAATTGATCGTAATGGTAGATAAGGGTACTCTGTGATCAAAACAAGAATACTTTGTAATCAGGTCTGAACATACACACAAAGCTTGAACATTTTCCAAATCACAAAATGATCAAACACATCACTTTCTGGCTGATGACTGACTGTTACTTCTTTAACAATTGTAATTTTAGCCTCAGCCTACTTTTCCTTCCTTCTAGATAGGAGTTATTATGAGAAATAGTCATGTAATTGACCATATTTCAAAACATCAAAAAGCCAGAGCAAAGCCTAGCTTCCTTTTCAGTTTAGTTCAGTCACTCAATTGTGTCTGGCTCTTTGCGACCCCATAGACTACAGCATGCCAGGCCTCCCTGTCCATCACCAACTCCCGGAGTTTATTCAAACTCAAGTCCATTGAGTCGGTGATGCCATCCAACTATCTCATCCTCTGTCATCCCCTTCTCCTATCACCTTCAATCTTTCCCAGCAGCAGGGTCTTTTCCAATGAGTCAGTTCTTTTCATTGGGTGGCCAAAGTACTGGAGTTTCAGCTTCAGCATCAGTCCTTCTAATGAATATTCAGGACTAATTCCCTTTAGGATGGGCTGGTTGGATCTCTTTGCTGTCCAAGGGACTCTCAAGAGTCTTCAACACCACAGTTCAAAAGCATCAACTCTTTGGCACTCAGCTTTCTTTATAGTCCAACTTTCACATCCATACATGACTACTGGAAAAACCATAGCTTTGACAAGATGGACCTTTGTTGGCAAAGTAACGTCTCTCCTCAAAACTAACTCACACAATTCCAAAACATATCTTTCTTTTCCAATACTGTCTTACTGGGAAGCCCCATGGGACATGTTCTTCCTCATTGCAGCACAGCCAGCTTATTCTACTACAGGTGTGTTCCTGGTTGTCTTTGGCTGAAAGGCATTGACTGAGTCGTGTGTCTATGCTTACTTTGGAGGTTATTTGCAATTAAAACAGGGGTCCTGTACCTTATTTAGAAGCAGAGAGGCAAGGATAACAGGGCAGATTTTGAGGTAGATGTGAAGAAATTTGAAAATATGACAGACTTCCTAGACTGCCAAGTGTCAATATTTCCTGAATCTTCACTATCCTGTTATTTGCTTCCTTGTGCTGTGGCAGACATATAATGTTTAAGGCCCATGGTGCATAACAATTTCAACACCTCAAGAAAATCCTGGACTTTTTTTTAACAGGCTTAGTAATGAATTTAAAATGTATTGCTTTAGTGATGTGTTTTTGCTTTTGTTTAGGTACAATGGCAATTTACCAAAGTCAGATGTGTTCACATTGAATACGGTGTTGTTTGTAATTACATAGAGCGGCTTTCCTTTTCTCCCTTTCTCATTTCTTTGTTCTGAAAATCTCCTGAATATGAATTTGTGAGCTGTTGTTTACAGTTACGTGCTGTGTGCTTAAGACCTCCCATGAGTTTGTTGATGCATTAGATCTTTGAGATAAGGGGGAATAATGAGGATGAGCAAGATGAGATAAATGTAAGCCTGAAAATGATGAAAGAATCATAGAGATTCAAAGATATGATGGCTCTCAGCTAATGGTCTCTTACGCTTTGATCTCTGCATTTCACTGTGACTAGACAATAATTTTGATGGTAGGGTCAGGAAACAATTTGAGAAATATTTGAGAAATGAATGAAAATGGATATTAAAAACTTTAAAAGTGTAACCAAACTGGTATAAAGAAGAGAAACATGGAAAAGGAACTAAGATGATACATATAAAAGAGAAGAAAGATAGGAATTGTTGACATTTAAAAACATTTTATAGTAATAGCCTGCTTGAGCTAAACCTTAACATGAGTTGATATTCTTCCCTTGAAGAAGTGGATTCTATATTCCCTCTCTTTGAATTGGCTCTGTTTCCTATGACTGTTACAAAGTATAGATGTTAGTGAAAATGATGGCATGTGAAAGGTTAGAAAAAAAACATGCAGCATCTGCTGATTTATCTTGAATAATCACTCTGGGAGCCTTCAACAAACACTTAAGGATCTCTACTATCCTGAGGAAGCCACAGGGAAGTTTACAAGGAAAGACAACAGAGACCCAGAGGCATAGCCTACTGTTTGAGCCCCAGCTGTTTCAGACTACCCAGCCCAGCCTTTAGAGCATGGGAAAGAAAACTTCAGACTGCCAGTGCTTAAGAGACTCAAAGTATGAACCCCCAGAGCTTACTCAACTCCCAGATCTTTGAGGAAAATAAAAGAATCCTTGTTTTCTACTACTGTTCTAGCATGGTTTGGTGCAGAGTGACAGGTAACTGATACATCAGGTATGCTGAGTACCAATCCATGAGTCTGTCCTTGGGCAATATGGGCACCATTTGGAAAATTCTTCTTTCAAACCCAGGATCATCTATTCAAACACACAATTTCAAATAATTAATACTTTCCAAATTATAAAATAGCCATGATAATACCTAATCTGCCTATCTGGTATTGTTGAGGAGGCTTGAATGATGCAAAGTATTTGACTTTTGTTGAACATGGAAGTGTTATGTAAACACATAATTGGTATTCTTATTAGCATTATAACAGTTGCTAATATTTATTGAACACTGAATATATTTCAGAGGCTCATTTCATTATAGTAGTCAGCCTCAAAGATGACCCCTGGTAATCACCAGTTATTACTATTCATGAGTTTGTATGATATCCTTTACTTGAGAGTTGGCTAGGTTTAACTGGCTGAACTTCTAAAGAATAGCATATGGCAAAAGTAATGAGACCACTATCATAAGCAGTTTACAAAAGACTGACTTCAGTTTTACTTGTAGATTCTCTCTCTTTCTGGTTTTGATGAAACAAGCAACTATGTGGAAGAGTCTCTAATGGCAAGGGGCTGAGGTCAAATTGCAGCTAATAGCCAGAAAGGTATTGAGGATGTGAGTCCAAAAACCCAGAAGGAGTTGAATTTTGCAACAATCATATAAATGAATTCAGAAGCAGATCCTGATCCCAGTTGAATCTTTATTACTGCCTTGTGAGGTATTATAAAGCTGAGGACCCAGCTAAATCGTGCTCATTTTCTTGATGTAAAGGAATTATAAGATAATAAATATGCGTTGTTTCAAAACAGTAAGTTTTAGGGTAATTTTTAATGTGATGATAGATAACTAATATGCCCATATTAAAGAAACTGTGACATATAGATGATCACTATCCTAGAGTCTCACAATTTATAATCATTGTATTTTTAGTGCTTGGGAAATCCTATCGTTAATCTAGATTATTTCTTTCTCCTCTGCCACGGGGAGAGATTGAGGAAGCAGTTAGATTAAAATGTAATTCAGCAGAAATTTTGAGGAAAAAAAATGCTGCCTCGTATACCTTAATTGTATGAGTTAGAGAAATGAACAAAGAATAAAAATGAAAAATTTAAAGTCAAATTAGAATCAAAGGGATTAAAATGTGTTGTGGAGTTACTCTACCAGGATTGATATTTTACACATTCAAATCCTGGGTTAGTGCCTTGTAACTTGAGTGTTCCCAGGTTACTTATTTCATGGACCATTTCTGGATGGCACGATCCTCCCTTTGCGTCATTTCTGAAAATATCTGCAGTGCAGACTCTTTAACCACAAAGTTAAATTAAAACATGTAATCAATAGTAAAATCGATAAGCCAGATTTTAAAAATTAAAATCCATGTCCAGGTTTTAATTTTGCAGTTTGTTACAGATAATGAAAATCACCGAGTGAACATGCTGTGAAAAACTTGCTCACATGAACAGTACCATACACAGCCTAATCCTTCCCCTCAAAGCTTGGAGTGTGTTTGCTTCTGGGTTCAAGACACCAGGTCTACTGGAGCCTCAATGTAGGCAACTGTATCTACTCCTTTACTGCTCTATAGTCAGTGAGGATTCCCTGGGGTCGTAGCAGCTTGATTACTTCACAAAGTCTCTCCCTTGCTCAAAACAAGGATCAAGGACTGGAACAGAAAATCCTCCCTGATTCATTCTAGCTCAATTTCTTTCTTTTTTCTTCCTGAAAATTCACATGTTGTGTAGCTAATGCTGTCTGGCTTCCTTTCTCCATTTAACCTGGTATTGTGCAATTCAGGTCAATCCCACCTGGGAAATGGGTCTCAGCTTTGAAGTTGTCATTTTATTCCCTGTGTGAAGGGAACTCAGTGTAATCTAGTAGGTAGGCACTAGGCAAGGTAGTTATGAGTTTAATCTCTACCTCAAATCCTTGCTATCAGTGTGAACAAATAGCAAGTGTAAGCAGTTTCCTTTTCTAAAATAAGATTAAAATGTATATGCAAGTATAAGCCATCTTCAGGATTACTGTAAGGGTTACACAAACATTTTCCAAGAAAAAAACTGAGAATATTGATCTTTATTACAACATTTCTTGGGAAGTTATTTGAAAAGTTGATAGGAGGTTCCTTAATATTGGAAGGGGATAAGAGGACAGAAAGTGGGAAATGAAAGATACTAGACTAGAAATGTGCTACTGTCTTTTGGAAATTGAAAAATCTTAAGGACGTTGTAAGAAAAATGTTAACAGCAATCCTGTTACTCATTCCTTCTCCTTGAGTCAGAAAGATGAGTGATAAGACAACATTTTCTTGTAAACCTGCTAATGGTCTTAAGCTGACATCCTTGGAAAGATGTAAATGGTGTTACTCATGCCAAGCTATCTGAAAGTCCCTTCCTGTAAAAGTTTTCAAGTAGGATATACTTTGCTTGACTAGAGTGCTTATTATAGGTATATATGAAATTATACATTTATGGAACATAGTTAAATAATTGATAAAACATAAAAAGCATTTTGAAATGAAAATGATTCTTTTATGAACACTATTTCTATCTGTGTTGCTCAAGTCTTTTCTGTTATTATAAAAAACAAATCCTAATACAAGAGAAAGAGATATTTTTCAAAGCTTGCCTATGAGGGTTTAGGATTCTACTGGGGAAATAATATTTTAATTATGACTGGCACTCACCTATAATCCTTTTCTCATTACCAAAATTTGGTGTTGATACCAAAGATCTATGCTTCCTACAAACCCTTTTCATCAATTCAACCCTTCAAATGAACATAGTATTAATACAAACAGGAAAAGATCATTTAAAACTCCAGAAGAAGCAACAAATGTATAAGAAAGGTATGATGATAATATTATTTAACTTCATAGTAAATCATATATGCATGTTCATAAGTAAATAATTTATTGATTTTTTCTGTTTAAAATAAACATAAAGCACAGAACATATAATTAATTTTGAAATATTATGTAAATGCTATAAGCTTTGGCATTAAAAATACAAATAAAAGGAATTCAGACATAGAAGAGAAAGAGAATTAAAGGAAATGATTGGCAATGTTCTCATCTTATACAGTGAGTAATCGACACAGTCCAGTTGTATACCAAAGTCTCACATGAATTTTATGGCACTAAAATATGTCTCAGTAAATGATTAATTTTAAAAACACTGAATAAACAGGGAATATGGACTTAGTGAATTCTAAACATATGGACTACCTAGTGTTTATGTTTTTTATTTTTTATTGGAGTATAGCAGATGAACAATCTTGTATTAGTTTCAGGTATATAGGGAAATGATTTAGCTATACATAAATCAGTGTCTATTCTTTTTCAAATGATTTTTCCATATAGATTTATTACAAAGTATTGAACACAGTTTCCTGTGCTATAGTAGTGTGCTGGTTATCTATCCTAAAAATATCAGTGTGTACGTGTCACTCTCAAGTTCCCAATTTATTGTTCCCCTTCCACATTTCCCCCTTGGAAACCATAAGTTTGTCTTTTAAGTCTGTGAGTCTGTTTTTGCTTTGCAAATATGTTTATATGTATAATTTTTTAAAAATTCCACATATAAGTGATATGATAATTCTTTTTTAACACTTCACTTAGCATGATGATCTCTGGATCCTTCCATGTTGCTGCAAATGACACTATTTTTAATGGCTAAGTAATATTCCACAGTATATATGTATCACATCTTTACCCATTCATCTGTTGATGAACATTTAGATTGCTTCCACGTGTTTGCTTTGTAAACAGTACTTAAATGGACATTAGGGTACATGTGTACATTTGAACCATGTTTTCCTCCAGATATATGCCTAAGAGTGGGATTGCTGGATCATATGGTAGCTCTATTTTTAGTTTTTTAAAGAAGCTCTTCCATACAGTTCTCCATAGTGGCTGCACCAATTTATTGATGCATTCCCACCAACAGTTTGATAAGATTCCTATATTTCTTATGGAGACAACAAAGATGAAGGAAGTAAGCTCAAAAGAGTAAGCATATTTCAAGTTTCTACTTCTATCATATTTACAACATTTCATTCACAAAATTAAGTCACATGATTAAATCCAAAGTCAAGAAACGGTGACGGACATTTGACCATGGAGGTGGAAGGTACTGAAAGGTCATATGGCATAGACGTGAAGAAGAAGAAGGTGAAAAATTCAGTCCAATGAAGAAATATAATGCATATCTTAAGTCTAGGGCTGTTACTTGCACATAAGAGTTGCCAGTGAATATTTGTTACTAAACTTCCTCATAATAGCTGTCTTCCTCTAGGTTTAAGAATTTTTCCTGCTCATACTATCCCTCTTGATACATTATATGCTAAACAGACAAATTGGAAAAAGAGGATAAAATAGGAAGACATATTTTATTTCTGATTCACAGATAGGCATAAAACATGATTGGGATATAGAAGATAGCATTTGGTTCATACTCACTTGGAAGTAATTTGTACTTCTGTTTAAAAATAGCTGAAATTTCTCATTTAAATGACATGTTCTTGCTTCATTAAGAAAGGAAGAAAGGTACCTGAGTCAAGTCTATGTTACTATAAGCAGAACAAAAACTGTACATTTCTAAAGGCTTCTGGTGGTTTTCCCTGGTGATCCAGTGGTTAAGAATTCATCTTGCAATGCAGGGGACATGAGTTTGATCCCTGGTTGGGGAACTAAGATCCCATATGCCATGGAGTATCTAAGCCCATATGCCATGACTACTGAGCCTGTGTGCTCTGGAGCCCACAAGACCCAACTTGAGAGATCACATGACACATCTACTGAAACCCGTGCACTCTAGAGCCTGTGCCCCACAATTAGAGTCTGTGTGCTGTGTGTACAGATTCCACATGACACAATGAATATCCCATGTGCCACATGATGCAATGAAGATCCCATGTGTCACAACTAAGACCCAATTCAAACAAGTAAATACACTTTGAAAAAAAAAATTTAAAAAGAAAGCTTCTGAAATAGGACTCTTGGAATGCATGTGGGTGCTCTTGGGTGGAGTTGGAGACAGGTGGACTGGGTAAGGTAAAGAGATAGAGATGGTGGAAACTGAGAATATAAATAAATTTGTTATGTATGGAGGGAGGAAAGGCCTCCCTGTCTATCGAGAGAAAAAAAAATGATATAAACTACTTTTGAGGAATATAGAAATGAAAAAACTGGAAGAACTCAGTACTGACAGATTGATATCCCTAGTCAATTTGGATAATATATGGAAATAATATTGATTGGATGTAGACTTACTCCTGGGCAAAAGTGACTATTATTATAAAATAACTCAAATATTACTCACTCAGTAAAAGGGAAAATGGAGAAGGAAGTGGCAACCCAGTCCAGTATTCTTGCCTAGAGAAGCCTGTGGACAGAGGAACCTGGTGGGCTGCTGTCCATGGGATCGCACAGAGTTGGACACGATTGAAGCAGCTTAGCAGGCATGAATTGGAGAAGGAAATGGCAACCCACTCCAGTATTCTTGCCTGGATAATCCCAGGGACAGAGAAGCCTGGTGGACTGCTGTCTATGGGGTGGCACAGAGTCGGACATGACTGAAGCAACTTAGCAGCAGCAGCAGCGAAAGGGGAAATAACCAAGGAACAGAATAACCTAGTTTATGTTAAAGAGCAAGCATTAAAATTGAAACAAGACTGTCAGCATTAGAGTGTTAGATGCAATAAGCAGAAATAACCAGATACAATTTGGTCTACTAATTACATTAAAATAATATTTAATATTTCTTGTTTAAATGTGTAAGAAGGTTTACAGTCTTATAAATATAACTCCTAGTGTGTCTGGATTTGAAAGTATATGCATTAAGGTTTTATCAATAAAAAAACAAAAAACAACAGTTGAGTGCAAGGTGGAGGAATGAAGATTGAGCCTAGGTTTTTGTCACAAGTGGTCTAAATTGTGGCTTAAAACAGAAATTTAAATTTATTTGACATAAATCCACCCTAGATTCTGCTGCTTATGCCTGCAACCTTACATAAGGATTCTTGTATAACAGGTAGAACTATCAAGTGTTAGCAGACATAACCAGGAAACAGAGTACAATAAATCAATCCCTACATGAAGAAACAGAATGCATTTTCTCAGTGACTGTGAAAATGGATGTCTTAGTTGCAAATGCAATAAAATAACAATATGAATATTTGATATACCTAAATGATACCTTCAGCCTAACCTCAGAAATCAATTGACACAGCATATTCTCACAAATCTCAGTATGATTTTCAAGATGAGAGCCTACACATTGTCTACTATAATTTTTTTAACATCACTTCAACATATTTATATTGAAAAATTACTTTAAAATATTATCTAGGGATATACAGAAAAATAAATGAGGGTCCTGTCCTCATAGAAGAGATATATATGCAGATAATTACTGGTACAAATATAGAAGTATGCCCTGGTGGTTAGGGAAATGCAGAGGCAGAGCACATAGTGTTGACCCTAGATAGCCATGGGAAGATGATCACTGAATTCAGTCTTTATGGATCAAAAAAAAAAAAAAATTAGACAAAGAATCAAGAATTGTGTTTTAGGCAGAGGAAAGATGATGAATAAAGGCACAAAGATTAGGAAGAGTTTCATGTATGGAAGAAATTATTTATTATTAGGGTAACTTGAGAATTGTGTGGCTGTCAAGGAAAAAGATGCTGAAGATTATATACAGACTTGTAGGTCATTCTAAGGCTTTTCCTTTGGTTAATGAAGCCAACGTTTTTATAAGTTTGAAATATAGTTGATGCACAATATCATGTCAGTTTCATGTGTACATCATAGCGATTCAATATTTAGATATTATACACTAAAAATTGTCACCACAATAAGTCTAAATACATCTGTCCCTGTACAAAGTTGTTACCACATTATATATCATATTCCTTATTTTGTATATTACATCCTTACAATATTCATTTTGTAAATAACAATTTATACCTTTTAATCTCCCAACCCCCCTCCCCAAACTCATCCCTCTGGCAACCTGTCCTTTGTTTTCTGTATCTATGAATCTATTTTCATTTTGTTTTGTTTATTTTTAGATTCCACATTTAAGTGATATTGTATAGTATTTGACTCTCTCTGTCTGACTTATTTCACTTAGCATGATATCTTTTAGATCCATCTGTGTATTCACAAATGGCAAGAGTTAATTTATTTTATAACCCTGAGGAAAATTCCATTGTATATAAATACCACATTTTTTAAACTATTCATCTATAAATGAATACGTAAGTTGTTTCTATACCTTGGTTATTGTAAATTATGCTGCAATGAACATAGGGATGCATATGTCTTTTTGATTTTGTCTTCTTTTGTTTTTGTCTTCTTTGGCTAAATATCCAAAAGGGAAATTTCTAGATTATGCAGAAGTGTTATTCTTAATTTTCAAGGTATCCCTAGATAGTTTTCCATAGTGTTTGGACCAGTTCATAACCCTATCAGCAGTATATATGGGTTCATTTTTTCTGCATCCTTGCCAACAATTGCTATTTGTTTTATTTTTGATGATAGCCATTCTGACAGGTGGTAACAGGTCATTGTGGTTTGATTTTCATTTCCCTGATGATTAGTGATGCTGGGCACATTTTAATGTGCACATTGGCTATCTGTATGTCTTCTTTGAAAAATGTGTATTCAGGTCCTTTGCCAATTTTAATTGTGCTGTTTGTTTCTTTGATATTGAGTTGTATGAATTCTTTTTATATTTTTATATTAATTTTTTATCATATATATAATTTGCAAAAATTTTCTTCCATTAAGTAGGCTATTTTTGTTTGTTTGTTTGTTTTGTTGATGGTTTCATCAGCTGTACAAAGGATTTTTACTTTCATGTAGTCCTATGTGTTTATTTATGACTGTTACCCTTGCCGGAGGAGTCAGAGCCAGAAAATAATATTGCTAAGATCTATGTCAAACAGCAGACTGCCTATGTTTTTAATCTAGAAATTTTAGGTTTCAGATTTTAAATTTAAGCCTTTAACCAATTTTTAGGTTTTTTTTTTTTTTTTTGGTATATGTGATGAAATAGTGGTATAGTTTTATTCTTTTGCATGCAGCAGTCCAATTTTCATAGCTGTCTTTGCCCAGTTGTGTATTCTTAACCACTTTGTCATAGATTAAGATTAACTGACTAAAACTGGTTGGGCTTTTTCTGTGCTGTCTGTTCTGTTCCACTGATCTATATATCTATTTCTGCTAGTACCATGCTGCTTTGATTACTGTAGTTTTGTAGTATATTTTGAAGTGAGGTACTATGGTACCTCCAGCTTTGTTCTTTTTTTCTCAAAATATTTTTATTGGTTCTGGGCTTTTTGTGGTTTCATATAAATTTTAGCATTCTTTGTTCTATATGGCTATGGTTTTTTCGGTGGTCATGTATGAATGTGAGAGCTGGGCTGTGAAGAAAGCTGAGTGCCGAAAAATTGATGCTTTTGAGCTGTGGTGTTGGAGAAGACTCTTGAGAGTCCCTTGGACAGCAAGGAGATCCAACCAGTCCATCCTAAAGGAGATCAGTCCTGGGTGTTCACTGGAAGGACTGACACTGAAGCTGAAACTCCAATACTTTGGCCACCTCATAAGAAGAGTTGACTCATTGGAAAAGACCCTGATGCTGGGAGGGATTGGGGGCAGGAGAAGAGGACGACAGAGGATGAGATGGCTGGATGGTATCACTGACTCGATGGACATAAGTTTGAGTAATCTCTGGGAGTTGGTGATGGACAGGGAGGCCTGGCATGCTGTAATTCATGGTGTCGCAAAGAGTTGGACATGACTGAGCAACTGAACTGAACTGAACTATGGTACCACTAGCTTTGTTCTTTATTTTCCTCAAAATATTTTTATCTGTTTTGGGATTTTGTGGTTTCATACAAATTTTAGCATTCATTGCTCTATATCTGTGAAAAATGCCATTGATTTTAATAGGCATTACATTAAACCTGTAGATTGCATGGGTTTTATGGTCATTTATTTTATTTTATTTTTTTTTAAAGTTGTGAGTTTAAATTTTATTCAGGGTCTTTTTTTTTTTTCTTTATTTTTATTAGTTGGAGGCTAATTACTTTACATCATTACAGTAGTTTTTGTCATACATTGAAAAACTATATTATTTCTTTCAATCCATAAGCACAGAATATATTTTTGTCTGTTTGTGCCATCTTCAATTTCTTTACTCAATGTCTTACAGTTTTCAGTGTACTACCTCTTTTCTTAGATTTATTCTTAGGTATTCTTTTTGATGCAATTTAAAAAGTGATTGTTTTCTTAATTACTCTTTCCAAGTTTGTTACTAGAGCATAGAAAACACTGCGAATTTCTCCATAGAAATTTTATATCCTCCATCTTTACTGAATTTACCTATTTGATCCATTTTTTTGAGTCTTTAGGGATATATATACACACACACACAATATTATGTCATCTAAAAACAATAAGAAGTTTGCTTCTTCCTTTCCAGTTTTGTTTTCTTTTATTTATTTTAATTATCTGTATTTTATGGCTAGAACTGCTAATACTATGTTGAATACAAGCGGAGAGAATGGGCATCCTTGTCTTATTCCTAATCTTAGGGGGACTGTTTCTGCTTTTCACTATTCTGTATGATATTGGCTTTGATTTTATCATATATAGACTTTCATACATATAGTGGTATGTTCCATCTAAACACACATTTTTGAGAGTTCCTTTTAAAAATAGATATTGAATTTTATCAAAGTATTTTTCTGTGTCTGGTGAAGTGATCATATGATTTTTATTCTTGATTATGTTAGTATGGGATATCACGTTGCTTGACTTGCACATATTAAACTATGAATACCTTGCACTGTTGGTTTCCATCTCACTTAATCATGGTGCATTATTCTTTTAATATACTGTTGAACTTGTTTTTCTATTATTTTTGAGGCTTTTGTATGCTTAGTGATATTTCTGTATAATTTTTTTATTGTGGTGTCTGTGATTTGATATCAGTGTGATGCTGACTTTGTAAAAGGGGCTTGGAAGTGTTTCCTCTTCAATATTTTGGAACATTTTGAGAATAATGGCTAATAACTCCTCTCTAAATGTTTGTTAAGATTAATCTGTGAAGCTATTTGATTCTGGACTTTTGTTTGTAAGAAAGTTTTTAGTTATTGATTTATTTTTAGTCAGTCTCTTCTTCTTTTCTATTACTTCCTCATTTAGTCTTGGAAAATTGTATGTGTTCATATACTTCTTCATTTCTTCTTAGTTGTCCATTTTATTGCCTCTAAGTGTAACAAATCACTAAAAACATCTGCATTTCTGTGCTGTTAGATGCAAGTTCTCCTTTTTCATTTCTGATTTTATGTATTTTGGCACTCTGTCTTTTTTATTGATGAGTTGTGCTAAAGGTTTATCAATGCTATTAATCTACTCATTTGTCTCCATGTATAAACTTTATTTTCATTTTGATTTCTACCCTAAACCACTTGTTTACTATTTCTTTTTTTCTGCTTTTTACAGGCTTTTTTTTTTTTTTTCTGTAGTTGATTTCTAGTCTCATATCATTTTGGGAAAAATGTTTGATGTGATTTCAGTCTTCTTAAATGTATTGAAGCTTGTTTTGTGGCCTAGCATGTGATCTATCCTGGAGAATGTTGCTTTTTCACTTGGAAAAACTATAGTCTGATATTTCTAGATGGAGATATATATTGGAGAAGAAAATTACAACCCACTCCAGTATCCTTGCCTGCTGAATTCCATGGACATAGGAGCCTGGTGGACTACAATACTCTTGCCTTAAAAATTCCACAGACAGAGGAGCCATTGGGCTACAGTCCATGATGTTGCAAAAAAGTCAGGCACAACTGAGTAATTGAGAATACACACATAGTACATGCTGGATGCACATACATTTAGAACTTTTTTACCTTCATGTAGAATTGGTCCTTTTATTATTATGTAATGCCAGAGTCCACCCAAACCCATGTCCATTGAGTCAGTGATGCCATCCAACCATCTCATCCTCTGTCATCCCCTTCTCCTCCTACCCTCAACCTTTCCCAGCATCAGAATCTTTTCAAATGAGTCAGTTCTTCCCATCAGGTGGCCAAAGTATTGGAGTTTCAACTTCAACATCAGTCCTACTAATGAACACCCAGGACTGATCTCCTTTAGGATGGACTAGTTGGATCTCCTTGCAGTCTAAGGAACTCTCAAGAGTCTTCTCCAACACCACAGTTTAAAAGCAGCAATTCTTCAGCACTCAGCTTTCTTTATATCCCATCCATACATGGCCACTGGAAAAACCATAGTCTTGACTAGGTGGACCTTTGTTGACAAATAGCTCTGCTTTTTAATATGCTGTCTAGGTTGGTCATAACTTTCCTTCCACGGAGCAAGGGTCTTTTAATTTCATGGTTGCAGTCACCATCTGCAGTGATTTTGGAGCCCAGAAAAGTAAAGTCAGCCACTGTTTCCCCATCTATTTGTTATGAAGTGATGGGACTGGGTGCCATGATCTTAGTTTTCTGAATGTTGAGCTTTAAGCCAACGTTTTCACTCTCCTCTTTCACTTTCATCAAGAGGCTCTTTAGTTCTTCTTCACTTTCTGCCATAAGGGTGGTGTCATCTGCATTTTGAGTTGGTGATGGACAGGGAGGCCTGGCGTGCTGCAGTTCATGGGGTCACAAAGAGTTGGACACGACTGAGTGACTGAACTGACTGACTGACTGAATATCTTTATACAATGTCCCTTTCTTTCTCTTGCTAGTATTTGTTTTAAAATCTATTTTACTTGATAAAATTATTGCTATCACAACTTCCTCTCCATTTACATCAACATAGAATAATTTTTTTCTATGCTCTCACATTGTGTGTGAATTTAGATCTGATATAGTGAGTCTATTGTAACCATCATATGTATGTCTTTTTTTCCTAATCAGTTCAGCCACTCAATGACTTTTGGTTGGAGCATTTAACTGCATTTATATTTAAAACAATTTATTGATGTTTTTGTTGTTCTTTATTTCTGTCTTCTCTTGCCCTCTTCCCTTTTGATTTGATGATCATCATTTGTGCTATTTTTGTATTATTTCTATTTACTTTTATGGTATCTATTGTAGATTTCTGTTGATGGTTACCATGAGGTTCATATATAACAACATACATTTATATTAGATTGATTATATCTTAAGCTCTAATGCATTCTAACAGCACAATATTTTTAACTTCACCACATTCACTTTTGTTTTTGACATTACATTTTACATTTTTATTTTGAATGTACCTTAATTATTTATTGTGGATATAGATTGTTATACTACCTTTGTATTTTATATTTCCTTGTTGTTATTTATTCACTAATTTGTGTCTAACTCTGTGACCCCATGAACTGTAGCCCAGCAGGCTCCTCTATCCATAGGATTTCCCAGGCAAGAACGCTGAAGTGGGGCTGTCTTTTTCTTCTCTAGGGTATCTTCCCAATTCAGGAATTGAACATGCAGTGGTAGACAGATTCTTTATTACTGAGAAACCAAGGAAGCCTTAACTGTCCTATTAACTTATAAATGGCTGATTCACTCTCTTTACTGTATATTTGTCTTTACTAGAGAGACTTTTTCTTTCATAATTTTATGATTTCTATTAAAGATTTTTTTTTTTGATGGAGCAGTTCCTTTAACATATCTTGTAAGATAAATTTAGTTTGAACAAACTTTTAGCTTTTGCTTTAAAAAAAAAACAACAACAAAAAACTCTATCTCTTTTTAGATTTTGGATGATAACTTTGCCAGGTAGAGTATTCTTGGTTGTAAGTTTTATTTTTCTCCCCCTATTCAACACTTTACATACATGGTGCCATTATTTTCTGGCCTGCAAAGTTTCTGCTGAGAAGTCAGCTGCTAGTCTTACTGGGGTACCTTGTAAGTAACTAGTTTTTCTCTTATTGGCTTTAATACTCTCTCTTTATCCTTAATTTATGATATTTTATTTATAATGTGTCTTGATATGGATCTCTTTAGTTTCATCATGTTTGAGACTCTCTGTAATTCCTGCACCTGGATGTCTGTCTCTTTTTCCATATTATGGACATTTCCAGGTATTATTTCTTCAAATATGTTCTCCTTTCTCTCTCTTCTTCTAGGATGCCTATAATGCATATTTATTATATTAATTGCTGTCTCAGAGGTGGCAGTATTGTTTCATAAGTGGTGACTGCTAGAGTTCCCATCCCGAGGGAGAGTCACAAGCTGCCTCTTAACCTCTCTCAGAAATTCTCCAAGAACAGCAAGTGTGTCTGATACAGGTATTCTTCAATCTACTGCCTCTCTTCTGAGAGTTGGAAATTATACAGCATTTAAGTGTGGAATCTGTTTTCTATAGTCCTATAGCTCTCTTATACATAAATTCTACCGGTTTTCAAAGGCAGATATTCTGGGCGGAGGTCTTCATGTTTGTACCTTAAGATCCCTAAGGGAACTCAGTTTTGGGCTCAGAACAATTGCACCTCAGAAAGAACTTCATTGTTGCAATATTCATTCTGTTTTGGAGCAATGACTCATGGGACTGAGTCCTGACTAGATCACATCTCTGTCCTCCTTACCCATCTGTTGAGTGTGAAAGTTGCTCAGTCATATCTGACTTTTTGAAAACCCATGGATGGAATTCTCCAGGCCAGAATACTGGAGGAGGTAGCTGTTCCATTCTTTTCCCAACCCAGGGATCAAACCCAGGTCTCCTGCATTGCAGGCAGATTCTTTACCAGCTGATGCACCAGGGTTGCTGAGTACATACCTAGAAAAGGGATGGCTGGATTACAAGGTGGATCTTTGTTTATATTTTTAAAAGTAACAAATTGTTTCCAACTTTTGTTGTACTATTTTACATTATCTCTTGGAATATGAGAATCTACCTCCTCAGTATCCTTACCAACACTTGGTAAGGTCAGTTATTTTAAGTTTAATCATTTGTACAGGTATGTAGTGATATCTTATTTTGTTTGTGTATCTTCATCATTAAAAAATATTTTAACAGTGCATTGTAATATAAAAATTTCTTTTTGAATACTATCCAAGTATTACTGTACTAATATATTAAAACAATATAAAACCTTCATACAAACAGAATTTTTTAAAAGGATGTGATAAATCATAAATGGGAATTCTAATATTTTATTCTTTTATATCAGCAGTAATTTACCAAGGTTATTCATGGTAGACAGAGTGATTCACTCACTTTGGAAATCATTGTTCTAGACACTGGGAATAATTGAAGGATTTTTAGCCAATAATTGACATATTTACTCTAGCAGCAGAATAGAATTTAGAGGCAAGAAGGCTAATCTCAGAAAGGCAAAAGAATAATTAGGAGAATGATAATAAAAGTAGTGTTGGTAAGATGAGGAGTGAGTAAATTTTCAGAAAAAAATAGCTACATGTGTTAATTATTGTCTTTGCATGATAATTCACATATTCATATCTTAGTGTTAATTAAATGATTAAGTTAATTCAGGGTAAAGGCCCTAGTTTAGGAAGTCAGTTCCTCCTTTTTTCAGGTACTTGTTCTCTATCTGAATAATCATGCAAAAATGTTAATAAAATCATTTCAATATGTTGCAGTTATTTAATAATTTACTCTAAAAAATAATATCCCTCTTTTAAAGTCTTCTACTTAGCTTTTTAACTAAGGAGGAACTAAGTAGCTACTTAAGTAGAGTGATAAAGTGGTGAAAAAGTAAAAGTGTTGGTGACTTGCCTTCATGAAGTCTCCCAAAGTCACTAACTAGATAGCAATATGCACATGCCAAGATAGGAGCGTTGACCATGAAGATTTGACAAGAATGATTTAACAAGAATGATTTAAGCAGAATGAGATGTTTTAAAAATTTCTACTTTTATGAATGGCTATTGAACTCTCGTGCTGAGACTATACAAAAAGTTCCCTGAAAATGATAGACTTCATATGTCTACAATAATCCTCTAAAATTTTTCCATGGTCTATGGCATTTGAAAAAATCTGGACACCCAAACATAAAGCCCTTTTCATCTAACAACCATATATTATTTCCAGAAGATCAAAGCTCTTTATGAATGTTTATTTCAACCTGACACCATTTCTGCAGCAGGAAATATGTGTAGGTCAATTTCATTGGATGAAAAAGGTGGTAAAATATATATATTGGAGTTGGAGATGGAAAATAGTTCAGTGATCAGTTTTGATGTGATCACTGGAAGTCTGGAAGAACTTTTTGTCAAGCTTGTTTAAGGATATTAAGGAGGTTCACTTTATGATAATAACAAGAATACTATTTTGTCACATTTTCATGAGAAAAGTGGTAAATTATGGAGAAAAGACAGATGAGATTAAACTAAAAGAGATCAGGAGTATACAGTCGATGACAATTTTAATTCTGTTAACAACATAGAATCATAACACAAAAGAGACTCAAGATTCACTTGGTCCAGGTGCCCACAGGATCCATAAAATATAGTTATTTCCACTTAAATATGATAAAACTTTAATTGAGAGAAGTTAGCACTGTATCCTCAAATACCCAACCTTGGTGATGGAAAAAGATATCAGGGTTCCTGCATTATGCAATCAACCATGAGATAATTCTCAGAGGCCACATTTGTACTGCACAAGTTAATTATGTTGTCCCACACTATTTGTCTAACTTTTTTCTTAATTTAGTAAAGAAATCTTTTGATGAAATATGGGTGTATTTATGTCTATTCAATTATGTGGACATACATGTATCTATCTGAAGCTTTAAAAGCCCAATTTTATTCAATAAAGAAGTGAATTTAAATCTTATTGGATTGTATATTATGCCAAATTTTGTACAAACTTGTTGTGGTTCACTGGCTCAGTTGTGTCTGACTCTTCACAACCCCAAGAACTGCAGCATGCCAAGCTTCCCTTTCCTTTATCATCTCCCAGAGCTTCCTCAAACTCATGTCCACTGAGTCAGTGGGGCCATCCAACCATCTCGTCCTCTGTCGCCCTTTTCTCCTCCTGCCTACAATCTTTCTGAATAACAAGGTATTTTACAATGAATTTGCCCTTTGCATCAGGTGGCCATAGTACTGGAGCTTAAGCCTCGGAATCCGTCCCTCCAATGAATATTCAGGACTGATTTCCATTAGGACTGACTGCTTTGATTTCCTTGCAGTCCAAGAGATTCTCAAGTGTCTTTTGCAAAACCACAGTTCAAAAGCTTCAATTATTTTACTTGATGGTCAGCTTTATGGTTTAATGCTCACATCCATACATGACTACTGGAAATACCATATCTTTGACTATATGGAGCTTTTTTGATGAAGTAGTGTCTCTGCTGTCTAATGCATTTTCTAGGTTTGCCATAGCTTTTCTTCCAAGGAGCAAGCATCTTTTAATTTCAAGGCTGGAGTCACCATCTGCAGTGATTTGGAGCCCAAGAAAGTAAAGTTTGTCACTGTTCCCACTGTTTCCTCGTCTATTTGCCATGAAGTGATGGGACTGAATGCCATTAATTTTCGGAGGGCGGAGTTTTAAGACAGGCTTTTACGTCTCCTCTTTCACTTTTATCAACAGGCTCTTTAGTTCCTCTTTGCTTTCTGCCATAAAGATAGTATTATCTACGTATCTGAGGTTATTGATATTTCTCCCAGCAGTTTTGATTCCAGCTTGTGCTTCATCTAGCCTGGCTTTTTGCATGATGTACTATGCATATAAATTAAATAAGCAGGATGACAATATACAACCTTGAGATACACATTTCCCAATTTGGAACCAGTCCATTATTTCATGTTCGGTTCTAACTGTTGCTTCTTGACCTCACAGAGGTTTCTCAGGAGGCAGGTAAGGTGGTCTGGTACTCCCATCTTCCAATTTCCCCACTCCCCCCTCCCCCCCATTTTGTTGTGATCCACACAGTTAAAGGCTTTGGTGTAGTCAGTGAAGCAGAAGATGTTTTTTTTCCTGGAATTCTCTTACTTTCTCTATGATCCAACAGATGTTCGCAATTTGATCTCTGGTTCCTCTGCCATCTCTAAATCCAGCTTGAACATCTGGAAGTTCACGGTTCATGTCCTGTTGAAGCCTATCTTGGAGGATTCTGAGCATTACCTTGCTAGCATGTGAAATTAGTGAATTTGTGTGGTAGTTTGAGCATTCTTTAGCTGCCTTTCTTTGGGATTGGAATGAAAACTGACCTTTTCCGATCCTGTGGCCAACTGCTGAGCTTTCTAAATTTTGTGGCCTATCAAGTGCAGTACTTTAACAGAATCATCTTTTAGCATTTGAAATAGCTCAACTGAAATTCCATCACTTTCGCTAACTTTGCTCATAGTGATGCTTTCTATGGCCCACTTGACTTTGCGCTCCAAATATCTGGTTCTGGGTGAGTGATCACACCATCATGATTATCTGGGTCATTAAGATCTTTTTTCTATAGTTCTTCTGAATATTGTTGCCACCTCTTCTTAATATTTTCTGCTTCTGTTAATTCCATACTGTTTCTGTCCTCTATTGTGCCTCTCTTGGCATGAAATATTCCCTGGGTATGTATAATTTTCTTGAAGACATCTTTTGTCTCTCCCATTTTTTTTTTTTTTTTTTCTCCCCTCTATTTCTTTGCATTGGTTGGTTAGGAAGGCTTGCTAATCTCTTCTTGCTATTCTTTGGAACTCTGCATTCAAATGAGTTTATTTTTCCTTTTCTCCTTTGCCTTTTGTTTCTCCTCTTTATCAGCTATTTGTAAGGCCTCCTCAGACAACTATTTTGCCTTTTTGCATTTCTTTTTCTTAGGAATGGTTTTGATCATTGCCTTGTGTATAACCTTATGAACCTCAACCCATAGTTTTTCAGACACTCTGTTTATCAAACCTAATTCCTTGAATCTATTTGTCATTTCCACTGTATAATTATAAAAGATTTGATTTAGGTCATACCAGAATGGCCTAGTTATATTCCCTATATTCTCAATTTAATATTATATTTAATATTAGTTACTTAGTATTAGATTATGCAACAATTTACAAAGTTATATAATCTGATACTTTGTTATATACCTTTAAATGTATTGAGCTTTTTAATTCATTATATAAATAAGAGAACATGTACTAGTATAGATTATTTCTGGTGTTTTTCTCACAGAAAATAATATTTTAAATTATAGGGACAAAAATTGTGTGAGAAAAGAAAGTGATTAGACATCTTGTCCCTTTTAGTGTCTGAATCTTCACCTTTAGAAATTAATGGATATTTTATAAATACTATGAGCTAATATATTGCCTTAGAACAGATCTCTAAGCCTTAAAAGAAAGAGTAGACATTGATAAAGATAAGTGGTCTGATGGAAAATCTGGGACCAACTGTGTTTTTGGAGTCAAATAATTTTTCAAAACTATTCTGAGACTGAACAATGTTTTGGATGGGAAAATTTATGTCTTTTGCCATATTTCTGTATATTAATGCTCTTTTGGGTAGATTCTATAAAATGTAAATACTAGTGAGCTTTAAATGATGCTTTTCCTGTATCAGGAGCTGCTAAGTATATTAGAACTTTTTTCTTTAATGGTGGAAATATATTGTCAGTGTCAATGAAGATAAAGCCTTTTATTGGGAACATTAAAGAAAAATAATTTTTTTAAAAACCCTGTATATATTTGATTGAATGCATCACTGTTGTGCACCAGAGATTGGCACAACATTGTAAATCAAATATATTTCTGTTTAAAATAATAATAATAATAATAATAAACTTCTCTCAACTTTTATGTCACCCATCATTCACTACAACATTCCTCATGTTTTCTGCTTCAAACGTTTTAAAATGAAAGTATATGCATTCAATTGTTTAAAAAGCATCAGAGAGGAGAGAATAAGCTATTCCTTCATGGAAAGCTTCACATGGAAGAAGATTAAAAATAAGATAAGGGAGTGAAAGAATGAAGTATATTTTAGAATCTCTCTTAAATATTGTAAATATGTGAAGTTCTAAGTTATTCAGCTGCTAAGTCATGTCTGACTCCTTGCAACGCTATGGACTGAAGTACACTAGGCCTCCCTGTCCCTCACTATCTCTCTAAGTTTGCCCAAGTTCTAAGCATCTATTTAAAAATAGGAAATAATTCTACCCAATGAGAATTTTAAATAATAATCACATTCTATTAATAAAAAATATTGCAACCACAGCTGTTTAAAGAGTTAGTCTCTGTTTTTCCAGATGCATCCAGGCAATCAATCACCTTTTATATGTGTGATAAATTCATCACTAAATAAGAACTATCTTTGGTTTTACTATTTGTAAGGCCTCCTGAGACAGTCATTTTGCTTTTTTGCATTTCTTTTTCTTGGGAATGGTCTTGATCCCTGTCTCCTGTACAATGCCAGGAACCTCCATCCACAGTCATCAGGCACTCTGTCTATCAGATCTAGTCTCTTAAATCTATTTCTCACTTCCACTGTATTGTCATAAGGGATTTGATTTAGATCATACCTGAATGGTCTAGTGGTTTCCCCTACTTTCCTCAGTTTAAGTCTGAATTTGGCAATAAGGAGTTCATGATCTGAGCCACAGTCAGCTCCTGGTCTTGTTTTTGCTGACTGTATAGAGCTTCTCCATCTTTGGCTGCAAAGGATATAGTCAATTTGATTCTGGTGTTGACCATCTGGTGATGTCAATGTGTAGAGTCTTCTCTTGTGTTGTTGGAAGAGGGTGTTTGCTATGACTAGTGCGTTCTCTTGGCAGAACTCTGTTAGCCTTTGCCCTGCTTCATTCTATACTCCAAGGCCAAATTTGCCTGTTACTTTAGGTATTTCTTGACTTCCTGCTTTTGCATTCTAGTCCCCTTTAACGGAAAGATGTATTTTTTGGGTGTTAGTTCTAAAAGGTCTTATAGGTCTTCATAGAACCGTTCAATTTCAGCTTCTTCAGCATTACTGGTAGGGGCATAGACTTGGATTACCGTGATATTGAATGGGTTGCCTTGGAAATGAACAGAGATCATTGTGTCATTTTAGAGATTGCATCCAAGGACTTATTTTGGACTCTTTTGTTGACCATGATGGCTACTCCATCTCTTCTAAGGAATTCCTGCCCACAGTAGTATATATAATGGTCATCTGAGTTAAATTCACCCATTCCAGTCCATTTTAGCTTGCTGATTCCTACAATGTCGACGTTCACTCTTGCCATCTCTTGTTTGACCACTTCCAATTTGCCGTGATTCATGGATCTAACATTTCAGGTTCCTATGCAACATTGCTCTTTACAGCATCAGACCTTGCTTCTATCACCAGTCCCATCCACAACTGGGTGTTGTTTTGACTTGGCTTCATCCCTTCATTCTTTCTGGAGTAATTTCTCCACTGATCTCCAGTAGCATATTGCACACCTACTGACCTGAAGAGTTCATCTTTCAGTATCCTATCATTTTGCCTTTTCATACTGTTCATGGGGTTCTCGAGGCAAGAATACTGAAGTGGTTTGCCATTCCCTTACCAGTGGACCACATTCTTTCAGACCATTCCCAAGAAAAAAAAAAGAAATACAAAAAAGCAAAATGGCTGTCTGAGGAGGCCTTACAAATATCTGTAAAAAGAAGAGAAGTGAAAAGCAAAGGAGAAAATAAAAGATATACCCCTTTGAATGCAGAGTTCCAAAGAATAGCCAGGAGAAATAAGAAAGCCTTCTTCAGTAATCAGTGCAAAGAAACAGAGGAAAACAATAGAATGGGAAAGACTAGAGATCTCTTCAAGAAAATTAGAGATACCAAGGGAACACTTCATGCAAAGATGGGCTCAAAAAAGGGCAGAAATGGTATGGACCTAACAGAAGCAGAAGATAATAAGAAGAGGTGGCAAGAATACACAGATGAACTGTACAAAAAAGATCTTCACGACCCAGATAATCACGATGGTATGATCAGTCACACTCACCTAGAGCCAGACATTCTGGAATGTGAAGTCAGGTGGTCCTTAGGAAGCATCATTATGAACAAAGCTAGTGGAGGTGATGAAATTCCAGTTGAGCTATTTCAAGTCCTAAAAGATGATGCTGTTAAAGTGTTGCACTCAATATGTCAGCAGATTTGGAATACTCAGCAGTGGCCACAGGACTGGAAAAGTCAGTTTTCATTCCAATCCCAAAGAAAGGCAATCCCAAAGAATGCTCAAACTACTGCTCAATTGCACTCATCTCACATGCTAGTAGTGTTCAAAATTCTCCAAGACAGGTTTCAGCAATATGTGAACCATGAATTTCCAGATGTTCAAGCTGGTTTTAGAAAAGGAAGAGGAACCAGAGATCAAATTGCCAACATCCGCTGGATCATTGAGAAAGCAAGAGATTTCCAGAAAAAACATCTATTCCTTCTTTATTGACTATGCCAAAGACTTTGACTATGTGGAACACAATAAACTGTGGAAAATTTTAAAAGAGATGGGAATACCAGATGACCTGACCTGCCTCTTGAGGAATCTCTATGCAGGTCAGGAAGCAGTAGTCAGAACTGGACATGGAACAACAGACTGGTTCCAAAAAGGAAAAGGAGTATGTCAAGGCTCTCTATTGCCACCCTGCTTATTTAACTTATATGCAGAGTACATCATAAGAAACCTGGGCTGGAAGAAGCACAAGCTAGAATCAAGATTGCTGGGAGAAATATCAATAATCTCAGATATGCAGGCGAAACCACCCTTATGGCAGAAAGTGAAGAAGAACTAAAGAACCTCTTGATGAAACTGAAAGAGGAGAATGAAAAAGTTGGCTTAAAGCTCAACTTTCAGAAAACTAAGATCATGGCATCCAGTCCCATCACTTCATGACAAATAGATGGGGAAACAGTAGAAACAGTGGCTGACTATTTTTCTGGGCTCCAAAATCACTGCAGATGGTAACTGCAGCCATGAAATTAAAAGACCTTGCTCCTTGGAAAGAAAGTTATGACCAACCTAGACAGCATATTAAAAAGCAGAGACATTACTTTGCCAACAAAGGTCCATCTAGTCAAGGCTATGATTTTTCCAGGAGTCATGTATGGATGTGAGAGTTGGACTATAAAGAAAGCTGAGCACCAAAGAATTGCTGCTTTTGAACTGTGGTGTTGGAGAAGACTCTTGAGAGTCCCTTGAACTGCAAGGAGATCCAACCAGTCCATCCTAAAGCAGATCAGTCCTGGGTATTCATTGGAGGGACTGATGTTGAAGCTGAAACTCCAATACTTTGACCACCTGATGTGAAGAGCTGACTCATTTGAAAAGACCCTGATGCTGGGAGGGATTGGGGGCAGGAGGAGAAGGGGACAAAAGAGGATGAGATGGTTAGATGTCATCACGGACACAATGGACATGGGTTTGGGTGGACTCGGGAGTTGGTGATGGACAGGGAGGCCTGGCGTGCTGCAGTTCAAGGTCGTAAAGAGTCAGACATGACTGAGCTATTGAACTGAACTGAACTGAACTGAACATGTTTTATTATGTCTTTCTTTGTACTATGTACATGTAAATGTCATTTTTAGAAACATGCACAAATATCCATGCTTTTTATTAACATTAAAAATGAGTAATCCTTTTATTTCATGCCAATCAAAAGTTTGTATTTTGAAATAGTTTGTATTGTCTTATATCTCAAATTCAAAACAAAGCAACTTATTTTCTAAGTTAAAAAGTAATCTGTCAAGTTAGAGATGCACTATTATTAATTTTAAAAGTTGTTTTTAAAGACTGCCATTTTCTTCTACCATGAACATGCCTGGATATCCAGTCACTTATCTGTAAATGAAGTTTATGATATATTTTTTACAGAGTTGTTATATTTCTGAAAATACTCTTGTAGTAATACTTTGAAGATAATTTTATGGGTATAGATAGCACAGTTATAATACAAGTCATAGTAATTTAATTTATTGAAGTAAAGATATTTCTTAGAGAATCACAAGGTACATTTGGAATGTGGTAAATAAAACATAAGATGTACCTCCGAAGTATTCTTTTGTTCAATTTGTTTTCTTAATCTAGAGTTTTGTCCATCTTCAAGATTCATAACAAAGTCTACCTTCTTTAAAAAACCTTCCCACCGTTCTCCATACTTCTATATTTCCACTATACTTTTAGAATTCTAAAATCATAGTACACAAAAATTAAGAAGCTAAATGACACTAATCATCAGGGAGATACATGTCAAGATGGCTGGTATTAAAATGAGAAATGGCAAGGTTTAGCAAGGATGTGGAACAATTGATCATTTTTAGAATGCTGGTGAGAACATAAATTAGTGCATCTACTATGGAAAACAGTATGGAGCTTCCTCAAAAAAGTAGAACTGTCCTATGATTCAGGATTTCTGATTTTGGAAATTTATGTAAGATAATTTAAATCTAAACCTAATTATCTCCTAAATTCTCCATTTTTAATACCCTCTCATTGGCGTTATTACCTCAGCTTTTAAATTGGTGGTGGTGAGTGGGGGAAGGTACATAGTCCAGCCTATATTAATCCTGAACTAAATAAAAAAAGATGTGTGTTTAGTGAGGCTGCCACTCACTTCAAATGGATCGATCTATCATTCTGAAACCCTGTTGCTACTCTTTGAAATGGCAATGGAAATGAACCATCTCTTGCATGATGCAGAATGTCAGAATAACTTGATTTATCCATCTGCAGGATGCAAAGTGGGCATCAAAATAATAATTAGAAGCTATAGAGTTTATGCATTTCTTCTCAGATGCTTAAAAAGTGATTGATTTATCTAAAAAGCTACTGGAGGGTTTTTTTTTTTTTTTTTCCTGTTATGATGGCTAATTTAAAGGCAAGCTGTGTGTGATATATCTGAAATCTGTTTTCTGATTGTGAGTGTCTGTTACCATTTCAAACTGCAAGTTGTTTTCTAAATCTTCAATGATACCAGCAGCTCATGTCTTTGTGGCCTCCACATACAGACACACACACACACACACACACACACACACACACACACACACACACAATTATGGGGAAACATATCATGCATCTCCTAGCTGATTCCTGACAAGGAAGTTATTTAATATATATATTCAAATCATACTGTTCCTCTGGGATTATGTCTAGGTGTCCCTCCTTGGAATTAGGGACAAATGCCTGGCAAGAAAAAAGTATGACAGAACTTCAAGTGCTTCATGGAAGAGATAATGCCTTCCTTCTTGTGCCATTTTTAGGATTTCACTACTCACTCCTCTGAAATATAAAGCATTATATATATATATATTTCTGCTGAATTTATTTGTGGTAGGGAAAATCACGTTAGATTTGAGATGGACTAAGGAAGAAGAAATTGTATCATATCTTGGCTTATGGAAAGTCTTCCAAAGTAGGACTACTCTTTTCTAACTCTAGGTGCAAGAATTATAACTTTTCTCTACTTCAATACTTGACTGTATTGATCCATGGTCTATTGTTGTGAATATGATTCAGAACTAACAACTGAGTGTCAAAGAATGAAAAAGCACATGGCAGGAATTATTTAAAGATAAACAATTATTTTCCACCTACAAATACTTTTTTTCAATTATAAAATTTTACTCAGTACAGTGTTGTTATTTTATAGTCCTGATGACTTGATTCTGCATTGACCATATCAGAACCCCTCCTATCTGTGTATGCTTGTGTAATTACCAGGTAGCAGCTTAATATCATGTGATAACTATGCACAGAGTTCTGGGAGGAGAAATTTTAAATTAAATAATTTTTGACATCAAGTAATTTATTTCAAGGGATATACTTTACTTAGGTATCTAGTGGACTGATTTTACTAAAGGGTTCTGATGCTCATCCAACTGAAATTTAGGCACCTTTTTATTTGTCTATTTCAGTGATGCCTAGAAAATTGATAAAAGATAAAATTAGGTCTGAAATACTTCTTTTGACTCTTTCAATCCCCTTCCTCTTAATATGAATGCTTATTACCTCCTTACTTCTCATGAATGCCTAGCCTGAAACTAATTACCAATAAATCTTGAGATTAGCTGGTACTTATTCTATGCCCTGGGCTTCCCTGGTAGCTCAGAGGTAAAGAATCTGCTTGGAATGCAGGAGATGTGGGTTTGACCCTGAGTTGGGAAGGTCCCCTAGAGGAGGGCATGGCAATCCACTCCAGTATTCTTGCTGGGAAAATCCAATGGACAGAGGAGCCTGTTGGGCTACAGTCCACAAGACTGCAGAGAGTCAAACATGACTGAGCACACACTTGCATTCTATGCCTTCCTGTCAAAGAGTGGGTTTTCATATACCAACTGAGACCAGTGTGAAAAGGTTCTTAAGTTTCACTTTTATTACTTTATTTTAATCACTTTTTAACTTATTGGTCAGCCTAAAGTTACTATAAACTGCAAGATAGCAGCTCTGGCTTTGTATATCTGCTCCCTTGTGATTTATTGTTTTCAATTTACCAACTCACTCTAGGCTCACACTCATACTTTGCCATCGTGTGTCTCTAACTCGGTGCTAAGCCATATCATTTGCTCTAACCAACATAATGTTAATGGACAAGACATGACTAGACTCTTGAAATGTACTTGTACAGTTGACTTTGTGCTCTTCTCTTGTCTTTTAACATCAAAATTCACTTTGCCCCTAATCCAAGGATGAGTGAGTGATACTTGGAACGGGCCTACAGTAGAATCAGAGCTTGGAGTCAAAACTTAAGCCCAGCTAGATCAGCTGCAGATATATGATGCTCTGCAGATATATGATAAAACTAAATGCTTATTGCTGTGTATCACTGAGATTTTTCTGGAGGCTTATTTTATAGCATTTTGTTCTATAATGTGATCTATTAGATGTTATACATATATGATAGCTATTCACTGTGAGGACTGATGTTGAAGCTGAAGCTCCAGTATTTTGGTCATCTGACCTGAACATATGACTTATTGTCAAAGTCTCTGATGCTGGGAAAGATTGAGAGCAGGAGAAGGCACCAGAGGATGAGACAGCTGGATGTCATCATCAATGCAAGGAACTTGGGCAAACTCTGGGAGATGGTGAGGGACAGGGAGGCCTGGCATGCTGCCATCTGTGGGGTTGCAGTTAGCCATGACTGGGTGACTGAAAAATAACAATAACAAAACCATATGCTATAGAACTGAATATTTTTACAATGTTTTAAACATAGTAGAGAAACTCAGTTTTCTCTCTCCCCAAATTGTTCAGGAAACTGACTGATAAGTGCTTTGACTACTTAATGCTGAGATGTGGCATAATCCTGTCTAAATTTGGGAGAATAGATACCAAATTAGAAATATTTGAGCTTTAATTAGAAATATTTGACTCAGTCCTGAATCTGAGTCTTATATGATTAAGATCTCAATGCCTTATTTTGCCATTTTGGTGCAATAGACCCAGTCAGAGGTAAGAGATATGACACCTAGAACTTTAGGAGACTGAATAGGTCTCATTCCTTTAAGAATTCAGGAGAATAAGTCTGAAACCACTTGTCTTCAAACCAATCCCTTTATGGAAAAACTACCAATACACTCCTGAAGACCTGGAAATAAGAAGCTGACCACATAGCCAGCAGTTAGAATTATCAAAAGAATCAGTATATGAATCTATAGGCAGAAGGAATGAGAAAGGATAAGAAAACAGAACTTTCATTCTGCTGGTCAGAACAAATACTTAAAGTTTCCCAAAGGGTGAGAGGTCTGTTTTTTGGGAGTTTGATCACTAGCTGTAGGCAGGCTTGGCTGATCAGTCTTTGCTAATTTTCTTGCTTTGTTGTGATGTACCCCAATTTTATACCATCCAATTTTAGAGAGACATGAGCAATAAGAAGAACATCATAGGATCCTTTCCACTTTTCTTCAAGTTGCTGCTCAGGTCATTGCTTTTTTTCACACTTTCAACAGTACCCACTCTTCTGCTTTGGAGGGATGAAAGGGAGCTTCCAGGTGAGGGGGAGAGCTTTGGAGAACAATCTCATGAATAATGGTTAGCAACTGAGCAATCTCTTGTACATTCTGTTTAATTTTTACCTCCTGTGGTAGAATTGTTTATCTTTCTTACTCTTAGGACCTAGGAGTGATCTCCTGTATATAATTTCAGAAGGGCTCAATCCCAGCCCATTTCTAGGGGCCACCAGTACATAGAGGAGGGCAATTGTCAAGATCTTGTCCCATTTTAGGGGAGTTTTATAGCATAGTTTGGTGAAAGTCTTTTTAATATGTCCTTCAGAAGCGTTTTTGTCACTTCCAATGTTTTTTCCAGTCTGGCTGAAAAGTCATCTATTTCACCCTGATCTATGTGCAATCGTCTCACATCTTTAGCTAAAATCTCATTGAAGAGGGTGGGGGAATTTTTAAATCCTCGTGCTGTCTAGAGTCTGACATAACTCAGAAAATTCAAGTTTACAGCACTATAAGAATGAATGCATCTGCTGAGTTTATGGTGAACAATCTTTATCCAAAACTATTGTTCCCATTTCTCATCCAGCATCCATTCTCTTCAGGACAAAGGAGTATCAAGAAAAGAGAGAAGGAAACTGAGCAAGTCCCGATAGAGCTCCTGAGCATGGAGGTCTATCTGTTCCCTGTTTCTTGTAGGCAGAACTTCAGCTTTCATGACCTTCCTTGAGCTCCAAAGGGCATATCTGGACAGTTGCTAATCAAGGGAGGAGCAGCCAAGAAACCACCTGAAGTAAGATTAAAGAGACCAAGAAGTTTATCAAGATTAGGAGACTTAGCCATCTGAGACCTTGGACACATCCTACTCTTGTCTGCAACTGCACCACTGAAATATTGTTTTAAAGCTTATCAAATCCTCCGTGTTCTGACACATAGTGATTCAAGGAAGAGCCCATTATGTCTCTCTTTGCCTGGCAAAGAAATAAAGCTATTCTTTTCTACTTCATCTAAAACTTAGTCTTTGAGATTCAGTTTGGCATTGGTATACAGAGAAGTTGAGTTTTTTACATCAATTGTTTAAATGCAGTGGCATCACTGGAAATAAAGGTTTCTTCAAGGTCAAATTATTGTTTCAACCAAACTAGAACAGTAGGAGAACAGGGCAGTTGGAACCTTAATTGGCATGATACAAATGAAGCAGTTACTGATACTAATAAAGTTTGAAATGACCATGGGCATAGGTAGCTAGAGCAAGGTGCAGAACAAGCTAATACACTTGGAAGGCAAGGTATAAAAATAATTGCAGTGAGGATACTAAACTCACCGTGAATTATTAACAAGAGCAGACTTGGAGGAGGAATATTACAACAGGTGCTAAATGTCCAAGGAATTGAAAATGTGCCTCAGATATTGACTTGGCTGTAATATTTGCAATGCATGCCTAAATGGCTGGGGCACAGGCAGGTAGTGAATGAAATGATTTGTAACTTCAGAGTCTTTTGGAGGGGAGAGGGAATGTTCTGGAATTGGTAATAGTATGGGATAAATCACATGACCCTTTTGCAAGATCAAAGCTACAGGAGAAGTGGAACCCTGAAAAGTGATCCAAAACTCTTCAATAAAAGCATAAAGGAAAAGGTCATGGCATTTGCTGGGTTTATTCACTGCATTCCAGAGAACTCATGAGAAAGGTTTGGAGAATTGGGCAGTCGTAGGAGACAGATTTAATTTGTGGTGTTCATCTATATGTAGATAAAATGATTGAATGAATCAGCAAGGAATTACCTTCCTCTTCCAGTTCTTCTAAGAATGAACTCTGGCTTTTCCACAGATGTGTCTTGCTAGTGTGACAGGTAAGGGAGCTGGAGGCACATTTATTGTATCTTCTCTTCAGCCCAGCATCTCTACTCAGTTTCACCTGGGCCAAGAGAGAGATGCTTTCTCCCAGTTAATTACCACATGTTAACACTGAAGCAGAATCCTAGTTTCATTGCTGAATACAAGCATTGCTCCCAATATTGTTCTTAATGTATACTATAATGATAGTCACCTCCTTGGCCTTCTGCTTTTAAGTGTGGATTTAGAAACTCAATTGCTGTGGATAAAGTTTAACATGGCACAAAATATCACAGAAAAAATGAGACCATACAATGCCACTTCTTTTGGTGACTTATTGTAAAACAACAAAAAAAGCAAACATCATAGGTACTTAAGTGTTTTCTGAACAGGAACACAACAGTTTATTTAAATCAACCTATTAAACAAATAGACAAATACACACACACACACACACACACACACACACACACACACTTTGGGTAGATTCTGCAGCACTCAATTACCATGACCAAAGGTGGGAGCTTCTAAGAAGATCATCATAATGTGTCCCCATCTCTTGGCCAAGTTCAGATTAAAATTGTTAAAGAAGATGATATATTTCTTATTTTTGTGGGAAGAAGAAATCCACTTGGAATGAACGATAAACTAAAATGTCGGAACAAATAAAAGAGTTAAGCACGAATAGGTTTGTCAGATATTCAGTGAAATTCCAGAGAAGGTGGTGATCAATGTAGACCAGAAAAGGAATCACAGAAGGTGAAGATCTCAACAGCACTTCTAAAAGCTTGTGGGATTTAGGTAGGAGGTGGGAGGAGTCATTCTAGACAGAGGGAGGAATACTCCAAAATGGGTGCAGGCAGTAGAGAATCACCTGTGTTGGTGGAAGAGGAGTTATATTGGAAAGTGGATCAAAATTCAAAATAAGACCAATGTGCATTCTCTGAGTAGGATCAGATACTAGGGGGGCATTGAAGACCAACTAAGAGCATGAAAATGCTCTGTATTTAATTGCATGTAAACAGGAAAATATATATATATCTTGGGCAAATGGAGGAGCATGGCGAAAGAAAAGTTACTTTGGCAGGAGTATTTAGAGTTGTTTGGAGAGAGAGAAAATAACAGTCACAGAATCAGGGTGACAGGTGGTGGCCCTCTGTAAAGCTTGGTCTCAGAACCTGGGCTTTCATTTTGTACCACTGAAGATATTGTGCATGTTCTCCAAAGTGATCAGTTTCTCTATTATGTAAATTTTGAAGTGAGTTTAGAAAGTCAAACAGGACTATGCTAAATTATTAGGAAAGAACAGTACTTTGGCATATTTTGACTTTCAGCCAGACTCTTTGCTCAGAATTATATTCATTATTTGAATCACTGATTTTAAAGACCACATTGCTCAAATGATGTGCAAAGGTACGAGTTCATTTACGCTATGCTTCAAGGAAATTAGAAGAAAAGACTATCCCATATTTAGTGTTATTTTCTGTATGTGCATGCTTATAAATGCTATGTTAAAATGTTAGAGTTTGTCAGAGGGATATTTTCCAACCTGTTACCAATATCTTTGCTTACATATTCTGGTAAGTTGCCTCAGTTTCTTTTAATTTAAAAGTATTTTTATGAATTTTACAATTGGAGGGGGCCTCAGAGGAACCTCATCATATCATTTTCAGAAGTAGAAATAGTTGTCTCAGTAATGGCTACCATGCTGAAGGTGAGC
The DNA here is from genome assembly GCF_023699985.2 of Odocoileus virginianus. NCBI lineage: Eukaryota > Metazoa > Chordata > Mammalia > Artiodactyla > Cervidae > Odocoileus > Odocoileus virginianus. The sequence continues at coordinate 51,581,350 of NC_069675.1, read as the reverse complement.
TGGAAAACTTAGTTCAGTGGGTTTATTTACAGCACCACTGTTCAGTTACCACTTGAAGGTTTAAAGCTTACTGTCACCCCTGGCTTCTCCCTCTCCTTCATTGTCACTTGTTACTGATTCTGAAACTGAAATGTCCCTTGTTTCTGACTAGTCCTTTTTAAAAAAGAAATTATATAATTATATATATATATGCCCAAATCAGCTATATGTATACATCTGCATTTTTTTTTTTTTTAATTTCCTTCTCATTTAGGATAGGGCTTCCCAGGTGGCGCAGTGGTAAAGCATCCAACTGCAATGTGTGAGATGTGGTTTCAGTCTCTGGGTTGGGAAGATCCACTGGAGAAAGAAATGGCAACCTACTCCAGTATTTCTGCCTGGGAAATCCCAGGGTCAGCAGAGACTCGCAGGCTATATTCTGTGGTGTCACAGAGTTGGACATGACTTAGTGACTGAACAATTTCTCATTTAGGTCACTGCAGAGCACTGAGCAGAGTTCCCTGTGCTCTACAGTAGATTTTCACTAGATACCTCTTTTACATATAGTTTTTATACCATATATATGTCAGTCCCCATCTTCCAATTTATCCCAATCAACATCACCCTTGGTATCCATACATTTGTTCTCTATATCTGTGTCTCTATTTCTACCTTGCAATTAAGAATATCTATACCATTATTTTAGATTCCACATACATGCATTAATATGCAATTTTTTATGACTTCATTCTATCTGACAGTCTCTGGGTGCATACATGTCTCTATAAATAATCCGATATTATTTCTTTTTATGGCTGAGTAATATTCCAGAGTGTGTATATGTGTGTGTGTGTGTGTGTGTGTGTGTGTGTGTGTGTGTGTGTTTATACACATACCAGATTTCTTTTTACATTCACTTGTTAATGAACATTTAGGTTACTTCTATGTCCTGACTGTTGTAAATAATGCCACTAACTTGTCTGTCAAACTCTTTTTGAAACAGTGATTTAAACCTCAACTGCCTCTTACCTGGACAAATTTAATAATCTTAAAATTCACTTCTTTGTTACTTCCTCCTAAAATCCACCCCTTATACAACTCCAGATTTAAAATATAAACTCTAAAGACCATTATGTGGCAAATAAAATTCAAAGTCTTTAATATGCATAACAATATTCATTGATATGACTCCTATGTACTACTCTAATCATATGCCTAATATATAAGAAGAACTACGAGTCAAATACTGCTTGTTACTGGACAAATATGCTTCATATTTGGCAACTTCTATGAGCCTTACTATGACGGTATTTGCTATGACCAGTGACATCTTTTTGGGTGTCAGTTCTAAAAGGTCTTGTAGGTCTTCATAGAACTGTTCAACTTCAGCTTCTTCAGCATTACTGGTCGGAGCATAGACTTGAATTACCATGACACTGAATGGTTTGCCTTGGAAATGAACAGAGATCATTTTGTCATTTATGAGATTGAATCCAAGAACTGCATTTCAGACTCTTTTGTTGACTATGATGGCTGCTCCATTTCTTCTAAGGAATTCCTGACCAAAGTAGTAGATATAATGGTCATCTGAGTTAAATTCACCCATTCCAGTCCATTTTAATTTGTTGATGCCTAGAATGTCGACATTCACTCTTGCCATCTCTTGTTTGACCACTTCCAATTTGCCTTGATTCATGGCCTAACATTCCAGGTTCTTTTGCAACATTGCTCATTACAGCATCAGACCTTGCTTCTATCACCAGTCCCATCCACAACTGGCTGTTGTTTTGCTTTGGCTCCATCCTTTCATTCTTTCTGGAGTTATTTCTCCACTGATCTCCAGTAGCATATTGGGCACCTACTGACCTGGAGAGTTCATCTTTCAGTGTCCTATCTTTCAGCCTTTTCATAGTGTTCATGGGGTTCTTGAGGCAAGAATGCTGAAGTGCTTTGCCATTCCCTTCTCCAGTGGACCACATTCTGTCAGATCTCTCCACCACGATCCGTCCATCTTGGGTGGCCCCACATGGCATGGCTTAGTTCCATTGAGTTAGACAAGGCTGTGGTCCATGTCATCAGATTGGCTAGTTGTCTGTGATTGTTTCAGTCTGTCTGCCTTCTAATGCCCTCTCTTAGTGCCTACCATCTTAGTTGGGTTTCTCTTACCTTGAACACAAGAGAAGACTCTATGCATGGACATCACCAGGTGGCCAACACCGAAATCAGACTGATTATATTCTTTGCAGTCAAAGGTGGAGAAGCTCTATATAGTCAGCAAAAACAAGATTGGGAGCTGACTGTGGCTCAGATGATGAACTCCTTATTGCCACATTCAAGCTTAAATTTAAGAAAGTGGGGAAAACCTCTAGACCATTCAGGTATGACCTAAATAAAATCCCATATGATTATATAGTAGAAATGAGAAATAGACTTAAGGGACTATATCTGATAGACAGAGTGCCTAATGAACTATGAAAGGTGGTTCCTGACATTGTATAGGAAACAGGGATCAAGAACATCCCCAAGAAAAAGAAATGCAAAAAGGCAAAATGGCTGTCTGAGGAGGCCTTACAAATAGCTGTGAAAAGAAGAGAAGCAACAAGCAAAGGAGAAGAGGAAAGATATAAGCATCTAAATGCAGAGTTCTAAAGAATAGTAAGGAGAGATAAGAAAGAATTCCTCAGCGATCAATGCAAAGAAACAGAGGAAAACAATAGAATGGGAAAGACTAGAGATGCAAAGATGGGCTCAATAAAGGACAGAAATAGTATGGACCTAACAGAAACAGAAGATATTAAGAAGAGGTGGCAAGAATACACAGAAGAACTATACAAAAAAGACCTTCATGACCCAAATAATCATGATGGTGTGATCCCTCACCTAGAGCCAGACATCCTGTGAAGGATGTGAAGTCAAGTGAGCCTTAGGAAATATCACTATGAACAAAGCTAGTGAAAGTGATGAAATTCCAGTTGAACTATTTCAAATCCTGGAAGACGATGCAGTGAAAGGGCTGCACTCAATATGTCAGCAAATTTGGAAAACTCAGCTGTGTCCACAGGACTGGAAAAGGTCGGTTTTCATTCCAATCCCAAAGAAAAGCAATGCCAAAGAATGCTCAAACTACCACACAATTGCACTCATCTCACACACTAGTAAAGTAATGCTCAAAGTTCTCCAAGCCAGGCTTCAACAATACATGAACCGTGAACTTCAAGATGTTCAAGCTGGATTTAGAAAAGGCAGAGGAACCAGAGATCAAATTGCCCACATCTGCTGGATAATCGAAAAAGCAAGCGAGTTCCAGAAAAACACCTATTTCTGGTTCATTGACTATGCCAAAGCCTTTGACAGTGTGGATCACAATAAACTGTGGAATATTCTGAAAGAGATGGAATACCAGACCACCTGACCAGCCTCTTGAGAAACCTGTATGCAGGTCTGGAAGCAACAGTTAGAACTGGACATGGAACAAAAGACTGGTTCCAACTAGGAAAAGGAGTACATCAAGGTTGTATATTGTCACCCTGCTTATTTAACTTATATGCAAAGTACATCATGAGAAACGCTGGGCTGGAGGAAGCACAAGCTGGAATCAAGATTGCCGGGAGAAATATCAATAACTTCAAATATGCAGGTGACACCACCCTTATGGCAGAAAGTGAAGAAGAAATAAAGAGCCTCTTGATGAAAGTGAAAGAGGAGAGTGAAAAAGTTGGCTTATAGCTCAACATTCAGAAAACTAAGACCATGGCATCCAGTCCCATCAATTCATGACAAATAGATGGGGAAACAGTGGAAACAGTGGCTGACTTTATTTTTCTGGGCTCCAAAATCACTGCATAAGGTGATTGCAGTCGTGAAATTAAAAGACGCTTACTCCTTGGAAAGAAAGTTATGACCAGCCTAGACAGCATATTAAAAATCAGAGACATTATTTTGCCAACAAAGATCCATCTTGTAAAGGCTATGATTTTTTCAGCAGTCATGTATGGGTGAGAGTTGGACTATAAAGAAAGCTGAGACCAAAGAATTGCTGCTTTTGAACTATGGTGTTGGAGAAGACTCTTGAGAGTCCCTTGGACTGCATGGAGATCCAACCAGTCCATCTAAAGATCAGTCCTGAGCGTTCATTGGAAGGACTGATGTTGAAGCTGAAACTCCAATACTCTGGCCACCTGATGTGGAGAGCTGACTCATTTGAAAAGACCCTGATGCTGGGAAAGATTGAGGGCAGGATGAGAAGGAGACAGACAAAGGATGAGATGGTTGGATGGCATCACCGACTCGATGGAGATGAATTTGGGTCAACTCTGGGAGTTGGTGAGGGACAGGGAAGCCTGGTATGCTGCAGTTCATGGGGTCGCAAAGAGTCGGACACAACTGAGTGACTGAAATGAACTGAAACCTTACAATAGTAGAATTAAAATTTACAATGATAGTTCTGAATAGCTTAATTTATATTTAATATCTTATGAAATATGGAGACTATATTTTATATGTCCTTATGTGTGTATATAAATCTGTATGTAATATGATTGTAAAAGATTACCATCATAGATGGTTCAACTTATAACATATTTAAAACAGATAACATATTGAAAAGCATTTTATATAGAAAGCTTTAAAAGTTTAAAAAGTGTAATTATATAGTTAAAAGGGTAGATCTATAATTAGGTCATCTAAAATCCTCCTTTCTTTATATTATCTCCATTTAATACTAGTTGTATTAAAATTACAAAATTATAAAGTTTTCTCATATTTCAGTTGATATTCATTTTCTTACCTTATATCTTAGTAATATTTTTCCTCTAAGAAGCAAACTTATTTCCATAAACTAGTTAACATGTATCATATGTTCCCATAGAGTTGTTCCCTCTTAAGTTTGAACTCTTGCTCAAAGGTGGAAAGTGTTCCATTTTCATAATTAAGAATTTAGGCTCTGTAGACAGACTGCATTATTTGTAAACATTTTTTATCCTCTTAGTAGTTTCATGACTTTAAGTAGACTGTGTATCTTTTGGATTCTTCAATTTCTTCATATAAAAATATGGATAATAACACCCCATAATTTATGTGTGTATGTGAAGATTTAATGAGACTATACTTATATGGGCATCCAAAGAGAATCTGACTTATACCCATTACTCAGTAAATGCAAGCTGTTGCTCTTATTCACAGCTACTGGCCCTAAAACTTTACATTGACAGTCAAATATCCCCTTGAGCTACTTTATTCTCAAGTTTTATTTGAAAATCACAACATTTATCAGAATTTTCTAAAGACCATCTACCTTATGTTTTAGTATAGATTGGACTTTATGAAAAACAAGCAAACAATACTATTTTAATAATATTAGGTCAAGTAGGTTAGAATAAAATGAGTAGAAATTATAAAGAATTTGTAATTCAACTGCACCTCTTTTGAGTGGAACTTCACACCAACTGTATAATTGTGAGTCTTTAAATTAAATGTCTATAGGACTACAGATTTGACTAGTCCTCTTGATTATCCATTTTAATGGCAGCAATCAAGGAAAAAATAATAAGTACTAAAATCTTGACATTAGTCACTTTAATAATTTCCATCAATCCTCATGTTAATACATATTTTGAAGAATCTATACATTTCATTGTTTTGGATCAGCAGGATGGAAGTTTGGTCCTTGTGTACAATTGGCTTTAATATTTGACAGAACTGTATACTCAGTTCAGTACAATACAGAGTTTGACTGATTTTATTTCTATCAAAATAATTAAAATATCTAAAATGCATAATTGCCATCATTTACTGATTACAAAATATTTCAATGGGAGATAAAATTTTTGTAAATGTATACTTCTGAGATCTCAGAGCTGGTGGAATAAGAAAACCAGTGTTACTTTCATTATCTCTATTTCTCTTTAAAATTCTCAAAATCTCTTCTGAGTATGGTGCTCTAAAACCACACATTTACCTCTTAATTTTACTAGGTGGCACTAAAGAAAATTCTGAAAGAGATGGGAATACCAGACCACCTGACCTGCCTCCTAAGAAACCTCTATGGAGATCAGGAAGCAACAGTTAGAACTGGACATGGAACAAAAGACTGGTTCCAAATAGGAAACGGGGTACATCAATGCTGTATATTGTCACCCTGCTTATTTAACTTATATGCAGAGTACATCATGAGAAATGCTGGGCTGGAGAAACACAAGCTGGAATCAAGATTGCCAGGAGGAATATCAATAACCTCAGATATGCAGGTGACACCACCCTTATGGCAGAAAGTGAAAAAGAACTAAAGAGCCTCTTGATGAAAGTGAAAGAGGAGAGTAAAAAATTTGGTTTAAAGCTCAACATTCAGAAAACTAAGATCATGGCATCTGGTCCCATTACTTCGTGACAAATAGATGGGGAAACAATGGAAACAGTGGCTGGCTTTATTTTTTTGGGCTCCAAAACCACTGCAGATGGTGACTGCAGCCATGAAATTAAAAGAGGCTTACTCCTTGGAAGGAAAGTTATGACCAGCCTAGACAGCATATTAAAAAGAAGAGGCATTACTTTGCCAACAAAGGTCTGTCTATTCAAGACTATAGTTTTTTCAGTGGTCATGTATGGATGTGAGAGTTGGACTATAAAGAAATCTGAGCACCAAAGAATTGCTACTTTTGAACTGTGGTGTTGGAGAAGACTTTTGAGAGTCCCTTGGACTGCAAGGAGATCCAACCAGTCCATCCTAAAGATCAGTCTTGAGCGTTCATTGGACTGATGTTGAAGCTGAAACTCCACTACTTTGGCCACCTGATGTGAAGAGCTGACTCATTTGAAAAGACCCTGATGCTGGGAAAGATTGAGGGCAGGTTGGGAAGGAGACGACAGAGGATGAGATGGTTGGATGGCATCACCGACACGATGGACATGGGTTTGGGTGGACTCCGGGAGTTGATGATGGACAGGGAGGCCTTGTGTGCTGCAGTTCATGGGGTCGCAAAGATTCAGACACGACTGAGCTACTGAACTGAAGTGAACTGAAAGGTGAAGAATCCGTCCACCAAATTAGAAGATATAAAAGTCGTGTGTTTGATCCCTTGGAGGACAGCATGTCAACACATTTCAGTATTCTTACCTGGAGAATCCCACGGACAGAGGTACCTGGCAGGCTACCATTCATAGGGTCTCAAAGAGTGGGACACGATTGACCAACTAACATTTCATTGATATATAGATAAGTCCTTTAAGAACTTTGAAACCAAGATAAGTAGGTTCTACAACTAGAAATTTGGGCACCTGATGTGTTGCAGGCAAGGCTAGTTTGAGAAGAGAAAGTGAAAGTCCCTCAGTTCAGTTCAGTTTAGTCGCTCAGTCGTGTTCAATGCTTTGCGACCCCATGGACTATACAGTCTATGGAATTCTCCAGACAGAATACTGGAGTGGGTAGCCTTTCCCTTCTCCAAAGAATCTTCGCAACCCAGGGAATGAACCCAGGTCTCCCACATTACAGGCAGATTCTTTACCAGCTGAGCCACAAGAGAAGCCCAAGATGACCTGTTAATGAATAAACACATGTGCAGGAAAATAAATAAATACATCAAGAAAAAAATATAAGCAAATCCAACAGAAGATAACAAGCAAACCACTCAAGTGGAAATTTGGGGCAAGGTGCAACAGTAGGGTATGGTCAGGAGGGGTGAAGTTGAGGCTATTGACACTACGGTCTCCTAAAAACTTCAAAAAGACCAGTTAATTTTAATCTATTCTAGGCCACAGTGGTGTTTGTTGCTTTACTAAGTACAGATGGCGTGATAAGTATAGTGAGATTCAAGTTCTTCACAGAAAAGCTTATTTTCATATGTGCCTTTATAAATCATTCATATTCTTTAGTAAACATCTTCTCAAATTGCCTGTTTTAAAAGACAGATTTTTTTTGTATAATTATAGCTGTAAACACTTTTTCCAAGAATACATTTCAAACATTAATTCTTAGTGTAATGTGTATTTTGAAACTATTTTGTCATGTGACTTGACTTTACATTTTTGTAACTGTGAAACAATAACTTATAAAGAGTGAAATACTTTTCGTGTGCATTCTAAGAAACCATTGACAAATCTGATGTCACTGATTTTTTCCTATGATTTCCTACAGTTTCTTCTAAAATTTTATTGTTATCCCTCTTACATTTATATATATATATGTGAGGTTGACACTTGAGGTTCATTTTTTTCACCTAATATGTATTCAATTGCTTCAATAATATTTGTTGGAAAGAATATCTTTTATTTTTTGAGTTACCTTGCACTCTGGTTAAAATCAATTGTTCACACAAATGTGGGTGTATTTCTGTTTTATTGATTTATCCTTATGTCAATGCAACCTGCTATTAATTATTGTGGTTTTATAGTAAATCTTGAAATCATGAAGACAAAATTTATTCTTTTTAAAAATTGATGTGGCTATTTTTGGTATTTGCATTTTCATATACATTTGATATTCAGATTCTCAATTTCTTCAAAATGCTACTGGAGTTTTAAGATTGCATCATAATTTATAATCAGTTTGAGGAGACTTGTTATTTTAACATATAGGTTGGCCTTTAATTATTCTCAGCAAAACAAATTGTCTGTGCTTTTGTAATTTATCTCCATGTATTTTATGATTTTAATGCAAATGTAAAGATACTTTAAAATTTTAATTTGCAATTTCCTTGCTATTATATAGAAACATTATTGTTATGTTTTGATCTTGAATCATGCAAGTACACTAACCTCATTAATTTTCATATCATGTAGACTCATAGATTAGGTAGAAGTTTGTTGTTTATTTTTAAATACTGTGGGCTTTACAAGTATCTTCCTATTTCTAGTATGGTTCCAGTAAAAAGAATATACTCTTCTTAGTTAAATACTTTTAAAATTATTGATATGATCACATGACCTAGAGTATGTCTTTCAATGTGCCCTAAAAAATAATCTGCACTGAGCTATCATTATCTGGAAATATCAAATAAGTAAAGTTGTGTGTTATTGTTGTTCATGACTTCTAAATGCTTATTGATTTCCTGTCTTTATCATTAAGTAAAGAGTAGTATTTAAATTTTAAAATATATATATGGTTTGTTCATTTTCTCCTGTTACATCAGTGTTTTTATGCTCTGCTAATAATTGCATAAACATTTAGGATCATTGTATCATCTAATTAATTGTTCCTTTATCACTGAAAAGTATTTCTTTCATCCTGGTAATATTCCTCATTGTCAAGTCTACTTTGTTTCAGGATAATATAGTCATTCATATTTTCCTTAGGTTACTATTTTAATATGATTTAATTTTTATCATTATTTTATTTTTAATATAGCTGAGCCTTTATTTTTAAAGGGGATGCTTGGAGACACCTTAGATTTTGGTTTTACTCCTTAAATTCCATGCTTTTAAAATGGAATATTTAGATAATTTCCATTTAATGAAATTATCAACATGGTTGACTTTATAGCTTGCATCTTACCCTTAGATTCTCATTTGTTCCATACATTCTTTGTCACTTTTTTCCTGACAATTTTTGAATTGAATGCATTATTTGTATATATTCATTTTATTTTCACTACTGGCTAAAATTCTAATTTTAGTGGGTACTATAAAGTGTCTTGTCTGCATCTTAAAGTTGTCTCTGTCTTAATATTATGTCACTTTCCATATTGTGTAAAAACCTGAAAACAATTTATTTAACTGTCACTTCTAATTCCTAACATCTCAGTTAAAAAGTCTACAAATTCTCATGCTCTTCAATAGGTGGGCTTCCCTAGTGACTCAGGCAGTAAAAAATCTGCCTGAATTGCAGGAGACTAGTGCTTGATTGGAGAAGGAAATGGCAACCCACTCCAGTGTTCTTGCCTGGAGAATCCCAGGGATGGGGTCGCACAGAGTCAGACACAGACTGAAGTGACAGCAACAGCAGTGCTTGATCCCTGGGTTGAGAAGATCCCCTGAGAAGGGAATGGCTATCCACTCCAATATTCTTGACTGGGGAATTGTGTGGGCAGAGAAGCCTGGTGGGCTCCATGGAGGTGGGACATGTTGAGCAACTAACACACACACTTTCTACTCTTTTTAAAAGTTTCTCTATTTACTTCTTATTGAAACCATGTAGGGAAACATCTACACTAAATCCTTGTTCTTGCTATTTATCTGGAAGCCATCAGCAACCATGACTGTTGCTGATCTTAGGGAAGGAATGAATCCCCCCATGTGATGGGCTTTATTGCTGCTGATTCTACAAGTTTGTGTTCCATAATGTGGAGAGATGTGTCAGATCCTAGTCCTTCCACTGCAATGATCTTTTGGGGTTTTTTGTTTGTTAGCTTCATCTTTATTTAAGCATTTTAAAATTTGAGATGTAATTCACAAACTATAAAATCAATCATTTCAAACTGTTCAATTCAGTGTTTTCAGTATATTTAGAATGTTGTGCATTGACCACTGCTACCTAAATCTTGAACATTTTGATGTGCTGTCAGCTGTGCTTATTTGCTCAGTTGTGTCCCACTCTTTACAAACCCGTGAACTGTAGCCCACCAAGTTCCTCTGTCCATGGGATTTCAGGTAAGAATACTGGAGTAGGTTGCTATTTCCTCCGCCAGGGGATCTTCCTGACCCAGGGATCAAATCTGCATTTCCTGTGTCTCTTGCATTGGCAGGCAGATTCTTACCACTGAACCATGGGGGAAGCCTTTGGATTGCCTGGTCCCCCCACAAAACTCCATATCCATTAGCGGTGGCTCTCCTTTACCCATCTCCATGCAGGCCTTAACAACCACTAATCTACCTTCTGCCTCTATGGATTTGCATATTTGTATAGTTTATATAAGTGAAATCATACTATACATTGCATTTTCTAGCTGGCTTATTTCATGTAGCATTATATTTTCAAGGTTCCTCTATGTTGTGGCATGTAGGGATTCTTTATTCCTTTTTATGGCTGAAAAAATATTATATTGTATGTATATATCACCTTATATCCATCCATTCATCCAATGATGGATATTTGGTTATTTCCAGTTTTAATTTTTTCTATTACTGTTTTGAATAACTCAGCTATGAACTTTTATGTTCAAATGCTTTTGTAAACATATGTTTATAAGTATTCATGTACAAGTTTATGTGCAAACATATGTTTATAATTTTTTATGTACAAGGTTTTGTGTAAACATATGCTTCACTTGTGCTAAGTGTATACGTAGGAGTGAAAAGACTGGCTAGTTTGGAAATTCTGTACTTAACTATTGAAGGAATTGCCAAACTGCCTTCCAAAGCTGTTGCACTGATTTTGTATCCTAACCCTCAATATATGAGCCATCCATTACATTTTACTATGACTAATGATGTTGAGTATCTTTTCATGCATTTATTGACTATTTTTATGTCTTCTTTTAAAAAATGTCTATTCAAACCCTTTGTTCATGTTTAGATTGGTTTAGCTTTTGTTGAGTTGCAAAAGTCTCTTATATATTGTGTGTAGTCACCAATACCATGGACATGAGTTTGAGTAGGCTCCAGGAGTTAGTGATGGACAGGGAAGCCTGGCATGCTGCAGTCCATGGGTCACAAAGAGTCAGACATGACTGAGTGACTGAACTGACTAACTAGTAGACTCTAATCAGTTATTTTCAGAAATTTCAAGTGCCTTATTCTTATTTATTTATTTATTTTTTTACTTTTTTATAGTGTCCTTTGAAGCTATATATGACAAACCCACAGCAAACATTATCCTCAGTGGTGAAAAAATTGAGATGGAAATTTTTAAAATTTTGCTTACATCCAATATGTATATTCTGCCTTTCGCTGCTTGTGCTTTTGTGGCTTAGTCACTAAGTTGTGTCAGCATCTCTTTCGGCCCCTTGAACTATAGCCCACCAGGCTTGTTTGCCCATGGGATTTTCCTGGTAAGACTACTGGAGCAAGGTGCTTATACTCTAGGTGTCATATTTAAGAAACTACTGCCTAATCCAAAGTCATGAAGATATCATCCTCTATTTTATTCTAAGAGTCTTAGAGTTTCATTTCTTTCCCTGAGGTGTTTTTTCACTTTTGAATTAATCTGTGTATGGTATTAAAGAAGTTCAAATCTGCATTTAACAGGTGGATATCCTATTGTTTCAGCAATATTTGTTGAAAAGATAATTCTTTCCCCACTGATTTAGCTTAGTACCCCTGGGGGGGGAAAAATCAATTGATAATGTAGAGGTTCATTCCAGGACTCTCAACTCCATTCTAATTGTCTCAATATTTATTCTTATCATAGTACTATACAGTCCTGATTACTGCAGCTTTATAGTAAATTTTGAGATTGGAAGTTCAAACCTTCCAAGTTTCCTTTCTTTTTCAAGATTGTTTGGGCCTGTTCTGGATTCCTTTCATTTTCAAATGAATTACAGAATTGCATTATAAACTTCTGGGGGAAAAAATAAGCAGTTGAGGTTTCAATAGAAGTTGTATTGAAACTGCAGATCAACTTGGGGATTGTTGCCACTTCAACAATAATAAGTCTTTGTGTTCTGTGAATACGGATCTCTTTTTACTTACCTGTGTGTGCTCAGTTGCTTCAGTCATGTCTGACTCTTTTTGACCCCATGGAATCTAACCCTCCAGGCTCCTTTGTCCATGGGGTTTCCTAGGCAAGAATATTGGAGTGGACTGCCATGCCCTCCTCCAAGGGATCTTCACCACCCAGGAACTGAAGCTGCATCACCTGTGACTCCTGCATGCAAGTGGATTCTTGACTGCCGAGACACTGGGGGAGGTTGTTTTCAATTTCTTTCTATCATGTTTTATAGTTTCCGATGTATAAAAGTTCTACCTCTTTTGTTAAATCTCTTTCTAAGCATTTTACTCTTTTTGGTGCCATTATAAATGGAATTGCTTATTAAATTCATTTTCAGATTGTTCATTTGCCTGTGTGTAAAAATATAACTCATATTTGTATATTGATCTTGTATTCTCAGTCTTTTCAAGCCCACTTATTAATACATACGTGAATTCCTTAGGATTTTCTATACATAAGATCATGTCATTTGGAAATAGGGATTGTGATTTCTTCCCTTACCATGTGGATATAGTTTATTTGATTTTGTTGCATAATTATTTTCATTTTACCTTCTAGTATAATGTTAAACAATTCTGCAATTTTTTTCAAGGTGTCCTTGATTTATTTTTTATGTTATTTGTATATGATGTTAACTGGTTTTTCATAAACACCCTTTATTTTGAAAAAATTTTCTTTTATCCCTAGTTTGTTAGTGTTTCATCATGAAAGGATTTAGCAATCTTTTTTGCAATTTTTTCTGTCTCTATTTAGATAATCATAGTTTTTGTCCTTTGCTCTGTTGATAAGGAGTATTACATTGGTTGATTTTTGTATTTGGAATCAAATTTGCACTCCTGGGAGAATCCCATTTGATAAAGATGCATAGTTCTTTTTATATGTTGATGGATTCAGTTTGCTAGTATTTAATTGAACATATGTATCTATGTCGGTAAGGGAAATTCATTTTTAGTTCTTAAAATGTATTTTTCTGTTGTTTTTCTTTAGTCACAGATACAGGCCTCATAGAATGATTTAAGAAGTGTTTCCTCCACTTCAATTTAATGGAAGAGTTTGTAAAATATTGGAACTATTTTTCTTTAATAGTTTAGTAGAATTCATCACGAACTTATGTGATACTGAGGTTTTCTTTGTGGGAACATTTTTGCCTACCAGTTAAATCTCTCCCTTTATTATAAGTCTATTTTTTCTTGAGACAGTTTTAGTAGTTTGTGTCTTTCTAGGAATTTTCCCACTCTGTCTGGATTATCTGGTTTGTTACCATATTAATTGTTTATAGTATTTTTTATAATATTTATTTTTATGAATTCAGTAGCAATATCCCATATTTCATGCCTGATTTTAGTAATTTGAATCTTCTTTTTTCAGTTCTTTAATCTAGATATTGGTTTGTCAGTATTATTGATCTTTTCAAAGAACTACCCTTGGTTTTATTGATTTTCTTTATCATTTTTCTATTCTAGATTTCTTTATATTGAAATATTTATTACTTCCTTTTCTTTGTATATTCTCTGTTAACTATACTCTTTCAATTTATTTTGGTGTTAAAGTTAATCAATTAACAATTTACCTGTTTTTTTAACATATACTTTGCAGCTATGTATTTCGGTCTATTCACTGCTTTAATTCATACCAAATATTTTAGTATGCTTTATCTTTATATTTATTTATCTCAGAGTAAGTTCTGTCTTTCCTGTGGTTTGTTCTGTTTTCCTCGTGGTTCGTTCATCGACTACTTAGAAGTATTTAGTTTAATTTCCACATGTTTATGGAAATTTTCCCATTTTTTTTTCTGATATTGAATTCTCATAAAATTCTGTTGTCAAAGAACACATTTTTCTATGATTTCAATTCTCTTAAATTTATTTAGGCTTGTTTTATGGCTTAACATATAGTATCTTGGAGCATGTTCTATGTGAAGCCTAAAGGAATATTTACTCTGCTACTATTGGATGGAGTGTTTTATAGATGTCCATAGGTCTAGTTCGTTGGTAGTATTTTTCAAATCTTCCATTTCCTTGTGGAACTTCTGTGTGGTTGTTCTATCCATTATTAAAAGTGGAGTATTACAGCTTCCATTATTGATAAAATTCTTATTTTTTTCATTCAATTTTGTCAGTTTTCCCTCATGCATTTTGGGGTTCAGTTGTTAGGGGCATATGCATTTGTATTTGTTTCATTTTCCTAATAAATAGATCATTTATTTAATAATCTTTTTATTATAAAAGTATATATTATAAAATTTTATTGCATATTAATATACAGTTGTATATTATATGATATACTCATACATCAGCATATATTATATAATATATAATCATATATAACACCATACATTATATAATTTTATATTAATATATAATAAATTTATAATATATACTTTTATTTTATAATAAAAGTTTATTATTAATTTCTTCTTTGTTGCTGGTAACAATTTGTGTCTTAAAGTCTCTTTTGTCTGATGAGTATAGCTGCTCTAATTTTCTTTTATTTATTGCTCACATTTTTTTTTTCCATTTTTATGTTCATCTTATTTGCATCTTTAAGTAAAAAGTGTGTTGTATGTATGCATCATTTAGCTGAATGATTTAAAAAAGTAAGTTCTGGCAATTTCTGTCTTATAAATGGAATTTAATCCCTTGAACATTTTAAAAATTAATTTAAGTAGAATATTGTTGATTTATAACGTGCTATTTTCTGCAAAGGGAATTAGTTACACATATACATATATCCACTCTTTTTTAGATTCTATTCCTATATAGGTCATAGCAGAGTACTGAGCAAAGTCACCTCTGCTATATAGGAGATTCTTATTAGTTATCTATTTTACATATAGTAGTGTGTATATGTCAATCACAATCTCCCAGTTTATCCCTTCTCCCTTTTTCCCTTTGATAACTGTAAGCTTGTTTTAAATATCTGTGACTCTATTCCTGTTTTATAAATAGAAGATGTGGTCGGTTCACTTCAGTCATTCAGTCATGTCGGACACTTTGCAACCCCATGGACTTCAGCATGCCAGGCTTACCTGTCAATCACCAACTCCTAGAGACTACTCAACACCTATCCATCACGTCGGTGATGCCATCCAACCATCTCATCCTCTATCATACCCTTCTCCTCCTGCCTTCAATCTTCCCCAGCTTCAGGGTCTTTTCCAAGAAATCAGTTCTTTGTATCACGTGGCCAAAGTATTGGATTTTCAGCTTCAGCATCAGTCCTTCCAATGAATATTCAGGACTCATTTCCTCTAGGATTTACTGGTCTGATCTTACAGTCCAAGAGACTCTCAAGAGTCTTCTCCAACACCACAATTCAAAAGTATCAATTCTTCAGTGGTAAGGTTTCTTTATAGTCCAATTCTCACGTCCATACATGATACTGGAAAAACCTCAGCATAACTTTGACTAGACAGACCTCTGTTGGTAAAGTAATGTCTCTGCTTTTAATATGCTGTCTATGTTAGTCATAGCTTTTCTTCCAAGGAGCAAGAGTCTTTTAATTTCATGGCTTCAGTCATCATCTACAGTGATTTTGGAGCCCCCCAAAATAAAGTCTATCACTCTTTCCATTGTTTCCCCATCTATTTGCCATGAAGTGATGGGACCAGATGCCATGATATTAGTTTTCTAATGCTGAGTTGTAAGCCAAATGTTTTCACTCTCCTCTTTCACTTTCATCAAGAGGCTCTTTAGTTCTTCACTTTCTGCCATAAGGGTGCTGTCATCTGCATATCTGAGGTTATTGACATTTCTCCCGGCAATCTTGATTCCAGCTTGTGCTTCATCCAGCCTGGCATTTTGCATGATGTACACTGCATATAAGTTAAATAAACAGGGTGACGAAATACAGAATTGGTGTATTCCTTTCCTGATTTGGAACCAGTCTTTTGTTCCATGTCCAGTTCTAACTTTTGCTTCTTGACCTGCATACAGATTTCTCAGGAGGCAGGTAAGGTGGTCTGGTATTCCCATTTCTTTAAGAATTTTCCACAGTTTTTTGTGATCCACACAATCAAAGGCTTTGGCATAGTCAATAAAGCAGAAGTATACATTTTTCTGGAACTCTTATGCTTTTTCAATGATCCAGTGGATCTTAGCAATTTGATCTCTGCTTCCTCTGCCTTTTCTAAATCCAGCTTGAACATCTGGAAGTTCACAGTTCAGGTACTGCTGAAGCCTGGTTTAATGAATTTTGAAGATGTGGTATATATATCCAATGTGTTACATGTATACAATGGAATATTACTCAGGCATAAAGAAGAATGAAATAGTGCCATTTGCAGTGACATGGATGGACCTAGAAATTGTCATACTAACTTAAATAAGTCAGACAGGAAAAGACAAATATCATATGATATCATTTATATGTAGAAATTTAATGTGACTACTATGAAAATGTAGAGAAGGAAATGGCAACCCACTCCAGTATTTTTGACAAGAAAATTCCATGGGCAGAGGATCCTGGCGGGCTACAGTACTTGGAATCACAAAGAGTCGGACATGACTGAGTGAGCACTATGAAGATGGGAGTTACATCTGCCATTGTGCTGTTTCCTATATATCTTATGTATCTTTTGTTCATCAACTACTCTGCTATTTTGTGGTAAAAAGATATTTTCTAGTGTTCTATTTTTAATTTCCTATAATTTGTTTTATGATATATATTTTAAATATTATCTTAAATTTAATTACCTGATTAATTTTAATGAGGTATAGTTCATTTACAATATCATATTATTTTCAGGTATATAACATAGTGAATCAAAATTTTATATATTACTCCATTTAAAGTTAAAACGTATTGGCTGCATTTCCTGTGCTTACAATACATTCTTGTAGCTTATTTCTTTTATTAATCTCCTATCCTGATCTTTCCCTTTCCCTCCTTCCCTCTCCCCAGTGGAGAGCTTTATTCTCTATTTCTGTGAGTCTGTTTCTATTTGATTATATTCATGCATTTCTTCATTCTTTAGATTTCACTTATAAGTGACAACATAGATTATATTTCTTTATTTCTCTGAGATATTAACATTTAACTAACATAGTGCCCTCAAGGTCCATCTGTGTTGTTGCAAATGGCACAATTTCACTTTTCATTACTAATATTCCATTGTGTATGCATGTATTATTATGAAAATACACAAACACACACACACACACACACACACACACCTCCTGTTTGTCCAATCATCTGTCAGTTGACACTTAGATTGCTTCCATGTCTTGGCTACTGTAAATAGTTTTGCTGTTAGCATTGAAGTGCATGTTTTCAAATCAGTGTGCTTGTTTTCTTCATATATGTATATATATACATACACTCAGCAATGGAATTGTTCAATCACATGGTAGTTCCATTTTTACATTTTGAGGAGCTCCCATGTGTTTAGTATAGTGACTGTACCAATTTAAATTTCCACCAATAGTGTTCTCATTTCTCCAAGATCTTTTTCTTAATGGCTGTTCTGACTACTGGTAATATGTGAATTGTTGACAACCTAGTTGAGATTAATACTTATTTTCAGTATTACATTTAAAAATTCTGCTCTTTTACACCTCCTTACCTCTATCCTCTTTTTAATTGTTGTACAAAACACATCTACACACATTGTACCATCTAATTAGCATTAGATTTATTTTATTTTATAGATGTCTTTTGAATCAAAGTGGAACAATTAGAAATTGTAAGTCAAATATAAACTTATGCTGTGTTACATATTTGCTGAGATATTTAGCTTTACTTGTGTTTATTTTCTCACATAGTTGTTGCTGTTCAGTCACTAAATCATGGCCGACTCTTTGAGACCCCATGGACCGCAGCACACCAGGCTTCCCTGTCCTTCACTATCTCCCAGAGTTTGCTCAAATTCATGTCCAATGAGTTGGTGATGCTATCCAACCTTCACATCCTCTGTTGCCCCCTTCTCCTGCCCTCATTCTTTCCCAGCACCAGGGTCTTTTCCAGTGGATTGATTTTTTGCATCAGGTGGTCAAAGTATTGGAAGGTCACCTTCAGTATCAGTCCTTCAAATGAACATTCAGGGTTGATTTCCTTTAGGATTGACTGGTTTGATCTCTTTGCAGTCCAAGGAAATCACAAGAGTCTTCTCCAGCATCACAATTCAAAAACATCAGTTCTTCAGTGCTTAAGCTTCTTTATGGTTCAACTCTCACATCCATACATAACTATTGGAAAAACCATGGCTTTGACTATATGGATCTTTGTTGACAAATTGATATCTCTGTTTTTTAATATGCTCCCTAGGTTTGTCACAGCTTTTCTTCCAAGGAGCAAGCATCTTGTAATCTCATGCCTTCAGTCATCATCCCCAGAGATTTTGGAGCCCCTCAAAATAAAATCAGTCACTGGTTCCACTTTTTCCCTTTTTCTTTGCCATGAAGTGATAGGACTGGATACCATAATCTTAGGTCTTTGAATGTTATTTTAAGCCAGCTTTTTCACTCTGCTCTTTCACCTTCATCAGGAGGCTCTTTAGTTCTTTTTTTCTGCCATCAGAGTGGTATCATGTGCATAGCTCAACTTGTTGATATTTTTCCCAGCAATCTTGATTCCAGCTTATGATTCATATTCCTTAGTCTTTTTAATTCATCTTGAAGGGTTCCTTTGAGTATTTCTTGTGTGGCATGTTTCTTAGCAACAAATTATCTTATTTTTTAAAAAAAGTCTGTTGTAATTCTCTTATTGCTCTCAATATTTCTCTTTGTCTTTCAAAAATATATTGTGATGTATCTATAGTTGATCATTTTGAATTATACTATTTGTAAATCATTGAGTCTCTAGGATACATATGTCACTGTTTATCAACAAGTTTAGGAAGTTTTCAGTCTGTATTTCTTCATTGTTTTGGTTGCTTTATATCTCTCATTTCCCCCTAGAGGTCCCATTATGTGTAAGTTACTATGTTTCATGGTGGCCTACATATCTCTGAAACTGTTTCTTTCTTCTCAATCTTTTTTGCTTTTGCTACCTCAGACAGTATAATTGCAATTGATTCTTCTTTAATTTTGCTCATTTTTTTCCCCCTCCAAGTTCATACATGCTGTTCAGTTTTCTAATACATTTTTAAATTTCAGCTATTGTACTTCTCAACTCTAATTTCTATCTTCTTCTTTTGTATAATATCTATTTCATTCTTTTTACTTCCTATTTAATGAGACATAATTCTTCATACTTTCTTTTAATCATTAAACATTGTTTTTATTATCTCTTTTAACATGTAAATTTAGCAGTTATATTTTTCTCTAGTAAATCCAACATCTTAGCCTCTTAAGGGTTGCTTTGTAATGATTGCTTTTTTTCCATTATATGGGACAAACTTCACTGGTTCTTTTTTTTTTCCTTTATTTTCATTAGTTGGAGGCTAATTACTTTACAATATTGTAGTAGTTTTTGTTATACATTGACATGATTCAGACATGAATTTACATGTGTTCCCCATCCGGAACCCCCTCCCATCTCCCTCCCTACCCCATCCCTCTGGGTCTTCCCAGTGCACCAGCCCCAAACACTTGTCTCATGCATCCAACCTGGACTGATGATCTGTTTCACACTTGATAATATACATGTTTTGCTGCTGTTCTCTCTGATCATTCCACCCTCGCCTTCTCCCATAGAGTCCAAAATTCTGTTCTATATATCTGTGTCTCTTTCTGTCTTGCATATAGGGTTATCATTACCATCTTTCTAAATTCCATATATATACGTTAGTATACTGTATTGGTGTTTATCTTTCTAGGTTACTTCACTCTGTATAATGGGCTCCAGTTTCATCCATCTCATTGAACTGATTCAAATGTATTCATTTTAATGGCTGAGTAATATTCCATTGTGTATATGTACCACAGCTTTCTTATCCATTCATCTGCTGATGGGCATCTAGGTTGCTTCCATGTCCTGGCTATTATGAACAGTGCTGCGATGACCATTGGGTTACATGTGTCTCTTTCAGATCTGGTTTCCTCAGTGTGTATGCCAGGAGTGGGATTGCTGGGTCATATGGCAGTTCTATTTCCAGTTTTTTAAGGAATCTCCACCCTGTTCTCCATAGTGGCTGTACTAGTTTGAATTCCCACCAACAGTGTAAGAGGGTTCCCTTTTCTCCACACCCTCTCCAGCATTTATTGCTTGTAGACTTTTGGATAGCAGCCATTCTGACTGGCATATAATGCTACCTCATTGAGGTTTTGATTTGCATTTCTCTGATAATGAGTGATGTTGAGCATCTTTTCATGTGTTTGTTAGCCATCTGTATGTCTTCTTTGGAGAAATGTCTGTTTAGTTCTTTGGACCATTTTTTGATTGGGTCATTTATTTTTCTGGACTTGAGCTGCAGGAGTTGCTTGTATATTTTTGAGATTAATCCTTTGTTTCTTCACTTGCTGTTATTTTCTCCCAATCTGAAGGCTGTCTTTTCACCTTCCTTATAGCTTCCTTTGTTGTGCAAAGGCTTCTCAGTTTAATTAGGTCCCATTTGTTTAGTTTTGCTTTTATTTCCAATATTCTGGGAGGTGGGTCATAGAGGATCCTGCTGTGATTTATGTTTTGGAGAGGAGAGTGTTTTGCCTATGTTCTCCTCTAGGAGTTTTATAGTTTCTGGTCTTACATTTACATCTTTAATCCATTTTGAGTTTATTTTTGTGTATGGTGTTAGAAAGTGTTCTAGTTTCATTTTTTTGCAAGTGGTTGACCAGTTTTCCCAGCACCACTTTTTAAAGAGGTTGTCTTTTTTCCATTGTATATTCTTGCCTCCTTTGTCAAAGATAAGGTGTCCATAGGTTCGTGGATTTATCTCTGGGCTTTCTATTCTGTTCCACTGATCTATATTTCTGTCTTTGTGCCAGTACCATACTGTCTTGATGACTGTGGCTTTGTAGTATAGTCTGAAGTCAGGCAGGTTGATTCCTCCAGTTCCATTCTTCTTTCTCAGGATTCTGCTTCATTTCCACCATTTTATCTTCTATCTCACTTATCCTATCTTCTGCCTTCGTTATTCTACTCTGGTTCCCTCCAGAGTGTTTTTGATCTCACTTATTGCTTTATTCATTTTTAATTGACTCTTTTTTATTTCTTCTAGGTCCTTGTTAAACATTTTCTGCATCTTCTCAATCCTTGTCTCCAGGCTATTTATCTGTAACTCCATTTTGTTTTCAATATTTTGGATCATTATTATTATTATTATTCTAAAGTCTTTTTCAGGTAGAATCCCTATCTCCTCCCCTTTTGTTTGGCTTGGTGGACATTTTTCATGTTCCTTTATCTGCTGGGTATTTCTCTGCCTTTTCACCTTGTTTAGATTGCTGTGTTTGGAGTGGCCTTTCTGTATTCTGGTGGTCTGTGGTCCCTTTTTATTGTGGAGGTTTCTCCCAGTGGGTGGGGTTGGATGATTGGCTTGTCAAGGTTTCCTGGTTAGGGAAGCTTGTGTTGGTGTTCTGGTGCATGGAACTAGATTTCTTCTCTCTGGACTTCAATGGAGTGTCCAGTAGTGAGTTTTGAGATGGGTCTATGTTTTTGGTGTGACTTTGGGCAGCCTGTATGTTGACACTCAGGGCTATGTTCCTGTGTTGCTGGAGAATTTGTGTGGTATGTCTTGGTCTGGAACTTATTGGCTCTTGGGTGGTGGTTGGTTTCAGTGTAGGTATGGAGGCTTTTGGATGATCTCTTATTACTTAATGTTCCCTGTAGTCAGGAGTTTTCTGGTGTTCTCAGGTTTTGGGTTTAAGCCTCCTACCTCTGGATTTCAGTAGCCTCAAGACTTCTCCAACTATACAGCACTGATAGTAAAACATCTAGGTTAATGGCAAAAAGATTCTCCACAGTGAGGGACACCCAGAGAGGTTCACAGAGTTACATGAAGAAGAGGGAGATAGAGATGAGCAGGAGGAGAAAAAGGAGGACTCAAGAGGAGAGAGACAGATCTACACAGTACTCTGTTCCCTAAGTGTTTTCCGTAGCCCAGATACCCACAGAGATTCACAGAGTTGGATTGGGAAGAGAAGGGGGAGGGAGGAAATAAAGGTGATCTGGTGGAGAAAAAAGGGAGTCGAAAGGGGGAGAGAGTAATCATCACATTCCTGAGTAAAAATGGGTATTGGATTCTTAAATGTCCAAAATTGATACCAAATACTAAAACAAAGAATAAAAATCTAGAGTAGAGGTTAGACTCTTAAAAATACAATATTAAAAACAAAAACACAAAAACTTTAAGAAAAATATATGAAGTTTGCTTTAAAAATAGGGTCTTCTTTTTTGCAAGGTTATAGTGAAATGAAAATGAAAATTAAGGAGTAATAGAAGAGTAATAGAGGCCTTTAAAAGAAAATAAAAGAAAATGAAAATTAAGGGGTAATTTAAAAAATAGTAAAAATAGATTTAGGAATTTCTCTGGAGCTGTTGTGGGCAGTGTGGGTTTGGTTCAGTTTCAGATAGCTCCTTGTTTCACCTTACATTTCTTGATATCTATAGGCCCCTTCCAGTGTAGTCAGTGTTAACAACAGGGATTTTAATCTGTTGCACCTGTCACTTCTGAAGCAGTTCCCTTTGTTTATCTGGCTTCTGTTTGCTGGTCTTTTCAGAGTCTAATTTCCACCCTGACACAAGAGGGTGGAGGTGGTCTCTTGTTTAGGTTCACTTGTTCAGTTGTGCTGTGGGGAGGGAGGGGAGCTGCAGACAGATATCACTGGCATGTGTGGGGAGTGCTCGCAGTGTTCCGGCCACACTGGGTTTGCCCTCTCTCTCGGCAGGCATGTGTGCTTTCCCCATCTACTCTGCTCAGGCTTCAGGCTGGTCTATAGGGAATGGGCCCTGAGTTGCATGCGGTTCCAGTTTTCGGGTCCTCCACAAAGACGCAGACTCGTTTGGGCCTGCATTTTGTGCCTTCCCCTCCCGAGTAGCTCAGGCAGCCAGGAGCTTGAGGAGCGCACTCTCCCCAATGCGGTGCACCTTATCCCCTCCGTGGTCCCAGCCTCAGTTTCTGCGGGCGCAGGTTGGGTTCAACTTATATCTGTTCTGGGGAGCTGGTCTCTAGCCGCAACCCTCCTGGTGGATGTCAGCCATCCAGGATCTCAGGAAATCTTTGGTTAGAAACTGGAAGCCTGTTTGCAGTTTGGTAGGGGATGCCATCTTTGGGGCTGAATTTGCCCCTTTCCCCTCCCCACTGCCTCCTGCCTCCAGTGGCCAATGGGCCGGTCCGCCGCTGGCTAGCTCTTCTCTGTAATTCCTTAGTCCTTCCTTTGTTCTGCGAACGGGCTGGAACAGCAGTGTCTGGTTAGCACTTTTCGCTGGTTAATTTTCTCTCTCTCTCTTGCTATCCCACAGTTTAAGTTGCTATCTTATGTTAGCTCCTTCCGATTGCTCTCAGGGCATTCAGGCCTGTTTCTTACCCTAAGGAATGCCACCCACTCCTCTCTGTTCAGCTATCACTTTCTGGTGGAGTATGTGAGCGTCTGGGGTACTTTTATGCTGGGAGTTGCTTTTAGGCATGTAATCTGTGGGTTTTTTCCTCCAAGTTAGGTTGCCCTCCGAGATTTGAAAACTTCCCCCAGACCTGCCAGTGAGAGGGTTTCCTGGTGTTTGGAAACTTCCTCTATTCTGACTCCCTTCCCGGGATGGGTCTCTGTCCCTAGCTCTTTTGTCTCTCTTTTTATCTTTTATATTTTGTCCTATCTCTTTTTGAAAGCAATGGGCTGCTTTTCTGGGCACCTGATGTCCTCTGCTAGTGATCAGAAGTTGTTTTGTGGAGTTTGCTCAGCATTCAAATGTTCTTTCATTGAATTTGTAGGAGAGAAAGTGGTCTCCCTGTCCTATTCCTCTGGCATCTTAGCTCTTCCTCTTTACTGGTTCTTTGAATGTCTCATAACATATTTTTGTTGTTGAAAAACTGGACATTTTAAATGATATAGTATGGCAATTCTGGTATTCAGATTATTGCCTCTCACTTGTGGTTTTTCTGTTGTTTTGTTAGTAGTTGTTTTTATTTCTTTAGTGACTATTCTGAACTAATTATTTAAAGCCAATATTCTTTGCAGTATGTGGCTTCTAAAGTCTCTGTTTTACTGTTTTTTGTGTCATCCTCACTACTATGGCCACCTTTTCAAGTTTCCACTGAATCGTCTAGTCCCTAATATCTGTGGGGTTCCAAAGAAAATTTTACCTTATTTATTATCATTTTCAGTTTAAATATGGTGCAAAAAATTTTCTGTTGCTAAAATTATTAAAAATCTTAATAGTTTGGTCCTTTCTGTTTTCACACTTTGGAGTCTGTTCCCTAAATATTTAAAATGAGTAGTGTGATATCAGTTTATTTTTCATTTAGGAAGCCCTTATTATTCTTTCTGTTAAATAGCCTCTGTTAGACTCACTCTAGTCCTTTAAACATAATAGAGTTGAGCCTCACAAGGAAGAATTGAGGGTTCTCAACCTAACCTTTAACTAAAAAGCTTCTCCTACATATCACCATATTAAATTAGTAGATTAGGGAGAAAAATTCGGCTGCTAGTCCCAGAACTATATACCGAATGAAAAACAAATAAAAGTGAAAGTCACTCAGTCATGTCTGATTCTTAGCGACCCCCTGGACTATACAGTCCATGGAGCTCTCCACGCCAGAATACTGGAGTGAGTAGCCTTTCCTTTATCCAGTGTATCTTACTGACCCAGGAACTGAACTGGAGTCTCCTGTATTGCAGGTGGATTTCTTTACCAACTGAGCTATCAGGGAAACCCAAAAACCTATGAATGATCCCTATATTCTGTTACACAGAGCATATTCACATAATACAGTATTATGAGGATGTTAAGGTTGAGATGTGAGATGCATAGTCATCCTAAGTTCTAAAGAATGTGATGATAGATGTTATAACTACTTTGAGACGGTTTAGGTTTTAGTATAGGTTTCATACTTTCCCAGGTGGCTTAGACGGTAAAGAATCTGCCCCTGATGTGGGTGGCCCAGATTTGATCCCCGGGTTGGGAATATCCCCTGGAGGAGGGAATGTCGACCCACTCCAGTATTCTTGCCTGGAGAATTCCATGGACAGAGGAGCCTGGTGAGCTACACTCCATGGGATCACAAAGAGTTGGATGCAACTGAGTTACTAACACACACATAGGTGAAATAAATTTTTTGTTAGTTTACATGTTTTGTTTTGTTTTATGTGATTGTTTTGGTAACTTACTTTTCTTTCAATAAATTTATACTATACTTGCAGGTAGTTTTAAAATTAAACATACATACACCTATAAATATATTCACCTTACATATCGTGTTGAAGGCATACTCCTTTTCAATACTCTTTATTTTGAATAGCAGAAGTGATGCTATGTGATCTGTGAAACTAGGGGATATAAGTACCAGACATTTCTACTTTGTTTTGGAATGTTTGCTCTTGGAATTCAACCACCATGCATCAAAAGCTAAAGCAGCCTATGGAGAGGCCCACAAAGAGGAACTAGTGATGTCATCAACAGCCTTGATTCAGTTTCTAGCTGATAACCAGCACTAACATGCGTATCAAGTGAGGCAGCAATCTTAAAAGTGGACCTCCCATTCCCTAGTTATAGCAAAGGTTATTTTTGTAGAGTTCTGGTCAAATTTATGATTTGTAAATAATTACTATTGTTATTTTAAGATACCTAGTTTGGGGATTTTTTTTTGCTGTTGTTATTCAGTTCAGTTCAGTTCAGTTGTTCAGTCGTGTCCGACTCTTTGAGACCCCGTGAATCGCAGCACACCAGGCCTCCCTGTCCATCACCAACTCCCAGAGTTTACTCAAACACATGTCCATCGAGTCAGTGATGCCATCCAGCCATCTCATCCTCTGTAGTCCTCTTGTCCTCCTGCCCCCAATCCTTCCCAGCATCAGGGTCTTTTCCAATGAGTCAACTCTTCTTATGAGGTGGCCAAAGTACTGGAGTTTCAGCTTCAGCATCAGTCCTTCCAATGAACACCCAGGACTGATCTCCTTTAGGATGGACTGGTTGAATCTCCTTGCAGTCCAAGAGACTCTCAAGTGTCTTCTCCAACACCACAGTTCAAAAACATCAATTCTTCAGCACTCAGCTTTCTTCACAGCCCAACTCTCACATCCATACATGACCACTGGAAAAACCATAGCTTTGAATAGACGTACTTTTTCTGGCAAAGTAATATCTCTGCTTTTTAATATGCTATCTAGATTGGTCATAACTTTCCTTCCAAGGAGTAAGCGTATTTTAATTTCAGTAAATAATCATGAAATTTTGTTATCTGGAAGAAAGACATTCCTGTGAGAAAAAAAGCCAAGCCATGTATTGTTATCTTCAAAACAACATGGAGGGAAGATGGAAGGGCTTAGCAGACATTGTTCATCCTAGAGAAGTGTGTTAATGAGGACTTAAGAAAACTAAGGGAAATGATTTTTGAAGCTATAAGAGAGACACTTGTTATATAGTCATGAGAACTTTGTCAACATTGTTTCCTGCAATAATGTGAAAAAATTCGAAATGTGTCCTTCAGACTACAAGATTAAGTTAAAAAGTTTTTACTCCAGAATATTGAAAGTATCATCTGGCTTCTTTTTTTCTGCCTGTACTGCCAATAATAAAAGAATACATGACATTCCAGTGGATAGGCTTCTTTTTTTCTGCCTGTACTGCCAATAATAAAAGAATACAGGACATTCCAGTGGATATTCTGCTAAATATCTAAATCAAGACCTCCTGGACTTGAAAATAAATTATTTCTCATTCCTATCCTCTCCTGATATAACATTATTCTGAGATTAAGAAAGGGCCTCCAGTGAAAGGCATATTCATGATGGAGAATGTTTGATTCTGTGTTTTACAGCCTCAGAATGATCTATGCTGTTACCTCATAGGACTATTCAAATAGACAAAATGCCCTGTAAGGAGATGAAGGGTGTGTCTTACAGAATTTGTTGATGAAATAATAGAATTTCTAAGACTTTTAATGATATTGTTCCAAGGCAGTTCCAGGCTTCCCAGGTAGTGCTATTGGTAAAGAATCTGCCTGCCTATGCAGGAGACCTGAGACTTGGGTTCGAGCCCTATGTTGGGAAGATTCCCTAGAAAAGGAAATGGCATCCCTCTCCAGTATTTTTGCCTGGAAAATTCCATGGGCAAAGGAGCCTGGTGGCTGCAGTTCATGGGGCCACAAAGAGTCAGGCATGGCTGGGCACACATGAGCACAATGCAGTCTCACAGAGTCCCAGAAAGAGAAGGGCTTATCTTGAAGATATTTGTGGGTGTGGCATTTGTGTAATGGAGTGGATTATAAATTATATTAGAATATGTATTTTATAAAATTATATCAAGTGGAATTAAAAGGTTAGGAATTGTGCAAAATGCAAACATACTGTTTGATCCTAAGATTATGCAGGTAGGAAGCAGAGTGGAAAATTACTCAGCTATAGCAGAGGTTACTTAATGTGGAAAAGGAAGATTGCATTTCAAGGTAAATACTGGAAGGTGGAGCTCATAGACCTGGGGAACAGCCTCTCAGGAATTAAACTGAGATCCAATCAAGTCACTGACAACAGGGACCATCTGGATTTTAGAATTGCTATAAAACAATAATTGCTGTCTTTCACATATTTGCCACATTTTTGAGTGACAATGTCTATAATAATTCATTGTTCATTGTTCAGTCGTGTCCGACTCTTTGCAACCCCATGGACTGCAGCATGCCAGGCTTCCCTGTCCTTCACTGTCTCCCAGAGTTGGCTCAAACTCATGTCCATTGAATCAGTGATGCCATTCAACAGTCTCATCCTCTGTTGCACTCTTTTCCTCCTGTCCTTAATCTTTCCCCGTATCGGAGTCTTTTCTATCAATTACCTATGGGTAATTTCTAGCAATTACCCATAACAATTACCCTAGTCTTTTTCACCAATGTATGTTGCATTTATGGGGAAGATAATTTGTTTCATTATATCTTCAGATTGATAGGAACTTGAACCTGACTTATATAACTAGATTGTAGGCTTTAACGAATGCTATAATGGAATGAAACTTGAGAATCCAGATGTAGAGACAAATGTAGTTTGTGTACAGAAGAAATATAAATTTTTGCTAGAGAATGGATTGTGGCAGATTGAATTTTCCCAACATGATCATTCATGTTCTTGAAGGATTTTTGACTCTCACATATGGAAGAAGTGTGGCTATATGAATTCTGAGCCTAGATTATAAATATGTCACAAACGTTTGCCATTTGCTTTGGGAAAGCTTGCTCTTGAAAAGCAGATACTGCTACTTAGTCACTTCAGTCATGTGTGACCCTATGGACTTCACTCTGTGCAACCTTATGGATTGTAGCCCACCAGGCTTCTCTGTCCATAGACTTCTCCAGGCAAGAATACTGGAGTGGTTTGCCATGCCCTCTACCAAGGAATCTTCACAACTCAGGGATTGAACCCAGGTCTCCTGCATTGCAGGCAGATTCTTCACCACTGAACCACCAGGGAAGCCCCTAAAAAGCAGCTACCACCTTATTTAAGAAGCCCGATTAGTCTATGGGAGAAATGTTCATTACCAACGTGGCAACATTGAGAGGCCAAATACAGAAGTCTGGCCAGCAACTCAGCTGAGACCTCAGGTAACATCTAGCATCAACTGCTATTCAAATGAGGGAAAATATCTCCAGATGATTCCAATAAAGCCTGAGTCATCAACTGGCCTTTGAATTATCCCAGAGAAGACCTCAGACACTGAAACAGAAGCAAGATATTTATACTGTTGTTTCTCTCCCAGCTTCTGAGCCATAGGTTTTGCTAATGTCATAAAATGATAGTTTTACCCCTTTTTATTTGCTTGCTGTTGTTTGTTACATATCGATAGTATCTTGAGCACTTTGCCTTTTTTCTTTATTTACCATAATTATCAGTGTGCATCCTTCCAAATGAAAAGAGATTTTTATCTTTACAGTAGAAATAGTCCCTTGACAGCTAGCAACTTAAGGAATGAAAATCAATGGGAGCAATTTTAAAAGACAAGAAAGAGAGGCTAAGAGAAGAAATAACAGGGTGACAAGAAACCAGCAAGAAATAAGAAGGAAACTGGAGATTTAACTTCAAGTGGAATCTAGCTTCCTCAGCAATCTTTAAAATATTTTCAAAAGCTTCAGTGTTCATTGGAAAGGTATAAATAGCAACACATTGTTTAACACTATTTATTTTAAATTACAATTTTTGTCCAGCTAAGCTTTGTATTCACATACATGCCCACACAACTTTCTCTCTGCTTTTTTACTCCATCATTCTGATGACCACCTTTATTATGTACACTATATCTTATTCTAAAAAGGCAAAGATGAACTATACATTTCAGATGGGATTGAGCACTCCCCCCAAAATTCTATCAGTCTGGTTGAGAAACTAGTGACACAATGATGGAAAGATAATTTCATATTAGAAATAGAAGAAAAGGGCAGAAGACTGAATTGACTGACACAATGGACATGAGTTTGAGCAAACTCCAGATAGTGAGGGACAGGAAAGTATCATGGTGTGTTGCTGTCCATGGGTTTGCAGAGTCAGACACAACTGAGGGACTGAACAGCAACAAGAAAAATTATTTTTATAGCAGAAGCTTTTAAAATTGTCAACAGAAATCTGGAATATAAAACAAAAAACCTGAGACATCTTTATCTAAGTTCAAATGGACATGTCTGGAACTCTATGGGTCAGCTCTCTTGTACACATTCTGGTAGACTCAGAGACTCACTGATCTATGAGGAACATGGTTTGAAAACCCAAACCACTTACTTAAGCAAACTATACTACCTTGTCCTGCTCCAGTAATCACTTTACTGCTAATGGACCATTATTAATACACAGGGGAATAGGATGAAGCATGCATGAGATTGGGTGAAGTCTTGGCAACTGAGCAGAATGATGTTCAGTACACTTGTGCTCAGTCATGTCTGACTCTTCGTGGCCCCATAGACTGTAACCCATCAGGTTCCTCTGTATATGGGATTTCCCAGGCAAGAAGACTGGAGTGGGTTGCCACTTCCTATTCCAGGGAATCTCTCTGACCCAGGGATCAAACCACACCTCTTGTGTCTCCTGCATTGACAAGATAATTCTTCACTACTAGTACCAATTGGGAAGTCCATTCAGAATAATTCAGGTTAGTTCAGTTGCCCAGTCATGTCCAACTCTTTTTGACCCCATGGACTGCAGCACGCCAGACTTCTCTGTCCATCATCAACTCCCAGAGCTTCTTCAAACTTATGCCCATCGAGTCCTCCAACCATCTTGTCCTCTGTCGTCCACTTCTCCTCCTGCCTTCAATCTTTCCCAGCAACAAGGTCTTTTCCAATGAGTCAGTTCTTCAAATCAGGTGGTCAAACTGGAGCTTCAGCTTCAGCATCAGTCCTTCCAATGAATATTCAGGACTGACTTCCCTGAGGATTGACTGATTTGACCTCCTTGTTGTTCAAGGGATTCTCAACAATCTTCCGCAGCACCACTGTTCAAAAACATCAATTCTTCAGCACTCAACCTTCTCTATTGTCCAACTCTCACATCCATACATGACTACTGGAAAAACCATAGCTTTTACTAGATGGATCTTTGTTGACAAAGTAATGTCTCTGCTTTTGAATATGCTGTCTAGGTTTGTCATACCTTTTCTTCCAAGGAGGAAATACCTTTTAACTTCATGGCTGCCATCACTGTATGTAGTGATTTTGGAGCCCAAGAAAAAAAGCCTGTCACCGTTTCTATTGTTACTCCATCTACTTGCATGAAATGATGGGACCAGATGCCATGATCTTAGTTTTCTGAATGTTGAGTTTTAAGCAAACTTTTTCACTCTCCTCTTTCACTTTCAAGAAGCTCTTTAGATCTTCTTCACTTTCTGCCATAAGGGTGGTGTCATCTGCATATCTGAAGTTATTGATATTTCTCTGAAATCTTGATTCCAGCTTGTGCTTCATCTAGCCCGGCATTTCACATGATGTACTTTTCATATAAGTTAAATAAGCAGGGTGACAATACACAGTGTTGGCTCCTTTCCCAACTTTGAACCAGTTCATTGTTCCATGTCTGGTTCTAGCTGTTGCTTCTTGACCTGCATACAGATTTCTCAGGAGTCAGTCAGGTAAGGCGGTTTGGTATTCCCATTTCTTTAAGATCTTTTGTGATCCACACAGTCAAAGACTTTAGCATAGTCAATGAAACAGAAGTAGATTCTTTTATGGAACTCTCTTGCTTTTTCTATGATACATTCTCATGGTGTGGTATGATATATCTCTATTTGAAAATCCTTAAGTTTTACTTTTTATGAATTTAATTTCCTGTTAATTTTATTGAGATATAATTGACATAGGACTGTATATGCTTGAGGTGTACGGCAAAACAATTTGACTTACATGCACCATGAAATTATTACTGCAATAACTCAGTAATGTGTATCATTGAAAACACATTAAAATACAAGAAAAAGAACTATTTTCCCTATGATGAGAACACTTAGGACTTACTCTCTTAAAATCTTTTGTATGTAACATAGAGAATGGTTAATCATATTAATTATATTGTACATTGCATTCTTAGTACAAAGCAGAAAGAGTCATAGAAATAGAACAAATAGATAGTTGCCAGAGCATAGGGATAGGGGAATAAATGAAATAGGTGAGAGAGATTAAGAGGTACAAACTTCCAGTTATGAAATAAATGTCACAGGGATGTAATGTACAGATTGTAGAAAATGTTCAAGAATAGTATGATATCTTTGTATGATGATAGACGGGAACTTAAACTATTATGGTGATCAGTTTGAAATGTATAGAAATATCAAATTGTTGCATTGTGCACCATAAACTGTCATAGTATTGTAGGTCAATTATATTTTAAAGAACCACTAACAGTCAAATTCACAGAAAGAGAGATCAGATTTGTGGTTCCTAGAAGTGGGAGTTGGGGGGGGGGTTAGAAGAAGGTGATAGAAAGGTGCAAACTTCCAGGTATTTAAAAAAAAAAAAAAGAAAAATATTCTAATTTTTAAAACTTCCACAGCAGGGATAGCTGATGTCCATGATGTAAACTGATAACTATATACTATTTTACATTATTATCATTCCAAGACCTTGGGTTTGAAAAGTGAAAGTGGGAAAGTGTTAGTCGCTCAGTCGTGTCCAACTCTCTGCAACTCCATGGACCATAGACTGTCAGGCTCCTACATCCAATGAATTCTCCAGGCAAGAATATTGAAGTAGGTAGCTATTCCCTTCTCCAGGGGATCTTCCTGACACAGGGATTAAGGAAGTGTTAAAAAGAGTCCCAATATTAACTTGTGACTACTGGGAAGAACTCTTTTCTCTGCTTTGGCATTCTAAAACATTGCTGGGAAGGAATGGAAACTCCTTTTACTGGTAAGTTCCTCATTTTTTTGTCTTTACAGCAGTGCTTTCATTCCCCCTCAGTACACAATCTGAGGTTGTATAGGTATTTGATAGTACACTCAGGGGTTGGCCAGAATTACAGCGTTCCACCAGAACATGGCCATTCTATAGGTTCTAGACATATAGCCAAAGTGTTCCAGCTTAAAAGTCAGTGGAGGCTTTTATGTCCTTTAGCTCTATTACTCACGTTTTCCTTAGGCTGTTGTTTAGGCCAGTCTCTGCATCATTCTGCATAACTTACCTTTAAGTTTCGTTGTTGGCAATTTCTCTGGCCCTATTCCAAACACTAAATCCTATACAATTTATACTATTCCTTCACATCTATGGCTCATTACTGACATCTATGTGGATTCTGTAACTTTGACCTGAGGTGATACATGGGAAGAAGATTCACTTCCAAGCTTTGTGAATTATATTATATAAGAGCCTGATGTTGCCAACATTAATACAAAGTACCTCAGTATGATGGTATGGTAGGGACCACTTTTTCCCCAAAGCTAGATAATAAACGAAAATTCATCCTTAGTGCTTGCAATTCAAATAGGCCATTCACTACCATCTGGACAACACTCTGTAATGTTCTCTGAGGCAAAATATTCTTACAAAATATTTGTGCAAAATAGCACAATTCAGCTTTTCCATTATGTAAAGCCTGTCTTAGTAGTAATGTGTTTCTCCAAATAAAAAGTAAGTATAACTACTTAAAAGTATTTTGCTCTTTCATTCATAGTTCTCCCTCTCTCTATATTTTTTATTTTTGGAAAGCATGCATGGTGCCTGAAGGCACAACTGCCTTCTTATAACCATACACTGATAAAATACATATTATGATTACTCCCAGTGTTCTACATTTTGTTGCTGTTCAGTCACTAAGTTGATCTCACCAACTCTTGAGACCCCATGGATTGCAGCACTCCAGGCTTCTCTTTTCTTCACTCTCTCCTGGAGTTTGCTCAAGTTCATGTCCATTGAGTTGGTGACGCTATCTAACCATCTCAAATTCTTCTTTTGCCTTCAATCTTTCCCAGCACCAGAGTCTTTTCTAATGAGTTGGCTCTTCACATCAGGTGGCCAAAGTATTTGAGCTTCAGCTTTAGTATCAGTCCTTCCAATGAGTATTCGGGGTAGATTTCCTTTAGGATTTACTGGTTTGATCTCCTTGCTGTCGAAGGGACTTTCAAGAGTCTTCTCTAGCACCACAGTTCAAAAGCATCAATTCCTCAGCACTCAGCCTTCTTTATGGTCCAACTCTCACATTCTTACATGACTACTGTGAAAGCCATAGTGTTGACTATACAGACCTTTGTCAGCAAAGTGATATCTCTGCTTTTTAATGTGCTAGGTTGATCATAGATACACGCAAAACTATACTAACTGTCCCATGTGATCAAATATGGATGGTAATGACAAGTGTCACTTTCAGGCTGAGGTAATGAAAAACCTCTGTGCGACTCTGTTGTGTCTTTCTTCATTTGGTCTCCATAGTTGGGGTCCATGGAAGCATTGTGCAGAGATGACTGAACCAAGAAGTCACATAGTTTAGATTGTTTTGTCATTGTATGGATCAAAGCCTCCACAAAGATTCACTTGGATAGACAGTGCGCTTTGCACAAACAAAATACACTTTGATGTGTCGAACCCTTATGGACAGGCATTTGTAAATATCACAGCATCTTCTAGTTTATTCTAAGCAATAAAAGTGGCAAGCACAGGGAGATGGTCTATGCAACAAAGATGGTATAAAGAAACTATTAAAATAGCCCTGCTTCTAAAAGTGTGATTGAGCTTCAATAGCAGCCCTCAATGTGGATTGCCTTTCCCCAGACCTCTTATTGAGTACAAAAAAGAAAGAAAAGAAAAACACTATTAATTAAGTGACTCAGTTATTTTTGTTTCAATTTGCTTTATTTTTATTTTGAAACTGAAAGCATTCCAAATTAATTTTATACATATAAATTTTTATGTTTCCTAATAAACAATACAACATAACACATAGATATCTTATTTACTTGCTCCTGAGTTCCTAAATGCTATCTTCACCCCAGTGATGACCCAAGCAAATAACTCAAGTCTTATTGCCATTAGAGGATACTTTGGACTAGATGACCTGACCACATCACTGAAATTTGAGAAATCTCTTACTTCACAGCATAGTCTTCCTTGTTTTAAAATAGCCTTGCATCACTGTTTTCACTATTTTGAAAGCATGGAGAACAAAATTGCTCAAAAGCTGAAAACTCTGCACCTATTTTGAATAATAAGATTCTACAATGTGGGAAAAAAAAATCCACATTCTACTTTCTTTTATGTTGGACTGATGTGTGCTTTGTTATTTTCACTAGATAAATGTAAGAACTATCAAAGGATAAACTTACAAGAAAAAATAAACTGTTTGTTCCTTCTTTTTCTGTCTCAGATCCAACAGATTTTCAGGTTTAGTTTCCACTTATTAGAACATTTGAAATTACTTATTGGAGTTTCTTAGCAATCTTTTATAAGCCCAGTGAACAGGCCTAATTGTTTTTGGTAGATCATTTCATCCATTGCACCTTGAAAATATGCCAGGGTTATCAAATAACAGCAAATAGCCTAGTTGTTTAACTATATCAAGTAAATTTATGCCTTTTGATAGAAGTAATCAATTTAAAATGAAATAAAAAATCTTACAAGTTGGACAATCTATCCAATTAGTTAGATTTTCTTTTCTTAAATTCACATTTCAAATTAAAGGGCATAAATCCATCACCTGTACAACCCACTGATAGACTCTTATCAACATAATGCATGTTAGCAACTACATTATTAAAATTCTACCAAAGACTGAAATGGAGAGGACAGACTTGAATAATCATTTAACATTAATTCTAATGACAAATGTTTCCATTGCAATAGGGAATTTTTTTCTTATTATTTTATTTTCACTTCTACAAAGAAGTACCTTGAACTATTTTAATCAATCGTGTGCATCAGTGTAATACTTCAACATGTCTTCATTATTAAGATGCAAGAGTGCCCATTTATCTTTCCCTTGGCTATAACCTTTTATAGTAAAAAGACACTACAGAAAATGTAAACCATGCTATTCAATTCAGCAAATATATATTAAAAATTGATTAGTGACCAATACTAGGATTTTAATGCTCCCTGGGTAGTATTGATACCATTATCACATACCTTTCTACACTTAACTTTTCAATTTAAATTACTTAAATCATTTTTATGAGAATATATTCTACTTAACTACTGCTATTCTGTGAATGATAACAGTACTGTTTTCTTTATAAACATGATGTTTTATCCAGTTGCTTTTATGCAGTAGGAATATTGAAAGTATTTGTTGAAAGAATAATGAATTGTTGTCTTTTTATATTAATATCCAAATGAGGAGGAATAAACATAAAAGAGGAACGTGGGAGATAACTAATGATTCCAGTTGCATGGGATAGCTGTTTACATCAAGGGAGTAAATATCAAAAGATAGAGTAAGGAGTTATTTTTTACATGAAACTGCAAGAATACTATAGGGTTGACATTAATATCTATCATTTCCTTATGTGGGCTTCTCTGGTATCAGCTGGTAAAGAATCCCTCTGCAATGCAGGAGACCCTGGTTCAATTCCTGGGTCAGGAATATGCCCTGGAGAAAGGATAGGCTACCTACTCCAGTATTCTTGGGCTTCCCCAAGCCGAAGATAGTGACTCAGATAGTAAAGAATCTACTTGAAATGTAGGAAGCCTGAGTTCTATCCCTGGATTGGGACAATCCCGTGGAGACGGGAATGACTACCCCCTCCAGTATTCTTGCCTGGAGAATCATCATGGACAGAGGAGCCTGGCGGGCTACAGTTCCAGGGGTCACAAAGAGTAGGACAAGACTGAGCAACTGAGCACAGTGCACACTGTCTTATGTGTTGAGCAGACTCTGAAGCCAGGAACTGTTTAATATGCCTCCACCCAAACAGCAAACTTTAAAACATGAGTTAATGTTCATTCATTTTGATTCTGTTGCTTGCTCAGTCATTCAGTCATGTATGGCTGTTTGCAACCCCATAGACTATGGTCCACGAGGCACTTCTGTCCATGACATTTTCCAAGCAAGAATATTGAAGTGAGTTGCCATTTATTTCTCCAGATGTATTAGTCACCCAATTGTATCCAACTATTTGTGGCCCCATAAACTATAGCCCATCAAGCTCTTATGTCAATTGAATTTTTCAGGCAAGAATACTGGAGTGGGTTGTCATTCCCTTCTCCAAGGGCTCTTCCAGACCCACGGGTCAAACCCAGGTTTCCTGCACTGTAGGCAGATTCTTTATCATCTGAGCCACCAAGCATGATTTCCATCAAGTAGAGATAAAAATATGACCAGACAAAGGATTGTATCTTCATTTTATTTATAAGGTTAATTTTTGGTCACATAAGCAAAATTAAATGAAAAAAGCTCAATCCATCAAAAGATGAATGGATAAAGAAACTGTGATATACATATAGTGAAAGGTTTTTAAGCTATAAAAATGAAAGAAACCCTGCTATTGGGACAACATGGATAGAACTTGAAAGCAGTATGCTAAGTGAAATGCCAAACAGAGAAAAAAAATATTCTGTGATCTCACATGTATGTAGAATCTGAAAAAAAACTGAACTGTAGCAACAGAAGATTGATGGCTGCCAGAGGCTGAGAGGTGGTAGAGAAACAAGAGGTTGGTCTAAACGTACAAACTTTCAGTTATAAAATGATTCTATTCTGGGAATCTAATGTACAGAGTGATGGCTATAGTTAACAATATTTTATTAGATATTTGAATACTGTTAAAAGATTGGATTTTCAATGTTCTTCACCATACACGCAAAAAAAAAAAAAAAAAAAAACCCACAAAACCAAAACCCACAAAATGGTAATTGTGTGAGTAATTGGTAATATGTGTTAAGTAACTTCATTACAGTGAAAATTTCCCAATGCATATGTATATCATATGAAGACATGGTGCACCTTAAATTTACATAATCTTATATGCCATTTATATATTAATAAAACTGGGGGAAGAGCAAATAAAGCAGCACAAGGAAAGAAAAAAAGTCTTGAAATCATGACAATGGTAATCTTTGAAGAAAAAGAAGAGGACTTGAAAAAAGTTTTTATCATCCTGATGTAGTATTTCTTGATGTATATTGTATTTAAATGGGAGCACTTAATGGCAATTAATCTGCACAATTGTTGTGCACTTTTCTCTATTAATGAATTTAATGTCTAAATTCTATTTTAAAAGAGCATATAGAGAAAGAGAACTTCAAAGGTGGCTCGGTGGTAAAGAATATCTGCCTGCCAACTCAGAAGACTCAGGAGATGCTGGTTCGGTCTCTGGGTCAGAAAGATTCCCTAGAGGAGGAAATGGCAACTCATTCCAATATTCTAGCCTGGAAAATTCCATGGACAGAGGAGCCTTGTGGGCTGCAGTCCACGGGGAAACAAAGAGTCAGAGAAGACTGAGTGAGCACATAGAGAAATATGTATTTTTAAGGTAAAAGATGACTAGTTTAGTTTTAAATATGCTGACATTGAAATGTCAGTCCTAAAGAAGCCTAGTAAATAATTAGGTATATATGTGATCACAGCTCAGCAAAATATACTAGTACAGGGATTAAGATTTTTTATAGTTACCAAGATAACATTCCATTAGAACTGATGAAGTGGTTAAGAATTTATGAGGAGGAAGCATGGCCAGAACAAAGCCTTGGAATGCAATCAGACATGCAATTAGTACAAAGAGCCTTTTTATTTGGAACTATCATCTATGTATCTCCTAGAATTATGAGAAGGCAAGAAGAGTAGTCAGGCACAAAATTTAGCCAGTTGAGAGTAATGTTTTGACATCAGTTTTCAATGATTTACTCTCTTTTTAAACTGAGGTATAGTTGATTTACAATATTACATCAGTTTTAGATGTACAGCAAAATTATTCAGTTATACATATGCATATATATTCTTTCTCATATTCTTTTCCCATATAGGCTATTACAAAATATTGAGTATAGTTCCCTGTGTTACACAGTAGGTCCTTGTTTATACATATGTATATATATGTACATATATATGTACATATATGTATTACTCCCAAATTCCTAATTTATCCCTGCCCTTCCCACCCCACCACCATGCTTGCCCTTTGGTAACTGTAAGTTATTTTCCTATGTCTGTGAATCTGTTTCTGTTTTGTAAATAAGCTCATTTGTATCTTTTTTTTTTTAGATTCCACATATAAGTGATATCATATGATATTTGTATTTCTCTGCTTGAATACTTAGTATGATTATCACTAAGTGCATCCATGTTGTTGTGAATGACATTATTTCATTCTTTTTTAAGGTTGAGTAGTATTCTATTTTGTATATGTGTATATATGAGTTGAGATGAGTGTTAATTCACTCAGTTGTGTCTGACTTTTTGCAACTCCATGGACTATACCCACCAGGTTCCTCTGTCCATGGTATTCTTCAGGCAAGAATACTAGAGCAGGTAGTCATTCCCTTTTCCAGGGGAACTTCCCAGCCCTGGGATTGAACCCAGGTCTCCTGCATTGCAGGTGGATTCCCTACCCTCTGATCCACCAGACGGTATATAGATATAAAATGATATATACATGTATCTCATCTTATTTATACATTCACCTCTTCATGGACATTTAGGTTGCTTCCGGGTCCATGTCTTGTCATGTATTTGGAGAAACGTGAAAGTGAAAGTGAAGTTGCTCGGTCGTGTCTGACTCTTTGCATGTCTACTCCCATAGACTGTAGCCTACCAGGTTCTGCTGTCCATGGGATTTTCCATGCAAGAATACTGGAGTGGGTTGTCATTTCCTTCTACAGGAGATCTTTCTGAACCAGGGACTGAATCTGAGTTTCCTGCATTGTAGGCAAACGCTTTACTGTCTGAGCCACCAGGAAGTGGCTTTGGAGAAAACCATAATTCAAAAAAAAATATGCACTTCAGTGATTAACTTACATTGACTATTGACAAGTCTTTTTCTTGTAGAACATATGGAAAGAGAAATTTCTTAAGAAGGTGGGACTGGTAAACATACTGTGTTGGATGCTCTGAGGCTCCAGATTGGCTTCAAAATTTAAGAACTTTTTCTCTAGCAGCTGGAAGCACTATGGACAGACAGGCAATCTTGTGCCTGAGCCCTCTATAAGGATTCCCTAGTTGAAGAGCACTGTCTCAACCAAGTTCACATGTCCTTCCATACATCTGAATACACTGACTGATCAGTGTAAAGCTCCAGGCTTCATGCCCCAACTCAGGGGAAATCTGAAAAATCATCTCAATTTCAGGACTCCCCATTGGGCTGGCTTAAACCTCCAATGACACTGCATTACAGCTCCACTTTTCTTTCCCCCTAACCCTACTTCTTTTTCCTAAGAGATCCCCAAGAATATTCTGCATGTAAATCTACATCTCAGAGTTTATTCTCAAGGAACTTAAAGTGTGGAAATTGTCTAATGCTGCAGATATATGGTGTAAAATATTTTTTAAAATAGACTCTGTGGGAGAAGGCAAGGGTGGGATGTTCTGAGAGAACAGTATTGAAACAAGTATATTATCAAGGCTGAAACAGATCACCAGCCCAGGTTGGATGCATGAGACAAGTGCTCAGGGCTGATGCACTGGGAAGACCCAGAGGGATGGGATGGGGAGGGAGGTGGGAGGGGGGATCAGGATGGGGAACACATGTAAATCCATGGCTGATTCATGTCAATGTATGGCAAAAGCCACTACAATATTGTAAAGTAATTAGCCTCCAACTAATAAAAATAAATGGAAAAATAAAAAAAAATTAAAAAAAGAAAATGTAGCCACAAAGTAGTCTTCAATGGATTTTTAGCACAGTTTCAGTGGTGTAATGGTATGAGGCAGATAAAAGTGGAAAAAGTTGAGTAACAGGATAGAGAGAAGGGTGAGAGCGGAATTTTGTCTCTAAAGAGTCACAGTATTATGGAATCTAGAAAATCGTGTAAGGGGATAAATTTAGATAGAATGTGAAAACATTCTAGAAGAAATGGAGACAAAGATAAAGGTTAAGTTGTTTAGAATGTCCTTATGGAATTACTTCATTTTCCCTGTGGTGAATAAAATACAGAGAAGAAGAATATGGTTAGATTTTTTGGTTTGTTTAGTTTTTCTTTTTTAGTTACCAAACTAAAGAATAGAATAAGGCAAATATTTATATGGATCCAAATATTTCTATTGGTCAAAATTGCAGGGAGGACAATAGGAGTGCAAATGGGCTAAGGGATTGAAGTTGCTTGTAAATGAGAATTTAAAATTATGGACTAATAATTCTATACTGAATAAAGAAATATATTAAGGAAAGAGGGGCTGCTGGACTGAAGTCAAAGAAAGGAAGGGAGTTAGACACTATAAGTAAAGCAATTGGTGAGGTTGTTGTTCAGTCAGTTACTAAGTTGTGTCCTGCTCTTTGCAAACCCATGAACTGCAGCACACCAGGCTTCCCTGTCCTTCACTGCCTCCCAGAGTTTGCTCAGACTCATATCCATTGAGTTGGTGATGCCATCCTACCATCTCATCCTCTGTCACTCCTCGTCTTGCCTTCAATCTTTCCCAGCATCAGTGAGGTAGAATAAAGCACTTGTAAGGTATGATAAAGGAAAAAAGAAAATAGGATACAGTCAGAAATGTGTTATTATGGGGAGCAAAGAGTAAGAGAGCTTGTGCTCGAAAGACTACAGTCAGTGTGATATAGTAATCAGATATTATAGAAGCACAATGATTCCAGATGATAACAAGATATGGGACATTGTTACAGAAAAGTCCCCAAAACAGCACGTTAAAAAACTGGAAGACTAGAATTTTCTATAGGTCATCTCCAAAAGTATTGAAACCATTTTTTAGTAAAAACACAAACAACAATTTTTAAACCAGGTGTCTTTAAGAATATTTTATTTTGAAAAAATCTGTCTGCAAACATTTTTGAAAACAGTGTAAAGAGTTCTTGAATATATTTTACCTAGGTTCACCATATGTTAATATTTTGACATAATCTGCTTATAATTCTTATCATTTGCTGAACTTTTGAGACTATATTGTAGTCATTATAACCCTTCAACCTAAGGACTTGAGCTCATATGTATTAAAGATAGGATGTACTCCTACCTGATCATAGTACAGATATTATAATCAGAATTTATTGCCTGGAAAATTCTGTTGACAGAAGAGCCTGGAGGCTAGAATCCATGGGATCATCAAGAGTTGGACATGATTGAAAGGTTGAGCGCGCGCACACACACACACACACTTTCAACCTTCACAAATTGTTCCTGTCTATCTTTAACAGACAAGATTAAATCAAGGACCTAGTTGAAGACTATGTGATGCATTTCATTCATTTCCTATGTCTGTATAGCCTCTTTTTAATTCAGAACAACTCTCAAAAAATTTTTGGTCTTCAACAGGTTGTCATTTTTTACATATATAGACTGGTGTGTGCACATACATGTGTGTTTATGTGTGTGACTAGGACTGTTTTATCATGACTATAATCAATACATTTTGCATTTTAGGCAAGATCATCACATTCTGCCGGGTGATATTTTATACAAGTTTTGAAAATTAGAAAAACATTTATATTGAGTAATGAAGTGTGTCACAGAAGACACTTAGAACTAGGAACTGAAATGGAGATTCCTCTTAAGCTTCTTAAGAATGCTTCTTAAGAAGATTGTTAAGAATTCTTCTTTAGTGGTCTTACCACTGGAGTGGTCTTACCATGGAGTCTTTGCGACTCCATGGACTGTAGCCAGTCAGGCTCCTCTGTCCATGGGATTCTCCAGGAAAGAATACTGAAGTGGGTTTTCATTTCCTCGTGCAGGGGATTTTCCCAACCCAGGGATTGAACCGAGGTCTCCTGCATTGCAGGTGGATTCTTTACCATTAAGTCAGAGAAGGAAGGTGGGTGGTAAATAGAAGGTTGTGTATTATCCAAGCTGGCTGCATCTTTGAAATAAAACATTGCCAGTTACTCAGTCACATCTCCTGGACATTTCCTGCCAGATCAAATTAACTGCTACCATCCATATGCTGGGCCCATCCCATCTCTTGTCTTTTGTTGATCAAAGTTTGTGGCAAGGATTAATTTCCCTGAATTTCTGAGTAGAGTTACCTGGCCCATGTAGGCAGATCCCAGACACCATGGTGTGGGTTTCCATCTGCATCTAGAAGGGATGAAAGGAGTCAAGCTTCCCTGGATCCTGCCATGGCGTGAGGGGATCCATGACAGAGATTTGTTTTGGCCCTCAGGGAGGTGTGATATTCCACGGTGTCAGGAACTGGGAGGGTGTGGAGCCACGTGACACTCAAGAAGTGTATAGCCTGGGACCAGTGCACGAATACTGAAGACCAGAATGGATAATGCAGGTTTTCTCAACAGGCATAACCTGCCTAGGTTCTCCTGAAGTATTGGTCTTCTATTTGCAGCCAGACTTCTGAATCCCAGGTGAGCAGCCGTGTGATTCTAGAAAACCTCGTCTCTGAACTTGTCAAATAGGGCAACCACATTTATCCCACAGAGATGTAAGAATTGAATTAAAATGGAATTAAGAACATTTTTGAGTAGCACAGAGCTTCATATTAACATCAGGGCTGCTCTCACAAGTAAAAATTGAAGTCACAGACTGAACCAAATACCCTGGCTAGCTTAAATGGTAAGGCAATAGAAGGTGAAGTATTACTTTAACCTCAGCTGTTCAATAGG
Source organism: Odocoileus virginianus (assembly GCF_023699985.2). NCBI lineage: Eukaryota > Metazoa > Chordata > Mammalia > Artiodactyla > Cervidae > Odocoileus > Odocoileus virginianus. The sequence goes on along the minus strand of NC_069675.1, from coordinate 51,537,603 downwards.
TCTCATTTGACGTCTCATTCTCCTGCTTCAAACCATTGATGAAAGAAAGTCATCCAGGAAGCTCCTCGCTCCACAACACCCATCCCACCTTCCCATCCCTCCTTCATAGACTGTGGGTTCCTTAAAGGCAACAACATTGATTTGCCCACTGTTGTAGAGCCAGTGTGAAATGTTCTGCCTGTCCCTTAGTAGGTGTTCCCAGACACTATGTATAGAATGAAGAAAACAATTAACGAGTATCTCCACATCTTTGCCCAAGGGATTCCCAATATTTGAAATATTTCCCCACTCCCCCAGGTTACCCAGTCTTGAAAGACTTTCCTGACCCTCCCTCCAGTCTCCAATTTCTCTGTCCACTTATAGTGTTTTTGTCACGTCATAACTGACAGCAGAATGCCAGTGGACAGTGGAACGATTGTGAACAGTGAAAAGTGGAATGGATGATTTTATTATCTGTCTCCTGGTGTGTGCTCAGTCTCTCAGTCATGTCCGATTCTTTGTGACCCCGTGAACTGTAGCCCCGCCAGGTTCCTCTGTCCATAGGATTTTCCAGGCATGAATACTGGAGTAAGTTGCCATTTCCTTTTCCAGCGGCTCTTGACCAAGGGATTGAAACTGCATCTCAGGCATTGGCAGGAGGATTCTTTACTGCTGAACCACCGGGGATTTAGATGTTTCTTAGATCAGAACCCAAGCTCTTGGAGGGAAGGAGCAGGGTCTCGTTCGTGCTTGGGTCCAAGCATCTCACTGGCTCAGATGTGTCTCTACAGAGTGTGTGTGGAGAAGTGCCTGGGGTCAGCACTCAGCAGGGAAGAGGTAACTAGGAAGTTGGTCTGAAAGCTCATTCGCAGAGCAGCTGATGCTCAAAGAGTGTATTTACAGGGGACAAGGGTGCCTGGAGAGACGGGGAAAAGAAACTAAGTGCACCTTCCTTCAATGAATGAGCTGGCGTCTGCCAGCTCCTCCGCTCTCTGTCCTGAACCCAGCTAAAAATAGGGTTGTCCGTGCCTTGGGGGAGGACAAGGTGGGATGCTCTGAAAGGCCACTCAGTCAGTCAAAGCACTTGCTGAGTGCTTCGACCCTATCAGCAGAGGCTATGTAGGTATGGCCTGTGGGGCCAGGGGCAGGTTGTTTCAGAGAAGTATAACGCACTACTTCACCACCAACTTGTTGATAATCTCAGTTCAGACAGCAACTATAGGTGCTATGGATGGTTTATTTATAGTCTGAGGTTTTTTTAAATTAACTTATTTTTTATTAATGGATAACTGCTTTACAGAATTTTGCTGTTTTCTGTCAAACCTCAACATGAATCAGCCATAGGTATACAAATATCCCCTCACTTTTAAAGCTCCCTCCCATCTCCCTCCCCATCCCACCCCTCTAGGTTGATACAGAGCCCCTGTTTGAGCTTCCTGAGTCATACAACAAATTCCCGTTGGCTATGTATTTTACATAAGGTAATGTAAGTCTCTATGTTACTTTCTCCATACATCACCCTCCACTCCCCTCTCCCCATGTCCATAAGTCTATTCTCTATGTCTGTTTCTCCATTGTTTCCCTGTAAGTAAATTCTTCAGTACCATTTTTTTTAGATTCAATATATGTGTATATGTGTGTGTGTGTGTGTGTGTGTGTGTGTTAGAATACCGTATTTACCTTTCTCTTTCTGATTCATTTCACTCTGTATAATAGGTTCTAGGTTCATCTGCCTCACTAGAACTGACTCAAATGTGTTCCTTTTATGACTGAGTAATATTCCATTGTGTACATGTACCACAACTTCTTTATCCATTCATCTGTCAATAGACATCTAGGTTGCTTCCATGTTTTAGCTATTGTAAATAGTGCTGCAATGAACAATAGGAAACACATGTCTTTTTCAACCTTGGTTTATTCAGGGTATATGTCTAGGAGTGGGATTGTTGGGTCATATGATGGTTTTATTCTTAGTTTTTTAAGGAATCTCCATACCATCTTCCATAGTGGCTGTATCCATTTACATTCCCACCATTAGTGCAAGAATGTTCCCTTTTCTCCACGCCCTTTCAGCATTTATTGTTTGTAGACTTTTTGAGGAGGGCCATTCTGACCAATGTGAGGAGATATCTCATTGCAGTTCTCTAATAATGAGAGATGTTGAGCATCTTTTCATGTGTTTGTTAGCCATCTGTATGTCTTCTTTGGAGAAATGTCTGTTTAGATCATTTTTCCCACTTTTTGATTGGGTTGTTTGTTTTTCTGGTATTGAGTTGTATGAGCTGCTTGTATATTTTGGAAATTAATCCTTTGTCAGTTGTTTCATTTGCTAATATTTTCTCCCATCCTGAGGGTTGTTTTTCACCTTGTTTATAGTTTCCCTTGTTGTGCAAAAGCTTTTAAGTTTAATCAGGTCCCACTTGTTTACTTTCATTTTTATTTCCATTACTCTAGGAGGTGGGTCATAGAGGATCTTGTTTTGATTTATGCCATCTAGTGTTCTGCCTATGTTTTCCTCTAAGAGTTTTATAGTTTCTGGTCTCACATTTAGGTTTTAATCCATTTTGAGTTTATCTTTGTATATGGTGATAGGAAGTGTTCTTTTTTCATTCTTTTACATGTAGCTGTCCAGTTTTCCTAGCACCATTTACTGAAGAGGGTGTCTTTGCCCCATTGCATATTCTTGCTTCCTTTGTCAAAAATAAGTTACCCAAAGGTGCATGGATTTATTTCTGGGCTTTCTATATTGTTACATTGGTCTATAGTTCTGTCTTTGTGCCAGTACCATACAGTCTGATGACTGTAGCTTTATAGCATAACCTGAACTCTGGAAGGTTGATTCCTCCAGCTCCATTCTTTCTCAAGACTGCTTTGGCTATTCAGGGTCTTTTGTGTTTCCATATGAATTATGAAAATTTTTGTTCTAGCTCTGTGAAAAATGTCATTGGTAATTGTATAGGGTTCACATTGAATCTGTAGATTGCATTTGGTAGTATAGTCATTTCCACAATATTGATTCTTCCTACCCAGGAACATGTAATATCTCTCCATCTGTTCATGTCATCTTTGATTTCTTTCATTAGTGTCTTATCATTTTCTGTGTACAGTTCTTTTGTTTCCTTAGGTAAGTTTATTCCTTGATATTTGATTCTTTTTGTTGCAATGGTGAATGGGATTGATTCCTTAATTTCTCTTTCTGATTTTTCACTGTTAGTATAAAGAAACACAAGTGATTTCTGTGTATTGACTTTGTATCTTGCAACTTTGCTAAATTCACTGATTAGCTTTAGTAATTTTCTGATACTATCTTTAGGGTTTTCTATGTACTGTATCATGTCATCAGCAAACAGTGAGAGCTTTACTTCTTTTCTGATCTGGATTCCTTTTATTTCTTTTTCTTCTCTGCTGTAGCTAGGGACTTCCAGAACTATGCTGAATATTAGTGGTGGAAGTGGACATCCTTGTCTTGTTCCTGATCTTAGGGAGGATGCTTTCAGTTATTCACTGAGAATAATGTTTGCTGTAGGCTTATCATATATGACCTTTACTATGTTGAGGTAGGCTCCCTCTATATCCGTTTTTTGAAGAGTTTTAATCATAAATCGGTGCTGAATTTTGTCAAAGGCTTTTCCTGCATCTATGGAGATGATCATATGGTTTTTATCTTTCAATTTGTTGTTATGGTGTATCACATTGATTGATTTACATATATTGAAGAATCTTTGTATACCTGGAATAAACCCAACTTGACTATGGTGTATGAGCTTTTTGATGTGTTGCTGAATTCTGCTTGCTAAAATTTTGTTGAGAATTTTTGCATCTATGTTTATCAGTGATATTGGACTGTAGTTTTCTTTTTTTGTGTTATCTTTGTCTGTTTTGGTATCAGGGTGATGGTGGCCTCATAGCATGAGTTTGGAAGTGTTCCTCTGCAATTTTTTGAAAGAGTTTTAGGATAGGTATTAGCATTTCTCTAAATAGTTAATAGAATTCTCTTGTGAAGCCATCTGGTCCTGAGCTTTTGTTTTTAGGGAGATTTTTAATCACATCTTCAATTTCAGTGCTTGTAATTGGGTTGCTCATAATTTCTATTTCTTCCTGGTTCAGTCTTGGAAGATTGAGCTTTTCTAAGAACCTGTCCATTTCTTCCAGGTTAACTATTTTATTGCCATATAGTTGTTCATAATGGTTTCTTATAATCCTTTGTATTTCTACATTGTCTGTTGTAACCTCATTTTCATTTCTAATTTGTTGATTTGATTCTTCTCTTTTTTTCTTGATGAGTTTGGCTAAGGGTTAGTCAATTTTGTTTAACTTCTCAAAGAATCAGCTCTTAGTTTTATTAACCTTTACTATTGTTTCTTTCATTTCTTTTTCATTTTTTTTCTGCTTGGATCTTTATGATTCCTTTACTTTTACTAATTTTGGAATTCTTTTCTTCTTCATTTTCCAGTTGCTTTAGGTGTAAAGTTAGGTTGTCTATTTGATATTTCTTGTTTCTTGAGGTAAGACTGTATTGCTATAAACTTCCCTCTTAGAAATGCTCTTGCTGCATCCCATAGGTTTTGAGTTGTCATGCTCTCATTGTCATTTGTTTCTAGAAATTTTTTGATTTCCCTTTAGATTTCTTCAGTAACCTATTTGTTATTTAGAAGTGTGTTGTTTCACCATATGTTTGTATTTCTTGCAGTTTTTTTTTCTTGTAATTAATACACTTATCCCATAGCATTGTGGTCAGAGAAGATGCCTGATACAATTTCAATTTCTTAAATTTACTGAGGTTTTATTTGTGACCCAAGATGTGGTTTATCTTGGAGAATGTTCCATGTGCACTTGAGAAGGTGTATTCTTCTGCATTTGGATGGAATGTCCTAAAGATATCAACGAGTTCCATCTCATCTAATGTATCATTTAAGACTTGTGTTTTCTTATTAATTTTCTGTTTTGATGATTTCTCCATTGGTGTGAGTAGGGTTTTAAAGTCTCCTACTCTTATTGTCCTACTGTCAATTTCTCTTTTTATGTCTGTTAGTGTTTGTCTTATGTATTGAGGTGCTCCTATGTTGGGTGAATAGATATTTACAATTGTTAGGTCTTCCTCTTGGATTGATCCCTTGATCATTATGTAGTGCCTTCCTTAGCTCTTGTAATCTTCTTTATTTTAAGGTCTATTTTGTCTACTCCAGCTTTCTTTTGATTCCCATTTGCATGGGATATATTTTTCCATCCTCTCACTTTCAGTCTATATGGGTCTTGAGGTCTGAAGTGGATTTCTTGTAGACAGTATATATCTCAGTCCTGTTTTTGTATCCATTTAGCTGGCCTGTGTCTTTTGGTTGGAGCATTTAATCCATTTACATTTAAAGTAATTATTGATATATATGTTCCTATTGCCATTTTCTAATTGTTTGGGGTTGATTTTGTAGATCTTTTTTCTTCTCTTGTATTTCTTGGCTATATAAGTCTGTTTAACATTTGTTGTAAAGCTGGTTTGGTGGTACTGAATTCTGTTAACCTTTGCTTGTCTGAAAAGCTTTTTATTTCTCCATCAATTTTGAATGAGATCCTTGCTGGGTACAGTAATCTTGGCTATAGATTTTTTTCCCTTTCAGTACTTTAAATATATCCTTCCATTCCCTTCTGGCCTGCAGAGTTTCTGTTGAATGATCAGCTGTTAGGCATATGGGGTTTCCCTTGTATTCTATTTGTTGCTTCTCCCTTGTTGCTTTTAATATTCTTTCTTTGTGTTTAGTGTTTGTTAGTTTGATTAGTATGTGTCTTGGCATGTTTCTCCTTGGGTTTATCCTGTATGGGACTCTTTGTGCCTCTTGGACTTGATTGGCTATTTCCTTTTCCATGTTGGGGAGATTTTTAAGTATAATCTCTTCAAAATTTTCTGATACACTTTCTTTTTCTCTTCTTCTGTGTCTTGTGTCAGTCACTCAGTCGTGTCTGACTCTTTGTGAGAAGAGTACATGAACTGTACAGCCCGCCAGGATCTTCTGTCCATGGGATTTTCCAGGCAAGGATACTGGAGTGGGTTGCCATTTCTTTCTCCAGGGGAATATTCCTGATTCAGGGATCGAACCCAGGTACCCTGCATTGCAGTCAGATGCTTTACCATCTGAGCTACTAGGGAAGACCCTATAATTACGAATGCTGGTGCATTTGACATAGTCCCAGAGGTCTCTGAGACTGTCCTCTGCTTTTTCATTCTTTTTACTTTATTCTGCTCTTCAGAAGTTATTTCCACCATTTTATCTTTCAACTCACTGATTCGTTCTTCTGTTTCAGATATTCTACTATTGATTCCTTCTAGAGTATTTTTAATTTTAGTAATTATGTTGTTTCTCTCTGTATGCTTATTCTTTAATTCTTTTAGGTCTTTTTTAACTGATTCTTGCATTTTCTCCATTTTGTTTTCAAGGGTTTTGATCATCTTTACTATCATTTTTATGAATTCTTTTTCAGGTAATTTTCCTATTTCCTCTTAATTTATTTGGACTTCTATATTTCTAGTTTGTTCCTTTATTTGTGCAGCATTTCTCTGTCTTTCCTTTCTTTCTTTCTTTCTTTTTAAGTTATTGTGTTTGAAGTCAACTTTTCCCAGGCTTCAAGGAAACTTGAATTCTTTCCTTGAAGAGGGCTGAATTCTTTCTTCCTTTTAGTTTCTGCCCTCCTAAGGTTGGTCCAGTGGTTTGTGTGAGCTCCATATAGGGTGAGATTTGTGCTGAGTTTTTGTCCCTTTGTTTGCTTTTCCTCTGATCGGCAAGGCTGAGTTAGGTGGTACTCTTGTCTGCTGATGGTTGGGTTTGCATTTTTGTTTTGTTTGTTGTTTAGATTAGGCATCCTGCACAGGGTGCTACTGGTGGTTGGATGTTGCTGGGTTTTGTATTCAAGTGGTTTCCTTTGTGTGAGTTCTCACTATTTGATACGTCCTAGGCTTAGTACTCTGGTAGTCTAGGGTCTTGGAGTCAGTGCTACCACTTCAAAACCTCAGGGTTTGATCTCTGGTCAGGAACAAAGATTCCACAAGTGGCTTATTATGGCATTAAGGGAGGGTAAAACAAATATCCCAAAGTGAGAAACCAAAGATGAACCTCAGACAAATGGCAGTTACAAAATCAGGCAAATAATAATTAAAATAATGGAATATACACATATACATATGCACCCCTGAGCAAAGTGAAAACAGTCCAACAAAAGTAAAGAACAGTAGATTGATCTGATGAACAAAGGAAATAAAAAATTATATTTACCAGTCAAGAACAAAACTAACTTAAGCATAAACTAGAAAACAAAACTAAATCAAGGTGCCAATAAAGCAAAGAGAATAAAGCAATGAGAACAAAACTAACAGATATGTTGAGAGGAAAGGAAAGAAAGAAAAGAAAGAATACATATACAAAGTTAAATAGAGGTAGATGAAGAAGATTTATATACATTAAATATTAACTCAAGGGAAAAAGAACAGTAGGAAAAGGAAACGAAGGAATAAATGTAGAAAAAAAATATGTTTAAAAAATTAAAATTATAAAAAAAGGAAAAAGAGAAAAAAGGAAGAAGAAAGAAAAAGGGTGGGGGGAAGGAAAACTCCACAGAACTGCAAAAGCCCGATGTAGAGGCAGAAGTTTACAACAACAATAGAAAGTGTGACTGAATATACACATGTACATACACACCCATAAGCAAAATCAAAACAGTCCAACAAAAATTAAGCACAATAGATTGACCTGTGAACAAAGGAAACCAAAAATCATATATACCAGAACAAAACTAACTAAAGCACAAATTGGAAAACAAAACTAAAGCTAGGTGCCAACTGGGGAATAAAACAATGAAAATAAAACTAACACATATGTTGAGAGGAAAGGTGAAAAAGAAAAGAAGGAAAGACTAGATATGCAAAGTTAAATAGAGGTAAAGAAGATTTATATATGTTAAAGATTAACTGCAAGGAGAAAAGAACAGTAGGAAAAGGAAACAAAGGAATAAATGCAGAAAAAGTAATAACAAGTTTAAAAAATTAAAATTAAAAAAAAGAGAAAAGAAAAAGGAAAAGGAAAAAAGAGGAAAATTCCACAGAATTGCAAAACCCAACGTAGAGACAGAGGTTTATGACAACAATAAAAAATGTGAGTGAGGAAGAAAATAAACGAACAAAAAAACCCTCAGAAACTTAATTGGATTTCTTAGTGCCAATAAAATCGACAACTGCAACAGAATGGGGGAAAAGGGGGGAAAAAACCACCAAAAGAATCAGCAGAACAAGTCCAAAATAAGAATAATTAATGTTTTTACTGAGTCTCTGCTATCAGAATCCTTTCCTTCGCTGGGAATCACAGTCCACTTTACCTCTGTTGGATGCCCTCCAACACTGTGCTGATCTCTGGACCTGCTGTGGGGGCAGGTCAGATTCGAATCTGGTCCTACTCCTGTGTGTTCTTGCCTTCAATGTCCACAGCTATCAGAGCTACTGAGTTTTCTTTTGTGGGAGCTCTCAATGATCTTTTATATATTCCATAGACACAAAGTCTGCTTAGTTGATTTAATCTGCAGCTTGTACAGTTGGTAGGAATGCTTTGGGTCTTATTCCTTAGCCACATGGCCCGTGGGTTTCAACTGTGATTTTATTTCCACCTCTGCATGTGGGTCATCCACTGGGGTTTGCTCTGAGGCTGTCCTGGAGGACTGGGATTTGCCCCTGTGAGGACCAGGTTGGAAGGTGGTGTAGCTGCTTGGGTTGCTGTGGTTCTGGCAGCAACATGTACTCAGGGGAACTGGCAGGCTAGAGAAGCAGGAAATACGGTGCTCTTGAAGGGTATGACAACCAGTACTGGCCAATATGCTCCAGTATTCTTGCCTGGAGAAACCCCTCTCTGACAGAGAAGCCTGGCAGGCCACAGTACACAGGGTCACAAAGAGTTGGACGCGACTGAAATGACCTGGCACACTTAAACACAAGACATTTCCCCCCCCCCCCCCCCCCCCCCCCCCCCCCCGTGGCAGCTCGGCCCCAGTGAGAGTTGAGCGTGAAGGTGGTGCAGCTGCTTGGCTATCAGGGACCCTGGTGGCACCTAGTGTTCAGGGATACAAGCTGCCTCCGTGGCAGGAGTTATGACCCTTTCAGAGTCTTTTTTCAAGCCTCTTGTAGCTGGTGATCAGAAGGCATCTTTGGCCAGTCTTTCTCTGTAGCTCTGCCAGTTTAGGCGATTAGCGGGATCCCTTGCCTGGGGTCCTTCTCTGTTGTTTGGCACATCAGACACTTAAAGAGGTACCCTGGGTGGGGTCCTACTCGGTAGGTCAGTTCCTCAGGTGTTTAATGCACCAGCCTCCCTATTGTTCAGCTGCAGATGCTGGCATGTAGAGAGAGAGAGAGGCTATGGTGATGGCTCAACCCCAATTTGTGACTCAGCAGCATCGCCTTGCTTCCATGGCTGCCTGGCTTTCTTCCACAGGCATTTCCCACCACGATCTCCTCTCTCACATCCCCTCAATCCACCTCTTTGCAGTCAACAGCAGCCCTCGCACTGGGATTGCTCCACAGTCCCTAAACTCCAGCTCCCAGCTCTCCTTCCAGGAGACCCGTGTTTCGGCGTAGCATGTGTATGGCTGCAACAAGGACTGTCTGATTTTTATTCCATTTAGGCTGCCACAGATCAGCTGTTTCACTCTCAGCCTTAAATGCTTCTCCTCTGACTCAGACAATTGCCCTGCTGTGGGGGTCGGATCCCTACTTCAGTTCCCCCATCAGCCAAGGGTAGGTCCAGTCCTACTAATACTCCTATTTTTTCCCCTAGTTCCTTCATCCTACCAATTTTTGCATGGTTCTATATATTCTTTTCCACTGGTCAGGTCCTCCTGTCTGCTCTCAACAGGTGTTCTGCATGCACTTCTGTGTCTGAAGGTGTATTCCTGATGTATCCATGGAGAGAGATGCACTCCACGTCCACCTACTTCTCTGCCATCTTGTTATCCAGTCTGAGATTTTTTTTGATCAAAGTGAAATTATTAAAAATTTGATGTGTCAGATAGAAAGTTTGAATAATGTTTTTGAAAGGTAGATTTAGGTATAATAGAGATAGAATTGCTTTCCAATACAAAATACTCAACACTAATCTCTAGTTAACTACATATATAGGGAACCTGTACATATGTGTTCAGCTGCTTCATTGATGTCTGACTCTGTCACTCCATGGACTGTAGCCCGCAAGGCTCCTTTGTCCATGGAATTCTCCAGGCAAGAATACTGGAGTGGGTAGCTATTCCCTTCTCCAGAGGATCTTCCCAACCCAGGGACTGAACCCACATCTCTTGTGTCTCTTGCATTGCAGGTGGTTTCTTTACCACTGAACCACCAGGGAAGTCCCTGAGAAATTCAGTTTGAATCTTTAAAGTAGTTAAGGAAAATATAAAATCTTGTCTTTGGAACAAAGTGCTTATATTCAGTATTAAAACAACTCTCAATAAACTAATTATCAACACTTGCCATTTGGAACATTCTAAATGAGATGAACGTGGTGACTTTAGTGACTATTGCAGAACCAGAGAGGCAGTAACCAGTCGTGTTCTCCTAGTGCTGTGCTGTGATCAGTTGCTTCAGTTGTGTCTGACTCTTTGTGACTCCACGGACTATAGCCTGCCAGGTTCCTCTGTCCATGGGATTCTTAGGCAAGAATACTGAAGTGGGTTGCTATGCTCTCCTCCAGGGGATCTTCCTGACCCAGGGATCGAACTCATATCTGCTGCATCTCCTACACTGCAGGCAGATTCCTTAAAGCTGGACCCCTGGGGAAGTCCCACATTCTTATAGACCACCTCCTTATTTGGTAGACAAAGTAAACACAGGGAGAGGATGATTTTCCCAAATTTACAAAACTGGAAAGTGATTCAGATTAATATCTTATTCAGGATTCTCAATTCATTGTCTAACAAATTCCTAGGATATGTTTGCAGAGATGACAGAATTTCTATATCATGAATAGCCTCTTGCCATAACTGTCACTTTGGTAGATTTAACAGTTGGGCCCTAGTGTTTCAATGGTAGCTTATTTATAGATTGAGGAAAGCTGAAAAAGATTTGCAACTGCTTTATCAGACCCACTTTTAGCCTCATTCATCTTGATCTTCAAGCTTTATTCACTAAAGAGGTCCACACAATGAAATTTCTTTACAGATCAGTGCCAAGTTCCATGTCATACACCACAAGAAATATTTTTTTCTGTTGCTGTTCTTAGCACTTTTTTAAAAAATTACTTTAAAAATTTTTAATGTATTTTTTTAATTGAAGGATAATTGCTTTACAGTATTGTGTTGCTTCTGCCATATATCAACATGAGTCAGCCATCGGTATACATATGCCCTCCCTCTTGAACCTCCCTCCCACCTCCCACCCAATCCCACCAATCTAGGTTGTCACAGACCACTGGCTTGAGCTCCTAGGGTCATGCAGCAAATTCCTACTGGCTGTGTATTTTACATATAGTAAAGTCTAGTCAAAGCTATAGTTTTCCCAGTAGTCATTATGGATGTGAGAGCTGGACTATAAAGAAAGCTGAACACTGAAGAATTGATGCTTTTGAATTGTTTTGGAGAAGACTCTTGAGAGTCCCTTGGAGAGCAAGGAGATCAGACCAGTCCATCCTAAAGGAAATCAGTCCTGAATATTCATTGGAAGGACTGATGCTGAAACTGAAACTCCAATACTGTGGCCACCTGATGTGAAGAACTGACTCATTTGAAAAGACCCTGATTCTGGGAAAGATCAAAAGCAGAAGGAGAAGGGGACAACAGAGGATGAGATACTTGGATGGCATCACTGACTCAATGGAAATGAACTTGAGTAAGATCCAGGAGTTGGTGATGGATAGGGAAGCCTGATGTGCTGCTGTCCATGGGATCACAAAGGGTCACACATGACTGAGTGACTGAATTGAACTGAATGTATATGTTTCCATGCTTTCTCCATTAGTCCCAGCCTCTCCTACATAACCAGTGGGAATTTGCTGTATGTCTCTGTGAGCTCAAACCAGTGCTTTGTCACAACCTAGAATGATGGAATGGATGGGAGGTGGGAGAGAGTTTCAAGAGGGAGAGAACTTATGTATATCTATGGCTGACTTGATCACAGTGTATGATCTCTTTAATACGTTGTTGGATTCAGTTTGCTAGAATTTTGTTGAGGAATTGTGCATTTATGTTCATCTGTGATATTGGCCTAAAATTTTCTTTTTTGTGATGTCTTTATCTGATTTTGGCATTAGGGTGATGGTGGCCTCATAGAATGAATTTGGAAGTGTTCCTTCTGCTATAATTTTTTAGAAGAGTTTGGGAAGGATAGGCATTAATTCTTCACTACATGTTTGATAGATTTCACCATCTAGCCATTTGACTCTGAGCTTTTATTTTTTGGGAGATTTTTGTTCACAGTTTTGATTTCAGCGCTTGAGATTGACTTGTTCATTGTCTCTATTCTTCCTGATTCAGTCTTGGACGGCTGAACTTTTCTAAGAATCTGTCCTTTGCACGTGCACAGGCTAAGTTGCTTCAATCATGTCCAAGTCTTTGCAACCCAGTGGACTATATAAACTACCAGGCTCCTTTGTCCAGGGGATTCTCCAGGCAAGAATACTGCAGTGGGTTGCCATGCTGTCCTCCAGGGGATCTTCCTGACCTAGCGATCAAACCAACATCTCTTTTATCTCCCGTGTTGGCAGGCAGGTTCTTTACCACTAGCGCCACCTGAGAAGCACCTTATTGGCATATATTGACATGAAGTTGCTTGTAATAATCTCTAATGATACAATTATTTTTAATTGGCGGGAATTTTTTTTCATATCATTCCCCACTTATGAATTCAACAATACTTTTATCATCCATGTTTCTAATCCATTAGGAATATTGACTTTGCCACGAAATGAGAGTAATTCAATTTCAGATTATATCATAAAGCTGAAATATTTATAGCTTTGCCTGTTAGTTTTACAGTAATTAAGGCTATGTCAGAGTTTTCATGCTGCAGCATTGTATTTCAAAGTTTTATAATCATACATTAAAAAGAAAAAAAGAAAAAATCCAATAGGCTTTTTAGACTGTATTGGTGCCTGTGAGAAATCCATGACAGGTTTTTTATTCAAAGAGATCCACATAAATGGGCAAGTCCCTCTGCTTAAAATATTTCATTATTAGATTGGCTAACGGTACCACTGACACATTTTCCTCATACTACTTAGGGGTCCATTCTTGGATTTTTTCAGCCTCAGTATCAGGTATAGAGCTCTATGCTGTACTGTAGATAGAAGCCGAAAGACACCATACAGATCATCTAGGCCCTTACCACCTATCTGATATGGGCAGGTTATTTAATATTGTTGGGGCTTAAGTTATTTAAAATTTTAAAAGCATAAGAGAATTTGTCCTATCTTCTTGTAAGCAAGGAACTCAACCTTTTGAAATTCTTTCCCCAAAATATTCAACGTAAAGCAGGCATCTGACTTAAAGCACATGTATTTAAATTATCTCCCCAATAAATTGTAAATGAACATTATTAACTGTTAATAACTTGGCATGAGTGTTCTGAAGACAGATCTGTATTGAATATATTTGAGAGTCCATATGCTGTCCATACATGGAGGATAAAGAAAATTATTGGTCACTGATGGAAATCTCCCTGAAATCAAAAACAGTAGTGAACTAAGGCAAGAATAGACAGCAATGCTGAGTAAGTTAAAACTTGCTGCATAATTCTACTCCAGATCACTAGAGCTCATCCACTTATATTTACTTCAACTCTACATAAATTTAATCCCCTTAAATACAAGACAGTGTTTTGATATCATGTTAGGTTTAAAAAAGAAGATGGCCTTCATGCATCCTGGAAATTTATGACAATGTTGAGGAAACTGTAAATTCTTTATGACAGTAATAGTTTCTACATCTTCTGCATTTACTAAGTAGCTAACATGAAGTTATCCAATTAATATATGTCATATAAATTAATAGTCATAGCAATCCCATGAGGGCATTATTGTCTTCATTTCACTGATAATGAAACGGAAACTTAGTGGAGAAACGGGCTTCTCTGGTGGTTCAGTTGGTAAAGAATTTGCCTGCAATGCAGGAGACCCGGGTTTGATCCCAGGGTCGGGAAGATCCCCTTGAGAAGGAAATGGGAAACCACTCCAGTGTCTCTGCCTGATAAATCCCATGGACAGAGGCGCCTGGCTGGCTACAGTCCATGGGGTCACAAAAGTCGGACATGACTTAGCATGTAAACCACCAACCTTATGAAGGTCTTGTGTGAGTGGCAAATTCAGTATAAGGGTCTACCTTTAACAAAACCTGTAATGTTAAACTCTATGTTATATAATCTCTCATAATTTGATCAATATCTTTCCTAGGAGGAAAAAACAACAAACTAATCCTTTAGTAAAGCTGAGGTAAACATTATAGAAGTGGAATCTCTAACATCCAACATTCCAAGAGCAAGACCAAATGTTACAATCCAATCAATCTCTAAGTTCTATAGATTTTATTACAGAATATATACCATCCACTCCTTTCTCTCCATCCCCAGAAACTACCTTTGCCCAGGTCATTCTCTTGTTTTACATGAATCACCAAATAGTCTCGTAGTTGTTTTTCATGCTTCACACACTCTTCGGACAACATAGGTTCACAGACCTTGATATATGTATTTCCTTATTCAGTAAAAAAACTAACTGGAAGCCTCCAGAATGTCACTGGATGACTTCCAGTTTCTGATAATGCTAAATAAAAGGTGCATCTGTTCAAAATAGGAAATTTGTTGGGGAAGTACTGAGCTAAATTTTCAGAGACATCACTACTTACTCCCTATTAGCATCAGCCATATGCTTTTCCTGAAATTTCTCAAACAACAGGTCATGCTTCTTCCTGCCTTAGGACCAACAAATGTGTTTTCCATTTTAATTGTTTTGTACACTCAGTCTCTACATGTAGCTAATTCTTACTCTTCCTTCAGACTTCTGATTAAATACTACTTTTATTAGTAAGCCTTTCCTGATTTGATAGATTTCGTGAGATTTTTCTGTTAGCTACTTCCAGAGTACTTTATGCTTTCACTCAGCAGCAATCACCACATAATCACAATTGCAATTCATTATTTCATTCACTCACAAAGTACTTTTGAGTGCTTATTATGTACCAAGAATTATTCCAGATAGTTTTCCTAATCTATGAAAAAATTATAGAATATATACATTATATATATATGTATATATATATATATATATATATATATATATATATAATTATATTGTCATTGTTGTTCTGTCACTCAGTCATGTCCAACTCTATGCGACTCTATGGACTACAGCACATGTACTTCACTATCTCCCAGAGTTTATTCAAACTCATGTCCACTGAATCAGTGATGCAGCCAAATATCTTATTCTCTGTCTCCCCTTCTCCTCCTGCTTTCAATCTTTGCCAGCATCACGGTCTTTTCCTATGAGTCAGCTCTTCGCATCATGTGGCCAAAGTATTGGAGTTTCAGCTCCAGCATTGGTCCTTCCAATTAAAATTCAGCATTTATTTCCTTTAGGATTGACTGGTTTTATCTCCTTGCTGTCTAAGGGACTCTCAAGAGTATTCTCCAGCACCATCATTTGAAAGCATCAATTTTTCAGCAGTGTTCTTTATAGTCCAGCTCGCACATCCATACATGACTACTGGAAAAAAACAAAGCTTTGACTAGATGGACTTTTGTTGGAAAGTAATGTCTCTGCTTTTGAATATGCTGTCTAGGTTTGTCATAAGTTTCTTTCCAAGGAGCAAGAGCTTTTTTTTAATTTCATGACTACAGTCATTGTCAACAGTGATTTTGGGCCCCCCCCCAAAATAATTCAGTTTCATTTTTTTCCACATCTATTTGCCCTGAAGTGATGGGACTGGATGCCATGATCTTAGTTTTCTGAATGTTCAGTTTTAAATCAACTTTTACACTTTCCTCTTTCACCTTCATCAAGAGGCTCTTTAGTTCCTTTTAGCTTTCTGCCATTTGGGTGTTGTCATCTACATACCTGAGGTTATTGATATTTCTTCTGGAAATCTTGATTCCAGCTTGAGCTTCATCTAGTCTGACATTTCTCATGATGTTCTCTGCATATATGTTGAATAAGCAGGATGACAATATACAGCCTTGACATACTCCTTTTCCAATTTTGAACCAGTCCATTGTTACATGTCTGGTTCTAACTGTTATATCTTGACCCACATACAAGCTTCTCAAGATCCAGGTAAGATGATCTCACATTATATACATAATACTTGTATTAAGAAAGAAAGATAAAAATACAACAAGTTTCATATCAGTAATGTTGAATTGGATACAGTGACTTGGACACAGGTTGTAGAGTTAAACAAAGTGGCAAGGGGTTTTAAAGGTGGGCCTCATTGAAAAGTTGAGAATTTTGCTTAAAGATGGTGAAGATATCAAACAAGTATCTATAAAAAGAGCCATCAAATAAAGAATAAAATTTGAAAACTTTCTATAAGGTATGAACAAGATTACCATGTTTAAAGAACAGTAAGGAAACCTGCAGGGTTTGAATGGAGCAAACCATACACAGGCTATACAAATTTCATTAACAATAGAAATCAAAGTCATAATGCAGGAGAAAATCAAGTAAGGGCTTAAAGTACTTCTGTTTTCACTGAGTTGAAAGAGGGGCCATTTTTAGAGAATAAAAAGAACATCTACGTAACATTGCACTTTTATACATGTATTTATTTTAACTGGAGGATAATTTTTTTACATTATTGTGTTGGTTTCTGCCCTACAATGATGCAAATCAGACAAAACTATATACATATATCCCCTCCCCCTTAAGCCTTCCTTCTATCCCTATATTCCACCCTTCTAAGCCATCACATTGTGCCAGTCTGGGCTCCCTGTGTTATATAGAAAATTCCTAGCAGCTGTCTATTTTACACATGGTAGTATATATATGTCAATGCTACTTTCTCAATTCGTCCCACCCTCTTCTTTTCCTGCTGTGTTCACAAGTCCTTTCTCTATGTCTGCATCTTTATTCCTGCCCTGCAAATAGGTTCACCAGTACCATTTTTCTAGATTTCATATATATGCATTAATATGCAATATTTGTTTTTCTCTTTCTGACTTCACTTTGTGTAACAGACCCTAGGTTCATCCACTGCAGTTCAACTAATTCATATGTGTTCCTTTTTATGGCTGAGTAATACTGCATTGTATATATGTACCACAGCTTCTTTATCCATCCATCTATCGATGGACATTAGGTTACTTCCATGTTCTGGCTATTATGACTTTGAATTTAAATAGATCTGTTTTGTACTTCTTGGAACAGATCCTCTGAAGTCAAGGACAGGAAGAGGGCAATGGGTTTTGAGGCTATTGTACTATTAACAGATGAGAGACAATGATGGCTAGGACCAGGATGAATGCAAAGGAGATGGAGGGAAAGTGAGTAGATACTGCAGTTTTACTGATGGTACAATCAACTAGATTTTCTTTTTGATGGATCAGATATGGATCTAAATAAAAGAGAATAGTTAAGAATGACTCCAGGTTTTAATCATCTGAGCAATCGGATGGAATTTTGAATAAAATTGGATTAGACTGTGAGTGCCAGATAGGAATAAACTCAGGAGCTAATTGAACAGCGTATTATTAAATGAGATTTACAGTGGGAAATGAAAGTGAAAAGAAAGTCACTCATGTCTGACTCTTTGCAATCCCATGGACTACAGCCTGTCAGGCTCCTTTGTCCATGGAATTATTCCAGGCAACAGCACTGGAATTGGTTGCCCTTTCCTACTCCAGGGTATCTTCCTTACCCAGGGATTGAACTCAGGTCTCCTGAATTGTAGGCAGATTCTTTACCATTTGAGCCACAAGGGAAGCTTCACTGTGGGAAATGGATTTTTTTTTAATACACAAATGCAGTATGTACAACTAAAATATAGATGTGATTACACTTTTCATGGCAAGGAAATGGGGAAACAGTGGAAACAGTGACAGACTTAATTTTTTGGGGGTCCAAAATCACTGCAGATGGTGACTGCAGCCATGAAATTAAGAAGCTTACACCTTGGAAGAAAAGTTATGACCAACCTAGACAGTATATTAAAAAACAGAGACATTACTTTGCCAACAAAGGTCTGTCTAGTCAAAGCTTTGCTTTTTCCAGTAGTCATGTATGAATGTGAGAGTTGGACTATAAAGAAAGCTGAGCACTGAAGAATTGATGCTTTTGAACTGTGTTGTTGGAGAAGACTCATAAGAGTCCCTTGCACTGCAAGATCTAACCAGTCCATCCTAAAGGAAATCGGTCCTGAATATTCACTGGAAGGACTGATGTTGAAGCTGAAATTCCAATACTTTTACACCTCATGTGAAGAACTGACTCATTTGAAAAGACCCTGATGCTGGGAAAGATTGAGGGCTGGAAGAGAAGGGGACGACAGAGGATGAGATGGTTGCATGGCATCACCGACTCAATGAACATGAGTTTGAGCAAACTCCAGGAGTTGATGATGGACAGGGAGGCCTGGTGTGCTGCAGTCCATGGGGCTGCAGAGTCAGACATGATTGAGTGATTGAACTGAACTGAACTGAATGCTTCTCAGGTAATGCTACCAAGCAAGTCCCCAAAGACAGCAGAAAGGGTATTTTATGGTTCAACCAATTTATACTAACAGGAAAAGGAGCCATGAAAAATGGTAGAGGTTGAACAAGCTTGATCAAAAAATGAATTTATAAAATATATGAGGATGGGAATAATGCCTTCTGTTATGTTATGTGACATTATAAAGAGTGGTTTATACATTTTTAATAGTAGAATTTATGATGTCACAATAGATACACTATAGAAGCTTATCTTCTCCATATAAAATGAGGATCGTCAGTAAACTTTTGAAACAAGAGTAGTGGAATAAATCCACATACCATATACCTAGCATCATACAAATATTTTGTGTTTGCTTTTATATTTATTGCTTTGTTTGTTTGTGGACTCATTTTTAAATTACCACTTTATCTCTTTTTAGACTCCCATGTGGAAAATAATTATGTTCTTCCATTTCCATACTGGAAAACTGTGGGACAGGAAAATTACATAAATACTTAGCTCACACAACCACAAATTGATAGATCTATAACTTACATGCAAATTTGAATCTGTGCTCTTGGCCACCAGGAAATAAGATGTTAGACTTGAGACCTCTGCAACATAGTGCCAGCTTTGCAAATTCAGATACTGGTAAGCTGTATGGTTGTAATCATACCCAATTCACTTCTTCCAAGAAACAGCTACCTTAACTGAAATATCCTTTCTTTCTCTTAAAACAAGTTAAATTATGGTCAGTTACAATCTCACTCCATGAAAGAAGTTCTTCTGTCTTTTCTAGTTTTTGTATATTTCCTTTCTAATCTCTTTTAATAATTACTATGTAAAGTAAACCATTTAGTTCTACATTATTGACTGTTCTAATCTGTTGTTACTATTTGTAGATTATTTCTTTCACATATTGACAGTAATTGCTTAATAAATTGATTATTGATTGAAAAACTCTGGAGTAAGCTACAGTTAAGAAGAATGATTATTTAAAATGTTATATAGCTAGAAAATTCTCTCAATGCAAAATTCCTTTACCTACCACTTGTCCAAAGGTAAGCCAACTTATAATTTTAATCAAGTAGAATTTTAATGGTGGAAGTCTTAGGCTTAATATTCCATGGTAGGAAGCAATCATATGCAGTATATATGAGATTATTTGGCAGATCTTTTTCTAATTTGAGTTTACATTAGCCAAAACTTCCAAATTACGGGACACCAGAAATCTCAATGGATTTCAAGATCCATTTGAATTTCTTTTGTTAAATAAAAATTATCCACTATAAATTTAATCATTTAAAATTAAACAGATAGACTAAGCAATCTTTGCCAGGAAGAAAATCTGGAATAATTAATTTGATATGAAACAGTATCAACTCTGAATTTATCCATTGTCAGAATCATGCATGAGGACTTGGTCCCAATTATGAGATTAGGAAAATAATTTTTTTTTCCTCTTAAACTTAACTCTAGGGACTCAGTCTCTATCTCCAACTCACATCCTCTTCTGCAGATACGTGAAGTGAAGTGAGAGTGAAAGCCACTCAGTCATGTCCAACTCTTTGTGACCCCATGGACTATACAGTCCATGGAATTCTCCAGGCCAGAATACTGAAGTGAGTAGCTGGTCCCTTCTCCAGGGATCTTCCCAACCCATGGATCAAACCCAGGTTTCCCACATTGCAGGCAGATTCTATACCAGCTGAGCCACAAGGGAAGCCCTATAACTCTCTTAGACTATAACTCTAGGGCCTCAGTCTTTATCTCCTATTCATATTCTCTCCTGCAGATACATGCTGGTCTCTAAATATCACTGAAAGCTGAATTATACACATAAGCAAGTTTTGTATTTTATTGAAGTGTTCTCTCAAGTACCAAAAGTCCACCATTTGAATAATTTTTATATAATATATCATATTTTTGTGTATAAAATGAAATGCACATTATTAAGGAGGCTCTTTCAGTTTCAAGGGAAATTCTATGACTTTATGTACAGATTTCATTTGATGAATATAGATTAACAGTTACTCAACAATAGAATAGATGGTGAGTAAATCTAGTGGCTTCTTGGAGTTGTAAAATTCCTTTATGATATTCTTTGGTTTGATGTTCTGACTGAAAAATACAATAAAACAAGCATATTCATGGACAGTGGCCTCATTATTTAAGAAAAAACCCTTTGAAGCTTTTCAGTCATCCAGTTGTTTAGTTCAAGTGGTGAAATTCCAAGATTATGAAGCATAGGAGAGAAAGATCTGAGGTTAGGTGGAAGAAGAAGAAATAAAGAATGAATGTGTCTAGAGGTGGGTGTGTATGGAGTAGGATGGAGAAACAGGCCTGTCAAGCTAAAGGGCTGTTGGAGGTTACTGTGAGCATAAGTGAAAGTCACTCAGTCATGTCCAACTCTTTGTGACCCCATGGATTATATATTCCATGGACTTCTCCAGGCCAGACTACTGGAGTGGGTAGCCATTCCCTTCTCCAGGGTATCTTCCCAACCCAGGGGTCAAACCCAGGTCTCCTGCACTGCAGGCGGATTCTTTACATCAGCTGGACCACAAGGGAAGCTGTGAGCACAACGGGTTGGGAAATTTGGCAAAAGCTGTAAGAAAGACATCATATTCAAACATTCTGTTTTGTTATGTGGCGAGTTGGCCATGTACTTAAGATCTTGTACATTCAAGTTCAGCCATTGCTCTGTTTACCATTTTGTCAGATTCCAGAAATAGTTAAACTGTGTTCTTGCTCAAACCACAGAGTGGCAGCTTTAATTTACAGCTGCAACTTACAAATGACTGTACCGTATGCTATCATTCTGAAGATCTTCCAGATATAAGTAGAGATGCCATTGCTCAAAGAAGAGAATGGCTAAATTATTAGGTAAATTGATTGGAATTAATATTAGCCTGATTAAGTCTGAACTTAATCTACTTTCGACATTCTCATTTGGTTCTTTTCAAAATCCAATTAACTTATACAGCTGATTAGCATTTGTTAGTTCTGATTTTACAGCCTGCAAATTTCTCTCATCATTGCTTTCACTTTCATTTTCATGACTTTAATCCAAATATTACAAAGAGGTCTGATGAAGTATGAGCATATTAGCCAGTTTAGAACCTGAAAATTGCACATACAGCTATCATTAGTTATGTTTTCAGAAGCAAACTGACATGCTTAAAGCAGACAAGCAGAAGGAGCCATAAAAGCAAATGTGGGTGTCAAACCTGATGACAATAAAGTATATAGAAACAATATGTTTATCACATCTAAATATTTCCTCTTTTTATTTTCTGATGATACACAAATAAACAATAAACATTACAGTATAATTATGCTTTTCCCTGGAGAGAACCAAGAAAGTAGACCATGTATTAGGAAACTGACCTCTCCATTTTCTTTTGGAAAGATTTTACAAGACTAAATGATCTTTTAATCTGATATTTCCAAAGTAATGCCAAGCTCATGGTATCTATAAGGATAAATGACAATGCCATGTACTTCCTATGAAGTTACTATGGGAACCCGAGATCCTCTTTTAAAAATTACATTAAATGGTTTCTAGTTTAGGGATAAATCCATGGCCTGAAATATCATTTTCTACTAGGCTGACAGATTGAAGACCCTCAGCAAACTTTCAAGCAGAAATAACTAGACAAGTAAGGAAACTGCAGACCTTTCACACTAGTGAAGCTAGTAATTCCCAGAGGTCAGTGAAGGACAATTACCTCTCAGCCTGTGGGAGTTTCTCTGGGAGTTTCTCTGTATACATTGAGTTTATACCTTCTTAACTTCATGAAGCATGAGGAACAAGAGATACATTAGAGAGTTTGTCAAAGTGGAAACACAACAGAAGACTCTAGAAAAAAAAAAAAAACAAAACTAGGACATCAAAGATTATATCACCTTTCTTACAAAAACATGCTTCTTTTGACCCTTGCAGGCAATGGAAAGGAAAAAAAAAAAATTTCTGCTGAGAATGTCTACTCACAATGCTGTCTTCATGTGTGTTTTTAGTCCAAATCCTTGTTACTTGTTGCCTAAGAAACACTGGTTATTTCAGGACTTTTCTTTGATCGTGTAAACTATCCAAGAAGAAAAATATCAGTTTATTCCTAGTAATAGAGCTATAAGAGAACTGTGGTGAAACAATTAACCTAGTAAACCTTAATACTTGACCTTTTAACCTAGTGAACCTTAGTACTTGAGTTATTCTGCTCTGTCTGTAGGCCCTCCCTGGACCTTGAATTGATGGACAAAGTCAGAGTTAATTGAACCAAGACTGGATATCTGAGTTGAAACTCAGTCAGAGCTGATTTCCTTCTAAGAATTTGTAATTAGAATACCAAGATTCTAAGTGATATCTATAGACACTTCACCTGGAAGATTATACAGAACTGGAACCAGAGACATTGTTTTGAAGAAAATTTTCTCTTTCACCTCAGGTTCAAAGGATTTGTTAACCAAATAAGTCACTCATTGTATATAAACAAATAATACCAATATTGCCAGCATCTGTTGGATCATTGAAAAAGTGAGAGTTCCAGAAAAACATCTACTTCTGCTTTATTGACTATGGCAAAGCCTTTGACTGTGTGGCTCACAAAAAACTGTGGAACATTCTTAAATAGGTGGGAATACAAGACCATCTGACTTTCTTCCTGAGAAACTTGTATGCAGGTCAAGAAGTAACAGCTAGAACCAGACATGGAAAAACAGATTGGTTCCAAATCGGGAAAGGAGTACTTCAAGGTTGTATATTGCCACTGTGCTTATTTAACTTATATGCATAGTACATTATGTGAAATGCTGGGCTGAATGAAACACAAGCTGAATCAAGTTTGCCAGGAGAAGTATCAATAACCTCAGATACAGAGATGACACCACCTTTAAGGCAGAAATTAAAGAAGAAATAAAGAGGGTCTTGAAAGTGAAAGAAGAGAATGAAAAAGTTGGCTTAAAACTCAACATTTAGAAAACTAAGATCATGGCATCTGGTCCCATCACTTCAAGACAAATAGATGGGGAAAAAAATGGAAACAGTGACAGACTTTATTTTTTGGGCTCCAAAATCACTGCAGATGGTGATTGCAACCATGAAAGTAAAAGACACTTGCTCTTTGGAAGAAAAGCTATTACTAACCTAGACAGGATATTCAAAAGACAGAGACATTACTTTGCCAACAAAGGTCTGTCTCATCAAAGCTATGGTTTTTCCAGTAGTCATGTACGCATGAGAGCAGAAGAATTGATGTTTTTGAACTGTGGTATTGGCGAAGACTCTTGAGAGTCCCTTGGACTGTAAGGAGATCCAACCAGTCCATCCTAAAGGAAATAAGTGCTGAGTATTCATTGGAAGGATGGATGCTGAAACTCCAATACTTTGGCCACCTGATATGTGAAACTGACTCATTAGAAAAGAACTTCATGCTGGGAAAGATTGAAGGCAGGAGGAGAAGGGGAAGACAGAGAATGAGATGGTTTGATGGCATCATTGACTTGATGGACATGAGTTTGAGTAAGCTCTGGGAATTGGTGATGGACAGGGAAGCCTGGTGTGCTTCAGTCCATGAGATCACAAAGAGCTAGACACGACTGAGCAATTGAACTGAACTGACCAATATTTATTAGAGAATTATCTAGTTTGCCATCAATATACTAACGTTAAAAGGAAAGAGAAATAGAAGCGGCAGAGGATACATCACCAAATTGGGTTTTGACCAATATCTAGACTTAAACATTGCTGGGAAGTGCTGTGACACAGCACATCTGGAGTCCCAGTTGGGAAAGGGTCCCAGGCAGCACTTCTGCCCCACATGTGAGACTTCAGTTTGCAGTCCCCTGGGTTCCTGCTTGGAATCCCCAGGCCACAAACTGATATTGTCATCACTCTGCAGCCAAACTGCAGCTCTGGTATTATGTTAACCCAGCTTGTTCTGTGTTAAATTTGTTAATGTGTTATTATGTAAATGTGTTAAAATTTGGAATGTTGTTAAGCATAGAGTATTGTTGACCAAGCCCCGTCCAGGGGCTCTACAATCTCAGGATTCCTCCCTTCCTTATCTTATCTATGGTGCTATAATTCTTGCACTCATAGCAGGCAGTCAGGCCACTCACAGTCAGGGCAATGTCTAGGTAGGTTAGAAACAAGATCAGAGGCCTGCTTTGCTTTGTCTCTAAAGACTAAATAAGACTATCTCTTTAGTTTCCCTGACAGATACTTCATAAGAAGTACAGCAGAAATTGTGTAGAAATGCATAAGGAGAGAGAACATATGTGAGGAAAAAGAAGACAATAAGAGCTAGAGGTGAATTTTCACTTTCTACTTTAGTGCCTCATGAGAAACTTGCATCCTTCAAACAAATTCCCCTTTACTAATTAAAGCAAGTTTGAGTGGACTTCTAACCCTTGAAGTCAAATGACCCCAATTGTAATAGGTCCTTATATTAATTAACCTCAGGCCTCTGACCTTATAGATGGAGAAACTGAGACCTAAGAAGATAAATGATAACATAGTAACTTATTCTTAACTGAGTTCCAGGGCCCCTAGTTCCCCAAGTATTTTAGCTCTTTGCTCTTTGCTCTTGCTGTTTAACACTTCAAGACAAGTTGCTGTCCCATCCTTATTTTACCACTGGTAAAGATATTGAGTCCACTGTCTAATCAGTATTGAAAAAACTAACTACTCACTTATGCAATCATTAGAAGCTGTCTAAGAAATTAATTTTTCATAGCAGATAAATGAAGAAAGAAAGACAGAATACTGAAAACTTAGGAAACACTATTAGTAACACAGGGACTAAAACGAATATGTTCCTAGTCAATAAACAGTAACTCTCTGTTACAGCCAATCTATGGCTATGTGGATGTACTTCACTGAATTTATTCATCTGTCTTCACGATGAATAGTGCAGTGGGTTGTAACAACTGGCAAGAAAATTCAGAGTCTATCAGCTGTTGCTCATTTGTTTTCCATGACAGGATGTGGACAAAGAATCGTTGACCTCAGTGGATCCAATTCTGTAGAAAGCGCAGAGATTATTACTTCACGCAAAGAAGTACCTACCTCAGGCTTCTCAGTTGGATGCTTTTGCATATTACATCAATTAAATGACCTTGAATGGACTTACTGCTGCATAATATATTTCTTTACTGAACTTATCAAGTATTTACTACAGTGATCAAATAATTATTAACAGTTTTATCACTGCAGTTTGGAAAAGAAATACATTACATCACAGTAGGTCCATTCAAGGTCATTTAATTGATGTAATACATAAAAGCATCCAATTGAGAAGCCTGAGGTAGGTACTTCTTTGTGTGAAATAGTTATCACTGTACTTTGTACAGACTTGGGTCCAGTGAGGTCAATGACTGTCTACAACCTGTCATGGAAAACAAAATGGGCACTAGCTGATAGATGGTGTATTTTGTTGCCATCCACTGCACTATTCACTGTGAAGACAGACAAAATGAATGAATTCTGTGAGACACATTGTGAATTAACCAAATATTTACAGGAGTGATCAAATATTTATTAACAGTTTTATCATCAGTCAGTCAGTTCAGTCGCTCAGTTGTGTCCGACTCTTTGCGACCCCATGAATTGCAGCACGCCTGGCCTCCCTGTCCATCACCAACTCCCGGAGTTTACTCAAACTCATGTCCATCGACTTGGTGATGCCATCCAGCCATCTCATCCTCTGTCATCCCCTTCTCCTCCTACCCCCAATCCCTCCCAGCATCAGGGTCTTTTCCAATGAGTCAACTCTTTGTATCAGGTGGCCAAAGTATTGGAGTTTCAGCTTCAGCATCAGTCCTTCCAATGAGTACCCAGGGCTGATCTCCTTTAGAATAGACTGGTTGGATCTCCTTGCTGTCCAAGGGACTCTCAAGAGTCTTCTCCAACACCACATAGATGGATACAAATAAATCTAGTGAATTATATCTACCCTCCCATAATAAGAGTTTATTTTCTTTGGTAGATTTTTGGAATTCAAATCACAGAGAGAACAAACAAACCAAAAATCTACAAGACTTCAATGGCAATTGAACTTAAATGATTCTCACCAAGATTACCATTACTATTATGGGTAAACACTGGCTTGAAGAATCAGATGATACATTTATTCATTCCCTCAGAGAACATTAAGATTCAACTTTTGTCCTACCAAAGAACTGGCAAATAGACCTTCATGAATTGTTGATTTTTTTTTTTTCCAGTTCACACACATTAATTGAGAATATATACCATATCAGGCAATGTTTGAGAGGCTTGGGAAATACAGGTAAATAAAGCAGATCCCAACTTTCATGGAGAGCAACCTAAGTAGCTTAATATCAGCCATTTGTGGTACTAGTGGTAAAGAACCCATCTGCCAATGCAGGAAACACAAGTGATGCTGGTTTGACCCCTGGGTCGGAAAGATCCCCTTGAGAAGGGCATAGCAACCCACTCCAGCATTCTTGCCTGTAGAATCTCCCAGACACAGGAGGCTGGTGGGCTGCAGTCCATAGGGTTGCAATGAGTCAGACATGACACTGAATTGATTTAGCACATGTACATTTGCTTAATGTTTGCCTTGGCTTCTCAACCTACCCAGAATGAAGTCCAAACTTCTTATCATGTCTGTAAAGTCTGAGGTGATATGGCTCTTGCCTGCATCTACTGTTCATTCACCCGAATCAGTGGCACTGCCCTTGGTCTTCCTGAGACAAGCCAAACACTATTACTTTCCTTTGTACTTAAACTTTCATATGCTTGGAACTTCTTGCTCACATCTTTGAAAGGCTGGCTCCTCCTGCTTCTCCTGCTTACACAGCTTAAATATCACTGCTTCAGAAACAGCTTTACTAATCATATCATTTAAAAACAAAAACAAAACATTCATCCCCAAGTCTTTCTGTGATTTGTTTCTCCCTAATGCAGCCAAAAGTACCTTGTTTCAAATAGTTCAACTACTTAGTTGTTTATACTGTCTCTTCTCACTTCATAGATTTTAAGTTTTGTAAAAGCAAGTATATATATACTTATTTCCAGCCTTTAAAATGGTGCTTGGAATTTATTGAGCTGTCATAAAATACACTGTAGAATATAAATTAATTAATTAGTGGATTTATATTTATATATGTTTTTCTTAGTTTAAAATATCAAACCAAAATTTTTTCAAAGAATTTAATTATTTCACCCAATATTAATGCATTGCTGAAAGTAATTCCAGATGGGAACAAACTAAGTTTCTCTAATTGACAGACTGATAAAGAGGCAAAAAATAAGAGAAAAGACTAATTTCTGAGTGACTTGAGGTCATCTAATCTTTTTCTTTTTTTAGCTTGTAAATTGCATGATTATTAGAATTATGCCTACACATATAATAGACTTTCTTTCCATGTGTTTTGAGATATATTTAATTCAGGATTATAAATCACATAGGGAAATGATTTATGTAAATTTAGAATCCATTAGCATGTAATACATTATTTTCCTTACTAGTCAAGCAAATGGAATAAGTCAAATGGCTCAAGTTGGTAGGAAAAAAAAAAAGAAAAGCAATTTTCTAATAATCTCATTACTGTGTTGATAAATAACCAGAAATGAATAAGTTCCAGGGTACAGAAATCTTGTTACGATCATTGTAATTTGAACTGACTACAGGAGACTGGTCTTTCCTTGTTATGAATAGTAGACTTTATGCCTTAGCTTATATTCATCTTGCTGATGACACTGGATAAAATGCATTTGATCAACATAAAAACAACTTTTATTAACTACTCTAAAAGTCCTACTGCCATTTAATTATTTTAGTAATTGGAAATGCCAAGTAACCTGTTGATGGAAATGAGGTGCAAGTAGGATAGTAAAGAGTCACACTATCTTCAAGCTTTGATTCTGCCACTCGACACCTATAAGAGGTTTTCCAATTTATCTAGACTCTTGGAAGGTTGTTTTTCTCAATGTGAAATGGAATAGATAATTTTTATATGACATAGTTGTAATGAAGTTCAAGATGATGCATATAGTTTTCATCTTTTCCATATACACACCTAGGAGTAGAATTGCTAATTTTGTCTTTGTTTTTTAAGGAACCTCCATACTGTTCTCCATAGAGGCTGTACCAATTTATATTCCCATCAACAGTGGAGGAGGGTTCCCTTTTCTTCACACCTTCTCCAGCATTTATTGTTTAGATTTTTTGATAATGGCCATTCTGACCAGTGAGTGGTGGTACCTCACTTCAATTTTGATTTAAGTACAAGTACATGCAACATGCATGCTCAGTGGTGTGTCTAACTCTTTTGTCACCCCATAGACTGTAGCCCACCGGCTCCTCTATCCATGGGATTTCCCAGGCAAAAATCCTGGAGTAGGTTACCATTTCCTTCTCTAAGGGATCCTCCCAAACCAGAGATTGACTCAGAATCTCCTGAATTGCAGGCAGATTGTTTACCACTAGCACCACCTGGAAAGTTTTGGTTTACATTTCTCTAATGATTAGTGATGTTGAGCATCTTTTAATGGGCCTCTCTTCATGTCTTCTTTAGAGAAAGATCTATTTAGGACTTCTGCCCATTTTTTATTGGGTTGTTTGTTGTTTTTGATGTTGAGCTGCATGAATTGTTTGTATATTTTGGAGATTAAACCCTTGTCAGTTGCTTAGTTTACAAATTTTTTTCCCAACCTGAGGGCTGTCTTTTTGTCTTGCTAATGTTTCTTTTCTTTTCTTTGTTTCTTTCTTTCTTTCTTTTTTTTTTTTTTTTTTTTTTTTTTTTGCTGTACAAAAGCTGTTAAGTTTAATGAGGTCCCATTTGTTCATCTTTGTTTTTATTTTCATTACTCTAAGAGATGGCAGAAAGTGAAGATGAACTAAAAAGCCTCTTGATGAAAGTGAAAGAGGAGACTGAAAAAGTTGGCTTAAAGCTCAACATTCAGAAAACTAAGATCATGGCATCTGGTCCCATCAACTCATGGAAAATAGATGGGGAGGCAGTGGAAACAGTGTCAGACTTTATTTTTTTGGGCTCCAAAATCATTGCAGATGGTGACTGCAGCCATGAAATTAAAAGATGCTTACTCCTTGGAAGGAAAGTTATGACCAACCTAAATAGCATATTAAAAAACAGAGACATTACTTTGCCAACAAAGGCCCATCTAGTCAAGGCTATGGTTTTTCCAGTGGTCATGTATGGATGTGAGATTTGAACTGTGAGGAAAGCTGAGCACCGAAAAATTGATGCTTTGAACTATGGTGTTGGAGAAGACTCTTGAGAGTCCCTTGGACTGCAAGGAGATCCAACCAGTCCATCCTAAAGGAGATTAGTCCTGGGTGTTCATTGGAAAGACTGATGCTGAAGCTGAAACTCTAATACTTTGGCCACCTGATGTGAAGAGTTGACTCCATTGGAAAAGACCCTGATGCTGGGAGGGATTGGGGGTAGGAGGAGAAGGGGACGACAGAGGATGAGATGGCTGGATGGCATCACCAACTCGATGGGCATGAGCTTGAGTAAACTCCGGGAGCTGGTGATGGACAGGGAGGCCAGGCATGCTGCAATTCATGGGGTTGCAAAGAGTCAGACACTACTGAGCGACTGAACTGAACTGAACTGAAGAGGTGGGGGTCAAAAAAGATATTGCTGTGATATATGTCAAAGAGTGTTCTGCCTATGTTTTCCTCAAAGTGTTTTATAGTTTCTGGCCTTAAATTCAAGTCTTTAATCCATCTTGAGCTTATTTTTGTGAACAGTGTTAGGAAGTGTTTGTTTTTCTGTTTTTGAGCTATATGAGCTATTTGAATAATGTATTTTGGATAGTAACCTCTTGCTGGTTGCATTATTTGCAAATGTTTTCACCAATTCCATAGGTTGCTTTTGTTTGTTTGTTTGTTTGTTTTACAGGATGGTTTCCTTTCCTGTACAAAAGTTTCCTTAAAAACCTAAACATACAGCCATCATATGATCCAGCAATTTCATTCCTGGGCATTTATCCAGAAAAGACGAACACTCTAATTTGAAAAGATTCACGTGAATAGCAGCACTATTTACAATAGGCAAGATGTGGAAACAACTCAGTTTCCATCAATGGAAGATTAGCTTAAAAAGATGAGGTAATATAATGACATTTTACTCAGCCATAAAAAAGAATAAAATATTGACATTTGCAGCAACATGGATGGAACCAGAGAATATCATACTAAGTGAAAAATCTCAAACAGAAAAAAAGCAAATATTATATGATATACTTATGTGTGAAATCTGAAAAAAAAAAAAAAACGAATAAATCTATATACAATATAGAAACAAACTCACATTGAAAACAAGCTTAATAACTACAAATTGAAAAGTGAGATGTGGAGGAACAAATAAGGAGAATGGGATTAACAAATTCAAACTAATATACATAAAATAGATAAGCAACAAGGATTTATTGTATAGTACTGGGGATTATATTCAGTATCTTATAATAACTTATAGTGGAAAATTATCTGAAAAAGGAATATATATGAATCACTACTGTATACCTGAAACTAGCACAATATTGTAAATCAACTATTTCTAATGTTGTTGAAAAGGCAATACCTATAGTATGTCTGATACATCATGAGTACTGAATAAATAATGTTTTTATTTCTTGTCCAAGTCTATCAATCTTTTGGTGACAAAGTAGATCTTCAAACTTTATAATCCAACTTCTTATCTGCACTAAAATATTTATCTTAAAATGCCTTTTTAATCAATTAATTCTGCTGGCCAAAGATGATCTAGATATGCTCTGTTGGATATAGGAGGAGATCAGATTCTTTACAATAATATTTGAGCTCTTTATGTTGTTATCCCATCATGTGTTTTCAGCCTCAAACATCAATGTCAGGCTTAAAGTAACATGGTTTCCTTTTTTCAATTATGGCTATCACTAACACATCTGCCTCTTTCAGCCTTATTCACCTTCTACCCATTAGTTTCCAATAATGAATTTGAGATCAAAATTCTAAAAGCCAGTGTTCAGATCTCTTTGTCCTAGAGACTTGCGGTCATTCAAAACCACTGCTTGATGCCAAACTCTATTTGTACTATCTCTGTAGGATAATGAGGTTATTTTTCTGTCACTGCAGTTTCCCTCCATTTAGAGATTTACACTGCATGGTGGATTTCTTCTCAAATTCTTTTTTCTGGTCAATAACTCAAAAATAATTTTTATGATGTAGTATAAAACTCTGAATGCAGCATTTCAGTGAACAGCAAGAAGAGATAAGATGGCCTTCTTAAATGAATAATGTAAAGAAGTAGAGGAAAACAATAGAATGGGAAAGGCTAAAGATCTCTTCAAGAAAATAACTTACCAAGGGATTTTTCATGCAAGGATGGGTGTGATAAAGGACAGAAATGATGAGGACCTAACCGAGGCAGAAAAGATTAATAAGAGGTGGCAAGAATACACAAAAGAACTGTACAAAAACAGTCTATTGACTGGGATAATCATGATGTGGTCACTCACCTAGAGCCAAACATCCTGGAGTGTGAGGTCAACTGGGCCTTACAAATATTACTCAAACAAAGCTAGTGGAGGTGATGGAATTCCAGGTGAACTATTTAAAAACCTAAAAGAAGTTGCTGTTAAAGTGCTGGATCCAATATGTCAGCAAATTTGGAAAATTCAGCACTGACCACAGGACTGGAAAATGTCAGTTTTCATCTTAATTCCAAAGAAGGGCTGTTTCAAAGAATATTCAAACTTCTGCACAACTGCACTCATTTCCCATGCTAGTAAGGGTATGTTCAAAATCCTTCAAGCTAGGTTTCAGCAGCACATAAGCTGAGAATTTCCAGATCTACAAACTGGGTTTAGAAATGGCAGAAACACCAGAGATCAAGTGGCCAGCATTTGTTGGATCATAGAGAACACAAGGTAATTCCAAAAAAAGTATCTACTGATTCTTTGACTATGCTAAAGCTTTGACTGCATGGATTATAATAAACTGTGGAATTTTCTTAAAGAGTTAGGAATACCAGGCCACCTTACCTGGCTTCTTAGAAACTTGGATGCAGGTCAAGAAGCAACAGTTAGAAACAGACAGGGAACAACTGACTGGTTTGAAATTTGGGGAAAGAATATGACAAGGCTGTTTTACATCCTGTTCATTTAACATATACAGAGTACTTCATGCAATATGCCAGGCTGAATGACTCACAAGCTGGAATCAAGATTGCGGGAGAAATATCAACAAACTCAAATAAGTGAAGAGTAAATAAACAGCCTCTTGATGAGGGTAAAAGATGAGAGTGAAAAACCTGACTCAAAACACATTAAAAAAACTAAGATTGTGGCAACTGGTCACATCACTTCATGGCAAATAGAAGGGGAAAAAGTAGAACCAGTGATAGATTTTATATTCTTGTGTTCCAAAGTCACTGCAGATGGTGACAGCAGTGTGAAATTAAAAGATGATTGCTCCTTGGAAGAAAAACTATGATAAACCTAGACAGCATATTAACAAAGCAGAGGCATCACTTTGCTGACAAAGACCCATACTCAAAGCTATGGTTTTTCCAGTATTCATGAGCTGTAAAGAAGCCTAAGCTTCAAATAATTCAAACTTTTGAATTGTGATGCTGGAGAAGACTCTTAAGAGTCCCTCTTACTGCTAAGAGATTGAATCAGTCAATCCTAAAGGACATTAACTCTGAATACTCAGTGGAAGGACTGATGCTGAAGCTGAAGGTCCAATACTTTGGCAACCTGATGTAAAGAGGCAATTCATTGGAAAAGACCCCGATGCTGGGAAAGATTGAAAGAAAAAGAGGAGGGTGGCAGAGGATGGGATGGTTAGATAGCATCACCAACTCAGTGGACATGAACTTGAGCAAACTCTGGGAGCTAGTAAAGGACAGTGAAGCCTGGCCTGGGGTCACAAAGAGTCAGAGATGACTTAGCAACTGAACAACAACAACAAAAGCATAAGAATTGTAATTGGAGTTAACAAATCTGAATTGGGGCATAATAATGCTTGCAATTTATGTTAACTTGAGGATGCTAGAATTTTTATGTCAGTTTTATAATTTACAAGATCTTCCCTGGAGGCTCAGTGGTAAAGGATCCTCCTGCCAATGCAGGAGATGTGGGTTTGATCCCTGGGTCAGGAAGATATCCTGGAGAAGAAAATGGCAACCCACTCCAGTATTCTTTCCTGGGAAAATCCATGGACAGAGGTGTCTTGCAGTCTACAGTCAATATAGTCCCAAAGAGTTGGACACATCATAGGGACTAAACAATAACAGCATAATTTACAAACTAAAATGAATCTAACAGATAATTTAGAGTGCCTAAGTGCATAGAAAGTGTATGTCAGTATTTTTCCAATAAGACATGATATATTACTTCTCTACTTTTATATAATGAAGATTAAATTTATTCTACTATGTAATCATTCTTCTGTTCTTAGACCTGGCTTTAGTCTATATTAAAATATATGTATATCAGATCATCCTTTTTTCTTTTATTAACTTCAGTCAATTCAGTCGCTCAGTCGTGTCCGACTCTTTGCAACCCCACGAATCGCAGCATGCCAGGCCTCCCTGTCCATCACCAACTCCCAGAGTTTACTCAAACTCATGCCCATCGAGTCAGCGATGCCATTCAGCCATCTCATCTGTCGTCTCCTTCTCCTCCTGCCCCCAATCCGTCCCAGCATCAGGGTCTTTTCCAATGAGTTAACTCTTCACGTGAGGTGGCCAAAATACTGGAGTTTCAGCTTCAGCATCAGTCCTTCCAATGAACACCCAGGACTAATCTCCTTTAGGATGGTAAGAGCTAATATATTCAGTGAATATAATGCTGTTCTAAGTTATCATCAGAACTTTTCAATTTTTATTTTATATTAGAGTATAATTGATTCAAAATATTGTATTACTTTCATATGTACAACAAAATGATTCAGTTGTACATATACATGTATACATGTAAAGAATTTTTCAAATTCTTTTCTTATTTAGGTTATTACTGAAAATTGGTCAGATTTCCCTGTGCTATAATGAATAGTAGGTGCTTGTTGATTATCAATATTTAAAATATAGCACTGTGTACACGTCAATATCAAACTACCAAGCTATCCCTCTCCCCTGGTAACCATAAGTTCATTCTCTACTTTTGTGGATCTTTCCGTTTGTAAATAAGTATATTTGTATCTTTTTTTTTTTTTTTTTTAAGATTCTACATATAAGCGATATCACATAATATGTGTCTTTCTCAATCTGATATACTTCACTTTGTATGATCACATTTAGGTCCACTCATGTTGTTGTGAATGCATTACTTTATTATTCTTAATCACTGACTAATACTCCATTTATATATTTTCCATATCTTCTTTATTCATTCATCTATAGATGGACATTTAGGTTGCTTGCATGTCTTGGCTATTATAAACACCATTGTGCCGTACACTGCGGTGTGTTTATCTTTTTGAACCATGTTTTCTCCATATATTGATAACAAATGGGATTGCTAATTTATAAAATAACTCCATTTTTTTTATTCTGAGGAAACTCCATACTGTTTTCCATAGTGGCTGGACCAATTTACATTCTGACTAACAGTGTAGGAGGGCTCCTTTTCTTCACAACCTCTCCATCATTCATTGTTTGTAGAATTTTTGTTGATGGCCATTCTGGCCAGTGTGAGGTGATATCTCATTTTCATTTTGATTTGCATATCTCTAATCTTTAGCAATGTTGTGAATATTTTCATGTGCCTGTTGGCCATAGGTATGTCTCCTTTGAAGAAATGTCTATTTTAGTCTTCTGCTCATTGTTGACTGAGTTTTTTGTTTTTGATACTGGGCCACTTAAGCTTTGTCAGCAATTCAAATGAAATTGCCAATGTATTTTTCATAGAACTAGAACAAAATATTTTTAAATTGCATGGAGATATTAAAGATCCTAAATAGCCAAAGCAATCTTGAGACAGAAAAATGGAACTGAAGTAGCAGCCTCCCTGGCTTCAGACTATACTACAAAGCTACAGTTATCAAAATAGTATGGGACTGGCACAAAAGCAGAAATATATATATAAATGAAACAGGATAAAAAGTCCAGAAACAAACCCACATACCTTTGGTTAATTAATCTGTGGCATAAGAAGCAAGACTAAACAAAGAAAAGACAATTTACTCAATAAATAGTGCAGGGCAAACAGAACAACTACATGTAAAAAGATGCATGAGACACGGTGCTCAGGGCTGGTGCACTGGGATGACCCTGAGGGATGGGATGGGGAGGGATGTGGGAAGGAGGTTCAGGATGGGGAACACATGTATACCCATGCTGATTCATGTGAATGTATGGCAAAAAACACCACAATATCATAAATAATTAACTCCAATTTAAAAAAAAAAATGTATTGCAGAAAAAAAGAAATTAGAGGATTCTTTAACACAATCCACAAAAATAAACTCAAAATGGATTAAAGACCAAAGGTAAGACTGGATATTATATAACTCAGAGTAAGACATGGAATACACTTTGATATAAATCTTTATAATAACTTTGTTGTTTTGTCTCCTAGGATAATGGAAATAAAAATAAAAGTGAACAAATAGAGCCTGAATAAACTCAAGAGATTTTGCCTGGTAAAGGAAACCATAAAGAAAATGAAAAGACAATCCACAGAATGGGAGAAATAACTTGCAAACCTTGTGACTGACTGGGATTAATGTCATCAGATTTCTTACATTGAGCAGTTATTTTCAGTGAGTTTGCACAAGTTTTCAAATGGACTGTGGATGAATTGGCTGGAAGAGTCCTCCTCTATCAGCGTATCTACTGCACATACTAAATTTTCAAAGAATTTTGCCAACTTAGCATTTATTATCCTAATGATGTTGATGTGAATAATATGACAGCATAGGGCATGGAACACATAGTTCTGCACAGGATCAGTTCAGTTCAGTTTAGACTCTCAGTCGTGTCTGACTCTTTGTGACCCCATGAACAGCAGCATGCCAGGCCTCCCTGTCCATCACCAGCTCCTGGAGTTTACTCAAACTCATGCCCATCGAGTTGGTGATGCCATCCAGCCATCTCATCCTCTATCGTCCCCTTCTCCTCATGCCCCCAATGCCTCCCAGCATCAGGGTCTTTTCCAGCGAGTCAACTATTCGCATGAGGTGGCCAAAGTACTGGAGTTTCACCGTCAGCATCAGTCCCTAAAATGAACACCCAGGACTAATCTCCTTTAGGATGGACTGGTTGGATCTCCTTGCAGTCCAAGGGACTCTCAAGAGTCTTCTCCAACACCATAGTTCAAAAGCATCAATTTTTCAGTGCTCAGCTTTCTTCACAGTCCAACTCTCACATCCATACATGACCACTGGAAAAACCATAGCCTTGACCAGATGGGCCTTTGTTGGCAAAGTAATGTCTCTGTTTTTTAATATGCTATTTAGGTTGGTCATAACTTTCCTTCCCAGGAGTAAGCGTCTTTTAATTTCATGGCTGCAGTCACCATCTGAAGTGATTTTGGAGCCCCCCAAAATAAAATCTGACACTGTTTCCACTGTCTCCCCATCTATTTCCCATGAAGTGGTGGGACCAGATGCCATGATCTTAGTTTTCTGAATATTGAGCTTTAAGCCAACTTTTTCACTCTCCACTTTCACTTTCATCAAGAGGCTTTTTAGTTCCTCTTCATTCTCTGCCATAAGGATGGTGTCATCTGCACATCTGAGGTTGTTGATATTTCTTCTGGCAATCTTGATTCCAGCTTGTGCTTCTTCCAGCCCAGCGTTTCTCATGATGTACTCTGCATATAAGTTAAATAAGCAGGTTGACAATACACAGCCTTGACATATAACTTCCATTAATTCAAGAAGTTCCTACCTGAACTGCTTGTGTACATGTGTCAGGGGACTTCAAAGAATTTTACTAGACCTGAAGTAAATAATAATAACTCTTCAGTAAGCCTTGATTTTACATCACTATAATGAGTTTATAAAATATATGCTTTTAGTACCTCCATATTTGTAAATGCTTATAAGCATTAGAATCATCTGGTTAATTATGCCTTATTATCCATGAGGCAAAATCATGGCTACTACTTGAGTACCTTCTTTGTCTCCCACCTTTCAAATTCATGGAAACTAGTTTTCTTAAAGCCAGAATTAAAGTATGAATATTTTTTCTCACATTTCTTCTTTTACTTGTGAAAAATTAATTTATTTTCTATGCTTTATGTTAAGCTAGAAATGAAATGAATCAGAGCTCCATAGCTCTGATTGTTCATCATGGTATTTTCTTCAGATACTATAGTCTTCCAAGAATGCATCAATTTTGCTTCACAGTAATGGGCAGAAATTCAAAACCTCTCAGGTGCTTTGTTGTTTAATGTCTTAAGAGTGTTCTTTCTTCTACTTTGACAATAAACTGACCACTTGCCAGGTGATAATGCAACTGCTGACAGTGGCCAAGATCAAACACTTACACCTCTGTCAAGATGGTCTCTGGTATAGGAACTGCAGACATTAGAGTCGTGTCACCAATAAAGACACACAAGACAATGACAATGTAGCCAAAGAATCTTTAAGCTAGAAAAAAATGAAAAGATGAAAACTCAGATCTTGTAGTAACCAGGAGATCAAAAGTTCTGGAGAAGAGAGATGACAATGTGAATAACTCAGTTATGATGATGGTGATGGTGGTGATAATTTTGTACTAATCATTAACACCATCATAAGGTATGATTAAATTAGAAAATAATTGAAGAAATACTATATTTAAATTCTCAGATGTATTTAACAGAATAGTGATAAATTACTGAAGAAAGACCTAGATTCTAGCAAGATGCCAGCACATGGAGTTACATTTCTTTGAGGCTGATTATGTAAAAAATGAAGCTAAGTGTTTGATTTGTGTTTCTGATAGCTGACTGGGACCTAAAAGGACAAGAACCAGAATCCAGGACCTGACAAGTGTGGAAATCTGGCAAGATCATTCGTTGAGTTCATATTGCTAAGAGCTGTTCAAAAACTGAAAGGAGCTAGAAGTAAATCAGCCACTGAATGATTTTCTGGTCAATTTCATATCATTTGCACAACCAGTAAAAACTTCAAGACTTGAAAAAGAGTGAAATAATCTTTCATTATGTAAGTCCTCTGACACTGAGAAAAGCAAAGGAAGGTAAGATCATTTAATACTCAAAATATCTGTTCAAAGTATCATTTCTATATATTTATATAATTCACTAAGATAAAATAAAGATGAT
Organism: Odocoileus virginianus; assembly: GCF_023699985.2. Lineage (NCBI taxonomy): Eukaryota > Metazoa > Chordata > Mammalia > Artiodactyla > Cervidae > Odocoileus > Odocoileus virginianus. The sequence goes on along the minus strand of NC_069675.1, from coordinate 51,498,738 downwards.
CAGATATGTGAAGAAAAAAGAAAATATTATTAAGTATCAACAGAATTAAAAAAATAGTTTCACAGGATTCAATGTATTTTGTCCGACATATTTCAAAACAGAAAAATACATTTATACAAATGTTTGTGGAGATACAAGCCAAGCTTAAAGTGTTAGCAGAAACCAAAAATCATTTTGGGGAAATCACCCAAATTATTTGGAAAAAGTAAAAATAGCAATAATAAAATGACCTGAATTTACGAACTCAGTGGGCTAATTTAACACCAGATTAGATATGGTGTTAAAGGGGGCTTTAGGTAGCTGAAGGGTGGCTAACAAAAGTCTCAAGCAAAATCATAGATAAAAATATATAAATATATTCTTAAGATGGCATACTTAAAGAAAGAATGCATAGCAGAGAATTGGAGAAACTGACAAATATACTTAGAGAAAAAAATAAATTTAAAAATGTAGAATTAAAATAGAAGAGCACACATTCTGCCATTATTTGCAGATGATATATTCAGTTAAGTGGAAAAGCCAATAAAATCTACAGATATACTACAATGTTTCATCATAGCTTTGGGCACAAAATCAATATACAAAACTAAGTGGAATTCTTTACTGGCTAAGATCAAAGAGACTGCATAATAGAAAATATATATGTTCACTCTAAGAGCATATAACATAAAAAGCAAAAGCTTTTAGAATGTATGGAGAAATTAGTGTTAAAATGGGCATACTCTCTAAATAAATCTATAGATTTAGTATAATTCCTCTAAAAATGCCCATGACATTTTTCGCAGAACTAGAATAAGTAATCCTAAAGTTTATATGATAACAACAACAACAAAAAAGCCTCAAATTGCCTAAGTAATCTTCAGAAAGAAGACAAAAACTGGAGACATCACTCTCTGACCTCATACTATACTACAGTGCTAGAATAATTAAAACAACATAGTACTGATAAGAAGAAACAGACACAAAGATCAATGGAGCAGAATAGAGAGCCCAGAAATAAACCCATGCAACTCTAGTCAAGTAATATATGATAGAAAGGAGGCAGAGTTATATAATGGAGAAAAGACAATCTCTTTAATGAGTATTGTTTGGGAAGCTGGAAAGCTACATGTAAAAGGATGAGATTAGAACACTTCCTTATACCATAGATAAAAATAAACTGAAAATGGATTATAGACCTAAATGTAAAACCAGAAATTGTAAAACTCCTAGAAGAGAACACAGGCTGTCCATGTCACTATCTGACATAAACGATAGCAATACTTTTTTTCTTCTACATCTGTCTCCCAAGGAAGAAGAAATAAAAATAAACTGATGGGACCTAATTAAGTTTAAAAAATTATACACAGCAAAGAAAACCATCAAGAAAGCAAGAAAGTCTATGGAATGGAAGAAAATACTTGCAAATGATATGAATGACAAATGGTTAATATGTAAAGTATATAAGCAGTCCTCAAGCAACTCCATATCACGAAGAAAAAAAAAAAAAAGACCCAGTTCAAAAATGGGCAAAAGCCCTAAATAGACATTTTTGAAAAAAAAATACAAATGGCTGACAGGCATATGAAAAAATGCTCAACATCACTAATTATTACAAAAATGCAACTCAAAGCAATGAAATGTCACTTCACACCTGTCAAAATGACTATCATCAAAAGCCATAAATAGCAAATGTTAGGAAGGATGTGGCAGAAAGGGATTCCTAGAACACTATTAATGCAAATGTAAATTAGTGAAGCCACTATGGAAAACATTATGAAGGTTCCTCAAAACACCAAAAAAAGAATTACCATATGATCTACCAACTCCACTCTTGGACACATATCTGGGGAAAAAAAAAAGGAAAAACAAAAAATTGAAAACCTGTATTATCATCAGAAAATTAATGTCCTCTATGTTCTCATATCCATTGTCATTAACTTACTTACTGTTCTCTCACTGTAAAATACATTGAAAAAGAGGTTGAAATATAGCAAATAAAAGATATCAAAGTCACATGAAACTATACCTGAATTCTATTTATTTTTAAAGAGAGCAAGAAGTAGAAAGTAATTTTAATTATTTTGTATCATAGCAAAAAATGAAAAGACTCCCAATATATTCTATAGAACAGTAGAAACTTTCATCTAACACTTGATTAAAACAACATTACCAAAAAAAAAAAAAAAAAAAACCCATAAAAAACAAAACAAAACAAAAAAACCACTTCTCCTATTCAAAAATGAGGCCAAGGATCTGAGCAGACAAGTTTAAATAATTAAGCTCTAAAAAGACATTTAACCTAATCTGAAATGCCCTCTTCAGGTTAAATCCCACCATGGTCTTTCCTTCACTGACAGAGTAAGAAGCTGGGGAGAGCTGCACTCTAGAAATTTCCTTGTGGAAAGAAAGTTAAAACAATCTCCTTATAAGAAGTTGGTATCTAACCTGTAAAAAGAGGGCTGGAGAGGGAGGTGGCAGGGGGGACTGGGATGGGGAATACATGTAAATCCAGGGCTAATTCATATCAATGTATAACAAAAACTACTGTAATGATGTAAAGTAATTAGCCTCCAACTAATAAAAATTAAAAAAAAAAAAATGCAGACCAACAAAAAAAAAAAAAAAAAAAAAGAGGGCTTAATCATACTTTTTCACAGCTTGCCATTGAAATCATTCTTGATAACTTTTGATTCCTTTTTTATTCTTAGTTTTCCTGTGTTCCAATAAAATGTATTAGTTGTATGTCAACAAAGAGACACTCATTTTTATATAATTAGAACCTGTTAGATATCCAGATAGCTGGCTCCTTATACACAAGCAAAAGAACAAATAAAACATATATTTGTAAAATATCACCATCATAATTTTAAATCTGCACTAATCATTGCTCTAATTTTCAATCAGTTGTGTGTCTTTCTCCTTTGATCTTCACCCAAATTGTTCCCATTAAAAGACCCTCAGATTGTAAGTTTTGAATACAACTAATTCTGGGCATAAGGAGATGAAACCAAAAGAGTGCCAAGAAAAGAAATTTTACAAAGGCAGCAAGGAAAGAATCTAGTGTAAATTTGTTCTATTTAAAGATTACTCTAACCTGACTTTGAAGATGCACAAATATTACTTATCATTTCAACAGGCGTTAATAGCTTCTCAACATATAGAAAAATCACAGTTACTTAATTGATACCATCACTGCAACTTTGCACATCCTACTTTTTTTAGCTTTATGAATTTTATAGTAAGTTTATGAACTTTTAATTAGAACTAAAAAGTGGGCAGGATTGTGAATATTAATACCTATATATTTTTATATGTCTTCAATTCAGTTCAGTTGCTCAGTCGTGTCCGACTCTTTGTGACCCCATGAACAGCATGCAGCATGCCAGGCCTCCCTGTCCATCACCAGCTCTCGGAGTCCACCCAAACCCATGTCAAATGAGTCGGTGATGCCATCCAACCATCTCATCCTCTGTCGTCCCCTTCTCCTCCTGCTCTCAATCTTTCCCAGCCTCAGGGTCTTTTCAAATGAGTCTGCTCTTCGCATCAGGTGGCCAAAGGATTGGAGTTTCAGCTTCAACATCAGTCTTTCCAATGAACACCCAGGACTGATCTCCTTTAGGATGGACTGGTTGGATCTCCTTGCAGTTCAAGAGATTCTCAGGAGTCTTCTCCAACACCACAGTAAAAAAGCATAAATTCTTTGGCGTTCAGCTTTCTTTATAGTCCAACTCTCACATCCATACATGACTACTGGAAAAACCATAACCTTGAGTAGACAGACCTTTGTTGACAAAGTAATGCTCTGCTTTTTAATATGCTATCTAGGTTGGTCATAACTTTCCTCCAAAGAGTAAGGGTCTTTTAATTTCATGGCTGCAATCACCATCTGTAGTGATTTTGGAGCCCAGAAAAATAAAGTCAGCCACTGTTTCCACTGCTTCCCCATCTATTTGCCATGAAGTGATGGGACCGGATGCCATGATCTTAGTTTTCTGAATGTTGAGCTTTAAGCCAACTTTTTCAGTCTCCTCTTTCACTTTCATCACGAGGCTCTTTAGTTCTTCTTTGCTTTCTGCCATAAGGGTGGTGTCATCCGCTTATCTGAGGTTATTGATATTTCTCCCGGCAATCTTGATTCCAGCTTGTGCTTCTTCCAGCCCAGTGTTTCTCATGATGTACTCTGCATAGAAGTTAAATAAGCAGGGTGAAAATATACAGCCTTGACATACTCCTTTTCCTATTTGGAACCAGTCTGTTGGTCCATGTCCAGTTCTAACTGTTGCTTCCTGACCTGCATACATGTTTTTCAACAGGCACGTCAGGTGGTCTGGTATTCCCATCTCTTTCAGAATTTTCTACAGTTTATTGTGATCCACACAGTCAAAGGCTTTGGCATAATTAATCAATAATAAAAAATATAGGTGTTTTTCTGGAACTCTCTTGCTTTTTCGACGATCCAGCGGATGTTGGCAATTTGATCCCTTGATCCTCTGCCTTTTCTAAAACCAGCTTGAACATCTGAAATTTCACGGTTCATGTACTGTTGAAACCTGGCTTGGAGAATTTTGAGCATTACTTTACTAGTGTATGAGATGAGTGAAATTTGCATATTTTGAGCATTCTTTGGCCTTACCTTTCTTTGGGATTGGAATGAAAACTGACCTTTTCTAGTCTTGTGGCCACAGCTGAGTTTCCAAATTTGCTGGCATATTGAGTGCAGCACTTTCACAGCATCATCTTCCAGGATTTGAAATAGCTCAACTGGAATTTCATCACATCCACTAGCTTTGCTCATAGTGATGCTTCCTAAGGCCCACTTGACTTCACATTCCAGAATGTCTGGCTCTAGGTGAGTGATCACACCATCGTGATTATCTAGGTCATGAAGATCTTTTTGTACAGTTCTTCTGTGTATTCTTGCCACCTCTTCTTAATATCTTCTGCTTCTGTTAGGTCCATACCATTTCTGTCCTTTATTGAGCCCATCTTTGCATGAAATGTTCCCTTGGTATCTCTAATTTTCTTGAAGAGATCTCTAGTCTTTCCCATTCTATTGTTTTCCTCTATTTTTTTGCATTGATCACTGAGGAAGGCTTTCTTATCTTTCTTTGTTATTCTTTGGAACTCTGCATTCAAACGGGTATATCTTTCCTTTTCTCCTTTAATTTTTGCTTCCTTTATTTTCATAGTTATTTGTAAGGTTTCCTCAAACAGCCATTTTGTTTTTTTTTTTTTCCATTTTTTTTTCTTGGATATGGTCTTGATTCCTGTCTCTGTACAATGTCACAAACCTCCATCCATAGTTCCTCAGGCACTCTGTCTGTCAGATTCAGTCCCTTAAATCTATTTCTCACTTCCACTGTATAGTCATAAGGGATTTGGTAGGCCGTACCTGAATGGTGTAGTGGTTTTCTCCACTTTCTTCAATTTCAGTCTGAATTTTCAATAAGGAGTTCATGATCTGAGCCACAGTCAACTCTTGGTCTTGTTTTTGTGTCTTATCTAATCTTAGTTCAGAGAGAGTGTTTTCTACTGCCATTAGTGTTTTCAGCATTTTGTCTCAATAATATGACAGTTTCTTTTCTTTTTTTATTAATAATTCTGTGGGTGACAATGCACAAAGAAAGTTTAATGCTTTATGTGGGTAAAAATTTCTCTTCATGTAATTACTCAAAGCAACCAGAAAATAAAAGTTTACATAGGCCATCACACTCAGTCTTCCTTCCAATCATTAAGTATAAAGAGGGAAAAAGCTGACACATGTTATTACAGTGGAATGTTGCATAAGCATGAAAGTGAATGTCTATATGGTCATAGACCAGAGCAGTTGCCTAACTGCATAAGAGAGTCGGGGAAAAAAAGAAATCTGAGGCGAATAAAACCATGCAGGTCTTTTTTTTCCCCCACAGCTGATCTCTTAACACTGAAGCATATTTTTTAAAAATATGAAAGGTTCTATACATCTGAGTCTCTTTTTCTGTTTTGCATGTAGGGTTATCGTTGTGGACTCTGGGAGAAGGCGAGGGTGGGATGTTTCAAGAGAACAGCATCGAAACATGTATATTATCTAGGGTGAAACAGATCACCAGCCCAGGTTGGATGCGTGAGACAAGTGCTTGGGCCTGGTGCACTGGGAAGACCCAGAGGGATCAGGTGGAGAGGGAGGTGGGAGAGGGGACCGGGATGGGGAATACATGTAAATCCATGGCTAATTCATTTCAATGTATGACAAAAACCACTGCAATGATGTTAAGTAATTAGCCTCCAACTAATAAAAATAAATGGAAAAGAAATATGAAATGTTGTGTTTTAGGATTGAAATTGAGAGTGTAGAAAACCAATATGTTCTACAATGTATGTTTATATTGTTCCGAACCTGAGTAACCACAGATTGCAGCTAGCTAGAGAACAAATATGAATGGGTTTATATGTACCTTCTTGACTTGAAATTAAATAATGCAAAACTGAGTTACTGAGCAGTGAGAAAAAAATAGATTAATATACTAGAGCATAGAGTACTTGAATGTATTGATAGTATTCCATTTGATTTTGCATTATATGCATTAAAGCATTTCTAATTGGATGCAAAGGGAAATCCATAATGAACTGAAGCACTTTTTCACCTTATAGTTAAATCTCACATCAATAGTATTTTTAAATGTCTATATTACATTATAATATTATATTATATATTTTAAATAGCTGAGTGCATTTAATTCCATTGGGTGTCTTTATTATCCCCTTGGACTTCATGGGTGAAAATGACTGTGTCACAAGGCAGAACACGTGAAAAAGACATGACTGAGACATGAGGTGGAGAAACAGAGAGATGGACAGGCTGTGGTTACTGGAGATACAAAGACATTCAGTAGTCAAGAAGTTAGAATGTCAGGAGGGAAGTTCAGAAAGGACAGAAACTAGAAATGAGATATATATCATATAGATCAGTTCAACAGAAATTTTTCTGAAGATAGTCACAATTTCAATTTGAATCTGTAATGTCAATATCCCAGTTGCAAGGGCCCAAACTGTGGGGAATTCTAGCAGAGACACCATCCTAAGACTAGAGATTCGCTGTGTCTTAGTCACTTACTTATTACTTGTAAGAAGGTGAGAAGACTGGGGAGAAGATTGACATATGTTTTTTTTTTTTTTTTTTCATTTATTTTTATTAGTTGGAGGCTAATTACTTTACAATATTGTAGTGGGTTTTGTCATACATTGACATGAATCAGCCATGGATTTGCATGTATTCCCCACCCCAATCCCCCCTCCCACCTCCTGACATAGGTTTTTGATAGATCTGAGGTCATAGGGAAATCTAAGGGAAGAAATAACTAACATTGATTGGGAAGAGGTAAAGGGACCTTAGTTTTTGAAAACAAATTGTGAACTGTGAAACATGTTTGTTCTGATAGCCTTCACTTGTCAAAATTGAGAAACAGAGATGTTTTAAGTTACTGTTTGACTTTATACCTTTCTTCCCTCTCTAAAATTTTTCCATCAGTGTCAAGGAGAAGACATCTTTTCAATTTTGATTTTGGAAAAGCAATACAAAATATGACTATATTAGATGTGTTTATTTATTTAACTTCACTTCAGAATACAATTGCCTGAGATGTGGCAGAAATGCAGTAATGTGAAACAGCAGACTCCATACTATAAAAACTGAGATTAAATTTCCTCATTCTTATAAGACAATACTTATATCTATCACCCAGTGTTATATATAATAATTATTATATAGTTATTCCAAGCATTTTCAGTGTCAAGAAATTTTCTAGTTTTCTTATATTAATTTACTTGATTCTCACAACTACTCTATGACATAAATATTTTTTATCATTCTTTCCTATATAGCAGGAAACTGAAAACCAACACATTTAAGTAAATTATAATCACAGACTCATATGTAATAAGAGATATTTGAGTCTAATCTGGCTTCTAAGTCTGTAATCATATATGTCATATCATTCTTACTATTTATGAATCCACACTGCACATCATAGCTCTCCCAGGTAATTTGGGTTACATCTTAGTTGAAATTCAGTTAGATGACTTAAAATTTTAGGGAACAGATGGGCAAGAGATCATGGAAGAACTGAGGCTAGGTTTTGAAAATGGCTTAGGTTCCAAATTGGTAAAGAAAAGAGTGCATGAATGTGTCTTGCCCCAGCCTGCTAAATGGTAAGACCTATGTTTGGAAAACTAAGTTTAACAAATAAAGTAGCTCTCATAAAGATACATATGATTTTTCTTTCTTTCTTTCTTTTTTTTTTTTTTTTTTTACTATTTACTTGAGCACATAGGTAGATCCTCAGTAAAATATACAGAATGAAGCAGTCAAAGGATTAAAATTATTCCAATATAGGTATTCAGTCATCTGTTGTGAAAGATTAGATAGAGAACCAACAGAATCCTCAGGGTTCCTAATCTGGATACAATGAAGCATTGGCCATCTTCCCATGTGGAACCCATGGATATGTAGAACCCATGGGGAGCACATTGTATATATGACTATACTAGGAAAATAGAGAATGATTGGTAGGGAGCTATACCTACCAGTATGTCCAGGAGAAGAAAAGAAAGATGGAGAGTGGGAGGGGGAGAGAAAGAGAAGAGAGAGTGTTAGGTGTGGAAAAAGGGACTAATCAGTTGGAAAGGTACTGTCACAGGATACTTAAATTTTCTGTCTAAATCTTCTGTTTTATTTTTAAAATTTTATATTTGAGACAAAAATTGGAAGATTATATGATTTGTATATAGCTTCAAAACTAGCAAGTAATATAACAACAGTTCTAACCTAAGTACCATAAAGCTTGAACTGTTTTCTGCATTCTTCTAGAATGAAAAGATTGTGTAGGTAATCATTTTAATGTGAAAATTTACCTACTATTGCAAATGTATTATCTCCCACACATGGAAATAAATCAATGATACTGGTAAGCAAATCACATGTTTGGTAATTTTGAAAGATTTCTTATAAGTTGTGCATTGCCATGGTTACAGAAATGTATGGAATTGAGAGGATGTTAGATAAAATATCTTAATAGGAGGCAGCACTTTACGAAAATTGCTATGAAGGTTTCACTTCTGGCAAGGCAGAATGAAGACCTCCAAAAATGTAGCCCTTTGTAAAAGCAATAAGACCTCTAACTAAATTGATAAACCAACTTTTTCAAAGAAATTAATCAAAGACTTGCAACAATCTAAGTAAAGTTTACTCAAGAAAATGACAAAAACTAGACATGTGTACATCTTGTGGCATTTTAACTTGCACTATCCCCAGGAAACCAACAACTAACAACTAAGTTACTATGAAAATCATAAACAACTATTGGAGAGCCATATGAATTTGGAAGTCTTCAAAATGCCAATCCCAAGAGTAGTCACTATTTGACCAGCCTGGCAGTTTATTTAAAGATTTCATTCTTGGAGTTGCCTTTATTTGATATGACTCAGATTTTACTTGGTACAAACAACATTCCCTACAGATCAATTATTGAAAATAATCAGTGACAACTGTTAAATGTCTCATTTGCTTGAGACAGGATTACAAATTATAGCCAACAAAAGCCTGACCAAAAAATAAGGAAAGAAATAGCGAGGGGGAGGGGGGAATATTGTTCATAAGGGACTTTAAAATGTTCAAATAACAATAACAATGAATTCTGAAGGAGGATTTGATTTTTGAAGTCATCACATTATGTTATTGCAAAAAATATGAGACATACACGAAACAAGTCAGTTTGACTCACACACTGAACAAAAACAAAGCAGTCAATAGACACCATTCCTGAGAAAGCTCAAGCATTGGACAGAGTAAACAAAAACTAAATCAGCTATTACATAAATATGTTCCAAGAACAATATAAAATGTGGCTAAATAATTAAAGTATGAAAACAATCTCTCATCAAAAAGAAAAATATCAATAAATAGAGAGAGATTATTTAAAAACTCCTAAACATAAAGTCTATAGTTGAAGGGTATAATAATAAAAATGAACAACAACAAAAATTACTAGAAAGACTCAAAAGCAAATTTGAAGTGGGAAAAAAAAAAAACAATCTGCCAAGTTGAATGACTTGAATGCAGGTCAATGAAGATTATCTAATTTGATAGAAAAAGAAAAATTAACAGGAACTCAGAAACCTCTGGAACATCAACATACACATAAAAGGAGTCCCAGAGGAGAAGAGAGAAAAGCACAGAAAAAAACCTTTAAGGAGATAATAGCCAAAAACTTACCAAACTAGATCGAATACATTACTCAACACTTATTTTCTCCTCTAAATGGGAGATGAGAAGATAAGAATCACTTATGAATGTCACAGCCCAGGAACACATTTCCATTAAATGACTGAAATATAGTCAACTTTATTGAATGTTTCCACTTCCTCCACAACTTACCACTATATCAAAAAAAAAAAAACAAAAACAAAAACAACCAGTATAATATCAGTTAATAATTTTCAAAATAATTACAAATTTCTGAATTCAAAGAAGCCTAGGGAAAAATGAGGAGTCAAAAGAAAGGACTTTAGAGGATATTAATGTCTCTGACAATTATGATGACAAGAAATGTTAAAAGAGTCCACTTTCTAGCCAGACTAAAATGAAAGTTCACTGAAAAGACCTATTTGAATCAGTTCTTATTATCTGATACATCATGCCAGCCTTCAACAAAAACTTACAAAGTATAATATAAGGCAAGATAAAACAATATGAAGAGACAAAGCAAGCATCAGAATTAGATGCATATACAAAAGGGAAATACAAGAAAAGTTGGAAGTCCTTCAGAGAGAATAAAAATTATTTGTCACAATCCTGAATTTACATAAAAAGAATATTATTATGAGAAATGGAAATCAAAACTACAATGAGGTGCCACCTCACACCAGTCAGAACAGCCATCATCAAAAATTCTACAAACCATAAATAATGAAGAGGGTGGTGAAATGGGAACCTTCCCACACTGTTGATGGGAATGTAAATTTTTGCAGTCATTGTGGAGAACAGCAAGGAGGTTCCTTAAAAGACAAAAAATAGAACTACCATATAATGCAATAACTTTGCTTCTAGGTACATACACAGAGAAAAACACAATTTGAAAAAAATGCATGCGCCCAATGTTAATTTAGCACTATTTACAATGGCCAGAACATGGAAAACCCCTAAATGTCCATTGCTGAATGAATGGGTAAAGAAGACATGGTACATACATATACACAGTCACAAAGAAGAACAATATGATGCCATATGCATGAAAAGACCCTGACACTGGGAAAGATTGACGTCAGAAGGAGAAGGGGACAACAACTGTTGGATGGCACCACCAATTCAACGGACATGAATTAGCGTGGACTCCAGGAGTTGGTGATGGACAGGGATGCCTGGTGTGCTATGGTCCATGGGGATGCAAAGAGTCAGACATGACTGAGTGATTGAACTGAACTGAACCCAACTTATGAAGGCAGATGTACCTAGAGACTATCATACTGAGTGAAAAAAGTTAGACAAAGAAGGACAAATATCATGATATCACTTATATGTGGAATCTAATAAAAGGGAATAAAATGGACTTATTTACAAAACAGAAATAGAATCATAGACGTAACAAACTTATAGTTACCAAGGAGGGGAAGGAAGGAAGGATAAATTTTGGAATTGGGATTGACATATACAGTTCAGTTCCATTTAGTCAGTCAGTCATGTCTGACTCTCTAACCCCATGGACTGCAGCACTCAGGGCTTCCCTGTCCATCACCAACTCCCACAGTTTACTCAAATTCATCTCCACTGAGTCGGCAATGCTATCCAACCATCTCATCCTCTGCCATCCCCTTCTCCTCCCACCTTCAATCTTTCCCAGCATCAAGATCTTTTCCAGTGAGTCAGTTCTTCACATGAGGGGGCCAAAGTATTGGAGTTTCAGCTTCAGCATCAGTCCTTCCAATGAATACTCAGGACTGGTTTCCTTTAGGATGGACTGGTTGGATTTCCTTGCAGTCCAAGAGACCCTCAAGGGCCTTTTCCAGTGCCACAGATCAAAAGCATCAATTCTTCTACATTCAGCTTTCTTTATAGTCCAATTCTCACATCCATACATGACTACTGGAAAAAGCAAAGCTTTGACTAGACACACCTTTGTTGGCAAAGTAATGTCTCTGCTTTTAAATATGATGCCTAGGTTGACCAACTTTTCTGCCGAGGAGCAAGAGTCTTTTAATTTCGTGGCTGCAATCACCATCTGCAGTGATTTTGGAGCCCCCCAAAATAAAGTCTGCCACTGTTTCCCCATCTATTTGCCATGAGGTGATGGGACCAGATGCCATGATCTTAGTTTTCTGAATGTTGAGCTTTAAGCCAACTTCTTCACTCTCCTCTTTCACTTTCATCAAGAGGTTCTTTAGTTCTTCTTTGCTTTCTGCCGTAAGGGTGGTTTCATCTGCATATCTGAGGTTATTGATATTTCTCCCGCCAATCATGATTCCAGCTTGTGCTTCATCCAGCCCAGCATTCCTTATGGTGTACTTCACATGTAAGTTAAATAAGCAAGGTGGCAAAATACAGCCTTGCTGTATTCCTTTCCCTATTTGAAACCAGTCTGTTGTTCCATGTCCAGTTCTAAGTGTTCCCTCTTGACCTGCATACAGATTTCTCAGAAGGCAGGTCAGGGTGCCTGGTATTCCCATATCTTTAAGGATTTTCCACAGTTTGTTGTGGTTCACACAGTCAAAGGCTTTGGCATCCTCGACAAAGCAGAAGTAGATGTTTCTCTGGAACTCTCTTGGTTTTTCAATGATCCAACAGATGTTGGTAATTTGATCTCTGGTTACTCTGCCTTTTCTAAATCCAGCTTGATCATCTGGAAGTTCACAGTTGATGTACTGTTGAGGCCAGGCATGTAGAATTTTGAGCATTACTTTTCTAGCATGTGAGATGAGTGCAATTGTGTGGTAGTTTCAGCGATGTTTGGTATTGCCTATCTTTGGGATTGGAGAGAAAACTGACCTTTTCCAGTCCTGTGACCATGGCTAGGCTTTCCAAATGTGTTGGCTTATTGAGTGCATCACTTCCACAGCATCATCTTTTAGGATTTGAAATAGATCAACTGGAATTCCATCACCTCCACTAGCTTTGTTCGTAATGATGCTTCCTAAGGCCTTTTAGACCGCATTCCATGATGTCTGGCTCTAGGTGAGTGATCACACCATCATGATTCTCTGGGTCATGAAGATCCTGTCTGTATAGTTCCCCTGTGTATTCTAGGCACCTCTTCTTTTGCTTCTGTTAGATCCATGCCATTTCTGTCCTTTATTGTGCCCATCTTTGCATGACATGTTTCCTTGGTATCTCTAGTTTTCTTGAAGGCATCTCTAGTCTTTCCCATTCTATTGTTTTCTCTATTTCTTTGCATTGATCACTGAGGAAGATTTTCTTATCTCTCCTTGCTATATTTTGGAACTCTGCATTCCATGTGTATATCCTTCCTTTTCTCCTTTGCTTTTCACTTCTCTTTCCACAGCTATTTTTTAAGGCCTCCTCAGACAGCCATTTTGCCTTTTTGCCTTTTTTTTTTTCCCTTGGGGACGGTCTTGATCCCTACCTCCTGTACAATGTCACAAACCTCTGCCCATAGTTCGCCAGGCACTCTGTACACACTACTATATAGAAAATATGTAACTAAGAGGACATACTGTATCACACAGGAAACTCTCCCCAATACTATGTAATGGCCTATATAGAAGAGGAATCTAAAGAAGTGTGGATATGTGTATGCTTATAAATGATCTACTTTGCTATATAGTGGAACCTAATGCAACATTGTAAAACTATACTTCAATACAAATTAATTCTAACAGGTCTTCAAACACAGAGGATAAGTAGCATGATGACATTTCTAGAACAAAATATTCCTTTCATCTGTTTCTGTTGGAATGATTTTATACTCAATTATTTATTTTCAATCTCATTGATCTATAAACTTATAGAAAACAAAATACGTGTGACATTAGACATCAACTGATTTCATTTCTTTATCAGTTATACTGCCAAGCAGGAGATGCAGGTTTGAGTCCTGGATCAGGAAGATCCCTTGGAGAAGGAAATGGCAACCCACCCCAGTATTCTTAACTATGGACAGAATATCCTATGGACAGAGGAGGCTCATGGCTACAGTCCATGGGATTGCAAATGAGTTGAACAGGACATAGTGACTAAACAGCAGCAATATATATGTATTTAGAAACTATATTGTTAGATGCATAAAATATTTATGCCTATATAATGGTTTATTCCTTTTATTGTCTTGATGTATCCTTTCTATCTGAAAATTATATATTGCTTCCTTAATACTTTTAATTATAATTTTTTTTCATTTGTTTCAGATTTTCTGTTACTTTATTTTTGGTATAGCACTTTTTTTTTTAATGTGTAATTCACTTTATTTTTTTTCTCCATTTATTTTTATTAGTTGGAGGCTAATTACTTTACAACATTTCAGTGGTTTTTGTCATACATTGAAATGAGTTAGCCATGGATTTATATGTATTCCCCATCCCGGTCCCCCCTCCCACCTCTCTCTCCACCCCATCCCTCTGGGTCTTCCCAGTGCACCAGGCCCGAGCACTTGTCTCATGCATCCAGCCTGGGCTGGTGATCTGTTTCACCCTAGATATACATGTTTCGATGCTGTTCTCTTGAAACATCCCACCCCCACCTTCTCCCACAGAGTCCACAAGTCTGTTCTATACATCTGAGTCTCTTTTTCTGTTTTGCATATAGGGTTATCGTTACCATCTGTCTAAATTCCATATATATGTGTTAGTATACTGTAATGGTCTTTATCTTTCTGGCTTACATCGCTCTGTATAATGGGCTCCAGTTTCATCCATCTCATTAGAACTGATTCAAATGAATTCTTTTTAATGGCTGAGTAATATTCCATGGTGTATATGTACCACAGCTTCCTCATCCATTCGTCTGCTGATGGGCATCTAGGTTGCTTCCATGTCCTGGCTTAAGACCACAAAATTGTATCTAACTGAAGTTCAATTTAATTTTTCACATTGAGTTTAGCAAATTTGTTTGCTGTATTGTTATATTAATACATTTTAAGTTATTACTGTGATCTTATTTTGCATTTTTTGTTAACCAAGTGTTTTTGCTTCCTGTATTTAATATATATTGCAATTTTAACAAATATTTTTCAACATTTTTTTAAAAGGCTTTACTGAAATATGATATATGATATTGTATAAGTTTAAGGTATACAAAGTGATGAAACATTATTCAACCTTAAAAAGGAATGAAATTTGACCTCTGTGTCAATATTTGTTACTCTTCATTGATTTGAATGCTACTAATTATTTTATATATTTTTGTTACATTGAACAGATTTAAAAGTCCATAACATTTTCTAATGTAGTATAAAGTTCTTAGTAAGTTTTAGGTATCAATTCCAGAATACTCTCAGTCCTTTATCCTTATAATTACTCTCTGGAATATTAAATCAAGTCTTTATAGATCATTACTTATTTGTGATTATATGGGGCTTCCTTGGTGGCTCAGACTATAAAGAATCTGCCTGCAGTGTGGGGGACCTGTGTTCAATCCCTAGGTTGAAGATCCCATGGAAAAGGGAATGACTACACTCCAGTATTCTTGCTTGAAGAATTACATGGACAGAGGAGCCTGGCAGATTATAGTCCATGGGGTCACAAAGAGTCAGACATGACTAAGCAAGTAACATTTTCATTTTCACTTCACTTCCATATAAGTATGTATTAAAAAAAAAAATATGGAAGGCATTTTATGCTAAATCACACAGTTTCCTGGTCCCTGTGCTCATCACTCATTTATCTTCATATGATTTTTCTGCTGAGGTTGTTACTTCAGTAGTTCTTTCAGGAAAGAGTGGACCTCAACAGAAATTTTGTCATCTAATATGTCTTACACATGCTACTTTATTTATTTATGCTTTGAGTATACATAATATTTATATTATATACATAGGCTTCTCTAGTTGCATATTTCATGTATTCTAAAGATACATTCTTCTTTTTAAATGTTTTACTATTTTCTACTTTGATATGAGATTTATAGTTGATTCTGTCTTACCATATAATAGGCAGTATAGGGTAAAATTTTAATGGGCAGTATCTTAGTGGTAAGTTAAAATAATTATGTATCTGGCTTCGGTTCCACAAAACAAGGTATTAATGTTTATTGAGACCTTTCTTTATCCCTTATTTTTATCCCAGGTATTATTTTTAAAGCTTTAAATAAAGCATCTTTTAAAATTAGCCTGAAAATCAAATAACTGACAAGGGAGCAATATTGAGACCCAAAACTAGTCACATCCCAGAGCTCACTCTTTTGACAACCATAAAATAGTGGGAGTTTGTGAGCCTCTTTCTAAATTTTATAGAACCCCTCACTCCTTAGTTTTTTAGAGTCCCAGATAACTAGCATCACATTGAATAAATAGTAACAATGCCAACTTTTGCCTTTGACTGATGATTACTGAAACAGAACCTCCAGAAGAAGGGCTTTGTTTGCTGTGTGTTATTGTATGTTCACAGTGATTTACATATTCAAGCTAGTTAAAACACTGCCTTGGCGTAGTTATTCTGAGTTCGTTCCTTTTTAGTGTCTATTACTTCTTACCAACAAGCAAAGTCTCAATATGCGAGCTATATCGGACCATTGCTGTTTAACTCAGCAGGAAGCAAGAGTTTTTAATATTAGTTGCTTCCTGAGATCTGAGCTAAACCCTACATAGGGAGCTTGTCCTTTACTATTAGCGAGGAATATTTCAATTTCAACATATTTGGGACATCAGCACATCTCATGACTTATGTGTCACTTGGATCCCTGTTGAGGACTTCTGACTTACTAACAAGAATCAAAGAATGCTGTCTCTAAACCACTTGAGCTTTTAGCCTTTGAATTTGGAGCTTATTTCTTTGCAAAACTGTCTTACAATTCTAAAAATATTTGATAAATATCAATCTTCAAATATACTTCCATCCTCCCCATTTCTCTCTCTCCTTCTCCTTTCCATCTCTCTTTCTCTCTCCCATCTATTCTTTGTGTTATGATTCTGTGGCTACGAGAGATAAAGCAGATTTTATATTTTGTAAGTTAGTTTCAGACTAGGCAATAATATTGATGGAAAGACTCTTAGGTCATTGCATTTTACTCTATACAATGGAATATTTTCCATTTTGGTGTATTTCTTAAATGAATACATGATAGCTTCCTCATTTAATTCCTTGCAGTATATTGGGCTAAATGTTATTAATGTGAAAGTCTCTATCAGGTGGAACTCAGATGAACTTTTAGGTTCAAATCAAATCAATTTGAATGAAATCAAGTTGAAAGTTTGATCTGACCTTGATGTCAAGCAAGATTCTCTCAATTTGGCTGGGAAATTGTTCTTTCAAGAGCCAAATTCATTTTCAAGCTTTATTTCATTCCCCCTTCTTTCAACTCTATTTCCCTGAAGTAAAAATGCATCAAACCTAGAAGCATCTTTATTATTTTAATTGGATAATTTCAACTGACAGACTGTATTTCAAAACTCTATTTCTAATCTTTTATAGTGGAAAAGTTTAGAGAACTTGGAAACAACGGTTTTGTAGAAAAGATCATTATTCCTTGAGCAGAGTGAAAAAGGTTTTGGAGAGGGTGCTACAGATTTGGCAGGGTTAGAAATAAATAAATACAAATTCAATAAAATAACTTAGCTAGTAATTAAGTGTCAAGGTCACAAATGTGTCCCCATACCTCAAGAACTCTATTAATCTGTATGTAAAGTTAAGTTGGTAGTCAACATAATCTCCTCTTTAATAAACTTTAGAAAAAAATACATTAGAATATGGGCCTTCAAATATAAAAATGAATTAAAATATATGTCTTTTGTTCCTAATATTGAACATAATTATTATATCAAACCAGGTTAATTCATTCCAAGTCTGTGAGGAATCTTGAAGTAAAAATTCCAGTTATTTATCACCAGCTGCCCTGATCTAAATTATGATAATGAAGAAAGATTCAAATTTGTTGTATCTCTAGTATATTTACTTTGTTTCTCTCATCTTAAAATCTAAAATTATATTTTTACTAATCAGTTCCTAGTAAAAGCATTAATATTTATTTTCTTATAATTTTCCTAACTTTTAAAACATATGCAAAGTTACCTGAGACAATTATTGACTGAACTTTTCATATACATTAAAAATAAACTTTGTACATATCACTATTTTGTGTTTTTTTCTTCTTGATTCAATACTATTTTCCCACATTTACCTACTTGATTATCATTTACCTACATTTCACTTATAGATCCCACATAATGACAACTTTAAGACATGTAGAGATAAAATTTGAGTCTTTATATACTATTTTGACACAACAACCCCTAGTCAAGACAGTAAAAATGATCATATCATCACTTTTTAATATACATGTCTTATTTTTTTGTTTATTTTTAAGACCTTGACTCTTTCATATTTGAATAGATTAACTTTATACATTTTAATTTTTATTAAATTTGTTTGGCTTCTTAAACAGATACTGTCACTCTTATTTTACAGAATACCAAGCCTCAATGTTTGATAGCTATTATCTTCTGTGTTTACTGTTTAATCATGCCTGGGTATTATTTCCATGAATCTATTGATCTAATATCCTTCCCAGTAATAGTGGTTCTCCTTTTATGGACACACTTCAGCAATTTTTTTGTGTGCTTCTTTACCATGCTTGGTAACTGGGCTATATTTACACTTTCTTGGAGTCATAGACTGTTCATTCTGCTTTTAGAAATTTGTCAACTAACTCCAATTTTTTCTTCAGTCATACATCCACATGAAGTTAGGCAAACTATGAAGTGAGAAGGTACCATGTTCCAAATCATACTCACTTTTAACCAACACCAACTGCAAGTTTTGGGAAAGGGAGAAGAAATGGACCAAACCATCCTCAATGATTCACAGGACCAACTGAAGGCAATTATACTCACAGTTGGGTTTCCCTTGATCAGCTAATAAAGACTGTGTCTGCCAGTGCAGGAGACACAAGAGTTGCAGGTTCAATCTCTGCAGCAAGAAGATCACCTGGAGAAGGAATTGGTAACCCACTCCAGTATCATTGCCTGGATAATCCCATGGACATTGGGATAATACTGGATAATCCAGTATCATCTGCCTGGCAGACTACAGTCCATGGCGGTCATGAAGAGTCAGATGCAACACACACACACACACACACACACACACACACACACACTCACAGTTATGATTTATCATAGGTTAAGACCAAAGATTAAAATCAGGCAAAGGAAAAAGAGCAGAAAACTACTAAATGCAGAGTTTCTATTGCCCTCAATAATGTATCACAATTTGCATGGAGTATCACCAACCAGGGAAGCTAACCTGAGCCTTGTACTCTGAGCTTTTAATGAGACTCCCTTATGTAGACAAGGTTGATTGTTCATATGGTTGGTCTCAATCTCCAGTTTGACTATAGCATGTGATCTAATGCCTCCTTCCTAAATCACATCCTTGATTTTTATAACATAGCTACACCAACCCTAAGTCATATTAAGATATGGATGTGCCAAGGACCTGGGACCAACAAAGATTACCTCCTGGGAACTGAGAATAAAGGTTAGACCTCTTTTTGTGCAAGATTAAATGTGTTACTACATAAGCTACCTTCTAGGCTTTGACGAAGTCTCTCTTACAATAAAGGAACAGTATTTGGACATATGTATTCAGTATAGAATTTACATGACAAACACAGCTATAATATAATGGATATTCCTAACATTTGGATGAGCCCATGTCACGTAAGAATAAATTTAAAGAAATACATTTATGTACTATGCTGACACTATACATATTTTCAAATTTGTGTCCCTTGATCTACCATAATTTCTACTTTATGATTAACATATACAGAAATATTTAGCATAGAAATCACTTGATGGATAGCTTTAGGCCAGTCATTTTCCATCAATATTATATCTTTGGGTGTGACTATTCAATTTTCCAATATATTTGGCCATAGAAATCAGTATTATAATTTTACCACCAATGCCAGTGTTAGACTAATACTGGTATCACAGTGGAGGTAACCTGAAAATCAAGAGTCAAAAAATCACGCACATATTTAAGTCTCACACAGTCATTAAAGGTTAGTCTAGACCTTCATTATATTATATGACTAAAGTATCTCCCAGAGTGGTGCTACTCAAGTTTGCTGGCTTCCATTTTATTTTGCCATATCCCAAAAGCAGAAGTGGTCTCAGCAACACATGATTTTACTCTCTTATGAATCAGGTATAACTGAGCTAAAAGTCAATATTATCTCTGGCTCTGAAGCTCTTTTGGGGAATCACTGTAAAACTGGATTGCTCTCATTGCATAACCGATTTATCTTTCCCTATGCCCTCAGCTACTCTTCCCCTTTCTCTCCACTTGTACTCAAAATCTTGTACCTTTGGAGGGTACATTAGATTCAGCCACTGTGCTGGTCTGGATTTCCAGCAGCAATACTAGTCTATCAAGTGCCTTGTCTTCAGTTTACTGTCATTCACATAAAGTAAGATTGCTTATAAATTAGGGTTACTTGGATTTCCATAAGAGCTATATCAATCACTAGACAACATGGCTACATTCATTGTGTACAATTTTGAAAGATGGGATGAAGGTGGAACTTACTCTATTGGGCCTTTAGGAATTGACCAAAATTTTAAAGGTATAGTTGCAGTTCCTTGCATAAAAATTATCCACACTTCTAGCACCCACAGATATGTAGCCTGGAATTTGAGACTACTGCTTCACATAGGAAAAAGGAAAAAAAAAATTTTTTTGAGGTAATCTTGAGAAATTAGAAAAATAATATAGTCATTCCACCATACTAACTTACTTCTTTCATACCCAGTTCCTCCAGACAATTGGAGAAATCTATTTAATAGGAACCCATCTTTTGATCCCCTCTCACTTTGAGTTTGAGTGTACACTTGTGAAGGTGTGTAACCTTCATGCCTTCATCCCCCTTGGAGAATTTCTGCTGTCATTTATACCCAAGTGTCCACATTAGTCTCTAAACCAGGTAAATTTCAAACACACACACACACACACACACACACACACACACACACACAGAGCTTCTATTAATGTTTAATAGATATGATATTTACATAAAGGAGGTCATTCATCATATTCATGTTTTCATACAACTTAAATATGTTTATGAGTCAGTTTCAATTTAAGCCTGTGGAAGGGGACAGCAAAGAATCACTACATACACTCTATAAATAGGAAAATAATACTCAAAGAAGATAGTTGATTTACTTACATTGATTCAGCAAAAAATGGCATATGTATCACTAAAACTAAATCATTAAAAAAAAATTATATGGACATTTCTAAACCAGTGTTCTAAATGTCCTGCAAGCAAGCTCCAGAATTTACCTGAACCTTTACTCTGTTTATATTTCCACAATGGCATATTTCCTGCTGATTGCCAATGTGCTTCTTGTATAGAAAGAAACTAGGGACTAAAACCCCAACATGATCATCATGAAGCTTAGCACAAGCAAGTAATTGTGGTAACCCCTCAGATAATTTAGGTGAAAACCTATTCCAATCCTTCGAGCCAAAGTATCAGAATAATATGAAATACTGGATGTTGCCTGTTGGGTATGTGACAATGTGTATATTTGTAAGATTGCAAATTAATGAGTACTCAATTAATATCTGTTTTCAGTTCCATCAGTTCAGTTCAGTTGCTCATTTGTGTCTGACTCTTTGCGACCCCATGGATTGCAGCATGCTAGGCCTCCCTGTCCATCACCAACCCCTGGAGTTTACTCAAACTCATGTCCATTGAGTCAGTGATGCCATCCAACCATCTCATTCTCTGTCATCCCCTTCTTCTCCTACCTTCCATCTTTCCCAGCATCAGGGTCTTTTCAAATGAGTCAATTCTTCATATCAGGTGGTCAAAGTACTGGAGTTTCAGCTTCAACATCAGTCCTTCCAATGAATACTCAGGACTGATTTCCTTTAGGGTGGACTGGTTGGATCTCCTTGCAGTCCAAGAGTCACTCAAGAGTCTTCTCCAACACCACAGTTCAAAAGCATCAATTCTACTGTTCCATGTTATAAGGTTAAAGTGAGCTACAAAGATAGTGTAAGAGAAAACCCAATTTATTATTGGAGTAGAGTTGATTTAAAATGTTGTGTTAGTTTCAAGGGCACAGCAAATTGGATCAGTTACACATATATTTAGATCCACCCCCTTTTTTTGATTCTTTTTCCATATAAACCATCATGCAATATTGACTAGAGTTCTCTGTGCTATATAGCAGTTTCTTATTAAATATCTATTTTATATAAAGTAGTGTGTGTATTTCCATTCCAAATTACCAATTTACTCCTCCCCTTATCCCCTGGTAACCATAAATTTTCTCTCTACATCTGTGGATGTAAGTAAGTTCATTTTTCATCCTTTTTCAGATTCCACATATAAGCAATATTATAGGATATTTGTCTTTTTCTGTCTGACTTACTTCACTCAGAAGGACAATCTCTAGATCTATCCATGTTGCTGCAAATGGCATTACTTTGTTCTTTCTTATGGTTGAACAATGTTCCATTGTATATATGTACTACATATTCTTTATCCATTCCTCTGTTGATGGACATTTAGATTGCTTCCATGTCTGGCCATTGTAAATAGTGTTGCAATGAACATTGGAGTGCATGTATCTTTTTGAATTATGATTTACTCTGGGTATATGCCCAGGAGTGAAATTTCTGGGTAGTACATTAATTCTGTTTTGAGGTTTTTAAGGAACCTCCATACTGTTTTCCATAGAATTTGTACCAATTTACATTTCCACCAACAATGTGGGAGGGTTCCCTTTTGCCCACCCTCTCTAACATTTATTGTTTGTAGATTTTTTGATGATTGCCCCTTTGACCTGTGTGAAGTGATACCTCATTGAAGTCTTGATTTGAATTTCTCTGATAATTAGTGATGCTGAACATCCTTTCATGTATTTGTTGGCCATTTGTATGTCTTCTTTGGAGAAATGTCTATTTAGATCTTCAGCCATTTTTGATTGGGTTGTTTATTTCTTTATTTATTTTTGATATTGGGCTGCAAGTGCTGTTTAATCACTTGTCAGTTGCTTTATTTGTGAATATTTTCTTTCATTCTGAGGACTGTCTTTTTGTTTCATTTATGGTTTCCTTTGCTGTGCAAAATCTGTTAAAAGCTTAATTAGATTCTAATTGTTTATGTTTGTTTTTATTTTCATTCTGAGAGATGGATCATAAGAGATATTACCGTGATTAATATCAGAGAGTATTTAGTCTATGTTTTATACTATCTGGCCTTACATTTAGGTCTATAACTCATTTGTAATTTATTTTCTATCTGATATTGGGGACTGTTCTAATTTCATCCATTTACATGTGGCTTTCCAGTTTTTCCAACATCACTTATTGAAGAGACTGCCTTTTCTCCATTGCATATTCCTGCCTCCTTTGTCATAGACTAGATGACCATAGGCAGATAGGTTTATCTCTGGGCTTTCTATCCTGTTCCATTGATCTATACTTCTGTTTTTGTGCCAGTGCCATACTGTCATGATTACTATAGTTTTACAATATATTCTGAAGTCAGGGACCCTGATTCCTCCATCTCTGTTTTGCTATCTCATGACCACTTTGGCTATTCATGGTTTTTTGTGTATCCACACAAATTTCAACATTTTGTTGTTGTTGTTGTTCTAATTCTGTGAAAAATGCCAATGGCAATTTGATATTATTGAATTGAATCTATAGATTGGTTTGGATAGTACAGCAATCTTCACAATGTTGGTTCTTTCCTTCTGAGAACATGGCATATTTCTCCATCTGTTTGTGTCACCTGTGATTTTCTTTTTGGTATCTTTTAGGTTTCTGACCACAAGTCTTTTGCCTCCTTAGATGGGTTTCTTTCAGGTATCTTATTCTTTTGTTGTGATGAAAAATGGCATTGTTTCCTTAATTTTCTTTCTGATCTCTAATATTAAAGGCCATATACAACAAATTCATAGCTAACATCATTCTCAGTAGTGAAAAAACTGAAAGCATTTCCTCTAAGATCAGGAATGTGATAAAGATGTCCACTCTCACCACTATTATTCAATATAGTTTTGGGAGTCCTAGCCATGACAATCAGAGAAGATTCAAAAGAAATGAAAGGAATTCAATTCAGAAAAGAACTAAAACTGGCACTGTTTGCAGATGACATGATATTATACATAGAAAATCCTGAAAATGCTACCACAAAAGTGCTAGTGCTCCTCAATGAATATGGTAAATTTTCAGGATACAAAATTGATACACAGAAATCTCTTGCATTCTTATACACTAACAACAAAGAAGCCAACATTTAAAGAATATCCTAAACCAGATATACTTCAAAAACTTCCAATCAGAATAAAATAATATATATATATACATATACATATATATATATATATATATGTATATGTATATATATATATAACCAGAAAATATATATACATATATATATATATTTTACCAGCAAATATGTATAAACACTTCTAGCCTAACTGTTATATTATTTTATGTGTTTGAGTAGCATAAAAAACTTTAAAAAACATCTGAAATGAGCTAGTAATACATTTGGTTCTTTTGGTTATATAAAAAGACTGAAACATTGTGATGAGATGTCAGTATTGCAGGTAGGTAAATAGTCATATGTTAAAATTCATCAGATCTGTCTCATTGGCACATTTATGTAATTGCACATTTTGGTTGGGTATGGTGTTTTAATATTTCAAAAGGTCTTCTCAGTAGTTAAATACCAAAGGCATTTCCTTAAAAATCCAGTTTTCTAGATTCTAGGACTTCCTTACTTATACATAGAAATGCAATGTAAAAGACTTGTCCTCTTATCATATGTAATTATAAAAAAAAAAGTGTAAAATACAATACCCTGTATGAATTAATATTTATTATAAGGGGGCTTTCCAAGTAGTGCTAGTGGTGAAGTACCCACCTGCCAATGCAGGAATTGTAAGAGACTTGGGTTCAATGCTTAGGTTGGGAAGATCCCCTGGAGGAGGGCATGGCAACCGACCCCAGCATTCTTGCCTGGAAAATCCCATGGACAGAGGAGTGTGGCAGACTATGATCCATAGGATCACAGAATCAGGCAAAACTGAAATGACTTAGCATGCACGTTGACAGATAATGAAGCAAGAAAATAAGCAATTCATAACAACTGACACTGAGATAACAGGATGTTGGAATTAGTATAGAATAGCACAGCTATTTTATACATTATCAAGAACTTAAAAGAAACATGATTTTATCAAATACTAAGATTAAGAATTTATAGAAATGGGAACTATAAAGAAAACTCAAATAGAAATTTTAGAAGCAAAATATAAATAATCAAAATTAAAAATTTATTGGATAAGTTTAATAGAAGTATAGAAACATCAATCTGAAGAAAAATAACAAGCTTGGGGAAAATGAACAGAATCTCAAGTAACTGGGACTTCTCTGGTGATCCAGGGGTTAAGAATTCACCTTCCAATGCAGGGAAGGTGGTTTATATCTCTAGTCTGAGAACTAAGATCTCACAAGCCACAAGGCAACTAAGGACATGTGCTCTTGAGCCCCAGTGTTCCAACTAGAGAGAAGTCTGTGCATTGCAATGAAAGATCATGTATACTAGATTCTTTACCACCTGAGCCATCAGGGAAATCCATAAGTCTTCTAGTTTGAAATATAATTTGCCTTTCCTGAATTCTTAATCACTTGAAACATTGAATCATTTTTTTTTCAACTTAACATTTCAATGTGCATGTTCCCTTTTGCTTTCTCATTCATAAAAGTGATCCAATTGCTACCAAATATTCAAGTGGGGCTCTGGAGTTAATACATTTTGCTTTTATTAATTCTCTTCACTCTATTAAAAACAAGCAAAAAAAAATTTACAGACTAACTCTCATCTATTTGAATAGCAATTTTTGGTTGAAGGGAGTTAGAGCAATCTACAGACCTGAGCTAATTTTCTCAGTCAATGGGACTATAATGATTTTTCCTACCATCAGGGATTAATGAGACACTGTCTAAAAATAAAAAAATTAAACTTGTCAGAAAATATTGTGGCATTCAGCAAAGGCCCTGAAGGTAATCAATGCACTCATGTAAATTTCTAGTTGAAATTACTTTTTTTTTTTTGGTATGCTGAGTTTCTTTGTGTTTAGTTCCTCAGTCAGACCAGTTGTCTTAATATGCAGCCCAGTCATTGTAGTTGATAAATCACTTAGCTTCCTTTTGTGGTCTAAAATACTTGTTTTTGTTTTATAAACTTTTGTTATGTTCTGTCTCAGAGTTTCTTACTTTGTGCAATTTAAAAGTTAAATAATTAAATAATTCTGTCAAAGATTATAAATGGTTTATAACTTACCCTGGTTGCTGGAGAACCAAATTAGCTTTCAACATTTTCATGGATGCTGGCAGAAGACATGATACTTGTGGGTCAGAAACAAAGAGGCTTCATTACTCATAGCACACCATGCATCATGTACTTCACATTTACATTGATATCTTCTGCTTCTAAGTCCCAGGAGGGTGACAGATAGAAACCTCAAATGCAGGGACTTTTCTTCACAACTCAGAGAATCCAGAAGTAAGGGAGCTCAAGTCTTTTATAATCAGCTTTAGGCAAAATTGCCTAAACTTTCCCTAGAGGGAAATATTGTATTTCTCGTATTAGACAGCAAAGATCCTCACCCTTTACTCTGAAAAGAGGCATTATCATAATCTCCCAGAATTGTTGACTCTATAAGCATTCTTGAAAAGACAGCTAGGAGTAAAAATGTCAATGTCTCTGCTGACGAGATTAGGTAGATGTCAGACACTCAGGGAACATTTTCTCTCATCAAAAATTCTTACCTAGATAGACTGTTTCAAGGATTAAAAAAGCATGATTAATAGCTTGAGATTTAAGGCATTTTTCCCTAGCAAATGTAAATGTTTCCCCAATGAACTTATTTCATTTACCAGTTATTGGTCTCTAACACTGATGTGCAAATATTTATTGGATACACTACAGTTAAAATATACTAATGGATGGCTTTGATGTGAAGTATCATTTATATTCCAAGTCAGTATCTCTACAAGATGGTTAAGGGCCAACTGGAAAGCAAGGATATACTTAGTCTTTGTGGGAATGGGGAGAAAGGAATGACTAAAAGTCAAAATTGAAGAAGAGTTCAAACAATTTTAGCCACATTCTTACCACTTTTACTTCAACTTGTGTAATTTCGATTTATTCATGAGACAATGCATTGAGAGCAGCAACCTTTTCCTCTTCATAGTAGATATGCATAAATTTGTCTCTCTGAATGAACTTTTCCATGATGTTCAGACTAATTTAGTCTCAATGTCTTTCCGTCATCAAACCAATACTGTCATTTTTTTCTTAGTAAGCATTCTCAGATTCCATTTCTCTTTCTCTTTCCCTCTGACCTAACCCCCTCTTGTGTGTGGGAATATACATCTCTTCAACTTTCCTGCTGTATGATTGTGTAAAATACTACCACAAAGTTAGTGGCTTAAAAAAGAAACACTCACTTATTACTTCACAGTTCTGTAGGTCAGAAACCTGGGCACAGCAGAGCTAGGTTGTCATCTCATTGTCTTCTAATGCTGAAACCAAATTGTTGGCTGGATTGAGTTCTCATCTGGATGCTCTGAGGAAGAATCAACTTCCAGGTTGTCAGCAAATTTCAGCTGTTTGCAAATTGCAACATTAATACACCCATTTTCTTTCTGGCTATCAATTAGGGGCCACTCAACATCTCTTGAGAACGTTACTTGAAGTATGTGCTGCCCTATGCCCACAGTACCTTAGGCCAGTCCAGTCCAGTCATTACCATTTGGATCAGAGCCCATGTCAACATGTCTTGCTCTCAGCTTGCTGCCACACTTATCCCATTGTAACACCCAGTTTCACCTAACCTTTGATTGAGCTGCCTGTAAGGTAGATTGAGCCAGAACCCTTATTATCATATCTGGGTCTGGGAGACAAGGGGCCTCTAGCAGGCAGGGTTTCTAGATGTGACTCACTTATCTGAGGATTCTCCCTGTTTCTTCAAGCATTCCAAGTTCCCATGGGATTGGGCTTTTGCCCACGAAGGGTGGCCAGGGCTCAATCTTGGCCTGCTTCCACAGTCATCTGAGATCCCTCTGGTTCTTGACACCTTTCCTTGCTCTCCTACCAGTCAGACTGGGGTCACTTTATAATTCTATCACAGGGATATTTGGTTAGAACAATCCACTTAGGATAATCAATTCCCCTTTTAAGAGGACAATTGGTTCAAGTAAAATAACCTAATCACAAATGTGATTTTCTATTGTATTCATATATTACTCCTAAATGTGCTGAGAAGGATTATACAAGTGTGTAGGTCACCTAGGTTCTGCTAACCTACTATATAGGTTATATATCATATAGGTTATATATATATATATAAAACCTATATTATATAGGTTGTATATCATTAAGTTATATATATTATATATTATATAGTCTAACCTATATTAGACTTCTGCTAACACTCTTCAATAGTACATGAACTGGGAATTTCCAGATGTTCAAGCTGGATTTAGAAAAGCCAGAGATCTAATTGCCAACTTCCCTTGGATCGTCGAAAAAGCAAAAGAGTTCCAGAAAAACTTCTACTTCTGCTTTATTGACTACGCCAAAGCCTTTGACTGTGTGGATCACAACAAACTGGAAAATTCTTAAGAGATGGGAATACCAGACCACCTTACCTGCCTCCTGAGAAATTTGTATGCATGTCAAGAAGCAACAGTTAGAACTGGACATGAAACAACTGGTTCCAAATTGGGAAAGGAGTAAGTCAAGGTTGTATATTACCACTCTTCTAGTTTAACTTATATGCAGAGTACATCATGCAGAATGCTGGACTGGATGAAGTACAATCTGGAATCAAGATTGCTGGGAGAAATATCAATAACCTGAGATATGCAGATGACACCACCCTTATGGCAGAAAGAGAAGAAGAACTAAAGAGCCTCTTGATGAAAGTGAAAGAGGAGAGTGAAAAAGTTGGTTAAAACTCAACATTCAGAAATCTAAGATCATGGCATCTAGTCCCATCACTTCATGGCAAATAGATGGACAAACAATGGAAAGAGTGAGGGATTTTATTTTCTTGGACTCCAAAATCACTGCAGATGGTGATGTCAGCCATAAAATTAAAAGATGCTTGCTCCTTGGAAGAAAAGCTATGACCAATATAGACAGCATATTAAAAAGCAAAGGCATTACTTTGCCAACAAAGTTCTGTCTACTCAAAGCTATGGTTTTTCCAACAGTCATGTGTGAATGTGAGAGTTGGAATATAAAGAATTGATGCTTTTGAACTATGGTGTTGGAGAAGGCTCTTGAGAGTCCCTTGAACTGCAAGGAGATCAGACTAGTCCATCCTAAAGGAAATCAGTCTTGAATATTCATTGGCAGGACTGATGCTGAAGCTGAAGCTCCAATACTTTGGCCACCTGAAGGGAAGAACAAACTCCTTGGAAAAGACCCTGGTGCTGGGAAAGATTGAAGGCAGGAGGATAAGGGGATGATAGAGGATGACATGGTGGGTTGGCATCACTGACTCGACAGACATGAGTAAACTCTGGGAGTTGATGATGGACAGGGAAGCCTGGCGTGCTGCATCCATGGGGCTGCAAAGAGTTGGACACAACTGAGTGACTGAACTAAACTAAAAAACTTTATTGTATAAGGAAGCTGTAACTTTTCATCACAAATCAAAGTTTCTCATAAAACACTTCAAATTTTACTTTTAAACTAAAAATTAAAAGAAAGCATTCTTTTATTATCAAGCTGTTTCATCTTTTATAGCTTTTATATGTGAAATGACAATTTATTGCAGAATCATGTAAGTCCTCATTACAATATAAAGTTATCACTTGGAGACTTCATTACCATTTAATAAGTAGCAGATATATCTTTTTCTTGTTGAAAATTTACATTGTTTTCTAGAAGCAGAGAAATTTAATAGATCAGAATTAAACATCGGCAAAAAGAAGCTCAATACATCAGTAAATGCCAACACATACATTATTAACTGAAAATTTGGTTGAAATAACAGTATATTCTATAGGAAGTATAATAATTATATATTGCTGAGTAATATTATTACATCAAGCATAAAATCTTAAAATACCATACATTTGTTATCTCTTAGTTTTTGTCAGTTAAGGCTTAAATAGATCCTCTGCTTAGTTTCTCAGAGTGCTATAATCAAAAAATTGCAAATCTATGGTCTCAACTAATAGTTCCATTTGGGAAAATTCTACTTTCAAGCTCACTCTGTTGTTTGCAGGGTTTATTTTATTGCAAGTGTGGGAGCAAAAGCTTCAGCTTCTTGCAGTATCTCAGGTAGAGACTGTCTTCAACTCTTAGAGATTTCTGAAGTTCCATTTCAGAAATGATGGTTAATTCCCAGCATTAACCCTTACTTCAACTAGCAGCAAGGAGTCTGTAACAGGGGTATGGAAGCAAGACAGAGTTTTGTTATAAAGTAATGTAATCACAGGAGTGACACCCCATCACCTCTGATATATTCTGTTAGTTAGACGAGAGTCACAGGTCCCAGTTGATGTTGAGGGCTTTAGATTTTATAAAGCAATTAGCACCAGAAAGTGGGGGACAGGATGTGTGCATGAGGTGAGGGGTTACAGTCGATTCATCACTAAAGGACAAGGGTGGAGAAATCACCATGGGATGAAGATTTCTGTGAAAGAAAGGATAATTATGGGTCTTGAATAATTGGTAATGATAGAAAAGATAGATTCGGAGGGTGAGGGATTAATAATATTTTAAGCTCTGCTATATCAGACAAGGATGTCTTTTTTTTGGTGTTAGTTCTAAAAGATCTTGTAGGTCTTCATAGAACCATTCAGCTTTAGCTTCTTCAGCATTACTGATTGGGGCATAGGTTTGGACTACCGTGATATTGAATGGTTTGCCTTGGAAATCAACAGAGATCATTCTGCCATTTTTGAGATTGCATCCAAGGACTGCATTTTTTAATCTTTTGTTGGTCATGATGGCTACTCCATTTCTTCTAAGGGATTCCTGCCCACAGTAGTAGATATATTTATCATCTGAGTTAAAGTCACCCATTCCAGTCCATTTTAGTTCGCTGATTCCTAGAATGTCGACATTCACTCTTGCCATCTCCTGTTTGATCACTTCCGATTTGCCTTGATTCACGGACCTAACATTCCAGGTTCCTATGCAATATTGCTCTTTAGAGCATCGGACCTTGCTTCTATCACCAGTCACATCCACAACTGGGTATTGTTTTGGCTTTGGCTCCATCCCTTCATTCTTTCTGGAGTTACTTCTCTACTGATCTCCAGTAGCATATTGGGCACCTACCGACCTTGGGAGTTCCTTTTTCGGAATCCTATCATTTTACCTTTTCATACTGTTTATGGGGTTCTCAAGACAAGAATACTGAAGTGGTTTGCCATTCCCTTCTCCAGTGGACCACATTCTATCAGAATGGAATGCAAAATTAGGAAGTCAAGAAACACGTGGAGTAACAGGCAAATTTGGCCTTGGAATATGGAATGAAGCAGGGCAAAGGCTAACAGAGTTTTGCCAAGAGAACACACTAGTCATAGCAAACACCCTCTTCCAACAACACAAGAGAAGACTCTACACATGGACATCACCAGATGGTCAACACCAAAATCAGATTGATTATATTCTTTGCAGCCAAAGATGGAGAAGCTTCATACAGTCAGCAAAAACAAGACCAGGAGCTGACTGTGGCTCAGATTATGAACTCCTTATTGCCAAATTCAGACAAATTGAAGAAAGTAGGGAAAACCACTAGACCATTCAGGTATGATCTAAACCAAATCCCTTATGACTATACAGTGGAAGTGAGAAATAGATTTAAGGGACTATATCTGATAGACAGAGTGCCTGATGAACTATGGACAGAGGTTCATGACATTGTACAGGAGACAGGGATCAAGACCATCCCCATAGAAAAGAAATGCAAAAAGACAAAATGGTTGTCTGAGGAGGCCTTACAAATAGCTGTGAAAAGAGTAGAAGCAAAGGCAAAGGAAAAAAGGAAAGGTATTCCCATTTGAATGCAGATTTCCAAAGAATAGCCAGGAGAGATAAGAAAGCCTTCCTCAGCAATCAATGCAAAGAAATCAAGGAAAACAACAGAATGGGAAAGACTAGAGATCTCTTCAAGAAAATTAGAGATACCAAGGGAACATTTCATGCAAAGATGGGTTCGATAAAGGACAGAACTTGTATGGACCTAACAGAAGCAGAAGATACTAAGAAGAGGTAGGAAGAGTACACAGAAAGACTGTACAAAAAAGATCTTCATGACCCAGATAATCACAATGATGTCATCACTCACGTAGAGCCAGATATCCTGGAATGTGAAGTCATATGGGCCTTAGAAAGCATCACTACAAATAAAGCTAGTGGAGGTGATGAAATTCCAGTTCAGCTATTTCAAATCCTAAAAGCTGATGCTGTGAAAGTGCTGCACTCAATATGCCAGCAAATTTGGAAAACTCAGCAGTGACCACAGGACTGGGAAAGGTCAGTTTTCATTCCAATCCCAAAGAAAGGCAATCCCAAAGAATGCTGAAACTACCACACAATTGCACTCATCTCACACACTAGTAAAGTAATGCTCAAAATTCTACAAGCCAGACTTCAGCAATACATGAACTGTGAACTTCCAGATGTTCAAACTGGTTTTAGAAAAGGCAGTGGAACCAGAGATCAAATTGCCAACAACTACTGAATCATCGAAAAAGCAAGAGATTTCCAGGAAAAAATATCTATTTCTGCTTTATTGACTATGCCCAAGTCTTTTACTGTGTGGATCACAACAAACTGTGGAAAATTCTGAAGGAGATGGGAATACCAGACCACCTGACCCACCTCTTGAGAAACCTATATGCAGGTCAGAAAGCAACAGTTAGAACTGGACATGGACCAACAGACTGGTTCCAAATAGGAAAAAGAGTATGACAAGGCTGTATATTGTCACCCTGCTTATTTAACTTATATGCAGAGTACATCATGAGAAACGCCAGGCTGGAAGAAGCACAAGCTGGAATCAAGATTGCCGGGAGAAATATCAACTATCTCAGATACGCAGATGACACCACTCTTATGGCAGAAAGTGAAGAGGAACTAAAAAGCCTCTTGATGAAAGTGAAAGAGGAGAGTGAAAAAGTTGGCTTAAAGCTCAACACTCAGAAAACTAAGATCATGGTATATGGTCCCATCACCTCATGGGAAATAGATGGGGAGACAGTGGAAGCAGTCTCAGACTTCATTTTTTTGGGCTCCAAAATCACTGCAGATGGTGATTGCAGCCATGAAATTGAAAGACGCTTACTCCTTGGAAGGAAAGTTATGACCAACTTAGACAGCATATTAAAAAGCAGAGACATTACTTTGACAACAAAGGTTCATCTAGTCAAGGCAATTGTTTTTCCAGTGGTCATGTATGGATGTGAGAGTTTAACTGTGAAGAAAGTTGAGTGCTGAAGAATTGATGCTTTTAAACTGTGGTTCAAAGTTGGTTGGAAAAGACTCTTGAGAGTCCCTGGGACTACAAGTAGAACCAACCAGTCCATCCTAAAGGAGATCAATCCCGGGTGTTCATTGGAAGGACTGATTCTGAAGCTGAAACTCCAATACTTCGGCTACCTCATGTGAAGAGTTGACTCATTGGAAAAGACCCTGATGCTGGGAGGGACTGGGGGCAGGAGGAGAAGGGGATGACAGAGGATGAGATGGCTGGATGGCATCATTGACTCGATGGACTTGAGTTTGAGTAAACTCCAGGAGTTGGTGATGAACAGGGAGGCCTGGAGTGCTGCAATTCATGGGGTCACAAAGAGTCGGACACGACTGAGCAACTGAACTGAACTAACTGATTCCAGACATGGGCAATGGTCTTTGCTATGAAAAAAGATATGACTGAGTACTTTGATTTTCAGGAAAACCTATTAAAAAATTAAGATCAGTGTGGTTATGTTCATGGGAAAGTGCCCCAGAAATCTATTCCACAAATGGCCCCAACTTGGTCTTCTTGTCCATTAAATCAGGCTGGACTCAGAGACTGTAGAAACCAAACCCAAACCAGTTTAAACATTAAAGTTTATTAACATAACAATGGAAGTTGATATATAGTTTATTGCATCCACCAGTTTTCAGTGGTCTATCAAAAGCTGATAGTCTTATGATACAGTATCTTGTTTATTATTTAACAATTTATTTTTCTTTTTTGTAGTCCATCCTTAGATAATTCCATTATATGGAATAACAAGGATTATTTGCATTTCCTCCGCTTGGTTAGATCAGAATCAAAAGGAGAATCTCACTCTCCAAGATCACAGAACCATCAGTGAAAACTTGCTGAGATTTCTTATTCACAAGTTAAATATCCCTGTATATAAATATCTTAGCTTATGGAATGGAAAACTGTAATTGACTAGTCTGCCTTATGTGCTCTTTATGTGGCAGGATGTCACCTGATTATCAACTTCAAAAACAGAGGAAATGAGCAAACCTCACAGTTAAAAGAAGAAAATGGCAACAACACCTCTAAAAATGTAATAGAAGAGTTGTATTACCAAAAAAAAAAAAAAAAGTGATGCAGAGAAGGGTTGAAGACAAAAAAAGAGTGGGCAGCAGAGGATGAGATAGATAGCACAACTGACTCAATGGATATGCATTTGAGTAAATTCCAGGAGATAGTGGAGGATAGAAGAGCCTGGCATGCTGCAGTCCATGGGGTTACAAAGGGTCAGACACGACTTAGCAACTGAACAGCAGCGACAGTATTTGTACATATTTGCAATGAACCTTTTTTTTTTTTCATATAAAGCAAGCTAAATTTAAATATGTGACTGAATAATAATAAGCTGAAATACTGACCAGCACATGAAAATACTCTGTAAAATATAAACTCACCTAAATATGTTCATTAATTTTAGTAGATTATATTTAAAATTATGTATTTAAGGACTTATGTTCAAAGTAATGATGATAAAACAGAGTTTCAATATGGTATTAGATATATTTTAATGGATAGCAATAATGGATAATTTCTACATCAAACACTCCCACCTGCTCTGAACTTCCTATGACAACTGACCAAAATTCTTTCTAAAGAGCTGAACCAGGAATGTGAAATAGAATGTCTTTTGGAGTATACCTTCTGCACAATATTGTTGGCTTTGTACTGGAATCTCCAGAAGGAATTGCGCAGAGTTTCCATAGTAAGCAACATATTAAACAAACAAATAGTGAGATATTACAGAAATATTTGTTTTCCAAGAGTATTGCATACTTAATTTGTTTCTAAGCACAGGTGAATATGTTGGATGATGATCAAGTAATCTGTGAAAAATAATATTTCATTTTTTCTCTCAATGTTTTTGTTTGTCTACATCATTCGCCAGAATACTCTTCACTTTCTTTTCAGTGTGACTTTCTCCTTGTCCTTGTCATAAATATTCTAATTAAATCTAGGCTTTGTTGTTGCTGTTCAATCAACCATTGTGTCCAACTCTTCATGACCCCATGGGTTGCAGCATGCCAGGTCTCCCTGTCCCTCGCCATCTTCCGGAGTTTGCCAAAGTCATGTGTATGGAAACTGGACAATGGATATGAACTTGGGCAAATCTAGACTAACAGATATTAATTTATTCTGTTGTGTAGAAGGCATTATGTTTAGTCTATCCACTTGAATAGACATGTGGCTATGGAATGGGTTAACAGTCCACGTGTGCTGTGCTATACTTAGCTGCTCAGTTGAGTCTGACTTTTTGTGACCCCAGGCTCCTCTGTCTATGGGGATTGTCCAGGCAAGAATACTGGAATGGGTTGCCATGTCCTCCTCCAGGGGATCGTATCAACTCAAGGCTCGAATCCAGGTCTCACTCACTGCAGGTGGATTCTTTACCATCTTGGCCATGAGGGAAGTCCAAGAATACTGAAGTGGGTAGTCTATCCCTTCTCCAGGGATCTTCCTGACTCAGGTATCAAACTGGGGTTTCCTGAATTGCAGGCAGATTCCTTACCCCATGAACTACTAAGGAAGCCTAAACAGCCCATAGATAGACATGTTAGGTTTATGCATGTTGTCCCAGAAAAATTCCTAAAAACTCCTTTCACTTTCATGTTCTGGATTGGATGATAAATTATATGGTCTCCCTAGGATTACAAGCCTTCCTTGGACTCTAACAATACTACTGGATTATTATTTCAAAATCTCAAACGTTATATAGTTCTATCTGTAACTATTTTATAAGGACACTTAAAAAAAACCATACCAGTAGCACAACAAAAAATAGCAATAATTTTGTGATACCATTACATATACAATCAGTGTTCAAATTATTCCAAATGTCTAATATTTTCAGAGCTTATTTGTCTGATTCATGATCTAAATACATTCTCCATGTTGCAATTGGCTTACATGTCCCTTAAACCAGTTAAATCTCTGTTTTTCTACTCTGTTTATCTTACTGTTATATTTGGAGAAATTAGATCATCTGTTTTCCAGAGGTTCTTCATTCTCAATATTATTGATTCTATATGTGTACCTTCTGTGTTCATTTAAACTGGAGTATATATCAAAATTTTATTAAATCTGCTTATTTCTTCCCTTGTTTCCTTGCTTACTTCTTCTCTCTTTTCTTTCTCTACTTCTTCCTTCTTCCCTCCTTCCTTCCTTTCATTTGTATGAATATTGCATATATTGTGTAATACGAGGTACATAATATCTGCTTATTTAACTTATATGCAGAGTACATCATGAGAAACGCTGGGCTGGAAGAAGCACAAGTTGGAATCAAGATTGCTGGGAGAAATATCAATAACCTGAGATATGCAAATGACACCACCCCTATGGCAGAAAGTGAAGAACTAAAGAGCCTCTTGATGAAAGTGAAAGAGGAGAGTGAAAAAGTTGACTTAAAGCTCAACATTCAGAAAACTAAGATCATGGCATCCTATCCCATCACTTCATGGCAAATAGATGGGGAAACAGTGGAAACAGTGGCTGACTTCATTTTTTCTGGGCTCCAAAATCACTGCAGATGGTGATTACAGCCATGAAATTAAAAGACGCTTACTCCTTGGAAGGAAAGTTATGACCAACCTAGACAGCATATTAAGAAGCAGACACATCACTTGCCAACAAAGGTCTGTCTAGTCAAGGCTATGGTTTTTCCAGTGGTCATGTATGTGTGTGAGAGTTAGACTGTGAAGAAAGCTGAGCACTGAAGAATTGATGCTTTTAAACTCTGGTGTTGGAGAAGACTCTTGAGAGTCCCTTGGACTGCGAGGAGATCCTACCAGTCCATCCTAAAGGAAATCAGTCCTAAATATTCATTGGAAAGACTGATGCTGAAGCTGAAGCTCTGATACTTTGGCCACCTGAGGCCTAGGACTGACTCATTGGAAAAGCTCCTGATGCTGAGAAAGATAGAGGGCAGGAGGAGAAGGGGATGAGAGAGGATGAGATGGCTGGATGGCATCACCGACTCAATGGACATAGGTTTGGGTGGACTCTGGGAGTTGGTGATGGATAGGGAGGCCTAGCATGCTGCAGTTCATGGGGTTGTAAAGAGTCAGACATGACAGAGTGACTGAACTGAGCTGAACTGAATAGCTGGTTGTGCTTTTTTTTACTAAGTATAGGGTTAGCATTTAGTTGCTCAGCAGTAACCTTAATCTCTATTTATCTCCAGGGATGCCTGGAGCCATAAAAAAAGATCCTCACAAGGAGCCATTGATTCTCACAAGAAGAAGTGCCCTAGCTAGTTGGAATGCCTTAGCTAGAAAATAGTCAAACTATGTAATGCCCAATACTCATCTGGAGGGACTTTATGCCAGTGTGCCCTTTTATCTATAGTGAAAATTGGTTTGTATAAATTGATGATCTGTGATGGTTTGTCTGGTTATGCAGCTTGATTTTGGCTCTATGGCCAAAGAGTTATAAAAGAATCATCAGTAAACATATGACTTAACTTCCCTGAGACTAAAATTTCTCACATGTATGTTGTTGATTCATAATCTAAAGAAGTAAATCTGGTGCAACTGAGAAATGGCATTGAAACCTGCATTGCACCTGAATATGCACCTAGGCTTTCTTTCTCCAGGTTTTTTGAATCCCTTGTCTTTATTAAAGCATTAATTAGCGATACCATGGTAGGCTATTGTGAGCTTTCTCATGTATGTGGGATGATGAATAATTAATGTAGTTATAAGAGCAAACAACGATGATTATTACTTAACTCCCTCATATATATATAATTAAAGAGACTATTATTAAAATTTACACATGGCTTATTTATTTGCTGGATAATGTATATCTTCAATTATGAGTCTCTTGATCTATTATTTAGTTCCTTGAGGTACAATTGGCAATAAAAATAAATGCTTGATATTTTCCCTTAATTAACAGTTTTCAAAATTATGCATTATTTCCCTGTAAGTGTCCAAAATTACCAAGGATTCTCTATATGTGTTCATGTATATCTTAATGTTTGCTTAAATTTTAAATATTTCTATGTATTTAATCAATTTCAAGTGCTATTCATTCTGATATTTAAGGTTTCTGACATTAAATAATGATACTTAGGGAAACTCCAGTGGAAACCTTTTCAGGTTGACACTGTTTAATAGTTACCTTGATGTTTGATGTCAAGAAAGTTAGAGAGATGCATATGGTTAAAATATTAGCATTGAAGACAACAGTTCAGTTCAGTCTTTCAGTCATGTCTGAATTTTATGACTCCACAGACTGTAGCACTCCAGACTTCCCTGTCCATTACCAACTCCTAGAGCTTGCTCAAACTCATGTCCATCAAGTTAGTGATGGCATCCAACCATCTCATCTTCTGTTGTCCCCTTCTTCTTCTGCCTTCAATCTTTCCCAGCATTAGGGTATTTTCCAATGAGCTAGTTCTTCACATCAGGTGGCCAGAGTATTGGAGCTTCAGCTTCACCATCAGTCCTTCCAATGAATATTTAGGGTTGATTTCCTTTAGGATTGACTGGTTTGATCTCCTTGCTGTCCAAGGGGCTCTCAAAAGTCTTCACCAATACCACAGTTTAAAAGAATCAATTCTTCAGCACTCAGTTCTCTTAATGGCCCAATTCTCACATCCATACATGACTACTGGAAAAACCATAGCTTCGACTAGATGGACCTTTGTCAGCAAAGTAATGTATTTGCTTTTTAATATGCTGTCTAGGTTGATTATAGCTTTTCTTCCAAGGAGCAAGTATCTTTTAATTTCATGGCTGATGTCACCATCTGCAGTGGTTTTGGAGCCCAAGAAAATAAAATCTGTCACTGTTTCCATTGTTTTCCCATCTAATTGTCATGAAGTGATGGGACCAGATGCCATGATCTTAGTTTTCTGAAAGTTGAGTTTTAAGCCAGCTTTTCACCCTCCTCTTTGACTTTCACCAAGTGGCTCTTTAGTTTCTCTTAGCTTTCTGCCATAAGGGTGGTGAAGACAACAATATGAACTGTTTACTACATGTGCATAGAGTTATATTGCAAAAAAGAAACAAACAAACCAAATACAATCACAGAGATATGTCAAGAGGACATGTGTCAACTGAAAGAGATTCCAGTGGCCAAAGCTGGAATATTTTGACCTACACAATAAATAAAATGCTATTGAAATCTAAATGATAGAATAAATCTAAAATCTAAATGATAGAATAAATATGCTACATGAATCAATACTGATATAAAGTAATGATTGAATTAATCAACAGGTAAGGGAAATTAAAAAACTGTCCCATTTCATAGAATAATTTAAATGAATTCATATAAGTGTAAATCAAATAAGTGCAGTATAATTTCAGCTTTCATAAATGTGTGCTGTGCATGGCGACTTCCTTCCTAAAAGTATAGTATGCAATATGGGGAGAAAAGTGTAACTTTAGAGTATAGATAACTGATAATCACTTTCTCAATATAGGTGGTCAAGTTATACATCCAAAGTGAGAAGTCAAGGCCATGGTATGTTCTCTTGATGTGAAAAAATTAAATGGTTAAATGGTATTTACTTATATTGTTTTCCTCTTAAAAACACATTTTCTCAGTCTAATTTAAGAAAAAAAATAGGGAAAACCTAAATTGAGAGACATTCTACCAAATATTTGACCAGTGTTCCTTAGACTTCCAAGTCATCAAGACCTGAAAGACTTGAGAAACTATCATGAGGAGTCTAAAACACCTGATTGGTAAATGAATCTAGATCCTGGTTCATTAATAATAAAAAAGTGTGGTTCATCAATAATAAAAAAGTGTACCATACCAATATAAAATGTAATAATAAGAGAAACTGGACACAGGTATATGATAACTCTGTGTTCTCTCTTCACATATTTTGTGAATTTTAAGCTACTATATAAAAGTTTATTAAAAATATGTATTAGTGAGGAAAAGATACTACCAAAATTAAACTAGTGGAAAATTTGAGACTGACCACTTCACACAATGAAATTTTAAAATTCTAGGAATGGTTTAAATACTTGTTAAATTCTGGTGGAGAGAAAAATTATTAAATGAGAAGATAGCTCTGAAAATTTCACAATTTTTTTTTTTTTTTTCAGAGGAGTAGAGGTATGGAGAGTGACACAAAAAGAATGCTGGGTATACACAGAAGAAAAAATATATATGCTGTGTCAGTTTTCTATTGCTGGATAACAAATTAACTTTATTGGCTACACGCAACACTCATCATTTCACAGTTCTGTGGATAAGGAGTCTGAGCAAGACTTAACTGAGTCATAAGTTTCTTTTACAAGCTACCATTAATACGTCAACAAGGCTGTCTCAAGATTTGACCAGGACAGATACACTTTCAAGTTCACTTGTTTGTTGGCAAGGCGGTAGGTTCTTAGTACCAAGGGCCTCAGCTCCTCAGTTGCCATTGGTCAGAAGTTTGTCTCTGTTCCTTGCTACTGAACCTCTCTGCTTAGCCAGCTTGGGTGATCAAAATGTGTCAGTGAGAAAGCAAGAGACACTGTCTGCTAACAAGATCAAAGTCACAATCTTTTTTCACAGAAGTGATATCCCATTATCTTTACTGTATTCTCTTAATTAAAAGCGAGTCATTAGAAGAAAGAAAGAAAAGAAAGTGAAGTTGCTCAGTGATGTCCGACTCTTTGGAATCCCATGGACTATAGCTTGCCAGGCTCCTCCGTCCATGGGATTTTCCAGACAAGAATACCAGAATGGGTTGTCATTCCCTTCTCTAGAAGATTTTCCTGACCCAGGGATCGAACACGGGTCTCCCACACTGCAGGCAGACTCGTTACCGCCTGAGCCACCAGGGAAGCCTAATCATTAGAATCAAGGCATACTTAATTACTATTATACAAGGCTTAGTTGTCAGGAGATGGGTGGTATATTAGAAGTCTGCTTATCACATATGCATGCACATATCGTCTGATATTCAGAAGGAATACTCTCTTTTTGAGTTGATGTTGACAATGAGAAAAGTTAATGTTCTGAGTTTATGAATAAATGAGTTAACATAAATTTGTACAGTCAGAAAAATCAATATAAAACAAATAAGATAAGTACACTGAAAAACATCCACCACCAAAAGACACATTCAATGAAACTATAAAACACCAAAGACAAAGAGAAGAGTTTTAAAAAGCTTAAATATGGATCACCAGTGAAGGATTAATATTTATGCTGACAACAGATTTCACATCAGCATAATGGAAGTTAGAGAAAAATAAAGTAATACCTTCAAAGACACAAGCAAAATTTCAAATTCTTTTGAGATCCATGTATTAGCTGAGAGAAAAGTTAAATACTGATTAACAGATTTTGTTGCAAATATATGGT
This sequence comes from Odocoileus virginianus, assembly GCF_023699985.2. Taxonomy (NCBI): domain Eukaryota; kingdom Metazoa; phylum Chordata; class Mammalia; order Artiodactyla; family Cervidae; genus Odocoileus; species Odocoileus virginianus. The sequence goes on along the minus strand of NC_069675.1, from coordinate 51,456,703 downwards.
AAAAAATTAGAGTAGTCATTAAAATAATGGAAATAGAAATAAAACTGATGTAAAAAAGGGAAGGCAATAAAAAAGAAAAAAATGGGGAAAGTTAAAATGCATAATATCAAACAATCATTATTTATAGGACATTGAAGTACATTTAATGTCATTTAAGAGAAGAGCTTTTCAGATTTCATATAAAAAAAAATCAGCTATGTTTTTGCTAAAGGAACATATTAAAATAAATGAAAGTGATAAAAATAGAAAAAAAAAAGATTTTCCAGGAAAATGTAATTATATTTCCAGGAAAATAAAAGAAGAAACTATTGTAGCTACCATACAAATTAGAGTTAAAATGATACCGATTATTAGGATGAAAGATTTTTATTCTGTTATAATAAGTCATTCAAGTCCTATACAATAAGCTATTACAGTTCAAACTTGCAATTTCATGATGAAAACTTCATATTAATGTCAGAAACAGATATAAATTAATAAAGAAAATGTTATCCTAAATATTATCATAAAATATATGTTAATTATTCATAAATCATAGATATGAAACATTAAGAAAATATGTACTTTAAAAATAGAAGTAATAAGGTTTACACTATGGATACATAGAACGTCCTGAACTGAACAATTAGAAAGCACAGTCTTCCCAGGCTTGTAGAGTTGGTTTATAATAATTGGTTTGAATATTATTATAAAGCAAGTAAAGCATATAATTAAAATTATTTTTATTTTATAACCCATATCTCTGATGATAAGACTGTGTATTATATTAAAAGGGAATCACATTATGACATCTGAAACCCCACCACTCTGTATAATGGGCTTACTTCGCTCTGTAAGCCAGAAAGATAAAGACCATTACAGTATACTAACACATATATATGGAATTTAGAAAGATGGTAACGATAACCCTATATGCAAAACAGAAAAAGAGACTCAGATGTATAGAACAGACTTGTGGACTCTGGGAGAAGGCGAGGGTGGGATGTTTCAAGAGAACAGCATTGAAACATGTATATTATCTAGGGTGAAACAGATCACCAGCCCAAGTTAGGTGCATGAGACAAGTGCTCAGGCCTGATGCACTGGGAAGACCCAGAGGGATGGGGTGGAGAGGGAGGTGGGAGGGGGGACCGGGATGGGGAATACATGTAAATCCATGGCTAATTCATTTCAATGTATGACAAAAACCACTGCAATGCTGTAAAGTAATTAGCCTCCAACTAATAAAAATAAATGGAAAAGAAAAAAAAAAAAAAAGAAACCCCACCACTATGACAAACACTGATGTATTTCCACCTGTATCCATTTTCCCTTTCTATTTTAAATAATAAATTATCATATAAATTTTAAAGGAAGATAGATGCCATGTCAAAGAATCATGACCAGATGGATAAGATCTTGGCAGGGAATTTTAAATGCAAATGATATGTGCAACTTCTACATAGTTTCCTTAAAAGTGATTGGCTCTTCTACTCTTTCCTAATTTCCATGTGTGCTGGTGAACCACCCAATATTGATATTTCAGAGTAGGAAAACATGCAAGTAATGAGACTGAAACAATAGGACTCACAAAAAGACATGGATGCATGAATGACGAATGAAGCAAAACTCTCCTGGCTCTGGACTTACTAGTTATCTCTAAATCTTGGATAAGAAGTAAACTTCTACTTCATTTAAGCCACTGATATGAAGATTATTTATTATTGACATTGGCTAATTATATTCTCAGATATATGGGATTAAAGTAATTTCTCTTTGTAGCTTGTCTTTGTAGTTTTATTTTGATAAACAGAAATTTTAAATCTGAAATTAGATGAAAGCATAAATGGGCTTCCTTGGTGGCTCAGTGGTAAAGAATCCACCTGTCAATGCAGGAGACTTAGGAAACATGGGTTCGATCCCCGGGTCAGGAAAATAACCTGGAGAAGGAAGTGGTAACCCACTCCAGTATTCTTGCCTGAGAAATCCCATGGACGGAGGAGTCTTGAAAGAGTCAGGCACAGCAACAAGACACATACATATTGTCTTCAGTTTAGTGTTTTTGTGTCATATTAATAAATTCATTTTCTCTCTCAAGGTTATAAACTACATTGTGTAACAGTTGTTCAATATTTCTAGACTTTCAGCTTTTGCATACCCAGAAAGTTCTTACAAGTTCCTCAAGCATATTTAGTTCAGAACTTAAAGTCTTTTCACTGAAGCGTCTGCAAGGGTTTGGGGGTTTGCTTTTCTACATTATTTTTTTTTTCTTTCTAAAATTTACGTCTTTACTTTCTGTGTGTTCTGGAAAGTCCAGTTGTATTCCTCAGTTCATTTTTACATGGTCTTACACCATCTTGAACCACCTAGACTGAAGAGAATCTTCTGAACAAAAGTCACAAAGCACAATTCCTAGTCATTACATTGCCTCTCATTCAGTCATCAACTGCCTTCATTTTCTGCCAGATTTTGGCAACTTTCCAGTGCCTTCACGTGGTTAATTTTATTTTATTTTTTCAGTTTTATTAATATTACTTGTAACAGTAGGCTTGATCTAACATGAGCTAGCATTACTTGAAGCAGAACTCTATTATTGGCAATTTTTGTTTAAATATAGGCACTGAATTACTTTGTCTACCAAGGTCTGTTTAGTCAAAGCTATGGTTTTTCCAGTAGGCATGTACAGATGTGAGAGCTGAACAATAAGGCTGAGTGTCAAAGAATTGATGCCTTTGAACTGTGGTGCTGGAGAAGACTCTTGAGAGTGTTCAGAGGATAATCTATAGCTTTATCTATAGTTTTTACAAAACATAAGAAATATAATGATTTATATGTCTACCTTCAGAGAAGCTAGAAAAAGATAGTGAAATTAAAACCAAAAGAAGTATAAATCACTAACAGGGTAATAAAAATATAAACAAATCAATTAAATTAAAAAACAAACTATAAAGAGAATCAATGGCTCAGCTGGTTCTTTAAAAATATCAATAAACTTCATAAGCTTTAGTCAAATCCTTATTACAGCTTCCATTCTCACTTCCTCATTTTGTGCCTTGGACTGCAAGGAGATCAAACCAGACAATCATAAAGGCAATCATCCCTGAATATTCACTGGAAGGACTGATGCTGAAGCTGAAGCTCCAATACTCTTGTCACCTGACGCGAAAAGCTGTTAGTTTTGTTATTCTGCTGATCACCCAGAGAAGCTTTAACATCCACTGCAACTGTCACTTATCAGTATTGGTCTCTAGTTTCCTGAACCAACTTTATCCATGAATAGGCAGAAATTTCTTAATCACAGACAATCTAACATCTCTCTCATTTGTTTCTATGTATGTATTTTATTAACATTTTATAAGATTCTCAAAGCAAAAAGAAGAAATCTTGGAGCTTTAGTTAGCCACCTTGAAATTACATCATTCACATGCATCATTTTATTAATTTAAACTGATATCATGGACAGTAAAAATGTGGACTTTTTATATCAAAACTTTTCAAATGAATTTCTCCTTTTTTAACCTTGAAGTGTCACTTTTAAATTCCAGATGAAAATATTTTAGCAGTAATTATACTTGATTTTATTTCAAAATTTGTATACCCTCTTGTTACCCCTTTAAATTGCTTTTGACTCTATTTTGTCATCTGAAATATCATAGCTCCCTCCTGCCAGTAGACCATCTGTAATGACATATGGTGGTTTAACTTTTACAGCACGATTTGAAAAGGATCACTGCATCACTGTCAGCCTGAATCCTACCTTAGATAACTAACCTAAGGCCTATATCCAGGTGCAAAGGCAAATCTTTTGGTCATTTTGAATTGTTTCCTTGATACAACTAAAGCTTTAGTGCATTATCTCTATTAAATCTCAAAGATGTAATGATATACTGCTCTAATAATATGGATGAAGATACAGAAGCAGAAGTTGCTTATGTGATTTTCTTGGGGTTACTTAGACAGTAATTGAAAATAATGAGATTTGAACACACAATCTTTCCACTTCTGCACTTTCATTTTAGTGTGATAAAATAGCAGAGCTCAGTAATTCCAATTCTTCCTATATGCTGATCCCAGGCTAGACTTTCCAAACCATATTTTATTCTTCCTTAGTTTGTTGTTTCAGAAAGGACTATGTTTGCTGTAATTAACAACCAACAAGATTTCAGAAGGTTGGCAGTTTAACTCATTTTCACAAAGTTGTCAAATGCCTCTGAAATTCTCTTTATCATTCTCTCATGAACAACAACAACAACAAATCACTGTAAACCATCAGGCATTTCATCTGCACCCCAAAGAGGGAGAAGGAGAATGCCAAACAAAACATGCCATAGATTACTATGCTTCCTTTAAGATTTTTTATTGAAACAGAATTGACTTACCATGTTATTAATTTCACATATACAGCATAGTGATTCAACATCTTTACACATTATGAACTGATCAGCACAATTAGATGTCTAGTAAGATCTGTCACCACACAAAATTATCACAATGTTATTGACTATATTCCCCATGCTGTGCACTGCATACCTGTGACTTATTCATTTTATAACAGGAAGTTTGTACCACTTATCAACTATTTTGCCCATTTACCCAACTTCTTCCACTGTGGCAAACACAAGCTTGTTTTCTATATTGATTTAAAATCTGGAGATCCAGGAAAGCCAGTGGTATAATTCAGTTTAAGTCTGAAGTCCTGAACCAGGAGAGCCAATCATGTAAATACTAGTCTAAGGGCCAGAAAAGATGAGTCCCTAAGGGCAGACAAGCAGAAAATTAATTCATTTTTCTCTTCTTCTGTTCTATTCTGCTTGTCAATGGATTGAATCATATCCACTCATAATAGAGAAGGCAATCTACTGAGTCCACCAGTTCAAATATTAATCTCATTGAGAAGCATTTTCACAGACACATCCAGAAAAAATCTTTAATCTGGGCACTACATGACCAGTCGAGTCAACACATAAAATTAGCCATCAAATTACTTAAACTTACCATTATTTTCCTCATATCTTTAGTTTTCAATATCTGTTGACATTTGCTTTTCACTGGTAGTCTTGCCTTTTCTTCTCAATTTGTAAGAGATCTTTAAAATTTCAGATGTTATTCTTATGTCAAATTTAGAAATGGAAATGCAGACATGCCTTGAAGACATTGTCTGTTCTGTTCTAGACCACTGCAATAAAGTGAATTTCACCATAAAGTGAATCACACAACTTTTTCTTTTTACTCCCCAGTGATATAAAAGTTATGGTTACTCTATACTGTAGCCTACTAAGTGCACAATGACATTATGTTTAAAAACAATGTACACACCTTAATTAAAAAATACTTATGGTTAAAAGGTGCTAACCATCACCTAAGCTTTCAGCGAGTCCCAATAATTTTGATAATGAACTATCTTTCTTCAGTATTGATGACTGCTGTCTGATTAGGACAGTGGTTGCTGAAAATTTCTTAAAATAAGACAACAATAAAATTTTCTACATAAATTGACCCTATCTTTAATCAACACAATTTCAGTAAAATATAATGTTTTTAATAGTGTTTTACCTATAGTAGAACTTCTTTCATAAATGGAGTCAACCTTCTCCAAGCCTATCACTGCTTTATCAACTAAGATTATATAATATTCTAAATATTCTGTTGTCATTTCAATAACATCCCCAGCATCTTCACCAATAATAGATTCCATCTCAGGAAGCTACTTCCTTAGTTCATGTTGTTGTGCTCAGTCACTCAATTGTGTCTGACTCTTTGTGACCCCATGGACTGTAGCCTGCCAGGCTCCACTGTCTATGGGATTTTCCAGGCAATAATACTGGAGTGAACCGACATTCCCTACACTAGATGATCTTTCTGACCTAGGAAATGAACTCTGACCTCTTGGGTCTCCTGCATTGTCAGGGGTATTCTTTACCACTAGCACCACCTGGGAAGTCCATCTTTGTTTATAAGAGGCAGCTTTACATCCTTCAGTTTGTATTATGAGATTGCAGCAATTCAGTCAGATATTCATGCTGCACTTATAATTCCAGTATATATTTTTTTTTTGCTGTTTTCATTTACTTCCTCCACCTTAACTCTTGTTAATGTTGCTATTGTGACCCTACTCATGACCATAAATGTTATTAGTGGCATCTAGAATGATGAATCCTTTCCAGAAAGTTTTCAGTTGACTTCGCATGGATCCATCAGAGGAGTCACTGTCTATAGAAACTATGGCCTTATAAAATGTGTTTCTTAATGAATGAGACTTGAAAGTTTAAATTACCTCAATTCATAGGCTGCAAAATGGATATCATGTTAGTAGACATGGAAACAACATGGAAGCAAAATTAATCTTGTACACCTTCAGAAGAGCTCTTGGATTCATTGTCAATGAGAAGTAAGATTTTGAAAATAATTTTAGCTTCTGAGCAGTAGATCACAACAGTAGGATTAAAATAGTCATTAAATTCAGTTCAGTCAATCGCTCAGTCATGTCCGACTCTTTGCGACCGCATGAATCGCAGCACGCCAGGCCTCCCTGTCCATCACCAACTCCCAGAGTTTTCCCAAACTCATGTCCATTGAGTCAGTGATGCCATCTAACCATCTCATCCTCTGTCGTCCCCTTCTCCTCCTGCCCCCAATCCCTCCCAGCATCAGGGTCTTTTCCAATGAGTCAGCTCTTCGCATGAGGTGGCCAAAGTATTGGAGTTTCAGCTTCAGCATCAGTCCTTCCAATGAACACCCAGGACTGATCTCCTTCAGGATGGACTGGTTGGATCTCCTTGCAGTCCAAGGGGCTCTCAAGAGTCTTCTCCAACACCACAGTTCAAAAGCATCAGTTTTTTGGCACTCAGCTTTCTTCACAGTCCAACTCCCACATCCATACATGACCACTGGAAAAATCATAGCCTTGACTAGACGGAACTTTGTTAGCAAAGTAATGTCTCTGCTTTTTAATATACTGTCTAGGTTGGTCATAACTTTCCTTCCAAGGAGTAAATGTCTTTTAATTTCATGACTGCAATCACCATCTGCAGTGATTTTGCAGCCCTAAAAAATAAAGTCAGCCACTGTTTCCACTATTTCCCCATCTATTTGCCATGAAGTGATGGGACCGGATGCAATGGTCTAGTTTTCTGAACGTTAAGCTTAAAGCCAATTTTTTCACTATCCTCTTTCACTTTCATCAAGAGGCTCTTTAGCTCTTCTTCACTTTCTGCCATAAGGGTGGTGTCATCCGCATATCTGAGGTTATTGATATTTCTCCCGGCACTCTTGATTCCAACTTGTGTTTCCTCCAGCCCAGCGTTTCTCATGATGTATTCTGCATATAAGTTAAATAAGCAGGGTGACAATAGACAGCCTTGATGTACTCCTTTTCCTATTTGGAATCAGTCTATTGTTCCATGTCCAGTTCTAACTGTTGCTTCCTGACCTGCAAACAGGTTTCTAAAGAGGCAGGTCAAGTGGTCTGGTATTCCCATCTCTTTCAGAATTTTCCACAGTTTATTGAAACCATGTTGTAAACATCTGTGCTGCTATCCAGGTTTTGTTGCTCCCTTTGTAGTGCAGAAGCAGAATAGATTTAGCAGAATTCTTAAAGGCCCCAGAATTTTCAGAATAGTAAATGACATTGGCTTTAACTTAAAATCACCAGCTACATTAGCCCCTAACAGGAGTGTTGGCCTGTGCTTTGAAGTTTTAAAGTCAGGCATTGACTTCTCCTCTCTAGCTATGCAAAGTGGCATCTTCTTCCAACAGAAGATTGTTTTACTTACATTTAACATTTGTTGTCTAGTGTGGTCACTTCCATAAACTATATTAGCCAGATTTTCTGGATACCTTGCTGTAGTTTCTCCATCAGCATCTGCTGTTCTCCTTGCACTTTATGTTATGGGGATGACTTCTTTCTTTAAATCTTATGAACCAACCTCTGCTAGCTTTATTATTATCATTATTTTTTTTTCCTGCATCTTTTTTAGCTCTCTCAGCTTTCATAGAACTAAAGAGAATTGGAACTTTCCTCTGGATTAATTCCTAAAACTTTCTCCAGATCAGCAATAAGGCTGTTTGTTTTCTTACCATCCATGTGTCCACTGAAGTAGCACGATTAACTTCAAAAACTTTTCCTTTGTAGTCACAATCTGGCTCACTGTTTAGCACAAGAGGCCTAGCTTTCAGCTTATCTTGACTTTTGACATGACTTTTACTAAGCTTAAACATTTGACTTAAAAATTAATGAACAATAGATGACTCTTCCTTTCCTTGAGCACTTAGATGTTACTCAAGGGTTATTAGAGGACATAATTTCTACATTTCTATATCTCAGGGAACAGGTAGGCCCAAGGGAAGGGGGACATGTGGGAAAAGAGTAAATTGGCAGAGCAGTAGGAACACACTCATTGATTAAGTTTGCCAACATATATGAGCTTGGTTTGTGGGGTCCAACAATAATTACAATAAAGACATCAAATATCACTGATCACAAATCAGTATAACAAATATAATGATAGAAAAAAGATTGAAGTAATGTTGAAATTACTAAAATGTGACACAGAGACAAGAAGGAAACAAATGCTGTTGCACAAATGGAACTGATAGACTTGTTTGAAGCAGGATTACCAGTAATCTTCAACTTACAAAAGAAGAAGTTGCAATGTCTGCAAAGTACAAAACATAAAGGAGAATAAAATAAGGTATGCCTGTATATTGTTTTGGATTTTATTTTAGCAATTAGCTTCATGAATGAAATTATTTAATTTTAATACCACCAATTCATTGAATGAAAGTACATAATGGTAATAACATCAACCATATTTCTTTATTTTCCTTTACAAATTTTATTTTGAGTTTTTATTTAAAAAGTCTTTCTCTACCTTTGCTTTCTTCAGCTTCTACTTGTGTTTCTTGTTCACTTCTACATATTCCTTCTACAAAGCACATTGATTCAATGTCTGTTTCCATTTACGTATCTTATTTTTTTTTTTTTTTCTGAATTAGATTTCCTTGTGCCTGTCTTACAAGGAGTCTTGTGATTACATTAGACTGACTTGGATAATCAAAAATAACCTCATAATTTCAAGATTCTTAATTCACCAAATCCATACCATCACAATGTAAGGTATTAATATCATACTCATAGGTTCCAGGTATTAAAACACAGATGCAAATTTGTGAAGCATTCCATATTTTTTGGAGTAGCAACCTACTCTTATTTTTGCCTGGGAAACCCCATGGACACAGGAGCCTGGTGGGCTACAATTCATTTGGTTGCAAAGAGTTGAATAAGACTGAGCATATACCTCTCGCTTCTCATCATTTTGGGACCATTATTGATCTTGTGCTAAGATGCTTCAGTTGCATCGGACTCTTTGCAACCCTATGGACTGTAGCCCACCAGGCTCCTCTATACATGTGATTCTCTAGTCAAGAATACTGGAGTGGGTTGCCCCACCCTCCTCATTACTGATCTCACCACATAGTAAAAAATTATGAAAAGATAAATTAAAAAATAACAAATCATAAGAAAACATAAATTAATGCTTTGATATCATATAGTAGACTTCAGGAAAAGAAATACTACCCAGGGAAAAAGATATTTTAATACTAATAAATTCATGCAAAATGTATAGTCTAAATGTATATGCACACAATCATAGGCCATTACTAAACACATAGAACATGAACTGATCAAATAGAAATTATAAAGAAGCAAAGCACCAATTGTATTTGGAGAGTTCAATATTTACTACTCAGTAATTGATATTACTATTAAACAAATTAAAATTAATAGGATATGATTTAAATATATGGCTAATTTTCATTTAAAATTAAAGTTTCTTATTAATTTAATTATAACTAAACTTAATTAAGAAAACTAGACTTGAATGACAATATTTATCAACTCAACCTAAATGATATTTATATATGATCCAAAATATCAGCATCAGATGGAAAGTTCACTAAGAACCTTTATAGTTGGTAACATTGCAAATTTAAATTCTGCACATAACTGAAACACAACAAAATATAATATCTTTATGCAGTAAAACTAAGTTAGTGTTTAGAGGATGATCTATAGCTTTACATATAGTTTTTACAAAAATATAAGAAATATAATGATTTATATGTCTACCTTCAGAAGCTAGAAAAAGATAGTTAAATTAAAACCAAAAGAAGTATAAATCACTAACAGGGTAATAAAGATATAAACAAATCAATTAAATTAAAAGACAAACTACAAAGAGAATCAATGGCTCAGCTGGTTCTTTAAAAATATCAATAAAATTTATAAGCTTTAGCCAAACCCTTATTACAGCTTCCATTCTCACTTCCTCATTTTGTGTCTTGGACTGCAAGGAGATCAAACCAGACAATCCTAAAGGCAATCATCCCTGAATATTCACTGGAAAAAAGTAGAGAGACATAAGTCATAAATTAGGAAAGAAAGAAAATTAAGAAAGAATTCCACTACAATTGATAAAATGAGAGACTGTCAATTTCAAATGCTGTTAAGGAAGATACAGTCAGTTTGGAAAATATTTTCACATTCTGTTGTAAAAGTAAATATCTCTTTATTAAACATTATTATTCAGTAATTTCATTTTTATATATTTAGGTAAGTAACAAAAAATTTGATCATGCAAAGATTTTACATTAATACCCATAGAATATTCATTTCAAGCTAAAATGAACTAAATTTCAAATACAACATAGGTAAATGAATAAACATATTTTACTATATCTATACAACAGGATAATATTCAGCAAAACAAACAAACAAATCCCCCCAAAAAATGATATCTCAATATTCAAAGCACATGGATGAATGTGACAACAATTATTCTAAAGGAACAAAGATAGACATTAAACATAAACATTTATATTTCCATTTATATGGAACTCTAGAAAAGCCAAATCTAATATATAGTAACAGCAAATGTATACATACACACATATAATGGAATATTGCTCAGCCACAAAAAGAACAAAATATTTCTACTTGCAACAACACAATCAGACTTGAATGGTATTATCTTGTGTGCTATGCTTAGCTTCTCACTCATGTACAACCCTTTGGGATCCCATGGATTGAAGCCCATCAGGCTCCTCAGTCCATGAGATTCTCCAGGTAAGAATACTGGAGTGGGTTGCCATGCCTTCCTCCAAGGGCTCTTCCTAACCCAGGGGTGGAACCAAGGTGTCCCACATTGCAGGCAGATTCTTTACCATCTGAGCCACCAGGGAAGCTGGGTATTCTCTTATCCTTGGTGAAATAAGTCAGAGAGGGAAAGACAAATTGGAATCTAAAAACTAATGTAAGTGAATGAATATAGCACAGTAGAAATAGACTCACAGGTATTAAGAACAGGCTGGGGTTTACCAGAAGGAAGAGGTAATGGGGAGACATGGAATGGGAGTGGAGGATTGAGAGCTGAAAAAGCAGTTTTAAAATGGATATGCTACAAGGAAATATAGCCATCATTTTGTGGTGATTTTAAGTGGAGTAATCTATAACAAGGTTGTTATATTATAAACATGAAACTAATATAATGCTGTAAATCAACTACATTTTAATTAAATATATACATACATACAAGGACTCTGGAAAAATTAAATAAAAATAGACTACCTAAATCCCAAAATTTTCACATGTTGCATGGTGAAATGAAAATTCCTAACCATATTTGGTGATTGAAAGGGTTTATTTTGGCTTGTGTCTGTCTCAGTGATTTGGAACTTCCTAGGAATTTATGATTTTGTTTCAATGTGTTTGATACCCCTGGAGAGATCTAAATTAATCAGAACTCTAGCTTTGCCTTAGCAGTGTACAATTTTCAAATATGAAGGTAATTAAAAGTGTAAGCTGGAATCAACTCCTTTTTATACTTCTTGATTTCACCAGCTATTGTATGATCAACTAGTTTGTGTTAAGGGAACAATAAACAAACACGGGGCCTGAGTGTCTCTCAAGAAAACATGTCACTCTTAATAGGTTTGCTGTGAGAGACAAAAACATATAAAAGACTTGCTTATTTACTGGCACAGAGTGAGTATAGGATTCAGTTCTCTTTCAAATCTCCATCTCTCTATATTAAATACAAAATTGGGAAAATAATTGCTTTTTTTCCCCTTTTTTTTTACTGTTGTGAAGGTAGAGATGATATAATCTACATGAAAGCATATTCCAGAGTCTTAACACATTTATAAATAGTAGATCTCAACTGTTAATGACAACAAAATTCACATAGTTTAATAAATGAACCAATAGTGCAATGACTGGGGAGCAGGATTCCAAATGGCAAATAGTACTGCTAGATTTTTGGAGAAGGCAATGGCACCCACTCCAGTACTCTTGCCTGGAAAATCCCACGGACAGAGGAGCCTGGTAGACTGTAGTCCATGGGGTCGCTACTAGTCGGACACGACAGAGCAACTTCACTTTCACTTTTCACTTTCATGCATTGGAGAAGGAAATGGTAACCCACTCCAGTGTTCTTGCCTGGATGGGGGAGCCTTGCAGGGATGGGGGAGCCTGGTGGGCTGCCATCTATGGGGTTGCACAGAGTCGGACCCAACTGAAGCGACTTAGCAGCAGCAGCAGGAGAAACTGCTAGATTTTAGAGCTTGAAGAAGAACATAAGACATAGACAAAACCTGAGCATGTATTATTTGTCACTTGAGGTGATTTTTCACATTTATTTATTTATTTCACATATGCATGGTTGATTTCACACAAATTTGTGTTGAATTCATGGATGTGTCAGTAGATTAAGAACTGTTTCCTGATGACTTGTCCACTCTTTGCTTTTGATGGGCTCTCTTGGAGATGTCTCAAACTCCCCTAGATTCTGTTTGCATCTTATTTTTCCACTCTCTGTAGTTATGCCCTAACTGCCATTCATGATCACTAAATCCATTCTTTAAGTCAGTCTCTGGCACAGGGGTAATCTCCTCAGATCAGCTTGTTCACCTCTCCTTATTCACACCAACTTCACCAGATTCAGACAGTCAAAGCTTCACAGATTACTTGCTGTATTGATTTGAATAAAAGTTGGCAAGTTAGATCAACTCACCTAAGTTTCCCTCACCCTTTTTTTCCGAAAGATTAGCTGGCTAGGATAGGGGAAATATTCTTTGATCTTAAATTACCTACTGATTATTTTCCTTCTTCAATCATTCAGTTTATGACTGAAGGGCAGGGATACTACATGACATAAGAAAGTTACTTAATCTCTCTGTGCCTCAGTTTCCTCATATATAAAATGAGAATAAAAATAGCACTTAGGTCTTAGGGCAGTTTTAAGTAATAAATACTTTTATACTTATAACATTTAAAATTATTCCTAGATTCTAGAAGTGAGTAATTATTAATCTTTCTCCTTAGCATATTACTGACCCTCCTTAGCATGTTTCCTAATATGTCTTCTCCCTAGTTGCATCCATACATCTCTATACACTGTGTGTGAATATGTGTATAAAAATCTCTATATACAAATAGAAAAGACCTGTTTTCAATTATTTATTTAAAAATGGGCTCAACAACCCTGCTCACATGAAGAAAGATATTGAAGGTTATTCAAAATCAATGTGTGTATCAACATACTTAGACAAATGGTCAATTGGCCTTGTGATAAACACAATGAACAAATCAATGAAATCCATTAGAAGGTACTTAGGAATAATAAATTTTAAAGAGCCAAACAACACTTCAGCAATGGTTTGGCCTTGAGACCTTGAATGGAAGGTGTCAGGTTTAGAATCCACCTAAATATTCCCTGTATAACATATGCAAGGTGAAATATATAAAACGTTTTTAAAGAAGCAAAACTTCTCTATATAACAAAGTTTCTTGGTCAATTTTCATGTAAGTATTTCTGTCTGTAAACTCTCCTTTGCTTGTGTCAGGAGCGCTCCCCTCCCAGCCAACGTGGTCTCCCTCCAACCCACCTCCTATTTATAGTCACAAAGGAGAAAGCATTGGGTCAGAAGACCTAAGCCATCATTACCACAGATGCATAAGCAGTACGGGAAATTTGTCCTGACCCAGTCATTGAGCAAAAGCTTATATTTCATTATAGCATATGTGTTTATTCCTGGTTATTTTTCCCACACCCATTATTGTTAATGTGCTTATAGTAAAAGATCTGAGTCTGGGGTCAGTGGAGGATCAGCTACAACTGTAGTTAAGTGGAAAGCACCTAAATAGCTATTTATACTTAGCTTCTTAAAACCTCCAGGGGAAGTTCCATTTCAGCAAGGGATAAGACCTAAGTCACAGAAATGAATCTATAATGTTATAAGTTGAGGTGTGAGTTGAGCAAGTTAGGAGGAATTAGGGCTATAGAAGGACTGGCCACTTTCCCTGAAATCACATATTCTATTCAGGTAGCACTTCTCTTCTCAATAAGACCAGAGTCACCCTGGCTTTTGGATAAAAATATTATCAATCTGCTCATAGCCTTCTGGAATTTTGTACCCAATTAAACCATCTGTTGGTGCCCTGGAGCACACCCACTTACAAATTTCTCAGCTAATGAGTTGCTCATTGGTTTCAGTAAGATTTCCTCCTCAAGGGCAGTGCCTTATCCCATTAAAAACCTTGCAAGAAACTGCTAGAGCAGAGAGAAGTACAAGAATATATAGTTTCTATGCTGTAAAAAAGTCAGTGTCAGAACAAGTGTGAGAAAAGTAGATTTGTTCAGTTCAGCAAATGGATGTCCTCTTCATGGCATTTCCAAGTTTACCACTCTTTAGAAAGAAATTAACAGAGTCCTGAGACACTGGCTTCTCTGACAGTCATGAAGAAGATATCATTCAAAAACATCCTCAAAACTGGCCAGGTGCTGCTTACTGATATAAATTTTGTTATGATCCATAGTAAGCAAGTGTATGATGGGCATGTACATTGCTCAGGTTCCTTGTGTGTGAGGGTCCTGAAATAATTACTGATATATCACTGAAAGAAGTGGTGAGGGTCCTGAAATAATTACTGATATATCACTGAAAGAAGTGGTGAGGGTCCTGAAATAATTACTGATATATCACTGAAAGAAGTGGTGAGAAAGAGAAACAGAGATAGCAAAACAGAGACAGACACAGAGAGTTAAGGAGAGGGAGAGAGAGAGGGAGATGTAAAGAAAAAAAAAATGAGTAAAGAGAGGAAGGAAGGAAGAAATTAAAAGATAAACTAGACAATAAAGGGGGAAAGCTATAAAAAATAATAACCTCTTTATCAAATTACTAATTTAAGTTTTTTCTAACTGAAGGGTTTTAATATACTTGTTCAGAAAATATTCATTTTATATTTAGTCTTTAGTAATAGTTGATTTAATAAATGTTTACAGGTATGCTCTCCCAACACACAATTGCAGGAAGTTATTTTTTAGAGATAGCTTGCTGTAAATCAATTATTTAATCTTATTTGCTCTTTTTGTTAAAACTGATGATATCTGAGAATCAGTTCATAGGATTGATGATTCACTACTGCCATAGTTAAAGGAAAACATCATGACCAAAGAAAAATTTTGTCTGTTAGCTAGAAGCTTATATGGATATTGATATAAGCTCATCTTATATGTCACTTCTCAATAGTGGGTAGTAACTGCCTGGGGGTTGAATTGAAGAGACTGAGGTCAAGGACAGGCACAGAAGAAATGAAAGACAAGTCTTACGCTGGCATAAGATGGGGAATTGTGTCATATACCCCAGATATTTGTGACCTGTTCCAACATTGCATTATTTGAAAAAACTAGCCACAAACCACATGCTACTATTGGAAACTTGGAATGTGGCTGGTCTGAAGTGAAACAAACTATATGAGTAAAATGCTCACTGAATTTCAAAATTGTCTCCAAAACATGTAAAATATATTGTTAACAATTTTTATATTGATTAGAGGTTAAAATGATTTTTTAATGTGAATATTTGAAAATTTAAAAGTACATATATAGCACACATTGTATTTACACTGGACAGGGCTGATTCAGAAAATCAACTCAAATGTTGGACTTGCTGATCATTTCAAAAACATGTAAGGTCAATATCCTTTCATTTTTTTATATGATTCCCACATTATAATAGAATTTGCTGACTTTTTAATACTAAGAAGATCTGAGTACAGAATACAAAAAGGTAATATTAATAATATCCAACACTTGCTATTTATGATGTCCCACAAATTATACACCATAGTCCTATTTATAGATGGGGAAACTGCTTAGTGTGTGTGCTTAAGGAACTCACCGAAGTTGACAGTTGGGAAGCAGTGAACATATGACTAAATCCTGGGAGTTTTATATAATTATTGTGCTATTCTCCCTGTCTTAGGCTTATAAAACATGAAATTCAGTATTATAATGGACTCTGTTATTCTTAATTAAATATCACAGAATGGCACATCTCAAGTAAATCAGGACTTTCACCTTGTAGGATCTGATTTGTAGAGGATTTAGAATGTGATATAAATCACTTCTTCTCAAGGAAATGCAAGAAATATATTTCTATTGTTTACATCACCCAGTTTACAGTACTTTGTTATAACAGCCCACACTGACTAAGATGTCATTAATGATTCTGGGTGAGCATGGGCCTCTGCGTGTGTACCACTACATATGACTAAGTATCACAGATACAGTTAACATCTTACCTGTTCAAATTTTTGAGGATCAAATATAATATGTAATTTGTGATATAGCCTAAAGAATTAAAACTTTTTTTAACATTTTCCCCCCTAAACCTCATCCTTAATGTTTTCCCCTTAAATCACATGCCACTGACCATAAGTAGGTTAAAACTTATAAAGATCATTTATTTAACTATATTTGCATATAGGTAAACCTCCAAGGTCATTGAAATATATTAACATTACATTTGGGGGAGGGAAAACTACCTTTGACTAATGGGAATGAAAGGAAATTTCAGCAGGCAGAAGGAGCTACCTTTCTAATTTCTCTCAGTGGAATAAATCACCCCCACATTTCTCTTTTCATCAAATACACACACACTCACATACAAACAAACACACACACATCCTTGTAGTGGTTCAGCTTGAATATCCTTTGTCTTTTCCTTACCTTGAACTTATTATGAGATGCTTGACATGTGGAGTCAGCTCATGTTTCAATTCTTTTTAGAGTTTAGTGCTTGTATGTCAAAACTGCATAGGTTTAAAACCACAAATAAATTGTACCACATTTACTCCACTTACTTCGATGTAATGATGTGGAAACCAAGAAGATGTAATTTTTTTATTAAAAAAAATGCAAAACTTTATTTAGTTAGTTATTTGATTGTACCAGGTCTTAGTTGAGACACACAGTATCATTGATCTTCATTGCAACACGTGGGATCTTTAGTTGTAGTGTGTGAATTCTTAGTTGAGGCATAATGGAATTTAGTTCCCTGACAAGGATCAAACTCAGGCACCCCACATTAGGAGTGTAGAATCTTAACCTCTGTACCACCAGGAAAGTTCCTTTTATAAAATAGTCTTTTAAAATCACTTATTTACTGCAGATTTATTCAGTACAACAAAACATTGTTTAAAATAAAATACATCTATCTCAAATAACCTTCCTCTAACTAACCTATTAATTTGAGTTAGGGATGGAAGGCCACAGTAACTCGATTCCAAGGTAAGTCATCATGATGGTCATGCAGACATGAATGGTTACTGTCTCCCAGTGAGTGGCCTAGGACTTGACTGCGAGAGTAGGTCTTCTTCTGAGAAAGCTGAGACTTCCCCTTCAGAACATTCGGAAAACTGATATGATATCACTGCAGTAGGAGTAAATGTCAAAATCTCAAAAATTCAGAGATTTTATACTTGGAAATCTTGAATACGTTTGCCTCAGATTGATATTGACAAGGTCCTTCAGCTAGAGGTGGGAGTAGACTCAAGATTCATGTATACAAATACTCTGAAACATCTAAAAGCTATTGACCTCCCTCCCCAAAGAAAACCATTCTTCTTCCCACCTCTCTTTACATTTTGCTATCTCTGCTATTTATTTTTCTCTCCTTTTTCAATGGAACTCACTACCTTCTTTGAACACTTGCCTTCTTTAAAATCTATAATTTTCTTATAACAACTTCCATTACTACATATAATTGTCACTTAGGTTAGACCTAAAATATTGTAAGACAAATCAAAACAAAAAAGAGTGAAACTTGAAAGTGTTAGCCTCTCAGTCATGTCTGACTCTTTGCAACCCCATGGACTGTAGCCTTCCTGGCTCCTTTGTCTGTGGAAGTCTCCAGGTAAGAATATTGGAATGAGCTGCCATTCCCTTCTCCAGGAGATCTTCCTGACCCAGGGACACAACCCAGTTCTCCTTCATTCCAAGCAAATTCTTTACCATCTGAGCTAGCAGAGAAATCCTAGGGTGAAACTTAGCATTTGTATAGTTGCAATAGATTGTATAAAAGGAAATTATTTAAATGGAATGAATATTTGAAAATATGGTGATGTCTCAATTTCTTATTAATATTTATTTCCCTTAATCTTCATTGTGAAAGAATGTATGTATTTCTGATCTTACAGATACTTATGTGTGACTATTAAGTTTCAACATCCCCAGCAACTAGATTGCTTGAGTGTTCCATTGTAGTAAAATTAATCTCAATTTCCACGGAATTAAACTATAATTGGATTCAGTGTGACTATTTTGCAAAAGGGGTATCTTATCTGGAGTTTACAGCTATCCTTACTGGGTAGTTTGAGAAATAACAGAAAAGAATGATCCCCAGGAAAGTGCCATATGTTTGTCATAGTCTGTGAGATGACACCATCAGTGATTCCTTAACTTTCTGATATGTACTGCCTTCTGTGGACTAAAGCTTTGAAATGGAAAAAAAAAAACAAAAACAAAAACCTCAATTATTTATCAATTGGTGTGAATTTACTATTTCCTCTAGAAGAAGGAGATTCTGAAACAGATGAAAGTATTGCCGCATACCAGGAGGAAGAAACTTGAATTCAACTTGGGTCCCCAGGGGTGTTCTAGACATTAAATACAATTTTCTACATTTTATAGACAAAGTACATAAGAATAAGTGAGGAGATGATTTGCTCTATACTTCATGTGTTTGTGCTATTACATGCCCAGTGTATCCTGCTTTTTTGGTCATGTCTCCTTTATTTTACCATCCCACATCCTAAAAAGACCGTCCAAATTTGGAATTCTAGTATAAAGACAAGGATGTCAGCTTCACCACCAAAGCCAGTATTTCTAAAGGTCTTTCTCAAATGGCAAAGTATAACTAATTGGGAAAATACATCACTTTATATATTCTTCAGTAATTTCTGTTGATAACTTGCTTTAACTCTCTTTTGAATGAATTGATTTATGCCTAAACTATGACTATAACCATCTGCTTCTTTTCTTTTGTTTGATGTATTTTATTTTCAAAGCACCCTTATCTTATGTTCATCTCCTTGGTAAATGTAAAACAGCCATCACATGTTGGTTACAACACTGCTACCTTATGCCTCAGCACCTAAAGAATTGTTGTGTCTATTTTCTTCAACTTTTATCTATGCTGGAGATGAGAGAGTAGAAAGAGGCGAGACAAGACAGTATTTATAACTGTGATCCACTTCAAAAAAGCTCTGATCATAAAAGAAGGTAAGAGCTTTGCAAGTTGACTTTCTCTTCTTGCATAAAATTAGCTTCAAATTAGCTAATTTACTCCATAATTACTATGAAACCAGATGGCCTCTAAAACGAGGGACACTCTTAACATGAATGGTTTCAATTCAAATTTCTTTCCACTCAAAAGTCTATATTGAATTATACCAGAGAATGGATACTGTTGTGGGAATCAAGACTGTAAAAAATTTAAAATCCAGTGCATTTTCTCAGGTTTCATTGTTACTCTGTGGCCCAAATATACAAAGTATCAGGCATAATATATAGCACCTTGGAGAAGGGAAAACGTATTTTAAAATTTTATGGATAGTATACAGTGAGCAAGTATTAAGAGGTAAATGTAAAAACTCAAAACTGAGGAAAGCCTAAATGTCTACCCTGTTTTTTTTATAGTTATTTATTTATATTTATTTTTGGCTGTCTGCGATCTTTCTTTAGTTGCATCTAATGGGCACTACTCTCTAGTTGTGGTGTGCAGGCTTCCTGTTAAGGTGGTTTTTCTTGTCTCCTGTGTTGGTAAACATATTCTTAACCACTAGACCATTGGGGAAGTCCTACCTTATTTTTAAAATATAATTCATTGAGTATTCTGAAATAGACATTCCTCCCTGCCCCTGATTCCACACTTTCTATAGACAGGACTAAGCTGACCATTCTACCACAGATTATTTATCTTGACAAATGCAGTTATGAACCATCAATTGACCAGTCAATTTCAATGGGAGTAAAATACAGTCAAACTGATTTTTTAAAACAATTGGCCTTTCTCTACAGCATTGGGTGGTTTGTATGGTTCATGAGGACAAAACCTCATGGATGATAACCAGGGTACCTTGAGCTCATTACACTAAGTTTGTATTATTTGTGAACTACTTACTGAAATGAAATTTGGATTAAATTAATTTGTAGTATGCTAGGTAAGTCAAAAAAGGTGGATCTGAGTTTACAGTCTTTCATTTCCTATTTGTGAACACTACAAAGAACACAAATGGTATTTGAGACAGGAATCAAGAGAGAGTGTATGCTGCTTTACTATGTCTTTCTGACCCACAAAGACACAATAAAATTCTGCGTTCAATGCAGCAGAAAACTCATCTCTGTGGTCTCTCTCTAACACAGTTAGTTGCAGCTGAAGTTTGGGGCATATCAGCTCTCAAGATGACCTAGTCTTCTAGGGCTGCTAAAATAGACTACCGTAAACTGGATGGATTAGAATACAGACTTTTCCTTGCTACAACTCTAGAGGTAGGGAAGCCCAAGGTCAGGGTGCTGGGAGATTCCAGCCTTGATGAATGCCCACTTCTAATCTTGCTGAAAGTTAATTTCCAATAATACCATCACAGAGCAGAGAGAGAGAGAGAGAGAGGAGAAGGAAATGGCAACCCACTCCAATATTGTTGCCTGGAGAATTACATGGACAGAAGAGTCTGGCAGGCTACAGTCCATGGGGTTGCAAAGAGTTGAACATGACTGAGTGACTAATAAGCTCATGTGTGCATGCGCGCGTGCACACACACACACACACAGCAGAGAGAGAGAGAGAGAGAGAGAGAGAGCTTTTGTCTCTTCCTCATCTTATAAAAACACAAATCCCAGTGTGGGGACCTCACCCATATTCCCTCATCCTAATCTATTACTTCCCAAGGGCTCCACCTCCAAATACTATTACAGTGTGGCTTAGACTTCAACACATAATTGTGGGGTTAAACAAACATTCAATCCATAACACAAGAGTCTACCTACAACAATATAAAGCAGTCTTTATGCTCTCACTCCACAGTTTCATATGGAAAATATGTTTCTGTTGAGATTTAAAGACAATTGGGATGATGTTAAAAAGGAAGTTTAAGAATACATGCCTCTCAACTCCCTTGTCTATAACAATGTGTGTGTGCTTAGTCATGTTGGACTCTGCAACCTCACCAGGCTCCTCTGTGCATGAGATTTTTCATGCAAAAATACTGGAGTGGGTTGCCATTTCTTTCTCCAAGGGATATATTCTTGATCCAAGAATCAAATCAGTGTCTCCTACATTGTCAGGCAGATTCCTTACCACTGAGCCATCTGGGAAGTCCATCAATAATGAGGTGGAGGGTGTAACATGAATGATTGAAAGCTGAAAGTTTGAAGGGAATTATCTTGCCCTCTGCACTTGAAACTTAGGAAAAGTGAAATCTAAGCAACCATTGTGTATAGAGATAGATTTGACCATTTCAAGGAAAATGCAGGAATATACGGGCTTCCCAGGTGACACTAGTGGTAAAGAACCCACCTGCCAATGCAGGAGATGTAAGAGATGCAAATTCAATCCTTGGGCCAGAAAGATCCCCTGGAGGAGGGCATGGCAACCCACTCTAGTATTCTTGCCTGGAGAATCCCATGGACAGAGGAACCTGGTGGGCTATGGTCCATACGGTTGCAAAGGGTTGGACATGACTGAAGTAACTTAACATGCATGCATGCAGGAACATAAAGGAATCTTTTTCTCAAGAACATGCAAAATACCAGATGGAGGTGGTGTGGGAGAGCACTGATTGAAATGTCTGCAAAATTCAGAGAGAGCTCCAAAGCTAGATGATTAGAATCAGCTTTTTAAAGACTTTCTTAAGTACGAATATCTCTGCTCTCTTGAAGAGGTCATAGTCAGAGTAAACAAGATGTGGAAGGAGAAATGGAAGTGCTAGGTAAGAAAAGTAGTAAGTTAGATGTTTGACCCTTTGCCGAGCTGAAGCTTTCTGTCTCCTGGTTTATTACCAAAAATTATTATATAGGGTATAAATAAGCATCTAGATGGGAGAAAAGCATAGGGCAAGGTATGTGGGAAGGGGTGTAGATCTTCCATGCTCTCTCTGGGTGCGTTATGCTCCTAGAACCTCCACATATATGCCAGTATGAAAGCACTCTGAACCTCACAATTTTGGGATATTTATGGAGGCTTTATCACATAGGCATAATCAATCATTAACTCTATTTCTAGCCCCTCCCTAGCAGATGGGGATGGTGCTGAAAAGTTCAAACTTCGACTCATGACTTGGTATTTCTGTTGACCTGCCCCCACCCAGGAAGAGTCACCTCATTAGAACAATGGGGATTCCTATTGCCTTGGAAGTCCAAGAATTTAGAAACTCCATGTCAGCAGCTAGCATTAAATATCAAATATTACACAAAAGAGACTCCTAGAGCTCTTATCTTTACTTTCACTTTCAGAGCTCTTATCACTCAGGGACAGAAATGAATATACATATTTTTATAAATTATGACACAGCATCTTATCAAATTTTCAGAAAGGGAATGAGAAAAATCTGACCCTACTGACTATTCAAATGGAGAGAAGGAAATCAAAACATATGCATTAATAATTATATCACATGTGGAGCCAGTTAAATGTAATGATTACATGTTTACTACTGTATGATTAAGCCTAAAGCAGGCTAAAGCATAGCATACCACACTTGGCATAAGTGATTAATTGCAGGGTTGCAACTCTTTACAGGTTTAAATTAGCGATCCCAGTGCACCAGCCCTGAGCACCCTGCCTCATGCATTGAACCTGGGCTGGAGATCTATTTCACATATAGGGTGGAGACAAAAATGAACCAATAAAATAAAATAAAATAAAATAAATTAGCATTCAACTTAATTTTTCCAATAATTGCTCAGCAATTTGATATAACCCCCTTTCCATTGATCCCTTTTATAATTTGTGACTAAATGCCATACAGCCAGTCACTTCAGTTAATTCAAACTATATCATTTCAGTTTCAAAATGTATTCCTACTTATTTTAGAATTTCACTTAAAGTACTTCTCCCTACTTCCTGTACTGTAGACAACATCTATATTACTATAGCAGCTTGGAGTCTTGAGATAGGATTGAAGTGAAAAAAATAATCTCATCTTCACTTTCCTGACCTAATCTTTCTTCTGTGCATCTTCTCTGCTATTAAGAAAAGATAGGGGAAGGAACAGAGGTCTAAATAACTGGGAACTTTTCTTTCTCTATTTAATAAGAACTGTCTGAATCAACATATTGTGTGTTTGGCAGAATGCTTGTGAATTGTCTGGAGGGTACTATAATTCCAGGTTTCTGATCTTAAACACCTAGTTCATTATCATCTTATTCTTTGTTTCTTTGTCAATGGTCTAAAGATAAATCCAATCCACAACACCATAGCATATATCAGTCAGACTCCCAGATATAACAGATAGACTCAGAAGGAGTGGTTTAAAAAAAAATCTTAATAAATAAGTTATTTGCATAGGTGTGCACTGGATTCAGTGAACCAACAAAGGATGGTGATACACCCAGGGATTAGAAATGTCTGGAAACTGTTACTACCACTAGTTCTGAAGAGCAAAATAAAGAAACAATTACTGAAGCTCACTGAAAGCTAGAGTTGTGCAGATGGAATCATCTGGCAGGGCTATGACTTTTAGGCACTGGGAAAGACCCTCTAACAGAAGCCATGGCATAGGTAGACTAGCACAATCCTTGTCAAGTATCAGGTATAGAAGACATGGTTCTGGGGAATAAATATTCCTCCTTTTCTCTCCTCCCATCTTCTTATGCCCTTGGGATGCCTCTTATGGGAGGAATCCACCTGGAAACCAGAGGGCAAGAGAAGGTGTCTGTATGCCAATATGCCATCTCAAAGAGCAGAGAATAGAAAAAAGTATATTTAAAGAGGTGAAAAGAAAACACACATCTCTCTCTCTCTTTTTTTTTTTTTTGCTTGTTTCCTTCATTCAATGAGTAATCATTCTCTTGACAATTTAAAAAAAAAGGTGGTTCAAGTTCATCCATTCCAGTATGGTCAAATGGACTCTAAGGGAAATCCATATTTAAGTCACATCACATATTTATTGTTCTTTACCTATCATACCCTTTAAGTTCTTCCATGTCTCAATACTTCAGGAGCCTCAGGAACTCTGAGTACTCAGAGGTACAATGACTTTCACAGGGGGACATTTTAAAGTCCTTGATTTATCTCTATACATTACAAGTGATTCTGCTTTGTTATGGGGAGTAAGAGCTCTGCCATTTCTCTCCAAAAGGAGGTATGATAATTTCTCTGGAAATACACATACACACACACAATAATTGTTTCTCTCTGAGAGAAGCCTTGACATGAATTAAGATAAAATGGTAGAACCCATTATTTCGAAATTGGGATCACTCAGTAAAGCTTGACAAAAGATGCTCCCTATTGTGAGTGGTTGTCTGCACTCACAATACAGGGGAAAATATCATCGGTTTTCAGGTAAAAATTTTAAACACCAGGAAAAAAAGAGCATTCTATAAGTTATCACAGATTTAGAGAAAAGAGAAATCTATAGGCTGGAATCAAGATGTCGGGAGAAATATCAATAATCTCAGATAAGCAGATAGCGCCACCGTTATGGCAGAAGGTGAAGAAGAACTAAAGAACCTCTTGATGAAAGTGAAAGAGGAGAGTGAGAAAGTTGGCTTAAAGCTCAGCATTCAGAAAACTAAGATCATGGCATCTAGTCCCATCACTTCATGGCAAATAGATGGGGAAAAACTGGAAACAGTGACAGAGTTTATTTTGGGGGGCTCCAAAATTACTGCAGATGGTGACTACAGCCATGAAATTAAAAGATGCTTGTGATTTGGAAGAAAAGTTATGACCAACTTAGCATATTAAAAAACAGAGACATTACTTTGCCAATAAAAGTCCGTTTAGTCAAAGCTATTGTTTTTCCAATAGTCATGTATGGATGTAACAGTTGGACTATAAAAAAAGCTGAGTGCTGAGAAATTGAGGCTTTTGCACTGTGGTGTTGGAGAAGACTGTTGAGAGTCCCTTGGACTGCAAGGAGATCCAACCAACCATCCTAAAGGAAATTGGTCCTGAATATTCATTGGAAGGACTGACGTTGAAGCTGAAACTTCAATACTTAGGCCACCTGATGTGAAGAACTGACTCATCTGAAATGACCCTGATGCTGGGAAAGATTGAAGGTGGGAGGAGAAGGGGATGAGAGAGGATGAGATGGTTGGATGGCATCACCAACTCAGTGGACATGAGTTTGTGTAGGCTCCAGGAGTTGGTGATGGATAAGGAGGCCTGGCCTGCTGCAGTCCATGGGGTCAGAAAGAGTCAGACATGACTGAGTGGCTAAACTGAACTAATAGGCTGGTAGATTCAAGGGTGAAAGTTAGCAGAAAAGAGAAAGGCATGTGTGAACTTAGAACTTTTAGCAGAAGCTGTTCTTTTCTGCTGTATTCTATAATTCCTGCTGTGCTTGAGTTCTGATTGCTGTTGAGGCAATCATATAATGTTAGTGCTTGAGTGGCCTAAAGAGATACTCCAGTATAAACCATTTTTAAGATAGAATTATACTTTATTTCTTTAAGATGGAGAAGTTTAAATGGAAGAGAAATAGAAGCTTATGCTTATATGATTTTTTAATTGATGCAGATTCCCAGTACTACAGTAAATATCAAATACCTTTTCATGCTTTTCATAGATATGTGTGTGTGTGTGTGTGTGTGTGTGTGTGTGTATTCATATTATGATGTTCTTGAAGGGAGAACTTTCTTCCATTTCTGTATTCTGTCAGACTTAACCTCACTGGAGAATACAATAAGTGTTCAACAAAAGTTGATCAACTGTATGTACTAGGCAGTGAGTATATTATCATTATTCCAGTTTATAGGACTTTATAGGTATTTCTTAATTATCACATATAACCTTATTACTAATGATTCATCTTTTCATTCCGGGTTCTAAAATATTTGCTCTTAACTTAAGGTCAGGAGACATACTATATTATATGTAGAACTTTGCATATTTGTCTACTTTTGAGGGAAATAAATTTGTTTTGTTTTATAATGAAATTCCAAAGAAACAGGTAGCCTAAAATATATAACAACTAAATTTTCTAGTGAATGAAAATTTTAGAGAAAAAAATAATCTCTATTAAAAGCTGAGAATTGGAAGCCTAGGATTCTATACTGACACAGCAACTACTCAGCTGTCATTTTTTTGCAGATCTTTTATTAAATGATAGCATCTCTCTTGCTAATAATTTAAATCTCTCAATCTGTATCTCATTCTCTCAGGCATCACCAACAAATTTGCTGTGATGATAGTACACTTCTTGATAGTAAAAACATGAGCAGTGGAAAACTCATGCTCTCTAAATTTGCTCACTCACAGAATAACTAAGTAGGTGCTCTGAACTGAACCTTTACAAAGTCCATGATGTAGTAGAAGAACCAAAACTTATCCTCTAAGGCCTAAACAGATTTATCAGTATTGGTCTTCCTCGATATAGCTCAAAGGAATCAGTATTGTAGAAGTTTCAGTTCCCGGGACAGAGGAGCCGGGCAAGCTACCATCCATGGGGTCACAAAATCATATACGACTGATCATGAGCGTGCACACAGGACAGATTATTCCAGTAATGTGGATTTTGAAGTCAGACAACTCCAACTCCTGTCTCTCCCCAAACTATGCTGGGAACATGCACAACACATTTAATGTATCTGCTTCAGTTTACCGTTCTGTAAAACTGACATAATATTATTATTTGATTTACTTTTAAAGAAGGTATTAGCATGTGAATATTTTTATATTTTATCAGATTGTTACCTGTATTGTATTAATTAATGTACTAATTAATCTACCCAGCTTTATTTATGTATAATTGACAAATAAAAATTGTAAATATTTAAAGCACACAATGTGGAGTTTTATATAACACACATTGTGAATTGATTACTATAGTCAAGCTAATTAATGTATACATCAGCTCACATTATTTTGTGTGTGATTAGAAAGCTTAGCATCTGTTCTTTTAGCAAATTTCAATTATACATTACAATATTACTAACAGTAATCATTATGCTGTACATTAGATCTCCAGAAGTTATCCATCTTGCATAAATGAAAACTTGTACCCTCTGAAACACATCTCACCATTCCCCCACTCTTTAGACTCTGGCAACCACCATTCTACTCTCTGCTTTTGTGAGCTTCGCTTTGTAATGAAACATACATTGTTGACAGGAATGTAAATTGGTACAGCCATGTAAGAAAACAGTATGGAAGTCCCTCAAAAAATCTAAAGTAGCATTATCATAGGTTCTAGGGGTCCAACTTCTAGAACATATGAACATAGAGCTGACTCTTTTTTTTTTTTTTTGATGATACTGAAGCTCCTTGCTTTTATTTTTTTTTTAATAGGCTAATTACTTTACATCATTACAGTAGTTTTTGTCATACATTGAAATGAATTAGCCATGGATTTACATGTATTCCCCATGCCAGTCCCACTCCCACCTCCCTCTCCACCCGATCCTTCTGGGTCTTCCCAGTGCACCAGGCCCGAGCACCTGTCTCATGCACCCAATCTGGGCTGGTGATCTGTTTCACCCTAGATAATATACATGTTTCAATGCTGTTCTCTTGAAACATCCCACCCTTGCCTTCTCCCAGAGTCCACAAGTCTGTTCTATATATCTGAGTCTCATGGACTTTAGAGCTGACTCTTATTAGCAGCATGGAGGTTCGGACGCTGTCCCTCTGCAAAGTCAAAAATCACCATATAACTTGTAGTCAGCTCTCCTTACATGTGGTTGCTTAGTACCAGTAATTTCCCATCCTCAGATTCAACCAATCTCAAATTGGTTAATATATTTAGTCAGTTCAGTTCAGTCACTCAGTCATGTCTGACCATTTGTGACCCCATGGACTGCATCACATGAGGCTTCTCTGCTCATCACCAACACCTGGAGCTTGCTCAAACTCATGGGACAATTTGATGGAGGTCGCCATTATCTTCATTACCTCCACCATAGTTTGGCCTCAGGTCAAACAACAAGGAGGGAACACAGCGCCGCCCATCAACAGAAAATTGGATTAAAAATTTACTGAGCTTAGCCCCACCCATCAGAATATTTCCATAAGCCTCTAATCCTTCTCCATCAGAGGGCAGACAGTATGAAAATCACAATACAGAAAACTAACCAATCTGATCACCTGGACCACAGTCCTGTTTAACTCAATGAAACTATAAACCATGCCATCTAGGGCCATGCAAGACAGGTGGGTCATGGTGGAGAATTCTGACAAAACGTGGTCCGCTGGAGAAGGGGATGGCAAACCACTTCAGTATTCTTACGTTGAGAACCCCATGAACAGTATGAAAAGGCAAAAAAGATAGGACACTGAAAGATGTACTCCCCAGGTCAGTAGGTGCCCAATATGCTACTGGAGATCAGTGGACAAATAAGTCCAGAAAAAATGAAGAGACAGAGCCAAAGCAAAAGGAATACCCAGTTGTGATGTAAAGGGTGTAGTACCTTAGCATTTGCTATTATAAGTGGCTCTTATAATAGCTCTTATAAGTGGGTCTGCTAAAATGGCAACCCACTCCAGTAGTCTTGCCTAGAAAATTCCATGGCTGGAGGAGCCTGGTGGGCTACAGTCTATGGGTCGCAAAGTGTCGGACACGACTGAACGAGACGTCTGTCTGTCTGTTAAATCAAAACTACAATGAGACATCACTTCACACCAATAAGAATGGCTATCATCCAAAAAAAGAAAAAAATCTTCAAACAATAAATGCTGGAGAGCATGTGAGAAAAGGGAACCCTACTGCATTGTTGGTGGGAACATAAATTGATACAGCCACTATAGAGAACAGTATGGGCATTCCTTAACAAACTATGAATAACTCTACCATATGGCTCAGCAATCCCACAACTGGGCATATAATCTGAGAAAATCACTATTCAAAATGACACTTGTACCACAATTTCATTGTAGCACAATTTACAACAGCCAGGACATGGAAGAAACTCAAGTGTCCATCAATAGATGAATGGATAGAGAATACGTGGTACATATATGCAATGGAATATTGATCAGTCATAAAAAGGAACAAATTGAGCCCATTCTAATGAGGTAGATGAAACTTGAGTCTATTATACAGAGTGCAGTGAGTCAGAAAGAGAAAAACAAATATCATATGTTAATTCATATACATGAAATCTAGAAAAATGGTACTGATAAACCTATTTGTAGGGAAGGAATGGAGATGCAGATGTAGAGAATGGACATGTGGACACAGTAGGGGAAGGAGAGGGTAGGATGATTTGAGAAGCTAGCATTGAAATATGTACTCTACCATGTGTAAAATAGATAGCTGGTGGGAAGCTTCTATAGCACACAAGGAGCCCAGTCTGGCATCTTGTGATGACCAAGAGGGGTGTGAGGGGAGGGAGCAGGAAGGCTCAAAAGGGAGGGGATATAGCTACATTGTGTGTAGTCGCTCGGTCGTGTCTGGCTCTTTGTGAACCCATGAACTGTAGCCAGCCAGGATCCTCTGTCCATGCGGGTTCTCTAGGCGTAAATACTAGAGTGGGTTGCATTGCCCTCTTCCTGAGGATCTTCCCAACCCAGGGATCGAACTCAGGTCTCCCACATTTCAGGCAGATTCTTTACCATCTGAGCCACCAGGGAAGCCCAAGAATGCTGGAGTGGGGAGCCTATCCCTTCTCCAGAGGATCTTCCAGGCCCAGGAATTGAACTGGGTTCTCCTGTATTGCAGGTGGATTCTTTACCAGCTGACCTACCAGGGAAATTCAGTGGATATATTTGTGTGTGTGTATATATATATATATATATACGACTCATTCACATTGTTGTACAGCAGAAATCAGCACATTGTAAAGCAATTATCCTCCAGTTAAATTTTTCTTTTTAAAATAAGAATCAAATCTCCCCTTCCAAAAAAAAAAAAATGGATCTGTCCTGTTCAGCCCATGGTGTTCAAAGGTCAACTGTGTATCTGAAAGAGGTGAAATCATTATCTCAAAGAAAAATCTACATTCCCATGTTGATTGAAGCATTAGTCACAGTAGTAGATGCAGAAAAAACCTAAGTGTCTGTCAACAGATGATAAAGAAAATGTTATATACAAATGTGATGTCCATACACAGTGGAATATTATTCAGCTTTAAAAAAGAGGAAGATCCTGTCATTTTCAAGAATATAGGTTAACCTGAGAGACACTATGCTAAATGAAATAAGCTAGTTCAGACATATACATTATGATCTCATTTATATATGGAATCTAAAAATTTGAACAGGTGAAGTATTTTAAATGATGTCTTCTTATGGAAAATTCTTATACAATCTTAGTAATGATCATATATAAGCATTATAGCTAATACTTATTTACAAGACTAATTTGAAGCATTCTAAGTAGCATCAGTACTAATGAGAAGAGGCACACTACAGGAGTAAATATTAGTAGCATAGATTCCAATTTTAGAATGTATCCTGAGTTGTTATATGTCCTTGGCATTAATCTCTAATGGTTAGCCTTAGGTTTCTGTCCTGCAGAGATCTGCATACTATACTTTTAATGAATCTCTATAATGAGTGGGTTTGATTTGGTAATATCTATACAGCAATTACTTTCCAGATTTATTTATAATTTTAATTTTTGCTTTTCTTTAATCTTTTTTCTAAAGTCAGAATGAGTATCTTCTATATACCAGACAGCGTGTTGTCTGCCTTCTTACCTTCAGAGTATTAACTTGACATCTTTCAGGTCTCATGAAGCTTCTCTTCTCCAAACAGTTTTTCTTTCCCTCCCTCCCTGTTTTATTCCCATCATTTTCCTTTCTCATGTCAGAAGACTATGCAAAAAGAGCATATGCTTTTTCTGCTTATATTTCTTTTCAGACAAATGGAAATACAATGCTACTTTGGTTCAAGTGTTCCCCACACCCAGCTAATGAAGTCCTTACACATAATATCACTTTGTCAATAAAATTATAAAGGTTCCTAATCTTACTTATCAGCTTCTTGCTCCCAAATGCATTTCTAAGCAAAATTGCATTAAAAAGTCCTCTCTTTGAAACTACTTGTTCCTCTATTTTTTTGTTCAATTTTTTATTATTTGTCAGATATCTGCCTTTTGTAGCTTTCTCAAGGCTGCTTTGGACAAAAGACTATTTTGTCAGAGAATCATGCTTAACTTTAAATGTACCTCCAGAGGCATAAAGGAGAATATGAACAATACAGAGTCAAGAGACTTAACTAAGCCCCAGCTTGATCACAAGAAGGCTAGATAATTTTAACCAACTTCTTCCTCTCTTTGGGTCAGTTTCTTGATCATCAAGAAAGAAATAATATAGAGGGAATGACAGGGAAGAAACAATAGAAAGGTGACAGATTTTTAAATGGACACCTTGTTCATCATGCCATCAAGTTATGGTTCCATCCACATACAGGAAAATGTGGAAATGTTAGGGGATAAGTTCTTGCTCTAACCCTTCTTAATATGTGCATATTCTGTAAAATCTCTTCTTTGCATTAAGTCTGCTCATAGTTTGAATTGCCATGTATATATTATCCTTTCCTGCAACCTACCCTCAAGACATAAAACTGAGTAATATTACAATTTGGCAATTTAAACGTAAATAAATGTGTGCACAAATTATGTACATTTAAGGCATCTCTACTTCAGATTCTAATTATTTTTATGGTTTTGCTTCATTAAGATGATCAGAACCTTGTTCAAATATTCCCTAGCTTATATTTTATGTTTATATTTCAGGTAGTAAGCAGTTCCTATCAATTGTGGACTGTATTCTACTAGAAATTATTGACATCTAATAAGTCGCAGCTCTGGGTTCAGTATGCAAAGAATATTTGTTTAGGATTAAAGATTAAATCTTATGTATGAATATTGCTTTTAAAAGAGCTTTTCAAAATTAAACATTTAAAAATTCTAAAAAAAACCCTGTCCAAATAAATAAATAAAATTAATTAATTGATGAAATAATTAATAATTAAGTAAAATGTGAGTAGTGTCATGTGAATCAATTTCTATGTTTTATCATATTAATAATATATAATCATATGTAATATTCTAGTCATGTCAAATTATTTGGATAATATGCATAATAACCCATAGAAATAATTTAAAATATACCAAACACTGAGTATTTAAACTAGTCATGTCAAATTATTTGGATAATATGCATAATAACCCATAGAAATAATTTAAAATATACCAAACACTGAATATTTAAAATGGCAAATTAATTTTACTTTAGTCTTATAGAAGAATTAAAACAAAGCCAAAGTATTTGCTGAATTTCAGATAAATCTTTTTTTTTTTTTTTCTCAAGGCATGTTTTATTGTAAAATACATCCCTAAAATTAAGAAAAATATTATAGAATGCATCAAATACATGTTTTAGTTTTGAGTAGAATTGACTCCTCATGTAGTAGGATAGAACAGTGGCCCCTGTAAAATCATCTTTTCCCTCCATTTTCCAAACTATTCTCTTTGGAAGGAAATTACCATGTGCAGTCCTTATTTAAAAAGTTGAAAGTTATTTTTCTTTCTTAAAAGTGTATAGTATCTATACAAATTGTTTGGAATACCACATGGAAGATGTTTATCGTTTGCCATTTTATTCTTCACTCAATTATTTGTCACTATGGGCTCATGGGAAGTTGCTATATACTTTAAGTTTTAAGACAGCAGTACTTATTATGTCTAATGTTCTAGTTTTGGAGCTCTTCCAGTTGATTTCTTTGACATACTCCCATCAATGGGTGTTTCGTTTTGTTTTGTTTTCTTAGCACGCCTTCAGTTCCTAGCACCACAAGGTATTATAGTTTAATTTGTATTTTCTCTGACCCAGTTCTGGAATCAGCCATTTTCCCAGCAAATCATGGTTCAGTTTTTAAGAGAAGATATTAAAACTAGATACTGTGTGCACCCAGTGTTCCTAAGAAGTCATTGATTATTTATCCTTTCAAGTGACAGAGTAAAATAAAGGATGGTTATTCATCCTTTCAAGTGACTGAGTAAACTTTGTGCAAGCACATATCTATACATTTGTGTGTGAGCAAAAGCAAATTGTGTGTGAACACATATCTATACATTTCTAGAAGTATCCATCTGTATACATGTATAAAGTTAAATCCAGTTTTACACTGATGTCTCCAACTCTAATCCAGGACCACATGGGTCATTCTAGCCCTCCTATATTGCTTATCTATAACCTATCACTCCAACAATGAGAAAACTGGGTCCCATTGTCTATCATCCACTGGCTTAATGCAAAATTCCATACCAATGTATAGTGGTATTAAATTTTATTGAATTGTACCTTAATGGGAAAAATCTTTATCAGCTAAAGTGCTTAAGTATAACACCTTTTGCCATTAGTCTCATAATCTGAACTAATTACCAAAATTGCTTAGGTGAGCAACTTATCCCTAGGTGACATTGTTTCATATATCTATCATAAATTTGAATGCCAGGAGTGTCTGAGGTCAGTTGCAATTACTCCTGTGTTACTTTCATTTTATGCAGCTGTTTAATATGTAGTCTCTTATCTTTTCAGATCTCTGTCTTAACCACAGTGTGCTTCACTGGTAATATTTGTATCATTTTTACTTGAGATTTCTCCAAAATTCAGATTATTTGCTCTCTTTATTTCAGGGAATTTTAATTTGTTTATTATTGTGTAACATGTGCTACACATCTCATTTACCACAGTGTATTAAACTTTAGGAATTAACTTAAGGTACTTAGATGTTTAACATATTTCATTTAAAAATGTTTCTTTAAATCACATTTTTTAATTAGTAAATGGATTAATTTGGCTGTGTTGTTTCTTATTTGTGGTATGTGAGGTTTTTATTTTGTCATGCAGGATCTTTCACTGGGGCATTCAGATTCTCTAGTTGTGGTTTAGTTGCCCTGCATCATGTGTGGTATTAGCCCCTTGAACCAGGATCAAACCCATGTCACCTGCATTGCAAAACAACTTCTTAGCCACTGGATTATGAAGGAAGTCCCTTAAGTGCATTACTATATTAACTGCACATCGCTGGCTTTTGTCCTCCTCCTCATTTTATTTTACATCTCATAACTATTCATAAATATTTATGCTGTTTTTTAACCAATATCTATATCAAAGTGTTCATCTTTTTGCATTGTTATCTAATGAAACTGTCACTCCTTTTCACTCATCAATGATTTAGGGAAACTTGGGCAATATTTCTTGAACCCTTTGCATATTTTCAATACAATGGCTCTTGTTTTATGAGGCTTATAGCTTCATACTTCAGCTAGATCAAACTGAAAGCTTATAAGCTCTAAGAATGAGATCAACACACTACAGTTTCACCTCCCTAAACATTCATTGCTGATCTGGCATAACCTCACCTGTCACTCATTGTTCTGCTGCAGAATGCCTACCCTTGTTTAAAGAACCCCATGTTAAGCTATGGGCAATATTATTTCTGTATCATTAAATGCAGTTGGGATGTTGTCCTAAGACGTAAGTTGCTCACCTGGAATGATTCCTATGGAGGTCTTACCTCAATAGAATATCTGGGAGTCATACCTCCAAGGGTCAATGATCAGCAGACTATCATCTTTCACAATATTTCAGAATCCACTTTCCTGTTTGCATAAATTCTTCTGATTCTAGCACATTTGGTTTACTTGGCTAAGGAACATTCTGAGAAATTACTAAAAAATTAGCACTTTAAATTACTCCAATTTAATATCCATATATATAACATAGTGTAGCTAGTATTCAAATATACCTTAAAAAATTAGGTATTAGTTTATATTCAAGAAACCAGCATAAGCCTTTCATTTTGAGAACTATGCTTAACCTATGGTGAAGGATATGAACAGTTCAGGAAAGGGAAAATTGGGTGAATAAAATGAGAAAGAAAGAAGAGGTAAAGTGTTTTATAAAGACAGGTAGAAAGGCTCATTTGGCTGGAGTAGAGAATTCATGTGAGAAAAATCTACTCAGTGTTCTGGGGTGACCTAAACAGGAAGGAAATCCATACATATGTGTATATACATATGTATAATGGTATATTATATGTGTATATATACATGTATATATATATATATATACATATAATGATATATACATATGTATAAGTGATTTCCTTTACTGTAGAGTAGAAGGTAACACAACATTGTAAAGCAGCTATACTCCAATAAAAATTAATTTAAAAAAAAGAAATAATAGAAAGGTGAGAAAGTACAAGACATTGCACAAGTACAAGAAAGTACACAGGGCATCAGAGATTCTGAATTCACATCCACCCATGGACACAATAAATCTACTACAACTACATATGGAATTATTCCCTCTGAAAAGGACCTGAAACCTAGATGGACAGAGTCTCAACAATAGAACTACAGTAAATGAAATACCAAGTTTTATAAGCCTCCACACAATCTCACTCAAGCCTAAAATCTGTGCAAAATATCAGATTAAAGAACGCATGGATCATAGATAAAGGGGACTCATTTAACTATCTTAAAGCATCCGGTGGAGAAGCAGGGACTGAGACTCTGGTAAGAGCTATTTTTGTGATCTCGGGCCACCTTGATAATGGGTGCTGGTGAATGTCATTTTAGAACTCTCCCTGTAAATTGATAATGCCAGTGGGCCCACTCTTCTGAAAGCTCTGCATACGCCATGCCTTAGCTAGTGCTCACAACCAACTGGGCAATAACTTAGCCCACCAAAAGTTGGCTGAAGCTAAGGCTTAGCCCCACAGCCATTCTGGGGTCCAGTCCCACCAAAAGGGCCTACAAGCAGCTGCAACCAGAACCCACACTCATTCCAGGGGCTAGCTGTAGCTCACTACAATAGGAGGGCATACACTGAACCCCTGGATCTGGTGGCCAGGAAGCATTGAATTTATGAGCTCCAGTGCATCTTGGAGCTACTTAAAGTCACTACTATATCAGTCACTACTTAAAGCCTGGAAGAAGTAGTGTATGTACCTTGTTGTTATTGTTGCTGTTTAGTCCCTAAGTTGTGTCCAACTCTTTTGCAACCCCATGGACTGTAACCTGCCAGACTCCTCTGTCCATGGATTTTCCAGGCAAGAATACTGGAGTATGTTGCATTTCCTTCTCTGGAAGATTTTCCTGACCCAGGGACTGAACCCATGCCTCCTGCATTTGCAGGCAGATTCTTTACCACTGAGCCACCAGGAAAGTCCTATTAACATAGAAGCAAATTGAGCAAGTAAGGTAAAATGGGGAGACAGAAGACTAAGTTCCAATCAAAAGAATAAGATAAAACCTCAGAAAAAAAAAAATGAAAGAGAGATAAGCAATTTACATAATAAAGACTTAAAAGTATGGAATATAAAGATGCTCACTGGACTTAGAAGAATAGAACAAACACAGTGAGATTTTCAACTAAGAGAAAATATAGGAAAATACTAAGCAGAAGTTAAAATTGAAGGGAAAGATATACCAAAGGTGTTCAACAGGAGATGGATAAGGGAAAAAATAAATCAGTGAGCAGGAAGACAAAGGAATAGAACTCACTAAAAGAAAGCAACAAAAATGAGGGGGAAAGAAGAAAGAATTTTAAGAAGTAAAGCTACTTTATGGGATTTCTGGAACAGCATCAAGGATGCTAACATTTGCACTATAGGTGTCCCAGAAGCAGAAGAAAGAGAAGAACCAGAAAATTATTTGAAGAAATAATGGCTGAGGGACAGATCCAAGGCTGAATCTACACCTATATAGAGGGTAATTCTCTTTAAGGAGACCCTAAGCCTAATTGAACAGCTTCTGCACATAGAGAAACCACATAGAAAATAGTAGAAAAGACAGAGATATGATATGCATAGGAACACCACCTCAAACACGGGGACCTGCAGTATGGAAGGATATCACTTAGGGACCTGAGCACAGACCCTGGAACACTGCGAAAACAAACAAAACAAGCAAACACAAATAATAGTTTAAAGGGCACCTATCGTCTACAGGAAGGAGCTCTAATCACTAATCTGAGAGCATTTGCTATAGGGGTGGAGAATTGCTAGAACTCTCTCTGGGGTCAAAGGTGTCAGCAAGCACCAAGGTTTGAA
This sequence comes from Odocoileus virginianus, assembly GCF_023699985.2. Taxonomy (NCBI): domain Eukaryota; kingdom Metazoa; phylum Chordata; class Mammalia; order Artiodactyla; family Cervidae; genus Odocoileus; species Odocoileus virginianus. The sequence continues at coordinate 51,419,146 of NC_069675.1, read as the reverse complement.
TCCCCCAGGCAATCCCTACAGCATACACTTGCTATGGCTACAGCTGTCCTGCCAAAGTGGTTTTCATGAAGTATATCCCAGGATTAGTTCTAGCACAAGACCATTCTAGCTCCATACCCCAGAAACGTGGCCTTGACACAGCCTGTTTTGAGATTCCTCATGGCTGAGCCCACTCCAGTTTCAGCCATGTCACCATGGTAGCCTTGGTGATGATCATCTCAGGCCTGATGACCTGTGTCCACTCCAGTTCCAGTTATTCCACATAGGCTGCTGTGGTGGGATGTATCTTTGGACTCCCCTCAGCCCCCCAGATCTGGCTTTCTACTAAAACTTCAAAAGTGCAGAATGCCTCAAGAGATACTCCAGCTTGCTCCAGCTACAGCCTTCCTGCCAAACTCTCCTGACACACAGAATTAACACAGGGGATACACCTAAACAACACCACTACAAAATTGGAAAACATAGCTGGTTTACTTAATTAATAGAAATTAAAATGAAAGTCAAACAAAATGAGACAGAGGAATATGTTTCAAGTGAAAGGGAGAAAAAAAAAAACAGAAAAAAAAAAAACCCTAAGGAAGTGGAGAAAATTGATTTAACTGGTAAAGAAGCCAAAGCAATGCTCACTGAACTCAGCAGAAGAATGGATGAAGACAGACAGGTAATACAGAAGAGTTGTGACAAAATGTGGTCCACTATAGGAAGAAATAGCAAACCATGTCAGTATTCTTCCTGGGAGAAACACATGGACAGTATGAATAGGCAAAAAAATATGACACTGGACGATAAGTCCTCCAGATCAGAAGGTGTTCAATATGCTACTAGGAAAGAGCAGAGGGCAATTATTAATAGTTCCAGAAGGAATGAAGCAACCAGGCCAAAGTGGAAATGACACTCACTTTTGGCTTTGTCTGATGATGAAAGTGAAGTCTGATACTATAAAGAACAATATTGCATAAGAACCTGGAATGTTAGGTCCATGAATCAAGGTAAATTGGAAATGGCCAAGAAAGAAATGGTAAGATTGAATATCAACATCTTAGGAATCAGTGAAGTAAAATGGATAGGAAAGGGCAAATTTAACTCAGATGACCTTTATATCTACTACTGTGGGCAAGAGTCCCTTGGAAGAAATGGGGTAGCCCTCATAGTCAACAAAACAGTTAAAAATGCAGTGTTTGGCTGCAATTTCAAAAATAACAGAATGGGCTTGTTCTGTTTCCAAGCCAAACCATTCACTATCACAGTAATCCAACTCTTTGCCCCAACAACTGACATCAAAGATGCTAAAGTTGACACATTCTTTGAAGACCTACAACACCTTCTAGAACTAACACTAAAAAAAAAAAAAAAAAAAAAAGAAAGAAAGAAAAGAAAAAAAAAAAGTCCTTTCCATCAGTAGGAAATTGGAATGCAAAAGTAGGAAGTCAAGAGATACTTGTAATAACAGTCCATTTTGGCCTTGAAGCACAAAATGAAGCAGGGAAAAAGGCTAACAGAGTTTTGTAAAAAGAATACACTGGTCATAGAAACACCCCTGCCAACAATCCAAGAGACAACTCCACACATGGGCATCACTCGATGATCAATACCAAAATCAGATTGACTATATTCCTTCCAGTCAAAGATGGAGAAGCTGTATACAGTCAGCAAAAACAAGACCAGGAGAAAACTGTGGCTCAAATCATGAGCTCCTTATTGCTAAATTCAGGCCTTAATTGAAGAAAGTAGGGAAAACTACTAGGCAATTCAGTTATGACATAAATTAAGTCCTTTATGATTGTATAGTGGAAGTGACAAATAGATTCAAGGGATTAGATCTGATAGATAGAGTGCCTGAAGAACTATGGACAGAAGTTCATAACACTGTACAGGAGGCAGTGACCAAAATCACCCCAAATATAAAGAAATGCAAGCTGACAAAGTGGTTGTCTTGAGGAGGCTTTACAAATAGCTAAGGAAAGAAAGAAGTGAAAGACAAGGCAGAAAGATAATGATATACCCAACTGAACGCAGAGTTCCAGAGAATACCAAGGAAAGATAAGAAGGCTTTTGTTAATGAACAATGAAAGAAATAGAGAAAAACAATCATGGAAACAGTAGATATCCCTTCAAGAAATTTGGAGATACCGATGGAACATTTCAAACAAGGATGAGCATGATAAAAGCCAAAAACAATAAGGGCCTAAAAGAAGCAGAAGAGATTAAGAAGAGATGGCAAGAAAACACAGAACTATATGAAAAAGAACGTAATGACCTGGATCATCACAATGGTGTGGTTAGTCACCTACAGCCAGAAATCTTGGAGTGTGAAGTCAAGCAGGCCTTAGGAACATCACTATGAACAAAGTTAGTGGAGGTGATGAATTTCAGCTAAACGATTTAAACTCCTAAAAGATACTGTTGCTAAAGTGCTGCATTCAATATGTCAGCAAATTTGGAAAACTACACAGTCCCCATAGGACTGAAGAATGTCCGATTTCATTCCAATTCCAAAGAACAACAATGCCAAAAAAAAGTTCAAACTACCATATAATTGTGCTCATTTCATTTACTAGCAAGATTATCCTCAAAATTCTTCAAGCTAATCCTCAGCAGTACATGAATGGAGAACTTGAAGGTGTACAAGATGGGTTTTGAAAAGGCAGAAGAAACAGGGATCAAATTGCCAACATTTGTTGAATCATGGAAAAAGTAAGGGAGTTTCAGGAGTTTATCTACTTCTGCTTTATTGAGACTGTGCTAAAGCCTTTGACTTTGTGAATCAAGACAAACTGTGGAAAATTCTTCAAGAGATGGGAGTAACAGACAACCTTACCTATCTCCTGAGAAATCTGTATGCAAGTCAAGAAGCAACAATTAAAACCAGACATGGGACAATGAACTGGTTCCAAATTGGGAAAAGGGTATGACAAGGCTGTATTTTGTCACTCTGCTTCAGTCAGTCAGTTCAGTTGTTCAGTCATGTCCAACTCTTTGCAACCCCACAGACTGCAGCATGCCAGGCTTCCCTGTCCACCACCAACTCCCAGAGCTTGCTAAAACTCATGTCTATGGAGTCGGTGATGCCATCCAACCATGTCATCCTCTGCCGTCCCCTTGTCCTCTTGCATTCAATCTCTCCCAACATTAGGATCTTTTTCAATGCGTCAGTTCTTCCCATCAGGTGACCACAGTATTGGAGTTTCAGCTTCAGCATCACATTTTTTATTTAAATTTAAAAGCAAACTATGATTTCCTGTGCTGCATAAATCACAAGCTGGAATCAAGATTGTCAGGAGAAATACCAACAAGCTCAGATATGCAGATGATACCACCCTAATGGCAGGAAGCAAAGATAAGCTAAAAACCTGCCTGATGAGGGTGAAAGAGGAGAGTGAAAAAACTGGCTTGAAACTCCACGTTAAAAAAAACATTGAAATCATGGCATCAGGTCCCATCACTTCATGGCAAATAGAAGGGGTAAATAGTGGAAACAGAGACAGATTTTGTTTTCTTGGGCTCCAAAATCACTGTGGATGGTGACTGCAGCCATGAAATTAAAAGATGCTTGCTCCCTGGAAAGAAAGCTTTGAAAAACCTAGACAGCATAGCAAAAAAGAAGAAACACCACTTTGTTGAAAATGGTCCATATAGGTAAAGCTATGGTTTCTCCAGTAGTCATGTATAGTTGTGAGAGTTGAACCATAAAGAAGTCTGAGTACTGAAGAACTGATTGTTTTGAATTGTAGCTCTGGAGAAGACTCTTGAGAGTCCCTTAGACAGCAAGGAAACCAAATCAGTCAATTTTAAAGGAAATCAACCCTAAAATTCTTGAAAGGACTGATGCTGAGGTTGAAGCTTTGATCCTATTATGTAATGCCCTTGATCTTTATGCTCATTCTTTTTCTCCTCAGCCAGGTATCACAGGGAATTAATTTTTCAATAGTTTTGGTAGTACTAGAAAAATTCACCTCTCCTGTAAAACTGGACTATCATGCAGAAAAATAGTTCATAATTACTGAGCATTTCATATATCCCAGGCATCTGTTCTGAGTATATTTTATAGCTACCTATCAAGGCTTCCTTACTCCTCTACATAGCTTACTGGAATTCCACAATTTCTTTCTTGTTAATTCAGTGTAGGGCAGTGTGTGTAATAATGTCAATACCTTTGGGAGGGTTAATCTATTAAACACTGCCAGTCATTTAAACTTTTCCCTGACCTTATCTTGGAAACAGATGCAGATAAAGGGTAGAGAAGAGAATGTGAATGTCCTAATCTAGCCTGAGTCATTCATGACCATTCTGCCCTCCAGCTTGTTAGGGGAAAGTAAGGGTGATTTTAATGTATGCTTGCTTAGAAATGCCATCTTGCTTCCTCCTCTCTACTGCCTGTTCCAGCTGTAGCCCAATTAAATTCAATAGTTCACAGGTGTTCAGTGAAATGCTTTCAGCATAAAACCTCAGTTGTCTTTAGGGCTCTTCACTCTTTTCAGTGCTCCTTAAATTTAAAATATCCTTCCAAACAAATAAACCACATTTACAAATGAAGAAAAAAACACAAGAAATGGTAATAAGGATGCTAATAATTATTTTAAAAATATTTTCAATAGCCAAACTGAGAGATTCTTTTAGTACCAGCTGGAATCCTAATACATTTAATTTAAAAGTGCAGAAAATAACATTTTCTTGATTGAAGAGGATAAAGGGTGAGGATGAGATACAGTTGTGCTACATTCATCATAAAGATAAAAAAATAATTAATATTTCATCCTTTTGCACATTTAAATTATTAGCCTGCCCAATCTCCCAAAATTTCTGCATTTAATCACTTAGGTTATATCTCATGCCACTCATACCCTACTGTTTCTAGCTAGCAAATAAGCCAAATATTTCTCTGTCCAGGAACTCTTATCCTCAATCCTAAGAGAGAAAAATATGGCAGCCAATAATTGTACCCTGATTTGAAATTATGAATAGATTAACTTATTTCTAAAGCATGCATGCATGCTAAGTTGCTTCAGTCGTGTCAGACTTTTTGAGATCATGTGGACCACAGACAGCCAGGCTCCTCTGTCCATGGGATTCTACAGGCAAGAATACTGAAGTGGGTTGCTGTGCCTTTGTCCAGGGGATCTTGCTGACTCAGGTGGGTTCTTTTACAACCAGTGCCACATGGGAAGTCCAAGGACTTTGGAATTACTATGGATAACTGAGGTCTGAAAAAATATGACACAAGATATGTGACCTTACTCTAAGTAACACCCTCTTCCAACAACACAAGAGATGATTCTACACATGTATATCAACAGAGGTCAATACCAAAAACAGATTGATTATATTCTTTGCAGCTGAAGATGGAGAAGCTCCATATTGTCAGCAAAAAAACAAGACCAGGAGCTAACTGCAGCTCAGGTCATGAACTTGTTATTGCAAAGTTCAGGCTTAACTTAAAGAAAGTAGGTAAAACCACTCGGCCATTCAGGTATGACCTAAATCTAATCCTTTATACAGTGGAAGTGACAAATAAATTTGAGGGATTAGATCTGATAGACAGAGTGCCTGAAGAACTATGGGTGGAGGTTCATAACATTGTACAGGAGGCAGTGATCAAAACCATCCCCAAGAAAAAGAAATGTCAAAGTAGTCATCTGAGGAGGCTATAGAAATAGCTGAATTTAAAAAAAAGCAGAGGGACCAGAGATTAAACTGCCAACATCCATTGGATCACATAAAAAGCAAAAAATTTCCAGAAGAAACCTCTACTTCTGCTTCCTTGACTATGCTAAAGCCTTTGATTGTGGGGATCACAGCAAGCTATAGAAAATGTTTAAAGAGATGGGAATACCAAACCACCTTACCTGCTCCTGAGAAACCTATATGCAGGTCAAGAAGCAACAGTTAGAACCAGATACGGAAAAATGGACTGGTTCCAAACTGGGAAAGGAGTACATCAAGGCTGTATAGTGTCACCCCTCTTATTTCATTTACATGCAGAGTACATCATGCAAATTGCAAGGCTGGATGAAGCATAAGCTGAAATAAGATTGCTAACAGAGATATTAATAACCTCAGATATTCAGATGACACCACCCTAACAGCAGAAAGTAAACAGGAACTAAAAAGCCTCTTAATGAAGGGGAAAAGGGGGAGTTAAAAGCTGGCTTAAAACTCAGCATTCAAAAAACTAAGATGATGGCATCCGGTCTTATCACTTCATGGAAAATAGATGGGGAAACAATGGAAACAGTAAGAGACTTTATTTTCTTGGGCTCCAAAATCACTGCAGATAGTGACTGCAGCCATAAAATTAAAAGATGCTTGCTCTTTGGAAGAAAATCTATGACCAACCTAGACAGCATATTAAAAAGCAGAGACATCACTTTGCTGACAAAGTCTGTATACTCAAATCTACGGTTTTTCCAGTATTCCTGTATGGATGTGAGAGTTGGACTATAGAGAATGTTGAGCACTAAGGAATTGATGCTTTTGAACTGTGGTGTTGGAGAAGAATCTTGAGAGTACCTTGGACTGCCAGGAGATCAAACCAGTCCATCCTAAAGGAGATCGGTCTTGAATATTCATTGGAAGGTCTGATGCTTAAGCTGAAGCTCCAATACTTTGGCCACTTGATTCGAAGAAACAACTCCTTAAGAAAGATCCTGATGCTGCAAAAGATTGAAGGCAGGAGGAGAAGGGGACAACAGAGGACAGATGCTTGGATGTATCACCAACTCAATGGACATGATTTTAAGCAAACTTTGGGAGATGGTGAGGGACAGGAAAGTCTGGCATGCTGCAGTTCATGGGGTCACAAACAGTTGAACATGACTGAGCGGATGAACAACAACAACATTTTATATAAATCTGATCCTTAAGTATATGTCTAGTATTTGAAGCAGTCCTTTGTAAGCTCTGAATTTGAAGGGTCATTGTTGTATAGAAATTTAAGATATATGAATTTTGCAGGAGTAAACCAAGATTAAACCCATTTGCTTAGTCATTCACTCAGCAAATATTTACTGTGAGCCTACTCTGTGTCAGGCACTGTTCTAGAAACTAGGGTGTAGCAATGAACAAAAGAAACTAAAGACCCTGACTGAGAAAATCTTATAACAGATAATAAACATTAATTGTATAAAATAAATTATCCTGTATGTTAAAAGGCATGTTTTCATGCATATAGAAAAAAAGAAGAAAAGAAAAGTAAAGCAGGGAATGGGGAATCCAAATTTCAAAAAGAAGGGATAAGGATAGGCAAATTAACCCACTTCATTTGTCTGAAAAATTCTTATTTCCTGAGTGAATCCTATATTGTTTCAAGACATTTATATTTACTGAAATTAGAATTATGAAAGTGAAAGATTCACTTGGTAATGATAATGATGGTAATAATTAAACTTTCTTTTAAAATTATTTGTGTGACACCAGTGCTAACATGCATGAATTAGTTTATATAATATTCACAAATGATCTGTGAGACACACTGCTACCCCATCAACTTTAAAGATAAGGAAAATATGTTTAAAAGAGGAATATTAATTCATCTGATTCTAGACCTTCACAAAGCTGAGATTTAATCTCTGTTTTTGTTCCAAAAGCCATGACACCAAAGTAAAGTAATGTTCAAAATTATCCAAGCCAGGCTTCAGCAATACGTGAACCATGAACTTCTAGATGTTCAAGCTGGTTTTAGAGAAGGCAGAGGAACCAGAGATCACATTGTCAATATCTGCTGGATCATCAAAAAGTCAAGAGAGTTCTAGAAAAACATCTATTGCTGCTTTATTGACTATGCCAAAGCCTTTGACTGTGTGGATCACAATAAACTGGAAAATTCTGAAAGAGATGGGAACACCAGACCACCTGACCTACTTCTTGAGAAACCTATATGCAGGTTAGGAAGCAACACTTAGAACTGGACATGGAACAACAGGAAATAGGAAAAGGAGTATGTCAAGGCTGTATATTGTCACCCTGCTTATGTAACTTATATGCAGAGTACGTTATGAGAAACGCTGGGCTGGAAGAAGCACAAACTGGAATCAAGATTGCTGGGAGAAATATCAATAACCTCAGATATGCAGATGATACCACCCTTATGGCAGAAAGTGAAGAGGAACTAAAAAGCCTCTTGCTGAAAGTGAAAAAGGAGAGTGAAAAAGTTGGCTTAAAACTCAACATTCAGAAAACTAAGATCATAGCACCTGGTCCCATCACTTCATGGGAAATAGTTGGGGAAATGGTGGAAGCCATGTCAGGCTTAATTTTTTGGGATCCAAAATCACTGCAGATGGTGATTGCAGCCATGAAATTAAAAGACGCTTACTCCTTGGAAGGAAAGTTATGACCAACCTAGATAGCATATTAAAAAGCAGAGACATTACTTTGCCAACAAAGTCCATCTAGTCAAGGCTATGGTTTTTCCAGTGGTCATGTATGGATGTGAGAGTTGGACTGTGAAGAAAGCTGAGCACCGAAAAATTGATGCTTTTGAATTGTGGTGTTGGAGAATACTCTTGAGAGTCCCTTGGACTGCAAGGAGATCCAACCAGTCCATCCTAAAGGGGATCAGTACTGGATGTTCATTGGGAGGACTGATGCTGAAGCTGAAACTCCAATACTTTGGCCACCTGATGTGAAGAGTTGACTCATTGGAAAAGACCCTGATGCTGGGAGGGATTGGCAGCAGGAGGAGAAGGGGATGACTGAAGATGAGATGGCTGGATGGTATCACCAACTCGATGGACATGAATTTGAGTAAATTCCGTGAGTTGGTGATAGACAGTGAGGCCTGGTGTGCTGTGACTCATGGGGTCTCAAAGAGTCAGACACGACTGAGGACTGAACTGAACTGAATGTCTTTCTTGTGTATTTTTGGAATATATTCTGAACTCTATTTATTTTTCTATTTATGTAAAAAATAGAAAAATATTTCTGGATTGTTCATATATTTTTATTGACTCATTTTCATCATGCAAATAGTAGATGTATATTCTAAAAATTCTAGGAAAAATGCAAAAGAAAAAAATGTGTGATTCTACAGTGAGAGCATTCTTTATGTTTTCTTTGATGATTATCCTTTTTTAACTGTGTATCTTGATCATTTCCCTCTATCATTAAATTCTTTCCAAGAAAATATTTAATGAGTATGGAGAAACTGCTCATATGAGACTATCACAATCCACAATCTGTTTACCAATCTATAATAGATGGAAATTGAGGTAGGTTTTCATTTTTCTATTTACTGAAAGCACAGCATTAATCATTCATGATTCATGAAAATGAATCATTTTAATAACACCTAAGTATGTAATGTCTACATCAAGTGAAGTGACATTTACTCAGTTGTGTCTATGGACTACAGCACACCTGACTTTCCTGTCCCTGGCCTGGAAATATTCAGACCAGAATAGTGGAATGGGTAGCCTTTCCCTTCTCTAGGGGGTCTTCCCATCCCAGGGATCGAACCTAGGTCTCCCTCATTGCAGGTATATTATTTACCAGCTGAACCACAAGGGAAACCCAAGGGAAGAAAATGTGCTACAGGTGAGGATCGAACGCACAACCTCGGCATCACCTGCACATATACTGCTGTGTAATTAGAAGCATTGTAGAGCGCTATATCGCTACCCCACTCCCAGAAAACTGGAATATTCTTACATTCCCCAGGTAGCATGTCAGCTTGTTCATTTCCCAACGTGCTAGTCAATACTGTGAATATATAAGTATGTATACAATATGACGTGTTATGTATTTATTGGTTTTTCAGGTATTTTTACTGCAAATAGCTTGCTTATACAAACATGTTTCATTATTGAACATGTATGACAGATCAGGAGCTTTTAAATGCTTCAGATATTTTAATTCATTTTAATTCTTGAAGCAATTTAATGGATAATAAATTAAATATTTCTAGAACTTTGTGGTGGGCTAAAATAACAGGCCTCCACTGATATACTGTAGTCCTGTTCCTGGAACCTATAAATGTGTTACTTTATGTGGCAAAAGGGACTTTGCTTGTGCGATAAAATTAAGGATCTTAATATTGCTCTGGACTTTCTGAGAGATTTCAACGTAATCATGAAGGTCCTTTTAATCAAGTGGTATAATGAAAGAGCATGATCAGAGTCAGAGGAGACAATATGAAGCTAGAAGCAGAAATTAAAGTAAAATGGACCGTGAGACAACGAATACTCTCAATCTCTACAAAACGTAAAACACAAATAAGTGGACTCTCTCCTAGAACTTCCAGAAGGAGCCCAGTCTTGCCAGCCCTTTTTGGGCTTCTGACTTCCGTGTTTGTGTGGGCGCACTCAATCATATTTAACTCTTTGTGACCTCATGGATTGTAACCCACTAGGTTCATCTGTCCATGGGATTTTCCAGGCAAGAATACTGGAGTGGGTTGTCATTTCCTGCTTCGGGCAGTGTTCCCAATCCAGAGATGGAACTGACGTGTCTTGCGTCCCCCGCATTGGCAGGCGGATACTTTACCAGTGTGCTGCCTGGGAAGCCTACTATGTCTTCCATAATTGTATATAATAAATCTGTGTTGTTATAAGCCACTGATTTTGTAGGTGATTTGTTAAAACCACAATCAGAGATTAATATTGGTTTTCACATCTAGAAGAGGAATACTTGTATAACACATAGCTGAACATGTGAAAATGGCACCAGAATACAGTAATGGGTAGAGGCTGAAAGAATTTTGACAGCATAACTGAAACTGCTCTGTTTGCCTGAAGCAGAGTGTTAGCAGAAATATGAATGCTAATGATTCCGCTAGTGATGATTTCGAAGAGTGAGAAGCAAAGTAGAGAAAAACCTATATTGTCCTGATAATACTTAAGTCATCACAAAGAGATGGTTGGTAGAAATATGGACCTTAAATGCACTGTTCATGAAGACTCAGAAGGAAGTGAAGAATATGTTATTGAAACATGGAGGGAAAAAAAAAACACCTGTTGGTTTAAGGCAGAAACTTAGTGAAATTGTGGCTACATAGAAAACACAACTTGAAGCAAAGGTCTTGAATATTTAGCTGAAGATGTTCCCTACTAAGAATTGAAGGCACAGTCTGCTTTCAGGTCCCTACTTACAGTACATAAATTGAAGGAATAACTGTTAAGCAATAGGAACAAAGACTTGGTGATTTTGAAAAGTATCAGCCTACCAAGACTGAAAAAGATGTTGAAATTAAGAGATACATTGTCAGGTAAGCATATTCTGGAGAGAAAACCAAGAGGCAAGTACAAATTTTGCCAGCGTGTTGGATCAAAGGCTTAGAATATTCAGTAATATAGAGAATTCTTTGTAACTTATGGGTCCCCTCAGAAATCTCAATAGAAAAAACTGAGATGTAATTATTCCAGGAAAAACCTTTCCAGGCATGTCATGTTCCATGTTCCTGAGCTGACACCATGTACCATGTTGCAATCAAAAATCAGTCAATAGAATAGCTAGTACATTTGGGATACTTAGATTTAGTTTACTCTTGCATTATATACTTTGGAAAGTAGGGAAGAATGGTAAACTTGATGATTGTTTTAAAAATTAAAAGCTATCTGGAGATTTAAACATTTTTAAAACATGAGACATATAGAGAAAAGTGAAAAATGAATGACTCACTGTGTGGTCTAATATTGTAGTGTGTGTGTACTAAGTCACTCAGTTGTGCCCGACTCTTTGTAACCCCATGGACTGTAGACTGCCAGGCTCCTCTGTCGATTAGATTCTCCAGGCAAGAATACTAGAGTGGTTGCCCTGACCTCCTCCAGGGGACTCTAACCAACCTGAGGGTCGAACTCGTGTCTCCTGTGTCTTCTGCATTGGCAAGTGGGTTTTTTACCACTAACATTGTAGTAGGGGTTGAGAAGGGAGGGAAATGTGTGGATGATTTGAGTCTTTCATGAAAGAGTATTAGATTAAACTGAACTTTTAAGGATAGATACTATTTTCATGTCCGGCAGAGTGGGAGACAAGCAATGAGGAAAAAATAACTTCATACTGTAGGTATAGATTGGTGGCTCAGTCGTCAAGAATCTGCCAGGCAACACAGAGAATACAGGTTGGATTTCTGAGTGGGGAAGATCCCCTGGAGAAGGAAATCATGACCTATGCCAGTATTCTTGCCTGGGAAATCCCATGGATAGAGGAGCTAGTCGGGCTACAGTCCGTGGTGTGGCAAAGAAGTGGACACAAGTTAGTGACTAAACAACGACAACAAATAGGTATAGATTGACTTTAAAGAGAAATATTTAGTTTGGGCACTGGGGGAGATTTTGTTAGATGGGTAAAATATGGTCAGAATATATTGAAGGTGAAGTTTAGATATTCCTCTTTTATTAAAGAAATGGTAGGTTACTACTGGAAGGATTAAATTGCTAGAGCTACTAAATTACTACTTGAATCAATCAGCCTTGTGCTTGTTTTGAATTAAAAAGCTTATTTTTTTTTTTCACAGCACACAAGATTTAGGAAATAAATGTGAAAATTATTAGGATGTGAAAAGAATAAACTGAAGAATGTAGTATTTTTTATAATCACAGCATTTAACTACTTGTATGTGTTACATGTTTCTATTTGTGTCCATGTGTACCTGTGCTTATAAAATATTAACTGTAAAAGAATTTCATGTCTGTTTATGATAGGGTGCAAATAATTATGTTGAATTTCCTGTAAATCAAACATCAAGCCAATGTTTACCTAAAGGTGGAATGTGAAATGTGTCACAATTGTAGGTTTTATTTGCTCTTGTTAAGCTCTAATTAATTTTATTTCTAGTATTTTCTTTTTTAATAAATTATTTCATCAAATTTTATGTTTTCTTGAAGACCTAGCTTTGCCCAATTATTTTATAATTACTCTGATCTTTTGTTAAAAAATAAAAAACAACCTTCTTAGATTCAGAGACATTTTGAAGTATTTGAAATCCAACTTGCTAAAAAGAAGCATATAATAACATCATTAAGCTTTGTTTCCCATTTGAGACAAAAGCTTATTATTGCCTTAAAATGTACTAATTAATCTAGTTTCAGATCCTTAAGGAGTTGGAATCTGAATAATCTGATTTCATGGTCTTTGATTTTCTGCTTTTTAGACCACATCCACATAAAATGAAGCAAAAAAGTTTTGTTAGTCACATACTTGTTACCATTCCTATTCCCACAACTATCCTGCTTTGATTTCACCATGTCTGGTTTAGTCTCTACTTCCTTTCTTCTACATCATGTTCTTCAACACAATCATATTCTTCAAAGTAATTTTGTGAAAGTACTCTTGGCTCTTAGTGTTTTCTAAATCTATGTATGGAACATTTTCAGGCATATTGATGAACTTCTAAATAAAGAATTTAGGTAAAAAGAAAGGCAGAATTGAGACAACTATCATATATCTTGGTTCTAAAATTATTCTCTACACATTAAAAGGAAATAAAAAAAAATTACCTTCCTCATTGCCCAGGAGAGTATAAAAGATACACTAATTGATATAACTATGAAAAAATACATTCCATGAGAAATCAAAATTGTAGTTACAAAGGGTGTGCTTGTGACCAACATGGAATAATAGAACTTAATTTTTCTCCTGCCCTTAGCACCTATAAAAAAAAAATCACAATATATGAATGAATGGATTTCAAAGAGTAAATTGAAAAAGAGGAAACAAATGAGGTGCCCATATAATTGCCCCTGGTTACTGACTGGGGAGAGTTTCTAGACTGTAGTGCAACAAAGTGAAAACCGTTGAAGTCTGGCAGTCTCCCTAAATCGAGAAGACAGATCTGGGAGTCCCAATAGATCAAAGTATTGAGAGCCCATAGGTTAGATTAATGAAGAAGAGGGAACATTAAAGAAAGAGTAGGGGCTTTTGATATTCGCTAAAGGTTTAACTTGATGCTGCTAAGCAATGCTCAAGACATGTATGTTAGGAAACTACTCAAGGTCTGAAAAATAGCCACCCAAAAGTGTTAGTCTCTCAGTTATGCCTGACTCTGTGATCTCATTGACTGCAGCCCACCAGGCTCTTCAGTCCATGGGATTTTCCAGGCAAGGATACTGGAGTGGTTTGCCATTTCATTCTCCAAACTATCCAAAAGGAGCAAATAAAACAATTCTCAAAGATCACACAGCACTGGGATTATTTCATGGAAATAACCCACTGGGCCTTGGACTGATGATTATAAGGAAACTCCAACAGTAGTAGGACAAAAGCAGCTATAGATTAACTAGCCTGCAAGTTTAAAGGGAAATCTTGGAAAAATGTAAACTGATCCTAAGTAACTGTAACACAAACAAATTTTAATCCTACAGAAATATGAAAATAAAACTCAAAAGCATAAATTCACAATATCTGTCACCTTTATAGAAAAGGCAGAGGAACCAGACATCAAACTGCCAACATCTACTGGATCATTGAAGAAGCAAGAGAGTTCCAGAAAAACATCTACTTCTGTTTTATTGACTATGCCAAAGTTTTGACTGTGTGGATGACAACAAACTGTGGAAAATTCTGAAAGAGATGGGAATACCAGACCACCCGACCTGTCTCTTGAGAAATCTGTATGCAGCTCAGGAAGCAACAATTAGGACTGGATGTGGAACAGACTGGTTCAAAATAGGGAAAGGAGTACATCAATGCTGTACATTGTCATCCTGCTTATTTAACTCCAATGCAGAGTACATCATGAGAAATGCTGGGCTGGATGAAACACAAGCTGGAATCAAGGTTGCCGGGAGAAATATCAATAACCTCAGATATGCAGATGACATCACCCTTATGGCAGAAAGTGATGAAGAACTAAAGAGCCTCTTCATAAAAGTGAAAGAGGAGAGCCAAAAAGCTCTCATTCAGGAAGCTCAACATTCAGAAAACTAAGGTCATGGCATCTGGTCCCGTCACTTCATGGCAAATAGGTGAGGAAAGACTGGAAACAATGACAGACTTTATTTTTTGGTGCTCCAAAGTCACTGCAAATGGTGACTGCAACTGTGAAATTAAAAGACACTTGCTCTTTGGAAGAAAAGTTATGACCAACCTAGAAATCATATTACAAAGCAGAGATATTACTTTGCCAACAAAGTCCATCAAGTCAAAGCTATGGTCATTCCAATAATCATGTATGGATGTGAGAGTTGGACTATAAAGAAATCTGAGTGCTGAAGAATTGATGCTTTTGAACTGTGGTGTTGGAGTAGACTCTTGAGACTGCAAGGAGATCCAACCAGCCCATCCTAAAGGAAATCAGTCCTGAATATTCAGTGGAAAGACTGATGCTGAAGCTCCAATATTTTGGCCACATGCTGCCAAGAACTGACTCATTGGAAAAGACCCTGATGCTAGGAAAGATTGAAGGTGGGAGGAGAAGGGGATGTTAGGGAGTGAGATGGTTGGATGGCATCACCAACTCAATTGACATGAGTCTGTGTAAGCTCTGGGAGTTGGTTATGGACAGGGAAGCCAGGTGTGCTGCCGTCTATGGAGATGCAAAGAATCGGACATGACTGAGCGACTCAACTGAACTGAACTAACAAAAATTAACAGTGTGAAAAGAGGCAGAGAATGTGATCCTTGGTGAGGGGATAAACAAATCTTTACACAATGACACAGGAATGCCACTGATTCTATAACTAGCACATAAGGAACCTAAACTAGTTATAACTTCATTCCATATCTTCAAGAAGGTGGAGGAAAAAGTAAGCTTATTAAGTAAGATGCAGAAGAAATTTAAAATGACCCTCAAATTGAATTCCTATGTATTAAAATTATGATTTCTGACATGAATAATATACTTGATCATATGAATAGCAGATGAGAATGTTATGTATTCAGTTGACCAGTTATGTCCAACTCGTTGCAACCCCATGGGCTATGCCCACCAGACTCCTTCTGTCCATGGTGTGTTCCAGGCAAAAGTGCTAGAATGGGTTGCCATTTCCGACCACTGTGTATATTCCTGACCCAGGGATTGACCCAGCATCTCTTGTGTCTCCTGCATTGACAAGTGGATTCTTTACACTGTGCCACCTCGGAAGCCCCTGGGACAATTAGTAGGTTAATGAACATGAAAACACAGTGTAGAAGCAACCAAAATAAAACATATTAAGAAAATAAGACATTAAAATGTTGAATAAAGCATCAGTGAAATGTTGAACCATCTCAGGAGCCTAATATATATATAATAGCAGTCACTGAAGTAGAGAAGAGGAATTTAGGTCAGATAAAATTTTAAAGTAATGATGAATAAAACCTTTCCCAAATTTGATTAACACTACAAACGCAGAGATCCAAGAAGTTCAAAGAATCCTGAGCAAACTCTTGAAGAAAAAAATTACAGAAAAGTTACATGATATTGACTTCCTTGAACACAGAAAAAAAAATACAGAATCAGCTGGAGGAAACAAAAGAGATTTTGCACACAGTAGAACACATATTAGAATTACAGCAGAGTTCAATTGAAAAAATGAGTCAGAAGTCAAAGCAGTATATTTGAAGTATTAACAGAGGAAAGTCAACTTAGCAAGAATATACTTATATTTTTGAAAGAAAAATGAAGACTTTTTAAAATGTAGTAAAGCTAAAATAATTGTTACCAGCATAATTCTGCATTGAAAATGTTGAAGCAATTCTTTCAAACAGATTAAAAATAATATTAGATGGAAATCTATATCTAGTTCAGTGAATTATGAGCACACACCCCCTAGAAAGCCAAAAAGGTGGGCAAATAAGAAAAAAAGTTTTTATCATAAGTTTGAAATCTCTTTACAGATATTGCTTAAAGCTAAAACAATAATGATGCAACTTAAAGTTAATTAAAATGTATGATGATAATATAACAAATGCCAGGAGGAGAAAATGGAACTGTACAGATGAGAGGTGGTTATATTTTACATGAAATATTATGTTATCAGTTGAAGATTGACTGTAATATTATAGAAAAGAGTTAAAGCTAGCAAGAATATTGGAGTAGGTAGCCTATCCTTTCTCTAGCTGATCTTCCTGACCCAGAAATCAAAACAGGGTCTCCTGCATTGCTGCTGAGTTCATTACCCACTGAGCTATCAGGGAAGCCCATATAAATTAAGTAAGAAGTTCAAATAGTACTATTAAGATATACACAATACATGGCAGAAAGGAAGAAATGGGGATAAAATAAAATGAAATGAAATAAATAGTAATATACTGTATTTAAACTCGGCTATATCAATAGCAACCTTAAATCAATATAGCTTAATCACTCCAATATCAGAAATTTACTAAAGAAAAAAAATGACTTTAAATATAGCATTAAAGTTAGATAATTTAAAAGATTTGGAAAAGATATACCACGCTAACACTAATTTTAAAAAAAGGATAGTACACTTATTTATATATCAAATGAAATTTCATAGCAGAAAATATTACCAAGGATGAAGAGGAATATTTATTATTGCTAATATAATTGATTCACCAGAAAGATAACAATTTTAGTATCTATGTGTCTAACAATAGCACTTAGAAATACATGAAACAAAATTTAATTGAACTAAAAATTAAGAAATATACAGATCTGTAGTTTTATTTGAATATCATTATTTGAGCATTGATACAAGCAGATTGAAAATCAGTAAGGTATAAAAGACAACACTGTCAACCATAAAAAATTCCTCAATAGATTCAAAAGAATGAAAGCTGTAAAAAGAATTTTTTCTAATTACAATGGAATTAAGTTAGAAAATATTAGTAAAAAGACCTTTTGAAAAATCAGGAATGTTTGGAAACTAAATAACATACTCCTGAAAAACAACTGAACAAAAGCAGAAACCAATAGGGAAATTAAAATCCATTATGAACTGAATTAAAAAATAGCACCAAAACCTATAAAAAAATTGAGAGCAAAATATAGCAATGTTTTCTGGGAAATTTTAACCATAAAGAACTATATTAGCATAAATAAAAGAAAATTCCTAATTACCAAAATTCCTACATTAAAATTTAGATAAAAAAAGAGCAACTTAACTGGTGGGCCAGCCCAACTGGCACAGGTATCCTTTTAACTTCCTTACTAGGGGCTTGCCCTGTCCCACCCAAGTGGGTGGCCTTGCCAGCAGGAGTTCCCTTCAAAAGCAGCCCTTGCTCCAGGCAGCCAGAACTGCCCACCATCATTACCACAATAACTGTGGCCAGGCCTTGCAGGCAGTCATACTAGGGACGACCCTGAAAGTCAGTCTCAGTTATGGCCAGAGCTCTCATCCAGCTTGGCCAGGGGCCAGTCCAGCCCACAATTGTTCCTGTAGTAACCACTGCCAGTTTCCAGAGCCTCTGATCAGCCAAATCCAGTTTGCAGGTCAGTTGAGGGTCAATCATTTTTGATGACCTCTGCCAAAATTAATCCATTAAAAACAAATATTAAAGTACCAGACTTCAAAAACTGTGGGTTTGATTGCTGCACAGAACATCTACTAATTGGCAAAAAAAGCATGGATGACATTAGCATATTAAATGATCTCTAATATCTATTAAATAAATACTGCAATTAATTGATTGTGATGAACCCACACAGCTAAATAGGCACTATCATTGTTGAAATTTGCTTATCTACTTTACAAATGTTGTTGTTTTTTTCTCAAAGGATAAAAAGTATGTTTCTTTTAAGCATGTTTACAGATGAAGAGTATGTTTTATTTAAAAAAGTTTGTAGATGGAAAGATTAAGTATATTTGTTAATAGTTTAATCTACATTAACTAAATTGTTATCTGTATAAGGAAAACATACATATTCAAATAACTATATTGTCATTTTAGTTGAAAAAAATTTAATGGATCTCTTTCCTTTTAGATAGAAAAAAATCCCACATGCAGTGGAGCGCATACACACTCAGTCATTTTAGTCCTGTCCAACTGTATGGGACTCCATGGACGATAGCCCACCAGGCTCACCTGTAAATGTTATTTTCCTAGCAAGAATGCTAGAGTGGTTTGCCATGCCCTCCTCCATGGGATCTTCCCAACCAAAGGATCAATCCTGTGTGTCCTGCTTCACAGGTGGATTCTTTACCCACTGAGCCACCTGGGAAGCCCCATACACTGAAGAGTTGGTATAAATTCCTAAAAACAATCCAAGCTGAAGAGTAAGACTTTATCTTTGAAATCAAGGGGAAAAGGCAAGAAAATAAAGGTGAGCTGCACATTTATTTTGAAAAGATTAAATGTCCTGTTTACTCTAATCCTTACTTTCTCATAAAGACTTTTGAAAGTGCCTTTCAAAAGTCTTTATGAGAAAGTGGACTGCAAGGAGATCAAACCAGGCAATCCTAGAGGAAATCAGTCCTGAACATTCGTTGGAAGAACTGATGCTGAATCTGAAGCTACTATACTTTGGCCACCTGATGCAAAGGACTGACTCATTGAAAAAGACCCTGATGCTGGGAAACACTGAAGGCAGGAGGAGAAGGAGGCAACAGAGGATGAGATGGTTGGATGGCATCACCAACTCAAAGGACACGAGTTCAAGCAAACTCTGGGAGATGCTGATGGGCAGAGAAGCCTGGTGTACTGCAGTCCATGGGGTCCCTAGGTGTTGGGCATGACTAGCAACTGAACAACAACAAAAAAGTCTATGGGCACAGGACACCATGTAAATCCTACTACTGAACTAAAGAAATGACATGCATCCATTGCAGATTGAGAAATTACATCTAATTTATTCAAAAGATGTCCTCTGAAATCAACATATTGGAGCGTGAATTCTGATCTTGCCTAGTTTTGTGTCAAAGTAGACTATTTGTTCAAAATAGTCTTTTGGCAAATACATTTACTTTTCTGAGTCTCTTGTTATTTCATCAATAAAAAAGGGATAAGAAATAAAGATTGCTTCAAAAGTAGATTACAAGGATTAAAAATGCATAAATAGCTCAGAAGAGTCCCTGGTATTTATATCTAAGCAGTTAACAAACATTACTTGTGATTGTTGTCATCATGATGGTAAAGTGCATTTGTACCTTGATTCCAGCTTTGAGTTTATGCTTCTCTCTTGCAGATCACTAGTCTATAAGTCGTATCTGATTAAATTAGTAATATCAAAGAATTAGAATCAAAAGCAAACATTTCTAATCAAATTTTGGAGATTTCATTTAAAAGGTACATATTCTTGAACTGTTCAGATTCAGTATAGGCTTCATATGAATATTGATTATTAAAATCATATGGGATTTCTCAAAAGTATCAGCACTCTTTTAGCTGAAACTCATGAATATCAGGAGTTTATCATGATTCTTACAAATGTGAAACCAACATAGATGAAAATCAACTGAAACTCTTACTCAAGAGGTTTGCAAATTAATTTGATTCATATAACAGCAGACAGTGCAACCTTTCTTTAATTAAGAAAATCTAGGTCAACAAACATATTCACACATATGATTTATTGTGACTTTATTTGAGGATTATAGAGTTTACAAAACATACTTTATTATTATTTAATCCTTTCTAATTACCTACAAATTCCTTTGGGGGGCTTCTGCAGTTTTATGATTTCTATGCAACTGGGGATAGATATATAACTTGCATTAAATGCTAAGGCAATTCTAAAATGTCTGTGTCCTTTGGATTGTATTCTTTTTATTAAACAGGTGTTCAAATGATATTAGGCTATTTCTTTTAAAAGAAATGAGCAGCCATGGTGGAGTAAATGGTATTTGAAATTTCGTCTTACTCTAACCAACTTTGAAATAAATAAAATGATTTTTTTCAGACAATGTGTAACAGGCAGCATATCCTATGGTTCCTTAAACAAGACCACAAATTATTTAAGTCCTGTTATCACACTGGTTTCTGGATTGATCTTGCTTTCAAGACCATGGAGAAGCAAGTATGGATGTCTTGTTGAGTTGAGGAAACAAGTAATAGAGCTGAGGAAAGTTGAAGTGGGTAGATTTTACAGGGTAAATTATGAGGGCTTTGGAAATCTGCTTAGAGTTCCACTTGATGCATTGGTTAAATTCTAAGGTATACGTGTTTAGGGTTAACTACCCAGGGTCAAGCAAATAACAATTACCACGAAAAGAACTACTACTAAGGAGCTGTAAATTGACCAATTTTTAGGACTCACTAATTTATATTTCCTCTGAGAGTATATAACAGTCCTATTGCTGTATATCTTTAATAGCATTTGTTATTTTGAAACTTAAAAAAGCAGAAGTTTGCTTGATGAGTGTGATATGGATATATTGTTTTGTCAACCTGACAATAAAAATGCTATTAAACATCTGTAACATTCAGTGGTAATTTTAGAAGAGCCATGCCTTAGATGGAATTAAAACAAAACAAAACAAAAAGCCTATGAAATGTGTTTAAGGGTCTATATAAAAATATGAACATAATATAGAAAGAAATGGAAATATTAAGAAGAACCTAAAGTAGCATCTAGATCTAAAAACAATGCAAAACTAAAGTGAAGCCAGTTCACAGAATGGGCTTATATCTGCAGATTTGACACTTATTTTTAGTTTTGACAAGAAAGTGAAGATCACTGCTCTAGAAGACACGGGGGCGGGGGGGGGGGGCGGGAAATACACTCTGAAATGTTAAAGAAGAAAAAACAATTCAGCTTGGGGAAGGGGGAAGGTGAGAAACAACTTCAGTGATAAGTTGTCTAATACACTTATACCTGGAATATTAGCAAAAAAAAAAAAAAAGATGTAAAGGAAAAAAAATTCATATTGAAAAAAAAAATCACACGTACACATCCTTTTTCATGAAATATAGTGTTTCAAACTTAAATGCACTTTTTATATAACAAAGAGGAAGGGAGTCAGCAATCATGTGCAAAACTACCAAGAAAGTTAAGATGAGGACTCATATTAGGTTTTGATTTGCAAATTTAAAGGACATTTGAACCTTGAATGTAATTTCAATATAAAGATGAGAGCTAAACAGATTAGGATAAAAGGTGGAAATTTTTAATTTCTCTTTTTTTAACTATGTACATATTATGAAAAGTGAAAGTGTTAGTCACTCAGTTGTTTCTGACTCTTTGTAACCCCAAGAACTGTAGCCTGCCAGGCGCCTCTGTCCATGGAATTCTCCACACAAGAATACTGGAACAAGAAGCCATTCCCTTCTCCAGGGGATCTTCCCTGGCCTAGAGATTGAACCTGGGTCACCTGAAATGCAGGCAGATTCTTTAATGTCTGGAGCTACTAGGGAAGCCATGTATATAATTTCCATCTACTTATTTTTATTGAAAATTTTATGCATTATAATCACTATTAAAATAAATACTTGCAAATTATACAATATATACCAATATGTGTGTGTCAGTTACTCAATCATGTCCGACTCTGTGACCCCATGGACTGTAGCCCACCAGGTTCCTTTGTCCAAGGGATTCTCCAGGCAAGAGTACTGGAGTGGGTTGCCATTTCCTTCTCCAATATACTAAAATAGTTAACCTAATTTAATAAATATTAAAATTTAATAGAAATTCAATATTCTTTACTGTTTTCATTTTCCCTTCCTTGGATACTATTAATAGATATAATTCTATCATAACTCTTCCTTTCCTGTGGTTTATAATTTTATGACACATGTAATATAAAAACAGAGTTTTTATGTATACTTTTAAACTGTGTGTAAAGCAAATATATTGTATGAATTCTTGTAAATTGTTTTTATTCAAATATATTCAATTTGCAGGTATATGAAGTGCACCTAAGCTGACATGTGTGGCTTCAGTTTATTAGTGTTAATTGTGACTGTATAAATGTGTGACAGGTTTTATCAATTCTTTCTTTGACTGATATTTTTGTTTTTTGTTATTTTTTAATGTTAGGAAAGATGATTTATGTAAATGTCTGTTGGTGCACATGTACGCCTATATATTTGGATTATTGGGTCCAATTTTGACATCTGCTATTATTTGCTACACATTTTCATATTTGCAGTTTCTTCTCAATTGTAAACTATTTTGATGATGCATGCTTAGTCACTCAGTTGTGTCCAACTCTTTGCTACGCTTTGGACTATAACTTGCCAGTCTCCTCTGTCCATGGGGTTTTTCAGGCAAAAAAATCTGTAGTGGGCTGCCATTTTCCTACTCCAGGGGATCTTCCTGACCCAGGGATTGAACCTGCATCTCCTATGTCTCAGCAGATTATTTGCTGTCTGAGCACACCACTTTAGATTTCCTCTAGTAGAACATAACTGTGTGTCACAGTTTACCTTTGGCACCTCTTGTTTTTGTAACTTAAAAAATGCTTGATGGGTATTAAAAGATTTTTATGTTTCCTATTTGACAACTCTCTGTTAAATAGTCAAAGTGACCATCTTTACCAATATTTTAGGAAATTCAGTTGATCCTTTTTTGTGGATTGTTATTTTCTTTTGCACATATTTTTAATACATTTTTTTAATCTGTATATCATTGTTTTTAATTTTAATTAATATATAAAATAGATTAAAATTTATATTGATGAAACATGGTTAAGTGTATTATAACTATATTTTCATGGAATATAGTTGTATTTTAATTTTCCTAGTTGCAGTTAAATACATTTTTATTTTAAATATAGTCAAACTGCTAATACTTCAGTTTAGTTCAGTCACTCAGTCATGTCTGACTCTTTGTGACCCCATGGACTGTGGCACGTCAGACTTCCCTGTCCATCACCAACTCCTGGAGCTTGCTCAAACTCAAGTGCATCAAGTCGAAGATGCCATCCAATCATCTTGCCCTCTGCCATCCCCTTCTCCTCCTGCCTTCAATCTTTCCCAGCACCAGGGTCTTTTCCAGTGAGTCAGTTCTTCACATCAGGTGGCCAAATACTGTAGTTTCAGCTTTAGCATCAGTCCTTCCAATGAATATTCAGGACTGATTTCCTTTAGGATGGACTGGTTGGATCCCTTTGCAGTCCAAGGGACTGTCAAGAGTCTTTTCCAACACCACAGTTCAAAGGCATCAATTCTTAAGCACTCAACTTTATAGTCCAACTCATATCCATACACGACTACTGGCAAAAACCATAGTTCTGACAAGTTGGACCTTTGTTGGCAAAATAATGTTTCTTCTTTTTAATCTGCTGTCTAGGTTGGTCATAGCTTTTCTTCCAAGGAGCAAACATCTTTTAATTTCATGGCCAAAGTCACCATCTTCAGTGATTTGGATCCCAAGAAAATACAGTCTGTCACTGTTTCCAGTGTTTCCCCATCTATTTGCAGTGAAGTGATGGGACTGGATGTCATGATCCTAGTTTTTAGAATGCTGAGTTTTAAGCCAGTTTTTTCACTCTTCTCTTGTACTTTCATCAAGAGGCTCTTCAGTTCCTCTTAACTTTCTCCTATAACAGTGGTGTCATCTGCGTATCTGAGGCTATTGATATTTTTCCTGGCATTCTTGATTCCAGGTTGTGCTTCATCCAGCCCAGTGTTTCTCATGATGTACTCTGCATATAAGTTAAATAAGCAGGGTGACAATACACAACCTTGATGCACTCCTTTTCCGATTTGAAACTAGTCTGTTGCTCCATGTCTCAGTTCTAACTGTTGCTTCCTGACCTGAATACAGATTTCTCAGGAGGCAGGGAAGGTGGTCTGGTATTCCCATCTCTTTCAGAATTTTCCACAGTTTATTGTTATCCACACAATCAAAGGCTTTGGCATAGTCAATAAAGCAGAAATAGATGTCTTTCTGGAACTCTCCTTTCTTGATGATCCAACGGATGTTAGCAATTTGATCTTTGGTTCTCTGCCTATTCTAAATCCAGCTTGAACTTCTGGAAGTTAGTTCACAATTCAAATACTGTTGAAGCTGATTTTGAGAATTTTGAGCATTACTTTGCTAGCATGTGAGATGAGTGCAATTTTGTGGTAGTTTGAATATTCTTTAGCATTGCCCATCTTCAAGATTAGATTGAAAACTGACCTTTTCCAGTCCTGTGGCCACTGCTGAGTTTTCCAAATTTTCTGGCATATTGAGTTTAGCCCTTTCTCACCATCATCTTTAAGGATTTGAAGTAGCTGAACTGGAATTCGATCACCTCCACTAGCTTTGTTTGTAGTGAGACTTCCTAAGGCCTACTTAACTTTGCATTCCAGGATGTCTGGCTCTAGATGAGTGATCACAACATCGTGGTTATCTGGGTCATGAAGATCTTTTTTGTATAGTTCTTCTGTGTATTCTTGCCACCTCTTCTTAATATCTTCTGCTTCTGTTAGGTCCATACCATTTCTGTCCTTTATTATGCCCATCTTTGCGTGAAATGGTCCCTTGGTATCTCTAACTTGAAGAGATCTCTAATCTTTCCCATTCTATTGTTTTCCTCTATTTCTTTGCATTGATCACTGAGGAAGTCTTACTTATCACTCCTTGCTATTCTTTGGAATCCTGTTAATACTTGCATCATTATTTATTTAATTTTTTTTTCTAGGATGAAGGCATATATTTAACATGTTTCCTTGTTGAACCATGGGATTCTGACCTGGAAAGCTGATGGACGGCTGAAATCCATGGCTAAGCTGGTTATTTTGAGGTAGCCTTGGTCCCATATGCTGCTAAGTTTGGTTAACTGTTGGAGAGGTTACGAGTCATATCCCTATTGGAAGGGGGCGCGTGAGGATGCAGACTTGTTGTTGAGGTGAGGCTGTACAGGGGGTTTGGGGCCTTAAAGGGCCCTCCTTGCAAGTTCATCTTAGGAGCTGTTAACTGGACTGGGTTGTTCATCTGAGGAAAATTTCTTTGGGCTCCTGAAGCTTGCTGCTGCAAAAGGTATATGGAGGAGGAGAGCGGGAAGTTGTCTGTACGGTGGTTAAAGACGGTCTTGCCTGGAGATGCTGTCACACTGGGCCAGGTGGGGGAGCATTTCCTACCCTTGATTTGCAGTCATTGTGCCAGAGAACTGTAGGCTGGAGGAAGCTGAACAACTCCAGAAGGCAGCTTGTTCCAGCCTAGAGGAACAGGAACTTGCTTTGGGGCAGTAAACTGGAGTTGGATCCCCTATGGCTGCTGCTGCTGATGTTGCTCTGGGGTTCTTGCCTGCATCTGCTGCTGCTGCTACTGCTGGGGAAAAATTAGCTGGGTTTATTTGTCTGTTCACTGGGACAGGCTCTATTGGGTGGTGCAGAGGAACGAAAGATCTTGAGCAATGACTTCACTGCTGAATATGGAGCCCAGAGAAAAGTGGATCAATTGTGTCTGACTAGAAGCAGGACAAACAGTCCTAGGCTGCATTTCTGAATTGAGGCCTGATGCCATCATGGAATATGACACATTTCCACCCTGGGATAGCATAATAGTTGCAGTGTTGGTCATCCTTATTATCATGGAGCACCTGTCATGGGAAATCCCATCTCCTTCATAATTTAATTTCTGCTCCCATGGATCCTTTATTTCTCACATCTTAGCTTTGGTTCTGAGACAAAGCCAGGTTGATAGCACCTTCTGCTTCCATCTGAATGAAAAAAATTCCCAGATCCTGAAGACGCTGATTGTTGCTCTGAGTCAGTATCCATAGCCTCTCCGCTGCTTCCCAGAAGATGTTGAATGCCACATGTAGGGTGTTCCACGACTCTACCTTTCCATACCTTTAGCTTGCTGGATTCCATGTGTAACAAATTGAGTGTATTCTCTAATATTGTGTCCAAGTTCCGTTTGAAGTCTTTATCATCTCTGTTTCCTTTAAAGGCCAAAAAATCCACCTCTGAATCTTCCACTGTTAATGAGCAAAAGGAAATATGTTGTTGCTGTTGTTCAGTGGCTAAGTGGTGTCCTAATCTTTGTGACCCCATGGACTGCAGCATAGCAGACTTCTCTGTCCTTCACTATCTTCTGGAGTTTGCTTAAATTCATGTCCATTGAGTCAATGATGCCATTCAACCGTTTCATCCTCTGTCATCCCCTTCTCCTCCTGTGTTCAGTCTTTCCCAGCACCAGGGTCTTTTCCAGTAAGTCAGTCCTTCACATCGGGTGGCCAAAGTACTGGAGCTTCAGCTTCAGCATCAGTTTCCTTTCAGTGAATGTTCAGGGTTGATTTCCTTTAGGATAGTCTGGTTTAATATCCTTGCTGTCCAATGGACTCTCAAGAGTTTTCTCCAGCACCACAGTACAAAAGCATCGATTTTTCCATGCTCAGCCTTATTTATGGTATGTCTTCTAAATTTGGAAGGCTGTCCAAAACTATGGAGACTATTATTCCAGAAGCATGTGTGTGTGTTATTTGCTCAGCTGTGTCTGACTCTTTGCAATCCCATACTCTGTCCATGGAATTGTCCCAGCAAGAATACTGGAGTGGTTTGCCATTCCCTTCTCCAGGGGATCTTCCCAATCCAGCAACTGAACCCTGGTCTCCTGCATTCCAGACAGATTCTTTACTGCCTAAGCTACCAGAAGCACATGTCCACCATATTCCAGGTGGACAATACAGATAAAAACAACAACAACAACAACAACATATTTTTCTTAATTTTTATCATTTATATAGATCATCTTCTAAATCTACATAATCTTGCATTTTTAGGACTTGTATTTTAAGGTAGCAGCCAATTGCAAACACTGAACTTGGCCCCAGCCCACCAGGGTGGACCTTGAGCAATGCCCTTTAAAGTGGATGCCCTTGGCCCTCTGTGCATCCCTCCATCCATTGGAGTTGACCTTGAGCTATGCCCTTGACAGTGGATGCCCTTTACCCTCAGTGCATACCTCCATCCATCCTTGCTTGCCTCTATCTGTCCAGCCATCAGCACCCAGCTACCCAAAGCCAGACCCATCCGGGACTCAGGGAGCCAGTGAGGAGGGACATGGGCTAGACCAGGCTAGGGAGAAAGTAGGGATAATTTACTTTGTGTCAAAGAATCCTTTTCTTTTCAGAAGTTTTCAATATATCATTGCATGTTTTATTCTAAAAGTTCCATGGTTCCTTGTCTTTGCTAATGTTTAATTCACCTGTAATTGAAATGTCTAAATGGTGTGAGGTAAGAGTTCAATCCTTTTGTATGATTACTCCAGCAGCATTTATTGAACTGTTCATTCTTCCCACAGTGGTCTCAATGTCAGACAAATAAACATTTGTCTCTTTTTCCAACATCTTTATTCTATTACTTCATATCATTTGTTTAACTAAGCATCACTTTTCATGTGTTTTTCCAAGTTAATATTTATCAAGAGATATCAATGGCTACACAGAGAAGATAAATGCAAATCACAGATCTATTCTAGGGCACATATGGATGTGTGCTCAGTTATGTCTGACTTTTTGTGACCGAGGAACTATGCCCACCAGGCTCCTCTGTCCATGGGGTTTCCCCAGGAAGAATACAGGAGTGGGTTGCCATTTCCTTCTCCAGGAGATCTCCTGACCCTTGGATCAAACCTGAATCTCCTGAATTGCAGGTGGATTCTGTACTGCTGAGTCATCTGGAAAGCCCATGCTAGGGCAGATAAACATTTCTTACTTCTCAAATGACGCCCTTTTGAACCCATACCCATTTGAAGACAGTAGGTGAATGTTATCTCCCTTTGAGAGTACAGTGCATTTTCCATACCATCTTTCACTGAGAATTTAACGGCATGGGTTCCATTTTTCGGTAGGTGTTCCAATTATCCTCTTTTCAGGGGGTCCAACAATGTGCCCTGCTTCCTGAGCAACCGCTAAAATAGTTAGTCTCTTAGTTATCAGTGTCTGTATAGATACCAGAGTAGCTTCAAATCTCTGCTGACTTACTTCTGGCTTCTAGTTTCCTTTTTATCTATGACCACTGAGGTTTCTTTTACTTTTTTGAGCAGTACGGAATAACCTGAAGCATGTAAACCAAAACCAAAGAGGAACAAAATCAATCAACCAAACAAATAATGTTTGCTATAATACATTCCCAGGTGGCACTAGTGGTAAAGAACCCAGCTTCTGATGCAAGAGACATATGAGATGCAGGTTCAATCCCTGGGTGGGGAAGATCCCCTGGAGGAGGGCATGGCAACCCACTCCAGTATTCTTGCCTGGAGAACCCCATGGACAGAGGAGCCTGGCGGCCACTGTCCCTAAGGTAATGCAGAGTCAGACACAACTGAAGCAACTTAGCACACACATAATATATTCAGTATTCACGGGTGTTATGTACTGAAATATTTTTTTCAGTGCGTCTTACACACCACAATACTAGAATTGGAAGTCCAGAGAAGAATTTCTAAGATATTTGATATAAAGGACAGCAGAAAAGGAAGAATTGTTGGACAGCATTTTCCAAATAGAGTATATTTTTATTTTTTACAATGGAGTGTGAATCCTTTTAGATAAAGATGAGTTTTCCAGTTCTCAACAGTACCACATTATTCTCATTTTTTAACGCTCTGCATGTCTCTCTTTTGTTATCTCTCTGGTGCCTATAGGCATTAAACTGTGTGATACCCAATTTAAGGATTAATTATTTCTTTTCTACATTTACCCCACTCTTAAGTTTGAAGAGCTTCTACTTGATGATGGAAATAGAAGAAAAATTATAGTAAACCAGACTCTTTTTTTGACTTCTTTGAGATAATAGCACCTGCTTCAAACAGTTTGACCTCTCTTGCTCATTTGCCTTTCTCTGCAAACATTCCCTGAAGTCTCACTTTTCTTATATTCAACATGCTCACAAGTCACAGCTCATTTTGAGCTCAGATCTTCCTGATATGCTCTTTCTAAATTTTTGTCACACTCTTGTATTCTTCCTTGATTGTGGGTGCCTCTTCTAATCTCTTACAATTAAACATGAAATTATTTAACAAATAAAAAAAAGAAAGGAAGGATGTATGGAAAGGAAGAAGGAAGAACATATAGCATCTTGCAAAAGGTCTTTGGGCTTGCTTATGCCACATTTTGAGAAGGGCATGGCAACCCATTCCAGTATTCTTGCCTTGAGAATCCCCATGGAGAGAGGAACTTGGTGGCCTACAGTCTATAGTGTCATAAAGAGTCGGACACTGAGTGACTAAGCACACATGACACATTTTAGTTAATTATCATCTAATTTTCTCTTTTATGTTATTTATGGTTATGTGACTAGAATTTTATTTTTGAGGTGTCAATTCATTTTGAATTATATCCTTGTCTAAAGTTTCTGGTCATCAGATCAAGGTTATACTTTGTCTCTTTCCAGAGAAGTTTATGAGAACTCTCAAGCTATGCTTAGCGTTTCTTTCCTTTATAACCAACACTCCATATAGTCCAGTTACACCTATGTCATAAAATACATTGTTCTCGCTGACAATTTATTTTACTCTTAAGGTTTCAAGTGATTAAATATATCAGAAATTTTTATTTAAACAAAACAGTATTAATAGAAATTATCTGGACCAATGAAATTCTTCAAACTACTTTTTATTCTCTCAGTGGTGGAACTTTTAGAAAATTTTACCTGTTTGATAAGGCTTCCCTCATGGTTCAATGATAAAGAATCCACGTGCAGTGCAGGAGTTGCAAGTTTGATCCCTGGGTTGGGAAGATCCCCTAGAGAAGGAAATGGCTACTCACTCCAGTATTCTTGCCTGGGAAATCCCATGGACAGAGGATTCTGGCAGACTACAGTCCATGAGGTCACAAAAATTGTATAATACTTAACAACTAAACAACAGCAACAACAATGTGTTTGATAAATATCATTACTGAATTGAAATTAATCCAAATTGGGAGATTTGGTCTGAGATATTCTTGACTTACTAAGCATAATATCATAGAACTCTACTGGGTACATATCCAGCTGTGTGTTAATATTAATTAGTGTTCAGAATGATGGCACCACAAACTAGCAGGGCCTTAGTTCAATAAGTAATTTCACTGCAGTGGAGCCATTAATCTGATCTCATGGCATCAGACATTATTATATGAAGATTTCCTATAATAAAGCTTGATGTTTTACAATCATTTTTGACCCAAGATAATCCAGTCTTCTGCCTATCTGGATTTCCTAGGCATTTGAACAAACCACTATCTTATCGTTGTTATTGATGATAATGACATGCACACATACACACATATAATCTGTTTTGAAGTGTGAAAGTCCAGGACAACTGCAGAGCAGTCTTTATAAATTGAATTATCAAGGCAAATTACCTAACATTTCACACTTTCTATTTATCTCTAGTAAAAGACATTTTAAAAACAGTACTTCATATGCATGAATGTCCATCAAAAATATTTTAGTGGTAGCTTTCCTTTTTAAAGTTTGAGGTTGAAAGGCTCATTCTCACCTTTTTTTTTTTATTCCTACCTATTGAGTCTTTATATCATTAGATTTTGATGTTCTGGATAAAAGTCACCTAGTGAGTGTTAGCAATTTGTTTATTATTTTTAATGCCAAAGAGTGAAGCTTTTCACAACTGAGTGGTTGAGTTAAATAAACTATGCTTTTCGTTCAGTAGTTTAGAAAAGTAGTCTAAAACAAAAGAAATTTTTTAAAACTACATATGTTTATTAATAGTCTAGTTTGAGTTCTAGCAAACTCTTTTGAACTAATACTTTTTAACACTTCTTACAAAGCAATATATATCTTGAATTTTCTTGTGTATAACACATTTCACTAAAGAATATATGAACAGCATAACTAAAAAGAAGTGTGAAGTTAAACTTTACTGACAATTCTTTTACACTTTCCGATAAATTCTTGACTGGTAGTTTCCTCTTGGAGGGAACAGTTGCCCAGAGTAACAAATGAAGACCATGGAATAGCTACCCTGGGAAATAGTCATTACCTATTTCTAAAATATCACTTTGAAGCAGGGAAAACCAGAACAGTAAACCCAGTAGCGTGCCTCCTACAGCAGCTGCCACTACTTACTTGCAGGAGTCAGATTTCAGGGTTAGCAGAGAGGCAGAGCCAGCAGGAAGCCTACTCTCAATAATTCTTTCCTGCTGCAGAGTTTCACAACAATAGAACAATTAGAAATCTTTGCTTATTAGATTTTTCCACCATGTTGCACTTTCATTTTCAGCTCAATGTCTTCAAGGAGCCTTCTTTACTTGAGGAGTTATTTCAGACCAAGATGACATTCTCGCAGAAAAGTCTATAGAATACATTCAGGCTATAATTAGAGATTGACTAGGTATTCTTTAAACTCACAAGACATCCTTAGGTTTTATAAATTGATAATTTTGGTTACAATTAGCTAGCTTTACAATTGAAGCTTTAATACCCATATAACTAAAAATATAAACTTTGGGATGCAGACTGTTACCAGTACTGGATGCTCCATGTCAGACTTCTTCCTCCAAAACCTGCCTATCCACATCCATTCACAGACAGAACAATTGGAAGGAGAAAATTTTAAACCAAAAACTGTGAAGGAGGAAGGAATCAACCTAAGAAAGAAGAACATGAACAGGATGGAAGAGTAAAGTACTAAAATGCAAGGATGCTCCATGTCAAAGAAAGGCAAATGTGAAGGCAGATTAGATGATAGTCTTCTTGAAAACTAGGAGTGGAAATAATAGTCATGTGACTGGAATGTCTGATGGACAGAGGACAAATGAGCACTGGTGAATTAAAGACTAGAGCCTCAACACCCCGTGTGCCATGGGAGTATATTTAGAATCTATTTAAAGTGACTGGATAGCTATAAGCTGGTGAGTGACATGACCTGTTGTGTGTTTCTAAAACAGGTCATTCTGGCTTACCTGTGGAAAAGAGAATTTAAGAGGAATAAGACTGGAGACCCAGAGATTGTTTAGGCATTTGGAGTGCCAATGAAAAAAGTGATGCCTGCTATATCAGTAAATAAAGGATGTTACAGTCATCAAGTCATCACATTACAACCCCCTCAGTGATGCGTCCTGACAGAACCCAGGACAGAAATAGGATGCCTGCCGTCAAGTAGTCAACCTCTGCAGCAACTCGCAGTGGTGTATCCTGAAGAGACTGAGGATGTGAAAACACAGGATAGAGGTCCCAGATAGCTAAGGTCATATCAAAACAATGATTTCAATGAGCCTGAACTTTTGCATCTTCCTATACATATATAAGTGCTAAATTCCTTAACTTGAGATATCTGATTTTCTTTAATTAACTGTAATCTTTTGATGCTCTGACAAACTAGTCTTTGTTGCAAAAATTCCCATGTATCCTGGCTTCGCCCTTAGCTCTTCCGAGCAGTCTCTCAGGGCTGAGAGGTTGCATCCTGGGCTTAAGTCCTCATTTTTGTGTACCAAATAAAACATAATTCTCAGCTTTTAAGTTGTGAATTTTTTTCAGTTGAAGTTACTATTCCATTAACAAATCATGTTGGCTATTCTGAAATAATGAGCATAAGATGAAGAGAATTGAAGAAATTTGAGGCTGATTTATGAAGTAGAATTGTGAGTATCGGGTGTAGAGAGAGCAAGAGAAAGATTACAAAACTTACAGCACTTGCTAGTAAGACTCACTGTAACTGGGAAAGGTTAATTCTGACTCCATACTGAATCTGCTTCTGTGACGTTAACTCTTGTTTTGCCAACTTTGTTATATTAGGCATACACAATGGCCTGCCTCAGGGAACCCTTCCCCCCTCTGCCTGACCCTTAAATTAAAGTGCCTTTGTTTAGCTCACAAGGAAATATTCCATTTCACACCACCTGTGAAATATCTCTAAGGAAATTAAACTGACACGGCCACCACTCCCCCCACCTTATATGTGCCATTCTAGGAGCTATCTGCAAGAATAAAATGGTCTTTTTACCTTGTTACTTCACCTCCCCCATCTCTGATCCACAAAAGAACCTGGCATCCAGGCCCCAGCAAGACAGTCTTTTTGAGACATTAGTCTGCCATCTTCTCAGTCATCCAGCTTTCCAAATAAAGTCTTGTTTCTTGCTTCAACATCTTGTCTCTCAGATTTACTGGCCAGCCTATGATGCAGTGAGCAGAGTGAGGTTGGACTTGGTAACAAGAGAAATATAAAAAAAATTACAGCAAATTTTGTTTACACCCACCAATATTGTTGCTGTAACAACATTTTGCTGTAAAAGGCCAATATTAAATATTTTAGTTTTGCAGACCATGTATGACTTTTGTCAGTATTTTTTGTTGTTTTACATTGCTTGCAATTCTTTTAAATATTAAAAATGTTCTTGGATCTCAGACCATCCTAAAATTAGTCAGAACAGAAATTGACCAGCAGAGTATATTTTGTTCACCTCTATTCTAGATACTTTTCATATGTGTTCTCAAGAGCACCTTTCTCTTTACTTAAGTTAGAACTTACCAACATTGTAGTTAAGTGATTTTTAATTTATGCAGATTTTAGTACCTGTTTACATGTTACCTAGCTTCCCCTTCTGCTAATATATGACCATAATATTTTATTAAATCTAGGAAGCTTAAATTGGCGCAACATTGGCAACTAAATTAAAAAATTTATTGGATTTCACTCCTAAGTAGTTTTTTCCTGTGGTTTCAGGATCTAACAACAACAACAACAAAATATTGCTTTTAGTCATTGTCTCCTTTGTCTTTTCTAACCTGTAACATTTTCTCAATATTTATTTTTCATAACTTTGATACTTTTCAAGGACACTGGTCATATTTTTATGTCTTTCAATTTGACTTTTTTTTCTGATGTTTTCTTGTTCTTAGACTGTGCTGATGAATTTTCAAGAAGGATACCACAGAGAAAAAGTTTCCTTCTTCTGACCTCATGTCAGTAAGTATATGACATTAACGTACTTTATTCCCAAGGATGTTAGTCTTAATCACTTGGTTAAGGTAGTGTCTGCCAGGTTTACCCTCTATAAAGTGACTATTCTTCTTTTCCCCTTTCACCCACTTTTTCTTTGGAAGCAACTAACTCTTGATCACCAGCTCTTCCTTAAAGAGGATGGAAATTGCATGTGTTTTCTTTTGACATCAGTGTTGAACCTAAAGGCTTCCCTGATGGTTCAGATGGTAACAAATCTGACTATAATGCGGGAGACCTCAGCTTAATCCCTGGGTTAGGAAGATCCCCTGGAGGAGGGATGCAACCCACTCCAGTATTATTGCCTAGAGAATCCCCATGGACAAAGGAGCCTGGTGGGCTATAGTCCATGGGGTCACAAAGAGTCAGACACAACTGAGTGACTAAGCAGAGCACAACACAGCATTAATCCTAAAGAGTAGGAAACATTTTTTTATCTTGTTTATTTTTATATGCCCAGCATGCTATCAGACACTTGTTAATTAATTTATGTGGAATAATATCTTGGAATATTAGCATTTATTTTCCAAACTATAATATTATAAATATAATAAAATATTTTAAAAGCTTCTATTACTCCTCTTGGGATGACTTATTATTGAGATAGTGCTATTTTAATAAACCATATCAAATGTACCATAGGAAGAGGGAAATTTCATGCAGAACACCTTCAAGCTTTAATATTTGAATCTGAAAATGGAAGCTAAGAGTAGAGTTGAACACATTCAAATAGAAAGTTATTATATATGTGTAGTGGGAATATGGGGGGAAAAGAGCCTTCGGCAAGATTGGGCATTTTATGAGAGCAAGAATCATAGGGAAAATGAAATAAATCATGGTTCATTCTATTAGATAACTTTAGAGGGTTTTTTTTTTTCCCCTAACTATCAGTATGTGACCTAATACCTCCTTTGTTGTGTTTAGTCATTTAAGTCATGTCTGACACTTTTGTGACTCCATGGACTATAGCCTACCAGGCTTCTCTGTCCATGGGATTTTCCAGGCAAAAGTACTGGAGTGGGTTGTCATTTTCTTCTCCAAAATATCTTCCTGATCCAGGGATCAAACTTGCATCTCCTGTGTCTCCTGCTTGACAGGTGGATTCTTTACCACTGAGATATCTGAAAGGTATCTCTCCTTGGTTTTCAGGAAATCCTACCTTTCTCAATAATGATTACACAAAAGTGTATCCTTTAAAGATAAGTTAAGAAATGCTAAATTATGTGTTCAAATAGTTGCTAGGAGAAAGTGACCAAAAATAATAAATAAAGAGATAGATGATTTGTCATTTACAAAATACTAAAAATGCATCCAAACTAACAGGCCAGAAGCCTGAGAACTGATTTATTTCTTTTTGCCACTTCAACTTCCCTATTCAACAATATCACTGAGATGTCAACATAAACATTTAAATCCATTTCACAGCCATAATCATGATGTAGAGTCTTATATCTTCAGCTGCCTTATTGTAACATCTTATGGTGACTGATTTGGTACTGAACATTGAGTAAAGTTACTGCTATCAGACAAAGGTAAATAATGATATACAGGGAGTATTTTCAAGCCAAGGAGAGCCAATTTCTATCTTGAGTCCCAAGTAGAAGTAGAAGTAGGTTTCTCTCAATGTGATTTAGAGTTTTCTTCCACTATACTGTTGCCAGAGTAGATATAAATTTGTATAGTAAAGAGAACTGAGGAACAAAAATAATCCAGACATATGACATTAAAATTGTATTTATGGGGAAAAAATATCAATATTTGTTAAGCAAAGTAGGCCAATGACTTCTGCTGATTATATGCAGAATTAAAAGAGTGCTTAGAAATTAATCTTTAGAAATGCCCTTAATTAAAAGACTTAAGCATAAGTTATTACGCATCTATTTTTGTCACTGACTTTACTTCGGAAGCTTAACATGTACTATTTCCTACAACTTTGCAAAACTTTAGGAAACTAGTTATTACCCTTTTTGTGTTAGTCTCTCAGTTGTGTCCAACTCTTTGCTATCCATGGACTGTAGCCCACAAGGCTCCTCTGTCCATGAAATTCTCCAGACCAGAATACTGGAGTGGGTTGCCATTTCCTTCTCCAATTACCCTTTTACTCGAATGAAAAATAAGAAGTGAAGTAATTTGCTTAAGGTCTCACAACTGGCACGTTCTAGAGTTAGAATTTGCAGCTAAGCTTACAAAGCTATACATTTATCTTACAGCACTTCTCATAAAATGAGACAAGGCTCAAATCCATACACTTTATAGAATTTTGCCTTATCAAGACTTATATTGAATGAATACACTTTAGTCATTGACATTTTAATATCTTTAAATGTCTCCAAAATTAGTGAGTCTTGTACAGTGTTACCTGATTTGTCCCAAATAACAAATGCCATCACATCTCTTTCCTCTTTGAAAACTTTTCATTAACTGTAGCACATCTACAGTTTCAACTCTGGGCATTTACACTCTTTCATGATGTGGCTTCATGTACTCTTCAGGTTGTTCCTGTGTCATGATGTAGCCACATTTAATTTCTCATACTTCCTCATCACAGTATCCTTTCATAACTCTGTGGGTTGCACATGATGCAAAGTTTTTGTTCTTAAAACTTTCTATTTTAACCTAGGGGTGGATTGGGGGAGGGGAGAAAGGTTCAAGAGGGAGGTGATTTGTGTATAATTATGGCTGATTTGCTCAGCCACCTCCTGAGGTTAACCTCAAGCTTGGTCTTACAAGCAGATACTATCAGAGACTCTATGTACCACTCCACCTATGTTTTCTTCTCCCTAAGAGGCTCAGAATCTGTTACAACCAAAAAGTGAACTAGCTCTGTGTTAACACAGTGGGTGATGAGTTTGAACTTGAGACATTACAATAGCATCTTTTCAGTTTCTCAGTGAAAGCTTCTGAGAAAACAGTTAACCAGAAAAATAGATGGAAGATGAGCAATGAAGATTTACATAGAGGAAAAAAAGAAACTCACAGTTAAATTCCTTCAAATGAAAACTGTGACAAGACAGAATCAAATACCAGACCATACTGCAATGTTTCAGAAACCTCATCCTTTCAGAGTATCAGGGAACTGATTAAGGGAAGAGCTGGGGGAAGTTCTTAAGCCAATTGCTATGAAAAGAGCATAAAGTAATCTGAAGTAGTTGGATATTTACAGGAAAGGGCTATAAGCAAAACAATGATAATTTAAAATGGAATAATATTAAAGACCAAATTCTCAGGACTCAATTTATAAAATCTAGAACTCAATAAGCAGAGAAACCATTATACTGCAAAAGCTAGAAACATAGGCAACTCTTCCCACACATGTTTGCCTTCTAACTAGGAGGTAAAAGAAGAAAGTAAAACAGGTATCACAGAATAATTAGGAAACAAATTAACAAAGGCTCTAAAAAACATAACCTGGACAAGAGGTCTAAATATGCACATTCATAACATTAAATACCTTTATGATTATTAGGCAAAAATTAATGTTAAGTAAGCCTTTAAACATAACAGAAGTTAATTTGCTCACAGGGAGTGATGATGCATTTGGAAAGCTTTTCTTCAATATATCCAGTTTTGCAATCAACACTAAGCAAATTGTACTTGTGTTTGTTTGCACCAGATTTCTGGATCTGATAAGTACACAAGCACAAGGTCAGCATCTTCAGAATGCTTACACTTAGGGAAGGAGGAGAATATAAAATTCTTTGTGAAGACGTAAAAGTCAAGCCTCTCACGTCTGTGTTTAGCAGAGTTCCTGAAATAACTATATGTTAGACAAGAGCATCGAAAAATAAAATTATTTAAGAGAAACATAAAAGACTTATTGAGAAAAGCATGGAGGAAGAGATAAACAGTTTACTGAAAATCTTCTCCACTGCACTGAAATGGTATCACCATTCCACATCAAAAGACTATGTTTGCATTTGATTCTGAGTTTCTATTTTATTCCATTGCTCTATTTGTCTATCCTTGCACTAATATGCTGTTTCATATTATGACTCTAAAATTATCCTTGGTATCCAGTAGATGCCTCCATCTTTATTGTCAGCTTGTGTTGGATATTTTCCCTATATGTCTCCAGAAGTGTCAAACAAGCTTATGAATTCACACCTTCACCCTCCCAACACCCCCTCCCCAAAACTCTCAAGATTCTGAGTAATTTTTATTGCTATTGCATTCAATTTATAGATTTAGGGCTTATCTTTATAACTTTCACTCTTATGTATCTATAATGACCTTTTAGTAATTTCAACTTTCTTTAATTTCTCTCAGTAGCGACAGCAGCAGCAGTACTAACTAATGTTCTGAGGAGATATTGAATGTCTTTTATAAAACTTATTTTTCTGTATTGGGCACATTTTTATGTTATTATAAATGATATCATATAAGCCTTCACATTCTATTTTTATCACTAATGTATGTAAATATATGATTTCTGTGTACAGGTCTTGAATCTAGAAACCTTTAACAATTTTCAACCAATTATTTTGGAGTGCCCATGTACACAATATGTCATTTATTTTAAAAGGGAATGTTTTTTCCTTCTTTTCTATTGTACATTCATTTAATTTTTTCCTTGCTTGTGGCACTGGGAAGAATTCCTGTGTCCCATTCCTATTCACAAGTAGAAAGATTTAATATAAACTATTAAATGAAATCTTTGCAGAATTTTGAATATACTCTTATTCAGATAAAGGCACTTTCCTTTTAATCAAATTTTCTAAGCATTCTAACATGAATAATCATGGATTTCAGCTCCATCCCCTGGAGAGGGCAGTATTTACTTACATTTTATTTAATTCTTCCATGAGGAGGATTTGTCCCTTCTCCCCCATTGATTTACTTGCTCAATCACTCATTTGTATCAGTATGGATTCATTTTTATTTGTTTTATACATTGGTTTTTAACCAGTATCACACTATGAAATTTATTACTAAAATTTTTACAGCTTTGACCATCAGTAGCTCTTTCAATTTGACTTCTGGATTCTTTTGATATTTCCACCCCCTTAGCTTTTTGAAGAATTATTTGCTTTCTGGAACGAAAAAGTTCTCCAGCCTCATTGGGTACATTACCTGATCTGGCCTTACCATCAGCCATTTCTATAAGGATCCCTTGTTCTTTTCATTGAGTAATGACATTTAAAAACCACAGAACCACTACAATACTGTAAAGTAATTAGCCTCCAACTAATAAAAATAAATGAAAAAAAAAAATAAAAACCACAGAACTAGGTACCAGGTGTGCTCTTAGCTATTGAATTATTATTGCTTCTAGAGTCTTTTACCAAATTATCTAGGATGTATATGCATGTAACATGAGTTTGAGCAAGCTCCAGGAGTTTGTGAAGCACAGGGAAACCTGGCTTGCTGCAGTCCATGGGGTCTCAAAGAGTCGGTCACAACTGAGTGACTGAACAAAAACAACAAGCATATGTACACACACGTCTATTATTATTTCTGTATCTATCCATCTGTACCTATGGATAAAGCTAAGTTCATAATGATGTCTCCTACTCCACTTCAGTACCATTTCATTCTAGTGTTTTTCTCTTATATTTCTATATTTACCCTGTCCCACACTAAGAAATTTGACCTCACAATCCACTATTCACTTATATACTTGGTTAACCTGTATAGACATAAAGCAGATTCAGAATTGTTATACTGTACCTCAGTATGGCACACAAGTACCAACCAGAGTACAGTGTTTATCATGGTTAAATTTCTCTTTAACTTTACAGTTTTCAGTCTAAATACTGTCTTTCAGTGTTAATTAGATCAGGTTCTTTTTTGTTCTCCATTCCCTGCAGTAAGAGTATGTAATAAAGTTTTTATTCAGTTAGATTCATCTATCCCAGTCTGTATTACATTCTAGGATGACAGGTCCATGAAGAGTTTTTTATTTACATACTTTGCAACTCATCCTTTGTGATATGCAACTTTATGGGCTCTGATAAATGCATAAAGCCATGTATCCACCACTCTAGTACCATTCAAAACAGTTCCATTATGTTAAAAATGTGGATCCTATCATAAGTCAGCCACCACCTCCTCAACCACTGACAAACATTTCTGCTTTCCATTTCTTAGCTTTGGTTTCTTAGAATGCTATATGATTAGAAGAATATAATATGTAGTCTTCTGAGTCTGCATTCTTCCACTCAACAAAATACATTTCATCCATGTGTTCCAAAACTGCGCCTGAAAATACCCAAATGAGTCTGAGATATCTTCATGAAGAAAGAATGATTTCAAAAAAGGCTGGGATAGCATTTTAAAAATATTAAGAGATTATCCTGAAGAAAGACCAAAAATGAAAAGCTGAATATTAAGTAAATATTTATCATTAATTAGAACCAACAAAGTTTATAAGCAAGCATAGATCACTAATAATCAAAAATGATTAATAATTTAAAATGAATCCCTGGTAGCTCAGCTGGTAAAGAACCCACCTGCCAATGCAGAAGACATGAGACATGGGTTCAGTCTCTGGGTCAGGAAGATTGCCTGGTGTAGGAAATGGTAACCCACTGCAGTATTCTTGCCTGGGAAAATCCCATGGACAGAGAAGTCTGGCAGGGTACCATTAATGGGATCACAAATAGTCAGACATGATGGAGTGTGCATGCACAGACTTAAGTCATGCTGGCCAATAAATAGACAGAAAGGTAGTTATGCTAACTCTTTGCCAAAAAGTGAATTAATTAAATTTAAATAAAATAATTTGTTTAATTCACATACCTCATTTTTTTTTTTTTTTGAGTGCTTAATCGCTCAGTCGTGTTCAACTCTTTGTGACACCCTGGACTGTAACCTACCAGTTTCCTTTGTTCATGGGATTTCCCAGGCAAGAATCCTGGAGCAGGTTGCCATTTCCAACTCCAGGGGATCTTCCCTGACCCAGTGATCGAACCCATGTCTCCTATGTCTCCTGCATTGCAGATGGATTCTTTACCCATTGAACCATCGGGGAAGCACAGTATACCTCATATTTCCCAGTAAATTGTTCAAAACACTTGCTATAGTAATAATAGTAAATTTGAGTTTCTGTCATTTTGTCTGAAACATGTAGACCTACTCAGTTCTCATAGAGTTAGCTTTTCCTAATGAGTTCAGAATCAAACAGTCACAACCTCAAGAATGATTATATTCAAAAGGTACTTTATTTAGAAAATAAAAAGAACACACCTTGAGCAAACGTCAGAAGGGCTGGCACTGGGGTTAATCTCACCCCTGTTGGTGGTGTCAGCATCCGTGTGTCTTTGTGACAGGTTTTCATGTTCGTAAGAAGCTTTTACCTCTGCTTAAATTTTTGCTGTGTAGTTTCTTCCTTTAGAAAATCATTTTCATAAGTCTCCATATTGTCTATGAAAGTAATTAATATCACTTTCAAATTTTTACCTTGTATTTTTCTTTATTCTTCCTCTTTTTAATCTTTGCATTAATCCAACCAGAGATCATTTTTGCTTACCACTCAAACATTATTTTCAAGAAAAATAAGATAAGTGTAAAGGCAAATTAAAGAATGAAGTCCAAAAGAAACATTAATAACATAGGGAAAAAATAAGAGGTAAATTATTAATTTAGTGCTACAGCTGAAATATAAAAGCCTTTAAAAATTGACATCCACATAATAGACAAATAGATCAAGAAATGAAAACACACACACACACACACACACACATACACAAAAACAAGATAGCTAATAGTGAATTATCTGAAAACTCAAAGGACATAAAAATAATTTCCTTCACCATTAAGTCATTAATTATGCCTCAGTAAGAGATAGAAAACTTAAATCTATTCAATGACCTTGAAGAATTTGAATTTTATAAACATAGGAATCCTCCATATGCAACAGGCCCATATTGATTCACAGGTGAGTTACTTTCAACTATTAAAAACTATTTAAACTATTAAGAAACTAATAAATATTATTATTTACCCCTTAAGAAAGAATGCTTTTACATTTTTAAACAGTCTAAAATATACAAGAATACATCATAATGATTGCAAAAGAAAATTTTACACATATCATTTTTTGAATATTAATATAAAAAATCATAAAGATATGAAACTCAAATAAATATACATAATTTATAGTGATGTTTGTTTTGTAAAGCAAGAATGGAATTTGATGAAGTCTATGAGTATAATTCCGCTTACCAGGTGGCTCAGTGGTAAATAATCTGCCCACCAATGCAGGATACTCAGGAGAAGCACATTCAATCCTTGGGTCAGGAAGATCCCCAGAGGAGGAAATGGAAACCCACTCCAGTATTCTTGCCTGGAGAATCTCATGGACAGAGGAGCCTGGTGGACTGAGTGCATGCACACACACACACATACACACATAGAGATAAATATAATTCAAAATTGAAAAGAAGTTTCCTTCACAAAAACTAAACTTGTAATATACAATAAGTATTCTTTTAAGCAATATTTATTTATGTCACTATAGGCAGGTATTTCTTAAATGTGATCTTAAATTAACATCAAAATTGGGTTTAATTGTGGACATGAAAATCACTACTATCAATATTAGGAAGAAAAAACTTTCCTGACTTCAATATATCTAGTTAACATTCTCTGGCAGTGACTGACTTAAATAGGAAGGAACAAATTGATGACTTGTTCCATTAATGTCTTTAGAACCACTTGTTCATTTACTTAAAGAAAGTTAATCTGGTTTCTGGTTTTATTCTATAATTAAATTGAAGCTAAGATGAAGAAATGGTCCAAACTAAAAGAGAGAAAATAACAAATAAATGAGATTTTAGTGATTTGATTTTTAAAATATTTTATAAATAGCAAATAAGCAGAAGAAAATATGTCAAAACTTTTAAATAAAGAAATGGGATTTAAAATAAGTGACATGACATCAT
Source organism: Odocoileus virginianus (assembly GCF_023699985.2). Taxonomy (NCBI): domain Eukaryota; kingdom Metazoa; phylum Chordata; class Mammalia; order Artiodactyla; family Cervidae; genus Odocoileus; species Odocoileus virginianus. Next base: position 51,375,631 of record NC_069675.1, on the reverse strand, counting down.
CAACTATGCCTTAAAAAGAGATAGAAACTCAAACCTATTAAATATCCTTGAAGAATTCGAATTTTCTAAACACAAGAATCCTTCATATGCAACAGGCCCATATTGATTCATAGGTGTTACTTTCAACTATTAAGATACCAATAAATTCCATTTTATTTACCCCACCAGAAAGGGAAATTTCTTATTTTTATGCCAACATAAAATATATAAAGTGCATCACAATAATTTCAAAAAGAAGAATGTTTACAAATATCATTTATTGAGTATTAATGTAACGACTTCCCTGGCGGCTCAGATGGTAAAGCGTCTGTCTACAATTCGGGAGACCTGGGTTCGATCCCTGGGTTGGGAAGATTCCCGGAAGAAGGAAATGGCAACCAACTCCAGTGCTCTTGCTTAGAAAATCCCATGGACAGAGGAGCCTGGTGTCCATGGGGTCGCAAAGAGTCAGACATGACTGAGCGACTTCGTTTTCACTTTTTCAATATAACATCTGACAAAGACTGGAAATTGAAATCAAATGCACGTTAATTTACTGTGATGTCTATTTTGCCAATACAAGAATAGAATCTGATTGTCTATTAATACAATTCAAAATTAAAAATAAATTTTTCTTAACATAAACAATATATAACAGGTTTTCTTTTTGTTAAAAAATAGTATTTTATGTAGATATAGGCAGATATTTCTTTTTTTTAGCTTTTCATTTATCCTTATTTTATTACTTTATAACTATATTATAACTTTTTTAAAAAATGTGCTTTGGACTCAATTGTATTTTGTTTTGTTTTTAATATAAATTTATTTACTTTAATTGGAGGGTAATTACTTTATGAAACTGGAGCCTATTATACAGAGTGAAGTAAGCCAGAAAGAAAAAACACCAATACAGCATACTAATGCATATATATGGAATTTAGAAAGATGGTAATGATAACCCTATATGCAAGACAGCAAAAGAGACACAGATGTAGAGAACAGTCTTTTGGACTCTGTGGGAGAGGGCGAGAGTGGGATGATCTGGGAGAATGGCACTGAAACATGTATACTTTCTAATTAAGAAAAGTTAGCTAGCAAATAATGTGATTTATTAATAAATACTATGAATACAATATTTTTATTGATGCATATAGAGAATCTGGAAGAAAATAAATAAATGCAAGGATTTTAACAACTGTACAAGGTAGAATTGGAGATGTGGCAAAGAAGTGGAATTTTCTTTTTGCCTTTAGAAGTGATCAGATGATTACTCAAGGAAAATTACTATAGGATATATTTATAGGACATATTGAAAAATGGGACACTTCAGATGGTGAAGAAGTCTGTGGAAAACAACTATATAAAGAAGGGAGAAAGCATGAAACATACAATTTTAATTCATATTAAGAGCATACTTAGCAGTCTGTTTTAAAAGTAAAAGTTTTGGTTTTATTTCAGTGCCCACATTCGATTTATTTTGACACACTTTTTATTACCCCAGAATAATGAGCAAAAAAAGAAGTTGGTTTTTAAAACGCCTAGATCTTCATTTTTATTTGAGTTTGTAGGCATCTATATTGGGGAAAAAATAATAACCTAGCCATTATTAATAACTTATCTCATTAGCTACAAAACCTAGGAAAAGAATCTCAAGTAAATTTACATTGGCCAATATATATATATATATATATATATATATTTTTTTTTTTTTTTCTTCCCAGAACTTTTTAAAAGTACAGCCTTTGCTGCTTTTTGCAGAACTCTGTCAGCCATATAACTCTTGGGTATAGTTTACAACTAAACATTCTTCTTTTCATTTGTAAATATGAATAATAGTCCTCTACACCTGGTACCATGAGAATCATAGAAACAAAGAAAAACAAAACATGGGAAACTTTCTCCCCAGATAGAAAGTAGCAACTAATTCAATCACATTTCAGTCATTTATTTTTTTCTCAAGGTCCAAAGTCACAATGGTCACTTTTTTCTTTTTCTCATTCATTTAAATATTAAATAACAAACAAAACTTAATACTCTTACCCTAAAGTACTCTTACTGACAAATCAGTTTTGGATGATCATCAATAAGTTTAGAAAGTTTTTATTAAGCCATTAAAATGATGTGATTTGTGGGAGGAAAAAAAGCCCCTGATTGTCATTCATGTCAACTACATCTGTTCAGCTCTCTTCTTCCTGTTGGGGCTGAAAAGGCAGGTGAGCCCTTGGAGCATTTTAGACAGGAGTGTGGGCAAGCAAAACTGATCAGATATAAACTTTAGAAAGATTATTTGAGGTTAAGATGAAGAAATGGTCCAAACTAAAAGAAAAGAACAAGTAGATGAGATTTTAGTGATTTGATTTAAAAGTAGTAAATGGTCCCAATTAAGTATGATAATGAGAAGAGTAATGTGAGGATCTTTGGGGAAAATGTTGAGTAAGTAGTATTCTCCAGAGTTAGTAAATGTTTGATGATATCATAAGAGTAGTAGTACAATATTAATAAAAATTGTACATGGGCTCTGGAGCTCAACAGATACTGGTACCTTTTATTCTATTAGAGAATAGAAAAATGGAATATGTTTGGAGTCAAGAATATGTGTTGAATGTGTTGTGTTTAGGGCTTCCTTTATGATTCAGCGGTAAAGCATCCACCCGTTATACAGGAGCCGCAGGAGACATGGGTTAGATCCCTGGGTCGGGAAGATCCGCTGAAGGAGGGCAAGGTAACCCACTTCAGTATTCTTGCTTGGAGAATCTCACGCACAGAGGAGCCTGGTGGGCTACAGTCTATAGGGTCACAAAGAGTCACACTGAACTGAAGTGACTTAGCATGCAGGTACATCTGAATTTGGCTTAAGATACTTGAAAGTGATTTCTGTGAAAATGTCTAAAATTGTAATTACATACTAATAGAGATAGTTCCTCCATTATATATAAACAGAAATAATTATTAATTATGTTTTATCAAAATAGTGCTAGCTGTATATAAGGAAACATGGAAATGGTACACACAGTTTGGAGATCAAAACTTAAAAAAAAAAAAAAAATCCCTAGAGAAGAATCATCAAGAAAAGAAGAAATGATTATAAATGTAAGAAGAGGACCAACAGAATACAAATCATAAAAGTGAAATGAGCTGACAAATGTGATGGTTGTCAGTTAACGATATCCAAAAGATGGGGCAATTTTTAAGGCGGAGACAAAGTGAATGTAAGCTGTTAATTAGAATAGAGAGAAAGCATCGATTTGAAGATAGGAAGGGAGGAGAAAATCTGTTGCACATTACTTTGGGGTATCTTGACAAACCATAAGTCCTGACAAAGGATTGGTGAGTCAAAAGCCAGATGTAGATTAAGTTGCATGTGCAATACAGTAGTTAATAAATTAACACCAGTACAAAGAATGAGTGACTTTCAAGAGATAAACAGGTCTTAAGGAGGAAAGAGGCATCCAGGGAGCAATTTTCAGAGAAAGACAAGGAAACAAAGACCTCTGGATCTGAAAAATGGGGACAAACCTGACTTGCAGACTACCTCAGAAAGTAAGAGATAATATGTGCTTAAAGGTTAGAGAAAGCAAGACTAGAGAAATCTTGAAAAGCTATATAATGGAGGTTGATGAAATGCTGTTAAAAATTATAATTTTGATGATGAAGAAGTCATTCATTCCATTTTCTCAAAATATAAGTTTAAAAAGTCAAATTGCTCAAAAATATCACTTTATGCTAAAATGATTACCAGTCCTGCTTTTAGTACAACCATATGTTAAAAGTATTCTTTTTTTCACTTAACTGAGTTTTTAATGGATTAAAATTTTCAAAACATCACTATTATGCTTTTGGTTCTTTTAGTCATCACATAACTGCTATGTACTTTCTTCCAGCTGTATATTAACATAAAAATACAATTTTTTTTCACAAACATTGCATACCAAAGACAAAAATTTAATTTGATAATATGAAAATATGACAAAAACACTTTAGAATTATGTACAGTTCACAGGATCTGGTAGTTATTTGCATTTTTAAATGGAACACCCCAATTTAATCCTGAATATTTAGCATTTGCTAACTAAAATATTTAAGGCTAAAATTTAGATTAGAGAGTGTTAGTCACTCAGTTGTGTCTTACTCTTTGTGACCTCATGGGTTGTAGCCTACCAGGCTCCTCTGTCCATGGAATTCTCCAGGCAAAAATACTGGAGAGGGTCACCATTTCAATCTCCATTAGTTTAGATAAGTTGACACAAAAAAAAATAGAGCTATAGTTTGACCAATTTACATCAGTTTTCATGGAATACATCAGTTTAAGTACTTTTTTAGATCTCATAGACTCCCCAGAGTAAACTAATTCTAGAACTAGAAGCAGACAAGTGTCCAACAGAATACCGCCTGGACGTTCTTAAGATGCCACATCTAGTCTCTTTTTTCAGTTATACATAGATTCCCAGTATCTCTCTGTATTTCATCCCAGTGCACATATAATCAACTTGGTTTCTTTTTAGGTAGATAGCATCTCATCTCCAGCTTCTTTTCTTCCTCTGGGGTGGGGGTGGGGTAATAGCAGAGTTAAAGGTAGATTTAGTTACCTCTTTTCTTAATCCCCAAGAACAAATGCATTGACAGATTCTACCTTTAAGAACTTTAAATCTATGTTTTTATGGGAAAGCCAAGGGAGAGAAAGTAAACCAATTATGGTTATTAAGAGACAATTATTCCCTTTTTTGTGTTCCAGTCATTTCACATACTCATGCAAACTTTGCCACCACCTGTGGGACAGGACCTTTTTAAATTCTAATTGTGCAATAAATCAAAAGCAGAATAAATACAAAAAAACCTGACATATCATAGTGAAATCAAATAACTAGGTCAAAGAGAACAAAAATGACCTAAGATAAATGAAAGAGACCCCATATTTATGGATTGGAAGCTTCAATAATGTAAAATCCTCCCCAAATTGATCTATAGATTTATTTCAACTCTAATCAAAATCCAGACAGGTTTTTTGGCAGGACTTGACAGACTGATTGAAATTCAAAGGGCCAAGAATAATGGAAGCAATCTTAAAGGAGAACAAAGTTGAAGGATTTGTACTGCTAACTATAAAGGTTTATTTTAAAACTATTAATTAAGCATATGGTTTTTGTGTGAGGAGAGACTAAGTTCAAATGAAACAGTAGAGCCTACGACCCATACACATATTTATGATATGTTTATGATCCACATTTGATTTATGAAAAAGTACTACTGAAGTATAGTAGAGGAACAATGTTTTCACTTAATGTGCTTATATGTTCAGTCATGTCTAATTCTTTGCAAACCCATAGACTGTAGCCCTCCAGGCTCCTCTGTCTATGGGATTTTCCAGGCAAGAATACTGGAGTGGGTTGCCATTTCCTCTTCCAGGGGAATCTTGCCAATCCAGGGATCGAACCTTTGTCTCCTACATCTCCTGCATGGGCAGGAGGATTCTTTACCACTGAACTGCCTGAGAAGCTTTCATTTAATAGTGCTAGCTGACTGAACAATCTTATAGAAAAGTAGGAATCTTGACCATTTCTCAGCATACACATTCACACACACACACACACACACACACACAACCCCCCCCCACACACACACATTCCAGATGTCTCTTAGTCCTTAATGTGAAAGATTGAAGACTAAAGCTTGTAGAAGATCATGTAAGAGGATATCTTCATGACATAGGACACAAAAAACATAAGCTGAAAGGAAAAAGATTCACAACATGGACTTCATTACAATTAATAAATCATATCCATCAGAAGTAGATATGGACATAAACACTATACTTAAAGCATATATACTACTCTGTATACATGTAATATTTTATAATAACTGTGAAATTTAAGATAAAGTCTAATTTTGCAAGTGAGAAAATTGAGTTTTGGGCAAGATACTTGCTCAAAGCTACAGAGAAGTAACGGAACTGAAAGTAAAAACTAGGATATCTGATTATAGAGTCCCAAATCTTAACTTCAGGATCATAACGCACCAATAAACAATTTAAAATTTAAAAAATCCTAACTAGTTCTTATAGATATGCTTTATAACTTTCTCTAAGATGTTAAAAATAAATCTATCCATGAAACTACCACGCTTTTGATTATTCCCTTCAATTCAGTTCAGTCGCTCAGTTGTGTCCAACTCTTTGCGACCCCATGGACTGCAGCATGCCAGGCCTCCCTGTTCATCACCAACTCCTGGAGTTTACTCAAACTCATGTCCATTGAGTCCGTGATGCCATCCAACCATCTCATCCTCTGTTGTTCCTTCTCCTCCTGCCCTAAGTCTTTCCCAGCATCAGTGTCTTTTCCAATGAGTCAATTGCTTTACTAGTGATCAATCTACTCAGAATTTCTGTTTCATAATGATTCAGTCTTGGAAAGCTGCATTACAATTTATGCATTTCTTCTAGGCTGCCCAATTCATTAGCATACAGCATAATATTCTCTTCTAATCCTTTGTATTTCTGTGATATCTATTTTTGTGTTTCCTCTTTTATCAGTCTTCTTTTTGCTTAGTGAATCTCCCTAAATGGTTTTCAATTTTTTTTTTTTTATCTTTTCAAAGAATCAGCTCTTAGCTTCATTAGCCTATTATCTCTTTATTCTTAATTTCATTTATTTCTACTCTAATCTTTATTGTTATTATTATTTCTGCTGACTTTTGATTCTGTTTGCTCTTCTTTTTCCTTTAGGTGAAAGGTTAGGTTTTTCATTTAGGATTTTTTGTTTGTTTGTTTCTTATACTGCTATCAACTTCTTAGTACTGTTTTTTCTTTATCTGATATCTTTGGCATATCATTTTTTAATTTTCATTTGACTTTGTGTATTTTTTAAAATTTCTTTTATTTCTTCATTGGCCCAATAGTTGTTCAGTAGTGTGTCATTCAATCTCCGCATATCTTTTTCCAGCTTTCTTCTTGTAGTTGATTTCTAGTTTCATATCGTTGTGATAGAAAAAGATGCTTGATATAATTTTAATCTTTTTAAATTTATTGAGACTTCTTTTGTGTCCTAACACATATGGTGCATATTTGAAAAAGTTCCATGTGTCCTAGAGAAGAATATGTATTCTGCTGCATTTGGATAGAATGTTTTATACAAATCTATAAAATCCATCTGGTCTAATGTTTAATTTAAAGCTTGTATCCTTCTTGACTGTTTGTCTGCATGATCCGTCCATTGACATAACAGAGAGTTAAAGTCCTCTACAGTTGTTGTATTGCTGTCCATTTCTTCCTTTAGGTTTATTATGTATTTTATATCTTTGTATGTTTTGGTGCTCCTATGTTAGATGTATATGTAGTAATAACTGCTATATCTTCTTGATTAACTTCTATAAATTTTCTTGAGGTTTGTTTTAGGGTGTTGCTAAAATATTTAAAAAAATGACTAATTCTTTTGAGTCTAACTTTTAATTTACATTAGGTGATGCCAGAGCTGTGTGACCACTGAGGCAAAGTCTTCTGAATAGTCTATTCAGAACACCACGGATTATGAGGCTTACAATTCTGGATAATGGGAGTAGGTAATTTTCCCCACTCTATGTTAGTATTTGACACTGTGTCCTTTATCCTTTCAGGAGGCTCTTTACTTGGGTTTCAGATACTTTTCTTACATACTGGTAACCACTACTCTGTCGAATATTGAGGAATCTTCTTTGTATCTCTGGAGTTATATCTCTGCAGATCTCCAGATTTATCTTTCTATGCTGCTATTTATTTTCTCTTGCACTGTTCATCCAAGTCTATCCCCCTGATTCTACCTGCATTTGCATTTCCATTTTCATTGTTATTGGGTTCCATTTTCTTTTCCTGCACCTGAAAACTCTAAAAGCAGAGAATCTAGACAAGCTTAGGGATCTCCTTGTTTACTGTACCACAGGGAACATGACCCTTTTGTTTCCTGATAACCCTTGACTTGAAAATTATTGTTTCATATATATTTTTTCTCATTTTGTCTTTGTTCCATGCAATAGTCCCATTATTTCATCTTGGATAAAATGTCCATCTCACTTTTAAATTTGAAAATAATTTCTACCATTCTCTCTGGGATAGGATGTTGTTTCTGATTTACTATTTGAGTGGCTTTGAAGAGAGGTAGCTATAGATGCTTCCACTTTATAAATACCTCTCACTCAGGCCATGTAGCCAATTTTTGAGTTCTGCTAACATCTTCATATGCTCTTTTCAAGTAGACCTTTGGGAACACGGAACATAATTACTCACTGATTCTGTGGAAATAGCAGACACAGTGAGACCTCAACTGTGCCAAAAATTCATTTATTATCTGGCCTCTCATATGCTTCTATTAGTGGCATGACTTTTTTGGTCCCTGGATAGAAATGTTCAGCTTGATTTCTCTGTCCAGAAATCTTCATAATGATGTGTACTCCCCTTTTCCAGTATGTAGTTAGCTAAGTAAACAGCCATAGACATATTTGGGAAATGACTGGGAGAATCATTACAAAATGTATATTATCTACCTGTTGCATTATATTGTCTTTCCCCCAGAACACCCAGTGTTTCCTATGGTCAAAGTGTTCTAGTTATGGAAAACTGGACTTAATCTGGAAATTAATCCAGGATTTATGGCTTGTTTGGGAATGACTGCCCTCAATCTCTTCATGAGTCATCTTTTATTTATTTTTACTCTATTTTCCTTCTACATATGGCAAGGTTTTTCAACCTCAGAATTATGGAGATTTTGCATGGTCCTACATTTAACAGCGGGTAGTGAATCTCTTATATAAGCCCTAAGTCTTCAGAAGTATTTGAGTATTTAACATGTTGGGGCAAATTTACCCAGATAACTCTATCATATACTTCTGAGTTCCAGTCCTTCCTAATTAGGAACCTAATCTTAGTAGGAAAGATATTCCAAGTTTGAGAATTCAATCTCTTCTAAGTTTTACTTCTATTATATTTAAATCCTAAGCTTGATTCCAAGCTTTTTTTTTTTTTTTCTGTTTCTCAGCTGTTGGGAAAGAAAAGAAAACTTTAGTATATATACTACCAAGGAGACCTTCTAGCTTTCACTTTTAGCTTTCAACTGGTGATAATCAACCTCTACCTTGAATTTATATTATTTATTTAATACGTTAATAGCCCCTAGTAAGAACCAGTCAGTTCCACTATCCAAATGATTAATTCTTACACATAATTCCTTAAACACATGAGAGATATCCCTTCTTGGTTTTCTAAGGCTAACATCTCAACAACTGAGATGATAGTACATGCAAGGCCCTAACAATGTTCCACATTCTACCAATGATGGAATTCTCATTGTCACCTGGCTGGTGGCTAATTCTGCTCCAAATTTCCAACTTAATGTCAATCTTTCTCAGGAATTATTGGTACCATCTGAGGTCAGGTTTCCCAAGAAAGATTCTGAAGCTGAGATTTGTGGGCAAAAGTTACCTCAAGAGTACCTCTGGGGTCAACAGAAGAGTAAAAGAATCAGGACTAGGCAGAGGGACATGTAGTCACTGCAAAGCCTTCACCTGGTCCCATGAAGAATTCTGGAGTTGGGGTAAACTTACAGAGTTGCTTACTTAAAGCCAAGAAGCCAAATCTTTATATCCCTGCATTGACCCTTCATTGGATGTAGGCTGTTCCTTATCAAGGAGATATAACCTTAAGCAAGTCAGTAGTCTTCTAAAGAGTGCAATTTCCAGAGAGAGATTCAGTTGAAATTTTACCATGCCAACATTTCCTGAAACTGGGAGAAGAGTGTCCCAGTCCTGAGATGGGAAATGACATCTCTATGGTAACCACTGCATCCAGTATGCTCATTAAACAAATAAACAAATGACAACAACAAAAAATGGTTAACAGGCTTTAGTGAACTAGATAGAAGAGATATTTCTGACATGGGATAGTTTCTTGGTATCTAGAAATATGTCTTTTTTAATAACTCAGGCTCAATCTGTTTAAAGACAATTTCCAGATATGAACGACTCTGGGATAGTGCTAAGAAGGCCATGGGCTGCCCTCTCACCCTCCTGCATTAATTTTGTTGTTTACTGCATTCCAGAGAGTGCAATTAATTTGTGATGTTTTTCTCAGCAACTGGTTTGAATACTGATTTTCCTAAGTAGCAGCTCAGAAACTTTTCTCTCTGAAGTGACCCAAAAGGCAGTAAAGTAGCTTGAGAAATATATTCTGTACTATTATGTCCCTGAGCATTTGCTATAATAAATAATATATGATAACGTCTTCCACATTGTCTGTAAATTATTAAGTGGGGCGTGATGCTTCTGAATTTAAATAGTACTGCTAACTAGCTGCAATAAACTCTGCATTCATGCACACCCATGTGCGTTGTGTACACTCACGCATACACTTCCATGATAACAGGTAATCTCTGCAGTAGAAAACAATGTAAGAGTAGTTGATGATAAGACTTTTAAAATGTCTATTTAATTGTATTAAGAGAAACAGTTTTTTAAAGTGTGAAATTTCTCTTAAATGGCATATCATCATTTGTAATTTTATTGACATTTCTTGCATGTGCAATGAAAATTAATGACTATTTTCATTTTCTTTTGACACTCATATTTTCAACCACACTTGGTAAGCAAATATTGTTTCATGGCAATTATTTCAGTTCTGTCTTAGTGAGCCAGGTCATGGCTAATTATATTTTTGCTGTTGTTGTTATTTTGTATCTTATATTTTCTCTTCTGTTGAGTCCACATTTTTCTTACTTCTGTCTCTTCATTCTCCTTTTCATAATACTTCTCCTATTTGTTCATTTGCTTTAATAGATTGGATGTCAGGTGAAAATATACAACACATTTGTATCACTGTGGTAAAATTATTTATTGTGCATAAATATTTTTGTTAACACAAATATTTCATATACTTCATGGGTTATGCTCACCAAGTGCATACCAGGCACAAGTTCTTTGAAATTCTAAAAAGTGAAAAATTTACAATGCAATAGCTGCCTTTCACTTCCACAAAATTGCTGGATTTAGATAAAAATTAATCACACTGTAATTTTGGAACACTCTGGAGTATTTTCTCACTTGAGAGATTTCATATTTTTTTGTTTTTCTTTTGTGGCCTGTGTTCAGTGAAGCAACAACAAAAAGCAGATCACACAGGTTCCCTGATACAATATCATCATCATATAGTGGTATCCGAGTTTCATATATTTTCTCAATTCCTCCAAATGCCTATACTCTTTCTTGGCAAATTATGTAAATTATTATTTTATACATATACCGTGCCCAGGAGAGTGTCACACCATACTCATCTGTCTTTACTTAAATTTCCTTCCTCTGCCTTTCTCCCTAAAGAAAAGGTAAGTAGTCTGTAAGAATAATAGATGTCATCTCTTGCAATCTGGAGACCTAATTGTCCCTTTCTCTGTGTTTCTACAGTCATGTCTTGTGCTCCCTCAACATGGCAGTTACTAGTTTTTATTTTATTATTTTTATTGTCTTCATTTCTTCATGTGTCTGGCTTAAGCACAAGGAATGCGTCCTTTCATCATCGCATTTCTCATAGTATTTAGTGAAAACTATTGGCAAATGGAGTTTTGTCTTTAAACGAGAGATGGATAGTAGATGGACATGGGAAACTCCGCTGAAATGATGCTTTTATCTTGAGAGATGCATGTTGTATAAGAAGAGTCTGGAGTGGTGGAGCAAGTGGGAAAAGCTCTGTACCTGAAAGTGAAAGTGGAGTCGTGTCCTACTCTTAACGATCCCATGGACTGTAGCCCACCAGGCCCCTCTGTCCATGGGATTTTCCAGGCAAGAGTACTGAAGTGGGTTGCCATTTCCTTCTTCAGAGGATCTTCCTGGCCCAGGGATCAAACCTCCGTCTCCTGCACTGCAGGCGGATGCTTCACCGCCTGAGCCACCAGGGAAGTCCCTGCTCTGTACCTGAGGTTCATGGAGATCAGATAGAGTGGTTTTCCCAATGTCCTCATATTGAGTAATGCTGGGGTTGCTGCTTGAGTTCTCTGACCTTCATTCTCTTTATCTGCGTATTGCAAACAGGGACCCTAATCTTATCTTCCTGCTTCATGGACTCATGACTCAGAGTAGCAATTATGAAATTATAGTCACGAGTAAAGTTTATGAGAAGAACCCTAGCACAGTGGCGCAGAGCACAGGCTGCAGAAACACACCGAGTTTATACACATCCTCTGTGACCTGCCTAGGGAAACAACCCTGGCTATTTTTATTAATTTCACTAAATTCTAATTTCCTTAAAGGACAAATAATATGCTCTTCATTTTAATATTGTTTTCATATTGTTCTAAGAACTTAATGAAACAATGCATGCAAGATGCAAAAAGCACTTTTGTATGTACTAGCAAGAACATAGTAAGTGCTCAATAAATGATAATGGTGGTTGTAGGGAGTGGTACTAAGGAGATGTTTCAGATGATATTTGGCTTCAAATAGAAAATATAGGAACACTGATTAGTGTCAGCAGCACCCTATTTATACAGCATCATGTACAAAATATCCACACTTTATTTATGCAAAATTCTTTTGTTTTAATTAATTTTAAAATAAGTAAAATTTAATAAACAAAAATCATATGTCTTTTTTCCTACCACTTGACATCCTTCCACATATACCCATGGAATTACCATCCTTTCCAGCCCCTTATTTTTTTCATTATTCTATTGTTCTAATTGATTTTATTTTGATAGAATTTTATTAAATGCATACATACTAAAAATAACAATCACAAAGTGTATCTTAACAAAATTTAAAATAATAATTAGGTACATTTTCATAAAACTTGAAACATGATCAAATTTTCTCAACCTTTTTTGATTCAGAGTGAAACTAGTGGGGTTCCACACTCATTATTTCTCTTCATATAAACACACTGAGGTTTCATATCTGAAGTGTTCTTCACAAATGATGTCTCTCCACTATCAGAGATTGTTCTCAAATCAGAGAAACAGGATGATGGTAGAAAATTATATTTCCTGTCTGTTTGATGGGACTACCTGTTAGTTACTCTTAATTGTCCTGTATTTTGCATTAACATCAAAAACTGCATAGGATGTATTTTATTTCAGTTTGCTTTTACATAAGACTCATAAACCCTGTTTTTTTGTTTGTTGTTGTTTTTTTTTTATCCAATGTGAAGACAATATTACATGTGAGAGAAATATCAGGTTGGTGAAATTCTTTGCAGAAAGTAGATCACTTTATAATTTAGAGCCATGGATGTATAAAAACTCTTACATTATTATTTTGTTTATTGGGATGAACTAGGAAATGATATTGATACTCATGGTATATTATAAATGTTACCAGTGTTCACAACTAGGCTGGTAAAGCAAAACTAAAAGTAAAGACTCCATACCTTATATACTAAGGAATAACAGCTTAGGGATTCCTATTCAGATTATGAAAAGGTGAGAGACTAGTGAATTGATGCAGGGAAATTTAAGACATAATGTCAATAATTTTCTTGGGCTCCAAAATGTCACCACAGTGGAAGGTGACTGCAGCCATAAAATTAGAAGATGCTTGCTTCTTGGAAGGAAAGTTATGACCAACCTAGATAGCGTATTGAAAAGCAAAGACATCACTTTGCCAACAAAGGTCTGTCTAGTCAAAGCTGTTTTTTCCAGTAGTCATGTACAGGTGTGATAGTTGGACCATAAAGAAGGCTGAATCCTGAAGATTTGATGCTTTTGAACTGTGTGTTGGAGAAGAGTCTTGAGAGTCCCTTGGACAGCAAGGAGATCAAACCAGTCAATCCTAAAGGGAATCAGTCCTGAATATTCAATAGAACGACTGATGCTATAATAATTTGGCCAATAATTTGGCCACTTGATGTGAAAAACTGACTCATTGGAAAAGACCCTATTTCTGGGAAAGATTGAAGGGGAGTAGGGGGCAACAGAGGATGAGATGGTTGGATGGCATCATTGACTCAACTGACATGAGTTTAAGCAAACTCCAGGAGATAGTGAAGGAGAGGGAAGCATGAGTGCTGCAATCCATGGGGGTCTCAAAGAGTTGGACAGGACCGAGTGACTGAAAAACAAACAAATAAAATCAACCTAGTTGAGGAGGTAAATTGATATGAATTTGTTTTTCAAAATCCTTAGCTAGATGCTAAGTAGGCAATTATCATTTCTACATAAACTGTAATCATGAACAAAAATGTGAAAACCCATCATGCCTTTCTCAACTGAATAATTTTAATTTAAATGGGTGTTGGTTTAGGATAATTATAGTCTTGTCCATGTGTATTATCTCCAGTTTCTAGCTAAGCTTCTATATCATTTTTAGATATATTCATCTCTAAAGGAGAAGAAAAGCAATATGAGCTTTCAGTGTGGGATAAACATTGTATTTTATGTGGTACAATATTATTTGCAGCCTTTGACATATTTACATGACTGTGTGGGAGTCATGTTTACATTTCATTTCCCAAGATATCCTTAAATTTCAACATGCATTAGAGTTCCTAAGGAAGAATCATATCAGCTTATCCATTACTTCCTAACAGTTCCCTTCAGACACATTCACTAGGCAGAACTTTATATTTATCTATATTTCCATAATTATATATTTAAAAAATAAAGTTGAGTGCTTTCTACTGGGTGATGCATTTTAGTATTAACTGAAGTAGGAGAAGGAAATCTGAGCTGGCCTGAAAATGCATGGGACCATTAGTGGATTGGCTGGAAAAGAAAGTGTTTAAAATTAATGACATATTTGCTAGCTTATTTTTTCACTACATCTTCAGCCATTGACTTAAGTGTCATAAATACAGCATCCATAGAAGCTAAAATAATAGCTTATAACTCTTATAGTTCTCTCATTATTCAAGGATGGACATAAAAGGACAGGATCTACCAGGTATTTACAATGTGTCTTATATTATTCTAATAAAATAACAAATTAATTTTACTATATCATTTTCTGTTTAATTTGCAAAGTGGAGGCAGTTACTTGGAATTCTTTGCACTTACTTTTTTAGTAGTATAGAGGTCTTATTCCCTATTGCTCACTTTGCTCTAAAGTAATTTGTGAGTAGATGGGACCTTTTTTCTGTCTTCTCTTACATCTTCTTCTACTTTTTGATTTGCCCAGACAATTGCACTGGTAGAATTTAAATATGAGTACCCATGAAAGTGAAAGGGAAAGTCTCTCAGTTGTGTCTGGCTCTTTGAGATCCCATGGACTCTACAGTCCATGGAATTTTCCAGGACAGAATACTGGAGTGGGTAGCTTTTCCCTTCTCTAGGGGATCTTCCCAACCAGAGTACCCAGGAAAGTGTTAACTCTTAACTCAGGCCAGGTTGCTCAAACCCTGTGCATTCCTTTGTTGTTGTTCAGTCACTAAGTTTGTCTGACTCTTTCCAATCCCGTGTTTTATAATGTCAGGCTCTGCCGTCCACTATCTCCCGGAATTTGCTCAAGTTCAGGTCCATTGAGTTGGTGATGCTATCTAATCATCTCATCCTCTGCCACCCTCTTTTCCTTTTGCCTTCAGTCTTTCCCAGGATCAGGGTGTTTTCCAACGAGTTAACTCTCTGGATGTCTGTTTTTAGGGTTAGCAGTTGACTGGTTCCTGGGAACTAAGCTCTGGCAATGTTCCATTTCATAAGAAAATTTTTGCATGCCTGAGACCTGGAGCCACACCTCACTAGTTTTTCCAGATAGTGTATACTATTTAATAACAATATGATTTATAGTGAACACCTGGTTTTTCTCTGAGGGTCTGGAATTTGAGTCACTGGAATCAGTCACACAGTGCTGCATATGTATCTAACTGACCCTATGTTCTTGAGTAAAACATCTGGACATGTAGACAAGGATGAAGTCCCTGGTTGGCAACATGTTTTTGTATGTCGTCATGCAACATTCTTGCAGGGATTAAATACAATCCATATGCTTCACTGGAAGGGGGCACTTGGATGTTTGCAACTGGTTTCCTCCACAACTGGCCTCATGCATCTTTCCTCTTTTCTGATTTTAATGAATATTCTTTTGCTCTAATAAACAGTGGACATAAGTAAAACAACTTCTGAGTCTTTCTAGAAAACCATCTAACTTGAAGGTTGTCTGGGGGACCCCAACATAGTAGGCTACTCCCCAGTTAGCTATGGCAGTGAGAATACAATGTGGGCATCACAGACCCTCAGTTTCTGGTTGCTAATCTTCTTTTGTGTCACCTGTTCCCTTTCTCATCTTCTTATCTTGAATCAAAAATGCTTCTTCTCAGCCTCTTACTTTTCACTATTCTCTTTTCTTCTAGACAGAGATAAATCAGTTAAGGCTACAGAAGAGAATTTTGAGAGGAAAAAGACTGAAATCAATGGAATATCCCACCTTGCTGCATGCTTAGTCACCCAGTCGTGTCCAACTCTTTGTGACCCCATGGACTATAGCCCACCAGGCTCTTCTGTTCATGGGATTCTCCAGGCAGGCATACTAGAGTGCATAGCCATTTCCTTCTCCAGGGGATATTCCCAACACAGGGATCAAACCAGGTTTTCCTGCATTGCCAACAGATTCTTTACTGTCTTGTTAATAATCTCGACTTTTGTCTCTCAGTTCATCCTTGCCATCCTCTCTACTGACTCTTTATTTCCATCAAATCAAATTGAAACTTTTTTGCCTAGCTCTCAAGGAAACACAAATCTAGTTTGCTATCACCCCAATTGCCTTTTTTAGAACTATTCTTCAATTAGGAATTTTTCCCCTGAGTAAGCTTGGTTTCACAGGTGGCCTCAATAAGCCAGATTTCCCAGGAGGCTCAGAGGTAAAGAATCTGCCTGCAAATGCAGGAGACACAAAAGATACAGGTTTGATCCCTGATTCAGGAATATCCCCTGGAAAAGGAAATGGTAACTCACTCCTGTATTCTTGCCTGGAAAATTTCATGGACAGAGGATCCTGCTGGGCTGCAGTTCATGGAGTCACAGAGAGTCAGAAGTTACTGAGCACACAAGCTTGGTCTGTCCACTTTTCCATTCCCAGACCACATTAATTAATTTATTCAATTACACACTCAACTAGTCTCTTGACGAAAGTCCATTTATACTGTAATGATGTAAAGTAATTAGCCTCCAACTAATAAAAATTAAAAAAAAAAAAAAAAGAAAGTCCATTTATTAGGTAACACCTACATGCCACAAGCATTGCTATACATTGTAAGTATATAAAAGAAAAGACAGATATCTTTTCTGCTTTCATGGAATCTAGAGGTATTTAATGAACACATAAATATTTAACCCCTTACAATTACAGGAATTCTTTAAAAAGAAGCACAACATTGCTTAAACTTCTTTATCTTATGTAAGTATTATATACTTATATGCATATTTTCTCCTATCAATCAACATCGTTCCACCTACACCCATGGAATTACCAGCTATTTATAGATATGATATTTGAAATTATTCTAAGAAATGCCAGCAAATTCAGACACTTCTGGGCAATGTAATTTACAGTGAGCTCTCATAAATTTGCCAAACTGGGGAATAAAGCAAAGGTCTTTTAAAGAAGCACAGATATCTTTCAAAACATGTTATTCACTGTGGGGTATCTCCTCTCAATTTTCTCCCACATGACATTTAGCAACAGGCTGGAAAAGGCTCCCACCAATGACGCTTTTAGAAATAGTACATATCTTGCTCCATGTGTATTTACTAAAGCAATTAAAAATGTTTTTCTGTGATTGTTTTTTATTGCATAATTGAAACAAAGTACTCTTTGTATTGTTCTACTGTTTGTGTTTATAGTTTTGTCATTATATTTAATAATATCTTACTTTTGTATAAGATCAAAATAATTAAATACATATGATTCCCCAATTCAAATTCTCCTAACCACACACACACACACACACACACACACACACAGACATAATCTGGTTAAACAATTCTTCTTTGATGTCCATTTAAATAAAGTCAATATAGCTGTTGAATCATATTCCTCATTTGCTCCCCAAAATTTGTTATGTTTTGGGTATTCTGGGAATTATAACATTGGCAAGACTTTGATATTTGGCAAGCTCTCTGTAGAATTTAATTTTTTGTAGAACACGTAGAGCCAGTTGAAGTAGGATAAATTTAAAATTAAAATGAGGACCCACACTCCTAGTATGTGAATACTATAGAGAACCTCTAAGTTGTTTAAATACAATATTCAAAACATCAATATAGTCAAGAGGGGCTTCCCTAGTGACTCAGTGGTAAAGAATTCACCGGCCAATGCAGGAGATGCAGTTTCGATTCCTGAGTGGGGAAGATTTTCTGAAAAAAGAAATGACAACCCACTCTAGTATTTTTGCCTGGGAAATCCCATGGCAGAGGAGCCTGGTGGGCTACAGTTCAAGAGGTTGCAAAATGGTCAGACAGACTTAGTTACTAAACGATAAAGGGAAAAAAGACACTTCCCCCCCCTACATTCCTTCTTCTTAGTCACATACGATGTTTTTTCTTAAGTTCCGAGTTGTTAAGGCAGTAATGTATTTATTCTAAGGCTAATTTTCTTTAAGCCCAGAATAATGATTACACAACAAAACAATTTATCTTGCTCAAGGGTATGTTTCTCCTTAAGTTCTGCACTAATGATTATATAACAACAATGTGTCTTGCTCAAGGACTAGTATATCCTTCTTAGCAGGAACCTTCTCACTAATCTTTTTATCTTAAGATGTATGTTGTGGAAGTCGGTCTGGTAAGACCTTTCTATTGTGAATAACCAACTGACAAAGTGTATAAGGCCTTGATAAGGCTAGCAGATAGGACACTCTCTGCCCCCTTCTGATGTCTATGTCAGAAGCTTTCACTATCCCTTTTAAGTTCAGTTCAGTCACTCAGTCGTGTCCAACACTTTGCAACCCCATGGACTG
Organism: Odocoileus virginianus; assembly: GCF_023699985.2. Classification (NCBI taxonomy): domain Eukaryota; kingdom Metazoa; phylum Chordata; class Mammalia; order Artiodactyla; family Cervidae; genus Odocoileus; species Odocoileus virginianus. The sequence goes on along the minus strand of NC_069675.1, from coordinate 51,356,766 downwards.
CAGCACATCAGGCTTCCCTGACCATCACCAACACCCGGAGCTTGCTTGAACTCATGTCCATGGAGTCGGTGATGCCATCTAACCATCTCATCCTCTGGCATCCCCTTCTCCTGCTTTCAATCTTTCCCAGCATCAGGGTCTTTTCCAGTGAGTCAATTCTTTGCATCAGGTGGCCAAAGTATTGAAGTTTCAGCTTCAAAATCAGTCCTCCAACGAATATTCAGGACTGATTTCCTTTGCGACTGACTGGTTGGATCTCCTTGCAGTCCAAGGGACTCTCAAGAGTCTTCTCCAATACCACAGTTGAAAAGCATCAATTCCTCAGTGCTCAGCTTTCTTTATAGTCCAACTCTTACATCCATACATGACTACTGGAAAAACCATAGCCTTGAGAAGACACCTTTGTTGGCAAGGTAATGTCTCTGCTTTTTAATACGCTGTCTAGGTTGGTCATAACTTTTCTTCCAAGGAGAATACATCTTTTTTTTTTCTTTTTTATAGTTTTCTTTTTTTTTTTTTCCATTTATTTTTATTAGTTGGAGGCTAATTACTTTACAATATGGTAGTGGTTTTTGCCATACCTTGACATGAATCAGCCATGGATTTACATGTGTTCCCCATCCTGATCCCCCCTCCCACCTCCCTCCCCATCCCATCCCTCTGGGTCTTCCCAGGGCACCAGCCTTGAGCACTTGTCTCATGCATCCAACCTGGGCTAGAGATCTGTTCCATCCTTGATAGTATACTTGTTTCAATGCTGTTCTCTCAGAACATCCCACCCTTGCCTTCTCCCACAGAGTCCCAAAGTCTGTTCTGTACATCTTTGTCTCTTTTTTCTGTTTTGCATATAGGGTTACCATTACCATCTTTTTAAATTCCATATAGATGCATTAGTGTCTTTTAATTTCATGGCTGCAGTCACCATCTGCAGTGATTTTGGAGCCCCCCAAAATAAAGTCAGTCACTGTTTCCACTGTTTCCCCATCTATTTGCCATGAAGTGTTGGGACTGGATGCCATGCTCTTAGTTTTCTGAATGTTGAGCTTTAAGTGAACTTTTTTACTCTCCTCTTTCACTTTCATCAAGAGGCTCTTTAGTCCTTTGCTTTCTCCCGTAAGGGTGGTGTTATTTGCATATCTGAAGTTATCGATATTTCAATCCAATATTTAAATATTGGGATATTTCAATTCAATCTGGGCTTTATCCAGCCCAGCATTTCTCGTGATGCACTCTGAATATAAGTTAAATAAACAGGGTGACAATATACAGCCTTGATGTACTCTTTTCCCTATTTGGAACCAGTCTGTTGTTCCATGTCCAATTCTAACTGTTGCTTCCTGACCTGCATACAGATTTCTCAATAGGCAGGTCAAGTAGTCTGATATTCCCATCTCTTGAAGAATTTTCCAGTTTGTGGTGATCCACCTAGTCAAATGCTTTGGTGTAGTCAGTAAAGCAGAAATGGTTGTTTTTCTGGAACTCTTTTACTTTTTCTATGATCCAACAGATGCCGGCAATTTGATCTTGGTTCCTCTCCCTTTTCTAAAACCAGCTTGAACATCTGGAAGTTCACAGTTCGTGTACTGTTGAAGTCTGGCTTGGAGAATTTTGAGCATTACTTTACTAGCATGTGAGATGAGTGCAATTGTGTGGTAGTTCGAGCATTCTTTGGCATTGCCTTTCTTTTCCTTTTCTTTTATCTTTTTTTTTTTTTTTTTTTAGTATGAAATGGCAAAAATCACCCTTATGCCCATGTTACATTTAAAGAAATAGATCAAATCCTCTAACTCTGGCCTCACTGATGTTTGCTTTGTAGATCACTACCCTTTTTTTTGAGGGGGAGATGGTCTTTTCTTTTCCATTAAGACATAGTTCCATCTTTTTATTTCTTATACTAATTATCCATTGATGTGCATATATAGCTTTGCTGTAGGAGTATTGACTAAAGAAGCTGTTATCAATTTCTTATAGAATTGTCTCAATGTATTGGACAACTGTATCAGTAAAATTCATAGGGTGACTATTTAAATTCCTTATTTGTATTATTTCTTCTTTGTAAATAATTTGAGATGGCTTAAAGAAACAGACAATAGCTTTAGAAGACAGGAATAAAAGAATAGTTTATAAATTGCTAGTAGATAAAAAAACTCTGCTTATAAGTTTCCTAGCTACTCAAGTAAGAACTATGTAGTTAATGGATTTTCTTTAATAAATTGATTCTCAGGTATAATATTTACTCATATGCTTATAATACAGTTGTTAAGGACTTAGGTTTGGAGTCAGAGAACTTGTTTCCAAAGCAAAATGTCAATCACTCCTTAGTTCGGGGATTTTAGGAAGCTACTAAATATATGTAACCTGCAGTGAGGTAGGAGAAGGCAATGGCAACCCACTCCAGTACTCTTGCCTGGAGAATCCCATGGACAGAGGAGCCTGGTAGGTTACAGTCCATGGGGTCGCTAAGAGTTGAACATGACTGAGCGACTTCACTTTCACTTTTCACTTTCATGCATTGGAGAAAGAAATGGCAACCCACCCCAGTATTCTTGCCTGGAGAATCCCAGGGGCAGGGGAGCCTGTTGGGCTGCCGTCTATGGAGTCGTACAGAGGCAGGCACGACTGACGTGACTTAGCAGCAGCAGCTGGAGTGAGGTATCCAAAACTGGGAAATATAATAATATACTGTAGGGATAAAATGAGAAGATTAATGTAAACAACTTCACCCACACATAAAGAACTCAATAAAGATTAAGTACTTTAAAAATCACATAGACTCAACCTTAATAAAAGTACTTAACATGCAAAAATCTTTTAATGTATTACCTCTTTAATCTTCCACAACCATACTAGAAAGGATTTACTATTAAGGAGTCAAAATAACCTATGAAAGCCCTGTGGATAATACTTGCCAAGGCTGGCTACTGAACTCAGGCTTCAAAGCTTATTCTTTTTTTTTTAATTTTTTTAAAATTTATTTATATTAGTTAGAGGCTAATTACTTTACAACATTGTATTGGTTTTTACCTTATATTGATATGAATCAGCCATGGATTTACATGTGTTCCCCATCCTGAACCCCCTCCCACTTCCCTCCCCATTCCATCCCTCTGGGTCATCCTACTGTACCAACCCTGAGCACTTGTCTCACGCATCAAACCTGGACTGGTGATCTTTTTCACAATTAATAATATACATGTTTCAATGCTATTCTCTCAGATTATTCCACCCTTGCCTTCTCCCACATAGTCCAAAGTCTGTTCTACACATCTGTGTCTCTTTTTCTGTCTTGCATATAGGGTTATCATTACCATCTTCCTAAATTCCATATATATGCGTTAGTATACTGTATTGGTGTTTTTCCTTCTGGCTTACTTCACTCTATATAGCTTATTCTTAACTCCTCTGCTCTGTTTATCTCTCATACATGGGCAATAAAATAGCATATCCATCAATTCCTAGTTTTTTATTAGTACCCATTTAGAGACATACATTGGAGAAAGAAATGGCAACCCACTCCAGTATTCTTGCCTGGAAAATCCCATGGATGGAGGAACCTGATCTGACAGGCTACAGGTGTCACAAAGAGTCAGACGTGACTGAATGATATCACTTCACTTCACTTCAGAGACATATATGAGAATTGATGCTCTTGAACTGTGGTGTTGGAGAAAACTCTTAAGAGTCCCTTGGACTGCAAGGAGATCAATCCTAAGGGAAATCAGTCCAGAGTATTCATTGAAAGGACTGATGCTGAAGCTCCAATACTTTGGCCATCTGAAGTGAAGAATTAACTCATTGGAAAAGACCCTGCTGCTGGAAAAGATTGAAGGCAGGAGGAGAAGGGGGTGACAGAGGATGAGATGGTTGGATGACATCACTGACCTGATGGATACAAATTTGAGCTAGCTCTGGGAGGTACTCATGGACAGGGAAGCCTGGGATGCTGCAGCCTATGGGGTCACAAAGTGTTGGACACAACTGAGCGACAGAACTGACTGATTAGAGACATATACATTTCTATTTACCATGCTAAACTTACATCTAGTGATCATTTCTGGCCAATTTACTGCCACAAAACTAATGTTGACAGTAGTTAGGTAACAGTCTACTACATGTTTTATGATGATTTCTAATCCCTTTGTGAAGAGCCAAAGTGGAAAGAAACCTACCTGCAAATGATAGAAGTTGGTGAGAGATTATGCTGAACTATGTAAAGCACAACTATTGTTATCAGAACATGCTGAGTTTTTTGCTTTGACATACCGAAGTCAAGAGTGACCATGGTGGACCAAGGTCAGGTTTAGGATTAGCTGGTCAATTACTATTGATTGCCTGGAATCTCACCTGTAGTATGTCTCAGAGATAGAAACTGGCCTTTTCAGATTGCCAAGTCTCAGGTTTTGCACAAGCTAAATACAGTATCACTTACAAACTCATTTCAAAAAAAAGCGATTGAAAAATAAAAGATGTAGTCTGGTACTATCTGTCCTTGTGATGGGCAAAATTAATCAACAACTGAGACCCAATAGAAAATTATTTTAAGAGTTTTTTTTTGGGATTCTTCTTATTACATAAAATCAAGGGGGTTGGGATGGGAAATACATGTAAGTCCATGGCTGATTCATGTCAATGTATGACAAAAACCATTATAATATTGTAAAGTAATTAGCCTCCAACTAATAAAAATAAATGAAAAAAATTTTTAAAAAATCAAGAAAACAAATTTTGCTTTACCTACATATAGGTAAAGAACAATTTGTTATATATACACATGAAAGTGAAAGTGTTAGACATTCAGTTTTGTCAGAGTCTTTGTGACTCATTGGACTATAGCCTGCCAGGCTTCTTGATCCATGGGATTCTCCAGGCAAGAATACTGGAGTGGGTGGCCATTCCCTTCTCCAGGGATCTTCTTTACCCAGGTATCAAGCCCAAAACTCCCGCCTTGCAGGCAGATTCTTTACAGTCTGAGTCACCAGGGACATATATATATTATACTTGTGTGTATATATATATAATATTCCCTGGTAGTTCAGATGGTAAAGAATCTGCCTGCAATGCAGAAGATTGAGGTTCAGTCCCTGGGTTAGGAAGATCTCCTGGAGGAGGAAATGGCAACCTACTCAAATATGTTGCTTGGAGAATCCCATGGACAGAGGAGCCTGGTGAGCTATGGTCCATAGGGTCATAAAGAGTTGAACATGACTGAGTGAGTAATTGGTGGTATACAAAGGCTTATACTAAACTTAGTGCATTTGGATATATATTAAGCAAGATTTAAAATTCAAGGGGCTTATAGTCTTGTAAGAGATAAATAGAATAAACAACAATACCAGTGTAATAAGTCCAGGGATAGGGCACTCATATTCTGCATAGGCAGTGGTAGAGATAGGTCTTATAATCATGTAAATATAGTAAAAGATAATGATAAAATTTTGGTGAAAATGATAGAAAGGTAGTAGAGGAATTATGACAAAGAAGCACATTCAGTCCAAAGGAGAAGTTTGAAGAATGGAAGTACTTCAAAGAATGGTAAAGAACTCTTCCTGGATGAGAGAGAAGTATTCAAGCTCATAGCAACCACTTATGTTGCAAACATTTATGTCACTGCAAACATTTATGTTGTTGTTCCAATGTATTTTATGTTTTCCAGGGTCTTATTCAAAGTTGGGGCCAATTTCTGATGAGCTCACAAACTTCCTATTTTTTTTTTTTTTCTCATAGGGTATATCAATGCAAGTGTATAATGTAAATCTACCCTGCTTCAAATTAATACAACTAATGTACTGGTAATAAATAATTTAAACCTCCCCCAACACCATTTAGTACATCAGGTTACTAGAGGCATGGATGACACTGCCACAAAAAGAGCACATGGGTGAAACGGTCAAGGACAGAGAGAGACATGGGAAGTGGTTTACTTGTGTTGTTTTTCTGAACTTAAAGCCTGCATGCTCTCTAAGAAGCTTTTCTCTTTACTTTAGGGTCTAGTGTTCACTTTGCAAGTTGTCCTATACATCTATAAATTGTTTTTCTCTGTCATGCTCGCTAATATAATGTTTTTACAAGAATAGTGATGGAAACATGCAGTTCTCAGGGGCAATGACATCTCCCTATGCTGGATCTTACACAGAAAGAGCATATAATTGCTCTTATTCTGGTGTAAAGTTTAAAATGATGCACAGTAAATGACTTGACCTGACAAACTCTCCTATGGATATCCATTCCTCAGAGTACTCATTAGCTTTGCAGACTTCTGCATTATTTTAGCTCCTTCTCTTTCTGAATAGCAACTCTCCTAGGATTCAACTTTTTTTTCTTTCACTCTTAAATTGCTTTAACAAGATTTGTAGATGATAACTATTGAGAGTACAGCCCATTGAGCAAGTAGAGGTTTACAATGTTAACTTTCCTGTTCTCCAAGACTGAGGCATGATATGTACTATTGTAACTAAGACACTGCAAATTTCCTCCCTAGAATTTTTCTCATCTCTTAAAGAAACTGTCTTTCTGTTCACCTCATTCACTTATTGTTTTTATTCATTATCCTGATTTCTCTCAACAATAAATATCTGCCATATATTTCTTCTCTACTATTAGTCACATCACTAAACAGAATGTTTTAAATGATCCTCTTTATTACATTTTGACCTCATATTTACTGGAGTTTATGCCAATACTTGCAGGCATTTAAATGTGATACATTACTGGGAGTATAAGCATTTTTAATCTAATATTAAAGGTGATGTTAAAGATAATAAAGCATGACTTTGTTACAAATCAGATGAAGTAGGCAGAATAAAATGTGAATTACAAACCATCTCTTCTTTAGAATAAATAGGACATACTTTAAAAATCCTTCATATTTTAGGGGGCCAGGCAGCATCAAATATACAAATGTTGTCTCTGGCCTTTCATTGCTAAGTTAACAAGTTGCACATTCCAGAGATTCAAATATAAATAAAATACCAAAGGCTCCAGAAACAAGAATTATTAAATAAAAGGAGATAATGAACTGAAAAATCAATGTCTCCACCTACTAAAAGCCCCATAGGTGGCCCACATATGTCCTTGATCATTTAAGAACTCATTCGAGGAACGCCAGGTCTTCAATTTGAGGAGGGAATTGAAGGTGTACTACTAATATTATCTAACTCTTTATGTGAAAACATGACTGTACCATCACAATATGCCTCCAGAAAATTTAGAAGATCCTTCAGCAGTTGAGTGACTATAATGTAGAAGACAAAAACTACAACAAAAAAAGCAATAACATGGATTGACCAGAAATATAACTTTGAAACAATATTTCATAGCAAGCCTACTCTAGAGAATCTTAAATCACTTAAATATATTAAGAATATTACTGTAATCTATCAGTTAAGTTCAGTTCAGTCGCTCAGTCGTGTCCGACTCTTAGCGACCCCATGAATCGCAGCACGCCAGGTCTCCCTGTCCATCACCGATTCCCGGAGTTTACTCAAACTCATGTCCATCAAGTAGGTGATGTCATCCAGTCATCTCATCCTCTGTCGTCCCCTTCTCCTCCTGCCCCCAATCCCTCCCAGCATCAGGGTCTTTTCCAATGAGTCAACTCTTCGCATCAAGTGGCCAAAGTATTGGAGTTTCAGCTTCAGCTTCAGTCCTTCCAATAAACACCCAGGACTGATCTCCTTCAGGATGGACTGGTTGGATCTCCTTGTAGTCCAAGGGACTCTCAAGAGTCTTCTCCAACACCACAGTTCAAAAGCACCAGTTTTTCGGCACTCTGCTTTCTTCACAGTCCAACTCTCACATCCATACATGACCACTGGAAAAACCATAGCCTTGACTGGATGGACGTTTCTTTTTGGCAAGGTAATGTCTCTGCTTTTTAATATGCTATCTAGGTCGGTCATAACTTTCCTCCCAAGGGTAATCTATATCATTTAATAATTACATCAGTTCAGCTCAGTTCAGTTGCTCAGTCGTGTCTGACTCTTACATATGCTTATATATACACATACATACATGTATACATATATCAACTTTCAATGCCAGATCTTAACACTTGAATATATATTCATTATCACACAATCATAACAGTTGAACTTCACAAGTTCTGCACAACAGAAAAAAATTGTTATCATTTTTATTTTATAAGTGAAGGTATTGAGACTTGGAAGAAAAAAATATTAGCTAACGGTGAAGACAGTTCTAAAGAATGAGTTGTAGACTTTCAAATCTTCTTGTGTGGAAGTATCTCAGTCATTTGCTTCTATGTATATTGCCAATGCTTCTTCAAATGTCATTGTATCTAAAGGAAGCACAGTATGCATGTGGTTGCTGCGGAGCACTTCCTCAGAGAGATCATGATTTAAAAACCCTGTTATCTTATTTTTTCATCTTGTATAGATTTAATTTTTCACATCATATATATATTTCTGGGGAAGTATCCAAGACAGGTCTGATCTTTGAAACATCATTGTATGTTCATTGAATATGAGTCTCTGTGTTCCTTTTAGTGGCTTATAAATCAAAAGAACCTATTGATATTTTTTCCTTGATTGACTGACAACAAAATTTCTAAGATGGCCAGAAGAAAAAGCTATAAAATACTCTGCATTTGATTCCTTGATATAGATCCATTTTATAAGGAAAAAGCAAATATTTTGCCCTTTTTTCCTTGGTGGGTCAAATATTTTTTGAGGTACACATAAACAAATGCATTGCACTCTTCTGTCTCAAAGGAATGTAAAGATGGCCAGGATTTATTCTATCAAATTAGCACCCCCCCAAGAAAAAAGGAAATTTACTCAGTTCCTTACAAACTGTCAAGGCAAGGAAGTTGCATTTCTTACAAAAGTCACGCACAGAAGTAGAAATAAACTTCCAGAATCTTAGATCTACTCCTATCATAAGGAAAATCTAAGTCTAATTTCCTTTGCTCACAATTAAATGCAAAACTCCTTAATAGTAGCTGTCATCTGCAGGAAAGAGGAAAAATCTAGATTCCTGAGATGATCAACTTTGTGCAGAAGAGAGCAAATGAAAATTGCAGGGAAGGATGTTGATGCTGAAGGGACAATAGGAGAAAACACTGAAGTAAAGGGTTGATACAAGGAATAAATTGGAAACCATCATGAAAGCAGGATTACCATTGTTTTCGCTTGTTTGTTATCCACAAACCAAGCCTGGATAGCAAGACACATAGCCCTCTGCTGTGATTTTTTTTTTTCCTTTAGACTCTCTCTCAACTGTCTCTTGGTTGTCTTTGTCAGGATAACCATGATTAGTGGATACAGTTATTAGAGTGACATTGAAATCAAGTGGAGTTAAGGATGTATAGTCAGCACCTTTAAAATAGAATGTGAAGACAGATTTAGTTATCCCCAGGAGGTAAAGTGGACTGGGAAGTTATCATCAATATAAGGAGCATTTTGAATGTGATCCTAAGGTAAGTGCAACTTCAGCATTTTGACTGTATTAAAGGAATAAACATAACAGAAACCCTGGTTATCAGGAGACTCAGAGAAACAAAGGGCAACACTTAGGGCACTGGTTGCTGTTGTTCAGTCACTAAATTGTGTCCGACTCTTGGCGACCCCATGAACTGCAGCATACCAGACTTCCCTTTCCTTCACTATCTCTTAAGAATTTGCTCAAATTCATGTCCATTGAGTCACAGATGCAATCCAACAGTCTCATCCTCTGTCACCCTCTTCTCCTGTTGCCCTCAAACTTTCCTAGCATCAGAGTCAACTCTTTGCATCAGGTGGTCAAAGTATTGGAGCTTCAGCTTCAGCATCAGTTCTTTCAATGAATATTCAGAATATTGATTTCCTTTAGGAGTGAGTTGTGTGATCTCCTTGCATTTCAAGGGATCCTCAAGAGTCTTCTTAGGCACCACAGTTTGAAAGTGTCAATTCTTCAGTGATCAGCTTTTCTTTATGGTCCAACGCTCACATCCCTGTATTGCTACTGGAAAAACCAAAGCTTTTATTATATGGACCTTTGCTGGAAAAGTGATACCTCTGCTTTTTAAGATTCTGTCTACGTTTGTCAAAGCTCTTCTTCCAAGGAGCAAGTATCTTTTAATTTCGTGACTACAGTCATCATCTGCAATGATTTTGGAGCCCAAGAAGATAAGATCTATCACTGTTTCCACTTTTTCTCTATCTATTCACCATGAATTAATGGGACCAGATACCATGATCTCAGTTTTTTGAATGTTGAGTATTAAGCCAGCTTTTAACTCTCCTCTTTCACCTACATCAAGAGGCTCTTTAGTTCTTCTTCACTTTCTACCGTTAAAGTGGTAACATCTGCATACCTGAGGTTGTTGATATTTCTCCCAGCAAACTTGATCCCAGTTTGTGAGTCATCCAGCCCAGCATCTCACATGATGTACTCTGGATAGATGTTAAATAAGCAAGGTGACAATATACAGCTCTGACATACTTCTTACCCAATTTTGAAACAGTTCGTTGTTCCATGTCCATTTCTAACTGTTGCTTCTTGTCCTACATACGGGCTTCTCAAGAGACAAATATGGTGGTCTGGTATTCCCATCTCTTGAATAATTTTCCACAGTTTGTTGTTATCCACACATTCAAAGGCTTTAGCATAGTCAATGAAGAAGTAGATGTTTTTTCGGTATTCCTTTGATTTCTCTGTGATCCAGCAGATGAGGGGGATTTGGTTTCTGATTTCCTTGCTTTTTCTAAGAAATTTGAACATCTGGAAGCTTGAACATCTGGAAATTCTTCCAGTTCAAACTTCCAATTTGAACATCTGGAAGTTCTCAATTCATGTACTGCTGAAGCCTAGCTTAAAGAATGTTGAGCATAATCTACTAGCATGTGAAATAAGTGCAACTGTACTGTAATTTGAATATTCTTGTGGCTCAGCTGGTAAGGAATCTGCCTGTGATGCAGGAGACCTATGTTTGATCCTTGGGTTGGGAAGATTCCCTGGAGTAGGGAAAGGCTATCCACTCTAGTATTCTGGCCTGGAGAATTCTATGCACTGTATAGTCCATGGGGTTGCAAAGAGTTGGGCAGGAATGAGTGACTTTCACTTTCACTTTTTTTGGCATTGCCTTTCTTTGAGATTGGAATTGAAAAAAGACCTTTTCCACTCATGTGTCCACTGCTGACTTTTCCAAATTTGCTGGCATATTGGGTGCAGCATTTGAACATCATCTTTTAGGATTTGAAATAGCTTAAATGGAATTGCATCACCTACACTATCTTTGTTCATAGTAGTGCTTCCTAAGGCCCACTTTACTTCATATTTCAGGATGTCTGGTTCTAGGTGAGTGACCAGACCATCATGGTTATCCAGATCATTAAAACTTTCTTGTACAGTACTTCTGTGTATTTTTGCCAGTTCTTATTATTCTCATCTACTTCTGTTAGGTTCTTGCTGTTTCTGTCCTTTATTATGCCCATCAGTGGAAACAGTGTCAGACTTTATTTTGGGGGGCTCCAAAATCACTGCAGATGATGATTGCAGCCATGAAATTAAAAGACGCTTACTCCTTGGAAGGAAGTTATTACCAACCTAGATAGCATATTAAAAAGCAGAGACATTACCTTTCCAAAAAATGTCCGTCTAGTCAAGGCTATGGTTTTTCCAGTGGTCATGTATGGATGTGAGAGTTGAACTGTGGAGAAAGCTGAGCACCGAAGAATTGATGCTTTTGAACTGTGGTGTTGGAGAAGACTCTTGAGAGTCCCTTGGACTGCAAGGAGATCCAACCAGTCCATCTTGAAGGAGATCAGTCCTAGGTGTTCACTGGAAGGACTGATGCTGAAGCTGAAACTCCCATACTTTGGCCACTTGATGTGAAGAGTTGACTCATTGGAAAAGACCCTGATGCTGGGAGGGATTGGGGGCAGGAGGAGATGGGGATGACAGAGGATGAGATGGCTGGCTGACATCACCAACTTGATGGACATGAGTTTGTGTAAACTCTGGGATTTGGTGATGGACAGGGAGGCCTGGCGTGCTGCGATTCATGGGGTTGCAAAGAGTCAGACATGACTGAGAGACTGAACTGAACTGAACTCACATGAAATATTCCCTTGGTGTCTCCAATTTTCTTTAAGAGATCTCTAGTCTTTCCCATTCTATTGCTTTCCTCTATTTCCTTGCATTGTTTACTTACGGCTTTCTTATCTCTTCTTGTTATTCTCTGGAACTCTTCTTTCAGTTTGGCATATCTTTCCCTTTTTCTTTTGCCTTTCACATCTCTTCTTTTCTCAGATATTTGTAAGGCCTCCTCAGACAAACACTTTGCCTTCTTGTGTTTCTTTTTCTTGGGGATGGTTTTGGTCACCATCTCCTATACCCTGGGATTGATGATAAATTCCAACCATAGACTTGTGAGATGTGCAACATGTGTTATATCAATCTGTTAAGCACAATTTTATGTCAAGTTGTGTGAGGAAAAATAAGAACACAGGTGAGATGTGTTTGTGCTTCCTGGATTTTGCTGTTGTTGTTGGTTGTTGTTTTGTGTTTAACTTTGAAAGAAAATGCTTTTGTCTACAGGATTCTTTGTATCCCAAGTTGAAACCCTTCAGGGTGCTTTTGCTGGGAGACCCAGGAATATCAACAATTTAGGAAGGTTATTCTTGGTAATATATCTGATTATGATTTTCTGCTCAAGGCAACAGAATAAATTTAAATCTCCACTTCTGTGACATGTGGGGCTCTAAATTTACAGAGAAGATCACCTCCAACAGCAGTCTCAAACTTGGCTGCACTTTGGGGTTGGCCATGGAGCTCTAAATAAATATGAATGCTCAGTTATTCTGATTTAATTAGTCCCCATGATATAACCTTGGCATCCTTGCTTCTTGGTCTTTTGTTGTGCATTTGTTTGTTTTTCCTCCCCACCAGGTGATGCTAGTATGCAGCCAAGTCTGAGAATCACTGCCTTAGAGACAGTGCTCTCTCTGCAAAGTCAGCACCTTTCACAGAGGGTTCAGCCCTTTTCTTTAGGATGCTGGGCTTATGAACATCTCTGTTTCCACTCCTATGACCTTGTCTGGTATCCTGAGGTGATTTCAAACCCCAAGTTTCTAGAGCATAAAGAGCAATAACCTCCAGTGTCAATATAGTTCAGCTGCAATATTAGTACACATATTTACTAATCTAGTTGTCAGTTTTCTTTTCTTTTTAAAAGTTGAGAAGTTCTTTTTCCTATTTCTTTTTCTCTTATAAGCATAAGACTATCTTGTTTTATTTTATCTGGAAATTCTAAGTGTTTATTGATGGCAGTTTTTCTATTGATTGTATCCCACTCTTTCTTTCTTTTTTTTTTTTCTTATTTCTTGGACTCAATTCAAATGTCACATCTTTGAGGAAGCATTTCCTTTTAATCAGATGTAAATTCCTTTCTCTGTATTCCAGGAGTACTGTGTGCTCTCCTATAACAAGCAACACATGAGTGTCATAGGATTTTTCATAAATATCCCTGTCATTTTTAGTAGTCAATGTACTACCTGAGGACCGTGGACCATGACTTAAATAACATATTGTTGTTGTCATTCAGTCCCCTAGTCGTGTCCGACTCTGCAACCCCATGGACTGCAGCACGCCAGTCCTATTTTTCCTCTACCATCTCCCAAAGTTTGCCCAAATTTGCATCCATTGCATCAGTGGTGCCATTCAGCTGTCTCATCCTCTGATGCCCTCTTCTCCTTCTGCCCTCAATCTTTCCCAGCATCAGGGACTTTTCCATTGAGCCTGCTGTTCACAACAGATGACCAATTCAGCTTCAGTATCAATCCTTACAACAAGTATTCTGTGTTGACTTCCCTTAAGATTGACTGGTTTGATCTCCTTGCTGTCAAAATAACATACTATATCAAGTCATTACCAAAATCCCTGGCACATAGATATGCTAAACAACAATAAGAAGATAGAGTAAAATCCTAAGCATTTTTTTTAACTATGGTTGAGTAAATACTACACAATAGGTACTTCATAATCACATATAGTGTCAAGATTTTTAGGTTCAAGAGGGAGGGGATATATGTATACATATAGCTGATTCACTTAGTTGTATGGCAGAAATTAATACAACATTGTAAAGCAATTATACCCCAATTTTAAAAAAATAAAATAAAAGATTTTTAAGAGGTATAGCCTAGAATCTGTGGTGTTCAACATAGTAGCCACTGACCACATGTGACTATTCCAATTTTCATCATTTAATATTAAAAATCATTTCTTCATTCACAGTAACCACCTTTCAAGGACTTGTTAGGCACAGGTGCTAGTATCCACTGTATTGCACAAAATCAATATAGAATATCTACTCAACAATGTAGGAAGTTCTATGGCACGCAGTGAGAGAGAATACCTTTTCGAGGCTATCAGCTCCACTGCTCTGACAATTATGCCGAAAGACCTTGCTGTCCATTCTCACCAGTAAGTTTTTAATTAAATTATAATTAAGTTATTTGAAACTCAAGTGTTAGAACATTTCTCAGATCATAGACCAGTTACACAGGGTTTTACCTGCATTTCAGCTTTAAATAGAAACAGCATCATGGTGAAGTTTCTCAATTTACAACTAGACAACCTAAGATTCAGAGAAGTTTAGCAGCTTTGTCAAATCCACACAGTTCAAATAAAACAGGGTAAACTGCAATGGAGAGAAACTAAGCCAGAGAGGGACTCATCTAAGGCACAAATGAGTTTACTAAGATGTACCACGGCACTTGCAAAGCACCTAACTCCACCTGTTGCGACAGACTTGGAGGGGCTGCCTTTGTGCTTCCATAACCCCAGCACGATATTCAATTATGTGCGGATGCAGGAATTATAGACAACAAGGTAGTATCAAACATCATGTCTATGCTTGCAGCTAGAGTACAATCCTCAGGAGTCTCTCCCTTAGATTAGCTCTGTATTTCCAGAGCCAGATCACGGACACCTCTGGTAAACTATTTAGCATTATAATAAATCAGTGCTCCCTTTCTGTTCCATCAGCCCTCTCTCTAGCCTCCAAGGACTGAAGCTGCCCAAGATGTTTATAATGCATTCCAAATATACATGCTTTTATACAGTTCATGGTTATGAGAATGCCTTTGGATATTCATAAGGCTATCTGTCAAATAAGAGAAGACAAATTCTTCTTGGTAATTAATTTCATATGAATTCAAGTAAATGCCAGAATGGAGGTTTTTTTTTTTTTTTTAAATACATTCCTTCAGCACACACTCCCTTCAATTATCTGAGTCTTAGGCAAAACCATTTCTTTTGGAACTCACATTTTTATTAACCAAGCTGCTTTAGTGGCTTGTTTGAAAAAACTCACATCAGAGACTTTTAATTTAATAGGTACAAAACACACTTAACCCTATAAAACACTGATGCAAATATATTTCTCCCTCATGATAGAAAAATAGACTAGTAGTATCCATCAGTAGCAAACTATTTGAACTTAAGAAAAAAAGGCTTAACATGTTTGGTACTGATTTTCCAAACTTCTTGTCAAAGTGTGGGCAGCTGTAAATCCACTAATTAATAATGTCTGTATTTTCTTGTTTTCTTTTTGTTTGTTTGTTTTGTTTTGATTTGGCTTTGAGTGTGAAAGAGCCTGTCTTATCTAGTTCAAAACTTTCTTTGGTTCTATGAGCCCCAGAATCACTTTAAGAAACAGCTTTTCTCAGAGATCCTGCAAGAGTTAAGACAATTGCTGACATCAATGTCTACTACATCATTTTTTAGAAGAAAAGATGAGGATTTTGATATAAAGTAAAATGATTCTGCTGAGTCTTCAAAAGTTGGTGCAAAATGACTGATTGAAGATAACATGCCACAATTGTTACACCATCCCACTTTTTCTAATAACTTTCTCATAAAACACAAGGAAAAAATAATTATTTGAAATCTATGTTTTAGCTCCCCTTATGTGAGAAAATAAAAAGTTCCAGAGTTGTGGTAGAAGTAGGGAGATGCCTGGTAAGGCAAGTGCCTTCCAAAAATAAAGAAAAAGTGAAGAAGGAAGGCAGAAGAGCAGAGGGAAGGCAGGGAGGGTAGAAGGTAGGAGAGAAGGGAAGAAGGAGTTGGGGAGAAGAGTGAGAATGAAAGAGAGTAACAGAGAAGAAGAAAGAGAAGAAGGAAAAAAGAAAGAAGAAACAGAAGGAGGTAGGAAGGAAGTAAAGAAGTTAGTTGTAGTCAAAGATAATGGAAGAAACTAGTCACACTTTAATGATGTATTGAGAGGGAAAAGAAAAAAATTGAGGGAGACAATTTTCTGCTCAACTTTTAAAAATTTTATTCATTTTTAATTGAAAGATAATTGTCTTATAATATTGGTTTGGTTTCTGCCATACATCATCATAGACTAGCCATAGGTGTGCATATGTCCCTTCCCTCTTGAACCTACCTCCCACCTTTTCGCACTCCTCTAAGTTGTTACAGAGCCCCCGTCCGAGGTCCCTGAGTTACACAGAAAATTTCCATAGGCTCTCTATTTTACATATGGTAGTGTATATGCTTCCATGATACTCTGTCCATTCATATCACCCTCTCCTCCTCTCCCCCACCCTTGTCCATAAGTCTGTTCTCTATATCTACGTCTCCATTGCTGCCTTGCAGATATGTTCTTCAATACCATCTATCTAGATTCCATATATATATGTTAATATATAATACTTGTTTTTCTCTTTCTGACTTACTTCACTCTGTATAAAAGGCTCTAGGTTCATCCATCTCATTAAAAATGACTTGAATATATTCCTTTTTCATGGAAAAAGCAGCTGGAACTTAGAAACTCCACCCAAATCAGTATGCATTGACCATTGGGCTCATTTTATCTCCATTTTCTATTATTTCCTAAATTTGTCCTGCTTGACTCACTTGTATTATTCCGAGAACAAATTGTGAAGAATAACAAATCATTATTGTGTTGTTCTTTGTTTTCATACAAGCCAGAATGAGATGGTTTGTGCATCAATTAATAAAAACTATCTCTTTTTCATTCATTTTAAAACTTTTAAAGCTAGTTTTATAAATGCATTGATATGGAAAAGTATTCAACTAAAAATGAAATCAAACCAATTATTTGAAAGTTTTATAATTTTGTTGGGCTTGTTTTGCTTCTTTGTTTTAATGTTGAATTCAGGAAAAGAAGCTTCAATTTTGTGTAATTAAGCTAGGTTTCAAGTACATTTTTTTTTCTTCTCTCATGTAACTAAAGGCCTTATCTACTTCCACGGCTAACAGTAGATCATCTGGGAAGGAAGTGAGAGCCCCTGACATAGGGAGGGGTTAATCGGGAGGAGGCTCTCAGGTTTCGCTGTGGAAGAGATGCTAAATAAATTTTAAAAAATAATCTCAGCAGGTAATTCTAAGAAACTGTTCCTCCAATACCAAAATTACTCCCATAGAGAGTCATTTATTTTGAACCTTTCCAAACTTGTCTGAAAAAACTTGGAAGCCCCTCCTGATTGTTTAAAAATACATGAATGGATGCATATAGGGAATGGCTAATAAAAAGCCATATTACTGAGCCCTGATGAATGAAGAATTAAATTAGCCTCAGAAATGGAACCAAGAGTCATAATAAAAAGTCTTTCTGCTCACCTCTTCTTGATGATTTTGTCTACATTCCATTTCCTTTAACTCAGAAGCAAATAAGAAATAGAATGATAAACTAAAAATGAATTAACCCATTCATTAATAAATGAATTCACATAACTGTGAATAAAGTATTTCATATCCAGAGCCATTATGTCTTTCAGATCTATCCTGCTTACGATAGTAGAATTGTCCTTCTTATTTCTTGCTTTCCTTTATGCCTAATGAACTGTTTTGCTGTTTAGTTGTCAAGTCCTGTCCTACTCTTTTGAGACCCCATGAACTGTAGTCCACCAGGTTCCTCTGTAAATGAAATTCAAAGGGCAAGAATGCTGGAGTGGGTTGCCATTCACTTCTCCAGGGGTTCTTCCTAACCCAGAGGCCACATCAGTGTCTCCTACATTGCAGGTGGATTCTTTATTGCTGAGCTTTATTGCATTTGTGGCTTCCCTTGTGGCTCAGAAGGTAAAGAATCTACCTGCAATGTGGGAGACTGGGTTCGATCCCTGAGTGTGGAAGACCCCCTGGAGAAGGGAATAGCAACTCGCTCCAGTATTCCTACCTGGAGAATCCCATAGACAGAGGAGCCCAGTGGGATACAGGCCATGGGTCACAAACATCTGGACATAACTGAGCAATTAACACTTCACTTATCCCATTTTAATCCACCTCTTTCACATTCTCTCTCTTAATACACTGCATGTCAATCACTTTAATGAAAAAAAAGACCTTAAAAATATATAGGCCAGTCACAGTTTCCCTCCAACTCAACTCAGTGTTTTGTCATGTCATCCAAACATTACTTCATTTAATTCCATTCTCCCCAAACCCAGTTTATTTTTTCTCTCTCATCTATGGCCTGAAATTAAAATGATCGGGTTCCTACTGCCAATCTTGCTTTTGTATCAGCAGGATCTCATCTCTGAGCCTCAGTTTCCTCATCTGTAATCCCTAAGTTTCATGCCATTACTGATTCTTTTCTGGAATCCTATACCTCAAGCCCAGATGCCTCCCTTACATCCATGATACTTTGTCTTGGTGGACCAGGGCAGGAACCACTGGCCTAAACAAGTTATATGGTGCATAATCTATGGTTTTCCTATCTTTCCCTTTGGACCATTCATCCTTTCATTTATCATTTCATCTTTTAAGCATCCAATCTTTAAGCATCCAGGAAATGAATGGACAAATGAATGTAATGTCTGTTAGAAAATCCATTTGATTTTACTGAATGAATTGACTTTCCAGATGAGAAAAGAATATAAATAAGATATGCTGTCTACTTTATAGACTAATTGATAAATAAATCCTTTTTTTGTTTTTTTCTGTGAAGATAAGAGTTCAGTTCAGTCATTCAGTTGTGTCTGACTCTTTGCGATCCCATAGCCTGCAGCATGCCAGGCCTTTCTGTCCATCACCAACTCCAGGAGATTACTAAAATTCATATCCATTGAGTCTATGATGCCATCCAACCATCTCATCCTCTCTCATCACCTTCTCCTCCCGCCTTCAATCTTTCCCAGTATCAGTGTCTTTTCAAATGAATCAGTTCTTCGCATCAGGTGGCCAAAGTATTGAAATTTCAGCTTCAGCATCAGTCCTTCCAATGAATATTCAGGATGGATTTCCTTTAGGATTGACTGGTTGGATCTCCTTGCAGTCCAAGGGACTCTCAAGAGTCTTCTCCAACACCACAATTCGGGCCTGGTGCACTGGCAAGACCTAGAGGAATCGGGTGGAGAGGGAGGTGGGAGGGGGGATCGGGATGGGGAATACACGTAACTCCATGGCTGATTCATGTCAATGTATGACAAAACCCACTGAAATGTTGTGAAGTAATTAGCCTCCAACTAATAAAAATAAATGAAAAGAAAAAAAATAAATAAAAGGAAAAAAAAAGCAATTCTTTAGCACTCAGCTTTCTTTATAGTCCAACTCTCACATACATACATACTGGAAAAACCATAGATTTGACTAGATGGACCTTTGTTGGCAAAGTAATGTCTCTGCTTTTTAATGTGCTGTCTAGGTTGGTCATAACTTTTCTTTCAAGGAGTAAGCATCTTTTAATTTCATGGCTAAGAATTCTTTTAATTTCAAAACAAGAATTACATTAGTTTTATAGAGCATGTTCCACAGTATAAACTCAGGAGAAAAAATATGTCCTCCTATTGTACATGTGATTGGCAAATACTGAGGGACAGATCCACAAATAGATCTTTTTATATTTCTTTAAGAAAAAAAAAAAACTGTAGTAAGAACACTTAACATGAGATCTACCCTCTTAATAAAAATTTCAGGGTTACAATAGACTATCACTAACTATAGGTAGACTGTAATATGGTAGATCTCTAGAATTTATTCATCTTCTTTAGCTTAACTGAACTAAAATGATTCCTTGCTTCACATAGATAATGATTAGAGCTTAGATTTTCATTACAATATCAGTTCACTTTTCACAAGAATATCAGTTCTCCTTTTACATTCCTTTGGATACTTAAGCTTATTTTTAGCTGGCAGGTTACTAATATCACAAATCATCTACAGAGAATGAAAAATATGGTTGCTGCTATGGGAACAATATCTCTTTGCATTCCTGACTTTTAAACTAGAACCAGCTTAACATTGCATTTATGCAAAGGAATGTTTGATTTCAGAGAACCTAGAGCTCCTTCAGCTGTCATTTAGAAAGATCTAAACATTTTACACAACACGATCTTAGAAAATTTTTGACCTTTTAAGATTTTATCTTATTTTTTTAAAAATATTTGTTCCAAATGTCAGGAACCATCAAGGAACTTGTCTTAAAGGAAAAGGTCACCCCAAAGAAGAAAGTTAGTCCTTGGTTGAGTGACAGTGTTTCTCTGGTGTCTAATCCAGAGTGTCAAGCACTAATTGTGGAATGCCTGAATGATAACTTACTTTTTGCATTGGTCCTAGATGTACAATAATGTTTTAGGAATTTTTTTAGCTATTTCCAATGCAAATTTGGTGAAATGTGACAATTAATACAAATTCAACTGTCACGGTAAATGTAAGTCAGTATCTTGAAGTGTATAGCTTTTGTGAAAGCCAGTTATATATACTCTAAATGGAAGCAGTATTTATTTGAAAGTGATTCATCACTATTCTAGGTTATCATTATGAAAGAAGCTCTGTGAACTAATTGCCATGTAAGAGTATGGCTTTTGTTTACAACCAAGTATCCTTGATTGAATATCAGTGCTACTTTCAATTTTAAAATAGAATCAGTATGTAAGAGCTCTGATTTGTTCCAATAAAACAGCATCACATTCAAGACTTTTCTTAAAAGCAAAATGATCCTAAAAGTAAATGAGGCCACACCAAGTGAATATTACAAAAGTATTATAGTTGCTGTAAAATGCTATAGTTGTGTTGGAACTTCCCATCTATTGTTGAAAAGCAGTTTTGTGTTGCAGAACACAGAACAAATGAAGCTGCAGTTAATCACATTGCCCAGGAACTACAGCTCATTAGTGACAAACTTGGGGCTAGAATCTTGTCTCAGCTATTCTTCTCCAGGGTAGTCAGTGCCCATGCAATTTGTGCTGGCTAGAATAAACCATACTTGGGACTTTGTAATTTGATTACATTTTAATGATTGACTGGCTTCAGGTAATGTCACTGTCAAGCCAAATTTTTATTCCAGGTGGTATACAAGAATAATATAACCCAATAACTTAAGACCCTGAGATAACAAAGTTGATGATTTAGTTCTTGAGTTTGAGACTTAAACAATCTATAACTTGAAATATCAAAATATGTACTATTCTATTCTATCCACGAGGTTAGATTTGTTTCCTTTTTTTTTTTTTTTTGGCCACACCACCTGACATGTGGGATCTAGTTCTCTAATCAGGGACTGAATTTGTGCCCTCTGCATTGAAAACTGGAGTCTTAACCACTGGACCACCAGGAAAGATCCAGGCTCCTAGATTTAACAGTATCTAAAATAGATGTAGTAGTAGGAATGTTAGTCAGTGAGTCGTGTCTGACTCTTGATGACCCCATGGACTGTAGCTACCAGGCTCCTCTACCCATAGGATTTTCCAGGCAAGAATACTGGAGTAGATTACCATTCCCTTCTCAGCGGATCTTCTTGACCCAGTGATTGAAGCCGGGTCTCCTGCATTGCAGGCAGATTCTTTACTACTGTGTCACATGGGAAGCCCCAGAATAAATGTAGTTTTGGGCAATAAAAAAATGCCAATCAAGATTGTAAACTTCAAAAAAAAAATGTACAGGCTGCTACTTAACAGATTTTAAAAACATTCAGATAAATTGCCTTTTTAAGGGAAATACTGGGGATATACAAACAGAAACCGTGAAGTCCATAACAAAGTACTAATCATTACCTTCTCTCAGGAGTCAAATAATGATTCTAAGGTGAAAAAAGTGGAGCTGCTAGTTGTTGAGATGCAAAGGAACATTAACAATGAGTGTGATTCAGGATTCTAGGATAGGATACATCCCCAAGTTTTATCTCTAGTTTATTTATCCACAAGGACATATCAGTCATTAAGCTGAGTTGATGGACAGAAACCTTTTAAATTGGAAACACAGTTGCAAAGTAGAAAGAGTCAAAGTTATGTATGATTTATTTGTCACCGAAAATCTTGAAAACAAATGAATACTTTATTATTTATTTTAAAAAAGTATGAAATACTTTATTATTCATGTCACCAGGATTATAATGAGCTTTAAACATTACTAAAATAAAATATATTTTTTATTTTATATTATATTTTATATATTTTTATATATATATATTAATTATATTTTATTTTATTTTATATACACACTTACTATTTTATGTGTGTATAGCTGTCTTTCATTGATATGTGATATCAACAAGGAGACTCCCTTAATATCTTATGTGCAATAGACTCTACAGTCAGATGTATGACATAAAATCTGAAAGATTAAAAAATGATCTGAAACAACCACTAGAATATATAGAAGACTCTGCTCATGTGTAGGAATTCAGAAAATGCTAGGCAAAAGCAAGGGGAAATAATGCTGAGATGTTAACAGACAATATAGCACATTTTTTTTGCTGTAGAGAAAATGCAGCTCAAAGCAAGTGTCTATATTCTTTATGACCTTTGCCCCTCTATTTTGGCAATGTTTCTGTTACATAAATGGAATTCAGTCTTATATTGTTAGAAGTTGATTTGGTTGATTTCTTCAGGGGAGATCTCCATCTTGGCCTCATTACTTTCTCATTTTGGCCTGGGGCATGAGCATGAGCAAAGACAGGTAGTTGCATATTGCCTGATATCATTGACAGGTATTATCAGGAGGGAGACTCCCTTAATATCTTATCTGCAGTAAGCTCTACAGTCAAATGTATGACATAAAATCTGAAAGATTAAAAAAAAAAAAAAAAAGATCTGCAACAGCCACTAGAAGGTATGGAAGACTCAACTCATGTGTAGGAATTAAGAAAATGCTAGATATCTTACCTGCCTGAAGCATCAAATTGAGTGAAAACAGAAAATGTTACAAATTCCCTCCATCCAGGCACACACACCTGCCCTGCACACACATGCCTGTTCTCAGTGGCATGCAATCAATTTTTTTTCTTATTTGTGGAGACAATTATCCAGGATTGAATGATTGAATAATGTTTAACTTCTAAAATATTCTAACTAAGAGATTTGCATAGTGTGAATTTATTTTCTAAAATGCAGAGAAGCCTGTGCAGCTGGACACACGGAGTCTTCTTTGGAAATGCAATTTTCAGTTGGACCTGGGAGTGGTTTTGTGCTGATTTCATAGCAACAACAGTTACTTTGTAGCAGTTGTCCTTTGATCAGTAGCATCAGCATCACATGAAACTATGCTAGAAATACAAATTCTCTGGTCCTTTTCCACAACTAGTGAATTAAGTCTCTGGATAGGGCCCAGATGTTTGTATTTTTAAAAGCTCTGAAATAATTCTAAGCCAATTTGACAACTACAGACCTGTATTTTGAAAAATTCACTTCAAGATCTGCATTTGATCCAGGAAAACTTAATGAGAGTTTTGTGGAGGTGACTGTGCTTAAGGTGTTATTAAGAATCATCACTTAAGACTAAAAAATTAATATAATCAGAACAAAGACTCCACTAAACTTCTCCATTCTTCCTTTTTGTTTCTCTTTTCTTTATTGATTCTCTCTCAAATTACAGATGCTAGCACTTAAGTTGAGGTGGCTTTTGTGATTAATATTCTCCAACAAGCTGCCTTTGATGTACTTTTCAACTTGCATTTCTAGGTTTAAAGATAAAATTTTAATCTATTTTACTTTATTTCTAACATCTACTTTCAAACTTATCTTTGAGGTATTTCCTCCCATCCCAACATGGCTGCAAAATGTAAAATTTACCTTCACACCCTACTTTTTCTCAGTGTTTATTCTTATTTCTTCACTAAACCTGAAGGTCAGCAAGCAGGTAATTATTTAATAGATTCATATATAACTTATATGGACAGAATAAAGGAACAAAGTAGATAAGTAAATAGTTAATCCCAATAGGGTTGTAAGTAAAGAAGAAATATAGGAGGCCCCTGTAAGTTAATGATCACTAAATAAAGCAGGTTTGTTTAACCACAAAACCAAGCAGGCTTATAATATAATTAGTCACTCAGTTGTGTCTGACTCTTTGAAACCCCATGGACTGTAGCCTGCCCAGACTCTTCTTTCCATGGAATTATCCAGGCAAAAATGTTGAAATGGGTAGTCATTCTCTTCCCTAGGGGATTTTCCTGACCCAGGATTAAACCTGGGTCCCCTGAATTGCAGACAAATTCTTTGCTGTCTGATCCACCAGGGACACCCAAGCAGGTTTGCTTAGCTATGAAACATGTGGTAGAAGCTTGAGACAAGCCCCAAAATAATGAGTCATGGCATGAGATTCACATTCTGCCCAGTGAGCTCAGCAACTTAATACTTTCTAGGACACACTTCTCTGCATGCACTAAAGACAAAAATTTAAGGAAAAGGTGACATTATGCTAAAACCTGAGATGACTTATGATTTTGTGGCATATGATGCTGTCTTTTTGCTCATGTCCATGTGCTATGACAAACCCAGCTTTACTGTGTAGGGACAAGAAAACTGCCCTTTCCCAGGTGGAGGAGGAACTGAGGAGGGAAGCCTGATGTCTACTCAAGAATGAGGAAGAATGTGGTCTTTTTCTCCCTTCCTACTTTTCCTTTGATTGCAAAACTGTAGCCCATTAGGTACTCTAGGCATGGCAACCTCTCATCCATCTGTTTCTAAGCTTCACAAGTGTCCTATTCTAATAAATCACTTTATATATCGTTTTGCCTCTAGTTGAATTTTTTTCTGCACTGAGACATAAGGAATCAGAGATCCCTGAAGCTCCCCAAATTGTCACCTAGCGGTTTCATAACTTCTGGTGGTTGGTGGAGGAGTTACAAAATTAGAAATGTGAACAGGATATAAAAGCTAACATCCATTCCTTTCAACCTGAGTTTCCATGTACTCTTTTAACCATAGTGCTCAAAAAATAAGGAAATTATTTTTCATTTTTCTGTTCCCTTTCTCTCTCATATTCTCTTTCTTTCTTTCTGTCTACCCCTAAACACACAGCTATGTACCATGCTGAAGGTTATGTGCAATCATTCTGTGCTATCACTGGTAATGTGATCTAAAAAAAAATGAGAAGCACTGCAGTGAACGCTCAAAAAACTAAAGGCAAATTAAGGCTGCTTGCTTGCTTGTGGTTAGTCTTCTATTTCCAAACAGATTGTAAGTTTATTAAAAGTGTTCACCTCTTATATACTATTGCTTCTGTTACTTATACAATTCATTCTCATGCATGTCAGTTCTAGTACAGTGTTACCACATAAGAACAGTTCATAAATACATGTTTCTGGTCTTTTTTTTTAAAAAAAATATTTGAAGGATAACCGTTTTACAGAATTTTGTGGTTTTCTGTCATACATCAACAAGAATCAGCCATAGGTACACCCATGTCTCTTCCCTCCCAGACCTCCCTCCCCTCTCCCTCCCCTCCCCACCCTTCAGCCTGCCGCAGAGTCTCTGTTTGTGTTCCCTGAGTCATATAGCAAATTCCCAGTGGCTATCTGTTTTACACATGGTGTTGTAAATTTCTATGTTACTCTCTCCATACATCTCCCCATCTCCCTCCTCTCTTTCCATCTTGTCCATAGGTCTATTCTCCATGTCTGTTTCTCCATTGCTGCCCTGAAAATAAATTCATCAGTGCTCTCTCTTAGATTCCCTGTATATGTGTCAGTATACAATACTTATATTTCTCTTTCTGACTTACTTCACTCTGTATAATGGGCTCTAGTTTCATCCACCTCATTAGAACAGATTCAAATGCATTTCTTTTTATGGCTGAGTAGTATTTCATTCAGAGAAGGCAATGGTAACCCACTCCAGCACTCTTGCCTGGAAAATCCCTTGGACAGAGGAGCCTGGTGTGCTGCAGTCCATGGGGTTGCTAAGAGTCGGACACAACTGAAGTAACTTACTATCATCATCAGCAGCAGCAGTATTTCATTGTATATATGTACCACAGCTTCTTTATAGATTCATCTGTTGAGGGACATCTAGGTTGCTTCCATGTTCTAGCTATTGTAAATAGTGCTGCAGTGAACATTGGGGTACATGTGTCTTTTTCAGTTTTGATTTTCCTCAGGGCATATGCCTAGGAGTGGGATTGCTGAGTCATGATGATTTTATTCCTCGATTTTTAAGTAGTCTCCATACCATCTTCCATAGTTTACATTCCCACCAGCAATGCAATAGTGTTCCCTTTTCTCCACACCCTCTCCAACATTTATTGTTTGTAGACTTTTTGATGATAGCCATTCTGACTGGTGTGAGGTGGTATCTCATTGTAGTTTTGATTTGCATTTCTCTGATAATGACTGATGTTGAGCATGTTTTCATGTGCTTGTTAGCCACCTGTGTGTCTTCTTTGGAGAAATGACTCTTCAGATCCCTTTCCCACTTTTTGATTAGGTTGTTTGCTTTTCTGGTATTGAGTTTTATAAGCTGCTTGTATATTTAGGAAATTAATTCTTTATCAGTTGTTTCCCTTGCTATTATTTTCTCCCATTCTGAGGGTTGTCTTTTCCTGTTGTTTGTAGTTTCCTTTGCTGTGCAAAAGTTTTTAAGTTTAATTAGGTCCCTCCCACTTGTTTATTTTTGTTTTTATTTCCACAGCTCTAGGAGATGGATCATATGATTTATGCCATTGAATGTTATAGGTTCTCTTCTAAGAGTTTAATAGTTTCTGGTCTTACATTTAGTCTTTAATCCATTTTGAGTTTATCTTTGTGTATGGCATTAGGTAGTGATCTAATTTCATTATTTTGTGCATAACTGTCCAATTTTCCCAGCACCACTTATGGAAGAGGCTCTCTTTGCCCCATAGTATATTTTTGCCTCCTCTGTCAAAAATAAGACACCCATAGGTGTGTGGGTTTATTTCTGGGTCTATCTTGTTTCATTGGTCTATATGTCTGCTTTTGTGCCACTGCCATGCTGTCTTTATGACTGTAGCTTTGTAGTGTAATCTGAAGTCAGGAAAGTTGATTCCTCCAGCTCCATTCTTCTTTCTCAAGATTGCTTTAGCTATTCAGGGTCTTTTGTGTTTTCATATGAATTGTGAATTTTTTGTTCTAGTTCTGTGAAAAAAGCCATTGGTACTTTGATAGGGATCATGTTGAATCTGAAGATTGCATTTGGTAGTATAGTCATTTTCACAATATGGATTCTTCTTACCCAGGAACATGGAACATCTCTCCATCTGTTTATGTAGTCTTTGATTTCTTTCATCAGTGTCTTAACAGTTTTCTATATACAGGTCTTTTGCTTTCTTTGGTAGGTTTATTCCTAGATATTTTATTCTTATTTTTGCAATGGTGAATGATATTGATTCCTTAATTTCTCTTTCTAATTTTTCATTATTAGTTTATAGGAGTGCAAATGATTTCTGTGCATTGACCTTGTATCCTGCAACTTTGCTGAATTAGCTGATTAGCTCTAGTAATTTTCTGATAGTTTCTTTTGGGATTTCTATGTACAGTATCATGTCATCTGCAAACAGTGAGAGCAATGGATATTGGGTTTTGTTGAAGGCTTTTTCTGCATCTATTGAGAAGATCATATGATTTTTATCTTTCAACTTGTTGATATGGTGTATCACATTGATTGATTTGCGTATACTGAAGATCACTGCATCTTCCCTTGCATCCCTGAAATAAACCTGATTGATCATGGTGTGTGAGCTTTTTAATGTGTTTTTGGATTCTGTTTGCTAGAATTTTGTTGAGGATTTTTGCATCTATGATAATCACTGATATTGGCCTGTAGTTTTCTTTTTTCATGCTGTCTTTTCCTGGTTTTGGTATCAGGGTGATGGGTGCCTTATAGAATGAGTTTGGAAGTGTTCCTTCCTCTGCAATTTTTTGGAAGAATTTCAGAAAAATAAGCATTAGATCTCTCTAAATGTTTTATGGAATTCCCTTGTGAAGCTATCTGGCCCTGGGCTTTTGTTATGGGGAAGGTTTTTCATCATGGTTTCAATTTCAGTGTTTGTAATTGGGTTGTTCATAATTTCTATTTCTTTCTGGTTCAGTCCTGGGAGGCTGATCTTTTCTAAGTATCTGTCCATTTCTTCTAGGTTGCCCTTTTAATTAGCATATGGTTGCTCATAATATTCTCCTATGATCCTTTGAATTTCTGTGTTGTCTATTGTAACCTCTCTTTATTTCTAATTTTATTGCTCTGATTTTTCTCCCTTTTTTTCTTGATGAGTCTGGCTAGTGATTTGTCAATTTTGTTTATCTTCTCAAAGAACCAGCTTTTAGTTTTACTAATCTTTGCGATTGTTCCCTTCATATCTTTTTCAATTATTTCTGCTCTGATTTTTATGATATCCTTCCTTCTGCTGACTTTGGGGTTTTTTGTTCCTTTTTTTCCAGCTGTTTTAGATGTAGAGTTAGGCTGTCTATTTGATGCTTTTCTTGCTTCTTGAGGTATGACTGTATTGCTATAAACATCCTTCTTAGAACTGCTTTTGCTGAGTCCCATAGTTTTGGTGTTGCCATGTTTTCATTGTCATTTGTTTCTAGAAATCTTTTGATTTCTTTTCTTATTTCTTCAGCAACCTCTTTGTTATTAGTAATGTATTGTTTAATCTCCATGAGCTTGCATTTTCTGCTTCTTTTTTTTCCCCTGTAGTTGATATCTACTCTCATAACATTGTGGTCAGAGAAGATATTTGATACAATTTCAATTTTTTTAAAAATATATTGAGGCTTATTTTGTGGCCCAAGATATGGTCTATCCTGGAGAATATTCCATGTGCACTTGAGAAGAAAGTGTATTCTTCTCCATTTGGAATGAAAGTCCTGAAGATATCAATTAGGTCCATTTGGTCTAATATTTCATTTAAGGTTTGTGTTTCCTTATTAACTCTCTGTTTTGATGATCTGTCCATTGGTTACCCACTCCAGTACTCTTGGTCTTCCCTGTGGCTCAGCTGGTAAAGAATCTGCCTGCAATGTGGGAGACCTGGGTTCAATCCCTGGGTTGGGAGGATCTCCTGGAGAAGGGAAAGGCTACCAACTCCAGTATTCTGGCTTGGAGAATTCCATGGACTGTATAGTCTATGGAGTCGTAAAGAATCGGACATGACTGAGTGACTTTCACTCCACTTCACCATTGGTGAAAGTGGGTTTTTAAAGTCCCCTACTATTTTTGTGTTGCTGTTGATTTCTCCTCCTATGCCTGTTAGTGTTTGCCTTATGTATTGAGGTGCTCCTATGTTGGGTACATGCTGCTGCTAAGACGCTTAAGTCATGGTCGGCTCTGTGCGATCCCATAGACAGCAGCCCACCAGGATCTCCCGTCCCTGGGATTCTCCAGGCAAGAACACTGGAGTGGGTTGCCATTTCCTTCTCCAATGCATGAAAGTGAAAAGTGGAAGTGAAGTCGCTTAGCCGTGTCCGACTCTTAGCGACCCCATGAACTGCAGTATAGCAGGCTCCTCCATCCACGGGATTTTCTAGGCAAGAGTACTGGAGTGGGGTGCCATTGCCTTCTCCATGTTGGGTACATAGACATTTACAATTATTATGTCTTCTTCTTGTATTGATCCCTTGATCATTATGTAGTGTCCTTCTTTGTCTCTTGTGATATTTTTTATTTTAAAGTCTATTTTTTCTGAAATAAAGACTGCCACTCAGGCTTTCTTTTGGTTTCCATTCATGTGGAATACCTTTTTCCATCCTTTTACTTTCAGTCTGTATGTGTCTAGGTCTGAGGTGGGCCTCCTTTAGGCAGCATATATATGGGTCTTGTTTTTGTATCCATCCAGTTAGTCTCTATCTTTTGGTTGGTGCATTTAATCCACTCACCTTTAAGGTAATTATTGATACTTGTGTTCCTATTGGAATTTTCTTGATTGTTTTGGGTTTGTTTCTATACTTCCTTTCTCTTGTGTTTACTGGCTATGTAAGTCTCTTTAATATTTGTTGCAAGGCTGGTTTGGTGGTGCTGAATTCTTTTAACTTCTGCTTGTCTGTAAAGGTTTTGATTTCTCCATCAATTTTGAATGAGACCTTTGCCAGCTATAGTAATTGTGGTTGTAGGTTTTTCTCTTTCACTGCTTTAAATATATCCTGCCATCCTCTTCTGGCCTGTAGAGTTTCTGCTGAAACTTCTGCTGTTAGTGCTGTGGCTTTTCCCTTGTGTGTTACTTGTTGCTTTTCCCTTGCTTCTTTTAATATTATTTCTTTGTGCTTAATCCCTGTTACCTTGATTAATATGTGTCTTGATGCATTTATCCTTGGGTTTAACCTGTAGGGGACTCTTTGTGCTTCTTGGACTTGATTGACTATCTCCTTTCCCATGTTGGGGAAGTTTTCAACTATAATTTATTCAAAAATTTTCTCAGTGCCTTTCTTTTTTTCTTCTTCCTCTGGGGTCCCTATAACTCAAATGTTGGTGCTTTCAGTATTGTCCCAAAGGTCTTTGAGGCTTTCCTCAATTCTTTTCATTCCTTTCCCTTTATTCTGCTCTCCAGCAGTTATTTCCACCATTCTGTCTTCCAGCTCACTTATCCATTCCTCTGCCTCAGTTATTTTGCTGTTAGTTCATTCTAGAGCATTTTTAATTTCAGTAATTGTGTTATTCATCTGTTTGATTATTCTTTATTTCTTCTATGTCCTTGGTGATTGTATTAACTATGTTAAATGCTTCTTGCATTTTTCTCCATTCTATTTTCAAGTCTTTGGAGCATCTTTGCTATCATTATCCTGAATTCACTTTCAGGGAGATTACTTATTTTCTTTTTGTTTATTTGGTCTTGTGAGTTTCTACCTTGATCTTTCATTGGTAATGTATTTCTCTGTCTTTTCATTTTTTTTCCCCCTGACTTGCTCCACTTGAGGTCTCCTTTCCCCAGCTGTAGGGTTGTATTACTTCTTCCTTTTGATTTTTTCCCTTGAAGGGAAATGTTGGTTTGGTGGTTTGTGTTGGTTTCTTGTTGAGGGTGATTTGTGCCTGTGTTCCCATTTCAGGGAGCTTAGCCTATCCCCCTGGAGGCCTGAGGTCTTCTCCTATCACCTAGAGGTTGCTTTGTAGGAATTTGTCCATATCTTGATGCATTCTTAATGTATCCAGGGGAGGCTGGAAATCTCCCTGTCTTACTCCTCTGCCATCTTCTTCTGAATTCCCCATGTTTCTGAATACATTTGTGCCAGATAGGCTTCCATCATTTGTTTATGGCCATCTGAGTTTCTGGTGGAGCTAGTTCTCTACAGTATAAATATATCCCTAGCTGAGATATTGTGTTTGAAAAGAAGTTATTGTTATTCTCTTTTTAGCATCAGAGGGAACTGTTGACTAAAAATAAATAAATAAATAAATAACCTAAATGAGAATGAAGCTTTATTTCGTGGACAGAACTGAATCTGAGGTACAGACTCTTAGATAGATCTGAGAGACAGACTGCTCAGAGAGGTAGAGGAGAAACTTTTGCAACAAAGACCTGGTAGTTGGAACTTCAAAAGATTGCTGTTAGTTAAAGAAGGCCAGATATCTCAAGTTAAAGATGTTAGTGCTTTTTTATGTATGGGAAAATGCAAGAATCTGGGCTCATTGAAATCACTACTTTAATGTGATATCAGTTATGTGGGCCCAGTATACTGTGCTTTCTCACCCGCAGTCTCCTCAGGGTGCACTGCTGG
Organism: Odocoileus virginianus; assembly: GCF_023699985.2. Classification (NCBI taxonomy): domain Eukaryota; kingdom Metazoa; phylum Chordata; class Mammalia; order Artiodactyla; family Cervidae; genus Odocoileus; species Odocoileus virginianus. The sequence continues at coordinate 51,324,920 of NC_069675.1, read as the reverse complement.
GAAGTGGTTGTAGTAGTTGACTGCTTGATAGTATGTATTATATTTACATCCTAAGTTTCCCTGAGACTTACTGTAGGGGGCAGCTATCATGTGACGGTTTGATGGCTGAAAAATTTTTTATTTACTGATATCAGTTCAGTTAAGTTAGTCATGTCCAACTCTTTGTGAGCCCATGGGCAGCAGTATGCCAGGCCTCCCTGTCCATCACCAACTCCCGGAGTTTACCCAAACTAATGTCCACTGAATCGGTGATGTCATCCAACCATCTCATTCCCTGATATCCCCTTTTCCTCCCACCTTCAATCTTTCCCAGCATCAGAGTCTCCTCAAATGAGTCAGTTCTTCACATCAGGTAGCCAAAGGATTGGAGTTTCAGCTTCAACATCAGTCCATCCAATGAACACTCAGCATTGATTTCCTTTAGGATGGACTGGTTGGACCTCCTTGCAGTCCCAGGGACTCTCTAGAGTCTTCTCCAACACCACAGTTCAAAAGCATCAATTCCTTGGCACTCAGCTTTCTTTATAGTCCAACTCACATTCATACATGATTACTGCAAAAACCAAAGCTTTGACTACACAGAACTTTGTTGGTAAAGTAATGTTAATGCTTTTTAATATGCTGTCTAGGTAGGTCATAACTTTTTTTCCAAGAAGCAAGTGTCTTTTAATTTCATGGCTGCAATCACCATCTGCAGTGATTTTGGAGCTCCAAAAAATGAAGTCTGTCACTGTTTCCACTGTTTCCCCATCTATTTGCCATGAAGTGATGGGACTAGATGCCATGATCTTTGTTTTCTGAATGTTGAGCTTTAAGCCATCTTCCTCACTCTCCTCTTTCACTTTCATCAAGAGGCTCTTTAGTTCTTCTTCACTTTCTGCCATAAGGGTGGTGTCATCTGCATATCTGAGGTTATTGATACTTCTCCTGGCAATTTTAATTCCAGCTTATGCTTCATCCAGCCCAGTGTTTATCATGATGCACTCTATATATACGTTAAATAAGCAGGGTGACAATATACAGCCTTGACATACTCCTTTCCTGATTTGGAACCAGTCTGTTGTTCCTTGTCTAGTTCTAACTGTTGCTTCTTGACCTGCATACAAATTTCTCAGTAGGCAGGTCAGGTCATCTGGTATTCCCAACTCTTTAAGAATTTTCCACAGTTTGTTGTGATCCACACAGTTAAAGTCTTTGGCATAGTCAGTAAAGCAGAAATAGATGTTTCTCTAGAAATTTCTTGCTTTTTCAATGATCCAACAGATGTTGGCAATTTGATCTCTGCTTCCTCTGCCTTTTTTAAATCCAGCTCGAACATCTGGAAGTTCATGGCTCATGTACTGTTGAAGCCTGGCTTGAAGAATTTTGAGCATAACTTTACTAGCATGTTAGATGAATGTAATTTTGCAGTAATTTGAGCATTCTTTGGCATTGCCTTTCTTTGGTATTGGAATGAAAACTGAACTTTTCCAGTCCTGTTGCCACTGTTGAGTTTTCCAAATTTGCTGGCATATTGAGTGCAGCACTTTCACAGTGTCATCTTTTAGTGTTTGAAATAGGGGAACTGGAATTCCATCACCTCCACTAGCTTTGTTCATAATGATGCTTCCCAGGCCCACTTGACTTCACATTCCATTTACTGATATGGCAGGCAACATTTTTTCACTGACAAGGTAAACACACATTTCACCCTTACACATGTAACAAACTGAACCAGAAATAATCATGAAAATAACTAGTGTGTGTGTGTGTGTGATGGGGGTTAAATATTAACAGACAGAAATATCAATTAAATTTTAGAGACCAAAAAGAGAAGCTCTCATGCCTAAGATGATAGCAGATCCCAATGGGATCTTATTTCTTCCTTCCTAACAAGAACTCTGCCAAAGAGAAACTCTCAAGACTCAGTCAATGAAAAGCCACAGACTCTGTTTACTATGGAATTCCCATTTCCCTATCCCTCCTATAAAACAGTTATCCATTTCCTACTGGGGCCTTGCAAGTGGCTCAATGCGATGATTGCAGACCTCAAATTCAATTCTTTGCTGATCCTGAATAATTCCATTTTTGCTGGAAAAATAATTAACATTCTATTTGTTTTAGAACAACAATATGTAAAATATTGCTATAACTGTTATTTTTTTGCTTCTCAACACAGTTTTGAAAATTTGTTTGATGAGTGCTTTCATTTATAAAAGTATTCAACAGCATTAATTCATTCATTTTACTCACTTAATAAACCAGTTTTGATACAATTTTTAAGTATTCAGTAGCATACATAGAATGCTGCCAGAACAGTCTACTACAATAATTCTCTGTGCTTATAATCAATCATTTATTTAACCTGGCTGATTTGTACTGCACAATAATGTGGGAACACCATCCTATTACTTTTCTGAATTGCATATATCTTAAATGAGTATGTGTGTATACATGTTGAGTATTTATGTGTTTAGATATGTTGTATGTTTTATACATACAGAGAAGCATCTTACATAAAACTGAGGGCATAAAATCAAAATTAAACAATGGGAAAATAAAAAGCAATATAATATGCTGTGAACCTTTGAATAATTCAAAGCTTTGATGATTACACAATTCCACATATATGTTTATTTAGTGCTCAATCATAGAACTTGACTATAATGCAACACCTATGTCTCTCTTAGCACTATTCATATATTCCTGGGGTACAGAAATCTCCTTGTTTTTCTGTGTCCTCTACAACTAGCTCAGCACCTGCCACATAATACGCACTCCAGAAATAATTGTTGAATACTTAGTTTCATGTCTGTCAAGGAACATTTCCATGGGCCCTTTAACCAATGCTGTTTTGTTTATCTAAATCATCAAACAAACATTTTTAATGCCTTCAATATTCTATACATTGGTGGTTACAAGATGAATTTTCAAGGACCTAATAAGATCATTACATACACACTAAATTAAAGTATGTGAATAAAGTAAATAATTCGAGAGTTTTCAGTGTTTAAGGATAATTAGGATGATAAAGGGAAAATAAGATGTTAGGAAAGAACTCAATAAATGTAAAACATTAAACAATTACAGTATATTGCCATTTCAAGCATAGTAAGATTACTTGACCATTGTTTGAAAATTAACTCCATTTGTACAACAGTAAAGTTGTAAATTCCTGTCATGAACTATAATATGTAATCATATCTTGAAAATGTAGATAAAAATGAACTTACCACTGGACCAAAACCACTAAGAAGTAGGAGATAGAAATATGGGAAATTTCAGTGTTTAGAGAGGAGGCCAGAAGTTTTAAGAAAAGGTGAAAAGGGCAAAGAAAGATGCAAAGATGTGGGAAAAGAGGGGGAGGAGAAATGACTGATTTTTTTCAGAAAGAAGACAAAAGAAATAAAAGGAAAATTTCACTGGCAAATTTCTGTGTCAGCAGTGCACTGTGAGAAACAGTTTGAGTGTAGGCAATGCGGATAAAACTAGATTTCAAAGACCCTAGAAACTATCATCAAGTAGGTTCAAGCAGAGGCAGTGGATTAAGGGATATCATAGAGAAAGTTCTCTTTCAGAAAAAGGAAACCTTGAACGCATGTTAGATGTGATGAAAAATATAAGAAGTGAGGGGAAAATTGAACATCAGTTATAAAGAATAATTGATGTGGCAAGTTTTCAGGTTATTAAGGAGTAGGTTAGATATAAAAAATGTTCAGGTAATGGATTTTTCAAAAAGAAGCACAGATGATTATTCTGAGACAAAGGAAAATAAGTCAATATGATAAACATTCTGAAAAACACTGAAATAGAAAGAAGGGAAAGTGGTTTTTAAGGAGGAGGTTACAAGCTTTTTTTTTTTTTTTTCCATTTATTTTTATTAGTTGGAGGCTAATTACTTTACATCATTACAATAGTTTTTGTCATACATTGAAATGAATTAGCCATGGATTTACATGTATTCCACATCCTGGTCCCCCCTCCCACCTCCCTCTCCACCCGATCCCTCTGGGTCTTCCCAGTGCACCAGGCCCGAGCACTTGTCTCATGCACCCAACCTGGGCTTGTGATCTGTTTCACTCTAGATAATATACATGTTTCAATGCTGTTCTCTTGAAACATCCCACCCTCGCCTTCTCTCAGAGTCCATAAGTCTGTTCTATACATCTGAGTCTCTTTTTCTGTTTTGCATATAGGGTTATCGTTACCATCTTTCTAAATTCCATATAGCTTTTTTAAAATAGGAAACTATTAAAGAGTTCTCTCTTTTTTTTTTTTGTTTTCATTTCTGAAGAGGAAATTTGGAGCACTGGTAAGAGCTGTAGACATAGAATCCACAAGTCCTCTTGTGGTTTCTGGGTCTATATTTGGAAAGAGATTGCATACACATTAATTTTGTTTAACCTCTCTCCTACTTTAAAAAAGAGGTTATAATGGACACAGAGAAATGCTGCCCAGATTATCCTTCAAAGAAAGACGTTGCCCTGGTTGATGGTAGTGTTAAGTACAGGCAGCCTTCAGCCATCAGCCTCTAGGATTGCCTCAGATGCCACCTCCCCTAAGGCCAGAATCTTCTGGGGACAGCTAATATGAGCGACTGATGCAAACAGGTATATAAAGGTTTGGCCATTTCAGGCCATGTAAGACAATTCTGAAGGGATAGCATAGCCTCAGTCCTGCCTTGGGGTTGGTCTCAGAGGTTGTTTGAGTCTGCTATGCAACCAGGCTTCTCTTTTGTCATGCTGAGATGTGTTCATGTTTATCCTATTAACTCCTCTCTAATAAACTCCTCCTCAGAGTTGCGTTTGAAAAAATCTAACTTATCACTGATGTTGCTGTGAAGACTAAAGGAGGAAGTGAATGTAAAAATATTTCAAACTGGATAGGCGTTCCTAGATACTATAAGATAGCATTTTACTTACAGCTTTTATTTCATAAAGAAGCAGGATAGTCTTCTGAATATTCTATAATAACTCATCTTAACTAAATATTTTTTGAAGCTATTTTGGAGTATCTACTTTGCAAAATGCTCCTGGATTTTTAGGGTCTTTTCTTGGAGTGTGAATGAGTAGTTTTGAAGGTATTCCTATACATTCACTATGTGACCACAGTTTTCATGAAAATGTTACCAAATTCAGATCTGGCTGCTCATCACTTGAAAATCCATATTTGAGAAGGAAGTCTTGGTAGAAGTGGGAAAAAATTGCTTTTAATCAGAAAACCAGCAATCTGGGGAGAAGGTGGACTGATGTCTCAAAACCAACTCTGAAGAGTCTACTTGGCCATAGAAGGTTTTAAAAGGAAAGGGAACATAATCTCAAGTTAATCATTGAGAGAAGGGATTAGAGTCACTACCGTCTCCCATCGTGTGCAGGTTTGTCTACTCCTTGTGATCTTTCTTTAAATGCTATCTCATTCACATAATTTGTTTGCAAGACTACTGAAGAAGCTAGGCATCTGTTAATTGCTTATTATTTGTTTTTACATCTTAGATCTACAGAAAGAAACAACTGGTTAGCAAGGTATTGTGTGATCAAAAACTCTAAAAGGTGTGCTTGGGCCAGTGATGAGTAGAACATGGGGTGGGATGGTGTCTGCTTTAAGGTTAGTTACAATATTCCTTTGTTAAAGTGACAAGACAAAGGGGGCATCTTGCAGAAAACTCATTCCATAAGAGCTCTCTGCTGCCAAAACCTGCTTACAAGTCCCCACTTACAAGAGCATCATTCTATTTATATGGGATAATGAGTGAAAGACCCATCTTCTGTAAATTATTCTTGCTAACATTAGGGCACCTTATTTTTGGAGTGGAAGATGCCAACACTTGGGTCTGTAGCATCTCTTCACTGACAATTTTAGATGCCTGCTTACCTATACAGAGAGAGCAAACTACATTTATTTTGATGCTCACAAAGATATAGATTATTATGAGTGATAGTGCTAATCCCATTCTCTTATGGCCAGTTCTTCAAATTGCCCTAGCCATACATTCAGTATACATACACTCAGAATGGAGCAGTTTATGCCATGGTTGTAGTCTGGTCATCATGCAGTTGGCTTTTTTCCTCTGGTGGCAATTATAGTATCTGTAAAATGACTCTGAAATGTACATCAGACATTGAATCTGTGACTCGATTGTCCTAATCATTGACTGCTTGAACTCTCTCTTTTGTGACTCAGGAAGGCTTGGAAGATGTCAGCTTTTCTATAAAAAAGGCAAGAGACATGGAAGAAGATTTTTATTTGGGGGGAAGGGAGACACAGTGTTCTACTTGGTTTCAAGAGGGCATTATTAACTGGCCTGTGGCCATGTTTAAGGTTTCATCCATGTAATTAGAGTTCAGGCTTAGCTAACAGTTACAAATCTAGAAAAATGGTACTGATGCACCTTCTTGCAGGGCAAGAATAGAGACACAGATGTAAAGAACAGACTTATGGGCATGTGGGGAGGATGCAGAAGGTGTGCCAAAGTAAGAGTGTAACATTGACATACATACACTACCATCTGTAAAATAGATAACTATTGAGAAGCAACTTTATAGTACAGGGAACTTGTCTCAGTGCTCTGTGATGACCTAGAGGGATGGGATGGGGAAGGGGGGAATGAGAGGTAGGTTTAAGAAGGAGGGGATATATGACTGTACATAGCTGATTCACTGTGTCATAAAATAGAAACTAATACAGCATTGTAAAGCAATTATACTCTAATTTAAAAAAAAAAAAGAAAAGGAATCATGCTGTATCTGGTATTTGGAGCTGCTCTGAGACATAAAGGAACACTTTAGAGCTAGATTCATGGGGGAAGCCTGTGTCTAAGGAGAAATGGAGAAGCAAAAGAAAGTTTCACTCAAAAAGTGTCACTGAGTTTATTCTATCTGTAAAGGAGTGTTAAGGAACCCAACCATTCAGCCACCTATATTAACTGCAATGTTATATTTGGTTTAGGCTGCAGGTATTATGACTAGGAGAGTTTTCTTTCTTTCTTTGACTCCTATTGCTAAAGATTTGTTGTCAATAGAAGCTATTCAGGTGCAGTGTCTAGTGCTTCGAGAACTACAGCTTCCCTGAAGTGAATGGAGATTCATAGCTGATAGCAAACCATTGTAGAGAATGAGTTCACACCAGCAAAGCTATAACTCCATTCAAAAGACCAGCAGTTCAGTCTGATAGTGTCCTCTTGAGAAGAATAGGTTCCCATTTAAGCACCAGGATGTGATGAAAGGGTAGGGAATGGTTGCTTTGTCAATATTTCTCACTGGATTTACTTTGGATAGCTATGACCTACCTCTGCTTTATAAATCATCTCAAAAGTTAACTTTTGATTTCTGAAATATGCCTTTGCTGGGACCAATCTGCCACTGATAGAAGAGTTAATAAAAAGCACTTTTTTCTTTTGTCAGGGTAATCTTGCTTCTTTTTGATATTTCCCACTATCTTGCTTTGGTTTAATTTCACCAAGTGGACAAAGAACTTGAGAAAAGCAACGGCTTAGGTAATGAATGTTATGAAGAAAAAAGATCATTTATGTTCGTGTGTCTGTACAGATTACGAACCAACGATTTTGCTTTATCATTGGTAAAGCAATGATGGTAAAAATGAAACCTTGAACTCTGTATATGTGATGATAGAACGATTTCTCAAATGAGTTAGTTAGTTCACAAAGGGAAAAATCAGCAAAACAGAACTATTTCCTTTGTTTAGGAAGCCTAGTGGTCCTGTTAAAAATGAAATATGAATGTATCTAAAATTCTTCATGATGGATGTAAATCTTTAGGTGATTCAGCTTAAAAAAAGGCAAAAATTTATCCATCATTTGACACTTTCTTTTATTTTCTATTTTCAATATAATTTGGCTAACCATATGTCCCTACTCAATGTTTGTTGTTGTTCAGTCACCAAGTTTTGTCCAACTCTTTTGTGATCGCATGAACTTCAGCACACCATGCTTCTCTGTCCCTTACCATCTCCTGGAGTTTGTCCAGGTCCAAGTCCAGTGATTCAGTAATGCCACCCAACATCTAACCCTCTGTTGCCCTCTTCACCTTCTGCCTTCAATCATTTTCAGCATCAGGATCTTTTCCAATTAGTCAGCTGTTCACATCAGGTAGCAAAAGTATGGAGCCTAAGCTTCAGCATCAGTCCTTCCAGAGTATTCAGGGTTGATTCCCTTTAAGACTGATTGATTTGATCTCCTTGCTGTCCAAGGAATTCTTGAGTCTTCTCCAGCACCACAGTTTGAAAGCATCAAATCTTCAGCATCTTGCCTTCTTTATTGTCTAGACTACTGGAAAGACCACAGTCTTGACTATACAGAATTTTGTCAACAAAGTGATATCTTTGCTTTTTAACATAATGTCTGTGTTTGTCACAACTTTCCTGCCAAGAAGAACTTGTCTTCTAATTTCATGGCTTCAGTAATTTTGGAGCTGCAGAAGAGGAAACCTGTCACTACTTCCACATTTCCCCCTTCTATTTTTCATGAAGTGATAGGACAAGATGCTATAATCTTAATTTTTAATATTGAGTTTCCAGCCTATTTTTTCACTCTCCTCTATCATCCTCATCAAGAGGCTCTTTGGTTCCTCTTTGTTTTCTGTCATTAGAGTGGTATTACTCTCATATATGAGGCTGTTGATATTTCTCCTGGCAATCTTAATTCCAGTTTGTAACTCATCTAGCCTGGCATTTCACATAATGTGCTCTGTGTAGAGTTAAATAAGCAGGATGACAATATACAGCCTTGTTGTATTCCTTTGTCAATTCTGAACCAGTCAGTTGTTCCACACAAGGTTCTAACTGTTGCTTCTTGACCTGCATACAGGTTTCTCAGGAGACAGGTGAGTTGATCTCCTATTCCCATCTTTTTGAGAGTTTTCACAGTTTGTTATGACCCACATAGTCAAAGGCTTTAGCGTGGTCAGTGAAACAGAGATAGATGTTTTTCTGGAATTAACTTCAATGCTTAATTCTGGACATATTTGTATGGAATAAAACTAACAAATTAGAAAAAAAAAGTACACTGTGAAATTTGTATAAATTAAATGCCCTTCCATATGTCACCTAGGCCACATAGTATTCTTATCAAAGGTGACCACTATTCAGAGCTATCATACTAATATACAAATTAACACATGTGCACATACAGATACATATTTTGTTTTTCTTTATGAAAATGATAGCACACAGATGTTAATATTTTGAATTTTGACTTTTCTTTTTTCTTAGCAAAATATATTTGATCATAAGATTATATATATATACACACATATATATATAAATACTGCTGTGTTGTCCAGCATTGTATTAAAGCCATCATGGAGTCTATAAATTTTTGATAATACTTCCCACCCAAAATAGAATCATTTTGGGGTAGATAAAAGTTTAACTGTAGTTATACTGGCATTGACTTCATTTACAGCTTTGTTGAGCTTCTCTAGTTGAAAAATTCACTGTTAAAATAGAGTTTGCACCTTTTATCTCCACTTCTTTCTTTTCATCTTTCTATTGGTCTATACATTTATTAACTTTGGGAGCAAATTAACCATATATCAGACATTTAATTAAGCATTGGTTTCATAGAGGTAGTTCAAATGGCAAGAGGCAGAAAGGGACTGGATTAAAAAGTAATACAACATACAGTCCACAGTGACCCATATCGTAAAAGATGCATAGGCTGGGTCAAGGGCTTCCCAGGCGGCTCAATGGTAAAGAATCAACCTGCCTATGCAGGAGATGCAAGAAGCATGGGCATGAACCCTGGATTGGGAAGATTTCCTGTATTAGGAAGTAGCACCCCACTCTATTATTCTTGATGGAAATTCCATGAGCAGGGGAGACTGGTGGGCTACAGTCCATGGGGTTGCAAATAATCTGACACAGCTGAGCACACACACACACACATAAACACACACACACACAAACACATTGGTGGAACAAAGGGAAGATCATTGGTTGTTTCCTGAGTAAGTCAGAAAAATCTTGTCAAAATAAGTAACACTTCAGTAGAGTTTTGGAGCAGGACTTTTTTTTTTTTTTTTTTTTTTTTAACAAAAGTAGACAGACTGGGATTCAGTAGAAGAGCTTCTCAGATTTTTTTCTGTTATATCAAGGTGGTCGTTCCTGCTTTAGTCATCATAGAAAGAAGAAAAGACTAGATTACCAAAAGTGTTTGTATGAGAGTTGGACAATAAAGAAGGAAGAGTGCTGAAAAATTGATGCTTTCAAACTGTGGTGATGGAGAAGACTCTTGAGAGTCCTTTGGACTGCACGGAGGTCAAACCAGTCAGTCTTAATGGAAATCAATGCTGAAAACACTTTGGAAGCACTGATGCTAAAGCTGAAGCTCCAAATCTTTAACCATCTGATGCAAAGAACCCACTCATTGGAAAAGACCCTGATTCTGGGAAAGATTGCGGGCTAAAGAAAAAGGGGGTGGCAGAGGATGAGATGGTTATATAGCACGACTGACTCCATGGACATGAATTTAAGCAAATTCCAGGAGGTAGAGAAGGATAGGGTTGCCTGGTGTGTTGCAGTCATTGGGTCACAAAGAGTTGGACTTGACCTAGCAACTGAATACAACAACAGTATATCTTACTTTGCTTCTGCTTATTCCAAACTCCAAAGAAACTCTCAGACTTCAGCCCTATTTCCCTCAAGTCACTGAATCAATGCCAGAAACCACTTGAATGAAGACTTCAAATATAATTAAAATAAATCTCAGTTAATCACTACCATTTGATTTATCTATGATAGATCAATGCTATGATATGAAGCAGAGTACAAACCCTATGTAATAAATGTACTGTCCAAGTGTTATACATCCCAGTCTGTAACTGAGATCCAGTATGTAAAATATTACTGACTCCACTGATCAGTGAAAGGAAATCTCTCAATATAATGGTAGGCTGGGTTTTCAATGTCTCAGGTCAAAGTACTGAGCCTCAGAGACCAGGATTTCATCATTGGCTGCTGGGTGAAGTTCAAATGGACAGAGGCTGGGAAGAAAGTGTAAAACTTGGAATTATGGCATATCCTAAAATCAGAGACTTGCAATCAAAAGCAAAAAAATATTCCACTACTTTGAGGGAAATGAATATATGCTAATATAATTGAAGTGCAATATGAACTTCCCAAATTACAAATCAATAAATCATCAAAGATACTAATATATTGCTATATTTGAAGTATCTGTCTAGCCAAGAAATTCTGGTACATCAGTAAAAAGGACATTTAAAAGTGAGAAAGAAATTGAAGTTGGAGACTTCAGCTCAGTTCAGTTGCTCAATCATGTCTGACTCTTTGAGACCCGATGGACTGCAGCACACCAGGCTTCCCTATCCATCACCAACTCCCAGAACTTACTCAAACTCATGTTCATCGAGTCAATGATGCCATCCAACCATCTCATCCTCTGAAGTCCCCTTATCCTCCCACCTTCAATCTTTCCCAGCATCTAGTCTTTTCTAGTGTGTCAGTTCTTCACATCAGGAGCCAAAGTATTGGAGCTTCAGCTTCAGCATCAATCCTTCCGATGAATATTCAGGAGTGATTTCCTTTGGGATAGACTGGTTGGATCTCCTAGCAGTCCAAGGGACTCTCAAGAGTCTTCTCCAACACCACAGTTCAAAAGCATCAATTCTTTGATCCTCAGCTTTCTTTATAGTCTAACTCTAACATCCATACATGGCTACTGGAAAAATCATAGCTCTGACAAGACAGACATTTCTTGGCAAAGTAATGTCTCTGCTTTTTAATATGCTGTCTAGATTGATCATAGTTTTCCTTCCAAGGAGCAAGCATCTTTTAATTTTATGGCTGCGGTCACCATCTGCAGTGACTTTGGAGCCCCCCAAAATAAAGTCAGCCACTGTTTCCACTGTTTCCCTATCTATTTGCCATGAAGTGATGGGACCAGATGCCATGATCTTAGTTTTCTGAATGCTGAACTTTAAGCCAACTTTTCACTCTCTTCTTTCACTTTCATCAAGAGGCTCTTTAGTTCTTCCTCACTTTCTGCCATGAGGGTGATGTCATCTGCATATCTGAGGTTATCGATATTTCTCCCAGCAATCTTGATTCCAGCTTGTGTTTCATCCATCCCAGCATTTCACATGATGTACTCTGCATATAAGTTAAATAAGCAGGGTGACAATATACCACCTTGACATACTCCTTTCCCTGTTTGGAAACATTCTGTTGTTCCATGTCTAGTCCTAACTGTTGCTTCCTGACCTGTATACAGATTTTTCAGGAGGCAGGTCAGGTGGTCTGGTATTCTGATTTCTTTAAGAATTTTCCACAGTTTGTTGTGATCCACACAGTCAAAGGCTTTGGTGTAGTCAATAAAGCAGAAGTGGATGTTTTACTAGAACTCTCTTGCTTCTTTGATGATCCAGTGGATTTTTGCAATTTGATCTTTGGTTTCTCTGCTTTCCTAAATCCAGCTTAAACATTTGGATGTTCACAATTCACGTACTGTTGAAGCCTGGCTTGGAGAATTTTGAGCATTAGTTTGCTAACGTGTTTGGAGACTTAGTTACAAGAAAACTGGGATTCAGTGGAAGAAATCTAGCCACTTAGAAAGTTTAGCTTATAGGGTAGAAGCAAAAATGATTAAGTGTAAGGTAGGAATTCTGTCTATAGGAGAGGCCCATAGAACAGATATATTAATACCAAAAAACTTGGGGATTATAAAAGAACCCAGTCAGTATGGACTGAGACAGTAGATTACAAGACTTAATAGTAAGCTCTTAAGCTTATGCTATACAACTCCTTACAATACTTCCTAAGTACCAATGTAGGTTCAAGAATTTGGGACAAAACAGAAATAAACCCTAAAGTAGAGGTCAAGTGACTTACTAACGGGGATATGAGGAATTTAGCAACACAAAGTCTAAGTAGGTCATTAAACTTGGGTATAATTTTGAGATTGATAAAATGTTCAGATATATAACAACGAAATAGTTTATAATGCCTATAATGAGTTCTATTTTAAGTTAGCATAGGATGCAATTGGAAGTGAAAGAAAAGAGTGAAAAAGTTGCCTTAAAGCTCAACATTCAGAAAACTAAGATCATGGCATCTTGTCCCATCACTTCATGGCAAATAGATAGGGAAACAGTGGAAACAGTGGCTGACTTTATTTTTCTGGGCTCCAAAATCACTGCAGATGGTGATTGTAGCCATAAAATTAAAAGACACTCTTTGGAAGGAAAGTTATGACTAATCTAGACAACACATTAGAAAGCAGACACATTACTTTGTCACCGATAGTCCATCTAGTCAAGGCTATGGTTTTTCCAGTGGTCATGTATGGATGTGAGAGTTGGACTGTGAAGAAAGCTGAGCACTGAAAAATTGATGCTTTTGAACTTTGGTGTTGGAGAAGACTCTTGAGAGTCCCTTGGACTGCAAGGAGATCCAACCAGTCCATCTTGAAGGAGATCAGTCCTGGGTGTTCATTGAAGGACTGATGCTGAAGCTGGAAAACTCCAATACTTTGGCCACCTGATGCCAAGAGTTGACTCATTGGAAAAGACCTTGATGCTGGGAAAGATTGAGGGCAGGAGGAGAAGGGGACAACAGAGGATGTGATGGTTCGATGGCTTCACTGACTCAATGGACATGGATTTGGGTGGACTCTGGGAGTAGGTGATGGACAGGCAGACCTGGTGTGCTGCTGTTCATGGGGTCACAGAGTCGGACACGACTGAGCGACTGAACTGAACTGAAACCGAGGGACTCAGTTGTATGTAAATTGAAAGATGCAGGAGTTCATATTAGTATGAAAAGCCTTAATGAGAAAGTGCTATACTGTATTGCTATTATCACTGAATTTCAGTTTAATTTCATTTTAATACCATTTTAACAGTATTCATTAAGGCAAATAATGCAGTAGAAATTGATCCTGTTGAGGAGTAATCAGAATTGATATTAGCAACAAATATAGGTCATAAAAGGATATGCTGCAGACTCTGTTTTCATGCTTTGCTTTATAGCAATAAAAGAAATTGTTAGAGATCAAGAAAGAATAGAAAGACATAGACATTTTACTATGGTTATAGAGACTTATGGAAACAAATATAGATAGAATTAATATGTAAAAAGTGAGTGACTTCTTACCTTTGTAGTTTTAAGCTGTGGTACCTTTAGACTTTTTTTTTTTTTTTAATGACAATGACCTTGAAAATTTCACATTTTAAATTGTCACCTACTAATAGAAAAATATGAAGTACATCAGTTCAATTAAGCAAGCATATACTTATCACTATTAAGTTAACCATGTATACAAACCCAACTAAATCCTTCTTGGTAGACTTCTCAGATGCCCCTAGCGATAACTGTCTGGTATTTATTTCTGCCCCTTTGTACGTAGGTGGGGCCAAATGATTCACTTTTAACTATTAATAACAGAATGTGGCAAAGGTGATGGAGTATCACTCCTGTGATTAGGTTAAGAAGAATAATGACTCTTGCTAGCACTCTGTCTCTATTGTCTTGGCCTACACATTTCAATAAGCAAATTGCCATGTTGAAGTCCCCATGGTCTATGTAGACATGAGGGCAACCTCTAGTCCAACAGTTCTTGATAGACTAAACTCTGCTAATAATCTTGTACTTTTGGAAGGAGATACTTTTTGATGACTCATTCCCAACATGTGGATTGCCCACTGTGTTAGAAAAAATACCTACACACACACATATATAATTTACATTGTATAATGTATATGTATAAATACACATATAGGGGATAGAGGTTCCCTCGTGGCTCAGTGGTAAAGAACAATCCTGCCCAGGCAAGAGACATGGGTTTCATCCCTGTGTTGGGAAGATCCCCTGGAGAAGGGAACAGCAACCCACTCGGGTATTCTTGCCTGGGAAATCCCACGGATAGAGGAGCCTGGCATGCTACAGTCCATAAATTTTCAAAGAGTTGGACACAAGTTAGTGGCTAAACAACAACCATAGATAGATTAGATAGATAAGGTGCTTTTTGAAAGCACTGGAAAGCAAGAATAGAGAAAAAGAATAAAATAGTTTGAATGGGGTTTTATCAATCATGTTTAGACTTGTTCTAGAGAGAATGAATATGGTCATATCAAATGGATGGGAATGCATACTGTTGCAGCTAGGGAAAGCACTTTTGTCTACAATGTGGGACATACAGAGGGATGAGATATTTGGATATGAATGTAGAATAGAAAAATTCCTTATATAAAAGTTATAGAAAACCTTCAATGCAAAACTGAATATTTTTGGTTCTACTTCTCAAGGGGAGATTGCTTTCCTTTAGCTTTCTGTGTGCAGCCTGATCAAGAGAAGAGGACTAAATAAATAATAGGCATTATCTAGACAACAAAATTCATGCATATCAGCATTTGAAATGAAAAGCTCTTGTTGGAAATGAGAAAATGGAAATTGGTATAAAGGGAGGACACGAGTACCAAAAGATAAATATAACTTAAAAAAGAAGGAATTTGAAATTCATAAGAAAACAATTTAATAGGGACAAAGTGAAAGAAATAGGGCACTCCTTCTCATCAAGATTTTCAGCTTTTTCATCTGCCTGTGAGAACAAGATACCCATACACAGGATTAGAGTCAAACACATTTGTGGGAAAGAGAATTTGGTGGCACATCCTTCTCAGCTACCCTTCCCCACAGGGGGTGTTGCACTTTTACAGAAACACTAAAAACAAAGCTGTCAACATGACAAACAAATGCAATATTATGCCATAAGTAAAATGAGCAAAACAGCAGATGTAAGTATCAAAAAGCAAAAGATTAATTATCAGGGACATTTTAGGTGTTTCATGTGTATAAAAAATGTCACATGGAAACAGGACTAGAGCTGTTCATGTGAACCCAAAGGGCAATGTAAGATCCAGTGACATGAATGCTGTAACTCAATTCACAAACAGTTAAAAAAATTTGTGGCATATCATGCACTCTGATAGATACTTGGAATAAAAATGTGAATGAGACAAAGTCCTCAACCTTAAGGAATTTACAATTAGCTGAAAAGACAGAATAAAAGCTGATGAAAATTTATGATGAATGGGAAGAAGAGATTAGAAATTTACTGAGGGGCAAGAACAGGGTGGAGTTAGACGACATACCTCCACATATAGAAGGAAACAATATGCGATGTTAGAAGCATGTTTTCTGCTTTGTTAGTCGAAGAAATGTGAAGCAGAGGCAGTAATCATGATCTAATCATTGTCCTAAACAGTGCTGACACTTCCTTGGAGCAGACCCTATGATATAAATTGAGGGATGTGTAAGAGAAGCCCAGAGATCCCTTCCTTCTAGTGGGCATCAGAAATCTGGAACAACATTGAGCTACTCAGACTGCTGTACCCAGATAAGAGACTGATCACTTATAAAGACCTCAAAAATGGCAAGAATGGAGTGTGATACATCAAACTTTGCATATTTCCCCAAGGCAACTAATATTAAGACTCTAGTCTAACTTACCCAATCACCACTTTTTATATTAGAATATTTGACTATGTTGATTGCACTGCATACATTTGGCAGGAAATACTGAAGCCATGTATCAAGTCAGCCTTTTTCCAAAGCTCTTTTCCCAAAAGTGACCAGCACTTAGTATTAAGAAAAAAACTGTTTTATTTGTTACTCCTCTATTGTTCCCTGGAATGAGTGATGGTTGTCCACAAAAGACTAAAGCATTCTTGATAGATCATAAAATTAATTTTAAAATCTCAGTGATTCCTGACACCTAACCATCTTGACTCCATACCTGCTACCTACTTTTGAATCAAATACTAGTAAATTCTGGACTGAATCTATTCCTGTATCTCTCATATTGTTACCAGCTTCCAGCCCATTCCCAATCCACCCTATCACTCCTTTCTGTCATTTTCTGATCTTATTTCATTACTTCTGTTTTTTGGGTCATGATCCTGCGCCCTTTGCCCACTATCTGTCTGCCTACTCCAAGAGGCCTTCATTTCTATCAGGGAACAAAGAACCCACTGGTCTTCACAAAAAGACCTAGACTTATTTTAGCTTTGGCTTTCTATGTTGAAGTGGTGCCATTTTAAGTCAACCATGTACATTCTAGATCTCCATTTCCTCCTGTGGAGATGTTAAAAGTAAATGCATGCAAAGTGTCTAGTGCACAGTAGGCACTTTATAAATGTGACTTATTTTCCTTCCTGTTTTCCTCAATCTTATATAAATTGTTTTGAAGGAAATGCTCAACTGTGAGAGAGGGGTGGAAAAAATTAACAAGACAGATTTTCTGAAGAGAACTCGCCATTCTCAACAGTTTTTCTGTTAGAATAAAGAGCTGTTTTCACCACATTCTTTAATTCTTAGAAGTGGTTGCACTCTAGGACATGTAGTGATGAAAGGAACATACCTTATTCACTTGCACAGTATGGCATACTGCTATCTGGTGAATGTTTCCATAGAAACAGAAGAACAGCTGCTGGGGCAGGGGTACATGGGACTCTCATTATGGGGCCTGTTTCTTGCCTCCAGCAGTCAGCAGCAGCCCTAGGTTTGGCTGAACCTCTAAGTAGGCAGACATTGATTTGAAGCTGCATGAATTTCAGAGGAACTAAGCTCAAAGCAAACCTTGTTCATGGAGTCTTCTGTGTCTAGGCAGAAAAGGGTGCTTTGGACATATGTTGTGCTGACAATAAATCAATGAAAGTGTCAGTCACCCATTATTCTGTTAAAGTAATACTTGAGCCTTGCAAAATCAGCAGAAATTCCATGCATTGGTAGTTATTGATTTACATTCTTTGGAATAAAGAGGAAGACAATAGGTCTATCAACCTATGAAAGATTCATCTCTACATTATAACTAATACTTGGTTATGTGGACTTCATCATTTCTAGGATCGGGGACCTCTCTACTGGTATAAACAGTCCATTCTGCTGTTGGACAGCTTTAACTATATTTCTCAATTTCATGGAAACTTGCTTCCTTCTATTTTCCAGGCAAAAGAATAACAGTACGTTTGATACCCTTGGCAATATTGGATTAGGTGTATATAAGAGTGGCATTTTATAGATGTTGCTCATAAATTTTCTTGGTTGTTAGTTTCCATCATGAAAGTGTTTGGGAATTTGTGTTTTCTTTGTGCATTTTCAAAAAATGCAAAACCTATATACACAGGTGTTTGGTTTTTTTATGTCTCATATTTATCTTCACTTTAATATCACTCATGTCTAAAATAGCTTACTGGAACATGTCCTGGGTTCTATCAAAATGTTTACAGCCCCTATTTTTCACCATTACCCTTGACTTTTGAAGAAGAGACATATATTGCAGAATTTTTTTCTGTAGTGCTACAGACCAAGTGATTTTAGGAGTTTGAAAAGCTTATTTGAGTAATCAATGGCAATTTCATCTTGAGAGGAAAATATAGGTATCCATACCCCCTCACCTATAACAAACACATTAAACTCTTAACTTTTTTTTGTCTAAAGCTGTGTATAGAAAATGTGTGTGTGTATGTGAGAGAGAGAGAGACAAATGTGAGTAAGGTGGAGAGGGTAATTCATATCACAGGACAAACTCTTGTTATTCAAGAAAATCTTCTATCCTTTTTTCTCGAATAACAAGGATGAGATGGTTGGAAGGTATCACTGATTCAAGCGACATGAGTTTGAGTAAGCTCTGGGAGTTGATGATGGACAGGGAAGCCTGGCGTGCCGCAGTCCAGGGGGTCACAAAAAGTTGGACACAACTGAGTGAATGAACTGAACTGATTCAAGAAAACAATAGACTTCAAATAAGCATATTGACTTTGCTTTATATTGTTATTTTAACACAGACAACATAGATATATGTCCAGAAATATTCTATAATTGCTCAGAAAATATAAAGAAATTGAGAATATAATCATTTACTTGCAGAAAATCTGCGGACTAGATAAAGAGTCAAAAAGGAATAAAAAGTTGAAACAGAAAAAACTAATCACAGGAGAAATTTATATTTTATTTCCTATATGTTTATTTTCAATGAAGTTTTCTTTCTCTAACATGTTTCTCTGGTATTTAAGACTGCTACTTTGGTTGCAGAGTTCAGAGTTACTGATTATTCATTATTCCCTGAAATCTCATCCACATAATATAATGTCTCTTCAGCTGATCCCATCATAACCTTTTCTCCCATGTTTTACCTCTTCACTGGCTTGTGCGTATTCAAGTTCCCTAGTAGTCTCAGATTCTTTTCTGGAACACTTTCCCTCACTGTCTTGCCTTAACTAAAATCTGACTCTCTTCTGATGTGTTATCAAATCCGTTCTCCAGAAGATACATCACATCCTCTTACACCCAAAGTATCTCAAGATAGGAGGTGGGAATATCTTCATTCTCATCCCTTAGCGTCTCCTCCAGATCATAAATTTCCTCATTTTTTAAAATTCTCAAGTTTATTCATATACCTATAACCTACTCTTCCCTCTTTTCTTGCTGAAATTGACATTCTTCATTTAAATTTTCATCTGTGCTTAGTTAATAATAACCTTATCTTCAAAGTCCTTTTCATCATCAGTGCCAGGGTCATTTTTTGTTGTTAATAATCACTTCAAGTTACCGACAAAATGAATTCAAACATTCTATAGGCTTCTCTGATGGCTCAGTGGTAAAAGAATTCATCTGCAATGCAGGAGACACAGGAGTTGTAGGTTCGATCCCTGGGTTGGAAAGATCCCCCAGAGAAGGAAATGGCAACCCACTCCAGTATTCTTGCCTGGGAAAATCTCATGGACAAAGGATCCTTGCTGTCTACAGTCTATGGGGTTACTAAGAATCAGACATGACTGAGCATGCATACACAATAACAGCATAACTTTCTATATTTCCAGCTTATGTAATTAATGTTGATATTGAAAGCAAACTTTGGCCTCAGAAGCCTAGAAATCATCTGTCAAATAACTCACATAATATGCTCCCTTAGAGAAATTCAATTCATGCAGTTAATTCTGGGTAAAGTATAGATAATGAGAGGATGTGCATTTTCTACTTCTTACTTTTACACTAAAATGACTTTGGAAGACATATATTGAAATGATAGCACAACTAAATGGAGGGACTCTAAACCAACCAGTTGCTAGATGGAATAAAGTCCTGACTAGTATATTTCAAGCCTTTCTTGCCCCAGAAACTACCTTTTCTTGTGTTGTCAATGACAATCTGAGGATTTGTTTGTTGAGGCAAACAGTGCTACTTATTCCTACTAATACAATCTCCTGTCACTTACAATCTATTGATTCCCTGACTTTTTATGCAATATTGAGCACATTTTTTCTGCTTCTACTTTCCTTTATATCCAGCTGATATTTTATGCCCCATACTTATATTTATCATTCTTATTAATTCACCCGTCTCTACCAGTCCTTTCTACTTCTGTTAAATCCTTTCTACTTCTGTTAAAACCTCCACCTAAGAAGCAAGAAACCAATTGCATTCCCTATTCTTCACCAACCTACCTGATTGATCTTGTCTCTACAATGTCACAATTATCTACTTCAAAAAGTCCTTGGCACTAGAAGATGGTTAATTATATTTCTCTAGTGTGTTTACTCTAAAAGGTATCTATTGGTTGACTGAATCATAATTCTAAAAAGAGTATTTCTCTTCTGCTTTAATTTTCAGCCAATTAACATTAATGTGTATTGAGGAAAAAGAACTAAAAGAAGAACTCCTTCTTCTACCACAAGATATTTTAAAAGTATTAATTTTTGCACAAATCATTGTCTTCTCCTTCCATCCACTTCATTTCACCTCATGATGATGAGGTAAGTCTTTCTATGAAATACAAAAATCTCCACCTGTGTTCACATTCTATCACCTCTCATTTTCCCAAGGAATCTGGTTCTCTCCAACATGAAATATCTCTAAAAATATCTCATCTATTTCATATATCCTCCCAGCTACTGCTCTATTTATTGTTCCATATCACACTCAAACTCTCTGAAGGAAATATTTCAACATGTGCTATATCAACTTCCTCACCTTCCAATCTTCAGTGCTTTATGCCTGTGCAGACTATTATCTGAAAATTACTCTTAAGAAATAAAAGTGTTAGTGAAAGTGTTGTCCACTCAGTCATGCCCAACTCTTTGCAACACCATGGACTGTTATCCACCAGGCTCCTCTGTCCATGTAATTCACCAGGCAAGAATGCTGGAGTGGTTAGCCCTTCTCCAGGAGATCTTCCTAACCCAGGAATCGAACTCAGGTCTCCTACATTGCAGGCAGATTCTTTACCACTTGAGACACCAGGGAAGCCTTTAGGATATGAAAATGACCACTATATTCATGTGTTTAAAAGAACATTTTCTTTTCTCATCTTTTTGGAACTCATGGCAGCATAAAATAGATTTGAAAATGTGCCCCTCTTGAAAAACATTTCTGTGCTCCCAGATCATGTATCTCTTTATCTTCCCCACTAGCTTGTAGTAAGCTAACCAAATGCTTAAGTTTTTCATGGTTTCATCTTTTTTGTTTTGTAATGTTTCTTTCTAGATGACTTCACCCATTTCCAAGTTTGCGAATATCATTTACAATGTATTAACTACCAAATTTTATTTCTTATTTTGACCTTTCTTCTGAGCAGACTGTTGACTGCTTGATATTAATATCTTCACTTGCATGACTTAAAGCTTCCTAAACTGAACATGTCCAAAACAAAATTCTAGATATTTTTGTCCCTGCATTCTCCCTTGTTTCTACACATCTCTGTTAATTTTCTCCTACCAGAATGTTAGAAATCTATGCCATCATTTACTCTAACTCAACCCAACCACAAGCTATAAGCAAGTTTTCCCATTTTATATTCAAAATATACTTCAAATTCAGGTACTTCCACCCAAATATTCCCAGATACCATCATTTTTTTTAATCTTCACTATTACAAGAACTTCTTTAGTGTTGCCCTTGTTTTAATCCTTACATCCTTGCCCTCTCCACTTTCAATTACAATCCATTCTTCACAACTACTAGAATTCTATCACTATTTTAAAATCATAAGTGAATTGCATCACACACCAGATTTAAATGGATCCAGTTGCTTCCCACTGCAGTGAGAAGAATTTCCAAAGATATATACATGGCCTACAAAGCCCTTTGTGACCTGACCCTTACACAGCTTTCCATGTTCCCAGGGTCTTTCATTTTTTAAAAAACAAATTTTAGTTTTCAGAACAGTTTTACACTTACATAAAAACTGAGAAGAGTATGAGAGTTCCCATAAGCTCCACAGCCAGTTTTCCCTAACAGTAACAT
The DNA here is from genome assembly GCF_023699985.2 of Odocoileus virginianus. Taxonomy (NCBI): domain Eukaryota; kingdom Metazoa; phylum Chordata; class Mammalia; order Artiodactyla; family Cervidae; genus Odocoileus; species Odocoileus virginianus. The sequence continues at coordinate 51,302,669 of NC_069675.1, read as the reverse complement.
CTTATATTAATGTGATATATTTGTTATAATTAATGAGCTTATCTTGATATATTATAAATAGTCAAAGTCCATATCTTATTAACATTTTCTTAGTGTTTTACCAAAGAACTCTTTCTCTTGTCCACTGCTCTATCCAGGATACTGCATTAGAAATAATCATTATGTTTTCTTATGTTCCTCATAGCTATGATAGTTTTTCAAACTTTGTTTATGATAATAACCCTGAAGATTCTGAGAAATATTGGTTAGATATTTTGTAAAACTGGCTTCTATGGGACTTGTCAGATTTTTTTTTTTTTTCTTTCATGATCACACTTGAGATTTGGAGAGAAAGATCACAGAGATAAAATGTTCCTCTGATTGCATTATATCAAGGGTATCTACTTTCAATATGAGTCATCACTGTTGATGTTGACTTTGATAATCTGGCTCAGGTAGTGTTTGTCAAAGTTCTCCACGGTAAATTTACTCTTCTTTTACTTACTTTATAAACTCTCCTCTTTGGAAGAAAGTGACTATGCACAAACCAAGCATAAGGAGTAAGGAGCTGTGTACCACATTTTTCAGGGCAGGGTATTTATAAACATTATTTGGTCTTTGGTTGGGAGATTTGTCTCTTCTCTTTGCCAGTTTATGTAATATATTTATGTATGTATGGCAGGTATTTATGTCAATACAGACTCTGGATATTTAGTGTATACTTTGTGATTTAATCCAGTACTACTTAACTTTGTTGGACAGCTTTGATTATTAGAAACTTTTTTGTTATTGGCTCCAGTTCCCCTTTGCTATATATTCATTAATTTGCTTTTTCTTTTGCTTTTGTGTGTGTGTGTGTATTTCTTTTCTTATTTGTACTACCCACAAGGTCCATGTCCATCTTATTTGTTTATGGCCTCTGTCTTAGAACCAGCAATTTCTCCAAAGACTTCTGATTCCATTTATTACAGAATGCTATTAGAAACCAAACCTGTTGGTAGGTGTATCATTGCTACTGGGATAACATCACTTTTAGGTTTTGCCAGCTTACAGAGAATGAAAATACATGTGCATATGCTAATAGTTACATCCATACATATTTATATAGTAGCAATATGCATCCATGTTAAGTTGGAAATGAGACTGCACTGATGTCTCCAGTTCTAATCTATTCCCGTATTGATTTTTATGACTTTCTCCCTTGCTCATAAGTAACCTTCTACTACAACAGTGAAAAACTTACCTACAAAAAATAATATCCATTTACTTAATTTTTCATTTCCAGTAAACATGAATAAAAGCACCTGAATTGTTAACATATTCCCTTGAGACATAATTTTGTCAGTTAGAGTACAGTGTTTGTGGAAACATCTTTTGCCTTTAGCTTTGTAGATTCCACTTTCCAAAGTTACTTAGGTCAGCAATTTTTTTCCCACCCCATTCAAGGAGGTTGTTTACACATACATAATTCAGATTATTTTTTTCCCAGTCTTAATCACATGCTGGATTTTCCACTGAACTCCTGAATATTTATTAATTTGCATATATTAAATTTCACTCTTTTTATGTAAAGTTCAATGAATTTTGACAAATATATAATGTAATATATTCACAATTACAGTATCATACAGGGTAGTTTCACCACCCTAAAAAATCACTGTCATTTAGTGAAACTGACTTATCTCTCTTCCCCCTAAACCCCTGGAAACCACTGATATTTTTCATTGTGTCTATAGCTTTGTCTTTTCCAAAATGTCAAATAATTGGAATTATGTTGTTTGTAACCTTTCAGACTGGCTTCTGCAACTTAGAAATATATATTTAAAATTTATCTATATCTTTTGTGGCTTGATAGCTCATTTCTTTTTATCACTGCATGATATTCCATTGTAGAGATGCACTGCAGTTAGCTTATCCAGTCACCTATTGAGGAATATTTTAATTGCTTCCACTTATTTCTCCCTTTAAAATTTTTTCTCACTTTAGTTACCATCTAGCTTGACTCAGAGGCTTTATATCCCCCCTTTTGCCTAGAAATCTTTTAATATTGTTCAGATCTCAGCTTATGTATCATTAGCTTTTCTTCTACCTTACAGTATATCCTATCAAATTCTTTCTCATAACTTCTTGTTTTGAATCTTAGCAGTGCCTACCACTATATGCATGACATATTAAAGTATTTCTCCTCTGCATGTCTGTAATCTCATGTTGACTGATTCAACATTGCATCACTGGCACCTACTAATGTCTTAACACATAGTAGATTCGCAATATGTGTTTGTTGAATATATTTGTTAGTAAACAATCTTTGTACATTTTTACAATAACTATGACATAGATATTCACATTTAGAAACAGTTACAGGAACTGAGACTAGGAAAGTTAACATATTTGCTTGAATTTATGTAGATTATAACACAGCTAAGATTTAAACTATAATATCCCAGTTTGAAAGTGAGATGTTCCTTTTCCTTAAAGATGCTGCAAGTAAAGCTGTTACACAAATGATGGTAAGTATTTTCCTATCAGAAGAAAGCTATTTCAGAAATCTACTGCTTTGAGGACATGGAGGTAAATGATCTAATCAAAATCTTGAAGAATTTAAGTTCTTTTAAAGTTTACCTTATATTTAATTATTAATTGGTTAAGGGAAAACTACTTATTTGAATGTCAAATATAGTTTCATGTTTAAACCTATTTTGTAGATTATCTGTGCCTAGAAAATGGTTATGTTACCTCTGAATATTTTTCTACTGGCAACTAAAGTAAATACTCATGAGTCTCTACCCATTAAAGGTTGCGTGTAGAGTCCCAGTGACTTTCAAAATTTTTTTTTTCCTGCACTATCACTGAAATTGAGTCCTTTGTCATTGAAGTTGAGCCTGGACCCTGTGATCTATTTTCTTAGCTTTTTCTTTTCAGCATGGGATAGTTTGAAAGCCTTTGCCATGGGTTTAAATCCATTTTAAACATGGGCAAAATATACTCACCAAAAGTGTCCTAAGCTTACAAAATTGTAATACCTCCATCATCAGCATAGTAAGTCCAATTTTTCAACAAATTTCATTTTATAGAAACCTTCTAAAATCACTGAAAATGAGGGATTGTGCAATTAAAATAACACTCATGAATCAGTTCAGTTGCTATATTAATGTTCAGTCATTTTTCTATGTTCATAATGGTTAAGCCCCATAGCACTACAAGGGCTATTTTTTCTACTAGAATTAAGAAATTAAAAAGCAATAAAGAATCATTAGTTCATCAAATCCATTTATCTCAATAGTAGAACAATCTTTGGAACAACGGACTGGTTCCAAATTGGGAAAGGAGTACATCAAGACTGCATATTGCCACCTTGCTTATTTAACTTCTATTCTATGCAAAGTACATCATGTGAAATTCTGGGTTGGATGGAACTCAAACTGGAATCCAGACTGCAGGGAGAAAAATCATTAACCTCACATATGCAGATGATACCACCCTTATGGCAGAAAGTGAAGAGGAACTAAAGAGCCTCTTGATGAAGGGGAAAGAAGGGGCTGAAAAAGCTGGCTTAAAATTCACCATTCAGAAAAGTAAGATCATGGTATCCAGTCCCATCACTTCATGGCAAACAGATGGGGAAACAATGGAAGCATTGAGAGAGTTTTACTTTCTTGGGCTCCAAAATCACTGCAGATGGTGACTGCAGGAATGAAATTAAAAGACACCTACTCCTTGGAAGAAAAGTTGTGACAAACCTAGACAGAATATTAAAAAGCAGAGACATTACTTTGCAGACAAATGTCCATATAGTCAAAGTTATGGTTTTTCCAGTAGTCATGTATGGATGGAAGAGTTGGACCATAAAGAAAAGTGAGCACTGAAGAATTGATGCTTTTGAACTGTGGTGTTGGAGAAGGCCCTTGAGAATCCCTTGGACTGCAAGATCAAACCAGTCAATCCTAAAGGAAATCAGTCCTGAGTATTCACTGGAAGGACTGATTCTGAAGCTGAAGCTCCAATACTTTGGCCACCTGATGAGAGGAACTGACTCATTGGGAAAGACCCTGATGCTGGGAAAGACCAAAGGCAAAAGGAAAATAGAGCGGCAGAGGATGAGATGATTAGACCGCATCACCGACTCAATGAACATGAATTTGAGCAAACTCTGGGAGATGGTGAAGGACAGGGAAGCCTGGTGTGCTGCAGTCTATGAGGTCACAAAGAGTCAGACATGACTTAGCAACTGATCAACAACAAAAACATTCATGAAATATGCAAAGAAACAAAGAATGGCAACTCTTTGTTTACCTTTACCACCAAAGAGTGGGACATGACTGAGTGACTGAACTGAATTGAACTTTGTTAATGAGGTTCCATTTAAAATTTATTGTTTTTGTCTGTCATCCTTATATTTAACATTTTCTTAAACCACATACTTGGAAAGCTATTACATCACTGAATACAGTGCATTTCTTTTATCTATTTAGTTTTTAACACATAGATTTCTATATCAAGGAATTACCTGGAATAATGAAAAGACATGCTGCTGTCATTACCCTTCTCCTGGTATGATATTTCCTTTTCCCCCCTTACTGTAGTCAGACCCATTGGAATAAATTGAAATAATTCTTTGTGACACATGGATGAAAAATAATATGCTAAGCTGCTTCAGTGGTATCCATCTGACTCTTTGCAACCTTATGGACCCTATGGTAGCCCACCAGGTTCCTCTGTCTATGGGATTCTCCAGGCAAGAATACTGGAGTGGATAGCCATTCTCTTCTCCAGGGTATCTTCCAGACCCAGGGATCAACCCCCAGTCTCATGGCTCCTGCATTGGCAGGTGACTTCTCCTGATCTGATATCTTTTTCTCTCTCTTCACCATAGTCAGACCCATAGTCACCATAGTCAGAAATGATTCTTTATTTGACAAATGGATGTAAAATAATGTACTTTATATGTCATAATATTTGAACTTGGTTCCACTGTTCTTACTGGTTTACACTCTTGAATAAAGTCATTTTTTTTAACCACACACAAAAAATCAAAAAAATTTAAACTGTTTAGTTTTAAATGTACAGTCTCTAACCTGACTTAGAGAGCACCTGTGCATGACTTAGTGAATATGTATAAGACTATTATCTTATTATGAAGATAGTACATGGTCATTTAAGAAAAATATTAAATGAATTAAGCAAACATTCTAACTATATAGAAGCATGAAGGCAGGAGAAGAAGGGGACGACAGAGGATGACATGGTTGGATGGCATCACCGACTCAATGGACATGAGTTTGGGTAAGCTGCAGGAGTTGGTGATGGACAGGGAGACCTGGTGTGCTGCAGTTCATGGCGTCGCAAAGAGTAGGACACAACTGAGTGACTGAACTGAACTGAACTGACTGATGTATCCACACTGCCTGTGTATAATATTACCATTATTTTGATAGCTATCCAATGTGATGTGTTTGTATGATTATATTCTATAAAACTTAGTTGACTGCCTCACAAATGGGACAATATATATATTTTCCATATATATGACCAACATTATATCTAAATTTATATCTATCAAAATGCTACACCATATTTTATTTAGTATCTGTAAGTAGTTACCAAGATTTTGCCTCATTTTTCACAACTCAAATAAGAGTGATATACATCCTTATACACATATAATTTTCTATTACATTTTCTTCAATACTATTTATTATAAGGGGAATTTTTGAGTCAACACTTGAGCATATTTTTTATATCCAATATTTCTATTAAATATTCTGGAAGTATTTTACTAATTTGCATGCAGTGTATGATATTCCCCATCAATTATTACTTTTAAAATCTTGACCAGTCTAAAAAGCAAAGCATGTTTACAAACCTTATTTTTGAGTTTTCTTTCTAAGTATGTTGACCTTTTATATTATTAATTGAACATTTTTATTTCTTCTACACCACAGATAAAGTCTGAGGAGTCAGAATACTGAAAGGAAGACATGACATATGTTGCCTACAATTTGTCACAAATTATTTCCCCATTTTAGTAAGAAAACTGATATAAGCACATTAGTGAGAATGTAGTGAACCTGTTCCAAGAAGTAAAATAAATGACATCTCAGACTTGGCTGTCTTTATACAACATCCCTTTGAGTCATCTTTAACTTACTATCCAACATATCTCACATTTTTTCAGCCACTGCAGATATTTTCATGGTTACTTTTAAGTTTACTAAAAGTAAGTTATTAGATAAGAAAGTTTGAAAAATAATTTAAGTAGGAGTACATGCTACATCATTATTGGTATGGAGATCTTCATTATGATGTTTAGAATATAACATTAAAGACACTGGCTAAATTGAAGTCCATTTTTACAGTAGATCTTCAATCAGAATTATGCTTTCTGACAACAAATATATTTTAATATTACTGTTTTGACTGCTGAGTAATTTTTGAGTTAATGCAGGAGAGGCACATAAATTTACTTTCCATCTATGGTTTTTCCCAGTAAAAGGCTGAATAATTAAGTTCTACTACAAATACCCAGCTTATATGTGTTTATTCATTTTGTAGGTTGACATGGACCAAATCCATTTAAAATCAATATCTTTCATAACACAGTGATGTTTCTTAGATATATAAATTCATATCAGTAAAGAAGATGATCTTATAACCAACAAATATTCTTTCAGATATTCCTCACCTATTAGTAAATGTAACTGCTCACAGTCTGATGAGTTTCAGGTCATTGACAACATCAAAAATTTAAGTCACTAGTATTACAAGCTAAATGTCTTTAGTATCAAAGATTTGCTTCAATATGGTAGACCGAGATCTTTTCTCATTGTTTAAGATGTTACTATTTTAAGGCATAATTCCCTGATGGCTCAGATGTCTTCCTGCAATGCCGGAGACCTGGGTTTGATCCCTGGCTCAGAAAGGTCCCCTGGAGAAGGAAATGGCAACACACTCCAGTACTCTTGCCTGGACTATTCCATGGACTGAGAAGCCTGGTAGGTTACAGCCCATGGGATCACAAACAGCCACACACAACTGAGTGACTTCCCTTCCTTTCCCTTTTCTTTTTCATTTAAGTACAGAATATCACATGCACACACATATGCTGCTGTTGAGTCATGTAGTATAGGCTAGGTTACATTACAGCAATGAATATTCCCAATAACAAATGGTATATGTTTCTGACTAATTCTACATGCCTACCACAGGTTGGTTAGAATCTTAGATTGATGAAGACTTTATCTCAAAATATGTTCTACCATCATTCTAACAAAGGGAAAGGATTTGGCCAATGGATTCTGGCACTGAATGTTCCTACCAGAAAGTGATCTTGATGGTTAATTTTATGTGTCAAAGGAGTTAGATTATGGTGCCCAGTTGTTCAATCAACAATAAAATTTTCTAAAGGAGAAAAATTCTGTCTCCGGATTATAACACAGAAATCTTTCTTGAGTTTCCAACCTTCTCTCACACAGAATTTGGACTCAAAATTGAAATATCAACACTTGCTTAAATTTCCAGGCTTCCAGTGTGCTGGCCTACCATTCAAAATTGAGACTTTCTAGCCCCCACAATTGCATAATTCTGTGTTTAACTTTTTGAGGAATCAACAGAATGTTTCCCATGATGAGTACACCACTGTACATTTCAACAGCAATGTATGAGAAACCCAATTTTTCCACATTCTCATGAACACACTTGTCATTTTCCTTTATTTTTTCTCCTATAATTTTAGCCATTTTAGTGGGGATGAATTAGTAGATGGTTATTTTAAAATCAACTCAGTTTGATATTTTGTTATTAATCTTGTCCACTTTTATGTTTTCTATTTTAAACATTTGGATCACATATTAATAGTCTTTCTAATAATTTTATTAAATTATATCCATGATTGCTTTGATTTGGCTTATACTTTCATATTATGAGTTTTCTTCTGTTTGAGCTCATATTTTCTAGGGGAGAAATAATTCTGTGAGAATTATTAAAGTCCTGGATCGAGTACTTTTTTCCTTCAAAAAGGATTTCCTGAAGAGTGACAAAGATGGCAGAGTAAGAAAATTCTGATCCCAACTCCTCTCACAGGCACACCAAAATTACAACTATTTACAGAACAACTATTAATAAAAAACTAAAGTCTATCAAAAAGAAATATATTCTACAACCAAATATATAAAAAAAGAAGCACACAAAATGGGCAGGAGTATGCATTTTCAGTAGAGTTAAGACCAACAGGAGGATAATTACAACTTCAGAGATTCTCGCCAAGGAATAATGGGTCTGAGCCCCACATTGGACTCCCCAGCCCTGTGTTTCTGTACTGGAAATATGAGCTCACAGAAAGTTTAATTTTGAAGGCCATTAAGGCTTGCTTTTAGGAGATCCAGAGGCTGTCACAAACAAATATTCCACTCTTAAAGGATGCACACAAAATCTCACATGCTCTGGAACCCAGGGCAGAAGCAGTAATTTGAAAGGAGTCTGGGCTAGACTGATCTACTTGTTTAAAGACTCTCCCAAAGAGGCAGAACACGGTTGGAGCTTACCCTGGAGACACAGACACTGGCAGCAGCCATTTTTGAAAGCTAATTCTACTGCGCAGACAATGATGCAGACAAATGCCATTTTTTAACCTTTCTTGTAGCTTATTAGCACTGGACACTACCCGACCTACTGGCATGCAGCATGCTTTAAGACTCCCTGATCCCTGTGACACTGCCCTATCCACCAAAGTAAGCAGGACAAGACTCTCTCCACCAGTGAGCAGATATTAGTCCCCAGGACTAACAAGGCCCTGGTGTAGAGGCCCCAGGAATTATCTCTACCCATCAGTGAGCTAGCCCCAGCCCCAAATATCCCTGGGGTTCTCCAGCCAGCCAAACTCATGATCCCACCAACCAGTGGTAACCAACTGGAAGGAGGCCAGCCATGCCCACCGGATTGCACATAGGAGAGTCCACCACAATAGAAGGACACATGGAGCCCAAATAGGGGGCATCCCAAGAGCATGTAGTCTGGTGATCACAGGAAATGTGATGCTGGGAAGCATAGGGCATTTCTTATAAGAGACCACTTCTTCAAGGTCAGGAAACATAACCAGCTTACCAACTACACAGAAATAAATATATCAAATGAGGCAACAGAGGAACATGTTCCAGACAAGAAACATGATAAAATCCCATAAGGACTAAGTGAATTGGAGATAGGCAATCTACCCAATGGGCTTCCAAGGTGGAGTCAGTGATAAAGAACCTGCCTGCAATGCAGGGGATGTAAGAAAGACTTGGGTTTGATCCCTGGGTCAGGAAGATTCCCCTGGGGGATGGAATGGCAACCCACTCCAGTATTCTTGCCTGGAAAATCCCATGGACAGAGGAGCCTGGTGGGCTACGGTCCCTAGCATCACAAAGAGTTGGACATGACTGAAGCGACTTAGCATTCATGTACACTATCTACCAGATAAAGAGTTCAAAGTAATGATCATAAAGATACTTAAAGAATGTGGGAGAAGAATGGACAAGCAGAGTGAGAAGTTAGACACTTTCAATAAAGAGCAAATATAAAGAAGAACCAATGAGAGATCAAGAATTCAACAACTGAAACAAAAGATACACTAGAAGGAATCAACAGTGGATGATACAGATGAAATGCTCAGTGAGGCTAGTATATACTGTAGTGGAAATTACTGCATTCAAACAAAGAGAAAGAAAAAAGAATTTAAAAAAATGAGTACAGTTTCAGAGGCCTCTGGGACAACATCTAGCATACTGGCATTTGCATTATAAATGTGAAGGAAGGAGAAGAGAGAGAGGGAGAAAGGAGCAGAGAGCATATCTGATGTAATAATAGTTAAAGACTTCCCTTACTCGGAAAGGAAACAGATATCTATGTCCAAGAATTACAGAGAGTCTCAAACAGAATCAACCCAAAGAAGACCACATACTATAATTAAAATGGAAAATGTTAAAGATAAAGAGAAATTACTTGCCAGGCGTGGTGGCATGTGCCTGTAGTCCCACCTGCTTGGGAGGTTGAGGCTGGAGGAGACCCAGGAGTTCTGGGCTGTGGTGCATTGGCCGATCAGGTGTCTGCACTAAGTTTGGCATATGGACACCTCCCAGGAGCAGGGAACCACTAGGTTGCCTAAGGAGGGGTGAACTGGCCCAGGTCAGAAATGGAGCAGGTCAAAACTCCCATGCAGATCAGTAGTGGGGTCATGCCTGTGAAGGGCCACTGCATTCCAGTCTGGGTAACATAGAGAGACTCTGTCTCTAGAAAAATAAAGAGAGAGAGAGAGAGAGAGAGAGAGAGAGAGAAAATATTAAAAGTATCAAGGAAAAGTAGTAATTTACATACAAGAGAAATCCCATAATACTATCAGCTGACTTTTCAACAGTTTATTAATAGATTTACTTCCAAAATGGAGAGAATAGCAGTACTTCCTTTCCCTTTCAAATAACTGCCCAGTCCTTAATTTCTCTACCTCATTCTTAGTTAACTGCCAGTTATATTTTTTATCTCTTATTTTTGCATGATCAAGGTTGTATTGGGCCCCAAAACACTTAATCTTGTGAAACCTGTCTTAGTAATTTTAACAGAGAGACAAAGTCATTACTATTGGTATTACTATCACTATTGGTCCTTACTATTGGTTTTTGGTGGATGTGGGGCTTGAGGGTGACAGTGGAATTTATCTACAAAGTAAATTCTCTTGCTCATTAAGATGCTTATGAATATTTCTCCCACCTAACTGCAATAGTCTCCATAAAACTCCTGCTTTACGGTTCATATTCCCCAGTAACTTGGACATTTCTGTAAATCAAACAACAATGTTAAAGAGGTACAATCCAAGAGTGCTTTTGAACCTTAAAATTAACTCTAAGAGAATAATATATTGTTCATGGGAGCAAAGCCTACAGAACCCAAAATCATGCTATATGGCAACCATGTCAATGTGCATGGTTTGCTACAGTTATATGTAAAACAGTAAAAAGCAATATTTAAATAGCACTGATAATACTAATAGAGAGCTTGTTTTGAGCCTAGCACTGTTTTAGGTGCTGGACTTTAGAGCAGAGTTTCTAAATTCAGGTCCAATATTTGATAGTTGTGTGACTTGACACAGACTTTTAACTGCACTGATTTTCTGTTTATTTCTAAAATGAAGATATATAAGTTGCTTAACAGGATTGTTGTGCAGATTTAATACATGATGAACTTAATGTCTTTAGAAAAGACCATGCACAAAGTGAACATTTGCTAGTATTTAAATTACTTCCCACATACTAGCCTCTGTATGTGGATTTATGTGTGAGTGTGTGTGTATTGTTGTCTATGACTTAGAAAATCCAGCAAATTAGCTGTTCCACTTTGGTCAAAGGATAAGCTAATGAATTTTCATTTTCACATCTTCTTTAAAGCAATTATGTTTAACTTACATTTCTTTCATTCTCCCAGTTCTTTATATAGTCCTTCACTGGCTTTGAAGTCATAGAGTTTGACACCAAGGTGATGAGATTTCCATTTCAAAATAGAAAAAGTCATGTAATTTTTAAGTGGTTTAAAGCATAAAGTTCTCAATTTTGTTATGCCAGAAAACATAAAATTACTTTTACTTGCTTCTCTGTTTTTGATGAATGCTGTGGTCTCAAAGACTAAATATTTAGCTCATCCTCAAACCCTCTTTCATATAGAAAAATAAATGTGGATATATGTATAGATAGATAGATTTATACATATTTATAGAGATAGATTTTTATTCATTGATTTTTCAATAAAAGCACTGCTGCTGCTGCTAAATCATTTCAGTCGTGTCCGACTCTGTGCAACCCCATAGATGGCAGCCCACCAGGCTCCTCTGTCCCTGGGATTCTCCAGGCAAGAATACTGGAGTGGGTTGCCATTTCCTTCTCCAATGCATGCATGCATGCTAAGTCACTTCAGTCGTGACCAACTCTGTGCAACTTTATTGACAGCAGCCCACCAGGCTCCTCTGTCCATGAGATTCTCTAGGCAAAAATACTGGAGTGCATTGCCATTTCCTTCTTCCAGTAAAAGCACATCCACTCACAAACAAAACAGAGGAGGGAATATTATTGATAACCTATAGTCTTTAAGATTCCTGCTAAAGTGGGCTGCATAAACAGGAAGAGTAAGTGACTGCCTTTATTGAGTGAACCAGAGGGTGCTGTTTAGACTAAAAATGCCACCCCCTCTAGGATTTTTAAGGTCACTATGTGAATGCAAAACTACTTTCCGGGGGAAGTAAAAAGAAGTGAAAATAATGTGAGGGAGAAAATGCTTCCAGATCATCAAGGTCAAAAAATTTTGATATCTTAGAAGTTTTTAACTTTTAATTAGAGTATAATTTCAATATTGTGATGGTTTCTGCCATACATTGACATGAATCAGCCATAAGTATACACAAGTCTACTCCCTCCTAAATCTCCCTCCTGCATCCCTCCCCATCCTACCCCTCTAGGTTTTCTTAGAGCATCAGTTTTGGATTCCTTGCATCATACAGCAAATTCCCACTGGCTATCTGTTTTATATATGGTAATGTATATATTTCAATGCTATTCTCTGAAATTATCTCACCCTTTCCTTTACACCTTCAATTTTAATATTTTTTTTAAGAAATCAAGTCTTTCAGAGTCAGAAGATATATTTATGGTGTGAATTGAAGATGAGAGAAATGTGATGAGCAATGAAGAATGACCTGAAACCCAGTCACCTGCTTAAGATTACTGTCCCCTCTTCATTTTAATATGAATGATGAGAGGTTTCAGGATGCGGCAGGCATGACGTAATTGGAAATACATATTTACAAAAAACTTCTTTTCTATTTGAATGAAGGGACTCCAGTTTCTCTATGGCATGCATTGACCTAGTGCCATGTTTTGTATGACCAGAAACTAAGGACACTAAGTAAGGTCTGGGGCACTTGAGAGGTTTCTTTTTATAAATCTGAAGGTTTCTTACAGGTGATGTTGATGGCTGAGTTAGAATTGATGGCGTCTGTTTCATGTAATCCTATTACCACTCAAGTGAAGCAAGGCTGGATGACAGGAGTGGCTTTACAAAATGTATCTGCTTGTGAGGGTACAACTGGGATCTGAAAAGCAGATCTCAAGCTCTAATTATTTAATAAAGTTTTATAACTGAATAGAACAAGAGGCTACATGCAAGCAAAATAGTCTTCACAGTTGGTGCTAAATATTTCTTTGTTAAGTAAATTAATGAATAAGTAAATAGCATTGTTCCTCAGCTCAGTGGGATATTTTGTAGTGTGTTAAGATCATAGTATAATTCTGTTTGTTCTTGGAATGCACGGGAGACTTTAAATAAAGACCCAGATTATATGAGATAGAGTATGCTGTCACCCTGTCCTCTCCATTTTGAGGCTTTGATGTAGTTCATCTAAAAAATCAAGAGAAAAAAGGTTTTCTTAAATGATTAACCTTATCACTAACATTTTATTTTTAGAGGTACATACATTTGAGCCTTCAGAGTTCTTAAGCATCTTCTTTCAAATAATAAATTCTAGGTTTCATTCAGCCTCTAATTTCAATAATGTGCTCAATCACACTTGGATAAATATTGGAAAATATGACTAACATTTATTGTTTCTGAAGAATCAGCCAAGAAAACTATATTTTCTATATTATAGCTTTGATGAGAAAGAAAAAGGATAAGGGCATATAATGTTCAGATAACTGGGCATTTAAGGCCTACATAAAAAGGGGATTATTTACAAAGTGACACGGCTTTATCATTCAATAATATATACTATATCCATATTTACATTTTTATCCATTTAAGTGGATTAATAATTTGACAATAACTCCAAGTGATCGATAATGAGTGCTGACAGTTTTGTTTTTTGGAATGATAATGGAGTCACCACTGGGTGTATCTTCAATGTCAATTATAACTGATCAATTAATGGGAAAATGACAGCATAATACTGTGTAGTTGTCATCCTTATAAACATGCATTCTAAGGAATGCCAAAGTTGTTACTGTTGCTGTTTAGTCACTAAGCCATGTCCATCTCTTTGCTACTCCATGGACTGCACCACACCAGGCTTCCCTGCCCTTCACAATCTCACAGAATTTTCTCTAACTCATGTCCATTGAGTCAGTGATGCTTTCCAACCATCTTATCCTCTGTCACCTCCTTCTTCTCTTGCCCTCAATCTTTCCCAGCATCAGGGTCTTTTCCAATACCGAAGTAATAGTAACAAAATTATGATACACCCCCAGAGCAATACAATCAAAATGGTACAGAAAAGACAGAATAGTGAGGCCCAGTTTGCCTTTCTGTCAGCTTTAACCTGTGTGTATCTCCTTAAGCAAACAATAGCATCGTGGATGACACCAGCCCATAGCCCAGGTAATTTCTGTGATGAATTGGCACAGAGGAACAGTGATCATTACATTTTTACTTTTACCCTTTGTATTCAGTTGCACAAATTAAGGACAAGGATTCAGCTTTTTATCTGGATTTGTGTTGGGGTTTGTTATGTGAAATGTCTTCAATATTTTCAAATAGCCTCTCCTCTGAATATAAAAACTGTCACCCTCAACAAAACACAGAAGTCCAAAGAGACCAACACTCAGTCTCTTTTTCCAGATGTTGTAAAGAAATGAGTGAGTCCCCAGAATGCCCTGGATTCATTTCACTGTGAGATGTGAAAAAACTACAGGTTTTCTCACTCCAGTCAGAAACCTGTTAAAGCTCTGAAGCATAACACCAGATATTTGTTGCACAGTGGTTTTGTCCTATTGATTATCATGTACATGCTAGTCTTATTCCTATTTAACCAGCCAACCAGTATTCCCCATAGAAATTCAAAATGGCTAATACCTGATGGTGAATTACACACCACTGGAAAAATGTTTATTTTTATCTACTTCAACAACTGCTGTACATCTATAAGATAGGTGAAAATTATAACTTGATGAGGGAATATATCTTTTCTGCATCTTTAACTTCACAACAAACTGTTTCTTCTTTAGAGGCAGAGATCAGATATGTGTCTGTCCATACAGATGCCAAAAAAAAAACACATGAAAAGATGCTTTACACCACTCATTATCAGAGAAATGCAAATCAAAACCACAATGAGGTACCATTATACGCCAGTCAGGATGGCTGCTATCCAAAAGTCTACAAGCAATAAATGCTGGAGAGGGTGTGGAGAAAAGGAAACCCTCTTACACTGTTGGTGGGAATGCAAATTAGTACAGCCACTATGGAAAATAGTGTGGAGATTTCTTAAAAAGCTGGAGATAGAACTGCCATATGACCCAGCAATCCCACTTCTGGGCATACACACCGAGGAAACCAGATCTGAAAGAGACACGTGCACCCCAATGTTCATCGCAGCACTGTTTATAATAGCCAGGACATGGAAGCAACCCAGATGCCCATCAGCAGATGAATGGATGAGGAAGCTGTGGTACATATACACCATGGAATATTACTCAGCCATTAAAAAGAATTCATTTGAATCAGTTCTAATGAGATGGATGAAACTGGAGCCCATTATACAGAGCGAAGTAAGCCAGAAAGATAAAGACCATTACAGTATACTAACACATATATATGGAATTTAGAAAGATGGTAATGATAACCCTATATGCAAAACAGAAAAAGAGACTCAGATGTATAGAATAGACTTGTGGACTCTGTGGGAGAAGGCAAGGGTGGGATGTTTCAAGAGAACAGCATCAAAACATGTATATTATCTAGGGTGAAACAGATCACCAGCCCAGGTTGGATGCATGAGACAAGTACTTGGGCCTGGTGCACTGGGAAGACCCAGAGGGATCAGGTGGGGGGGGGGGGTACTGGGATGGGCAATACACGTAAATCCATGGCTAATTCATCTCAATGTATGACAAAAACCACTGCAATGTTGTAAAGTAATTAGCCTCCAACTAATAAAAATAAATGGGGGAAAAAAAAAAAAAAACAACCAGTATGTGTCTGTCCTGTGGTATCATTATTCTATGCCAGAGTCCCAATGGCTCACTGGGAAAAGAATCCACCTGTAATGTAGGAAACACAGGAGATGCAGGTCCAATCCCTTGGTTAGGAAGATTCCCTGAAGAAGGACATGGCAACCCACTCCAGTATTCTTGCCTGGAAAATCCCATGGACAGAGAAACCTGGAAAGCTACAGTCCATGGGGTCAAAAGAGTTGGACACGACTGAACAACTAAACAGCAGCAGAAGAGTCCCAATATTAGTGCCAACAAAGACCTTGACAGTTATTGAAATATGAAGAGGTTATATTACGCTCAGGCTCTTATGTAGCTACACTAAATTTAATTGTAGATTGAGAATTATTTGCAAGTATTTGTGACTTATTTAATAGCAAAACAGTTTCCAAAATCCAAATCCATGAATCAAAAAAAAAAAATTTTTATGCTATAACCACCATTAACATAAATCTTATCACTCAGTCTTTGTTTTTAAGTACAGAAGGTGAAAGAAAAGGAGAAACTATGATTTACACATGTGTATATGTATTTGTGATGAATAAAACATTAGGTTAAATATTACCACATATATCTACCCTAATGTTTGACCATGACCATTTTTTTTTTAATTTTAGAAAAGTAAAATTAGAATGTTCAATTGCTTTTGTCCAATGTCCCAGGGTTACTAAATAGCCAGTATTCTACCTTGGATAATTCTATTACCAAAGTTCGACTGCAAAAAATATGGAAATTCCTTTGAATTTCTTTCAGGGACATCTTAGGGTGTTCAGATTAAATAGTGAATATAAACACTGGGGTTTGTTAATCTTCTTTGTTGTTCTTATTCATCTTGTGGGATTTTCCTGCACACACTAGTTAAGAAGCGAACACAAGAGAATTTGGGAAAGCCAGCAATGAGAGGGAGTGTGCTTTGCCTTTGGGCCAGCACTCTGTGCAGCACTGCGGCTCTTTCCTTCTGTTTTGCTCTCATTCCCCTCTTCACAGTGGAGCTCACCTCTTCTCTTTGCTAGTGCCATCCAGGTAGCCTAGGCTTCTGGCTTGTTTTCCAGTATGTATGGTTCTGCTGCAGAGCCCCGTGGTTTCACTAGTTGTCACTACTCATGGCCAGGATGTTCCAGGATCGAGTCACTGCCAACACAATGTTATTCCAGCCTTCTGGTTCAAATCTTGCCAGAGCTGAACTTTTCATAATTCCTACCTTGGTTGTCATCACTGCTGTGTCTGTTCCTGCTAATGTCAACTTTACCAGTTCCCTCAGAACTACAAGATTGCTCACAGAAGTAGGAGAGTATTCTCTAACCCTTTAACCAGGATTCAAAAATACCCATCTCCTTCACCTTTCCAGTAGAAACACTGGCATCACAAATGATGTATTGAAGCTTGATCTTTCACTTTTGAGTAAACATTGCTGGATGACTTTCAGCATTTATCTCAACATCTCAACATAGCAGAGACCATATTCCATCCCAAAGAAACACTTTCTCCCTTTGTCTGGTGTTGGCACACCTTTCACTTCACTCTCCTAGTATGACTTTCATGCTTTCCAAGGGCACCGTTTCTGAAGACTGGAAAGTGGCGTGTGTCCCAAATTTCATTTGAGAATGACTTTAGAGACTCACTTTACAGTCCCAATATGATTCTTCAAGATGTTTTTCTTAAATATTCATCAAAAGCTCATGAAAAGAGAACACCTGTTTTATCATCTGATTTCTCAGCACCCCTTTAGAGAATATGTTAATAACAATTCCATCTGTGTATCTCTAGATGCTTATTCTCACCAAGTGAAATAGCTGCTACTGCTGCTAAGTCTCTTTGGTCGTGTCCGACTCTGTGCGAACCCATAGACGGCAGCCCACCAGGCTCCCCCATCCCTGGGATTCTCCAGGCAAGAACAATGGAGTGGGTTGCCATTTCCTTCTCTAATGCGTGAAAGTGAAGTTGCTCAGTCGTGTCCGACTCTTCACCACCCCACGGACTGCAGCCTACCAGGTTCCTTCGTCCATGGGATTTTCCAGGCAAGAGTAGTGGAGCAAATGAAATAGATTCTGGGTAATTTGACTCCTGGTGCTATTAATACATACATTTCCAGAAAAGTTCGATTCAACCAGTAGCTATAATCACATCTTATGGTAATACAGTGACTTAACCTAGCAGTCACAAACAATTCATTGTTGATAAAATTTGAAGTGGTTCCTAGAAAAGAGGTTGCTAAGAAATTATTTTGATTCTGCTAAAAGTCAAAGCATGGGACTCTTCTAAGGGCAGCTATTTAGCATAAAAAAAGGTAAGATAGGGCTTAGATAAAAATCATACGAAGGAGTCCAGCCAAAGCTAGTGAAACAATAATGAAAAAAGACATTGCAAGTAAAAGATAAATTGCACAAATAGAACCCCTAAATTCTGGATCAAAATGTGTATGCGTTTTAATCACAGGATAATATTGCTCTGATGTGGGAATAGTATTGGTCAAGGGACAAGAAGCTGTAATTTTGATGAAGAGATAAGATAACATTTTATTTACCATTGGAAAATAAGCCAAAGCAATATTCTGAGGTTACCTCAAGTTCCTGGCTTTTTTTTTTTTTAATACTTATTTATTTATTTATTTTGGCTGTGCTGGGTCTTACTTGTGGCTTATGGGGTCTAGTTCCCTGACCAAGGATTGAACCTGGGCCCCCTGTATTAGGAGCATTAAATCTTAGCCACTGGGCCACCAGGGAAGTCCTCTCTGCTTATGTTGCTTCCTCTTTTCCCTAGTGTTCCTGCCACTAGTTTTCCTTTCTGAATTTCTCTTATTTTGGCTTATCTTCTGCAAGATATCTTTTGATTTATCTTTGATTGAGGGCTAGATCCCTAGTGTCACCCCCAAATGGGCTCATACATATATTTTTGTTTCATTTACTTAAATTTCTATCCCAAGTGCCCAGCTGCACTCAGGGCCCAATGTCATTCAGACTGTAAATATTTCTTCTTTAATTAATTTATTTTTTAATTGAAGGATAATTGTTTTATGGAATTGTGTTGGCTTCTGCCAAACATCAACATGAATCAGCCATAGGTATACATAGTTAATGATTGTTCACTAGCAGTGATTCTCTTACCATGTCATAGAGAAGGTATGATCCCAGCTGACATAGCTAATACGGGCTCAGCTCTCCTCCTATATCCTCCCTAGATGCAACCTCATGTAATTAAGTACTGGTCTATAATATTTCTTGTTGCCCTCTGTCTTGGTGATAGTAGAGAGGCTAAATCCAGTCTCCATACCCTGAAAATAAATTAAATCTCAGGGACAGAGTTTGGAGTGAAGTAGAAAAGAATAGCTCTACTGTTTTACCAGGCAGAGGGGACCACAGAGGGATAGAGCCCTCAACACTGTGTCTCAACCTGGATGGAGTAGTGAGGAGTTTTATAGTAATGGTTCAAAGAGGGTGTGATCAGATTGTGGACATTCTTTTTTTTTTCCATTTATTTTTATTAGTTGGAGGCTAATTACTTTACAACATTGCAGTGGTTTTTGTCATACATTGAAATGAATTAGCCATGGATTTACATGTATTCCCCATCCCGGTCCCCCCTCCCACCTCCCTCTCCACCCCATCCCTCTGGGTCTTCCCAGTGCACCAGGCCTGAGCACTTGTCTCATGCATCCAACTTGGGCTGGTGATCTGTTTCACCCTAGATATACATGTTTCGATGGACATTCTTTTGATTGATTGGTGGTGAATAAGTGGAAGTCAGCATCATCCCTTCTGGTTCCAACCAGTCTGGGTTCTGCTTGTTTGTGGGCAGGTACTGTTGTTAACTGTTAACTTCTACCAACTGATAGGAATTTCAGTCTCTGTAAAACAAAGATATTTTTGTGTGTATCCCTTGAGAGGGAACCATGACCTTTCTCTGAGACTACATAATTGTTTCTCTTGACTATATCTCCATTATCTTGCATCCCCTGATTAACACCAACTTTAACCTGTCATCAGGACTTAGGGGAAGTCATGAAGGTTGAATGAAGCCTATTTACTAATGAAAGAAATGGGGGACACAGAAGGATTTTGTGCCCAGGAGTCCCACACAGAGGGTCCTGTTGATATCAATAGGAACACAAGTGACAGCAGATGTGTCCTGTCCAGTTCCTGATCTCTAATGAGAATGCCCACCAAGTCAGCCAACTTAACTGCATTTCTGACAAACATATTTCAGCTTTGCCTACTCTTGGAATCATACCTGACAAAAAAACTAGTTTGCATGCTTATCTGTTAATCCTTTGCTATATCAGTAACTTTAAGTAATGGTATTCTCAAACTGCTTGAGAAGGTTTTCTTTCCTAGGAGCAATAGACAGAACAATACCCTGGATCACTATTGGGTTAAAACACAGTGTAGAATAAACAGAAAGGAATGGAAATGATTAAAGAAGGGAAAAGTTCTGAATTCAAACCCTATGCTTTTACTTTCCTACTGGGTAATGTGATTTAGCTTTTGAGAGCCTCATTTTCCACTAATTAATACAGAAGTGCATGTGTACAGGGAAATTGTGAAGACTGCTTGAGACACTGTACTGAGTGCAGGCCCTGTACAGGTCAGCACTCTTTAAATCAAATCATTAGTATGATGATGATTAAGAATTGCAAACATCATATTTCAGATTGCAGCATCTCTCTGAATATTCTTCTTCTTTAAATACTTTCTGGAATGTTGGTTCTTCTTTGTGGTTGGCCTAGTCTGAACAGGGTTGAGGTTTCCTCTTGAGAAGTGGAATAACATGCCATATCAGTAAATAAGGATGTCATAGTCATCAGTGATTGTAGCTCTCCAATGAGAGCCAGCAAGCTGTAAGGGAACTCAAGAAGGAGAAGAATACCAGCTACCTAGAAGAGATTAGACTGCAGCCACTCCCTATGGTAAGCCCAAAGGAGCTCAGGATGTGAAAAGCACTGGCTCCAGATAGCTGGGATGCATATGAAAGGAATAATTTCAATGAGCCTGGATTCTTGCATCTTCCCATACATAGAACACTAAATTCCTTAACTTGGGATATCTGGTTTTCTTTAATTAACAATAATCTTTTGATGTTCAGACTACTTGCCTTTTGTTGTAAAACTTCTTTATAACCAGGCTATTCCCCTTGCCTCCTCAGAGCAGTTCTCTCATAGTCATTTGAGATGCTGTCTCCCAAGCCAAAAGTCCTAAAAATCCCCACCACATACAATATAAATCTCAACTTTTAGCTTGTGAATATCTTTTAAGTCAACAGTCCTGACTGGGGAGTTACCAGACTTAGGGTTGATTAAACTCTTGTCTATATATGAGAGAGTCATTTTATTTTCCCTTTGGCAAGATTTTGTTTAAGTTCTTCTTTCATTGTTTCTTCTTTCCACAGGATAAATAACCGTAGAAAGATATGAATGAGTACAGCCTAGAAGTAAGTTCAGTTCAGTCGCTCAGTCGTGTCCGACTCTTTGCAACCCCATGAATCACAGCACGCCAGGCCTCTCTGTCCATCACCAACTCCCGGAGTTTACTCAAACTCATGCCCATCAAGTCAGTGATACCATCCAGCCATCTCATCCTCTGCCGTCCCCTTCTCCTCCTGCTCCCAATCCCTCCCAGCATCAGGGTCTTTTCCAATGAGTCAACTCTTTGCATCAGGTGGCCAAAGTATTGGAGTTTTCCAGCTTCAGCATCAGTCCTTCAGTGAACACCCGGGGCTGATCTCCTTCCAGATGGACTGGTTGGATCTCCTTGCAGTCCAAGGGACTCTCAAGAGTCTTCACCAACACCAAAGTTCAAAAGCATAAATTTTTCAGTGCTCAGCTTTCTTCACAGCCCAACTCTCACATCCATACATGACCACTGGAAAAACGATAGCCTTGACCAGACGGACCTTTGTTGGCAAAGTAATGTCTCTGCTTTTTAATATGCTATCTAGGTTGGTCATAACTTTCCTTCCAAGGAGTAAGTGTCTTTTAATTTCATGGCTGCAGTCACCATCTGCAGTGATTTTGGAGCCCCCCCAAAATGAAGTCTGACACTGTTTCCACTATCTCCCCATCTATTTCCCATGAGGTGATGGGACCAGATGTCATGATCTTAGTTTTCTGAATGTTGAGCTTTAAGCCAACTTTTCACTCTCTTCCTTCACTTTCATCAAGAGGCTTTTTACTTCCGCTTCACTTTCTGCCATAAGGGTGGTATTATCTGCATATCTGAGGTTATTAATATTTCTCCCAGCAATCTTGATTCCACCTTGTGTTTCTTCCAGCCCAGCATTTCTCATGATGTACTCTGCATATAAGTTACACAAGCAGGGTGACAATATACAGCCTTGACGAACTCCTTTTCTTATTTGGAACCAGTCTGTTGTTCCATGTCCAGTTCTAACTGTTGCTTCCTGGCCTGCATACAGTTAATTGCTTATGCTGGTTTTCAGGCAAATCTCTTTCTAGTGCTTTAGCAAGAGTTTATAATAACCATGGAGATTTTATACAGTTTAGTAGTCTACACTGAACTTGTACACGGTTTTCACTTTAAGCAAAGGCATAATAAAGTTATCATAGAATTGCCTTTGTATTTTCTGTGTATGATAGCTATGTATATTTCAGTAAAAATTTAGAATTTTGGACTCTTGTCCAGATATAATTTCAACTGTCCATTACACATTAAAAAAAAAAGTTCTCACTGAGTAAAATAAAAAATAGTGGGTTAATAACTGTGTATTTTAATCATTGGAAATATCTTGTAAACTTAAAATCAAAGCAGACATCCATCATTGCCATAAATTATGATATTCACATTTTTTTCCCTTCATTTTTTTAAGCTGAAACATTTTAATTTGGTTTAAACTGAATATCCTTTGGAAAAATTAACAGGCATCATCTAAGAAGGTCTTAAAATAAACAGAAGCATTTAAGCTTAGCATATGGCTTGAGATCCAGGAGGGAGAAAATCATTATCAGGGCACACAGAATATGCCAATTAAATTAAGGTTACCACCTGCCTGGTTTCAATTAAGATATTTCAAAATAAAAGTTTGTGTTCAATGTCTTGATTGACTTCATCTCTGAGCCAATATATTTTTTTATTTTTTTAAATTTGAAACCTTAATTTTCAGTCATTCAGCTACTCTTTATTCCCACTGTTATGACTAATTTCAAAGAGTCTCATAATTTCTCTTTAGGATTGTTATAACAGGATTCTAACAGGACATCCAGACTATAGTTTTGTCCTCTTCTCATCTGTCTACATTTCTTACAGAACAATCTTTCCAAATTGCGTACATAATCATATCACTTTTCTGTTTCATTTGATGAACCAAATTTTTCTTCATAAAAAATCCTAAACCTTTTGAAATATAGTTAATCTAAGGCCTCCGTTTATCTTCTTTATGTCCTGACCCTGTAACTCAGACACTCCAGATCATCTGTAATTCATCACAGATTGCAGGCAATTTCTTTTGCTATATTCTCTGAACCAAATGTGAATGGCCGTCTTCATTTCTTCAAAAAGTGAAAGTGAAAGTGAAGTCGCTCAGTCTTGTCCCGCTCTTCACGACCCCATGAACTGCAGCCTACCAGGCTCTTCCATCCATGGGATTTTCCAGGAAAGCCTCTACTAATTCCTTAGACCACTAAGCAGTATAGGGCAATGATACTGTTGACTGAGCTCACTTTTATATTCCCAGCACTAATTATAGTGATAGCTACACAATAGATATTTTCTGAATAAATGACAAGTTACCCAGTTTAAACATGTGTGTCTTAAACTCAGTATTTTAGTGAAAGGTAACAATTTATATATTTACTACTTAATTATTAAGTAATTAATCATTAACTAATTAATTATAATTAATTATATGTTTGATTCAATTTGCATGTCACCACTCTTGATCATGAAATACTAAGATGAACTACATTTTTTCTGTACCTCATTATCTAGCATGTGGTTGGTTCTTGGTCCAAATATTCTTGTTCTTTGTTTCATCCTTCATGTTCTATCAAAGTTCATGGGAGAAACAAACAACAACAAAAAAAATTAAGGGAGTTTCAGCCATACTGTGCAAAGTAGATTTGGTAGACAGAAAGAATTGAAAAAATGGTTCAGAAATGAAGTGCTAGAGCAGCATGGGGCAGAAGCTGAAGTCAGGTTGTGAGTTGAAACAAGTCTGATCAGGGACAAAGGGATCAGGGAATGGAGAGGCACTTGCATAAATTCATTTATCTATCAATCTGTGAAAAATGGCAGACACTATTCCAGGTGCTAGGAAAAAGCCATGATAAGTAGAAAAAAATCTCTGTACTGTTGAATCTGACATTAACATGTTTCTCCTAATCCCTTAGGCCTCCAGGCTACAAGAGGACAGTGACAGTGTGGAGGAGATAGGTGATGACAAAATAAATAACTGAATAATCTTAAGTGCCAAAAAATATAGATGGTGAAGGCTGGCACTGAGAAAGGAAAAAAGAGAAATAAACCAAGGCAAGAGGGAAATTTAGTTTCATGACAATTTTTATAGAAGTACAGTTAATTTAGAATATTAGTATCAAGTGTCCATCATCATGATTCAATATATTTATAGACTGTACACCTTTTAAATTTATTAAAAAATAAAGGTTATATTCCCTGTGCTGTACATTGTATCCTTGTTGCTTATTTGCTTTATACATTGAAGCTTGTATTTCTTAATCCTATACCCTGATCTTGCCCCCACTTTTCCTCTACCCACTGGTAACCAGTGAATCTCTTTCTATTTTGTTATATATATTCATTTGTTTTCTTCTTTAGATTCCACTTATAAGTGATAACAGAATATTTGCCTTTCTTTGGCTCATTTATTTCATTAAACATAATGCCCTCTAGGTCCATCCATATTGTGGCAAACGGCAGAATTTCATAGTTTTCTATGGCTAATAACATTCTTCCTTTGTATGTGTGTATATATATATACATATAAATACCATGTCTTCTTTATCTGTTGCTAGCACTTAGACTGCTTCCATATCCTGGCTCTTCTAAATAATATTACTGTGAACATTGGGGTGCAGATATCATTTTTGGGTTGATGGTTTTATTTTCTTCAGATATATATCCAGGAATGGAATTGGTAAACCAAATGGTAAGTCTATTTTTAGTTTCTTTAAGGAATTTTATTCTGTTTTAAGTAGGATCTGCACCAATTTACCTTCCCAATTATGTGTACAAGGGTTACTTTTTTATGCATCCTGCCCAATGTTTGTTTATGTTCTTTTTGATGATAAGCATTTTGGCAGATGTAAGTTGATATCTCATTGTGGTTTTGATTTGCATATCTTTGATGTTTAGCCATGTTGAGCATCTCTGTGTGTGTGTGTATTTTAAGTGGCCAGGGGATTTCTTTCCGAGAATGTGACTGTTGGCAAGAGATCTGAAGGAGATGCGTACTATTCACAGCAGTGCTAGCCTAAACTTCAGTAAAAATTTGACTCCAAAACTCCATTGAAATAATGCAACTAGAAACTATTTCTTGCTTTTGTTATATATTCAGTGAGAGTGGGTAACATGCTCTGCTCCACACAGTCTTTGAAGCAATAAGGCTGATGGCAGCTCTAACTAGTATGGGCTGCACAGGGGCACACAACCTTGGATGTCTCTATGTTGTGGGAAGAACGATGAGAGGGCCTTATATCAACCTGTCAGTACTTTAGCTCTACCTTGGTGGTTCAGTGGTAAAGAATCCACCTGCCAAGCAGGAGAAAGTGAAAGTGAGGTTGCTCAGTCATGTCCGACTCTTTGCGACCCCATGGACTGTAGCCTACCAGGCCCCTCGGTTTATGGGATTTTCCAGGCAAGGGTACTGGAGTGGGTTGCCATTCATGGGTTCAGTTCCTAGGTCAGGAAGACCCCCTGAAGAAGGAAATGGCAACTCACTCCAGTATTCTTGCCCCAGAAATCAATCCCATGGAGACAAATCTGCCAGGATACAGGTCATGGGGTCATAAAGAGTCAAACATGACTGAGTGGCTAAACTACAACTTTAGCTTCAAGGTCATGCAAATGTATTCTCACAGACTACTGGGCAGAACCAATCATATGGCTCAATCCTGCATTAAAGGGGGCTAATAAGGTAAACTTGATATGCTCAATTTCTCTTATCATTGTAACAAATCAACACAAACTCTGTGGCTTAAAGCAGTACAAGTTCATTTTCTTTCACTTTTGAAGTCAGAAACTCAAAAATGGATGTCGGTAGCTGTGTTCTTTCTGGAAGCTCTTGCGGAGTTCATTAACTTTACTAAGTTCTAGCACCACTCCTTGCTCTTCTGTTTATGGCTCCAAATCACATAGCATTTTCTCCCTTTGTTTTCATAATCGCATTGCCTTCTCTCCAAATCTGACCCTCTTGCCTCTCTCTTAAAGTACCTTTACAACTATATTGGGCCCTCCTGGGTAACCCAGAATACTCCCCATTACAAATAGTTTACCTAATCATCCTGCAAAGTCAAGGTTCTTTATCATGTTAGGTAAGACACACAGTTTCTAGGAATTAAAATATTGGTACTTTGGGTAGCAGCACTCTTCTGTTTTCCACACTTGATATGCCTAAGGTAAATAATCTCTGGAACTACATTTGAGCCAGGTGGAGATATGAATCAAAAACATTTCAAATATTTACTTCCAATCTATAGATGTCTTTTCATTTTGCTTATTGTTTCCTTGCTGTGCAAAAGCTTTTACACAGGTCCCATTTATTTATTTTTATTTCCATTATTGTGGGAGAAAAATTGAAAAAGATATTTCTGTAATTTATGTCAGAGATTGTTCTGCCTAAGTTTTCCTCTATGAGTTTCATAGTATCCAGTCTCACATTTAGGCTTTTAATCCATTTTGAGATTATTTTCATATATGAAGTTAAAGAATGAACTAATTTAATTTTTTTTTTGCATGTAACTGTTTAGTTTTTTCCAGCAACATTTGTTGAAGAGAAATGTCTTCACTCTGTAGTGAACAATGTGTAGTCTTGCCTTCTTTGTCATAAATTAATTGACCATAGGTTCATGGGCTCATTTCTGGGTTTTCTATCCTGTTCCATTGATCTATAGTTCAATTTTTATGTTAGTACCATGCTTTTTTGATGACTGTGGCTTTGTAATATAGTCTGAAGTCAGGGAGCCTGATTCTTCTACTTTGTTTTTCTTTTTCAAGATTTCTTTGGCTATTTTTTTTCTTTTCTCCATACAAATTTGAGATTTTTGTCATTATTGCTGTTCTATTTCTGTGAAAAATGCCACTAATAGTTTGATAGGGATTTCATTGAATCTGTAGATTGCCTTGGAAAGTATAATCATTCTGATAGTGTTGATCCTTCCAATGCAGGAACATGGTACATCTTTCCATCTGTTTATGTTTTCTTTGATTTCTTTCATCAGTATCTTATAGTTTCAGAGACAAGAGAGTATTGTACTCTTTTGTCTCCTGAGGTAAATTTATTCCTAGGTATTTTATTTTTTGATGCAATGATAAATGGAATTGTTTCTTGAATTTCCCTTTCTGATCTTCTATTGTTAGTATATAGAAATGATGTTACTGATAAGGGACTAGTCTCCAAAATTTTCAACTAGCTCTTGACAATTAACAGTATTAAAATAAACAACACTCTCAAAAAATGAGCAGAAGACAGACATAAATAGATATTTCTCCACAGAAGACATACAGATGGCCAAGAGACACATAAAAAGCTATTCATCATCACTGATTATTAAAGAAATGCAAATCAAAACTATGAGATATCACCTCATAGCAATCAGAATGACTTTCATCAAAAAAATCACAAACAAAAAATGCTGGAGAAGATATGTAGGGAAAAGAACCTTCCTACACTGTTGGTGGGAATGTAAACTGGTATGGCCACTATGGAGAACTCTATGGAAGTTCCCTAAAAAAATAAAAATAGAACTTATTATATGATGTGCATTCCTACTCCTAGGCATATATTCAGAGGGAAAAAATGATCTGAAAGTATATGTTCACTTCAATATTCATTGCAGCACTTTTTACAATACCCAAGGCTTGAAAGAAACCTAAATGTGCATCAAAATAGGAATGGATAAAGATGTGGTACATTTATACAATGGAATACTTCTCAGCCATTGAAAGAATGAAATAATGTCATTTGCAGCAACATTGATGGACCTAGAAAATGTCATAGTGAGTGAAATAAATCAGACAGAGGAGACTATCCTATGACATGTGGAATCTAAAAAGAAATGATACAGATGAACTTACAAAACAGAAAGAGACTCACAGACTTAGAGAACAGACTTATGATTGCTGGTGGAGGGATGGTGGGAAAGGAGAATTAAGGAGTTTGGGATGGGCGTAAACACTCTGTTATATTTAAAATGGATAACAAACAAGGACATACTGTAGAGTGCATGAAACTCTGTTCAATGTTATGTGGCAGGGTGGATGGGAGGGGAGTTTGGAGAAGAATGGATACACGTATATATATGGCTGACTCCCTTTGCTGCTCACCTGAAACAATCACAAGATGGTTAATGGCTATACCCCAATACAAAATAAACCTCTTTGAAAAAATAAAATAAACATAGTGCTGTTTTTTTAAAAGTTAATTAGAAAAACATCACAGGTAAAAATAAACAAACAAATCCAGTAATTTTCTGTGTTTAGAATATAGTCAGGGCTTAGCAGGAAAACCAGTGTGGATGGAATGAGCAAAGAGAAGTGATAGGAGACAAAGTCAGAAAGGTAAAGCAGGAGTGGGTGGGAGGAGTTTATGAAGGGCCTTTCTTGTGGCCCACAAGGAGGATTTTGGCCTTTACCCTAAGTAAGTTGGGAAGCACATTTGAAGGTATTGATCAAATGAATGACATCATTTGAGACTAGACTATAAAGTTGAAAAACTGGAAGGAGCACACAAAAGTGAATCAAAGACAGAAGAATATCAGAAATGATAAGAGGAGCAGAGCATAGCTAACCATATCCCTTATCTAATTCATCCTACCCTGCTAAGTAAGCATGTGTGTGTGTTCTCAGTCACTTCAGTCGTGTCCAACTCTTTGAGACCCTATAGAGTGTAGTCTGCCTGGCTCTTCTGTCCGTGGGATTCTCCAAACAAGAATACTGTAGTGGGTTGCCATGCCCTCCTCCAAGGAATCTTCCTGACCCAGGGATCGAACCCACATCTTCCACGTCTCCTGCACTGTAAGCAAAGTCTTTACCACTGAGCCACTGGCAAAGTCCATATGCAGGCTAAATTTTATTAAAATTCAGATTTCTTTCTTAGGAGCCCAGTAGGTTCTGGGAGCAAAGAAATTATGTAAGAAAGAATTGAGATGATTTGTCTACTAAGCTATGCATGCACAGTATCAGGTCACACTTGTTCCCCATCTTGTCATAATAATTATATACACACAATGATTTATACTAGAATAAGTTGTTTTTTTTTAATTCTATGTTTATATTTAATGTAGAATTTAGGTGAAGGAGGGTTAAAGCAACACTATCATAAGGAGGATTTTGTGAGTGTGTATGAAATTTTTATGTATTAGAATTTAATTTAACAGAGACTAAAAACAGGTTCTTCTCTCCCATGACTTAATATTTGATCAACAGAGAAAGTAAGCTAGAGGGAAATAAATAACTTCCCTACAAAAGGCCAGCTTCTAGGGATGATTATATTATTAAGCACATAATGGTTGTGAATTACTGTGCTGAACAGGAAATGTGTGATCAGTAGTCTTAACATCAAACTTTACAGATGAGGAAACTCAGGTCAGAGAGGTTAAGAATATTCTCAATCTTTACATATAACTTCAAATAAATTGTATGGCCAGGGTTATAAACAGTCTGACTCTTTTACTTTGAGAACAGACTTGTGGTTGTCAAGGGGGAGGCGGATTATGGAAGTTTAGACTGGGGGGTTGGGAAGAGCAGATGCAAGCTATTACATATAGAATGGATAAACAACAATGTTCTACTATACAGCAAGGAGAACTGTGTTCACTATCCTGTGATAAATCATAATGAAAATATGAAAAAAATACACACACACAGACACACACACATAACTGAATCACTTTGCTGTATGATAGAAATTAACACAACATTGGATATTAACTATATTTCAGTAAAAATAAATTGTCAAGAACTTTAGTCTGACTCTAAAGTGAAGTGAGTGAAGTTACTCAGTCTTGTCCGACTCTTTGCAATGCCATGGACTAGAGCCTGTCAGGCTCCTCTGTCCATGGGATTTTCCAGGCAAGGATACTGCCATTTCCTTCTCCAGGGGATCTTCCTGACTCAGGGATTGAACCCAGGTCTCCCACACTGCAGGCAGACTCTAAAGCCCATCTTCTAATCAGTACACTGAATGCTTCCATTAGCTAAGGTCTGTTCCCAAACCAACTAGATGTGTGCAACAATTTTCAAAGTAACCAACAAATTAGCAAATTAATTTCCAATTTATCAAATTAATTATCTAATTAGTTAATTATTAATTCTGCAGTCATGAAATATGATCCTCATTTGATAACCCTAAGTTTGTGAGAAAGGATTCAACTAATATAGATCACTACAATCTCTGATATCAATACCTAAGATTATAAAGCAAATCATACTTTATGAAGCCATCTGATAAGCTGTAATGAAAAGGTAAAAGTGCTTTTGAATTAAAACTTATTGACACTTTTAATCTATAATTTTTGTTTAAGTCATTTTTGAAAATATTTTTCTACCTAGGCTCTTCAACCTTGAGGGGGTAGCAAGCACCTTAGTTTTGCTTTTTACTGTTCAAGATATTCAATTTATTTGAACTAATTTAAAGATAATTCAAGCATTTTGGAATTTTTGTGGTCAAATTTATGCTATAGCTCCATCTCTCTCTCTTGATTTTATTGGATTAATCATATCATACAGGCCTTCTTGCTTTCAGAATTTAGATGTCTATGTTTATTTAATCAAGTATAGACATTTAATATGTGTGTGTATATATATAGTAGTATATATTGTTTCTCTATATAATACGTATACATGGATATATACATATATATGTACACAATATAATTAGGGTGGAACATATATATATGGAGTCTTTTAATACTATATGGTAGTTATCATAACCTGTTTAAAATGCTTAGAACCCATATTCACATACATGTGCATAGACAAACAGCCATTAACATTACTATTAAATATGTGCATGATCATTTTTGTGATACAGTGGAGTTTGTATCTAAGAAGTGCCCTAACTGAGGAAAAGTGACCCTTTTTGAGAAAATAATTCAATCAGAAACAGAGAACAAGGATGTAAGAATTAGCCAAGGAGGCAAAAACCCTTTAATTTTTCTGTGTGTGCATGTGTGTGTATGTATGTGTGCACCTGTGTGTTACTTCACACCATTTCATTCAGTGTCTAAAATAAGATTTAGGAAATAGTTTTTGATTTCTAAAATGAAATGAGAAGTCTAATGAGAAAAAGGAAGAATGCATTTTTAAACTCGAAAAATGTTTAGGTAATTTTTATAAAAGTACTTTTAAACTTGTAATTTATTTTAGGGTATAATTATAACAACTGCCTTTTATTATGCAAAATTCCTCATCACCATTTTCACATAGAGAAACACGTTCTAAACTACTTCTTATTTTCATTTTTGCTTTTGAGAAATGCTGTTCTTTGATCTCAACTGTTTCAGGTTCTGTACCCCTTCTCGTACTAGAAACAATTAAATCACAGACATACCCGTTCTCTGAATCCCTTCCTATCATTTATAGAATTTAAAGAAACAGTTGTATCCCATACTGAGGTCAGTAGTCAGTTGATTATTTGAGTCTTTCTTGTTTTGTAAATGTTTTAGAAATCTTCTGAGCAAAAAAGATGATTACCTCAAGGATATATAACCATATATCTTTCATCTTATGACCATTCTGTCTTCCAGTCATGGGCATCATAATGCTAAAAAGATACAGAACCACTGACTATAGACCAATGGAAAGAAGAGGAAATTACAAATTGAAGCAACTTTTTGTGAAACTATGTACAGTAATCTGAATGTTGTGTCCCTCCAAAATCCATATGTTGAGATTCTGATCCCCACCAGGATTTCCCTGGTGGCTCAGATTGTTAAAAAAAACAAAAAACAAAAAACAAAAACAAACAAACAAACAAACAAAAAAAACCTTCCTGAAATACAGGAGACCCAGGTTCAATCCCAGGGTTGGGAAGATCCCCTGGAGAAGGGACTGGCTGCCCACTCCAGTATTCTTGCCTGGAGAATTCCATGAACAAAGGAGCCAGGCAGGCTACATTCCATGGGGTCGCAAAGAGTGGACATGACTGAGCAACTAACACTAAAATTCCTATGTTAAGATCCTGAGTCGCAAAGGTGATAGTCTTAGTAGGAGGGCATTTGAGAGGTGATTAAGTCTAGAGGATGGAGCCTCATGAATGGGATCCTTGCTTTTATAAAAGAGACCTCAGAGACCTCCCTAGCAGCTTCCACCATGTGAGGATACAAGGGAAACTCTGTGATCCAAAAGAAGATCCTTACCTGACTAGCTGACACCTTGATCTCAGACTTCCATTACTCAGAACTATAAGCAGTACATTTCTATTTATAAACTAGCCAGTCTGGTATTTTGTTATAGCTGCCTGAATGAACAAAGATGCTAGGAGAAACATGGCTTCTGAAGATGAATAAATGCCATGATGAAAAGCAAAAGAAAATTGCTATGTCTAAACTAGAGCCTTCTTTTGCAAAGACATTAGAGAGAATTAAAAATAATCAGGAAGAGAAAATGGGAGAAAATTACTGGTGTATTCATAACTTGTAAGAGAAACATTTCTGTGAGAGAGTAAACAAAGAGGACTTACCAAATGTACAGTTGTGTGTGTGTGTGCTAAGTTGCTTTCATTGTGTCCGACTCTGTGCAACCCTATGGACTATAGCCTGCGAGGCTCCTAGTCCATGGGATTCTCCAGGCAAGATACTGGTGGGTTGCCATGCCGTCCTCCAGGGGATCTTCCTGACCCAGGGATTAAACCCAAGATGCTTAAGTCTCCTGCATTGACAGGTGGATTATTTACCACTAGCACCACCTGGGAAACCCTCTAATTGTATGGCAGGTTGAATGATTTGGTAATCCTAAAAAGTTATATATATATGAAAGAAAGATATACTCATTTGAATACAGCATTCCAAAGAAAGGCAAGGATAGATAAGAATGCCTTCCTCAGTGATCAAAGAAATAGAGGAAAACAAGAGAATGGGAAAGACTAGAGATGCCTTCAAGAAAATTAGAGATATCAAGGGGATATTTCATACAAAGATAGGCTCAATAAAGGACATAAATGGTATGAAACTAACAGAAGCAGAAGATATTAAGAAGAGGTGGCAAGAATATACAGAAGAACTATATAAAAAAGATCTTCCTGACCCAGATAACCACAATGGTGTGATCACTCACCGTGAACCAGATTTCTTGGAATGTGAAGTCAAGTGGGCCTTAAGAAGCATCTCTATAAGCAAAGCTAGTGGAGGTGATGGAATTCCAGTTGAGCTATTTAAAATCTGAAAATATGATGCTGAGAAAGTGTTGCATTCAATATACCAGCAAATTTGGAAAACTTAGCAGTGGTCTCAGGACTGGAAAAGATCTATTTTCATTCCAACCCCAAAGAAAGGCAATGCCAAAGAATGTGCAAACTACAGCACAGTTGCACTCATCTCACACACTAGCAAAGTAATGTTCAAAATTCTCCAAGTCAGACTTCAACAGTACATGAATCGTGAACTTCCAGATGTACAAACTGGTTTTTAGAAAAGGCAGAGGAACCAGAGATCAAATTGCCAACATCCGCTGGATTATCAAAAAAGCAAGAGAGTTCCAGAAAAAACATCTACTTCTCCTTTATTGACTACTCCAAAACCATTGACTGTGTGGATCACAAAAAACTGTAGAAAATTCTGAAAGAGACGGGAATACCTGACCACCTGATCTCCCTCCTGAGAAATTTGTATGCAGGTCAAGTTAGAACTGGACACAGGATGACAGACTGGTTCCAAATCACAAAAGGAGTATGTCAAGGCTATATATTGTTACCCTGCTTATTTAACTTATATACAAAGCACAGCATGAGAAATGCTGGACTGGATGAAGCACAAGCTGGAATCAAAATTACTGGGAGAAACATCAATCACCTCAGATATGCAGATGACACCACACTTATGGCAGAAAGCAAAGAATAACTAAAGAGTCTCTTGATGAAAGTGAAAGAGGGGAGTGAACAAGTTGGTTAAAACTCAACATTCAGAAAACTAAGATCATGACATCTGGTTCCATCACTTCCATGGCAAATAGATGTGGAAACAGTTGAAATGGTGGCAAACTTTATTTTGGGGGGCTCCAAAATCACTGCAGATGGTGACTGAAGCCATAAAATTAAAAGATGCTTACTGCTTGGAAGAAAATCTATGACCAACCTAGAAAGCATATTAAAAAGCAGAGACATTACTTTTTCAACAAAGGTCTGTCTAGTCAAAGCCATGGTTTTTCCTGTAGTCATGTGTGGATGTGAGAGTTGGATTATAAAGAAAGCTGAGTGCCAAAGAATTGATGCTTTTGAATTGTGGTGCTGGAGAAGAGTCTTGAGAGTCCCTTGGACTACAGGGAGATCCAACCAGTTCATCCTAAAGGAGAGCAGTCCTGGGTGTTCATTGGAAGGACTGATGCTGAAGCTGAAACTCCAATACTTTGGCCACCTGATGCGAAGAGCTGACTCATTTGAAAAGACCCTGATGTTAGAAAAAATTGAGGGCAGGAAGAGAAGGGGACGGCAGAGGATGAAATGGTTGGATGGCATCACTGACTCAGTGGACATGAGTTTGAGTAAGCTCTAAGAGTTGGTGATGGACAGGGAGGCCTGGCATGCTGCAGTCCCTGGGGTCACAAAGAGTCAGACACAGATGAGCAACTGGACTGAACTGATCACATATGATGTATTACTCACTTTGGGGTACACCTGAAACTAACAGAACATTATAAATCAGCTATTCTTCAATTAAAAAGAGATTGCATATTAAAAAATTCAATAGACTGTATAACTTAGCTTGTTGGACTTTGTGATTTCTACAAATTTTAGAATTATTTGTTCTAGTTCTGAGAAAAATACCATTTAAAATTTTGAATGGGATTACACTGAATCTTTAAATTGCTTTGGATAATATCGACATATTAACAATATTATTTTTTTCCAATCCATGAGCACAGTATATCTCTCATTCACTTGTATCTTATTTAAGTTCTTTCACCAATGTAATAATTTTCAATGTAAAGGTCTTTCACGTCCTTGGTTAAATTTATTGTTAAGTATTTTATTCTTCTGTGATTTTTATACATGGGATTGTTTAATTTTCTTTCTGATTAGTTCTTTTTTATTTTATGGAAACAGAACAATGTGGCCATTTCTTGACATATGCAAATGTTGACTAACTATGCTATACACCTAAAACTATTATAATATTGTTTGCCAATTACAGCTCAACAAATAAATGTAACTTACTTCAAAATTAAAACATAATCATGAACCTGCAGAATATGAATGTGAATAATTTTCCCTTATGTAGAAAATTAACAGTATTGAGAAGGGATGGCAATAAAAGACAAGCTATTTCACAACCAAGAACAGGATGATTATATTTGATAAATTCTTCCTAAATTCTTTATGAATTCAGTGTTATTGCAACCACAGGAAACTGAAAAAGTAACTAGTTCTAAATAATAAATGAAAAAGCAAAATATTAATAAAAATGTGATTTTAAATAAAAACAAGGTGTGTCCCACTTTGCATGTGTGCTTGCTAAGTCACTTCAATCATGTTCGACTCTTTGCAACCTCATGAACCCTAATCCATCTGGCTCCTCTGTCCATGGAATTATCCACTCAAGACTTTTATATATATTATAGATAACCAACAGGACATACTGTATATATCAGAGAACTATATTCAGTATTTTGTAATAATGTATAAAAACTAATCTGAAAAAAATATATATATAGATACATATGTGTGTGTGTGTGTGTGTGTGTTCAGCACTGTGTTTAGTCACTCAGTTGTGTCCAACTCTTTGTGACCACATGGACTGTAGTCTGCTAGGCTCCTTTGTCCATGGTGATTCTCCAGACAAGATTACTAGAGTGGATTGCCATGTCCTTCCCCAGAGGATCTTCCCAATCTGGGGATCAAACACACCTCTCTTATCTCTTATGTCTCTGCATTGGCAGGCAGGTTCTTTACTGATATGGCCACCTGGGAAGCCCCATGTCCCACTTTTCTAGAAGTCAAAATTTATATTAGTAAATAATAGAAATTAAAATAATATAGTAATGGAAAATGATAGGCCGAAGTTAGTATAATGAAATCAAGTCCAGACACATTATTTTGAATGCCTGAAAACAATGTGCAAGTGAACTAGCAAATGAGTTAGAGAGAGATGTTCAAAGTAACAGTGCTAGCACAATTGTTTCCCATATGAAAATAAATTAAGTCATATTCACCATAGAATGAAAAAATCCAAATGAATTGAATAATATATAGAAAAACAAACTTTAAATAGAAAAGTGCATGCCAATTTATTTGAGATAAAGATGGTTTTCTCAAAAAAGATGCAAAAACACTTAATATAAAGTAAAACTGATTGAATTTAGCAGTGAAAAAGGATCATCAATGAAATGATAAATAAAAACAAAAAGACAAATCATAATGGAGAGAAAATATTTATCACAGAGATGAGAAAGATACAAATCCAGAAAATATTGTCTACAGATCAAAAGAAATACACAACCCAATGGAAAATAAATAATTCATAAAAGAAATATAAGTTCAGTTCAGTTCAGTCGCTCAGTCGTGTCTGGCTCTTTGCGACCCCATGAATCGCAGCACACCAGGCCTCCCTGTCCCTCACCAACTCCCGGAGTTTACTCAAACTCATGCCCATCGAGTCAGGTGATGCCATCCAGCCATCTCATCCTCTGCTGTCCCCTTCTCCTCCTGCCCCCAATCCCTCCCAGCATCAGGGTCTTTTCCATGAGTCAACTCTTCGCATCAGGTGGCCATAGTATTGGCGTTTCAGCTTCAGCATCAGTCCTTTCAATGAACAGCTGGGACTGATCTCCTTCAGGATGGACTGGTTGGATCTCCTTCCAGTCCAAGGGACTTTCCAGAGTCTTCTCCAACACCACAGTTCAAAAGCATCAAGTTTTCAGCGCTCAGCTTTCTTCAAAGTCCAACTCTCACATCCATACATGACCACTGGAAAAACCATAACCTTGACCAGACGGACCTTTGTTGGCAAAGTAATGTCTCTGCTTTTTAATATGCTATCTAGGTTGGTCATAACTTTCCTTCCAAGGAGTAAGTGTCTTTTAATTTCATGGCTGCAATCACCATCTGCAGTGATTTTGGAGCCCCCAAAAATAAAATCTGATACTGTTTCCACTGTCTCCCCATCTATTTCCCATGAGGTGATGGGACCAGATGCCACGATCTTAGTTTTCTGAATGTTGAGCTTTAAGCGAACTTTTCACTCTCCTCTTTCACTTCCATCAAGAGGCTTTTTAGTTTTCTTCACTTTCTGCCATAAGGGTGGTGTCATCTGCATATCTGAGGTTATTGATATTTCTCCCAGCAATCTGGATTCCAGCTTGTGCTTCTTCCAGCCCAGCGTTTCTCATGTTGTACTCTGCATATAAGTTAAATAATCAGGGTGACAATAGACAGCCTTGACATATTCCTTTTCCTTTTTGGAACCAGTCTGTTGTTACATGTCCAGTTCTAA
Organism: Odocoileus virginianus; assembly: GCF_023699985.2. Taxonomy (NCBI): domain Eukaryota; kingdom Metazoa; phylum Chordata; class Mammalia; order Artiodactyla; family Cervidae; genus Odocoileus; species Odocoileus virginianus. The sequence goes on along the minus strand of NC_069675.1, from coordinate 51,264,860 downwards.
CTGTTGCTTTCTGACCTGCATACAAGTTTCTCAAGAGGCAGATCAGGTGGTCTGGTATTCCCGTCTCCTTCAGAATTTTCCACAGTTTATTGTGATCCACACCATCAAAGGCTTTGGTGTAGTCAATAAAGCAGAAATAGATGTTTTGCTGGAACTCTCTTGCTTTTTTGATGATCCAGTGGATATTGGCAATTTGATCTCTGGTTCCTCTGCCTTTTCTAAAACCAGCTTGAACATCTGGAAGTTCTCGGTTCATGTATTGCTGAAGCCTGGCTTGGAGAATTTTGAGCATTACTTTACTAGTGTGTGAGATGAGTGCAATTGTGCGGTAGTTTGAGCATTCTTTGGGATTGCCTTTCTTAGGGATTGAAATGAAAACTGACATTTTCCAGTCCTGTGGCCACTGCTGAGTTTTCCAAATTCGCTGGCATATTGAGTGCAGCACTTTCACAGCATCAGCTTTCAGGATTTGAAATAGTGCAACTGGAATTCCGTCACCTCTATTAGCTTTGCTTGTAGTGATGCTTTCTAAGGCCCACTTGGCTTCACATTCCAGGATGTCTGGCTCCAGGTGAGTGATTACACCATTGTGATTATCTGGGTCATGAAGATCTTTTTTGTATAGTTCTTCTGTGTATTCTTGCCACCTTTTCTTAATATCTTCTGCTTCTGTTAGATCCATACCATTTCTGTCCTTTATTGATCCCATTTTTGCATGAAATTCTCCCTTGGTATTTCTAATTTTCTTGAAGCGATCTCTAGTCTTTCCCATTCTGTTGTTTTCCTATACTTTGAATTAATCGCTGAGGAAGGCTTTCTTATCTCTCCTGGCTATTCTTTGGAACTCTGCATTCAAATGGGAATATCTTTCTTTTTCTCCTTAGAAGAAATATAATAAACCAATAAACACTTGTCAAGATTCAGAACTTCAGTAGTAATCATGGAAATGTAAAATAATCCCATTATTCAGGGGAATAAAATTACTATTGTACAAAATTTAATCTCCTTCTCATTAGAATTACATGTTTGTTTTTTTTTTAAGTGTCAATTGCAAGTAAAGGGGAAAATTTAAAGCACCATGTACCCTCAGACGCTGATGAAATGTAAATTGTATGACATTTTCCAGGGAATGAACTGGTAACATTTACCAGTATTGAGGATATATATACTCTATGGCCAGCAATTCTGTTTCAAATTGTAAAACTTAACAAAATCCTCCTACATGCATGTCTGGGGATACAGAACTTCAAATGCATGTTGTTGTTGTTGTTGTTGTTTTCTTTTTTCCCAAAGATCTTGAATCTTTATTATTTCTTTAGAATTTTATTAGAGTAGAGCTGATTTACAATTTTGTGTCACTTTCTATTGTACAGCAAAGTGAATCAGTTATACATATGCATATGTCCACTCTTTTACATTTTATTTATTTATTTATTTATTTTGCATATAGGCCATTACAGAGTATTGAAGAGAGTTCCCAGTGCTTTACAGTAGGTCTTTATGTGTTATCTATTTTATATTCATGGGCTTCCCTTGTGGTTCAGCTCGTAAAGAATCCACCTGCAATGCAGGAGACCTGGGTTCGATCCCTAGATTGGAAAGATCCCCTGGAGAAGGGAGAGGTTACCCACTCCAGTATTTTGGCCTGGAGAAGTCCATGGATTCAGTCCATGGACTCACAAAGAGTTGGACACGACTGAGTGATTTTCACTTTCACTTTATATTCATAGTAGTGTATATATGTCAATTGCCATTTCCCAGTTTATACTTCCCTTTTTCCCCTTGTAATCATAAGTTTGTTTTTCTATATCTGTGACTCTATTTCTGTTTTGTAAATAAGTCCATGTGTACTGTTTTCTTTAATATTCCACATATAAACTGTATGATATATTTGTCTTTCTCTGACTTACTTCACTCAGTATGTCAAGTCTCTAGGTCCATTCATGTTGCCACAAATGGCATTATTTTCTCCTTTTTATGACTGAATAATATTCCATTGACTATATGTACCACATCTTTACCCATTTCTCTGTCAATGGACATATAGGTTGTTTCAATGACTTGGCTATTGTGAATAGCACTGCTATGAACGTAGGGGTGTATGCGTCTGTTTGAATTACGGTTTTCTCAGGATATAAGTCCAGGGATGACATCATTTGTTTATATGATAGCTCTACTTTTAGCTTTTGAAGAAAACTCCAAACTGTTCTCCTTAGTGGCTGTACTAATTTATGTTCCCACCAGCAGTATAGTTGAGAACTCTTTTTTTCATATCCTCTCAAATATTTTTGGTTTGTGGATTTTTTGATGATTCCCATTCTGACTAGTGTAAGGTGATATTCCATGGTAGTTTTGATCTGCATTTCTCTAATAATTAGTGATATTAAGTATCTTTCAGTATGTTGTTTTTGAAAGCATAACAAAAGAAAACCTAGTCTTCTCATAAGGACTACTGAAAAAAAATTGTTGTTTATTCCTATAATGGAATGCTCTAGCAAGGTTTTATTTTTTGTAGTGTTCTCTCTCTTAATCTGATAGGTTTTGGTAATCACTGTGCTATTTTTACACCATTTTCACATTCAAATATTGCATTTTATTATACCAGGGGAAAAAGGCGAAAACTAGAACCATTCATGGACAACTAGGGGTGTGATGCCACTCCTAAAGGGGCATGCCCCTTCCTCTAAAGGTCACTCCCCTTTCAGGAAAGAAAGAGAGAAAGAAAGAAAGATAATGCTAAGTCGTGTCCAACTCTTGCAATCCTGTGAACTGTAGCTTACCAGGCTCCTCTGGTCATGGGAGTCAACAGGCAAGAATACTAGAGTGGGTTGCCATTTCCTTCTCCAGGGGCCAACCAGGAACTGAACCCAAGTTTCCTGTATTGTGGGCAGATGCTTTACTGACTGAGCTATACAGAAAGCCCCTTTCTGGGGGCTGCTCTAAACAACTTTCTACATTCTCTGGATTCCACAATTCAGAATAAGCAGCCATCTTAAGGTAAAATTATCATTTAGTCTTTGGAAAGTATTACTAAACTTTAGTCCCTTCTCTTCATTTCTAATCACCAGCTGACATCATCTTTCACTTGGCAAACTGCAAAGGTTTCTTAACGGATCTTTATGCACCTATTTACAATCCCTTCCAGTCTTTTTCCCACACTTGGTTGCAGATGAAGGAAAACTTTAAAAAGTCCATGCTTAGATCCTTGTATCACTTTAATGATAAGATTAAAATATGTAGTTTGATCTTAATGTTTTGCAGGACCATGCTTTTGTCCATCTCTCTTGCTCATAGTACTCCAGTCATAACCAGTCCTTTAATGTTTACAGTCACCACATTCCCTCCTATCCCAGGGCCTTTATACGTCTGTCCCTTTTAATTTAAGCATGCTTTCACCCCTTTTGCTTAATAAACTTCTTCTATTGCTTCATTTCTCCATTCAAGTTTACTGTGAAGAGAGCCCTCTTTGAATCTCCAGACTATGTTTCTATGGTAATGTTTTCATGGTTCCTTATCAGTTCCTTCATAGCATTAATCTCAGTTTGTAATGATGATCCAAATGAATACTTTATAATCAAATTAAATCTCTCTTTTCCACCATGTTAAGGCCCCACATGCATAATTATGTCTGCTGCGCTCCTCCTTGGGTCTTCCTAATGGCTCAGTGGGTAAAGAATCCTCTTGCAATGTAGGAGACACAGGAGATGCAGGTTCAACCCATGAATTGGGAATACTCCCCTGGAGAAGGAAATGGCAACTCACTCCAGTATTCTTGCCTGAAAAATCCCATGGACAGAGTAGCCTGGAGGGCTATAGCCCAAAGGGTCGCAGACATTGGACACAACTCAGGCAACTAAGCATGTTCCTCCCGGTAGCTCCTTGTCTGGCATAGCACTGAAATAGAGCTCAATAAATATTTGCTGCACAAGTGGTAGAGTAAATTGTCTTTATGAAAATTTTATTTAGAGGAACCTATGACTTTCTTTTATGAAAACAGAGTAGAAAAATTGTATAAGTGCCTTTTGTGATGGTGAGTATTCAAAGAATGTGCTATGCTTTGCTGTGCTAAGTTGCTTCAGTCCTGTCCAACTCTGTGTGACCCTATGGACTGTAGCCCACCAGGATACTCTGTTTATGGGGTTTCTCCAGGCAAGAATACTGGAGTGAGCTGCCATGCCCTCCTCCAGGGAATCTTCCCCATCCAGGGAATTAATCTGCATCTCTTAAGTCTCCTGCATTGGCAGGCAGGTTCTTTACCATTAGTGCTACCTGAAAAGCCCATTCTAAGGATACCAGAATATAAAAGTCATTTCTCTGGAGGAAGAAAACAAAGAGGAAAAGGAAAAGAAGTAGAAAGGTGACAGGAGAGAGGAGAAGAGCAAAGATGAGATGTAGGGGAAGAGTGAGTGAAAGTTGCTCAGTCATGTCTGACTCTTTGTGACCCCATGGATTGTAGCCTGCCAGGCTCCTCTGTCTATGGAGTTCTCCAGGCAAGAATTCTGGAGTAGGTAGGAGTTTAGAAAAATGTTGGGAAGATAAGTGAGTAAAAGATTAGAAGTGAAAACTATGTACTGTTATGCAATTATGAATTTGTCCATCCACTTATTCAGTTGGCTGCTCAACCTGTTAACATTTATTGCATATGTACCATGTGCCTGGTACAAGGTCTACAGCAATAAACAAAATAGACTAAGACTGATCTCCTTGCTTATAATTCAGTGATGAAAATATGTAATGGCGAAGGAAAAATCTGATTCCATATTAGGTCTCTTTTTTCCACTTTAAGCTTTATATTCTATTGCTTTTGCTTTCCATTCAGAATGATATCTATAGCTTGAAATACATGGGAAAGCCCATTCTCAAGGTTCTGATCTTTAAGGGTATAACACTTTTTACTTCATATAGAAATAAAAAGATGCAAAAAAGTGAATACTATTTTCTTTTTAGAGATTTATAGGATCATTGTTACCTGACCCATGTGGACAGTTGCAAAAACAAAGGAACCCTACACCAAGAAGTTTCCAACAACCAAACACTCCCCTCCCTCAGTTTGCCTTTAAAAATGTCTTGCTGCAATCCCACTACTGGGTATATACCTTGAGAAAACCACAACTGAAAAAGACACATGTATCCCAGTGTCCATTGCAGAACTATTTAAAAACAGCTAAGACCTGCAAGCAACCTAGATGTCCATTGACAGACGAATGGATAAAGAAGTTGTATTATATGTATAGAATGGAATATTACTCAGCTGTGAAAAAAGAATGAATTTGAGTCAGTTTTAGTGAGGTGGATGAACCTAGACCCTGATATACAGTGTGAAGTAAATCAGAAAGAGAAAAATAAATATTGTATATACTAATGCATATATATGGAATCTAGAAAAAGGATATTGATGAACCTGTTTTCAGGGCAAGGATAGAGAACAGACTTATGGGCACACAGGGGGAAAAGAAAAGGTGGGACAAATTGAGAGTGTGCCACTGAAATATATACATTATCATGTGTAAAACCAATAGCTGATGGGAAGTTGCTGTAAAGTGCAGGGATCTCTGTCTGATGCTCAGTAACAGCCTGGGTGGGATGGAGTGGGAGGTGGGAGGGATGTTCAAGAGGGAGGGGACATGTGTATACTTTTGCTTGATTCATGTCGATGTAGGGCAGAAAACAACACAACATTGTAAATCAATTATCCTCCATTTAAATATAGTTTTTTTAATTAAAAAAATCTTGCTAAAACCCTTAAGATTTTTTAAGGGGGTGGGGGTATGAACTACCCATTTTCCTTGCATAGCCCTGCAATAAACCTTTCTGTGCTCCAGAATCAGACATTTCACTATTGTTTGGCCTCTCTGTGAGTTGGGCATATGAATTTGTGTTCAGTAACAAATATTGAAAAATAATTGAGTAAATTAACAATATCATTTTAGATAGTGCTGTGTCCTATAGAATAAAACAGAGTGTACTGTGACAGGGCTACACATTATGAGAAAAAGAATATGTGATGTACTAGCTTCTCAATATTGAGTAAAAGTTTAAAAAACAATAGTAACAGTAAAAAATTGAAGAAGCAGAGGTCTGCACTTAAGGTTATTATCAGCTGAACTGAGACAGCATAAACACAAAATGTAAGAGGTAAAGAATATGAGTGAGCAAATCATGGGGATATACAGAAAAATGTGGGCAATAATCTGGATTGATATAATGTTAGAAAATGGAGCTTGGGCCAAGTTCACCTGTATTTATGAGGGGGAAAGAAGCTGTAGCTGATATCAAGTCTACATTTGAAGGAACAAGTGTATCTCAATCATAAAAAAAAAAAAACTTAAATCAAAAAACATTTTGGTTACTAACTCAACTTCATGAAAAGACTTAGGCATGTCTAGTACAGAGGTTATGATCTCATGCCTCCTTTCATGAAGTAATATGAAATTTCCTACCTAGGTTTTGAGATCAGAGTTAAGTGGGACACATTCAATGCAAAAGAAGTACATTTTGGGAGACTATTATCTTCTTTTAACTTTATTTGTTTATTTTTGGCTGTGCTGGGTCTTTGCTGCTGTGGGTAGGCTTTCTCTAGGCTTTCTAGTTGCAGTGAGCAAGGGCTACCCTCTAGTTGAAGTGCGCAGGCATCTCATTGATGTGGCCTCTCGTTGCAGAGCACAGGCTCTAGGCTGTGTAGGCTTCAGTAGTTGTGGCACGCGGGCTCAGTAACTGGTGCACAGGCTCAGCTGACCATAGGCATGTGGGATCTTCCCAGGCCAGGGGTCCAACTTGAGTCTTCTGCATTGGCAGGTGAATTCTTAACCAGTGGGCCACAGGGAAGTCTAGCACTTTGTTATCTCGACCCTGACTCAATTTTTCAAGTTCATAAGTGAGAGGACCAAAGCAACTCAGTGGAAACTTCAGGCATGAATAATTCGGCATCTGAAAAGGGAGCATATCTTATCAGGGTCTCAGTAGAACAAATTAAAAAATGAAGTAGAAATAAATGAATATATTCTTTCTTTTCTCTGGAATCAATAAAGAAAAACCAAACACCAGGTGTGACCAACAGCTTCCATTTGCTATTCCAATTTTCACCATTCTCTAATATGCTTTATGTCTTTTCAAATTGACCTGTGTGAATTATAGCTACAGAGTTCATATGCCACTGAGGCTTCCAGAGGGTTTGGGCACTGAAGATCATGCTGAAAGATGAGAGGGTAGGAGGACAGAAAGTCTTTATTTCCTTAGCTTTCTTGTAACACAGCTTAGCTTGGGATGACTGCACAATTTTTCTTCCAAATGGGGACATATCTGAGAGTGAAAGAAGTGCTCCTAATGGTTATACTTGTACAAGAGGTTTTAAATCTCACCTGGCCCAGGCAAATCTGTACTTACATTCAGCCTAATTTGGCCTGTCTTCCTCAGTTGAAGATTAGTGCTCCTTTCAAGTTGTTCAATGTGATTCTCTCCTTTTCTGAGCACCAGGGGTCTCTGTTTCTCCCAGCCCACTGTTTCTCAAATACTAGCATGTATCAGAATCACCTATTAAAATAGGGATTGGGTGGACCAGACTCAGAGTTTTAGGTTCAGGGGTGGAGGCTGAGTATTTTCATGTCTAACAGATTCCAAGTAACGTTAATGCTTTTGGTTCATGATTTGTACTTTGAGACACACTATCTTGATCATTTTGGGTTAAGCTTGATAAAAGCATTGATACTGTTAGCCATAAGTCTCTGTACTATACAAAGTGGTCCTTTTATACTTGTCCACACTTTTGTAAAAGCCTCTCTGTAACTATTTCTCCTTGGATTATGCAGGATACTATATAATGGTGAAAGTCAAGGATTATAAATTATGATCTCATTATAAATCCTTAAAGTTTGCTTTAAATAAAATGGATTCAGAACTGGTCCTTATCTCATGGTGAGAAAATTGATAGATTTTTTAGAGCAGTACAAGACATGTGCTTCAATTATCTCCTTATCACATTTCTTGCTTTGAAACAGACACTAATGAAGAAGCTATGTCCTGTTGCCTTTCTGATCATGTCTAGCAAGTCAAGGTTTATGACACAATGATGAGAAGTGATGGGGAAAACATAGAGTTGTGTAAGTGGATCCATATTGAGAAAATGACCTACAGTCTTTATTTCAGCAACGCACATCCTCAGCAACTGTCATTCTCATTTGGAGAAAAGTAAATATTATCATTTGATCTGGGGTTGTCAGTCATCTTAATGTTCAGTGGAATAGCTTAAGAAACACTTTATTGATTTATATTCAAATGAATAATTAAAAGCTGAAGCATCTGCAGCTGAACCAGTGGCACTCTAATCTACACAGGAAAAAGGATAGAAAGTTTATGCCCAAAAGAAAGAGAAAAGGGAAAGGAATACAAATAAAATGTTGCACAATGATTTGCGCTTTTGAAGGGGCCCTGCTCTTCGTCACTTCACAAATGTAATTTTCATATCAGCAATGGTAAGCAAGAGACTAAAATGCTGTTGAGTTTGGTGGTTGGCTGAAGTGGAAGAGGTGATTTTAAAAAGTCGAATTCATTCCTTTAAGGAAAAAAAATAAAATCCCAAAATTAATACCAAAATGTAAAAATGTCAAATGAATTAAAACTAAATGCCCATATGAAGGTATCTAAGTTTATTTTTTTTAGCATTGTGTTGCAATCTTTGAATGATGGAAATATCTTAATCTGCCATATATCAGTGAGATTTTCTACTAGTACTAACATTTTCCTAGTTTTCAAAAAAAAAAAAATTTTACAATGTGATTGTATTTATTTAGTCCTGTCAGTATCAGCCTCTGCCTGTAATTCTTTATATCTAATACTCTTGTGTAGCTTAAATTCACAGAGCCAACAATACATGGCAGAGTTAGATTCCAAACCTAGGTATGTGCAACTCCAAAGCCAGGGTTCTTAACCAGCAAACAGTTCTGCATCCTAGCCCCCATGTCTTTCCAGATCTCTTTCTTTTCTACTTCCCTGGAATATCCATTCATTCATTCACTGAAATACTATTAATAGTTGTGAAAGTTACTCAGTCGTGTCCAACTCTTTGCGACCCCGTGGACTATATATAGTCCATGGAGTTCTCCAGGCCAGAATACTGGAGTGGGTAGCCTTTCCCTTTTCCAGGGGATCTTCCCAACCCAGGGATCGAACTCGGGTCTCCCGCATTGCAGGTGGATCCTTTACCAGCTAGCTGAGCTACGAGGGAAGCCCGAGTATTGATAGTATTGACAGCTGCTAAACTCTAAAAGTATGTGTGTGCTCCGTCGCTTCAGTTGTGTCCAACTCTTTGTGACCCTATGGACTGCACCCTGCCAGGCTCCTCTGTCCATGGGATTCTCCAGGCAAGAATACTGGATTGGGTTGCCATGCCCTCTTCCAAGGGATCTTCCCGATCCAGGGATTGAACACATGTTTCTTGCATTGCAGGCAGATTCTTATCCACTGTGCCACTTGAGTAGCCCCAAAGTCTAAATAATATTTGTTAAACTCTAGTACCAAGCAGTATGTTGTGACTGCATGATTCAATATTCTAAGCAAAAGACAGGCAACAACCTGTCTGAGGAAATACATTCCTGAGATCAGAGATATATCTTGTCTATATCTACATTCTTAGGATGAGCAAAGTGAAAAAGTGAAAGTGAAAGTTGTTCAGTTGTATCTGACTCTCCATGGGCCATAGAATCCATGGAATTTTTCTGGCCAGAGTACTCTTCTCCAGGAGATCTTCCCAACCAAGGGGTCAAACCCAGGTCTCCTGCATTGCAGGTGGACTCTTTACCATCTGAGCCACCAGGGAAGCCCAGGCTTCAGAGATTTAAGGCTCACCTCCCTCATGGAAGCACAAGCAGAAGTCATTAGTAGTGCTTTTCATTAGTCATGGGCCTGGGGAGAAAGTCTCACAGAGGATGTGTCATTGAAGTTGCAAATTTGATTAAGGAAGGAAATGTAAGGCAAAAAACAAAAGGAACAAAACACAATCACTCTACCTGGGTGGTTCGTTGATTTCTCACAGGGGCCAAGGTTAGGAATCCTGATACTGCTTTATTTGCACACACAGATAATTACATACAGATGTATATATGCATGATTAGTGTGTGTTTGTGTACATACATATACTTACATCTATATTTTCTTAGTGCTATCCACTGAGCATTACCAGAAGCAGTGATATTTGTTAACAGTGAGCACACTAAGCACATCTTAGTTTCTAAGTCCATTTACTCATACAAGTGGAGAACACACTCTTTACACAATACAGTAAAGCTCTTTAGCTCTTTAATGAACTGGCTGATTCCAGGGCTTAGGTGAGGGAAAGAAAGGTAAGTCTGGTATCATGCATACAAGAGTGTAAGGAAGTACTCTGAAAATAATAATAACACAAACAAAATATCTGCAAGTTCATACTTATACTAAAAACTAAGTAAATAAATAAATAGGGATGGAGAGATGTGTCAAATATTTCTTGCAGAATAATTCAAGTCAATAAAGATAATGAGAAAAAATAGAAAATTGCCATTTATTATATCACAGTAATAATTTTCTGGGTGAAATTCATGCATGAATGCAAAAACAAGTGGGTGAAAATTTAAGCAGAAACAGAATATTTGCATAATCTCAAAGTAGTTAATGCACAACCTCAGTGAAATAATGAGAGAACATCAGACAATCTCAAGTTGAAGGACAATCTACATGTTAACTGATCTTCAAAAGTGTCATGAAAATATGAAAGAGAAAGCATGAAAAATATCTTGAAAGACAAGAAAGATTGAGGGACTCTCACAGATATGGGGAGACTACAGACGTAGGACAATTAAATCTACATGGAGTCCTGAGTTAGATTTTGCAACAGGAAAACAAAACAAAACAAAACTTGTGTATCAAATTGTTACATTAGCTAATATATTTTAATAAGGTAAAAAAAATAGTTTATGGTAATGCAAGTTACTAAATAATAGAAATTGGAGGAAGGGTATAAGGAAATTATTTGTACTCCATTTGATTTGTGAATTTAAAATTATCCCCCCAAAAAAGAAAATTAGAAAAAGATCACTCAGTTTGTTAATCTTGGAGGAAGGCTGCATCCAAACTCTTGCCTGCTGCCCTGCCTCGCAGAAGGGTTAGAGCCAGGAATAGTAGGGTACAGAGAATTTGGTGCTGTTTCTTCCCTTTTAAAGGATGTCAAGGAAGCATGAGCCAGTCTCTCCATGGGAAGATGATAACTTACAGGAAAATGGGACAAAACATAGTGCTTGGAAATGCCTGTAAATGTGGTTTAGCCACTTGATGGAGGAAATGAAATCATAAAACAGTGTTTACCAAGTCCTTGTGAAAACACAGAAAAATACCCAATCTAATGTAACAAGAAAGCAAATATAAAATATATACTAAATCATAATAACTATGTAAAAAACAAACCCACTCAGAAGGAGGGATAAAAGGATAAACTCAATAGCCACTGTTAAGATTTTAGTGTATGTCTAGATGATGAGAATAGATTATTTTTTTCTTTTTTCAAATACTGCTATATTTTGTTTATTGATTCCTTCACCTTGTTCAAAAACTGATTCAAAGTAGCTTAGTCTGAATTTTGCATTAATAAACATTATTTTTAACAATACCAAAAAAAAAGAAAAAAAAACGGTTGCACATTTTTTTCTGAGGCAGAGGAAGGCATTTCAGGCAAATAGAACTGTATCAACAATGACTTGAAAACACATGCCATATATTAAACTGTGAAGAAGTATAGTGGGTTTCCATGGTAGCTCAGACAGTAAACAATCTTCCTGCAATACAGGAGACCAGGGTTCAGTCCTTGGGTTGGGAAGATCCCCTGGAAAAGAAGTCTAGTGTGACTAGACTAAGAGTTATATGGGGTGACTAACAGTAGATAACAAGGCTCACGTGTAGGTTAACAAAAGAAAATTGTGGTCCAGCTTCCATGGATCTCTTGAGGAATTTCTATAGAGATAGACTGGCATAGATTTCACAGTGGAGAAGTGGTAAGTGGTATATTAGAAAGGAAAGCTGAGGTGGGAGAAGGACAGAGTAGGGGATATGGTCCACAGGCTGAGAGAGCAATTAGGGGTGGCCTTAGACTGTCTTCTGGGACCCTGAATGCCTGCATGTGCTTGTCATGGAACCAGAATTCATTAGTGTGAAGTACATTTTCTTCTGGTCAAACCTATTTAGATTTCATGTTAGAAAATGTGTGATAAACATATTCACATCACAGTATTAATGTATTCCATTGTGGTGAAATTTCAGTTATCACTTCCAAGACTTGACTACCAAGATAAATTCATGAAATCTATTTAAAAAATTTGAGAATTAAGTTGTTGATATTGACATAATGACAATGTAAAATATAACTCTTACTCTTAGTCGAAAAAGTAATTTCAGGAGTTTCCCGGTGGTCCAGTGGTTAAGAATTCATCTGCCAATGTAGGGAACATGGAATCAACCCCTGGTCTACGAAGATTCTAAATGTTTGGGGGCAGCTATTGGAAGGACTGATACTGAAGCTGAAACTCCAATACTTTGGCCACCTCATGTGAAGATTTGACTCATTGGAAAAGACCCTGATGCTGGGAGGGATTGGGGGCAGGAGAAGAGTGTGACGACAGAGGATGAGATGGTTGGATGGCATTACCGACTCGATGGACATGAGTTTGAGTAAACTCCGGGAGCTGGTGATGGACAGGGAGGCCTGGCATGCTGCAGTTTATGCGGTTGCAAAGAGTCGGACACGACTGAGCGACTGAACTGAACTGAACTGAACTGAAAACTACTACCACAACTCTTGAAGCCCATGCTCCTGTGATCTGCAATGAGAAGCCCGTACACCGCAAAGAAGAGTAGCCCTTACTGTCTGCAGCTACAAAAAATCTGTGTACAGCAAGGAAGACTCAGCACAGCCAAAAATGAATGAATAAATAAATAAGTAAATAATGTTTCATGTTTCTCACCATGGAGCTCCCTGATCCTCAGGCTACATGACTTGAGCTGAGAGCTTGTCATTTAAAATAAAGAAAAGAAAGTGCAATTGCATTATCATTCTTTTTTTTTTTTTTTAAATTGAGAGAGATGCAGACTAAATGTTTTACTTTATGTTATGTATTAGACACAATAGTTTCTATTGCCTCTACTACATTTATAGCATTTCTCCCTGCAAAAATGTTAATTAAAAGATATTTTAAAATAGTTTTTTTTTAAGTATTATAGGTTGCCTGAATTAAGCCAAACTGTCATCAATGGGAATACTTATGGCTAATAAAAGGAAGGAACTATGACTTATAAAAGGATTTAAAGAAGATTAACATGGCTATCTATATATTTTTTACATTCAAACTACATGATGATGAATTAAGGGCAATATTTTTGTGTTTTATATATTTGTTATAGTATAGTTTATTTGTATAAATCAAAAGACTCTGTATCTGTTGAAAGTCAAACATAGTTCACTGCTATGAAGGATAAGTCAACATACCACTTATGTACACAGAGAGCATAATTTTCTTCTCTGGAGCTAAAACATGCTGTTACTACGAGACAACCAAAATCTCAGGGTAGAAGAAAAAATTTAAATTGAACCTATCCCTGAAAAGGGGCTGGACTTCAGCAAAAGAGGGTCCATGAATTTATATTACACTAGCTCACTTTGGCTGTGCCTCTAAGAATAATCAGCATCAGTCTGGGAGTTGAAGGGAGTCATGGTGAAGAGTTAAGAGATTTTTGTAATAACTCAGGTGAGAACTGAGGGAGGTTTGAACCAGAGTGTTTTGGGTGGTGATTCTGAAAAGTGGTAAAAACATGAATGCAATGGTAAAGCTGGCAAGATTTGCTGATAGATGAGATATGAAATGTGGGAGAAACTAAGTAATATAAATAAATCACTACTGAATGCAACTGGCTAAATTAAGAAAATGTTATGTCTTGGAAGAATACTCTCCAATAGAAGCATTGTATTTAAGTGATTTTACTAAGGCTCAAATTTAATAAAACTTTGTTCTAAAGGCATTGATAAAATTTAAAGAATAAAGAAGCTTAATATTAACAAGAAAATGTAGACACTTAAAGTTGACTCCACATTTTAAAATTTTCTATAGGCCCGGCTTTATCAAGATGATATGTATTTACATATCTTGGAAAATGAAACAATGATAAGTAGTTTCAAATAAGCAATGACCAGCTGTTGAGAATATTAAAAATAGTTGTCCTTTATAGTCCCCATAATAAACAGATACTTAAAATATTTTTCACATTAATTAATTAATATTTTTTAATTAATTCTTCATTGCTTTTTAAATTATATTTATTATTATTTAAGTCCCACTGTAAATTTTGTTATCTAAATCTTTCATCATAAAATTTTCTATTCATTTGATTTATGAAATCTTTACTTTTTTCATTTTCTAGAAACTTTCAGTCTCTTTCAGGAGTTATTGTCTCTACTTTCACCCAAATGCTATTCATAAAAATATTTTATTTATGATTCATCTCTTTCAGAATGACAAAGATTAAGTCTCTCTCACACACTAAACTTCTGACAATGTATGATATATATATTATATATTATATATATTATATATGTATTAATACATAATATAATAATGTTCTCAAAAAAATATTTGTTCAATAAACAAATAGTGAATGTAGCAGTGACTCTCAAAGGAAATAGCATATGTAGGTGGGATAAATTCACACAGAATCTCTGGAAGTGCCTTTTTAAACTATAATAAAGATTAGGTGGCTCAGTAGTAAAGAATCCTCCTGCAATGCAGGAGACGTGGGTTCAGTCTCTGGGTCAGGAAGATCCCCTGGAGAAGGAAATGGCTATCTACTCCAGTATTCTTGCCTAGGAAATCCCATGAGTAGAAGATCCTGGCAGGTTACAGTCCTCAGGGTCATGAAGTGTTGAACATGACTCAGCAACTGAATACACACATACAAAGATTTTGGAAATTAAGTGCTGCCATCCCACTCCTACCCATCCAGGCTGATCTCAATGGTGAATGTGACCCACATGTACTCCTATGACAGTGATAGGTCTACAACTCTGACTTAGAACTCTTGTTTCCTCCCAGCACTTCAGCTGCCACCCATCTGCTAAAGTATTCAAATCTCCATCTCTAACCCTGTCCCCCTCTTTCCAACACCTTGGCTGTTCATGAACTCTGGTGTGCTTAGTCACTCAGTCGTGTCTGACTCTTTGCCACCCCACGGACTGTAGCCCACCAGACTCCTCTGTCCATGGGATTCTCCAGGCAAGAGTACTGGAATTGGTCACCATGCCCTCTTCCAGGGGATTTTCCCAACCCAGGGATTGAACCCAGGTCTTCCACATTGCAGGAATTCTTTCACAGGGAAGCCAAACCTGGTAAGTATCCTCTAAGATGACCCTCACCTTTTGAAATATTCATTCGTGTGCAGTACCCTTGCACATCATACTGGAACTGGTCTTTGTGATCAACAAACAGCATGTGGCACAAGTGGTGCCATGTCATTTCCAAAAGGAGGTTATAGAAAAGACTGAGTTCTCTCTTGAGTTCTTTCTCCTTTTCTCTCTTTCTCTGATGATTTGCTCTAGAAGAAATCATGTCATGAGCAGCCTTATGGAGAGTCCTTTATGAGGAACTAAAGCCTTCAGCCAACAGCCACATGAATTAGCTTAGAACTGATTTTCCCTAATATGAGTACAGACCTGCTCAAAATTTCACTAAGATCTCCTGAGAAACTGAGCCATAACCACTCTCCAAAGCCATTTTCTGATTCCTAATAGTGAGACAAAAATGTATGCATTAACAGATACTTGTTTTAAGCTGCTAAGATTTGGGATCATTTGTTATGCAACAATAGATATTAATAGAGCACCTAACACTCAAAGAAACTTGAGCTGTATTCTGTTGAATCTTGCCTGCTTTTCTTCCTGTATTCTCTACATAGGTCAGTGAGGCTACCATTAGCACAGTGGCTCACAAACATCATGAAATTTTCCTTCTCCCTTAAGTCATCATATTAAACTAGGCTCCACATATACTAAATTAATCCTCCTTTTTTTTTTCTTAAAAATCTCTATCCCCTCTGCCATTGCCTTAAGACCTATATCTGAGCCATGTGAAATATTACTTGGATTCTTGTCCCATTAATAATTCAGAACTTAACTCTTTGCTGTATTAGACACCTGCATGAGATTCTATCTCACAGGTCTTCTTTTTTTTTTTTTTTCACTTTATTTAAAATAATTACCTTTGTGAATTTAAAATACAGTTTACATGAAATTTCCATGACTGATCAGGATAAGAAATTCTGAAAAAAAAAAAAAGAGCAATATTGTTGTTAATTATAATTAACTCATATTAATTGTATATTACTTTCTATAGCATTAAAATATTTTGTGTTTATAGTGAACATAAAACTCAGCAAAGCTTCATGTTTTAAGCAGGTTATCTTAAATACACTTTATAATTCAGAATACTAAGCTTCTGAGAGTTTATAAACAGAGATTACATAAAAATAAACATTTCAGCAAACTCATGATGAAATTCAATAATCAATCAATTCTTTTTGAAGATATATGCAATGTGAGTCCCCAGACTTGTCTCTCTTATTCCTGTCCACATTATTATTCCTGAAACACAATCTGGCATAGTGAAGGAGTTAAATATTTGTTGGATGGGTAACTGCTCAATATAAAAGTTTGTGTATAGATGAAATTTTAATTTTGTATTTATATCTTTATAAATAAATAGTGTTGAACAACAGGATAATCAAGATAATTGTTTTGCTCATGGAAAGAGCAAATTGTCTTGTTCTTGCAAATTATCATCCAGTAAGATCCTTATGTAATGCACTGACATAAGAAGAACAAAAGAAAACTCTAGGAATCTGTTAGTAAGGGTCACTTTAATAGAGAGCTGTGTGACTCATGGACGCTAGACTACAACATAGGCAGTGGCGCTCAAAGAAGTTCATTTCCAAACACTTGAGCTCAAGGTCACAGAACAAAGATGAAGGGGTAGGGAGGCAGAGTACAGAAAACAAGGTTTCCTTAGGCACCAGATGGCCCACAGTCTTTTCCCTTTATGTTCTTTCATAAATTATCTATGTGGACTCTTCTCCGTTCCTCAAATATGCACTTGCAATCTTTTGTGCTTTTATTTATAATTTTCATTCCTCTTGAAGTATTCTTTACTTCACATCATTTCTCTACTTACCACAGTCTTTTGTTCTTTTCATCTTTGTTAAAATCCTTACTAGACAATCTCAATTAAAAAATCCTATTTTCCTCAGTATCCCATGTCTTTTCTATATTGAAGAATTTATTTAATCAAGTATGCTTATTTTAGTATAAATTTATAGATTAACACAGTACTGAGCTATAGAGAGTGTCAGACTTTATTTTTTGGGCTCCAAAATCACTGCAGATGGTGATTGCAGCCATGAAATTAAAAGACGCTTACTCCTTGGAAGGAAAGTTATGGCCAACCTAGACAGCATATTAAAAAGCAGAGACATTACTTTGCCAACAAAGGTCCTCTAGTCAAGGCTATGGCTTTTCCCGTGGTCATGTATGGATGTGA
This sequence comes from Odocoileus virginianus, assembly GCF_023699985.2. Lineage (NCBI taxonomy): Eukaryota > Metazoa > Chordata > Mammalia > Artiodactyla > Cervidae > Odocoileus > Odocoileus virginianus. Next base: position 51,247,266 of record NC_069675.1, on the reverse strand, counting down.
GAGTTGGACTGAAGAAAGCTGAGTACCGAAAACTTGATGCTTTTGAACTGTAGTGTTGTAGAAGACTCTTGAGAGTCCATCGGACTGCAAGGAGATCCAACCAGCCCATCCTAAAGGAGATCAGTCCTGGGTGTTCATTGGAAGGGCTGATGCTGCAGCTGAAACTCCAGTACTTTGGCCACCTCATGTGAAGATTTGACTCATTGGAAAAGACCCTGTTGCTGGGAGGGATTGGGGGCAGGAGGAGGAGGGGACGACAGAGGAGGAGATGGCTGGATGGCATCACCGACTCGATGGGCATGAGTTTGAGTAAGCTCTGGAAGTTGGTGATGGACAGGGAGGCCTGGTGTGCTGCAATTCATGGGGTCGCAAAGAGTCGGACATGACTGAGCGACTGAACTGAACTGAACTGAGCTGTAGAGATACATAATTTGTTTAAATTTGACACAATCACAAAGGTGGCTAATCCAACTTCCTCACCAAATTTTACTGAGTGGATGAAGAGACTAGTGTACACAAACCAGTGATATTGGATATTATCAAATCCTTTCCTCTATAGATATGACAATACCATGTGTGTGCTCAGTCACTTAGTTGTGTCTGATTCTTTGCAGCCCATGGCCTGCGAGATGTATTATATTATATTTTAAGGATTATATCATAATAATTCTGTTAAGAGTATTATATGGATTATGCCTATATTGCAATTATTTACATCACTCTTTTCCCTACTAGAAGATAGTATTTCAAAGGGAGTAACTATGCTTTTTTTATATATATTTTTAGTCTTTAAGTAACCATCATGGTATTTGACATAACAAAAACAAGTCTAATAATTGCTGGGTTGAATGGAGCTGAATAGTGAGTAACTTCCCAGTTCAGGGACCTCCTTGTTTCAAAAGAAAAAAAAAAAAAAAAAAAAGAGAGAGAGAGAAGAAACAGCAGCACAATTCCTGTAACAAAGCCAGCCCTTATTTCTGAGAAACCCCATGAAAGCAACTTGGTTTGAAAAGCCTTCTTAAGGACAATGATGCTGACCTTTTGTCTCTACCACATCCACTCCTTTATGGGAGGATGGCACTTTTCAGTGACAGCAAGGGAAAAGAGTGGCCATATTTTGTGAATTATCTCCTCTCTCTTGTGTTTAGTTCTAAGAGTGGCTCAGTATAGGCAGTCAGGGAAAAACACTTGAACAAACACTAGAAGGTGGGATGGTGTAAGAGTACGGTTGGTCATATTTAGAGAGGGGTTACTTTTTGGGGGGCCACACCACACACAAATACCAGACACACCTCCAGCAAAAAAAAAAAAACAAACAAAAATAAACAAACAAACAAAAAAAAGCCCCCGCTGAATCTGCTTTGATATCTCAGAATTAAAAGAACCAACAGCAAACAAGGAAAGTTATGTCTGAAGCACATGTGGTGAGTTGCTGCATCCTACACATCAGATTTACAGTAGTAGAATGATCTGGTCTCAGAAAAATTGTGAATCAAGCAAGTAGTCACTGTGCCTTCACATTTGGATATCAGACATGTCAGCCCATGGCTACAACTCTGTTTTTCTTTAACTATTGTTACTTTGAAGTCAGTGGTGAAAGTAGGGCATCCTTTCTTCTGCTTTGAGAAAATCTGAATTTGTTTACAAAACCTTTTGTTTTCATTTTTTTTAGACTGTTTCTGGAGATTCAGCCACTTCTTTTTACTCAGGCTTTAAAGTTATATAGTCTTGTACTCTCCAGGAACCTGGCACAGTCTCCAGGTAGCTGGTCAGGGAAAATATGATTGGCCTGGGCTAAGAGCAGGTCTGCACCAAAATGGCCATCTTCATACCCACAGGTTCAGCAAAAAGGTTTCCTTTCTAGAATGCTTTCTGCTTCCCATTGCCTCAAGTATTTCTCTATTGTAAAAATCAAATCTTTCCACTTCCATCTTTCTTTTTATAGCCTTTGTGCCCTCTGCCTCAGTCAGTAGGGATTTCCTATTTTAGATGATGTCCTGTTTACCAAGACTGCCTTATTTTGCAGTTGTATAGTGGATTTGTCTGTCTTATGCTTCAAATCACTTTCTCTTTTTATAATCCAGCCTATGTTTCATCCTGAGGACCCAATATTAATGTAAGCATCTTATCTGAAATTCCCTAATTTATATAATGTAAAGATGCTGAGCATAGCAACTTGTTACACTTAAACATGTGATTCCTTGATGCACCTGAAAGAGGGTTGTGTGCATGGACTCTTTAGAAAGCTTATTTCTTTCCTCATATATGCATTCCCTGAGGATTTAATATATGACTGATTTTCTACAAAATTGATATCCAACCCAGAGGCCAAATGTCATGCCTACTGTAGCCACTCACTTCTCCTGGGTTGCAGGGAAAAGCTCTTATAGATTCCCGCCAAGAATAAGCACTGTGATGTTCAAAGTGTGCCCAAGTGGTAATTATACTGTTTGGGTGGTCATTTCTCTGGGACTTCACTTTAATGTATATACATGGACCCACTTTCTTCATATACAATAGGCTATATACACTAATATGTGTGCGTGTTTTTGTGCATGCTAAGTCACTTGAGTCCTGTCTGAATCTTTGTGACCCCGTGCATTGTAGCCCACCAGGGTCCTCTGTCCATGGGATTCTCCAGGCAAGAATACTGGAGTGGGTTGCCATTTCCTTCTCCAGGGGATCTTCCTCACCCAGGGATTAAACCTGTGTCTCTTGTCTCCTGCATTGGCAGGCAGTTTCTTTACCACTAATGCCACCTGGAAAGCCCAATACATGTGATGCACCTATAATAACATAGACTTGGAGCTGGATTCCTTGGTTCATTGCCCAGCACTACCACTGTCTATTCTTGTATAGTTAGGCAAATGATTTAACTTTTCTGTGTCCATTCCAGTAACTTCTACTCTGACAGAGAAAGGCAGAAAATCAGACATCAATCTTGGTCCCTCTAGGTGAATGGAAAGATGAGGAATGATATGAAATTTAGAACAGAGAAGTCTAGGCATGTAAGGAAGAAAGCCTCTGGTAAAGGGATTAAACCACCAAAAAACAGCAAACTGCAAGGAGCTAAGTAGATCATGGTCTACAGGAAAAAAATCTGAAGTATTTCTTGACATGAGTTGCGTGCTTGGAAGGAAGGGGTGGAGAAGGACATCCTGAATAGCTGACCTGACCTGAATTCTTCCCCTCAATAAGACTTTTGTAAGACTCTAATCCCATCCAATCCAAAGGACTATCTGGCCTCTTCGTAATGATTTTAGTGTGAAACTGTAACCTGCACTGAATCTTCTAAGGCAACTCCAGGAGCTGTAAGAGCTGAACTTATGTTTTCCTCCAACCCCGTTTTACTCTTTCCTCCAGAACTCAGCTACACACATGCCTTTCCATCTCAACTCCAGAATACATATTAAGTCAGGATAGCATTCAACTGTTTGTTGGTTGGTTTGTTTTAATTTAACTTATGTAGTTTGTTAAATCTAAGCTTCTGTTTTCCTTCTTTAGTTTCACTAGAGTTGACTGTGAGAGAGGGTCCAACAACATGTACTATTTTTTTTCATCTTGACAAGAAATTACAGCTGGCTCTCCTAATTCCATGCACTTACTGCCCTTCCTAGCTTATCTGACTCCTTCCTCCCTTTTGCTTAGAAAATTACTGCTCATCTACAATTCTCAGGTCATTTGTATCCTAGTCTTTAAGTGTCTTTCTGTTTGAAGATAGAAAATCTATTCCTTTTGTATGCAAATGTACTTAACACATGACTCCATCATTGTTCTTTTGCATTATGCTATCATCCTTTCTACACTTGAGTGGCATAAGTTCAGTGAACAGGTATTTTATCTCTGTATACTAAACTCTAAGGGCTTGGTTCATTATATATATTAAGTGTTGTTGAAGTGAATTTGAGGGGGAAAAAAAGGACACCAAAATAATCTGTGATGTAAAAACCTGGAATAGAACCTAGGTCTCCTGATTATCCTGTCCATCAATTTTCTCAGCATAATTTATAAAGTCTGCAGTATGCAATCTTGAAACAATACCAGTTGCTTAATTGAGAATAAATCAACAATTATCATAAGAGCACTTGAGTGAATGGGCAAGCTGTGCCACATAGTATAATTAGGTAAAATGTCTTTAATATAAACAAGTGTCCTGAAGAATTTTAACAACTCGTAATGAAATTGCAAATGTAAATAAATTACAAGAGGAGAGAGGAAGAAATTAAAGAACAGTAACCACGATGAAGAAGGTAGAAGTAAATGGCTTGATTACAAATTCAAATATGGTGGAGCAGTAGAAAGGGAACCATGGTTTTAGAAATATTTACAGAGTACAGTGGTTTAAAAGAAAAGGCAGCCATTCTAAGTGCAGAGAAAAAAAAATTGTGTTAGATGGAGAAAAGCTGAGTGCAAAGAAAAGAGACAGTATGAGAAATGTATTTGGGAGGCAAAACCAGTGAGCTAAATTTATTCTGATTTTGATCTCTGTTTCTTTTAAAGTCAAGTATAATATCAAGTATTGGAAAGCTAGTTTAAGAGAAAAAACCTTGTATGTATTTTTTCAAGTTTCTTAGACTGTACTACAATGTAAAGAAATTTCTGTATACTCGGGAAAATAGGAAACAGACAGTAGTTTCCCTTGACTCTTATTTGGAGTAGTGGCTTGTCCCCTCTAGGCCTGGATTATTTTCCATTTACATTTAGTCATTCAGAATTTGTACACTATTAAGAATGAATTTTATGAATTCCTTGTAAATCCACTTAGGTGGGTCAGAGAAGATTCATCCTTATTTTGAATTTGCTGGGGTGTAGGGTGACTCAGACGGTAAAGAATATTCTGCAATAAAGGAGACCTGGGCTAAATCCCTGGGTCAGGAAGATCCCCTGGAGAGGAAATGGCAACCCACTCCAATATTCTTGCCTGGAGAGTTCCATGGACAGAGGAGCCTGGCAGGCTATAGTCCATGCTGTCGCGAAGTGTCGGATGTGACTGAGTGACTAGCACTTTAAATGAGTGTAGATTTTGCATAATCTTTAACATAAAAATAATTTCTATGTGACTTAGTCTGCTGATATTTTGTAATGTGTTCATTGATATAATGTAAATCTATCTTTTGGCATATTTTGACATCGATGAAATGGAAATTCAGTGCCCCCAAACCATATCCCATTAAAGGGAATTTAGGTAGAAATGTCATCTTAAAAGGTAGTTATACTGAAGTCCTTAGTTAGAGATGAGGAAACTAATTCATCAAAATATAAGTTTATAAAGAAATAAGTAAATACATAAATAAAATATTATAACTAGTATCAGGGTCAATTTCTGGTACAGTTAGGTGCAGAATCCCAAAACAGCTGATTTCCACTTCTGTTTTCTAGAAACAGTACTACCTCTTGTTGTTCTAGTTAAATAAATGATAATCTATGTTGGGGCTTCCTATGTGGCACAGTGGTAAAGAATCTGACCATAATGCTGGAGACCTGAGTTCAATCCCTGGGTAGGGAAGATTCCCTGGAGAAGGGAAAGACAACCCACTCCAGTATTCTTGTCTGCAGAGTTCCATGTAGAGAGGAGCCTGGCAGGCTACAGTCCTTGGGGTCCAAAGAGTTGGACACAACTGAGCAACTAGGTACTACTACTATGTTGCAACTAACCCTTATTATCCTCTAGCATGACACAGCCAGTATTAATCTAGGCAAACTGGTTTGTAATGAGGAGCATAAAATGATCCTTCCACTACAAAATAGAATAAGTAATAGATGAAAAATAATACAATACAATAAAATCATGATCTATCATTTGTATGAGATTTGGTTTAAGTCTTTAAAGAACTCTTCAAAAATAGCCCCTTCAATTTTTGTTTGTTTGTTTGTTTCTTTGTTTTTTGCTTTTTTTTCCCTAGAGAAAGAACACATTAAGAACTTAGGACAAATTCATTTATCACATCTCAGTCACTGACCCCAAAAAAGACTAGGAAGATGACATTTAGCATTTCATGGAGGAGTGGAATCAATAAATAGAAAGCATACAGATGGCTAACAAACACATGAAAAGATGCTCAACATCACTCATTATCAGAGAAATGCAAATCAAAACCACAATGAGGTACCATTACACGCCAGTCAGGATGGCTGCTATCCAAAAATCTACAAGCAATAAATGCTGGAGAGGGTGTGGAGAAAAGGGAACCCTCTTACACTGTTGGTGGGAATGCAAATTAGTACAGCCACTATGGAAAGCAGTGTGGAGATTTCTTAAAAAGCTGGAAATAGAACTGCCATATGACCCAGCAATCCCACTTCTGGGCATACACACCAAGGAAACCAGATCTGAAAGAGCCACATGCACCCCAATGTTTATCGCAGCACTGTTTATAATAGCCAGGACATGGAAGCAACCCAGATGCCCATCAGCAGACGAATGGATGAGGAAGCTGTGGTACATATACACCATGGAATACTACTCAGCCATTAAAAAGAATTCATTTGAATCAGTTCTAATAGAAAGCATTGTTGAAGAATAAGGATTTCACAGGTCTGTGATTGTTCCCTTATCTATGTCATAAGTATATCCACTGTTCTGGTTTCTCCTCCATTTAAAAAAATTATCTGGATGTCAGTTTTCTGGCTTCCAGTAATATTAATATAGCTTGAATATTATATTGAATTATATTTCATGAATCTCTTATTCTAGACTGCAAAGATAACTATCATAGCATTGAGAGATGTAGTCATAAGCTTCTAATATAGCCCCCAATAATGTCACCTCTTACTTTTTGTAATCTTTACTCCTCGGTTTTCTTGTATCCAACTATACAAGGTTGTTTGTTCAACCAATAGACTGTGGCAGAAGTGAGGGTGTGTCTTTTTTGAGAGCAGGTGTTTAAAGCATTAAGTTTTCATCTTGGGCTCTGTCTCTTCCTCCTCCCCTCCTCTGATCTCCTTCCTCTTCTCCTTTTATCTCCTTTCTCCCTGCTTTCCTCCTCCTCCCTATTCCTCCTGCCTCTCTTTCTCGTAGTCTCAGGAATGGAATGGCCATGTTATGAGGACACTTAGGCAGTTCTGTGAGCTCTGTGAAGATGCAGTATATAGAGGACCTGAGAATTCTACCCAACAGCCAGTGAGGAGTTGAGGACTCCACCCAACTGCTATGTGACAGTACATTTTAAAAGTATATGCCTCCTAAGTAAAAGCTTTAGAGATATTACAGGTCTAGCCAATGACTTGACTGTAACCTCAAGAGAAGCCTTGAACCAGAACCACCCAGTTCCTGGATTCCTGCTGCTCAGGAAATGTTAATAAGCTTTGTTGTCTTAATCCATTAAGTTTGGAGTTATTCAATGCAGCTATTGAGATCTACTCCATATGCATAGTGAGTTTTAAGAAATATTTAATATAAAAGGAATTAATAATAATTATGTTTTTTTATTTATTTTGTATTTATTTATTACATAAATAAACATGTGGCAAAGACTGCTGGTTGGCCAATAAAAGCTGTTCTAATCCTTGTTCTATAGCAATTGAACTGCAGTAGGAATTCTGACTTCCCAGGAAAAGACACATTTCCTTGACTTCCACTAGATTTAGATTGGGATATTTGACTAAATCTAGTCAATGGGATGTAAGCAGACTTAATATTTGTAACTTCTGATTCATCATCAGCTTAAAAGGTATGAATGTGGCCTCATCCATCCTCTATTTTCTTACTCAGGTGATACAATACTTTTGAGGATAGCAGAATTATAAAATGAAGGAAAATGCACCCCCAGGTGGTGATTAGAATCAGGACTGGCCTTGGGTTTGTCTGTAAGAAAGGAACAAACTTTTGTAACTCACTTGTATTGTTGAGTTTACTTACAACTCTTTAGTCTACTTTTATTAAAAGAAGTTATGGAAGACTATCATATACAATTTTTTATATGCATAAGGAAATGAGAGTGAGAGCAAATAGAAAAGAAACATGAGGAAATTTGTTTCCATTGACAATTGAGAAAGAGAAACTGAAAATAAGAATGAAATTCAAGAAAAACTGTGTACCATGGGAACCCCACTGAAATGCAGGATAGAGATAATGCAAGCATATAGTTTAAGATAGTAATTTATTACTTCAGACAAGGATGGACATTCTATTAGGTGTTTATTCAGAAAATAAGCATTAATTGTTTCTTGCCACCAAGCACAACATCAGACCCAGAGATAATTTCTAGACTCACCTCATTTAATATGAGAAGCACCAGTTTTTCTCAAAGCTTCTCTCCTTTTCCCTCCTTTGATAGTTTCTTAACTTACCATCACCTTACCTTATACGGTATGTCCAAAATGATATTTCTTGTTGTTGGTCATCTCTCAGTTTATTCTATCAAGGTTGGCTAGACAGGTGGCTGAATAGTATAGATGAGCCTAGAATGAAATTAGAAAGTACGTTTTGTCCTCATAAACCAACAGTTCTATTTCTCAGCTTTGTTTTTCGGTCAAGGTAGAGATAGATGTAATGGCGGGTAAAGATACTTTCAACATCTTTAATGAAAAACAGAAAGCAATTGATAACTAAGAAATGGTGAAAGACTCAGGAGAAAAAAGTGATAACAGCAACTTGAAGTTGACAATCAAAAGCAAAGTTACTATATAAATATTAATTGGTATTTTTTCCTCACTTAATTTCTTGATTCCTAAAATCTGCTTATAAAGGAATAACCCCAGGATTCATTTAATCACTGTGTGGTCAGGTAATACTGTCCTCTTCTCATTGATTGAAACAGTAAGATCAAATCTATATCTGTAACTGACAAGTAAAATATACTGAGTTAATGATTTAAAAACTTTACCATCAACAGATGGACTACTATTTCTTTAGCTATTTTTCAATTCAGAAGAAATTTCTGTCTCCTATTCAATGTTTCTTCATAATTCAGCCTTTTCTTACCTTAATAGCAGGGTACACATAACTGTCTCGTGAAGATCAGCTTACAGTGAATAGAGGTCATGCTCACACCTGTCTCAGTTGAGCGATGCTGTTTTAGATGTGCCAATCAAATCAATTCAATTATAAGCATTTTGGGCAATTAGCAGAATCTTTTTCTTTCTTTTCTTTTTTTTTCAACTCAAGTTTCTAATTTCTTAATTTCAAATATATTTAAGTATCTTGCATTTGTACTCTTCTCCCTTCATGATTAATCTTTTTATTTATTTATTAATTATTGAAATATACTTGTTTTATATTTATAAATATAGTCATTTTATACTTATAACTATAGTTGAAATATAGTTGGAGAAGTAAATGGTAAACCACTCCCGTATTCTTGCCTGGAGAATTCCATGGACAGAGAGATAGCCCATGGAGTCTCAAAGTCAGACACAACTGAGCAACTATCACTCACTCATAGTTGTTTTACAATGCTGTATTAGTTTCAGATGTACAGTAAAGTGATTCAGTTATACATATATATATATATATATATATATATATATATATATATATATATGTTCTTTTTTTAACATTCTGTTCCATTATAGGTTATTACAAGAAATTGAGTATAGTTCCCTAGGCTATTCAGTAGGTCCTTGCTGATCACCTATTTTGTATATAACAGTGTGTGTAACCCTAAATTTCTAATTTGTCCCTGTCCTCTCTCCTCTATTTCTATTTTCATTTGTATCCTATTTTATAATACGACTCTGCATATAATCAGTATTATATAATATTTGTCTTTCTGTCTGATTTACTTTCCTTAGTATAATAATCTCTATTTATTTTTCTATTTCTATCTTTATTAAAATCTTTATTGTGGGTTGTTCAAGAACCTTGACCACAATCTAAATATATTTCAGATGCTGAGTTAACATAGTTTTATTTGTTTTTTTTAAACATTTTATTTTGTATTGGAGTATAGTTTCAGGTGAACAATGAAGGGACTCAGCCATACAGATCCACGTATCCATTCTCCCTCAAACTCCCCTCCCCCATCCAGGCTGCCATATAGCAGTGAGCAGACTTCCATACAGAAGATCCTTGTTGGTTATCCATTTTAACTATAGCAGTGTATATACATCCATCCCAAACTCCATAACTGTCCCTTCTCCTGGCAACCATAAGTTCATTCTCTAAGTCTGCTGAGTCTCTTTCCCTTTTGTGAGTAAGTTAACTTGTATAATTTCTTTTTAGATTCCACATATAAGGGATGTCAAACAATATTCCTCCTTCTCTGTCTGACTTACTTCACTCAGTATGATAATCTCTAGGTCCATCCATGTTGCTGCAAATGACATTTATTTCATTCTTTTTAATGGCTGAGTAATATTCCTTTGTATATATATACCACATCTTCTTTATCCATTCCTTTGTTAATGGACATTTAGATTGCTTCCATGTCTTGGCTACTGTAAACAGCATATCAATAAACAGATAGGTGCATGTACACTTTCAAATCATATTTTTCTCTGGATAAATGCCCAGGAGTGGGATTGTAGGGTCATATGGTAACTCTGGTCTTCCCTGGTGGTTCAGATGGGGAAGAATCCCCATGTAATGTGGGAGGCATGGGTTGATCCCTGGATTGGGAAGATCTCCTGGAGGAGGGCATGACAACATACTCCAGTATTCTTGCCTGGAGAATACCATGGACAGAGGATCCTGGCAGGCTACAATCCATAGATCACAAAAGTCAGACATGACTGAGTGACTAAGCACAACACATGTTAGCTCTATTTTTAGTTTTGCTTTTTTTTTTTTTAAGTATAGTTAATTTACAATGATTTGGTAAATTTCTCCCATCTACTCAGTGTTCGTCCATTTTTTTTCACAGTTAGATGCAAGCTAACTCAGTGATATTTGTCTCAACTTATTTTATTTCCCACTTGCATTTTTGTTAGGCTGATGACTTTTTTTTTAATGTTTGGATGACATAATTAATTAGCTCAAGGCTACCTCTCATTTTCCTTTCACCCATTCTATGATTGAAAGTGACAATGCCTTCTCCTCACATTTAATCTTTTTTCATGACAAGCTTTGAAGACAGTTGACTAGGATGAGGAATACAAATAAGACTTTAGGATAGGATGAAGTTGATTATCTCACATTCAGATGGGAGAAAAGCAATCATTAGAATAAAAAAAATTCAGGTATTGGTCTCATTAGCTCTGATTTTTAAGGAATAGCTCAACTGTCTAAGAGCTCAACTTACAAGGTGAGTACAAAAGAAGAGTTTTCTTAGAAACTCAAGAGAACTATTGAATCCCCCCCCCCCCCGAGGGCTGAGTAATTCTCAAGTGAAAGAGGTGAGTGTCAATCTTCTGAGACCTCATATGCTCTGGAGAATTGGGATGCTCGCTTTTACTCTCTGACATACTTATTTAAAACTATGAACCCTTAATGAAGAGAACTTATGATATAGTCCCCAAGCTCATCTTATATCCACTGATAACTGCTTTAAATTGCACACCAAGTTATGGAACTGTAATGTGTACAAGTGCATCCACACACTCTCACCTCATTCTGTTACAGCCAAATATGTTCATTCTAATTGAGTAGGGCAAGAGAGTCAGCCTATGACAGTACCAACTCAACAAGCTCTTGTGGTTACTGGATAACATTAGCTTTACTAGCTCAGTAACTGGACGACCCAGTCATAAGGAAACAGGACTTTCCAATTATGAGGTTACATCAATACTCCCCATTTCTTGAGAAATAACATGCTACCCAAACAGGTAATTACAAGATGAGAAAATAATTTTAATTAAGAGCACATTACAATAAAAATAAAAATACATGTTAGGATAGTATCGCAAACACCAGAAAGCTCCATGGGTAATAGCAATAGTGCTTAGCCACTGGTCAGTCTTGTCTTTGGCTATAGCTTATTTTATTTTCCAGAATGACCTCTAACTAGACTTGTGAGTCAGACCCCCACAAACAAGCTCTAATTTACATTTGAAAAACTAGAGATTCAATTCCAAATATCCAAATATTCTGCATCTTGTAATACACAATTGAGAGTCCAGGGAAACATGTCCAGCATAGCAAGAGATGTCAGGGAACGTGAAGAGAATGTGTAATGCAGAATTCCATACTAAGTGGTTATCTTTTTTGTTTTTCTTTTCTAATGAATTAATACTGGAAAATTCTGTTTTTGAAGAAGTTGGATTAAAACCATAAATTGGTATCCAAGCAGTTAGGTACAGGTCTGACATTATCAGGCACAGGGAGAAGGGCTAAAGCATCCCACTGCTTGAGGTGCATCACTAATTATCTGGTTTTTCTATGTATATTTGAAAGGTCCAGATGAATCCAAGTTTTTCTTTGGAATCTACACTTGTATAATATTTTATATGTCCCTGAATCATTTTAAGTATTATATTTATAGTACTTGGAATCACAGCTTCTAAGTTTCTGCTTCTTAAACATTCTTGGGCTCTGACCATAAGCAGTGACTGCCTTAAGATTCTGATGTTGTAGAGATTTTGAGAGATGTTGCCTCAAGCCAACAGTGGGTGCTTTAAGCCTGGAGGTAACATGGTTGAGGCGGAATTTTCAGGATGTTCATACTACATCATGTAAACAAATGGATTCTGCACTGGCTAACCTGCTCTATTCATTGAATTTGATTTTCCCATGGAAAATGGGATTTGATCAGATCAGGAAAATGTCACCTGGATTATGGGATTGTGTGATTCTTTGTGCACCTTACAAAGTCAGTGCATGGTGGCATATTGGTTAGAAAACTAAAATCATCAAAGTTTTAAAGCTGTATTTTAGAACTTGCAACTTCTCTCTTTCTTTTCACAAATTTTCAGTATGTACTTACTGTATGCCAGTGTCTCCTTAACCAGAGATAAAGTAGTAAGCAAGGATTTAAAGGCTTTGTGCTCATGCAGTGTATACTATGAAGGGTAAGATAGATAGTAAATAAGAAAACAAAAAAAAAATGATAATTTTTATTACTTGTAATGCTATAAGGGAAAAAAAGTCAAAGAAGTTAAGGAAATGGAAGAAATAGAGGTGTCTATTTTATAAAAGATATACAGATAATATGGAGAGGGAAATTGCAATCCACTCCAGTATTCTTGCCAAAATAATCTCATGGACAAAGGAGACTGGTGGGCTACAGTCCATGGGGTTGTAAAGAGCTGGATACGACTGAGGGACTGAGCATACTCAGGTACAGATAGTAATTTACAGAAGCGATATTTAAGAAGATATCTAGCAACTAATAAGATAAACATGACTAATTTTATAGAGCTAGTTTTTGTACTTTCTAAGCACCTTACACAAATAAATAATTTAATCTTTATCACAACTTTCAGAAGTAGGTGCGAAGAGTATACTCATTTCTCAGATATACTGAGAGTGTCAGGGGTAATCTGACTATTTTCCCATAGTCATGCACCTAGCAGGTAAGTGTGAAAGCTAGGGCTTTAGCCGGGATGTCAGACTTCACTATCCGTATTCTTAACCACTGCACTGCCTTATTGACAGATGTCTCTAGACAGAAAGAACAGCAGTTGTAAGATTGTAAAGATGTCAGCACCATAGGAGGTCAGGATACTCAAGGAACAACGTGCATCTCAATGTAGCTGTGGAATAAAAAGTGAGGTGAAGAGAGGCATCAGAGAAAGTCAGGGAAGGAGATAGTTTATGCTGTTTATAAAATTAATATGACTATCATTATTGATACTATATATTGTATTGCTCCTGTAGACTGGATTGTGGTAAACAGTTTGGGGTTATTATGAACAATGAGAAAGCTTTCAGGTTTTGAGGGAGGGAAGCAACATGACTTCAGGTTTTGAGACTGTCACTTTTGCTGTTTCTTTGTAGATAGATTTTAGGTTAGCATGTCTGAAAACTCTGAACAATTCGAGTACCATACTGTATCCTAGGGATGACGGGGATCGTTTGGTCAGTGCAACAGTGTTAGAAGCTGGGAAATGTGCTAACATCGGGATGTACTTGAAGGCTGAGTGATTATGATTACATAGATCACACATGGGAAGCAGGCAGGAAAAAAGATATCAGTGTGTAGTGCTTTAGAGCCATTAATATGCCAGTTGAACTTTAAGACCATGTGCTAAATTGATGCATTAATATACTGAAAAAGACATATTGAGAAATGTTGCAACACAAATACTAATACATCATATTTCATTAATTCCAACTTGCACACTTTTCATGTTTAGCATATCTAAAATTGTTATGTCTCTATATGTGATCATAACTTAGGTTTAATAAAATATTATTCATTGAATTTGATTTTCCCATCGAAGAAAATATAAGCATTTGGTGATTTGTTAAACAGTTTTATGTTATTCTTTACACTTCATTGTATGCCATGCTTTCATAAATACACAATCTATTTTAAAGCAGGTGGTTTTCTCTGGTGTATTTTTGGTATTTTATAGAGTACTCAGCCTAGAGTTAGAAATGGAATAACTACCCAATAGATCACTTTTGAGTTGATTAAACAGATGAATTTCTTTTTATAATTTAAAATTTAGTTAAATATATATTTCTTCAACCTCATTTTTTGTTGGCTAATTAACTGTGAGAGTAAACAGAAATATAATTTTTGTAATCAATGTTCCAAAAGGACAGCAGGAAGCAAGGGGAAGCATACTTTAGGGAAATGATGAATAAAGACCAAAAAGTTTACGGGAGAAAGCAATATGGAGTAGAAATCCTTTAAGTAGAAGCACAGATCTTTATAATACCCTGACAGGGGCAAAAATTGTCTAAATAAGTTTTATTGTTTACCTTCTTCCAGACAAGCTCTTTCCTTTTTCTTCTGCCTTTTTAGCATTAACTTTTTGCCTAATAAAATGAAACAGGAAAAAACAACATGAAGAAATTCAAAACGCTCACCTTATATAAATGAGTTAAAAATACATCTTAACAGGTAAAGCAAACTTAGAAATGTTATAATGATAGTGTTCCTACAAATAAATCACATATGCATGCTAATTTAAATATATATATACATGCAATTTAAATACATATTGTCTTAACTACAATATCAACATGATAAAATCAGCGTTAGGAAGCAGAATTTTTGGAGAGGTGAGTACATGTTTTTCCCAAAGTGGCATGGCAGTCAATTAAGGTCTTTGGTGAAAAAAATTAGGGTAGATAGAAATTAATAAATCAAGAAAGAACAGAATATGGTCACAGTGAAGAAGCAGTAAAATATTTATAGGAATGAAACAACAGAGTTCATTAGGCTGCATACTTAGCAAGTTGATTTAAAAATTTAGACCCTATGTCTTTGATCTGCAGTGGAGTGTTCTAGAGCTAGGCATTCAAACATAGCCACACTGTGATATGTTCTGAGCCTGGGTAATCACAGATAGCTCAAAGTATAGTCTCTCTCTAAAACAATCCAGTTCACAGTTACCTTCACTCCTTTTAAGCACAAGACGATCATGAATTATCTTGAAATAATGGGTGCCTTTTCTATCCATAAAAATGCCAGAAATCCAAATATGACATTTTCCCACAGCCCTTAACTGCTAAACCAATACATCTTTGGTTCAAAGACCACTGTGAAATTTTAAGAATACCAAATATAAGCATATTTGATACTATTTAGGGTGAGATATAAAACACAGTATACTAAATAGATAAACATATGATGTGGATATTATCAAATGGAATAATTATGATGCCTAACAAAATTCAGAGCAAAAAGAAAACATGGAATAAGTAGTGAGTCACACATTTTTCTAGTTCTGAATTTATCTTTCAAAAGCCTCAACAAAGACACAAACTCTCTAAGTCACACAGGGTCTGGAATTTTTATTAAGTAATTATACATGTCATAGTTTATCCTGGAGATTAGCGCATGGAGAAAAATACAAAGTAAAAGTGCAGGCTTCTGTGCCCAGAGCTCTGTATGCTCAAGAATGTCACATTAAAGGAATTTCATGACAGTTGTCTGATCTCTTGCCCCAACAATACCCAAACCAGTCAGTAATAACACATATTTCATGCATGGAGGCTATCTGAGGAACCTGGACAAGAAGAACACAATTGGGCAAAGTAGAAACCAAAAGACTCAGGGGGGAAAATGAACAAAGTGCCAGAAGGACCTGCAAACCAGGGAAGCAGAGGAGTGACCACATAATCAGTAGGTATAAAGGGCAGAGGATGAGATAGCATCCCCTGGTGCTATCACTGACTTACTGATAGACAGCATCACTGACTCACTGGACATGGATTTGAGCAAACTCCGGGAGCCAGTGGTGGACAGAGAAGCCTGGCATGCTGAAGCCCTTGGGGTTACAAAGAGTTGGATATGACTTACTGAATGAACGACAACAATATACAAGGCATACTCTCTGGGAGTCAATTCAAGATAAGACTCAGAAATAAGATAAATTTGATAGCCACTGGAAATTTGCTATGTGATATAGGAAACTTGAATCTAGTGCTCTGTGACAACCTAGAGGGGTAAGAGGTGGGAGGGAGGTTCAAAAGGGAGGGGACATATGTATACCTATGGCTGATTCATTTTTATACATGGCAGAAATGAACACAATATTGTAAAGCAATTATTGTCCAGTTAAATAGAAATACATTTTTTAAAGAAATAAGATACGTAGAGATTTCAGGAAGTCACTCCTTTGAATTTAGCCTTCCCTGAAGGCCATGGAATTGGGTACAAATTAAATAAAATCAGACAGATAGATTACCTGTACTATATAATAAATTTTCACAGTTAAAAAAATATTACCTAGCAGATATAATAAAATGTAATACAGGAATTTAAGGCATCTTTAACTTCCATGTAGGCAGGGCTAGGTTATTGAGTTCACAGTTCACTGACTGCTTGACACACCAGGGACCATGAATCCTTATTTGTTGAGTGAAGGGTAGCATTATTAGATTTGGATCACCCATAATTCCAGAACAATGCAACAACTTATAAGTAGATGGGTTCACCTTTGAAAGGTCTTCATAAATACCTTAATTTGTGTATCAGGTATGAGGTTGTTGCAAGGAAGAGTCAATTTTTGACCCCATGTTGGAACTGTTTCTTTGACTTGTTTTTCATTGATTTTGTTTTTATAATCATACATATTGGCCTGCTTCAGAAAAACCTGTCTGCCTGACTATTAAACCAAAGTGCATTTTTTAGGACCCTGTCCACCTGTGGATGTCAGGAAGGAAGAAATGAACACATCCCCAGCCTGAGGCTTGCCATTCTAGGAGATATTTACAAGATTAATGCCCTTTTTACTTTGTTTCCTCACCCTGCCCCCACCCCACCCCCCATCTCTGTTCTTTAAAAGAATTTAAAAGAACCAATAAGATGGTTATTTTGAAACATTAGTTTGCCATCTTCTTGATCAGTTAGCTTTCCTAATAGTCGTACTCCTTGCCTAAACATCTCATCTTTCAGAGATTTATTGGCCTGACTTGCATGGAGCTGAGTGAGCTCTGACTTAATAACAAATTTGGCTTCCTCAGCCTGAAACCTTGCTGCTTGTGCCTAATCTGACCCAGCTGGGGAATATTTTGCCAAGGCCTTAGCAGCTGCCAGACCATTTGTCCTGAGAATCTTTCTGCCAAAATTCCCTAAAGAGGCAAAGTCTTCCCCAGCACTTGGCAGCTGAAGCAAGGAGCCAACAGATTTCTGTGAATCCATGGACTCAATTTTGTAGGGTAAGTTGCTCCATTGTGTACACAGGGAAATTATCCCCCTTCCTCCAGTTTGGGCTTTTACTCTACAGAACAAGCCAGTTTGTTTGGGGTAACTTGTTGGAGAGGAGAATTGTTGTTGGACTCTACCTGAGTCGAAACTTGTTCATTAGAAGAGCTAGTTCCTGTGGGCTTAAGCCTATCCTAGTTGGAATTAGTTACTTTGTTTTTTTTTAAGGGTAATTTTATTAACTTGAATTGGGAACTGGTTCTTCTGTGAATCAATGCTGGAATTTGTCTGTGCCCTTTTTTTTTGGAATTTGCATACATCTTTTTGTTTTGGTATTATCACACTTATAGAAATGGGAAGTACTTCTAACACAAGAAAAGCTCTTTGGGGAATATATTAAATATGTTAATTGTTATATGATCTTGCAGTTAAAAGTATTTTGCAAAGAAGAGGAATACCCTATTAATAAATGAAGAAGCCCATGGACTCCCTTGGACTTGAGATATCCAATTCTAATTTACCCACAAGAGCCCATGGTAACTGTGGCAGTAAGGAACAAGTTTATTGACTTTCTATTAGAAACCACTCTCCTTTGCAAATTAAATGCTCAAGTAACTGTTTCCCCAGAATAGTTTGATATCAGGGTCCCACCAGGGCCTTTTAGGGGAGCCTTTTCTGATTTGGGAAGCTTCAGCTTTAACTTGAGGAACTCCCCCTGTGAAGGAAAACTCTATCTATAAGGTGCTTTAGAAATAAGGTCACAGGTATAATCGGACCAGGAAGTCACATTTGGGGCACTTTTGCCATTTGACTTTGAATGTGACTTTAAGGCTGGCTAGTTACTTTGGTAATGTTCAAATATCTGGTATTAACTGCTTGAGCTAAATGTGAACTGCTTCCTCTAAGGTTCTACCTCCACCTGGGGGCCTCTTGGAAAATTATAAGTGATTAGTTGCCTCAAAAGCGTTTCTAAATAGATTACCAAAATGGGAGGCCATGGGTCTGACTAAATTAACCATTTCACACGTTGGCAAGGTAATGCTCAAAATCCTTCAAGCTAAGCTTCAACTGTACATGAATAGAGAACTTCTAGATGAATAAGCTGGATTTAGAAAAGGCAGAGGAACCAGAGATAAAGTTGCCAACATCTGTTGGATAATAGAAAAAGCAAGGGAATTCCAAGAAAACATCTACTTCTGCTTCATTGACTACTCTAAATCCTTTGTGTGGATCACAACAAAATGTGAAAAATAGTTAAAGAGATGGGAATAGCCCGACCACCCTATCTTCCTCCTTTAAAACCTGTATGCAAGTAAAGAATCAACAATTAGAACTTGATGTGGAACAATGGACTGTTTCAAAATTGTGAAAGGAGTACATCAAGGTTGTATATTGTCTCCTGGCTTATTTAACTTATATGCAGAGTACATCATGTGAAATGCCAGGCTAGATTAAGCACAAGCTGGAATCAAGATTTCCTGGAGAAATATCAACAACCTCAGATATGCAGATAATACCACTCTAATGGCAAAAAAATGAGCAGGAATTAAAGAGCCTCTTGTTGAGGGTGAAAGAAGAGATTTTAAAAAAAAAAACAAAAACAAAAACACACAACTAGCTTAAAAGTGAACATTCAAAAAACTAAGATCATGGCATCTGGTCCAACAACTTCATGGCAAATAGAAGGAGAAAACATGGAAACAGTGAGAGATTTTATTCTTGGTTTCTGAAATCATTGTGGATTAAGACTGCAGCCATGAAATTAAAAGATGCTTGCCCCTTGGAAGGAAAACTATGACAAACCTAGACAGCATATTAAAAAGCAGAGACATCATTTTGCCAACAAAGGTCTGTATAGTCAAAGCAATGGTTTTCCAGTAGTCATGATAACAGAGTTGGACCACAAAGAAGGCTGAGCACTGAAGAATGGATGCTTTTCAACTGTGATGCTAGAGAAGACTCTGCAGAGTCCCTTGGACTGCAAGGAGATCAAGCTAGTTAATCCTAAAGGAAACCAACCCTGAATATTCATTGGAAGGGCTGATGCTGAAGCTGAAGCTCCAGTACTTTGGCTGCCTAATGTGAAGAGCTGAGTCATTGGAAAAGACCCTGATACTGGGGAAGATTGAAGGCAAAAGGAGAAGAGGGTGGCACAGAATGGGAGGGTTAGATAGCATCACCTACTCTATCGACATAAATTTGAGCAAACTTCAGGAAATAGTGAAGGACAGGAAAGCCTAGTGAGCTGCAGTCTATGGGGTGGCAAAGAGTCAAACACGACTTAGCAACTCAACAACAACAATAAAAAACTAATTATAGCTGATATTGAGAGCCTAATAGGAATTTTGGATAAAGCTTTCTCCCCTAAGCTAAATGAGGAAAAGTAAAACTTTCCAATGTAGGTAAGTGGGTGTGTCAGTTCTTCAATATCGTTGAGGTAGCCATCCAGTGCTTTCAAAAAAACAAAACAAAGCTGTCCTTGTTTTACCACTGTAGTCTTTACAGGAGCCGAAGTGTATTTCCAAAATAATCTGAAGCCCACCAATCCTTTTATTACTCTGAAAACCTCTGTTTATCTTAAGCAATTTGCAAGTATTAAACTAAATTGCCTTTGTCTGTGCTTAGTCGTGTTTTACTCTTTGCAATCCCATGGACTGTAGTCCAGTCCATAGATAAGCTCCTCTGTCCATGGCATTTTCCAGGCAAGAACAATGAAGTTGGTTGCCATTTTCTACTCCAGGGGAACTTCCTGACCCATTGATCAGACCTGCATCTCCTACATCTTCCTGAGTTGGCAGGTGGATTTTTTTTTTTTTTTTTATCAACTATGCCACCTGAGAAGCTGCAATATTAAAGAAAGGGGAAATAAAGTCATCCTATGGAAAATTTACCTGTATTTTTGAGATGCAAATATCCTATCTAGCCTTCTCTGAAACCATCATCTCTGCCATCCTTTTAAAATTCAGATTTTAAAGAGGGTAAAGTAATTTAGATGTTGGCTTGTCCAGGGTATAAAAAAATCCTTAATGCCCTTTCTGCAAATATTTAGCCATGCAGCCCATTGAGCAATGCTTGTTCCCTCTGTGAGAAACCCAATTCTAACCCAACCTCTTTTGTAAACTTTGGGATTTTACATTACCTATCTGACTCAGGTTGAAGTCTTGAAATGAAAACAAACGAAGTCTCGCTGTTTTTCTGTTTGTATGTGTCTTTGCCTTTAGATAACATTGCTGAGGTTGATTTGTAAAAGAGTTCTATTTAATTGGCTTAAATGAAAGTAAGAGCCTATAAACCAAACAATTCTAAATACAATAGAAATTAAGCTAGATGAGATTCAGGTTCCCATGATCTGGGTAATATTTAATATTAAGTTAATACTTGATAGTAATATTTATTTTTTGTTTGTCAGCAAGGAAAGTAACTTGATATGAAGAAATTTTTAAGGAAAGAAAATGCAAATGAGATGAGTTTTGGGTGAAATTTTCTCTCTGGATGTTGTACATCTAGAAAGTTAAAGTCAAAATTATGCTAAAATAAGTGATGAAAAGTTTATGGAAAATGGGACCCCCCAAAAGGGGGGGGTTTATGCATAATAGGTCAGGATTGATTAAGATTAAAATAAATTTAATTGAGTAAATTATCCTTGAAAGTAAGCTGGTACAAAATTCAAATTTAGCTTTTCCCTTTGTTAAAAAAGACAAGTTTTCTCAAAAAGACAATCTACAGATTGGGAGAAAATATCTGCAAATGATGTGACTAGTAAGGGATTAGTCTCCAAAACTTCCAAACAGGTCATTATGCTTAACAGTGTCAAAACAAACAACCCACTCAGAAAATGGGCAGCAGACTTAAAATAAATATTTCTCCAAAGAAGACATAAAGATGACCAAGAGGCTCATGAAAAGATGTGCATCATCATTCTTTATTAGAGACATGCAAATCAAAACTGCAATGAGACATCACCTCACACCAGGTAGAATGGCTATTATCAAGAAAATCCACAAACAATAAATGCTGAGAGGATATGGAGAGAAGGGAAACCCCCCACACTGTTGGTAGGGATGTAAGTTAGAACAGCCACTATAAAGAACAGCATTGAAGTTCCTTTAAAAGGTAACCATATGACTCTGCAATCCCACTCCTGGGCATACATCTAGAGAAAAACATGATCTGAAAGGATACATGATCCCCAATATTCATTACAGCACTGTTTACAATAGTCAAGACATGAGAGCAACACAAATGTCCACTGACAGATGAATGGATAGAGAAAATGTGGTACATATATAAAATGGAATATAACTCAGCCATTAAAAAGAATGAAATAATGCTATTTGCAGCAACATGGATGGACCTTGAGAGTGTCATACTAAGTTAAGTCAGAGAAGGAGAAATATTGTATGAGATCCCTTATACGTGGAATCTAAAAAAGAAATCTTACAAATGTACTTACAAAGCAGAAAGAGACAGACTAAGAAATTAGTCTGTTGAAATTATAGTTGCCAAGGGGAAGGGATAGTTATGAATTTGGGGATGAACATGGACACACAGCCATATTTAAAAGGATAATCTATAAAGACCTACTGTGTAACACATGGGGCTGGCCAGTGCTACGTGGCAACCTGATGGGATGAAGGTTTGGGGGAGAATGGATACATGTATATGTGTGGTTGAGTCTTGACTGTTCACCTGAAACTATCACAACATTGTTAGTCGGCTATAAAAAATAGTGTCAGTCGCTATAAAAAAAACAGTCATGTCCGACTGTTTGTGACCCCACAGACTGTAGCTTGCCAGGCTTTGTTGTCCATGAAATTCTCTAGGCAGGGAATACTGGAGTGGGTAGCCATTCACTTCTTCAGGGGGGTCTTCCTCCAGGAATCAAACCCAGGTCTCCCATACTGCTACATCCCAATACAAAATAAAAAGTTAAATAAACAATTAGTATCACATTGTTAAAAAGAAAAGGCACATTTCCTGAATACTTTAAACTGTCTTTGATAACAGATCTTAACTTTCTTTATCTTTTAGGTGATCTTTTCTATATTTTCCTTTGAAATCTTTTGCTACTTTGCCTAAATTAATAACTAATGTTCCACAGTGACCTATAATCCTGTTACATTTTAAAAGCTACATTTTATGTTTTTATTTTGTCAAAACTTCCCAAATGAAATTACAGTAAATATCCCTCTACCTCTAGCTAAGTTTGTGATGCTTCAGAGGGCCCTGAAAGCACCCCAAAGGGAGATATTAAACAACTTAAGTTCACTTGGTCTGTTAAATTACATAGAAATTGTTATCAAATTAATAATAAACATTCAGGTTATATTGTACAGTAAAGGATATAGATATTCTAGAGAGTATATGGAATTCTGATATGTCCTGGTAATATATTATCAGTCTTTCAGGTAATATATTATCTGAAAGTTTTATGTCATGGTAGTGATCGAGTTGCTTTGTCAATTGCATTGTAATCCGATTTAAATGTGCATTCTTTAGTCTTTTGTTATTATAAACAGTTATGGTTTCACTCTAATGCCTTTGAAAAAATGTCTCCTCTTCAAGAAGATTTATAAAAAGGATTTTTAGATAAATACAAGTTTCTTACTTTCAATCATAAAGCTGAAATGGGTAACATACTGAAAAAAATCTAATTGGAAACCTAATGACTTCATAAAGGTGTTGAAATAAAGGATTAATTATATAGGATTGAGTAAACTGGTAAATATGGTTATAATTTTTATGGGTTCTAAATAAAAAGATTATTGGTTTAAAACTGTTTTCCAGGTATAAGAACGACCTTCTCCTTAAACTAATTATGACTTATAGTAACTTGGTAAATTATACCTTTTGTAACCAGAATTAAAACATTTATCTTTTTCTCTTTATGTTGATCCTACCAGTAACACATGCTTGTCTCTAAGATTGAGTTAGGCATAAGTTGTGGATAGGCTGTACAATAAAACCTGTGAATAGCTCATTAAATCAGTTACGGCTCTGTAGTCACTAGACTATTGCAACTGGATTACAACTTATTATACTAATCAATGTTTTAGTTTCTTCTTTGTTTTGAAATTAAACTTTGTGCCTCTCTCCTGCACCATGTCACTGTCAATGTCCCTGTCTTCATTACTTAATATCCTCTATGAGATTGCTGCTTCTTATAGTATCCTGTGTGTAACCAAGTCTCCAACAAAACTTATATGGCTAAAGAGCTTAAGGAAATAGGTCACATTTATAACATAAAATAGTTATAATAATGTGATTCTAGGTACAGGAAAAGGCAACAAGAGAAAATGTCTCCTAGATCACAATCAGAAGATCCAGAGAATCTTTATTGATGGGGCCAATCCAAAATTTAGCACTTGGAGTGGCATATTAACAATTTCCACCTGACCTGGGATGAGCCTCCCAGCACCTGGGACAAAATTTGATTACAAAATGTCTCCCAAATATTGGTCAAATTCCTGACCGTGAAGGAAGGACCTGCAAAATTTAATCAGTGACTGCAGTCCTCTGACATGAGCCACTCCCTACAGTGAGCATGGACAAAACTTGGGATATGAAAACATAGGATTATAGGCCCCAGATAACTGAGGCCATATCAGGGAAATGATTTTAACAAACTCTGACTCTTGCATCTTCTCATACGTAGAAAAAGTACTAATTCCTTAACTTGACATGCTGCCTCCTGGATTTGAAGTCCTAAAAAGAAAAAAAAAAAAAAAAAAATCCTGCTGAATAAGACAGAACTCTTAATTTTCAGATTTTAAATACCTTTTAAGTATACAGGTGTAAAGTAGAACTTTCCAGGGGGACAAAGGAAGACAAATCGCAACCTTTGCACTGGCACTGATGGTGGATACTCCCAGAAAGATACATCTGATGAAGCAGTTAGAAAGATTGTCTCCCTTTTTACCAAAAGACTGTGGAATAGACACTGACAGTGGGGAATAATTGCAGGGAAGAGCCGATTCTGACTCCATGTTGGAACCGTTTCTTTGACTTGCTTTTGTTATTATAATCATACATAATGGCCAGACTCAGAAAATCCTGCCCCTCTGCCTGACTGTTAAACAAAAGTGCCTTGGTTCAGGACCCTGTCCACCCTTGAATGTAAGGAAGAAAGAAATGAACGCATCCCCTGCCTGAAGCTTGCCATTCTAGGAGATATTTACAAGATTAGTGGCCTTCTTACTTTATTTCCTCATTTCCTCCCATCTCTATTTTTTAAAAGAACCTTTCATCTGCAGATTCATGCTATTATCACCATTATAATTACTAAAGTAGAAAGGAGTAAAAACTATTCCTAGTTTTTTCTAAACAAAAGTGCATCACTCAATAGCTGACAAAAATCTATCTAAAATTTTTCTATTCATTTCTAATGAAAAATAATTTAGTGACTCTTTAGTGATGGTTTTGGGCATGGTGAAGGGGGTAATGTTTGGTGGTTTTGAATCTTTCTATTAAAAAATACTTATTTGGGATCAGAATTTATTTTCATTGGAGTAGGATAAGATGCATTATTATCAAAGTCTGGTAAAAATATGCATTGTCATTAATACTATCTAACATTATTTTAGAAGTACTACTAATGGAAAATTATGATTTTTTAAAAAAAGTATAATTTGTGGATGACTACATATGCATCCTTAGAAAACCCAAGAGCATCCACTAAGATCCTATTTATAAAATTAATATGAGTATTAATGTTGTTGCTATATATATTGTACTGCTCCTATAAGATGTGATAAAAAGGTTATTTTTGTACTTTCAACAATGATATAACATACCTAGTATCAAATTTAAGTACAACTCTTCTCTGGCCAAAAGAAAGAAATTGAAATAAATGAAAACCCAGACTGTGTTCTTGAAAATGATTTATATTTCAAAGGATTTGATAACTTACAATTTTCCCTAAACTCATTTATGCTCTCAGAAATATTCATCACAAAATCCTATAGTGTGTAAGGAAGAGTATTTTAAAGGTACAGAGGAATAATCAATGAACTAATTATCTTATATCTAAATTATATGTAAAATATGTCAATGTTTAAAAGTCAAATAATACAGTAAATCTATAATTTAAAGGGACAAGTTTTGTCCCTGTATCTCCAAGACTGTTTCTCAGAGACAATTATTTCCTAAATAATTACTTTTATAATCACTGAAGTAAAATAAACCATCATTCTTAAATAATGGACTTGTATTAGTGTAAATTGATCTATCTTCTTACAGCTATTGACCTCCTACAATGATGACTGAGAGGTTTTTTGTTTTTGTTTTTGTTTTCTTTTTCCAATTTTGCTAAAATCTTAGCTTTACTTATTATATTGATTATCATTGTTGCTGATATGACTAGCTTCATATCCAACATCAATTTTTATTTCTCCCCTAAAAATAAATAAATAAACTGCAGTAATAATGTGACCAGACAAAAAAATGAATTTTTAGCTTGATGAGGGATAAAGAAATGTGAGCTTAAATTGTCATATAGAACTCAGGGCAGTCTCTTAAGTGATGTGGGTGACTGAAAAGCAGATACCCATGTTACTGTTATTCCTCCCTCCTACTCCAGGCTCATTTGATTGTTAGAGAGTCAGTGGTCATCCTGTGACTGGCCTGAAAGTAGTTCTGAGGATAGTCCTAAAAAGGGCAGAACAGAGAAAAAGAAGGACTCTGAACATTAACGACATTCTGATCCACACTAACTGTGTGTGTGTGTTTGCTCAGTCACACGAACTAATCCTGGATCATTATCCTCAGGATTTAGTGGATGTGAGAGAGAAGAAGCATCAATAATGTATAGCCAAAAATATTCTGGGTTTCTGTTTCAGTAGACTAACACAGTTAACAATATTATGCAACTTTCAGTAATGCACTTATAGCCTTATATCTGGTTCATTCATCCACACTTGGTATTCCTTCAACCCCCAGTTTTTAAGCAGAGATCAGTGGTGGTGTTATCTTTTCTGAGACCTCTCATCCTATCTGGCTTTAAGCCTCCTAACTTCTATAAAACTGTATAGTTATTTTCATATTTCAAGGTCAAATATATCTATATACTGTCTGTAACCACAGTTGATTATGTTATGCTTCATATATATTTTGAATTTACGTGAAAACATCAATAATTAGTATTTATAATTTATAAATCTACTAACACTGTTCACTATAGTAAAGTAGAACACTAAATTTATCTATCATTTTTTGTGTAGTTATTTTGTATTTTTTCCTAGCACAATTGTTGACTCTTTTTTCTTTTCCCATTGTTTCCTAATCATAACCCAAAATTCTTCAAAATTCTTAAACATCCCCTCTAGCTTATTTAATACTTTTTTTTTTCTTCCCAAGACATCCTGTTTGAAGTTCCTCTCAGTATGTCTGGGTGTACTGCTGTCAAGTCCAGCTGTGCAGATGGCATCTTGTGTTCTCACTTATCCTGTGTCTGAATTATTCTTTACTGTATCACTTATTATCTTTTTTCTTGATTTATATTCTTCTTCTATGAATTTCTAAGCAATTTTGTTTGTTAGGTAAATTTTCTGACATTTTGCTTCTTGGTAAATGTCATTTTGTTGCTTTCACACTGATCATTTCAGAATTAAAATGTTTCTTCTCAAAATTACAATGGAATTCTCCTATTGTTTATGGCAATCAAAGTAGTCAATCAAATATCTGACTGCTGTCTTCATTTTGTTTTTCTTTTTTAAGACCTTTTCTGTTTTCCTCCATAGAGAGAAAATTTTCAACACATATCTAAGTTTGGAATATGGCCCTTTTTATTATTAGCCTTACTTGGAAATTAGTAAAATTTTTCAATTTTTAGATGTATACATAAACTTTAGTTTGGAAAATCATTTCATATTGTTTCTTTGAAAAATTTTTCCTCATTGTTTCCTTTGTTCCCTCTTTCGGAAACTCCCATAAATACAATTTTGGGCATTCTGAGTTAATGTTCCTTTTATTATCTATTTCTCTATGTTTTTGTTTCCTGGATATTTGTTTTACTCTGGGGAAATATTCCCAAATTTACTACTTAGGATTCTTATGCCTATACTTGTGATCATATTGAAAACTAAAGTTACATTTCCAAGAACTCTTATTTTTTTATTCTCTTTTTTCTTAGGATTGCATTTTTGTCTTAAGGAGATTCTATGTTTTTGATTTTTGGTTTTTGTTTTTTTCTAATTTTTTTTGCAAACAAAAATCCAAATTCTAAATATTGATTTTCAGTTCTCTCTCTCTTTTCTTTCCTGTTTCTTTTGAAGTGTTTTATGTTGATCTTTCTTTCTTATGGTAAATTTTACTGACATGTTTGTGAATTCTTGTTTGGTTGTGTTAGGTAGTTAGAATAGGGAAAAGGAGTCCAAAATGGCGGTGGCTAAAAGACAACGAAGGGAAAAATCTGCAAAAATAGAACAAAGGAAGGTCTGAGGACCAGAGTCAGGACTTCAGGTAGAACAGCACTCCTGGCCAAGCCCAATTTGCATAGGGCAGGCCCAGGGGGAAGAAAAAAACATATAAAAAGAGGAGCCAAAGGGCTCTCTCTCTCTCCCCCTAGCACTGGGGTGTTCTTTTCTTTGCGTCTTTGGGTCGACATGCCCTCACACCTTGAAGATGGATTTTCCTGCTATTATCTAAATAAAACAGAGCTGTAACACTGAGCTGTAACACTGATTTGTCTAAGAGCTATCATGGTCCATTCAAGGCCTAAGAGCTATAACACGGTCTGTCCAAGACCCAAGAGCTGTGACACGCCTAGGGGGCTTTAATGTCCGTCACTCCAAACCTTTGCTGTGACGAGACAGAACCGAGGAGCATACACTCGCCTGACAGTTGTTTGCATATAAGTATGATACAATAGAAAGCCGGAATAGGAAAAAAAAAAAAAAAGATGTATGAAATTGTATTTTTAAGATGAAAAAGGAGACATGAAACACCATGTAAGGGTTTTATTCTGAGACATATATTGACTTGGTATCAGAGATGAACTATTAAATTTATATGAAAGATACCATTTTATTGCTATTATTTTTAACAAAGATTAAACAAATATTTATTGAGTTTTTTTTTTTTTTTTAATGTGCTAGACTCCATCACAGGTGTTGAAGATACAGCTGTGAATATAACACATGTAAACTCTTGTGATCCTGTGAGTAATAGAGAACATAAATAATAAGAAGGATAAGAAATGAGTATGTGCATTGTAAAATCAAGCAAATGCTTTGTTTTGTTTTAATTTGTCTTCCCGCTATTTATTTGATATATATATATTTTTTGCTTAGGGAGTAAATGCTTGACTATAAGAATAAATAAGTAGAAGTGGACAGTTTCCTATTAAAATAAGCCTTTCATTTCTTTTTTTGTAAAAAATGGCATAGTTAAATATAACTTGAACACACAGAACTATGGGCCATAAACAATTTCAATCCTATTACATATATGAAAAGTTTACCTTATATTATTCATTTGCTCTTCATACTAACCTATGGAGCAAGTTCTAACATTACTAGTTTTTAAAAAGACAAACCTTACCTTAACAAATTGTGATGAGGGTAAGTCTTGAGTCTTATACATTAATCACCCTTCTCTATAATTAAAAAATAAATAAATAAATCATACTCATAAATGTGAATTATAAATTGTATGCTTATGCCACTGTAATTAATCTATACAATAACTGTTTCTGGTTTTGTTAGGTTCTAACTAAAATCGAAGTTTCTTCCCTCACTTCAGGAATGCCTCTTGATTACCTTGTACACATGCCCTGCCACTATCTAGCAGTTTAGAAAAGAGAGAAATACATTCCAGAAAAGTTCAGTGTAGAGGATCCCTGCAATCCAAAGAGTGATTTCAGTTGTATCCTCAGGAATTTGTAGTATTTAAGTGCATGGAGATTAGCAAAATGCCTTCTGCATTCCTTATATATCACTAAAATACAAGGAGGTAGGAAAATCAAATAGTCATTTGAAAAACACTAAGTCAAGCTTCCCAGGTATCGCTAGTGCTAAATGCAGGATACATAAGAGATGTGGGCTCCATCCCTGGGTTGGGAAGATCCCTGGAGTAGAAAATGACAGCCTGTTCCAGGACTCTTGCCTGTGAAATCCCATTGACAGAGGAGCCTGGTGAGGCTGAAGCCCATGGAGTTGCAAAGAGTTGCATAAGACTGAGTGACTGAGCAGAAGCAGGAGAAGGGGACAACAGTGGATGAGATGGTTGGATGTCATCACCCATTCAACGAACATGAGTTTGAGCAAACTCCAGAAGACAGTGAAGGACGGGGAAGTCTGGCATGCTGCAATCCATGGGGTCAGAAAGTGTTGAACATGACTGAGAAAGAAGTCAGTCTGAAGGGAACAGGTTTCAAAGAGGAGATTAAAGGGAGAGACCTGAAAGACAGATTAGAGCTTTATCAAGACTTTATTCAATTAAGTGTGTGGATCTTATCCTTTAACAATGGGAGTTAAGGAAACACTTTGAAACTGGCTAGTGAGAGGGTGAACAGGTATGTTTAGAATGCCACCTCCTTGCTGCCCTTGACATGTAGCTCGCCGGGCTGCTTTGTCCATGAGATTTCCCAGACAACCATAGGGTTACAAGAGTCAGGCACAATTTAGTGACTAAACCACCACCACCTCACTGCCCATATTAAAAATAGCAGTTAAAAAGCAACAATGTAGAAAAAGATCTTTAATTTTCCTTTTCACAAAAGCAGCCAAAATATTTTAGATACCCTGAAATGAACGCCTTTTTCTTTCTTGATCCTCTTCAGTTCAGTTCAGTTCAGTCAGCCATGTCCGACTCTTTGCAGCCCCATGAACTGCTGCATGCCAGGCCTCCCTGTCCATCGTCAACTCCCGGAGTCCCCCCACCCCATGTCCATCCAGTCAATGAAGTCATCCAACCATCTCATCCTCTGTCGTCCCCTTCTCCTCCCGCCCTTAATCTTTCCCAGCATCAGAGTCTTTTCCAAAGAGTCAGCTCTTTGCATCACATGGCCGAAGTATTGGAGTTTCAGCTTTAACATCAGTCCTTCCAATGAACACCCAGGACTGATCTCCTTTAGGATGGACTGGTTGGATCTCCTTGCAGGGTCTTTTCAAATGAGTCAGCTCTTCGCATCAGGTGGCCACTTAATATCATAATTTCTTTTGGTGACTCCAAAATAAAACAGGTAATATCCTAAATAAACTTCCAATGACTGAAGTAGATGTTCACAGCTAGTAATACATACCTTGGAAATCTGGTTTCCTCACCTTCAATCCATGAGTCCTTAAGTCTTGCTCCCAATTAGCTTTACCAAATTGAGTAGTAAATGCCTATGACCAGTTTGATATATAACTATAAAGTGACATTAGTGCATTTCCCACCTATTATGAGAAATAAAAATTTATGCTCTAGAGGTTCCCTGCATGACTGATCTAGAGCAGTCATTTTCACTCCTGCCTCCCTAGGAAATACAAGTTTAGTATTAAAAATATTTTAATAAAGTATTTAAAGTAATTTTTTATTTTATAAGTTTATTATATATGCTTTACAAAAATACAAGTCATGATATATTATCTCATATATTGCTACATACAATCTGGTAATTTTAGTTCTATGTACATAAATTTATTTTTCCTCATACTAGTTATAATTTTGTTGTCCTTTTTAGGGGATCTTCCCAACCAAAGAATCAAGCCTGGATCTCCTACTTTGCAGGTAGATTCTTTACCATCTGAGCCACCAGGGAAGCCTGTCAACATTTTTACTGGCATCATAATATGTATTTAGTATTTATTTTCATTCATATTCTCTAGGAGATTTTGTCTAAAATTGGAATTACCTGTGAAAATTTAATTACACCTAACTACCAATCATGGAGAAGACAATGGCACCCCACTCCAGTACTCTTGCCTTGAAAATTCCATGGACGGAGGAGCCTGGCAGGCTTCAGTCCATGAGGTCTCGAAGAGTCAGGCATGACTGAGCAACTTCACTTTCACTTTTCACTTTTGTGCAGTGGAGAAGGAAATGGCAACCCACTCCAGGGTTCTTGCCTGGAGAATCCCAGGGATGGGGTCACACAGAGTCGGACACGATTGAAGTGACTTAGCAGCAGCAGCAGCTACCAATCAACCTGTCTTTATAGTTGCTTTTCAGAAATATTTTCCTTTTCTGCATGCATTTTTTTCCTCCATATGTCAGTAGTAGTAAACTTTATTCTTCTGAAAAATATTAATTTTATCTAAGCTTTCAGATAAATTAGCATAGAGTTTTGATGTTTGTCTCTTCTTTTCAATTGCTAATGTTACTAGTCTAAATTAATCTAGCCGACTGCATTCAATGTTATTATTTTTTAAAAAGGTGATTCTTGACTGTGTTCCTTTCCTATTGGAGTTCTACTTTAATAGAGTCTATTAACATTATCCTTTTTTCTGCTTCATTGAAATAATTCTAAAATATCTCCTTTCTAATATTTAAAATTGGTGGTTTTGTTTTAGATTTCATCATTATTAATATAAATACTTGATGCTATACATTTCATTTTTTGCCATCTTAGTATTATTTCTAAATCTTAAGTATACCATTTTTCTTTATTCTGTTTTAAATATTTTATGATTATTTATAAGTTGTTAATTACTTTTAATTTCTAAACATCATTCCTGTAATTACTAATTGAACTGTACTGTGATTGAAGTCTTGACCAGTTGAGTTCTAAACCTTTGAAATTTGTGAGACTTGGTCTACAGTCTAATACACTAGATTTTAATAGGTTTCATGTATTTTTTCAATTATTTATGCAATTTTCATATCTTCCCATTAAATCAAGCTTGTGAAGTGAATATCTTTAAATCTTCTAAATCACTCTTTGAATTTTTCCTTGAGAATTTACTAAATACGAAAATATGGTAAAAGGTTCATTACTTCCTCCTTTATGTTCTGTCCATTTGTGTTCAAGATATTTTGAGATACTGTTTGCAGGTGTATAACAGTTAAGGTTTGTTTAGTGTTTTTTAATCATTCTGATAAATTAAACTTTTAACATATTGAAGTAATTATTTTCATCTTTATTGTTTAGATGAGTTTATGTTATTTGCTATTAACAACTATTAGTGTACTATCCCAACTAGTGTCTGTCTGATAAATCTTTTTCTATTTCCTTTCTTATAACTTATCTTGTGTTTCTCTGTCCTTCTACTTTAGGTATACTCCAGTTGAGAGAATTAAAAGTTAATTTTTAGAATATAGCTTGCTGTTCATGTCTTTTAAATTAAGATCTTAATCTATTACTACTTTATAAATACAGTCACAATATAGCAGTAAGAAAATGAATACCGGAGGCAGACTGCTTTGCTTGAATTCTGGATTTGTCATTTACTAGATATGCATGTGGAGAAGGCACTCGCACCCCACTCCAGTATTGCTTGGAGAATCCCATGGATGGAGGAGCCTGTTGGGCTTCAGTCTATGGGGTCGCTAAGAGTCGGACACGACTGAGCGACTTCACTTTCACTTTTCACTTTCATGCATTGGAGAAGGAAATTGCAACCTACTCCGGTGTTCTTGCCTGGAGAATCCCAGGGACGGCGGGGCCTGGTGGGCTGCCATCTATGGGGTCGCACAGAGTCGGACACGACTTAAGCGACTTAGCAGCAGCAGCAGCAGATATGCATGATGCTGGGCAAGTCATTGAAACTTTTTGTGCCTCCTCATTATTTGCTAATTTAGATTTATACCAGCAGTTGTCTCATGGGACTCTTGTAAAAATTAAATGAGCTAGTATTTGTAAATTCAAATACTGTCTGGAATATTTGCTATTATTATATTTTAATTAAATTCTTCATCTTTTCCCCTATTTATGCACAATATTTTTATGGTTTTATTTGTCATTTTGCTCTTTTCTCCTTCTTACCATTTATTGATTCATTAAGCAATTTTAATCACATTTTATTTGCTTTATTGTCTTTTAAAAACTCCATCATAATTTTCCCAGAAAACAGTAAAAAGCTGTTCAAAAATTAAATATTACCATAGATGAAATAAGCAACTCTAACAGAACCCACAGCTAACAAATGTCTAGTAATTTCCAAAAACTAAGAATTTTGTATAATCCTTTCTGTTTTGCTAAAATTCAATATAAATATTCTGTCAGCTGACTACTAGTGTATCTAAAATATGTGCTAGGAAATTGGGGAAAAGGAACATACTTGTATAGTAAGAGAAGATACAATTATTTGGGCTAAAATTGACAGATGGTGAATTTTTAAGAGAACTTCAGGCAATCTATTAGAGGTTGTTTTTCAATTGAAAAATTTAAATTGTATAATTTTTTATTTATTTATTTATTTTTTCCCATTTATTTTTATTAGTTGGAGGCTAATTACTTTACATCATTGCAGTGGTTTTTGTCATACATTGAAATGAATTAGCCATGGATTTACATGTATTCCCCATCCCTGTCCCCCCTCCCACCTCCCTCTCCACCCGATCCCTCTGGGTCTTCCCAGTACACCAGGCCTGAGCACTTGTCTCAAGCATTAAATTAAGGCAAAATAAAAGCCTAACTGGTAGCCTTTTGGTGA
Source organism: Odocoileus virginianus (assembly GCF_023699985.2). Taxonomy (NCBI): domain Eukaryota; kingdom Metazoa; phylum Chordata; class Mammalia; order Artiodactyla; family Cervidae; genus Odocoileus; species Odocoileus virginianus. The sequence goes on along the minus strand of NC_069675.1, from coordinate 51,213,053 downwards.
TTGACACCTTGGGCTCTTTGATTTTAAGATCAAAGAGTTTTTTTTTCTTTTCACATGCCATTAATACATTCTATTCTGTGAATCACTTCATCATCTGTGCAGTCTCTATGCTAACTATTTCCCATGCTTTAGTTTACCACTAGGCATAAAAGGCTACTTTCTTTAAGTTTCTCCACATCCACATTCTCTGGGTGAAAATAAATTTACTTTCAATCTGCAAAACCAAATGCTGAGTCTATGCAGATTCAGAATTAAAATTAGTATATTCTGCATCTCAAAATGGAGAAACAGATTGGCAAGCAGCATGCCTGTAGATAAAATCTAAAGACAGAAATGACTTTACCTGAGTGTGTTTTCTAATTTTGAATTACAGTTTCCCAGAATTTGTGGGAACTTCGGATATTATGTGGTTCAATCTCCTCATTTTACAAATATAGAACCTGAGATTCCAGGACAGAGTAAGTGATTTGTCTACTACATTAAAGATCTAAGTCTCTGTTCAGAGAAACACTGATTCCATGCTATTTCTCCTTTAGCTACCTTACCAGTTGGACATATTTGCATATATCAATTACTGTTGTTCTGTTTTTTGAGAAAGAGGGTTTATAGTTTTGCTTTCCAACTAGATTGTAAACTATTGAAGGAGAGCTATCCCTTATTAAAATCTGCACTGTAGCCCCAAATCCCTTCTTAAATTGAAGCCTAATCCCAGGTCTCACACTTACTCGGAATTCAATAAATTGTTCAATGATTTATTACTGGAGGAATAATTGTAGAAGCTTTCCTTTTTGTAAACTGAAAAGTAATAGAAATGGACAGTAATTTTACAAATGCTGGAGACAGAGATGAGAGACTAGGAACCCATCTCTGAGAATACTGTAGAAATCACCCATTAAATAATTTGGTATGTGGGTGACACCTCTTAAGACTTATATTAAGGGGCATCAGCTCAGCTGCTTAGTCGTGTCTGACTCTTTGTGACCCCATGGACTGCAGAAAGCCAGGTCTCCTTATCAATCACCAACTCCCACAGCTTTCTTAAACTCATGCGCATCAAGTAGGTGATGCCATCCAACCATCTCATCCTCTGTTGTCCCCGTCTCCTCCTGCCTTCAATCTTTCCCAGCATCAGGGTCTTTTCCAATCAGTCAGTTCTTCACATCAGGTGGCCAAAGTATTGAAATTTTAGCTTCAGCATCAGTCCTTCCAATGAATATTCAGGGCTGATTCCCTTTAGGATGGGCTAGTTGAATACCCTTTCAGTCCAAGGGACTCTTAAGCGTTTTCTCCAACACCACAATTCAAAAGCATCAGTTCTTTGGTGCTCAGCTTTCTTTATAGTCCAACTCTCACACGCATACATGACTACGGGAGAAACCATAGCTGTGACTAGATGGGCATTTGTTGGCAAAGTAGTGTCTCTGCTTTTTAATATTCTGTCTAGGTTTATCATAGCTTTTCTCCCAAGGAGCAAGCTCCTTTTAATTTCATGGCTGCAGTCACCATCTGCAGTGATTTTAGAGCCCAAGAAAATAAAGTCTGTCACTGTTTCCCTTTTCTCCTCATCTATTTGCCATGAACTGATGGGACTGGATGCCATACACCAAAATTTAGGGAACAAGCATGTTTGATCCATATTATGTGTTATAAACAGAATTCTAGCTAAGGAAATATGAGGCTTCAGTTAAGTAATGTTCTGGTAAAAGGACATTTAACACCAGCTCTGTGTTTTTAACAATAATCCTTTAAAAAAATCTTCTTATGAACCAGCTCTTTTAGAACAGTGGAATATAGAAGGAAAAAGAACAATTAGATCTATTTAGTTTGAAAGGCTTAATGCAATGATGAGTCATCAACCACCCTATCTTGAAGAAAGACTATAGGTAAGAGGAAGATAACTCTGGAAACTGCTGGAGAAAAGTAATACATTTCAGACATTTACCTGTACATAGAAACAAGCCACTTTCAAAATTGTGGTGACTCATAGAGCAATAGTTTATTTCTTTGTTCATGCTAGGTGTTCAAGGTGACTGTGCATTTAGCCATCTGTCCAGGGAGGCTCTCTTGCAGGGGAGGATACAGCAGTTCTCCTCCACATCAATACACACTTTCTTAAACCCAGTGGCCCTCTCACTAAATGTGGGAAGTAGCATAGTCACATTTTCATTCACATTTCACTGGTTGAACCAAGTCATAGGACTACACCCATTTTGAAGGTGGAAGGAAGTATCTATTCCTGTGCACTGAAAAAGAGGAAACCTTATCAATGAACAATGTATCATCTGTGAAACAGATGCATGTTGATCACTGATTTTATGTTTGCTCATACTCAAGGCAAAAGACAATGACATTTATTATACTCCTTAAAGTAACTAAGGCCTTCACATAAATAAAAAAGAACTTTACCTTCCATAGCCACCTGAAATTTATTTTGAAATAAAGAAGATAGCCTTTTGGTCCCTGGTCTCAGTTTAAGCATGGCTATAATTTTGTGACATTTCCTATGATGTTGAAAGCTACTCATTGCCCATCAAAGACAGGGACTCTCAGTCATCCTCTGCTCTGGGCACTCTGAACAAATTAGAAAATGACAAAAGTAGCTTCTTCTGCAATGTTTTAAAAATTAAGTTTCTTAGATTTTCTAATACAAGGCCAGTAGAGCTAGAAATAAGTATACTGCTAGACATCAAATGAAGAAATGGTAGCTGCAAAATATGTGTGTGTGTGTGTGTGTGTGTGTGTGTGTGTGTGTGTTTGTACAACCCTGGTTTAAGAAAGTTAAAAAAAAAGTGGGAAAAACAGTGAGGAGGGCTTCTTTTTTCACTTTTGGAAGCCATCTTTATTTATTTGTTTTGTTTTGTTTTGTTTTTTACCATGTTTGTCTGACTGTCTGGCTCTAATGGAATCAATATTTACAATGAACTACTGATAAATGGAGCCTATGGTGCACCTATAACTTTTATTTTTTTATTTTTTTTCACCTATAACTTTTAGTTTCTTAATTTTGCTATGATTTTCTCCTATCACTCTGTCAGTTTTTGTCTTTATATGGCAATAAATACTTTCTATGGTCTCAAATACAAATGCATTATCCATAGCTATAATAGGGTGGTCTAGGGTTTCTCTCATTTGGGTTTCAGCTCATGGTATAAACTACTATGAACAATGAGTGGAGTATTAATAAAACACTATGTTAAATTTGAGTCTCTGAGGTATTAAACAATGTCACAAAAGAGCATAGAAAGGAAGCTACAGATTTAGAATTCAAACTCAGTTTCCTCAGTCAGAATCTGGGCAATGTATCTTCAAGGAATAGCCATTTAAAACTGTTTTAATTTTTTTTTTTTTTTTTTTGCTATTTCTCTAACCAAAAACTAATACTTTCTTTCTTTAAAATAAAAATGATATATTTAAGAATCTTTAAAAGATATTTCATTTGTAGAATTGGATGGTTATGTTTTTGAGCTGCATCATTTCTGTACATCTCTTATGTACATAATAAAAGTAATTTTATTTCATTTTATACAAAGAATAAATGACTCCAAAAATTATGTAAAAAAAAAAATTTACATGATGTGAATGTCTTCAAATCCCTTACTGATAGTCACCAGGGAGTTTCAAATTTGAAGAATAAAAGCATCTTGAATTACTAAAATTTTCTATCCAATTGAACAGTTGTCCTAAAGAAGCATAATAATGTCTTTCGAATATTACACTTGCTTAATTAAGTAAAAATGGAATACTAAATATGCTTACACTTCCTACTCCAATCATCACTTAATAAAATAATTTAAAAAGACTCAGGTCTTTTTTATTAAAATTAAAATTTTAGGTTATTTCATTAAGAGAAAATATTTTGTCTATTTTTGGGCAGCAAAAGAAATTCGACAAGCAAAAGGAACACTGCTTCATAGTTATTTTGTATATTCTTCTCTGAGTTAAAAACAAAACAAAACAAAACAAAACCTTTGCAATGTATTTAAAATTGCATCTTATTTCTCACCTCAGGTATCTCCCCATAGGTGCCAACTGTAATATATCAATAGCTGAACAGCTCACTTCCCTGAAGTGTTCCTGCACATGCCTGACTGAGCTATCGAAAAGGCTGCTCAGATTTTAAACACTTGTAGATCACTGGCTCTGGCAGATGTTATTAGTTTGATTTCTTCTCAACTCCTGCTTTCTTCCATCAAAGGGCCACTTCCATAAAGTTCAATAAAAACTAGTGAATCAGACAACTAATAGTCTTTACAGTCTGAACAGAGTTTAAAAAAAATTTTAATAAGAATTCTTATTATTCCAGAGCAAAAATACTTTACCATTCATTTGAACTGAGTGATTAATGATCCTTGATAAGTTATAGTATGTTATTTCTGAAGGAAAGCAGTGTTATACTACCCTTAATTTCTGACCCAACACCTTGTTGCCTCAGGAAAGATGATAAAATCTAGGATCTTGTGTCATATTTCCTCTGTGTGTGACAGTCCTTTGTGCTCATTATCATATATTTCCAGGTATTATATCATTTTGAAGGTAAGCATGACCATATGACTTCCTTTAACTAACAAAAGTGACTGTGTGTTGATTACCATGTATTTCCAGGCATCATAACATTTCATTTCTCTGCTCCCTTTGAAGGTAAGCATGACCAACTGCATGACTTTGGCCAATAAAAGTGATGATGTATCTTACCCTGGAATGGAAGTTAAAAGCCTTTATGCAATTTTCCAAATTAATTCCTCCTGTTTCAATAATTTTGGGAATAAGTATTTAAATGAAAACTCTGGTTTCCTTGATTCTAGAGTAACTATGATGAGTAAAATCCTCAGCTGAGTGTATATGTGTGTAGAAAATACATTTTTTGTTGTATTCAAACACTTTTTTTTTTCCCTTTACCCAGCTTAACCTGCTGTCTTGACAGATACACTCTGTTCTCCCAGAGATAGCTCAATTACAAATGAATTAGAGTCAGAAAGATGCACTGGAATGCTACTGAAATGTAGCACTGCATGTGGCTTGGCTTTTATTTATGTAAAGTTAAATTCAGAGAAATTGGTTGTTGCTACTAGCAACCTGCTTCTTTATTAACCACTCAAATGATGTTAAGAACCCAAATTATGCTCACTAGATAGAATCAGTCTGTTAAATATGCCTGCTCCTCCGGTCTTCTCCAAGTCCTCCCATACCTCTGACTACTCTTTCTCACTGAAAGCTTCATAGCTCCAGAGCCTGTGTGCACACTTTTTAACCAACATTGGTATTTTCTTTTTTTTTTTTTTAACATTGGTATTTTCTTGATGGTTTCTGGTGAATTCTGACCCTACTTTTTCAAATTCACCTTCTCATAATGCTAAGTGGCATTTCAATCAGCATGTTTTCCTGTTTTTGGAGGTAGTTTTCTTTTGACCTCTTATTAACACACTTTCTTTGACCCAGAAATGAATTCAAATGCAGTTTTAAAATAGCTGACTCTGGAGCCACATGGGTTAGATCCAAATTATGGTTGTGCTATTTGATAACTTTAAGGCACTGGGCAATTTAAGAAAACATTGCTCCTTTTCATCTTTCCGTGAGAAAAAGGGAGTGTTACTCTAAGGGCTCCACTGAAGATTGAGATAGTCAGCATTAACAGTTTTAACCACTGTGTGCTGTCCTCTGCTCAGTCTTTCAGCTGTGTCCTACTCCCTTTGGCCCCATGGACTGGAGCCTGCCAGGTTCCTCTGTTCATGGAATTTTCCAGGCAAGAATACTGGAGCAGGTTACCATTTTCTACTCCAGGAGACTGTTCTGACTCAGAGATGGAGCTTGCATCTCTTGCATCTCTTGTATTGGCAGGCAGATTTTTCACAACTAGCTCCACCTGGGAAGCCCATTTTACACATTAAGTGTTATAATTACCACCCACACCAACACTGGCAATTCCTCATATCAGCTACTGGGTCTATGATTACATTCTGAGAACACCCCATTTTACAAAATTTAAACAATTGCAAATATGCATTCATTTGTCTCTTTTACAAAACTTTGAGTGAGAGCTCCTTAATATACCAAATAGGGCTTTTTCAATTGTGTTTCACAACTTTTGTTACACAGGCCCTTTCTCATAGTTACTAAATAATAGCAGAACAGACTAGCTTAGGCTTCTTTTATGCTGAAAACTCAGACCTAGTGGTGTTATCGTATATAAACAATCACTAAAGAATTAAACAAAATTAATAAATTATTTTATTATGATTAGGATCTTTGCTTATGGCAAAATAGTATCTCCAATATTTGGTTATCTGATCACAACTATTAATTTCAGTGGAGTAAGCCAGTCCACATCACTGCAGTGATAGTTAAGAAATCTAATAGGATATCCTAAAAGGGAAATCAATTTTTTCTGACTTTATTTTTGCAATTCCTAAATTTTAAGAATTTTGGAAAAACTAATTTTTTATTTATAAGTACTATTTTGCCCAATTAAATAACATTCAAGTCACTGTTCTGGAATGAGATAAACAAAAGTTCAAATAAAGATTGTCTACAAATCTCATATACTTCAATCTTTGAAGATATAATTTCCTAAATGGACTAATTTTAAAATTTTTATGTGACTGATGTACATATAATAGCTCCATTAATTTTAACAAATTCTGAGTTTTATAACTATAGCATAAAATTTTCTAAGATGTAAAAGAATAGGAGACATTAGCAGCACACAGGAGTCTGACATAAATTATAGAGGTCCTTTGTCTGTATAAGAAAGGACACTGTGATTTAGCAGATATTTTTAAAACAAAATTCTACTTTCCTTTCAGAGGTAAAATTATAATGAAGTTACATTAATAGTCTTGTGTCAAAACCATAGTGGCAACGTTACAATGTTTCTTCCATGACACATTATCTTTTCAAGAGATAAGTGGAGATTCAATAAGTAGTAAAATCTATCTGAAATAAAAGCATCCACTTGAATATTTTCATCATCAAGTAGGTCATACGCTTGAAAGGTTTTAGATTATAATTACTGTGAGAAAGACTGGGAAGGCTGAGATCATCGGTAATGCCTTTTTCCTAGCTATAGACATTATAAAGGTATCCCATAATTCAGCATAATTTGCTCAGCAACCAGCATAATTTCATGCAATTTGTGCTCCAGGTACAGAGTGAACACGGTTTGACAGAACAGTGCCTAAGTTTTTGTTTTGTTTTAGTTAAATTTCCAATACTACCATGTCATAATTAAGCAGAAGGCAGAAGACAAGCTTCCCTATTACTGAAACATGCTTTTGGAGCTGTTGTTTCTCTGTGATAATTTGATAATGCAGAAGGGTTGAGAGGATTGCTTTTGACCTCATGTTATTAGGGAATAGGAAATTGGAGTCTTAGATCACTTACATGTGGTCTTTATGTTGTCAAGTCACTCAGTCATGTCCGACTCTTTGCAACCCATGGACTGCAGCACACTAGGCTTCCCTGTCCTTCACTATCTCCCCGAGTTTGTTCCAACTCATTCAGTGCTCCATTGAATTGGTGATGCCATCCAACCTCTGTTGACCTTTTTTCCTCCCGCCCTCAATCTTTCCCTGCATCAGAGTTTTTCTCCAGTAAATTGGCTTTTCGCATCAGGTGATCAAAGAATTGGAGCTTCAGCTTCAGCATCAGCCCTTCCAATGAATATTCAGGACTGATTTCCTTTAGGATTGACTAGTTTGATCTCCTTGCTGTCCAAGGGACACTCTCAAGAGTATTCTTCAACATGACAATTTGAAAGCATCAATTCTTGACACTCAGCGTTTTTTATGGTTCATGTGCATCCATATATGGCTACTGGAAAAGCAATACTTTGACTCTACAGACTTCTGCATATTAAAAAGCAGAGACATCTGTTTGTGTAGATGTAGGTCTGTCAGAGCTTTTTTCTAAGGAGCAATTGACTTTTAATTTCATGGTTGCAATCACTGTCCATAGTGATTTTGGAGCCCAAGAAAATAAATTCTATCACGGTTTCCATCCCCCACACCCTCCATTTATTTGCTACGAAGTGATGCGATTGGATGTAAATGTGGTCTGGTTAGAACACAAATAGTTTGGGTTCTGATTCAAAGCACTACCTTCTTGAAACTAGGATTAAATGACAATAAGCCAGCACATGGACAAATTACAGCTTAGTACTGAAGAACCAGAGCACCCTGGAAATATCTAAATTTCCCAAATTGAAGAGCTTCCTTGGTGGCTCAGATAGTAAAGCGTCTGCATGAAATGCGGGAGACCCGGGTTCGATCCCTGGGTTGAGAAGATCCCCTGGAGAAGGAAATGGAAATGCACTCCAGTGTTCTTGCCTGAAGGATCCCATGGGCTGAGGAGCCTGTTAGGGTACAGTCACGGGTTGCAAAGAGTCAGACACGACTGAGAGACTTTGCTTTGCTTGCTATAAGTTCTTAGTATACCTGGGTATAAGAAAGAAACAAAAATACTCAGTGGGATAGATAATATCCCTGGCCACAACTTTTTATTACATTTTTTAAACTTAACCAAAACTAACCAGGGGCACAAGGAGACAAACTGAAATGAGTAAGAATCATACACTATTAGACAATAACTACAGGCAATGAGAAGTTGGAACTACTCTACCCAGAATTTTTAACAACTCTGATAACTATGCTTGCAAGTTTTAAATATAATATCAAAGTGACTTTTAAGGTTTCTGTAAATTAGTTTAAAAGCTGCATAGTGAATTTTAAAGAAAAACAAATAGGAAAATACATAAGTTTATACTAGTTGATTAAAAGCAATAAATTAGACAACCATGAAGAGGGAGCTAGCAAACTGAATTGCAGGTGAGGTGAAAATATACAAAATGAATCTGAAAGAAACAAACAATGTAAAGAAGGAAGGTTAAGAGAATACAGTGTATATTAGGAATGTTAAACTTCTAATTATTGGGAGTGCTACAATGAGAAGAGAGCATGAATTAAAACAAAAACAAAAACAAAAAACAGTATTTGAAGCTGTAACATCCAATTTTTTTTAGGATGTATTATAGAAATTCTAAACACAGATTTAAGAAAATTTAAAAAACCCTCAAAGATGATAACTAAAAAGGAAATCACATGCAGAGACACATTGTTAAAAAACTTCAGAATATCTGAGAGAAGGAGCAGGTTTTAACCTCAAGAAAGCTAGAAAGAAATGTAGACTGTCTTCAAAGAAAAAAATGTTGAACTGCCAAATTAATTTTATAACAGAGAAACTAAAACTCAACTTGAAAATGTGTTGATAGAAAATGACTGCCAACCTAGAATTACATTTAGGAAAGGCATCCTTCAAATATTAGGGTGACAAAAACTAATGGGATCTTGCCACAAGAAGAGTTTTATTATAGGAAATGATAGGTTCACTTCAATAGAAAGGATTACACCATATGGAAGTTTAGGAATGGAGAAAGACATCGAGAATGGAAATAAATACATGAACGCATATATATAAGTATGTATGTATGTATATGCACAACTGATATATGCATACATATACTTATATATGTGTGCATATTCATGTTTGCAGAGTTTTGTATAGATATCACTGAAACTATAAAAATAATATTTTGTGAAATTAACATATATATATAGAATTCTTATATGTATATAAATTTATATAATTTAGGAACAAAGTACATGGATTTAAAGTTTCTGAAGTACTGCATATGAACAGTGAGTAAGCAAAAGGAACTAAATAGTGCTAAGCTTTATATGTAAAGGATTCAGTTTTCAATTTCTATGCTATTCCTTCCAATACTGTAGGCACTATCTATTTAAACTTCTCTGGTGGCTCAGAGGTAAAGAATCTGCCTGAAAAGCAGGAAATGTTGGTTCAATCCCCGGGTCAGGAAGTTTCCTTAAAAAAGGAAATGGTAGCCCACTACAGTATTCTTTCCTGGCAAATGCCATGGACAGAGGAGCCTGGTGAGCTACTGTCCATGGGGTCATAAAAGTCAGGCACAACTTAGGAACTAAACAACAACAAATATATATATATAACTATGATTAATAAAAATAATTAAAATTGATTTAAAAGGCAGTGCTTCAGTCACACTAGCCAACATTACAAGGGCTTAATAGTCATAAGTGGCTAATAGATGCCTAAATGGACAACGCAGATACGAAATACTTTCATATGACAGAAAACTCTATTGGAAAGCCTTGCATGCAACATATAAAATAACAGACAATTATGTGGTGATACAAATAAATGACAAAAATGTAGTAATTTTAAAAATGCACAGTCCTTAAGAGGTCAAGAAATTAAAGTGTAGATAGAAGTGAAAGTAGAAGTAAAAAGCATACATTAGGGTGGTAAATTTAAAATCATAATATTTAGAATAATTTTAATGCAAATGGATTAAGATCTAATTAAAACACAAAAATAGTAGTTTGAATATAAACATAAAGCTCAATAATATATCAGTGTTTCTCACAAGATAGCCATCTAAAACATTAGCATATTAAACCTTGAAAATAAAGGTTAACTAATTCTATTACATTAACCAGAAAAAGAAAGCAGGTGTGGCTATACTAACATCTAAAAAAATAAATATAAAAAGATAAAGTATTTTCAGAGATGAAGAAGGTCTCTTCTTAATCATAAAACAATGTCTTATGTCACTAGCTAAAAGAATTTTAAATGTGTATGCATTTTATAACCTAAATTGAAATAGAAAACATAACTTCACAGAACTATAAAAGTAATTTTAAAGATAACGTTTAAGTTACAATGGAGAATTTTAATGTCTCTCTGATTTATAGAACATCAGAGATAATAAAGTAAAAATTATAGATTTGAACTATGAAATTAACACATTTAACTTAATACAAAATGCAGAGGACTTCTCCCTACAATTATAGAAGATAAATAATTTCGAGAAAGCATAGAAAATCTATCAAAAAATCCAATATAATAGAGTATAAAATAAAACCTCCATGCGTTTCAAGGATTTAAGCCAGAGAGAATGTTTCCTGACCTAATTCCATTAAACCAAATATTAGATTGCAAGTATCCCTTTGACCCTTATGTAATTTAAAGTTAAGAAATGTGCACTTCAAGAATATCCCTCTACCAAAGGAGATATGATATTGAAGAAATGTCAGTAGATACATACATATAGATCATTAACTTAAATGTAAATGGATTAAAGGCTTCAACCAAAACACACAGACTGACTGAGAGGCTACAAAAACAAGACCCCAAAATATACTATCTACAAGAGACCTACTTCTGACCTATAGATGTGTACAAACTGGAAGTGAGGAGGTGGAAAAAGATAGTCTATGCAAATGGAAATCAAAAGAACACTGGAGTAACAATACTCATATCAGATACAATAGACTTTACAATAAAGACTGCTACAAGAAACAAAGAAGGACACTACATAAAGATCAAGGATCAATCCAAGAAGATATAACAATTTTAAATATATATGTACCCAACACAGGAGCACCCCGACATATAAGGCAAATACTAACAATCAAAAGAGGAGAAATCAACAGCAGCACCATAATAGTGGGACAATTTAATCCGCATTTCTGTTAGGGGAAGCACACTGATTGAAACCACCCACCCTGGCCAGGCACCATAGTAACCATTTGCATGAGTTGTTCTATGACAGGAGATCCTGATAAGGAATACGGAACTAATAAGCCACCACCAACCGGAAGAGTTTGGGAAAGGTCAAAAGGAGACACCGTATGTCCATCCACTTCCCAGAATCCCTGTCGCTAGCATCCATCTTGGCTGAGCGATGCGTGCACCACCAGGAAAGACTCTGAATTAGAATGATTGGCCAAAGACCACCTGGAAACTAGTCCCATCACCATAAAACCTGAGACAGTGAGCCACGCGGCAGAGCAGTTCTCTTGGGTTCCCTTATTCTCCTGCTCTCCACGCGGGTGTCCTTCCCAGTAAAATCTCTTGCTTTGTCAGCACGTGTCTCCTTGGACAATTCATTTCTGAGTGTTAGACAAGAGCCCAGTTTCGGGCCCTGGAAGGGGTCCCCCTTCCTGCAATATTTCTATCAATGGCCAGTTTGAACAGAAAAAATATCAATAAGGAAACTCAGGCCTTAAGTGACACATTAGACCAGATAGAATCAATTGATATTTACACAGCATTCCTTCCAAAAGCAGCAGAATACACATTCTTCTTAAGTGTATATGGACTTTTCTCCAGGATTGGCCACATACTAGGCCACAATACTTCAATCTAGGCTTCAACAGTACATGAACCGAGAACTTGCAGATGTACAAGCTGAATTTAGAAATGGCAGAGGAATCAGAGATCAAATTGTCAACATCCATTGGATCATAGGAAAAGGAAGGGAATTCCAGAAAAAGAAAAAAAAAATCTACTTCTGCTTCATTGACTCGATAAAGCCTTTGACTGTGTAGATCTCAACAAACTGTGGAAGATTCTTAAGGAGATGGGAACATCAGATCACCATATCTACCTCCTGAGAAACCTGCATGCATGTCAACAAGTAATAGTTAAAACTAGAAAGAGAGCAATGGGCTATTTAAAATTGGGAAAGGAATAGGTCAAGGCTTTATATTGTCACACTACTTATTTAATTGATATGCAGAGTACGTCTTGCAAAATGCCGGGCTGGATGAAGCACAAGCTGGAATCAAGATTGCCAGGAGAAACATCAATAACTTCAAATATGCAGATGACACCACCCTAATGGCAGAAAGCAAAGAGGAACTAAAAGACCTCGTGATGAAGGCGAAAGAGGAAAGTGAAAAACTGACTTAAACCTCAACATTCAAAAAACGAAGATCATGGCATCTAGTCCCATCACTTCATGACAAATAGATAGGGGGGGGCGGGGGGATGGAAACAGTAACAGACTTTATTTACTTGGGCTCCAAAATTACTGCAGATGGTGACTGCAGCCATGAAATTAAAAGATGCTTGCTCCTTGGAAGAAAAATTATGATAAACCTAGACAGCATATTAAAAAACAGAGACATTACTTTGCAGACAATGGTCCATATAGTCAAAGTATGGTTTTTCCAATAGTCATGTAAGAATGTGAGTGTTGATTGCTCAAACTCATGTCCCTTGAGTCAGTGATGCCATCTAACCATCTTGTCCTCTGCTGTCCCCTTCTCCTCCTGCCTTTAATCTTTCCCAGCATCTCTAATATGCTATGCAGAAAAGAAAATGAAGAAATTACATTTACATGCAATAACACTATTGAAATTAAAGTTATATTAATAACATTGAGAAAAGGAAGCTCAATGCAAGAGTTGTTTACCATTTTATTGCATTTGTATGTTTCAAAATAGACAAATGTAAACTAGAACATTTATAAAGACATAATTATGCAAACACCATTAATAAAAGCAAAGATTGAATTATCATAAAAATCAATATAATCATTAACATCAGAAAACATATAGGAGTTCTCTTATGCTACAGGAGCTTTCTAGTTATTATTGTGTTTGCCTACAGTGGTATTAGCCTTATAAAAGATATTTAGTTGAATATTTATGCTTTTACACTTTTCTCTGTGTTTCTTATGTCCCACAATATTTTTTTTTAAAGGCAAAAATCCATGAGAGCAAGCATGTATTCACTATGCATTCGCTGATCAGTTATTTCCTATTAAATGTCCATGCTATGGTAGTCTCTCGGTGGTGCAATTACAATAAACAATAATGAAAAAAAAATGCTCATGTGAAGTTCTACAGTCTAGTAATAAGATACTGATGGGTTTCTCTCAATTTACCTCTGAGTTTAAAGCACCGGACTTAAAATAATCATAGTAAAACTATTAAAAGGTGAGATATTAATTTAATTTCAATACCATCTAACTTTACTTTTCTATCATAGTATCTCACCAAGATTTGGAGCTTGATGTGATAAACAAATAGGAAAACAATCTGGGAATACTTTCAGGTAAATCCATTGTGTGGTTGAGTAGTGGGAAAGGGACTGAGAGCGCAAATACCCTGGGCAGTAATAAAAGCAAAAGGAAGTTGACCTATTCAGGGACCTGCAGGCTCACAGACAAACACCTCTGCTTATCATATCTGTTGTTCCTAATTGTTTTCTGGGCAACCATAACTTTAATTTGGTTGGAAAAAATGCAGAGGAAGAGATCTATTTATTCAAGTACTGCCATGTTAAGAAAAGAAAAAGTCATGGAATGTTTATTGAACCACCCTAAATCTTGACTTTTAAAAAATTGATAAGTATGTATTATTTAATATGAAATTTATGGTAAAAAGTTTTATCTTTTAGAAATCATTTTGAAGTACAATATTTGTATAACCACAGGTTACATAAATATATACATACATTTAAATATGCCTATATATATATATATGTATATATATGGGCTTTCCTGATGTTTCAGTGGTAAAGAATCTGCCTGCAGTGGAGGAGCTGCAGGAGATGTAGGTTTGATCCCTGGTTTGGGAAGACCCCCTGGAAGAGGAAATGGCAAGCCAGTCCAGTATTCTTGCCTGGATAATCACATGAACAGAGGAGCCTGGCAGGCTACATTCCATGGCATTGTAAGAGTTGGACACAATTGAGCTACTGAGCGTGCGTGCACACACACACACACACACACACACACACACAGTAACACTTATACATATTTATACTGTAAAAAGTGTTGACTAGTGAGAAATAGAATACAAACATTACATCTAATCATAGTTAAAGGCTATTGGAAAGGAAATATTTGATGAATCTTTAGGAAAGCTTTACTTCCCTATAGGAAAAGATATAACAGAATTTACCTTGGAATTCACTGGAACAAGCTTCTTTCTATAGAGTTTACTGATCCAGAATTCATGATTGACTTTCATTAATTGTCATACAGCCATTTGCCACATATAACCTCTAATATGGGTGTATGAATACATGTATACACTTATACATACATATATTTTTACTATATAAATGTACAAATATATGTGTATTACATGTATACACAAACATATATATATACTATATACATGGTACAATGTACTGTTTATAATATCCATATATGCATTCTAAAAATAGTGTTAAATATCAATATAGTTAATTAATTTGTTTATTTAATAATTATTTGTGACAGTATGCTGCATACAGAGAATGCTTCTATAATTAAAAAAAATCATGGCTCTTTTTATGGAAAAAGCCAGTAAGTAAACAAATGATTATTAAATAATTAAGTAGCTACTTCTGTGGTGAGAGTTAAGAGGGAGAAATACAGAATTATATTAAATTATAGAATCTCTTTGAAGAAAACAAGTGGAAACTTAGAAGTATTAGTCACAAAAATGTTCATCCCAGGGAAAATGCAGTGGCAAAAATAGAGAAATAACAGCCGTTAGCATAATAATAAAGATAATAAAAAAACATCAATTATCCAAAGCTTTAACAATATAATTATATTGCATAAAGTAAGAAATACATATGATATTTACCTCAACTACATAGAAATATATAACAATTTTAAAGCTATCATCAATGGTGAAGTATAAATACTGTTAGAAAATGTAACATAACCAAACTGACATGCTGGGTTATCATATATTTCAGCTAGAAATACAAGTTGGAAAACTCATCATATATTATTTGTTGCTTCTCAATCCTTTTCATCATTGGAGTTTAAGCACCATTATCTCCAGGGTGTGTGCTCAGTCATGTCCAACTCTTTGCAACCCCATGGACTGGGGCCCACCAGGCTTCTCTGTCCATGGAATTTTTCAGGCAAGCATACAGAAGTGAGTTGCCATTTCCTTCTCAAACTCCACAGTAAATAATAGCAAAGACCTCCTAAAATATTTTATCTCCAAACCTTTCCACCTTCCTTTACCTGGACATTCTCCACATTGCTAAGATTTTGAACTTCCTAAGATGAAAATGCAACATTTATTTTTGTCCCAGACTTTTAGTGGACATTATTATTTGTAGACTCTTCATTTCCTCTCTATAGCATAAGGCTAATGAAGACATTTTCCTCCAGTACTTTCCTTGTCAATAAAGAGGTTGACTTGATTGATCTAAGATTATTTCTATTCCCTTTATGATAAATCATTAATTCCCTAAGATTTGGCTCATAAATAGTGTTTTTTGGTAAAGGAATTAGCTCGGGACACGGAACCACAGTCAGGTCAATGGGATATAAAGGATTTTTAAAATAAACATGAAAAAAAGAAGTTTTGTTGAGTCTACAAGAAAGCCACTAGATGAGACACTAATTTCGAATACTGTGGAGCATGAGAGCCATTTATCCATCATAAAGAAATCACAAAGAAACAACCTAACTAACAGACTACAAAAAAGGAATTCTTTGAGAAACTGCACCAGAGACATGGGGTTGAGTCTTTGCCAAAGCCCCCTCAACCTCTGGATTTACACTGATACCAGCACATATATTTCCATATGGATTTTCCTGTTTGAATGGAGTTGCCAGCTTTTTGTATTAATAGCATGTAAACTAAATTACAACTCTTTTAACATCTTCTTTTGATTTTAAGTAAAACTTCCTTATCTATTTTGTTTGTAAGTCCCCAAATTTCTCAGGTTCTCTCTCAACTCATGGCTTTTGCTAATGCCACTGCTTTAGCCTGGATGACCCTCGCTACCGACTTACCTCTACTAAGTTCCACTGGACCATCTGTTTTGGCCTAAGATATGTCTTCCTAAGGCCCCACTCACTTCCTCCTTTTCCACAGACTCTAATGTTATGCTAAGATTCTCCTTATCAAAATATCTAACAAATGAGGTCATATAGACTTGCAGTTTTACTTTGTAAGATCCTGCAACACATCAACACCAAGTACTGTCATTATCCACCCTTGAAGTACCCCTTACTCCAAGCACAGGGGCTAGAATGGTATAGCATCTCAGTAGAGAATGTTGAGAGAAAGATGTGTAAATGCATGAACTGTTATATGCATATCAGAAATTATAAATTTTTGAGTTGCTGAAACTTGAATTTATAAATCTGTGTTATTATTAATTAGTCAAACTCAGAAGGAGTATGGCTTCTTAGATACAATTTTATACACTCTGTTCCCTCTGTCCATGCTGATGATGCTTTGGACAGCAGGGAAACCAATACAAAACTTCATTCTGAGACTTTCATTTATCTATGTCTCCAATGACAGAAGGAGTGCTCCAAAGTTCTTAGGACAGTCTGCGAAATTGTGTGATGATGAGGTGTTCAGGAAGACATCACCACTAATGTCTCCAGGATCTTCAACAGTGACAGACAAATGCTTAAAACACAAAATAAGATGTGTGTGTGTGTTTGTATAACTATGTATATGTATGTGATTTAACTTAGATATCTTTAAATATCACCTTTGTTCATTTTACAATAAACATTTTCATTTCTAGGAGTTAATGAGCCCATTGGTCTAATGGGTTTCCTCATAACCACATGTATCTTCTGAGTAATTTGATGAGGCAGAATATTTTCAGCAAGTGCTGAAAAGGATAGTGCAAATAATCATTTCCAGAGTAAGTTAGAAAAGTAAGACATTATTTTGGGTTAGCATTTTCATGGAGGTCATCCCAAAAGTGAAGTCACTTGAACTGAACTTGAAAAATGTTAGATACATTCAAAGGCTTATCAATATTTCCTTAACCAAAAAAATAAATAAGAGCTTCATTATCTTTATTCCACAGTATTGTAAACATAGCAATGACCTCTCTTCAACTTTATTTCAAAGTAAATTATTCAATTTATCATACTGTTAGCCAACCAGTAAAACATTTTGTCATTTCTTTATTCAAAGTGCAATTATTGTCACTAGTTTTGTATAGGTATTAAGTTAGGGGAAAAGAACACAATGGTGGGCTAGACAAACTAGCTTCTCTTTTAATGAAGTGACAGTCTATCAATAAATATGTGATTTAAATAGATTATTAGCTCAAAGCATAACTTTTAATTCTAATAAGGACTAGGGAAGATAAAATGACATAAAATCCCAGTTCCTTGGCATAGACCACACAGGTCATATACTCCACAACTTTAGAGGCATCTTTCACACACACACACACACACACACATGCAGTGTATAGAGATGAGCTTTATTTTAACTGGATGGGAATTTATTCCTGGATGTGACATAATTAGCTATGCATCTATAGAAGAGGTTCTGCTTAAAGGGTAAAGACTGGATTTGGGGTTGATAAAAAAAGCTGGCATGAACAAAAAGACTATTTTTTCAGTGGCTCATGGTACAAATAATAATGGTGATGGGAATGGGGTCAGAGGAAAATGGACAAATAAATTTAGGAAACATAATTAATAGGACTTGCTATATGTGTTTGTAGGTTAAAAAGGGGGATACAGAGTTCTTGAGGTGTTATTTACTAACTAAGGCCACCAGTTAAATCTGGAGGTAATATTAAGTAATTTTTCCTTATACTTTATACTTTGTAAGATTTACCATGAAACCCTTAAGTAGAAATATTGACTAGGTGTTTGGATATATGTATGTGTGTGTGTGTTCAGTTGTGTCTGACCCTTTTGTGACCCCGTGGTCTGTAGTCCTCCAGACTCCCTTGTCCATGGAATTTTCCAGGTAAAAATACTAGAATGGGTTCCCATTTCCTAATCCAGGTGGTCTTCCTGACTCAGGGATCAAAAGATATCAAACTCTTGTGCCTCCTGCATTGCAAGCAGATTTTTCACCATTGAACACCTAGGAAGTCCAGGTGTTCCATATATATATATATATATATATATATATATAGGAATACATAAAAATGGGCTGGAAATTTTCATTTGGGATTCTAGTGTATGTGTGCTCATTTGCTCAGTTGTGTCCAACTCTTTTTAACCCCAGCTCCTCTGTCAATGGAATTTTCCAGGCAAGAATACTACAGTGGGTTGCCACTTCCTACTCCAGGGGATCTTCTCAACTCAGAGATGGAACCCAGGTCTCTTGTGTCTCCTGCATTGGCAGGCAGATTCTTTACCACTGAGCTACTTGGGAAGCCCATATTCTAGTGTATAAGGTATACTAAAGGGAAGTTATATCAACATTAGAAACTAAGATTAATTTCACGTGTCGAAGTGCCAGCTTTCCAAAATATCACAGCAGGAGAAGTAAACTTAATCAGTCTTAAAGCATTGCATTTGGACTTCTCAGTTCACATTTAGTAACCTTGTTCTGGTGTGAAAATCTTTCCCCATTCTCAGGGCTTTCGTTTTGGCTCCTGGTATTGGACTAGGGTAGGCTTCTGGCATAATCATGGAGGTTATCCATCATCATCAAGTTCCTCGATTTTCCCTTAGGAAGTCCTTGTCAAAATCTGATGAATTCTTATATTCTCTATATGTTTAGCCCAGGAAAAGTTCCAGTGATCTTCTGACATCTCTGGCTCTGATTTCTTTTATCTGCAATGATAAATCAAGAGCAGCTATGGAGCAGTGAAAAGAACAGGTATTCAATAAACAGACAGACCAGTTTAAATCATAACTGTACTTGTTTTGGATGAGTTACTCCATCAGTCTTACTCATCTACCTTGTGAACATTAAGTGTAAGTATGTATGTAAGTATATCTAGCATATATTAGGTGCAAAACAACTGTTACTTTCCATTTTCCTGTAATGAACACCACTGACTTTGTTTTACTTCCCCCTAATCTGTATTTCTGGTCACTGTCTTCCTTTCCTTCAAGTCCTAGGATGTGTATTGCTCCAGATTGGTACATTCCCTGCATCTAATTCTAGATGATTTAACATTGGGGAAAATCCACTGTGAGATTAGAGTGTGCATATAGATTGCTGTCTGTTTACCACTTAAATAATTACAATTATAATGTACAAGGGACTTCCCAGGTAACTCAGTGGTAAAAAATCCATCGATGCAGGAGATGTGGGTTCAATCCCTGGGTTGGAAAGATCTCATGGAGTAGGAAGTGGCAACCTGCTCCAGCATTCTTGCCTGGAAAACCCCATAGACAGGGGAGCCTGGTGGGCTACAGTTCATAGTGTCTCAAAGAGACACGACTGAGTGACAAAGTGTCCATGCACACACAGTGTATAAAGTATTGGGGAGGGTTTAAATAACCAAAATTCAACTTGAGGAAATAAAATGGAATCCTGAAAAATCTGTGGTCCCACAGTGTGAGGGGAAAGGGAATCAGGAAGGTCTTACACTAATAATATTGCATGTTAGCGTGGAAACTTTTGCTTATTAGAATGTTTTACACCTACAATGTTTCTTACAATAAAGTCATGCTGCAAGACTTGATGATATGACTCTCATTTTAATGATAAGAAAACAAAGGTTCAACAAATTCTGTAGGCTTAGAGATAACCTGTGGTGGTTCCAAGAGATCTAAATTTCAAGTAAGGTTTTTATTAGGCCAGCTATTCCAACAAATTATTCTTACTCTCTGAGGTGCTCAGTCTTTCTATTGGTAAAAATAGGACTTCTTTAAGATCTATTCCATACTGAAAAGTATGAGATATTATATCCTATCTACTGTGAAGAGATACTTGGCAGAACTGAAATGAGAATCCTATTCTCTAATTCAAAGCCTATCCACTACATCACTTTGCTCAATTAACTATTTTGGACCCTGAATGCATAGGAATGTTGATTTGGCCCAAATAAAACATCTTGACAATGGAATGGAAAAGATTGAAGAGAGAAGACAAGGATGTTGTCAAGTCATAAAATATTCTTATGGTTCCCTACAAATGCAGAAGTTAGTGATCAAGATATTGTTTCAATAGAATTAAAGTTCCAAGTGAACCTTGGCTTGTATATAAATTATAATGGATAAAATATAAGAGTAGCCAATATCAATAATTTAGAAATAGCTGAAACTGGCATCTGGAAGTTGACTATATATGGCTTTTTATATAACCCTGATGGACTAGAAATATAGACTAGAAGAGCAGTGGGATGGCTAAAAGGGAGTTTGTAGAGATGTGGAATTTGTAGAGATGTAGAGATGTTGTAGAGATGTAAGATCATACATCATGTAAGGACTGAACTGGATGTGGAGGGATTACAGGCTGAGCCTCAGTTTTCTGAATTTGTTAAAAGGTAAATATTGGTGTCATTCTTCAAGGTGCTCTCAGCAGGTAATGCCTCTGCAGCTTCCACATGCCATCTTTTGAAAATAAGCAATTTGTTTGTTCTCAAGTTTGAATCACTGGAGGTCAGATGAGTGACCAAGTTATGGTGCAATTCAGAGACTAGGAAGCTGGTCAGCACGTCAGCTCATCTAGGGATAAATTTTGCCCATTTTTGCTTTTTAGTAGATGCTATTGATACACACAGACACACACATGCCAAGAATATATACCTTTGTGTTACATGAGTGGATGGAATTATGATAGGCATAAAGTGGTAAAATGTTTTTTCCATCCACTGAAAATCTGTCAAAACAACAGAAGATATATATGGTTTTGTACAAAACATATGGGTGCAAAATACATTTATACAAGATGTATATGGCTTTATACAAAAACTGGGAAAGCTGAGGAAAGTATCAACACAGGCAATAAGTTCAATTAAATAACTATAACTGTTATCTAATATATTCAATAATGTTTTAATAAAACATTCAGTTTTTATATACCCTAAGAATTATGCTTGGCGTTAAATATATATATATATATATATATATATATATGTGTGTGTGTGTGTGTGTGTGTGTGTGTGTGTGTGTGTGTGTGTATATATATAGCATATTTAACCTATAATAAATATATAATTATTTATATATAATAGATTGAAGGTATTGCAGTCTAGTAAAGAGTCAGACATATAAAACATAAGATAAAGTCATTCTGTAAGAAATTTTTACCTTCAAATTTCTCCTTAAAATAAATGTGTAAAAGAATTTAGCTGTGCCTAGGGAAGTCAGGGAAGATCTCATAAAGTGCCGACTTCAAGTGACTACTTGAAGAATGAGCTGAAGTTTTGCAAACTACAAATGTGTATATCTCACACATTGCACAGAAAAACAGAACATGTGTCAGAGAGTGTTCAAGAAACTATAAGGAGTTCAGTATTCTTGGAGGCTGAAGAGTTAGATTGGTAGAAGAAAAGTATTAAAAGGCATACAGGTCAGACCCAAATGTATAGGATCTTATAACATGTGCAAATACATTTAAATCATATCCTGGAAGCCATAGGGAGACAATGATAAAATTTAAGAACAGGAATAACATTCAGAGTGTATGGAAAGTACATTTTTACCATGCTGCTTATGGATTAGTTTGGGGGTGATGAAAGCTTCCTAAAGGGGGGACAAGCTTAACATGTTTTTCATTCTTATCCAAGTAAGTGAAAATAAGTGCTGAATTGAGAACCTGGCCACTAAGTTACAAAGATGGACAATACAGACTAGTGGGCACAATTTGAGCAGACTTACTTTCTGTGTTGTCTTGGAAAATCATCATAATACCATTCAATGGAGTCACAGCACTTGACAGAGATATGCAAGAGAGATGATGTATTTGGACTTGTAGCTGTGGTTCCTCACCAGTGACTCAGTAAAGAATCCACCTGCAATCCAGGAAATGCAGGAGATGTGGGTTCTATCCCTGGGTCAGGAAGATTCCCTGGAGGAGGAAATGGCAACCCACTCCAGTATTTTTGCCTGGAAAATTTCATGGGCAGAAGAGCCCAGAGGCTACAGTTCATGGGGGTCACAGAAAGTCAAACATGACTGAGCATATAGCACACAGCATATAATCTCGACCACCCTTCTTGATTTTCAGAAGCCTAAATCTGAAATTAAGTTCCTGAATGGCGAGGACATTAAAGAAGAAAATTAGATTCATTATTTACTATGGGCAATTGCTCATTTTAGTTTAAGGACAATGAATTCATCAATTTAAGTGTAATTTAAATTACTTTACTCAATTATTAGGATGTCATTGTAAATGCAAAAGTTCCATTTCACAATGTTGGTAAACAGATTTTTGTGTCTTAAAAAGTGCATTATTCCTAGTGTTATGATATGAATCCCTTTATTTGGGGGGAAATATGTGCTGCTATTGGCGTTCCAGGCGGCTCAGTGGTAAAAATCTGCCTGCCAATGCAGGAGACACAGGAGATGCAGGTTTAGTCCCTGGGTCAGGAAGATCCCCTGGAGTAGGAAATGTCAACGCACTCGAGTAGTCTTCTCTGAAAAGTTCCATGGACAGAGGAGCCTGGTGAGTTATCGTCTGTCGGGTTGCTATAGTCATTCAGATACAACTGAGTGATTGAGGATGCAGATACTGCTATCATTAACAATTATTGGAATGCAATTCAAAACATAGGTAAACATATAGATATTACTATCAGGGAAGAAAAACAGAAACAAAAGCCCTAATGATTTTTGAGATCCCTAATCCCCAAATCCCTAATCCCATAATGATCTGAAAGGGTCTGAAAAGCAAGAACAAGAGGAATTTAACCGAGTTGCCACAAAGCTAAAGAAGCTTAAGTTTTGGGATCTTTCATTGGCCTGAGCCCCCTTCAAGGAGTGTTAGCAATGTGTTCACTTGGATATCAGTTGTCCTAAAACTTAAACACGTTAAATATTTTAACCACAAGCAGTTAAGAATGGGCCCCCGCCATACTGAGTCCCCCATCATACTTGTTTTCCTATCAGGAGGTAGGTGGCCACTGTCATTAGGGGGTGAATTAAAGAGAATGCGAAAAGAGAGAGTGTTAGTCACTCAGTCGTGTCCGACTCTTGGTGATCCCATCCATTATAACCTACCAGGCTCCTCTGTCCATGGAATTCTCCAGGCAAGAATACTGGAGTGGGTTGCCATTCCCTTCTCCAGGGTATCTTACCGACCCAGGGAGCAAATCTGGGTCTCCTGCATTGCAGGCACATTCTTTACCGTCTAAACCACTGGGAAAGCCCTGAATTACAAAGAAGTTGACACAAAATCTTGAGATTGAGGAAACCAAAGATGTATAATATGCCCCTACAATGGCGCAGTGGTGAAGAACCCACCTGCCAATGCAGGAGATGTGGGTTTGATCCCTGGGTCAGAAAGATCCCCTGGAGAAGGAAGTGGCAACACACTCTGATATTCTTGCCTAGAGAATCCCATGGACAGAGGAGCATGGCAGGCTTACAGTCCATGGGGTCTCAAAGAGTTGAATACCACTGAGTGACTAACTTTCACGATAAGCCATCAACAATAAACTAGTTAGCAAGTGACATCAGTTCAGGGAGTATTCAGTTACTGGAAGAAAATTTGAAATGCTCAAAACTTTCAGAGATCATCTGTGAATGAAACTTCATAGATGATTTTTTGAATTTAACAAGAATCCTAAAGATGTTTATGACATCAATAATGACTTGTGAAGCAGAAGAGATAAACTGTTATGAATAAATAAATAAGTAAATATGAAAAATAACCATGGTAAAAGGATAATTAAATTATTTGCCTGTAAAGAGTAAAACTTTACATATAAAGAGGTTACTTTTTAGCCAAAAAATCTGGTGAATATAAGAGTAACATGTTAAAAAAAAAAAAAAAAAGAGTAACATAAAGAATTCTCAGGCTATGGATGTATAAAAATTTTCTGTTATTCTATATATTTTTTCTTACTGTGTCATTTATCAGTGTTTTAAAATTTATAATGTATTATGACTGTTATGCTTAATGATTATAAAAATATTATTTCATAGCTGTTTGTAGCCATAATTTGTATTTTTAAAAAGCCTCTAAAATATAGAAGTTTTAGGTTACACAAAATACTGAAATATTCTTTTCAAGATGCCTCAATTCTGTTCAATTTAGTCTCTCAGTAATGTCTGATTCTGCAACCCCATGGACTGCAGCGTGTACCAACCAGAAAGCTGTATAGAAAATCGGTAAATGAGTGCTAATGGCTGAGGGAACAAGAATATGAAGACTTATTTGTTAACATAAGTAAGAAAAGGCAGAGAACATAGTACTTGCATCCTGTGGAGAGAAGGAGATGACAATTTAGGAAAAGGGAGACCTGAAAGATATTTCAGTCTCAGATCTATTAGTGAACTTTTCACTTTATGTTTGGCAAAAACTCCTTCATAAACCACTTAGTTGTTGAGGTTGACAATATCAAGACCTCAAAGAAAGAAGCAGCTAATTTACATGAGACGAAATGTTTTACTTTTGCTCCTGATCATAAGTTGGAATCAAGAGAGGTGAAAAGGCAATGGGAAGGGAATACTAAGCGGAAGATGCTAGTTGTTTAGTTGCTAACTTGTGTCTGACTCTTTGCGACCCCATTGACTAACTTGCCAGACTCCTCTGTCCGTCGACTTTCCCAGGCAAGAATACTGGAGTAGGTTGCCATTTCTTTTTCCAGGAGATTTTCCCAGCTCAGGGTTAGAACCCAAGTCTCCTGCTTGGCAGGTGTATTTTTTACCACTGAGCCACCAGGAAGTCCAAGGGGAACATTTGTTGCTGTTGTTTTTCAGGCACTAGTTCATGTCCAACTCTTTGCAATGACATAGACTGCAGCACTGTATAGTCTTAAGGGGTTTGTTTTAGGTCATACCTGAATGGTCTAGTGGCTTTCCCTATTTTCTTCAGTTTAAGTCTGAATTTGGTAATAAGGAGTTCATGATCTGAGCCACAGTCAGCTCCTGGTCTTGTTTTTGCTGACTGTATAGAGCTTCTCCATCTTTGGCTGCAAGAAATATAATCAATCTGATTTCGGTGTTGACCATCTGGTGATGTCCATGTGTAGAGTTTTCTCTTGTGTTGTTGGAAGAGGGTGTTTGTTATGACCAGTGCATTCTCTTGGCAAAACTATTAGTCTTTGCCCTGCTTCATTCTGTACTCCAAGGCCAAATTTGCCTGTTACTCCAGGTGTTTCCTGACTTCCTACTTTTGCATTCCAGTCCCCTATAATGAAAAGGACATCTTTTTTGGGTGTTAGTTCTAAAAGGTCTTGTTGGTCTTCATAGAACCATTCAACTTCAGCTTCTTCAGCATTACTGGTTGGGGCATAGGTTTGGATTACTGTGATATTGAATGGTTTGCCTTGGAAACAAACAGAGATCATTCTGTCGTTTTGGAGGTTGCATTCATGTACTGCATTTCGGACTCTTTCATTGACCATGATGGCTACTCCATTTCTTCTAAGGGATTCCTGCCCACAGTAGTAGATATAATGGTCATCTGAGTTAAATTCACCCATTCCAGTCCATTTTAGTTTGCTGATTCCTAGAATGTCGACATTCACTCTTGCCATCTCCTGTTTGACCACTTCCAATTTGCTTTGATTCACGGACCTAACATTCCAGGTTCCTATGCATTGTTGCTCTTTAGAGCATCGGACCTTGCTTCTGTCACCAGTCACATCCACAACTGGGTATTGTTTTGGCTTTGGCTCCATCCCTTCATTCTTTCTGGAGTTACTTCTCCACTGATCTGCTGTAGCATATTGGGCACCTACCGACCTGGGGAGTTCCTCTTTCAATATCCTATCATTTTGCCTTCTCGTACTGTTCATGGGGTTCTCAAGGCAAGAATACTGAGGTGGTTTGCCATTCCCTTCTCCAATGGACCACATTCTGTCAGACCTCTCCACCATGACCCGTCCATCTTGGGTGGCCCCACACGGCATGGCTTAGTTTCATGAGTTAGACAAGGCTGTGGTCCTGTGATCAGATTGGCTAGTTTTTTGTGGTTATGGTTTTAGTATGTCTGCCCTCTGATGCCCTCTCGCAACACCTACCGTCCCACTTGGGTTTCTCTTCTCTTGGACGTGGGGTATCTCTTCATGGCTGCTCCAGCAAAGTGCAGCCACTGCTCCTTACCTTGGACGAGGCGTATCTTCTCATGGCCACTCCTCCTGACCTTGAATGTGGAGTAACTCCCCTTGGCCCTCCTGTGCCCATGCAGCCACCAGCTCCTTGGAAGGAAAGTTAGCATATTAGATATGCTATATTAAATATAATATTAGATAGCATATTAAAAAGCAGAGACACTACTTTGCCAACAAATGTCCGTCTGATCAAGGCTATGGTTTTTCCAGTGGTCATGTATGAATGTGAGAGTTGGACTGTGAAGAAAGCTGAGCAACTAAAAAATTGATGCTTTTGAACTGTGGTGTTAGAGAAGACTCTTGAGAGTCCCTTGGACTGAAAGGAGATCCAACCAGTCCATCCTAAAGGAGATCAGTCCTGGGTGTTCATTGGAAGGACTGATGCTGAAGCTGAAACTCCAGTACTTTGTCCACCTCATGCAAGGAGTTGACTCATTGGAAAAGACCCTGATGCTGGGAGGGATTGGGGGCAGGAGGAGAAGGGGACGACAGAGGATGAGATGGTTGGATGGCATCACCGACTCAATGGACATGGGTTTCGGTGAACTTCGGGAGTTGGTGATGGACAGGGATGCCTGGCATGCTGCGATTCATGGGGTTGCAAAGAGTCGGACATGACTGAGTGACTAAACTGAACTGAACTGAGACTGTAGCATGCCAGCCTACCCTTTCTTTCACTATCCTCCCAGAGATTCCGTAAAACATGTCCATTGAGTTGATGATGCTATCTGACAATCTGACATCTGCTGTCCCCTTTTCCTTTTGCCTTTAATCTTCATCAGCATCAGGGTCTTTTCCAATGAGTCAGCTCTTTGCATCAGGTGACCAAAGTATTGGAGCTTCAGTTGCAGCATCAGTCCTTCCAGTGAATATTCAGGGCTGATCTTTAGGATTGTCTGGTTTGATCTCTTTGCATCCCCCAGAACTGACCGTAGCTCAGATCACGAACTCTTTATTGCAAAATTCAGGCTTAAATTGAAGAAAGTAGGGAAAACAACTAGGCCATTCAGGTATGACCTAAATCAAATCCCTTATGATTATATGGAGGACTTGATGAATAGATTCAAAGGATTAGATCTGGTAGATAGAGTGCCTGAAGAACTATGGATGGAAATTTGTAACACTGTACAGGTGGCAGTGACTGAAGCCATTCCAAAGAAAAAGAAGTGCAAGATGGCAAAATGGTTATCTGAGGAGGTCTTACAAATAGCTGAGAAAAAAAGGAGAAGCAAAAGGCAAAGGAGAAAGGGAAATATATACTCAATGGAATGAAGAGTTCCAGAGAATAGCAAGGAGAGACAAGAAAGCCTTCTTAAGTGAACAATGCAAAGAAACAGAGGGAAAAAATAGAATAAGAAAAACTAGAAATCTCTTCAAGAGAACTGGAGATACCAAGGGAACATTTCATGCAAAGATGGGCACAATAAAGGAGAGCGGAAGATTAGGGAAGGAGATAAACATGGAAAAGAAATATGAGGAAGTACAAAGGCAGGAGAAATTAGGTAAGATACGAAATGACAGAAAGTTCCCCGATGATATGGAGGCTGGAGACGATTTTGAGGATGATGAAAATGTCTGTTATATTTGGACTTTATACATTGTTGGCACAATAAAAGTGTTCTGTTGCTCATCCACCCAACCCAGTTCTTTCCTGGTGAAAATCCAATAAATTCTCTTCTCAAAATTCATAGTATAACACTTTTAATTTCCTTTTAAGTAAAAAAGTTGGTTGAATTTTTATATGGGCCAGAATAGAGAATTCTAACAAGAAAGCAGAAAACCAGAAGGAAGAAGACACAACAATATGTGAAGCCTGAACACTGGTAGAAATGCTAGGAGGGGCTCTGAGTTTCTGGAGGCCAGTGAATTGTAGGGCTTGAGACTCTGCCCAGAGCTTCATAGGCACAGAACTGTCTGAGGGTCACCAGCCTTATGTTTACTTCCTCCTTGAAAGATTGTTCTGATAATATGTTAAATGGCTTGAGGTTGAGGTTCGTGTAATAAAGCTTCAGAAGTAATCCAACTGGGGATGATGAAAGTCTAATAACACAGAACAGATAAAGGGGATGAAAAGAAATATAATCAAGATTTAAGCTTCTATCTTACAACTGAAATCAGGGGCTAGCTGGCTATGGAAATCAAGTGAGGAGAAAGAATTAGGAACCATTTTTACTAAGATTTATTTTAAAATAACTGTGTTGGTCCACTTTGCCAATCTTAGAAGCATTCTTTACAAAATACAGAACCGGTAGAGAAGAAAAGAAATGTCTGCAGTCATCCTCTGGCCATTACCCCAGTGACTGAAAGATCACACAGGGAAGCACCCTTACACCATAGTGTCAGACTCTGTCGTCTTCTCACCCTCACTGGTTTTCACCTCTACTCCATTTCTGCAACTGTTCCCATGACCACTCTCTGAAAGTTGCCAGTAAACGAAACTGTACCATGTCTAGCTGGATTATATAAAAAACTTTACCTTTACAGTGTTCAATAATTTATATGACCTCTACTTATTCCAGTACACCTATAGATAGGGCCCCCAATATGACTATAAAAGCAGCACTAGCCACTCCTTTCCATGGAATTCTGTAAGAATTTGCCATTTTTATAACTTAAAATGAAATTCATCCACTAAAAAATAAACCCCCAGAAAGCAAGCAAGTCACCTATTTATAATTAGCAAGTGGTTGACATATTACAGGCAAACAATAATACCTGTTAATGTCATCTGATTCTAAAACTGTATTCTAAAAAACAAAAAAGTAAAAACCCAGGTACTTAATTTTTTCCAACTTCAGATCCTCTTAATTACTCTTTGTTGTTCTTTCTGTTTGACTTTGAATAAATCAGAGACTTCCTAACTCATTTATGTTGTATGTTAAATGTATATAATACTACCTTGTATATTGCAAGATCTTTTGTTGAAATTCAATGGAATACTTGAAGAATTCTTAGAAAGTAAAATTATGAGCAGATAAAAATAACTTTAGATGCACAAAAATATGTCTTTGTTCTTATTATTTATTGCAAGGATACAAACTCATTGATCTTTTTCTTATTGTGATATTTAATTAAATCTTCTACTTTAGATCTGAAGTCATAAATGTCTTTTTCCATTTACACAGCACGGTGGAATTGTGAGTACAAATACAGTAAAATGTGTGTTGATTTCCGCAGTCTTCAGAAACTGGAATTTCTGATGTTCTCCAGAACAGAAATTTTTAATTCACAGTATTTCATGTTACTATTGGACTTGCTTCAAGCTTTTTTTTTTCTTAAATATCTGATGCCTTCAGGAAAAAGCTATCTAGCTTTTTGAGGTATTACTCCTTTATAGCACGCAGAATGGAGAGCAGTGGAAACAGTAGATTGGAGACCCACCTGGAGGCAACATGTCTTAATTCTGTAGTGCCAGAAAATGCTTGCCTATCTGGCTGCCTTTTTTACTTATGGCCCTACAGCAAATTTTTAAGATACTTATGAGAGTAATTTTTTCCAGATAACCCATACTTGTGCGTAAGCCAGTGGAATTTGTTTCAATTGCTCTATAAACATGAGATCAATGCATGCTTTGAATTGCCTTTTGAGAATACTGATGAGTTCTTTATATAAAGAAAAATATACATATAACAACATAATAATGAATTCCATATAAAATTTTGAAGTTTACAAGGTTTTTTATATATATTTCCCTGTAAAGTTTCAAGCAAGCTTTAGAGTTAAGCAGGGTTAGAATTCTGTTTCTTTTCAAGAAACTTTCTTAAGATAACTTGAATGTACAGTAGGTGACAGCTACAGATGTTAACCATTTTCACTAAACATGTTTGAGTGAAATCTGTTGATGAAACTGCTGTGTTATAGGGCAGATATAATCCTATGGGTTAATGTGAATACTGAAATCAGGATGGATGTTTTTATGATGCATAATACAATATTATTTCATGGTATTTATGGATTTGTAATCATTGCATATCCTATCCCTTCAAGTATACATCAAGCAAAAAGTCTACAATGTATGAAAAAATATCGCACCTGTTGGTGCTAAAAAATAGTGTAACTATTGGAAGTAGACAAGTCTGGATATAAGTCTCCAAGCTGTCACATTCTATTATAGCTTTGTGCCCTGGAAAAATTACATCCTCCCTTGAAGATTCTACTTCATTTGTAAAATAGTGATAGTCATGTTTTCATTCTAGACTGCTTATGAAAAATAAGAGAAATAGCATGTTTAAAGTGGCAAACATAAAGTTAAAATATGTTACTCTTCTTATGTTCTGTTCTCTCCACAGGGAAAAGCAGTAGGAATAAAGCTCACGTGATTCTCTATCAATATACATCAAACATTTCTTCCTTTATATCACACTAATCAAATTGTGCAACTCTATTATATATAGAAAATCAAAACCAGTGCAAATTTCATGAAGAAGTTATGAAGTACAGTACTAAACATATTATTTGTATCATTTGAAACAGTAATACTCCCAGTGAATTGCAAAAATTCTACACTGTACTTAATATCTACCAAAGCCTCTTCAAGCCTGTGTGGAGTTATAAGGAAGCATTTCTTTGGAAAAATTCATCTAGATCTGTTTTCTTATCGTGAAGGCAGTGGGTCAATATTTCTGACATTGTAAGGTATAATTCAATGATTAGTTGCATTTTAGTAAGGCAAATGTGTCACTCTTGCCCAGTTCAACTGACTTTATGTGAAATGATCAGCAATATTTCATAAAAATTATTATTTATTGAGGCTGGTATTTGGACATAAATTGATAAATAGCAATAGCTTTTTAAACAGGAGTTTAAAGGTGTATTTGTTTCAGACAAAAATGAAAAAAATACTGAATAGTATCTGAAACAATGAGATCAACTTATCAACCTGAGAATACTACAATACTCAGGCAATCCACTCTCTCCATGGTTCTAATATACATACATTTCAGTTAACAACAGTTTAATTAAATAATGCCAGTCCCCAGCAACACAATTCAAATTTAAGTTACCATTGTATGTTAACTATGAGTAATTGGATAAAGTATAAGCATCACTGATACAGGTCTGAAGTTCACAAATTTGTGTGTGAATAACAGATGCACATGAAGATGAGTGACCGGTCACATCACTTCTTTTCAAGTCTGTTGGTCATTGATCACTGCACATCTGTTACGAAGCTCACACATAAGCAGCAAAAGATTTAGTTTTTCTGCCTCTTTACCTCCCAGGCATAAGTCTATGTGATATTTTAGAAATTAAAAAAGAAATTGGTCAAAAAAGATGGAAGTACAGCAAATAAATGAAAAGTAATAATGATGGGAGTGAAATTTGAATTGAACACACAGGAATTTATAGGAGAAATGACTGAATATTGACACTATTGGCATTCCAAAAGTTCTAGATATGTAGCTAGAGAAATTCAGCAAATGCCAACATATACTTTGCTAACACAAATATGACATTACTTACTATTGTAAATTATACAAGAATGTAGTGTTCAAACTATTCTTAATAAGATCTTTAAAAAACTCAACTTTCAATATTTCCAATGTCTTAAATTATAATGTCTGAAATATTTATTTGATTTTTTTCATTTTCCTATACATTTCTAATTGACATTAAGTAAATTTTTAAAGTTTTCACAAGAATTTTTTAAAGTCATGGAATAATCAGAATATTTCCATAGATTTTTATAATCCCTTTGTATGATTTCAAGTTGTATAGCCTATTTTAGAGTACTACATTACTGTGGAAATAAGAACTGCTATATATAATTTAAAAAAATTGATTTTAATTATAATTTTTTATAGTTATATATATAAAAACCTAGAGGGGTGGGATGGGGAAGGAGGTGTAAGGGAGGTTCAAATGACTGGGGTATAGGTAAACTTATGGCTGATTCATGTTGATGTTTGGTAGAAACCTATGCAACTCTGTAAAGCAATTATTCTACAATAAAAATAAATAAATTTTTAAAAAGTATAGAAAGGAAACTAAATATTTATATATAATGTGTACTATATATTTATGAACATATGAATACACAATATTTATATACATGATATATGAATATATAAAATATGTATAACTATATAACCTACAACATGAATATGTAATATAAATGTGATTTTAATATTATGTACAAATATGAATGCTATATGGATATTATAATTATGACTATATTATATTTTACATAATAGTCATATATATATTACTATGCCATATCTATAATACACATATAACATATTTCATGTATGTTATATATTGCATACATGTGTTAGTTGCTCAGTTGTGTCCAACTTTGAGATCCCATAGACTGTGGACCCCCAGGTTCCTCTGTCCAATATAATTCTCCAGGTGAGAATACTGGATTGGGTTGCCATTTCATTCTCCTGAGAATATCCGGGCCCAGGGATCAAATCCAGGTCTCCTGCATTGCAGGCAGATTCTTCACATTCTGAGCTTCCAGGCAAGCCCTATGTATTGTATATTCTATTTATCATATAGATAATACATAATATACATTTAATACTATATATAGTATATATAATATAGTACATGTTATCTAAAGAATATATCATATATAATATACATTAAGTATACTGTATTATATCTAGTATATAAATATTATATATATATAATGTTATATCCAAATATTATACATGTATAATTTCTTAATTTTTAAATAAAAGTGATCACTAAATATAAAGGATATTGTTTTCTTCCAGGGGTCATGAAAATATAGGAATTCCAAATGTATGCTTGGGTATCTTCACATGTTTTCATTGTCTCACAAGTATCAAATGGTTTAACAGAAATAGGAATTCAAATATAATTTTTTTTTACCTAAAATAATTACAGAGTTCATAAATAGAGCAATGAATAATTCATCTTTGTTAATACAGCCATTTCTATTCCAATGTTTCTAGTTGCAAGAATTTAACCTTTTAGCAACACATGTGTCTGTTAATGAAACTGAATATGTATGGAGCTGTAAGCCTAGACAAACAGAACTGACTAAGGCCTTTCACAGAAACTACTTATCTGGAGCATTTTCTTCTCTTTACTCCATAGGTTTAATATTTTACTTGAATGCTATGAACATAACTGAAGTGATGAGTTACATTCTTGGGTGATTTTATGATTTTGATTTTATGAACTAACTTTCCAGTTCATATAGACATGTAACTTTACCTATTTCCTGCATCTCAACTCTCTGTTCCCATCCTTGTGTTTTTGGATTTACTCTGATACCTAGATCTCAAAGCTCAATGAAGTGCCCTTACTCCCTTTTTTAAAGTCATGTCATATATGCGCTCACACCCCCCCCCACATCATCATCATCATCATCATCATCATCATCATCATTATTTCAGTTGCTCAGTCATGTCCAACTCTTTTCAGTACCATTAACTACAGCTTCCGTGTCCATCACCATCTCCCAGAGCTTGCTCAAACTCATGTCCATTGAGTCGGCAATGTCATCCAACCATCTCATCCTCTGTTATCCCCTTCTCCTCCTGCCTTCAATCTTTCTCATCAGGGTCTTTTTCAGTTATTTGCATCAAGTGTCCAGAGAATTGAAACTTCAGCTTCAGCATCAGTCCTTCCAATGAATCTTCAGGACTGATTTACTAAACATCTTTTAATATCATGGCCTCAGTCACCACCCACAGTAATTTTGGAGCCCAAGAAAATAAAGTCTGTCACTATTTCCATTGCTTCCCCATCTATTAGACATGAAGTGATGGGACCAAGTGCCATGATCTTCACTTTTTGAATGTTGAGTTTTGAGCCAGCTTTTTCACACTTCTCTTTCACCTTCATCAAGAGGCTCTTTAGTTTCTCTTCACTTTCTGCCATAAGGATGCTGTCTTCTGCATATCTGAGGTTATTGATATTTCTCCCGGCAATCTTGATTCCAGCTTGTGCTTCATCCAGCTTGGTATCTCACATGATGTACTCTGCATATAAGTTAAATAAGCAGGCTAACGATATACATCTTTGATGTACTCCTTTCCCAATTTGGAACCAGTCCATTGTTCCATGTCCAGTTCTAACTGTTGCTTCTTGACCTGCGTACAGGTTATGCAGGAGGCAAGTAAGGTGGTCTGGTATTACCATCTAAGTATTCTCCATAGTTTTTTGTGATCCACAATTCAAAGGCTTTAATATAGTCAGTAAAGCAGAAGTAGATCTTTTTCTGGAATTCTCTTACTTTTTCTATGATCCAATGGATGTTGGCAATTTTGTCTCTGGTTCCTCTGCCTTTTCTAAACCCAGATTGTACATCTGGAAGTTCTCAGTTGAACCCTAGCTTGGAGGATTTTCAGCACAACCTTGCTAGCATGTGAAATGAGTACAATTGTGTGGTAGTTTGAACATTCTTTGGCATTGCCCTTTTTTGGGACTGAAATGAAAATTTACCTTTCCAGTCCTGTGGCTGCTTATGTTTCCATTACATTTGAGCTCATTCCAACTTTCCCTGGATTGAACACAACTTTCATTCCCCAAAATGTCTTATTAATTTTATTTTCCAATGTCACATTTATTCTTATCTAGTGCATGGTAGATATTCAATAAATATTTGTAATTGAACTAATGGATTCAGATTAATACAAATTTTGGCATGTGTGTGTGCTTGCTAAGTTACTTTAGTTGTGTTGACTCTTTGTGGCCCTATGGATCATGCTACCAGCCTCCTCTGGCCATGGAACTCTCCAGTAAAGAATACTGGAGCATATGAAACCTCAAAACAGAGTCCATAAATTAGAACTTAGCACATATTGCTCTATGATGACTAGAGATCCTAAAGTCCTGCTTAGATCAAATTAACCATTCTTTCTGTCTGGGGAATAAAGATAGCCTAGACATCAACGTTTAGAGAGCTTGGCCGCTTTGCAGTCCATTTCTTTTAAAAAGAAATAAACCTGGATCCTGCTGGTTTTCCTGTGTGCCTTTTCATTGTTGTTTCTCTCTTAGTCCACTTCCTTTTTACTTGTATGGCCTTGGAAAGGTTATATATCCACTTGACTAGAGAGCTGATTTGGGCATTGTTAAGGTCCCCAAAGCCTGTCTGTACAAATGTTTGCACATTTTCTTAACTCGGAGTATTTAGCCAATTGACTGTAGCATCTGCTTTGGCATGATAGATTCCCTCTGGTTAGCACCAGCTCCTCCAATTCTTACAAAAACCAAAGTGATTTCTTGATCTCCCATTGCATTATGTCCATAAAACATCCATCATGGACAACTTCAGACTGATACTACTTTGACTTCTAATTCATCAGTTAACTAAAAGGGACACGTGAGCCAGAAACTCACTGATATGAGATGGTTCATAAATATGATTACTTAACAAGGATAAGTTATCATTTCATAATACACTGTCATAAAGCTGTAACTTTTTATAAGAATAACAGAGATTCAGCCAAGTTAGTCAGTGATGATGTTCTCACTTACTGTCAAATGTCAATTTCTTTAACAGGAGAAACTGTTGTTGTTTCAAAACCCTTTAAAACTCACCAACACAGTAAAACATTCTTTAATCAATTCCATCTGCCTTGACCACTTCTTGGCACACCTTCATTTATTATTTAAGTTGCTTCTTTGCTTACTTAAAAAGGTTTTAAATGGAATGTACAATAATGTAATAAGATACCACATGTGTTAACATAAAACATATGTAGCTTTGCTATCTCTTATATAGTTCCATCATCACAACAAATTGGTGATACTATTGTTGCTATTTTATATGTGAGACTTAGAAATTTGACTGTTTCGGCATAACCATCAAGGCTGCTTGATCAAGGTGAATATTTCAGGAAAACACAAAAGAACTACTAGACAACAATGTCTCAAAATAAGGGTTAGGAATTTGAAATTTTTCTAGCATTCTGGGTGGTTCATAGCCACTTTAAAAATTGAGAATCATTAAAATACATTAAGTGTAAGCACGTGTTTAGTTTCCTCAAGTAGACTGGAAGTTTCTAAAAAGAAAAGAACATCTACTTTTCTCTTTTCCAAGTCTCTCAATTACTACCCATGAGTTGATGTACACCTGGAGGAGGAAATGGCAACCTACTCTAGTATTCTTGGCTGGAGAATCCAGGATGGATGGAGGAACCTCATAGACTACAGTCCACGGGGTCACAAAGAGTCAGACACGACTGAGTGACTTCACTTTCTTTCCTTTCTTTCGTTGATGTACACCATCAGACAAATGTTTGTAGAGAAAGGCTTTGGTGGGAGAAACATTTTTTTATTAATAAATTCTTTGAGCCCCAGAGAAAAATTATCAGGTCTACTGCATGCACCTCTCAAGAGCACCACTGAAATAATGTGCCACTCAAAGATACTTGGCAAATATCTGTTCTATTCATTGATTACTTAAAGGAAAAATAGATTACTTATAGAGAAAAAAGCCTAAAATTAGGTCCACAAAATTAAATTCTAGGCATATCACTTATAAATCATTTCCCACAGGACTTGTAATGTCCTTCTAGGGATCTGAGCAGTGAAGGGATTAATCTAGTGCAAGGAAAATGTAGTACATGATCAGGAATCAATTCCACAGCTTGTAGTCAATGAATCCCTGTTAAGATGGGTGAGTAACTTATAGAGATGGTGAGGGGAAGAATGGGAACATCCTCTTTGATCCTCCAGCCCTGGCCAAATACCACAAGCAAAAGATAGAAAAGTTTAAATTTTTCTCTGAAAAACAATTATTAGCAGAGTGGTTCTATAATGAATGCAATTTTGGAATTACTTGCAGAGCACTGATGCCAGGGCTCCCACCTCAGCCATTCTGATTTAATTAGCATGCAGTTCTGTCTGGGCATGGGGGGTTTTGTAAGCTCCCCAGTGATAACAATGTGCCTGTAAACTTGGAAACCACTATTGGGAGATTTCCTTTTTCTTGTATTTTAGTTTCAGCCAAGAGGCAAAGCCAAATCTATTCACTCAGAATATTTTTCAACATAGGGCAGATGCTGAGTTTAGCTGAAGGTATAACCTCACTGTTACTGACCTCATCACTTTGTTCTGGACTCACCTACTTTCCTAAGACCTGTGATCCCTTACCTCCTGTTGCACCCCATGCCCTCTGCATTATCTCCTTAAGGAGCAACTCTACGTGTATGCTTTTCCTTCTGACTTCTTTTTAAGTGGCTTGAATGAGTACATAAATCAGAGTCTTAAGTGAAAACAACAAAAATCTGATATCACCATTGCCTAACCTGGATGGACCTTACCCTGACCACCTAACAGCTTCTTTGCTATAACCACAAATGAACAAATGTATTTCTGTTCTGGTGCAAGCTGTTGATAGATATTTCAAGAAAGGGATGCAAAAAAATTTTAAAGATCGTTAGGAATCTGGGATGAAAATTTTACACAATGATACTCTATCCTGCCTCCATGTTGTCATCACCAGGGGAGCTTAGAACTCTATTTATACCAAGGCCTCACTTCCACAAGGTTCTGATTTAATTATGATGGACATAGGGGGTTTTGATCCCCTGAAGAAGGGAGAAGCTACCCATCCCAGTATTCTGGCCTGGGTTGCAAAGAATTGGACACAACTGAGTGACTTTCACTTTCACTTTAGGGAGTTGACTTTATTTTTTGGAATGGAAACTTAATTTTAATATGTGTGTATCCTATTTATCCTCTTGATTGGGTGCTTATAAATGCAACTACTCATTCACACCTATTTTTAGAATGTCCATTTGGTAATGTCACTTTGCTAGGATCAGATTGATAACATTATGTTCTTCAAAGATCTTATGTTGTGAGAAAGGCAAGGAACAACTGAGGAGAAGCAGGAGTATTTATCAAGATGAAAGAATGTTGCTAGAAAATTGTATCGTCCAGCCTCAAGGAGGAATATTAGAGTGGCAGAGAAGATAAAACCAAATCCAGACAGAAAAGAATCACATTTCAAACAGTATGGGGTGCACACTGGTGACGTCTACAAGGGAAGCCCTCCAACTCAATACCCAAATTAACCAAGTCGGATATTATTTTCTCTTAAGGCTGAGATGACTATTGAAACAAACATGGCTTGTGAAAAGTAATGTCTTCAACTGTTATTATTATTCTTTTACACTACTTTGTGAGTGGAGATGTTTAAGACATAGGCTGCAGGTAATGAGGGAAGAAAAGAACCTGTTGAACAGTTATGGGTAAAGCCATTTGTCATTTTGAGGAGGAGGAATGAGTTAGACAAAAGAGTCTAAAATTTCAGTTAAACACACACACACAAACTTTAAAACATGAATATATGTTACTTTTACCATATTGCTAGTCTGAACATAAGCAGTTTGCTTAACTGTCCTCACTTTTAATTTTGTTGTCTATAAAACAGAGGTACTAGCAAAATGACCCATCGTATTGCTGAAATAATGTTGAACTTAGGGTAGCACAGAGTAAATTTCCAATAAACTGTCTAAAATTGCTGAATGAATCTTTCTTGCCAACACAGCTTTTGATCAGCTTGAAACCCTTTATTTTATTCATAAAATTTGTTATTATTAGTTATGATTTATTTATTTAAGCTTATCTTTTCAGTATCCTTTATTCATTAAATGAGGTCCATATAGTCCAAGCTATGGTTTTTCCAGTGGTCATGTATGGATGTGAGAGTTGGACCATAAAGAAGGCTGAGCACTGAAGAACTGATGCTTTTGAATGATGGTGTTAAGAGGGCGGCAGAGGATGAGATGATTAGATAGCATCATGGACTCAATGGATAGGAATTTGAGCAAACTCTGGGAGATGGTGAAGGACAGGGAAGCCTGGCATGATGCAGTCCATGGGGTCACAAAGAGTCAGACATGAACTGAACATGTAACTGAACAGCAACAACAACATTCATGAAGTAAACAGAGAAGCAAAGAAAGGTAACTCTCTGCTCAGTTAAAGAGATTAACATTTTATCATAATATCAAAGTAATAATAAAACTTAATAATACTATGTCCAAGACCTTCAGGTGTGTTTACACTTTGGGGTCCACACTTGAGGTATGAAGCTATTAATTCCACTATGGAAATAAGGTTTTATTTCCTTCCATTTGGTACCTGCCCTAACAAGTATTGGAGAGTGAGTTGTAGCTGTTCTTTGAAAGTCTTTTTTCAAAACTTGTCCATCTAATTCTGTATTTTGTCCTTAAACATCTCTCCAATTCCTCAAACTTATCCAGTTGCCACAAGACTATGCCCAAGATGGCTGCAATGTAAGCCCCAGAGCTGTTGACTGAAAAAAAAAAAAAAAAAAAAAAGTATTCCTTTAACAAGCATTTCACCATTGTGAAGTACTCTAACTGTTGTCATAGATTAGAAATCACAGAGGTTTTAAGGGCGGAACCTGAGGCACTATTGTGGGTGTGTCAGGAAAAAAATTCGAAGAGATAGAAGCATTGATCTGTATCCTTTAAGTCTACTCATAAAAGCAACCCACATTTCCTCTGAGAATCAGGGCTATTGCTTAGACCTATGTTTACACTGTTTCTAGTTCTCCTGATCAATTCTAAAATTTCTCTCTCTTTATAATGTGGCATTCTTCATTATTTTAGAGTGTGTCTAGCTACACGAGAAGGATGACTTTGCCTAACACCTAGATAGCCTGATAGAAAATAAAGAGGTTTTCAGGAAATGGAAAGGTTTTAAGGTGTTAAATTAAGAAAGAGTATGTCTTCAAAGAGAGTCTTGCAGACAGAAAATGGCCGCTCCTAAATTCTGTGTTTACAGAAAAGTTCGTAAACACAGAATAATGGGTATTTATCCAGGTGTTTGTAAAAGAGTTTTGTAAACTTTAATGATCAATCAATTTGATTAAAAAATAAAATTAAAAATTAAATAATTATCAGACAATAATTCTAACATTGAAGACAGGTAGTTTTTATCATCGAAAGGCATTTCTCTAAATATTTTGGATTTATTAACTTATTTTTATCACAATATTGATGTTATGAAATGAGTTAGCAGCATTTTTCTTCATTTCACATGTAAGAAAGCATATGTAAACACTAAAATATTAAATACCTCACCCAAAGTCACAGAGCTAGAAAGTAAGAAAAATAATATTTTAATACAGATAGTTGAATATGCTTTTTACAAATCAGTAGATTGCTCTCCCAATTTATATGTTATATGTTTGAATGTATGATAGAATGTATAATGCATCAAGTATATTCTATAATCAAATCAAATTAAATTCAAAACATATAAATTATTTTAGGTTTCACAAAAATCAAACTAAACATTTCAATATTTCAGTAGGTTGTCATATTCTTTAACATTATTGATAAACTGAATAAATATGTCACATTACTTGTCTCTATATTGATGTATCCACTGTCAAAGTGTCTTTATAGTTACCAATCAATTGAATTATCAGAAAAAGTATATAACCAAAAGACAGTTTGAAGTGACAAATGGTATTTCTCTGTGCCTCATAGATACATAGCTACCCAAGAATTTATTTATCTAAGAATGAGTTCCCCAGGGAAGAGGCCAGGATTTCAAAGACTAAAACTTAGAACCTTCTTTCAAGGAAAAGACCCTACATTAGACCCCAGAGTATAGGTTAGTTCTCAGAAATAGCTGCTTTCAGCTCCAGAATACTTGCCCAAACAACTGAACAATGGTGATCAACAAACAAAATAAAGTCCATTTAGGTTGAACTAATTTGCTTCACTAATAAGCAATTGTCTATGTTTACTAAGAAAGGAAGTATTCATTTTATTCAACCCTGGTATTTGGAATGATGACATTTTGCTTAAACAAAAGTCAATCATAGGGGTGTGTCTAGCTGTCTAGAACAATGAAAATTTTGAGAGAAAAAAAGAAAAAAGTATAATCTCCAAGCAGCCAAAACAGTATCTAGGTAATAAAATGCCATTGAAGATTTCGTGAGGCCTTTGATCAGATTCAATTGAATTTCATCAATACTAATAAAATGAGTTTTCTGCCTGTCTGTTACTGTATTGCATGAAATTAGCACAGGGAATTATTATCAGAATCAGAGATTATATTTGAAATGGTGCAGTTGAAAGGACAGGTTATGTGCTAGGCAGAATGAGGGCCCCAACCCCCAAGATGTTTATATCTTCATTCCCAGAACCTGAAGTATATGACTTCACATGGCAAAGTAGAATTAAGGTAGAAGATGGAATTAAGGTTGCTAAGTAGCTAATCATGTATTGTCATGTGGCCCCAGTGTAATCCCTAGAGTCCTTGAGTGTGAGGATCCTTAAAAAATCTTTCAAAGGAAGACGGGAGTAGGAAGTCAGAGAGTAGGAAGGAGATCTGCTGACTTTGAAGAAGGGAAGGGGCTGTAAAACCATGAATGTAGACAATCTCTAGACAGCAGGAAACAACAATGATTCTCCTATGGAGCCTCCAGAAAGGAATGTAGACTTGCCAGCATTTTGATTTTTAATCCAGTGAGACCCATTTCAGAGGCCTGGCCCCCAGAACTGTGAAATAAGAAACTAGAAGTAATTTAAAGCAATGATAGGAGATAAATATACAGGTTATTACCTTCTTCTAAAAGAGATACAGGCATGTATACTAAGTCACTTCAGTTGTGTCTGGCTCTTTGCGACCCTATAGACCATAGCCCCTTAGGCTCCTCTGTCCATGGGATTCTCCAGGCAAGAATATTGGAGTGAGCTCCCATGCCCTCCTCCTTGGGATCTTCCCCATCCAGGGATCAAATCCAGGTCTCTTAAGTCTCCTGCATTGGCAGGTGGGTTCTTTACCACTAGTGCCACCTGGG
The DNA here is from genome assembly GCF_023699985.2 of Odocoileus virginianus. Taxonomy (NCBI): domain Eukaryota; kingdom Metazoa; phylum Chordata; class Mammalia; order Artiodactyla; family Cervidae; genus Odocoileus; species Odocoileus virginianus. The sequence goes on along the minus strand of NC_069675.1, from coordinate 51,170,488 downwards.
AAGCTCCCTGAAAGAGATAAATGACCATCATTTGAAGATGGATCTTTTGCCATGCATTACCCTGTCTGTACCCAAATCCACTCCTTATCCTTTCTTTGCCTCACTTATTGGGGTGAATGGGTTACCCTGCACAATTAATTTCCCAGGTTCCTCTGTGAGCTGATATCCTGCTGTTGTTGTTGTTGTTTAGTTGCTCAGTCATATCCGAGTCTCTGTGACCCCATGGACAAAAGCCCACCAGCCTCCTCTGTCCACAGGATTTCACGGGCAAGAATGCTGGTGTGGGTTGCCATTTCTTCCTCCAGATCTCCCCAACGCAGGGATCGAACCTGCGTTTCCTGCATTGCAGGTGGATTCTTCACCACTGAGCCACCAGGGAAGGTCTGGTTTCCTGCTGAGTTCATCCAATGAGCAGAGCTGAGAGCTTGCTAGTGAGGATGGGGAGATTGGAGAAGCCTAAGCAACTCTGCCCACCTCCTTCTGCCTCAGTTGGTATCTCTGGAGGTGACTCAAGTCTTATTTGTGCTTTAGGTACAACTATAGTGAGAGACTTAGCTTGCAGCCTGATCCATCTGTCCTCTGATTCTATTTTGCACTGGATGTCCCTTGGTTTTTGTCCCAGCTACATGATTTCAGGTTCTTAGCTCCAGAAATACAGTCTCTTCATTGTCCTACAGTCTTGTCAACTGTTGCTTATCACTTAGAACCTCATTCTCACTTGAGAGCTTTGGTTTTCATACCTGGAAGCTGTGAAGTCGTATGGAGATCAATTCGGATATAATTTTAATAGCTGTGGTTCTTGGTGAGGAAGATTATCTTTGAACGACTATCAGAATTAGGATTCACAGAGGGGGAAAAGTCAGGGAAAAGTATCTCTTATAACATAATAAAGATGAGGTTGATGCTGGTAATGATTCCATGGTTGTTATGACAGTGGCAATACAACAATGATGAAAGTAACATAGAAGAAGCACATAGTACTATTAAATGGAGATTCTGTGCTCACCCTTTGTTATCAAAACCTGTAGTATTTGAGTAGTCAATCTGCCACTTAGTAGCTGTGGTGCTTAGGTAAGACACTGCCCTGCTCTGTTTTGGTCATTGCATCTATAATGTGAGGTTGAAAATATATACCTTATGAATTTGGAAAGAATATACAATAAGATACAGAAAATGTTCATAATTTGGCACACAGAATGCATTTAATAAAAGATGCCAGTAAAACTGATCTCCTATATTGAACTCAAGTATTAATAAAGAAAGATTCTACATTTCTTAAAGATGAATACTCACTTTAAAAACTTAAGTCCTCTAACATTTGTCTAGGATTTACCTCTTCACAGTTTTTACTTATGATCCTAATGCACTGCTTGCCTAGCATAGGAAACTCCAAATATTGCTTCTTCCTAGCTCTTGCATTGCCTTGCTTCATCTGTCTGATAGATTTCACTTTGCAAATCCAGACTCTAGTCTCCTCATCCCACCTGTCACCACATTGTTGATACCAAGCTCTGTCTAACCTGGCTGGATGCTTCCCACTTATGTGCTTCAGGGCTGTTCTTACACCAGGGAAAGTCTTCTTGCCACATTTAACCCTTCTGTGCCAACCTACAGAAGACACACAATAGAAGCCACTTTGCCTAATATTTGCTAGCACTGTTACATGCTTGAGGACAATGATACTATTCTGCTTTTAGGATTAAAAAAAAAAAAAAAATACCTCCCAGACATTGGAGACTACTGAATAAATTGTTTTCCCCCTGTTCTATGAAACAATGACTAAAGCCATTTTCTGAAAATGAGTATTGTTAATCATCAGATCATTAACCTTTACAATGTCAATGTGTTCTCCATATCAAATTCAGTTAAATGACTGCCGGAGGTAGCAGTGAAGGGAGCATTTCACATAGATGAACATATTAATGGTTTATTTAGTTCTAAATGCACTGTGAAGGATTTAGGTGAGAGCTAATCTATGTTAAGAAAGCAAAATACCTCAAAGAACAATCTCACAGCAAGAAAGTTGGGATTTGACAAAATAAAAGGTGGCCTGCCTTATAATCTTTCACATTTCTTTCTTTTCAACTTGTCATGGTATTTTTTTTTTTTCTTAGTATGTTTCAATAGGAAACACACAGGAACTTTCAAACAAGCGGAGATAGAAAGAACTACTGCATGTGTGTGTTTGTTTGTGTGTGTTTATGTGTATCTACACATGTATGCACCCTGAAGCTCATGCCTGTGATGGGCGTTTTGCCATTCTAGAGGGAGATTATAGGAAGGAGCAATTTGTCTTTTCATGCCTCTTACTTGTAGGCAGGCACCACTTGTTTCCTCCCTCAGAATCACATTTTACATTCTTTTCCCTCCTTGTTCCAGTGCTCCACTGGTTCAGATCATATTGAAGTACATGCATCATAAGTTTAAGAAACACTTCAGCTACATTCACAGAAGGAAACCTGTGAAAAATGTGATAATGTGATTTAAGATACACCACACAGTGCAAGTTCTCAAGTCTAGGGTGGAGGGATTTAACATATCTGCACCTTAGAGATTCTTACATGGACTGAAAAAGATTATGAGCTTTCCACTCTCTCAAGAAAAAATAGTAGAATTAAAGAGAACACACTGATCTTTTACAAGAAATCACTTGAATCAGACTTAATTGTAGTGAAAATAGTGAGTCATTTGCACATTTCGAGGTTTTACCTGGGCTTCCCAGGTGGTGCTAATGGTAAAGAACACGCTTGCCAATGCAGGAGACATGACATGCAGAATCAGTCCCTGGGTCAGGAAGATCCCTTGGAGGAGGAAATGGCAACCCACTCCAGAAATTTTGCCTGGAGAATCCCATGGACAGAAGAGCCTGGCAGGCTACAGTCCATAGGATTACAAAGAGTCAGATGAGACTGAAGCCACTAAGTATGCATGCATGTATTTTAACTAGTATGAGAAGGCAAAATGATAGGATACTGAAAGAGGAACTCCCCAGGTCGGTAGGTGCCCGATATGCTACTGGAGATCATAGGAGAAATAACTCTAGAAAGAATGAAGGGATGGACCTAAGCAAAAACAATGCCCAGTTGTGGATGTGACTGGTGATAGAAGCAAGGTCTGATGCTCTAAAGAGCAATATTGCATAGGAACCTGGAATGTTAGGTCCATGAATCAAGGCAAATTGGAAGTGGTCAAGCAGGAGATGGCAAGAGTGAAAGTTGACATTCTAGGAATCAGCAAACTAAAATGGACTGGAATGGGTGAATTTAACTCAGATGACCATTATATCTATTACTGTGGACAGGAATCCCTTAGAAGAAATGGAGTAGCCATCATGGTCAACAAGAGAGTCCAAAATGCAGTACTTGAATGCAATCTCAAAAACGACAGAATGATCTCTGTTCCTTTCAAAGGCAAATCATTTAATATCAGAGTAATCCAAGCCTATGCCCCAATCAGTAATGCTGAAGAAACCGAAGTTGAACGGTTCTGTGAAGACCTACAGGACCTTTTAGAACTAACAACCAAAAAAAATGTCCTTTTCACTATAGGAGACTGCAATGCAAAAGTAAGAAGTCAAGAAACACCTGGAGTAACAGACAAATTTGGCCTTGGAGTACAGAATGAAGCAGGGCAAAGGCTAATAGAGTTTTGCCAAGAGAATGCACTGGTCATAGCAAACACCCGCTTCCAACAACACAAGAGAAGACTCTACACATGGACATCACCAGATGGTCAACATTGAAATCAGATTGAGTATATTCTTTGCAGCTAAAGATGGAGGTCTATACAGTCAGCAAAAACAAGACCGGGAGCTGACTGTGGCTCAGATCATGAACTCCTTATTGCCAAATTCAGACTTAAACTGAAGAAAGTAGGGAAAACTACTAGACCATTCAGGTATGACCTAAGTCAAATCCCTTATGACTATACAGTGGAAGTGAGAAATAGATTTAAGGGACTGGATCTGATATACAGAGAGCCTGATGAACTATGGATGGAGGTTCGTGACATTGTACAGGAGACAGGGATCAAGACCATCCCCATGGAAAAGAAATGCAAAAAAGCAAAATGGTTGCCTGAGGAAGATTTACAAATAGCTGTGAAAAGAAGAGAAGCGAAAAGCAAAGGAGAAAAGGAAAGATACTCCCATTTGAATGCAGAGTTCCAAAGAATAGTCAGGAGAGATAAGAAAGCCTTCCTCAGTGATCAATGCAAAGACATAGAGGAAAACAACAGAATGGGAAAGACTAGAGATCTCTTCAAGAAAATGAGAGATATCAAGGGAACATTTCAGGCAAAGACGGGTTTGATAAAGGAAAGAAATGTTATAGACCTAACAGAAGCAGAATATATTAAGAAGAGGTGGCAAGAATACACAGAAGAACTGTACAAAAAAGATCTTCACAACCCAGATAATCACAATGGTGTGATCATTCACCTAGAGCCAGACATCGTGGAATGTGAAGTCAAGTGGGCCTTAGAAAGCATCACTACAAACAAAGCTAGTGGATGTGATGAAATTCCAGTTGAGCTATTTCAAATCCTGGGAGATAATGCTGTGAAAGTGCTGCACTCAATATACCAGCAAATTTGGAAAAGTCAGCAGTGGGCACAGGACTGGAAAAGGTCCATTTTCATTCCAATCCCTAAGAAAGGCAATCCCAAAGAATGCTCAAATTACTGTACAATTGCACTCATCTCACATGCTAGTAAAGTAATGCTCAAAATTCTCCAAGATAGTCTTCAGCAATACATGAACCGAGAACTTCCAGATGTTCAAGCTGGTTTTAGAAAAGGCAAAGGAAACAGAGATCAAATTGCCAATATCCACTGGATCATTGAAAAAGCAAGAGAGTTCCAGAAAACATCTATTTCTGCTTTGTTGACTACACCAAAGCCTTCGACTGTGTGGATCACAATAAACTGTGGAAAATTCTGAAAGAGATGGGAATACCAGACCACCTGACCTGCCTCTTGAGAAACCTGTATACAGGTCAGGAAGCAACAGTTAGAACTGGACATGGACCAACAGACTGGTTCCAAATAGGAAAAGGAGTACGTCAAGGCTGTATATTGTCACCCTGTTTATTTAACTTATATGCAGAGTACATCATGAAAAACGCTGGTGTGGAAGAAACACAAGCTGGAATCAAGATTGCCAGGAGAAATATCAATAATCTCAGATATGTGGATGATACCACCCATATGGCAGGGAGTGAGGAGGAAATAAAAAGCCTCTTGATGAAAGTGAAAGAGGAGAGTGAAGAAGTTGGCTTAAAGCTTGACATTTAGAAAACTAAGATCATGGTATCTGGTCCCATCACCTCATGGGAAAAAGATGGGGAGACAGTGGAAACAGTGTCATATTTTATTTTGGGGGGCTCCAAAATCACTGCAGATGGTGACTGCAGCCAGGAAATTAAAAGACGCTTGCTCCTTGGAAGGAAAGTTATGACCAACCTAGATAGCATATTAAAAAGCAGAGACATTACTTTGCCAACAAAAGTCTGTCTGGTCAAGGCTATGGTTTTTCCGGTGGTCATGTATGGATGTGAGAGTTGAACTGTGAAGAAAGCTGAGTGCCGAAAACTTGATGCTTTTGAACTGTGGTGTTGGAGAAGACTCTTGAAAGTCCCTTGGACTGCAAGGAGATCCAACCAGTCCATCCTAAAGGAGATCAGTCCTGGGTATTCATTGGAAGGACTGATGCTGAAGCTGAAACTCCAGTACTTTGGCCACCTGATGCGAAGAGTTGACTCATTGGAAAAGACCCTGATGCTGGGAGGGATTGGGGGCAGGAGGAGAAGGGTGCAACAGAGGAAGAGATGGCTGGATGGCATCACCGACTCGATAGACATGAGTTTTGGTAAACTCTGGGAGTTGGTGATGGACAGGGAGGCCTGGCGTGCTGCGATTCATGGAGTTGCAAAAGTCGAACACAACTGAGCGACTGAACTGAACTGAACTAATAACAAAGTAAATAAGGCATGTCCTAAGCTGTTCTCAACACTCTGTATATCTAATGCTTTCACTGAGAATCTCTGCTCCAGGACCCAATTGATATAAAGACCTAAAAACTGAGACCATCAAGTGAAGCTTCTGAGATTTGATATTTCAGGACTCAATCATCAAAGCACTTCACTTCACAGATATCATCAATCAACTCCAATTTCTCATGCCACATCCACATCAGTGATGTTAAGCTGTTTCTATGCAATGCCATATCAATCATTCAGCTTCATCAAGCAGATGAAAATGCCTGTCAGACTAAACACTCCAAGCTATATGGACAAGACAACTTGCTGATTCAATTAATAGTTCACTCTTCACTGTGATGGTGAAATGAGTACAAGAACATTGATTACATCTCGGTTTCAACATCTGTAGATATAAAATGACTTCCAGTCATGTTGGTGTGTGAACAGTTTGCCTTTAGCTTTTTGCACTTCATATATTATACCCCGTTGGCCTCCTGTGGGGACACCTGGGGCTCCTAGTCTAGTTTCCTTTTAAAACCCAATTTCAAAATGAATACTCCTGACAAAAGAGAAGTGAAGTGAAAGTGTAAATTTCTCAGTCATGTCCGACTCTTTGCGACCCCATGAACTATACAGTTCATGGAATTCTCCAGGGCAGAATACTGGAGTGGTTAGCCTTTCTCTTCTCTAGGGGATCTTCCCAACCCAGGGATTGAACCCAGGTCTCCCACATTGCATATGGATTCTTTACCAGCTGACCCACAAGGGAAGCCCAAGAATACTGAAATGGGTATCCCTCTAGAAATTCCAACCCAGGAATTCAACCAGGGTCTCCAGCATGGTGGGTGGATTCTTTACCAACTGATCTATCAGGGAAGCCCTTACCAAAGATAAGCCAACATTATATAGATCAAGAAGTATATAATACATGTGCAAGTGAAAATCCTTAGTATGAATTCTGTCCAATTTTTTTTTCAAAAAATGCCCTAATTTTTTTTAATATGATGTCTCAAATAGAGTGATAATGGTATTTCAGAAGGTAAAGGAATCTGCCTCGTAGCCCTAAAACTATTCATGCAGACAGCAGCTGATTGCACCTACCATGCCAGTAGTTTTATGGAATCTTATTTATCATTCAGAACTTTTCCTCATTTGAGTCTCTGAATAACTCTAAACTTAGTAGTATAAGTAGATCTGGGAAGAGAGAAAACAAAGAAAATCTTGGAAAAATTATGTGACCTGTCAATGTCTGCATATCAAGCTAGTGACCAAGCTAGAGCTGGAATTCAGATACTGCAGTCACTAGCTTGGATTTTTTTTTACTTATTTCAAACTTTTATATCACTTTGGGAATAAACTGGAACATAAACTTGCTCACATAACTACACCCTTAAGTAAGGTGATCGTATGTCTCAGTTCATCTGGAACAGTCCAATTTATGTCATATTGTCTGATGTAATTATTAACAGCACACCCTTTCACTCTCAAAAGTGCCAATGTTCAGTTATTAAAGTAAAGAATTGCTTCAACTTTAAGATTTTAAGAGATTTCTCTTTGAGAATTGAAGCTTTAGTTCTTTAGAAGAATTCATGTCATAATATTCTCATCAAACTTTTACCTGCTGTAAACCTAACTTTTGTTTGTTCCTACATTCTTTGACCTCAGATTCCCTTACAAACCCTTATTATTACACTTACTATTTTAGACCCGGGGTACACAGCTGGGGGAAACTGATATCTGTGCCTGGACATGCTTCTGCTGCTTAGTCGCTAAGTTGCATCAGACTCTTTGTGACCACATGTACTATAGCCTGCCAGGCGCCTCTGTCCATGCGGTTTCCCAGGCAAGAATACTGGAGTGGACTGCTGTTTCATGCTCCAGGGGAACTTCCTGACCCAGGGATTGAACCAGGGTCTCCTGGTTTGAGGAAGATTCTTTACCACTGAATCACCTGGAAAACCTGGACATGATCCTGCCTGGACATGGTCCTGCTTTTATTTTGGCATTTAGGTTCCAGGATCTTGCCTGCCCATCTTTCCTGTCTTTTAACATTCCCAAGGTTTGATTTTCCTTCCAGTATTTCAGGACCAAAAGCTGGGGACATTCTTTCCCTATTACAAATCCAGATAGTATGCTGTTCTATTTATTTTAATTTTGTAACTATTAAAATTTTCAGATCCTGTTAAGTACTCCTACACTTCCTATAAGTACTTCATCAATTCTGAGCTCTACCATTCAGTGTGATGAGAGAAATAGTGCATGAGTTTGACCTTCCAAATAAGTTCCTGCATCTAGTAATTGAGACGTTGGACTTCCCATGTGGCTCGGTGGTAAAGAATCCACATGCCAATGAAAGAGACAGGAGTTAAATCCCTGGGTGGAGAAGATCCCAAGAAGAAGGAAATGGGAACCCGCTCTAGTATTCTTGCCTGTAAAATCTCATAGACAGAAGAGCCTGGTGGGCTACAGTCCAGAGGGTCACAAAAAGTCAGACATGACTGAGTACACACAGTTGAGGGGTGTGCTGCATGCTTAGTCCTTCAGTCGTGTCCAACCCTTTGTGACCCCATGGACTGTAGCTCACTAGGCTCCTCTGTCCATGCGGATTCTCCAGGCAAGAATACTAGAATGTGTTGCCATGCCCTCCTTCAGGAGATCTTCCCAACCCAGGGATCGAACCTATGTCTCCCACATTGCAGACGGATTCTGTACTCTCTGAGCCACCAGACAAACCCAAGAATATTGAACTGGGTAGCATATCCCATCTCCAGGGAGTCTTCCCAACCCAGGAATCAAACTGGGGTCTCCTGCATTGCAGGTGAATTCTTTACCAGCTGTGCTACCAGGGAAGCCTGCTGAGGGGTGCGCATGCCTAAATATTTGTAATCAAGAAATTGATGGAGTATTCCACTTGTACTCCATCAGTCCATTTCATAACTAGGAAAGAAAAAAAATATTAAAAGCTCCACTCCTTCCCCAGAACTATGACCTCTTGGCTATATACACTATACTTCTTCACCATCTTCTCTACGATCTGGATGCTGCCTTCTTCATCAAATTTATAAGGAACCGGTAGCTGGAAAAATTATCTGAAGCTCTACTGCTTAAGCCCAAACTATAGCTCCACTATTAACTAACTAAGCCTTTATCTATCTATTTATTTATTTATTTATTTACTTACTTATTTATTTATTTATTTATTTTTCTAACTAGCCTTTAATACAAAACTGAATCTCACTATGCTTAAGTTTCCTCACCTGGAAAATGGAGATTATAATACAATAAGATCTAAGTCATAGGGTAGTTGTGAGGCTTTACTGATTTACAGCATATCATGCACACAGGGGATGATACTTATCATGATACTATTGCTATTTTAGTTTGAAATAATTTTCTTAGTTAAAAAGAGCTAACATTATTTGAGTACTGATTGAACACTATATTTATTTTCATGTGAAGTTCAGTACATGACCGAAGTTAGTGTAGCATGTGCCTTGCTTCTTGAAATAACCATTTTCTTTGCTTTTAGAACTCACATGTTCTTGCCGCCTGTGGAGAAAGAGTGTGCCTGAAGGAGAAAAGTCAAAGACGAGGCTACAGTTTGTAGGAAAATTGGTCACTCTCTTATTGGAGAAGCTAGAATACTGAATATGCTTGTGTGAGTTTGATGATTAAAACAGGAGGAGAGTTTGTCTATTACCAGATGAAGTACACCAAAACCTCAAGAATGTGATGAGTTGAGAGAAGAATAGTTAAAGGGATCTAAAAGCTAGGGGTAGCTCATTTGGTATGGAATCCACCTGGGATGCAGGAGACCCCGGTGTGATTCCTCAGTTGGGAAGATCCCCTGGAGAAGGGATAGGCTACCCACTGCAGTATTCTTGGGCTTCTCTGGTGGCTCAGCTGGTAAAGAATCCACCTGCAATGTGGTAAACCTGGGTTCGATCCCTGGGTTTGGAAGATCCCCTGGAGGAGGGTATGGCAACTCACTCCACTATTCTTGCCTGGAGAGTTCCATGGACAGAGGAGCCCGGTGGGCTACAGTTCGTGGGGTTACAAAGAGTCGGACATTACTCAGCGACTCATTTTCAAAAACTCTAGGCTAGCCTAATAGTAGATGTCAGAAGATAAAACCAAAATCTAAACAATCTCAAAGCAAAAGAAATGATGTCAGGGAAAATGTGAGAGGAAAAGTGAAACTGCAAGAGAATGATCCTACTGACTTCAGTATTTGGTACATTTGCAGACTGTAGGTGAATCCTTCTGTATATGAATGTGAGTGCATGCATGCCTGTTCAGTCATGTCAGACTCTTTGTGACTCCATGGACTGTAGCCCACCAGGCTCTTCTGTCCAAGGAATTTTCCAGGCAAGAATGCTGAATTTGGGTTGCCATTTCCTTCTCCAGGGGATCTTCCCCAGCCAGAGATCAAAGCTGTATCTCTGGTGTTGTGTCTTGCATTGGCAGGTGGATTCTTTACCACTGAGCCACCTGGAAAGCCCCTTTTATATGAGCAGTTAGGGAGAAAGATGTAAGCTTTTCAGCATGAGCTATTTCACTTAAAGGACTGCTGCTGCCTTCTAGTAAGGAGGCCACTGGAATAGCTCTGAGATGGACAACCCCACTGTTGAAACATATAAGTTTGAAAAAATATAAAAATATATATGAGGAATCTATTTTCTATTGTTTCTTCTCTGTTTCTTAGCTGTATTTCATGGAAATAAAGTCCTGTGAAGAAGCTTAAGCATGATATATTTTTATGAAGAAAGTTGGTGAAGTTCATTCTGTTAACACACAAACAGGAATAAGGTTAAGATAAAAATCAAATTGTGTTGGATGCTAAGTTTGTGATCTACTGATCACCAAAATTGACAAAGTGCAATGCTGAGCATTGCATGTTTATAATAGAAACACAGCTAAGAAAAATCTAACAGAAATCATACTGCAGTTTGTTTGTTTGTTTGTTTTAATTAAAAGGCTTTGTTTTCAAGCATCTTTTTTCCTGAGTGGTATATGAAACAAAGAAAACTATTTATCTCAATTGTCTCTTAAAATTTATTTTTTAGGAAAACACATGTATGTTTCACTTCCTCATTTTCTACATGCAGATCCTGAAATTGCAGATTCTGTTAAAGATTTAAATCCAAATGAAGAAGAACATATCGCATGCCTAGATGTGACACCTTTACTTTCTTATTCTTTCCAGGAAGCAAATAAGTCTTTATATTTATACAGCATCAATATCAGGGCCCTTCTGAACATCAACCTTTCTTCTTCTTTCCAGGGAGTAAATGTTACATCATAGTCCAATGTTTGAGAAGGACAGAGTTACACAGAAAGAATATTCTAGAAAAAAGAGAAACTGTATGAAAGGTGAAAAATAAGGGATGAGAAAAAGGATTGTTCACAGGATGTAACAAGATTGGAAAAGAAGACTTAAGATCCTCGATTCTTTGTCTGTGAACAACACGTAATTTTCACATATCTAAATTAGCTTCACTGAATGAATGTCTACGACAAGTAACAGAAGCACTCAAACAAGTTTGAATTGAAATAGCATTGCAAGGACACAGGAGAGTCTATGGTACCCAACTGTAGTAAGTGAAGCTATCTGTCATGGTGAATAGAGAATCATCAGGCAACTGTCTGTTCTCTCTGTGCCTTCAAACAACAGATTCTTCTGAATATTTACTGTTATCCTTTCTGCATGGTATCTGCTTCTGTAGGACTTTAAGCTTGCATATGGATCTAAGTGTCCTTATTGTCCATTCTGGACTTCTTTTTTTAAGCAAAAGTTATATAGGAATTTTTATTTAGCAAGTTTTATTAAAACACCATAAATTCAAAATTATGCACAAATCACAACTGCAAAAAATTATATTTTTCTAATCTATAGAACTCAAAACCCCAGAGAGGTGAAATAGATTATAATTTTGTATTTCAGAAAGCTGTGATGCAAATAAATCTAAGGGTCACTTAACTATTCACAGCAGTGACAAGGCTACAGTTCCTACCTCATGCCTCCTGCACCAGGGCCTCTTCTCCTGAGTCACACCACGTTGTTCTAACATCTCTTGTATTGGCAGGTGGATACAAAAGAGACTCTTAAGCATTTTATTTATAGTTTAAATGTCCAGTAGCAAATATTTACTTCAGTAATTCTTCACGAGAATTTAGCCCCCAGATATAACAATTCAATTGTTAAAACCAGAGCTAAATTTTCGAGGAGGAGGGTTGGCTTGGCTTTCCTATATATTGGTTTTTCCCAGGTCAGGTGTCACACCAGGTCCAAACTACTATGGGCAAAATGTTGATTATTTTTTTATTGGTATTCATAAGGTGTGTTGAAACATAGGATTCCAAAGAAGGCAATGTGAACTGTGTAGGCATATCAACTTAGGTGATTCAGTTGCCAAAGTTAATTTATTTAATTATGTATTATTCTGAAAACATTTATAATATTAATATCTTCAATCTCCTTTTCTACCTTGTCCTCCATTTAAAATTATTTTTTCTTTTGTTATATTATTGTTTTAATAGAGACTTATTCTGGATTAATTTCAAAAATTGAATATTTTTAAAATACCTGTAACAATTTATTGTCTCATTTTTTTCTTTCACTTTCTGGATATTTTTCTTCTATTTTACTGTCACTGTGTATCAAGATATACTAATACCTTAAATATTGACCAGATATGTTCATATTTCTATCTCACGTTCTGTTTCTTTTATCTAAAGCTACCCTATGGAGTAAGAAATGACAAACCACCCCAGTATTCTTGCCTGGAAAATCCCATGGACAGAGGAACCTGGAAGACTACAGTCCATAGGGTCACAAAGAGTCAGACATGACTAAGCGACTGAACATACACAAAGCTATTCTAAGAGCAATCGCATTCTCGGTTTCTATCACTACTTCCTTTATGATTGATTCTTTCATCTCTACCCCAAACCCTGACTCTCACCTAAGTGCAAACTACTGTCTATTTATTCAGAGTAAGATCCCATTGAACATATACTAAATGTTTCTCAGACAATTCAATTTCACTAAATCAAAATCTGCATGTATTATTTCCAAATGTTTAGCTTTATTTTTTATTGACTTCTTTAAAGAGAGTGATATCCTGAATTCGTGAACCCTAAAATAATTTCCCAAAGATGCTGCCAACTTCCTTAATGGGTGGCTTTATGTTACAGTTAAATGCACAGATTCTGGAGCCAAACATTCATGCTTCTAACCTTAAATCTTTGCCTAACTGAATTCTCTCAGAAAAGACACAACTTTTCAGTTCCCAAATTTTCTCCTCACTAAAATATAGATAATTAGGGAAATTACTTTATAGAGTTATTATAAAGACTGACCAAGATACCAGGATACAAAATGTGATCAGTTAAGTTGCTATATTTTATGTGAATACATTCTATGTGTAAGTAGGAAAATGTGTTGAGTCATACATGATTCTTTCACTTTATATTTTGCATTATGGTATAACAACAGCTTAATGAAAGGTACAATAATTTAAGATTAAAGAAATTCACTACAGTTCCCCTCCCAGAATCAATTTGGCTATATTTTTTTAGCCTTAAGATTTCTCAATTCTCTCCAACAACATTACATTATTCTTTTCCTCATAATTCAGTAGACTCTTCCTTTCCAAATACCCTCATTGATCTACAGTCAGCTTTTTAAAAATATAAAAATGCTATATTTACCATGATATTTCTTTATTTGTAAATTAAAATATCTTTTAATTTTTCTTGAGTATATATCAAGTTCAATCTAAATAACTTTTATTAGTGTATAGGTTGCAAACTTTCAAATGTTTTAAATGGTCCACTCTATCTACATTCTTTTTTCCATGAACTCTATTTCTGTGCACGTTTGAAGAGAATTATGATTTTCAAAAATGTAAATATCTGTATGTGTAAAGTGTTCAGAATAGGACTTGGCTTAGAGCTTATATTTTAGAAAATTTCTTCTTTCTTTGTAGGCAGAATCTGAGCCCTAAAATACAATTTGTATTAAACACTGGGATGGGCCATACTTGTCCTAAACAGACTATTTTTGCCTAGACTTTGTCAATAGGAAAATATTCTTCTTGGCCTCTTACTTCTTAGATTTTTCTTTAAGACCTTAAAAATATAATGAAAAGAGAAAACGCTATAAAAATTTAAAAATATATGTATAGGAAACACTTTAATTCTTGGCTTATGTATGCTTGGCTTCCCACGCCGCTTTCAACTAGACTGCAGTTCAAACCACTCCAACCCCCAAATATACACTGTCCTTTTATCATTTTAGGAATAGAGGAGAGTATTATCAACCCAAGAACATTATATTCATAAATTAATAAGGAAAGAAAAGATCATAAAGTATTGGCAAATAAGTGCCAGTGCTACTCCTGTTTGTAGTACATTTTATTCCTTCTCCTGGAAGCTCTGCACCAGCAATGTTGCCTTTTAAGTGAGAAACACTCCCAGACTCATATTAGATTTAATTTATCTACTCAGGAATCAGGTATGTAGTGGGAAAAGAGAAGAATTAAATTCTTGAAATGATACTTAATGAAGAGGTTGAACATTTTTCGTTATTAAAAATTCAAGAATTTTACCCATAAGCTTTCAGATTCTTTGTATCTGCCTACGTATCTGCATTTAACACAGATGAGAGTCTTCCTGGTATCTTGATGTGCTGCCTTAGTTGAGTGCCACTATCAGAAGTTAGTAGTGTCTCTAGTCAGAGCCTGGTACAGGACTCCTCCTTCTCCTACTTTCTGTTTTAGCATATGACATCTCATAATTGCAGGAACTCAACCTCAAAATCTTCTCTTTATCTTCATCTCTTGCCTTTCTCTCAATCCAAATGCCTAATCATTTGGCAAATCCATACTTTCATTTCTGCAAAAATGCTTAAATCATTCATTTTCCTCCTAGTCATTCTGTACTGAGTGCATTCAAAATCCAGTCACTTTTCATCTAAAAGAATAATTTTGCTTCAAATCATCTCTTCTCCCTCTTTCAAGAATCAATCTTCAGTTCCCTTCCTAGAAACCAAATGATAGAGTCTACAATTCAAAGCATTTATACAATAACCATATCTCTTTGTCAAAAACAATACCTTGCCTGAACACGACTTTAAAGAAATCAATACACTGAAAGAAAATATTTTAACTCTTACTTAATTACTTTTATTGCACCATTAAAACATGTGACAAATCACTGGACCATTCTAGTTGATGTACTGTTCTAATTTCTCACTGTGTGGGCTTTTTGCTGTTAGTCTGCATGTCCTGCACACTGGTCTTTCAAAATTTGTATTATAATTAAAGCCAAAGGACTAGATGCCCTACTGTATAAAGAGTTTAGACATGATTGTACCCTATTGTGCTTAGTGGAATTATTTGTTGTTCAGTCACTCAGTCATGTCCAACTCTTTGCAACTCCATGGACTGCAGCATGCCAGGCTTCCCTGTCCATCACCAACTCCTGGAGCTTGTTCAAACTCATGATGATTGAGTTGGTGATGCCATTTTTATGTCATCTTGTCCTCTGTCATCCCTTTCTCCTACTGCCTTCAATCTTTCCTGGCATCAGGGTCTTTTCTAATGAGTCAGCTCTTTGCATTAAATGGCCAAAGTATTGGAGGTTCAACATCAGTCCTTCCAATGAATATTCCAGATTGACTTTCTTTAGGATTGACTGGTTTGATCTCCTTGCAGTCCAAGGGACTTTCAAGAGTCTTCTCCAATACCACCACTAAAAAGCATCAATTCTACAGCACTCAGATTTCTTTATGTGAGAGCTATACAGTAAAGAAAGTTGAGCACTGAAGAATTGATGCTTTTGAACTGTGCTGTTGGTGAAGACCCTTGAGAGAGTCCCATGGACTACAAGGAGATCAAACCAGTCAATCCTAAAGGAAATCAGTCCTGAATATTCATTGGAAGGACTGATGCTGAAGCTGAAACTCCAATGCTTTGGCCATCTGATGTGAAGAACTCACTCATTGAAAAAGACCCTGATGCTTGGGAAGACTGAAGGCAGGAGGAAAAGGGGATGACAGAGAATGAGATGACTGGATCACATCAGCACCTAGATGGACATGAGATTAAGCAAGCTCCAGGAGTTGGTGATGAACAGGAAAGCTTGGCATGCTATAGTCCATGGGGTAGCTAAGAGTTGGACACAGCTGAACAACTGATCTGAACTTCTCTATGGTCCAACTTTCACATCCATACTTGACTACTCGAAAAACCATAACTTTGACTAGATGGACCTTTGTTGGCATTGCCTCTGCTTTTTAATATGCTGTCTAGGTTGGTCATAGCTTTTCTTCCAAGGAGCAAGTGTCTTTTAATTTCAAGGCTGCAGTCACCATCTGCAGTGATTTTGGAACCCAAGAAAATAAGCTCTGTCACTGTTTCCAAACATTTCATCTACTTGCCATGAAGTGATGGGACCAGATGCCATGACCGTAAATTTTTTTTTTTCATGATCTTAATTTTTTGAGTGTCGAGTTTTAAGCCAGCTTTTTCAGTCTCCTCTTTCACCTTCATTGAGAGGCTCTTTAGTTCCTCTTTGCTTTCTGCCATAAGGGTGGTGTCATCTGTATATCTGAGGTTGTTGACATTTCTCCAGGCAATCTTGATTCCAGCTTGTGCTTCATCCAGTCCAGCATTTCACATGATGTACTCTGCATATTGACTGTGTGAATCACAACAATCTGTGGAAAATTCTGAAAAAGATGGGAATACCAGACCACCTGACCTGCCTCTTGAGAAATCTGTATACAGGTCAGGAAGCAACAGTTAGAACTGGACATGGTACAACAGACTGGTTCCAAATAGGAAAAGTAGTATGTCAAGGCAGTATATTGTCAACCTGCTTAATTAACTTATTTAACTTATAAGCAGATGACACCACCCTTATAGCAGAAAGTGAAGAAGAACAAAAGAGCCTCTTGATGAAAATGAAAGAGGAGAAAGTGAAAGTGAAAAAATTGGCTTAAAGCTCAAAGATTCGGAAAACTAAGATTATGGCATCCGATCCCATTGCTTCATGGCAAATTGATGGAGAAACAGTGGAAACAGTGGCAGACTATTTTTTGGGGCTCCAAAATCACTGCAGATGGTGACTGAAGCCATAAAATAAAAAGACACTTACTCCTTAGAAGAAAAGTTGTGACCAACTTAGACAGCATACTAAAAAGCAGAGACATTACTTTGCCAACAAAGGTCTGTCAGCTAAAGCTAAGGTTTTTCCAGTAGTCACATATGGATGTGAGAGTTAGACTATAAAGAAAGCTGAGCGCTGAAGAATTGATGCTTTTGAACTGTGGTGTTGGAGAAGATTCTTGAGAGTCTCTTGGACTGCAAGGAGATCCAAGCAAGAGATCCATCCTAAAGGAGATCAGTCCTGAATGTTCATTGGAAGGACTGATGTTGAAGATGAAACTCCAATACTTTGGCCACCTGATGCGAAGAGCTGACTCATTTGAAAAGACCCTGATTGCTGGGAAAGATTGAAGGCAAGAGAAGAAGGGGGCAACAGTGGATGAGATGGTTGGATGGTATCACCAAATCAATGGACATGAGTTTGAGTAAACTCCGGGATTTGGTGATGGACAGGGAGGCCTGGCTAGCTGCAGTCCATGGGGTCACAAAGAGTCAGACATGACTCAGCAACTGAACTGAACTGAACTGAACACTGCATATAAGTTAAGTAAGAAGAGTGACAGTATACAGCCTTGGCATACTCCTTTTCCAATCTGAAACTAGTCCATTGTTCATGTCTGGTTCTAACTGTTGCTTCTTGACCTACATACAGGTTTCTCAGGAGGCAGGTAAGGAGATCTGGTATTCTCATCTCTTTAAGAATTTTCCACAGTTTTCTGTGATCCACACAGTCAAAGGCTTTATTTAGCATAGTCAATGAAGCAGAAGTAGATATTTTCTGGAATTCTCTTGCTTTTTCTATGGCCCAACTGATGTTGGCAATTTGCTCTAGTATGTGGGAATTTACAATCATTTGCTTTATTTAACAAAATAAATATCTCATTTCTAATACTAAAAACTATGGATATTTATTTATATTATCTTATTATTATTAGGAATTTTTTGATGCAATTATGGAAGCTAGGAAGTCCAAAATCAGCAGTATGCACCAGCAGTGGGACTCAGGATAGCAAATGATGTAGTTCCATTCTAAAGGCAGTCTTGCTCAAGGAAGCCAGACTTTTTGTTCTACTCAGGCCTCAGTTTATTAGATGAGGTCTACCCAGATTATGGAAGGCAATCAGCTTTACCTAAAGTTCAGCCATTTAAAAGTTATTCTCATCCAAATGCCACCCTCCACCCCCAAGCTGATACATCAAATGAATTGCCACACCCTCTAAAACCTCCACCCAGCCAGTTGAGTCTTCCATATTGTTGAGTCTACTTTGCTGCCACATACACTCTGCTGTAGACACAGCAAACACTCTCCTCCCTTCCTTTTTGTCTGTTGATTTCAACATACATTTCTTAAGCACCTACTTGGTGCTAGACACTGAAGAGAATAAAGCAAACTGCAATGTTTATCCTTTTGACTCTTTGCTTTGCTCACCCTCTTTTTTCTTTGAATTCCTCCCATTTCTCCAGGCAAGATCAATGCTGACAGTTAAAGAAACTGCTAGTGCTCGGTCCTGTTTGACTCTTTGTAGCCCCATAGACTGTAGCCTGCCAGGCTCCTCTGTCCATGGAATTTTCCAGGCAAAAATACTGAAGTGGGTAGCCATTCTCTTCTCCAGGGGATCCTCCTGACCCAAGGATAGAACCTGGGTCTCCTGCATTGCAGGAGGGTTCATTACTGTTTAGCCACGAGGGAAGCCCTCTGACAAGTAAAAGCATGCTCAAATATTAAAAAAAAAAAAAAAAAAAAGTTCTTGAACTCACTTCTTTCTTTAAATCTTCCTAATTCATTTCAATATGTACAGCACCTCTCTTTTTTCTTCAATTGCACATTTGTACCATATGTTAAGTATTATATATTATTTTTGTTCATGTGTTTTGTGTGTGTGTGTAGCATATTTATATTATATATATATAAATTATATATATATATATATCCTCTGCCACTCAAGAGCTGACACTTATAAGTAGGAAAATGGGTATTGTTTTTATTTGCATCTTTATACAGTGGTTTTCAGTCTTCTGTTTGAGGTTCACTGTGATCCTGTTTCTATATTTGTGTGTAATAATCGGTTTCACTCTGATTTATCTGCTTACAGCTCAGATGGGTGTGCCCTGAAGATCACTTCATGTAATGTACTGCCCATAACAATACTGACACCATTTCACTTACTTAAAAACAAACACACAGAAAATCTTTAAGCATGAAAGGATGAACTTTATACTCCACAGGAACCAGCCCCACTCCTCAGTTCAGTTCAGTTCAGTCGCTCAGTCGTGTCCGACTCTTTGCAACCCCATGAATCGCAGCACGCCAGGCCTCCCTGTCCATCACCGACTCTTGGAGTTTACCCAAACTCATGCCCATCAAGTCGGTGATGCCATCCAGCCATCTCATCCTCTGTGTACGGGAAATGTTAAAAACAGACAAATAGAAATAATATCGGAAAGGACAGACTTAATTATAGCTTTCTCTTTATTCAAAAAATCCATAAATTTAGGATTTTGTGCTAAGGAACAAAAAGTTCATGTACTAGAACAGAGTAGTGACAGTATGTTTTTTGCACAATTTTGTTCTGTTAAGTCAACGACCCTTAAATGAGAACTCTGCTGCTGCTGCTGCTGCTAAGTCACTTCAGTCGTGTTCAACTCTGTGCGACACCACAGATGGCAGCCCACCAGGCTCCCCCGTCCCTGGGATTCTCCAGGCAAGAACACTGGAGTGGGTTGCCGTTTCCTTCAATGCATGAAAGTGAAAAGTGAAAAGTGAAAGTGAAGTCACCTAGTCGTGTCTGACTCTTAGCGACCCCAGGCTCCTCCGTCCTTGGGATTTTCCAGGCGAGAGTACTGGAGTGGGTTGCCATTGCCTTCTCCAAGTGAGAACTCTAGCTCCCTCTAAGTAGAGACTATTCAGTGTCATTTGTTTTACAATGGGGATGTCTAAAGGATAATATGTTTAAGGAGAAGCAACATCCTTAGTGTTTTATCAAATCTTTTTATGATATGGTACACAAATCTCATTATTTTCCTTTTTAACAACCCACCTTCTTATTTTATATTCTCTGGATTGTACATTCCTTTCTCAATTTTAGTAGAGGATGAGCAATCAAATTGAATGAACGAATCTTATCCAGGTAATTTTTTTCCTATCTACTCAAGTCCCCAGATGACATAATCTTATGGTGTCACAGATACTATTTAATTTCAGTAATTTTAAGAACTGGATTCACTATAATTATTTTAGAGGGTTCATAAAATGAATTGCTGAGCTCTATTTTTGCTGTTGTTCAGTTGTTAAGAAGTCGTGTCTGACTCTTTGCAATCCCATGGACTACAGCACACCAGGCTTCCCTGTTCTTCACTATCTCTCAGAGTGTGCTCAGATTCATGTTCATTGAGTTTGTACCTACAGAGTTTTTCACATTTACATATTTTTATTTAATAGAACTTTAGGATTCCATAAGGTAACATATATTCCTAATAATCTGCTACATTCTTTTGGCATTTGGGAACGACTGATCTAATCAGATTGCTTACTTTTCAAATGAAGAGGTCACTGAGTTAGTATTACAGTGCATTTGAACTCAGCTTTCCTAATTGGTTGTTTGAAAGTCAGCTAGTTACCACTGTTTCTTCTAATAATAGATGACATATTGTATTAATCTGACTAATAAAGGGGGAAGATTATTGAGCTTCCACTTGGCTCAAGTCATAGGTCCTGAGATCCAAATATTCCTCAGAAACCACCTCTGCTTTGACTTTGCTGGACAGACCTTTACCATGATGAAAATGTAGTTTCTGTAGAGGGGACAGAGTGATCAATTTAAAATGAAGCCAGAAGCATTAGCCTCATATACATGGTGTTACAGTCAGCTTAATTAGGAGATGAGCCAGGATATGTAACATTTCATCTTTGTGCAAAGACTCAAAAAACAGCATAAGGAAAGACATGGCATGACAATCTGGAAGAGCTGATAAAGCCAATTAAAAAAAAAAAATCAACTGACACGAAGGCCACACATCAGGTATAATTTGCTAATGGATTGGCACATTGAGCATCTTGGAAATAAAATTAGGAACCAAATTCCCTTGCATTCAAAAGGTGCAAAGAATTAGTGGAGTTAATAGGTTTTATGGAAGCAATTGCTGGT
Source organism: Odocoileus virginianus (assembly GCF_023699985.2). Lineage (NCBI taxonomy): Eukaryota > Metazoa > Chordata > Mammalia > Artiodactyla > Cervidae > Odocoileus > Odocoileus virginianus. The sequence continues at coordinate 51,149,191 of NC_069675.1, read as the reverse complement.
AGTTTGCTCTGAATGAATGCAAAGGCAAACCCTATAATTGCAGAATAATGAAGCACAGTCCAAGGCAGAGATGATTATGTCCATGAATGGCAATAGCTTTATCAGCTAAGAAAGGATTTACTATATCTGCTTGATCCAAACAAGATGATTCAGCTAAAGGTGCACATATTTTCAAATTATCACAGTCTGCTGATATCAATAGACATAGAAAACAGAGAAATATACATATGAACAATAAAACTCTAAGTTAAGTTGTACAGCTTAGACTCTATATATAGTGGCCAAAGAAACTATGCATTCATTTTATAAATCACAAGACTGCTATTCTTTGAGTCCTATTATTCCAGGAACCAATTGTTTTAGAAAAATGGAACAGAAGAGTTTCTTGAGTTTTTGAAATTGTTTCCAATATTGCCTTAAAGTTACTTGTGTTTTATTAGGCAACAGTGAAATACAGGTTATACACTTTATATAAAGTGTCAGGCTTTCTCCCAATTTTGATATTATAGAACACTAGAGGCAAAGAGATGTGAATCATCTAAAGAAGTGTTTGCCAAATGCTGGTATGCACAGAAGTGCCAAATTAGAAGCCTCAGAATCATCTGGACAGACTTTGAGAAATAGAGACTTCTGTGAGAATACAGACACTGAGTCCCATTAATAAAAATTGAGTCCATGGGAATGAGATAGGATCCAGGAATCTGTAGGAGAAAAATTTTGTCAGGTGACAGATGTATAACTGTTTTTAAATCTGCTAGATCACATAAAGCCTTTTGTAGTGGCTTAGAAAAAAAAATTTTTTTCTGACCCCACCTTTGCCCCTTTTTTGAAAACCTCCTATGGGAAGGTATTAACACATAAGTCACATTTGAATGGAACATATTAAAATGTAGTCATGAGTTTCACTTAATAACCCAACAAATTGGCCTTTGTTCCAACCTCTGGAATAAATCCACATTCACATTCCTTCTCCAGCCTTGTATGTATGTGTATGTCACTAAACTTGGGTATAAGTGAAAGTCATTCAGTCATATCTGACTCTGCGGACATGGAATTTGTCCATGGAATTCTCCAGGCTAGAATATTGGAGTGGGTAGCTTTTCCTTTCTCCAGGGGATCTTCCCAATCCAGGGATTGAGCCCAAGTCTCTTGCACTGAAGGCAGATTCTTTACCAGCTGAGCCACAAGGGCAGCCCAAACTTGGGGATACAAATACACAAAAAACCCAGCCCTCTTTCCTTCTCACTTCATTCCCATTTCTACTATATTCAATTTACTGATTATAAAAGATATATGGCTGTTTGCAAGGAAGCTGTTTTAATTGTACCCAACCTCCAGGATATAGACAAAGTTTGGCCTATACATGTCACATAAACTATCATGATGCATCAAAGACTATGTCAATTACTATAGTGATCAAGCAATATTTCTATCTGTAATAGACAGCCCTGATACTAACATTATAAAAAACATCATTAATCCCTCCCCTGTTGCACAAATAAATCAAAACCATAGAAAATATCCACTATAGTCTAAAATAGTACAATTAAAAAATCCTCTAAAACTGTAAAATTTGAAAAGTTCTATGTATATATATGTGTCAAGGCTGTATATTGTCACCCTGCTTATTTAACTTATATGCAGAGTACATCATGAGAAACGCTGGGCTAGAAGAAGCACAAGCTGGAATCAAGATTGCTGGCAGAAATATCAGTAACCTCAGATATGCAGATGACACCATCCTATGGCAGAGAGCGAAGAGGAACTGAAAAGCCTCTTGATGAAAGTGAAAGAGGAAAGTGAAAAAGTTGGCTTAAAGCTTAACATTCAGAAAAGTAAAATCATGGCATCTGGTCCCACCACCTCATGGGAAATAGATGGGGAGACAGTGGAAACAGTGTCAGACTTCATTTTTTGGGCTCCAAAATCACTGCAGATGGTGACTGCAGCCATGAAATTAAAAGACGCTTACTCCTTGGAAGGAAAGTTATGACCAACCTAGATAGCATATTAAAAAGCAGAGACATTACTTTGCCAACAAAAGTCCATCTGGTCAAGGCTATGGTTTTCCAGTGGTCATGTATGGGTGTGAGAGTTGGACTGTGAAGAAAGCTGAGCAACCAAAAATTGATGCTTTTGAACTGTGGTGTTGGAGAAGACTCTTGAGAGTCCCTTGGACTGCAAGGAGATCCAACCAGTCCATCCTAAAGGAGATCAGTCCTGGGTGTTCATTGAAAGGACTGATGCTGAAGCTGAAACTCCAGTACTTTGGCCTCCTCATATGGAGAATTGACTCATTGGAAAAGACCCTGATGCTGGAAAGATTGCGTGCAGGAGGAGAAGGGGACAACAGAGGGTGAGATGACTGGATGGCATCGCCGACTCAATGGGCATGAGTTTGAGTAAACTCCAGGAGTTGGTGATGGACAGGGATGCCTGGCATGCTGCAATTCATGGGGTCAAAAAGAGTCGGACACAACTGAGTGACTGAACTGAATTGAACTGAACTGATATATATGTGTGTGTGTGTATGACAGAGAGAGTATATATACACATATGTATTCCATGTGTGCATGTATGTGTTTAGGGTACATGGACTAGAAAAGAGACAGTGCCTATAATCGAGACAGATATTTTTACGGGTCATTTTATTCAAGTTAAATTATGGGACAAATCTAGGTGAAAACTTTGCAATATTGTGACATTAAATTTATCAGACTCTAAAGTAATGTTCACTTAACTATTTTGAAAGGGGAGGCAACAACACAAACGTGAAGAGACACTTGTTCTTTTGGGATTTGATATTTTGTTCATCTCACTATAGAAATCACCCAGCTGACAATTTTCCTTTGCGAATAAGTATCAGCTCTAGTTTGGTTGAATTAGGACAAAGTTTTCAGGTGAGGCTTATGTGCCAAACAATTATGGGTAAATTTATTGAACTACACCCTTCACAGAGAACTCTCTATACCTGGTTTTGAAGAGATGGTGACTATGATGATAAAAAGATAAGTACTCTTAATATCTAGATGAAATCCATCCTGGTTTCTATTTTCCCATAGAGAGCACGAGTCAGAATAAATCTCTACAAAACTAGGAAAAATTTCACCGCCTTCCCCTCACTGTGCCATTTTTCTTATAAATCCTGCCCTTTACTTTTACTTGTACCAATACTCTCAAGCTTCTCAGACAGTAAAGAATCTGCCTGCAATGTAGGAGACCTGTGTTCAATCCCTGGGTGGGGAAGATCCCCTAGAAAAGGGTATAGCAACCCACTCCAGTATTCTTGGCTAGAGAATTCCATGGTCAGAGGGACGTGGTGATATACAGTCCATGGGGTTGCAGAGTCAGACACAACTGAGCGACTCACACATGCACACACACACAAACACACACACACATCAATACTTTCTCCTTTTTTTTTTTTTTTGAGAATCTATAATTATAGGTATCATTCCCATTCAATTCTAAATGATTGATAAAGCTCAAACACACTCTCTCTCACAAGACTATGTGTATTTAACAGAGATCAATGTCTTCTCTAAATCGATTACATTTTTAACCATGCAATTTCAGACTTCTCACATGGCTCAGTGGTAAGGAATCTGCCTACAAAGCAGGAGACATGAGTTTGTCCCCTGGGTCAGGAAGATTCCCTGAAGAAAGAAATGGCAACCCACTCCAGTATTCTTGCCTGGGAAATTCCACGCACAGAGGAACTGCGAGCTACAGTCCATGGGGTTGCACAGTCAGAGATGACTTAGGGACTAAACAATAACAGGATGCAATTTCAGGCCCTTTACTGTTCATTCATTTAAAAAGTTTTCAGTGAATTACATATGTGCCAAGTCCTAGTCTAGAATCTAAGGGTATGAACATTAATGATGCTCAGTGTGCCTAGAATCCAGTCACATGTGGGAGACACACAAGAAAATGACTATAAACCACATATAATATAGTCAATCCAGGCTGCTCTGGGAGCAGAGACAAGGAGCATTTCATTCCATCTGGAAAATGTGTGTGTGTGTGTACCATTCTACAACAGAAGATAAAATTTCTGTGTTTTTGTTTGTTTTCCTTTGAGCTACCAGGACAAGAGGCAGTTAATTCCTCTATATATGGGTAATCAGAAAACTTATTTTTGAATAAGTGTCATATATGATAAGAGATCTATGATGGTTGGTTAGCATTAAATTCTTGATTTACTTAAGTTACTAACATCTTCATCACACCCAGAAAATATTTTGGTATTTTAGTTATGTGTATTTTTGTATTTCATTACAGTAGTAAAAAAGTTAAATACATTTATGGGTCATATGGGTAAGTGAGTTAAGTGCTGGTGAATAAATTGAGGTCTTAAGCCTCTCTTCCATGTGAAGCTACCATCCATCACCCACACATACTGGTAAGAGGACAGAACGAATACTAACATCTTTTGATTTTTCAAGATAGCTAGGAATTATTTTATTATCAAATCTAATTTTCATGTGAGTGTCCATTATTTAAATTTTGGCAAAGGACAGAATGAGACAGGAAGGTTATTACTCACTATACTGATCTTGACATGTATCACACTTATTCAATAATTTGTGCTCTTTGATAAACAAGTCTTATCTTTAAACTGGATTTACTCTAAAAGAGTATCCCAGGTGGCACTAGTGATAAAGAACCTGCTTGCCAAGCAGGAGAAATAAGAGACTGTGGGTTCCCACTCTGGGTCAGAAAGATCCCCTGGAGGAGGGCAAGGTAACCCACTCCAGTATTCTTGCCTGGAGAACCCCATGGACTGAGGAGCCCAGTAGGCTACAGCCCAAAGGATCACGAAGAGTCAGGCATGACTGAAGCAACTGAGCACAGCATACAGAACACTTACTCTATAAGTGATCAGTTTTTGATCTCTAACTAGTTTTCTCTGTCCTTGAAATGGAAGCATCTGTTCTAGCACATTTGATCATTGTGGTTATCAAAAATATGTATACATAAAGGAACCAAAGCATGATCTTGTTAATTCAGTTGTGGTTCATATATGTGGCAAAACAAAGAATATATTGGCTTCTTGTCCCTCAACAAAGGTGGAAGGAGAAACCAGTCTTATTGGCATATGTTTATTTAATATTTTAAACCAAGCCAACTCAGTTTTTTCTAAAGATGACTGATAAAACTGGTGTCATCTCCCTTTCTACTGCCTTCCACAGCAGTATATAGGTCAGTGGAGTATAGGTTTCAGAACTTAAGGCTACTTTTTTTTTTTTTTTTTTCTGCTTTCAAGAAGAAAAAAAGAGGAGGGGTAAAGCCACATTTTTCTGTTTTGAGATAAAAGGTACACTGAAATGAATAAATGTGTGTACATTTTTCTCTCAATGATTCATGCTGGTAAACAATTTTTTCAGAATAAGAATTTTGAACTTTTATTTTTGCTTTAGTTTTTAGAGTATTATAATGAATGTAAAGATTTTTAAAATACATAGCTAGTTAGTTTATTTCACTTTTCCAAACAAAGGTCACATCATCAACCCATCCTGATCTTCAAGCTTGCCAGGATGCAGTCTTCAGGAGCAAAAGCTGAGTATAATGACATTATTGGGAACAATAGTCAAGTTTCACATCTGAACAAATCAAAGAAGTAGTATTCATATTTTTCAGATAAGGAAATGTCTTCAGCAATACGGTAGTATATTACAGTTCTGATTCCAACCAAGTATGTCATAAGGATATTTACATATATTATAATCATTAATATATGTAGTCAATTATTCATGACCACTGATGACTTCAAACAAAGCTAGAAACATGATTCATACAGGAGAGCGGTGTATTTGCTAAAGACCTATCCAAGAATTGTTTGCTGGTTTCAAACCCAATAGTACCTCAATAGTACCAGTGTTTTCTGTGTTTTTATTTAATTTTTAATTTTTATCAAAGTTATATTTCTTACCTTTTCTGTGCACCTGAAATGATCACAACATTTTAATTTTTTATACTCCAGTACAAAATAAAAAGTTTGAAATAATCAAAAATAAGAAGAGAGAGAAAAAATTAAGTATTAAATGCCATAAACATTTAAATAAAAATAACATATATGTACACATTAAACAAACAAAGAAACATCAAATAGTACTAAGATGTGTACTACAAAATATAGTAGTCCTCTGCTTCAATTAACCAGACACTTGTACTCATCTTCAGAGGCCCCATATTCAGTTCTTACTTATGTTCTCTAATGCTTTACATTTATATTTCCAAATAATGTCCTTATAATTGATTTTTTTGTTAATATAATTGCTCAGTTACTGACCTTTATGGCTGTTGAAAACTGAATCTTCTAGTATCTCCTTCTAATATTTTTTTTCTAATATTTTTTTATTCTTTTCTTTTAGATTTATTTTTTAATTATCAAAGATTATAATTGTACAATATTGAGATGTATAGAACGAAATACAATTATTAAAGGACAATTGCTCTGCAATACTGTGTTGGCCTCTGACACACATCAACATGAATCAGCTAGGTATCCACATGTACCCTCCCTCCTGAACCCCCTCCCACCTTCCACCCCACTTACCCTTCTAGGTTGTCACAGAGCACTGGGTTGAGCTCCCTGTATCACATGGCAAACTCTTACTTGATATCTATTTTACACATGGTAATATATATTCCTCCATGCTATTCTCTCAATTCATCCCACTCTCTCCTCCCACTGTGTCCACAAATCTGCGCTATGTCTGTGTCTCCACTGCTGCTCTACAAATAGGTTTATCATTTTTCCAGATTCCACAGTCATGCATTAAAAACTAGATAGATGAACCTAGAGCCCATTATACAAAGTAAAGTAAGTCCTTCAGGTTTTGAAGTAACTATTCCATTTAATTCCCAAATCTTAGGTGATTGGTAAGAAAAATAAGTTATTCTTATGCTTATTTCTTTTGTATGTAATTTTGCTCTTGACTCTCTGGATGCTTTTGGGTCTTTCTCTTTATTCTTTATACCCTGCAAACTTATGAAGATTTGATTTGTTGTAAGCTTTTTATCATTGAATGTAGTGCCCACTAATCAGTGTATTGTTCAGAAATATATATATATATATATAATTCAGCTTGGAAAACTTTATTTTTATTTTGTGCTTTACCATATATTATTATTACTATTTATATATTTATTTGAAATTCTCTATATCCATTTCCTCCCATTATTTCTCTAATATTCTTATCATCTCTGATAGGTGGACCTCCTGAATCTTCTTGTTAATTTCTTTGTCTCTTTTGTTTTACTTTCTAGAAGATTTCTTTGAATTCATATTCAAGACCCATTATTATTGTATGGGTACTTTAATTTTTATTTTTAAAATTTCATATGATTTTTTTCCTCAGGTACTTTGGTAGTGTTTTCCTTTTCTTAATGTGATAACTTACTTTATGATCCTGAAGTTTGTGTGTATATGTGTATCTATCTAAACAAACATACATATATTTGTTTTCGCCTGCTTCTGGTACCGTCTGTTATATTCAATTTTATTTTTTAATGTCTTCCCATTCATGCAAGATCTCTTAAAACATCTGGTAGTCATCATTCTGATAATCATTGATTCTTTATTTATAATTAAGAGTAAGATACTGGAAAGCTGACTACAAACTCAAGTCAACAGATGGGGCGAAGTGAGTAGAGGGCTTAAATGCAAGTTAATTGGGTGAGGGGTAGATTTTTGGAAGAATTAGACCACATTTCAGATTCAGATGTTTTTAAGACAGATTCTGAAGAAACTCCATGTCATGAAAAAGCAAATGAACAAATATATATATATATATATATTCAGGTTCCAGCTAGGGGCGAATACAGAATGACTGTAGGGTGACGAAAGTGTCTGAAAAACAACAACAGCAACAACAAGTTATTCAGTTTTCAGCTTCCAGTTTATTTCTTTTTTTTATTTTGTCATCTTAGCTCTCTATCTTCCTCTCCCTAACACCATATTAAAAAATGCAGAGACTCTCAAAATATTTTTAGAAAACAGCATCTTTGGACAAACTGGATATCTATGTTTGTCCATTTCCAAACTACTTCCATGACCATGAGATTGGGGGTGAGGCAAATGGATAAAGGAGGATGCCCATTGTTATCACAGCTCTAATGACAGGTTTTTAACTAATCTCTCTGGGTTTAGCTTAAAGCCTCACCACCATCTGCCTGGGTAGCCTATGCTATCAAACTCATAAAGTTTTTCAATTTTCTATCTGGTTAACCTTGCTTCTCATTCTTTTCTGTAGATACTCACTCTGGTCTGCTCAATCAGATCAAGTGAAAGTCATTCAATACTGTCTGACTCTTTGTGACCCCATGGACTATACAGTCCATGGTATTCTCCAGGTCAGAATACTGGAGTGGGTAGTGGTTTTCTTCTCCAGGGGATCTTCCTAACCCGGATTTGAACCCAGGTTTCCTGAATTGCAGGCAGATTATTTACCAGCTGAACAACAAGGGAAGCCTTATCAATCAGATAAGCATCCTTTTATCTGATGAATCAGTTAATAATCCTCTGCTGTACATTCACCTTCTAGGATTCTATTGGCATATTACCTAAACTCTTTTTCTCAACCTTCATTGGTTTATATATATTTTCCCTTTGTTGTCACCATAGCAAAATCTGCAGGGAAATAAAAAATGTATTTCTACTTTCAATTCATTATGCTTCACTCTTAGTTCAGATTCAGTACTTTTCTTCTGCAGTTTTAGGAATGAATAAAGTACCATGGAACTAACTAGTAATTAAGATGGCCTTTTCAAAAAAAATTTTTTTTAATTACCATTTTTCTTCTGAAAGCAGTCATGAGGTGACTGACAGAAATCCATTTCTATGCTATTTAGTATAATTTCACTTCACTCAACTTTGTGACAGTCCCTGAGTTGTTAGCATGTCTAAAATGACAGAGGAAAATATCCAAAGGCAAAATATCTTGTAGGAGAAAGAGCCCTAGAAATTCTTTCTAACATAATGGCTTTTTATTTTCCCTCCCACCCACTAAGGGTAAAAATTATTTTAAGAACTGAGAAAACTACATCAACAGTTTTCATTAAAAACACATTCATGTCAACATTAAGTAAGTTCCCATCAATTACAATAGGACATTCATGTATGTGCAAAGTAAGAAAACAAAAACATCAATATAGGACACATTGCAATCCCTCTAGGAATTCATCATTTCCATTACAAAATCATAAAGCATTTCAGATGCATGATTTATCATGAGATTATTGGGGAAAGATTTATCCTTTCTCTTTTCATTCTCCTTTGATTCAGTGCTTTGGCACACAAAATGTTTTCTATCTCATCAAAAGTTTAGATGTGGAACACTTAGCTCTTAGAAAACTAACATAGGCAAGAATGGACTTTATGCTTATGAAACAATGTTCAGTGAATATACATAAAACAATGTGGATTAAAAACCTACTTGCAAGCACTCCACCTTCCAATACTCAGCCAAAGAAAAGAACATTATTCCTAAAGATGTTAAGATAAACTATGACTTATGGCTTGTGCCATGCCAGAAACTAAGATACTAAAGCAGAAATAGAATTGCAAAGACAACTACTTCATCCTAATTCTCTCAGGTGCCTTCTAGCCCCTGAGTCAGATTCCTGCTCTTGAGCTCATTTATACAAAACCAGATAGACTCGTATTCCTTTGACTCATATACAATATTATTTTCTTTATTTTGAGTATTTCTTTCCTGGGCCAGAGAATATTTCTACCTTGACGTGACTCATGAAAACAAATTTCAGGAGTAAATGAATTGGTCACTGAGATGAGGAAGCTAATGAACACTGCCACTATCTTTTTCATTTCTTCCTTCTAAATTCTGATATAGGAAATGGATAAACTTTTGAAAATATAAGAGATGATGATAATAGAGCAGCCTTGGTGCATTTGGGCAAATCACTTTGTAATGTATATAGCTTGTTTTGTATACATTATCTTTTCTGGTCCTCCTGCCAACCATATGGCCAGGTAGGAGAGAGACTTAACATAGTTTTAAAAAGGATAGGTAAGATAACTTCATACAGAAGTGGGATTAACTTGTTTAGATTCATAGATCAAATTTAAATCTCTTCTCAATTCAATACAAAGCTTCACCTTTTACATCACAGTAGCATGGAGTTAAACTGCAAATTCTTCTCTATTCTAGTCTATTCTTCCTTTCCTTTTTCATTCTTGAACCAGTTAGAAATTGTAGAATTCAAATGAGAAAGAAAGATCTAAAATTGTGTCTGTTTGCAAGTGACATGATCTTATATATAAAATCCCAAAAGATGTCACCAGAAGAACTGTTAGATTTAATAAGTGAATTTAGTAAAGTTTCAGGTTGCAAAATCAACATACAAAAATTAGTTACATTTTATACAATAACAGTGAGGTACCTGAAAGATATTAAGAAAATGATGCCATTTAGATAATATCAAACATAACAATATACTTAGAAATAAATCTCACCAAGTAGGTACAAGATATACACAGTAAAAACTATAAAGGAATATAGAAAGAAATTAAAGAAGACACAAATACATAGAAAACTATCCTATGTTTATGGTTTTGAAGAATAAATATTGTTAAAATGGCCTTACTACCAAAAACAACCTACAAATTCCATCAAAATGTCAATGCATCTTTCACAGAAACAGAAAAAAGAAACCTAAAATTCATATAGACGCATGAAAGATCCTAAACAGCCTAAACAATCTTGAGCAAAGGAAACAATGTTGGAGGCACCACATTTCCTGATTTGAAACTGTACTTCAAAGCTATAGTAATCAAAAGAGTATGATACTGACATAAAATCAAGGCACGTACATCAGTAGAACAAAATAGAAAACCCAGAAATGAACTCATATACACACAGTCAAAAAAATTTTCATCAAAGTTCCAAGAATGCAATGGGAATAGAACAGTTTTTTTCAATAAATAGTGCTGGGAAAACTGGAAATTCACATGCAAAAGTATGAAATTTGACTCCTGTCTTACACCATACACAAAAGTTAACTCAAAATACATTAAAGAATTAAGCATAAGAACAGAAACTATAGAATTCATAAAAGAAACCTAGGGGAAAGCTCCTTGACACTGGCCTTGGCAATGCTTTTTAGAAGTGACACTAATGTCACAGACAACAAAAACATATATGAAGTACATCAAACTAAAACAAATAGTAGTACATAAAACTAAAACATTTTTTTGGACAAAAAAGGAAACAACATAATGAAAAGCAACTTTTGAAATGGGAGGAAATATTTGCAAAATTTTTGTCTCTTAAAGAGTTAATGTCCAATATATATATAATGACTCACAATTCATTGCAGAACAAAATGTAAATACCAATTAAAAAATGGGTTAAGTAACTGAATAAATATTTTTCCCTAAAAAGACATGCAAATGGCCAACTGGTATATGAAAACATGCTCAACATCACTGGTCATAAAGGAAATACAATAAAAATTTGTTGTCTAGTTGCTAAGTTGTGTCCAAATTTTCCGTGACACTGTGGACTGTTTCTCCTCCATCCATGGGATTTCCTAGGCAAGAATACTGGCATGGGTTGCCATTTCCTTCTCCAGGGTATCTTCCCAATTCAAGGATCGATTCACATCTCCTGTGCTGGCAGGAGGATTCTTTACTACTGAACCAGAGGAGCCCACAATTAAAATAAAATAACTCCATACCAATTTGATTGACTACTATTAAAAATATCAAAATGAAATAAGTATTAGTGAAGATGTAAGAGAATAGTGAAACCTCGGTATGATTGAAGGAATGTAAATTGGTACAATTATTCTAAACAGTATGGTGTTACCCTATAATAAATAAATACAGTCTATCATATGATCCAATAATCTCATTGTTGGTATATATACCAAGGAATGAAAGTCACTATCTCAAAGAGATATCTGTACTCCCATGTTCACTATTATTTGTAAAAACCAAGATATGAAAACTATCCAAGTGTCTGACAGTGGATAAATGGATACAGAAAATGTGAGATACAAATACACACACAATGGTATAATATTCAGCCTTTTATAAGAAGGAAATTTTCCAATTTGTGACAACATGAATGAACCTGGACAATGTAATGCTAAGTGACATAAGCCCATACATAAAGACTAATCATGCATAAAATCACTTATAGATGTTATCTTTAAAAGAAAGAAAGAAAAATTTTTAGTGACAGAGACTAAAATAGTGATTACTAGAGCATGGGGGGAAAAGTAAGACTTTTTTTAACTGTAAGGAAAAAAATTAGAATTATTGTTGTTAAGTGCCTGGCGAAGGAGTCATGGAAATTACTGTTTAATGGGACAGAGCTTTAGTTTGGCAAAATAAAAACAATTCTGGGGATGGAGGATGGTGATGGGTACTCGACAATATGAATGCATTATACTAATACTACCGAACTGTACACTTAAAAAAATTTTATGATAGTTTTATGTGTATTTTCCAAAAGAAAAATCAGGATTAAATAAAAGAAATAGAGACAGAATAACTTAATGATGGGTTCATGGGCCTCTAAAGAGATCCCTGGAAATGATGGGGAATAACTCACTTGAAATTAGTTGCAAATTATGGATCCTCCCCCTCTCCATTTAGAGAGAGATCCCTATAGGTTTCAGCAGAAACTTAAGTAATGCCGGCAATGAAAATTAAGAAGGCTAAAAAAGGTTCACTCATACATTTGCAATTTAAAATTATCAAATCCAAAGGTTTTATTGCTAGATTTACATGTTACAAAGACATGTCTAGTGCCAATAAATTATATTATTTGTTATTCAATAGTCACAAGTAATATAATAGAGTTAGCAAATATTCTGCTTAAATGTTCAGGCTTGCTGTTTCTAAATTCCAAAATACTTTGCAGAGGCATCTCCTCTTTTGACAGTCAAGAATTGGTGTCTAGAGATAGTAAATGGCTGGGCCAAGGTGACACAAATGCCTATATTTCATTTTAACTAAAACCCAGGACTACCAGATACTTAGTCTCATTAAGGTCAGTGGTCACCTAGAGCTTTATGAAACAATAACTCAAGATTTATTATGAGTTTAGTACATAACACTGTTTGAAGCACTACATATATCATGGCATTCTTCTCTTCACAGCATTCTCACAGGATAGGTGTTTGTTAGTTCTCACAGCATTTTATGAGTTGTTGCTTTCACTACAGGTAAGGAAAGTGAGGTTTAGAAACAATAACGTGCTTATGATTAGGTAGGAAACAATAGAATCAGATTCAGCCTCAGGTGAGTCTGACTGTAAATGCCCAAACCATAATTACTATATTATTTATTATCTAATTACAAAATAAGGACTGAGCTTATAATCATTAGCACAGAAGGTACATCTGATTTAATTCAGGAATACAGAGCTACACAGCACAGAGATATGAAAGCATCCAGAGGCTTGAGCCCTGTGATAAAAAATGCTGCAGAATAATAGAAAGGCTAAATGGGTGAAAAGTGAAAGTTGCTCAGTCATGTCCAACTCTTGGGACTCCATGAAATCCATGGAATTCTCCAGGCCAGAATACTAGAGTGGGTAGCTGTTCCCTTCTCCAGCGGATTTTCCCAACCCGGGATCAAACCCAGGTCTCCTGCATTGCGGGCAGATTCTTTACCAGCTGAGCTACCAGGGAAGCACAAATGCGTAATTGCTACTATTATTTTCTAAGCCAACAGTAAGCAAATAGTGGAGATAGATGCAGCCACATAAAACAGATCTCCAGAAAAGGGGAAGCTTTATCTTAGTTTTGCCATTTACTAGCTGGAAACTTTGAGAACAGTAACTTCTCTTCTCAAAATCCTCTGAAACCCATCATGTGTTAGTTGCTCTGTTTCTTCACTGTAAAATCACAACTTTCTCTTCTATGCCCCTTTCTACTAGATCATTTCTAATGTCATTCAAACATGATGGAAGAGCTGCTGTAAAACAAAACAAAATGATAAAACTTTGTTGTACCAATATTTCCTTACAATGGCAGTTCTGTCTCTGTGCCTCTTCACAGAAAATATGTCAGAATTGTTATATCTATTTCTAATGTTCTGCTCTCTCTCTTTTAAAAATGGCTAAAATGAAATACAGCATATGTTAAAATTAGTATAAAACAATGTGTTAAAAAAGAAGAAACAAAATGAGCATTCACATGTTTACCTTCTGGTGTAAGAAATGGAAAACTAGTAACTTGGTGGTAGACTGTGGATTCCTGGCAGCCAATAACCTTACCCAGCAGTAAACAGTGTTCCTAGTATTTGTTAATTGTCCCTATTTTTCTTTAAAGCATTAACATATATGTACTCCTAAATAATGTCTTGTTTAGCTTTGGCTTTTTTTTTTTTTTTAATTTATCTTGAATTGAGGGAAATTCTTTACAGTATTGTGTTGGTTTCTGCCATACAACAATATAAATCAGCCATAATCTTTTTTTTTTTTTTTTTAATTCATATTACTCTAACCAATCTGTGTATTTTTTTGGTGACTTATCACTTTTACTATTTTTTTTTTACAAGATTTACCATGCTGATATACGTAGCTGCAGTTTATTTCTTTGTTCTATTATGCATTATTCAATTATATAAATGGCTTCCCAGGTGGCGCTAGTAGTAAATAACCTGCTTGCCAGCGCGGGAGACATTAAGAGACATGGATTCAATACCTTGGTCGGGAAGATCTGGAGAAGGGAAAGGCAACCCACTTCAGTATTCTTGCCTAGAGAATTCCATGGACACAAAAGGCTGTCAGGCTATAGTCTGTGGGGTCTCAAAGAGTTGGCTACAACTGAGCGAATCTCTGCTTGTCTTCCATAAGCCCTTCTTGCACCTCTCTTTCATTTTAATTCTCCATTCTCCTAAGACTTATTTCCTTATTTCTGTTTCATCTTATTGTCATTCTCCTGTCTCTGTTTTCTATCATTCAATATTATATTTGAGTCTCCATACATCTCAGAAAGACATTGGCCTGAGTTCGCCAAAAAATGACAGCTTAATTAATGAATAGTTTTGTTTTGTTTTTTCTTTCTAGTTTCTGCATTGTTGCCCTATAATAAACCAAAACATAATTTTGGGAGAACACGCCTGAGAAAAAATAGCTTTCTGTATGTTTGTGAACAAACTTTTTTTCCTAATAGATGCTTTTATTTTTTTAATATTTATTTTTGTTCACTTAATTATTTGTACCAGGTCTTAGTTGAGGCATATGAAATTTTTTTTTTTTTTTTCAGTTGGGCATGCAAAATCTTAGTTGATGGCCAGAGATCAGTTAGACCTAGTTTGCTTAGATCAGTAGATCTAGTTTGCTGAACAGGGATCGAACCCAGGCCCTCTACACTGGGTGCATTTTGTCTTAGCTCCTAGACCACCAGGAAAGTCCCTGAATGAATGCTTTTAGAGTTAGATAAAGTTATGTACAAAACTGAGCACTGAAAAATTGATGCTTTTGAACTATGGTGCTGGAGAAGACTCTTGTGAGTCCCTTGGACTGCAAGAAGATCCAACCAGTCCATCCTAAAGGAGATCAGTCCTGGGTGTTCATTGGAAGGATTGATGCTGAAGCTGAAACTCCAATACTTTGGCAACCTGATGTGAAGAGCTGACTCACTGGAAAAGACCGTGATACTGGGAGGGGTTGGGGGCAGGAGGAGAAGGGGACGACAGAGGATGGGATGGCTGGATGGCATCACTGACTCAATGGACATGAGTTTTGGTAAACTCTGGGAGTTGGTGATGGACAGGGAGGCCTGGAGTGCTGCGATTCATGAGGTCGTAGAGTTGGACACGACTGGGCAACTGACCTGAACTGAACTGATGTACAAGATTAGTGAACTGGAAGATTTGTGAATAGAAACTATCTAGACTGAAGTACAGGGAATGAAATAAAATTATATATATTATTGCTGTTCAGTTGCTCAGTTGTGTCTCTTTGTGACCCCATGGACTACAGCACGTCAGGCTTCCCTGTCCTTTACCATCTCCTGGAGCTTGTTCAAACTCATGTCCATTGAGTTGGTGATGCCATCCAACCTTCTCATCCTCTGTCATCCGCTTCTCCTCCTGCCTTCAGTCTTTCTCAGCATCAGAGTATTTTCCAGTGAGTTGGCTCTTTGCATCAGGTAACAAAAGTATTGGAGCCTCACCTTCAGCATCAGTCCCTCCAATGAATATTCAGGATTGATTTTCTTTAAGATTGACTGGTTTGATCGATCTCCTTGCAGTCCAAAGAACTCAAAGAGTCTTCAATACCATAGTTCAAAAGCATCAATTCTGCAATGCTCAACCTTCTTTATGACACAACTCTCACATCCATATATGGAAATGGTAGAAATGTTATTGTATGTATATTTTTATTTATAGTTTGATAACAGAAGGATACAGCAGAGGAAATACTGAAGATTTAACACTATAAATATTTCCAAATTTGATCTAAGACATCAACAACAGAATCAAGAATCACCACATTTATCCATAGATTGACATTGAAGTTGCTTCCTTGTTTTGGCTATTATAAATAGTGCTGCAGTGAACACTGAAATAAATTTATATTTTCTCTGGATATGCGCCCAGGAGTGGGGCTGACACATCATATGGAAGTTCTATTTTTCATTTTTTAAGGAACCTCTATATTGTTCTCCCAATTTACATTCCTATCAACAGTGTAGGAGGGGTCTCTATTTTCCACACCCTCTCCAGCACTCATTATCTGTAGATTTTTTGACCAGGGTATAGAATTCTGACCAGTGCAAAGTGACAACTCTTTGTAGTTTCAATATGCATTGCTCTAATTAGTTACACTGGGTATGTTTTCATGTGCATTTTGACCATCTCTATGTCTTCTTTGGAAAGAAGATATGGTACATATATACAATGGAATATTTATCATCTATAAAAATAAAAAAAATAGTAACATTTGTAGTGACATAGATGGACCTAGAGATTGTCATACTGAGTGAAGCAAGTCATACAGAGAAAAATAAATATCATATAATACCATTATATGTGGAAACTAAGAAAAAATGATACAAATGAACTTATTTACAAAACAGAAATAGATTCACAGATGTAGAATACACTTATGGTTACCAAGAGAGAAGTGGGGGAGGCATAAATTGGAAGAGTGTGATTGCTATATACACACTACTATAAACAAAACAGATAACAAATAACAATCTACTGTATAGCAGAGGGAACTACTCAATACTCTAATGACCTATAAGGGAAAATAATCTAAAAATGAGTGGAGATATGTTCATGTATAACTGATTCACTTTGCTGTACAACAGAAACTAGCCCAAATTTGTAAATCACCTACACTCCAATAAAAACTAATTTAAAAAAAAAAGAATCACTACAATTGACAAGCAGTATACAAACACACACACACAGACTCTTGCAAGTTGGGTTAACTTAGAAGCTGAATCTGAGATAGCTATTTGCATTCAGGAAGTTTATTAAGGAATGCTTTGGGGGATCAACACCTCTGAGAGACTGGAGCAAGCAAAACTGGTCAGAGGGAGAAGTTGAGCTGCAACAGATTTTGAAGGTTTTGACTAATCCTGTGGGTATCTCTAGACTCAGAGTTGCCTTCTGGAGTTGCTCTGAATTGAAGGATGGGGGTAAGGATTTTCTATGTCAGCATTAACCAGACAATGAATGTGAGAGACCTTAGAAGGGAGTGTGACCTTGAATAAAGAGCATCTCTTCTAGAGGAAGTCTTAAAGATAGACCCAAAAGAGCCTAACTGCTCACCAACACTCTCAGAAGCTGGGAGACTGAGTACTTCAGTCCTGGAGAAAAAATCTGGGTGCCATGCAGTGCCAACAATGACACACAGACACGACTAGGCACACTAAGGGGGAAAAAAAAAGCAACAACAAAAAGAAACTGTTGAAGATCAATATCAAGGAGAATATTTTTAATGTTCTCTGAATAAAAGGTCATTACCTTTTAAAGAAACACTTTGACTCACAACTGACATCTCATTAGAAATATTAAAATTGTGATGGGAATGATAGACTTAAAATGCAGAAAAAGATCCAAGTGCAGTTTGAAAATTTATAAATATAAGAAAAAGTCCTTAAGAGTAAATATGAATTAAAACCACTTGTAAGCAAGAAAAAGAGAGAATTTATGCCAGATAACCAATGTTAAAGAAGTATTCTAATAATTTCTTCAGAAAGAAAAATCATCCTAGACAGAAAATTATAAAAATCTGAGAAGGAATAAAAACCAAGAGAAGGGGACAAACGAGTAGGCATTCACAAACACTGACTAAATTGTTTGGTGATTTTAATACTTCTACATGAATGGTTTTTACAGGAGCTTGTTCACATTTTACAAATACTTCATGCTTCATAGATATAAATTTTGCAGTTTTGTATGTATGTTGCATGTATGTAAGTCACTTTTAAAACAGAATGAAATAGAGATCCATCCTGAAGATCTCCCATGCAAAAAGAACCAACTAAGCCTTGTAAAGCAAAATTTAGTCTAACTTATTTCATGAACATAAGAAAACTTGTTACTTCTTATAAATGCTTCTGATAATCATAACTGAAACATAAGTAATCCCCCCAAAAAGATATTCAGTTTTAGCCAATCTCTTATGGTCTAGAACTCCACGTTATAAAAACCAATACTTTAAAAGTTAAACAACTTCTTCATTTTCACATTAAAAGCCATCCCATAAAGTTATGCCTGTGAACCTCATACCAGTACAGATTTGAAGGATCACTGCTCAGGAAGAGTTTGTTTCTTACTCCAGACCATATTCATATCAAGAAAGTTCTGAATTTTCTTTTGACAACACACCCATACACAGTATACCTTTACATGTTGAATCTTATGTTCTATTTTAAAGACACAGGTCTTTTTAAATATCTCTGTTTTCTGATTTTTCTCTCCATTTACTTATCACTGAATGGGTATTATGATTTCTGCTAATGTACAGTATTACAAAATAAAATCCCTTATAACTATACAGTGGTAGTGAGAAATAGATTTAAGGGACTAGATCTGACAGACAGAGTGCCTGATGAACCATGGGTGGAGGTTCATGACATTGTACACGAGACAAGAATCAAGACCATCCACAAGAAAAAGAAATGCAAAGAAGAAAAATGGCTGTCTGAGGAGACCTTACAAATAGCTGTGAAAAGAAGGGAAGTGGAAAGCAAAGTAGAAAAGGAAAGATATATCCATTTGAATGCAGAGTCCCAAAGAATAGCAAAGAAACATAAGAAAGCCTTCCTCTGTGATCAATGAAAAGAGATAGAGGAAAACAATAGAATGGGAAAGACTAGAGATCTTTTCAAGAAAATTAGAGATACGAAGGGAACATTTCATGCAAAGATGGGCTCAATGATGGTCAGAAATAGTTTGGACCTAACAGAAGCAGAAGATATTAAGAAGAGGTGGTAAGAATACACAGAAGAACTGTACAAAAAAGATCTTCATGACCCCGATGATCATGATGTGATCATGATATGAGTGTGATCACTCACACTCATCTAGAGCCAGACATCCTAGAATGTGAAGTCAAGTGGGCCTTAGGAAGCCTCACTACGAACAGAGTTAGTGGATGTGATGGAATTCCAGTTGAGCTATTTCAAATCCTAAAAGATGATGCTGTGAAAGTGCTGCACTCATATGTCAGCAAATTCAGAAAACTCAGCAGCGGCCACAGGACTGGAATAGGTGTTTTCATTCCAATCCCAAAGAAAGGCAATCCCAAGGAATGCTCAAACTACCGCACAATTGCACTCATCTCACATGCTAGTAAAGTAATGCTCAAAATTCTCCAAGCCAGGCTTCAGCAATACGTGAACCATGAACTTTCATATGTTTAAGCTGGTTTTAGAAAAGGCAGAGGAACCAGAGATCAAATTACCAACATCCACTGGATCATCAAAAAAGAAAGAGTTTCAGAAAATCATCTCTCTCTGCTTTATTGACTATGCCAAAGACTTTGACTGTGTGGATCACAATAAACTCTGGAAAATTCTGAATGCGATGGGACTACCAGACCACCTGACCTGCCTCATGATAAACCTGTATACAGGTCAGGAAGCAACAGTTAGAACTGAACATGGAACAACAGACTAGTTCCAAATAGGAAAAGGAGTACGTCAAGGCTGTATATCGTCACCCTGCTTATTTAACTTATAAGCAGAGTACATCATGAGAAACGCTGGGCTGGGGGAAGTAGAAGCTGGAATCAAGATTGTTGGGAGAAATATCAATAACCTCAGATATGCAGATGACATCACCCTTATGGCAAAAAGTGAAGAACTAAAAAGCCTCTTGATGAAAGTGAAAGAGGAGAGTGAAAAAGTTGGCTTAAAGCTCAACATTCAGAAAACTAAGATCATGGCATCCAGTCCCATCACTTCATGGCAAATAGATGGGGAAACAGTGGAAATAGTGGCAGACTTTAATTTTACGGGCTCAAAAATCAGTCCAAATGATGATTGCAGCCATGAAATTAAAAGACTCTTACTCCTTGCAAGGAAAGTTATGAACAATCTAAATAGCATATTAAAAAGCAGAGACATTACTTTGCCAACAAAGGTCCATCTAGTCAAGGCTATGGTTTTCCCCATAGTCATGTATGGATGTAAGAGTTGGACTGTGAAGAAAGCTGAGCACCGAAAAATTGATGCTTTTGAACTGTGGTGTTGGAGAAGACTCTTGAGAGTCCCTTGAACTGCAAGATCCAACCAGTCTATCCTAAAGGAAATCAGTCTTGGGTGTTCATTGGAAAGACTGATGTTGAGGCTGAAACTCCAGTACTTTGGCTACCTGATGCGAAGAGCTGACTCATTGGAAAATACTCTGATGCTGGGATAGATTGAGGGCAGGAAGAGAAGGGGATGACAGAGGATGAGATGGTTGGATGGCATCACTGACTCAGTGGACATGGATTTGGGTAGACACCAGCAGTTGTTGATGGACAGGGAGGCCTGGAGTGCTGTGGTTCATGGGATTGCAAAGAGTCAGACATGACTGAGTGACTGCACTGACCTGAACTAGATTTAACTTAACTCCTTACCTATTTTTCTTATAACAATTCCACTCAAATCTTACTTTGCAATTGAAAAGCATTTTTTGTTTTGTTTTGTTTTAATTGGAGTGCACATGAGAGAAAAGTTTTCTTATTTATGACTGTGCTTCCCGTTCATGGATCACAGTCGTGTCCTGGTGAATGGACTTGCATAACTCAACGAAGGTATAAGCTATACTGTGTAGGGCCACCCAAGACAGATGAGTCATAGAGGTGAGTTCTGACAAAACATGATCCACTGGTGTAGGAAATGGAAAACCACTCCATTATTCTTGTCACAAGTGCCCCATGAACAGTATAAAAATGCAAAATTATATAACCCTGGAAGATGAGCCTCCCCAGATTGGAAACTGTTCCATATGCCATAGGGAAGAGCAGAGGGCAATTACTAGAAACTCCAGAAAGAATGAAGAGGTTGGGCCAAAGCAGAAACTACACTCAGTAGTGTATACATAAGGTAGTGAAAGAAAAGTCCAATGCTGTAAAAAACAATATTGCATAGAAACCTAATCAAGGTAAATTGGATGTGGTCAAGCAGGAGGTGGCATGAATGAACACCGACATCTAAGAAATCAATGAAGTAAAATGGACCATAATGGGTGAATTTAATTCGGATGACCACTATGTCTACTACTGTGGGCAATAATCCCTTAGATGAAATGGAGTAGCCCTCATAGTCAACAAGAGTCCAAACTGCAATAGTTAGGTACTGTCTCAAAAATGACAGAATGAACTTGGTTTGTTTCCAAGACAAAGTGTTCAAAATTGCAGTAATCGAAGTAAATCTCCCAATCACAGAAACTGAAGTTGGACGATTCTGTGAAGACCTACAAGACCTTCTAGAACTAAAACAAACAAACAAATAAAAAATGTCCTTATTCATCATAGGGGATTAGAATGCAAAGTAGGAAGTTAAGAGATACCTGGAGTAACAGGCAAGTTTGACCTTGGAGTACAAAATGAAGCAATGCAAAGGCTAACAGAGTTTTTCCAAGAGAACACACTGGTCACAGCAATCACCCTTTTCCAAAAACCTGAGAGATGACTCTATACATGGACATCACCAGTTGGTCAATACTGAAATCAGACTGATTATATTATTTGCAGTCGAAGATGGAGAAACTCTATATAGTTGGCAAAAATAAGACCTGAAGTTGATATGATCATGATTTCCTTTCTGCAAAATTCTGAGTTAAATTGAAGAAAGTGGGAAAACCGCTAGGCCATTCAGGTATGAGCTAAATCAACTCCCTTCTGATTATACAGGGGAAGTGACAAATAGATTTAATGAATTTGATCTGGTAGACAGAGTGCCTGAAGAACTATGGACAGAGGTTTCTAACATTATACAGGAAGTGGTGACTAAAATCATCCCTAAGAAAAAGAAATGCAAGAAGGCAAAGTGGTTGTCTGATGAGGCTTTACAAATAGCTGAGGAAAGAAGAGGAACAAAAGGCAAGGGAGAAAGGGAAAGATGTACTCACTTGAATCCAGAGAATAGCAAGAAGGAAGAAGGCCTTCATAACTGTACAATACAAAGAAATAGAGGAAAACAATAGAATGGGAAAGACCAGAGGTCTTTTCAAGAAATTGGAGATATATAAGGATATCTTCAGAAGAGAAACAGTAAGAACCTAATAGAAGCAGAGAAGATTGAGAAGAGGTGTCAAGAATATACAGAATAACTATACAAACAAGGTCTTTATGCCCCAGATAACCACGATGGTGTGGTCACACACCTGGAAGTAGACATCCTGGAGTGTGAAGTCAAGTGGACCTTAGGAAGTAGCAAAAGGAACAAAGTTAGTGAAGGTGATGGAATACCAGCTGAGCTATTCCAAATCCTAACAGATGATGATGTTTAAGTGCTGCACTCAATACGTCAGCAATTATGGAAAATTCAGCAGTGGCCATAGGACTGGAGAAGGTCAGTTTTCATTCCAATCCCAAAGAAGGGCAGTCAAAGCATGTTCAGACTACCATACAATTACACTCATTTCACATGCCAGCAAGGTTATGCTCAAAATCCTTCAAGCTAGACTTCAGCAGTACATGAATCAAGAACTTCCAGATGTAAAAACTGGATTTCAAAGAAGCCAAGGTCAAATTGCCAACATCCGTTGGCTCATGGAGAAATCAAGGGACTTCCAGACAAAAGTACAATTCTGCTTCATTGATTATGCTGAAATCTTTGACTGTGTGGGTCACAACAAACTATAGAAAACTCTTAAAGAAATGGGAATATCAGACCACCTCACTTGTCTCCTAAGAAACCTGTATTCAAGTCAAGAATCAACACTTTGAACTGGACATGGAATAATGGACTAGTTCCAAACTGAGAAAGAAATATGACAGGGCTATATATACGGCTGCAACAGACCTTGCAGAAGTGCGCCGGCTGTGACGGACCGTGCAGAACCATGGCCGTGAAGAGCTACCCCTCGCCCAAGACAGGGGCGGTGATGGAGAGTGCCAGGCTGTGATGGCGCAGGGGTGGTGATGGAGAGCGCCAGGCTGTGACAGCGCAGGAATGGCCAAGCTACCCCACGTCTGAGGTCAGGGGTGGCGGCCCAAAAGAGCTACTCTGCGGCTGAGAGGAGCTACCCCACGCCCGAAGCCAGGTGCTCTGGCCGAGAGGAGCTACTACACATCCAAGGAGCGGCGGCTGCACAGGCGTAGGAAGGCCGAGGGGAGCTACTCCACGTTCAAGGTCAGGAGGGGCGGCCATGAGGAGATGTTCCTCCTCCAAGGTAAGGAGCAGGGGCTGCACTTTGCTGGAGCAGCCATGAAGAGAGAGCCTACCTTAAAGGTAAGAGAAACCCAAGTAAGATGGTAGGTGTTGCGAGAGGACATCAGAGGGAAGACACACTAACACCATAATCACAGAAAACTAGCCAATCTGATCACAGGACCACAGTCTTGTCTAACTCAGTGAAACTAAGCCATGCCTTGTGGGGCCACCCAAGACGGACGGGTCATGGTGGAGAGGTCTGACACAATGTGGTCCACTGGAGAAGGGAATGGCAAATCACTTCAGTGCTCCTGCCTTGAGAACCCCATGAACAGTATGAAAAGGTAAAATGATAGGATACTGAAAGAGGAATAATGCTCCAGGTCAGTAGGTGCCCAATATGCTACTGGAGATCAGTGGAAAAATAACTCCAGAAAGAATGAAGGGATGGAGCCAAAGCAAAGACAATACCCAGTTATGGATATGATTGGTGATAGAAGCAAGGTCTGATGCTGTAAAGAACAATATTGCATAGGAATCTGGAATGTTAGGTCCATGAATCAAGGCAAATTGGAAGTGGTCAAACGTGATGGCAAGAGTGAATGTCAACATTCTAGGAATCAGCCAACTAAAATGGACTGGAATGGGTGAATTTTACTCAAATGACCATTATATCTACTACTGTGGGCAGGAATCCCTTAGAAAAAATGGAGTAGTGAAAGGTTGTTGCTGAACGATAAGAAGCCGGGATACTTGGCCTCCGGAGGAGATAAATTCAATCCGGGGCCAGAGACAAGGCTGGATCACTCAGAGCTTTTGTGTAATAAAGTTTTATTAAAGTATAAAGGATACAGAGAAAGTTTCTGACGTAGGCATCAGAAAGGGGCAAAAGAGCAACCCCCCCCTTCTAGTCTTCAGCTGTATGTTATATAGTCACTCACAGTCTGTTAATGAAAAGAAAGGAATGTCTTAGAATTTAGAATGGCACCAGATAATTCATCCCTGGCCATAAAAGGATTGACTTGAATCTTGTAGAAGGGCAGATTACCAACAAATAGTTTCATTTACATAGATTAGGGAACAATATCCAAGTAAGTAGGTTAGGCTGGTTGGCAGAACCAACTTGAAGATAGAGTCTAGGGCACATTAACATAGCTTAAGACAACATTTTCATAAGAAAAAGAAACATATTGGTTAACTCAAGGTTTGAGAATAGTTAGTTTCAGGTGAAACCAGGTGTCATGGCAACACAGCATTTTAAGAGAAACCGCCTTTTAAATTTGTATAGAGAAGGAAAAACATATCGCTGGTTTGTTTCCTCCTGCCGCTTAAGAGAGATAAAAATGTCTGGCACTTGCAGCCTATTTCTTCCATTTGGAGACCCCTGGCCTTCCTGTCTGTTACCTTCTCGGTAGCCATCACGGTCAACAAGTCTGAAATGCAGTACTTGGTTGCAATCTCAAAAATGACAGAATGATCTCTGTTCATTTCCAAGGCAGATCATTCAGATTCACGGTAATCCAAGACTATGCCCCAACCAGTAACGCTGAGGAAGCTGAAGTTGAATGGTTCTATGAAGACCTACAAGACTTTTAAGAACTAACACCCAAAAAGGACATCCTTTTCATTATAGGGGACTGGGATGCAAAAGTAGGAAGTCAGGAAACACCTGGAGTAACAGGCAAATTTGGACTTGGAGAACAGAATGAAGCAGGTCAAAGGCTAATAGCGTTTTGTCAAGAGAACACGCTGGTCATAGCAAACACCCTCTTTCAACAACACAAGAGAAGACTCTACACATGGACCTCACCAGATGATCAACACCAAAATCAGATTGATTATATTCTTCGCAGCCAAAGATGGAGAAGCTCTATACAGTCAGCAAAAACAAGACCAGGAGCTGACTGTGGCTCAGATTATGAACTCCTTATTGCCAAATTCAGATTTAAATTGAAGAAAGTAGGGGAAACCACTAGACCATTCAGGTATGACCTAAATCAAATCCCTTATGACTATACAGTGGAAGTGAGAAATAGATTTAAGGGACTGGATCTGATAGACAGAGAGCCTGATGAACTATGGATGGAGGTTCGTGACATTGTACAGGAGACAGGGATCAAGGCCATCCCGAAAAAAAGAAATGCAAACAGACAAAATGGTTGTCTGAGGAGGCCTTACAAATAGCTGTGAAAAGAAGAAAAGTGAAAAGCAAAGGAGAAAAGGAAAGATACTCCCATTTGAATGTAGAGTTCCAAAGAATAGCCAGGAGAGATAAGAAAGCCTTCCTCAGTGATCAGTGCAAAGAAATAGAGGAACACAACAGAATGGGAAAGACTAGAGATCTCTTCAAGAAAATTAGAGATACCAAGGGAATTTTTCATGCAAAGATGGGTTCGTTAAAGGACAGAAATGGTATGGACCTAACAGAAGCAGAAGATATTAAGAAGAGGTGGCAAGAATACACAGAAGAACTGTACAAACGATCTTCATCTTCATGATCCAGATAATCATGATGGTGTGATCACTCACCTAAAGCCAGATATCCGGGAATGTGAAGTATTGCTCAAAATTCTCCAAGCCAGGCTTCAGCAATACATGAACTGTGAACTTCCAGATGTTCAAGCTGGTTTAAAAAAAGGCAGAGGAACCAGAGATCAAATTGCCAACATCTGCTGGATCATCGGAAAAGCAAGAGAGTTCCAGAAAAACATCTATTTCTGCTTTATTGACTATGCCAAAGCCTTTGACTGTGTGGCTCACAATAAACTGGAAAATTCTGAAAGAGATGGGAGTACCAGACCACCTGACTCACCTCTTGAGAAACCTATAAGCAGGTCAGGAAGCAACAGTTAGAACTGGACATGGAACAACAGACTAGTTCCAAATAGGAAAAGGAGTACGTCAAGGCTGTATATGGTCACCCTGTTTATTTAACTTTTTTTTTTTCCATTTATTTTTATTAGTTGGAGGCTAATCACTTTACATCATTGCAGTGGTTTTTGTCATACAATGAAATGAATTAGCCGTGGATTTACATGTATTCCCCATCCCGGTCCCCCCTCCCACCTCCCTCTCCACCCGATCCCTCTGGGTCTTCCCAGTGCACCAGGCAAATTGGTGCTTTTGAATGATGGTGTTGGAGAAGACTCTTGAAAGTCCCTTGGACTGCAAGATGCAACCAGTCCATCCTAAAGGAGATCAGTCCTGGGTGTTCATTGGAAGGACTGATGCTGAAGCTGAAACTCCAATACTTTGGCCACCTCATGTGAAGAGTTGACTCATTGGAAAAGACCCTGATGCTGGGAGGGACTGGGGGAAGGAGGAGAAGGGGATGACAGAGGATGAGATAGCTGGATGGCATCACCAACTCGATAAACATGAGTCTGAGTGAACTCGGGGAATTGGTGATGGACAGGGAGGCCTGGCGTGGTGGGATTCATGGGGTCACAAAGAGTTGGACACGACTGAGCGACTGAACTCACTGAACTGATATATTGTCACAGTGCTTAGTTAACTTATATACAGAGTGAAAGTGAAATTGAAAGTGTAGTCCCTCAGTCTTGTTTGACTCTTTGTGACCCCATGGACTGTAGCTTACCACGCTCCTTTGTCCATGGGATTTTCCAGGTAAGAGTACTGGAGTGGGTTGCCACTTTCCTTCTCCAGAGGATCTTCCCAATCCAGGGATTGAACCTGGGTCTCCCGCATTGTATGTAGATGCTTTACCGTCCGATCCACCAGTGAAGTCAATATGCAGAGTACATCATGCAAAATGCTGGGCTAGATGAATCACAATCTGGAATCAAGATTGCCAGGAGAAATATGAGACCACTCTAATAGAAAGTGAAGAGGAACTAGGAAGCCTCTTTATGAGGGTGAAAGAGGAGATTGAAAAAGCTGGCTTGAAACTCAACATTAAAAAAATAAATAAATAAACAACAGCAACAACAACAAATCACTTCATTCACTTCACGGCACATAAAAGGGGAAAAAGTGGAAGCACTAACAGATTTATTTCTGTGGGCTCCAAAATCACTGCAAACAGCGACTGCAGTCAGGTAAAAAGAGATGCTTGTTCCTTGGAAGGAAGGTTATTACAAATATAGACTGCATGTCAAAAGCAGAGAGATCACTTTACCAACAAGGTCTGTGTAGTCAATGCTATGGTTTCTCCAGTAGTCATATATGGATATGTGAGTTGAACCATAAAGAAGACTGAGCACTGAAAAATTGATGCTTTTAAACTGTGGTGCTAGAGAAGACTCTTGAGAGTCCCTTGAACAGCAAAGAAATCAAACCAGTCAATCATA
Source organism: Odocoileus virginianus (assembly GCF_023699985.2). Lineage (NCBI taxonomy): Eukaryota > Metazoa > Chordata > Mammalia > Artiodactyla > Cervidae > Odocoileus > Odocoileus virginianus. The sequence continues at coordinate 51,121,064 of NC_069675.1, read as the reverse complement.
AAAGAAATCAACCCTGGATATACCATGGAAGTGCTGATACTGAAGCTGAAGCTTCAATACTTTGGCCACCTATACTTTTGCAAAGAGCTGACTTATTAGGAAAGACCCTGATGCTGGAAAGATTGAGGCAAGAGGAGAAGAGGATGACAGAGGATGAGGTCATTAGACAGCATCATCAACTCAATAGACTTGATTTGATCAAACTCTAGAAGATAGTGAAGGACAGGGAACTCCAGCATGCTGCCGTCTATGGGGATGCAAAGAATTAGACAAGACTTAAGAGTCAGAACAGCAACAAGATATTGTGCTTGAGCTTGTATCATCCAGTCTGAAGGTATTTCCTCTATCATTTTTACACATTTGTAAAATTGACTTTTTGATAGCAGTAGTCCTGAAAGTGCAGTGAAGAATGAGTGGACTGTGATGAGTGATGAAAAGGGAGAAACGGTGTTCTCAGCCTGGGAAAAGTGCTCCCATGCTGAGAGACAAAGAATGATCCCACACCAGTGAAGAGTCTACTTTTTCCTGTTGGAAACACACAGGGGTTATTTGTATAGAGCAGACCTTACATGTTGCTTTGGGCTTCTATTCTAACCTTGATTACTACAATTTCTCCCAGTGCCTAGAAGACTACTGAGCACTAACCTTTTTTCCTTTTGTCATTGACAAATCCATCCTCTTTTCTCTGATTACATTTGGATGATGAAGAGTTGACTATAACATATGTCTTTCTGCTCTCACATTGAAAAATTCCCTCACCCACTTTGATCATATTTAATTTTTAAAAGTTAATTTGTCCCTGATATGTCTCTGTGAGTTGTTTTGCAGTATGGCAGCATATATATGTATATTTATATGGGGGTTGTTTTCACTATTGTATTGGTAAGTGTATATTAACCTGGAAAAAAAAGTCATTTAGCATTTGACTTTCTTTAAACCTTTTCATCTAATAATATCACCAACACACAAAGTGTAATTATAACTTGGCTTCCCATATAGATCTACCTATACCAATTTTGGTCTTTAAAATATCCTACTTTAAAGAAAAAAAAACAAATAAAAATCAATAATTTCCACTAGTTTTCATGCAACTTGGAGCTGAAGGACTTACTCATAAGTTGTGAAATGAGTTGGGATGTCTGACTTCAGTTAATTTTGCTACTGACAAATGTTTTAACACCTGACAATTCTTTTTACGTCTCTAAGCTTTAATTTGATCTCTTCTCTTTCAGTAAAATTTTAAAAAAATTAAAGTAAATGATCTTAAAGTTTCCTTTCAGCTCTGATAGTAAAGCACATCCATGAAATGCTGAAGTTTGTTCCAGGTTATGAAATAAGCCAGCAACAGAATTGGAAATAAAACCCTCAGAATATATCTTTAGCTATAATCTGATGACCTAGAGAAAAGAGATACATTTCATAAGAAAGAGGGTAGAAGAACAAATGAATCAAAGATGATATGGAAAGTAACAAGTGCAAGTGAAAGTGTTAGTCTGTCAGTTGTGTCCCACTCTTTGTGACCCAATGGTCTGTATCCTGCCAGGCTCCTCTGTCCATGGAATTTTCTAGGGAAGGATACTGGAGTGGGTAGATATTTCCTTTTCCAAGGGATCGTCCCGACCCAGGGATCAAACCTAGGTTTCCAGCATTTCAGGCAGATTTTTTACTGTTTGAGCCAAACCTCTTTGCATGGAAAGTAAGGTAAGGGTGAAAAGAGAATAGAAAGAAAAATGTTTGAAAAATGCCAAGAATAAAAGAAGGAATACATGACACAGCTGCATAAACTTCCTCTTTTGATCTACTATTTCACATTCACAAAAGGAAACAAACAAACAAACAAACAACTAGATCGTTCAATATAATTATTTCTCTACTTTTCCAAAATTATATACTATGCAAATATCTGTCAAATTCTAAGTCTCTGTGATATTAAGAAACCCTTCCCTGGTGGCTCAGATGGTAAAATATCTACCTGCAATGTGGGTGAACTGGGTTTGATCCCTGGGTTGGGAAGATCTCCTGGAGAGGGGAATAGCTACCATCCACTCCAGTATTCTTTCCTGGAGAATTCCACAGACAGAGGAGTCTGGCAGGCTAAAGTCCATGGAGTCGCAAAGGGTCAGATACGACAGAGAGACTTTCACTCTCACTTTTATTCCTTCACTCCTGGGCCCCAACCTAGTATCTCCCCTGAATCACAGATTTATTTTTTCTCTGCAGCCTCACATGCACCACTGGCCACTGTGAGTGATGCGACTCTCTTACACTTCTATCTTCCTCTAACCTCCCCATTGCCCATTTCCTAAATCCAGAATGGTGTTTCTGTACTGAGAGAATCAGCCTATAATGTGACCACATAATGATTTTATTTTAAGGTAAACTATGCATTTTCATACTGTGTCTCACCAGGGCTTTGATGCAGACTGGAGCAAGAGCATCTTTCAACAGAAGCATCTGGATGTGGCTAAATGAAGTGTGATGATAAAGTGGAGATGTAAAAATTAGAAAGGATGTGGTTACCCTACAGATGTAGAGTGCCTATAGCCCTCAAGTTTACTATTTAAGAGCTAATTTCAAGACTGATGTGGCACAATTAAAAAATGAGTTATGAAAAAGTTACAATCTGTGGGCTTTTCCATCTTCATATTTGATTAAGTTCATTATACAATTCATGGTTACTACTAACAATGAACTAAGTCATTACAGGAACAAATATACACATATTTGAAGAATATGTAAGAGTACAAAATGCTATGTTTAGACTCTGAAGGGAAGTATTTAGAATAAAACACAACAGGTAAAGGAAAATGTTGATGGTATAATTGGGTGTGATTTGCAAAGCTCTTTTTCTCTTGCTGATAAGGTTAGTCCAGGGCCCTAGTTTCATCTGGTCTGAAACAAAGTAATAGCTTTCCTTTATTGAGAACAAAACATCTGGCAAAATATTTTGTACTTTACATACAGCTTTAAAACAAATGCTCATAATAACCACTTTTCACCTCCGGTAATTTTATCTCCATTTCATCAAGATAAGTAGCTTCTCCCAAAGTTCCACTACTAAACCTTGGGGTTGAATTCGACTGACTTAAATACCCAAATCTATAATCCTAACTCCATTTAGCACTGCCCTTCTGACCATTTGGATGTCTCTGTCCTTCAGAAACCAGGACTCTGGTTTACCTCAAGTTCAGGGGCCTTGGACACCTTATATAGTGCTAGAGTCTGGTTCATGTCTCAGCTCTGCTATTCACTATCTGTAAAATGGAGAGTAATAATACTCATCTTTAGGATCGTTGTATAAAATCCTCTTTCTCTGCATCTAGCACACCGATGGCTGTGGTTGCTTTTGTTTGAAGTCAAATATTTTGTCATCAATGCCTTATTCTGGATTGTGCCTTAAATTTGTGTTATTTCATCCTATTGTCTCACCAAGTCCAAGTCCTTATTTGAGATCCTAGAATTTGAGTTTATGTTTTTTTTTAAACCTATGACCTATTGAAAAGCCTGTCTCCCAGTGACCTTCTGTGAGGACATGGTACATAACCTGAGGGTCAAAACTTTTGAGAAAATAAATTATACAATTATCAAGGATATTCTCTTTGGTTGGGAGTATGTTGTGGATATAACAATTTAAATATTTAAAATACACAGTTACTTACAAGCCCTATTTACACAGATGCTATATTCTAACAAAATTTGTAGACAGATCTTATCCCATTCCACTCCTAAGAAAACAAAACATAAATAAGTTAAACTCAACATACATGTACGTGGCACATTTATTTTAGGATAAGGAAATAAAATTTTGAGGCTTATATTTGAAACTATTTGACTAGTTCTCCAGCATACTTAAGTTTGAACATTTCATTTCCCCTTTCATTCTAATTGTTCAGCTGAAACAGCACTTCCATCTCTGGAAGATCATCTTTCATTCAGCCATTTAGGAAAACCCAGGATAAATCATTATAACCATTAGGGGAGAATTTTTACCTTTAATCATTCTGATAATTAAACTCTTAAATTACTACTAAGTTACTTTATTCTTACAGATTGTAACTCACCATTACAGAGAGATATGTATGTATGCAGTATATGCTGCCTTATTTTTAGTCACTAAGTCGTGTCCAACTCTTTGTGACCCTATGGACTGTAGCCATCCAGGCTCCTCTGTCCATGGGATTTCCCAGGCAAGAATACTGGATTGAGTTGCCATTCCCTTCTCCAGGGGATCTTCCTGAGACAGGCATCAAACTCGCTTCTCCTGCTTGGCAGGTGGATTCTTTACCACTGAGCAACCTGGAGAGCCCTGTATGTATGATATAGAAGTGAATAAGTTATATAGAAACCTACATATGAATAAACCTATCAAGGCATATGGGTCAAAGTCAATGATGTTTCACTTGTTCTTTTTTATTCTTTACAAGTTACAAATAGTTTTTGCATTTATAAATATTTAAACAAAAATCAAAGTAATACTACACATTAAAATGACATATGTATGTCATCCAAATGTCAGTATCCACAAAATAAAGTTCTATTGGAACATAGTCTGGTCATTGATTTATGAATTGTTCTTGACTTTTTCACACTATAACAGCAAAGCTGAGTAGTGCCCACAAATCCTAAAATACTTGTTATCTTATCTGTTTTAGAGCAGGCTTGTCAATCTTTGATATAAACCAAACACTACCTGTATCTACATTTTTCCCCCTTTTCACTATGCTTTAGCTTCTGAAGCCTACTGCCCAGGTGCCTGGCTTTCATTCATATGCCCACACAGACTCTCCTGGGCATTAGTTGCATCTTTCTGATATATTTACACACAAATGTGTTTCAATGTAGTTCAGCCACATTCATCATCATATGCCAATTTTTTCATCATGGTGACTTTCTACCTTTTATATGGGCACTGATCTCAACTTGTAATTTTCCTGTTAATATCGCCTTATCTAAAGAAACTCTTGTTAATAGAAAATACTCTTTTCTCATTTTTCTAACTCATTAATTAAGGAGAACAGTTTATGCAGTGGACTTCCCAGTATTTTCCCACCATTATACCTCCCTATATGTCAGTGCTTCTTTTTTCCTTTAGGACCCATACTTTTGCAATATAGCACTGTTGTTCAGCCGCTAAATCATGTCTGACTCTTTATGACCCCATGAAATGCAACATGCAAGGCTTTCATATCCTTAAGTATCTCCCAGAGTTTGCTCAAGGTCATGTCCATTGAGCTGGTGATACCATCCAACCATCTCATCCTCTGCTGCCCTCTTCTTTGCCTTCAATCTTTCCCAGCATCATGGTCTTTTCCAATGAGTCTGTTCTTCACATCAGGTGGGCAAAGTATTGGTGTTTCAGCTTCAACATCAGTCCTTCCAATGAATATTCAGGGTTGATTTCCTTCCAGATTGATTGATTTGATCTCCTTGCAGTCCAAGGGACTCTGAAGAGTCTTCTCCATCACCACACTTTGAAAGCATCAATTCTTTGGCACTCAGCCTTCTTTATGATCCAATTCTCACATCCATACATGACTATTGGAAAAACCATAGCTTTGGCTATGTGGATCTTTGTTGGCAAAGTGATGTCTCTGTTTTTTAATATACTGTCTTGGTTTGTCGTAGCTTTCCTTCCATACAGTATACTCTTACTAATTTATCCATGCAATCATCCTTCTATTTATCCATTTATCCATTCATCATCCACAAAAGTGTATTAGGTACTGCCAGACCAGAAAGAAAATATGTTTTCTATTCCTACAGAACTCACATTCTTGTAAGGTAACAGATATATACACAATTAGAGCTTAAAATGTTGAATACTCTATTAGAAGAGATTACTGAGGAATTTAATTGAGGAGCAAAGAGAATAAACATTCTGTATTATTGTCCTTGACTCCAACTTTTTCAACAATATCTTAACTTTGGTATTTTATTAGTATTTCCCTTTTATTCAGTTTCCTAGCATTGTTATCATCTCTTAGTTCCTCAAGCCCCTCTGCTCTGGTAATGCCACTATTTACTTCACTCTGTAACCCACAAGAATGGCCACTCATTCATATGAATACTCATTCACAGTAATTTTTAAATTCTTCCTATGACAGTGTCATTTGTTTTTATTTCTTTGCTTTTACTGAACCTGCTCTTCATCCATATTTTGGCTTCCAGTTCTTCCACATGGATCCATACTAACTTCATTTGCCTCTTCCATTAAACAGAGACACCCCCTAGTTTTTCATATCAAAATTGCCTCACTAGAGCATTGCCCATGCACTTCAATGTTTGGTCGTCATTTGTACTCACACTTTCACCCCAATACCTTGGTGACTTGCCAAAATTTATTTCCTTTTCCCTGATTCTATTTGAACAGCTGCTGGAGACAATTATAAAAGCATGTTAAATTGTTATGTTAATCATTCAAACTCTCTAACATCAGCTTAGCATTCAGTGCTATATAATAATCTTTAAAGTAGCTGTTGAAATCTACTTAACTTATCTTCCAGAACCTCACAAAAGTTCCTCCAGTTTTTCCATTGAAAAGTTTCCATTGTGGTAAGTTTTAGATTCCACTTTTTTCAGCAATTTGTAGCCCGGGTCTAAATTTTGCCCCCACATCTTTGTGCTGTCTAGGTTACTAAAATAAAAACTACAGTACAGACTCCTGAGCCTTTCGCCAAATAGGGAGTTCAATCATTTTCTCCAAAATTAGTAGAAAAAACTTCCACATTTGTACGAGGTCAGCAGAGATCATGGATTCAACATAGAGACAAGAATAGAGAATATCCAGAGCAAGATATCAAGCAACACCGCAGCTGTAACAGAAAGCTGTTTATACTTTGTATATTTATTAACTAAAATAAAGGCAGAGACTTTGATGGAATCACACTTTTGCCCACCACTGCATTTGAATGATATTTTAGAAAGTTCAGAGAATCAATAAATAGTGAAAAGTATTGCCCATTTATTATGCATATACTCTTGGTATCTGGGGGTTGGTGCCAGAATCCCCCTTCCCAACTCATATCAAAATCCAAGTATGCTGTTTGCATATAACCTACCTATATACAACCCCCTATACACGTTAAATCATCTCTAGAACACTTATGACAAACCTAGACAGTGTATTAAAAGGCAGAGACATCACTTTGCTGACAAAAGTCCATATGGTCAAAGCTATAACTTTTCCAGAAGTCATGTATGGATGTGAGAGTTGGATCATAAAGAAGGCTGAGCACTGAAGAATTGATGCCTTTGAATTATGTTGCTGAAAAAGACTCTTGATAGTCCTTTGGGCTGCAAGGAGCTCAAACCAGTCAATCCTAAAGGAAATCGACCATGGAAGAAATTATGTTGAAGCTGAAGTTCTAATACTTTGGCTACATGATGAGAAGAACAGACTCACTTGAAAAGACCTTTATGCTGGGAAAGACTGAAGGCAAAAGGAAAAGGGGGCATCAGAGGATGGGATGGCTAAATAGCATCACTGACTCAATAGACAAGCTGAAATCAAGATAGGCGGGAGAAACATCAACAACCTCAGATATGTGGATGATACCAGTCTAATGGCAGAAAGTGAAGAGGAACTAAAAAGACTCCTGATGAGGGTGAAGAAGGAGAGTGAAAGCATAAGCTTAAAATTAAATATTAAAAAAAATAATAATAAACCTAAGATATGACATCTGGTCCCATTACTTCTTGCAAAAAGAGGGAGAAAGGTGGAAGTAGTGACAGATTTCCTCTTCTTGGGCTGTAAAATCACTATGGATTGTGACTGCAGCCATGAAATCAGAAGACATTTACTTTTTGGCAGGAAAGCTATGACAAAACCAGAGAGTGTGTTAAAAAGCAGAGACTTTGCTGACAAAGCTCCATATAGTAAAGACTATGGTCCCTTGCAAGTCCCTTGGACAGCAAAGGGATCAAATCAGTCAATCTTAAGGGAAATCAACCCTGAATAATTCCTGGAAGGACAGATGCTGCAAGCTGAAATTCGAGAATTTTGGTCATCTGTTGTGAACAGCTGACTCATTGGTAAAGTCCCTGATACTGGGAAACATTGAGCACAGAAGGAGAAGAAGGCGTCAGAGGATGAGATGGCTGGATGGTATCAGTGATGCAATGGACATGACCTTGGGCAAACTTTGGGAGGTGCTGAGGGACAGCGAGACCTTGTGTGCTGCAGTCTATGGGGTCACAAAGAGTCAGACATGACTGGGTGACTGAACAGCAGCAACTCAGTGGAGAGGAATTTGAGCAAACTCCAGGAGATAGTTGCAGGACAGGAAAGCCTGTTGTGTTGCAGTCCATGGGGTCACAAAGAGTTGGACATGACTTAGTGACTGAATAGCAATAACGACAACATATAATATGATTCTAGCACTGTGCAAATAGTTGCCAGAATGTGGCAAATTCAAACTTGATTTTTGGAACTTCCTGGAATCTTTTTCCAAATATTTTCTATTCTTGGTTAGTTGAATCCATGGATGCAAACCCTTTAATACAAAGGGATGACTGTATTCCTTTAAGCCATACAGAATGTATTAAAATCTGACTGTGACACTTGAGAGTTGTTAGAACTTGGTTCAGCCACATAACCTTATGTAGATTCAGAATTCTACTATGTACATTTAGAAAAGTAATAAGACCTGCCCCCTAACACTGTCCTCATATTTAAAAATAAGACATTGTATGTAAAGCATATGGCAAATGTCTAGAAATCATAAGTGCCCAATAAATGAACTTTTAAACAATGGAGAATGAGCATCAGATCAAAAGATAAAACTATACTACAGTGATACTGGATACCAAAATGACTATATTCATTCTTGTGATTATTTCATGGAAAAAAAAATATATATATATATATATATATGCCAATGTTAGATGAAAAGGAAGTTATTCTTAGAAGATAAATGAAGATAAAAGGAAGTTCATATATACACACATATTAGTTCTATTTTAGCTTCCTTTACACAACATCACTGGAACTATGCCAGTGGCCTCACCTAACACTGCATACACTGTTCCATGTGTAGACTTTAATATAAGCACTAGCTCTTTTTATATATATATTTAAAATAGAGATCAGTCCTGAGTTTTCATTGTAAGGACTGATGTTGAAGCTATAGCTCTAATACTTTGGCCACCTGATGCAAAGAGCTGGCACATTTGAAAAGATCCTGATGCTGGGAAAGATTGAGGGCAGGAGGAGAAGGGGATGACACAGGATGAGATGGTTGGATGGCATCACTGACTCAATGGATATGAGTTTGGGTAAACTCCAGGAGTTTAAAAAAAAAAAAAAAGTTAAAAAAAAAAAAAAAACAAAACCTCCAGGAGTTGGTGATGGACAGGGAGGCCTGGCATACTGCGGTCCATGGGGTCACAAAGAGTCAGACACAACTGAGTGACTGAACTGAACTGAAAACAGATAGCCAGGGGGAACTTGCTGTATGACTCAGAGAACTCAAGCTGGGGCTGTGACAACCGAGAGCTGTGGGGCAGGGCGGGAGTCAGGAGGGAGGGTCAAGAAAGAGGGGATATGCGTATACCTATGATTGATTTATGTTGATGTATGGCAGAAACCAATTCAATATTGTAAAGCAGTTATCCTTCAATAAAAATAAATAAAAAATAATAAAACCAAATAATTTCTAAAACATTCCTATCCCCTCAATTGTATATGTCCCTGTTTAACATTTTAAAATTTATTTTAAATTTTTCTAAGAACTAAAATTCTTCCTATCACAAGTAACCTAAGAATCATATATTCTCTCCCTTCCCCCACCTCCTAAATCCTATTTATTTTTCCCCCAAAATTGAAAGGTGGATCTCAATCCTCCACCTTATATCATGATTTTAAATTACTTCTTCACTGACAACACATTATCATTGTCTCCTACTAAATATTCCTGTCATTAGTCTCTGCACTAGACAGGGCATGCTTCTGACTGTTGACAGGTTGTTATTCCTAAAATGCATTTGAGGAGAGGTCAAGAGAGTGCCTTAACATCTAATTATTTGGGTAGAAGAAAGGGCATGATTTCCATAGGCATTCTTCTTACATCTTATAGATGTACAAAAAGACTATAAATTATTTCAAGGAGAAGTTCATACATTATTCACTTTTGAAAATCTCATGCCACCTTACATGTGGTCTGGTTCAAAAAAAGCTCAAAATACTTCTTTGTTCAATAAACATTGAACTGGGCTTTTAATCCATGCCAATACTCAACTCCATGTTTGTATGTTATCACAGAGTATTTTCCATTATCTTTATTTATTTTAGCTAAAAGTAACTGGAACATTTACAAAATGCTTAGTTGAAGGGAAATAAAGAGAAAGGGGAAGATGAGCCTGAGAGACTGAAAGAGTTAAGTAAAATGTTTTAGCATTCTCCTCCCTTCCATACTCAGGAATAGGGGCAATCATATTTATGTAATTTATTTTGTTCTTAATAGTATTCAGAATCTCAAAATTGAATTTACAGAAAACAGCAAATTTTATGAGGTTAATATGATAAATAGGGCAAAATTCTGGTAGCATTCACTGGATAAAATCTAAATAAGAAGAAAACTCAGAAAGAAGGTGTGGAGTGTGTGTCATATTCAATGACTAGTATAAATTCACACAGTGAGTCTAACTTTCTTTTCTTTCTTGTAGGCACATAAGTGTTATTCTCCCCAATGAAAGGCAGGTAGGCAAAAAGACAGGAGATTCCTCTCAATTTGCAACTGATAAGTTTTGTTTTCTGTACAAGCATTTAAATGCAACCTTTTAATAAACTTTTCACTATTTTCTATACTCCAAATACCTTAGTTCAGGCCATTTTCATCCTAAACTATTATATCAATTCAGTACTCTAAATGATTCTCTACCAGCTCAATGAAATCTATTATATCATCTTCCATCAGAGTTCCTAGGAGTTCCTTTGACTAAAACCTTTCACAGATATATGCTTTCTTACTAGAAAAATGCAAATAACTTTTAATGGGCATACACCCCCTCAAAAATGATCCTAAAGTATCTAGTTATTTTTCAAATGCATTACAAAAAAATATTTTTAGACAAAGGTAATTATAAAATATATTCATAGGGTAACAGTCCCTGAAGATTATGGAAGGGAAGAAGATAAATCAAATTGGTGAAAACAAGGAGATAAGATACCATTTTGTTGTCATTGTGGTTATTTGTTTCTCATCCAATCCCTATGAGTTGGGACTCCTTAAGACCACCCCATGTATGGATATTCACTAGAAGGACTCACTGTGTAACCAGGCAAGACCTCACAAGGTCTTCCTGGAACAGCCCTTCCCCCCATTTTTTCTCCATTTGTCTGTTATCTATAGAAAATATTTAGCCTCCTAGGCTTTCGCTGAGTTCTAAAGAGTAAATTTAACCAGAGAGGGTAGAAAATGCAGAAAGAAAAAAGGGGGAAAAAAAAAAGCAACAGTTAAGCAAGTCAAGAACTTTTAGTTCATCTCAAATATTATGGATAGTGTTTTGAGCTATGTCCTTTGAGCTATTTTGCAGATACTGAAATCCCCAATAGATGGAAAAAGTCAACTGTATACTGTCCACAAGCACATAGACCCCAGACTGGTTGAAATCAGAAAATTGGTGATGTTGATTCCCAATTACCTCACCAGGAACCAATCAGAATAATGTCCATGAGCTGATCTCACATCTAACAACCCCCCTTCATCACCCCTATCTTTAAAAATCTTTCCATGAAAATCTTTGGGGAATTAGGACATTTTAAACACTAGCTACCTGGACTTCTTGTTTGGTTCCTATAATTAACTGCACTCCCCTTCACCAAAACCTGGTAGATAAGCTTTACTGCATGCAGGCAAGCAGACCTTAGTGTGGTAACAGCTGGATTCAACATATATTTATCCTACAGTTAAGACTTAATTCAATGATGTTGTAAGAATATATGGACATATAATAAAGGGAAAATATAGATGGAATCTAGAGAAATTTGTATGCAGGTGTTCTTTATGCTCTTTCCCTCCTGCAAGAGGTCCCATGAAGCATACTCTTCCTAACCAATTAAATGCAGCAACATGGGAAGAGATATGAAGGTGGCGGAGGAATAGGATTGGGAGACCACTTTCTCCCCCACAAATTCATCAAAAGAACATTTGAACGCTGATCAGACTTCACAAAACAACTTCTGATTGCTAGCAGAGGACATCAGGCGCCAAGAAAAGCAGTCCATTGTCTTTGAAAGGAGGTAGGACAAAATATAGAAGATAAAAAGTGAGACAAAAGAGTTAGGGACAGAGACCCATCCCGGGAAGGGAGTCTTAATAGAGGAAGTTTCCAAACACCAGGAAACCCTCTCACTGGCGGGTCTGGGGGAAGTTTTTGAATCTCAGAGGGCAACCTAACTGGGAGAAAAAAGAAATAAACCCACAGATTACATGCCTAAAAGCAACTCCCAGCAGAAAAGTACCCCCAGACGCTCACATACGCCACCAGCAAGTGGGAGATGAACAGAGAGGAGCGGGCGGCATTACTTAGGGTAAGGACCGGTCGTGAATGCCCTGAGGGCAATCGGAGGGAGCTAACAGTGGGATAGTAACTTAAACTGTGGGATAGCAAGAGAAAGAGAGAGAAAATTAACCTGCGAAAAACCCTAACCAAAGACACTGCCGGCCATTCACAGAACAAAGGAAGGATTGAGCAATATCAGAGGAGAGCTAGCCAGCTGACTGGCCCATCCTCCACCAGAGGCAGGAGACAGCGGGGAGGGGAAATGGGCAAACTCGGCCCCAGAGACGGCATCCCCTACCAAACTGAAACAGGTTTCCAGTTTCTAACCAAAGACTTCCTGAGATTCTGGATGGTTGACATCCACTCGGAGGGTGGCAGCTAGAGACCAGCTCACCAGAAGAGATACAAGGCGCACCTGACCGGCACGCCTGGAAACTGAGGCTGGGACCGGGGAGGGGATAAGGCACACCGCACCAGGGAGAGTGTGCTCGTCAAGCTCCTGGCTGCCTGAGCTGCTCAGGCTGGGGGAGGCACAAAACGCAGGCCCAACCGAGTCTGCGCTTTTGTGGAGTACCCAAAAACTAGAACCGCACGCTACTCAGGACCCGCCCCCTATAGAGCAGCCTGGAGCCTGAGCAGTGTAGATGGGGAAAGCACACATGCCGTGAGCGAGGGCAAACCCAGTGCGGCCAGAACACTGGGAGTCCTCCGCACACATGACAGTGATATTTGTCTGCAGCGCCCCTCCCTTCCCACAGCACAACTGAACAAGCGAACCTAAACAGGAGACCACCGCTGCCCACTTGTGTCAGCGCGGAAATCAGACACTGAAGAGACCAGCAAACAGAAGCCAAATAAACAAAGGGAACCGCTTTAGAAGTGCCAGGTGCAGCAGATTAAAATCCCTGTAGTTAACACTGACTACACTGGAAGGGGCCTTTAGGTATTGAAAAATGTAAGCTGGAACAAGGAGCTATCTGAAACTGAATCAAACCCACACTGCCCACAACAGCTCCAGAGAAATTCCTAGATATTTTTTTTACTATTTTTTTAATTAAATTTTTTTATTTTTTTTTTCATTTTTTTAAATTCCTCCATTACTCCTTAATTTTCATTTTCATAACCCACTATAACCTTGTAAAAAAAAAAAAAAGACCCTATTTTTAAAGCAAACTTCATATATATTTCTTAAATTTTTTCTTGTTTTTGTTTCTACTATTGTATTTTTAAGAGTCTAACCTCTACTCTAGATTTTTAATCTTTGTTTTTCAGTATTTGATATCGATTTTTGACATTTAAGAATCCAATATTCAGTACCCACTTTTACTCAGGAGTGTGTTGATTTCTCTTTCCCCCTTTTGACTCTCCTTTTTCTCCCCCAGATCACATCTATTTCCTTCCTCCCCTTTCTCTTCCCAATCCGAATCTGTGAATCTTTGTGGGTGTTCTGCACTATGGAGTACACTTAGGGAACAGAGTACTGGGTAGATCTGTCTCTCTCCTCTTGAGACCCCCTTTTTCTCCTCCCGCTCATCTCTATCTCCTTGCTGCCTCTCTTCTTCTTCATGTAACTCTGTGAACCTCTCTGGGTGTCACTCACTGTGGAGAATCTTTTCACCATTAACCTAGAAGTTTTATTATCAGTGTTATACAGCACTGAAGAAGTGCTGTAGTAGTCTTGAGGCTACTGGAAGAATAATACTGAAATTCAGAGGCAGCAGACTTAAGCCCAAAACCTGAGAACACAAGAGAACCCCTGACTACAGGGAACATTAACTAGTAAGAGATCAAACAAAAGCCTCCATACCTACACTGAAACCAACCACCAGCCAAGAGCCAATAAGTTCCAGAGCAAGACATACAACACAAATTCTTCAGCAACACAGGAACATAGCCCTTAGCACCAATATACAGGCTGCCCAAAGTCACACCAAACCCATAGACCCATCTCAAAACTCACTACTGGACACTCCATTGCACTTCAGAGAGAAGAAATCCAGCTGCATGCACCAGAACACCAACGCAAGCTTCCCTAACGAGGAAACCTTGACAAGCCAACCGTCTAATCCCACCCACTGGTAGAAACCTCCACAATAAAAAGGAACCACAGACCACCAGAATACAGAAAGGCCACCCCAAACACAGCAATCTAAACAAGATGAAAATGCAGAGAAATACCCAGCAGGTAAAGGAACATGAAGAATGCCCACCAAGCCAAACAAAAGAGGAGGAGTTAGGGAATCTACCTGAAAAATAATTTGAATAATGATAATAAAAATTATCCAAGATCTTGAAAACAAAATGAAGTTACAGATAAATAGCCTGGAGACAAGGATTGAGAAGATGCAAGAAATGTTTAACAAGGACCTAGAAGAAATAAAAAAGAGTCAATTTAAAATGAATAATGCAATAAATGAGATCAAAAACACTCTGGAGGCAACCAACAGTAGAATAACGGAGGCAGAAGATAGGGTAAGTGAGGTAGAAGATAAAATGGTGGAAATAAATGAAGCAGAGAGGAAAAAAAGAAACAAAAGAAATAAGGACAATCTCAAGTCCCTCTGGGACAATATGAAACACCCCAACATTCGAATCATAGGAGTCCCAGAAGAAGAACACAAAAAGAAAGGCCATGAGAAAATACTCAAGGAGCTAATAGCTGAAAACTTCCCTAAAATGGGGAAGGAAATAGTTACACAAGTCCAAGAAACCTAGAGAGTCCCAAACAGGATAAACCCAAGGTGGAACACCCCAAGACACATATTAATCAAATTAACAAAGATCAAACACAACAAATATTAAAAGCAGCAAGGGAGAAACAACAAGAATACACAAAGGGATTCCCATAAGGATAACAGCTGATCTATCAATAGAAACTCTCCAGGCCAGAAGGGAATGGCAGGACATACTTAAAGTGATGAAAGAGAATAAACTATAACCCATAACCCAGATTACTGTACCCAGCAAGGATCTCATTCAGATATGAAGGAGAACTCAAAAGCTTTACAGAGAAGCAAAAGCTGAGAGAATTCAGCACTGCCAAACCAGCTCTTCAACAAATGCTAAAGGATCTTCTCTAGACAGGAAACACAGAAAGGTTGTACAAACGCAAACCCAAAACAACAAAGTAAATGACAATGGGACCATACCTATCAATAATTACCTTAAATGTAAATGGGTTGAATGCCCCAACCAAAAAACAAAGGCTGGCTGAATGGACACAAAAACAAGACCCCTATATATGCTGTCTACAAGAGACCCACCTCAAAACAAGGGACGCACATAGACTGAAAGTGAAGGGCTGGAAAAAGATATTTCATGCAAACGGAGACCAAAAGAAAGCAGGAATCACAATACTCATATCAGATAAAATAGACTTTAAAATAAAAGCTGTGAAAAGAGACAAAGAAGGAGAATACATAATGATCAAAGGATCAATCCAAGAAGAAGATATAACAATTATAAATATATATGCACCCAACATAGGAGCACCACAATATGTAAGGCAAATGCTAATGAGTATGAAAGGGGAAAATAACAATAACACAATAATAGTGGGAGACTTTAATACTCCACTCACACCTATGGAGAGATCAACTAAACAGAAAATTAACAAGGAAACACAAATTTTAAATGACACAATGGAACATTAGACCTAATTGATATCTATAGGACATTTCACCTCAAAACAATCAAATTCACCTTTTTCTCAAGTGCACACGGAATTTTCTCAAGAATAGATCACATCCTGGCCCATAAATCTAGCCTTGGTAAATTAAAAAAAAATTGAAATCATCCCAGTCATCTTTTCTGACCACAATGCAGTAGGATTAGATCTCAATTACAAGAAAAAACTTTTAAAAATTCAAACATATGGAGGCTAAACAACATGCTTCTGAATAACCAACAAATCATAGAAGAAATCAAAAAAGAAATAAAAATATGCATAGAAACAAATGAAAATGAAAACACAACAACCCAAAACCTATGGGAAACTGTTAAAGCAGTGCTAAGGGGAAGGTTCATAGCAATACAGTCTTACCTCAAGAAACAAGAAAAAAAATCAAATAAATAACCTAACACTACACCTAAAGCAACTAGAGAAGGAAGAAATGAAGAACCCCAGGGTTAGTAGAAGGAAAGAAATCTTAAAAATTAGGGCAGAAATAAATGCAAAAGAAACAAAAGAGACCATAGCAAAAATCAGCAAAGCTAAATGCTGGTTTTTTTAAAGGATAAACAAAATTGACAAACCGTTCTCAAGACTCATTAAGAAACAAAGCAGGAGAGCCAAATCAACAAAACTAGAAATGAAAATGGAGAGATCACAACAGACAACACTGAAATACAAAGGATCATGAGAGACTACTGCTAGAATCTCTATGCCAATAAAATTGACAACTTGGAAGAAATGGACAAATTCTTAGAACAGTATAACTTTCCAAAACTGAACCAGGAAGAAATAGAAGATCTTAACAGATCCATCACAAGCACGGAAATCGAAACTGTAATCAGAAATCTTCCAGCAAACAAAAGCCCAGGACCAGATGGCTTCACAGCTGAATTCTACCAAAAATTTAGGCAAGAGCTAACACCTATATTACTCAAACTCTTCCAGAAAATTGCAGAAGGTAAACTTCCAAACTCATTCTATGAGGCCACCATCACCCTAATTCCAAACCCAGACAAAGATGCCACAAAAAAAGAAAACTACAGGCCAATATCACTGATGAACATAGATGCAAAAATCCTTAACAAAATTCTAGCAAACAGAATCCAACAACATATTAAAAAGATCAAATATCATGACCAAGTGGGCTTTATCCCAGGAATGCAAGGATTCTTTAATATCCATAAATCAATCAATGTAATACACCACATTAACAAATTGAAAGATAAAAACCATGATTATCTTAATAGATGCAGAAAAAGCCTTTGACAAAATTCAACATCCATTTATGATTAAACACTTTCCAGAAATCAGGAATAGAAGGAACATACCTCAACATAATAAAAGCTATATACAACTAAACCACAGCAAACATTATCCTCAATGGTGAAAAATTGAAAGCATTTCTCCTAAAATCAGGAACAAGACAAGGTACCCACTCTCACCACTACTATTCAACATAGCTTTGGAAGTGTTGGCCACAGCAATCAGAGCAGAAAAAGAAGTAAAAGGAATCCAGATAGAAAAAGAAGAAATAAAATTCTCACTGTTTGCAGATGACATGATCCTCTACATAGAAAACCCTAAAGACTCTACCAGAAAATTACTAGAGCTAATCAAAGAATATAGCAAAGTTGTAGGATATACAATTAACACACAGAAATCCCTTGCATTCCTATACACTGACAATGAGAAAACAGAGAAATTAAGGAAACAATACCATTCACCATTGCAACAAAAAGAATAAAATACTTAGGAGTATACCTACCTAAAGAAACAAAAGAGCTATACGTAGAAAACACTGATGAAAGAAATCAAAGAGGACACAAACAGATGGAGAAATATACCGTGTTCGTGGATTGGAAGAATCAATATTGTGAAAATGAGTATACTCCCCAGAGCAATCTATAGATTCAATGCAATCCCTATCAAGCTACCAACGGTATTCTTCACAGAACTAGAACAAATAATTTCACAATTTGTATGGAAATACAAAAAACCTCGAATAGCCAAAGCAATCTTGAGAAAGAAGAATGGAACTGGAGGAATAAACCTGCCTGACTTCAGACTATACTACAAAGCCACAGTCATCAAGACAGTATGGTACTGGCACAAAGACAGAAATATAGATCAATGGAACAAAATAGAAAGCCCAGAGATAAATCCACGAACCTATGGAAACCTTATCTTCAACAAAGCAGGCAAGAATATACAATGGAAAAAATACAACCTCTTTAACAAGTGGTGCTGGGAAAACTGATCAACCACTTGTAAAAGAATGAAACTAGAACACTTTCTAACACCATACACAAAAATAAACTCAAAATGGATTAAAGATCTAAATGTAAGACCAGAAACTATAAAACTCCTAGAGGAGAACTTAGGCAAAACACTCTCCGACATAAATCACAGCAAGATTCTCTATGACCCACCTCCCAGAATATTGGAAATAAAAGCAAAAATAAACAAATGGTACCTAATGAAACTCAAATGCTTTTGCACAACAAAGGAAACTATAAGCAAGGTGAAAAGACAGCCTTCAGAATGGGAGAAAATAATAGCAAATGAAGCAACAGACAAAGGATTAACCTCAAGAATATACAAGCAACTCCTGCAGCTCAATTCCAGAAAAATAAATGACCCAATCAAAACATGAGCCAAAGAACTAAACAGACATTTATCCAAAGAAGACATAGAGATGGCTAACAAACACATGAAAAGATGCTCAACATCACTCATTATCAGAGAAGTGCAAATCAAAACCACAATGAGGTACCATTACATGCCAATCAGGATGGCTGCTATCCAAAAGTCTACAAGCAATAAATGCTGGAGAGGGTGTGGAGAAAAGGGAACCCTCTTACACTGCTGGTGGGAATGCAAACTAGTACAACCACTATGGAGACCAGTGTGGAGATTCCTTAAAAAACTGGAAATAGAACTGCCATATGACCCAGCAATCCCACTCCTGCATACACACTGAGGAAACCAGAACTGAAAGAGACACGTGCACCCCAATGTTCATTGCAGCACTGTTTATAATAGCCAAGACATGGAAGCAATGTAGATGCCCATCAGCAGACGAATGGATAAGAAAGCAGTGGTACATATACACAATGGAATATTACTCAGCCATTAAAAAGAATACATTTGAATCAGTTCTAATGAGATGGATGAAACTGGAGCCTATTATACAGAGTGAAGTAAGCCAGAAAGATAAACACCAGTACAGTATATTAACACACATATATGGAATTTAGAAAGATGGTAATGATAACCCTATATACAAAACAGAAAAAGAGACACAGATGTATAGAACAGACATTTGGACTCTATGGGAGAAGGTGAGTGTGGGATGACCTGAGAGAACAGCATCAAAATATGTATATTATCAAGTGTGAAACAGATCACCAGTCCAGGTTGGATGCATGAGACAAGTGCTTGGTGCTGATGCACTGGGATGACCCAGAGGGATGTGATGGGGAGGGAGGTAGGAGGTGGTTTCAGGATGGGGAACACATGTAAATCCATAGCTGATTCATGTCAATGTATGCAAAAACCATTACAATATTGTAAAATAATTAGCCTCCAACTAATAAAAATAAATGGAAAAAAAAAAAAAAGAAATGCAGCAGCATGGGTGCACAAACTATGTGTTTGGAATTGGTTACCTAGGCACCTTCTGCCTATCATTTGCCAAAATTTCGATCTCCCAGAGGGAAAGTAAGTATTGAGCAAAAATCTCAGTGTTTGCACAGAAACATCTTGCTAAAAGATCACTTGCAAGCTTGTTTTTCTAAGGAGTGTCCTCAGCTTAGATATCTTACCTGTTTTCCTGCACACTCTCAGTCAGATATCTGGGTCAAATGAACCAAAAAGTGTGACTCTAAATGCATCAGAAATATTGACTTAATCCTCAAAGGATAAACATGGGTAGGTTGTATTCCATAACCACCACAGCCCAGGAGAAATGGGCAGATGCAATGATTCAGATAGATGAATATAAGCTAGTGAAGCTAGTGCACCTAGTTCCCATGAATACAGATGCACTGAAATCAGGTATACCTGGTGTGAACCTGTAAGAGTTGTGACAAAAAACACAGTCCTGATACCCCTGACAACAGGGCAGAGATGCCACCATGTAAAAAATTATTTAAGACCACAATGGGAGTTCCATGGATTCCAGTGGTGTTTCCAACCCTCATTCAAAATATTCAGAAAGATCAGTCACGTTTCTGTGTGAGTCTGGGACCAAATGTCCTCAGCTATTTCACTCCAGAAAACAAGACTTACCTCTAATGTCCCAATTACTGAATAAACACCCCTTCATATTTAGATTCCATTTTGAGAGTAGAACAAGGAATGACTGCTTACTAAATAAGCCAAATGTACCAAAACTCTATTTATCTAAAGTCTGATAGACTTAGAAAAAATATTGAATCTATTGAGAAAGCCTGGAGAAGATATTAACTGACCAGTCAAACTTAAAATGCTGTTCAGTAGGGAATGGTCAAGAGGTTCATTAAAAGGACTGCATGAGTTTTATGAAATAAAAATTCTATACTATATTTGCATATTTTGCACTATGACTCTATATTTCAGCTCTCAAATAATTGAAAGTAATACTTTTGATGTTATCTTTTCCTGTAATAAAACCAGAAAATTAAATTACATGACTTGAATGGGATATTTCTTTATAGTTTAGTTGATTAGGAAAACTTTCTCTCTTAAATGGCAGTTTTGAAATGTGAAGGCTATAAGGTCTTCATAATTCACAGTTTTCCATTCAAAGTGCTCTGACTCTAGGAAACAACTAGGGCAAAATTCCTAAATGTGAAACATGTTCAGCAAAAGCAAGAAACTGAGATAAATTAGTTTTGTAATAGTCTAGATGAGATTTGATGGTAGAAGTAAAGAGATCAACTTAGCTTATAGAATGGACTGAATGTGGGAAGAAGAAGAGAAAAGGGATCCAAGGTGCTTTCCAGATTTTTACACCTTATTCATTACAGTTTATCTGAGATGAGGTCCAAATAATTATATCTTTGACTACTACATAGGAGATCTGACATTAAAAACAAACAAACACCAACAAAAAAGATAATTTCAAAGCACTACTATAATTTTGATCTTTCATTTCTTGTGATTTGTTACTATGAAAATGCTTTTAAGCTTTCAGGTGAAGGTTGAAACAGAACATCTAATATTCTTTACACTCTTTAATATTTCAGTTTGTCAAGGCTAAAGCAGATAAAGCCACTGCCTTTGCAAGAAAAAAACAGAAGTGTATAAATTCTAGGAAGGTCTGAATCACTGACTACTTTATAATGTTTATGATAATGAAGATGCAATGGACAAATATCTGGATGAAAGGTACTTCCTACTGGATGCCCTTCAATGAGAACATATTCTTCACTGAGGAGATGGTTGGACATCAGTATGCAAAAATAATTATAGACTACATTTTAATAAAATTATGACACTGTTTTCATTTACTGGTCTCTAATCTTGGAATATCTAAGCTTATTTCCTCTCAGTATATTTTTACTCACTTTGTATATGACTCAGATTATCTCCTCATGGTTTTAAACAAGACCATTGTAAACAGCCAAATCTGGCTCTTAAATTACACTGTCAATAAAAGCTAAAATACAAATAATCTTTCATGAAAACTATGTAATAAACTAAATATTTTTTTGACAACAATAGCAATTTTTTTTAATTCTTTTAGCAATAGCAAAAATGGAAAAATCCAAACTTTGAAAGCAGCTAAACTAAGACTGAAATCTTAATATAGAGCAAGAACACACATATAAACATTTCTCAGAAACAAAGAAACATAGTTCCTTTTAAATAAATAGCTAATTGTTTTTAATGGGAATTTACTGTACATTTATTCAGCCTATGGTTTATGGGAGGTGCTCCACTGAGTGTTGCAAAAGTTAAAAAGAAAAGAGAATCTCTATCCTCAAAGGAACCTGTTTATCAGAAGGTGACTGTCAGAATTACATGTGTTAATCCTTTAATGCACACTCTGCCCTCACATGGAAAATTCTAGCCATCAACTTCCATATCCAGAGGCATCTGGGAGGGTTTATACCTATTGCAATTCCTTGAGAGAAATTAAGGTTGAACTCTATCAGAAAAAAAAAAAAAAATCTCTTCCCACTAAATATTTCTATCACTATAGTTCAGGATGAAAATGCTTCAGTGGGAGACAGAGACAACAGGCAGTTGTGGACCTGTTGTTGAGATGTAATTCTCACATCTGAATGTGTTACACAGGTAAAAGTCTGGGACATAGTCATATGTCTAAAAGTGATTAAAAGGGGCCTTCACAAACAGAGCACTCAGGATTAATCAAGAAGTATAAATTTTAATTTTGTGTTTCCTATAAAATGCATATCTATCTATCTTGCTTTGAGATATACTATTTAATAATAGTAGCACGTATTTATTGACTGTATTCCAAGTGTTTTGCTAAATAGATTATTTGGGTTATCTACCCAGTATTCATTTTTACCCTCTTCCTGCAAATCCCAAAGTATCTCGATTCTTCTGACTGTGTGTGTGTGCGCCAGGGGTGGGGGAGTGGGAGGACAGGAGCATGATGGGATAATGAAAACAAGCAAACAAAAACAAAGCAAACTCTTGGTAGTCACAGACTTTTGTGATGGCCCATCTAAGTAGAATAAAGGGAGCAGCACAGTGTGTGCAAAAACTCCTTACTGTTTAACCTACCAGTCAGAATCCTCTGATAGGAAGACTAATGCTTCAGAAGCCATCACTTGCTAAATCATGCCCCTTTAGAGTCTTGGCTTGACAGAAATCATATAAAATTTTTTCAAAAATGTTGCCATTCATTTGACAGACACCCTTGTGACTGAGGATCTCAAGTACTGAAGAGAAATTTGTACAGCTGTCCCTGCTTCCAATCATCCCAAAGTCTTCTGTAGGTGTCAGCTCCTCTCTCAGCATCCTAGGAACTGTACCATCCATAGGCTGGCCACATACCATGAGCTAGTTCCAGAAACACATGGCTCAGGGGTTGTAGTAGTAACACAGGAAAGTAGGAATTATTAGTACTGTCTTACTGTTTATTGTTAATGCTGTTTTGTTGTTGTTCACTCAATCAGTCATGTACAACCCTTTGCCACCCCATGGACTGCAGCACACCAGGCTTCCCTGTCCTTCACTATCTCCTCGAGTTTGTTCAAATCCATGTCCATTGAGTCAATGATGCCATCCAAACATCCCATTCTCCTGCCTTCAGTCTTTCCCAGCATCAGAGTCTTTTCCAGTGAGTCAGCTCTTCACATCAGGTGGCCAAAGTATTGGAGCATCAGTTATAACATCAAACCTTCTGATGAATATTTAGGGTTGATTTCATTTAGGATTAACTAGTTTGATCTCCTTGCAGTCCAAGGGACTCTCAAGAGTCTTCTCCAACACCGTAGTTTGAAAATATCAATTATTTGGTGCTCAGGTACCTTTGTGGTGCAACTCTCACATCCATGCCTGACTCCTGGGAAAGCCCTAGACCTTATCAAATGAATACAAAGCGGCCATATAACCTGCATGAGTCAAGCTGAAGAGAGCCTGATCCCGGGCTTCCTTTGGCTAATAATCCTCTTACTTTTCCTGGTTCTGAGCCCATGTTTGGTTTTTCTCAGGGTCCTCCTTATTTGTACATGCATCTCTCAGCCAACATGAATTCTAGTGAAGAGGCCTATTGGTAGTTGACATCAGTTACTATGAGGTGATGCTCCTTCCTTTTTTGATCTCCAAGGAGCCTTTCTGTGCATGTGTAGTCAAGGACCTATCCTTGATTTCAAGAATGAGGAATATGTGGTCTTTTATCCAACAAAAAAGGTGAAGGGTCCAGCCTCCTCTATCATCCTGCTTTTATGGAGTTTCTGCTATTTTGGAGTCTTTGCTAACAGGGGAGAAATTGATCAGCCTGGGGCCCATCTATCTTTTGCCTTAAGCTCAGTCCAACCACTGACGTATGAAGGGTGGAGACCCCTGTACAGTACCATCATAGACAATATGTGTAATATGTTTAAATATACATCTTTTCAATTTAGTAATTTTGAAAATTTAGCTAGATAAAAAGTTATTGATATACATGCAGATTTTTACAAAGGTATATTTATCACAAGAAGAAAATCTGAAATATCCAGTAAGAAAGACATACTTTTTAAATTAAAAAACATTCTACATTGAAATAATACATTTTAAAAGTAGTACTTATGCAGAGAGATTTTTTAATAGCTTGAGGGAATGATAATGTTAGTTTCAAGAGAAAACATGGTATAATAAAACTGATAAACAATATGATTTCAATTAAACAGACATATATAGGCAGAGATTTTTTTAGTACAAATAATGAATATAAAAAAATACTTAACTAGCAGTATTTTTGCTAGTTTAATTTGCCGTTTAATATTACTTTAGTATTTAGGAAAAAATATGAAATCCTTAAAAAAGACATCTAAAAAACAAGACGTAAGTACAAAACTTGGAAATATTATAAAGCCTTAAAAAATTCTTGCTTCAGTTATGTCTTTTTTCCCTAACTTAAGATTTCCAGTATGTTAACTCACAGTCCTTCATGACAGACCTAACATACTATTAGGTGGAATGATGTGTTTCTGGACCTGTAATCCCCTCCCTCTGGTTATACATCCCTCTCTCACAGGGTAGAACATTCCAGAACACCTTATATTTCAGAGTTGCTTCTAACCTGTATGGTATTATCTATATAATTCCTTACTATGTAATAATTTTGCTTGCTTTCACTTTAATTCCTTTCTCTGTCCTTTTATGTACTTTAGTAGAGGTAACAAACTAGGACAGCTCCCAAATTGCTATTGAATTCATTGGAGTCTCATTTACTCTGTTTCTTTCATCAATGATTTATATTTCCTCAAGAGGATAAAACTGCTAAGGCTGCAGTGGGCCTGATGATACTTCCTTTAGAAGATATATTCATGTAAAATAGTTATGTCCCTGAAATATTTTTTCAAGCTGAATCACACATTGATGCGCTTATCTTGAAACTAGACTTCCTTATTTTGCTGAATTGGACTCCTGGTGGGAAATACAGCTGGGAAAATCATTTCAGTTTAATGCCACAACCTAGAAGTTTTTTTCTCAACTCCCTCTTTCCTAGATGTAAAGGAAATCTCTTTATTTTTCTATTGTTAATACAGAACCAAAATGAAAGACCTACAGAAAAAAAAAAAAAAAAAACTTTAGTTAAGTTGCTTTAAAAAATGCAAACTATAACTTGAAACTTGGAATTCCAATTATGAGACTCATTGGATGCATAATCTTAAGCAAGTTACTTATACTATATGGTCTTCCATTTCTGCCTGCGAAATTAGGAATCCTTGCCTCATAGCCCTCCTGTGAAATTAAATAAACTGCTTTAGGCAATATGCCTGACAAAATAATAGCTGCTAAATAAATGTTTGTTGTTTTCCTAATGGGCTTCCCAGGTGGCTCAGTGATAAAGAATTTGCCTGCCAGTGCAGAAGACACAGGATATGCAAGCTTGATCTCTGGGCGGGGAAGATCCCCTGGAGTGAAAATGGAAACCCACTCCAGTATTCTTGCCTGGAAAATTCCATGGACAGAGGAGCAATCCAGGCTGCAATCCATAGGGTCATAAAAAAGTCAGATGACTGAGTGCTACTATTACTATTTTCTTAACATATATTAAAACCTAACATTTGGTATTCTTGGGGAAAAGATATTATGTGGCATAAGAATTCTTCAAATTACAGGCAGCAGACCAGGAGCTTGTAAAAATATCCAGGAGATATAATGGAGAATAATAGGGTTAAGAGGAGTACATTAAGTTAACTTCTAATCAATAATAATAATGATGTCTATTCATTCACTACTTTTTTAAAGCTGTGTGTTTGTGAGTGTGTTGTATTAATAGCTACAATGTGATCTATGTATTATTAGATTATAATAACAAGTAAGATACATCTCTCACTGTTTTAATGAATCTTACATTCTGTACAGAATGGATCAGACAGAAAACTTGAGTAGACAAAAACAAATAACAGATAAATAAATGGTTTATTCTAGAGGTAATGATGAAAACATGATTTGAAATATTTGGTCAATGTTTCAAAGCAAATGGTCAAAGAGACAATTCTGTTATTAATAAATTTGTTGAATCATTAGCTATATAATCATAGTCTTAGCCTCACTTCCCAGATAATAATGAAATGACCCAGTTCATGTGCATGTTTAATCTACAAGAGGGTGATGATATTTTTGTGTGTGTGTGTGAATTTCAAACATCATGCTTTATTGATGATGCAGCTACTGAGTCTCAGAGATAAAATCAGAAAACTTAGAAGATTGCCAGGTCAGTGTTCTGATTGTGCTGATAGTCCTCTGTGGGATAACGAATGCATTCATTTGTTTTATTCTTGACCCCTTCCCTATTTTTAAGAATAGAGATTTGCAAGTTGAATTCAAAAGTGAAGGGGAAGATTAGTCGGTTTAACTTTATTGACCAAGAGAAAAAGAAAGGATTAGGGTTACATGTACTGTTGAAGAAAACCATAGTTAAAGTGGTAAAGACACATTTTATTCAGGAACTACTGCAACATGGAGAAAGGCTCCTCAATAAAGAACTGGGCTCAATTTCAAATACAACAAGGAAAAAATGGGAATTTATCTAAGGCACAGAGTGTGATCAGTAGATGGAACATTTCTGAGAGAAAATATGGGGGATTGAGAATTCAGATTAAACTAACTGGCTGCCAGTTCTGGTTAAAATGATTTGACAAGTTTCTTTCTAAGAGCAAGCAAAGGGTAGGGAATAAGGACTTCTATCAGATATCAAAGGGAATTAGAAACCAAGGATGTGAGACTCTTGCTATACTGACTTAGCAGGTATAGTCACAACATGAAAGTGAAGTCGCTCAGTCGTGTCTGACTCTTTGCCACCCCATGGACTGTAGCCTATAAGGCTCCTCCGTCCATGGGTTTTTCTAGGCAAGAGTACTGGTGTGGGTTGCCATTTCCTTCTCCAGGAGATCTTCCAGACCCAGGGATTGAACCAGGGTCTCCTGCATTATAGGCATATGCTTTTACCATCTGAGCCACCAGCAAAGTCGTGTTACACAACATGAAAGTAGAGTGTTACTTTATTTGGTGGGAATGTTTAGGACTCTGAACCCGGGAGAAAGCATCTCAGTAGCTCTGAAAAAACTGCTCCAAGGAAGCAGGAGGGGAAGGCAGGATATACACAAATTTGCAACAAAGGGAGCAGGCAGTCTGAATATCAAATATCAGGTACTGTTATTAAGTCCAAACTCACTCTGCTCACCTCACGATAAATCAATGAATCTGAAAGACAAGGTGTTGAGGCAAGGAAGACACTTTAATGGGGGAGCCATCAGACCAAGAAGATGGCAGGCTAGCACCTCTATATAACCATCTTATTGGGGTCTGGCTGCAGGTTCTTTTACAGATTAGAGAGAACGAAGCAATGAGGTTAGTTAGTTTAGTTCAGTCACTTAGTCGTGTCTGACTTTGCAACCCCATGGATTGCAGCACACCTGGATTCCCTGTCCATCACCAACTCCTGGAGCCTACTCAAACTCATGTCTTTTGCGTCAGTGATGCCATCCAACCATCTCATCCTCTATCATCCCCTTCTCCTCCCGCCTTCAATCTTTCCCAGCATCAGGGTCTTTTCCAGTGAGTCAGTTCTTCACATCAAGTGGCCAAAGTATTGGACTTTTCAGCTTCAGCATCAGTCCTCCCAATGAATATTCAGGACTGATTTCCTTTAGGATTGACTGGTTGGATCTCCTTGCAGTCCAAGGGACTCTCAAGAGTCTTCTCCAACACCACAATTCAAAAGCATCAATTCTTCAGTGCTCAGCAATGAGGAACTAAAGTCAAAAGGCAGAATAGAGAGGGAGATGCAGTGGGGAAGTAAAGTGAAAGCGTTTTCAGTCTTGCAAAACACCTGGAAGAGAACGTCCAGCCTTCAGAAGGGGTATGTTAATCTCTTCTATTCCCAGGTAGGCAGGGACAAACCATCTCTCCATTAGCTGAACAAAGGCACTTTAGTTTACAGTCAAGCAAAGGGGCAGAGTCCTTCAGGCAAGCCATTGTGTATGATTATAATAAAAAAGCTAGTTAAAGAAACAGTTTTCAAAGTTTGACTGCAGCAGTATCAAGTTAAAGGATTTATAATTCTGTGTATGCAAGCCTCTGGGTTCTCTGAATTATGCACACAGCTATCTGGGGCCAATCCTTTTGCCTTGTTCACCTTACTTCTTGCATTCACCCAGCTCCTCAGCAGTCACCATAGAGGGTAGCAACATCCCCTGGATTGAGGTTTGGGGGGCCCTCATTCACATTTGGAATCTAGAAAGCACAGATGGCTGTGACATTTCATGTTTATCAATATGGCAAGAGATATTTTTATTTTACACAGAATTCTTGCTCAAAGTGAGCAATGCAAAGACACCTTGGCTTAATTCAAGAAGGGGGTTCAGAGGAGCCTGACTAAAGTTTGGTCAAGGTAAGTGCCTTTGTCAGTAAGAATGTACGAAGTCCAGAGAGATGGCAGCAGTGACAGGACCAAATGCCAAGTAGGATGATACTCCAAAATTCTTATATAAAAAAGAATTACCACCACTGATTTTCTGCTTTTGTTTCTTTTCTTCCATTCCTTCAAAAAAAAAAAAAAAAAAGATTCCTATGTTAAACTTGAATCTCATCCATTGGTTCACGTTTACTTTGTAGGTAATTATGTTTACTGGCAGAGATGTTATGCCTTCAGGCATCAAATAA
Organism: Odocoileus virginianus; assembly: GCF_023699985.2. Classification (NCBI taxonomy): domain Eukaryota; kingdom Metazoa; phylum Chordata; class Mammalia; order Artiodactyla; family Cervidae; genus Odocoileus; species Odocoileus virginianus. The sequence goes on along the minus strand of NC_069675.1, from coordinate 51,092,053 downwards.
TTTTAAATTCAAAGAGTTGTTTGGGAGAGAGTTATCAAACCAAGGGACTAACTACTCTGATGAGGTCAGAGCCTTAGTGGAGAACAATACTGATCATTAAGGAAAAGCTTTGCTATAGTTGCTCTTGAATGAACTGAATTGCTCAGTGAGAAGATTCTGTTGAAAAGAAGTTGTCAGTTGCTCAAATTCCTCTTTCCTAATTAGGCCTTTGAATTTGAGCTATAATTTCAGACAAAAAGAAAAAAAAAAGTAATGAAATTCTGTAGCTAGAAAGGGACAGTGAGTGAAATAAAAGGAAAATTTTAAAACCTAATGAAAACAGAAAATAACAGCAATTTGGGGAGCTCATTGACATCATCCTACTGTTTCTAATTGGTAGGCAATTAGCATTCAATTGTCCCAACTTAGTTGGTTTTCAGAAGGATTTTTTCCCAGACACAAAAAAATTCTTGACAGTTTTCCAAACTCTGTTGGTCTTTTCTTACAGGTCTTATTTCTTTTCCTTTTAATCATATGCCCCTTAGACAATGTGTGCATTTTCCATAACAGTGTTGCCAATCACAGAGTCTATGTGTTTTAAAACCCACAGCCTCTTTTTGCCATTTTTGAAGGGACATGTAACTTGACTTTTATTTGTTGACGGAATAATAGTTGCCAAAATTGTGTAATTTTAAGAGTGATGAAAAAATTTGTTCTGCACCAAAATATCTTTCCAACTGATGCCTGAAATCATCTAAATAAAGATTAATATTCTGGCAGTTAGTAAAAACTCTCCAACAATGTAAATGTCTCCTTGTGAATATTAAATAAAATCTGAATGGATTTTCCACTTTTTCCAGTAAAGAGAAAATTATTCACAACACTAGTTAAAGAATAGCAAGACAATTTATTCAAGGAGGAACATTGCAATGGGTGTGGAAGAGGCTACTACAAATAGTATTTAGTAGGGAGACAGATGTGGCTTAACTCTGTATATAAACCCCAAATGGAAATCAATACCAAGAAGCAAAGTGGGGGTCAAAGAATGGAAAATTACTAAAAGAAAACATCAGGGATTGGGGCGATTCTGGCTAAACCAACCTGTCAGAATTATGGCTGAAGGCAGGCCAGGGTGATCAGAAAACACCTAGGGGACCAAAAGAGCATGAGATTTCAAGGATGACTAAATTGAGCTTTGCAGGAGTCTTGCTAAATTGGACAATGCAGAGACAAACAACAGAAGTCTAAAAATCAAGGCTTACTTGAAAAAAAACTCAGATTCTGAATAGAAATTGTTGAAGGAGATAACCTTTGTCAGTTTTCATATAAATACATCTTAAGAATTTTTTCTCCTACTCTAATGCAGCTTTTCTGAATTCTGCAAATTATGCAAGCAAATTGAGTCAGGAAAGATAGGACTAGACCCAGGAAAGATGAGCCTGGGCCCAAGGAAAACCTCCTCATGAGGAGGCATTAGGCAAGAAGGCACAGTCATCTCCTTGTTTAAGAGTTAGTGAGATCATGAAGCATGGAGGAACAGTGTCAGCAGCAAGAACACAAGACTTTGATTAAGCTTCTTGACAGCTAAATAGGGAACCTTGATCATAAAATCCACAGAACATGGCTGAGCACATGCAATAAAAATGCAAATGACCACTATACCACCTTCCATATGTGGCTCTCAATAGGTAAGGGAAAATTTAAGGGAAAATGGCTCTTGGAGCATATGTGCAGTGGCTTCAGGTACTCAACATTCAGAAAAGATGAAATTGCCATCCCCCTGGACTATTTTATCAATGAATCTCCTGCTGTTAATAGAAGAATCTCCGATCTATTCAAAGATCAAGATGAAATAAAAAGAGTTTACATCTATGGTTGATTCATGTTGATGTTTGGCAGAAACCAATAAAACATTGTAAAAATAGATAAATCAAGAAAAAGGGAAATCAGAAAATCTGACAGTAGAATGCCGGCACTCTTCTCCTACTCTCCCTTCAACCTTTTTAATAAGTTGCTTCTTTGTTTCTATGTCTCAGTCTCTGTCACTCTTTAGGGTTCCCTGTCCAAAATTTTTTTCTGACAAGTAGAACTAGAAACTGCACTTTATTTTAACCATCCAGAAGCAAAACCAAGAGTGAGACATACAGAGTATTGTCCAATTACTGCAGCTAATACTAAGGCCTGAGTTTAGACATGCTCCTTATGACCTTGATAACATTGGATCAGTGATCATTCCCAATCACTGCAGAATCTTAATAGGTAATAACGGAGGAAAATAAAGATAATCTAAATAAATCTTCTCTATAGCTATTGTCATGGCATCTACAGATAGCTCTCCTCTCTCTGATTTGGAGTGTTGTTACTACTGACAAGCTTGGGTTTTATCTGTCAATATAACCTTGAAAACCTGGTCAGGTGCATCATGCAACAATACTGGGGTTGAAGTGAAATTCAAGTGTTAGTCATTCAGTCGTGTCCAACTCTTTACGACTCCATGGACTGCAGCCTGCCAGGCTCTTCTGTCCATGGAATTCTACAGGCAATAATACTGGAGTAGGTTGCCATTCCCTTCTCCAGGGGATCCTCTCAACCCAGAGGTCAAACCCAGGTCTCCCACATTGCAGGCACATTCTCTACCATCTGACCTATCCAAGGAATTCTATAGTTCCCTATTGGAGGAGGAAATGGCAACCCACTCCAGTATTCTTGCCTGGAGAATCCCAGGGACAGAGTAGCCTGGTGGGCTGCCCTCTATGGCGTTGTACAGAGTCGGACCAACCGATGCGACTTGGCAACAGCAGCAGTAGCAGAGTTCCCTAGTATTTGCATGTGCATGCTAAGTCACTTCAGTCATGTCCAACTCTTTGTGACACCATGGATTGTAGCTCACCAGGTTCCTCTGTCCATGGGGATTCTCCAGGCATGAATCCTTGAGTGGGTTTTCATGCCTTCCTCCAGGGGATCTTCCCAACCCAGGTCTCCTCTATTGCAGGTGGATCCTATACTGTCTGAGCCAGCAGGGAAGCCCAAGAATACTGGAGTGGGAAGTCTAGCCCGTTTTCAGGGGATCTTCCCAATTCAGGAACTGAGCCAGGGTCTCTTGCATTGCAGGCAGATTCTTTACCAGCTGAGCTACCAGGGAAGCTCCCCTAGTATTTAAAAACCAGAAATTTTATTGAGTAATGGTATTTCAACATGAACCCTACTGTTGGAGTTTTGGTGTCTTGTCAATGTCAGATGGATTAAAACTCAGCTAAATGTCTCTCTGTTTTACTTTGTGTCTTATCAAAGTGAAATATTTGGCTGAAACACTAAAGCACTAGCAAATTGCCTCTCTGCCTCTTGACTATCCCAGTGACATTCTCCTTAAGATAGTATCATTATCTTTTCAGATCACTCAGTGCTCAGCAAGAGATATTTGGGAGGACCATGGCGAACAACACTTCTCATTTTCTGTGGCTCTTCAAGTCTTTATCTTGCCTTAAAACTCTGTTGATTGTTTTTGCTACCACAGGTGTTAGCTTAAAAGCACCTTTCTCTTTTAGGTAGGATCTTTAAAAAGAATGTTAGGAGCAGCCTACATATGATCCAAGTTTCTGACTTTTTTTTCTATCCAACTTCCAAAACTCAAGCATGTGTAAGAATGCCTGTGAAGGTTCAGGGACTGCTAGTTCATTCAGGAGTCAGTAACAAGAATCATTATTATCATCACTATTTCCTAATCATGGATAAGGAGTTTTCATTACCTACCATCCCACATCAAATCGGTGAATATCATATATTATAATTTATCACTTGAGACATTCACCGCTAGTAATATTAAGAACATTACTTAGAGTTCAAGGTGCAAAAAGTAGAGATCCATTTCTAACAAGCTTAAGAAAAAGTAATAAACATGTATTAGCTCACTTATCGGAGGAGTCCGGGACTGAGTTGGCCTTTGAAACTTCATAAATACAATATATATGCTTTTTTTTTTTTTTTTTCTGTTCTGTTCTTCCTTCTCTCTCCAAGATCCTCCAAGAGTTTTGTCAGTATTCCTTCTATATCTAGACAGGGAACCTTGACTACAGAGAAATAAAGGTTTAAATTATCTGAGTTTTATAAACCAAGAGGAAAGGACTCTCATGGGAATTGATGGTTAATGGACCCATCATTTAACTGATCATGATGAAAGAAGGAGCAAGGGAATGGGGTGCAATGATTAGGCATTATTGGATCACATGCATCCTTCTGCAGCCAAAATACTTAAACACAGCCTATCAGAAGCCACATGGAAATGGGAATGGTAAATTCTTCCAAATGATAAGTGTTTTATTTTGAAAAAAGGCAAAAATGCAATAAAAATAAAACAGATGTCCGTAGCATATATCTTTTCTTCATTTCCCATGAGACACATTTAGATTGAGATTCTTGAAGCAAAACAGTCACTTTCAGAAACAGTTGCCTTCTCTTTTGTTAACTGTAAAATAAACATATCTCTGGGGGTGCAGGTGTCATATTTTGATAGTTTTTCCAAGTAAAATTTAAAAAGATGCACTTGGTTGGAGTCATTCATGCTCCAAGATATATTCCCTGCCATCCTGAGATTCCACCATCTGTAACTCTATTTGTATAAACCATTAAAAGTTCTTACAAAATCCCCCACAGACTCAGGATGTTGAGACTAGAACAGGCCTTCAAGACCATTAAGTCTACCTTCTAAGACATTCAAGAAATACTGTCTTTTTAAGGATCATGCACTCTTCACACCTGACCTCCAGTGATGGTGATTTTACTATGTCTTAAGACAGTGTTGAGCATCTCTGATTACTGGAGAGCGATCTGAATATATTATGAAAATAGAAATAGAATTATATAAGAGGCATACAATTTGAATTCTAAAAAGCATTTTTCCATGACCTTGAGATAAAAAGACTACTATCTTGTATTCTCTTCTTATTGATATTGGAGTTAAATAAGTACATTTTCCCTTTCTTGAGAAGCTCTTCATATATACCTAGAGTCAGTGGTGTATCCCCTATGCATAATTTCTCCTTCCAGATAAATATTACTAATGTATTCATGTCCATAGGCCTAAAACATACCTTTAGGGAATACAATTTTTGTGTCTTTTTCAAAAAATTCCTGAGTCTTAAGAGGAAAAAAAAAAAAGAAAGCACTAAAATATTTTTCTGTCTCTCTGCATTTCTCTCAGGATTAGATGACCCATGGTTTAATTATGTTTAATCATCACAAAAACCCAGAAAGTCATATATAATTTTCTCCATTTTGCTAATAAAGAAACTGTGACTTTTCTAGGGTAAGTAGCGCATTCACCAGCAGTTAAAATTCAAATGTAATTACTCCTGGCTGGGAGCCCTATGATCTTCTCTCCTGGTCATGGGAGGTATAAACACAACAGCCTGTTCCAGAAGTAGCTTGGTATCACTCACAACAGTTGGGGAGGCACCCATTCAATCAGCATTTCCACTGATTCTGATCCAAACTATAAAACAGTTGAACTTCAATGTTATACTAAGTGAGAGAGTTCAGGCTTGAAATACTGTGAATTATATGATTTCTTTTATAGTAAATGAACAAAAAAGCAAATCTATGACAGATAGTGGGTGTCTAGGGCTGACGGGTGGTCATGGAAATAGGAAAAGGACTGCAAAGAGGTGCAAGGAGTCTTTAGGAGGTAATGGGAATGTTTTACAAATGTATCATGGTGACATCTGTACAATATTAAAAGTCTAATAAAAACAATCAAATTGTACATTTAAAAGGGATATGATTTATGTAAAGTGTGCCTCAACAAAGCTATTGAACAACAACAACAAAAGACTCTTGCTAATAAAAATGAGAATGACTGAAGGAAGGAAGTTGTAGAATGTGTACCTTGATAGTACTGTTCTTTGTGTAATGAGATGTTAAAGACGATATGTCACACCATCATTTTATATACAGCAAGAAAAAAATTCTGCCAATTAAAGTATAACAGTGTTTGTTGTGATTCCATATTATTAACTAAAGTATTTATTTTGTTCACATTTCACAGACTTTTATGCTAGTGTCCATTATTTGCTCTCATACTTTATTCAAGACTCTGCTGCATTTAGTTACATTGAACAGCTTCAGGTGCAGGCAACAAATTCTGGTAAGTTCTCTTTTCATTTTTATTCTGATAATATTTTCTATTTTTCCTTGTTAAGGCTTCTTAGATATACTCATTATTTAAAAATGGACATTTAATTCCCAAATACATTGGGTGTTTAAAATATCTTTGATATTAATTTCTCACTTCGATATTAATTTCTCATTTAAATGCTTTCTTCTCTTTTTCACCTTCTGAGATTTTTCAGTCTTCTAATTTTATTGAGGTTTTCAATGGCTAAATCAAAGATCTCTCTTGGTAAATATCACACTGCAGTTGAAAAATATGTGGGTTATTTTCAAATATCTTTTAATATAGATGGGTAACATAATTCCACAGTGATAAGAACAGACTCTATGATTTCATTATGTTTAGACCCTGAAATTTTCACACCTTATTTTATGTTCCTGGATATATTCCAGTGTCTCCTAGCTTATAGTCTATGGGAACTTGAATAGAATTTATATACTACTATAGTTTAAATATTGTATAAATCTTATGCTGAATTGGTTCATTGATGTCAGGTCTGCCATATCCTTCTACTTTTCTCCTATTTATTTTATTAATTTTTGAGAGTTTGATATTGAAACTCCAACCAAAAATCTTAATTTATCTACTTAAAAATAATTGCAATACTTAGTGGAATTATATGTAACTTTATTCAGTATTTTCCAAGTGTCTGGTAAATGTGTTGTTATACTTTCATTTAAAAAATAAAAGAGAAAAAAATATAGCAAGATTTAACATATATATATATATATATATATATACATAATATATACATATATATATATATATATCTGAAACTCTTCTCACATTTCACAACAATGTATATAGCTATGAAAAAGTTCACACTTGCACTGATAGTAAAAAGTAAATCACCAGTGCTGTCTGGCTGAAAGAAAAGGCATGTTTTGATTTCAAAAATGATAAAATATGAAAAACGTGTGCATCTTAGACTGTATGAAAAGCAAGAGAATGATAAGAAAACCAAAGGCTCAGAATAGCCAAACTCAAGGATGAAAGTAAGAGTCAGTTGGGTTAGAACAGGGAAAAAATATGCTTTACAAGGGAAAACCTGAGTTTAAAAAAAAAAAAAAATTGTCCTAACAGAACCAACTAGAGTGGGCAGGATAAGAACTGAGAAACCATCTCACAGTATCACAACAGAAACTCACTGAGGCTGAGACAATACATCAGATCACTAGTCCATAAACAATTAAGCATCATGACTTGTCTTTACACCAAAGCAGCCATTGTCACTGGTTGACCTCCCCACTAAATGTGTGTAGATTACTTTACACAAGTGGGATCTTCTTAAACCTCAAAACTTGCTGAATTCCATTTTAACTAGCATATTCACTCTCCAGATGATGATTTAGAATACTCATAAGATCACTCATTTCTGAAACTGAATGTAGCATCTCTGTTTCTCAGAGAGATGGTCATGGTACAGAAGCAGAAGCCTCAGTAACTGTGCTCACGTAGGACTGAATAGCAATAAATACCTACCTTAATACTTACCACTCAAAAAGAAAAGAAAAAAAGATAGCCTGATTAATGGTGAATATTGCAAGCTTTGAACAGTGTCTTTGTGGTGTGTGCATGCTCAGTTGTGTCTGACTCTTTTGAGACCCCACGGACTGGAAACCACAAGGTTCCTCTGTCCATAGGATCCTCCAAGCAAGAATACTGGAGTGGGTTGCCATGCCTTCTTCCAGAGGATCTTCCTGACTCAGGGATCGAACCTACAATGTGTCTCCTGCATTGCCGGTGAATTCTTTACCCACTGAACTACCTGAAAAACCCAAAACTGTGTAGAGTATATAATATAGAACTTTGAATATAGCAAAAATCAATAAAAGCCTAGTATCATTATAATCACCACCATCATTATCAAAACTGTCATAATGATTAAATTATTACTCAGAGTTTCAATTTGGAAAGAATGATTGAGATGTGTGTGTGGGTGTGTGCGCACATGCATACACGTGCACACGTACAGACTTGCTTCTCTCACTGCAGTATTATGTAAGGAAGAAGGCATTTTGGCTGTGGACTGTCCTTACCTGAACAAGTGACTGTTAGTAGTAGTTCAAATAGAGTTACTGAACATATATAATGCCCAGCTATAGGTCAAAGTGTCTTTATTTAATGAACAATATAGATCATCATATTATGTTCAGGGAGTCTGAGATTTTTACATTATTCCATCTGTGTTCATTATGTAAGAAATGACATTGATATAAAATATCACTTGATAACTTCACTCTATACTATAGATAAAAGGCACATGGCACTTGAAATCTAGGGTGCTTAAGTTTTATTTCTGTTCTACCTGTTTTCTGATTCAGCTATTTATGTTATTGCTTAATATTTCATTTAATTAATCACTATGTCCAGATTTAGTGCCTTGTTGCCAAAAAGTATCTTGTTCTCAGGATTATGGGACTTTCAGTCCTTGGCTTTTCCTGATCATGGTTGTGCAAATATAAATTCAGTAATGAGTTCTCCCTTGCAAGATTGGTTCCAATGTATGTTTTCCAGGATCACAGACTCATTGAAGCTAAGTTTCTTATTTACAAAAAGGACAAAAAACAAGAAAAGGATACCACAAAGTTTCAATGAAGTTAATATATGTTACATTACATTATGTTAAAAGTATGTGTATGTATGTTCATATATTGATATATCTCTATGTGTATATTCCAAAAACAGAAACTGGATTCAAGTATGGGTGGAACTGGAGCTAGGTTTTCTCTTTTTTTTGAATTAGAAATTGCCAGAAATTGTTGAACTGTAAAATGGGGTAACAGCCTGGGAGGTTTGATACAGGTGCACTCTATTGAATAAAGCAGTCTTCAAAGACAATAGGCTCAAAACCAGGCTACTACTTATTATTGCCATTGTAGAACATAAAATGATGTCTTTGTCTTATTATTTCAGGAATCATACTAAACATATCAGTATACAGTTATATCATATTAATTATTTCAGTCATACAATTTATTTCTATCCTATACCAGGCTTAATTACTGCTATGAATTAAATTTTTCATTTTCAACAAATGTGTTGGGAAAACAAGTAGCAAGTGTACCATAACGACCTGATTTGAGTTAAAATCTGTTCACATTTCTAAGTAAGTGATATATCTGTGACAATTCTTAAATTAATGACAAAGTATGAAAGTTCTAAATTGTAATTCTTAGAGTCTAGAATACTTGATTATTCTTTAATTTTCAATTATTTTCTTATCTGTCTTTTTCTTAAAAGAAATAAATGGAAAAGTTACAATAAAAGACAAAAAACTAGGGTGGAAAGGGAACCCTGAGTTTGTCAGGATGACTGTATAAATCCTTCACAGTAACATATATTTAAATTTAAACTTTGTCACCTCTGATAGTATATTCCCAGTCTTTTATAATTGGGAAAGAAATTTTGTACAAAGAAGTGCTTTACAATCCAGATCAGGAAGTAGGTTTCCTTATCTCAAATTGTATGTGAATAATGTGTGCCAGAGAGACTCAATATGCTTTTTTTTTTTTTTTTTTTTTTTTATTCATTGTAGTTTTCTATCTACTGCCCGGGAATAATTTCCTTCTGTTCTATTTCTATTGAAGATGGTTGTGATGTCTGAAGTAAAGAAGGTGAGATGTTGTCATTATCAGTGTAATGTCAGAAAATTTATAAAATGACTCAATCCAAATATCCCATGTGCATCATTTCTTGAGAATACTTAACATTTGAATAGTTGTTAAAGCGAGCAACGTGGATAAAAAGAGATGATAATGAACACAGAGACTTCAAAAATGTTGCTTGTATATCTTCCTGTGATCTCTATTGTAGAATTCAATTTTTGCAATTGTGTTTGCTAAGGTATAATACACAGTCTGAAAGTGGAAAAAAACAAATGAACAAACAAACAAAAAACACCCACTAAGCTTAGCAACAATTTTCAAAAATTCCAAAGATGTTTGCCATAAGCTATCTCCTGACTAAGATGTCTCTTCCATGATGATAACCCTATATGCAAAACAGAAAAAGAGACTCAGATGTATAGAACAGACTTGTGGACTCTGGGAGAAGGCGAGGGTGGGATGTTTCAAGAGAACAGCATCAAAAAATGTATATTATCTAGAATGAAACAGATCACCAGCCCAGGTTGGATGCGTGAGACAAGTGCTCGGGGCTGGTGCACTGGGAAGACCCAGAGAGATCGGGTGGAGAGGGAGGTGGGAGGGGGGACCGGGATGGGGAATACATGTAAATCCATGGCTAATTCATTTCAATGTATGACAAAAACCAAAATAAATAAATAAAAGGCATTTAGGAACTTCAAAAAAAATTTTTTTTTGCTTATGAAGCAAGTCACTTTCCTCTCTAGACCTTATTTTTCACACTCAGGACTATAAGAGATAAATAAGATGATCAATGTAGAGGCTCCCTGGTGGCTCAGACAGTAAAGAAGTTGCCTGCAATGGGGGAGACCCAGGTTCAATCCCTGGGTTGGGAAGACCTTCTGGAGAAGTGACTGTTTACCCGCTCCAGTATTACTGCTTGGAGAATTTCCTGGATAGAGGAGCCTGGTAGGCTACCGTCTGGCAGGCTACAATCCATCAGGTTGCAAAGAGTTAGACACAACTGAATAACTAGCATTTTGACTTTCTTAGCTCCTTATCATGTATCGAGGAAATAAAAGGATTATAGAAGAGTATATAGTTAATCATCCAAAATGCTCCAATTATCACCTAAGTCAAGTCAAATGACTTTTATTCATGCTTACCAGTGCTTATTTTGAAGAAATTTCCAACATATAGAGAAGTCAATAGGGCTTTCCGGATGGCACAGTGGTAAAGAATCCGCCTGACAATGCAGGAGACACAGGGATTGATCCCTGGGTGGGGAAGATCCCCTGGAGTTGGAAATGGATACCCACTCCAGTATTCTTGCCTGGAAAATTGCATGGGCAGAGCAGCCTGACAGGCTACTGTCCATGGTGTTGCAAGGAGTCAGACATGACTGAGCACACGTGCATGCCAAAGAAGTCAGTAAAAATAGTACAATGAACATTCACACATTCTTCACCTGATTCACTTGTATCTGGTCATATTGGCTTTGTACTTGATAGATGATCTATGGTTACATAGATAGATATGTAGACACAAATAGATACATACAAAAACTATTTATTTGCTGAACTTTTTAAAGCAAGTTCCAGAGTTATGCTGGACTGATGCCAGCAAATCGAAAAACAGGTGTTTCCTGACTTTGCCCCCACACCAGACAAAAAAGCAATTAGCAAGTATACATAAAAAATGTCTTTGCAAAGATCTCAGAAACCAAGAATAAGGCTAAAGTGTTCACCTTGGACCATAGAAACAAAGAAAACAATGCAACAGAATGGTAATAGGAGCAGTTACACTTAAACTGTATCACCCTTCTCCCAGGCATCTCCTCAGTCCACGGCTTCTCCAGTGAAAAAGAAGAGTCCAAGGTGAACATCCAATATCCTAGGGAAGTAAAGGATGCTTCCCGGCAGTCACATTTCAATATTGACTGATGGAGATCATTGAGGCATCAGTTAGAGAAAGAAAGGGAGAATGCCCCTTATAGTGTGTTCCTACTGGTGGCAGCATCCTAGTGGAGATTCTAGTCAGCAGCTCTGCCCATCTACAGAGCTGAACCAGCACTCCCATCTGGCCAGGGAGCTCTGTTGGCAATTCTGCCCAGTTTAGGTATCTAGCCAGTGGGTTGTCCTGGACCCAGGTCCCATTCCATTGTATTTCCAAGCATGAATGCAATCAGTAGCCAGGCACAACTGCTGAACATAGAATCTGGCCCCATCTGAACAAGGAATTCAACTGGGGACCCTAAGCAGCCCATTCTATACATCACACAGGCAGAAGGCCAAGTCAGCAACCCTACTCAACTAATGAGCATAACTTCTGACCACATCTGAACAAGGAGCCTGAACAATAACTTTAGAAAGGCTAGGAAGCTTCAGAGTAGAGACTATGGTACTGCCCAACTGTCGAGTTCAGCTTATGTCAAAGCTAGATACATATGCACAGCCTTATCAAAATGATAAGCTAGATCTATGATGAATATAAATGAAAACAATCTAAGCAAAATACTAGCACATGAAATTCAACAGCACATTAAAAAGATCATACACCATGATCAAGTGGGATTTATCCCTAGGATGCAAGGATAATTCAATATATGCAAATCAATAAATATGATCATCACATTAATAGAATAAAAGATGAAAACCATATCATCTTAATAAACACAGAAAAGCATGTGACAAAATATAATATACTTTCATGATAAAAGAAAGAAGAAAAAAAAAAGAAACAAATTGGATGTATAGTCAGGAAATTAGAATATACCTCAACATAAAGGCCAACTATGATAAGCCCACCACTAACATCACACTTGATGATGGAAGTTTGAGGGTTTTACCTCTAAGATGAGGAACAAGATAAAGGCATCCACTATTGCCACTCCTTTTCAACATAGTATTGGAACTCCTAGCCAAAGCAATCCAACAGGAAAAAATAAATGAAAGGCATCCAAATAGGAAAGGAAGAGGTAAAACTATTGCTCTCTGAAAATTATATAATATTATATATAAAAAAACCCTAAAGACGCCACCAAAAATTTGTTATAATTGATAAACATATTCAGTAAAAGTATAGGATACAAAAACAAAATCAAGAAATAAGTTGTGTTTCTACATACCAACAACAAACTGTGAAAAAGATAAAAAGAAACTCATTCCATTTATATAGCATTAAAGAACAAAATAATTAGAAACAAAGGAAGAGAAACATCAGTACACTTGAAACTATAAGATATTGTTAAAAGAAATTGGAAAAGACACAGATAAAGAAAGATAGCCCTTGTTCATGAATCAGAAAATTAAAATTGTCAAAATTTTCTGCCCATACTACCCAAAATGATTTATAGATTAAGGGACTAGACTTATTTGTAAAACCTGAAAATGTGAACTCCTAGACACAAACAGAGAAGAAGCTCTATTGCCACTGGTTATGACAAACATTTTTTTAACATGACAGCAAATGTACAACAACCAAAGCAAAAACATACATGTGGGATCACAACAAACAAAAAGAACTTTTGCAAAGTAAACAAAATAATCAAAAAAATAAGAAGGCAAACTACAGAATGTGAGAAAATATTTACAAACCATAAATCTGATAAGGGGTTAATAAAAAAATATACAAGAAAATCATGCAACTAAAAACAACAAAAAAAAAATCATTTTTTAGAAAGGAGAAAGGACAGACTAGACATATTTTTAAAGAAGACTTAAAATGATCATCGGGTATGAAAGTGTGCTCAGCATCACTAATCATCAGGGAAATGTATATCAAAACCACAGTTATCACCTCACGTGCTCTTACATGTTTATTATACAAAAGATAAGAGATCACAAGTGCTGGCAAAGATGTGGAGAAAAGGAAACCATACTGTACTGTCAGTTGGAATGCAAATTGGTGCAACTATTATGGAAAACATCTAGAGGTTTCTCAAAATGTTAAAAATAAGACTAACATGATCTAGCGATATCACTTCTGCATACATATCTGAAGAAAATGAAATCTCTTTTTTAAATAAATATCTACATCCCCCAAGTTCAATATACTATTATTCCCAACAGCCAAGATATGGAAACAACCTAATTATTCATTCATGGTCAGATGAATAAGAAAATTGTGAAAAAATATGTATCAGTTCAATTCAGTCTCTCAGTCGTGACCAATTCTTTGAGAGCCCCAAAATACTTGTACAGATACATATTATTCAACTTTAAAGAAGAAAGAAAATCTGTCATTTCCTACACCATAGATGAACAAATGGAAAAAAAATACTTAAGTTGACTTCATAGAAACTGGAAAAGGATTGACTGTTACGATGGGCTAGAGGGTGGGGGAAATGAGATATTAATCAAAGGTTACAAATTTTAAGTTAAAAGACGGAGCAGTTTTGGGAATCTAATATACAGCATGGTGAATATAGTTAATTGTAATCTATTCATAATCTGTTGTATTCTTGAAATTTTCTAAGTGAATTGACCTTAAATAATCTCACCACACAAAGGTAATTATGTGTAATAATGGATGTATTAACTAACATTAATGAAGTAATCATTTCACAGTCCATACATCTACCAGATCAAGTCATGTACCTTACTTACACTTATATGATGTTATTTATTTGTTATATCTCAATAAAATAAAAAAAATTGCAAGCATGATATGTCAAACCTGAGTACTTCAGAATACCTCTCTCAAGAAATACTATTTCAGTTCTTAAGATGAAAAAACAGTTATTTATATGAAATCAGTAGATTTTGTGATTAAATTTGAGGCAAAGTGCAATGTAAATTAAAAATATCATCATTCACTTTACATATGGAAAGTACCTTCTCTGTATTTTAAAAAGGTGTATGTATCTAACATCTCATAGATTCAACCCTAATACCATGATTTAGGAAGAATAAACACTGTTGTATTGTAAGTAAATTTGGTAGCAGTAGAGAATATTAGGTTTAATCCAAAAGTATTTAATAGAAAAGGAGTAAATGAGTTGCTGGATGTCAAGTAGTCTGTTTTTGACCTACACAATTTCAACTTTCAGTTCCCCAAGTAAAAGAACTTCACGTTAGGGAGCATCCTGAATGTTTGGAATCATGATTAATTTTTATTTATTTAATATGTCTATAAGGAAAAAAACATTTCCTTTATCTCAGTTTACAAATGATGATCCAGAATCTCAGAAAAATCCATCTTTCACCCAAAGTCACAGGGGAAGTAGTAAAATTGGAAATGAAAGCCTACTCTTTCTGAGTCTTGAAACTATGCTACTTAAAACACCAAACTAAGACAATCTAACTGTATTTCACTGTTCAGTGCTGTAGCTTCTTTTTACAGAAGGCCATCAGTTTCAGTTAGAAACTATGGTTTAGTGGATAATTTTTTCACTGTTTCATAAAAATAATAAAATAAGTTTCTAATTATAATAAAAATTTGCTGAAAGATAAATTTAAGGTACAGAAACAACTAGCATTAGGATACATCTTAATTGATATGCACTGGCTAATATCTCTATAATTAACCCTCAAAATGGCTCAGTTAGATAGATATATTTACATCATCACATATGGAAAAATAATAAATAAAAATATAAAAATAAGAAATAAGAAAGTATACATTCCACTTTGGAATTGGGGACTATGCTCATGCTATTTTATTTATGTGTCAAAATATTCAATGGCAAAGTTCAAATATTCACTAAATGGTGAATATTAGTTTGAGATGAGTGTTGATAAGGTAAGTTCAGAAGAGAGTGGCCAGTTTTTAGAAGCTCTCTTCCATCTTTTTGTGAATCCATCTTACATCCTAATACTATGTGCCCTCTTAATGCCTGTGGAATATTTAATGTTGCCTGGTAATGGCTTAATAGTGCTATACTCATCACTGCACTTTCCAAAGAAACAAATGCATTTGTACGAAATCTCCAATTTGGCAAAATGTCTCATCAGAGTGGAAACATTATCCTGTAAGTCTGAGGATATTTGGTTGATGAGATATTAAAATACAGTTGACAAAAAAATCCTTTTGACTGCCTCTTAGATCACATCATGCTGATGAAAATTATACACCACAGCACTAACCTGGATTGATATATGGAATTTTGGAAAGAAAAAAGTCCCAGTCCAGAAAATTTTTGTTTTGGTGGCTCAGAAGATAAAGAATCTGTAGTGTGCAGGACCCAGGTTTGATCCCTAGGTTGGGAAGATGCCCTGGAGAAGGGAATGGCTACCCACTCCGGTATTCTTGCCTGAAGAATTCCACGAAAAAAGAAGACTAGTGGGCTACAGTGTATGGGGTCACAAAGAGTCGGACACGACTGAGTGACTAACAACACCCAAGATGTTTGCATACAGGATTCAACTAAGCAAAGTCTACTAGTGTTTCAGCTATGCTCACATTCTTTTCTTGTTTCGTCTTTATGTGTCCATCCTTCCCTTTCCCCTTTTCAGCATTCTAATGAGCCCCTAGGCTCTCTTTCCATAACCTATACAAAATCTCAGCTCATATGTGATCTAATTTAACAATCAGTTACCACTTCATGTGAATGTAACCATAGCAACATTAGTACTATTATTACACCATCTTTAAATATAACATTTTACCTAAAATGAGTCATTAATTTCCTATTCTTATACTTTTAGAGCATTAACTCAAATTCTGGTTTAAAAAAAAAAAGTGTCCCCATTACAGAAATTTCTTTCATCACTGGATGAATCTGCAATATGCAAGTGCTTCTCATAGATTCTAAGATAATATCTCACAAAGTGGTCACCTATTCCAATACATATAAATCAACATCGACTGCTGTCTAGCATCTACTTGAAACAGATCTGGAGTATGTATAACTGAAATAATTTATATCCAATTATGTCAAACCAGTTTTTCCTCTGTAGTAAAAGCAATAAAATACATTCATATCCTACTGATACCAGGAAAGAAGGAATCATTTCTCTGATCTCTGAACCATTCACCTGTCAAGTCAATCCTCCAAGAACAGCTAGGGTCTAATTTGAAAAGAAAGGAAGCCTTCATTTTTCTCTAATTGCACATTTAACTTATATCTTAATGTTTATGATTTTCTGTAAATTTTTAGGATTTTTAATATAAAATATACAATTACAAAAAGAAATAGACAAGAAAATGGATGGCAAAAGGCAGAAATAAATATATTTTAATCTCATTTAACTTTCCAGGAGAATATACTTAACATTCTGTGGTGTCATTGTTTAGTTGCTCAGTCATGTCCAACTCTTTGTGATCCCATGGACTGTAGCCCGCCAGGCTCCTCTGTCTTCCCAGGCAAGAATGATGAAGTGGATTGACATTTTATTTTCCAGGTGATCATCCCAACCCAGGTATCAAACCTGTGTCTCCTGATTTCAGGTGGATTCTTTATCACTGAGCCACCAGGGAAGCCCTCTTACCCTCTTAGACACCATCTAAGTCTTCACCTTACTTTGAGTAAGAATGATTGTTCTCAAGCTTACACAGTAGAGCTAAAGACCTAATCCAAGTCCAGATATGCAAAACATAATAAAGATTTAATATTTACATAGGTGCTTTATTAATATCACCATATGTTTTAAAATTAACTTTGCTCAGCATTTCCATAAATTTCTTCTCAAATAAAAAAGAAAAATGTCACTCACTTGCAAAAAACTGACACAGATAACAGATGGCTGTGAGTTTTTCTCTCTTCTTTTGAGTAAAAAAGCACTCAGAATGAAGCATATCATCTATTATTTTGCCTTGCCCTCTTTATCACTTTCAATCTAAACAGAAAAGTGATGTATTACAGGAAAATGGCCCCTTTTGTGACATTTCGGATAGGACTATTCAATTTCAATATCAGGGTGGTTCATTTTCTGAAATGAATGAGACATACTTTAACATTTCACAAATTCCATATTTTGGAAATGAATCTTGCAGAAATTCATTAAGCTGCTGCCTAAATTCAAAATATCAGAAATTATATGATTTCAATGATAAAAAATACCCTGAGAAATTCTCTAAAATAGGCATGTGTGGATGAAAATGAACACAGCAGGAAGAACTGTTAACCAATTAATTAGTCCATGCTCTACTAATTATAAAAAAGAAACTAGGTGCCAGTTATGCATAGATAATATCTCTCTTTGTGGTAGAACTTCCATGTGGCTGTGAAGACTGGTTTCTAAAGTTGTCCTCCCCAGACTGCCTCAGTGGGAAGATGTGTTTTCCTCTTTCAGTACACATTTTCAATTGTTATGACTGTGCTAACTGAGTACTTATCACAGAGGCAACTGCTATTCTGAGTTTGCCTCACAACAATTACCATTATATAGAGAGAGCTTAGGAACTATGCTCCAAATAACATATTTAGTTAAATTGTATAGCTAGGATTGAAATGCAGACCAACCTGAGGCCAAAAATTCCAAGGTGTTTTGCAGTTTGGGAATTTTATTCACAAAGGTCATCTTTATAAATGTATAATTATTATAATAATGTATTGCAGCTTATGATTAGAGAGAAACAATACTTACTCAGGACAATAGCAAAATGATGATGGTGATAAAACTCCAGTTTACGTATGTACCATTTTCCAAATATTCTTTGTTATCTTTATTGGAAGCAAATAGATAGCACTACTTTTGAAAGGAATCTCTTTTTCTCATCTTAAAAATTACACATATTCACAAAGCAATAAAGTATTTATAACTATTGAATAAAACTAGGAAGTCCTCACTAGGGAAAAATAAATAGCACTAGTAAGTGTTCCATTCTTCACTCTTGGGAGCACCCATTTTGGTTGGGAAACACCCAACAAACTATTTTGCCTCCCTTTCCAAACTGACTTCTGCCACTGCCTTCATTTTTCTTGGCCACTGATCACCAGACAACCCAGCAATTCTCTGCTCTAAAATCACTGTGGGCTCTGCCCACATGGAATAAGTACCTTCTCTGGAAAGATGCTTGAAGCTGTGTTCTGCATCTTTTCAATACTGAAATCAGTGAAATGCCCATAACTGATACTATACCCATCCTTACAACACTGATCATTGTTCCAATGTGAAATAATAATTCTTCCTCTTGGGCTCCTTTTTAGAGACATCTTCCAACCAAGACTTTTGGATCCTGAGATAAAGAAATGTTTTCGACAATATGTATGCAGAATCCTTCCTCCAAAACATATATGCAGAATCCTTCCTCCAGGAAATGCAGATACTACCAGTGTGACTGAATTTTGAAGTTTTGATAATTGCTGGAATTTTCTCAAAACTATTTCACATCTCTGATGATTAGGCTTTGTTTCATAAACAAGATAAAAACACAGGTACTCTGGATGAAGTGGAATTGGGAAAAACTAACAATCTTCCAATCTTGATTTTCACAGTATGTGCCCGAGACACAAATGGCACAGACAGTACATCATTAGTTTATAATACCAATTGATTGGGTTTTTTTAATGCAGTATCTCTATCTTTCTATGTGTGTATATTATATATATATATATACAATAAACTGTCATTTTCCTAAATTAGTGACATGATCCTTATAACTGTCTCATGATACAAAACTCTAGATATATAAAGACACATCAGGTATCTGACTATTTGATTTAAACATATGACTAGTATAGTTCTGAAATGGTTTCCCACTTAAGGACCTGATACACATAAAAACTAAAAATAAAACATTTTTTAAGACAAAAATAGTCCAGATTTTTGAAAAGTAAAAATATTTTTTAATTGTAAACATTTAGTTAAAAAATGTAAAATATTTCTACTTTTCCCTAATTAATTTTGCAGACATACTTAAATTAAGACCATTTTAAAATTAGGTTCTGCTCTTTCCAAAGTAGTTTGTTATGAATAATTCTCATTTCACACTTGAACTAAAAACCATAAATGAATAACCTATGGCCCATGGCCAGGCACCCACAGGAAAGACGAATAGTCTTGCCATCTGTCATCCCAATGGGACCTTCATAAATAGCAACAGACTGTCAGATTTAAACTGAGTTTAAAGAGGGACAATATGAAAACACACACACACACACACACACACAGGAGAGCATACTGAGAATATGAACATATAGGGGAAAAAATGAAATAAGGTTTCCCTTAAATTCTCAAGAAAAGTAAGCACACACATCCATGTTCTGAGAACAGATCCCAAGCTATTTCAGGAGGGAACCAAATTCTGTTCTAAAATTTTAGACTTGACTGTGCTACTAATTGTCTATGCAAAACAGGAAATAGGTCATTCGTGTGTGTGTGTGTGTGTTTGTGTGTGTTACGGCTATACTGGGGTTTCTTTCAGTTATATCGTTCTGTGATGATAAATAAAATCGCTTTTCCTGAGAGATTATTCCATTAACATTTCTGCCTACACAGTTTGTGTTTTTCTTATTTTCGACATATCATTCTGTCTGCCTTGTTGTGTGTATGTCTCATTAAAAGGTGGTATTGCTTAATGGAATAGAAAAACTGCATTTATAAATTATTCCAATTTAGCAAAGATGGGCATCCAGCATCTCTCCTTGTATAATTATTCAATTGAATGTGATACTGTGAAGTCATTAGTCAAGTAAAACAATCAGGGAAAGAAGCAAATAGCATTGTGAGTCTAGAGTGATGCAAATGTGGTTCAGAACTAGCAAGCAGTCTTGCTCATAGCAGGACCTTCGAGGTACATTATATGTTCTGTGAATAAGTCCTGAGGTGAAAAGCATAATTTAATGGTGGAGAATCACCGTGCATCTTAGAGTCACAAATTATATAAGCCTTTGCTGCTGGATATGGAAAGGGAAAATATATATATTCCTGTGGAGTAGGGAATGTATAGATAAAAGCTGTCCTCTTCAATTCTTTAAGTCATCTTGACTGTGGTTATTAGCATCCTACCTGGCCACATTTACGGAAGGACTGGGAGAGCAGTTTCTGCCAAAGTGTTGCAAAAATCAGGTGAAAATGTTGAACTCTGAAAATATTATCAGATTTCTGGTGTTCTCAAAGCCTCTTTAAAGCATATGAATCAATGAGATCACCATTCCTGAAAGTGTTCAAAAGAGAGCTGAATATATGTGTAGTCTAAGATGGTCTAGCGTTCTTTATCAATTCATAAACTTCAGAGAAGCTTGCCAGTTGTGATGGTTAATAGTTTCACAAAGCTTTCATTCTCTGGAGTAAGACATTTTTTATCAGATTCCTAATTGTACATATATTTTCTGTTGCTTTCAAGTTTGGATTATCTGAACATATATCAACAAGTGTGTAGACATAAACAGTAGTTTATACTCAGTGGAATATAGAAAGATATTGTTGAATTTTTGAAATCCATGTTAATCCTCTTTGTTGGTGAAATTTAAATTTAAATATTAAATATATATTTATACATTAAATTTATATTTTGAATATATATATATGTAATTGTGGTAATGTCAAATTCAAAAGAGTTTTGAATGCATATTTACGTAAGATTTTAGACTTGATATTATCTAGGAAACTCATTCTATATTTTCCTCTGAGAGTCTTTTAATGTAGGCATTTAGCAATTACACATTATTTTCACTATAAATATTTATTTTCATATCTTTTTCACACTATTGTAAATACCTTTATTTTGTTTAGAAATGCATATGTAGGTGAGGAGGGCATGACAACCTACTCCCGTATTCATGGAGAATTCCATGGACAGAGGAGCCTGCTGGCTCTAGTCCACAGGGTTGCAAAGAGTTGAATATGACTGAAGAGACTTAGAATGCATGCACGCACACATAGGTAAGTGAAAGTGAAAGTGTTATTTGCTTAGTCTTGTCAAACTCTTTGTGACCCTATGGACTGCAACCCACCAGGCTCCTCTGTCCATGCAATTGTCCAGGCATGAATACTGGAATGGATAACCCTCCCCTTTTCCAGACGCAGGTAAACTACATCCTTATTATTTTCATTTCATGATAAAAAATGAAGTTCACTATATATTTGAAACAAATTAAAGAATGTTGAGTCTGAACTGATTGAGAACCGGTTATCTGACCCAAACTTTTCACCTTACAAAGAGAGGAAATTGATGTACAAAGAAACAAATGACTTGCCCATTATCAGAAGAAAAAGAAAGGAACACAGCCACAACTAGAAGGGCAACCTGACTCAGTTCATTACTTTTGTTGCTCAGCTAGTCTCTTTGGTCTAATAATATTTGGGGAAACTGAGGTACAAAGTGTAAGAGATTTCCCCAACATTCTATTGGGAAGGAATGAAAAATTTGAAATAAATGATACATATTTTTCGCTTTTGGTCTTCCCTGGTAGCTTAGCTGGTAAAGAAGCCACGTGCAGTGCAGGAGATTCCAGTTCTATTTCTGGATTGGGAATATCCACTGGAGAAGGGATAGGCTACCCACTCTAGTATTTTGGTGCTTCCCTGGTAGCTCAGCTGGTAAAGAATCTGCCTGCAATGCGGGAGACCTGGGTTGCATCTCTGGGTTGGGAAGATCCCCTGGAAAAGAGAAAGACTACCCAGTCCAGCATTCTGGCCTGGAGAATTCTATGAACTCTATAGTCCATGGGGTCGCGGAGTTAGACATTACTGAGCGACTTTCACATTTTTTTCTGTTCTGTTCCTGGTAAAATCAAACTGACTGGCTGATTTCAGTTCAAATCTTCCTGGGACTCACTTTGTCTGACTGTTTTTGCCCACTGTTTATTTTAACTACCACCTTGAAAACCTGATCTATGAAAATATCCAAAAGGGGATAAGTAAAATAATTGAATCTATGTAAAGGATTCCACAGTGTGTTTTTCTTTAACAATGTTAACCTTTGTACCTAACAAATTAAAAGAGTAGTTTTGGTGATTGCCTGAAACAAAAATCACTATTTGAGATTTTTTTTTCTTAACTGTGGTATATAACTACGATGGAGCGTCCCTGGTGGCTCAGACAGTAAAGAATCTGCGTGCAATGCAGGAGAACTGAGTTCCATCCCTGGGTTGGAAAGATAACCCGGAGAAAGGAATGGCTATTCACTCCAGTATTCTTGCCTGAAGAAGTCCATGGACAGAGGCACCTGGTAGGATACAGTCCATGGGGTCACAAAGAGTTGGACACAACTGAGTGACTAACACTTTATTTTCACTTCATAGGACTATGATAAGATTTTATTACTATTCAGAATGCCTCAAAGCATTTTATTTCAACAAATACCTTTTTTTATTGGTTAAAAACACTTCTGTTCTGAAATTAAAACACGTTCTTATACTTTTTTTATAAAGGTTTTTAAGTTTTCATTTTATGTTTAGGTATTAACCCTATTTTAAGTATGTGCCTGTTTGTATTTTGAGACATATCTGATGTATTATTTTTCAAATACTTATAATTGAATAAAATAGAACAATTAAATAAGTAGTCAACCTTTTTTTTATGCTGTCTTTGTGAAATTTCAAATTTCCACAGTTACTGGGTTTCTATTCTATATTGTGTAACTATTAGTCCCTTTCTTTTACAATATGGTGTTGCTTTAATTACTAAACATACTTAAAATTTTATTAAAACATCAATTTCTCCTGTTAATAGACTAGTGATATTCCATAATAATTTCAAAATCATATTGTCAAGTTTTTTGAATTTCATTTGAAAATGTGATTGACTACTCTGATTTATAGTTGAATTAGAAACACTTGACCTCCTAATGATACTGACTTTTCCTTCTCATTAGACATCCATGGAGAAATACTAATAGTACATAGTTTCAGTTATGGGCTGTAACAATATTTTTATATATTTTCATAAAATTTTTACTTTTAACAAATAGGCACATTTTATTGTTTTGAATAATATTTATGGATATCCCAGGTATATTTTATCTCATATTCTTTCATGTTTTCATGTGATAATGTATTTTTATTTCTGTAGGATAATGACTTAGGAGTCTTAGACTTAGGAGTCTAATTGCTGGGCTGTATGGTATTAGTTTTCAAGAAACTGCCTGTTTTCCATAGGGGCTGAATCATTTTACATTTTTACCACAATGTATGTGTGACTCAGCTTTGTCACATCCTTGTGAGAGTTTGATACTCTCACATTTTAAGAAAAGTAGACATTCTAATATGTGTGTTATGATATATAATTGTCATCTTCATTTGCATTTCCCTAGTGATTGATATTGAGAATCATTTCATATGCTTACTTGCCATTTGTTTATCATCTTCTGTGAGATAGTTCTTCATGTCTGGCCTATCATCAAATTGCTTGATTGGTTTATTGTTGAGTTTTGCACATTGTCTCAGTTCAAACTGCTATAACAAAATGCCAAAAACTGTGTGGTTTTAATATCTATTTATCATAATTATGAAAGCTAAGAAGTTCATGAAGAAGGTGCTTGTCGATCCTGTTCCTGATGATTTCCTTCCTGATTTGCCCATAGCCACATTATCATTGTGTCCTTAGATGGCAGAGAGAGAGGAGAGGAGAAAGAAGAGGGAGAGAAGTGGAAGAAAGAGGGCAGGGAGAGCAGAAGGGAGGGGGAGAGAGAGAAAAACAGACATACTGAGAGAGGGAGCATGGTCTAGTCTCTCTTCTTCTTATGAGAACATTGCCCTCATCATGGGGATTCTACCACATGACCTTATCAGAACCTCATATTCCTTCAAAGATTCCACCTCCAAATACAATCACCTTGATATTTATGTCTTCATCATATGAATTCTGAATAGATATAAATATTCAGCCCATGGCAAGTGTTCTATACATGTATTCTAGATAGTAATCCTTTGCCCCTGGGCATATATTGGAGAAAACTCCAATTCAAAAATATAACATTGTTTTCATGACTGCTAACATGACATCCATTCTACAGCCCATGGATTAAGGAGTTACTTATATTTCATAAGGCTATAGTCATAGTAGTGATTCCTCCAATGGATCTCAGCAAAGTCACCTGGAAACCTGGAATGAACTGACCAATAATAAGAAAATTTATGATCATGGGAAGAAATCAAAATATCAAATATAAGCATTAATAGGATTTAAAAGTTGACTCCAACCCTCATGGGTGACTCTGAGGAGTTCAGACTTCAGATGTGATGGAAACAAAGTGAGTACTGGAATGGCTGATGGAGCCTGAAAAGGCAGCTGAACTGCAGTAATTTCATGGTAAAACTAGATTGGATAAGGAGTTGCTTCTCATGGATGAGCAAAGAAAGCTTCTTGAAAGAGAATCTACTTCTGGTGAAAGCTGCTGAAATGACAACAAAGGATTTAGAATGGCATATAAACTTAGTTATAAAGCAGTGGTGGGGTTGAGAGGACTGATTTCAAATTTGAAAAAAAGCTCTATTGTGGGCAAAATGCTATAAATCAGTCTTACATGCTACAATGAACTTGTTTGTGAAAGGAAGAGTCAATCTGTGTGACAAACTTCACTGTTATTTTAAGAAACTGTCACAACCACCACCACCCTGATGGGCCAGCAAAAAGAACATGACCCACTAAAGGTTCAGATGATGGCCTTCAGCAGTCCCTGTGAACAAAACAATTTTAAATCAAGTTACAAACATTGTTCGTTTGTTTTTTTAAGACATTATGCTATTGTATATCTAACTGACTACAATAGAGTGTTAACATAATTTTTGTATGTTAGAAAGCAAACAAAAAATATTCAACATGCTTTATTATGATATTCACTTTCTTGAAGTGGTCTGGAACCAAACGTGAGGTATCTCTGGAAAATGCCTGTAGCCACATTTAGAGACGAGTTTCCCATGACCAAGTACTTGATTAAAACAAAACAAATCAAAACGCACTTATAGTTCAATGCCAGGATCAATAAGAAAACTGTGAGTTGATGCAGATGGCTGACTGGAAGGTCTCCCATTTGGGATCTCTTTACTTTAGGTGGACTATTAAAACTGGAGTTGACCTGTAGTTCAGTCTGTTTAGATGTGCTGGGAAGATCAGGGTCCAGAAGAATTACTAATTTAATTGTCATTCAGTCCAATTGCTGTTGTTGTTTAGTTGCTAAGTTGTGTCCAACTCTTTTGCAATACCATGGACTGTAGCCTACCAGGCTCCTCTGTCCATGGGATTTCCCAGAAAAAATACTGGAGTAGGTTGCCATTTCCTTTCCCAGGGCATCTTCCTGACCCAGGGACCAAGCCTGTGTCTTCTGCATTGGCAGGTGGATTCTTTATTACTGAGCCACCAGAAAAGCAACTTCAGTCCAATATCATAGTCAAGTAAAGTTATCTATTTTCCAACCGCTTGCCCCTGTAGAAGAGGCGCTGGCACTTGGACCACCCATGGAGGAGCAGTGCCCACAGTGGCTTGTGCAGCTCCTCAACTGTCGTTTTGCAACTTCCATCAACAGGGCCTGAACAGTGTGCATCTAGGAGGCTTGGGTAGTTCTGAATCTGGATCCACATCTCAGCACGAGGAAAAAGGGTGACCTACACTGCCTTTCCTTGGCTCCTGGCTCCAAGTGCTATGTCCCCCTACTTTACCCACTGATGAGGAGGTAAGGAAGCTGAAACCAGAAAAAGCAGGGCTAGTGACCCCAGCTAACAAATAGGAAGATGCCTTTCAAACATTTTTTAAAAGAACAATAAAGAAGGCCATACAAAAGGAATTGTATGAAGAACTGCTACAGAGGAAAGAGACTCCAGGTTTTTTAATATCCCAGGATTTTCTCTTTGAAGAGGACATAACAAAAGTACAACATATAATCTCATTGCTTTCTGATACCAGTTCAGTTCAGTCGCTCAGCTGTGTCTGACTCTGCGACCCCATGAACCACAGCACACCAGGCCTCCCTGTCCATCACCAACTCCCAGAGTCCACCCAAACCCATGTCCATCGAGTCGATGATGCCATCCAACCATCTCATCCTCTGTCGACCCTTCTCCTGCCCTCAGTCTTTCCCAGCATCAGGGTCTTTTCCAATGAGTCAGCTCTTCATATCAGGTGGCCAAAGTATTGGAGTTTCAGTTTCAACATCAGTCCTTCCAATGAACAACCAGGACTCATCTCCTTTAGGATGGACTGGTTGGATCTCCTTGCAGTCCAAGGGACTCTCAAGAGGCTTCTCCAACACCACAATTCAAAATATCAATTCTTCTGTGCTCAGCTTTCTTTATAGTCCAACTCTCACATCCATACATGACCACTGGAAAAACCATAGCCTTGACTAGATGGACCTTTGTTGGCAAAGTAATGTCTCTGCTTTTTAATATGCTGTCTAGGTTGGTCAAAACCTTCCTTCCAAGGAGTGTCTTTTAATTTCATGGATACAATCACCATCTGCAGTGATTTTGGAGCCCAGAAAAATAAAGTCAGCCACTGTTTCCACTGTTTCCCCATCTATCTGCCATGAAGTGATGGGACCGGATGCCATGATCTTAGTTTTCTGAATGTTGAGCTTTCAGCCAACATTTTCACTCTCCTCTTTCACTTTCATCAAGAGGCTTTTTAATTCTTCACTTTCTGCCATAAGGGTGGTGTCATCTGCATATCTGAGGTTATTGATATTTCTCCCAGAAATCTTGATTCCAGCTTGTGCTTCCTCCAGCTCAGCATTTCTCATGATGTACTCTGCATATAAGTTAAATAAGCAAGGTTACAATATACAGCCTTGACATACTCCTTTTCCTATTTGGAACCAGTCTGTTGTTCCATGTCCCATTCTAACTATTGCTTCCTTACCTGCATACAGGTTTCTCAAGAGGCAGGTCAGGTGGTCTGGTAGTCCCAGCTCTTTCAGAATTTTCCATAGTTTATTGTGATCCACACAGTCAAAGGCTTTGGCATAGTCAATAAAGCAGAAATAAATGTTTTTCTGGAACTCTCTTGCTTTGTCGATGATCCATTGGATGTTGGCAATTTGATCTCTGGTTCCTCTGCCTTTTCTAAAACCAGCTTCAACATCTGGAAGTTCATAGTTGATGTATTGCTGAAGCCTGGCTTGGAGAATTTTGAGCATTACTTTAGTAGCGTGTGAGATGAGTGCAATTGTGCAGTAGTTTGAGCATTCTTTGGCATTGCCTTTCTTTGGGATTGGAATGAAAACTGACCTTTTCCAGTCCTGTGGTCACTGCTGAGTTTTCTAGTCTTCCTCCTAAAAAATATCTCACTACTAATTAAGCTTGAAGATTGCTTGGTTTCCTTTGACAATGTGATAGTTCTACTTACTAGATTGTCTGTTTTATTTTTCTATTTTAATGTAATTAGATTGTTGTTGTTGTTCAGTTGTTCAGTTGTACTTGACTCTTTGGGACCCCATGCCAGGCTTCCCTGTCCTTCACCAATTCTTGGAGTTTGCTCAAACTCATGTCTATTGAGTTGGTAATGCCATCCAACCATCTCATCCTCTGTTGTCCCCTTCTCCTTCTCCCTTCAATCTTTCCCAGCATCAGGGTCTTTTTCAGTGAGTCAGCTCTTCATATTGGGTGGCCGAAATATTGGAGCTTCAGCCTCAGCATCAGCCCTTCCAATGAATATTCAGGGTTGATATCCTTTAGGACCGACTGGTTTGATTCCCTTTCTGCCCAAGTGATCTCTAGAGTCTTCTCCAGCGCCACAGTTTGAAGACATCAATTCTTTGGCCTTCAGCCTTTTTTATCATCCAGCTCTCACACTTGGTCCACTGGAGAAGGGATAGGCTATCCACTCCAGCATACTTGTGATTCCATTTGGCTCAGCTGGTAAAGAATCCGCCTGCAATGTGGGAGACCCGGGTTTGATCCCTGGGTTGGGAAGATCCCCTAGAGAAGGGAAAGGTTACCCACTCCAGTATTCTGGCCTGAAGAAGTCCATGGACTGTATAGTCAATGGGGTCACAAAGAGTCGGACACGACTGAGTGACTTTCACTTTCACTTTTCTCACACGTGTACTATAGCTTTGGGAAAACCATAGCTTTGACTATATGGACCTTTGTAGGCAAAGTAATATCTCTGCTTTTCAATATACTGTATAGGTTTGTCACTTTTTTGTCACGAGGTTTGTCACTTTTCTTCCAAGTGTCTTTTAATTCCATGGCTGCCGTCACTGTCCGGTGATTAGGTGACCACTTGCTTTTCTTTTTCTCTTAATTTTTTTTAATTTTTTAAACAAAAAAAAATATTGGATGATAATTGCTTTATAATATTGTGCTTGTTTCTGCCATAAATCAACATGAATCAGTCACAGGCATACATATGTCCCTTCCCTCTTGAACCTCCCTCCTATCACCCACCCCATCCCATCCCTCTAGGTTGTCACAGAGCAGTAGGTTGAGTTCCTTGCACCATATAGCAAATTCCCATTGGCTATCTAATTTACATAGGGTAATATATATATATTTTTTTCATGCAATTTTCTCCTTTCTTTCTGATTCCAGCTTATATTTCACTGTATAATTGACACCACATTTTCTGAGTCTGCTGCAAGACCTCTATTGTTGTAGCTGGACATATTTCCCCAAACTGTCACTTTTGTCTCTCTTATGCAGGCTGCCATATAGTTTTAAGTCCATGCCCTAATGACCTAATCTGGCTATTTTCCCATCACATACAGCTAGTTCTAGCTCTTTCATCCCACACCTATCCCTCCTTTGCCCAGCAGGACCCTTCTATGGGAAAGTTTCAATATGCTTCTTTGACTGAAAATATTTTGTCTATTGAAGTTTCCAGGTGGCTCAGCTAAAGTATTTTTCTGTCAATTCAGGAGACATAGGTTCAGTTCCTGGTTTAGGAAGACCCCCAAGAGAAGGAAATGACAACCCACTCCAGTATTCTTGCCTGTGATATCCCATGTCCAGAGTAGTCTGGTGGGCTACAGAACATGGGATCGCAAAAGAGTCAGACAGGACTTAGCAACTAAATAAAAATAATAAAATTTGTCTATTACAAATGAATATTATTTACATATTAGTATAATTGATCAGAATATTGTAAGAGAAAAGTAATTTTATGATGTATAGTCAATTAGTGGTTAATCTGATATGAAAATATAAACATTTACTTCTATGATTTTTTTTTCACTTCTATGTTTTTTAAGCCCTATTTTGTGTCTTTCTCCATTTGTATGGTAAAGCAGAACTTGATAATTATTTCCTCTGAGTAATATGTACTTTGTAAAACTCTTCCTGAAGTGAGCAAATACTAAATATTATTTACTTTTAGTTCAATAAGAAAATAACATTAATCAGTCTTTTCTTTATGTATAAAAGGACTAAAATATATCAGAATTAAGAAACATAAGATATTATATAGTGATAAAGAAAAAAGAAAGTATTCTACAAAGATGCATGACATCACTGTGAGATAAACAGCTTTGTTTATGTCTTATCTAAGGTTAAAATATACTCTGTGAAAAATAACAAGATGAGAATTGAACAAACTCAAAAATAGGCTCCCTAGAAGGCTAAGCAAAAAGTCTAAGGAAAGACATAGTGAATCCCATAGTCCATTCAGTTTTCTCTCTGACAATTTTATCACGCTATTAAGAAGAGTTTTCATTCACATGATAGAAAACTGAAATAGACATGATAGACATTTGGTGAAAACAAAGAAAAGAAGAGTCTATGTGTACTTAACTGACAATCTGCTATTCAGTGAACAGTCCTGTACAAAATACTTATTATGTGCATAACAGTTTGCTATAGCGTTGTATTAGATGGTGTAGTCTTTCCTATTGCTATAAAACAAAAAGTGTAAATAACAGTTTGAAATATCTATGCCAGAAATAACACTCAATACCAGGTAGCAAGGTATGCAATAAATAAGCTTGTGAAGACAGAAGTGAAGTGAAGTCGCTCAGTTGTGTCCGACTCTTTGGGACCCCATGCACTGTAGCCTACCAGGATCCTCAGTCCATGGGATTTTCCAGGCAAGAATACTGGAGTGGATTGCCATTTCCTTCTCCAGGGGATCTTCCCGACCCAGGGATGGAACCCAGGCCTCCTGCATTGTAGGCAGACGCTTTACCATCTGAGCTACCAGGGAAGCAGAACAAGCACTCAATAAATATTATCAATAATGAAAAGATATAAAAGCTTAAGGAAGGGAGACACTGCCATTTGGTGGGATGATTAAAGATGACTTTATGGAGAGTTAGGACATGTGTTAGGCCTGGAAGAATGATATAATTTGCACAGGATAGAAGTACAAACTGGGAGATGTGTAAATATTGTTATATAATGTGAAGTAGCAGAATATCAGTGTGAAGAAAGAGATAAAAACCCACTGGTTTATTTATAAGAAATACAGGGAGTATACAAATAGAAGAATAGGAGAAAGGGAGTTGCTTCCAGAGTTGGGAGGGATTTGGAGACCTCTGTGTTAAATAAATCATTCATCAAGATGTTCATTTCACTGGCCTTCAGTTTCTTCAAATGTGTAACAACATAAATTATGTTGCCTCCTCATTGTATTAGGCTGTGATTAAGTTCTGTGGTTGTGTGATAAGTTTCTTCAGCTGACTCTTTGAGACCCTATGAACTGTAGCCTGCCAGGCTCCACAACAATGCAAAAATACTGTAGTGGGTTGCCATTTCCTTCTCCAGGGGATCTTTCCAACCCAAGGGTCAAACTTGAGTCTTATGTCTTCCTGCATTGGCAGGTGGGCTCTTTACCACTAGCACCACCTGATTAAGTTCTTGGAAAATTCTAATGGGGGATATTCATGGCCTGATGTTGTGTCAGAGTCTTTTGAGGATTGTGAGTCCTAAAACATGTCAGGTTTAAAAGAATTAGAATGAGAAATCTCTGCCTTAAAGACATGGCATTAAAAGTCATTTTTATTCACAAGATGAAAATAGGCACTACAACACATACTTTTTCCCTTTAATCTTGCCTCTGGTGAGGGGAATCTAATAAGGTTTCTAGTTAACAAATCAAATGAAAGATAATGACTAATTTTTAATGGCTTTTTAAATGATTGCCCACAACTCTAATGAGTAATTATATCATTTGCTGTAATGGCATTCATGAAATTAATTATGGATTTTGAAGAAAAAATACATATGGCATTTCTGTGAAGAAAGAGGTGACATAGGAGTGCTAGACTCATGATAAGGAATTGTACACATTTTGTATAATTATATTTTAGTGCAATCTACAAGAATTTGTCTTTTACATTTTTTGGCTCTATTTCAGTTTTTGTTTTGTTTTGTTTTAATCACCATTCTTGATATATTTTATTGAATTTGGTTGAATATTTGCCAGAAAAACTGCAGTCCAATTGATTTGCTCACATGAGAAAACTAGTCCTCAGTAACACTAAGGGACTTACTTGAAGACACACAGTTTATCAATCACTGGTAAAAGAAGACCACCCATGTGGTCTGAGTCTACGATTTTGACGTTCTATTTTTGATAGCTAGCACAATAGAAGTCCCATGTTGGCAACATGTGGAACAATTCAAATCAGCAATATTCATATAGCATGCTTTTAATATAGCATGATTTTACTGGCTAATATTTTAGCAAGAATTTTATGATCAACATAATGCTACAGATGATTAAAGATGAAAACTACTGCATAATAAACAGTAAATGAACACAGTCCCATGGTTAACTTTTTGTTTGGTAGCATCATGTTTCTAACAACACATCTAAATTCTACTTTGCAACTCCAGGGACTGCATTTCTAAAACAATTACGTGAATCATGAGTTTGGGACATTTTTCACCCCCTCTAACCATAGTCCCTGTATGCAGGTCAGGAAGCAACAGTTAGAACTGGACATGGAACAACAGACTGGTTCCCAATAGGAAAGGAGTACATCAAGGCTGTATATTGTCACCCTGCTTATTTCATGTATATGCAGAGCACATCATGAGAAACACTGGGCTGGAAGAAGCACAAGCTGGAATCAAGATTGCTGGGAGAAATATCAATAACCTCAGATATGCAGATGACACCATCCTTATGGCAGAGAGTGAATAGGAACTAAAAAGCCTCTTGATGAAAGTGAAAGAGGAGAGTGAAAAAGTTGGCTTAAAGCTTAACATTCAGAAAAGTAAGATCATGGCATCTGGTCCCATCACCTCATGGGAAATAGATAGGGAGAAAGTGGAAATAGTGTCAGACTTTAATTTTTTGGGTTCCAAAATCACTGCAGATGGTGGTTGCAGCCATGAAATTAAAAGACGCTTACTCCTTGGAAGGAAAGTTATGACCAACCTCGATAGCATATTAAAAAGCATAGACATTTCTTTGCCAACAAAGGTCCATCTAGTCAAGGCTATGGTTTTTCCAGTGGTCATGTATGGATGTGAGAGTTGGACTGTGAGGAAAGCTAAGTGCCGAAAAATTGATGCTTTTGAACGATGGTGTTGGAGAAACCTCTTGAGAGTCCGTTGGACTGCAAGGAGATCCAACCAGTCCATCCTAAAGGAAATCCGTCCTGGGTGTTCATTGGAAGGACTGATGCTGAAGCCAAAACTCCAATACTTTGGCCACCTCATGTGAAGAGTTGACTCATTGGAAAAGACCCTGATGCTGGGAGAGATTGGAGGCATAAGGGGACGACAGAAGATGAGATGGCTGGATGGCATCACTGACTCGATGGCCATGGGTTTGAATAAATTCTGGAGTTGGTGCTGGACAGGGAGGCCTGGCATGCTGCTATTCATGGGGTCACAAAGAGTCTGACATGATTGAGCAACTGAACTGAACTGAACTGAACTGTAGTCCCAGACCTGCTGCATTACTGGAGTTCAGATCATGAAACTTCAAATGGTCTCAAATCGTCACAAATGGAAATCATTCTCTAAACTACTAAAGTAACCCCTCAACTCATCTTACATACCAAATGCCAAGAAAGTGACACATCCTGTCACTCATGGCACAAACAAGAAAAGCTGCAGTTGGATATTTATCATCTGGCATCTGGAAGGGCAATTCATGAATCTACCTTAGAAGAGTGAGCAATTTCTCCATGTGTGGTCTGTGTTGGTTCCAGGTTACCTTTCATCCAAAATCCTTCCTTAATGGTATTATGAAGAAGAACTTGAGTTTCAAAAAGTTTCCACTGTGTTCCTATGGGTACAGAGGATAAGTTGATTCTTGTTTCAATGCCTTCTTAAAATATATATCAAAGAGGAAAGGACCATCTTGAGAATTTAAAATATTTCTTCCAAGGTCGTTGTCATTTTTGCTCTATTGCTTTTTCTGACACATAGCTCTCCTGTAAAGCAAATGTCCAAGAATCACAAATGAAAGGTAAGGGGAAAGATTTTTGGTTTTCATTCTTTTAAGGGAGGAAGAAAAATTTTTGTACAGTTTCCTGCAAATAATAACATTCACTATTTCACTCAGTGTAAATTTTTATGCCCAAGATCCACAAACCATTGCTAGATAATTTCCAATAATCTGTTAGCTTATTTAAATGCTAATTCCTTTTAAACCACTTTTCATCACCAGACTTTCTTGGAATTAATAATTACAAAAAATAATAGTCAAGTACAGAGTCAAATGATATTTGAGGTAAGTACTCAGGGTATCCCTTTGGCGTAGGCTAGGCATATGTACAGATGTAGCAGCACTTTTTCCATTGATTTTTTTTTTTTTAACTGAATAACAATTTACTAAGATCTAGATGTGAATAGGATAAGCCTGAGCGACTTCGCTTTCAGTTTTCACTTTCACATATTGGAGAAGGAAATGGCAATCCACTCCAGTGTTCTTGCCTGGAGAATCCCAGGGACGGGGGAGCCTGGTGGGTTGCCATCTATGGGATCGCACAGAGTTGGACACGACTGAAGTGACTTAGCAACAGCAGCAGATGTGAATAGGGGGTTTTCAGATGGCACTAGTGGTAAAGAACACACCTGCCAATGCGGGAGACATGAGAGGTGAGTTTGATCCCTGACTGGGAAGATCTCCTGAAGAAGGGCATGGCAACCACTCCATAGTCTTGCCTGGAGAATCCCCATGTACTGAGGAGCCTGGCGGGCTACAGTTCATAGGGTCACAAAGAGTCAGACACAACTAAAGCTACTTAACATAGATATAAATAAAGTTGATTTAAGTATAAAGGGTCGACCTTACAGTGAAGAATTCCCTATGAACATGCCATATTTCTATAGATGGGACTAGATATTACCTGTTCACCCAAACATAATGAGCAGACTAATTCTCTGTTTGATGAGTTTAGTTACTAAGGGAATTCCTCAAGTTCCCTAATATAAAATTTTAAATCATCTTAAAAGGATGTTCTCTGCTGTTACTTAACACTTTATTTGATCAAAGACCTCTTTTTCTCAGTCATAAGACAGGTTATCTAAACTACACATTGGAAAAGACTGCTAAAGAAGAGATAATAGAAAATGAGTTTTCAACCTTTTAAAGTTTCCTCCAGTGTTAAATTTATTTCTTTCTAACTTTAGAAGCAAGACTATTCACATTATCTTCAGGGTACCACTATGAATTTTACATAGACATAAACAAAATAATTGTCAAATGCCTATTATGTGGCAGGCACTGTGATAGAAATTAACAGATAAGGAAAAACGAAGCTAATACTCTCTTGTCTAGAATTTTACCACAATATGAGGGGAAGAAAGCTATTAAGAATTAGTTACAATAAAGTGAAAGGATTGCTCTGTTGTTATTAATAATAAGGTCTTTCCTTCAGTGAGGTGGTCCTATTGCCCTGAAATTCATAGTTTATTTCATTTTATTTTCATAAAAACAAAACAAAACACAATTTGTATAGTTTGTATATGCTTTATGGAGAATGAGATACTAGTAATGTGTGGAACCAAGAACCAATATAGTCAAATCTCATAATTAGCAAATAAAATATATTCAAATGCAGTTATGTCCAAATATGAAGTTTTTTAAACATGTCTACTTTCTTTCAATAGAAAATAGTTCAACTTAAGGAAATAAGTATTTTACAAAGAAAGTAACATTACATCTGAAGCTGTAAAGATGGTTCAGTGATGGGGGGGGCATTACAGACCAAAGATATGAAAATTACAAAGGCACAACTATATGTAAAACATAAGCTAATCTGGTAATCAGTTTAACATGTTTAGCATAGATTTTTTTTCTTTATTTTTATTAGTTGGAGACTAATTACTTTACAATATTGTAGTGGTTTTTTGCCATACATTGACATGAATCAGCCATGGATTTACATGTGTTCCCCATCCTGAACCCCGTTCCCACCTCCCTCCCCATCCCACACCCCCGGGTCATCCCGGTGCACCAGCCCTGAGCATTTGTCTCATACATCCACCCTGGACTGGTGATCTGTTTCACACTTGATAATATACATGTTTCAATCGTATTCTCTCAGATCATCCCACCCTCACCTTCTCCCATAGAGACCAAAAGTCTGTTCTGTACATCTGTGTCTCTTTTTCTGTCTTGCATATAGGATTATTGTTACCATCTTTCTAAATTCCATATATATGCATTGGTATACTGTATTAGTGTTTATCTTTCTGGCTTACTTCACTCTGTACAATGGGCTCCAGTTTCATCCATCTCATTAGAACTGATTCAAATAAGTTCTTTTAATGGCTGAGTAATATTCCATGGTGTATATGTACCACTGCTTTCTTATCCATTCGTCTGCTGATGGGCATCTACATTGCATCCATGTCCTGGCTATTATAAACAGTGCTGCGATGAACATTGGGGTACACGTGTCTCTTTCAGTTCTGGTTTCCTCGGTGTGTATGCCCAGGAGTGGGATTGCTGGGTCATATGGCAGTTCTATTTCCAGTTTTTTAAGGAATCTCCACACTGTTCTCCATAGTGGTTGTACTAGTTTGTATTCCCACCAACAGTGTAAGAGGGTTCCCTTTTCTTCACGTCCTTTCCAGCATTTATTGCTTGTAGACTTTTGGATAGCAGCCATTCTAACTGGCGTGTAATGGTACCTCATTGTGGTTTCGATTTGCATTTCTCTGATAATGAGTGATGTTGTGCATCATTTCCTGTGTTTGTTAGCCATCTGTATGTCTTCTTTAGAGACATGTCTGTTTAGTTCTTTGGCTCATTTATTTTTCTGGAATTGAGCTGCAGGAGTTGCTTGTATATTTTTGAGATTAATCCATTGTCTGTTGCTTCGTTTGCTATTATTTTCTCCCATTCTGAAGACTGTCTTTTCACCTTGCTTATAGTTTCCTCTGTTGTGCAAAAACTTCTCAGTTTAATTAGGTCCCATTTGTTTATTTTTGCTTTTATTTCTAATATTCTGGGAGGTGGGGTCATTGCTGTGATTTATGTCGGAGAGTGTTTTGCCTATGTTCTCCTCTAGGAGTTTTATAGTTTCTGGTCTTACATTTAGATCTTTAGTCCACTTTGAGTTTATTTTTGTGTATGGTATTAGAAAGTGTTCTAGTTTCATTCTTTTACACGTGGTTGACCAGTTTTCCCAGCACCACTTGTTAAAGAGCGGTGCTTTTTTCCATTGTATATTCTTGCCTCCTTTGTTGAAGATAAGGTGTCCCTAGGTACATGGATTTATCTCTGAGCTTTCTATTTTGTTGCATTGATCTATATTTCTGTCTTTGTGCCAGTACCATACTGTCTTGATGACTGTGGCTTTGTAGTAGAGCCTGAAGTCAGGCAGGTTTATTCCTCCAGTTCCATTCTTCTTTCTCAAGATTGCTTTGGCTATTCGAGGTATTTTGTATTTCCATACAAATTGTGAAATTATTTGTTCTAGTTCTGTGAAGAATACCGTTGGTAGCTTGATAGGGATTGCATTGAATCTATAGATTGCTTTGGGTAGAATAGCCATTTTGACAATATTGATTCTTCCAATTCATGAACATAGTGTATTTCTCCATCTATTTGTGTTCTCTGATTTCTTTCATCAGTGTTTTATAGTTTTCTATATATAGGTCTTTAGTTTCTTTAGGTAGATATACTCCTAAGTATTTTATTATTTTTGTTGTGATGGTGAATGATATTGTTTCCTTAATTTCTCCTTCTGTTTTTTCATTGTTAGTGTATAGGACTGCAAGGGATTTCTGTGTGTTAATTTTATATCCTGCAACTTTACGATATTCATTGATTAGCTCTAGTAATTTTCTGGTAGAGAGCATAGAATCTTTAAAAGGAAGTGATAGGAGATAAATTCAAAAGGAAGTAGAAAAGGATTCCGAAGGCCATGGTGAGGTCTATAAACTTTATTCAACAGGTCATGGAACTGCGGTGAAAATATACCACTTAAGGTTATTACAGAATATTGAGCAGAGTTCCCTATGCTATACAGTAGGTCCTTGGTTATCAATGTTAAATATAGCAGTGTGTATATGTGAATCTCAAGGTCCCAATATTTTTTATTATTGGGAAAATAATTTAAAAAAAAAAAACAGTGTTCATAAAGGCAGATCAATAGAAATTATCCAAATGGAAACACAAAGAAAAAAATAATAATTTGGAAAGTAACACAATCTGATTTGGTTCTCTGGAAGGTAATTTTGGAACAGTTTG
The DNA here is from genome assembly GCF_023699985.2 of Odocoileus virginianus. Classification (NCBI taxonomy): domain Eukaryota; kingdom Metazoa; phylum Chordata; class Mammalia; order Artiodactyla; family Cervidae; genus Odocoileus; species Odocoileus virginianus. The sequence goes on along the minus strand of NC_069675.1, from coordinate 51,053,903 downwards.
GAATGAGAAAATTATTAAGGAGGTTACTTTAAAAATAGAGAAATTGGAAGTTATGAAAGTCATGTTTTAAGGTGGTATTATTGGTCATGGAAATGGTAACCCATTCTGGTATTCTTGCCTAGGAAATCTCATGAACAGAGGAGTCTGGTGGTCTGTAGTCCATGGGGTCACAAACAATGGGACACAACTTAGCAACTGAGCACACTGGTCATGGAACTTGAGAACAACCACATATTTGTCCCAGTTCATATCACATTATTTCAGCTAAGGTCCCAGAAGTAATATTATATACTCCAGCTAATAAGACTATTGGGCTAGATTTCCCCTGGTCCTAGACTAGGTGTCTGAAACACTTTTTATTAGCTTGACTCTTTGTTTTCAGCTTTTCTCCATATCCTTTTAATCCATCTTGCTGTTTCCTTGCCAAACAATTTTTTTAAATCCACTCAAGCAAGTAGAGTAATTGCTCATAAATCAAGTAAAAAATTACTATGTATCTGGCCCCATACTTAAATGCCATTTTCTATCAGGAAGCAGTAGTATGGCAACATTCAGACAGTACTTCTACTCCCACACTCTGTCTGTGTCCATGCTAATTTATAAAACTAGTATTATTTTTTCACTCTCATTCATACAGCTAATGTCTATTTATTCAAACTGGAGTTGCAGTCACACAAATTCCATGAAACTATCTCCTATTACTCAAATTATGAGCCTTCTGTTTGCTGAAGTTCTACTGTATTTGCAGACTCTCTCAATTTAACACTGAAAAATTCCATGTGCACTTCATGCAATGAAGATCAACTAAAATGGAACCTCAAATTTCCTTCCAGGTTTAGGATTAATTGTGTTTGTCTGTCTCAGTCTCAGTAGGTGGCAAAAATTGTTTAGGACTGTAATACATAAATTAAAAGATGTTTAAAACACTGATCCTTAATCTTTTGCCAGATAGCAACTTTGATTCACCTGATTTTGCTTTTACTGAATATTTTGAAAATCACAGAACAATCCAGACTTTCTCATCTATTTTCTTTGAACAGAAAATTAAGCTCATCCCACAGGAGTTGAGGTCACAGGGAGACACCTTTGGTTGGAGATAATCAATAATTGCCTTTGACTTTCCATTCTCTGGAAAATGATGTTAACAGACAATTGGAAACCCCCAAAAATGAAAGGCTCTAAGAAACCACAAATCAATAGAAACATTTTTCATGTATGATTCATATCCACACAGCCATTTTGCACTAAATGTGGGCATCAGTGCTCTGTTATGTCTGAGTTTTTGCAACCCCATGGACTGTAGCTCACCAGGCTCCTCTGTCCATGGGATTCTTCAGGCAAGAATACTGGAGTTCTCCAGGGATCCTTCCAAACCAGGAAGAGAACCCTTATCTCTTGTTTCTCCTGCACTGGCAGGCAGATTCTTCACTACTAGCACCACCTGGGAAGCCCTAAATTCTCCCTGGAAGAGGGACCATCTACTTGCGGACAGAGGGAATGATGGTCATGGTTTCTCACCATGGTCATCTCTTCCAGGGAGAACTCAAGGCTGACAGTTACATTACATGCATTGAGGTGAACTTTTTTAAATTGCAAAGCATTAGAGGAGTCAAGAGTTGGTGAGAAGAAAAGCTTAAAACAACATAATATATACCTACTGATACACAAACCAATGCCAATATTCTGAACAGACACACATATAAGAACATTAGGAGTGATGTGAGGTCACTCACTGCCCAAAAGACAGGGTTGTGTGTCACATACAAGGCACACATGTTGACTGTTAACAGAAGTGCCACCTGTGTGTGTGTGTATGTGCTAAGTCATTTCACTGTGTCTTATTGTGTTTCATAGTGTCTGATTTTTTGTGACCTATAGACTGTAATCCACCAGGCTCCTCTGTTTATGGGACCCTCCAGGCAAGAACACTGGAGTGGATTGCCATGCCCTCTTCCAAGCCATCTTCCAGACCCAGGGAGGGAACTTGTGTATCTTATGCCTCCTGCATTAGCTGGTGGGTTCTTTACCCTAGTGCCACCTGGAAAGCCCTTGAGCCATCTCCTTTCTAGCCATAATTTGGCACTGAAGTCCCTGAATCCATAGAGAGAATTGCTTATATATGAATTTTTTTTCTACTTGCATAATTCCTTTTTTAAATCTTTTTGTTCTTTCTCTTTTTAAAAAATTCTTTATTTAACTGGAGGATATTATATGGCAATGAATTTTTGTTCTTGGTTCTTACACATGCCTTACCAGTTTTTGTTGTTGTTGTTGTTGTTGTTGTTGTTTTTATTCCTAGCCCAAACCAGAGCCCACCTTTGCCCTATCCATTGTTCCAGGATATGACAAAAAATAAGATCAAAACCTAAGATGCTAAAGTATACCTGATGTGAAGGATAATGCAGTTTGTTCTCATATTTTGCATTAGTTATATTCTGTAAAGTCATCATGAGCCAAAATTATTGAGTATTAAAGCATTACCCCTAGGAGAAATAGAAGGTTAGGTTTGTCTGAGCTTCTAGTCACAACACTTTCATAGACCCATCAGTATATAACTGGTCTTGTGTATATTTCTATTTAAAGACATCACATCCAATATATACTTGTAACTCACCTATTAATACAATGAACTCAAAGCCAAAACAACTGTAGCCCATGCCTAAACAAAGCTTATCTAAGGTATAGTTTCTCTGAAAGGCACACTGTATTGTTCTTGTGTTTGGGAACACTCGATAGCACTTTAACACTGCACATGGGGGCCATGTTAAAAAGAAAAATCACCAACAAACAGCAGAAAATGTGACATTAAATAAACCATGGAAAGAACTCTTGTTTACATTATGAAAGGCAAAACAAGATGGTGGAACACTGCCCATTTTTACCTCAGCTGGTGACATGTGTGTACTGGGTGACTCACATCTTTTTTTCCTGCTCTGTACATATCTATGAACGTTTGAAAAAGCGCCATGGGTATTAATTTGGGGATTACTAATAAATTTGAGTCAGTAGGTGAAATAACAAGTTTCAGATCCAGGAATAGTAAGAGTAAACTGTACACAGAAGAGTCTGGAAGAGAAACCAATTTGGCAAAGATGTCAATGATTTCATCTTGTCATATTTAGATTTACAGGAAGAGATCTTTGGGGCATTTTATAATTATGAGACAAGTTTCCTAGTAGAGAAGAGAGTAAAAGGAGAGAAATTTTGGGATCAGTTGTCATACCAGAGACAATCGATGTACCTAATAATACAGGAAAGTCACTTGGAGAAAAGGGGTGAAATTTGGGAAGGAAGAACAAGCTCTGATAAGAAATGAAAATACTGATCAGTCATACTTTTTTACTTTCTTAAAGAAGGAGTATAATATTTAAACTGTAAATATTATAATATTATTGTATTGTAAGGCCAACTTATATTTGTAGATAGTGATCAGAACTGACCAGAAAATAAAGTCATATATATTTACTGGGCTTTTATAATTATTTTTTTTTTTACAATCCACCATCTTCACATTTCTGTTACCACTGTCAACTGGATCCATTGACATTTCTCATTTTCCATATGCTTACCACATAATTTCTGTATACAACAGAAAGCTTTAAAGTATTTAGTCATTCTTAGTCTATTCGGCTCAAATACAATGAGGCTAATGTAAATATACACATATTAGTTAAGCTTATCCTGAAACCAGAGGTTCCTTTAAGCTTGTTGATTTCATCTTACTTAACTTCAGCTTCTAATCTCATGACGTGGACTTCTAATATTCCCTGGACTATGAGACATTTTCTCCTAAACTGTTTAGTGTGTCATCCTCTCCCTGAGCAGAGTGTCAATGGCTGATGTCATGTTACCCACCTTTAGAAATGAAATTCTGTCATTTCATCCAATACTGCTCACTCCCTAGATTCTTCAATGACAGATTATCTCACATTCAAGGAGTCTTCATTACTCTAACTAAGACTCCAGTTCTTAGTATTACACATTCTGATTGAAGACTGGTATAACCTTCAAACATTGAAGTTAGGATTCCAAGCTAATCTCTTTTCACCCCAAATAGCCCTCAAAATTCTCTCAGTGCCTGTCTCCTGAATTGAGTGAATCAATGCAAGCCTTTGCTTCAATAAACATCCTAAGATATAAAATAAGTAATCTCATAAAACATGTATAGAATTTTTAAATTCTATACTGTAGCAAAAAATAATAATCTGCCATTCATGCTTATGTTTGTTTCTACAAACCATTGATGCTGTATATCATGCGAAATATGATATACAGGGTTGGGCAGGGTTGAAACCCTCTAGATTTTAACCTCTCTTTCTCAGGCCTCCTATAACTTCCTCTTTATGGTAATGCTTTTCATACCTGCCTGTCTCACTCTCCTTTCATTTTTACTTTTTGATACTATGTGATCTCTTATTAATCTTTGATTTTCTGATAATATTTTGCATTCCACAAGCCTTCAAGCTGTTTGGTCATGTTTCATAACCTACCCTCCATGAACTAAATATTTTCATACACCTTTGCTTTGTCTCTCCAACTATGTTTGTATCTATCCTAGTCATTACTTGTAACTACACTTTTCCATTTCCAACAGCACTGCCCTACATGTGTGCATTCAACCCTTTATCAGAGTTTTGCTAGCAGCATCCCAGTCCTATTGATTCTTGAAATCCATTTTATAGAAATGATTGAAGATCAGAATTCCTAATGAAGATTCTGCTTACTTTAATTAGTACTTGCTTATCAGATCAAATACTGTATTCATAAGACTACAGTGCCTCAGATCCTTGAGTCCTTGATTGACAGACTTTATTTATTAGTACTTCATTCTTGATCTCTCACCACCTGCCCAAATCCTACTGCCTTGGGCTTCTCAATAATCATACAGAAAGTGCATACCCTTTCCTAATGCATTACATAGACAGTTGGTACTTCGTTGTAGAGGAATGAACTTTCCAGCTTCACCAAAAAATACTTGCCCTTGTAATCTCATGCCATCTTAAACTTCAGATTCTAATATTAATTCTTATTTTCTTCTGATCCTGCCCAATTAAAAAGGCATGATGGTCAATGTATGACAAAAACCACTACAATATTGTAAAGTAATTATCCTCCAACTAATAAAAATAAATAAATAAATAAATAAATAATAAAAAGGCATGATGAAGAACAAAAAATACTCCTTGAAAACAGATTCTATTTTTCTCAATAAACTTGGCAAAATTAGAAGGGTATTTTTAGTTCATTCTAAGATAGGTAGACTATGGTTAAAGAAGCATTCCTTTCCAATTGTGAAACAGTTGAGAATATACTGCTACTAAAGTTATCTAGAGGACAACCAGAATCAACCCAAACATAAGCAAAGAGACACTGAGATCCTGTAATTCATCTGACACTCCATGAACACTTACCAGTAGTTTCAACAAGCTCACAAAACTGCTATAAATGAGATATTTCCATTTGTTTTTAAGTATTATAAAATTTGTACTCAAATATGTTAAAATATATAATGATTATACAGACAAAACACACTTAGTCTATCTGAATCTAAACCTCATGCTTTTTCAGATTCTGTTCCTGCATTTAGTCCCTACATAGCAAATCTGTGAAGAACCTGTGAAGAAGTTATTACTCAAAAAGTCACCCAGTACAATATTTCTGGAATGGTAATATTTACATTTATATTTATTTACAAATAAGTTCTGAAACACTCAACTGTCAAATTTAGCAACACTGCCATGCCACAATTAAAAAAATGTTTTATCCCTATTATATTAGTCTCATATTGATTTACCATTAACTGACACTATTTGGGGGGACTATTCACGTCTCTATTTTTTAAATCAGTTCAAGTATTCTAATATTGCAAGCTCTCTTTCCAGACCTACTGACCAGCAGCTAAGTAAAATACATACTAATGGACTACATATGTTAACAGTTCATTCTCTATGCTTTATCTGTACCTTACAAACACCAGTATTTTGAGCCAGGTTTTGATACACCTACTGAACACCAAAACACAGTATATAATAAACCTCTCTATTCATTCTCATATACACATCAAATATTACTCAGGTATGTGTATATGCCAGATACAATGGACAGTCCAAAAATAACCACAGATACTTTCACACTCATTAACTTCAAGCCTCATTTGTAAAGGCCATTTTATTTGATCAATTTCTTCTTTTACTTAATATTGTCTCGTGAATGATGTCTCAACAAAAATGAAAATCGTCAGAGCTATAACAGATTCTTCTCTTTCTCTCAGTTCAGTTCAATTGCTCAGTCGTGTCCGACTCTTTGCAACCCCATGGACAGTAGCACGCCAGGCTTCCCTGTCCATCACAAAATTCCTGGAGTTTACTCAAACTCATGTCCATAGAGTCGGTGATGCCATCCAACCATCTCATCCTCTGCCGTCCCCTTCTCCTCCTGTCTTTCCCAGCACCAGGGTCTTTTCCAATGTCAGTCTTTCACATCAGGTGGCCAAAGTATTGGAGCTTCATTTTCAACATCAGTTCTTCCAATGAATATTCAGGACTGATTTCCTATAGGATAGACTGGGTGGATCTTCTTAGGTCCATTCAAAATAAGTTGACTTTTATACAATTGACATTATTATTTTGTTTATGCCCCCAGGGACACTGTGTTTCTTTAGGCTAGACATAGCTTTTTGTGTTTAGTACTATAAATGAAAGCAACAGATGCTCAGTATAACTACTAGAATGAAAGGAAAATTCTCTGTTCTCAAATGAAATGAAATAATCTATTCACTGATTATCTTTTGCAGAAAACATTGCAACTACTCCTCTTCACTTCCTATTCATTCTGTTCACTACAAGCTCCAAATTCACTTCTAAAAATTCAGATTTAATTAAAATGATTGAAAGACTGCTAGGCATTGACTGGCTGTCTACTCCCCTATTTTTCTTTCTAATAAAACTCATTTATTATGTGGAAAAAAAACAATAATAATGAGCTTGTCAGTCTCCCATAGTTGTGAGAGGGCATGTGATAGGTAGTGAGATATATACAGAACTGTTCTAGGAAAATTCCTTAAAAATGTTTCCACTTTTTATTTCATTTAGGGCTCAATAGAACTGATAAATCAATCAGGAGACAATATGGAGTACGGAAAGTACTACTAAGGAACCCCACTTCAAGGTGATCAAGTTGTCATATTACTTTTGGTTTGCATGAGAAAAAATATAAACATAAGTCTACTCACACAATTATATAAAACTTTCTCTCAATTTCAGCTGTCCAATCCTAAATAGGCACAAGGAATCAAAATTAAATAATAGTTGTAATAGTAATCATTAATAATAAAATGGAAGATAATATTTTAAGAATAAGGAAAAGTATAATTAATGACTTTTTGAGTTATATACAGTGAATTCACTAGATCGGTATTTATATGTATGGATAAGATAAGGCAGAAAGAGAGATGAAATAAATAGCTGAATTCTGATCTGCATGCATATAGAGTTGCTTGAAGACCCTAATGGCCTAAATTGATTTATGCAGTAAGCATAAACCAAACCCAATAGATTTGCGGAATGTTTGACTCAAAAATAATCTTTAAATAATCAAACTAATAAGTTATTATAGGTTTCATAAGATTACCTTACTTTGTATATCTTTCAGTTCAATTCAGTTCAGTCGTGTCCGACTCTTTGCAACCCCATGAATCGCAGCACAACAGGCCTCCATTTCCATCACCAACTCCCTGAGTTTACACAAACTTATGCCCACTGAGTCAGTGACGCCATTCAGCCATCTCATCCTCTGACATCCTCTCCTCCTCCTGCCCCGAATCCCTCCCAGCACCAGGGTATTTTGCAATGAGTCGACTCTTTGCATGAGGTGGCAAAAGTACTGGAGTTTCAGCTTCAGCATCAGTCCTTCCAATGAACACCCAGGACTGATTTCCTTTAGGATGGACTGGTTGGATCTCCTTGCAGTCCAACGGACTCTCAAGAGTCTTCTCCAACACCACAGTTCAAAAGCATCAATTTTTTGGTGCTCAGCTTTCTTCACAGTCCAACTCTCACATCCATACATGACCACTGGAGAAACCACAGCCTTGACCAGACAGACCTTTGTTGGTAAAGTAATGTCTCTGCTTTTTAATATGCTATCTAAGTTGGTCGTAACTTTCCTTCCAAGGAGTAAGCATCTTTTAATTTCATGCCTGCAATCACCATCTGCAGTGATTTTTGAGCTTCCCCCCCCAAAAAAAAAAGTCTGACACTGTTTCCACTGTCTCCCCATCTATTTCCCATGAGACGATGGGACCAGATGCCATGATCTTACTTTTCTGAATGTTAAGCTTTAAGCCAACTTTTTCACCCTCCTCTTGCACTTTCATCAAGAGGCTTTTTAGTTCCTCTTCACTCTCTGCCATAAGGGTCGTGTCATCTGCATATCTGAGGTTATTGATATTTCTCCCAGCAATCTGGATTCCAGCTTGTCCTTCTTCCAGCCCAGTGTTTCTCATGATGTACTCTGCATGTAAGTTAAATAAGCAGGGTGACAATATACAATCTTGACGTACTCCTTTTCCTATTTGGAACCAGTCTGTTGTTCCATGTCCAGTTTAACTGTTGCTTCCTGACCTGCATACAGATTTCTCAATTCAACTAAGATGATCATAAGAAGATTCATAGAAAAAAACATGTTCTATCCTTATTACATATAAACAACACTGAATATGGATTACTCTAGAAGATAAGGGAGATGTTACTATATACCTACAAGAATAGATAGTGTTGTAGCAAAAATTAAAGGGAAAATAATACCAAGTTCTACTGAGATTCAGAGCAACAAGACCTTTGTCAGTAGGCTGTAAAATGGTACCGCCTCTTTGGAAAAAAAGCTTGATATTAAAAAATAATAATAATTTTACCATTTACATACAACACTGATATTCCAATCCTGGCCTCTACCAAAGAGCATTTAACTTATGTTTAAAAAAACAACAATGATAACAACAAAAAAGCTTCTAACATCAATTTATATAGAGAAATTAGTCATAAACTCCAGAAGCTGAAACTGAAATGTTCTTCAATATTTGGTAAGTATACCAAAACAAACAAACAAAAAAAACCTGAGGTGAATCCATTAAAAGGCATACTGCTAAACAATAAAAAGGAACAAATTACTGATTTGAATACATAGATGAATCTCAAATTAATTAAACTGAGTGAAATAAATCAAACATACATTTATTTGAAATTATGAAAAAAAAAATTCTGGGAACAGAATATTTTGCCACCTCATGCAAAGATTTGACTCACTGGAAAAGACCCTGATGCTGGGAGGGATTGGGGACAGGAGAAGAAGGGGACAACAGAGGATGAGATGGCTGGATGGCATCACCGACTCGATGGACACGGTTTTGAGTAAACTTGAGGAGTTGGTGATGGACAGGAAGGCCTGTCATGCTGGGATTCATGGGGTCGCAAAGACTCTGACATGACTGAGCCATTGAACTGAACTGAACTGAACTGAACTGAAGATGATAGCTGTCTATGTAGGCCTTAGAAAGCAGTTAGCTTAAAATAGCTTTAGCAACCATCAACATAATTCCCAGTTCAAGCATATAAAATTATTAAGGGTAAAAGAACTGGAAAATGAAGGTTTTGTTTTTTTTGTTTATTTGTTTTCTTAAGGTTCCTAGTGTGCAGTGACACTCCTCCTACAGAAAAGGTGAGGATGTATTTTCCCTCATATCCACCTTAATAAGAAGAGCTTCCAGGAGATTTCTTAGGGAACACAACATGTTTCCCTGAAGTAGGTCATTGTCTGAATTGCATATTTAAAATAATAAAATGAAATAAACGGAAAATGATAGATGATTGCAAGTCTGGGAGGTGTGGTTTGTAGAGAAGATTATAAAGAAAACATGAGGGAAAAAAGCTAGTCTCTTAATGAAAACCAGTCATAGGTTTATGCTTTTAGGGTACCAGACAGGGAAGAAATGTCAGCCCGAAGGAGTTTTAACAGCTCAAGAGTTAAACAGCCCAAGTGCCTCACCTTTAAGAGGTGAGACCAGTTAGAGAGTGATGGGAGGTAAAACGTGGCCAACCAAAAAAATGGACCTTCACCATTTCTAGGTCATTCCAGTGAAGAGGTGTGGTCAAGAGATCTCCAAGACATGTGTGTTTTGTTGTGTGCTCAGTCATGTCCAACTGTTCCTGACCCCATTGACTGTAGCCCACTTGGCTCCTCTGTCCAAGGAATTCTCCAGGCAAGAATACTGCAGTGAGTTGCCATTTCCTTCTCCAGGGGGATCTTCCCAACCCAGGGGTCAAACCCACATCCCCTGTGTCTCCTGCTTTAGCAGGCAGAGTCTTTACCATTGCATCGCCTGGGAAGCCCTGCTCCAAGATAGCCAGGGAAGCACTCTGAGAGACAGTCAGCTTTAAGCAAAGACAAAAGATAGAGGTAGGAAGCAAAGAGGAACTAAAGAGCCTCTTTATGAAGATGAAAGAGGGGAGTGAAGAATCTTGCTTAAAACTCAACATTCAAGAACATGGCATCTAGTCCCATCACTTCATGGCAAACAGATGGGGAGACAATGGAAACAGTGACGGAATTTATTTTCTTGGGCTCCAAAATCACTGTGGACAGTGACTGCAGCCAAGAAATTAAGAATCAAACCAGTCAATCCTAAAGGAAATCATTCCTGAATATTCATTGGAAGGACTGATGCTGAAGCTGAAGCTCCCATACGTTGGCCACCTGATGCAAAGAGACAACTCATTGGAAAAGACCCTGATGCTGGGAAAGATTGAAGGCATTAGGAGAAGAGGATGACAGAAGACGAGATGGTTTGATGGTATCACTAACTCAATGGACATGAGTTTGAGCAAGCTGTGGGAGATGGTGAAGGACAGGGCAGCCTGGTGGGCTTCAGTCTGTGGGATCACAAAGAGTCAGACACAACTGAGTGGTTGAACAACAACAAAGATGGAGGGAACAAAACTAGTTCAAAGAATGCCAGTATCTCACACAAGACTTACGCCTGCATAAATCCTTCCCCTCTTAAAACTGCAGAAGCCCAACCACTCAACCACTTAGTGAATGGGAGAGGATAGAAGAGAGACTTCATAGACATATAAGTAGAGAAAGACACAATTACAGGCCACCCCCAAACATCCTGATGTAGACTCAAGCTGAGGGAGTAGTTGGGAAACCTTAAATGAACTTTTGAGTTTCTGGCAATTCTATGGAAAGACATATTTTAAATTCTGAATAATGCAATTCTTGAATTGAACAAATTATTTTTTAATTATCTGAATGACTAGAGAAATTCCTCAATCTACCCAAGATAGATCATGTAGAGTATTGAGGAGTAAATTCCTGTCATAGTGCATTTGTGAGGTTAATGGAGATTTTCTCTGACTTTGAGAGCAGGGATCAACTAACATTTTTTGTTAAAGGCCAAACAGTAAACATTTTAGGCTTTGAAGGCCAAGGGGGGCAGGAGTTGAGGGTGTTATGTAGATGTTTATAACAATAGCTAAAATACAAACTTTTTATTAATGAATTTAAAATGTCATGAAATTTTTGTTAATATATATCTACAAATGGGTAGAATGGAATTATTTTGGGGGGTAACATTTCACTCAAATGAGCTTATAAATTAGTGTTCCCTATTAACAAATTGATTGAAGATGTTATTTACTTGTAGAATCAGTTCTCAGCTCCTGAGCCATACAAAAAGAGGCAATGGGCTATATCTGACCCTGAACTGCTGTTTAGGGGCTTTTCAGGTGGTGTTTGTGGTAAAGAACTCACCTGTCAATACAGGAGACATAAGAGAAGCAGGTTTGATTCCTGGGTTGAGAAGATCCCCTAGAGGAGGGCATGACAACCAACTCCAGTGGGTTGCCTGGAGAATTCCATGGACAGAGGAGCCTGGCGGGCTACTGTCTAAGGGGTCACAAAGAGTCGGAAAAGACTGAAACGATTAAGCATACACCCACACACAAGTTGTTTGCTTACTACTGCCATCGACTCCCAATGCTTTCACCAAAATAGTAATTGTATACAAAAAGTTACCTAAGTTCTCTCCTAGTTGAAGGTCTGAAGACAAAAATAAATAAATAAATGCCACCAGGAATGAGACAGGGAAGAAAGAAAGATGAAGTGGTTGTGCTCTAAGAGTAGAACAGATGGGGCCTTAGATTTACACTGCTTACTGTGCAGTAAACACCCTCCAAGTAACCTTTCTGTATTAGCACCTGTGGAAGTATCAACTATTAGTGAACCAAAAATCGATCAAAGAAAATTAATTTTCCAGAAGGGAAATGAACAGAGATCACATAGATATTCCTCTTATACAAGAAAGCAGCCAACTCACTTGACTCCACAGATTTCTTCTTCCTGGCCCTTTATCCTTAAACAAATCAGGCAAGTTAAATTGCTGCCATTTATAAGTGCACTGACATCAGTAAATTACAAACTTTGCAATAGATTTGATCAATATCTGAAATTATGTTAATTTTTCTCTGAAATATAGATGAGATTTCTTCAGTAGAAAGTACATATTCCAAATAATATTGCATTTAAATGTCTGGCACTTTAGCATTTTCAATCTTTTTCTCTGGAGTAAGGTTCCCAAAATTAAAAACCCCCAAATGCAGTGATATAATTTGATTCATTGCTATATCCAGTGAGGCAGTAGTTATTGCTTTGCAAAGAGGAAAGAATTTTGTTGTTTTCTGGGGTAGAAAATAAGCAAAAAATATATAGCATAAATTTAATACATGCTCAAGGAAATACCAACAACAATTATTATAAATCACTATGTGAGACAGAAAACAAGGAACAGCCATGAAATCTGCTCTAGATGCCTTCATTTTGGTTGAGAAGCTATTTGGTTTGCTTTGATACATTCCTAATGTAGTGTGGAAATGGGTTTACTAGATATATAATGCATCATCTGGTTACCTGTAAAAGGGAAATCTCCTGGGGAATCACTTCAATATTATTTGGGAAAACTCATTTGATGGTCTATACCAGTTAATTGAAGGAGTTAAGGAGACAAGTCATGCCTTTAGGCAGTTCTCTGTGATCAGTATTTCACAGACTTTGTTGACCTTTTTAAATAAGAGATACAAATTATTTGATTAAATGTTAACAGGGATGCAAACTGATATAGGGAGTTGTCCACAGAGTGGGACAGGTCAGCTTCCAGGTCCCCTCTTTGGTCTGGTTGAAAGCAGCTAAAGGTCATTTGTAAACTTCATATCAACTTCTAAAAGATCTCAGGACAGGAGTAATCTCTGAGTTTACAAGAACCCAATTCATCCATGGCCTGCTAATTAAAAAGAAAAACAGAAGGAGAGAGAGACAAAAAAGAAACACAAACTTTTTTTTTTTAAGTAGTATAAGGAAGCTTGGTGAGATGAGAAGCAGTTCTGATATTTCCACAGTAGAGAGCTCAAATAAAAATTAAACAGAAATCTACTAGCAATCTCTTAGAAACTGAAACCTAACGGATTTTCTCAAAAAGGACTGGGGTTTAATTTGTGTAGCAAAACAAGATATTCCATTAGCTGTCACATTTTCTGTGTTGCAGGTGCTGGACTTCCCTGGTGGCTCAGATGGTAAGGAATCCTCCTGTAGTGCAGATGATGTGGGTTCGATTCCTGGGTCAGGAAGATTTCCTGGAGAAGGGAATGGATACCCAGTCCAGTATTTTTGCCTGAAGAATTCCATGGACAGAGGAGCCTGGTAAGCTACGGTCCCTTGGTCTCAAAGCATCAGACATGGCCGAGTAACTAACACTTTCACTCACTGTTTTAAAATATTATATTAAAAGCAAATTTAGTCATAGACAGCTAGGACAAAGAAGGGACATTTGAAGTCAACTGGGCCAGAATTTCCTTGGCCTCTGGGAAGTAAATATCAGTGGCATCCTCCAGTCACATGTCAAGCAAAAGCATTCACCCGTATTACCTTCATATTTTACAGACTGAGAAAGGAAACACAGGAAAAATCAGACGAAACTAAAGATAATTTGCAAAAGTTAAATATTCATAATTAGATTGACTCAGATTATGGTTCTCTCACTTATCCAATAAAGATATTGGGAAAATTGTTTTACCTCTACCGGCATCTGCATGTTTCTTTTGTTAAAAAAAAAAAAAAAAAAGGCAGCTGCATTTATCACCAATAGATGCTTTTCTTGCTTTTTCAGCTTATGTTAAACATTTTATCAGCAAAAAAAAAATGTTATTTTCAATGTTTCTAAATCCTGAAAATTTATTTTATTAATTATAATAGCTAACATGGAAGTTTATAATTAACAATTCTGTACTTCAAGACCTTTCTGGTGCTTCTCAGAAATATCTGAAAAGATCCCTGAAATTAAAGATCTAAGTTTAGTTCCCAGATCAACCATATACCTATTCTGGGGTTTAAACACTAAAATTATTTCACTGAGCTTTGATTCCCCTTATCTATTACAGTGACGATAAGATATACCTTATTAAACAAGGTTTTCTAAGAATTAAATAGTCTTTCAGTTCAGTTCAGTTCAGTCGCTCAGTCATGTCTGACTTTTTGCAACCCTATGAACCGCAGCACGGCAGGCCTCCCTGTCCATCACCAACTTTGGGAGTCCACCCAAACCCATGTCCATTGAGTTGGTGATGCCATCCAACCATCTCATCCTCTTTTGTCCCCTTCTCCTCCTGCCCCCAATCCCTCCCAGCATCAGGGACTTTTCAAATGAGTCAGCTCTTTGCATCAGGTGGCCAAAGTATTGGAGTTTCAGTTTCAGCATCAGTCCTTCCAATGGACACTCAGGACTGATCTCCTTTAGAATGGACTGGTTGGATCTTCTTGCAGTCCAAGAGATTCTCAAGAGTCTTCTCCAACACCACAGTTCAAAAACATCAGTTCTTCCATGCTCAGCTTTCTTTATAGTCCAACTCTCACATCCATACATGACCACTGGAAAAACCATAGCCTTGACTAGATGGACCTTTGTTGGCAAAGTAAATAGTCTTGGTAAAATATAAAGCACTGCACAGGAGTGTGGCGGCTGGGACAGTGCACGAGTGCAGCTGAGACGAGCTACCCCACACCCAAGGGCAGGGGCAGCAGCCGAGAGGAGCTACCCCTCATCTGAGGTAAGGAGCAGCGGCTGCGCTTTGCTGGAGCAGCCCTGAAGAGAGATCCCCACGTCCAAGGTAAGAGAAACCCCAGTAAGATGGTAGGCACTGAGAGAGGGGATCAGAAGGCAGACAGACTGAAACCACAATCACAGACAACTAGCCAATGTGATCACACGGACCACAGCCTTGTCTAACTCAGTGAAACTAAGCCATGCCATGTGGGGCCACGCAAGACAGCCATGTCACGTTGGATAGGTCTGACAGAATTTGGTCCACTGGAGAAGGGAATGGCAAACCACTTCAGTATTCTTGCCTTGAGAACCCCATGAACAGTACAAAAGACAAAAAGATAGGACACTGAAAGATGAACTCCTCAAATCAGTAGGTACCCAATATGCTTTGGAGATCAGTGAAGAAATAACTCCAGAAAGAATTAAGGGATGGAGCCAAAGCAAAATCAAACCCAGCTGTGAATGAGACCAGTGATGGAAGCAGGGTTAGGTGCTGTAAATAGCAATATTGCATTGGAACCTGGAATGTTAGGTCCATGAATCAAGGCAAATTGAAAGTGGTCAAACAGGAGATGACAAGAGTGAGCATCGACATTCTAGGAATCAACAAACTAAGATGGACTGGAATGGGTGAATTTAACTCAGATGACCATTATTTCTACTACTGTGGGTAGGAATCCCTTAGAAGAAATGGAGTAGCCATCATAGTCAACAAAAGAGTCTGAAATGTAGTCCTTGGATGCAATCTCAAAAACGACAGAACGATCTCTGTTCATTTCCAAGGCAAACCATTCAATATCACAGTAATCCAAGTCTATGCCCCGACCAGGAATGCTGAAGAAGCTGAAGTTGAAAGGTTCTATGAAGACCTACAATACCTTCTAGAACTAACACCCAAAAAAGATGTCCTTTTCATTATAGGGGACTGGAATGCAAAAGTAGGAAGTCAAGAAGCACCTGGAGTAACAGGCAAATTTGGCCTTGGAGTACAGAATGAAGTAGGTTAAAGGCTAATAGAGTTCTGCCAAGAGAACACACTGGTATAGCAAACACCCTCTTCCAAAAAAATAAGAGAAGACTCTACACATGGACATCACAATATGATCGACACTGAATCAGACTGATTATATTCTTTGCAGCCAAAGATGAAGAAGCTTGATACAGTCAGCAAAAACAAGACTGGGAGCTGACTGTGGCTCAGATCGTGAACTCCTTATTGCCAAATACAGAGTGAATTGAAGAAAGTGGAGAAAACCACTAGACCATTCAGATATGACCTAAATAAAATCCCTTATGACTACAGTGGAAGTGAGAAATAGATTTAAGGGACTAGACCTGATAGACAGAGTGCCTGATAAACTATGGATGGAGGTTTCTGACATTGTACAGGAGATAGGAATCAAGACCATCCCCAAGAAAAAGAAGTACAAAAAAGCAAAACGGTTGTCTGAGGAGGCCCTATAAATAACTGTGTAAAGAAGGGAAGTGAAAAGCAAAAGAGAAAAGGAAAGATATATCCATTTGAATGCAGAGTTCCAAACAATAGCAAGGAGAGATAAGAAAGCCTTCTCCATGATCAGTGCAAAGAAATAGAGGAAAACAATAGAATGGGAAAGACTAGAGATCTCTTCAAGAAAATTAGAGATACTAAGGGAATATTTCATGCAAAGATGAGCTCAATAAAGGACAGAAATGGTACGAACCTAACAGAAGCAGAAGATATTAAGAAGTGGCAAGAATACACAAAAGAACTGTACAAAAAAGATCTTAACGACCTAGATAATCATGATGGTGTGGTCATGCACCTAAAGCCAGACATCGTGGAATGTGAAGTCAAGTGGGCCTTAGGAAGCATCACTATGAACAAAGCTAGTGGAAGTGACGGAATTCCAGTTGAGCTATTTCAAATCCTGAAAGATGATGCTGTGAAAGTGTTGCACTCAATATGTCACCAGATTTGGAAAACTCAGCAGTGGCCACAGGACTGGAAAAGGTCAGTTTTCATTCCAACCCTAAAGAAAGGCAATGCCAAAAATGTCCAAACTACTGCATATTTGCATTCATATCACACACTAGTAAAGTAATGCTTAAAATTCTCCAAGCCAGGCTTCAGCAATACGTTAACCATGAACTTCCAGATGTTCAAGCCGCTTTTAGTAAAGGCAAAGGAACTAAAGAGCAGATTGCCAACATCCGCTGGATTATCAAAAAAAACAAGGGAGTTCCAGAAAAATATATATTTCTAATTTATTGACTATACCAAAGCCTTTTTGTGGATCACAATAAACTGTGGAAAATCCTGAAAGAGATGGGAATACCAGACCACCTAACTTGCCTCTTGAGAAACTTAGATGCAGGTCAGGAAGCCACAGTTAGAACTCGACATGGACCAACAGACTGGTTACAAATAGGAAAAGAAGTACGTCAAGACTGTATATTGTCACCCTACTTATTTAACTTATGTGCAGAGTACATCATGAGAAACGCTGGGCTAGAAGAAACACAAGCTGGAATCGAGATTGCTGGGAGAAATATCAATAACCTCAGATATGCAGATGATGCCACCCTCATGGCAGAAAGTGAAGAAAAACTAAAGAGCCTCCTGATGAAAGTGAAAGAGGAGAGTCAAAAAGTTGGCTTAAAACTCAGCATTCAGAAAACTAAGATCATGGCATCTGGTCCCATCACTTCATGGCAAATAGATGGGGAAATGGTGGAAAAAGTGGCTGATTTTATTTTTCTGGGCTCCAAATCACTGCAGATGGTGATTGCAGCCATGAAATTAAAAGACGCTTACTCCTTGAAAGGAAAGTTATGCTCAACCTAGATTGTATATTAGAGACATTAGTTTGCCAAAAAAGGTCCATCTAGTCAAGGCTGCAGTTTTTCCAGTGGTCATGTATGGATGTGAGAATTGGACTATAAAGAAAGCTGAGTGCCAAAGAACTGATGCTTTTGAACTGTGGTGTTGGAGAAGACTCTTGAGAGTCCCTTGGACTACAAGAAGATCCAACCAGTCCATCCTAAAGGAGATCAGTCCTAGGTGTTCATTGGAAGAACTGATGTTGAAGCTGAAGCTCCAATACTTTGACCACCTGATGTGAAGAGCTGACTCATTGGAAAAGACCCTGATGCTGGAAAAGATTGTGGGCAGGTGGAGAAGGGGATGACAGCAGAAGAGATGGTTGTATGACATCACGGACTCAATGCACATGAGTTGGGTAGACACCAGGAGTCAGTGATGGACAGGGAGGCCTGGCGTGCTGCGGTTCATTGGGTCACAAAGAGTCAGACGTGACTGAGCAACTGAACTGAACTGATACAACTTAAGAGTGTATGAGTTCTTTAGAGTTTTATGCCTAGAGCAAAATTTATTCACTTTTCTCCATACTAAAATATTGCTGTTATATAGTTGTACAAAGACTGTATTTTATAGGGATTTTTAAGGGACACAAATACTTCCTATTTAATTTTAGTGACTATTACCATTTTCTAATATTCCAAGTTACATAGTTTCTTGGTTGCTTAGTTGGTCAATTATATTCCCTAATACAGATAGACATTTCCTATCTGTATTGGAAGTGTCAGTTCCAAGCTGGCTTGTTTTGCCTGTTTATTTGCTTGTGTGTTGTTTCTTTTACCCAAATCTGACCAATTTTATGTCCCCTTAACTCAGAGTCCTATTAACTGCCTGATTAACCTGAGAAAACATATGAATACCAGCTGATTGACCCTTCTTAGCTATCTGGGTAATGGAGCACAGGAAGCAAGAAATATAAAAGTGAAGAGTGTTGATACTGTCCTGGAAGGCAACATCAGACATCTGGGGCCAACATAGGTATCAAAAAGTATAAGCATAACATAAAAAAGCAGTTGGGACATCATTAATATGGCAACATTGGTTGTTCCCTTTTCAGTCTTTCTCAGTCCCCTTCACAATAACAACTAGTAACTATTTATAGACAAAACACCATTGTGAAAATCCCAGAAACTGGGGTGAAACTGAAGCAAACCCTGGACCACAAAGCCCAAGAAGGAACTTACTTGAAGAGTAAGAGGAGCGACTCCACACTGACTGCATCTCCCCTCCCTAGGCCAGAACAGAATCACACTGAGAGGTCTCCCTTGGTTTTTCCAGTTGGATAAAACAAGCCCAGCATGGACATCCAGCTCCCCTCTTATTGCAGGGTGCTTCCCAGGAGGCCCATCCCTGTATCTCACCTCATGGGGATCATTGGGGAGATCTGCAGGGCTTAATACCTGAGGATCAGATGGAGACTGGGGGTAGAGCAGGGCATGTGGCTTATAGCAATTATCTCTTGTATCTTGGCAGACTTCATTTCACATCACAGTTGTGCCAAGCGGAAATCTCAGCCAGTGCCTCTGTCCATCTGCAGAGCTGTGTTCATGGCTCTGCTGGTTGGGTGCTCAGTAGGCAGTTTGCTTGGTTTATGTCACCAGTTAGGAAGCTGTGCCAGCCATGGGGCTCATTTTAAGGCCCCACTCAAGCCAGAAAACTAAATTTGAAGCCCTATTTATTACTAAAGATAGTTGCCAGTCCAGTTTGCCAGATCAGGAAGCTAACCAGAGAAATCAGGTAGCTACATACCTCTCTTTCAGCCATGCTTGCAGAGACACCAAAGGAGAGACCACAGATAGCAGCTCTGACCATCTCAGGGCTGAGCTGTAGCACTGTCTGGCCAGGAAGTTGGCTGGTAGTTCTGCCTGACTTGGGTAATCTGTCAGTGAGCCATACTGGCCATAAGCTTGTTCTACAGCCCTCCCTGGGCCAGTGGGGGTTGAGCAGGGGGGTGAGTGGGGGATTGTGAAAGCTCACATAATGGCTAATTATAGCTTCCAGGCTCACTCATGCAGAAAGCCTGAGCAGCAAATACAGGGAGCCATGGATCTCATCCTATGACCATGCATGAGCAAGGATCCAAGCCAGGAGATCTGCCTAAATGTGAAGTGTAGCATCTGCCCCCACATAACACAGGAGCCTTAACAATGATCCTGGACAGCTTCATAATCTAACTAACAGGGCCACTCAGCACATTGTACAGGCCCACCCCACAGTAGTGCTTAATCTATGATCTTACCTGATGGCTAAGTGTAGTCTGAGGCCTTTCCCAGTCAGTTACCCAGTTCTATCATGGAACAAAATCTGTAACCCCACCCAGTGAGGCAGCTCAGACAGTAATCTTGGTCAATCAATGAGTCAGTCTACAGCCCCACTCAACTGTGGGATACAGCTGCAAGGACCTCCCAACCACAGGACACAACCAGAAATCTTGTCCAGTAGTAGAGCTAGGGGATACCTGGTATTAAGGGCCACCTTGCTTACTTACCCGGATTTAGGAAACATTGTGCACTGAAATTTGGACTGGTGCTTTAGCATCTGACAGATAGCTAGACTAGAAGCAAATCATTCAGTCCAGGATAAAGGCCTGAGACCATTTAATCATTAGTAGTTTTTTAGTTTTGATTTATTTTTATCCTTACCATATTTTTATATTTCTGTGAAGCCTTTGAGAGTCTAGGGCATTTAATGAGATATCTCCCACTCAGGAAGCCTTTATCTTCCACCGTCCCAGAAATATCTATTTAACTTCTTTACTGGCTGAGCCACAAGGGAAGCCCAAGAATATTGGAGTGGGTAGCCTACCCTTTCTCCAGAGGATCTTTCCGACCTAGTAATCGAACCTGGGTCTCTTGCATCGCAGGTGGATTATTTACCAACTGAGCTATCAGGGAAGCCCATTGTATGTCAAAGTTAGTATAAATATCTTATAATAATGTTTCTCATTTTTTCTCACTCATTAGTTAAAACATTTCTACTATTTATTTCATCTGTTCATATAATCACCTGTTTTGCCAAAAGTTTTCAGTTATGTCTCAGGTTTAAAGGATTTGTTAACAAATTAAACTTCTTGTTATAAGCAAATAAATAATACAAATACAAATAAATTTATAAAGAATATAAACAAATAATATAGCAAACAAATATAAATATAAACACATAATATAAACAAATAAATAATACTAATCTAGCTTACTTTCAATAGACTAATATTAAAAGAAAAGAGAAATAGAACAGAGGCTACATCACCAAGTTGGGTTTTGACCAACATCCATACTTAATCAGAGTTGGGAAGTCCCTTGTCACAGAACATCTGGAGTTCCAGCTGGGAAAATGGCCAAGGTGGG
This sequence comes from Odocoileus virginianus, assembly GCF_023699985.2. Lineage (NCBI taxonomy): Eukaryota > Metazoa > Chordata > Mammalia > Artiodactyla > Cervidae > Odocoileus > Odocoileus virginianus. Next base: position 51,032,548 of record NC_069675.1, on the reverse strand, counting down.
GATACAGGCAGAATGCCCACTTCATGGGTGAGACTTCAAAGATTGCAGTTTGGGTTCCTGTTTATAATTCCAGGATGCAAACTGATATAATCATCAATCTGTGAGCAAATTGCAATTCTGGTTTCTTGTTAACATTGTTTGTTTTGTCATGTAAAACTTGGAATGCTGTTAAGCCCTGGGCTTGGTTGGCCAAGCCCCCTCCAGTGGCTTAATGAATTCTGAGATCAGCTCCCTATTTATCTATTATGTTTCCCTTCCCACATTCACAGCAGGTGTGGCTGACACCTACAGCAGTAGTCTGGGCAGTGTCCAGGTAGGTCAAAAGCAAGGTCAGAGGCCTGCTCTGCTTTGTCTTTGAAGCCTGAATTAGACTATTTATTTAATTTCCCTAACATCACCCAATACATTATTAAGAGACCTGAGGTGATTTTTCCTTGTTATTTACTGTGAGAATCTGTGAGTAAGTTTATGGAAATTAAGACCCATGAAAGTGGGCAGAATGTTCTAAACTTCTGTCATTAATGGTTTCTTACTATCATAGCAATCAATATTCAGCCTCCACAAGTTTGCAAAAATTACTAATGATATGTTTCTACCAGCTTTAATCCAGGTAAAATGATCTCAGTTGTGACTATCTGTATTTTCCTGTGTCTCCAGATTTGGAGGTGGTGGCTCACCCTACAACTCTGCCTCTGATGGCTCCAAGAAAAGTCATTGATTTTCAGTTTGCTCAGCATTTTTCTTGTCGTAAGGACAGGACTGATGACTTTTCATTGCTGTTGTTGTTATTTTCCCCCACGCGTAGAGTTGAAACCAAACATTACCAAAGTATCATTTCATAGATAACATTTTTTATTTTAATAAATTCCATAAAATAAATGTATCATCATTACGAAAAAGGATAAATGTGTGTGTATGTATATATATAATAGGAGAAGCACACTGACTGAAATCGCCCATCCTGGTCAGATACCAAAGTAACAATTTGCATGAGTTGTTTTATGACAGGAGGTCCTTGTAAGGAACACAGAACTAATAAGCCACCACCAACCCAACAACCAACCAGAAGAGTTCAGGAAAAGTCAAAAGGAGGCACCGCATGTCCGATCACCTCCCAGAATCCTTCTCTCTGGCATCCATCTTGGCTGAACAAGGCATGCACCATCAAGAAGGACTCTGAGTCAGAATAATTGGATAAGGACAACTTGGAAACTAATCCCATCACCATAAAACCCGAGACGAGACTGTAAGCCATGTGACAGAGATGTTCTCCTGGGTTCCCTTACCCTACTGCTCTCCACCCCGGGTGCTCTTTCCCAGTCAAATCTCCTGCTTTGTCAGCACATATGCCTCCTTGGACAATTCATTTCCGAGTGTTAGACAAGAGACCAGTTTTGGGCCTTGAAAGGGTTCCCCCTTCGTGCAACAAGTGGTGACTCTGGCAGGGACTCTTCTTCACTGTGATTGACATCCTGACCACTTGGGGGTACTCAGGGGCCAACTTGCCTGCCGATGGACCAAACCCAGCGGCCGCAACTGGGACCCTTTGGCCCCTGGTCTCCTCCTGGCACGGACAACTGGCCAGAGAGCCCTGACCGGTTAGTAACAAGAGACTTTATTGACACCTCTCTCCTTCCCTCTCTTTCCTCCCTTTAAGCTTTCCTATCCTTCACTTTTTTTCTATTTCCCCCATCCTGGACTCAGGAATCTGGTTGGAGGGTCTCAGCCTGAGCTGAGGATTGGAGACTGATCACCTCCTCTTGCAGAGAAGTTGAATTCTGGTTGTGTCCTGGTTTCTGGTAGGGCTAAGTTCCAGTCCTCCCTTCTCTGGAAACCCAGGGTAAAGTCCTATAGTGCCTGGCTATCTGCAGGTGGCAGGAGATGTCTGTAAGTCCACCTCTTTTGCCCCCCTTTCCCGCCTCCTTCCCCTTCTATCAACCTGTCTTTGTTTCCTCGCTTTGAAATCTTTGAAGATCTGGGATATTTTCAATTACTCTGTTAGTACTTGGATCTGAAGTTCTGTGTCTCTATAGGAGGTTTCCTGAGAGACTGCATTCATGTATTTAAGGGAGGGTTTGAGGAGGACTGCCAGGTCTATGTGTGTATTTTATCTCTGTGTTCTATGTTGTGATTTTTTGATGGCCATTTTGCTTTGTCTGGCCACCATTTGGTTTAGACCTGCTGCTGTTTTATTAGAGCTTGATTTTCTTTCCCTGTGTCTGGAGACCAGGGCTCTGGCTCTGTTCTCAGGCACACTTTTGTAGACCATCTCTAACTCCTGAGTCTGAGGGAAAATGGGAAAAATCCTTTAAAAATTATATTTAGTCCAACTGTTTTTTATAAACTAGTAAATTTTATATTATAATATTTAATTCATGATTAAGCTTAGAAAATGCAGCTAGATCTTACATTGTGTCTGTCTAAATATGTCTTGGTACGTCTTTGGGTAATATTTTTGAGATTAATTTGTAAATGAGCTCTATTTAATTGACTTAAAGAAAAGTAAGTGCATATAAATCAAATAATTCTAAATTAAACAATATATTCCAGGTTCATGTGAACCAAGGAATATTCAATATTAAAAACTTGATATTAATGTTTGTTTATTGACCTATCAAATACAGACATGTCTTCGAGTAATTAACACTAAGTAGAAAAATATCATTGTTCAGTTCAGTCACTCAGTCGTGTCCCACTCTTTGTGACCCCATGAATCGCAGAGCATCAGGCTTCCCTGTCCATCACAAACTCCAGCAATTTACTCAAACTCATGTCCATCTGAGTCGGTGATGCCATCGAGCCATCTCACCCTCTGTCGTCCCCTTCTCCTCCTGCCCCCAATTCCTCCCAGCATCAGGGTCTTTTCCAGTGAGTCAACTCTTCGCATGAGATGGGCAAAGTATTGGTGTTTCAGCTTCAGCATCAGTCCTTCCAATGAGCACCCGGGACTGATCTCCTTTAGGATGGACTGGTTGGATCTCCTTGCAGTCCAATGGACTTTCAAGAGTCTTCTCCAACACCACAGTTCAAAAGCATCAATTTTTCAGCACTCAGCTTTCTTCACAGTATAACTCTAACATCCATACATGACCACTGGAAAAAACATAGCCTTGACTAGACGGACCTTTGTTGGCAAAGCAATGTCTCTGCTTTTAAATATGCTATCTAGGTTGGTCATAACTTTCCTTCCAAGAAGTAAGCGTCTTTTAATTTCATGGCTGCAATCACCATCTGCAGTGATTTTGGAGCCCAAAAAAGTAAAGTCTGACACTGTTTCCACTGTTTCCCCATCTATTTCCCATGAAGTGATGGGACCAGTTGTCATGATCTTAGTTTTCTGAATGTTGAGCTTTAAGTCAAATTTTTTACTCTCCTCAAGAAGCTTTTTAGTTCCTCTTCACTTTCTGCCATAAGGGTGGTGTCATCTGCAAACCTGAGGTTATTGATGCTTCTCCCAGCAATCTTGATTCCAGCTTGTGCTTCTTCCAGCCCAGTGTTTCTCATGATGAACTCTGCATATCAGGTAAATAAGCAGGGTGACAATATACAGCCTTGACATACTCTTTTTCCTGTTTGGAACCAGTCTGTTGTTCCATGTCCAGTTCTAACTGTTGCTTTCTGACATGCATATAAGTTTCTCAAGAGGCAGGTCAGGTGGTCTGGTATTCTCATCTCTTTCAAAATTTTCCACAGTTTATTGTGATCCACACAGTTGAAGGCTTTGGCATAGTCAATAAAGCAGAAATAGATGTTTTTCTGGAACTCTCTTGCTTTTTTGTTGATCCAGCTGATGTTGGCAATTTGATCTCTGGTTCCTCTGTCTTTTCTAAAACCAGCTTGAACATCTGGAAGTTCACGGTTCATGTATTGCTGAAGTCTGGCTTGGAGAATTTTGAGCATTACTTTACTAGCGTGTGAGATGAGTGCAATTGTGTGGTAGTCTGAGCATTCTTTGGCATTGCCATTCTTTGGGATTGGAATGAATACTGACCTTTTCCAGACCTGTGGCCACTGTTGAGTTTTCCAAATTTGCTGGCATTTTCATTGTACTTATGTTTAATATAAGTTAAATATTATCATATGTGTTACAAGTTTGTCAACAAGGAAATTATCTCAATAAAGAAACTTCTAAAAATGTAAATGTAGTATGAGCTTTTAGATAAACTCTATTAAGAATAATTATTCTTTAGAAATATATGTCTAAAATAGCCTTTCCAGATTGGCATAACTTGAATTTCTAAGGGTTGTGCTAAACGAAGTTTGGAAGTCTATTGAATGGTTAGGTCATTTCCAAATAAAATAAGATTTTAAAACATTTACTATTAAACACTAATTTCCTTTTACAGAGAAACTAAAGAGATTTGGGACTATAAATGAATAATATTTGGTGCCATCCTAAAATGTTCTAAGAAAGCAAGGGATTTAGAAATTATCGCTGATATTTATGTTCACCAATCTATAAAATGCTAATATAAAGGTTCTTGGTTGATTAAAGAAAGTAGGCAGTGTGTTTTGAGAAAACAAAAGTAAAAAAAATACTAAAAAGAGTTATGCATGATCAAGATTTTCTATAATTGGATTACATTATATTATCTAACTAGTTAGATAAATGGATTTTGTTAGGAATGACACAGCCATAGGAAAGCTGGTTAAAGCCAACTAGGTCCAAGATGGTAGAGTTGACTTTCAATAGACCTTGAGCCATATATAAACCCATTGTGACATACCATCAAGCTAAATGATACACCTGTCAACACTGACTATATCTGACCAACTGTTCTAAACCCTTTTAACCAATCTTTTTGACAAAACTTCCTAAATCAAATTCTTTTGAAGTTTCTTTGACCTCTAGCTAACTTTGGGGTGCTTCAGAGGGCCCCTGAAATATCCCAAAGGGAGATATTAAACTGTGTTTATTTGGTTGGTTAAATTACATGAAAAATATTATCAAATGAGTAATAAATCCTCTCATGTTATAATGTATGGTAAATATTACTAATATAGATATCCTAGAAATTATATGAAGTTCTTAACATTCTGATATGTCCTGGTATTCTAATGGAAAACCTGATGACTTCACAAAAGTTAACATAGGACTGAATAAACCAGTGAATATGCTTATAACTTTTATGGTTTCTATCTGAAAAATTACGGGTTTGAATCTTATGTTTTCCAGGAGTAGGGAGAACCTTCCTCTCAAACTAATTATGACAATAATTTGGTAAAATTATAAGTTATAAACAAAACAATTATATTTTCTATCTGACTCCTCCAGAAATTGGAAACTCTTAGGTTTCCAGTAAGTTTATCAAATGAGTTAGAAAGGTTATCTCACTAACAGGTACAAAAATCTCGAGGAATTTTTGAGACCTTAAAAAGGGAAAAAGTCACCTAGATTTGTTAGGCAAAATCTGTGATAAGCCTTTGGTGTGAGTTTCCCAGCTCTGTTCTATTTTAAAATTCAGCCTGAGACTCTATAAGTATTTCAGCAAAATAAAAAGTCTATGATCAATTATGGTTATATAAATCATCAGGCCAAAATTAGTGAGAGCAGATCTATTCTGCAAACAAACTAGCCTTAATTTGGTTATATTTGATTAAAAATGAGGGTAATTTTAGGGAGAAGATGTTTCAATAAATATTAAATTCCAATTTGTTAACGGAGGTCTGCATCTAGTAAGACTCATTTCTTGGATAGTTCTTTGCTGTTATGTGATATTAATGTAAAATTGAATTGAATTCTTAAAGAACAACCTAAGTTTGTTTCTGAAGCTTATCTCAGTAACTATCTTTAGATGAAGATCAGATGCCTCATGACCTACAACCAGGACTGGAAAAAGACATAATTTAAAGGATTGTCTCTAACCTAGATGGAAGGACTTTTTTTGTTTGTTTGTTTTTTTAATAAGGTACTCTTAACTAGCTCATGCACAATGAAACTGAAGGAAAATTGACTCTGAGATTAATTACCACTTCCAAATGGCCCTACACTGGGCTGGTATATAGAGAAGACAGCTGACCTGATTTCCCCTTAAAATCATGCTCAAACAGAGGAGAAACTACACTACACCAGGATGAGAAGACAACATCAGAGGCAGACAGTTTCCCAAGATGCTGGAGCTGATTCATATAATCATTTATAATGTTTTCTTGACTTATTAGACCTTTGCATATAAATCAAATGTTTTTTTTTTCTATCATAGGCCTGATCCTATGCTAGTTTTAGAAGTCAATCCAAATTTTGGGTGTGTGGCCAATTCCCTGTGTCTAGTTCTGGGTTACCTTCGTATATTTCTCTACTACAAGGCTCTAATTGGTTGGCCCTGAGAAAATTTACTTTAAAAAAGATTATAGTCATATTCAGGTCACTATTGATATTACTAGATGGGGTCCCCTCACTGGCCAATTAATAATGCCTGCTCTGATTCTGACCATAAATTTGAGTTTTCTTCTATTACTCAAGCTCAATCAGAGCAACAAGCAAAGTTTCAACAAAGGAGGAAAAATCTCCCACAATTATGGGATGGATTTATATAGATAACACCAGGCTATGGTAATTTAGGTTTAAAGTCTCCTCTATGTTGGAAACAATTAACTCATTCTAACTATAATCAGTCTAGTAACACGAGAAAACTGGGCTATGTGCCTTATAGACAGTGCCAATATATAATTTCCCTGGAAGAAGAAGATTTGTACAGAGTAGACTAAATCAGATGACCTGGGATTTACTGGGCTACATCTAATGCAAGCCCTTAACTTAAGTCTTACTTGTGACTTTACTAATACTGCTGGCTATGCTATTTTTATTTCACCTGTTTTACAAAATTGCTGTTTCTTACACTGCCAAATGTGTGACTGAGACCTCAGATAAAATAGTATATAGTTTCATATGAGATTAATGATGGTAACAGTGTAACTCTAGATATGGGAATAAGCAACAAGAGGGAATGTTTTCCTGGACCAAGAGGCTAGTAAGACAGGTGGTCCAGAGAATTTTGGATACTGTTTTATGGCCTAATCCAGTAACAGCACATTGAGAGGCCTGCCAACAAAATCTTTGCCAAACTTGAGAATGGACTTTCTCAGCACCATGGGATAAAATGGTCATGAAATGACCCCCTCAAAATCATGGTCAAGTTTATGAGCAAAAAGGGGCTCTGCCAACTGAAAACTGACTCTTGCCATCTATGTCTACAAAGATTAAATCATGGCCACTGCAACTGCTGACCTTCAACTCCCCTGAAAGGAGTTCAGGGTGAAAATCAGAAATGAGGCACTCTGTGCTCTGGGAAAAACTGGCAGAACAGGCCTTCAGATAGTTAGATCTTTTCAGGAGAAGATTTTATGAGTCCCAATTCGTGCATCTTCTCACACCTAGAGAAACACTGACGTCATTAATGGTGACATCTGCTTTGGCTATTAAAGAAAATTTTACAGTTAAAAGTCAAAATAGAGTAGCTATGGTTCAGTCATTCTGGGAAGTAACTAGGTGATACTATGGTTGTAATTTCACACTAGACCTTATATTGTTAAACACTTGAGTTTTCTGAGTCGTGTCAGGTTTAGATGCCACCATTCTTAAAACAATGTCTTCTGGAAGCTAGTAACTGCAACCTTACTTTTTATAAAGCCAGGCAACTGGCTACCCGGCTACAAGTCTCCCCAAAGGGCCAGGTATAGACTGGGTTTCAGGCCTATTCTTCTAAAAAGAAATGAGATTTATTTTGTCTATTAAAATTCCAGTTATCACTCCTCCAGCTACTTCTAATTGGGTCTGTTACACCAAAATGGCAGACCAAGGGATTGAGATATTAATCATACAAGGCTCTGATCTAGGACTTGGAACTCAGGAATACTTCAAATTCAGTGTCTATTCTCCAAGCTGAGGCAGTCCTATGCCCCATTTTGACAGGAAGTTATCACAGTCATAGTTGCCCTGTTCCCTAAATTAAAACTGAGAATGACTGTGGGGTTCTGGAGTACAGATCTGCTGTGTGTTCTCCATTTCTTATCTGTAGGATATAGGCTTCATTCAGCCTCCGTGAGATTTCCTGAGTTCCAAAGGGTGGATTCAAACAATTGCTAATCAGGGAAGGGAGGGGATACAAAAACAGAGGAGAAACAATCAAACAAGGCTGGTGGTACAGCCTTCAGACAGGGTCCTGGTTCCTACTCAGAAAAAATATGCATAACAATGTCTTTCAGTCAATCCCTTAAGACTATACAGTGGAAGTGAGAAATAGATTTAAGGGTGCCTGATGAACTATGGACCGAGGTCCGTGACACTGTACAGGAGACAGAGATCAAGACCATCCCCTTGGCGGGGGGGGGGGGGGGGGGGACGCAAAAAGGCAAAATGGTTGTCTGAGGAGGCCTTACAAATAGCTGTGAAAATGAGAGAAGTGAAAAGCAAAGGAGAAAAGGAAAGATAGTCCCATTTGAATGCAGAGTTCCAAAGAATAGTAGGGAGAGATAAGAAAACCTTCCTTAGTGATCAATGCAAAGAAATAGAGGAAAACAACAGAATGGGAAAGACTAGAGATTTCTTCAAGAAAATTAGAGACACCAAGGGAATATTTCATGCAAAGATGTGCTTGATAAAGGACAGAAATGGTATGGACTTAACCAAAGCAGAAGATATTAAGAAGAGGTGGCAAGGATAGACAGAAAGACTGTACAAAAATATCTTCATGACCCAGATAATCACGATGGTGTGATCACTCACCTAGAGCCAGACATCCTGGAATGTGAAGTCAAGTTGGCCTTAGAAAACATCACTATGAACAAAACTAGTGGAGGTGATGGAATTCCAGTTGAGTTATTTCAAATCCTGAAAGATGAAACAGTGAAAGTGCTGCACTCAATATGTCACCAGATTTGGAAAACTCAGCAGTGGCCACAGGACTGGAAAAGGTAAGTTTTCATTCCAATCCCAAAGAAAGGCAATGCCAAAGAATGCTCAAACTACTGCACAATTGCACTCACCTCACATGCTAGTAAAGTAATGCTCAAAATTCTCCAAGCCAGGATTCAACAATAAGTGAACCGTGAATTTCCAGATGTTCAAGCTGGCTTTAGAAAAGGCAGAGGAAGCAAAGATAACATTGCCAACATCTGCTAGATCATCATAAAAGCAAGAGAGTTCCAGAAAAACATCTATTTCTGCTTTATTGACTATGCCAAAGCCTTCAACTGTGTGGATCACAATAAACTGTGGAAAATTCTGAAAGTGATGGGAATACCAGACCACCTGACCCACCTCTTGAGAAACCTATATGCAGGTCAGGAAGCAACAGGTATAACTGAACATGAACAACAGACTGGTTCCAAACAGGAAAAGGAGTATGTCAAGGCTGTATATTGTCACCCTGCTTATTTACCTGATATGCAGAGTTCGTCATGAGAAACGCTGGGCTGGAAGAAGCACAAGCTGGAATCAAGTTTGCCGGGAGAAACATCAATAACCTCAGATATACAGATGACACCACCCTTATGGCAGAAAGTGAAGAGGAACTAAAAAGCCTCTTGATAAAAGTGAAAGAGGAGAGTGAAAAAGTTGACTTAAAGCTCAACATTCAGAAAACTAAGATCATGGCATCTGGTCCCATCACTTCACAGGAAATAGATGGCGAAACAGTGGAAGCAGGTCAGACTTTATTTTTGGGAGCTCCAAAATTACTGTAGATGGTGATTGCAGCCATGAAATTAAAAGATGCTTACTTCTTGGAAGGAAAGTTATGACCAACCGAGATAGCATATTAAAAAGCAGAGACATTACTTTGCAAACAAAGATCCGTCTAGACAAGACTTTGTTTTTTTTATTGGTCATGTATGGATGTGATAGTTGGACTGTGAAGAAAGCTGAGAGCTGAAAAATTGATGCTTTTGAACTGTGGTGTTGGAGAAGACTCTTGAGAGTCCATTGGACTGCAAGGAGATCCAACCAGTCCATCCTAAAGGAGATCAGTCCTGAGTGTTCATTGGAAGGACTGATGCTGAAGCTGAAACTCCAATACTTTGGCCATCTCATGTGAAGAGTTGATTCATTGGAAAAGACCCTGATGTTGGGAGGGATTGGGGGCAGGAGAAGAAGGGGACGACAGAGGGTGAGATGGCTGGATGGCATCACCGACTCCATGGACATGAGGTTGAGTAAACTCCGGGAGTGTGTGATGGACAGGGAGGCCTGGCGGACTGCGATTCATGGGGCCACAAAGAGTGGGTGGGACATGACTGCGCAACTGAACTGAACTGAACTGAACAGAACTGGGGCCCCGACCCAGATGGAGGTTGGAAACTGCAGACTGAGCACAAGATTCCTGGAGCAGAACTCTGTTGCCTCATCACCAATCAATCGGGAAAAAAAAAAAAAAAGTCAGACTCTGGTGCCCTCACTCCAAATGTTGCCTTCTGTTTCTGGGGACTAGTGATAACCATCCAATTAGGTCTCCTATTTGGCCCCTGTATATTTCATCTCTGAGAGGAGCCAACAGTTTCAAATTAAATTACTGTTATTACAAGGGTGAATGTTGGTTTCAGGCCAAAAAAAATATCTTTACTTAGATCAGGTAGAGAGAGACTTCTGCTCTGCTAGGCAGGCCTATGACCATGCACAGCAGGAACAAGTTACAGAAGAGAGACCTCTGCTCCAATTCCCAAGAAGTGCTTTGAGTATGAAGTCTCTCAGGTGGAAGTTGTTAGGGGAAACACACTGACTGAAACTGCCCTCCCTGGCCAGTCACCAGAGTAACTGGGAGTTGTTTTATGACAGGAGGTCCTGGGAAGAAACACGGAACTAATAAGCTGCCACCAACCCTACCACCATCCAAGAGAGTTCAGAAAAGGTCAAAAGGAGGCAACACATATCTGACCACCTCCCAGAATACTCCTCACTGGCATCCATTTTGGCTGAACAAAGCGTATACCACCAGGAAGGACTCTGAATCAGAATAATTGGCTAAGGAAAACCCAGAAACTAATCCCATCACCATAAAAGACTGTGAGCCACGTGTGGCAGAGCTCTTCTTCTGGGTTCCCTTATCCTACCGCTCTCAGCCCAGGCACTCTTTCCCAATAAACTCTCTTACTTTGTCAGCACATGTGTCTCCTCCGGCAATTCATCTCCAAGTATTAGTGTTAGACAAGAGTTCAGTTTCAGGCCCTGGAAGGGGTCCCAATTCCTGCAACATGTATATATAATAAAAAATTAAAATCTGTCATCACATCATTTAAAGAAAACCAAAGTTGTCTAAGGTGGATTAGACTGTTAGAGATCACTTGCCTGCTAAAGATGCTTTTTACTAGCTTGCTTATTTGCCTTAATTGTTTGAAGGAATAAAGAGATACAGGGTGGGATGAATTAAGCAAGCAGCACTGACATATTTTCACTACCATGTAAAATAGATAGCTAGTGGGTAGCTGCTATATAACACAGGGAGCCCAGCCTGATGTTTTGAGATGACCTAAAAGGGTGGGTTGAAGGGTGGGGCTGGGGGAGGTTCCAGAGGGAGGGGATATAAATATATGTAAATATAAATATAAATATATATATATATATATATATATATATATATATATATATATATATATAGTGAAGTCACTCAGTCGTGTCTGACTCTGCGATCCCATGGACTGTAGCCTACCAGGCTCCTCAGTCCATGGAATTTTCCAGGCAAGAGTACTGGAGTGGGCTGCCATTTCCTTCTCCTATATAGATGGATAGATAGATAGACAGATAGACAGATAGAGTTATGACTGATTCATATTATTTTATGACATATACTAGCACAACATTGTACATCAATTATCTTCTAATTTAAAAAGACATTTTAAAAATAAATACATTTTGTAAAGCTATAACTGCCATATGTAGTGATGCCTCTGATAGATCTGGGTAAAGTAAATTGAAAAGCTTCTGGAATAGACTCACCATTCTAGATTCCATTAAGAACATGCATGATTCATGAAAGTGGAAGTGAGAAAGGTTCAGTCATGTCCGACTCTTTGTGACCCCATGAACTATACAGTCCATGGAATTCTCTAAGCCAGACCCCCAGAGTTGGTAGCTGTTCCCATCTCCAGCAGATCTTCCCATCCCAGGGATTGAACCCAGGTTGCCCACATGGCAGGTGGATTCTTTACCAGCTGAGCCACCAGGGAAGCCATGATTCATGGGAAGATGTCAAAATATAACTGGGGAAAAAAAAAAGACAATTAATGAAAACTTGGGTACTAAAACCTTAGAATAAAGGTCAAGACAGGTGTGGCAGACATTTAGGGGATATATTTCACAACCCCAGAGAACAACAGGAAAAATAAGAAGGAGAAAAAAGAAAAGGAATTAAGGACAATTAAAAATTTCCTTTCTGCAAAAGATATTGTTATAAGACAAATCATAGACTGGGACAAAATACAGACAAAACATATATCTGAAAAGATAGACAAAGAATGCTTAAGTCTCAATAATTTTAAAAAAAAAAGGATAAAAGTCTGAACAGACCCCTCACCAAAGAAGATATACAGATGGCAAATAAACTTATTATTAAAAGATGCTCAATATCATCTGTCACTGGAGAAGTGATAATTAAAACAATAGTAAGTTACCACTTGGCTGTTGTTCAGTTGCTAAATTATGTCTGACTCTCTGTGAACCCACGACTTGCTGCACACCAGCCTCCTCTGTCCTCCACTATCTCCCAAAATTTACTCAAATTCATGTCCACTGAGTTGGTGATGCTATCCTACCACCTCATCCTCTATTGCCACCTTTTCTTTTTGCCTTCAATCCTCCCAGTATCAGGGATATCACAACACATTCATTATAATATTCAAATCCCAAAACTGTTAATATGAACTGCTTGCAAGGATGTGGTATCTCACTGAACTCTTACTTTTATTGTTAATAGAATTGCTAAATGGTACATCCATTGCAAGTGACTGTTTGGAACATTGTTTATAAAAATCAAGCCTTGTTTTATCATATGATCTAGCAATCATATTACCAGGTATTTTATCCAAATTACATTAACACTTATGTCCATAAAAACACATGTGAATATTTAAAGCAGTTTTATTTATAAGTTCTAAATACTGGGTGTAATTGACAAAGATGTACTTCAGTATGAGAATGGATGAGCAACGTGTGGTACACCCATTCAATAGATTTGACTGTTAAAAAATAAATAAGCTAGGAAGCAAAGAAAAAAGAAGGATGACTCTTAAATGCACATTGATAAATAAAACAAGCCAGTCTTAAAAAGCTACATACTCTTTGATTCCAATAGTATGATTCTGGCAAAGGCAAAATTATAGAAGGGTAAACAGATCAGTGATTGTCAGAGGCTCAGGAAAGGCAGGTAAATGGTGAAATACAGGAAACTTTGTATGGTGATGAAACATCAATATATGATACAATAATGTTGAATATGCAACATTAAGCATTTGCCAAGACCTACAAAACTATCAGGTCAGTTCAGTCACTCAGTCATGTCCAACTCTTTGTGACACCGTGGACTGTAGCATGCCAGGCTTCCCTGTTATCATCAACTCCTGGAGCTTGCTTAAACTCATGTCCATCGAGTTGGTGATGCCATCCAACCATCTCATCCTCTGTCATCCCCTTCTCCTCCTGCCTACAATCTTTCCCAGCATTAGGGTCTTTTCCAATGAGTCAGTTCTTCGCATCAGGTGGCCAAAATATTGGAGTTTCAGCTTCAGCATCAGTCGTTCCAATGCGTATTCAGGACTGATTTCCTTTAGGATTGACCAGTTACATCTCCTTGCAGTCCAAGTGACTCTCAATAGTTTTCTCCAACACCACAGTTCAAAAGCATCAATTCTTTGGCAGGTAGCTTTCTTTATAGTCCAACTCTCACATCCATACATGACTACTGGAAAAACCATAGCCTTGACCAGATGGACCTTTGTTGGCAAAGTAATGTCTCTGATTTTTAATATGCTATCTAGGTTGGTCATAACTTTCCTTCCAAGGAGTAAACGTCTTCTAATTTCATTGCTGCAGTCACCATCTGCAGTGATTTTGGAGCCCAGAAAAATAAAGTCTGATGCTGTTTCCACTGTTTCCCCATCTATTTCCCATGAAGTGAAGGGACCAGATGCCATGATCTTAGTTTTCTGAATGTTGAGCTTTAAGTCAACTTTTTCACTCTCCCTTTCACTTTCATCAAGAGGCTTTTTAGTTTCTCTTCACTTTTGGCCATAAGGGTAGTGTCATCTGCATATCTGAGATTATTGATATTTCTCCTGGTGATCTTTATTCCAGCTTGTGCTTCCTCCATCCCAGCATTTCTCATGATGTACTCTGCATATATGTGAAATAAGCAGGGTGACAATATACAGCCTTGACATACTCCTTTTCCTGTTTGGAATCAGTCTGTTGTTCATGCCCAGTTCTAACTGTTGCTTCCTGACCTGCATACAGGTTTCTCAAGCGGCAGGCTTGGTGGTCTGGTATTCCTATCTCTTTCAGAATTTTACACAGTTTATTGTGACCCACACAGTCGAAGGCTTTGGCATAGTCAATAAAGCAGAAATAGATGTTTTGCTGGAATTCTCTTGCATTTCCTATGATCCAGCAGATGTTGGCAATTTGATCTCTGGTTCCTCTGCCTTTTCTAAAACCAGCTTGAACATCTGGAAGTTCACGGTTCATGTACTGTTGAAGCCTGGCTTAGTGAATTTTGAGAATTACTTTGCTAATGTGTGAGATGAGTGCAATTGTGCAGTAATATGAACATTCTTTGGCATTGCCTTTCTTTGGGATTGGAATGAAAACTTACCTTTTCCAGTCCTGTGACCATTGCTGATTTTTCCAAATTTGCTGACATATTGAGTGCAGCACTTTCACAGCATCATCTTTTCAGATTTGAAATAGCTCAACTGAAATTTCATCACCTCCAGTAGCTTTGTTCATCATGATGATTCCTAAGGCCTACTTGACTTCACATTCCAGGATGTCTGGCTCTTTGTGAGTGATCACACCGTTTGTGGTTACCTGGGTAATGAAAATCTTTTTTGTATAGTTCTTTTGTGTATTCTTGCCACCTCTTCTTAATATCTTCTGCTTCCATTAGATCTATACAATTTCTGTCCTTAATTTTGCCCATCTTTGCATGAAATTTTCCCTTGGTATCTCTAATTTTCTTGAAGAGAGCTCTAGTCTTTCCCATTCTATTGTTTTCCTCTGTTTCTTTTCATTGATCACTGAGGAAGGCTTTCTTATCTCTCCTAGCTATTCTTTGGAACTCTGCATTCAAAAGGGTATATCTTTCCTTTTCTCCTTTTTCTTTAGCTTCTCTTCTTTTCTTAGCTATTTGTAAGGCTCCTCAGGCAACCATTTTGTAAATAGATTACAAAAGTATCATCAGTGAAACATGATAGGAATCATGTATTGATCTAAGTAACTCTGGAATGAGAGGATTCAAAGATGAAAAGTGGATGGATCTGTATATAAGATAATACTCTCATTGATACAATTATTTTCTATCATGATATGAACCAATAATTATGTTATAAGCACACTGGAATTGTACAATTAAGTAAATTGAGGGCAGCTAGGAGAAGCAGGTTTTTCATCCTTGGACTGTGAGTTTAGAATGGTGAGGGGGCTGGAATGATCATGTGGTAATTGATTAGATTTGGAGACATGAACTGATGTTTAGCTTAATATAGATACAAATGGTCACATACAGAACTTTTTGTGTATGTTTGCATATACAGGCATTGCCATACACACATATAGCTTTTCCTTTATATGCTAACTGACAATTTTTAAATAAAAGCAGTCTAGTAGTAATGAGCACACCTAGGACCCAGGCATTGGTTTTGAATACCATGTTCCAGTGAATACTGGAAAATTACTGATTCTAAGGTTTAGATAGGAAATATAGATGGATCTGAAGCATTGTGTAGTGCCAGAAAGTAAACAAGTGATCAAAGGGAAGCAAAACCAAAACAACAACTGCATATCAATAGAGATGTGTCAAAGTTACACAAACACCAACTGAAAGTGCTCCCAATGTCCAAAGCTAGAAGCATTTGAGCAACAAAAACAAAAAAGAAACATTGCTGGATTATACCTCAAAATAACCAATACGACAGAAATACCCACATTGATTTAAATAAATACACATACTGACATAAATAAATGGTCAAATATTCATAACAAATGAGAAAGAAGAGAAAAATTGTGCAGAATTCCAAAATAATATACATAGATGCCACTCTAAAGGAAGGGCGACCTAAGTCCCCAGACTTCAGTACAGATGAGGGATGGCAACTTCCTTCCCCAAAATATGGTATGGAAGTACGTTATAGAAAGAAAGGGGAAAAGAGCAACTTTACAGGGGGCAGAACTGACAACACTACTTCAACCAGGTGATCAAGATCACGATTTATCACACTGATAGTACAGTACCCTTGATATGATGTGATAAAAATGACCTGTGTGGTCTTCCCAAGGCCCATACCTCCAGTCCAATCACAGGAAAAAAAAAAGAAAGAAAGAAAGGAAAAAAAAAAAAGAAGATCAGACAAATTCCAATAGAGGGCATCCTACAGAAAACCTGAGCAGCACACCTTGAAAATTCATCAAAATCAAGGAAAATCTAAGAGACTATATAGGCTAAAAGGAGCCTGAGCAAATATTACAACTGAATGTAATGTGGTATCCTCAAACAAACAAACAAACAAAAAGGGGTAGTAGGTAAAAACTAACAAAATTTGAATATTATCACTTTAGTTAATAAAAGTTGATTTGGGTTAAATTGGTTAATTATAAAAACACTTTTAAAGCGTGGTAACATTCTTAAAAAAAGAGAGAGATAAAAAGGAAGACACTCGGCTCGGTGTATATGTGAACTTCACTAGAGAAACAAGCTCAAACATGTGGACAGGATTCATTTTTGGAAGGCGACGCCAGCTGGCGTCAGTGGTAAAGAACTCACCCGACAGCAGAAGACTATTAGTGATGTGGGTTCCATCCCTGGGTCGGGAAGATCCCCTGGAGGAAGGCGTGGCAACTCCCTCCAGTATTCTTGCCTGGAAAAAACCCAAGGGCAGAGGAGCTTGGAGGACCACAGTCTGTAGGGTCGCAAAGAGTCGGACATGACTGAGTGACGCTATACACAGGCATGCACTGACTGCTCTTTGATAAAACTGTCCTATGGACTTGTTCCTGATGATCACTTCTCTCCCGAACGGGATGCTTTAACTGTTATAAGTTTGCAGCAGGACTGTTGGGAGTTCTAGACTCAAAGGGTCTTGTGCAGAATTATTTATTTCTAAGAAACTTTCCTTTAAACATACCACTTTATTTATTTATTTATTTATTTATTTATTTATTTATTTAAACCAGAATTTTCAAGGTGGGTATGTGTATCCATCTGTATGAGAAATACCTTTTTTTACTTGTTAAAAAGCTAGGTTCTTGGTCTTCCTCGAGTTTCTCTGAATCGGAATCTCCAGGGGTTGTTTTTCAAAACACTGGATGTTATCTTAGGCTGTACATCAGTCTACAGAGATTTAAAAATAGGAATGGTTAGGTTCCACCCAAAAGAATTCGATTTGATTAGATTGGAAAGTGGTCTGGACATTGAATCGTTTAAACCCTCCACAGATGTTAATAATGTGCAGCTAAGGTTAGGAGTCACTTTTTAAAACAGCTCCCCAGGTGGTTCTCATGCATAATAGTCTGGGAACCACTGCTTTTAATCAAGTTCTAAGCTGTCTTTCCTGAACCAGATGACCTTGACAAATCTGCTCCAACAGGGCTCTCATTTGCAGAAGGTAGGTAACTGCCTAGCTTTAAATGTCAGTGCTGGAATGCAGGCTACCTGATTTAGTCAAATGTGTTTCTTCATGTTTAAAATGTCTGATGTGAGTATAATCTTTTATTTAGCCAGACTCTAGCTCTGCATAGAGCTAGAGTAATATCCAGTAATATCAGTAATATTACTGCTCAGTAATAACCAACTCCTTGTGATCCCATGGACTGTAGCCTGCCAGGCTCCTCTGCCCATGGGATATTCCAGACAAGAATACTGGAATGGTTTGCCATTTTCTCCTCCAGGGGATCTTTGGGACCCAGGGATAGAGCCCGTCTTTTCTGTGTCTCCTGCACTGGCAGGCAGATTCCTTACCACTGAGCCACTATCTCATTACTGACCTTTCTCAGCTCTCCAGCTCCGTCTATACTTAACTCTTAGCATTCACTCATATCATCTGTTCTCTGACCCTAGAACTGTAGCCCATACTCTGAATTCCATTCAGCCCTAGTTTTTTTCACTTGGGCAAATTACTACAGCATTTTTTGTTACAATCGATATCCTTTATCTCTCTGCAGGCAGACAACACTTCCCTTACACCTGGCCCCTTTCCTCTTCACCCTTTTGAGATCTACTTTCAGAAAAATAGATCTTAATATGGGTTGTTTACAATTGAAAAGGGTTGTAAGTCACAGTCTGGTCACTCAGAAGCACTGGCATTTTTAACATCATCTCACACTACGGAATGAAGGGTTTTATAAGTTAGCAGGTATCAAGCAACAATGCACATATGGGAAATAAATATTTTTGCATTAAAGAAACTTACTCAATTTCTAGAAATCACAGCTTACCTTGTTGAAATAGACAGATATTCTAACAACAGTAAAAATTGATTCCACCCTCTTGATTTCAGCAATTTCCTATTTCTATGCCACTCTAGAATCAGTCCTGAAATTACAGGGAAGCTCAGATTATCCTCCCAGATGCAAAAGAGACAATTCCATTGAATCATCATATTCCAATCATTGCTCACATCCATACTCATCATCAAAGTGGCTGCATTACTGGGTAGATGTTAAATTTACCAAATGTTTAATATCCTGAGCTGATTTATCACTATACAGTATTTATGATTCTATTAAGGGCTGAAAGTCAAATATCAAGAAAGTTTAACATCCATGGAGCAATTTATAATAACTGACCAGTAACTGAATCTGGGTTTGAGTCAAGACAGTCAGTCTAGTCCCATGGTATGCAAGATGCGAAGTTTGAATGCCTTTTTTTTTTTTTAACGAGAGGAAAAATATTTCTAGTTATTAAAATCTATTATCATACCTGAGCAAAATTTGAGCTCCTTTGGCTCAAAATGTAAACATCTCTGAGTCCTTAATATATATTGAGCTTCCATCACTTAGACAGTCTTTTAAGAAATTTGCATATTTTGTCTCACCCAATTATCAAAATAATAAAATGGAAGTAATCTTATTATCATTATTTTATAAAGAAAGCAACTGAGATGTGAGGACTTTGACAATCTTTCACAGTATAATAGATCTAGAATAGGAACCAAGGTAACCTGCTCTGGACTCTCTCTTTGCTCCTCATGACACTCATGGTAGAGTCATGCTCCTTATTCCCTACTTTTACTGACAGTTTTTTTGAATATTTAACATTTCTCTACAACACTGAAAGTAATCTGAGCTCCAGATACATCTCTTTTCCACCTTTTTTTTAATGTCATAGTACCCAATACATAGAGCCTTTCAAAGTGGAAGCTTTTAAAAAGAATGAACAAATAAGAAATATAAGTGAGTAAAATAATTAGTGATAATGAGAAAAAGTTATTATCAGTTCCTTTAGAAACTTCACATAAATACAGACTTGGATCAGAAAAATAAAATGAACAGTTGCTCGTTGGCCAATGGCGTCTCTGGCCACTTTTCCTGCTCTGACATTTAGTACACTAGATGTGAATCCATGCAATTCTTGATTTCATTTGTTGAATCAATTCTATATCAAACAAGTGGGATTATCACCCTGTGACTGTTTATCATATTTGAAACTTTGACACAAGTAATAGTGTAGTTACAAAATTAAAAAAAAAAAAAAAAAAAACAGGTATGTTTGGAGTGTCTGTTAAGGTGAACTTAATTAAACATAAATTCTAAAAACACTGTATTTACATCCTTCCCCATTTCTAACAAATTTTGCCATCGATGCTTCCAAAAATCATGAGAATGAATGTCAACAGAATTCAAGCCAGTGTATGACAATGTTCTTTAGGTAATTTCCAAGTCTGATCATTACTTTCTTTACATCAACTTAATTCATTTTTGTCATGGCCCATTTTAAATATGGAGGTGGAGAAGAGAAGTAACACAGATATAGTTTACAAAAGTATAAGAGCAAAGTCAATGGGGCAGTAAAAGACATACAGACTTCAGTAGCAGGTAATGGGTTATAATTCAAAGTTTCTTCATCAAGAGAGTTGTGCTCTGAAGTATACACTTTAGTTCGCAACTTTCCTGATGACTCAAGCAGAAAAGAATCTGCCTGCCAATGGAGGAGACACAGGAGACACATGTTTGATCCCTGGGTCAGGAAGATCCCCTGGAGAAGGAAATGGCAACCTATTTCAGTATTCTTGCCTGGGAAATCCCATGGACAGAGGAGCCTGGTAATCTACAGTCCATGGGGTCACGAAGAGTCGGACATGACTGAGCTGCACATGCATACTCAGCTTTCCAGGACAGATTTTCCAGAAAGAGTGTGAAAGTAAAGGAGAAAATTACTGATGCAAACATGATGAATACATATACTGAAGTTTTTAAAAGATCTTTTTCTTCCTTGAAATGCAATGCCTAACTTTCCAACAACTGTAAATAATTTTTGGCTCAGCAGTGCCCTCCAGGGTAAATATGCATCAACCTACACTGAAGCCTTGTGGAGGCCAAAGAGAGCAATTTATCACCTACTGATCCAAGAGGTAAATAGAGGTTGTAATCAATCTTCACCTTTCGGCACACTTCAGGACATAAGAATTCATTCCCTAAAGAGACTACATTGCAGATGATTGTTCTTTAAACAATCATGAGATAGAATTCTACATGGAAATAAAAGTAACTGCAAAAAGGATGGAGAATGATTGTAAGGATAAATTTATTTCAATTATAATAGTGTGCATGCATTTATCTGTACAAATATATTTTTCTATAGAATAACATACAGAGGAATTAGTTTGATTACTTCAAAAATAAGATTATTTCATAATCCATGAAAAGAGTAAGAAAAGGAGGTCATTTGGATGACATTCACAAACATCCTCAAATTTTCTTCAAAATGTATAATTTCTATGTCGTTACACATACAGTCATATATATATATATATATATATTGAGAATATCGACAGAAGAGAATATCCCTCATATAATTATTATTGTTTTCTTCCACTGGGTTTCTTGTCTTACCACACACCATGAATTCAAATTCTTCAAAATCCTGTTTTGATCTTCTTTCATACTTTAAGCAATCATTTTTTGGCTCTTCTTTTTTATTTTATCTCATTCACTCTCTCCACACATATATTTTAAAAATCTTTTGAATTTTTTTTTTTTTTTAAGAAAATTAAGAGGTCCCAGAACTGTATGGAGGAGGAAAGTTGAAGTGAATCAGAGAGGATAAACCATAGGAAGGCAGGCTAGGGATAGAAGTGTGCAGAGTATCCAATGAAGTGCTGGCAAAGCAGCAAAGCTTCCAAAGGAGTTGAAAGAAGTAACATTAGTACCAATATAGAACCCTGAAAGTCACACAGAGGTAGAGACCAACTGGTTTGAAAATAACCCAGGAGAGCAATCATTCTTTTTTTTTTTTTTTCCCATTTATTTTTATTAGTTGGAGGCTAATTACTTTACAGCATTGCAGTGGTTTTTGTCATACATTGAATTAGCCATGGATTTACATGTATTCCCCATCCCGGTCCCCCCTCCCACCTCCCTCTCCACCCCATCCCTAGGCAATCATTCTTAATAGACATCATGAAGAGGCATTAGCAAATGAGATCTACCAGAGCTCTGATCACAACATTTCTCGTTCTGAGTGGGTACATACCTCATTTCTGCTTCAGAGCTGACTTTTAACAAGGTAAACTGGAGTGCAGCAATACAACCCTTTGGATTAGTATGTGTCAAACTTTAATGTGAATGTCACATTGCCTGGAACTCTTAGTAAAGATCACATTCAGAATCTCTATAAATGAATAGCCAACAATTTCCCAAGGAAAAATCACAGGATTACATTTTGAGTAACCAGGTTCTAAGAAGATATATTTCCTTTTCAGGATTTTAATAAAGTGTATAATATATACTAAAGCTCAGATAATCAAATCACATATTAGATTTTAAAAAATGAAACTCTATTTAAATATATATTTGACTTCAATTTGTCCAAGGAGAATAATTCATATCTATTGATACCATTATATAGTCTGCTCAGTCATGTCCAACTCTTTGTGACCCCATAGGCTGTATATACTTGGGTTTCTCTTAACTTGGATATGGGGTGTTTCTTTATGGCTGCTCCAGCAAAGCACAGCCACTGCTCTTTACCTTGGATGAGGGGTATCTCCTCGTGGCCGCCCATCCTGACCTTGAACATGGAGTAGCTCCTCTCAGCCCTCCTGCACCCACGCAGCCTCTGCTCCTTGGACTGTGATATTTATCAGGAGGAACTTATTAATCTCTTTAACTTGCACCTCTGGTGACATGCTCCTGTTCAGCAATAACCAGTTTCCAATTAAGAGTATCCACGCAGATGATAGGTTGGCTGAGTATTTCAAGGAAAGAAATGCCTTTCACTTTCTTCAAAACAGGACTGCATTTAGAATTAGACTATTGGAGAAGACTGTAATTTTTCCATAGTCATGCCCTACTCTTTGTAACCCCATGGACTGTAGCCCACCAGGTTCCTCTGTCCATGGGATTATCCAGGCAAGAATACTGGAGTGGGTTGCCATGCCCTCCTCCAGGGATCTCCCCGACCCAGTGACTGAACCTGCATCTCTTATGTCTCCCGCATTGGAAGGCAGATTCTTTACCACCATCACTACCTGGGAAGTCCAATTTTTCAGATGAAAATGTATAATTCATTTAATGTTCCCTTACATGACAGGAAGATATTTGCTAGCCAATAGAATATAGTCATTAAGTTATGTTTGAGAAGTTAAATTTCAATGAATCACATTGCAAGTCACAAATTCCCCCTTTCATTTATTTAATATAAGGAGGCAAATGCTTACCCAAGGTGAATTCCATAATTTAACCACTTTGTACCATTATCATGAGTCATGATCCAGGCATCAGGCCTTTCTTCAGTTCCTCAAAAATCCTCCATATCTCCTTGTCTACTTCTACTATCCATTGCTTAAATATTTTTCTCATCCATCAGAACTTAGTTATTCCTTTAATTTCTCACGGAAGCCACCCCTGGTTTTCTTTACTGAGTGAAGTCACAAAGACATTCTGTAGCTTAGCTTTGTAGGTTTGTTTGTTTTCCAAGTTATATTTATGATCTTGATTTCTTAGGAAATTTTCTAAAATTATCCAAAGTATTAATTAAAATATCCATTCAAATCTGAGATATTTTTAAATGTCCACTTTCAATGTGAAAATGGCCCTTACAACAGTGGTTAAATTCTTGTGGTCAATGGTCCATTTGCATCAGGCAAATGGGTGTTAGACTCTCTGCTGCAGCTGCTGCTGCTAAGTCACTTCAGTCGTGTCCGACTCTGTGCGACCCCATAGACGGCAGCCCACCAGGCTCCGCCGTCCCTGGGATTCTCCAGGCAAGAACACTGGAGTGGGTTGCCATTTCCTTCTCCAATGCATGAAAGTGAAAAGTGAAAGTGAAGTCGCTCAGTCGTGTCTGACTCTTAGCAACCTCATGGACTGCAGCCTACCAGGCTCCTCCGTCCATGGGATTTTTCCAGGCAAGAGTACTGGATCGTGTTGTCATTTCCTTCTCCAGTGTTTAGAAAATGTAACTAGTTTCTAGTATGTACATAACTGAAGACTCTACATAGTAATCATTATACTCTCCTGAAATTTGGAAGATCAAACAGACCTAGAGCCCACTTTCCTGATTGACAATAATCAATAAAACAAATGTCTTCTGTATCACTTTATATAAAACATTTATAAAACATCTTTCTCACTCACCATTACTCCTGGCTGGTTTTATATCTGAATTTCTTCTCACATTCACATTGTTTTTATGTCTCTTTGTAGGCATTTGAACAGCCAATTCAGCCTGGGAGGTTACTTCTAAAATTAATATCTACCATCAACCCCCCAGAACCAATGCTTCTCAAACTTTCAAGAGTAAATGGATCCTGAATAATCTCCATAAAATACATATTCTCCCTCAGTAGAAGGTTCTTGCCAGTGAATTCCTAAGAAGCTCCCAGTTGATGTCAAAGTTTCTGAGAAGCATACCACACATTGAACAGGAAGGCAGAACTAAGTGTGCTTAGGTGAAAGGGAGGTCAGGTGGAATTGCTAATAGAAGAGGCTAATTCTGGACCTAAGTTAAATAATGAAGTTGGGCATCACATGTCCTGATTCAGGGAGATAGATATAAGCAGTGTTCTGCAGTAAAGGGCACTGAGATAAATGAATGGAACCCTGAAAGTGAGTGGTAGGAAAGGAAAAGTAGGTAGAGACACAGATATAGCCTAGTTCACAGGGATGTCATTAGTCTTGATTATGTGGATGGATGGCACTAAAAAGTCTGAATTTTTTAAGAAGTCTAGAATTCATGCACAGGTCATAGGATATGGTAAATTGTGCCCCAAATTATATAAATAGATTCCACTGATAGAGAAATAGAGAAGGTAGAAAAGTATATTTTCTGTTTCTCTAATTTTATAGAGAGCACATAAAAGGCAGTTATTTCCTCGTTGTATGATTTTTTTTTTTAATGATCTTGAGTCTAATTACCAGGGTATAATTTTGCTCTCAAGGGTAGAGGAACTATGTTAAAGAATAGTAACATTTCTGGCAGTTACTCTTTGTGTCCTTCAAGGTCTGGAGTGTGTGTGGGAGGAGCGGGGAGAAGGTGGGAGGTGCTGATGGAAAGGTGTGGTATTTGTGCTACTGCTAGAAAAGGCTCAGGTGATTACCCTATTGTGATAGCACAGTGACTCACAGGACCATCTCCTTTTCCCAATCTCCCCAATTGTTTGTTGCCTAAACTTAATTGGCATGGGAAACAGTATTCCCAATATGTCTCCAGAATAATGTCTCCAGAAGGTGCTGGTAATGGAAAAAGGAAAGTGAAAAATAAGAAAGAATAAATGACTGAATTTAGTTTATCAAACAACAGTAAATGGAAATTATGAAGAAGGTTGTTTGTCATGATTAGTGGGGCATTAGGGCACTGACTTAAAAATTAATTGCTGGGACTTCCTTGGTAGTCCAGGGATTAAGACTCCGCACTTCCACTATTGAGGGCCCTGGTTCGATCCCTGGTCTGGAAACTAATATCCCACATGCTAAAAAGTGTGGCCAAAATAAATAAACATATAAAAGTGTTTGTAAAAAGGGCTTTTCAATCCAGTAAATAATTTTAAAAATTAATTGTAAGTTGTGTTTTGGACAATAAATATGTCTTCCAACTTTGCTTTTCAGAGGACTTCATTAGATGAAAATTTTTTTTTTCATTATTTTGGAGTTAGACTAGTTTATCTTCACATTATAATTATGCTATTATAAAACTTAAGGAAGGTGCAATATAGTATAATTTTATTACATTTACACCTAAATATATTTATACATTTTAACACAAAATAAATTTACTATTCAATCACTAATTCAGGTTAATAATTTTTCAAAGCTTTGGCAGGTTATGTAATAGCTGATTTTTTACATGTAACCTAAGACATTCATGCTAAAATGTAAAAATAATTGAAATTATTTTTAAAGCTTCAGATTCTTAATCTTCTGATAGTCAAGGTGTGTCTACCATCACAAGTGATTCCTTGACTGTGCATGCTTGGCATTGATATGTGTATTTCAAATCCACATCATAGAATTTTAGGAATTGGTGCTCAATTTTCTGTGTGTAGTAGTATTAAATATTTCATACCATATCGAAAATGTCAGTGGATAACAAAACAGTTACAAAACTAGTTCACATATATCCTACAGAACATAGAAAGAACAGGTAAAAAATGATCTGTTTTTGAAATACTAAGAAAAATGACTACAAAAACAGAAAAAAAAAATTGACTTCAATATACAGAGTCCACATAAACCAAGTTTTAATTCTTATTGATAATGAGAGAAAAGTGACTACTGGGGATATGTTAAGATACAAAAACACATACACATACAGTTTTGGGATATGAAATATCTAGAAAGTAAAATAAAATTTGTTTTTATGCATTATAAACTTTTATTCAAAGTGTCCTATTTTATAAAATTATGAGCAGAGATCACAAAAATATTTAAGTTAAAATTACCACAACAATTGCTAGAATATCTACAGAGCTACTCCCTGCCCCACTTGTACTGCCTAATCTCTGTTCACTCTTTCACCTCTGCCTTCTCCCCTAGTTAATCCAAGACTGCTACCTAGATACTCTGTGTCCTCCTCTGTAGCTGTCAGTCTCCACAGAAAATGAAATATAGCCTCAGATTCCCACTGCACAGAACTTAGAAATCAGCTCCTTATTCAACTTATTTCTCAAGCTAAGAATACAGCCTGGTCCATAATACGTGGTCAATAAATATTTACTGAAAGAATACATGATAGATAAGTGATTTTTTTTTCCAGCATCATTTTGTTTTTGAGTATCCTTCACTACCAATTAGACCTGGAGTCCTCTAATGCCCTCAAACTGTCTTCCAAGCCCCTAAAGTTGTTCCTAGATCAGAGTTTTTCATCTCAGCAGACTTGGCTTGGGCCTGAAATTCACAGTCAGACCCACCAGTATGACTGTTTACTCTCTCAACTCCAGGTATCAACTGCTGAATAAGCCTCTTTATTTTATTTTAGAGTTTTTACTTCCCCTTTCACCCCATCAAAGCCATCCTCAGAAGTTTAAAAGTTTATCACAGATTTTTCTTCCATCATCATGGCAAGGATATATATTTTGTTGTTGTTTACTTGTTTCTTTATGTATTTACTTTTGATTGAGGGATAATTGCTTTACAATACTCTGTTGGTTTCTGTTATACATCACCATGTATCAACCATTAAGTATGCATATGCCCCCTGCCTCTTGAACCTCCCTCCCACCTCCTTCCCCACCCCACTCCTCTAGGTTGTCACAGAGTCCCAGTATGAGCTCGCTGAGTCACACAGCAAAGGGTATGTTTTTTTGTTTTTTTTCCATCATGGTCTATACTATATTTTGATCTCAGGTATTCATAGGAATATAAAGAAAGAGTGGGAAATTGTATCAGACTGTCCACAAATTTTAAAACATCAAATCCATCTGGGAGAGATTGGGACTTTGTTGTTATATGAAGGAAATTAACAAATGATCATAAGTCAAATAGAATTAAAAACAAAAAAACACTTTACAACTTATGGAGGAATGCATTAACTCCTTTTGAAAATTTTGTTAAATATATATATATATATATATTTTACTGCAGATAATATTTGGAGGCCAGAGATGTGAAAATCTATGAGAAGTACATGGTTCTTTGTTACTTCCTTTTTTCTCTAGTAACAGTTTTTTTGTTTTTGTTTTTGTTTTTTTTACTGAATCTTTTCTATAAATGACAGACCAAGGTTTCCACCACTGCAATTTATTCAACCATCATTTATTTTCCAGCTTGTCCACTTTCTCCATTTGAATGTTATCACTGTTGAGTAAATTTTCCTAATACAATGACCTGTAATTCACCAGAGACAACTCAACCCTCTCATATTTTTATAGGGAATAACTGTAGCACTAAGAATGTAATTTGAAAAATGACATCCTGGGACTCTGAGATCTTTCATTCACTTCACAAGTTAAGTCACTTCTCTGGAAGCGGTTATGTCATCATTGCAGTGCACTGTGGCAGAGGGCCAAGGGCAGATCGTTTTAGCTAGCTGAAGTCACTTGGCAAGACTGCTGACAATTCAAGGCCATAGTGAGGTTCACCCCACTGAAAAAGTAAATCTTCATTTGGCAAAATAAAGACACTCAGCCCTACTGTCTAGAGGATATTAAAACAGTCTTATCATCTATATAGAGTTCTTTGATAAGATAAATTTAATCTTTTTTCCATAGTCAAGTAAGCTATCATAGAACAATCATGCAAATACTAAAGGAAAGATTCATTAAATCATTTATTCCTCAAGACAAACTTACAGAGTGCTTTCTATAGCACTCTACTAGTATACAGGGAGAACATTATTGAATTAGTATGAGACCGATTTCTTGTTTAAGAATTACTTAAGAAATATGGAGGGATATTTAACAAGAAATACAAAGAATCTTTATGAAATCATTACAGGTCAGTAAGGATATATGCTCCAGAATTTTAAAGCATATGCTTAATGGGGTATTGAGAAGAATCAAGTTGTAAAACAGGAGATGGTGTAGAAAATGTACTGGGAGAAACATGTGTCAAGTCCTATAAGCCAGTCAGAATGAATGAGAGGGAGGGAGACAGAAAGCATGAATGAATGTGTAAGATCAGATTAGTGGTATAATTAGACATCTTCAATTTGACTCTACTTGAAGACAAGAAAAAATCTAAATAAAGGTGGTGCAGTGGTAAAGAATACTCCTGCCAATGCAGGAGGCGCAAGAGTCAATTCCTTGGTTGGGAAGATCCCTTGGAGTAGGAAACGACAACCTGTTCCAGTATTCTTGCCTGGGATAGCCCACGAACATAGAAGCCTAGTGGACTATAGTCCATGGTGTCACAAGAGTCTAACATGACTGAGTGAGCATAACACACAACAACACAAAGAAGATATCACTTGTTAGATATGAGACAAATCTTAATAAATCAAGACACTTCTCATTTGGGAAAGCTGTTTTGCCTCCATGAACTTCAGTTTCCTGATGTCTAAAATAGTGACAAATTGTTAGGAGAGTAAATAAGGTCATATATGTGAAGCTCTGTGTTCCTAACAGATGCTAGGCAAACACGAGATCCATCTCCAGTTTCCTGAATGCAGAGGGCATGGTGTCACCTGCTTTAGGGGCAATAATCAACACAAGGTCTACTTAAAATAGTCCTCTTCATTTTGCTTGTAGAAAGCAAATATATAAAATTCTAAGCTGAATACACCATGGAAATACTTTTCATCCATGTAGTTAATGTAATAACTTCTAAAATGTATTTTCAGTAGTCTAGCTTTTATACTTTCTCTGTGTTTTACCAGGAGATTAATGGTATAAGACATACTGGAGCCTAGGGCAAAAGGAAAAGTCAGTAATAAGCATCATATCTCCATTTAAAAATTTTACTTATTGCTCATCCTAAGTTTTGCAATCACTTTGATTTTTAAAGATATTGTATTATCTTGACGACAATTCTTTTAGAACTTTCTTAAGTTGTGTACCTCTCTTGCCTCATCTTATTCTTTGCCCTGTGGGAAATTTTGTTTTTAGATGTGGATTCAGATATTTAGCTTCATGTCACTATATAATACATTTCAGGCTGAAACTCCTCACAGTATATTCTGTCAAATTAGCAACAAGAATTGAAGTGGAAAGAATCACCAGCAGAACGGGAAGGGGGTTAGTTTACCTGAACCAAGGAAATGGAAATCTTCTGAGTGTTCCTCCTTTCCTTTCTGTCTTCTGTGATTACCTTATGTCTGCCCTCTAAGACTGAAAGCCCCCGAGAGGTGCACAGCATGAAGTTAGTGTCAATTAAAAACTAGGCATCTCCTCTTTTTGTTAATGACACTTTTCATGACAAATTATGATTGACTTGAGAGTCCCTTGGACAGCAAGGAGATCCAACCAGTCCATCCTACAAGAAATTAGTCTGGAATAGTCATTGGAAAGACTGATGCTGAAGCTGAAGCTCCAATACTTTGGCCACCTGATGAGAAGAACTGACTCATTTGAAAAGATCCTGATGCTGGGAAACATGATTGAAGGCAGAAGTAGAAAGGGACAACAGAGGATGAGATGGTTGAATTTCGCACCATCGACTCAATGGACATGAGTTTGAGTAAATTTTGGGAGTTGGTGATCGACAGGGAGGCCTGGCATGCTGCAGTCCAGGGGGTCGCAAAGAATAGGACAAGACTGAGTGACTGAACTGAACTGAACTAAACATTTATAATGCACTAAGCACTGAGATATCTGATTTTTTTCTACCATGTTTAATTGTCTCAAAGAAGCCAAGATTCATAACATTTCCCAGGTGTGGAATCTGAAATTCACATTGACCAACTAACCAAAAGTTTGTTCTTTCAGTTTGGTAGCTCATTCGTGTCCAACTCTTTGCAATCCCATGGACTGCAGCTTGCCAGTCTTCCCTGTTCATCACTGACTCCTGGAGTCTACCCAAACTCAAGTCCATTGAGTCAGTGATGCCATCCAATCATTTCATATTCTTTTGTCCCACTCTTCCTACTGCTTTCAATCTCTTCCAGTATCAAGGTCTTTTCCAAAGAGTCAGTTTTTCGCATCAGGTGGCCAAAGAATTGACATTTCAGCTTCAGTATTAGTCCTTCCAATGAATATTCCTGATTAATTTCTTTTAGGATTGGCTGGTTTGATCCCCTTGAAGTGAAAGGGACTCACAAAGTCTTCTCCAACACCACAGTTCAAAAGCATCAATTCTTCGGCACTCAGTTTTCTTTATACTTCAAATTTCATATCCATACATAACTACTGGAAAAGTTAGAGCTTTGACTAGATGGACCATTGTTGGCAAAGTAATGTCCATGCTTTTTAATATGCTGTCTAGGTTGGTCATAACTTTTCTTCCAAGGAGCAAGGATCTTTCAATTTAATGGCTACAGTCATCATATGCAGTGATTTTGGATAGAAAAAGAAAGTCATCCACTATTTCCATTGTTTCCCCATCTATTTTCCATGAAGTGATGGGAATGGATGACATGATCTTAGTTTTTTGAGTATTGAGTTTTAAGCCAGCTTTTTCACAAGCCTCTTTCACTTTCATCAAAAGGTTCCATAGTTCTCCTGTACTTTTTGCCATAAGGGTGGTGTCATCTGCGTATCTGAGGTTATTGATATTTCTCCCAGCAATATTGATTCCAGCTCGTGTTTCATCCAGCCAGGCATTTCTCATGAGGTATTTTGCATATAAATTAAATAAGCAGGGTGACAGTATACAGCCTTGATGTACTCTTTTCCCAATTTGGAGTCAGTCTGTTATTCTATGTCCAGTTCTAACTGTTGCTTCTTGACCTGCACACAGATTTCTCAGGAGGCAGGTAGGGTGCTCTGGTATTTCAATTTCTTGAGGAATTTTCCACTGTTTGTTGTGATCTATAGATCAAAGGCTTTGGTGTAATGACTAAAGCAGAAATAGGTGTGTTTTTTTTTTTTTTTTTTTTGGAACTCTCTTGCTTTTCCTATGATCCAGCAGATGTTGGCAATTTGATCCTTGGCTCCTCTGCCTTATCTAAATCCAACTTGAACATCTGGAAGTTCACAGCTCATGTACTGTTGAAGCCTGGCTTGGAGATTTTGAGAATTACTTTTCTAGCATGTGAGATGAGTGCAATTGTGCAGTAGTTTGAACATTCTTTGGCATTGCCCTTCTTTGGGATTGAAATGAAAACTGACCTTTTCCAGTCCTGTGGTCATTGCTGAGTTTTCCAAATTTTCTTGCATATTGAGTGCAGCGTTTCAAAGCATCATCTTTTAAGATTTGAAATAGCTCAACTGGAATTCCATCACCTCTACTAGCCTTGTTCACTGTGATGCTTTCTAAGGACAACTTAACTTTGCATTCCAGAATGTCTGACTCTAGGTGAATGATCACACTGTCATGGTTATCTGGGTCATGAAGATCTTTTTTGTATAGTACTTCTCTGTATTCTTGCCACCTCTTCTTAATATCTTCTGCTTCTGTTAGGTGCATATCATTTCTGTCCTTTCAGTTCAGTTCAGTTCAGTCGCTCAGTCATATCTGACTCTTTGCAACCCCATGGGCTGCAGCATGCTAGGCCTCCCTATCCATCATCGACTCCTGGAGTTTACCCAAACTCATGTCCGTTGAGTCGGTGATGCCATCCAACCATCTCATCCTCTGTCATCCCCTTCTCCTCCTGCCTTCAATCTCTCCCATCATCAGGGTCTTTTCAAATGAGTCAGTTCTTTGCATCAGGTGGCCAAAGTATGGGAGTTTCAGCTTCAACATCAGTCCTTCCAATGTACACTCAGGACTGATCTCATTTAGGATATACTGGTTGGATCTCTTTGCAGTCCAAGGGACTCTCAATAGTCTTCTCCAACACTACAGTCCAAAATCATCACTTCTTCAGCGTTCAGCTTTCTTTATAGTCCAACTCTTACATCCATACATGACTACTGGAGAAACCATAGCCTTGACTAGATAGACCTTTGTTGGCCGTGTAATGTCCTGCTTTTTAATATGCTGTCTATGTTGGTCATAGCTTTCCTTCCAAGGAGTAAGGGTCTTTTAATTTCATGGTTGCAGTATTGTGCCTATATTTTCATGACATGTTCCCTTGGTATCTCTAATTTTCTTGAAGAGATCTCTAGTTTTTCCTATTCTATGGTTTTCCTTTATTTCTTTGCATTGACCACTGAGGAAAGCTTTCTTATCTCTCCTTGCTATTCCTTAGAACTCTGCATTCAAATGGGTATGTTTCCTTTTCTCCTTTGCCTTTAGCTTCTCTTCTTTCCTCAGCTCTTTGTAAGGCCTCCTGAGACAAAGATTTTGCCTTTTGTATTTCTTCTTCTTGGGGATGTTCTTGACCACTGTGTCCTGTACAATGTCATGAATCTCTGTCCATAGTTCTTCAGGCACTCTATCAGATCTAATCCCTTGAATCTATTTGTCACTCCCATGTATAATTGTAAGGGATTTGATTTAGATCATACCTGAATGGTATAGTGGTTTTCCCTTTCTTCAACTTAAATCTGAATTTGGCAATAAGGAGTTCATGATCTGAGCCACAGTCGGCTCCCAGTCTTGATTTTGCTGACTGTATGGAGCTTCTCTATCTGCAACTGAAAAGAATATGATCAGTCTGATTTCAGTATTGACTATCTAGTGATGTCCATGTGTAGAGTCTTCTCTTGTGTTGTTGGAAGAGGGTATTTGTTATAATCAGAGCATTCTCTTGGGAAAACTGTGTTAGCCTTTGCCCTGCTTCATTTTGTACTCCGATGCCAAATTTGCCCGTTATTCTAGGCATCTCTTGACTGCCCACTTTTGCATTCCAGTCCCCTATGATGAAAGGGGGATCTTTTTTGGGTGTTAGTTCTAGAAGGTCATGTAGATTTTCATAGAACTGTCAACGTCAGCTTCTTCAGCATTCATGGTTGGGGCATAGACTTGGATTGCTGTGATATTGAATGGTCTGCTTTGGAAATGAACAGAGATCATTCTGTCATTTTTGAGATTGCTCCCAAGTGCTGCATTTAAGACTCTTATTTTTATTATAAGGGCTACTCCATTTCTTCTAAGGTATTCTTACCCACAGAAGTAGATATAATGGTCATCTGAATGAAGTGTGTCCATTCCAGTCCATTTTAGTTCACTGATTCCTCAAGGTTGATGTTCACTCTTGCCATCTCCTGATTGATCATTTCTAGTTTATCTTGATTTTTAGACCTAACTCTCCAGGTTCCTATTCAGTATGGCTCTTTACAGCATCAGCCTTTACTTCTATCACCAGTCACATCCACAACTCAGCGGTGTTTTCGCTTTGGCTCTGCCTCTTCATCCTTTCTGGAGTTATTTCTCCACTGTTCTCCGGTAGTATATTGGGCACCTACTGACCTGGGGGATTTCATCTTTCAGTGTCCTATCTTTTTGTCCTTTCATACTGTTCATGTGGTTATCAAAGCAACAATGCTGAAGTGGTTTGCCATTCCCTTCTCCAGTGGACAATGTTTTTGTCAGAACTCTCCACAATGATCTGTCCATCTTGGGTGGCCCTACACCCAATGGTTTTTTCTTTGAATTGTCTCAATTATGGCAGCCTTTTTCAAGATTAAAAAAAAGAAGAAAACAAATTAGATTTGGAATTCTGAACTTTGGAAATCAGAATTAGACTAGCAATCACTATGCCCAGAGTTGAAAAATTTTTATGATCTGTATAAAACTAGAAACATCTTGATCAGACATCATTGAAAACAGTCATTCTCCTAGTTCTGCCAATATAGACTGGCCAATTTTTCTTGTCCATAATAATTCCCATGACACAACACACAAAAAGCAAAAATGTAAACCTGTGAATATAATGCAAGGGGAATACTATGGAAGAGAAAAATTGGTCATGTTATATTGGCAGATGTTGGAGAAAAGAATACCATGAAGAGTCTAGAAAAGCAATATATGGGTCACTAATCAGATAGAAGTTGGCCCCAGGAAAACTGGGGCTGTCCCAGGCAAGCAGGGATGGTTGGTCACTTTAGAGTACACTGGAGGTCTGACACCTCACTCAGAACTGGTAGAACTTGATGAGGTAAGCAAAATCAAGTGTGCTAATTTGGAGATGGGAGGGTAGGTAACTCAGGTGGTGGGATGGGCCAGATTGAAACATATAAGTGTAGATAAGAGAGTCAAAAGTCCCACTTAGTTACTTAAAAATATCTTTGTTTAATAGAGTAGACCATATATGTACACAGTGTTGTAAAGTGAAAGATAATAAAGTTCATAATTGAGAAGTAGAACAAATTTTATGGGAATTCAGAGAGAATAGAGAACTTCCAATTACAGTGAGATGAAAGAGGAGGCATAACTGAGATTGGTTTGCCATTAAATAGATTTGGGGAGAAAGAAAAAGATATGACATCAGAATGTACATGAGATGCACGGTTTATACATCAGACCTGCCTTCCTACTTGAATGAAATGTAAAGGTGAAAGACAGCTGTGTAAGACAGTATTTGGAATTAACTCCAGAATTAGTCTTTAATGTCAGGATAAATATTTCACATTTTATTTGTCAAACATCAATGAACTAATCATTCAAAATTTTTTGATCAGGGAAATGGGTAATAAAGCTGAACTCTGAATCAGAGGAATTATATAGACAATGGTGAACATATAGCTTTGGCATAGGGGGTCACTGGGTATAGAAAGGTCTTGCAAAGAACATGATAACTTTACCGAAATGAGAGACAAAGGCTTGAAGGAATCAGAGGAAGATGAAAGGAATGAGATAGTGAAAAAATTAGAATTCAAGCAGTGTGGCTAAAAAGGATAAACTCAGGCTTTAGAGAGACAGACGGAGCTCCAGTGATTTCCCTGATCCTCAGCTTACTGACATTATGACCTCAAGAAGAATCATCAGCCTTTTTCAAGTCTCAGATCTCATCTCTAAAATAAGGATACTATTCAGGTACCTGCTATAAATTACTAAAATATGACAACAGATGTAAATCTACTTTGCAGTGATTGTCGCCTAGACCTACAGTGAACTGTAATTTTATAAATTAACAGAAATTGGCAACTGATCACAGTTGACAGTAGATAGTTTAAAAATGTCAAATGTATCTTCAAAATTTTATTTTAGAGTTATATGAGATTGCTCAAAAGTTTATGATATAGCTATCAAAGATCTCCCTCCATAGTTATAAATAATTCATCTGGCTTCAAGTTCCTGTCTTTGCCAAGGAATCAGAATCACAAGTTTTTGCAATATTCCTACTTGTTCCATCAGAGTGCAAATGCCTTAGTCAGTGATAAACTCCCCTAGAGCCTCTTCCTTTTCCACATTCACAAGCTAATTCTTCTTACTGCTTGGAGATCCTGACAATGGAGATTTGCATGTTAAGGTGTAAAGTGGGACCAAGAATTTTCCAGGAGCAGCCACCCAGCACAAAGTTACAAAAATGTCTTGAATGATGAAATTTAGAAGACCTAATGATCCAAGCTAAATGGAAAATAAACCTAAATGTTGTGCAAAACCATTCCCAAGAAATGTTGACTTTGAAGGGAGTTCATTTTGCATGCCACATTGGTCCTCTCTGAAGAGATTTAAAAAAAAAAAAAAAAGCAAACTGAGGGCATTCTGTGCTCTGCATGCAGCCAACAGAGAAATATGAGAATATATATCTGTGTTCACATTGGAATTTCTGAAATGACTAGAGAACATATATCCATATGGCTTGGGAATGTCCCTCAGCCAATAACTCTAAGAAGGAAATTATAAGTGCACTAAGGGGCATCGTTAACAATGATATTCTCTTAATCTTACAGCAATGTATTTCAGTTTATGGAACTTATGCTAGCATTTACAGAACTTTGGGAAAAGTACTGAATATGGGGTTAATCACCATGGTTAAAGATGTGAATGTCCAGGATAGCAAAACTATTTTGAAAGCATGTGTCTTCTTTCAGTGTCAACAGGTGTTGGAAATACGGATCTGTGTGGAACATCAAAGCTTTGCATAAATATATCTATCTAGTAATATAGATGGTGCTATATTATAGTAACATAGTATATAATATATATATCATATATATACCATAATATAGTATATATATACATATATATGCACACTATATATAATGTATTATATATACAGATGGTACTATAATATAGTAACACAGGTGGCGCTAGTGGTAAAGAACCCACTGGCCAATGCAGAATACATAAGAGACACAGGTTCGATCCCTGGGTTGGGAAGATCCCCTAGAGAAGGAAATGGCAATCCATTTCAGTTATCTTGCCTGGAAAACTCCATTGACAGAGGAGCCTGGTGGGTTATAGTCCATGGGGTTGCAAAGAGTTGTACATGACTGAAGTGACTTAGCATGCACACACACACACAGAGTAAAGAAAATGAAAGGGGCTTCTGTAAGAATCCATTACCAATATGAGCATATTAGGAAAACTAAAATCAGTTGTGTTTTGTTAGAGCAAGCTGAATTTACAGAACAATTGTTAAGATATCCATAGGACTGTAGGCACTTTTGAGCCAGGACAGTTCAAGCTAACACGTGTTTATGAGAGGTAGATATGATTCAATCATTTGCTGGTAAGTGACATTCTCTTCCTTCCTCTGCCTATGAAATGGTTGCGTTAGCAACAGAAGTGCCCAGCTGTCTCATCCTGAATACTTGTTTTGTCTTTTCCTAGGCTTTGGTCTACTCTCAAATGTGTGAGATTTGATAAAAAAGAAAAGATACAAACTTAAAAAAAAAAAAATGCCTTGAGGATATTCAACAACAACAACAAAAGGACATAAGAAAGGGGAGTTTTAGACACTTTCCCCACCACCACCATGCAGTGATTTGTGTTGTTCACACAGTGTGATGTGGGCAGCCTTCCTGCTCTGACTGTGAAGTTTCCCTGGCACCATGCTTACTCTATTACCCCTAAAGCTCTGTAATAATTCATACGTGGATCCTTCATTTGCCTGCTCTGTCCTGTGGTTAGTATTTTCTGTAGGATAATGCTGAATAGGTAGGGGTCTGATAGGAATAAGCATCTTGTTTCAAAGGACCTAGATGACTCAAAATTTTCCCTGTGCCCTGGCAGAGCTATCTTAACCGGGAGGAAACAAGTCATTATTTTACATGAGCACTTGCTCACTTGCCAGAGCAAAAAAATGATCATTTTGATAACCTCCTTTGCTAGCAAACAGAAATGCTATCTAAAGTGTAGGCAGGGACTTCCCTGGCAGTCCAGCACTTGAGACTCTGTGCTTCCACTGCAGAGGGGCATGAGTTTAAAAGGGCTTCCCTGGTGGCTCAGTGGTAAAGAATCTGCCTGCAATGCATGAGACTTACAGGAGACATAAGTTTGATCTCTGGGTCAGGAAGATCCCCTGGAGCAGGAAATGGCAACCCAATGCAGTATTCTTGCCTGTGGAATCCCAGGCAGAGGAATCTGGCAGGTCATGCAGTCCATGGGGTTGCAAAGAGTCAGACATGATTGAGCGACTAAACAATAACAGCAAGGAACCAAAATCCTGCATGCCATGGGACATGGCCAAAAAGTAAGGCACACATTTAGTCACAAAAGTAGGCACACATGTCTAAATAGTTTCAGGAGAAGTTATTTCCACAGAAGTATCATGGAGTCTGGATTTTACCTGTACTTGCTATGTACGCAGACTGAGTTAACTAATTAATTGGCCTGTACATGCTTTTCATTGAACGTACAGTTAACAAAGATAAACATCACTTCTTCCCCACAAAACTGCTGCAGTACTTTGAAGGATTTTAAATATGGCAATGTCCTGTCCATTTTCTCATTGGCAGCACTTCGTCCTAACCATGCCCCTCGCCCCCCATTGCCCCATGACTGCATTATCTCCAGATGGCAATGAATTTTCACTAGGCAGTATGATGGTATTTGTTGATCATATTAAGTGCATTCTATCTCAGACAGAGCACTTTTGTATGCAATAAATGCCTAATGGCAAAACTGTTAGCCATTACAGAAGGTTTGTGGGCAGAGGACACTGCTGCACAGTGAACCACATATTATAAGTAGCTGCCGGGCACCAGGCTCTCTGAGGTGGGATACCCGTGAGGAAATATCAATTGGTTAAGGTCAACTCTTAGGAAAATGGAATTCTGCGTGTTTCTGTATTTCTCTCCCTCGAAAGGATTGCTTCTTTCAAGTGGACTGTGTGAGATACTCCCCTCTCTGAGGATGGCAACACCAACTTCAGGCCCAAGACTTGACAGGCACTGCAAACTCACCTGCTAGACCTTTTTCATGCTTCCTTGATTTCTTTCTTTTTTCATTAGTAAAGTTAACTGCCTGATGCAGACATGACTATACAGATCTAGGTCTCACACGTTTGCAATTCAGGACCCATGTGATTCATAAATGCTCCATGAGTCTGTTCTACTGACAGCCATAGAGAAACTCAAAATTCTCCATAAATCAGTATACGAAACAAACTTTTGTATAAACTATTTTCTTAGTTTAAAGGAAAGGTGGGAATTGGGGGCATGCTACTGTACTATTGATTCTATCACTTTTGAATGCTTGAGATTTGACTCCTTGTTCAATTTGTCAAACTGTCTTCCCATGCTCATTTTTGGTATAGAAAGCTACACAAAACACTTATTGGAATTCTCTTGTGTGATCCTATAGGTGTCTTTACATTTTATTTTCCTTCTGCTCCCTGCAAAATGTGAATCTCAGATCAATTAAAGTGTAAAGGAACCCAGTGCTAGTCATCCTTTCTTCTCTACAACTACTCACAGAAATGTGTTTGTACATCAAATATGATGTCACTGTCTAGCTCACTAAAAACTAGTGATGCTATAATTTCAGTGTTGTATTATAAACTCTGTATCCCCTCCTTTAAGGCTTTGCAGTACAAAGCAGGTGGTAAGAGGAGAGGTTAGGTGAAGTGCTAAGGACATATGACATTAAGAATTATCAGAGCCAACATTCAATCTCCTTGATAGAAAGGCAGTTTCTTCACGATAGTCTTTAAACTCTTCTCATTTATTGGGTGGAAAGGCTTAACTTGTGGCTAGTCTATCTTTATTATTCTATGTCTCTTTATTATCACTTGCTAAACAATTCTATAAGTGATAGTTTCCTCATTCTCATAATAGAAGCTCCAACCTCAAGCAGTTGATGTTAGGATTAAATGTGCGTGACACCACATAAAGTATTTAGAAAACACAATGTCTCACACATAGTACATGCTCAGCTTCAATTAGTCATTATTAATATCCATATTATATTCCATTGAGAATAAAAAAAGAGCAAACTAGACTCCAGACTCAGAATGTTAGGCAGGCGTTCAGACATTAATTTCTTGCTAGAATTCATAAACTTGCTTTGCTCTCACCTTATGTTATGGTTTCCTACTACTAAAGCATGTGTTGTGTGTGTAGATGTTCTACAGTGTTTGCTTTATGAATAAGTTTATTCAAGGAAGAGAACATTTAAAAGGAATGTTAAATAAATCACATTTCAGTTCCTGCACTGACATAACAATATTTCTGAATAAAATGACTTATACTTGGGACTACATAGTAAACAGTGTGACAGGTTCCATCTTCTCAGTGATGCATGTCTTCCCTGCTGGTCAAGTGCCACATGTCACAGGGTCAGTCATGCTATCTAAAATGCTTCCACATTCTCCCTCTAAGTTTGGTTCATTTTCTCCAAAAAATATCTTCAATTACACTGAGATGTAATAATCGGCCAATTTTGTTTTCATAAAAGAGCTTTGTGGTCAAACAGCATAGTCACTCTGGACTCTGCCCCTTAATGGATGTGAGACTATGGAAGAGATACTCCAAATTGTCCTCATTTTTAGTATAAAGAATATAAAAATAAAAAACTACAATGTTAGTGCAATGATTAGATGTCATGCAAGGTATGACACTCAGAAGAGCCTGCTCAAACCCAGTAAATGTGCAGAGATGTGATGGCTATGCTTGGTTTAGAACTGCATCTGCTTTTACTTTTCTTCCTTTTATCTGCCTTCTTCTCTTCCTTCTTTCTTCTTCCTTTTGCAACTGTTCTTTGAACCACAGCCTTTTTAACTATGATGTCTAAAGTATAGACAGGACAGTCTCTGCTCTTATTCCAAACTCTCTCACTGAAACTGTGCTTGTTCATTTGATTTTTGTTTATTGAAGCTTT
Organism: Odocoileus virginianus; assembly: GCF_023699985.2. Classification (NCBI taxonomy): domain Eukaryota; kingdom Metazoa; phylum Chordata; class Mammalia; order Artiodactyla; family Cervidae; genus Odocoileus; species Odocoileus virginianus. Next base: position 50,992,002 of record NC_069675.1, on the reverse strand, counting down.
AGTTTAGATCTTCTGTAAAAGATTTTTGAGTTTGCTTAAAATAAAAAAAGAAAATTTAAGACCACTTAAATTTAAATGTTAAATTTAAATATTATATGGAAGGAATGTATTATAAATATGTCAAATACTTCAGCTAGTAGAATTATTATAATTGAACATAAATTCAACTGTGTAGTCTTGACAGCCTAGGTATCAGGGTATTGTGACTGGTTATGCATCTGATGAGTATTTTCAGAATTTTCCTAGACCTATTCCTACCTGAAGACTAAAAGCTGCCTTCTAAAAGTTAGATCAGCAGTAGCTAATCTATAAATTTATTTCCCTAAGTTTTTTCTGTTGGGAGATATCTGTCATATAAACATGGTGGAATTTTATTAAATATAACTAAATCAAGCTATATGTTTTGCAGAACATTTATGCAATTTGCCACTGGTTTTGTGTTTTCATATAAAACATTCAGCTATAAATTGGAATTTGATATATCACCCACCAAGTGACCAAACTGAATGCATTATGCAGTATTTGGAGCTGAGGAAAAAAAAAATTGGATAACTGGTATATCAACAAACAATTTCTGTCCATTTTTAAAGAATTTTACTGTTTACAGAGTGTTTTAAAATATATTATCACTATGGGAAACACAGATGAAATGCAGTAGAAAGATCTCCAGGCTTGAAGTTAAATGATTTGTCTTCAGCTCTGCCCATTGTAGCCATATAACTGTTCACCAATTATTTTAACTTCCCCTTCCCATCTCATCCCTCAAGAATGACTCTGCAGATAGGCATCTCCAAGTTAGCACAAATTTTAATTTTTATGACATCTATGAAGGAATTCTGGCATAGATTGCTATAAAAAAAAAGAAACAACTATATTTACAGCCTACCATAACAGTGATCAAAAATGCATTTCATTCCCATGGATTTCTTTTTGGCCAATGTGCCTTTGACTTCAGATAATAGGATGGAATTCCTTCATTTTCAGACCTTTTTCAGTCACCTGCCCGCTTGAAACTCTATCCTTTGCACTGCTGGCAAGCGGAAAACTTCCATAGAGCCTGGTATTCATGGTCAAAAATGAACAACCAACCAGCCAATGAACTCTGGCCTTTCAGATAGTATTGGTCACTTAGATATGTTTAATGTCTTATTTTGGGCACCCCTGGTGGCTCAATGGTCAAAGAATCTGCCTGCCAAAGCAGGAGACCTGGCTTCCATCTCTGGGTCGGGAAGATCCCCTGGAGGAGGAAATGACAACCCACTCCAGCATTCTTCCCTGGGAAAACCCATGGACTGAAGGAGCCTAGCAAACTACAGTCCATGGGATCACAAAGAGTCGGACATGACTTAGCAACTAAACAACAAAAAATGTCTTATTTTACTAAAATATTTCTGACCAGTTTTGCTATATTACCAGTGACAACTTCCGCCCTCCTCTACAGAGTTACAGAGAAGGCAATGGCACCCCACTCCAGTACTCTCGCCTGGAGAATCCCATGGACGGAGGAGCCTGGTGGGCTACAGTCCATGGGATCGCGAAGAGTCGGACATGACTGAGCGACTTCACTTTCACTTTTCATTTTCATGCACTGGAGAAGGAAATGACAACCCACTCCAGTGTTCTTGCCTGGAGAATCCCAGGGATGGGGGAGCCTGGTGGGCTGCCGTCTATGGGGTCGCACAGAGTCGGACACGACTGAAGTGACTTAGCAGCAGCAGCAGCTACAGGGTTAGAGGAGGATCACCAGATACTAATAAAGGGGAAGGTGTGTGTGTGCCCCCAGTAGATAGATGGGAGGGACTTTGGATGAAGGACCAGTGTTGGTCAATGCTGCTGTTTTATAATTTAGGTAACTCCATTTAAAATAGTATCTCTCTAATGTCTAATCAGTTTAAAAAAAAAAAAAAAAAAGAAATGACAAGAGGAGTCATAGGAAAGTAGGTTTCTTCACTGCTAAGATGGTTTTCGTTTGTTTTCCCCTTTGTGTACTGATAACTGATTTAATTATACTTTACAATATATGGTGCACTATGCTCATAGGAGCCTGATGCTAGTTCAGTCTTTATCTATTATCCCCAACTCTATATCTTTATCTCTGTCTGTCTCTATCTCTATCTCTCTCTAGTTTGGTTTTGGACTTATGCTCAGATCCCCACCCTCATTCATCATTCTTGACACATACCTGTATAAGAACCAATTCATTCAACTAGATAGTTGTAAAATATGTGGAAATGACTATTTTTTCTTTATTTACAGGCAGAATACTGTGCTATTAGTATCTTCTTCATTCTTTAAATAATTAAAAAAAATGTATCTCTGCTGACCAATGGCTCACTTCTTTGTATTCTTCCACAAGATCCCATTCCATGCACTCCTGAATCCTAGTTTCTATTCCACCTGCAATAGACATCTAGATTGCCTCAGATTCCTTGCTATATTAGGTGTCACAACCCTTTCTGCACATTTCCCTCACAAATTGTGTGAAAGTATTTCCTAGGAACTCACGTAAGGCTGGAACTGCTCTGTCATGGGGTATATATACTCATCATATGACAAAATGTCACCAGATATTACTACCATGAGCAGCACGCAAGTATTCCTGTTGCTCCAGATTCTTGCCAACAGTTGGTAGACAACTTTGCCATGTTTGTCTCTACTTGGTAGATAGTGGCCTTCCCAGGTGGCTCAGTGATAAAGAATCTGCTTGCAAATGGAAGAGATGCAAGAGACGCAGGTTTGATTCCTGGTTTAGAAAGATTCCTTGGAGAAAGAAATGGCAACCCACTCCAGTATTCTTGCCTGGAAAACCCCATGGAGAGAGGAACCTGGCAGCCTATAGCCCGTAGGATCTCAAAGAGTCAGACACAACCGAGCAACTGAGTGCGCTCACATAGACACACAAAGTGGGTATATAGTAGAATCTTATGATCATTTTAAGCCACATTTATCAAATGATAAGTTGACTATTCTATATTCCTCATGCCCAGAACTAAATTTTTAAAGACCATATTTTAGAACAGTTTCCAATTTACAATAAAATTGAGGTAAAAGTAAAGGGATTTCTTGTATATTCTCTGCTCCCACTCATGCATAGCCTCTTCCCTTATCAACATCCCTTACCAGAGTGGTATATGTTTGTTACAACTGATGAACTTAAACTGATACTATCATTATCATCTAAAGTTAATAGATTTCATTACAGTTCACTTTTGGTTTTGTAATATTTATGGATTTGGACAAATGAATAATGACATATATCCATCTTTTTGATATCAAGTAGGGTATTTTCATTGTCCTAAAAATTCTCTGTATTCTGCTTATTCATCTCTCCCCAGTCCCTTCCCCATTCTTGGGGAACCACTAATCTTTTTTCTGTCTCCATATTTTAGTCTTTTCCAGAATGTCAAATAGTTGGAATTGTACAGTATGTAATGTTTTTTAACTCACTCACTTATTATTGAATTTTTAAAAACTGCTCACTTATTATGGGCTTCCCTGATAGTTCAGTTGGTAAAGAATCTGCCTGCAATGCAGAAGGCCCCAGTTCAATTCACAGGTCAGGAAGATCGCTGGAGAAGAGATAGGCTACCCATTCCAATGTTCTTGGGCTTCCCTTGCGGCTCAGCTGGCAAAGAATCTACCTACAATGCAGGAGACCTGGGTTTGATTCCCAGGTTGAGAAGATCCCCTGGAGAAGGGAAAGGCCAGGTATTCTGGCCTGAAGAATTCCATTGACTGTATAATCCATGGTGTTGCAAAGAGATGGATGTGACTGAGTGAATTCATTCACTTATTAATTTAAGGTTTCTCATGTCTTTTCATGATTTCATATTACATTCATTTTAGTGCTGAATAATATTCCATTGTCTGGATGTAGCATACTTCATCTCTTTATTTACTGAAGGACATTTTAGCTATCTCCAACTTTTGGTGATTATGCATAAATCTGCTATAAACATCCATGTGCAGATTTATGTATGGACAAAATTTTTCAACTTCTTTGAATAAATGCCAAGGAGAGTAATTATTGGATCATATGGTGGCAGTGTGTGTGATTTTGTTTAAAAATAATTGAAAAAAAGACAAACTGTCTTGCAAAGTGGCTGTAGCTGTATACCATTCTGCATTCCTACTAAGTGTGAAGGAGAGACCATATTTATGAGAGTGTGTTTATGGAATTTCTATTTTATTCTATCACTCTATTTGTCCATTATTTTGAAAATATCACATAGTCCTGATTACTGTAGCTTTCTAGTAAGTCTTGAAGTATGGTAGCATCAATCTTCCAATTTTGTTTTTGTCATTCAATATTGTATTGGCTATTCAAAGTCTTTTGCTTCTCTATATAAGTTTTTTATAATCAGTTTGTCAATATCTTGACACAAAATAACTTGCTGAGATTTTGATTGGGATTTCATTACATTTAAAGATCAAGTCAAAAAGAACTGACTTTTTGGCAATATTGAGTCTTCCTATCCATGAATAAGGGCTTCTCTGGTGGCTCAGCTTGTAAAGAATTTGCCTGCAGCGCCAGAGACCTGCATTCCATCCCTGGGCTTCCCCTGGAGAAGGGAAGAGATACTCACTCCAGTATTGTGGAATGGAGGATTCCATGGACTGTATAGTCTGTGGGATCACAAAGAGTCAACTATCCCCCCACCCCATTTATTTCTTCTTTGCATCAGAATTTTGCAGTTTTCTGCACATAGATCTGACATGTATGTTGATATATTTACACATAAATATTTCATTTTGCATGGAAGTGCTACTATAAAGTTTTTAATTTCAAATTATGTTTTTAATTTCAAATTCCATTTGTTCATGGTTGCTATAGCAAAAAGCAACTGATTTTTGTACATTAACTTTGTATCTTGCAACCTTGCTTATTAGTTCCATGAGGGTTCTTTTTGTCAATTATTTTGGATTTTCTATTTAATAAACATGTCATCCATGAACATAAACAGTTTCAGGTCTCCCTTGTACACACACACACACACACACACACACACACATACATATATACACACCTTTTATAGCAGACTACTTTTTTTTAACCTTTCTATTTGAAGTATAGTGATTTACAGTATTGTGTAAGTTTCAGGTGTAGAACAAAGTGATTCAGTTATTTTTTCAGACTACATTCCATTATAGGTTATTACAAAATATTGAATATAATTTCTCATGCTGTACAATAAATCTTTGTTTCTTATCTATTTTAAGTATAGCAATTTGTACCTATTAATCCCATACTCTAATTTGGAACAAGCCAAGAGGAGACAAATTATCCCTTTGGCAACCATAAGTTTGTTTTCTATGTCTTTGTTTCTGCTTTGTACACAAATTCATTTGCATTATTTTTAGATTCCATATATAACTGATATCATAAGTAGTTGACTTTCTCTGACTCACTTCACTAAGTTTTTAATATTCTCTAGTTCCATCCCTGTTGCTGCAAATGGCAGTATTTCATTGTTTTCAGGCTGAGTGATGTTCCTTCACATGCATCTTTACAATATTCATAGCAGCATTATTTATGACAATCAAGATATAATAATAACCCAACTGCCCTTTAACAGTCTACTTTTTAACCAAAGTGACTAACATTATGAGGATTACTTATATCTCTTTCTATAAAATTCCTATTTAATCTCTTCCATTCTTTTTATGTTAAATTTTGTGTTTTCTTTGTTATTAATTTTAGGGATTACTGTAAATTTTAGACCTTAATTTTTATTGGTATTAGACACTGAAAATATGTTGTTCTATGCTGTCAATCATCATAATTTTGTTTGTCATTTGTTGAAGAGAAATTGTAACTTCACATGTGTCTTTAGGCATTTTTTTAACAAAATGAAGATGATACTTTCAAAGTTAGTTTGACAGAAAAGGGCAAAAACATTCTTCATATTCTTGATTCAAACATCACTCTTACCCGGCATAGAATTCAGTTCAGTTCAGTTGCTCAGTCATGTCTGACTCTTTGCGACTCCATTGACTACAGCATGCCAGGCTTCCCTGTGCATCATCAACTCCTGGAGCTTGTTCAAACTCATGTCCATCAAGTCGGTGATGCCATCCAACCATCTCATCCTCTGTTGTCCCTGGCATAGCGTTACCAGCATTAAATATAATACTTTTCTTCTATCTGGGCTTACTAACAGTTAAAACAGCTCATATTTTCTCTGTTACACAATCTGTCAATAAGAAAAACAATTAAAGATGATGATTAACTGTTTGAAGTCTTATAAAATTTTCATGAGTAATCTAAAGTTAATTATTAAGAACAAATTAATTTAAAAGATATAAGAGAAAATTTATGAATGGACTTTTCAACCATAATAATGTTTCATAGTTTGTCAATGTAAAAATAATTTCCAAAACCATTTTGAGTACTTGAAACTTCAAAGTTATACTGAATTAAGTTAAATGATGGACATGCACTAGATCATTTTCAAATAAGATAAAATACTGAAACATCAATTACTGAACACAGTTTTGTCTACTTTTGGTTCCCTTTTACAGAAGAACCAAACATATTTGAATCTATTAACAAATGTGTTTTGGGCCACAGTGGAAAATGTGCTGCTAGAAAGAATATGATTCTAGAAACTACAAATATTTCAGAAATTCTAGAAATCTGCCAATTTACATAATGCTAGTTTAACAGGCAGTCCACACTTGCTTACTTTGTACTTTTCACTAAGAATAAAGGATTCTAAGGGTAAGAATTCTAATTGATAAGCAAAATTAAAACTTGTTCAATGGCAGTTCTATTTCCAGGTTTTAAGGAATCTCCACACTGTTCTCCATAGCGGCTGTACTAGTTTGCATTCCCACCAACAGTGTAAGAGGGTTCCCTTTTCTCCACACCCTCTCCAGCATTTATTGCTTGTAGACTTTTGGATAGCAGCCATTCTGACTGGAGTGTAATGGTACCTCATTGAGGTTTTGATTTGCATTTCTCTGACAATGAGTGACGTTGAGCATCTTTTCATGTGTTTGTTAGCCATCTGTATGTCTTCTTTGGAGAAATGTCTGTTTAGATCTTCGGCCCATTGTCCCACTCCTGGGCATACACACTGAGGAAACCAGATCTGAAAGAGACACGTGCACCCCAATGTTCATCGCAGCACTGTTTATAATAGCCAGGACATGGAAGCAACCTAGATGCCCATCAGCAGATGAATGGATAAAGAAGCTGTAGTATGTATACACATGGAATATTACTCAGCCATTAAAAAGAATTCATATGAATCAGTTCTAATCAGATGGATGAAACTGGAGCCCGTTATACAGAGTGAAGTAAGCCAGAAAGATAAAGACCAATACAGTATACTAACACATATATATGGAATTTAGAAAGATGGTAATGATAACCCTATATGCAAAACAGAAAAAGAGAGACAGATGTACAGAACAGACTTTTGACTCTGTGGGAGAAGGCGAGGGTGGGATATTCTGAGAGAATAGAATTGAAACAAGTATACTATCAAGGGTGAAACAGATCACCAGCCCAGGTTAGATGCATGAGACAAGTGCTCGGGGCTGGTGCACTGGGAAGACCCAGAGGGATGGGATGGGGAGGGAGGGGGGAGGAGGGATCGGGATGGGAAACACACGTAAATCCATGGCTGATTCATGTCAATGTATGGTAAAAACCTCTACAATATTGTAAAGTAATTAGCCTCCAACTAATAAAAATAAATGGAAAAAATAAATAAATAAAACTTGTTCAAAATAACAAGGGTTAAAGGAAACAACTGTATATGAAACATGGGTGAGGAAAGTACCAGGACTGCTTATACCAGGATAAGAAAGAAGAAACAACGTAAGGCAAAATATGAATGGATATTTAAAAAAAAAAAAAAAAAAAGTTGTGGACGGTTTGTGGAAAAATAATACTAAGAATTTTTATTTTTAAACATAATTGCTCTCCCTGCCCTTTTAAAAAAATATATACAGACTTCAAATGGGATAGTTTACTTTTTTTTTCCATTTGTTTTTATTAGTTGGAGGCTAATTACTTTATAATATTGTAGTGGTTTTTGTCATACACTGACATGAATCAGCCATGGATTTACATGTATTCCTTATCCCAATCCCCCCTCCCGCCTCCCTCTCCACCCGATTCCTCTGGGTATTCTCAATTCACCAGGCCCGAGCACTTGTCTCATGCATCCAACCTGGGCTGGTGATCTGTTTCACCCTAGATAATATGCATGTTTCGATGCTCTTCTCTCTAAACATCCCACCCTCGCCTTCTCCCACAGAGTCCAAAAGTCTGTTCTGCACATCTGTATCTCTTTTTCTGTTTTGCATATAGGATTATCGTTACCATCATTCTAAATTCCATATATATGCGTTAGTATACTATATTGGTCCTTATCTTTCTGGCTCACTTCATCCACTGGGCTCCAGTTTCATCCACCTCACTAGAACTGATTCAAGTGAATTTTTTTTAATGGCTGAGTAATATTCCATGGTGTATATGTACCACAGCTTCCTTATCCATTCATCTGCTGATGGGCATCTAGGTTGCTTCCATGTCCTCGCTATTATAAACAGTGCTGTGATGAACATTGGGGTGCACGTGTCTCTTTCAGATCTGGTTTCCTCGGTGTGTATGCCCAGAAGTGGGATTGCTGGGTCATATGGCAATTCTAATTCCAGTTTTTTAAGGAATCTCCACACTGTTCTCCATAGTGGCTGTACTAGTTTGCATTCCCACCAACAGTGTAAGAGGGTTCCCTTTTCTCCACACCCTCTCCAGCATTTATTGCTTGTAGACTTTTGGATAACAGCCATCCTGACTAGCGTGTAATGGTACCTCATTGTGGTTTTGATTTGCATTTCTCTGATAATGAGTGATGTTGAGCATCTTTTCATGTGTTTGTTGGCCATCTGTATGTCTTCTTTGGAGAAATGTCTGTTTAGTTCTTTGGCCCATTTTTTGATTGGGTCATTTATTTTTCTGGAATTGAGCTGCAGGAGTTGCTTATATATTTTTGAGATTAATCCTTTGTCTGTTACTTTGTTTGCTATTATTTTCTCCCAATCTGAGGGCTGTCTTTTCACCTTGCTTATAGTTTCTTTTGTTGTGCGAAAGCTTTTAGGTTTAATTAGGTTCCATTTGTTTATTTTTGCCTTTATTTCCAATATTCTTGGAGGTGGGTCACAGAGGATCCTGCTGTGATTTATGTCAGAGAGTGTTTTGCCTATGTTCTCCTCTAGGAGTTTTATAGTTTCTGGTCTTACCTTTAGATCTTTAATCCATTTTGAGTTTATTTTTGTGTATGGTGTTAGAAACTGTTCTTGTTTCATTATTTTACAAGTGGTTGACCAGTTTTGGGAAAGAAATCTTATGTGTGGTCAAGCTAAGTCTGGAATGGATTCATTTGTTTTTAAATAATGATTTTTAATATCAAATGCACACTGTCACAAAATTATAAGTTTGTTTTCTCTCTGCTAACACAACACAGTTTTATTTGACTAGTGGTCCAAACTTGATCAGAAATTATATAAACTGATTTTTGTTGGTTTGTTTGTTTACCATTTGAATAATCTATCTTGAAAGCAAACAAACAAACAAACATGACCCATAAACAATGAGAGCACAGAGCCAAGCTCTGCTTAAAAGAATGAATAGACTAAATTTGTTTGCTCTGATAGCAAATTGCTAGATTTGTTAGCATTTACATATCCATTATTTAATCTATGAAACTACTCTTCTATTGGTGTAGTGATTGCTGTAGTTTCCACTTCTTCATGACAAAACCCATAATCTAAAATACATAGAATAAGCAGGATTGAAATTTAATCAGGTCTAACAACAGGAAAAACAACATGAAAAATCATGATTTACAAAACAGCATCCTAAGTCAAAACAAAGCCATCTTATTTCTAAGAAAAAGTTTTCCCACAAAATATGGTTGATTAAGCTATCTTTAGAAAGCAGAATCCACATTAAAGAGTTTTTAATTTTAGCCTTGAATGCTCCTTTCCAGTTGCCAAAAAATAAAGTTATCCCTTTGGACTTTCTAACCATATGTCATTTTTTCCAATTCGATAATCTTCAAAATCTTTGAAAAACTTAATCTACCATTTCCCTTGATGATTCCATGGTATGTAAGGCTCTACTCAAATTTTAATTCTTTTTAAAATTGTGATATTTCTTTTAGGCAGGAATTCTGAAGAAAGAAAAATACTTGAGAAAAATATTTATTGTCAAAACCCAATAAGGTCATATCCACATAATGTCAAAATAATAAACTGACTTTAAAAGTACTGATGAAGTATCTGTCAACCTAGATTTTAGTGTCATAAACCCAGAAAAATATTAATAGTAAGTATCTAGAAGATAACATGACAGTTCCACAATTATTTCAAAAACTCTCAAGTATAGTAATTTGACTTGTGAATTGCCTCAGAGGAAAGAATCAGACACAGACAGCAAAATTTTAGCTTAATTTAATCAATGATATTCTAAAACTGGAGTAATTCAACAGTGAAATGAACTGACTCAAACAACAGGGAGCCTGTTACAAAAAATTAAGCTAACCCTGAAATCTTGGCATTGGGACACAGAAAGGAGAAGAAAATGATGATTGGAATAGAAACAAAAATAGATATTTGATAATTTTGTTTTCCAAAATACAGTGTCTTTTTTTTTCTTTTTTTTGACAGGTAAGGAGGTAGGAGGGATTGAGTCTCATTCAAAATCACATATAACGCCATGATCTCCATTTTCTTTACCTCTTCTCCTGCTCTTTCTTCAAAAATATAAGATATCAAGTGCCCTATATTCTCTTCTCCCTTCTCCTCTAAGTTAATCCTATGTTCATAAAATAATCTGAAATTAAATGTACAAATACAGTTCTTTGTAAATAACTGCATTTTAACCATGAATAAAGTTTCACATTAGTTAAGATAATTTTATGCTGAAATTTCTGAAATTGTTCATTGAGATTAGAACAATTAGCAAAAATGCTCAGAAGTAAAGCTTTCTGGCCATTTTTCAGTCACTCAGTCATGGCCGACTCTTAGCCAACCTATGGTCTGCAGCAAGCCAGGCTACCCTCTCCTTCACCAGCTCCCTGGAGCTTGTTCAAACTCATGTGCATTGAGTCGGTGATACCATCCAACCATCTTGTCCTCTGTTGTTCCCTTCTTCTACTACCTTCTGTCTTTCCCAGTATCAGGGTTTTTTAAATGAGTCAGTTCTTTGCATAAGTGGCCAAAGTATTGGAACTTCAGTCTCAGCATTAGTCCTTCCAATGAATATTCAGGATTGATTTTCTTTAGGATCAACTGGTTTGACCTCCATGCAGTCCAAGGGACTCTCAAGAGTCTTCTCCAAGACCACAGTTCAAAAGCATCAATTCTTCGGAGCTCAGCCTTCTTTACGGTCCAATTCTCACATCCATACATGCCTACTGGCAAAACCATAGCTTTGACTATATGGACCTTTGGTATCTCTACTTTTCTTGAAGAGATCTCTAGTCTTTCCCTTTCTAATGTTTCCCTTTATTTCTTTGCATTGTTCGTTTAGGAAGGCTTTCTTATCTCTCCTTGGAATTCTTTGGAACTCTACATTCAGATGGGTATATTTTTCCTTTTCTCCTTTGCCTCTCACTTCTCTTCTATTCACAGCTATTTGTAAGGCCTCCTCAGACAACCATTTTGTCTTTGTGCATTCCTTTTTCTGGGGACAGCTTTGATCACCATCTCCCGTACCATGTTCCAAATCTGTGTCCATGGTTTTTCACACTGTCTATCAGATCTAAACCCTTGAAACAATTTGTCACTTTCACTGTATAATTGTAAGGGGTTTGATTTAGATCATACCTGAGTAACCTAATGGTTTTCCCTACTTTCTATAGTTTAAGTCTGAATTTGCAATAAGCATTTCATGATCTGAGCCAGTCAGCTCCCGGTCTTGTTTCTGTTGACTCTATGGAGCTTCTCCATCTTCAGATGCAGAGAATATAATCAATCTGATTTTGTTCGGTATTGACCATCTGGTGATATCCATGTGCAGAGTCATCTCTTGTGCTGTTGGAAGATGGTGTTTGCTATCACCAGAGCATTCTCTTGGCAAAACTTTGTTAGCCTTTGACTTGCTTTATTTTGTACTCCAAGGCCAAATTTGCCTGTTACTCCAGGTATCTCTTGACTTTCTACTTGTGCATTCCATGATGAAGTGGACAAATGAGGAAAAGAACATCATTTTTGGGTGTTAGTTCTAAAAGGTCTTGTAGGTATTCATAGAACCATTCAACTTCACCTTCTTTGGCATTCGTGATTGGGGCATAGACTTGGATTATTGTGATACTGAATAGTTTGCCTTGGAAATGAACAGAGATTATTCTGTTATTTTTGAGGTTGTGCCCAAGTACTGCATTTTGGATTCTTTTGTTGACTATGAGGGCTACTCCATTTCTTCTAAAGGATTCTTGCTCACAGTAGTAGATGTAATGGTCATCTGAATTAAATTCATCCATTCCAGTCCATTTTAGTTCACTGAGTCTTAAAATGTTGATGTTCACTCTTGCCATCTCCTGTTTGACCACTTCCAATTTTCCTTGATTCATGGACCTAACATTATAGGTTCCTATGCAATATTGTTCTTTACAGCATAGGACTCTACTTTTACCACCAAACACATACACAATTGGGCATCGTTTCCACTTTGGCAGAGCCTCTTCATTTCTTCTTGAACTATTTCTTGGCTCTTAAGAGCCAAGTATACTGAGCATCTACCAACCTGGGGAGTTCATCTTTCAGTGTCATATCTTTTTGATTTTTCATATTGTTCATGGGGTTCTCAAGGCAAGGATGCTGAATTTGTTTGTCATTCCCTCTCCAGTGGACCATGTTTCAGCAGAACTCTCCACTATGACCCTTCCATCTTAGGTGACCCTACACAGCATGGCTCATAGTTTCAATAATAAAAGCACAGTTCTAAAATTTAACAGATTTTATCCCTGGTGAAATTGTATTTATCCTTGTTAGGGCATGTTTGCTCACTCCCTCCATAAGATATATATGCACACGTATACACATTCACACCCTATTTGCACAGAAATTCTGTTCTCTGTGTTTAATATATAGTTACCAAAGAATCAAAAATAATATCTGGACCAGAAGTGCCTGCTTAAATTCCTCAATTTCAGGGGTTCTTAAGGGATCAATATATACTATTAGTCCATGTCTCTCAAACAGAAAGGTCCTAGTCATGTCAGAATCTTCACAATATCCACATTTGAGATCCAATACTAATTTTCAAATATTGTTTCTTGTAGAAAGCCTTATATGTAATCTTTGGTTTCCTTTAGACCAACAGTGACTTGCCACTTAATGTGACTTTGTTTCCAGGAAATCTAACATTGGAAAATTAAAAAAAAAAAAACAAAAAACTATTTCATTTATATGAAGCAGTGTTGAGTCATCTTTGTCTAACTATTTTCTGGTGTTAAATTCTGACAATATACTTTTGCTTGGGCTCTCAGAATATCATCCAGAAAGTGTAAAGGAACCACATTTAGCTGAAGGGAGAGCTAATATGAATTGTGATAAAGGGCTTTAGTAGCTCTTATACACTTAAAAAATGTCATGTCTAAGCAACTTGAACCTAGGGAAAGATACAAATAACAAAAGGCATGCAATCTAGGGGCAAGATTCAGGTTTGGGAATGTTAAAAGTTGATGGGAAAAAAAAAGTTGATGGGACAGTCAAGGTCCGACTCAAGAAGCCAATTAAAAAAAAAGAGCAAATCATCAAACAAACAAAAAATGAAGCACATATTACAAATAAAGAATTACAAAGGAAAGAACTTGAATAAATAGATGAGTACACAGCACATAGACATTCAACTGTGTGTGAGACAAGCATCTTCACAGTACTGGCTTAAGGGATGAAAGGGTACAGACGTTAAGCCTTGGTTTCTAAACGACACAGGGTTAACATGTGTAAGATTTGACTTCCACATGGGATACTCAGGGAAGACCCCAGCAGACATTCTCAGTGTTCAATGCAGTTGTCTAGGAAGATCTGCTACTCAAATACTGTCACAATGTGCGCTAATCACCACCCCTGGTTCCCAGAGTGGACGGTTAGTCTGCCAGGACCTAAGTACTCCTTGGACAGGCACAAAATGGATATGTACTAAAGGAAGAATTTCTGTTCTCTCTGTGCTACTTTATTGAGAAGATTTTTCAGAATATTTTTTAAATTATTTACATGTGTATTATTATAAAACATATTTTTGCTTGGTGTAATGAGAGTAACTATAGTTTAATCTTTTAATTTGTAGTAATAGCTTGTATAATCAACCTCATATAATCATAGGAAAGAAAGCTTAAGCTTTGTCATGAAACCTTCTTGTGTGTTCACCAGATTTATGGAAAGAATAAAATTTTTGTCGACTAACATTTCTTCTCTTCCTTTGGCTAAGGGAATTTGAAACTACTCAATAGCTAAGGATCTTCTGATTTTGATTCAGTCATAAAACTACTGAAACACTGATTTCATTATTTTTTGTCAAGACATAAACAATGTTGCCATGGTTATGCTTTTAATTTTGTAAGCATTATATAAATTACTATCTATTCATAATAAGCTATGGTCAGGAGCCTCTAACCCTTAATGTTTTAGGATATATAAATTAAAATAACACTGAGGGAGGAATATTTTGAGGTTGGAATTGAAAATCTGGAAATATCACTGGTTAAAATAGGACAAAAAAGAAGAAAAAGAAACACTATGAATTAAACTTATTTTGAAAAAAATAAACACATATGTTTTTTCTTGTCTCCCTTGGTTGTCATGACTTTGACTTCAGAACAGTCACTTATAAGCATAAATTTGTTGCCCTGATGTCACTCTTGCTCCAAAATTGTATGAGGCCAGTGTTGCCTAGGTGGACCTAAAAAGGAGATAATGAAAGCTGAATCCAAATAATCTTCTTTGCATTTTGTTGTTGTCAGTTCTATTCTCAGGAGAAGGTTTAGGGAGCAGGAATCACTGTGATTATTATTTCTATTAATGATGTTTTTCTCCCTTTACTCAGAATCAGTATTTTAGAATGACCTTGGTATCTCTTTCTTGCCCTCTTTCCATATGTTAGCAAGTATTATTTTTGATTTTCAACAATAGTCTCTCTCATAAATGTCCCTCTTTCTCTCCACATCAAACAACAGACATAATAATAAAAATATATTAATGATCAACTATTGAGCATATTGTTAAGTAATTCACATATGTTTTCTCAATGAATCATCACTTCTGCATTTTATTAGTAAGTAAAATGAAGCTCAGAATATTTAAACAAATTGCAACAAATCACATAGCAAGAAAGTAAATTAGAATTTGAAACAAGGAAAGCCTGGGCTTTTAAGCACAACTTCACACTTTCTCTTTCCAGGTCTGACCTTCTGCAGACACTTTCTGGCTTAAAGTTTCCTCAATAATGCCACTTGATTCAATTTTCATAATATGTTTTATCCATGTCAGTTTCCTTTATAAGGTTGCTGTTTGTTGTTCAGTTGTTCAGTTGTGTCCAACTCTGCGACCCCACTGACTGCAGCACGCTAGGCTTCCCTGTCCTTCACTAACTATCTCCCGGAGTTTGCTCAGAATCATGTCAATTAAGTTGGTGATGCCATCCAACCATCTCATCCTCTGTTGTCCCCTTCTCCTGCCTCAATCTTTCCTAGCATCAGGGTCTTTTCCAATGAGTCATTTCTTCACATCATGTGGTCACAGTATTGGAGCTTCAGCTTCAGCATCACTCCTTCCAGTGAATATTCAGGGTTGATTTCCTTTAGTGTTGACTGGTTTGATCTCCTTGATCATTGCCACTTACTGCAGTGATTTTGATTCTGGGCTCTAGCATGTGACCTATCTGATTATAGTACATCAAAGTCCCTAACTTCCTCTTTGATGGATTGTAAGTTCTTCAAGGTTAAGACTAAGTCTTACTGATCCACAAATCTGTGATAAATCCTGGTTCATAGTTTAAGTGAACAGAGGTGACCATTTTTTCTTTTGTCCTTGCAACATTTTTTTGTTGTTGTTTGAAGTATAGTTTTTACAAGGTTGTGTTAGTTTGTGGTGTACAGCCAATTGATTCAGTTATACATATAGATATGTGCTTTTTTAAATTCTTTTCCATTATGGTATATTACAGGATATTTAATATAGTTCCCTATGCTATACAGTAGGACCTTATTATCTGTTTTATATATAGTAGTTTTAATCTCCTACTATCAAACTCCTAATTTATCCCTATCCCAACCCATTTCCCCTTTGGTAACCATAATTTCATTTTCTATGTCTGTTTCTGTTTTGTAAATAAGTTCAAGTTGCATTTTAGATTCCACTTATAAGAAATTCCATATCATGGGATAATAGTATCAGGTTCTTTGCTATTTGGTATAAGAGAAAAATACAAATAACAAATATACAATGATCTGGTAAAATAATCACAAAGACATAAAGTAAAGTTGATCTCCAATTTTGCTGTGAAGGAATATAGTTTGTTGTGTAACTTAATGAGTCCCTGTCTCCTAATCAAGATCATCATTCGAGCAGGATCTTATCCATCGGAACACCTATATTCTAGAAGCACCCTCTCATTCTAGCTTTTACTCCATGGCACTCATTTAGTCTATCATTCATGTGTGTGCATGCTCAGTCACTTCAGTTGTATCCAACTCTTTGTGATCCTATGGACTGCAGCTGGCCAGGCTCCTCTGTCCATGGAATTCTCCAGGCAAGAATACTGGAGTTGGTTTCTATGCTCTCCTCCAGAGGATCTTCCCAACCCAGGGATAAAACCCAGGTTTCCTGTGTCTCCTGTATTTCAGGTGGATTCTTTACCCACTGAGCCACCAGTGAAACTGTAACTGTCTATGAAAGATTTAAGAAGGCTCATTTAAATCTGACTATGACTCCTAGAATCTTCTAAATCATAAAATCTATTTGAAGTCTTTCAGAATCTTTACTTTTTGAGTTCTATCAAGAAAGAAGGAAATGTCTTATCCTTTGCTACAACAAAACTAAAAACTCTACTCAAGAACCAAGGGTCATGGATACAGTTCTGTTTCACAGATTTATCTGTGCCACCGTTAAAATTTCTTGAGACTGAGAAACACTATAATGTACAATCTGGATAACTTACTTCTCTCACAAAGTGTAAGATGGATTATTTTGTAAGGAGAGTCTACTTTATATTTAAGAATACATGACTGTTCTAGGAATCTTACAAATGGTGAAATAATATTAATTTGCAAGTGTGGGGGTGTGAACATATTTTCAGAGTACTTTAATCCAGAATGCTGAAACTAGACTGCTTTAACTAAAATCACCAATTATCATTTAAAATCTGTATGATATTGAAAAACATATTTAATCTCTCTGTTCCTCCATCTGTAATACAGAACTAATAATAGCACTCACGTGATAAAATTGTTTTGAAGATTCGTGAGAAATTAATTGTGAGCAATTTCTCCAAACACATAAAACGTAGGGAATAGAATAAACATCATATGTTAAGTTTGCTTTTGTTCTTATTAAAAAGTATTGCTATGTTGTAATCTTGACTCTACACAGAGTGAATGAGGCTGAGACTTCTAACAGGATTTTCAAGGATTTGAAAAAAATTCTGTCTTCTATAACTAGGGCAAGTATAATGGATTGATTAGTTTAAGTTGTACAAAGGAAGCATCAGAAATAAAGGAAAGATTTGGCTCACAGAGAAGACTAAAGGTGAAGTATTATAAGGGAGAAATCATTTATTTAAATATATATGTATACATACATATATACATGTATATATGTACATATACACACACGCACACATACATGTACACACATGTATAAATACATATATACATGTATACACACACACACACATAGAGAGAGAGAGAGAGAGAGAGGGCCTCTCTGGTGGCTCAGTGGTAAACGATCCACCTGCCAATACAAGAAATCAGGGTTCTATCCCTGAGTTGAGAAGATCCCCTGGAGAAGGAAATGGCAACTCACTCTGGTATTCTTGCCTGGGAAATCCCATGGACAGAGGAGCCTGGTGGACTACAGTCCAAGGGGTCTCAAAGAGCCTGGCACATCTTAACAACTAAACAACAACAACAATATATAGAAAGAGAACCGAAAATGTGCCAAGTTTTATGCAAAATGCTATGAAACTCTGTATTAATCATTAGACCATCCACCTTTGCATGCTCAAGGAAAATATATTCCCCTCCTAGAGAAAGACAGCAAGGAAGTAATTGTAAAAGTATCCTAAAACACATAAATGCAAAATATATAGAAAATGAATGCCTAATATTTTCAGGGAAAGAATGATTTTCAGGAAAAGTGACATTATCTATGTAAGCCAATGCTTGAGAGTCACTTTGTCATACAAACTAAAGGGATCAGTATGCATGGAGAAAACAGGAAGAAAAGGCAAAAGATCTGTAGATTCAAAAACAGTTTGGTTTAGCTAACATGTAGTATTACTATATGGTATAGGATGGATAGAATTCAAGGAATTAGGAGAAGAGACTGAAACTAGAAACAGTACTTTATTATTAGAGAGCTTATATCAAAGAAATTTGTTCTTAATTCTGCCTGAGAATTTTAAGAAAGGGGCTGATATTCTCAGAGTTTACAAGCTATTTTGTCAAGTAAGTATGGGAGTGAGGGTGAGGGACAAGAACAGAGCCTGGAGTTCTAGAGTGGCTGTTCTCCAAATGTGGTCGCCAGAACAGAAGTATCAGCAACACCTGGAAACTTGTTAAAAATGAAAACTCAGTCTCTGCCTCCGAAATCCTGAATCAGAAACTCTGGGGCAGAGCCGAGTGGGTTCGATCTCTGGGTTGGGAAGATCCCCTGTAGGAGGGCATGGCATCCCACTCCAGAATTCTTGCCTGGAGAATCCACATGGACAGAGGAGCCTGGCAGACTACAGGATCGCAAAGAGCTGGATATGACTGAGCATCTAAGCACAGCAAAGCACAGCACAGCGCATGAATGAATCCCCAGTCCCATCTCCTCCCAGCCCTGTTATTCTACCTAATAACCACAACATCACTGTGATGTGAGTATCACCTGCTGAGTGTGCTGATGACTCACTACACCTCACCTGGGGTTGGAATTCTTGCCACTGAATTTGAAACTAGAATGAAACAGGTTGTTCCTTCTAAAATAGGAAGTGCTCAGTTATCTACATGTGATTTAACAGTGAGCAATAACGTGTACAGAAAGCCAATGGGTTATCATATTTCTCTAAAGGGACAAACATTAAATATTTCAGTGTTTGCAGTCCATAAAATCTCTGTTGCAACCACTGGATTCTGTAACTGTACCACAAAAGCATCAACAGATAATATATAAACAAACAGACACAGTTGTGTTCCAATAAAACTTTATTTACAAAGACAGATATTAGGGTAGACTTAGCCCCAGGACTGTACTTTGCCTGCCTCCAGGTATAGACAAGTCTTTGATGCCTATATACCTGAGCAATTCTGACACTGTAACAAGAGGTGTTATCAAAATATTGCTCTCCATGCTCCAAATGAATACTGAAATAAGCAGAAGTCTTTGAGGTTACTGTACTGATTGTGAAAACATATATCTGAAATCTATACTGCTTGATTTTATATCCAGTTTTTCTATTATTATATGCCCTTGGCCAGCATCTATTCTCTAGCCTCAGTTTTCCTGTCTACAGACTGAGAAAACACCATGTACCCATATTTCAAGATTTTTACAAAAATAATACATCTTAAACACAGAAGTGATTGGAACATGGTAACAACTCAAGGGAAGGAGTGCTGGAAAAGAAATTAAAAATCAAGTGATTTGCTCAAATTTCAACAACTTTTGACTGATGATATTCCATGTAAACACCATAATGGTTCTCCATCATAAAATGGTCCAATCATGTCCTACAGTTTCAGAGGTGAGATAAATGTGTTTGCCCTCTTTTTTTTGTGATATATACTGATACAATTGGATCTATTCTAGAAATACAGGTGTACTGATGGATAAAGATATCAATTTAATCACTTGCAACTATGTGCTAAAACATTGCACTGTCTTTCTAACTAATAACATCAGGCAGGATAACCTTTTGGTTTTTTACCATCTTCTTTCTCACTGGCTAAGGATGTATCCCTGTGTTTCAATCATTTTATGAAAAAACTTAACGGAACCTGGGTTGGAACAAACAAAATTACTGACTCTCGGTGGAGTCAACAAACTGTATGCATTGTTCTGCTCCTGTCATCAGAATTACTCAGAATTCACTATTTAGTTTCTTTGTAACCCGACCTTTCAAGATATCTGCTAATGGATATTGATTTCAGGTAGATTTCTTGGAACAGAATAATATGTTACAGTGTGTGCATAGTCATATTATAAAAGATAAGGTGCAATTAAGCCAGACAGAGCTGCCAATTTATTGCCCAATGCAGTTGACATGTTACATGCAACATATCTGATGCAAGAGTGGAGTCAAAGATAAAAAGACCTACTGTTTACCATTAAATGGAAGAAAAGCATCTCTATTCACATAAGCTCATCCTATAACATTTTTACAAAATGTTTTATGGAATCATCAACTATTGAGTTACCAGAGATCTAGCCTTATAAATAACTGCAAAGCAGGTCATATACCTGCCTGTCTGTATTTTTCCCATTAAACTATGCCATCATAGAAATCATACATATCTAATGCATGTACATACTTATTCAGCATAAGAATAATCTCAAACATTATTAATCTTTCATTGAATTATGTCCACAAAAAATCTAAATAAGTGAATTATTCAAGATCATTTTATATGTGCAAAGTTGTTTAGTGTCATAATAATAACACTTTGACCCTAAAATAGTGCTTATACTCTACATGTAATAACTGAATTATGTTGTTTCAGAACCTTATGCTCCAAGACTAAGCTATCACCCTTAGGAAGGAGATGGAACTTTCCTCCAGAATAAAAAGGTTACTATTGAGCTGACTTACCTGCCTGATCTTAGGAAAATTACACTGGATAGTTTCTTTATTTTAATGCTGTATTTTATAGTAAGAGAAAGAATACTAAAATTGAAATATACTTAATGCCACAAAACCCAGGCCCTATTAGCCCTTGAAATTTATGTTATTGTTGTTTAGTCACCAAGTTGTGTCCAGCTCTTTTGTGACCCATAGACTGTAGCCCGCCTGGCTCCTCCATCCATGGGATTTCTCAGGCAAGAAACTGAAGTGGGTTGCCATTTCCTTCTCCAGGGGAACTTCCCAATCTAGGGATCAAGCCCACACCACTTGTGTCTCCTCCACTGGCCGGTGGGTTCTTTACCACTGAGCCACCTATGAAGCCTTTGGAATTTATACTTGCCAGAAAAGAAAAGACCCGGGAGATGTCATGGAATATGTGAAGAATCTCCTTTTCCAGAACAGAGATCTGAGGGAAGAAGAAAGATGGGCTGGCGTATATCATTGGGTATGTTCCCGTTCCCCCCAGGAAAGGGGAAAGGAAGATCCACATGGCTGTGGGAAGTCTGAGGCCACTGCAGACCAAAGCACCCAAGTCTTAAGAGAAAGCCTGAAAATGATTAGTTCTAAGGAGGTGAAGGGCAGTGGCATGGGCTCTAGATGTGAAATGTCTGCAGAGATGAGTCTGATACTTTTTCCCTGTCTTCTTCTCAACTACCTGGGGAGTGTGGGTGCCCAGGTGTTCCTGCTTGCTGTGGGAGTACCAGGCTGAGGCTCAGCTCTGGTCCAAGGAACCAGGATGTCTGTGGTATATGGAGGAAAATATCTCTTCTACTTTTTTATATTTCTGGATGTTTCCAAGAACTAACCTGATATAATCAAGAACTCCTTATTGCCACATTCAGAACTAAATTGAAGAAAGTGGGGAAAACCACTAGACCATTCAGGTATAACCTAAACCAAATCCCTTATGATTATACAGTGGAAGTGAGAAATAGATTTAAGGGACTAGATCTGATAGACAGAGTGCCTGATGAAGTATGGACAGAGGTTTGTGACACTATACAGGGGACAGGGATCAAGACCATCCCCAAGAAAAAGAAACACAAAAAGGCAAAATGGCTATAGAGGAGGCCTTACAAATAGCTGTGAAAAGAAGAGAAGCAGAAAGAAAAGGAGAAAAGGAAAGATAAGCATCTGAATGCAGAGTTTCAAAGAATAGCAAGGAGAGAGAAAGCCTTCTTAAGTGAGCAATGCAAAGAAATAGAAGAAAACTATAGAATGGGAAAGACTAGAGATCTCTTCAAGAAAATTAGAGATACCAAGGGAACATTTCATGCAAAGATGGGCACAATAAAGGACAGAAACTGTATGGATCTAACAGAAGCAGAAGATATTAAGAAGAAGTGGCAAGGATACACAGAAGAACTGTACAAACAGAATGTTCACGGACCTGTTAATAGCGATGGTGTGATCAGTCATCTAGAGCCAGACATCCCGGAATGTGAAGTCAAGTGGGCCTTAGGAAGCATCACAATGAACAAAGCTAGTGAAGGTGATGGGATTCCAGTTGAGCTATTTCAAATCCTGGAAGATGATGCTGTGAAAGTGCTGCACTCAATATGTCACCAGATTTGGAAAACTCAGCAATGACCACAGGACTGGAAAATGATCCGTTTTCATTCCAATCCCAAAGAAAGGCAACGCCAAAGAATGCTCAAACTACTGCACAATTGCACTCCATCTCACATGCTAGTAAAATAATGCTGAAAATTCTCCAAGCCAGGCTTCAGCAATATGTGAACTGTGAGCTTCCAGATGTTCATGCTGGTTTTAGAAAAGACAGAAGAACCAGGGATCAAATTGCCGACATCCACTGAATCATCGAAAGAGCAAGAGAGTTCCATAAAAAGCATCTATTTCTGCTTTATTGACTGTGCCAAAGCCTTTGACTGTGTGGATCACAACAAACTGTGGAAAATTCTGAAAGAGATGGGAAAAATAGATCACCTGACCTGCTCATGAGAAAGCTGTATGCAGGTCAGGAAGCATCAGTTAGAACTAGAGATGGAAAAACAGACTGGTTCTAAATAGGAAAAGGAGTATGTCAAGGCTGTTTGTTGTCACCCTGCTTATTTAACTTACATGCAGAGCACATCATGAGAAATGCTGGGCTGCAAGAATCACAAGCTGGAAGCAAGATTGCCGGGAGAAATATCAATAACCTCAGATATGCAGATGACACCACCCTTATGGCAGAAAGTGAAGAAGAACTAAAGAGCCTCTTGATGAAGGTGAAAGAGGAGGGTGAAAAAGTTGGCTTAAAGCTCAACATTCAGAAAACTAAGATCATGGCATCCTGGTCCCATCACTTCATGGCAAATAGATGGAGAAACAGTGTCTGATTTTCTTTTGGGGGGCTCCAAAATAACTGTAGATGGTGATTGCAACAATTAAATTAAAAGACACTTATTCCTTGGAAGGAAAGTTATGACCAACCTAGAGAGCATATTAAAAAGTAGAGACAGTACTTTGTCAACAAATGTCCATCTAGTCAAGGCTATGGTTTTTCCGGTGGTCATGTATGGATGTGAGAGTTGGGCTATAAAGAAAGCTGAGCACAGAAGAACTGATGCTTTTGAACTGTGGTGTTGGAGGACTCTTGAGAGTACCTTGGACTGCAAGGAGATCCAACCAGTCCATCCTAAAGGAGATCAGTTCTGGGTGTTCATTGGAAGGACTGATGTTGAAGCTGAAACTCCAACACTTTGGCCACGTGATGCAAAAAGCTGAGTCATTTGAAAAGACCCTGATGCTGGGCAAGATTGAGGGCAGGAGGAGAAGGGGACAACAGAGGATGACATGGTTGTATGGCATCACCGACTCAATGGATATGAATTTGGGTGAATTCCCTGAGTTGTTGACGAACAGGGAGGCCTGGCGTACTGCATTTCATGAGGTTGCAAAGAGCTGGACACAACCGAGCAACTGAACTGAACTGAACTGAAGATAATTTAACAAGAAAAAGGAGTACAAATATTATCAAATTTTTATGTGCAGATGAGAGAATGAGATCCAAAGAGATGACCAGAGCAGGAATTTTTTTTTTTTTTTCCCATCTTTTAGGCAACGAAACAATGTATTTTTGAAGAACTGACAAACCAAAGAGATTTGGGCCAGGATAGTAAATAGGGTTGGCTTCCTAGGTGACGTGGTAGTAAAGAATCTGCCTGACAATTCAGGAGCCACAGGGACTCAGGTTTGATCCCTGGTTTGATAAGGCCCCTTGGAGAAGGAAATGGCAACCCATTCCAGTATCCCTGTTTGGAAAAATTCCATGGACATAGGAGGCTGGTGGTCTACAGTCCATGGGGTTGCAAAGAGTTGGACACCACTAAGTTATTGATCCCCCCCACACACACATATGCAGGAAAAAAGGTTAGTTTAACAAAGTTTGTACAGACTTCTTGGCCCCAGATTCCCTGTCTCTGGTGATAAGAATGTCTTTTCTCCTTCTGGTAAAAAGAGCATGCATTTCACACAGGAGTTTTTCCTCCAGCTTTCAGGAAGACAAGGATTAGAATGCTCTTCTTACACCTACTGTTTCCTAACGCATTTCAAAATATTGATACACCAAAGTGGTGTTTTGGGGTGACATATTCTGAATCAATTAGTGGCTGCAAGAATGAGCAACTACTTGGACCAAGTGGTCTAGCAGTTGTTTCCAGCATGTCAACTTGCCAGGTTACCTCAGCTATTGCCTGTAAGAGAGGACCTTCACTTAGTCAATATGCAAGATAGAACAAAAAAGACACAGAGAACACTGCATTCTTATAGAACCCCTCCTCCTCACAACTACAAAACATTAAGTCCTTGTATGTGCCCAGATTCCATGAAGGAGATTCAAAGAATAGGACAGAACTCAGGGTTGGGTGAATTTTTTAAATGCACTAAATCACCTTACAAGGGATTATTTAAGTTAGGTATGATAAAGGCATTTTAATATTTAGAACATTATTAAATATTTAGAAGGCTAAAGATTGAAACAGAAAGATTTTCTTTTTAAACTGGAAGGAACGAGATGTTTAGACTGGAAAATACAACTTTTTTAGCTAGTTTGTGGGACAGGGTTCACAAGGAAAGAAAGATTAGCTCTAGAAATAAATAAAAGAGTGAGCTTTAGTGGCTCAATCATGTCTGACCCTCCACAATCCCATGCACTGTAGTCCACCAGGCTCCTCTGTCCTTGGGATTCTCCAGGCAAGAATACTGGAGTGGGTTGCCATGACCTTCTCCAGGGGATCTTCCTGACCTAGGGATCGAACCCAGGTCTCCTGCATTGCAGGTGGATTCTTGACTGTTTGAGCCATCTGGGGAGCCCCAAAAGAATTGGTAGGTTCTAGCTCAAAGGACGGAGAAGGCCATGGCACCCACTCCAGTACTCTCGCCTGGAAAGTCCCATGGACGGAGGAGTCTGGTGGGCTGCAGTCCATGGGGTAGCGAAGAGTCGGAAATGACTGAGTGACTTCCCTTTCACTTTTCACTTTCATTCATTGAAGAAGGAAATGGCAACTCACTCCAGTGTTCCTGCCTGGAGAGTCCCAGGGACAAGGGAGCCTGGTGGGCTGCCATCTATGGGGTCGCACAGGGTTAGACACGACTGAAGTGACTTAGCATCAGCAGCAGCAGCTCAAAGGAACTACATGAGCTTCATATAGTCATTCTGGAAGACTAGAGATTTCATAATGCCTGCTGCTGCTGCTGCTGTCGCTTCAGTCATGTCCGACTCTGTGCGACTCCATAGACAGCAGCCCACCAGGCTCCTCTGTCCCTGGGATTCTCCAGGCAAAAATGCTGGAGAGGGTTGCCATTACCTTCTCCAATGCCTAACTGGTTCCAAAAGCTAAGATGGTTTAATTAGGAAGGATAACATGGATAAAACTCATGACATCATTTCTATGAAATACATATTGTTGACATGCATTTTGGGCTTCCCTGTTAGCTCAGCTGTTAAAGAATGTGTCTGCAATGCAGGAGACCTCAGTTCGATTCCTAGGGCAGGAAGATCCCCTGGAGAAGAGATGGCTACCCACTCCAGGATTCTTGGGCTTCCCGGTGGCTCAGACAGCAAAGAATCTGGCTGATGTGGGAGACCTGGGTTCATCTCTGGGATGGGAAGATCCCTGGAGGAGGGCATGGCAACCCACTCCATATACTTACCTGGAGAATCCCCATGGACAAAAGAGCCTGGTGGGCTATAGTCCGTGGTGTTGCAAAGAATTGGACACAACTGAGCTACTAAGCATAGCATAGCACAGCATAGTGTATATTTTAAATAATAAGATTATCATTACTATTTTACACAGGAGGGAACTAAGTCTCAAAATGCTTTAACAGTACTATCAGGACCACCTATCAGAGATTTGGCTTATTTGACTGCCTGAGACAACTGCAGAATATTTGACAGTATAAATCTCAAGCACCTTTCCCTCTTTTTTGGGGATATCCACACCAACCTAAATAATCAAATGTGCATTTGATTTAGTATAGTATGCATTTATACCTATATATGAAAAGAAATTGAATTTTTACATGGTTCAGCCTGAGTTAGCATAAGTGAATATATTTATCAAATTAATACTGTGTCAACTTCTAGAAAGATTGTTCATGTAAAAAAAAATGTGTGGGATATGTCTGTGTGTGTTTGCATATGTGCATTCTAATGAAATAATGACATTAAAATACAAAAAGTAACAGGAGAATAAAGTGTAGAACTGCTCAGTTAGCCTTCAAAGGTAGCTCTAAAACCTTTAGGGTAATACATCTTTCAAAGATCTCAGGTTTTATGGATACTTCTAAGAGAAAGTTGTAGAGATGCTGGAAAAGGCAACCCATGGTCAACAAATCTCTCTGCAAACTTTCTGGGGGGAATTAGAAGTAGAAAATACAGGACTTCCCTGGTGGTCCAGTGGTTAAGAATCTCCCTGCCAATGCAGGGGACACAGGTTTGAGCCCTTGGTCTGGGAAGATTAGTTGTCACAGCTAAGCCTGAGCACCACAACTATTAGCCTGTGCTCGGGAGCCACAACTACTAAGCCCATAAGTCACAGCTACTGAAGACCGCAGACCCAGGAGTTCATGCTTTACAAAAAAAGAAGCTGCAACAATGAGAAGCCTGCACCACAATGAGAGAATAGACTCTGCTCATAGTATCTAGAGAAAGCCCGCCTACATCAATGAAGACTCAGCACAGGGAAAAAAAAAAAAAAAAAAAAAAAAAATATATATATATATATATATATATATATAAAATAAGTAGAAAATATAAGGTAATGATGACCACAGCATAGTTTCTTTAATCACAGAGAAAACTTATGGAGGAGAATAAACCTACTCCAGAAGTGAAAGTGAAAGTCGCTCAGTCGTCCGACTCTTCACGACCCCATGGACTATACAGTCCTTGGAATTCTCTAGGCCAGAATACTGGAGTAGGTAGCCTTTTCCTTCTCCAGGGGATCTTTCCAACCTAGGGATTGAACCCAGGTCTCCTGCATTGCAGGCAGGTTCTTTGCCAGTTGAGCCACAGGGGAAGCCCACTCTAGAAGAGTACACAATCATCAAATTTGAAGGGAAGCATTATACTTTCAGTTCAATTCAGTTCAGTTGCTCAGTCATGTCCAACTCTTTGCGACCTGACAGACTGCAGCACACCAGGCCTCCCTGTCCATCACCAACTCCTGGAGTTTCCTCAAATTCATGTCCATCAGTCGGTGATGCCATCCAACTATCTCATCCATCCTCTGTCCTTCCCTTCTCCTCCCGGGTTCAATCTTTCCCAGAATCAGAGTCTTTTCCAATAAGTCAGCCCTTCACATCAGGTGGCCAAAGTATTGGAGTGTCGGCTTCAGCATCAGTCCTACCAATGAATATTCAGGACTGATTTAATTTACAAATTATTTCAGGTGTCAAAAGTAAAGTCTTTATTTTATCTCTTCAGACTTAGATTTAGTCTTTGGACCTTGGGAAACATTAATTTGTATTAGTTCAATGACATTTGCTCTTTTCAGATCAGGTGAGAGTGTAGGAGGCAATCTCAATCTTAGCAATTTGGAATTTCTGTATGGATGCATTACGATTTTTGTTTTCTGACCTCTATGGTAATACTATCATATTCTAAACAGAATTCCTAATGCAAGCTTAAATATCCAGAAAACATGTTTTTCATTTACTTTTTATCTCTTTTATGAAATACTGTTGACTATTTACACTTTCTATTGTACTGACTCCTTTGAATCAATATTCTGCCAGGTTGTTGCCCTGTCAGTTGGTACTTACTGGATACAAGAGGTTCACAGGTAAGAGCAAAATCTCTTTTGGAAAACCTGTAACTAAATAGGACAGAATGGGAACCTATTAATCTCACAAAGAGTATCCACCCATGTTAATAGGATCATCACTATCACTTCCATAATTATATGTTTTGGTAGAAGTGAGGAAAAGCAGTCAATTCCAGAAACACAAAGAGAAAAAGGCCAATATCTGGTTTAACTTATTTTTAAATAACTTTAAATCAAGTTAATTATAAAAAGGTGAATTCTATAAATGAATTAACTTTTCAGGATTTAAAAAGAATTCTCACCAATTAAAATTTTTAAAATTATCCTTTAAAAGTTAATATCCACCATTAAATATAGATAGATAGATAGATACATTATGTTCTTTAGCTCACATCAGAAATTTGATATTTGAAGGGTACACAATAAAAGACTGAGTTATATGCTTAATCAAGCAAGATACAAAATAGATTTGTTCTCCATGGACAGAATAGTTCACCTACCTTCTGAGATTTTAAGGCATATTTCAAAGAAACCTTATTTTTTAAAAACTGAAATTTGAATCAATCAACCAAAAACATAACATGAACTTCCAGAAAAACATGCAAGTTCTGGGAACAGAGGTTCTTCTACAGGGATATTTTGTTTCACCTGTCTAGTTGTGTGACTTTGAATAATTTAATTAAACTCTGTCTCTCAGTTTTGCCATGGATAAAGCTCTAAACGCATAAAGTATATTTTTACTATAATGAAAGGAAACAATCTAAATACCTATTTAAATGTTTTCAGTAACTTTCTAAACACTTTTATATGAATGATCTTATTGTTTTATTATATAAATTATTAACTTAAATTAATTACATGAATTGATTTACCAGATTAGTTCATAAAAATGTATGACCTTCACCCACTTACTCAGTGAGTTCTTCTGTTTATCACTTAGCAGCTCCACACACTAAAATTTACAGTCCAACTGAGCCAGAACACTGAGTTTTACTCACAATTTTTTCTTTTATACAGATTGATGTATAAAATATTGTTAATGAGTGAGATGTGTCATTCAGAATACCCTAGGTGATGCTGGAGTAACTAAAACTCTCAAATCTTAGTCACTCAACAAGCACAGAAATGTATTCAAGTCTTGTTCACACTACCCATTTGTCATGAGTCAGCAATGGCATATGCCTAAATGTATTGTTATGGGCTGTCTCCTGTTCTCTTCAAATTCATATGCTGAAGTACTAAACCTCAGCACCTCTGAGTGCAACTGTACTTGAAGGGGCTTTAAAGAGAAATCTTTCTTAAGATGTTTTTCTATATGCCAGCAATGAACAAACCAAAAACAAAATTAAGAAAACAAATACAAGTATAAGAGAATGAGAAAGAATAAAATATTTAGATAAAAATTTAACAAAAAAATTATAGGATTTATATATTGAAGAGTATAACATTATTGAAAGAAACTGAAAAAGACCTAAATAAATGGAAAAATACCCTGTATTCATGGATTGAAAGCTGTAACATTTAGGATGATATAGCCCTGAAACGGATTCATAGACTCAGTGTAAAAAGATAACCAGTTACATTTTTTTTTGAAGAATTCACAAGCTGATTCTAAAATTTGTATAAGGGATCTGGAACAGCCTAAACAATCTTGGAAAGAAAAAAGTTGGAGGAGTCTCACTTTCCAATTTCAAAACTTACTAAAAAGTTACAGTAATCAAAACAATGTCATACTGGCATAAGGACAGACATATTGAACTATGGAATAGAATTGAAAGTCCACAAGTAAACATATACATTTCTGTTCAACAAAATTGTCAAGAAATCCATTGAATGTTTGCATCTCCTCAAAATTCATATGCTGAAATCTAATACCAATGATATGGTATTTGGCAGTGTGGCCTCTGGCAGGTGATTAGATGAAGGATGACTTTATTTTTCTGGGCTCCAAAATCACTGCAGATGGTGATTTCAGCAATGAAATTAAAAGACACTTACTCCTTGGAAGGAAAGTTATGACCAACCTAGATAAAATATTAAAAAGCAGAGACATTACTTTGTCAACAAAGGTCCATTTAGTCAAGGCTATCATTTTTCCAGTGGTCATGTATGGATGTGAGAGTTGGACTGTAAAGAAAGCTGAACGCCAAAGAATTGATGCTTTTGAACTGTGGTGTTGGAGAAGACTCTTGAGATTCCCTTGGACTGCAAGGAAATCCAACCAGTCCGTACTAAAGGAGATCAGTCCTGAGTGTTCATTGGAGGGACTGATGCTGAAGCTGAAACTCCAATACTTTGGCCACCTGATGTGAAGAGCTGACTCATTTGAAAAGGCTCTGATGCTGGGAAAGATTGAGGGCAGGAGGAGAAGGGGACAAAAGAGGATGAGATGGTTGGATGGCATCACCAACTCGATGGACATGGGTTTGGATGGACTTCGGGAGTTGATGGACAGGGAGGCCTTGCGTGCTGTGATTCATGGGGTCGCAAAGAGTCAGACATGACTGAACGACTGAACTGAACTGAACTGAACATGTTAGAACATGGATGACGTTTAAAGAATTATGCACGTGAAAGAAGCCAGACAAAAAAGGCCACATATTGTATGGTTCTAATGATATGGAAAGTGTAATATAGGAAAATCCATAGAAAGAGCTAATAATTATCTGCATATTGTTTTTATCATCATAAAATGAACAATGATCAGGAATAGTCACTGTTAGAAGTTTTGAACTGAGAAGTCTCATGTAGACCTGTCACATAAGGTATTATTTTTTAAGTTGTATATGCTGTGGAGAATTGGAGACAAAGAGGGAAATACTTCAAATGAAGATGATAGTACACTCAAAGAGCACAAAAGGAACTAGATTAGTGGGGATTCTTAATTTTTAGTTAGCTGAGTAGTTACCTCAGATACTGGAAGCTTAAAAAATTCAGTTGCCTACACTAAAATCAAGAGTTACTAAATCCTGGGCCTTCTCTCCTTGTTCAGTAAGTCATGTTCCAAGCTACCAATGCAGTGGGCCCAAATTCAATTTCTGGTCAAGGAATGAGATCCCATGTGCTTCAGCTAAGGCCTGGTACAGACAGATAAAAAAATAAATGAAAATAACTTTTTTTTTAAAATCTTCAAAAAGTGAGTTAATAAATGCAACCTAATTAAGAAGTAATGATGGAAGCATTCTGGGGATCTCTATTTCTGAAAATGCTTTTCAGGTATTTCTAATGTGCAATGACATAGGATCTGCTTCTGTAACAAGTCTCCTGGAAGGCAGGAACCAGGCTTTATTTGCATGTTTATTTTTCAAACCAAGTCCAGGACAGTTTTTCAATAGAATATGAACTGAAGTTGTCATTGTGAATATCACTGTGTGTCATTAATACACACATGAACAAGTAAAAGTAAATTGTTCATTAATTAAACATCAGGGCCAAATTATATCAAAGACTTAGGTCAGAAATGACTCCTTAATACGCAAGTTACTAAATTGATAGCCAATTGCAAAATTCCTATAGATACTGTCAAATGGCTTTATTTTTAACTAGTAAACTCTATTGATTTGGCTTCTTCCTCCAGATCTGAGTATGAGCATCTGTATATGTTATTAATGTCATTAGCTTCCATATTTCAGTACAAGACATTTTATGGGAACCTGTCATTAACAGTATAAAAAACTAATTGCAAGTTGCATGCTACATTAATTTCCCACATAAACAAACATCCAAGAAGTAAAACATATGCTAATAGAGAATGGATAATTTTATTCACATACCTGCCAAGACAGATGGAAGGCATCTCAGACAGAATTCTGATAAGTAGAGGACTGCAAGCCAAAACCCTCTTTTACAAGGTCTTGGCAAGTTCTATGTGATTTGTTGTCATAGTTACAGCTTCAGGTGCCATTTTTCCTATGGCATACCTTTATTTTTGAACTCATATTGTATTTTCTGATGAAATACAGATATGGATGGGACTGTGTGATGACTGCAATCCAACTCACATACTGGCTTTTTTTCTTACATTCATCAACTAAAATAGCTGTCTTAAGACATGACCTGCTCTTCCTACTGTCTTCACAGTGGTAAAAGTCTAGGTCAGTCAGAACATATTATTCTCCCTTTTCTTAAGTTAATCTAAACCCACATTCTTTGAGTATTCTCCTTGAAGTTTCTCCAAGAGCAAACATCTCATATAAAACCTGACTCAGATGAAGGGACTTCCTCTAAGTGAGGATCCACACGTGTTTTCGAGGACATGTTAGGACAAACAGAGTGATAAAGCTCCTCTTTGTTGATGGAAAAGGAGAACAATAGTTGGGTACACCGTTTTTACCACTGGAAACTTAAAGAGAGTAATACAAAGCTAAATTTATACATGTTTTTAGTTTTACAAATCTGACTATCATTTCCCTTTCAAATAACTATTTACAGTTGTCACTAATGTTTCCCCTCAGAAGGATTGAAGAATTTAGGAAAAATGGCTGAAATGGCTTTTGGTAGACACATGAAGTTGCAATGGTGAAAGATAAAGGAGGAAATAGACACTTTACAGATTCTATTCCCCCATTCTAAAATAGTTGTGATTGAAAAGAAATACCCAAACTCAAGTAATTATTAAGAGCTGGTTTGATTTAGTTGAATGACATAGAATATGTGTGTGTGTGTGTGTGTGTGTGTGTATGTGTGTGTATCCATCCACTGTTACCAAATAAATGTGTGTGTGTGTGTGTGTGTGTGTGTATCCATCCACTGTTACCAAACAAATATGTGCTTTACCTAATTGCTCACAAAGATTCTTGCAATGGTAGGTCCATGTGCCCAGATCTTGCCAACTGACTCAAAAGAAAGTGACAAGGATCTGCTCTACGCCAGAGCATAGAGAATAAGTATAATTTCTCTAGGTACTCTTCTCTTCTTATCACTTTGGAAATATATACATTAAGACAGTGGGACCTCAAATGGTGCATGGAATAAACATTCATGTGCTAAACTCCTGAGAGCTAGGGGTTATTTATTTATTTTACTTGAGCATAAGCAAAAGAGTTCCAGAAAAACATCTATTTCTGCTTTATTGACTATGGCAAAGCCTTTGTGTGGATCACAACAAACTGTGGAAAATTCTGAAAGAGAAGGGAATAACAGACCACCTGACCTGTATGCAGGTCAGGAAGCATCAGTTAGAACTGGACACAGAACAACAGACTGGTTTCAAATGGGAAAATGAGAATGTCAGGCTGTATATGGTCACCCTGCTTATTTAACTTATATACAGAGTACATCCTGAGAAATGGTGGGCTGGAGGAAGCACAAGCTGGAATCAAGATTTCTGGGAGAAATATCAATAACCTCAGATACGCAGATGACACCACCCTTATGGCAGAAAGTGAAGAAGAACTAAAGAGCCTATTGATGAAAGTGAAAGAAGAGAGTTGAAAAAGTTGGCTTAAAGCTCAACATTCAGAAAACTAAGATCATGGCATCTGGTCCCATCACTTCATGGCAAATAGATGGGGAAACAATGGAAACAATGACAGACTTTCTTTTGAGGGGCTCCAAAATCAGTGTAGATGGTGACTGCAGCCATGAAATTAAAAGACGTTTGCTCCTTGGAAGGAAAGTCATGATCAATCTAGACAAAGTATTAAAAAGCAGAGACATTACTTTGCCAACAAAGGTCCGTCTAGTCAAAGCTATGGTTTTTCTAGTAGTAATGTATGGATGTGAGAGTTGAGCTATAAAGAAAGCTGAGAACCAAAGAACTGATGCTTTTGCACTGTGATATTGGAGAAGACTCTTGAGAGTCCCTTGGACTGCAAGGAGATCTAATCAGTCCATCTTAAAGGAGATCAGTCCTGGGTGTTCATTGGAAGGACTGATGCTGAAGCTGAAACTCCAATAGTTTTGTCACTTGATGCAAAGAGCTGACTCATTGGAAAAGACCCTGATGCTGGGAAAGATTGAAGGCGGGAGGAGAAAGGGACGCCAGAGCATGAGATGCTTGGTTGGCATCACTGACTCAATGGACATGAGTTTGGTTAAACTCTGGGAGTTGGTGATGGACAGGGAGGCCTGGCGTGCTGCAGTCCATGGGGTCACAAAGAGTCGGACACGACTGAGTGACTGAACTGAACTGAACCTCATTTATCTGGTTTAACACAAATATGTATTATATTAAATTTGGAATTTAAAAAAAGGAGTTTGAGTCTTGATTCCCTTATTAAGATCTTGACAGTATTAGTGAACTCAGATTAACAACTTCTCAATGAAGTTAGTGCTCACTAAATATCTATTTTTCTCCTATTTTTCTCAACCTAAATTGTACTTAGTTTACAGCCATATGATTAACATCTGGTTAATGAACTAAGAATAGCAATGGCATGCATTCTTTATAGTCGGAGGCAATAGAGAACTGCTATTCCTCCTTTGTCTCTTTCCCTCCATCATGAGGATCCAGAAGCCAAGTGTTCCAAGTATTATGAGCTGTAAGACCGAGGACTATGGCTTGAACCACAGGGGACTCTGAATGACTGAGAAATAATCATCCAAAATTAGTTTAAGCCACTGAGATTTTCTGGCTTATTTTTAAGCTCAGCAAAGACTGGTCTATCCTCATTAATTAAATGGCCTTTTAAAATGTCATTATTTAAAAAAAAAAGAAATCATTCTTTGATCCCCTTAGTCACTACAGTATTTTTTAGAGCTGTGATACTCTAAGTGTGATCTGCAGGCTTGGGCTGAATCAAAAACTGTGTGTTACCAATCAGCAATTAGATAAATATAGAAACTGAGTATAAGACTGTAGATTTTTTTTTTAATAGCAATTGATTATTTCCACATCACCTAAGTATGTGTGAGCATGGTTTCAGTGACTCATTTATATTTCACATTTGTTATATAAATATTTTCTTTTATTGCATTGGTCCATGACAGGTTTTAGGAATAATAAGGAAACTGGACTCCGTATTATGCCAGATATTTTTTAACATTTATTTTTATTTATCTAACATTTATTTGGTTGTACCAGCTCTTAGTTGCAGCAAGTGAGATCCTGGATATTTAATGAGGTATGCGGGATCTTTTATTTAAATTAACTAATTTTAATAGAAGGATAATTACTTGACACTATTGTCATGGTTTTTGCTAAACATCGACATGAATCAGTCATGGTGCACACATGTCCCCCCATCCTGAATTCCCTTCATACCTCCCTCCCCATCCCATCCCTCCAGACTGTCTCAGAGCACCAGCTTTGAGGGCCCTGCTTCATGCATCAAACTTGCACTGGTCATATATTTTACGTATGACAATATACATGTTTCAATGTTATTCTCTCAAATCATCCCACCCTCACCTATGAAAATGATGAATGAATGAATTAAAATGTTTGTGTTCCTCATATACAGAGATGTAGCTTGGCATGATTTATAATGAGAATTATAATTTTTGGAAAATGTAATATAAATTCAAATAATATGAATAACATGCCAGAAAGCACAGAGAAGAAAGTCACTAAAATTTCATTATCATTAACATTTTAGGGAATTTTTGATATATACTAACTTATACAAGTGCTGTCTTTCAAGTGTAGATTTAATTGTATTAGAATAGATAATGTATGTAATATGCTTTTTCAGTCAAATACATGTCATGGACAAATCTTCTTGTCAAAACTTCAATTTTATTCATCATTATTGAGTATGTTGCTGCTGTTCAGTCACTAAGTTGTCTCCAACTCTTTAGAGGCCCCATAGACTGTATTCTTGCCTGGAAAATCCCGTGGACTGAGGATCCTGGTAGGCTACAGTCCACGGGGTCGCAAAGAGTCAGACACAACTGAGTGACTTCACTTTCACTTTTCTTTTTCAGACTGTAGCCCAGCTAGGCTCCTCTGTCCATGGGATTTCCCAGGCAAGAATACTAGAGTAGGTTGCCATTTCCTGTTCCAGGGGATTCTTTGTGACCCAGGAACTGAACCTACGATTCCTGCATTGGCAGGCAGATTCTTTACCACTGAGCCACCACGGAAGCACTACTGACATATGCATAGTTATTTATTGTATACATAGACCATGGTTTATTTATCCAGGCCCTCACTGATACAGATTTTAGTTATTACCAACCATTTGTCTGTCATCCATGATAGATGGCAAATGTCCATAAGCATGAATACATATTTTCACACGCATATGATGTTCTTGAGGGAAAATTATACAGAATTCCTGAAAATGTGTATGCTTCTCTAATATAAAACCTGTTAATTTATTATCTTTTTGAACAAAATCCATTTCTTGACCATTTTTTTAAGCTAAAAATTTGTGTGTGTGTATGTATATATATATATATATATAATCTCCCTCACATTTTGTGTATTAGCGATCCATTGTCTTTATCTACTGTCAGACATAATATAGTTCTTAGAGCTTGCATACACGTGATATCTAATGGTCAGCAATTACTATAATTGACTTTTATATTATTGGGAACAAGCCAAGGACAAACCCAGCTGGCCAGTAAGGGCTGCAGAAACATTCTCTCAGATGGTTATAAGTCTGAGATCTGGATCTTGGCTGTTTTGTATCTCTCCCTTGGCCAGCAGGTGTAATGGGATGAGACTAAATGTTCCTCGGTGAGCCCACACTTTTATGATCCATCTGTTCAAGTAGGAAGATATGAGGCAGGTGGGATTCTTCATGCTACAATAGGGCTTAGATAGAAGCAAATGGAAAATGATTTGAATCATCTTTCCAGAGATATAACTCATTTTGTAACTAATGTTAAAATTACACTCACACTGCCATGAAAGCTATGACTAATAATGAGAGCACTATTAAAAAATATATATGTTTAATTTAACCTATTTTTTCTTGACACTCTACATCAGTGGAGGCGAAGGCCTCCGGCTAGCCTACGGGGCACAGCGGTGGTGAGGGGTGGCACCCGGTGGGCTCCCAGAGATGAGGCGCAGCAGCTATGATATTGATTAGGAGACAGCGAGGCCCTAGAAGTCAAGAACATTTGCTGAGACGGCCTGGACAACGTGGAGAGGGCTGCGCATGGCCACATTCCACGTCCTGACCAGCCTCAAGCGGCACCACCAGACCCTTGGGCAGATGGAGTGTGTCAAGCCAGGCAATTGACAAGCGGGCGGATGAGCCTGGTCATAAGACTGCATAGCCTTATCTGCGCCCGATGGAGACCTCCATCAAAGGAGAAAGGATCCTGGGTTATGCTGAGGCTTGCTATCTCCAATTTGTTATGAACTTATGTAAAGGTGAAGACATAAATCAGTTAGTCCTGTAGGCGAGACCTGTCCACCAACAAAGCTTCATGCTACAGCTCAGGAGTGCCAGTGCCTTCAGACTCCATTTTGCACAAGGACCACGGCCAGAGGACAAACTCAGCATGGACACCTTTGGTACCCCCATCCTCAGGATGGCAGACTTTGAACTAAGCAGACTCTGTGGTGGGCTGTTCCCCCTCCGTCAGGTCTCCAAAGCAAACAGGGGAATCAAGACAACATGGCTATGAGTGCGAATAAATACTAGCTGCCTCGGCCTGCAGCTCAGACTTTTAAATAAGCCTCTGAACTTTGGGAGGGGTGCTACACTGCCAAGGCTTTTATCTTTGCCCTGGGCATTATCATCTGCACAATGATACACGAGAGTCACTTTCTTTGAGACCAAGAAGGAGCGTCTGAGATCCTGACCAGTCTCCTATCCGTGAGGTGCTGCTAGAAAACACCAACATGGGAGTTGCAGATTCTCCAGAAGTGCAGGATCCCCTTGTCTGGGCAAACTAAACAGCTCTTAAAAGAAGTTAGCTGCTAAACCAGGGACCTGTCTGATATCTTTGAACTTGAAAAGAGAATGGACCAGGCCACATAAGCTGCTTAAAATACAAGGCAAAACATCTGGGTGTTTTTAAAGTTTTTATTGAATGTCTTACAATATTGTTTCTGTTTTAGGTTTTTGGCTACGAGGCATGTGGGGTCTTAGCTCCATGACCAGGGTTGTAACCCGCACATCCTGCTTTGGAAGGGAAAGTCCTAACACTGGACCACCAGGAAAGTCTCCTGGGTTTGGTTAGTGTAGGTCACTATACTTTTTGTTCTGCATGCACTTACTTGACTCCATTCTTCATACTGGGCCCGGCAGTGGGCCCTGTAGAGTAGATAGGAAATGCAGAGTTGAAAAGAAGAAGTGTTTGTTATCAACATTGTCCCAAATCTCAATGAAGGGATATGTGGGATTATTTGAATATGAGTTGAAACTCTTACATCACAATCAATTAATAAATGCTTCCTGTAAAAAAAAAAAAAAGGAAAAATTTAAAAAAGAAAAAAAGTTAATTAGTTCATTTGACCTGAAAACAAGTTGTAAGTTTAAGTGAGCTAGTATTATTATCCTCTTTAAATGGAAAAGGACTTGAAGTGTTTTCCTTAATTCCATAGCATATACTGGGTACTCCATGTTCTTTCCTTCAAATTTCAGGAAACTTTCTACTACTTCTTTTTATTATATGCACACAAACATTCTATATAAACCCATTGTTTCAGTGGTATCTGAATTTAAAAAAAGGAAAGAAAAGTAAAAAAAGAAAAACAGTTTATCTTCATAGGAAACACAAGGAATAGGGATTCCAAAATAAGGAAGAATTTATTGGCTGATGACCTAGTCTAAAGCTGTCAAAATAATTATGGGGACAGATATACATGGAGGAATACAGGAGACTCCTAGGGGTTAAAATTGTAAAGACTGAAAGCTCTTATCAGAACCCGGAGTCTTATTGTGGGATTGACAATTATCAATATGTGCCTGCATGCTAAGTCACTTAAGTTGTGTCTGACTCTTTGTGATTCTATGGACTATAGCCTGCCAGGTTCTTCTGTCCATGGGATTCTCCAGGCAAGAATACTGGAGTGGGTTGCCATGCCCTCCTCCAGGGGTTTTTCCTGACCCAGGGATTGAACCTATGTCTCTTATGTCTCTCGCATTGGCAGGTGGGTGCTTTACCACTAGTGCCACTTGGGAAACCCACCTATTATCAATAGTTATACATTAATCAGAGACCACTGTGGTTTATCTTGGTGGATGTCTAAGAAGCATGAAAAATAAGAATACAAATGTCATCTGCTTCGAAAGTGGACGTTCTGAACAAAGATTATCCAAGATGAAAAGAAAATGAGGCCCTTTATCTTGTAACAAGATCATTGCATTTCAAGCCTTGCCTTAGTCTGTGTGTGTGTGCGTGTGTGTGTGTGTGTAATTCACACCTTTGGCACTGGGGCTAGGCCTGGAGTGGAGACTATAG
Source organism: Odocoileus virginianus (assembly GCF_023699985.2). Lineage (NCBI taxonomy): Eukaryota > Metazoa > Chordata > Mammalia > Artiodactyla > Cervidae > Odocoileus > Odocoileus virginianus. Next base: position 50,952,354 of record NC_069675.1, on the reverse strand, counting down.
AACCACAGAGACTGCACACATTTTTAGGAAAGATGAAGTCAACTTGCAACTGTGACTTTCACATATAGTACAGTGATGTTTGTTCAGAAAAAGCATTTTCTTTGGACCAAATTGAAGTGGATAATATGAATATTCAAGGTCTGGTTTTCTAGAAGAGGGGCTGCAACCCCAGTATTCTTTGAGTTTGCCAAAAAGCCCATAGAATAATTTTTAGTTTCCTCTCTCTTTACAGGGACCCAGAAAATTCTTTTTGCCAGCTTTGTAGATATAATTGACATGTAACATTGTGTGAATTTAAGGTGTACAGCATGATAACTAGATATATTGCATATATTATGAAATGGATACCAAAGTAAGTTTAATTAACACCTCCATTATCTCACATAATTACCTCTGTGTGTGTGTGTGTGCATGTATGTATATGTGAGCACATTTAAGATCTATGATCTTGGCCACTGCTGAGTATATGAAATGCTATTAACTATTAATAACTATTAATTACTATTAACAGCTATTAATAAAATTGAAAAGTGCTTTCTCCTTGGAAGAAAAGTTAGACCAACCTAGATAGCACATTAAAAAGCAGAGACGTTACTTTGCCAACAAATGTCTGTTTAGTTAAAGCTATGGTTTCTCCAGTAGTCATGCATGGATGTGAGAGTTGGACTATAAAGAAAACTGAGCACCAAAGAATTGATGCTTTTGAACTGTGGTGTTGGAGAAGGCTCTTGAGAGTCCCTTGGACTGCAAAGACATCCAATCAGTCCATCCTAAAGGAAATGAGCCCTGAATATTCATTGGAAGGACTGATGTGGAAGCTGAAACTCCAATACTTTGGCCACCTGATGCGAAGAACTGACTCATTGGAAAAGACCCTGATGCTGGGAAAGATTGAAGGTAGGAGGAGAAGGGGGCGACAGAGGATGAGATGGTTGGATGGCATCACTGACTTAATGGACATGAGTTTCAGTAAGCTTCGGGAGCTGATGATGGACAGGGAAGCCTGGCATGCTGCAGTCCACACGTTTTCAAACAGTTGGACATGATTGAGCAGCTGAAGAGAACATTATTAACTATAGTCACTATGCCACCCATCATATCCTAAGAACCTTCTCATCGTGTGACTGGAAGTTTGTACTCTTTGGTCAGTTGTCTCCCCATTTCCTCCACCCCTAAGACTCTTAACAACCACCATTGTACTTGTGAGTTCAGCTGCCTCAGAATCATATGTAAGTAAGGTAATCCAATATTTGACTTCTCCATGTTATTTATTTGACTTAGCATAATGCCCTGAGGTCTATCCATATTGTCACAAAAAGGCAGTATTTCCTTCTTTTTATAGTAGAATAGGGTGCATTGGTGTACTTATGTCTATATCTATCTATCTATATATGTATAAATACAGAGAGAGATATTTCACCTTTTCTTTATCCATCCATCTGTACATAAACAGTTACCTTATTTTCCTGTGTTAACTGCTGTGACTAATGCTGTAGTGAGTTTTATGGTGCAGATCTGGATCCTGAGGTCATTTCCGTTAGATATGTAACTAGAATGTTATTGCTGGATCAATAGTGGTTGTGTTTTCGGTTTTTAAGAAACCTTCATACTGCATCCTAGAGTACCTGTACTAATTTACATCTCCACCAACAGTGCATAAATGTTTCCTTTTCTCTGAATCATTGCAGAAACTTATTATCTCTTGTTTTTTTTGATGAAAGCCATGCTAACAGATATGACGTGATATCCTGTGGATTTGGTTTGCATTACCCTCATTGTTAGTGATTCTAAGCACTGTTTCCTGTACCTGTTTGCCAGTTTTATGTTTTCTTTGGAAAAAATGCCTCTTCAAGTCTATCCATTTTTAAATTGAATTATTTTGTTTATTTGATATGAGCTCCTTATATATTTCACATACATGATTTGCAAATATTTCCTCCCATTCAGTAAGCTGTGGCTTAATTCTATTGTTTATTTTGCTTTGCAGAAACCTTTTAATTGAATATAACCCTTTCATTATTTTTGCTTTTGATGCTTATACTTTTAGTCTTATATCTGAAAAATCATTGCTGACAGCAATGTTGATAACTTTTTCCTATGTTTTCTTCTAGGAGTTTAACAATTTCAGATTTCATGTTTAAGTCTTTAATCCATTTTGAGTTAATTTCCATGACTGATGTAAATAGTGGTTATTCAGTTTTGCCAACACCATTTATTGAAGAGACTAACCTTTCTCTATTGTATACTTTTGAATCCTTGGTCAAAAATAATTGACCATATATGCATGAGTCTGTATCTAGGATCTCCATCCATTTCACTGACCTATGTGTCTGTTTTTATGCCAGTACCATACAGTTCTGATTACTTTAGTCTCCATGGCATTTGGGTCTACAAGGCAGATTGGGAAGTGTTGGCACAGGCTCGGAGCCTGAGTTACTGAGAGCCCACCTGGAACTTGAGACCACTGGCAACTACCCTAGCTCTGTGATGGGCCTGGAACCTGCATCTCTGGGAGCCAGTCTAGAGACTTGGACCTATGGAGGCTGCCTCAGTATGGAAATAAAGGAGGATCCTGGGTCTGTGGGCACTAGTATAGAGACTGGCCCCATGAAGGACCTGATACTGGGGCAGGCTATGAGCCCAGGACCACAAGAGACCACCTGGGCCCTGGGGCTTTGGGGGCCTGTCTGGTGCTAGTGTGGGTTGGGAACCTGGCATCACACTAGTTAGTAGTGCTGGTACAAGCCTGGTGCTGGGGTCCTTGCAGTGAGGTCAGGTGGAAGGTGTTTCCACTCTAGGCTGACTGGGTCTGGAGTAGGGGCCCTAGGGGTAATGTAAACCTATCTTTACTACTTTCTTCAGTGTCTTTTGTCTTTTATTTGTGTTCCACCCAAATGCTATAATCCCTAACTTCTGGAATCCTTAGTGCCTTTGAAGACATTTTCATGGGCAGATATTTATTCAATATTTCTGGAAGAAGACAGTACTAGAAATCCCTATATCTCTATCTTGCTGATCCCGGAAACATTTTTGTTTTTTGTTTTTCCAACCAAATCATGAACTGATTCATGTTGTCCTTTCCCCTTCCTGTTTTCCTTTATGCTGGGAGCATCTTAGATACTTAAATACACATTTTAACATTTATGTCTATCCCCCATGTCCTGAATCTGTAGAAAAGAATGCCCTGTCTTGTTGATCAAAAAATCAGTTAGTAAGAGATTAATGTGTAATATTCACCCACAATTGGGATTTTAGATTATCACTATGTGATACTACTTTATAGATATAAGTGGTGGTGGTGTGGGGAGTAGGGGTGGGAGAGAGGAAGACCAATGGGGAATAAATATTGAAGCATGAAGCTTTTACTTGATGAAAACAATTACTTGAAAGAAATTCTAAAATAGCTACAAACCCAGGCATGTTATTCTTCTTTTATTTTTTCTTTATATGCTTTACAATGCTGTGTTGGTTTCTGTCATACAACACTGTGAATCAGCCATAAGTGTACATATGCCCCCTCCCTCTTGAACCTCCTTTCCATCCCCCACCTCATCCCACCCCTCTAGCTTGTCACAGAGACCTGGGTTGAGCTTTTTGTGTTATACAGAAACTTCCCACTAGCTATCTCTTTTTCAGTGTATATAGTAATGTGTATGTTTCAGTGCTACTCAATTCATCCCACACTCCTTCTCCCGCTGTGTCCGCAGGTCTGTTCTCTAAAGGCAAGTTATTCTTAATAACTTATAATGTCAGCCTAAACTTCATGAATGATAAATCTTAAGTATGCAATTGCTACTTGGTAGGAAATCTAATTTAGGTAAAACCTATCTCTTTTAAGTATTAACAGTGATGCATCCCTTTTTCTAACTTCCTATGACACCTTTCAGATATTCATGAATATATGCCCATACTCTTCATCTTCTTCATAATTTCTTAAACTTTAATATTTCCTTTTTCCAAAATGGATAGTAACAAAATTTCAGTCTGTTCTATGCAAAATCCTTTCCTGTCTTCATCATTACAATAACCTTACAACAGAATTCTCTAAGATTCCTATGCTTTTACTATAGTCTTACAGAGATCTTGAGAATGGCAGACCCAGTGACAAGTGTTCTTAGCAATTTCCTTGCTCTGAATAATAAAATTTAAAAATCTTAAATTAAACTTATACCATATCATGTGGTTGATGACTAAGTGCAAACTGAATTCTGAAGTTTGAAAAGAATTCCTTTCTCTTTCCTGCCTCAGATTGGTTGGAATTACGATGAGATAGGAGTAAGCTTTAAGTCAGAGCATTCCTCAATATAACCTCAGCTCTCTGTTTTCTAGGAATAGCTTTTTTTTTTTTTTAAGAGATAGTGTTGCTTTGGATTCTGTATCCAGATGGCAACAAAAAACGAAGAACTTCTCTGATCATCTCAGAATCTTCCTAAATGTTTGTTTTGAGTACTAAGAAATAAGTTTTAAGGCAGAACATGTAGTGGTGGAGAAGGAACAGTTTTTCTAAATTAATTCTCACTCTCATAAGACAAATCAGTTTGCCATGTGACTTTAAAACCATTCAGTGATTTTATAGAGCAAATATTTCTATTATCGAGAAAGGATTGCTCATCATACTATGATCTTAAGTATGTAATCTCCTCAAATTACTCTTCCCCTTCTGGATTTGCATGTTAAGGACACATACAGGCATTATCTATTAATTTAGAACTCAGTTCTTAAACGTCTTAAGTGGATAAATGGGCAAATTATTACCTCTATCTCTTGGTTTGAATGACACTGTACTTGGCTAGCTCTTAGTCTGGAGCCAAAAAGACAATATCCTGCAAAGAAATGATTGCATTGTCAAACTCTATAGACTAGTAGATTAGCATATATGCAAATGCTTATTCGTGCTTATAAAAGATATATTTGACATCAAAATACTCAAAAATATTACATCTTATAACTCTGTAAATAATTACTCCATCTTCAGGGTGAATCTCTCTTCATCCCTACTCCTTTTTAATTTTTTTAGTTATAAAATTAAGTCATTAGAGTCTTTAATATCTCTCCAGTGGTATCAAATTGTTTCTTCTTCAACTGTAGTAAGGGTAATTAAGCCCAGCAGGTCACATCTATTCTTTCTTTAGAAATAGATTATAAATATGAGAGCTGGACTCTCAAACTCAAAGAAGCCAACTAAATGCCATGGAGACAGTAGAAGTTTGAGTGATTAGAGTTGAGCAATGACTTTTTGATTAGGAAGGACATGGGACCCATCGGCAATGTATACCCATGGAAAAGTGGTGGTAGTGTGTGTGTGTGTGTGAGAGAGAGAGAGAGAGAGAGAGAGAAAGAAATTAGATTAGTATACAGCAAATATTCACTGGTGACTCAGATGGTAAATGAGGGAAGGCTCAGCCTACAACACGGGAGAATTGGGTTCGATCCCTGGGTCGGGAAGATCTGCTGGAAAAGAGAATGACAACCTACTCCAGTATTCTTGTCTGGAAAATCCCATGAATAGAGGAGCCTGGTGGGCTACACTCCATGGGGTTGCATGGACTGAGTAACTAACACAACAACAGAAGGAGATGAATATTTGCTATACGTGCATTTGCACTCAGTCATGTCTGACTTTTTACGACTTTTTACGACTCCAGGGAATGAACTGGAGTCTCCTGCATCTCCAGCACTGGCCGGTGGATTCTTTATCACTAAGCCACCTGGGAAGCCCATCTCTTTCTAGATAGTCACAATAGAACATACACTTTGCTTTTGATTTTGGGTTTTGCCAATAACTTACTTTAGCCAATGCGATGGAAAACAAACAGAAGCTTCAAAAGGCTGCACAGCTAGCCTTACTTTTTTAAGCTATCTGTGTTTCACCATAAGAAGAAAAGGCTCTAAGTAAGGTCTAGTCTAATGAGGGTAGTCAAGCAGATTGTGATATAAAATGAAATTGAAAACCTAGCTAAGTCGTGTTAGTCGCTCAGTCGTGTCTGATTCTTTGCAACCCCATGGACTGTAGCTCACAGGCTAATATGATGAACATGCACTTATTTTGATAACCTTCTTTCAATACCATTTTCACTGATTATAGTAGTGTGTGATTGTGAGCATCAACTATGCAAATAATGATCTATGTTAAAATTCTTGCTCCTCTGCTTATTCTTACTAGTTCCTGGGGGATTTTGGAGCTTAACCTACATTAGATTGGAGTTCTAATTCACAAAATTCTGATAATGGTATCTACCCCATGGTGTTTTTCTATGTTAAATATGACAATATATGACAACTGTGAACAAAATATCTGAAACATAGGATGCAGTGCATTGTATTCTTATTATTTTAAATTACTTATACTGAGTGCAAATGCATATAGAATTAAAATGCATTTATTTCAATATAGCACTATACTTGATGCCAGATTCTCTGAATTCTCTGTTACCTTGTCCACTGAGTGAGCCATTTGTGTGCAAATCTACATCAACCAGAAGGTAATTCAATTGCAAGATTATGGCCCAGGAGGGATTAATATGCATTAAAGGACTACTTCTAGAAAATTCAGTTTATTTGCATAGTGGCAAATATGCCAGACTGGGTCAATTTTTCTATCATAAAATTTAGATGGCAAGTCACCTCACAAGAGTAAAAAGTACCATCACCATATCTCAATCATAATGTTGCAATGGAATTCTATTCAAAATATGTATTTTTTTTTCTTACTAGAAGAGGCAAATCAATATTTAAATATTTTTCTTTGGTATTTTGTTAACAAATATTGAATGGATAATTTATAATATTTTGTTTAGTCTTAACAAGGTTACTATTATTATAGTATTAACCTTTTTCCATGGAGAAGGCAATGGCAACCCACTCCAGTACTCTTGCCTGAAAAATCCCATGGACAGAGGAGCCTGGTAGGCTGCAGTCCATGGGATGTCTAAGGGTCAGACATGACTGAGCAACTTCACTTTCACTTTTCACTTTTCTGCATTGGAGAAGGCAATGGCAACCCACTCCAGTGTTGTTACCTGGAGAATCCCAGGGACGGGTGAGCCTGGTGGGCTTCCGTCTGTGGGGTCGCACAGAGTCAGACACGACTGAAGTGACTTAGCAGCAGCAGCAGCAACCTTTTTCCATAGAATTGCCTTTGCTTTTTTATCAAATATAAGATGACTATATTGTATGATTCTATTTCTGGCCCTCCATTCTGTTCCACTTATCTATTTATCTGTTTTTTAACCATTGTCTTTGACTTGATCACTGTAGCTTCATAGTGAGTCTTGAATTTATGGAGTCTGTCTAGTCTGTCTATTATAGTCTAGGATTTTCTGAATTTTTGCTTTTCCACATAAGCTTGGGAATTAGCTTATTAATATCCATAAAATAACTTGTTAGGATTTTGATTGATATTGTACTGGATGTACAGATCAAATAGGAAGAATAGATTTCTAATACTGTATCTGTTTCCATGATCATGGACTATCTCTCCATTTATTTAAATCTTTTATTTATTTCATCAGACTTTTGCAGATTTCCTCACACATATTTGTGATATGTACATCCATTGTTAGAGTTATATCTATTTCAATAATTTTTGTTATTGCTACTCTAAATTGTTGCGTTTTTAAGTCCAAATTCTATTGCTCATTGCTGTCATATAAGAAACAAGTGACTTTTATATATTGACCTTATATTCTGCATCTCTGCTGCAACAGCTTATTAGTTCCAGGAGGTATTGTTGTGTGTGTGTGTGAATCCTTGGAAATATTTTTATATAAACAATCATGTCATCTGTGAAGGACAGATTCATTTCTTTCTTCCAAGTCTCTATGTCTTTTATTTTCATAACTTGTTGAATTAAATAGGATTATAGGTGGAATTCAACTGGTTTCTTACCCTGAAGTATAAAGTTAGTACTAGGTGGTTTTTTTTTGTTTTGGTAGATGCTATTTATCTAGTTGAAGTTCTTTCATTCCTGATTTGCTAAATATTTTATCATGAGAAAATAATTTGATTTTTCAAAGGCTTTCTCTGCATCATTGATATCCTCATGTGATTTTTTTTTTAATATTTAGCCTATTGATGTGATGGGTTACATAAATCAATTTTTTAATGTTAAACCAGTCTTGCATACCTAAAATGAATTCCACTCGGACACAGTAATAATATTTTCTATATATTGTTAGATTCAGTTGCTAATATTTTATTGAGGATGCTTATACCTATGTATAATGAAAGGTGTTTTCCTATAATCTTCTTCCTGAGTAATTTTCTTTATTTGGATTTGACCCTAGAGTAATTCTGTTCTTGTGGAACATATTATACAGTATTCCCTCTGCTTCTATTTTCTGGGCAAGATTTTAGAGAACTGATATTGTTCTTTAACTGTTTAGTTTCTACCAGAGAGAAACAGTTCAGACTGGTTGTTTTGTATTTGGAGGGTAATTACTTGTTGCTTCAATTTCTTTAATAACTAGGGCCTTATTTGAATTATCTATTTCTTCTTGTGTCCATTCTATTGGGTCATATCTGTCAAGGAACTGGTCCATTTTATCTAAAGTATAAAATTTGGGATAGGCAGTTTTTGTTTTTTATTTTTTTATAATATCCCTCTATTATCTTTCAATGACCAGGAGATGATTCGTGCTGACATTGATTTCATTTCTGATCATTTGTGTCTTCTCTTTTTATCTTGTTTATCTTGGCTTAAATTTTATGGATTTATGGACTCTATTTCATTTTTCTATGACTAGCTTTTGATTTAATTCAATTAATTGATTTTCTCTGTTAATTTTCTGTTGCAATTTAATTGATCTCTATTCTGATTTTTTTTTCTTTTGCTTACTTTGGATTCAATTTACTCTATATTTTCAGATTTTTAAATGTCGAAGTTTAGATTATTTATTTTATATTTTCATCTTTTATGATATAAGCACTTAATCTTATGAATTTATTTGTCTACTTTTCCTATTTCACACAGAGTTTCAAAATTTGTATTTTCATTTTTTTTAATGCTTTTAAAGTTTTCTTTGATACTTCCTCCTTTACCCATTTATTACACCAATGTATGACATTTCATAATCAAGTATTTTGGGATCTTCTAGCTTCATTCTGTTATAGATTTTTAGGTTAATTCTGTTGTTATCTGACAATACTCTTTATGTTATTTTTACTCTTTTAAATATGCCATAATGTGCTTCATTATTCAGGATGTTGTCTATTTGGGGGAATATTTTATGTGAGTTTAAGGACATTAGGCATTTTGATGTTGTGAAGTGAAGTATTTTATAAATGTCAGTTCAGTTTAGTTGCTCAGTCATGTCCAACTCTTTATGACCCCATGAACTGCAGCATGCCAGGCCTCCCTGTCCATCACCAACTCCCAGAGTTTACTCAAACTTATGTCCATTGAGTCGATGATGCCATCCAACCATCTCATTCTCTGTCATCCCCTTCTCCTCCTGCCTTCAATCTTTCCCAGCATTAGGGTCTTTTCCAATGAGTCAGTAGTTTGCATCAGGTGGCCAAAGTTTTGGAGTTTCATCTTCTACATTAGATTCAGTTGATTGATGGTGCTGTTCATTTCAACTATATAGTTAATGATTTTCTGTCCTTGACCTGTCAGTTACTGATATTAGGGCTTAAAGTCTCCAACTATAATAGTGGATTTGTCTACTTCTTTCAGTTCTATCAGTTTTTTCCTCGCTCATTTTGATGTACAGTTTCTGCATGCACACACATTAAGAATTGTATGCCTACTTGAAGAACTGACCCCTTGATCTTTATGTGATGCCCTCTGTATAACTGATATTTTTTCTTACACTAAAATCTGCTTTGTCTGAAATTAATGTAGCTATTCCTGATTTCTTATTATTAGTGTTAGTGCAGTACATTTTCTGTCACTGTGTTTAAAATTAAAGTAGGCTTCTTGTAGACAACACACACAATTTTTAGTCTGTTTTGTTAATCCAGTCTGATAGTCTTTATATGCATATTAAGACCATTTATTTTAAAAATTATTATTGATAAAGGTGCCTTGATATTTATCATATTTATTATTACTTTTTTCATTGCTGTCTTTATTTCTTTTTTTGTTTTTGTTGTTTTTCAGTTTTTTTTCTGCATTCTCTGTTTTCAATTGATCATTTTATGTGACTTGCATCTCTCACTTCTCTTAGCATACTTTTTATACTTCTTTTAAAATTTTATTACTGGTTGTCCTGCAGTTTTCAATATACATTTACAGCTAATTTAAGTCCATTTTCAAATAAAACTATGCCACTTCATGATTAGTTTAGGGACCTTTTTTCAAATTTCTTCCACTCATCCCTTATAGTTGTCATATATTTCACTTAATCATAACATATAATCGTCCAAAGTATTATTGCAATTATTATTTTGAAAAACTATTATCTAATGAACATTTATGAATAAAACAATTAAAATATTTAATTTTACCTTTATTCTTTCTCAATTTTGAATGGCAATTTTGCCAAATCTAGATTTCTAAGAATTTTTTTCTTTTCACCTTCTAATACATCACACCACTCTCTTCTTGCTTGAATAGTGCCTGAAGAGAAGCCTGACATAATTCTTATTCTTTTTTATCTATAGGTAAGATATTTATTGCTCCTGTCCCCATCCTGGCTTCTTTAAATATTTTCTTTACCTCTGATATTCTGAAGTTTGACTTTAAAGTGCCTAGATGTAAATTTTTTAGTATTTATCTTATTTGATGTTCTTGGGGCTTCTTGGCTTTGTGTCTGTCAAAAATTTTAGAAAGTTCTTAGCCAGTATTACTCTAAATATTTCTTTTTATTTTTCTTCCTCTTCTGGTATTTCCATCATTTGTATGTTTCACCATTTGCATTGTTCTGACATTCCTAGATACTCTATTCTGTCTTTTCCATTTTTTTTTTTTTCTTTACATTTCACTTTGGGGATTTTCTATTGCTATATCTTCAAGTTCACTGTTTCTTCCCCTGACTGTAGCCAATCTACTAGTGAGCCCATCAAAGGTATTCTTCATTTCTGCTACATTGTTTTTTATTTTTTTTTAAATGATACTGTGTTCAAGTTTGCATCTCTCCACTTACATTATCCATACATTCTTGGATATTATAGACTTCTTACATTAGAAACTTTAACATATTGTAATTATTTTAAGTTCTTGTTCCATTAATTTCAAAATCTCTGTCTTATCTGGCTGTGGTTCTGAGGTATGCCCTGTATCTGCAGACTATATTTCTGCCTTTTATCTTGACTTGGTAATTTTGTTGTTGTTGAAAGCCAGATGTGATATAGCAGGTAAAAGGAAACAAGGCAAATAGATCTTTATTGTGTGTTTTTATGTTTATCTATCTGGGAGATAAACTCTATTTGTTGTTCACTGTAACTATAAGTGTCAGAAGCTGAAGTTTTCTCTGGTGACCTAGTTTTTGTTTCCCCTGCCATCTTTGTGTTTCCTTAGGGACTTTATGGGCTTCCCTGGTGTCTCAGATGGTAAAGAATTTGCCTGCAATGAGGGAGATCCAAGCTCAATCACTGGGTCGGGAAGATTCCCTGGAGAAGGGAATAGCAACCTATTTAGGCAGTATTCTTGCCTGAAGAATTCCATGGACAGAAGAACCTGGTGGGATACAGTCCATGGGGTCTCAAAGGTCGGAAATGACTGAATGACTAGTACTTTCACTTTCAGGGACTTCATAGCATCTGAGTCTTGAGATTCTTTTAGCTGTAAATACCTATTATTATTCAGGAGCCCTATTGCACTCCTTAGATAAGACAGGAACACTGGAAGCAGCTGGACTTGGATATTTCCATTCCTTCACATTGGTTAGGTTGATTCAAATAGTTTCCCTTGTGGGCAAGCATTTATTAAGGAATACAGAAATGTGTAGACTTATTTCAAAAGCTAGTTTTCCATTCTTCCAGCTGAAAGCAGGAGGGAATTTTCTGCCAATCTTTACAGAGTCTATTGGAACTGTTGGAGGTAAAGACCCTGATGCTGGGAAGGATTGAAGGTAGGAGGAGAAGGGGATGACAGAGGACAAGATGGTTAGATGGCATCACCGACTCAATGGACCTGAGTTTGAGCAAGCTCCGGGAGATGGTAAAGGATAGGGAAGCCAGGCAGGCTGCAGCCCATGTGGTCACAAGAGTTGGACATGACTGAATGACGATAACAGCAAGTTTGAGGTAAAAGCCATAAATGTATGGAAATGCCCCCAAAGGCAGGCTGCTGTAAAATTTTATTTCTCAAACTAGTTTATATTCAGTCTTCAGCAATTAGTCAACTATCCTTTAAGTATCCTTACCTGATGCTGATTCCAACAGTAGTTTCTGCTGTTAGCCTATGTGTTCTATCTTGAGAATTTTCAGTCACTTGTTCTGTGACCCCAGTTCTCTAATGTATTTAGAAAGAGTTGTTGTTTTCTCATTTTTCTTCTTTTTTTGTTGTTTTTGTGAGGATCCAAACTCTTTATATTTTAGATTGGAAATTAGAAGTTAATTTTTTTTGACATATAAAAAGAAAGATCTCAAAAAAAAAAAAAGCAATGGAGTATGGTAACCACATTTTAGAGAGTTTAAAACAAATAAAAATCATATTAAACCAGTAATTCTACAGTTAGTAAAAAATGTCTTTTTAATTAAGGCAAAATAACAAGATTTTAAAATGTAGAAAAGCTGGAAGTTTATATAGCCAATGAATCTATACTTCAAAATATATGAAAGGTAGTCACTCATACACAGAGAATCTATCACCAGATTGAAAAAAAAAAAAAAAGAACAAAAACATGAGAGTAAGTAAATAATAATTTAAATGGATAATTATGTAATAACTTTTAGTCTTTAACATATAATGAGCTATTTAAACAAAAAATTGCAGTGGGCTTGAATTTTATAACCTCTGTATAAAACATATCATGCTGTTATGCTACTGACAGTAATAGCATAAAGACAAAAAGGTAAAACACGGAAGTGTATTATTGCACAATTCTTAACTATATGTGAGTTTTGACAATATTATTTGACAGGTTCACTCTGAAAAGATGGGCTTCCTTGGTGGCTCAGATGGTATAGAATCTACCTGCAATTCAAGAGAGCCACGACTAACATTTTCACTTTTTAGTTTGAGAAGATAATGCTGCCTATTAAACTTTAAAGAAACTATTAAAGTAAAAAAAAAAAAAAAAAAAGAATTGTGTTGGACTTCCCTGGTGGTACAGTGGATAAGATAACACCTGCTAATGCAGGGAACATGGAATGATTCCACATGCCATGGAACAACTAAGCCTGTGCGCTACAACTACTGAACCTGCATGCAACAACAATTGAAGCTCGCACCTGTAGAGTGTGCAGTCCACAACAAGAGAAGCCACTACGATGAGAAGCCTGCACACTGCAATAAAGAGTAGCCCCCACTCGCCACAACTAGAGAAAGCCCACACGCAGGAACAAAGACTCAACTCAATTAAAAGTAAATACATTAAGAAAGCCAGAATTATAGTTAGTAGATTAACAGAGAAATAAACCAGACTAATTAGAGACTCGTCCAAGAGAAGACACAAAAAGACAAAGAAACCAAAGAGAGATTTAGAAATATAAAACATATAGTCAAATGATAGATTCAAACTACCCACATTGATTATCATTTTAAATGTAATTAAGAGAGATTGTGTGATTGATTAAAGAAATAAAATCCAAGTTAATACTGTTTGCCCTGGAATATAGTTTTAATATAAAGACACAAATAGATTAAAAAATAGAATAATGGGAAATGGTATAGAAAATGAAACTGAAAGTTGCTCAGTTGTGTCCATCTCTTTGTGACCCCATGGACTATACAGTCCATGGAATTCTCCAGGCCAGGATACTGGAGTGGGTAGCCTTTCCCTTCTCCAGGGGATCTTCCCAAGCCAGGGATTGAACCCAGGTCTCCCTCATTGCAGGCAGATTCTTTACCAGCTGAGCCACAAAGAAAGCCCAAGAATACTGGAATGGGTAGCCTATCCCTTCTCCAGCAGATCTTCTGGACCCAGAAATTGAACCTGAGTCTCCTGCATTGCAGGTGGATTCTTTACTAACTGAGCTATGAGGGAAGCCTTGGGAAATGGTTTATGCTAACACTTATAGAAAGAAAACTTAAATGGCTATATTATCAAACAAGATAAATTTGGGATTAAAGGATATTATGAGATAAAGGAAGTCATTTCATTGTTGTAAAAGTGTTAGGTTATCAAGAAGACATACAAATCCTTGATATTTATGCAGTTAATCACAGACCTTCAAATGCATGAAGCAAAACATTATAGAACTAAAAGGAGAAATAAACATGCCAAAAAAATTACATTATAAAATTTTAATATCATCTCTAAACAACTGATAAAAAATAGACAGAAAATAATTATATAGAAGATGTGAATAATAATTTCAGCAAACTTGATCTAATTAAGATTTATAAATACTTTGTACAACAGCATTAGAGTGAATATTTTTCCTAGTATATGTGGGACATTAGTCAAGAGAGAATATATTATGACATGTAACAAAAGTCTCAGTACAGTTCAAAGGATTTAATTAATAGGAAATATATTCTCTGTTCACAATGGAATTAAATTAGAAATATTAGCAAAATATTTCTGAAAAATTACCATACATTTGTAAACTAAATAACTTACTTGTATGTAAGCTGTGGTTCAAAGATGAATCATAAAGGAAAATAGGAATTATCTGTATTCAATAAAAATGAAAATACAAGATATCAAAGTTGTGTGATGGAACAAAAGCAACATTTAGTTGGAAATTTATAGCCCATGAGAAACAAAAGGCTATAAATGACATCAAATGAGTGAATGAAATCAGAAGAAAAACATGAAAGCCAAAATCATTTAAAAAGAACTCTGAGAAACAATAAAATACATAAAACCAAAAGATGGTTGTTCGAGATCAATAAAATTTAGAAACTTCCTTTCATATTGACCACTGAAAAATGAGTGAGGGTATAAATTAATAATATCTGGAATTACATAGAAGCATCACTACAGAATATGGAGATATAAAAAATAAAAGTCCAATCTTAACGAATTTATACCAGCTCAACTCCTTAGGTAAAATGGACAAATTCTTTAAAATCTACTCAAAAATAAATGGTCTAAATTGTCTTATAACAATTTTTAGAATTGAAAATTGGTTAAAAAAAAGAAAGAAAGAAAATAGGCAAAAAATTCCCATAAAGAGTACTCCAGACAAAGATAGTTTCACTGGTGAATTCTGCCAAATCTTTAAAGAACAAATAATAAATAAATCTTGTGTGAATCATAGCAAAGTGTGGAAAATTCCTAAATAGATGGGAGTACCAGACACCTTATCTGTTTCCTGAGAAAACTGTGTGCGGGTCAAGAAGCAGCAGTTAGAACTGGACATGAAACAAGTGACTAGTTTCGAATTGGGAGAGGAATGTGATAAGGCTGTATATTGTCATGCATGTGTGCATGCTAAGTTGCTTCAGTCATGTGTGACTCTTTGCAGCCCTATGAACCATAGCCTGCAGGCTTCTCTGTCTATGGGATTACCCAGGCAAGAATACTGGAGTGGGTTGCCATGCCCTCCTCAAGGGGATCTTTGCGACCCAGGGATTGAACCTGTGTGCCTTATATCTCCTGGATTGGCAGGCAGGTTCTTTACAACTAATGCCACCTCACCTTGTTTATTTAACTTCTATGCAGAGCACATCATACAAAATGGCAAGCTGAATATATCACAAGATAGAATCAAGATTACTGGGAGAAATATCAGCAACCTCAGATATGCAGATGATGCCATGATAATGGCAGAAAGTGAAACAACTGAAGAGCCTCTTGACGAAGGTGAAAGAGAAGAGTGAAAGCTGGCTTGAAACTCAATACTGAAAAAACAAAGATTATGACATTTGGTCGCATCACTTCATGGCAAATAGAGGTGGGGCGGGGGGAGTGGTAGTGGAAGCAGTGACAGATTTTCTTTTCTTGGGCTTCAAAACCATTGCAAATGGTGACTGCAGTCATGAAATTAAAAGATGTTTGCTCCGTTGAAGGAGAGCTGTGACAACCTAGACAGTATATTAAAAAGCAGAGACATCACTTTGCCAACAAAGGTCAAAGCTATGTTTCTTCAGTAGTCAGGTACAGATGTGAGAGCTGGACTATAAGGAAGGTTGAGCACCAAAGAACTGATGTTTTCAAACTGTGGTGCTGGAGAAGACCTTTGAGAGTTCATTGGACTGTAAAGAGATTAAACCAGTCAACCCTAAAGGAAACCAACCCGGAATATTTGTTGGAAGAACTATTGCTGAAGCTGAAGCTCCAATCCTTTGGCCACCTGATGTGAGGAATATGACTCACTGGAAAAATCCTGATGCTGGGAAAGATTGAAGGCAACAGGAGAAGAGAGCGGCAGAGAATGAGATGGTTAGGTAGCATTATTGACTCAATGGACATGAATTTCAGCAAACTCCAGAAGATAATGGAAGACAGAAGAGCATGGCATGCTACAGTCCAGTCTATGGGATTGCAAAAACTCAGACATGAGTTAGTGACTGAACAACAATAAACCTTGCATAAAATTAATCAAAAGTGAATACTTCATAAGTCAGCCTATGAAACCAAAAATGCCTTGACACCAAGAGCAGTTTAAAAGATATTATGAAGCAAAAGAGAAGATTTCATACTAATATTCCTCATGGACATTGATAAAAAAACTACTGAACCTAACAACATAAGAATTATATGACTAATTTTAGTGTGTTTGAACTGGGCTAGGCTGTGATGTCATTATTCAGTCAAACACATAGTTTTGATGTTACTGTGAAATATTTTGGCAGATATGAATACCATTTATTATAACTTGATTCTAAAGAAAGGAAATTTCTCTTGCTAATTGCTCTTGAATTGCTCTTGAGCCTTATCCAATAATTTGAATTCCTTAAAAAACAAAAACTGAAATTTCCCAGTATTGAGAGGATCCTGCCTCACAACTGCGCAATAGTAGTCCTGCTGAGTTCCCAGACTTCTAGACTGCGCTATGGATTTCAGACTTGCCATGTCTCTCAATCATATGAGAAACCAATTACTTAAAACCTTTTTATCTTTCTCAACAGATAAAAGCATCGATACAGATGTATAAATAGATCTGTATAGACATGGAACCACGTGTATTTGATCAGTTCTATTTCTCTGTAGAGCTCTGACTAAAACAGTGACTTATGGGTTATCACAGAAATATAACATTGACTTGACATTTGAAAATCAAAAAAATAAATCCCCATATTAACAACAACAAAAAAATGAAACCTAAGTTATCATCTCACTACACACACACACACACACACACACACACACACACAACATTTGAAAAAAAAAAATCCCAAATAATAAAACTGCTCAGCAAATTGCAAATAGAAAAAACAAACAAAATAACCAAAACAAGCTCTTTTCAGGCTAACAAAGGGCATCTGCAAAACACAATAAAACAAAACACACCTATAACGGTTTAGTTGAGAATGATTGAATGTTCCCCTCCACCCCCTAAAATCAGGAACAAGACAAGGATGTCAATTTTCATTTCTATTCGTTCTTTTACTGGAGGTTTTATCAGCATAATAAAGGAAATAAAATATTTCAAGTGGATAAGGAAGAAGTACAACTGGTTTAAATTTACATTTGATAAGTTAATGTACGTAGAAAATCTGATAAAGATTTTCTACAAAATCTTTATTTTCTACAAAATCAAACAGCATACAATTTAACTGACATTACCAAAGTGGCAAGACACAAGATCAATAGACGAAAAGTGGTTGCATTTCTAGAGAAGAATGCAAAATTGGAAACTAAGGAGCAATACTATTTGTTAAAAATATTTTTTGAAACTATGTTTGGTGATGGATGTTAACTGGACTTATTGTGATGATCATTTTTCTGTATTTGCAAGTATTGAATCATCATGTTGTATGTCTGAAACTAATATAATATTATATATCAATTATACCTCAATTTAAAAACATAGTAACAAAATTATAAAATGCTTAAAAATAAATCTGACAACATATGTTCAAGACCTGTAAAATAAATACTATAAAACATTACTGGGATAAATTAAATAAGACCTAAAAAATGTTGAGAAATCCCATGTTCATTGATGAGAGAAATTAATATTAAAATATAATTTCCCCAAATTATTCTGTAGATTCATACATTCCCAGTTAAAATTCAAGTGAGATTTTATTGTAGAATTTATGAGCCAAATACAATATTTATGTAGAAAAGAATTATGTGATCATCAAATATAACCTAATTTCAAAACTTATTATGATGCTATAGTAATTAAGATGGCAAGATTACTGGTATAAAAAATAGAGAATTAGATATATAAAACAGAAAAGAAACCCCCAAAATAGACTAATATTTAAAGAGTGATTGATTTTCAACAAAGGTACAATGACAATTCAGTGTTGTTGTTTAGTCTCTAAATCATGTCCGATCCTTTGCGACCCCATAGACCATAGCATGCCAGATTCCTCTGTTTATGGAATTTTCCAGGCAAGAATACTGTTGTGGGATGCCAGTTCCTATTCCACAGAATCTTCCAGACCTAGGGATTGAACCCATGTTTCCTGGGTCTCTTGCATTGGCAAGCAGATTCTTTACCACTAGCACCACATCATACTATGTACAAAATTCAACTCAAAATGTATCACAGACATAATTATAAAACCTAAGTATATGAAAGTATGAGACAAAAGCATAGGAGAAAATCTTTTGTTTCCCAGGGTTAATGAAAGTTACTTAGGTATAACACAAGAAATATAATCTGCATTTAAAAATGACAAGTTGGCTGTTATCAAATCAAATTTTTAAAAATATTTTTAAATGCATTGTTGAGATAATGAAAAAGTCATAGCCTAGAAGAAATTATTTGCCCATAATGTAACTGATGAAACAATTATATCCAACATAAAAAAGAATACCAAAACCAACTGTAAGAAAACCAGAAATATTTTAGTTTTTTCTTAGAAAGTTATATTATTTCCACCAACCATCCTACTTATAGGAATTTACCCAAGAGAAGTTATGGCATATATTCTTATCAAAAAATGGACTTCAGTGTTTTCACCAGTTTTATCTGGAATATTTAGAAAGTGGAAACAGTGCAAATGTCCATCAGCAGATGAATGAATAAACAAATAGTGATCTAGAAATACAGTAGAGTAAAACTCTTCAATAAGAAATGAACTACTGATATTTGTAATGCCATAGAAGGGTCTCAAAATAATTAAGCTAAAAGAAAGAAACCAGATAAAACAGAAGGTAAACAGTTTGTGATCCCTTTTTTATAAAATTATTTTAAAATATAATAAACCTATATACTAGAAAAAGAGATCCATGGTTGCTTGGAAATGTTAAGAAGGAAGGGAGGGAGGGGTTACTAAGGAATAAAAAGAAACTTTTAAGGTGAGTGATGTGTTCAATTCTCTTCATTTTAGCGATAATTCCATAGGTATATACATATGGTGAAACTCATCAAATGAAACAGCTCAAATATGTTTAGTGTATTGAATGTCAATTGTGCCTGAATACATGTTTTCAAAGGTGAATCTCTTCTACTCAAAAATAATCATGAAAATTATTTCTCTAGCTCTGCATATCTGCATACTATTTTAGATTCCATGTTTCACTGCACTGTTTACAGAGTTATTACTACCATAATCCTGTGATAGCCTTTGGAGATAGCCTTGGATATTGGAGATAAAACATAATTATCTTCATCTTACTTCTGAAGAAAAAGAATTGCTAGAAGATAAAGAGACTCACATGAAGAATATGCACACAAAAAATCCTATGGCAGAGAGGGTAAATCTGTAATATGCTAAATGTCAGAGTGGGAGAAAAAACAATCTGTTTGATGTTCTGGGTCAGATCAGAACATATGGATTGATGTAAATCTTTGCCAGCTCCATCACTTAGTTGTGGCATCTGTCACTGACCATTGATAGAGAAGAACTCAAATCATATGGCTTATCTGTCATGCTGCAATTACAGTCCAAATGTGTCACTTACAAAAAAAAAAAAAAAACCTCTGATCTGCCAGATTCACATGAGAGTCTTCATTTGGAGGGATGCTGGTGACCAAAAGATTTAAAAATGAATAGTATCATGCACATGCAGAGAAAGTGTAATACCAGATTGTTTCTACTTTATATGAAAATGCTTTCTCTACCCAACTCAGGTTCATAGGGGTTAAGTAATGTACCCTGGGTTTAAATTCTGAAGCAATCAGATTTAGAAGCTTATATCAATTGAATAGGAATAGAAAGAAACAATGATTTGAATTTCATGTAACTTCTTATCAAATAAGACATCCTACCTCACTCTGATTACTTTTCTACAATGTTGTTCAATTGCTAAGTTGTGTCCAATTCCTTGCAACCCCATGGACTGCAGCACACCAGGCTTCCTTGTCCTTCATTATCTCCCTTAGTTTGCTCAGTCATGTCTATTGAGTCGGTGATGCCATCCAACCATCTCATCCTCTGTCACCCTCAATCTTTCCCAGCATCAGGGTCTTTTCCAATGAGCCAGCTATTTGCATTAGGTGGCCAAAGTGTTGGAGCTTCAGCATCAGTCCTTACAATGAATATTCAAGGTTGATTTTCTTTAGGATTGACTGGTTTGATCGCCTTGCTGTCCAAGGGACTCTCAAGAGTCTTATCCACCACAGTTCAAAAGCATCAGTTCCTTGGTACACAGCCTTCTTTATGGTTCAACTCACATCCATACATGACTACTAGAAAATCTGTGTGTGTGTGTGTGTGTGTGTGTGCGCGCGCACACACACTCACATGCATGTGTGCACGTGCTTATGCGCTCAGTTGTGTAACTTTTCAACCCTATGCACTATAGCCCACCAGTTTCCCCTATCCATGGGATTCTCCAGGCAAGAATACTGGAATGGGTTACTGTGCCCTCCTCCAGGGGTTCTTCCTGACAAAGGGATGGAACCCATGTCTCATGTCTCCTGCGTTGGCAATCAGGTTCTTTACCACTAGCGCCACCATAGCTTTGACTATACAGACCTTTGTTGGCAAAGTGATAGCTCTCTTTTTTAATACACTGTCTAGATTTATCATAGCTTTTCTCCCAAGGAGCGAGTATCTTTTAATTTCATGGCTGCAGTCACCACCTGCAGTGATTTTTGAGCCCATGAATATAAAATCTGCCAGTTTCTACTTTTTCCCCATCTATTCGCCATGAATAGAGTTTTAGAATTTAGGGGTTTAACTGGAACAGAGATAGTTTACTGAGGAGATTTGAAAGAACCAGGAGATAGAGAGGGTGTGAGTACCGATCAAGTCACATTTCAACTAGGAATCTATCCAGCACACACACTATTTTGTAAGGACTCCCCACACCAGATCAATCCTGGTGGGTGTACTGATTTTTGGAAAGTCATGTTATTATTACATGGCCCTACCTTCAACCACTGATGGTTGTGTCACTGGTTGCTGTGTGACCCAGACTGAGAAACGGATGCATTTTTCCCTAACCTTGTATGATAATATGGTCATGGTGCTTGAGCTATCATCTATCACCACCAAGATAACTGTAGGTATATGTTTCAGACAATGAAAAAAAAGACCCTTTCAGGTATCCTATTCAGTAGCCTCTGGCCAAGAGATATCCTTCTCTAGATAGATAGATACAGAAATACAGATACAGATAGGAATAGAGATAGGTCTGTCTATATACATGCAGATCTAGAGAAAAGAATTTGTATTACTATTTTTAGAGCAGAAAGAATCCACTCTTTAAACATTTATTTAAATAAAATTGGCATACAAATGTAAATATTGGGCTTCCCTTGTGGCTCAGTTGGTAAAGAATCCACCTGTAATGAGGGAGACCTGGGTTCAATCCCTGGGTTGGGAAGATCCCCTGGAGAAGGGAAAGGCTCCCCGCTCCAGTCTTCTGGCCTGGAGAATTCCATGGGCTGTATAGTCCATGAGGTTGCAAAGAGTCGGACATGACCGAGTGACTTTCACTTCACTTTACATATGCTAATTATATTAATAATTATATATATTACTGTAAAATCTATATATTTTTCCATCTGTCAATCAAGAGTAGAACTGGGCATGATCCTCATTCACCTTGGCATCTTTCTGTACTTTTAGCTATTGGCTTCCAGGAGATTTTTTTTTTATTCTTATAATTTTTTATGATAAATTGTATGTAAACTAAAAAAATACCTTCATTATACCTTTAAATCACCACAACAACATGGAAACTAAGAAAGAGTAAAGTTCAATACCTTATTCAAGACCACAATACCAGGTCAGCTATTTCCTGAACTGAATTTCATTTCTTGGAGCTAAGGTTTTAGATTGACAAGGATGTTTTAACATTTAAATACTGTCATAATTTACAGTCTGTAGAAACACAATTTGGGTCCATATATACCATCTGTGATAGATGACTAGCTAATGTCATTTCCATTACTCTCAAGACCTAAAATCTAAATATATGAAGCTGCTGCATCAAGAATCCATATGTTCAATTAATATAGCACCATAATTACTATGAAAAACTTTTATTTGGAATTGAAATTTATCTCTGTATAAATTTTATTCATCAGTCTTATTCATATTCTCTTGGAATATCACAAGCTACAGCAGGGGTTAATAACAAAGATGAAGCCTGGCTCAGATCCCAGGTCAGCTATTTCCTGGTATTGTGATCTTGAATAAGGTATTGAACTTTACTCTTTCTTCATTTCCATGTTGTTGTGGTGATTAAAAGGTATAACAAAAGTTTTTTTTTTTGATCAGTCTGTGTTCTGAGCCCTAATCTGTGCCTCAGGTTGAAACTGGAAGTGTTTTAGTGTTATTATTGTTGATAATGTGTTGCTAAAGGTTTGATTTTAATAACAGTTTGATAGCTAGATTGAAAAAACAAATCCTGTTTTTTCTTTTATTCTTCAATCAAAGTTGAGAATCCTCAAATTCTTGCTCTGTACCCCAAGAAGCAAATGCCTTGAGTACAAACAGCTCAGGACTTGTTTGTCAAGAGGGTAGTGAGAATTTGAGGCCTGATGACTTCTAATTTAAACTGTTGGTCCCTTTCTTTCCCAAATGCATGACCTCTCCTCCTTCAGTTGGTCTTGCACTGGGGTTTCAATGGGACACTTGTTTGTGAGGAACATGAGGTAACCTGTATAAACAAAGGAACATTTTCACCATTGGAGGAGGCTTTTCTAACTTGACTTCCAGATTGAAAACTAGTTTTCCAGTTACTAGACCCTTACTGGGGAATCAGAAAGGAATTGACAGTTGTGTGATTGAATGACTAAATGTCATTCACATATTTGGGGCAGCACTAAGTTCACTTTTTGATCAAAAAGTAGGCCTGGAGCAAGAACTGCTTTTAAATTTTTATTATACATTTTGTTGCTTATCATGTTGATCAAACATGAGCCTCTTCTTTTGGAGTAGCAAAGAAAAAACTGAAATTTTGTTGACTTTGCTTGTTAAACAGGCCTGCCAGCATGCTCATTCATTTCCAACTCTTTATGACCACATGGACTGTAGCTCACCAGGCTCCCCTGTCCATGGGATTATCTTGGCAAGAATATCGGAGTGGGTTGCCGTTTTCTCCTCCAGGGGATCTTCCCAACACAGGGATCAAACCCGTGTCTACTGTGTCTCCTGCGTTTCTTGCATTGCAGGTGGATTCTTTATCTCTGAGCCATCGGGGAAACCCCATAAAACAGGACAGTCAGCAGTTTGCCACTAGGACCATCAGAAGTATTGCCTTGTTTATACCTACCCTAAACTCCTTAAAGAATGCCCATTGTTACTAAGAAGAAATGCTACTAAGGGTTTTATTCAAAATCTTTGTCATCAGTTTTCTCCTCTCATGAAGAGGTCTGTATTATTTTTCAATAACATGATTTCACAACTATGTTTGCTTTGTCTTAAATAAATGGCTACATGTTTGTTTCAACTATATATAATTTTAATCCACATATTCTGGTGGGTACATTATAGGTCCCTGACTATCACAGGAAATGTTACCACAGAAAAGAGATTCTCCCAACTTTATTTCCATCTTAAGATTTATTGTCCTATAAATTAGTTAATTCTATGCATAGAATCCCCTTGACATGAAAGAGATTGTTATTTACATTTAAATATATTAACCATATCTACTCCATTCTTTACTAAATATAACAACCAACATGCTCCATTTACCTCACCTAGATAACTGTTTTGCGTTTTTTGTGTGGGTCATAAAATGGAAAATGTGCAATGAAATAGGGCTTAGCAGGACTATAGCCATATACTGTACTGGGTGCATTGCTATATAGGAATTTAACCACAGAATACTTTCAAATTCCATTTACTTCACTACCTTCCCATCCAGATTCTGGATTTGAAAAAGTTCACTGTTTGAGCTAAAGATGGCTGCTTCAGTAATTCATAACACATTCATGAGTAGATGAAATTTGGTAAGTTCACATAAGTCATGCTTTGTCATCCCTGAAGCCTGTATATGAATATTGGGACATTGATGGACCTTTCTGTAATTGTTAGAGAGCTCTAGTGCTCAAGAGTTTCCAATAATCTACAGGTATATAATTAAGGTCACCTGCCCCTTCTCTAACGGTCAAGCCTCTGTCCCTTCAAGAAATCTATATAGAGCTCTCATCTTCTTAACCTGACCTTCTGTTGTTATTTATAGCATTCTTTGTACTAGGATCTCATGCAAATTAACTGAACTCCCAAAACACGTCTGGTGCTGTATATTCTGCATGGGTAGGACAGATAAGTAAATAGCCGCCAAATGGGACTTACATCCCATATTATCATATATTCATAGCATAATATCCAGGAATAACTTAATTTTTCAGAAAAATTGCCAATATATACAGGGCTGATCAAGATATGACCTATGAGAGCATATAACTGTTGAATATTATGAGCCAATACAGTGAGCAAGCAGCAGAGGAAATTCAGCCATTCACATGAGCTGGAACCAAGAACATAGAGTGCATGCAGAAATATGAAATTCAGTGGTGAATCAGTAATTAATCAGTGGTTATTCATTCTTTCACTTAGATATTCATTTAATAGTAATTATATGTTTGTCAACAATGCCATACCAGAAATTCTGCTAGGAGCTACTGTGATTCAAAATATTGATTCTTGCAGACACTAAGAGAGAGAAAAAGTAGGAGGACGTGCAAACATTATTATGTGTGATAAACTCAAAGTTCTGTGGGTGAATTGAGAAGTAGAACCCAGACTAAGCCTTCAGATGCATCAGTACTGCTTCCTCAAGAATCTAAGTGTATCTTGAAGGATAAAATGTTTTTTCACAGGAGACAAGAAAGTTCTGGTCAGAGCTAATGGAATATGAATATCCACAACTTAAATATAGATATCAGAAGCAAGCAGCATGTCCAAATCCCAAGAATAAATGAGGGAGGGATTAAAGAATGAAATCCATATCTCACAAAAGAAATTAAGCATGATACAGCTCAGACAAATTTTACAAAATGTCTTAACACTATCTTAGTTAAATTTGCTCTTTGACATCTTAAAAGTCATTCTTCATTATTCGGCAGTTAAAGCAGCCTCATTTTCTCATTAATTTTCTTTTTTTTTTAATTTTCTTTTCTTTAATATTTGTTTATTTGTATTTATTTGACTGTACCAGGTCTTTGTTGCAGTATGTGGAATCTAGTTCCCTGACCAGGACTCGAGCCCAGGTCCCCTGCCTTGGGAGCTTGGTTACCCAATGGGTCACCAGAAAAGCCCCTTTTCACTGATTTTTGAAAATATTAGGAACAACAGTAGACAGTCCAATATTAAAATTTAACTTCTCTGCTTATACTTTGAGTGGTTGTGAATTCTGATCCTTCAAAAAGTAGATGACAAAAAAGAAATTAGATGTGTGAGAGAAGTATTGGCTAAACACTGTGATGGACAAAGGAGAGACAGCAAGGTATCCTTTAGACCATGATGCAGATCTGACACCTGTAAGTAGAAAAATGAGAAGGAAGGATTAGGTAGGAAGAACCTCAGACTGTTGATTGTTTCTAAGACAGCTTTGGCTTGGCTAATGGGGAGTCTTTAAGACACAGCTGTCCATTAGAGGAGTTCCACCCTATCAGAATGGCCCAACACTCACACTCCCAATGCTCTGTATTTTTGTATGGAGGGGGAAGCAAAGAAAAGCATGGTCACATCAGCAATAATGTCACCACTGTTGTTAATGGCAATGGTAGTGGTGAATCAAGGGCATGACGGATGGGGTGGTCAATCCACTACACCCACTCAGCAGGTGATCTAAGCTGTGGATCTTCATCTCTGGCACAGAGACTGCAGAAATTATAACTTTAGTGAGATCAACTTCACAGTGGGCACAATAAGTATAGTGGCACTGCCATTCTGAAACTTAGTAAGGATCTCTGAGTTAATCCATACAGTGATTAGGGAAACAGCAAAGGCGAAAGGAGAGTCGGGCAGCAGAGGATGAGATGATTAGATAGCATCACTGACTCAATGGACATGAATCTGAGCAAACTCTGGGAGACAGTGAAGAAGAGGGGAGCCTGACGTGCTGTATTTGATGGAGTCACAAAGGGTTAGACTTGGCTTAGCAACTGAACAACAACAATATACTGGTTAATGTAGAGGGATTATGGAGAATATTCTATTTTCTAAAATGCTGTGTGCATGTTTATAGCATATAAACAAGGACATCTTCATGTTTTTTATGTACCAGACCACGATGATTATAGAACTCATATAGTAAGTGCTCAATGAAAAGTTGTCAATGACTACCTGCCGTGGACCACCGAGACCACACTCATAAGCAAGCAAAGCTATTTATTTATCACTTTGAAAAAGGACCCTGTCACCTTGCAGAACTAATGGCTACTTTAGTTAGATGGTGTCAGGAGGGTTTAGTGATAAAATTTAGGCCTGTGATAGGTAATTTTGAGAGGGCAACAAAGAGGCAGGACTTTTTTATCTGATTGGGATGCTGTTAGGAAAAAGGGGTCATACTATGATCAGGTGCATCAGTGATTTGTATCTGAAAACAGGAGGAACCATGGATAACTAAGGCCATAATTGGTAAAGGGGAAACAGCTACTATAGTTGAGAGAGTAGGATTTGGTTATGTTGTGATTTGTGCTATGGTTGTTTGGAAGCTGAAACTGCAATACTTTGGCCACCTCATGCGAAGAGTTGACTCATTGGAAAAGACCCTGATGCTGGGAGGGATTGGGGGCAGGAGGTGAAGGGGACGACAGAGGATGCAATGGCTGGATGGCATCACCAACTCGATGGACATGAGTTTGAGTAAACCCTGGGAGTTGATGACAGATAGGGAGGCATGGCGTGCTGCAATTCATGGGGTTGCAAAGATTTGGACATGACTGAGTGATTGAACTGAACTGAAGTGTTTGGATTTGGTCTTACCCCATCATAGAACCGAGTCACCTAGTTCTGTGAGTTGTTCTGTTGAGTAATGAGGACCACAGTCAAACTCTGAGGCCAGGCCAGCTCCCAGCTGGCAGCTCTCTGAATTGGCCAGATTAGAGGGAGCAGCCACAATACTTATCCAAGGAACTGAAATTAAGGAGAATGCTAAGGCAAACACATAGACCAAAACAAGGTACAAAAACACAGCCTGAGAAATTTCCAGAGGCCCAGACAGATTCAACAAATAATTCAGTGTTTTTCAACTACTTCGGTTTTGTAAATAATTAAGAATAGCTTTTCTGGAGTTCATTTCTAGACCTTTTTAATAGGCCAGCACTACCTTCAGTAATGGAGTTGTCAGGCAACATTCTTATTCCATTGCATGTAATCAAAGTCAGACTTTTAGGTGGAGGAGAAATCTAAGATTTTTTTAACAATATAGTTGATATGCAATGTTAAGTTAGTTTCACATATATAGCACAGTGATTCAGTTATGTATATACATATATATTTTTTTCAGATTATTTTCCTTTTTGAGTGCATGCATGCTAAATCACTTCAGTCATGTCCAACTCTTTGTACCCTGTGAACTATGACCTGCCAGGCTCCTTAGTCCATGGGATTCTCCAAGGCAAAAACACTGGAGTTGGTTGCCATGCCCTCTTCCAAGGGATCTTCCAAACTCAGGAATGGAATGGAACCTACATCTCTTATGTCTCCTGCATTAGCAGGTGAGCTTTTTACCACTAACACCACCTGGGAAGCCCTTTCCCTTTTATATTATTGTGAAATATTGTGTATAGTTTTCTGTGCTATACAGTAGGTCCTTTTTGGTTATCTGTTTTGTTTATAGTAGTGTGGGAAGCTGAAATTCCAACACTTTGGCCAACTGATGGAAAGAGCTGACTCATTTGAAAAGACCCTGATGCTGGGAAAGATTGAATGCAGGAGGAGAAGGGCACAACAGAGGAAGAGATGGTTAGATGGCATCACTGGACTCAATGCATATGAGTTTGGGTAAACTCCGGGAGTTGGTGATGGACAGGGAGGCCTGGCGTGTTGTAGTTCATGGGATCGCAAAGAGTCAGACACAACTAAGCGACTTAACTGATACTGACACTGAGTGTGGGAAACATCTGATTTTTAAAACATCCTAGCATCAAGTCAGTCAATTTTATTCTGTATTCAGTTTTATTCACACGACATTCACTTTCCCAAACCTTGAGAAACAGGAAACATATCTATATGACAGATAAAATATCAGTTTCTCATTTAGTTGCTATGTCTACATCTGTGTGAGGGCTTCCCAGGTGGCATAGGGATAAAGAACCTGCCTGCCAATACAGGAGACATAAGAGATATAGGTTCTATCCTTAGATTGGGAAGAGACCATGGAGGAGGGCATGGCCATACACTCCAGTATTCTCGCCTGGAGAATTCCATGGGCAGAAGAGCCTAGTGTACTAACAGTCCACCAGATCCTAAAGAGTCGGACGTGACTGAAGAAATTTAGCACACACATACACCTCTGTATAGAGTTATAGTTAATATCTTGGATCATGTACTTTTGAAAAGCCTAATGTAAATTATACTTTAAACAAATTAGTGCAGTATTTCTACTCATTTGCCTTCTAAAACAATGAGAGATAAATTGATTGCCATTGCTTGAGTTTATAAAATCATTTGGCAGATAATTGAAATTATAATCTGTGTCTTTTATGTTATTCTTCTAAATCCATTCACACCCTTCAAAATGTCACAGTTAATCACACCCATCTCAGCCTCTGGAGATCAGAAACTTCACACTAGCTCTTTCTTCAGTCATGGGGCTCCACAAAGTCAGGCTTATAATCAGCTTTTTGTTAAATACTTCAAAAATGTCCAGTTAAAACAAAAGAATAACCCAGACAAATAAAATATTTTTAAAAAGAATGAAGTCTCTATTCAAATGCATTATCCCATTCTACATGTTCTTTCAATCTCACACCTTTCCTTTTCTCTAAATAAAGTCTGAAATTAGCACACATCCATTTTTGTTTTCAGTGGTACTACTTCATCTACTGGATTAAGTCTGACAACAATGCCTGCCCAGTCTATGGTAGGATGATGGGAATGACAAGTGATAATGGACAAATGACTTCAGCAGAGAGACAGTACCATAAATAACAAGCTATGTTCCAAATGAAGTCCAAAAGAATTAGCATTAGCTAGTAACACATGTAATGTTCATGTTTGACTTCTTGGGGTCCTTAATTTAATGAGATCTTCACTGTTCAGAAAATAAAAGAGCATTTAAAACAATAATTTTAAGATTAAATTAAAAACTCCATTAACAGAAAATTCTGTACTTTCAACATGTTAACTACAAATTATTCTTATTGAGACTCCAACTGAACTGTGACTCAAATTATATTAAGTGATCAAATGAATATAAAAGACTGACTTAAACTCTTAAAGAAGACTTCTCAGATCAATCTCTGATCAATCCCTGAATGATCAGATTGATCAGATTGATTTGCTCTGCCCACTGTTGAACCCCCTATTTATGGGTCACTCCTCCATTTCCTTCTATTTTCCCAGACAGCTTGTGTTTAAGTTATTCAATAGCTGGAAGACTCTTTTTCTCTGAAAAGTATTCCATCCATGAGTCAACTACAGTTTTTTCCCACACAAGGATCTTGCTAAATGTTTGAGCTAAGGAAAAAAAAAAAAAAAAAAAGACTTTGAACTGGGAGAACATATTGATGAAAACAACATTTGTTATCAATCATTTATTATGTAAATGAATGTAAGAGACAGAGAATGTGAAAATTGAGAAGATACAGTACATACCTTCCTGAAATGTCACATCTCCCAAAGGACAGATTAAAGACATATCCAAGGCCACAGGACATTTTAAACAGTACAGGCAAGATCAAACTGCCATTAAAAAGCAAAGAAGAGGGTAGTCACATGGAATAGAGGCATTGGAAATGTTTTCAGTGAAAAGATGATATTTGAGATGAACTTTCAAGGACAGATAGAATTTTGATATGTGGGAAGAAGTGATAAAGTAAAAATTCCAGGTGGGAGGGAGAGCCTGAGTCAAACCATGAAGATAGAGAGTGTAAATGCCTAGGTGAAAGGTTTGTCAAGTAATTTGTACTGTGGAGGCTGAATTTGATAGGTAAAATAAATAGGAAGATAGGAAGTAAGGCAAGCAGCTAGGAGAATATTGTATTCATTCACATAGAAAATAATGGTGATCAGCCTCAAGATAGACATCCTGGAAAAGTTGGCCAGCTAATAAAGAACTATAACGACTCTAACTGAACAGATATGGGAGAATTGGAAGGAATGGAAAAACAATATGTATACTTTTTAAGCTTTATACTTTTGAGTTATATTCTTTCAAAATGATTGAATTTGATGACAATATGGTATATAAATAATGATATGGAAAGTGATGACAGCTCTACACAAGGGGGTCAAAGACATCCTCTGGTTTTGAGGGAAAACTACTGATTAGTTTGGGTAAAAACGGAGCAAAAATTAGTTAATGGTACATTTATGTGTGAAAAACGGTTATCATCATCATCATTTATTTCATCATTGCTTCATTTAACATAATAAATTGTTATTGATGAGTCTACTATCTGTTTTGCATTTTACTAGTCTCTCAGATATAAAGAAATAAAGAGACACCATGCCGGGCCTTAAAGAATTTTTCATTGTATCAAGGGGACATGACTAGCTAAACAAACCAGCATCAAAGTGAAAAATCATGCCCAAGGTAGTTTACTGCATTATTTGTACTTAAATAGCCCTTTTGTTTTTCAAATCTCTTCTGCATATATCATCCCCTTTAATGTTATAAAGTCATGTAGAAAGAGTACAGGGATTGCCAATCTAATTTGTCCTGTTGGGGAAAGGTCTGCCAAGGGAATGTTCTAACAGAATGTATTCCTGAGATCTGAGCAAGGTGATGTGATTTTGGAATTAGGATCTTTGGGAAATAGATCAAAGGTTTCCAGATTTTTCTCTAAACAATAAAACTTCACAGTGCACTGACTTAAGTGAATAAAACTTGAGAAAGCCATTTCAAAACAAGAGAAACTAAAGACAGGGTAAATACTTATAACTAAACAATGCTCTAAAACAGGGGCTAGTGAGCTAAGAATGTGGATTTTTTTTCATTTTTAAATAACTGAAAAAAAAAGGAAGCATATTTTGTGACATATTCAACTTATGTGAAATTTAAATATGTGTCTATAAATGAAATTTTATCAGAACACAGTCCCATTCAGAGTGTTTGTATCATCCATAATGGCTTTCATGTTATAATGGCAGAGTTGAGTTGTGGTAACAGTCACCACGTGTCCTGCAAAGTGTAAAATACTATCCAGGCCCTTTACAGAAAAAGTTTGCCAGCCCTGGTCTAAGACAAAAACTGATGGCAGAGTTTTGTCAGTGACTTTCCCCTCATACAGTGATGGGAAGAAGCCGTTAAAAATTCCAGTCTCTGAAGTGATAGAGCAAGAATGGGTAGTGTCAAGGTCCATCCAAGTGAAGTCTGAAAGAGAAAAACAAATATCATATGTTAACACATATTTGTGGAATCTAGAAAAATGGTACAGGTGAACCTATTTGCAAAGCAGAAACAGAACAAACTTATGTATATCATGATGAAGTGTGAGACTAGGATTGACATAAACTACTGTATATAAAAGAGACAACTATTGAGAACCTACTGTATAGCACAGGGAACTCTACTCAAGGCTCTGTGGTGACCTAAATGGGAAGGAAATCCAAAAAAATGGCATATGTGCATGTGTTCTATCACTAAATCATGTCTGACTCTATGATCCTATGGACCACAGCATGCCAAGCTTCCCTGTCCTTCACTTGGCAAAGCTTCACTTTGCTCTACGGCAGAACTAACAAAACACTGAAAAGCAACTTTTACATTTCAGTACAAATTTAAACAAGGTTAAAAAAAAAGAAAAAGTAACTTTTATATTTCAGTAAACATTTAAATCAGATTTTAAAAAAAGAATGGGTAACACTTAAATAAGATTAAAAAATGGGTAAAATTTAAATAAGATATAAAAAAGAATGGGCTAAAAAAAAGCAATTTTACATTTCAGTAAAAATTTAAATAAGATTAAAAAAAAAAAAAGAATGGGTAGTGTCTTAGTCTACTTGCTTGCCGTAACAAAATACACAGACTTAAATAGCAGAAATGGCATTAAGAAATTTATTTTCTTACTGTTTTGGAGCCTGGAAGTCCAAGATCAAGTTGCTGACTGGGTTGCTTTCTAATGACATCTCTCTCTTCCTGCCACTGCTGCTAAGTCACTTCAGCCGTGTCCGACTCTGTGCAACCCCATGGACAGCAGCCCACCAGGCTCCCCATCCCTGGGATTCTCCAGGCAAGAATACTGGAGTGGGTTGCTATTTCCTTCTCCAGGGATCTTCCCAACCCAGGGACCAAACCTGTATCTCTAATGTCTCCTGCATTAGCAGGCATAGAGGCCCATCTACAAATACAGTCATGTTGAGGTTTGAGTTTGAAAATATAAATTTTACCAGGGGAATTCAGTCCATAACAGGGAGGGGGGTAAGACAGGGTACATCCAGCTCAGCTCATGTTTTCACTTTCAAGTCTTTCAGTAATAATAATAATAATGATAGTGATAATAATAGCTAATGTGTACTGTGTGCTTTCTGCATCCTAAGTACTATGTCATGTCATTTATATGTGTCACCTAGTTTTCCTCACACCATGTGCTCTTTCTGTTTTCAGGTGCAGAAATGGGCAGAGAGGTTATGTCCTAACATCCCAGGACAGCACATGGATGACACTGCTATGAACCCATGTAGTTGGGTCCTAGGGACACTGCTGGACAGCTGATCTTTCTCGTATGATCTTCTTTATGGTTCTGTCTATACTTCACCATCTAGGAGTTGGTTATATGCCAGTCAGGCAAACACTATTCATTTCCTGTTCTGTTTCTTCCTCTGTAGCCTTGAGCATATCTTTAACATAGGGGCACAATTTGCCTTTTCCTTTCTCTTATATTGAGAGTCATATTAGACTCTTATGGCTATTTTTATAGTAGGAGAGGAGGGAAAGTCCTATAATAAAGAGTTGTGATATGATAGTTACCAGGGTATATGTTGGAAACAAAGAAGGATTGAGTCAATTTGACTTGAAATATTCTAGTTGTAGTGTTTATTTTATTCACTATCTTCACTTATTCTCAATTACTACTCTAAAAGCTTTATTGAAAGAACTGGTAGATTAAGTTTTTAAGGACTAAGTTTCAAATACCAGTAGCAAAGTGAAGTGCTAACTATTTCATAGGGTATTTTCATTTCCTAAAGAAAAAATATTAATATAAATTGGGAAAAATTATGATATTTCAAGTATAGTTAGAGGAAGGGGAAGAAAGTTTTGTAGATACGGTTATCTTGCTGAAAATCCAGGAATGACAAAATGTATGATTTTGTGTTTGAAATAGTTATGTGGAAAGGGAATGTTGCCTAGCATACCAGTGAGCAATGAACCTTTCCTTCTATTAACTTGTCAAATACTGTAGCTGCCCCATGCACCCCCAACAGTGCACCCCAATAGTAACTCAGAATGCAGAAAAACAGTAAGAATTTTGTGCTTTGGGTATTTTCCTTAGATGGTCAAAATGCACATCTAAAGAATAATTTCATTTTTTTCAATCTGAACAAAGACTTTATTTTTATTTATTTTTTGTGTGGTAACTCTTATTTTATTTTATTTTCATTTATTTTTATTAGTTAGAGGCTAATTACTTTACAATATTGTAGTAGTTTTTGCCATACATTGACCAAAAAAAAAGAGTAATTTCAGTGAGCTTAGATTCTTGCTTCTTCCCATACATACAAAAGCCTAAAATCATAACTTGAGATTTCTGGTTATTGTGAATAGCAGTCATCTTTTGACATTCAACTACATTTTTTTTTTTT
Source organism: Odocoileus virginianus (assembly GCF_023699985.2). Lineage (NCBI taxonomy): Eukaryota > Metazoa > Chordata > Mammalia > Artiodactyla > Cervidae > Odocoileus > Odocoileus virginianus. Next base: position 50,917,856 of record NC_069675.1, on the reverse strand, counting down.
TTTTTTGGTACCAAATACTCTGATATATCCTGGCTCCTCCCTTACCCCTTCATATCACTTCCTCATAGTTGAGAGGCTATTTCCTGGGCTATAGCCCTCAGTAAGGTCCCAGATAAAACTTCACTCATGACTGTTAGGTTGCACAGTTTTCTTCAATCCACAGTTATAATATAAACAAACAAAAAAATCAAACACTAGTTCTGGAAAATCCTAGGACACTAGTGTATAGAAAGTAGCTTATTTTTATTTTCACCCATGAAGATAACTCCTCTCAATTTTTGTTTCCACTCTAAAAAGAACTGGGGTGGTGCTAGGTGTCTGATATACTCTTTTGGAAGTTTTAATAGTCATTCTCTTTTTAGAGTTTAAAAAAAAAAATTAATGAAATTAGCTCACAGTCTCTGCTTTAATTCAGACATCCTTGTCCAAATTTTAAGTAGTTTTATTAATTTTTATAAGCCAAAGAAGTTGTACATTTTTAATCTATACAACATCCATTTGTTGTTAGGAAGCAGACATAGAGAACTACAGATGTATTTCACTATTTTGAAATTTAAATGCCAAAGAAAATTTTGCAAGACTATTTATGTAGATTTTTCAGAATATGTCCATGTTTTTTGTTTGTTTGTTTATAAGACCTACCTCCTTTGTGTAATTTTCATTGAACAAAAAACTCTAAGATTTCTAAATTGTCTACTAAAATGTGCATGTGTATTTGAGAATCTGTTATTACATGTCACTAAGGACTTAATCTATGTATAATCAGATTAGTTGAGCTCCAAACCATTGTTAACCTTTTTGGACTTATAAAACTGGAATATTAATGGGAGACATATTGGTTGAAGTGATTTTCTTTATCAGTAAAAGATTTGACTCCAAATGGCTTAAACAACAGGGGTAATTTGTTGGTTACTGAAATGATAGAGGTTGTAGTCTGGTTGGCTTTTGTCTCATGGCAGGCCTCTCACGTGGTGGTACTTTCAGGTTCTGTCTGTACATTATCACACCCATAGGTGAGATAGAAAGAGATAGAGGGATCTCTTCCCACAACTGAACAACTACTGTGCTGTCTCCACTCTACTCTGCTCCTTATCTTTGGCCAGGGAGTATCAGGTTATACCCACCTCTGAGCCAGGCACTATGTAAAGGAGATGGAATGATTTGATAGGTTCAACAAATCAAAACTCTTGCAGAGCTTGGTGTATATGAAGACCAGAATAGGGAAGAAAAGAGCCAAGAGAAGGTGCTGAGAAGGTAGGGACGAAAGGGAGCAAGGCCCTGGGGACATGGGATACGTGTCCTGATGCTGGCCTCTGGATGGAAGGCTGGGGGACTCTGGAAGAAAGACTGGACTTCTCTGAAAAGTCAGCAGATTTCCTTCTCAATTTAGTTTTATTTGTGTCTAGGTTTCATTTGGCACAAAATCTCATGGACAGCCTCAGTACATGAATCTATCTTGAAAACACAGCCCTGGGAATATGGCAGTTATTTTTAATATGATAGAAACAGGTGGGCCTTACTATAAACCAAACTATTATTAAACCAAAAAACCTTCTATTTTCATAAAAGTCTATTAAAATGTTACCCTTTTACTTAGAAATAATGTTTTTTCTAATGAAATTTTCACCATTTACAATTATGAAGAATTGAGTTTAAGGAAATAATGATAGCTAGGATTTGTTGAGTGCTTAAAATGTCAAACACCTACAAAGTTTTATATCCACTATCTTTCTTAATTTTCACAACTACCTGATGAAATATGTACCTTTATCATGTCCTTTTATTTAAGTGTTTTGAAAAATAACTTATAAAGTCACCCTTTGCTAATGTGCAGTCCTATAAACTTAGATACATGCATAAAATTATATGATCACATGTCAATCAACAGGTCCATTACCCTCCAAAAGTTCCCTCAGGGCCTTTTGGAGTTCATAACCTCTCCTTACTCATAGCCCATGATAACTACTGGTTTGTATTATGTCCTCATACTTTTATCTTTCCATAGTATTATATGTGTGTGTGCTCAGTCACTCAGTCATGTCCGACTCTTTGTGGTCCCATAGACTACAGCCTGCCAAGTGTCTCTGTCCATGGAATTTTCTAGGCAGAAATACTCAAGTTGGTTGTCATTTCCTACTCCAGGGGGTCTTCCTGACCCAGGGACCCAACACACATCTCTTGTCTCCTGCCTTGGCAGATGGATTTTTTTACCACTGTACCACCTGGGAATCCAGTATACTATATAAATGAGATTTTAAAATGTAGTCTTTTATTTTGTCAGTTTTCATATTGTATAATGCATTTAAGATTCATCCACATTATTGCAAATACCAATTCATCTTTATTCTTGAGTAGTACCCTATAGTATGGATGTACCACAGTTTGTCCACAAATTAATGCACATTTTGGGTTGCTTTTTGCTGATTACAAATAAAGTGACAATAAGTATTTGTGTCAGATATTTTTGATTAGTATAGAATTGTTTAGACATATGTTTTCATTTCCCTAGGATTACCTAGGAGTGGGATTGCTGGGTTGAATAGTAAGTGTCTGCTTCATTTAAGAATGAGGAACTGAGCAATTAACAGGCTAAATAACTAACCTAATCTCACATAATACTTAGCAGACCCCTGATTTAAACAAAAGCAATTCTTAAAGAGATAGGAATACCGGAACACCTGACCTGCCTCCTGAAAAATCTTTATGCATGTCAAAAAGTAACTGTTAGAACTGGACATGGAACAACAGACTGGCTCCAAATTGGGAAAGGAGTATATCAAGGCTGCATATTATCACCCTGCTTATTTAACTTATATGCAGAGTACATCATGTGAAATGACAGGCTGGATGCAACACTAGCTGGAATCAAGATTGCTGGGAAAAATATCAAATAACCTCAGATGTGCAGATAACACCACCCTTATGGCAGAAAGTGAAGAAGAATTAAAGAGCTTCTTGATGAAATTGAAAGAGGAGAGTGAAAAAGTTGGCTTAAAGTTCAACGTTCAGAAAACTAAGATCATGGCATCCGGCCCCATCACTTCCTGGTAAATAGATGGGGAAACGGTGACAAACTTTATTTTGGGGGGCTCCAAAATCACTACAGATGGTGACTACAGCCATGAATTAAAAGATGCTTAGTCCTTGGAAGAAAGTTATCACTAACCTAGATAGCATATTAAAAATAAAATACATTACTTTGCCAACAAAGGTCCATCTAGTCAAAGCTATGGTTTTCCCAGTAGTCATGTATGGATGTGAGAGTTGGACTGTAAAGAAAGCTGAGTGCCAAAGAATTGATACTTTTGAACTGTGGTATTGGAGAAGACTATTGAGAGTCCCTTGGACTGCAAGAAAGTCCAACCAGTCCATCCTAAAAATCAGTCCTGAATACTCACTGAAGGACTGATGCTAAGTTGAAATTCCAATACTTTGGCTACCTGATGTGAAGAACTGACTCATTTGAAAGGACCCTGATGCTGGGAAAAATTGAAGATGGGAGGAGAAGGGAACGACAAAGGATGAGGTGGTTGGATGCTATCACTGACTCGATGGACGTGAGTTTGAATAAGCTCTGGGGAGTTGGTGATGAACAGGGAAGCCTCATGTGCTACAGTCCATGGGGTCGCAAAGAGTTGGACATGACTGAGCAGCTGAACTGAACTTAATCTAACTCCAGATTACATGGTGTCATTGTACTTGATTTAAATATATTATTATAATCAATTACTAGGACAAATATCTGCTTGTTTTTCAGCATTGATTACTCTTATTCCTGATTGGGCTTCTCTTGTGGATCAGACGGTAGGTAAAGAATCTGCCCACAATGCTGGAGACCTGGTTTTGACCCCTGGGTTGATAAGATCCCCTAGTGGAGGACATGGCAACCCACTCCAGGATTCTCTTCTGGAGGATCCCATGAACAGAGGAGCATGGTGTGCTACAGTCCATGGGGTTGCAGACAGTTGGACACAACTAAAGCCAAGAACATTCCTCTGACTGTACTGTGTGTTATAATCATGGCTGGGTAAAAGGAATGCTATCAGGGATTCAGGGATCAGGGTTAACTCCTTTGCTGCGTATTCTCTTCCAGTGTTTTTTTTTTTTTTTTAAAGTTAATTACCTTATAGTAAAATGAACTTTTAAATATTTGTTCAAAATTTGGAATTAAACTTATATGTATAAATGAGATTACCATATTAGGGGAAAAGAAAATGTACATATGTACCCACGTGCATACATAGACACACAAACACACACACACAAATCTCTGTGAACTAATTTTATCTCTACATGACAACTCCAAATTTAGGAATTCAGTCCAGTTCAGTTCAGTTCGGTCACTCAGTCGTGTCCGACTCTTTGTGACCCCATGGACTGCAGGATACCAGGCCTCCCTGTCCAACACCAACCCCCAGAGTTTACTCAAACCCATGTCCGTTGAGTCGGTGATGCCATCCAACCATCTCATCCTCTGTCGTCCCCTTCTCCCGCCTTCAATCATCCCCAGCATCAGGGTCTTTTCAAATGAGTCAATTCTTCGCATCAGGTGGCCAAAGTGCTAGAATTTCAACTTCAGCATCAGTCTTTCAATGAATATTCAGTAGTCATGTATGGATGTGAGAGTTAGACTTATAGAAAAGCTGAGTGCCAAAGAACTGATGCTTTTGAACTGTGGTGTTCAAGAAGACTCTTGAGAGTCCCTTGGACTGCAAGGCGATCCACCCAGTCCATCCTAAAGGAAATTAGTCCTAAATATTCATTGGAAGGACCAATGTTGAAACTGAAGCTCCAATACTGTGGCTACCTGATATAAAAAACTGACTCATTTGAACAGACCCTGATGCTGGGAAAGACTGAAGAGGGGGGAGAAGAAGGGGACAACAGAGCATGAGGTGGTGGGATGGCATCACCGACTCAATGGACATGAGTTTGAGTAAACTCTGGGAGTTGGTTATGGATGGGGAGGCCTAGTGTGCTGCAGTCCGTGGGGTCACAATGAGTTGGACATGACTGAGTGACTGAACTGAACTGAACTGAACACGACTGTCAGTATAACAGCATAAAATTTTTATTAATATATTTTCCTGAGCCCGACTTTTCTGGGAAGGGTGTTTTCAGTTTCATATTCATTGCCATCAGACTCTTTGAATCTCCTGATATATATTGTTATGTCTCTGTTGGATCACCATACCTCGATCCAAACAATGGTAGGGTGGGCTGACCTGTTTATTTGCAGTATAGCAGCCTACAGCTACTCATAATAGTTAGAAGCTCTGCTTTTCAACTGATTTTTTTCAGTTCTATTAAGATGTAACAGTGAGATGTAATGGACATTTTCTAACTTTCAGGTGTACAACATAAAAATTTAACATTTAAGCTGGTTTTTAACTTGTCTTAGGAAATATTTTGGAATGAAAGATTATCTCTTAATTTCCAAACTTATATTTCAGTATTTCTTTCCTCTTTCCTGTTTTTCCTATTATTCTCCCAGAATATATTAATATCTATTGCTCCTGCAATCAGCTTTTGGCACATGGTCACTATTGAAAAAATAATCACTATTCATGTTTTATCCAATGAAAACTTAATTGCTACACTTTTCCCCACTATTAACAGATTTCTATAGTATTTAAGAATCATTAAACCAGGAAAAGACCTAAAATCCCCTTAAGCATTAAAAATTAAATTAAATTTAGAAGTAAATAATGGGTAGGCTTGGCAAATGGTCCCTGAGTAGAAATCCTCACATATCATAAAGCTAAGATGATATTTGGCTTTTAAGTTTTGTTCTGCTCCTCTGCCCTCCAGGTGTCCACCTATTTATAGAGGATTCCTAGAAGTGTTTACACATCATTAGCTTAGTGCTTGTTTACATAGCACCTTAAGCCATTTCTTTTCCTTCAAATTAGTGTCTTTAATAGGATCTATTCTACTATTGTTCTTTTTTAATAACTTACAAACTAAACCACCCCTGGATGGATGAATGCTATAATTATACTTAATAATTTCTTTGTTTTTAACCTTTTATTTTATCTACAGTTCTAATAAAAGTAATTATAATGAGAGATAATACAAAGGCTTTGTTTTAGGATTCAGCCATTGTTTGAGCAGTGTGAGATTCTGCTAACTCTAGAAATAATTTAACACCCTTTGTGGGGTGATTCACTGTGCAGACTGAACTTATTTCTGCTCATGGCCTTTCTGTTCAATTCTGAGACCCTTGGGAGAGCACTGGGTCTCCAGGTCTCTGTCGGGAATGACATTTTCTCAGTTTTAACTCCTCATTTAGTGGTCAGGGCAGCGTACCTTATTGGGAATGACTAATGAATGTCTTGAGCAGATTAGCCTTTAGCTAACTTGGGAATGTGTTTTACTCCTGGTGTGTCCTGACCTTCATTTACTTTTTGCTGTGGACTCAAATCCTCCATATCTGTGAATAAAGTGTAACTGGTTCCTTGTGTTTCTCTGCTTGTCTCTAGAACAGAATTACAAAGCAATCAATTAACTGCCATAAAGTTAGATGTCTGTATGCTTAACATGGAAAGAACCATAATAATTGTCTTTCTGGCTAGCTTGGAAGGTCCTATGAACTTCTATCTTATGAATATTGTACTGTGAACAGCTATCCCTTATAGGTCTAAGATGATTTAGTGATTACAAAGCACTCACTGCCACTATACTAATAGAAAGAAGAAAGAAAGAAAGAAAATGAAGCTGCTCATGTTGTAGCCATGCATTCTGGGAAACAACCTCACTCAGAAGGACAATGCAGATAGTGAAGTGCAGTTTATTACACCGGCGGGCCCAAGGCAGAGTCTCCTCTTAGCCAGGGACCATGACCAGCATTTGTGAAAATCTTTTATAACCCATGTGTATGTGTCTGAACCCACCACCTCAAATTTCTTGAGACTTACGTAAACTAAGGAAGGGTAAATACAATCCCAATAACCCCATCACTCATGTGCCATGTGCTCAGACAGTTAAACAATTAGCCAATAATCAAGTAAGCACAAGGTTACACTCTGACAGGTACAGAAAAATTTATGGCCTGTCTGGAGGAAGGGGTGATTAGTGTATGTGTTTTCTTAGGCAATGAGTAACCTGGATACAATCTTCAAGGTTCCCCTGTCCGGAGGGGGTCTTATCCTTCTGTTGTCATTTCCATAGACACTAAACACAGAGTTCAGAGTCTATTGGAGAGGTGGCCGAGCATGATCAGCATGAACAGGCCTGAGATGGAGTCCAGGCCCTAAGAATTCCTTCTTCACTCAGTCATGTCTGACTCTTCATGACCCCAGGAACTATAGCCCTCCAGGCTCCTCTGCTCATAGGGATTCTCCAGGCAAGAATACTGGAGTGGGTTCTTATCTCCTTCTGTAACTATACTAATAATACTTAAAATACTTAGGAATATACTTATTAAATAATCTGTATGTGCATCTCTTTAGCCACCATGCTAAATGATTACAAGCATCATCTCACTGGAAATTAAAAAAAAAAAAAATGTAATCATTAAATAACATTATGTATTAAAATAGAATCATAGCATAATATTGTTATCTCCATTATAATTATGGGAAAATTGAAACTAAGTAAAGGCTTAACATTCTGTATACAACTTGTATAGATGATAATGGAGTTGGTGGAGAAATGTATGGACTTAAGTTTTAATGGATCTAAACCATACACTTGAGCTTGATGTGGTAGAGCAGATGCCAAAGATAGATGTAGTAACCCCACAGTCTCCTTTCTAAAACCTTCTGTGGATCTTAGTTCCAGAGATGGCAATCTCATTGTATTTATTTACTTACTTTTTTGTTTTTCCACATCAGAAACATCCTAGTGGGGATAAAGATATGTCTGGTAAATAAAAGCAACTGTTATGGAAACAAAGATGTAAAGAACTCTGTTAATGCTACTTTGGCTTCCACCTGATCTTTGTCTTACTTGACTTATCCTGTTCTAAGGAAGTATACTTATTTCCTCCCAAGCTTATACACTTTTAGTGTCAGGTTCAAAATCAATCTTATATCCTGCATAGCAAGTTGGTCAGTTTCCCATGTAGGGAAATCAGATTTTAACCATTCCATTTTCTCTTGATGCCACATTTATGTTTTTTTTGTTTGTTTTTTTTTTTTTGCCTCAATGTGTTGGTAGTCGCCAACATCACACTCAAGGTCTATAATTTTCTGGAAGAACTCAAGAACTCAGAAAAGCTGTAATATTCATTGTTACAATTTATTACAGTGAAACAACACAGGTTAAACTCAATAAAGTGAAAAATTGTACAGGGGAGGGTCCAGGGAAAACAAGTTCAATTTTGCAGTTGTCATCTCCCAGTGGAGTTGTAAAGACAGTAAAATTCTTTCAGCAGCTGAAATGTGGGCTTACTTATCTCACAATCTTCAATAACAAATTTTAACCTCTGGACTGTTGAATATCTGATTTTGTCTATTTTATCTAGCTCTCAATTCAGTTACTATTTCCCTCTTTTGTTTTTAAATGTTTGACTATGAGGAGCAGCATTTTCTTAAAATGTAATTTGTGTGGATTATTTTATGGCCTCGTTTAAAATCAGACCTGCTGGAGTTTTTTTGTTTTGCCAGCTTCTCATTCTAACCTAGGACTATATTTTATAATATAAGGTTTTTCCAGTGACATGGATAGCATAAAAATCTCACAAATGTGTTCTTAGGCTGGTTTTTTATGAGTTCTCAGTTCTCAGTAGGGCGTTTTATTTCCCCAACCCTTCTTTTAGAGTTACCTTCTTTGATAGATGTCAAAATTTATTTCTTATTCTTTGTACAACATGCTACCAAGAGGGAAACTTGAGTCCCCTGTATTCAGCAGAAACTCACAAGTTTAAAAACTTACTTTGGGATATATTATAAATAATTGATTATTTATTTGTAATTTTCACAATGATGAATTGATACATTGGTGTCTTACAGTGGTTTGTGCAATTGTATGTGAGTTATCAATATAAATATATGTCTATGGAAGTGAGCATAATTTATATGATTCAGTTCATTGTTGCCATTGTCCTAACTGATGTCTAAGTGTCCCTTAGTTTTCCAATAGGTTTTTCTTTATAGTACCACCTGAATGCTAAACATGATCTTAATAGTCTTTGGTAATTTTTTCCTTTCTATTATCACAAGATATTCTCAGCTTATGTTATGTATTTTCTTCCAGAACCAAGAATGAGCCATTTCTTCAAGGAACACATCAATTATAACTAAAAACTAGCAATACACATTGGTGTCAAATCACTCATCATTTATTTATGTTATTATTTTGAATTTAATTTTCTGTTAAACTTTGCAAACCAGTTATATGGTTACAAAGACAAATCTACAAAACCAATATAGTCTAAGAAATCTAGCTTCTAAATATAGGATCTTCATCTATCCCTTCATTATCTTATTGGTAATATTTTATGTATAAAATGCTTGTATAATAAAAATAATAAAATTTGTTTTAATAAATTTAAATATAGAAATACTTCACTTTTGGGTAAATTTTAGTCTTCCAAACATATTTTATATACATTGCTTTTTAATCCAGCAGTATATTCTGAGCGTACCTCACTGCAATATACAGATATTCCACTCTTTTTTTTTTGTTCATTTTCACACTACTTTGTGATATCATTTCACTATAAATTATCCAGTCAGACTACAAATGCTTAATATTAGGGATATCTAGAAGGTTTTTGAAAGGAAAATATTGCTCAGTAATGTGTGATTTTAGCATATATATGACATATTATTCTGTTTGTGTTTGATATAAATTTTATGGATACATAATCTATCATGTTCAAGAAATGGACATTTAAATGTGATAATAGAGAATACAGCCTCCATTCATTTGAAGAAATTAAACCTCAGATAAACTTGTATAAGTCATATATGTATATAAATGACTGGTTGTTATTGTTGTTTAGTCACTAAGTCACACCCAACTCTTTTGAGACTCCATGAGCTGTAGCCCACCAGGCTCTTCTGTCCATGGGTTTCCCCATTCAAGAATACTGGAGTGGGTTGCCATTTTTTTCTCCAGGGGATCTTCCTGACTCAGGGAATTAAACTTGCATCTTCTGCATTGCAGGCATATTCTTTACCACTGAGGGACCAGGGAAGCACATGAATGACTGGTATTTAATGCTAAAATCGGAATCTGATTCTTTAAGGCTTCAAAACTCTTTCAGGTTAATTTCTGAGATTATAAATATCATAAATAAAGTAGAGTTGGGTTAATAGTCCATCAACCATGCAATGACAACCAGCTGGAATGATAAGCGGAGTGAATCAGCTTCATTTGAGAGCAGTTGCTTGTATTTATTCCTGTAAGAATTCAGTTCAGTCACTCAGTCATGTCTGATGCTTTGTGACCCCATGGACTGCAGCACTCCAGGCCTCCCTGTCCATCAACTCCCAGAGTTTACTCAAACTTATGTCCATTGAGTCTGTGATGCCATCCAACCATCACATCCTCTGTCATCCCCTTCTCCTCCCACCTTCAATTTTCTCAGCATCAAGGTCTTTTTCAATGAATCAATTCTTCATATCAGGTGGCCAAAGTATGGAGTTTCAGCTTCAACAGCAGTCCTTCCAATGAACACCCAGGACTGATCTTCTTTAGGATGGACTAGTTGGATCGCCTTGCAGTCCAAGGGACTCTCAAGAGTCTCCTCCAACACCACAGGTCAAAAGCATCAATTCTTCAGTGCTCAGCTTTCTTTATAGTCCAACTTTCACATCCATACATGACTACTGAAAAAATATAGCCTTGACTAGATAGGTCTTTGCTGGCAAAGTAATGTCTCTGCTTTATAACATGCTGTCTAGGTTGGTCATAACTTTCCTTCTAAGGAGTAAGTGTCCTTTAATTTCATTGCTGCAGTCACCATCTGCAGTGATTTTGAAGTCCCCAAAAAAGAAAGTCTGCCATTGTTTCTACTGTTTCCCCATCTATTTGACATGAAGTGATGGCACCGGATGCCATGATCATAGTTTTCTGAATGTTGAGTTTTAAGCCAACTTTTTCACTTTCCTCTTTCACTTTCATCAAGAGGTTCTGTAGTTCTTCTTTACTTTCTGCCATAAGGGTGGTATATCTGTATATCTGAAGTTATTGATATATCTACTGCAATCTTCATTCCAGCTTGGGCTTCATCCAGCCTAGGGTTTCTCATGATGTACTCTGTATATACGTTAAATAAACAGGGTGACAATTTACAGCCTTGCCACACTCCTTTCCCAATTTTGAACCAGTCTGTTGTTCCATGTCCAGTTTAACTTGCTTCCTGACCTGCATACAGCTTTCTCAAGAGGCAGGTCAGGTGGTCTGGTGTTCCCATCTCTTGAAGAATTTTCCACAGTTTGTTGTGATCCACACAGTCAAAGGCATTGGCCTAGTCAATAAAGCAGAAATAGATGTTTTTCTGGAACTCTCTTCCTTTTTTGATAATCCAGTGGATGTTAGTAATTTGACCTCTGGTTCCTCTGCCTTTTCTAAAACCAGCTTGAACATCTGGAAGCTCATGGTTCATGTACTGTTGAAGCCTGGCTTGGAGAATTTTGAGCGTAACTTTACTAGTATGTGAGATGAGTGCAATCATGCAGTAGTTCCAGCATTCTTTGGCATTGCCTTTCTTTGGGACTGGAATGAAAACTGACCTTTTCCAGTCCTGTGGCCACTGCTGAGTTTTCCAAATTTGCTGGCATAATGAATGCAGCACTGTCACAGCATCATCTTTTAGGATTTGAAATAGCTCAACTGGAATTCCATCACCTCCACTAGCTTTGTTCTCAGTGATGCTTCCTAAGGCCCACTTGACTTCACATTCCAGGATGTCTAGCTCTAGGTGAGTGATCACAGCATCATAATTATATGGGTTGTGAAGATCTTTTTTGTACAGTTCTTCTGTGTATTCTTGCCACCTCTTCTTAATGTCTTCTGCTTCTTTTAGATCCATACCATTTCTGCCCTTTATTGTGCCCATCTTTGTATGAAATATTCCCTTGGTATCTCTAATTTTCTTGAGGAGATTTCTAGTCTTTCCCATTCTATTGTCTTCCTCTCTTTTTGCACTGATCACTAAGGAAGGCTCTCTTATCTCTCTTTGCTATTCTTTGGAACTCTGCATTCAAATGGATGTATCTTTTGTTTTCTCCTTTGCTCTTTGTTTCTCTTCTTTTCACAGCTATTTGTAAGGCCTCTTCAGACAGCCAGTTTGCTTTTTGGTATTTTTTTCTTTGGAATGGTCTAGATTCCTGTCTCCTGTACAATGTCACAAACTTCCGTACATAGTTCAGCAGACACTCTATCTGATCAAATCCCTTGAATCTATTTCTTACTGCCACTGTATAATCGTAAGGGATTTGATTTAGGTCATACCTGAATGGTCTAGTGGTTTTCCCTACTTTCTTCAATTTATGTCTGAATTTGGCAATACAGAGTTCATGATCTGAGCCACAGTCAGCTCCCAGTCTTATTTTTGCTGCTGGTATAAAGCTTCTCCATCTTTGGTTGCAAAGAATATAATCAGTCTGATTTCAGCATTGACCATCTGGTGATGTCCATGTGTAGAGTCTTCTCTTGTGTTGTTGGAAGAAGGTGTTTGCTATGACCAGTGCGTTTTCTTGGCAAAATTCCTTTAACCTTTTCCCTGCTTCATTCTGTATTCCACTGCCACTTTTGCCTGTTACTCCAGGTGTTTCTTGACTTCCTACTTTTGCATTCCACTACCGTATGGTGAAAAGAACATCTTTTTAGGGTGTTAGTTTTAGAAGGTCTTATAGGTCTTCATAGAACTGTTTAACTTCAGCTTCTTCAGCATTCATGGTCGGGACATAGACTTGGATTACTGTGATATTGAATGGTTTGCCTTGGAAACAAACAGAGATCATTGTGTCATTTTTGAGATTGCACGCAAGTACTCCATTTCATACTCCTTTGTTGACTTTTCACACTCTTTTGCTACTCCATTTCTTTGAAGGGTTTTCTGCCCATAATATTAGATATAATGCTCATTCATGTTGAATTCACCCATTCCAGTCCATTTTAGTTGGCTGATTTCTAAAATGTAAACGTTCCATACAAATTGTGAAATTATTTGCTCTAGTTCTGTGAAAAATACCGTTGATATGGTGATAGGGATTGCATTGAATCTATAGATTGCTTTGGGTAGTATACTCATTTTCACAATATTGATTCTTCCAATCCATGAACACAGCATAGTTCTCCATCTGTTTGTGTCCTCTTTGATTTCTTCCATCAGTGTTTTATAGTTTTCTATGTATTGGTCTTTTGTTTCTTTAGGTAGATATACTCCTAAGTATTTTATTCTTTTTGTTGCAATGGTGAATGGTATTGTTTCCTTAATTTCTCTTTCTGTTTTCTCATTGATAGTGTATAGGAATGCAAGAGATTTCTGCATTTTAATTTTATATCCTGCAACTTTACTATATTTGTTGATCAGTTCTAGTAATTTTCTGGTAGAGTCTTTAGGGTTTTCTATGTGGAGGATCATGTCATCTGCAAACAGCGAGAGTTTCACTCTTCTTTTCCTATCTGGTTTCCTTTTACTTCTTTTTCTGCTCTGATTGCTGTGGCCAAAACTTCCAAAATTATGTTGAATTTGTATGGAAATGCAAAAAACCTCGAGTAGCCAAAGTAATCTTGAGAAAGCAGAATGGAACTGGAGGAATCAACCTGCCTGACTTCAGACTATACTACAAAGCCACAGTCATCAAGACAGTATGGTACTGGCACAAAGACAGAAATATAGATCAATGGAACAGAATTGAAAGCCCAGAGATAAATCCATGAACCTAGGGAAACCTTATCTTTGACAAAGGAGGCAAAGATATACAATGGAAAAAAGACAACCTCTTTAACAAGTGGTGCTGGGAAAACTGGTCAACCACTTGTAAAAGAATGAAACTACAACACCTCTAACAGCATACACAAAAACTCAAAATGGGTTAAAGATCTAAATGTAAGACCAGAAACTATAATACTCCTAGAAGAGAACATAGGCAAAACACTCTCTGACATAAATCATATCAGGATCCTTTATGACCCACCTCCAAGAATATTGGAAATAAAAGCAAAAATAAACAAATGGGACCTGATGAAACTTAAAAGCCTTTGCACAGCACAGGAAACTATAAGCAAAGTGAAAAGACAGCCCTCAGATTGGGAGAAAATAACAGCAAATGAAGCAACAGACAAAGGATTAATCTCAAAAATATACAAGCAACTCCTGCAGCTCAATTCCAGAAAAATAAATGACCCAGTCAAAAAAATGGGCCAAGGAACTAAACAGACATTTCTCCAAAGAAGACATACAGATGGCTAACAAACACATGAAAAGATGCTCAACATCACTTATTATCAGAGAAATGCAAATCAAAACCACAATGAGGTACCACTACATGCCAGTCAGGATGGCTGCTATCCAAAAGTCTACAAGCAATAAATGCTGGAGAGGGTGTGGAGAAAAGGGAACCCTCTTACACTGTTGGTGGGAATGCAAACTAGTACAGCCGCCATGGAGAACAGTGTGGAGATTTCTTAAAAAACTGGAAATAGAACTGCCATATGACCCAGCAATCCCACTTCTGGGCATACACACCGAGGAAACCAGATCTGAAAGAGCCATGTACACCCCAATGTTCATTGCAGCACTGTTTATAATAGCCAGGACATGGAAGCAACCTAGATGCCGATCAGCAGATGCATGGATGAGGAAGCTGTGGTACATATACACCATGGAATATTACTCAGCCATTAAAAAGAATTCATTTGAATCAGTTCTAATGAGATGGATGAAACTAGAGCCTATTATACAAAGTGAAGTAAGCCAGAAAGATAAAGACCAATATAGTATGCTAACACATATATATGGAATTTAGAAGGATGGTAAGGATTACCCTGTATACAAAACAGAAAAAGAGACACAGATGTACAGAATAGACTTTTGGCCTCTGCGGGAGAAGGTGAGAGTGGGATGTTTTGAGAGAACAGCATCAAAACATATATATTATCTAGGGTGAAACAGATCACCAACTCAGGTTGGATTCATGATACAAGTGCTCGGGCCTGGTCCACTGGGAAGACCCAGAGGGATCAGGTAGAGAGGGAGGTGGGCGGGGGGATGGGGATGGGGAATACATGTAAATCCATGGCTGATTCATGTCAATGTATGACAAAAACCACTGCAATATTGTAAAGTAACTAGCCTCCAACTAATAAAAATAAATGAAAAAAATAAAAATAAAATGTAAATGTTCACTCTTGCCATCTCCTGTTTGACCACTTCCAATTTGCTTTGATTTTCTAATGCTAAATTCATTGCTTTGAACTTAGTACACAGACCAGCTCATTTTTTCTGGGGACCCAGAAACTCTATGTAAAACATAGACCACCAGGCATGTGCAGAATCATTGTGACAATGCTTTTAGAAGAGTAAGGGAGAGTTTAGTGTGTTCTGTTGTCAAAACACTTCAGCATTCTTAGCTTCAGAAAATAGATCAGAATAATAATAAAAAAAAAAAAACTAATTGGTTGCTCTGTAACCTCAGGCTCTGTTCTATAGTGAAGACTGTTTTGAAAGGGGAGGATAAATTCAGATACTTGGGGGTTTGCTTTCCTAATATTTTGACTTACTTAACTCATTCAGAGAGGAAACATATTAGCCTATGTAACTTTCTTTCATATCCCTATCTTCCATAGGAAATATTGTGGTTGAATAGCAATAGAAATAAACTAAGGACTAAAATAATATAGATGATATTAACTCATTTTCTGTATAGATTCTATTACAGAGCAGAAACAATTGAGATAGATTATTTTCTACAGTATAAATTTCAGTGACTGGCAGCCTTGATGATCATGAGGTTTATCTGCAATTTGCTAGTGTTACAGAACCACGAGGATTTTGTAATGATCAGAAATTCTGATTCCTTTCACCAGGAATCCACCTCCCTCTCTCTCTCATGTTTGCTTCTTCAGATACTTGTATCATTTGCTTCAACTTATTATGAAGCTGGGCGTTTTCTAGAGTGCTATTCTTCAGGAAATTCTTTCATCCATACAAATATATTTTACATAAGCCATTATTTATAAAGTTTCAATACTTGGTGCCCACATAGTTGGAGAAAGGAGCCTGAAATTCCATAATACATGGCGTCACAAGGAGTCAGATATAAAAAAAAAAATTAATTGGTTGCAGACTGAAGTCTACTTCAGTAGACTGAAGCTACTTAGCACACATGCCCACATAGTTGCTACCTTGTTTACACTTTCTGAAGAAATAATCCTTGCCAAAAGTTATTTATCTACTTGATAAAGAAAAGTCCAAAAAAGATGGAATATGTCAATATTCTCATATGGCGTGTGGAAACCATTAATCTGTGTTCCAAAAATCTGATGAATATTTGCCAACTACTCTCCAGAACTCAGAGACTTCCTTGTTTCATATTTTAACCAGTCATTGTAGACATTGAACACTTTATTAGTCTCTATCCTTCAGCCTTGATTCTAATAACTGTACTTTTGAACAAAGGGTAGGATATAACAATAATATAATGATAGAAACCCAAATAAAATGACTGTAATAATCATTACAAAATTGATTTCAGAAATATGGCCAGAATAATAGCTTGTATTCTCAAGCAACTGCTATAAATATTATAAATCTTTTGATTCACTCATTTAATCAGTTACTCACTGTGTATGTATGCTCAGTCACATCCAACTCTATGTGACCCCCATGGACTGTATCCCACCAGGCTCCTTTGTCCATGGAATTCTCCAGGCAAGAATATTGGAGCTGTTTGTCATTTCCTACTCCAGGGGATCTTGCCAACCCAGGGATTGAACCCTTCTCTCTTATGCCTGTGTGTGCAGGTGGATTCTTTACCACAGCACCACCTGGGAATCCCCCAGTTACTCACTAGAATGGACCTAATTGTATGCCTCCAAAATTCATATATTGAAGCCCTAACCCCTAATGTGATGAAATTTGAGGTAGGGATGTTGAGAAGTAATTAGTTTTAGGTCATAAGGGCAGGGCTCTCATGATGGGATTGGTGCTGTTATAATAGAAGGCACCAGTGTGTCTGCTCTCAGTCTCTCCTCACAAGTGAGGACTCAGCAAGAAGGTGGCCATTGACAAGCCAGAAAGAGACCTCTTGCTGGAATCCAACCATATTTGCTGAAGGCTGAAATTCAGCCTTTAGAACCAGGAGAAATAAATGGCTATTGTTTAAGCAACACAGTGAATGGTATTTTGTTGTAGCAGCCAAATCTGACTAAAATATTCCCTACACAGAACATTATAAATATATGGCAAAAACCACCACAATACTGTAAAGCAATTAACCTCCAATTAAAATAAATAAATCAATTTAAAAAATGGTTTCTAGATTACCATTTATTTGTGTGCTCAGCATAAAAAATGGTATTATTTTGATAGTGAATGACCGAAGTCTAACTCAGTTTGTTTAAAACAAAAAATTGGGAAATAATTTGTCCACTTATTTTCCTGGAAATTGTTCAAGAACCTTAAATAGATCCAGATACTTAAAAGTTTATATTCTTTTCTCCATCTTCTGCTTCTTTTTTTACTCTTCAGTATGTAGATGACATAATCATAGTATTTCTTGGGCCCTAGACTAATATTACTTATAATTTCAACTGGCTTCCTTCAGTATCATTTAAGAAAGTATCACAAGGTGTTCTTTAATCTTATTATTACTTCTCTTGATTCACATGTCATCTCTCAACCAATGACTATGGCTAAGATGATCTAATGTTCTGATGGTTCTGATCCAGTTCATTAGTTTACTCCTGACAGGTTAGAGTAGGAAGGGAATCCACACAGGCACAGTCCATAATGACTTAAAATGGAGACTGGATCTTAGACCAAGTTATATAGTCACTAAAAAGAGACTGAACTACAGTTCTTAGGTGTTCACACACACGCATGCACACAAAAGTGGTAAATGCCATTAAACTATATAGCTCAGTTCCGGACCACTTCTCAGAGATGTAAAGAAAACTTGACTGAGGAGGCTAATTTTAACCT
Organism: Odocoileus virginianus; assembly: GCF_023699985.2. Taxonomy (NCBI): domain Eukaryota; kingdom Metazoa; phylum Chordata; class Mammalia; order Artiodactyla; family Cervidae; genus Odocoileus; species Odocoileus virginianus. The sequence continues at coordinate 50,899,753 of NC_069675.1, read as the reverse complement.
AACATATAAATAGTGAATACGACTTGACTAAGTAAACTAAACAAGATAGCTCATAAGAAACATTCTAGTACCAAATAGCTTTGGATTCTGGTGGTAGCTGGACAATCCCCATATTAAAACATGATCATCTCCATTAAAACATTTTTGTATCTTGACCTAAGTCATGACTTTTCTACAGAAAATAATCCTTCTAACAACTAACAGTGACCATCCTATGGATCAAAACTTTCTGGAAAAAATGATCTCCGCCCATAACTTACACTCAGGAGTATAGTCCCTAATATTACTGGAAACTAAATCATAGTCTGGCCTCACACCTCTACCTGGTATTCAGTGACAACAGGATGCATGTGTGTTAACTCAGTCGTGTCCAACTCTGTGTGACCTATGGACTGTAACCTGCCGGGTTCCTCTGTCCATGGGATTCTCTAGGCAGGAATACTGGAGTGTATTTTTGTGCCCTCCTCCAGGAGATCTTCCCAACCTAGGGATCAAACCCATGTCTCTTACGCCTCCTGCATTTGCAGGTGGGCTCTTTATTACTAGAGCCACTGGGAAGCCCAGCAACAGAATATATCACTTTTAATTAAGGAAAATCAGAAAATCAGAGGGACCTATCTCCTCAACAATTTGAGTTTTGTTCTCAGTGTATGCTGTCTTAGTTCTTGTAGGCTGTTATAACAAAATACCTCAGATTATAATAATAGAAAGTTATTTCTTATAATTCTGGAAGCTGAAAGTCCAAGATCATGGTGCCAGCAGGTTCAGTATCTTCTGAGGGACTCTTTTCTGGTTCATAGATGACACCTTTTTTCTGTGCTATTGCATGGTGGAAGGGGTTAGGGAGCTCACAGGAGTCCCTTTTGAAAAGCACCATTCCACTCATGAAGGTTCTACCCTCATAAATTAAACACCTCCAAATGTCCCACCTACCAATATCATCACATCTGGGGATCGGATTTCAAAATATGAATTCTGGAGGTACACAAACGTTCAAGCCACAGCATTCAAGCCATACATATTATTTGCTGAGCAGAAGGAACCACCAAGTGGATGTCATAGCAAAGAAGCCAGATAGAACCTAATCTATCTGGGTTTTGTTTTTTTTTTTTTAAATGCAGCTTTCAACCTGCAATTAGAAATGATCTGGTAGGGAAAAGCATATGCTGAACACGAGTGATTATGCATATCTCTCTAGTCCAACAAGCTAGCCTTTTTGTCCTCTAGTATGTGTTAGGCACTGACATTGAGCCAGGTAGTTATAGACTTTGGAAGATGAAACTTGAACATGAGTGCCATATCTCAGCACCAGCATATCCTGGGTGGATTACTGCTCATAACTGTCAAAATTCTAAACATTTTTAATCATGTTCTTTACTGGCTTGACCAAATACATAGTACTATTCTAAAAAAAATTGCGATTAAGGCTATATCAAAGCTAGACCAAGACTACTAAAAGATTATTAAGTCTGTTCTCCATCACCCAATAAACACAATAATTTGTTTTATATATGTTACATATATGTGTAATATACATATATGCATAATGTGTGTTTTGTTGTTAGTCACTTAGTCATGTCCAATTCTTTGTGACCCCATGGACTGTAGCCCACCAGCTCCTCTGTCCACATAATTCTACAGGCAAAAATACTGGAGTGGATTGCATTTCCTCCTACAAGCATAGGGATATATACATATATATACATATGTATATATATATGTATAGAGACAGAAGTGTCAACCCACTCCAGTATACTTGCCTAGAGAATCCCATGGACAGAGAAGCCTGGTGGGCTGCTGTCTATGGGGTCACACAGGGTCAGACACTACTGAAGTGACTTAGCAGCAGTGGCATGTATATGTACAGAGAGAGAGTTTCAATCCCTGGGTTGGAAAGATCCCCTGGAGGAGGAGATGTCAACCCACTCCATAATGTTTGCCTGGAGAATTCCATGGACAGAAGAGCCTGGTGGGCTACAGTCTATGGTGTGGCAAAGAGTCAGACATGGCTGAGTAACTAACACAAATACACACATATATATAAACCCTTTCTTAAGCCCACAGGATATCTTGGGAGCATGGGTTATTGCCTAGCAATGGTAGTATATTCCATCCATTTCCTTAGCCTCTCACTTATTCCAACAGTTTTTATTATGAAACTCAATAAAAATCTATTATCTATGGACTATGATATGTTTCATCTTGGTCTGCTATTTTGATTTATATATATATATCATGATTCTGAAAACTAGTTTCTGTATCCATGTCTCTGGATCATGTGTCCTCACTCTTAGAATCTTATATAGGAAAATACAAAGCATCTAGATACTAGATTATACAAATGTATTACCTCACATTTATGGAAGTCAGAAGTCCAAAACTGGTTTTGTGGGGCTGAGCTGTGTTGCTCTGGATGTGTTAAGAGAGACTCTATTTCCTTGAATTTTCTAATTTCTAGGGCCTTCCTGCATTTCTTGGCTTGTAATACTTACCTGAATCACTCTGACCTCAGTATTCCTCATCATATGTTCTAATTCTGAGCTGCCTGTTCTCCTCCTATGGGGTCCTTGTGATTACACTGGAATTATCCAGGTAATCTCTCCATCCTAAAAATCTTGGTCATGTTTGTAAAATTATTTTTTGCTGTGTGAGGTTATATATTCCTGGTTTCTGGGGATTAGAACCTGGACACATTTTGGGACCTATCATTCTCTCAACCACAGTACCACATCTGCCTCCCACATAAGCACAAATAATAGTTTTACCAAATGATCTGCCTTCTCAGAAAATGGGAAGAAATATTCTAAAAATAATTCCATTCAAAATCAGTTGCCTTGTTCACTGTCCTTACTTTGGGACTCATGCTGATGGAGCACGAGCTATCTGAAATAGTACCAATGGCCTTGGCAGAGGAAAGTAGAGCTCTGAGAAATTTTATGCTGGAAATAAAGGTCTCAGAAGTGATGAACATTACTTCTGCTGAAAAATTATTGGCCATAACTAGTTTTATGGCACTAGGAAGTGGGATCTTAACATGTGTCCAGAAGGGAAAACCAAAAATAAATGTTGAACACCAGCATTGATCACCCCACAAAAATATTTTATTATCCAACAGGTTTGGTTCATTCTTAGTGCAATGATTAACCTCTTAATGAATGATAGCTCTCAATTTATTGCAATTTTATAGGTAATACATTTCAGAAAACTGACATAGATGCATATCCTGGCAAGTCTCAACTAAAGAAAAGCTCTTAGTCTACTATTTTATCAGTCATCAAAGAGCCCTTTTTGTGGTCTTTGGTGATAAAAACAGAGATAGGTTTACACTAAACTGGTTTCAAAGAATATCATTTGGCGGGGGGGTGGAGATTCTAAAGTCAGTCATTTGTAGAAACCTAGGACCAGTACTGTGTTAATCTGTGTGTCTTTATTTAGATTATTTTGAATGAGGTATACGCAATTTATTTTAGTTTAGGGCTGCTGAAATAACTGCTCATTCTTGTAGCATAAAACTTGAAAGAACTCCAATTCTGTCTGAGTCTCTGAGTAAGATTATACTATATTAACTGATAAATGATATGATAATATTTGATTATTTTCATGTTATACTTTTTGTGGATTTCTCCTTACAAGATAAATGAAATTTATTATTGTCAAATCATCTCTTGAATTTGATTAAAAATCAAGATTTATGCACAGAAGGGCTTATCTATGTAACTTACAATTATTATGTATGTGTGTTATATAGGGCTTCCCTACTGGTTTAGTCAGTAAAGAATCCACCTGCAATGCAGAAGACCTGAGTTCCAACCCAGGGTCAGGAAGGCCCCCTATAGAAGGAAATGGCAACCCACTCCAGTATCCTAGCCTGGAAAATTCCATGGACAGAAGAGCCTGGCAGGCTACAGTCCATGGGGTCGCAACGTGTCAGACATGACTGAGTGCACATGCACATGTACTGCATATATTTATAGACAGAACACTATATATGTTTAACTTAAATTTGTCATTCATTTTCCATTGAAACCAAGTGTTTTTTTGTTTGTTTGTTTGTTTTTAAGTAACTATCACATGTACACAATCAGGAAAAATATGGTCTATTCAGTACAAAAGAAATGCTTCATATAATGAAATATTACACATGTGTTTCACTTAATACAGTTTTCTCGGTCTCAGCGCTGTTCAGATTTTGTTTCAGCTAACTTATGGGATGTTGTACTGTGCACTGTAGGATATTTAGCAGCATCCCTACCTCTTCCCAGTAGATCCCAGTAGCATCATACCAATAGTAACAGAAGAAATGTCCCTAGGCATTGCCAAATATCCTTTGAGGAAGAGGGGCAAAATGACCTCTGATTGAGAAGCAGTAACAAAATGGGTGTTGTGTTCTTCCCCTCTCTGTTAAGCAAGTCAGACTTCTAAAAGAATACTATTTTATCTTGACCTCATTTGTAAATGAAAACCCTCCTAAACCGTCCACTACTGCAACAATGCATTAAATTGAAATGTAACTAGCAAATCTTAGAGCATATGGGGAGGAGGTAAGGCTTTAATTGAGTGCTTGTATATAGATGGAAAAAGTAATTAAAACTGCAATAGTGTGTCATTAAAAATCCCTCTGACATATTAAATCACTGAGACTTCTCCTAAGGAAAGTGAAGGTAAGATGTCTTTGCTAATCCTTAGGTGTGTATGCCATGCTTGGAGACTTGCTTTGCTCTTTCCTCTGTATCAGATTGTTTTCCTGGAGCTCATTAAACACTCTTATGACTGCCTTTATAAACACTACTTGAGGTACTTTATTTATTTTTACAATCAACTCATCCTGTTTTCCTTGGGTTCTCTCATCCTCAACAACATATTAAGTTCTGGCTGCCCTCCTAATTTCCCCATCAATTTCTTATAGATTTAGCCTGTCTGCAATTTGTGAAGCTAAAAATTCAGAGAGGAAAAAAAAAGATGAGCAAAATTATCTATATACATAAATATTTAGACATTGAACCAGCTTGGAAAATCTGAAGACATCTTAAATGGGCATGACCAAAGACACTGATGCAGAGACGTTCCAGAATGCATCTGCCATTAGACAGATACACTTGACAGATGTGTCCTAGAAAGCCCAAAGCAACAGCTGGAAACTAGGACCTTAATTCCCCCTTCAATAATTTAAGGATTTGGGGCTGGTTCTTAAATTGGTATTACTATTCTAGGAATATTGATCATAAAGTAGAGAGACCAAAGAGTTAACAAGTATAGAAAACATGGTTTTTACTATTAAGAAGTTTATAATTCAGAGAGTATGATAGATATGCGGCTTTTAATTTTCATAATCAAAGCTAATGCATCAATTTGATTTTAATTTGTGTCTGTGTTCAATCCATGCCCTGCACTCTATTTGCATCATTCTAACCAGGGACTTTTTACACACATGTCATTTTATTATATTCAATCTTTTTGCAAACTTTTTTTTCCATCCAAGTGTATTTCTCCTCTCTTTTGTTTATAATTTCTACCTTTACTTTTTAAGAATAAAATGCATGCACATTATGGGATTATCTTTATAATATAGCATTTATAAAGCTTGCTATTATATGATTATCATGCTAATAATGATAATAATCTAAATATTACTGAGAAAGGACTATATACCATACACTATTTTTAATAGTTGGGATTCCTAGGTGGCTCAGCAGTAAAGAATCTGCCTGCCAATGCAGGAGATGCAGGAGACTTAGGTTCAATCACTGTCTAGGAAGAGCCCCTAGAGGGGGAAATGGCAACCCACTCCAATATTCTTGTCTGGGAAATCCCATGGACAGAGGAACCTGGTGGGCTACAGTCCTTTGGGTCACAAAGAGTCTGGTATGCATTGATGATTAAATAACAACATTCTTAATAATTTCATGCATTAAATTTTTCATCCTTTGTAAAATTCTAGAAAATAATTATAATTCCTCAAATACAAATGGCAAAAATTAGGCAAGAAGTATTAAGTAATTTGTTCAAAAGTTATTACGTGATGGGGATGGGATTCAAATTCAGGCTGTGTTCCTGCATTAAGATGGAGTAGAGGCTGAGATATAGTCTTATCCTCTAACATGCTAATTGCACAATTGTTGAGATAGATTATACATTCAGTCTTAACCCAAAATTTGGTAAGCCTAAAGTTAAGTTTTGGAAAAGACTCTTGAGAGTCCCTTGGAATGCAAGGAGATTCAACCAGTCCATCTTAAAGGAGATCAGTACTGGGTGTTCACTGGAAGGACTGATGCTGAAGCTGAAACTCCAGTACTTTGGCCACCTCGTGTGAAGAGTTGACTCATTGGAAAAGACCCTGATGCTGGGATGGATTGGGGGCAGGAGGAGAAGGGGATGACAGAGGATGAGGTGGTTGGATAGCATCACTGACCAGATGGACATGGGTTTGAGTTAAACTCCGGGAGTTCGTTATGGACAGGGAGGCCTGGCGTGCTGCAGTTCATGGGGTGGCAAACAGTCGAACTCGACTGAGCGACTGAACTGAACTGAACTTAAAGTTAAGTTATTTTATATTGAGTTAAAATGTTTGTCTGGCATGAAGTGAAAAAAAGGCTAAGGCAGAGCCAAATTTAAGAGGACTTCTGAAGTTAGCTCTTTCATGGTATTTTGTTTTATTATATTTGATTTGCATATTAGAGGAGATGCATCTATACTTGAGGATAACAGAAAAAAATAGTAATAGCAAAGCATTCTTAACATGTTTTGCATTTTGCAAAGCAGTCTCACATGGGCAATCATATTCCATCTACTTTTAATGGGTACTTGTATCATCTGTTTTAAAGAAAAATATGAGGGCCCATATCTATGATTTCAACAAAATTACACAATTTTGGAATTCCAGTTCAGGATATAATAATGATGATGTTTTTATTAATCAATGCCTAATTTATGTTCCTTTATTTTCCTAAAATTCCTTACCTCCAAAGCAAACACATATGTGTGTATAACACACACACATACACATACACACACACACATGCACCAACATATTTGCCTCTCCGCTCCACCCACATGCACATACACACACATACTCACATCTCCCACACACATACATGAATCTGCATGCAAAATCACCTGCGTGCTCACATCTGACACACATTTTCTACTGGATACCTCTCCTTCCTCTTAGGTCCCTGGTTGTGTATGGGACTTTAAGCTAATAAAAGGGCAGTTAGCCTCTGGGATCCTAAATCCTTCTTCTAAAAGAATTCTAGATCCTTCTCCCACAACTCTAGGTCAGAGAATCATTGAAAGTGTATGTTTGGGTAATTGTCTATTTATTAGCAATATTCAAATAGAAACTGTCAAAAATGATAGTTAAAATAATCTGGAAGTATATTTGCTGTGAAAATACCTAAATTTTTAGTCAATACATTTGGCATTCTTTCCCCCTAAAAAGCCTTTCTTGTGGGGGTGGGGGAATGGAAAGGAATGGAAGGAAAAGAAGGGAAGAGAAATGGATGGGCAACAGTCAATTGAAGGAAAGAGTAAGGGGGAGGGAAAGAGACTCCTATTATTGTCCATTGAAATGTGAAAGGCAGCAACACTTGTCATTTTAGACCATTATCCTTTGGACTGAGAAATGGCATTATTCAGTGAGTAAATTCCATCCCATTAAGGGTTAAGGGTTGCTTAATTAAACTGAACACATAGTCAACAAAAGAGTCTGAAATGCAGTACTCAGGTGCAATTTCAAAATGACAGAATGGTCTCTGTTTGTTTCAAAGGCAAACCATTCATCATCACAGTAATCCAAGTCTATGACCCAACCACTAATGCTGAAGAAGCTGAAGTTGAATGGTTCTTTGAAAATCTGTAAGACCTTCTAAAACTAACACCAAAAAAATAATGTTCTTTTCATCATAAGGGACTGGAATGAAAAGGTAAGAAGTCAAGAGATACCTGGAATAACCAGCAAGATTGGTCTTGGAGTACAGAATGAAGCAGGGCAAAGGCTAACAGAGTTTTATGAAGATAACACACTGGTCATAGCAAACACCCTCTTCCAACAACACAAGAGATGACTCTACACATGGTCATAGCCAGATGGTCAATACCAAAATCAGATTGATTATATTCTTTGAAGCTGAAGATGGAGAAGCTCTATACAGTCAGCAGAAACAAGACTGGGAGCTGACTGTGGCTCAGAGCATGAACTCCTTACTGAAAACTTCAGACTTAAATTCAAGAAAGTAGGAAAAAAACACTAGACCATTCAGGTATGACCTAAATCAAATCCCTTAGGATTATACAGTAGAAGTGACAAATAGATTCCAGGGATTAGATCTGATCGACAGAGTGCCTGAAGAACTACGGATGGAGGTTTGTGACATTGTACAGGAGGTGGTGATCAAAACCATTCTTAAGAAAATGAAATGCAAAAAGGCAAAATGGTTGTCTGAGGAGGGCTTACAAAAAGCTGAGAAAAGAAGAGAAGCTAAAGGCAAAAAAGAATAGGAAAGATATATCCATCTGAGTGCAGAGTTTCAAAGAATAGCAAGGAGAGATAAGAAAGCCTTCCTACATTATCAATGCAAAAAAAATAGAGGAAAGCAATAGAATGGGGAAGACTAGATATCTCTTCAAGAAAATTAGAGATACCAAGGAAACATAACAGGAAAAGATGGGCCAATAAAGGACAGAAACTGTATGGACCTAACAGAAGCAGAAGATATTAAAAGAGGTGGCAAGAATACACAGAACTATACAAGATCACCACAGTGGTGTGATCACTCACCTAGAGCCAGACATCCTAGAATGGGAAGTCAAATGGGCTTTAGGAAACATCACTACGAACAAAGCTAGTGGAAGTGATTGAATCCCAGCTGAGCTATTTCAAATCCTAAAATATGATGGTGTGAAAAGGCAGAGGGACAAGAGATCAAATTGCTAACATCCTTTGGATCCCAGAAAAATCAAGAGAATTCCAGAAAAGCATCTACTTCTGCTTCACTGACTATGCTAAAGCCTTTGTATGGATCACAACAAATTGTTGAAAATTCTTCAAGAGATGGGACGATCAGACCACCTTACCTGCTTCCTGAGAAAACTGTATGCAGGTCAAGAAGCAGCAGTTAGAACCAAACATGAAACAACAGACTGGTTCCAAATCAGGAAAGGAGTCCATCAAGGCTGTATATTATCACCTTGCTTATTAACTTATATGCAGAGTACATCATTCGAAATGCTGGGCTGGTTGAAGCACAAGCTGGAATCAAGATTGTTGGGAATAATATAAACTCATATATGTAGATGACACCACCTTTATGGCCGAAAGCAAAGAGGAACCAAAGAGCTTCTTGATGAAAGTGAATGAGGAGACTAAACAAGCTGGTGTAAATCTCATCATTCAAAAAACAAAGATCATGGCATCCAGTCCCATGACTTCATGGCAAATAGATGGGGAAACAATGGAAATGGTGACAGACTTTATTTTCTTGGGCTCCAAAATCACTGCAGTTGGTGACTGCAGCAATGAAATAAAAGATGCTTGCTTCTTGGAAGAAAAGCTATGACCAATCTAGACAGCATATTAAAATGCAGAGACATTACTTTGTCAACAAATGTCCATCTAGTCAAGGCTATGATTTTTCCAATAGTTATATATGGATGTGAGATTTGGACCATAAAGAAAATTGAATGCTGAAAAATCGATACTTTTGAATTTTGGTGTTGAAGAAGAATCTTGAGAGTCCATTGGACAGCAAGGAGATCAAACCAGTTAGTCCTAAAGGAAATCAATCTTGAATATTCATCAAAAGAATTGATGCTGAGGCTCCAATACTTTGGCTGCATGAAGCAAAGAACTGGCTCATTGGAAAAGACCCTAATTCTGGGAAAGATTGAAGGCAGGAGGAGAAAGGGAGGACAGAGGATAAGATGGTTGGATGGCATCACTGACTCTATGGACATGAGTTTGAGTGAGCACTGTGAGTTGGTGATGGACAGGAAAGCCTGTTGTGCTTCAGTCTATGGGGTTGCACAGAGTCAGACACTGGCTGAACTGAACTAAATTAAACTGAAGAGACTAAATCAGGGCCAGGTCAGGACTTAAATTAGGACAGAACTAAAAACCCATCAACAGGACCTCATAGAAATCCATATTTTTTCAAAACACAAAGGTTTTCTTCTAATACCATCAAACTTCTAATTGCAAGTGTTTTCCGATTGAAATTTTTTTTTTTCTTTTTGTTGTAAGGAAACCCATCTCTCCCTTAGGTGTTCATGTGTTTCTCAAACATATAACATTCTTTAACCAGATGGCTCAAGTGAAATGTTACTAAGCTGCTACCTAGTCACTTCCCCTCCTTTGTCCCTAGGACTCAAAACAGATCTGTAGCTGTCAAGCAGCTGTGAGGTCCAAGGGTTGAGATTATGCCTGCCCCACATTTTCTGTCCTACTCACAGATGAAGAAGTGTCACCACACCAGATGCACTGAATTTTAAAACCTTAGACTTCCCACTGAGCTCTGTGTGCACTAGAAACATTCCTGTATGCCATAATTAGATGAGTGAGAGTCAGGGAAATCTGAAATAGTGTTTTAGTGTCAAATCAGAGAAGTATGGCTATTTTGTAATTTTACATGACTCTTACAAATGCATTTGCATGAGAACTTACATTATATTTGTCAAATATTTGATAAGTTAAATGCAGGAATATGAAGTAAAATTGTCCAGGCTCTTGGAAGAGGCTGAATCAGAAGTCTGAGAGTCAGAAATCAGAAAGCAGATGTCCAACTGAATTCTGGAAAATAGCAAGTCTAAGAAAACAGAAATACTCAGTACTTACTCCAGAGTCTTAAGAATATCAAGATTTTGAATCAGATAAACTGATATTGAAGACTGCCTGTTTATACATTAACTATGTGATACTAGGGTATCCACTGGAATAGGCAATGGTAAACCACTCCAGTATTCATGCCTGGAGAACCCCATGGACAGAGGAGCCAGTGGCCTGAGCATATATGCACTAGGGTATTCACAGGTGATAGAAGGACACACAGATGCCCCTTTCTAGGTATGTGCTTCAGAATGGGAATTCAGCAACTTGCTTTACTTCTACCATGGGGTAACATCACCATGTCACTTTCTTACATTGCCTGAATCACAGACAGATGTAGTGTTAATCTAACCATATATAACAAAGTTCCAAAGGCTCTGGATAAACCTGGAGATCTGCAGTTAAGCAATAAATGCTATCTGTTGTCCTGCTGTCTTGTTATCCTTAGATGTTTTAGTTGTGTTTGACTCTTTGCGATGCTATGGACCATAGACCACAAGGCTCCTCTCCATGGGATTCTCCAGGCAAGAATACTGAAGTGGGTTGCCATGCCCTTCTCCAGGGGATCTTCCTGACCCAGGGTTCAAACCCATATCTCTTATATCTCCTGCATTGGCAGGTGGGTTCTTTACCACTAGCGCCACCTGGGAAGCCCCCTTCCTCTTGCATCAGTCTTTCCCAGCATCAAGGTATTTCCCAATGAGTCGACTCTGCATTAAGTGGTCAAAGTATTGAAGCTTCAGCTTCAACATCTGTCCTTGCAATAAATATTAAGGGCTGATTTCCTTTATGACTGACTGGTTTGATCTCTGTGCTGGCCAAGGGAATCTCAAGAGTCTTTTCCAGCACCACAGTTCGAAAGCATAATTCCATATCCTAATTTTTTTGCACTTCTTTGTTGATTTTTTTTTGTATTCAAATTACGTATCAGTTCACTTCAGTTCAGTTCAATCACTCAGTTGTGTCCGACTCTTTGTGATCCCATGAATCGCAGCACGTCAGGCCTCCCTGTCCATCACCAATTCCCGGAGTTTACTCAAACCCATGTCCATCAGGTCGGTGATGCCATCCAACCATCTCATCCTCTGTCATCCCCTTCTCCTCCTGCCCCCAGTCTGTCCCAGCATCAGGGTCTTTTCCAGTGAGTCAACTCTTCGCATGAGGTGGCCAAAGTACTGGAGTTTCAGCTTCAGCATTAGTCCTTCCAATGAACACACATTATATGTTGCACTGAATTTTGACTTTTTTTTTTTTTTAATACAGATCAATTTCTAATTCATCATTTTAATGCCTACAGGACCAAGGATTTCTGTAGTGAGCATCACAGACACTCAATAAATACTTGAAGGGAAAAAAAATTCAATCTATCTGAAAAGATCAAGTAGAAGAAGAAGATACTACATAGCTCATTAAAATTTTACTTCAAATAAATAAAAATATCTGACTTCATGTTAGGTACAGTAAAAATAAAGGAAAAAATAAGGATGATTTTGGCAGATTTAATACTGAATACATATTTTATATAAGATATAATACAACACATAATCTTTTAATTAATTTAATTTTCAAAACAAATCTCTGAGGCGTATCAAATTTTTTTTCTATTGTTTATGAATAAATTGAGGCTAAAAAAGAAAGTCCAGATATGTACCCATTTCTCTTTGGGTCTAAAATTTATATTATTTTCACTATAAAATAAAATATAAAATAGCATCACAGATTTGGATCTCCTGGAATCTGAGACAGAAAGGAATTTTACACAACTATACCATTCAAATATGTTGGAAACTATAGAACATGATGAGAAACTGATTAATGTTTAATAGTTACAATATTATTTTAGAATTTTGCCAGAGGACAAAAATAATTTATCAAAGGAGTTAGGTCAAGCTCTTGTTTCCAGTATATGACAACTTCAGAGGTATTATTATTATAATTTGTAATGCTTGTTTTAAAGATTTTAAAGACACACACACAAAGAGAGGTATAATTTCACAGAAACTTAATACTTCATCAGTACTTAAAAACTTCTAGAAATGCACACAAAAGAACTATACAAAAAAGGTCTTGATGATCTGAATAACCATGATGGTATGGTCACTCACACAGAGCCAGACATCCTGGAGTGTGAAGTCAGATTAGCCTTGGGAAGCATGATGATGAACAAAGCTATTGGAGGTTATGGACTTTCAGATGAGGTATTTAAATTCCTAAATTAAAGTACTACATTCACTATGTTGGCAAACAGAAAACTCAGCAGTGACCACAGGTTTGGAAAAGGTCAGTTTTCATTCCAGTCCCAAAGAAGAGCAACACCAAAGGCTGTTCATACTATCATAAAATTGTGTTAATTTCACATGCTGGCAAGATTATGCTCAAAATCCTTCAAGCTAGACTTCAGCAGTACATGAAACAGAACTTCCAGATGCACAAGCTGGGTTTCGAAGAAGCAGAAGAATCAGAGATCAAATTAGCAACATCCATGGAAAAAGCAAGGAAGTTTCAGAAAGCCATCTATTTCTGCTTCATTGACTATGCCAAATGAAGTGGATCACAACAAACTATAGAAAATTCTTAAAGACATGGGAGTACCAGACCATCTTACCTGTCTCCTGAGAAACCTATATATGTGTCAAGCAACAGTTAGAACTGGACATGGAACAATGGACTGACTGGTTCAAAATTGGGAAAGGAATATGACCAGGCTGTATATTGTCACCTTGCTTATTTAACTCATATGCAGAGTACATCATGCAAAATTTCAGGCTGGATGAATCACAAGCTGGAATCAAGATTGCCAGGAGAAATATCCGCAGCCTCAAATGATACCACTCTAATGGCAGAAAGTGAAGAGGAACTAAAGCGCCTCTTGATGAAAGTGAAAGAGGAGAGTGAAGAAACTGACTTAAAACTCAACATTTAGAAAACTATGATCATGACATCCCGTCCCATCACTTTATGGTAAATAGAAGGTCAAAAAGTGGAAAAAGTGACAGATTTTGTTTTTCTCTCTTGAGCTCCAAAACCACTGCAGAAGGTAACTGCAGCCATGAAATTAAAAGACACATTCTCCTTGGAAGGAAAGCTATGGCAAACCTACATAACATATTAAAAAGCAGAGACATCACCTTGCTGACAAAGGTCTGCATAGTCAAAACTATGGTTTTTCCAGTAGTCATGTACAGATGTGCATTTTGGACCATAGAGAAGGCTGAGTGTTGAAAAATTAACACTTTAAGATTGTGGTGCTGGAGAGGACTCTTGAGAGTCCCTTGGACAACAAGGAGATCAAACCAGTCAATCCTAAAGGAAATCAGTCCTGAATATTCATTGGAAGTACTGTTACTTTGGAAGTACTTTGGCCACCTGATGCAAAGAACTGACTCGATGGAAAAGACGCTGAGGCTGGGAAAGATTGAAGGAAGGAGAAGGGGATGACAGAGGATGAGATGGTTGGACGGCATCATCGAGTCAAGGGACATGAGCTTGAGTAAACTCCAGGAGTTGGTGGTGGACAGGGAAGCCTGGCATGCTGAAGTCCATGGAGATGCAATCAGTCAGACTACTTAGTGACTGAACTGAACTGACTGTTGCTAAAATAAAGCTCTTAAGATTTTGGCCACCTGATGTGAAGAGCTGACTCATTGAAAAAGATCCTGATGCTGGGAAAGATTGAAGGCAAAAGAAGAAGGGAGTGGTAGGAGATGAGATGGTTAGACAGCAACACCAATTCAATGAACCTGAATTAGAGCACACTCTGGGACATAGTGAAGGACAGGGGAGCCTGGCATGCTGCAGTCCGTGGGGTCGCAAAGAGTTGGGTATGACTTCGAGATTGAACAACAACAAAGAAAGGCACACATGTCTTTAACTTTATAGTGATAAGTGACAAATTTTCTTGTAGGCAAGAAACCTTGTTTCTAATTTAAATAAAGTATTATACAGATTTCATGGTGCTATATTTCTGATCCTTCCCATGCTAACCTGAAATACAGATTAATGGCACAGGGTTGGTAGACAAGGTTATAATTTGCATTTTGTGTGTAGTTCTATGAGGATGGCATTTCACTGTCTCATCTTTGCACCCTGCCTATTGGTGGAGAAAATGTTATCACATGCGTATCCTTATGGTTAAATGACAGTTTTCCAATACCACAGAAACTGAAAAATTGACACTAGCAAAGTAGTAGGAAGTCAACAATGGAATCATGGGTCTTGGGTACATCACAATGCCAGCCTCTGAAATGCCTTCCAGCCTGCCTTCTACAGTGCATTGGCAGGAAGCAGTGACCTTGGTGAATGTGAGAAAGTTTGCTGCTGCTGCTGCTAAGTCGCTTCAGTTGGGTCTGACTCTGTGTGATCCCATGGACAGCAGCCCACCTGGCTCCTCTGTCCATGGGACTCTCCAGGCAAGAATACTGGAGTGGGTTGCCAGTTCCTTCTCCGGAAAGTCTGCTAGGCCAACAGAAGGGATTTTACCTGTTGAAATAGGTCTGCTGCCATTGTGAATGTGTCCTTTCAGTTATTAGTAATAAATCTCCACTTACTTAAGCAAAGACATATTGAAATTTTTATTTTGTTTTTGACAAACTGCTGAAAAATGAATGTACATTGTCTGGAAAAGAGGAAATAGGACACATACTTATGTCAGGAACTAACTCCTCAGGTAGTAGTCATGAGATGAGGCTTATATTAGTGATTGGGTTAACACTAAGGATTATGATGCAAAGAGCCCACTCATTGGAAAAGACCTTGATGCTAGAAAAGATTGAGGGCAGGAGGAGAAGGGGACAACAGAGGATGAGTTGATTGGATGGCATCACTGACTCAATGGACATAAATTTGAGCAAACTCCAGGAGATAGTAAAGGACATTGAAGCCTGACGTGCTGCAGTCCATGGGATCACTGAGTCAGACATGACTTAGGAACTGAACAACTTCAAGGGTTATTAAATAATATGGGTGTATCTTAAAGCAAAATTGGGAAAAATGTCCCCAGAATAAATACAAAACTAACCTAGTTCTATCAGTAAGTTACATGAAAAACACATACCTAGGATAGTTAATTTGGAAGGTATTTGCCCTAATAAATGATTCAAACTACAGCTTGTCTGAACTTGTTGCCTTTTCACTTTTTCCTAACATTGCTGTCTGCTCTAGTCAGACTCCTTCCTAACTTGGGAAATAGGTGACACTTTCTGTTGTCACAAAATCCCCTAAATCTCTGAGGGTATGGGAGGTGGAAAGAACATATATGTGTGTATGTATTTATATATGCCAACCTCCTGCCATTGTTGCAATCCTGGTGACCCCAGAGAGAGAGTATTCTTCTTTGTTTTCCTCCAGTAAGTGCCCACAATATACCCACTTCTCCTACGTTGAAAGAAATTGTCAGTTTCTGAATCATTCTTTTTTATTTGAATATGACTGCTTGGCAATACTGTGTTAGTTTCTGCTGTACAACAAAGTGAACCAACTATGTGCACACACACATCCTCTCCTCCTGGGACCTTCCTCCCCTCCACCCTCATCCCATGCCCCTAGATCATTACAGAGCACAGGACTTGTTTCCATGAGCTAGAGGGTAGCTTCCTACTAGCTATCTATTTAACACATTGCAATAGATATGTTGTTGTTGTCTAGTCACTAAGTCATGTCTGATTCTGTTGCTAACCCATGGACTGTAGCCAACCAGGCTCTTCTGTCTGTGGGATTTCCCAGGCAAGAATATTGGAGTGGGTTGCCATTTCCTTCTCCAGGGATCAAACCTGTGTCTCCTGTATTGGCAGGCTGATTCTTTTACCACTGAACCACCAGAGCCAACCCAGTAATATATATATATATATATATATATATGCAATATATATATATATATATATATATATATATATATATGCAATATATATATTTATATAAAATTTATATATATAATATATATATATTTATATTTATTTATTTATGCCAATCCTAGTCTCCCAATTCATCCTATCTTCCCATTTTCCCTCTCCCCACCCCCTCTGCATCCACATGTCCCTTCTCTATGTCTGTATTTCAACTCCTGCCCTGGAAATAAGTTCACATATACCTTTTTTCTAAATTCCACATATATGCATTAATATATGATATTTAAATGATTCATTCTTTTAGGAGTCTCCATTCTTCTAGGTTTGCAAGTGGGAAAGCACATTCCTCCTCCTCTCTTCTCTTGGGAGAGGCAAAACACCAAAGTGATATTTGCTCCTACAAATTACTTTCAAAGTAATTTCCTGCTTCTTGCTTAGACTGGAGGTATTTTAGGGGAAGTAAGAGCCAAACAATCAATTACAGATTTTTTCTTATTATGTTCCATGGGACATGAACATAGCTTTATTTAGAATGCATAACATATTGTTTTTAGCTTGAAACACCAAATGAAATACCAAGAGGGAAAAAAAAATGTATTTAATGTCCTGTTACTCTAGCAAAATAATCCATCCATCCTAATATTTCCATTTACTTTAGATTTTCTCCTTCTGCATGATTGAGAGTTACTCCAATTAATGTGCTTTTCATCTTCAGAGTCTTTTACAAACAGTCATTAATTACAGCTATGTGTGTAGTCAGGTAATAATTTAGGATCTCTCAGGGGCTTCCTGATTTATGGTTCAAAAGGCATGATGATTAGCAATTCTTCCTTCTGCCACACATAGAAGGTGACTCTTGTCTAAATCAGTGTGCCTGAGAACAATTAGCTTGATAAGAGTCTCATATATAAGTTAAAAGTCTTTTGTCTCTCTTCTTTTTTTCTTTCCTCCCTCTCTTTTTTCTTTCGTTCCTTCCTGCCTCATTTCCTTCTTTCTTTCCTCTCTCCCTTTTTTCTTTTTCTTTTTTTTTTTTTCCTTTTGAAATAATGTTCTTTTTTTTTTTATTTATTTATTCTTATTTTTTTTTTATTTTTATTAGTTGAAGGCTAATTACTTTACATTCTGTTCTTAACTACACAGTATGCAAAGATCATGAGTGTTTCTCTCCCAGAAGTAAGGATAACATCTATCTGACTCTGTAGCTTGAAGATGGAAGTGAAAGCGATTGATGTCTGTCCTTATCCAGAGATTCCATATTGTCAGGCCATAAAGGAATGCAAGAACTTCCATAACAGCAGTTGCTTTTACACTCAGATATTTCATAGTTCTATATATCCACTGCATCAGAAAAATTAATCTAGCACCATGAATATTTGCAAGAATCATTGCACTATCTCAATTTATAATGAATGAATCACAAAGGCTGGTATGGCACTCTTTAAATTTGCCCAGTGCAGAATAGAGATTGTTGATAATCCTAATGGAGATTATTTCTTAGGGAATCTGATTATCTGATAAATGTTTTCAAAAAAAATGTGGTCAGCACTGAAAAGTCAGGGCACTCAACCAATGTAATGTAACAGACCCAACGCAGAGCAAACACAAAGGGCAGTCAACTATCATGACAGAAAATCAAATATTTATGTAAATCACTCTGT
This sequence comes from Odocoileus virginianus, assembly GCF_023699985.2. NCBI lineage: Eukaryota > Metazoa > Chordata > Mammalia > Artiodactyla > Cervidae > Odocoileus > Odocoileus virginianus. The sequence goes on along the minus strand of NC_069675.1, from coordinate 50,881,433 downwards.
AAATGTTTTATGAAAACTGCAAAGTGCTACCATTTAAATTGTAAATCACTGTATATAAAGTAAAGGGATCAAGATTCAGTCATTAGTTTATTGGTTAAATCTGGGCATCTTAAACCTACAAAAGCCTTCTTTCCACTCCAGCCCAGTGACACCAAGACACTTATGAATACATTTGCTGCCTCTTTCCTCTTGAGAAATGAAATATTCGCTGCCATATAAGTAAACAAGGATGTCACAGTCATCTGTGATTCCAGCCCTCCAGTGTGAGCTGGTGAGCACTGACACCCAGGAAGGAGAATACCTGTGATCTGGCAGTCAGCAGGCTGCAGCCAGTCCCTGCAGTGAGCCCTAAGGGGAGACAGGATGTTCAAAAACACTGGAGACTGGCCCAGGATAGTTGAGATGCATATGAAAGGAAGGATTTCAGGGAGCCCTGACTCTTGAATCTTCACATACCTAGAAAAGCTCTAAATCCCTTAACTTGAGATATCTGGTTTTCTTTAACAGTAATCTTTTGATGTTCAAGCTAACTGGTCTTTTTTGCAGAACTTCTATATAACCTGGCTCCTCCCCTCACCTCTTAGGAGTTACTCTCTCAGGGTTACTTGACATGCTGTCTCTGGGACTTGAAGTTCTAAGAATTCCCATCAAATAAAACAACTCACAACTTTCAGGTTATGACTATTTTTTCAGTCGACAATCTGACCATGTGACTCATCTCCTGGAGTCCTGCTTTGTCCTACTCTACTACTTGTATGAAGTGTCACTTTATAAGAAAAGCATTAAGAAACATTAGAAAACTTTCAGGTTTATCGAGTGTCTATGAAGTTGGATTTCACCATTTTAAGATAGGTACACTAAGTAATTTGATTATTCAGAGCTGGAAATCTTGGCATTGTCAGTATACATAATCTGTGGAAAGTGGCTTGGCAATTTTTAGTCCTGAATTTCCTTCTTTATAAACTGGGAATCTCTATTTTAAAGATTTGTTTTTGAAATTCAACTAATAATTAATTGAAATGTAATAAATAATTGAAATGTACTTCTAATGTTATTGACTTAGTGTATATTATTTCAACAAATGCCCTTTGAGAGAGTGAGTTTTCTTTCTTTCTAGATCAATTCATAAAGAGTAGCTGACAATTTCTCTCAAATTAAGATTTTAAATTGAGATTTGGAAGGAAAGTGTTTATACATGTATCCATCTATTTAATATACTTTCAATTCAGAAAAAGGATCAGATCAATACACTGAAATATGAATATCCAATATACATATGAGAAAAAATTTAAATATTCTAAGTCAAATGTAGAGTAACCACAAAATGGACTTTATTTTTATAACTGGAACACTTATCAGTAAGTGTTTAGGAAACTGACAATTTTCTTTTCTTCCTGGGAAGTGCAATGCTTAGTATCTTCTTATAAGTTAATTTGACTCTATTGAGTGTTAGCAAAGTTTCCACTTCCCTTAAGACAGCTTAAAGAACAAGAGAAAATATTTGCAAACTATGCAACTGACAAGGGATTAATTTCTCTCTCTCTCTCTCTATATATATATATATATATATACATAATTATAATTATATATATACAGAATTATATATATATACAACTCCTACATCTCTATATTTTAAAAAAAGGTTTTCAAAATGGGCAGAAAATCTAAATAGACATTTCTCCAAAGAAGACAGCATGGTGGTGGATAAAAGAAAAAGAAGGGAAAACCCTGTGAAAATAGAACAAAGGAAGGCCTGAAGACTGGAGTGAGTACCTCAGGTAAACAGCCCTCCTGGATAGCCCAATTTACATAGGGCAGACTCAGGGGGAGGAGGAAAAAACACATAAAAAGAGAAGCCAAAAAAAAAAAAAAAAAAAGAGAGAGAAGCCAAAATTGAGTGGGGGCTCCTCTTCTCTTCGTGTCTTTTGGGTCGACTTGCCGTCATGCCTTGAGGATGTATTTTCCTTTGCTTGCCAAATAAAACTGAGCTGTAACACAAAGCTGTAACACTGGTCCATCTGTCACTTCAAATTTTTCCTGCAGCAAGACAGAACCTAGGAAATCACACAGAGCTGTAACACTGGTCTGTCTGTTGCTTCAAATTTTTGCTGCAGTGAGACAGAACCAGAGAAGTTATACACACCCCTAACATTATCATCAGAAAAATGCCATTCAAAGTTATTCCACCACTGTAGGACACAATATGGTGGGTCCTCAAAAAAAAAAAAAAAAAAAAGAAAAGAAAACCTAAAAGCAGAACTTACTATTTGTTCCTTCATTCTTTCAGTCAATCATTCACATATGACTCTTTGTGACTCAATGCATTGCAGAATGCCAGGCTTCCCCGTCCTTCACCATCTGCTGAAGTTTACTCAAACTCATGTCCATTGAGTCAGTGATGCCATCCAACCATCTCATCCTCTGTTGTCCCCTCCTTCTCCTGCTTTCAATCTTTCCCAGCATCAGGGTTTTTTCTAATGAGTTGGCTTTTCACATCAGGTGACCAAAGTATTGGAGCTTTGGCATTAGGCCATCCAATGAATATTCAGGGTTGATTTCCTTTAGGATTGACTGATTTGATCCCCTTGCAATCCAAGGAACTCTCAAGGGTCTTCTTCAACACCACAATTCAAAAGCATCAATTCTTCAGTGTTCAGCCATCCTTATGGTCCAACTCTTACATCCATACATGACTACTGGGAAAACTACAGCTTTGACTATGTGGACGTTTGTTGGCAAAGTAATGTCTCTGCTTTTTAATATGCCTTCTAGGTTGGTCATAGCTTTTCTTCCAAGGAGAAAGATGCTTTTAATTTCATGGCTGCAGTCACCATCTTGGAGACCAAGAAAATAAAGCCTGTTACCGTTTCCATTGTTTCTTCATCCCTTTGTCATGAATTGATGGGATCAGATTCTATGATCTTCATTTCTTGGATGTTGAATTTTAAGTCAGCTTTTTCACTCTCCTCTTTCACCTTCAACAAGAGGCTATTTAGTTCCTCTTCACTTTCTGCCATAAGGGTGGTGTCATCTGCATATCTGGGGTTATTGACACTTCTCCTGGTGATCTTCATTCCAGCTTGTGCTTCATCCAGACCAATATATTGCATGCTATACTCTGCATATAAGTTAAATACTTAGCGTGACAATATATAGCCTTGACATATTCCTTTCCCAATTCTGAACCAGTCTGTTCCATGTCCAATATGACTGTTGCTTCTTGACCTGCATACAGATTTCTCATGAGGCAGGCAAGGTGGTTTTGTATTCCCATGTCTTTAATAATTTTCCATAGTTTTTTGTGATCCACACAGTCTAAGGCTTTAGTGCAGTCAATAAACAGAGGCAAGTGTATTTACTGCAATTTTTTTTTTCTATGATCCAATGGATGTCAGCAATTTGATTTCTGGTTCCTCTCCCTTGTCTAACTCAATGAAACTATGAGCCTTACCTTGTAGGGTCTCCCGACACAGATAGGTCACGGTGAAGAATTCTCACAAGACGTGGCCCACTGGAGAATGGATTGGCAAGCCACTTCAACATTCTTGCCTTGAGAACCCCATGAAAAGATAAAAAGCACTACTATATGACCCAGCAATTCTACTCATAGATATCAAAAAAAGAAATTAATTAGAAAATACATGATCCCTACTGTTCCTAGCAATATTATTTACAATTGTCAAAGTATGGAGGGAATCTAAGTGCCAATCAACAGATGGATGCATAACAATGTGTATGAACCAATTCATATTCTTACCAATACTATATGAAGTTTCCCTTTTCTCCATATTCTCACCAACATTTGTTAGTGTGCTTTTGGATGGTAGCCTCTGACAATTGTGAAGTGATATCTCATTTTACTTTTGACTTGCATTTTTCTGATGGCTAGCAATACTAAGCATTTTGTCATGTGCCTGCTGGTCGTTTACCTTTCCTTTTTGAAAATGCATTTATTCTTTGTTTTTGTTTTTGTTTTTTTTTTTGCCCATTTTTAAACTGGGTTGTTAGTTGTTTTGATGATAAGTTTTATGAACTAATTATATATGTTGGATGCTAATACCTCATCAGTCATCATTTGCAAATATTTTCTCCCATTCAGTAGATTGTCTTTTCTTTTTGTTTATGGTTTAGTTTTCTGTGCAAAAGCCTTTTAATTTAATTTGCTTCCATTTATTTATTTGTGCTTTTATTCTCTTAACTTTGAGAAATAGATTTAAAAAATTGATGAAATTTATGTCAAAGAGTATTCAGTTTATGTTTTTCTCTAGGAGTTTTATAGGAAAGATTAGTTTTGGAAGTATTATGTTGAAAAGATTAATTATTTCAGGGAGATAATATCTAACCACTATAATTAGGCATATCTAGATATATACTATCATTGTACTTTACCCAGACCCTGATGCAAAGAGCCAACTCATTAGAAAAAACCCTGATGATGGGAAAGATTGAAGGCAGGAGAAGGGGACAACAGAGGATGAGAAAGCTGAATGGCATCATTGATTCAATGGAAATGAGTTTGAGCAAGCTCCAGGAGATGCTAAAAGACAGGGAAGCCTGGCATGCTATAGTCCATGGGGTTCAAAAAGTCAGACATGACTGAGCAACAAGAGCTACTGAACAACAACAACCCATACTCTGTGATCTTGAAAAACTGAGAAGGTTATGAAATCCCCCAACTCTTTTGTTTCAGAAAATGATTTTTCTTCCTCAAAGGAGTTCCATCCCTTCTTATTACCTAGGAGGAGGTAGGTAGAGGAAGACCTTCCAAATTTCTGTTATTTGCCTGATAAATGATTAATCCTCTTGTCCCTGTTGATCAATCAGAACAAAACACTTGTTATCCAAATTTGGTCAAGATTCTCTCCTTCCCTCTGTAAACTTAAAAAATATTCACAACCCGAAAGTTGAAAGTTATATTTTATTTAGTGGGACTTCAAAGCCTAGGAGACAGCATCTCAAGTAACCTTGAGAAAACTGCACCAAGGAAGTCAGGGGGGAGCTAGGTTATATAGAACTTTTGCAACAAAGGGCAGGTAGTCTAAACATCAAAAGATTATTGTCAATTAAAGAAAACTCAGATATCTTAGGGCTCCCCTGGTGGCTCAGATGATAAAGAATCTGCCTGCAATGCAAGAGACCTGGGTTTGATCACTGGGTTGGGAAGATCCCCTGGAGGAGGGCATGGCAACCCACTCCAGTATTCTTGCCCAGAGAATCCCCATGGACAGAGGAGCCTGGTGGGCTATAGTCCATGGGGTCACAAGAGTCAGGCATAACCGAGCAACTAAGCACAGCACAGCACAGATATCTTAAGCAATGTAGTATTACTCTACTTATTGGAAGATTCAAGAGTCTGGGTTCACTGAAATCATTCCTTTAACATGCACCTACCTGGGGCCAATATTCTACATTTTTATATCCTGAGCTTTTTCAGGGCCCATCAGGAGGCGTGACTGCAGTTTGATGGCTGCTAGGTAGCAGGGATTCTTTCCTCCCTGAGTTTCCTTAGGGCTCATCAGTTCACCAGCAGAGATGGCTGCAATCCCTAATGAGTCTGTCATCCCTCGTTTACTGATAGGGCAGGAAATATTCCATTTCTCACCTCAGATCCCTGGTTGTTTGATTGCCCTTCACTGGATGCAGTGCATAACCTGTGTGTAACAGCATCACCTGAGAATAGGGTGGCCTCTGAATAAAAATGTTATCTATTGTTTAATTACACCAATGCTATTTTTCTCTCTTAGTGTTCTTTCTATTGTAATAGGCCCCATTGCCTTATCAGAATAATCCTCTCCCCCCCACTCCTTGCAATAATCTTTTTAAATAAAGTTTCTTCTTGAAATGCCTAGATTTGTTTTGTTTTTTGTTTGTTTTCTTTTTAAATCTGGGAGTGTAGTTGACATACAATTGCTATAACAGAACATGAAGAAAGAGAGAATTTGGCCAAGAATATAACCCTGAATATCATCAATATTTATAGGATAAAGCAAGGATGAGTCCAGGAATAATCAAAAAGAGTCATTTGAGGAAGACAATGATAATTTGAGACATCTGTACACAAAAGTGAAAGAGGTGTGTATCCCTTGTCAAATGTGAGATTTTATCCTCTTTATAGATGGGAGGAAAAGAGGAGGCCCTAGGAAGAATCAGCTAGTATTTGGCACCTAATATGTATTGAGTTTTGCACGTGCTACAGCAATGAACTCTCACACGAGCACTCACTATTGTTTTGAGTAGAGTGAGGGATGTGGAGTGAGATAGACCTGGATTTAAATTTAGATCTGTGACTTGGACACTCAGTCATCCAACATAAAAGTCTAACAATCACAGCAATAATGTGTGCATGCTAAGTTGCTTCAGTTGTTTCCAACTCTGTACAACCCTATGGGACTGTGACCCACCAGACTCCTCTGTTCATGGGATTCTCCAGGCAAGAATACTGGAGCGGGTTGTCATGCCCTCCTCCACAGGATCTTCCTGATCCAGGGATCAAACCCCTGTCTCCTGCATTGCAGTTGGATTCTTTACCGCTGAGCCACCAGTGACACCCCACAACAGTGATAATGATATATTAATATATAATACTATATTACACATAATATTGATTAAAGTGCTTATTGAACAGTTATTATATTCCAGGTATGATACTAAAAACACAGTCTGCTTCACCTAATTTCATAGTCACTATATGATGCAGCTGTTCTCAAGGCACACATTTATCTTTGAAGAAAATGTGGCAAAAAAGAGGTTAAAAGATGTTTAAGTTTATGTGACAAATCTGGGATTTGAACCCAGGAACTCCAGCCTTTCATCCATGCTCCTGATGTCTACATTATGTTACCACCCCTATAAGGTAATTAACTCCTAAGTTAGCTTCCCTCTCTCTCTTTTCTTTCTTTTTCTTTTTTTTTGCCTTGTATAAACCAGCTGATAATATGTACCTCAAAGGCTTTTTAGAAGGATTAAATGTGACTATAAAATGAAGCAATCAGCATAATGCCCAGCACAAAGTAAGGTCTCAATAAATGTTAATTCTTAATCTTTTGTAAGTGAGAATCCTAAAGCTCAAAAAAGGAAGACATTCATTCCATCAAGGTCAAACAGGTAGTAAGGAAAACAATTAAGATTCAAAGCCATGTCTCTTACCCAAAGACTGTTCTTTTCCACCACAGCTTGCCATCTCAAATGAGTGAGATAAATTGAATCTTGATTAATAAATCAAACAGTGCATTTGCTTTTATCACTCTACTGCTTTGGGAAAGTATTTTCAACCAGTTCTCTTGTGGGAAGGGCAGTGAGACCAACAGGACCTTATGTCATCATGATTGCTTCTCCATCTGGCATGATTGAGTAGGGATGCAAGACTTTGGAGGAAAATCAATTCACTCTCAGCTGTCGCCTTTCTGTCCTCCTTACCCATGTTTTACAACATCTGCTTGCTGCTGTTCCTTTCACGCCCATGATTCTTAATCATTTTTTTTCTAGTTTAAAATTACATTCTTCTCTAGGGGTGTCCTCCTTGCTCGTTGCTAAGTAATGCAGTACATGATGTCTCACCATGTTCTGTTTCTATCCCTGGTGAGTGGACAGGCAGAGCAGATGTGGCATGCCATCAGACAGAAAGAGCAGGTGGATAGAATACGAAGTGGATTCCACAGAAGAGCTGAATAACTCTGGACTTGATGTGAAAGGGCAACCATTAGGGCCTGAGACTGGTTGCATGTTCATCTCCAGTGGAAGATTGATGAACAAAACATACTGAGCTTCAAAGAAACTTCTCAATAAAAGGATCCATCTCAGAATAGAAACTAGACAAAGAGAACAAGAAAGAAATATCAACTTATAAGAGCTAATGGCATTAAAGAAGCAGCAGTTGGAACTACTAAAGAAGGTTGCAATTTCCTACTTAGTGAATCCATTAGAAGATAAACCTTAAGAAAGATATTTAAAATATTACTTTGCAAATGTGTGTGTGTGTGAGAGAGAGAGAGAGAGAAAGCAAACTATCTCACCCAATTTATTGTCTATGTTCTTGATTTACTTATTTATTGTCTATGTTCTAAACAAGACTGCAAGTTATACAATGCAGAGGCTATAACTTGCCCTTGATTCCTGCCTTTTTTTTTTTTTAAGATAGTAACAAGATGTCTGGCATTGTCCCTGGAACACAGTAGGTGCTACAAAAATGTCTACTGAATGAATAAATTGTTGAGTAATTTCATGAGGAAAAGGAAAATCTAGGCTTAAAGAGAGAGTACACATTCTTATGAAATCAGTGAATGACTGAGAGAGAAAAGGAGCTTATAAAGGGAGACTGTGGGTACAAACAAGAGTTCACCCAGTTCTCCACATTTCATACAGGCTTGCCTTCTTTAGAGATCTGTGAAGGCAGCGAAGCAGCTAAGTTGAAGAGGAAGCAAAGACTGTCTCCAGGCGTCCCCAATTATTCACATGAAGGAGCTAGTTGTGGGCTAAATGGAATATTCCCTGGCCTTTCTCAACCTGTCCCTCTCACTCAAGCAGAAGGGATGACATCCTGAATCACAGGTAGTGGTCAATCAGAGCACAAGTCATACAGTGCTGCAATTGTTTACTTCTGTTTGTCTCTCATACTTGATTTCATAATTTTAGAAACTCAGAGGCTGTAACTACATATTGGCTTTGGAATCTTAGAGGCCTCTCAATGCAGACACTCAATCCCTGAATGAATGAACGGATTGAATAAGTGAAGAAATATAAAAAATAAAGTACACTTTGCTTTGTTAGCTTTCTTCAGAAATATTTTCTCAAAATGTGTTTTATAAATTTTTTTGGAATATAGTTGATGTACAGTGTTGTATTAGCTTCAGGTGTATAGCAAAGTGAATCAGTTATACATTTACATATATCAACCTTTTTTTAGATTTATTTTCCCATATAGACCACTGCAGAGCTTTTAGTAGAATTACTTGTGCTATACAGAAGGTCCTTACTAGTTATCTCTTTTATATGTAGTACAGTATGTATGTCACCCCAAATCTCCCAATTGATCCTCCCCCTCCTCTTGTCCCCTGGTAGCCATAAGTTTGTTTTCTACATCTGGTCCTCTACTTATGTTTTGCAAATAAGCTCATTTGTACTCTGTTTTTTAAGATTCCACATATAAGTGATATATGATATTTGTCTTTCTCTGTATGACTTATTTCACCTAGTATGACAATCTCTAGGTCCATCCATGTTGTTGCAAATTACATCATTTTGTTTTTTTGTAGTTGGGTAATATTCCGTTGTATATGCTCACCACATTTTCTTTATCCATTCCTCTGCTGATGGACATTTAGATTGCTTCCACATCCTGGCTACTATGAATAGTGCTGGGATGAACACTGGGATGCATGTATCTTTTTAAATTATGGTTTTCTCAGAGTACAGCCCAGCAGTAGAATTTCTGGGCCATATAAAAGTTCTGGAGCTTAAGAATTCATTTGAATCAGTTCTAATGAGATGGATGAAACTGGAGCCCATTATACAGAGCGAAGTAAGCCAGAAAGATAAAGACCATTACAGTATATTAACACATATATATGGACTTTAGAAAGATGGTAACAATAACCCTATATGCAAAACAGAAAAAGAGACTCAGATGTATAGAACAGACTTGTGGACTCTGGGAGAAGGCGAGGGTGGGATGTTTCAAGAGAACAGCATTGAAACATGTATATTATCTACAGTGAAACAGATCACCAGCCCAGGTTGGGTGCATGAGACAAGTGCTCGGGCCTGGTGCACTGGGAAGACCCAGAGGGATCGGGTGGAGAGGGAGGTGGGAGGGGGGACTGGGATGGGGAATACATGTAAATCCATGGCTAATTCATTTCAATGTATGACAAAAACTACTGTAATGATGTAAAGTAATTAGCCTCCAACTAATAAAAATAAATTGAAAAAAAAAAAAAGAATTCATCTGCAATGCAGGAGACGAGGAACACAAGAGTTCGATCCCTGGACTGGAAAGATCCCTTGAAGAAGAAAATGGCAACCCACTACAGTTTTCTTGCCTAGAAATTTCCATGGGAAGAGGAGCGACAGTCCATGGGGTCACAAAGCATTGGAAGCAACTGAGCACACCTGAGCTTTGAGCATAGTAGTTTTATTTTTAGTTCTATAGCTAACCTCTGTACTGTTGTCCAAAATGGCTGTACCAATTTACATTCCCATCAACAGTATAGAAGAGTTCTCTTTTCACCACATCCTCTCCAGAATTCTTTTTTTTTTTTTTTTTGGTAGCTTTTTGATGATGGCCATTGTGACCAGTGTGAGGTGATACTTCATTGTAGTATTGATTTGCATTTCTCTAATAGTTAGTGGTGTTGAGCATCTTTTCATGTGTTTCATAGCCATCCATATATTTCAAAATATAGAATACCAAATAGAGAATTCTGGGAATGTGGCAGAGTAGGATGCACTAAGAGCCTGTTTCTACACCTAGATAGCAATTACCACGGCAGAATCTTTCTAATGTAAATATTTTGAAACACAGGAGTCTGTTTGAAGGTTTGAAACATCCAAGAGAAGGCTTGAATGGTAAATTCTGGTTTGTTGATTTTGTTTAGTTGCTACATCGTGTCCAGCTCTTTGCAGCTCCTTGGAATGTAGCTTGCCTAGGTCCTCTGGTCATGAGATTTCCCAGGCAAGAATACTGGAATGGTTTGCCATTTCCTTTTCCAGGGGATCTTTCTAACTCAGGGATTGGACTCCCACATCCTGCATTGACAGATGGAATTTTTACTGCTGAGCCACCAGGGAAGCCCATAAGTTGTGGTTACTTTTGGTCAATTTTAACTCTTAGCTTGGTAGCAGTTATTCATCCCTCAAACTCAACACTGTGGCATGTAGCTGTATACATGTTCCTAAATCAGCTTGCAAGGGCCAGAGTGAGCAATGAGGATTTTGTTCTCAAATATCAGGGATTTGTGCTCTGATCACTAAATATTAATCCAGTTGAAGACACAGAGGTGCACCTACTTTGGTGGGAAGCCATTGTTTTAAATTCACTGCCATTGTCATTATATATAATAGTCAAAATGTGTTAACAATCCGTGTCCATCAATAAATGAATGGGTGAGTAAAATTTGGTGTTTATGTACAACAGAATATTATCTAGCCTTAAAGAATCAGTTGTTATTATTCAGTTACTAATTAGTGTCCTACTCTTTTCGATCCCTGAACTTCAGTATGCCAGGCTTCCATGTCCTTTAACATTTCCTGGAGTTTGCTCAAACTCATGAGCAATGAGTTGCTTCTTTGCATCAGATGGCCAAAGTAATGGACCTTCACTTTCAGCATCAGTTCTTCCAATGAATAGTCAGGTTTGAATTCCTTTAAGATTGACTGGTTTGATCTTCTTTCAGTCTGTCTCAAGAGTCTCAGACTCTCAAGAGTCTTCTCCAGCACCACAGTTCGAAAACATCAATTCTTCAGCACTCAGCCTTCTTTATGCTCCAGTTCTCACATCTGTATATGACTACTGGAAAAACCATAGCTTTTTTTTTTTTTTTTTTTTTTTTTTATTTTATTTTATTTTATTTTTTTTTTTAATTTTTATTAGTTGGAGGCTAATTACTTTACATCATTACAGTAGTTTTTGTTATACATTGATATGAATTAGCCATGGATTTACATGTATTCCCCATCCCAGTCCCCCCTCCCACCTCCCTCTCCACCCGATCCCTCTGGGTCTTCCCAGTGCACCAGGCCCGAGCACTTGTCTCATGTCCCCAACCTGAGCTGGTTATCCGTTTCACCCTAGATAATACACATGTTTCAATGCTGTTCTCCTGAAACATCCCACCCTCGCCTTCTCCCAGAGTCCACAAGTCTGTTCCATACATCTGAGTCTCTTTTTCTGTTTTGCATATAGGGTTATCGTTACCATCTTTCTAAAGTCCATATATATGTGTTAGTATACTGTAATGGTCTTTATCTTTCTGGCTTACTTCGCTCTGTATAATGGGCTCCAGTTTCATCCATCTCATTAGAAGTGATTCAAATGAATTCTTTTTAATGGCTGAGTAATATTCCATGGTGTATATGTACCACAGCTTCCTCATCCATTCGTCTGCTGATGGGCATCTGGGTTGCTTCCATGTCCTGGCTATTATAAACAGTGCTGCGATGAACATTGGGGTGCATGTGGCTCTTTCAGATCTGGTTTCCTTGGTGTGTATGCCCAGAAGTGGGATTGCTGGGTCATATGGCAGTTCTATTTCCAGCTTTTTAAGAAATCTCCACACTGTTTTCCATAGTGGCTGTACTAATTTGCATTCCCACCAACAGTGTAAGAGGGTTCCCTTTTCTCCACACCCTCTCCAGCATTTATTGCTTGTAGACTTTTGGATAGCAGCCATCCTGACTGGCGTATAATGGTACCTCATTGTGGTTTTGATTTGCATTTCTCTGATAATGAGTGATGTTGAGCATCTTTTCATGTGTTTGTTAGCCATCTGTATGTCTTCCTTGGAGAAATGTCTGTTGAGTTCTTTGGCCCATTTTTTGATTGGGTCATTTATTTTTCTGGAGTTGAGCTGGAGGAGTTGCTTGTATATTTTTGAGATTAATCCTTTGTCTGTTGCTTCATTTGCTATTATTTTCTCCCAATCTGAGGGCTGTCTTTTCACCTTGCTTATAGTTTCCTTTGTTGTGCAAAAGCTTTTAAGTTTCATTAGGTCCCATTTGTTTATTTTTGCTTTTATTTCTGAAATTCTGGGATGTGGGTCATAGAGGATCCTGCTGTGATTTATGTCGGAGAGTGTTTTGCCTATGTTCTCCTCTAGGAGTTTGATAGTTTCTGGTCTTACATTTAGATCTTTAATCCATTTTGAGTTTATTTTTGTGTATGGTGTTAGAAAGTGTTCTAGTTTCATTCTTTTACAGGTGGTTGACCAGTTTTCCCAGCACCACTTGTTAAAGAGGTTATCTTTTTTCCACTGTATATCCTTGCCTCCTTTGTCGAAGATAAGGTGACCATAGGTTCGTGGACTTATCTCTGGGCTTTCTATTCTGTTCCATTGATCTATATTTCTGTCTTTGTGCCAGTACCATACTGTCTTGATGACTGTGGCTTTGTAGTAGAGTCTGAAGTCAGGCAGATTGATTCCTCCAGTTCCATTCTTCTTTCTCAGGATTACTTTGGCTATTCGAGGTTTTTTGTATTTCCATACAAATTGTGAAATTATTTGTTCTAGTTCTGTGAAAAATACTGTTGGTAGTTTGATAGGGATTGCATTGAATCTATAGATTACTTTGGGTAGTATAGCCATTTTGACAATATTGATTCTTCCAATCCATGAACATGGTATATTTCTCCATCTATTTGTGTCCTCTTTGATTTCTTTCATCAGTGTTTTATAGTTTTCTATGTATAGGTCTTTTGTTTCTTTAGGTAGATATACTCCTAAGTATTTTATTCTTTTTGTTGCAATGGTGAATGGTATTGTTTCCTTAATTTCTCTTTCTGTTTTCTCATTGTTAGTGTATAGGAATGCAAGAGATTTCTGTGTGTTAATTTTATATCCTGCAACTTGACTGTATTCGTTGATTAGCTTTAGTAATTTTCTGGTAGAGTCTTTAGGGTTTTCTATGTAGAGGATCATGTCATCTGCAAACAGCGAGAGTTTCACTTCTTCTTTTCCTATCTGGATTCCTTTTACTTCTTTTTCTGCCCTGATTGCTGTGGCCAAAACTTCCAAAACTGTGTTGAATAGTAGTGGTGAGAGTGGGCACCCTTGTCTTGTTCCTGATTTCAGGGGAAATGCTTTCAATTTTTCACCATTGAGGGTGATGCTTGCTGTGGGTAGCTTTGCCTATGTGGACCTTTGTTGGCAAAGTGATCTCTCTCTCTCTCTCTCTCTTTTTTTTTTTTAATATGCTGTCTAGGTTTGTCACAGCTTTTCTTCCAAGGAGCAAGTGTCTTAATTTCATGACTACAGTCACTGTTCACAGTGATTTTGGATCCCAAGACATTAAAATCTGTCACTGTTTCCACTTTTTGCCCATGTATTTGCTGTTGATTGATGGGACCAGGTGCCATGATCTTCATTTAAATGACTAAAGATCATAACATTCAAAAAGCATAGAAGGATGCAAACCAGTTCTGTCCCTAAGAATCACTTACAAACAGAAATGAGGCTCAGTTGTGAGCCAAGCTGTTCAATTGCCACAAAATTTGTCATTATATCCCCTCCCTTGTCTGTATCATGCCACCCATTAGAGACAACATTTCATTAAACAGAAGTGAGAGAGATAATGGGTAATATTCAGAGTCAAAAACAGCATCATCAGCTACCCCAAAAGAAGTAACAATACATGGGGAAAATACTGCCATTCTTCAGGTGAAAAACTAGACAAAAGTTTTGATTAGAAAGACTGACAGCTAAGCACCTATCAGACAGCTACCAATGACCCATAGGGTTTGGGTACTTTGAGCAGTCATCTTCTGAACATGAGTTTCAATGAAATCTTGGCATTAAGATAAAAATGTCATCTGGAAATAAATTTTTCACCTTGTTTGAATCCAAATGTCAGTGTGTTTACACATTTTCTGCTTTTGGCTATGTTAAGGGTGGCTTAGTACATGAACTGACATACACATTTTGGTCTTGCTGCCATGCTAGATCAAGGTCCTACGACTGACAGTTTTAAAACCAAGGTACCAATATTTTCTATTTGGAAAAAGAATATTTCCTTAAAAATAAGCTAAAAAGTTAAATAAGTTTTTCCCTTAAAAATATCTTTAAGATCAAGGTAGGGCAAAGCATTTTCCTCCAGTCAATTTATCAAATGAATAGGCCAAAAGAGAGCAGAAGAAAACTTTGCCTGTGTTCTCTCTCTCTTTTTTTTTTTTTTTAAATTTTAGGAGCTTAATAGCTGATATGTGTAAACTTTCATCTGGACTCATCATTCAAAGCTTTGGGCTATTGACCATCTCCACCTCTCCTCCATTCCCCTTACCCCCTCAATACCGACCTATTAGAAAGAGAAAACTGGGAGTAAAAAAGTATACCCAAAGAATAAGGATAATTCAACAGTAAACAGAAAGGAAAGATCATGTAAACTGGGTACTGCTGGAGCTTGTTTATGTGTCAGTGGGAATTGATGAGTAGGGAAGAATGCAGTGATACAGAAAGGAGATTATGAGAATTCCCCAGAGAAACAGAATTAGCAGGATGGGGGTATGTCTGTGTGTATGTGTGTGTACATATACATAAATGACAGAAAAAATATATATATATATACATATAATAGGTATATAGATAATTTATTGTAAAGAATTGGCTCATGTGATTACCAAGACTAAGAAATCCCAAGATCTGCAGGCAACAAGTTGGATGCACAGGAGAGAAAATGTGTAGCTCCAGTTCTAGTCCAAAGGTTTGAAAACCAAGAAAACCAATAAGTTCCAGTCTAAAAGCCAGCAGCCCCAAGAGCCAAGAAAAGCCAATGTTTATGTTTTAGTGTGAGGACAGAAGGTTAGCATTCTAGTTCAGTAGGCATGTAGAAGATGTTCTCTCTCACTCAGCCTTTCTGTTCTATTCTGGTCTATAGTTGATTGGATGGGGCCCATCCACCTTAGAGAGGGCAGTCTGCTTTATTCAGCCTGCTGTCCAGTTGCTCAGTCATGTGTGTCTCTTGGGGACACTATGGACTGCAGCATGCCAGGCTTTCCTGTCCTCCACCATAGCCTGGAGCTTGCTCTAACTCAGGTCCTTTGAGTCGGTGATGCCATCCAACCATCTTGCCCTCTGTCATCCCCTTCTCCTCCTGCCTTCAATATTTCCCAGCATCAGGGTCTGTTCTAATGAGTTGGCTTGTCTCATCCGGGGAACAAATTACTGGTGCTTTAGCTTCAGCATCAGTCCTTCTAATGAATATTTGAGATTGATTTCCTTTAGGATTGATTGGTTTGATCTCTGTGCAGTCCAAGGGACTCTCAAGAGTGTTCTCCAATGACACAGTTCAAAAGCATCAGTTCTTTGATGCGCAGCCTACTTTATGGTCCAACTGTCACATCCATACATGACTACTGGAAAAACAACCATAGCTTTAACTATATGGATGTTTGTTGGCAAAGTAATGTCTCTACTTTTTAGTATGCTATCTAGGTTTGTCATAGCTTTTCTTCCAAGGAGCAAGCGTCTTTTAATTCCATGGCTGTGTTTACCATCTGCAGTGATTTGGGAGTCTAAGAAAATAAAGTCTGTCACTGTTTCCCTTGTTTCCTCATCTATTTGCCATGAAGTGATGGGACCAGATGCCATGATCTTAAATTTTTGAAAGTTAAATTTTAAGAAAGCCTTTTCACTCTCCTCTTTCACTTTCATCAAGAGACTCTTTAGTTCCTCTTTGCTTTCTGTCATAAGGGTAATGTCATCTGCATGTCTGGGGTCATTGACATTTCTCTTGGTAATCTTGATTCCAGCTTGTGCTTCATCCAGCCCAGCATTTTGCATAATGTACTCTGCAAATAAGTTAAGTAAGCAGGGTGAAAATATACAGGCTTGACACACTCCTTTCCCAATTTTGAACCAGTCCTTGTTCTCTGTCTGGTTCTAACTGTTGCTTCTTGAATTGCATACAGATTTCTCATGAGGCAAGTAAGGCAGTCTTGTATTCCCATCTCTTGAAGAATTTTCCACAATTCACTGTGATCCACAGTCAAAGGCTTTGGCATAGTCGATGAAGCAGAGGGAGATGTTTTTCTGGAACTCTCTTGCTTTTTGAATGATTCAACAGATGCTGGCAATTTGATCTCTGGTTCCTCTGCATTTCCAAAATCCAGGTTGAATATATGGAAGTTCTTGGTTCATGTATTGTTGAAACCTGGCTTAGAGAATTTTCAGCATTACTTTGCTAGCATGTGAAATGAGTGCAACTGTGCAATAGTTTGAACATTTATTTTTTTTTTTTTTTTGGCATTGTCTTTCTTTGGAATTGGAATGAAAACTGACCTTTTCCAGTACTTTGGCCATTGTTGTGTTTTCCAAATTTGCTGTCCTATAGAGTGCAGCACTTTCACAGCATCATCCTTTAGGATTTGAATTAGTTCAGCTGGAATTCCATTACCTCCACTAGCTTTGTTTGTAGTGATGCTTCCTAAGGCCCACTTTCCTTCTCATGTCTGGCTCTAGGTGAGTGATCACACCATCCTGGATACCTGGGTCACTAAGATCTCTTTTGTATAGTTCTGTGTATTCTTGCCACCTTTTCTTAATACCTTCTGCTTCTGTTAGGTCCATACCATTTTTTACCTTTCTTGTGCCCAGCTTTGCATGAAATGTTCCCTTGGAATCTCTAGTTTTCTTGAAGACATCTCTAGTCTTTCCCATTCTATTGTTTTCCTCTATTTCTTCACATTAATCACCGAAGAAGGTTTTCTTATCTCACCTTGCTATTCTTTGGAACTCTGCATTCAGATGGATATATCTTTCCTTTTCTCCTTTTCCTTTCACCTCTCTTTTTTTCTCAGCTATTTGTGAGGCCTCCTCAGACAACCATTTTGCTTTTTTGCATTTCTTTTACTTGGAGAAGGTTTTGATCATGGCCTCCTGTACAATGTTATGAACCTCCATCCATAGTTCTTCAGGCACTCTGTCTACCAGATTTAATTCCTTGAATCTATTTGTCACTTTCACAGTGTAATCATAAGGGATTTGATTTAGGTCATACCTGAATGGTCTAGTCGTTTTTCCTACTTTCTTCAATTTAAGTCTACAAATTCAAATATTAATCTCCTCTAGAAATACCCTCCTTGATTCACTGAGAATAATGTTTGACCAAATGTCTGAGCAAACTCTGTCAAATTTATATACAAAATAAACCATTACCAGGAATAAAGAAATTAAAAAAAATTAAGAATATAAAACCAAAATAAAATACAGAGCACCAGTAGGCAGAGTATTGTCTTATGACTTTTTTCCCCCAAGTTTCTTAATTTTATCTTTAGATGTTATTTGAGTCTTTAATTTATAGATATGTTTTTAAATTATAGACAGTCTATTTTATTCACTTCTATATTTATTCCATTATCTGGTGAAATTCTCTATCTTGTCTTTTATTTCAGGCTCCTCTGTCCTTGGAATTCTCCAGGCAAGAATACTGGAGTAGGTAGCCATTTCCTTATCCAAGGGATCTTGCCAATTCAGGGATTAAACCTGGATTTCCTGCATTGCAGGCAGATTCTTTACAGTCTGAGACACCTCGAAAGACCTAGAATGTAAGTAAAGTGAGTGAAAATCTCTCAGTCATGTCCAACTTTGCGACCCTGTGGACTATACAATCCATGGAATTCTCCAGGTCAGAATTCTGGAGTGGGTAGACTTTCCCTTCTCCAGGGGATCTTCCCAACACAGGGATCAAACCCAGGTCTCCCACATTGCAGGAGAGTTCTTTACTAGCTGAGCAACAAGGGAAGCCCTCACTCTAAGAGTCATTGGTATTTTTGTGTCTTTAATTCTGTTGGGATTCCTAGGTGGTGCTAGTGGTAAAGAATATACCTACCAATGCAGGAGATGTGACAGATACAAGGCAGATTTAATCCCTGGGTCAGAAAGATCCTCTGAAGGAGGAAATGGCAACCCACTCCAGTGTTGTTGCCTGGAAAATTCCATGGACAGACAAGCCGGTAAGGCTATAATCCGTGGAATCACAAAGAGTCGAACACAACTGAACATCTGAACACACACACAATTCTGTTGTCTGGATTGGCTGTAGGTTTTGTCTTAGATGTGATGGTCATCTCTAAACTTCAGTTTTTGTACCACCTGCTTGACAAATCTATTGAATGTGCTGCTCATCTTTTTAGCCACTACATTTAGTATTAGCAGCTGCTTCCAGAAGACAGGGAAATTTGGGTTCATTTGTATAAATTTCCTTCTTTCTCACTTGACAGCATAGTTCCTCGGTGCTCTGGGTAGCTCTCCAGTGCTTTCAAACATGTGTTTTAATTTTTGTCTTATTTTTCTAGTTGTTATAACTGGGGATTTGGAACAAACCAACCTAAGTCTGCTCCTTCCAGAAATGGAAGCTCCTGCATGTCATTTAAAGAACTTATTTGTGTACATCTGTAGTCTTAGCCAAATATGATTTTAAATCTTTCACTTCAAAACAAAACAAAAATATAGCAATATAAAAAAGGAAGAATAAATTTGCCAAAGCAGCCTTTTTTTGTTTGTTTTTGCTTTTTATTGTCCTACTGTTAGAGAACTATCACTTTGCATGGCATGCTTATAAATTTAGCTCTTTTCTTCTATAAGTTAAAAACTGACTTGACAAAGCCATCACTTTTCTTAAAACATTTTAAACTTATAATACAGAATTTTAAAAGACTTATTAGTGTACTTACTTTGGTTACATTGGGTCTTTGCTGATGATATGGGCCTTCCCTAGTTCTGGTGAGAGAGGGGCTACTCTTTGGTGTAGTGCTCCTGCTGGTCATTGTGGTGGCTTCTCTTATGAAGCAGGGGCTCTAGGGTGTGCAGGAATCAGCAGTTGTGGCACCTAAAAACACAGGCTCAATTGTTGTGGCTCATGGACTTAGTTGTTCCTGGGCATGTGGAATCTTCCCAGATAGGGAACCTTTGTTTTCTGCATCGGCAGGCAGATTCTTTACCACTGAGCCACCAGAGAAGCCCCTAATGCAGAATGTTTTAAACAGAGCTATAGTGAAAGGATGATGTTGGTTCTAAGTTATCATGCCAAATAAAAATCTCTAATGATAAATTTATGCTTATTACTTGTTAGATGTCAAGATGTAAGGGAAAATTATGGAAGCCTGGTGCCTAATTTACATCATTCATAAATTCAGTGTAACATTATGTCTATAATTTTAATGAATAGACAATTGTAAATGTTGATTTAAATAATAATTTCAAGAAATCAAAAGTCAACTTGTATATTTCACTTGCTTTGTTAAATCTGTATATAATAAATCTTTAAATACTCAGCAGGTAAATAAACATATTCACAGAAACACAAGCAAATATATACACTCAAAAGAAACTTTCAAATGTAAAGGGTGATATGAACCCTGGACATATTTTTAATCAAGCACACTGTTAGCCTAAATTGTGTTGTTATTGTTCAATTGCTAAGTCCTATTTGACTCTCTGAGACTCCCATGGACTGTAGCATGTGAGACTTCCCTGTCCTTCACAATCTCCTGAGGTTTGCACACATTTATGGCCATTGAGTCGGTGATGCCCACATTTTAGCTGCTGTTTGCAACCTGAAAGATAAGGATGTCATACCAAGGCAGCTCTTGTGTCCATTAATCAGCAGTCATCGATGAATAATTACAGACCGGTAGAATTCATAACTGACTCAAAACTTTTAATAAATGTAAACATTTTCAGAGTATCTGCATTCAAAGTTCTTTTATCTGTCACATAATCTCATTGTGGCACACCAAATTAATATTTTCTAAAAGTGCTTGCAGAAACATTTCCCCTTCCTCACTTCCTTTGGCAGTTGTGACCTTATAACTTCCCCAGTATCAGGAGGTAAAGTCTATGACTTTACTCCCTAGAATCTGTTTTTAAAAATAGAACAAGGAAAAAGTGATGCTTTGGCATCCCTACATTTAGCCAGTTCTTAACTGGCCTGGAAACTTGTTTCTTACCTTTTGAAAAACCAGCGGTAGTGCTGTGAAAGCCCCAGGCTACATGGAGAGGCTGCGTGCAGTGTTCTCTTGCTGGCTGCTCCTGAGTTCCAGTCAGCGACAGTAACATCAGCCGTGAGTCAGCAGTACTGTGTGTACTGCACTGGCAAACCTTCAGCTCACTCTGGACACAGCTGCCATTTGGCCCCCATCACAGTACAGAACTCCACTGAACCCGCTGAAGTGAAAATGAAAGTCCCTCAGTCATATCTGACTCTTTGCGATTCCATGGGCTATACCATCCATGGAATTCTCTAGGCCAGAATTCTGGAGTGGGTAGCCTTTCTCTTCTCCAGGGGATCTTCCTAACCCAGGGATCAACCCCAAGTCTCCCACATTGCAGACGTGTTCTGTACAAGCTGAGCCACAAGGGAAGCCCAAGAATATTGGAGTGGGTAGCCTATCCTTTCTCCAGTGGATCTTCCTGACCCAGGAATTGAACCGGGGTCTCCTGGATTGCAGGCAGATTTTTTACCAACTGAGCTATCACAGTAACCAATAGAGATATGAAAAACTGAAACTTTGTTTCTGTTCAGTTGCTCAGTTGTGTCCAACTTTTGCGACTCCATGGACTGGAGCACACCTGGCTTCCTTGTCCTTCACCATCTCCCAGAACTTGCTCAAACTCATGTCCATTGAGTCGGTGATACCATCCAACCATCTCTTCTTCTGTCATCCCCTTCTCTTCCTGCCTTCAACTTTTCCTGGCATCAGGGTCTTTCCAATAAGTCGTCTCTTAGCATTAGGTGGCCAAAGTATTGGAGCTTCAGCATTAGTCCTTCCAGTGAATATTTAGGGTTGAATATTATGAAACCCCAGTAAGTAAGATATGTTTTTTGATATACTACATTTTGGCTGTACTTTATTCTGAAGCATTAGATGGCTTAAACACATAGGCCTTATAGATACTCAATATTGATGTCTTTGAAGAAAGACATTTCTTTCTTGATCTGTGTTCATCCTAAATAGTCCCTTTGCTCTCTCTTTCCTCCACTAAGAATATTAGTGTTAGAAAATTTTCATCAGTTTGTTCTACTTTGTTTTATAGATGAAGAAACAGGATTTTACAGGAAAAAATGGCTTAAATAGATCTTACTAAAGGGAGTCCCAAACTTCTAATATTCATCTAAATCTCTGCCTCTAATCCTAGTTCCAGCATCTGAATGTTATTTTCTCCCCAACCACATGCACAGTGAACTCTCCCCAGATGCTACTGCTATAAACTTGCTGCTGTCTTTCCCCCTTACCCTTTCTTTCTCCCTTTTCTCTTTCCTTCCTTCCTCCTTTGCTCCCTTCCTTTTTCCCCTCCTCTCTCCCTCCCTCTCTTCCTCACTTTCATCTTTTTGATTGTATTTATCTCTACTATAACATACATTTTTTTTTCCCTTCCCATTGACTATAGGCCAGACTTAGTGACACATTTGTAATGAATATAGTCATTGATAGTGCACAGAATCTAGGCTATAAAGAAGTATTGTGTCTTATGTTTTGATTTCTCTCTCTAGAAAAACCAGTGTCCATACCTTGAGAGCACTAAGGCAGCCCAAAGGAGAGACCAATATAACAAAAAATTAAGACACCCAGCCACAGACAGGTGAGTAAACCCTTTGGGAAGTGAATCCTTAATTCCCAATCAAGTTTTCAATTGACCTTAGCCCAGCACACAGCTTGTCTGAAACCTTATGAGTGACCCAAAGCTGGAAACTAACATCTGAACCACTCTCAAACTTCTGATCTCAAGAAACTATAAGATAATAAATGCATGTTGTTTTAAACAACTATATTTGGAAATAATCTCTTATGTGACAATGGATAGATAATTCAGACTTGCCTTTTTTTTATGGTTAAAAAATTTAAAAAAAAAATAAGGCTAAGAAAGGCATTTATCTTTGCATGTATATATGCATACTAATTGCTCACAAGCAAAGTAATTTCTAAGTAATCTAGATGTGACCTTTTAAATATTTTTATATGGCTTAATCATTTTTTCTAAAACATATCTAGCCATTATATCTAGCTATTTATGTAATGCTCTATAAATATTCAAGTTTATACTCTATACATTGCAATATCTCCACTGTTATTTCTATCTGTGAATTGTTATTATTTGAATCCCTAACACAAAAACAACATAGATAGTAAATACTTTTTCAGTGCCTTGTCCTCCAGCAAATTGGATTTAGAAACAGTTATAATTTTATACTCATTGTATTATGGTATGGAGTTCTCATTTCTTTTACTTCTCTTATTTTTAACCTAATTTACTCAACATGAAAAAAGAAAGTTAAAGTTGCTTTGCAACCTCATGGACTCTAGCCCACCAGGCTGCTCTGGCCACGGTTTTCTCCAGGCAAGAATACTGGAGGTGTAACCACTCCTCTTTCCAGGAAAGCTTCCTGACCCAGAGATCAAATTCAGATCTCCTGCATTACAGGCAGATTCTTTATGATATGAGCCACCGGAGAAACCAGTACATCACCCTAGTATCCCTGTGTATAGATGTGTCTTTGCAGCAATGTGAATGTGTTTCCTGGTATCATGGCATAATAAAATAACCACGCTTTGAGATGGAGATAGCTTTGAACATGGATTATTTCTTCAAAAGACAGAGTTGTAAAAAAAGCAATTTAGGGTCTCTATTATTGTTAATTAATTAGTCATAAAGTGATTGTTTAGTCGCTGAGTCACATCCTACTCTTTTGCGACCCCATTGACTGTAGCTCTTCTGTCCATTGGATATCCCAGGCAAGAATACCTTAGTAGGTTGCCAATTTCTTCTCCAGGGGATCTTCCCAACCCAGGGATTGAACTTATGTCTCCTGCATTGGCAGGTGGATTCTTTAGCACTGAGTCACCAGGGAAGCCCTTAATTAATAGTAGTAGAAGTACTGAAAAACATTTCTCTGATCATCTCTATGTAGCAGTGGTAAAGGAGGAGCAATTCTGAAAGGTAGGCAAAAGGATAAAAATGAGTAGGTACTAATTATCTTAAGGGTATTATTCATAAGTAATTTACCATAATAGATCAAAGGAGAGTGAAAGAGAAAGAGGAACACAGGGCGGAGATAAAACCTGGAAATTGGCATTTATGAAGCACTTGCCAAGTACAAATTCCATTGAAAAACTTTTACATTATTTTGAGTTTTCCTCAAAAGAATCTAAAGAAAAAAAAATTAGCCCCAGTTTATGGATGAGGAAGGAGAATATTAGAAAGCCTAGGTGAAATTTACTAGTTCCTACATTGAATTATTGAACTGAATCTAAAACTGCAACAATTTACTCCAAGGTTTCCTCATTTGAATAAAGCTTGATAAGGAATATAGAAATCAGGGCACAGGGAAAATAGTTGAAAGTGCTAGAAATGTTTAACATAGAAAAGAGAAGGTTTGGTCTGGGCAAAGTATCTTCAGGTATCTGAATGATCATCATCTCAACATAAGGTAGACACAATGAATCTTCACAGCTGGAGGTTTCTAAGCTACTAAAATAATAATTTGACAAACAGAATGAAAAGCAATCTTCTTAAGAAGAGACTAGAAATGTGTGGTGGCTCACTTCAAATCTAATAGATTCCATTTCTAAGCTTTGACAATCTAATGGCTTTGCCTAGATCCCTGGCTTCCCACTATTAGAGAGATTCATGCAAAGTAGTCCACTTTCCAAAGAAGAAACCCAGAGGTGGTGATTGTATCTCAGTGTACTGCTCATAGTACAAATGTGTCCAAATTTTATGCATCTATTTTCTTTCTCTTTTGAATATCAGATGGTTTATATTAGTCCTTTCACTATTAGCTGTCTGCATCTTATCTTCCAATTTCTTTATGTATCATGAAAGTGAGAGTGAAAATGAAGTCGCTCAGTCGTGTGCGACTCTTTGCGACCCCGTGGACTGTAGCCTACCAGGCTCTTCCGTCCATGGGATTCTCCAGGCAAGAATACTGGAATGGGTTGCCATTTCCTTCTCCAGGGGATCTTCCCAACCCAGGGATGGAACCCAGGTCTCCCACACTGGAGGCAGACGCTTTCATCCATTCCTTCATTTAGAAGTTTTTTCTTTCTTTTTTTTTCTTTTTGTCAGTCTGTTCAAAACACTTGTATGTAAAGCTTCATGTATTAAGAGACTGGTAAGAAAGATACTTTGAACTTAAGAAACTCTGCCTAGGAAAGGAGACAGTCACATTAATAAAAAATTGTGATACAGCATGGCAAATTCTATGGAGCCTGGTGGGCTGCAGTCCATGGGGTCGCGAAGAGTCGGACACGACTGAGTGACTTCACTTTCACTTTTCACTTTCATGCATTGGAGAAGGAAATGGCAACCCATTCCAGTATTCTTGCCTGGAGAATCCCAGGGACAGGGGAGCCTGGTGGGCTGCCATCTATGGGGTCGCACAGAGTTGGACACGACTGAAGCGACTTAGCAGCAGCATGAAGGTGAAGAAACAGAGAGGATACTTTTCTTAAGGCATTTCGGTGATGTTTGTGCAGGGGCAATGACTTAAAATCTGATCTGCTTTTATTCTGCTGTACATATAATATGTTTCTGAAATGGGGAGGGTGACAGTAGGTCTTAGAGCAATGATCTCAGCTGCAGCTGATTATGAAACACCTCATCCAAGCACCGAAAAATCTGTCAATACTTGGAGAGATGTCAGGGCTAGGGGTAGGGAAGCTTTTGGCATTTAGTGGATAGAGACCAAGTATGAACAAAGAGCTGACTCACTGGAAAATACCTTGATGCTGGAAAAGATTGAGGGAAGGAGGAGAAGAGGGGCGATAGAGGATGAGATGGTTGCATGGCATCATTGACTCAAGGGGCGTGAGTTTGAACAAACTCCAGGAGATAGTGAAGGACAGGTAAGCCTGGCGTGCTGCAGTTCATGGGATCACAAAGAGTCAGACACACAACTGAGCAACTGAACAGCAACAACAACCCTACAATACATGGAACAGGCCTTCACAACATGGATTTATCAGATCCAGGATACTTATTCCAAGGTTGAGAAATTCTGTCTTAAATGATTGAAAATGTTTTAAACCTCTCCTTTAAGAGAAAAATTATCATTGCAAACTTTAAAACAAGAGAGTAAGTGGTAAATTCCTCCTGTCTCCTGTCTTCCCCTAGGCCATCTTGAGCTCTGCTGTGGAAACAGTAGGCATTGCATACTGCTTTGCCGAGCTTGCCATTTTTATAAAATGCCTTGGGTTTGCTCTGACCTTTCTGCATGGGAGACAACCTTGCATTCCTAATTCTTTTGTATTCTTTTTTTTTTTAATCTAGGGAAATGTATTTCTTGATTAAGTACAAGATCAAGGGTATCTTTTTCCTAAATTAATGGTTCTCTTGACCTGAGTGCTCACTCATTTGTTAATGCTCCAAAAGGAAATGTGCATTTCTTAGACTCAATAAATCATATAAACAGGCTTTTATATTCACCATTTAAATGGAGATAAATCATGATTTATCTGCCATATTCTTGGTTTGTTCTGTGAATATATGTGAGATACACACACACACACACACACACACACATCTGTGGAATGTAATCAGAACTTCGGTATCTCCATTATTTCTTTAGGTTTTTTGTTTCTTAATTCATCGTGGTCTCACTTTTACCTTAATTAGGATAATAGTTGCTCAGGCAAATATCATAATATAGGATATCAACATCTTTAAAAAATATCTGAATATTAGAACCGTGCAAGGTCAATCTAACTCAAGCCCTGCATTTTCTGAGTCCTTCCACCTTGATTAAAATTAATGTTAATAATTTAATATTTAGTTTACTTAGAAAAGAAAATCAGTATTTATTATCTTTTGTCATCTTCGTTTATCTCACAATTAGTGTATGTTTATGACTGTGCATAAGCATATACATACATATATGTACATACTATGAAACTTCATTCTGTTTTGGGGTGCCTTTTTGCTATTGTAAAATTTTTAACTCCTTATTGATGAAGACTAAAATAAAAAGTTCAAACATGCATTATAAAATAAAATAAAATGCTTTGTCTCCAAAAGTGACAAAAATGCACCCAGCACAACTTCATTGTCATTAGTATAAACTCAAGCCTCTCTCATAAGAATTAAATAAAGGGCTGTAAAATATGTTTTAAATCTTATGCCAAATCAGTCCACATCTATCTATGCTCAGCAGGAAGGAGTATAATAATTGATTAGTGAGGTTGTGATATTGTGGTTTTACAGTGAGACATGTATGTTTAGTCCTTGCCCCATTTCTGGCACAGAGCTCAAACCCTTGGAATTTCGTAAGTAACGAGAGCAATAAAGATGTCTTTTGTTAGATTAGTCAGGTGAATTGGGGGTTACCTGAATATGTGGGCTGATTGCTAACTAACCATGTGATGAAAAGAAGGTTGGAAATTTCAGTCCCATCCCCAAATTCTGGAAAGAGGTAAGGGGCTGGAGATTGAATTTAATTAACCAATGGCCAATTACTTAATCAAACATGCCTATGTAATAAAGGCTCAAAAAGACAAAAAGGATAGGATTTGGGGAACTGCTGGGTTGGTGAAAACCTTGAGATTCCTAGAGAGTGGTGTGCTCAGACAGGATGTGGAAAATCTGACATCTTTCTCCATATCTTTGCTTATGCATCTCTTCCATTTAGCTTTTCCTGAGTTATACACCTCTTTATAATAAACTGGCAAACTAGTAAATGAGATTCTTCCCTACATTTTAATCCTCTCTAGCAAATTAATTTTTTTCTAGCAAATTAATTGAGCCCAATGAAGGGGTGCTGAAGAATTGATGCTTTTGTTGATGGTGAAGACTCTTGAGAGTCCCTTGGACAGCAAGGAGATCAAATCAGTCAATCCTAAAGGAAATCAACCCTGAATACTTATTGGAAGGACTGATGTGAAGCTGAAGCTCCAATACTTTGGCCACCTGATGTAAAGAGCTGATTCATTGGAAGGGGACAACAGAGGATGAGATGATTGGATGGTGTCACTGACTCGATGGGCATGAGTTTCAGCAAACTTCAGGAGATGGTGAAGGGCAGGGAAGCCTAGCATGCTGCAGTCCATGGGATCTCAAAAAGTCGGATGTGACTTAGTGACTGAACAACAATAACGATGACGGAATCATTGTAACCATCAGTCTGTAACCAGTCAGTCAGAAGCCCAATTGGAAACGTAGACTTATAATTGGCAAACTTCTGGCACTGAGCCCTTAACCTGCAGAATCCAGGTAGATAGTGTCAGAATTGAGTTGAATTATAGGACATGTTCTTGGTATCTGAGAATGCCTGAGTATTGTGGGAAAAACTCTTCCACACATTGTAATTGGAATAAGAATTATTAGAGATTTGCTGTGGGCTCCAGAGTGAGGAGCACAACACAAGAGCCCTGCATTTGTCAAACCTATGTTAGCCCATCAGGGGACGGCTGAGTGCTTGAGAACAGATAAAAATGTTAGTGGAGTCAGTGTTTCAGTTGTGAAAATGAGATCATTAAAGTGGAGGAAAAAGGAATGAGCATTTCCAGGCATTCTGTATATGTACTATATGTGTTGTACTATATGTGTATACCTTCTTATCATTCCATGGTCAGTTCTCTTGACAATCAACCCACTTCTCAGGTGCATCCCCCAAGTCACCTGATTTACCTCACAAAAGACATCTTTATTACTCTCTTGGTAGTGGTGTTTGGATTGCTCTCATCACTTAGAAAATTTCAAGGGTTTGAGTTCTGTGCCAGAAATTGAACAGATTTATGCCACATTATAAAATCACAGGGCTTCCCAGGTGGCTCAGTGGGTAAAGAATCCACCTGTAATGGTGGAGGCACAGATTTGGGTTCTATGCCTGGGTTCAAGAAGATTCTCCTGGAGGAGGGCATGACAACTCATTGCAATATTCTTTCTTGGAGAATCCCATGTACAGAGGAGCGTGGCAGGCTACAGTCCACAGGGTCACAAAGAGTTGGATATAACTGAAGCAACTGAGCATGCACACATGCATAAAATCACAGCCTAACTAGTCAATACTACTTCACAAAGCCCTTGAGATCATCATCATTATCAACATTTCAAAGATGGGAGAAACTAAATTATGAAGCGCAAACATATTCAGATAATAAGGGCAGGGCTTGAATTCAGCTGGGTTTAGTTGGCTTTGGATCCTATGCTCTCTTAATATTTACAGGGCTTTGGACAATTAGAATTTCTTTAGGATTTGTGTTTGGTTGGGGACGAGGAAAAATTTGAGAGTCATGGGGGCTGAGAAATAAGGCTGTGACGTTGCACTAAGTTTTGAGACTAGGAGCTATTTGTAACCGTTGAATAAATCTTGCAAAATATTTGAACACCCCAAAAATAAACACTCTACCCATTAGTAATGATTCCTTGTTTTCCCTAACACTTCAGCCCTGTGTGCACGTGTAATAAGTCACTTCAGTGACTCTTCAGGACCCTATGGACTGTCACCCATCAGGCTCCTCTGTCCATGGGGATTCTCCACGCAAAAATATTGTAGTGAGTTGCCATGCCCATCTCCAGGGGATCTTCTCTACCCAGGGATCAAACCCACGTCTCTTATGTCTCTTGCATTGGCAGGCGTGTTCTTTACCACTAGCGCCCTAAGTGACCGCTAATCTTTCTTTGGTAAAAGATTTGCATATCTGGACATTTCAGTTGAATAGTGCCATATGATATGTGGCCTTTTTTTAAGTAGCTGCTTTCACTCAGCATGTTTTAAAGGTTTGTATATGTTACAGCATATATGAGTACTTCATTCCATTTCAGGTAAACAATATCTCATTTTATGAATATTTCACATTATTTTTTATCTGTTTATCAGTTGCTGGATATTTGGGTTGTACCTACTCTTTGGTTATTATGAATAATGCTGTTATGAAAATTCATATACAGGGTTTATTTGTATGTGTGTGTGAAATTATAGTTTCATTCTCTTGGTTATAATAATAATGGATAGGATTTCCAATTTATAAGATAATGCTTTGCTTAATTCTTACAGGAACTGCCAGACTGTTTTCCAAAACAGCTGCACCATTTTGCATTCCTACTAGCCTTGCATGAGAGTTCCAGTTGTTTCAGTATTCTCATCAAAACTTGAATGTAGCCATTCTAGTGTGTGTAAAGTATTCCCATTTCCAAAACTGATAACATAATTGAGCATCTTTTCAGATATTTATTGGGCATTGCATATCTTCTTTAAATTTCTTTTGAAGCTTATATACAACGTTACTTATAAAGGACTTGGAGCACTCTGTGTCTGGTATATAATAACTTTTCTATTAAAAAAAAGTACTTTAGTTTTTCCTGCTTCCTTAATTATGAAATTTATCTTCAATAATCACTTTTAGTCTTAAGAGCCTTTTAAGACTTTAGAGGTAATAATTTATCAGAAATTACTTAACTTTCAGTTGCATGTTCCTACACTTAAAGGTTTGTTCAATTCAATATACTCAATTTTAAGATCTGTTAACTGTTTAATGTATAAACAGTAATTAAAATGGGCACAAATATCAATTGCTCACATCTATATTTTGTTACAAAATTGTTATGTAGTGAAATTTTATGGTGATATTTTACAAGTTGAGATAAAATGGTAGCAGTTATCATCCATATCAGGTGTATTGCCATTTTGCACAGAAATCCTTTGAAAAGTGCAACTTATCCTTCTTAAAACTTTCCAGAGAAGGATATACCTTATATAATAGCTATGATGATTATTCTTTTGTGTTTATTGATTATGCATCTAGAATAAAGCTAGGTCCTTTACTTCAGCTTGGGCAGTTAATATTGACAAAGATCCTATGTGGTACACTTGTTGTTGTAGCTGTTGTTTAGTTACTCAGTTGTGTCCAGCTCTTTTGCAATCCCAAGGACCTCAGCCCCACCAGGCTCCTCTGACCATGGTAATTCCCAGGCAAGAATACTGGAGTGGGTTGCCACTTCCTTCCCTAGAGGATCTTCCTGACCCAGGGATAGAACGCACGTCTCCAGCATTGCAGGTGAATTCTTTACCACTGAGCCACCGGGGAAGCCCCTATAAGGTAGATATTAGTAACCCAATTTTACAGTGTTGGGATTGTGATGTAGAGGATTAATTTTCTCCTTAATGCCACAGAAACCTTAAAAAAATAAATGTCCCCATTATGCACTATCTTTCCTTCTCCTAACAATCCAGATTAACTATTTCAGCACATACCAAATTCAGTATCTTTCATATAGACTTTCTTAACAATTTAATCCACAGAATCATAAATAAAATCATTCAATAAAAGCTTCATTGAGCCTTTTATTAGGCACCAGATGACACTTTTATGCTATGGACAAGAGAGATATTTAACATTATGACCTCTATGCTGGTGTAAGAGAGAAACTTGCCAGAAGTGTAAAGATGGAGATAGTGTATTTACATCAGAATAAAGTAAGGGTCATTTTAAGTTCCAAAAGGATAGCATCAGTGCTGGCTTTCTTCAGATTTGTATCATTAATGCCTACACAGTTCCTCGCAAAGAATGGGTGCAGTAGCTCAGGTTAATTTGAATTTAATATTTTTTAAAAATTCAATGATAAGAGAAAGGATTGATGCTTATGAATTTGAATTAGTACCAAAGGATAGATTTTAGGCCAGGAAAGGCAAAAAGAAGGAAAGACACATCAAATACATTCTCTCTCGCATACACACACACACACACACACACACACACACACAATGGCATAAACTCAAAGGAGTTATTTTGTGATCCTATATAGTTTTGAATGACTGCAGAAAAATATGCATATTTGACTCAAAGCCAGAAAACAAGGCTACCAAAGTGTCGGAGGTTAGATCAGGAAAGGTCCTGTATGTCAATTTTCAGGATTTGGGTTTTATCCTGCAGGCTATGATGAATCACTGAAGTGTTTTTTAGCAGCAAACTGTGAAAGATGGCATCTATGATTTAACAAATCATGCCAGTAATCTTGTAGAAGACAGATTAAAATAAGCAGTTTTATTTTAATAAAATAAAATAAACAGAGAAGCAGTTTAGGGAAACTGAATGGTAATTGTCTTAGTTTGGCTGCTACAATAAAATACCAAGGACATGTGTGGCTTAAAAAACAGACTATTGCTCACAGTTCAGAGGGCTGAGAGATCCAGATCCAGGTATTGGCAGGTTCAGTTTTTTGTTGAGGACCCTCTTCCTGGTCTGCAAATGATCACTCTTCTCTCTATGTCCTCAAATGGCAGAGAGAAAATCCTGGTATCTCTTCCTCTTCTTATTAGAGCTCAAATCTCACCTTGGGTCTCCCCCATCAGGACCTCCTCAGTCTAATTAGCTCCCAGTGCTCTGTCTGGGAGGGAGAAATCATCTCCCCTTCCCCTATTGAACTATTGTGGATGAACTACTAATAAAATGGACACAAAACAGATTAACAGGAGAAAAGGAACACACTTTAATAATATACATTGAACTTAATATACAATTCAAACCTAAAGGTCAAAACCTGCTGACTTTTGAGGGCTGGACCTTCACAACTTATATAAAACATTGTACAAAAATTTTTGTTTGTTTATTTCTGTTTTCTTGAGTAAAGATGAGAGAGAAAACTTTGTTCCTTGAGAGAGGTAGGAACACAGTATGGCATCTATCTTTGTCAGAGTTGTACCTAGCTTTACCTATGGATTCTAATTTAAAAGAATAGCAAAAGCTGTGATAATTACAGATACACATAAGATTGATTTTTTCAAGAACAGTAGAGCAAAAAGTCTATTTTCATATAACTTCACCAAATTATTTTTAATAACATTTTAAATTCTTAAATGGGTAGTCAACAGCTTTGTTGTTATCTTTGATGGTTAAATTTTTTTCATATGATTATTGGTAATTTTATGTCTTTCACTGAAATTTTCCAAGTGTTGTCTTGACAGTTATCTTTTGATACAAAGCATTCTTCATATATTTTTATGGCAACCTTTTCGTACAATGGAAATAACTATTCTTTGAATTTTATTTATCTTTTGATTTTGTTTCTATATTTGAGCACATATGAATGTGGTATTTTTCTTGAGTATTTTGGGTTTCATGATATATATTTTTAGTAAAAGCCCATAATAAGTCTAAGATTATACAAATATTTATGTAAAGTACTTACAAGACATTTTTATTTTACTTTACATTGTTGTATGGGATAAATAATCCAAATTATTTATTTTCTAAGTGCTAAGTCTATTTTTTTGAAGCCCAATTACTGAATGAATTTTGCCAACTAAGCTTATAATTTCATCTTCAAAGACTATTTTTGTTTTTATTTGAGCCTCTCCTATCTTCACTTCTTAAAGATCTTGCTATCTTCTAAAGACTTCATCAATACTTGGTAAATTATCAATATAATAGAAGAGTGAGGAAATTTGATCATGGACACAAATGGGGCAAGAAAACTCTCACAAGCAATAAGCAGCCTTTCCCAAACTGTATCCAAAATGAAGACTCACCAGTGTGATAAATAATAATACCCATTAGTGTTTTCTCAGGGCAACGGCTCTCATTTTACAATTGGATATACTAAGGCTTAGTCTTATGTATACTAAGATATACTAAGGCTTAGATATACTCAGGCTTCCTTGATGGCTCAGTTGTTTAAGAATCTGCCTGCAATGCAGGAGACTGGGGCTCAAGAAGAGAAGGGGACAATAGAGGATGAGATGGTTGAATAGCATAACCAACTCAATGGACATGAGTTTGAGCAAACTCCGGGAGAGAGCAAAGGACAGGGAAGCCTGGCATGTTTCAGTCCAGGGGTCATAAAGAGCTGGACATGACTTAGTGATTACACAACAACAACAAGGCCCAGAGAGACAAATTAATTAAAGTAGTTCTGCCGAAATCATGTCAACTATTGGAATGACTCTTCCAAATATTCTGATAAAATGACAAATTAGGGGTATTGGGGTACACAAGGCAAAATCTTATAAATGAAATAAAAAAGAACCAGTAACTTTTGATTGACCCTTATATTAGAATCTTGCAATCCATCCATCAGATTAAACTCTTCCAGCTTTCACAGTCTATTTCCTCAGTAGCCTTCATATATATATGGGTGTTTGATAGAATAGTAACAATCTCTGTGACACTAGGAAAGTTGGTCTCTCTGTCATTCATCTAATCCGTTATTTTAAACTTCACTTTGGTCTGCTAGTCAGCACAATATTCCTTTAAATACACAGTTATAACCATTTACAAATTCTGTGTTTCCAGCTAATAAACCATTCTTTAGCAAGCAAATATAGTACATCTTGCCTGGAGAATCCCATGGACAGAGAAGGCTATAGCCCATAGAGTCGCAAACAGTGGGACATGACTGAAGCGACTTAGCACATAGTACATCTGTATAAAATAAATCTTAACATTTTTCACTTTTTCTGTAAACAGTCCTCTTTTCTAGTATCACATTTACCTGGGTTTCTCCATTTCCTGTATCCCTATGAAGCAATTTTTGTTTATTTTAAAATAACAATTTTATTGGTCTCTAAGATATCCTGATTGAATGACAATTTGTATATTCATTATTATACAACATGTTATTTCTCTAATACCACTTATTCAATACAGAATATATATACACACAAAAACTTGCTAGAATAATAGATGGTTGTGGACTGGATCCTAAGACAATTAAAGGTTGTTGGCTTGTTCTTTACAAAGTGAACAAGTAAGTGAATCAATGTAAATCTCCTGGAGAGGTCTAGTGGTTGCATCAGGATATAAATTATGTCAAATGTTTCCATCAGAAACTTGGATGAGTACATCCTTTATAGGGTGATTGATTTTATTGCTGGGAAAAGTAAGGTAAGGAAAAGCAGAGAAGTAAGGTAAGGCAAAAAAGAAAATGAATATAGTAAATAGTAATAATTATTTCTTAGAAAGATCATTTTTAAAGTAGATAAAATAATACTTAAGAAGCAGAAAGAATTTACAAATTCATCCAAAAACTGAAAATGAGAAAATAAAAAGGATTATGGACTTTCTTGGAACCCAACACTGGATATTCTAGTTTCTATTATTTGTATGCTCTGTTGGGGTAATTTTCTCTTAATCAAAACTGTAACTGATATGATAGTAGAGAAACATTAACTTATTTAAAATAAATATAGATGAGATAAGGGTTTCTAGAACCAACAATGGAAATTTTTTTTTAAACAGATTGCTTTTGAGTAGTATCTGGGAAAAGGGAAAAGATGATGATCTGTACATTCAAGTTTGTGCTGCAAGTTTTATTTTCCCTAAGTCAGTATTAGCCCATTGCTTCAAATATGTCTTTAGATATAATACCAAGTTATATCAATTGTATAAGTCAATTGATTATAAGACCCTTCATTAAGAATGAAAAAAATATGTTTCACTGTAATTCAGTTCTTTAAAGGTACATAACATGTGTCCCATTTCTTTGTAATTTCTTCAATCGATTTTAGGTGATTTGACAATTTCACTTGCATTTAGTTGCACTGCTATTTGTGTACAGTGAAAATTGTGTTAATGATTCTATGTGTGTATCTCAGAAATATAATTTAATTTCTACTTGTGGGTACTGCCTTTTCTTATATTCCACATTGTTCTTGGCAGTTGATTTACAACAAAATGTGGGTTCACTATCTTTCATCCAACAACAAAGATTTGTTTCACTCATATAAAATTCATATTAGACTGCTTTTTTTTTCTGAACCCTGCTGCATAATCAAAGAGACATTCTATTTTAAGAATGACTTATAGTGTAATCTTTGTGACATCATTTTAAATGGCAATTAAACTCAAAGCATGTAGTAACAATGAAATATGTTAAACAATTGCATTGAAAAATAAAATAGGAATGATCAAGTCTGTGTATCTGCAGGCTTTGACAACTAGTTCATGACTCCCAGTTGGCTGACAGAGATTATAAGACATACTGATAATGAGATAAAAATCAATTTTGTGTGTGCTACTTGCAAGAGAATGTGCATCTTAAAATCAATGAAATACAAATTATATTTTTATTTCAACCCACTGCCATCTTCAGTATTTAGTCCTTACAGTTAGAAAGGTTAGTTAGTCCATAAAAAGAGAAAACACACAAACAAAAAATAAATAAAAATAAGATTTTGCTTTTGCTACGTTTGTTCAGAGGGTATATTTATAGATAATTTACAGGAACATCAATGGCTAATGATGTTATCAAGATAGCAACATAAGTCATTCCAGATTACAGTCCCTTCACAAGAATATCAACTATCCATAGACAAACACTGCTGTGAAAATTCTGGAATCTCCAGGTGAGGCTGAAGACTCCCCACCTCCTCACCCCCCAGATGGCAGGGATAAAGAAGGACC
Organism: Odocoileus virginianus; assembly: GCF_023699985.2. Taxonomy (NCBI): domain Eukaryota; kingdom Metazoa; phylum Chordata; class Mammalia; order Artiodactyla; family Cervidae; genus Odocoileus; species Odocoileus virginianus. Next base: position 50,845,396 of record NC_069675.1, on the reverse strand, counting down.
ACATAAGGGTAGAAGTGTGGCTACACACGGGCCACATGGAGTCTCCACCAGGTCAAAACAATGACACCAAGAGGGCTCTCTTGGTCTTATGGTTTCTCCAGTGAGAAAAGAGACCTCAGCAAGGACGTTGCTCCTCCAGTATTGCAGGACAATTTCTAGGAGGCCCACACAGTCTTGCCTTATGGCACTCACTGGGGGAATTTGTGGGGCTTAACCACTGGGCGTCAGCAAGAGACAGAGAGAGTTTGGGGCTTACAGTAACTAGTGCTCAGACATTGGTAGTGTACCTGCTGGCAGTGTCACACAATCCGAGATTCCAGCCAGAGGCTCTGCCCATTTTCAGAGCTGAGCTGCTTCCCGTCTGGCAAAGGAGCTCATTTGGCAGTGATAACTGATTTGGGTCCCCGGTCAATGGACCATCCTAACTGGAGCCCATTCTACCACTCTGCCTGGACAGGGAAGCAAATTTTCAGCCCCACCAAACTGCTGAACACAGCTTTTATTCCCACCCATTCAGGAAGCCTAGCCAGAGAACCTGAGCAGTTTCAGAGCCCCCCCCCCCCTAGCTTCACTCAGGCAGGGAGCCAAACCATCAACTTTCCCAACAGTGGAGCATTGGCAGTGATCACACATAACCACTGAACCTGAATAATGACCCTGGGAAGCCCTGAAACCCTCCCTATACCTCTGCCCAACTACATAGCCCAGCCTACAATGTTACTTAGCAGTGTACATCCTTGACTGATTGCTGGACACAGCCTGTGGCCTCATTCAAGGGGAATCTAACTAATCACAGGGCAGTCTCAGCCCCACCCAACTGCAAGATATAATTGGAGGCCATTCTCAACCAAAAAACCTAGCCAGCAGTCTTGAACAGCAGAGAAGGACAGTCAGTGACCTATCTGATCACAAAGCCCAGGATGTACTCCAGCTTCCAACTTCAGGAAAGAACCTATGGCTCCAACTGAACGTGGAGACCAAGTCACAGCACCACGAGGTAATAGAGTACTTGAGACCTATCTAACCAGGAGCAACGGCAGAGTCCAACTATTGCCCTCCTCATCAGCAGAGCTGGAACCAACCACTGCTACCACCCTGTCAGGGAAAATAGGCTATGGTTTTGCCTGTCCAGAACTGACTGCACAGTTCAACTAGTGTCCCCACCAGAATGTGGAGTAGAGACAGCAGCCCAGCCTGATCAGATAGCCCACTCAGTAACTTCATTTGAACATAGATAGCATTCACTGGTGGCGCTAGTGGGAAAGAAACCACCTGCCAATGTAGGCAGATATAAGAGACTTGGGTTCAATCCCTGTGTCGGGAAGATCCCTTGGAGGAGGGCATGGAAATCAACTCCAGTATTCTTGCCTGGAGAATCCCAAGGACAGAATAACCAGGCTGGCTACAGTCCATAGGACCACACAGAGTCGGACATGACTGAAGTGACTGAGCAGGTACATCAGTCACTGAGTCCGCCCAGTTGAGTAGCACAGCTGGTGGCACATACCCTGAACTCAGAGCATGGACTGTGCTCTCAAGCAACTTGGGTCCCCATAGCAAGCTGTCGCAAACCACAGATACTGCCAGCTGACTGTTCAGAACCCTAAACTGCTCTCATTTCATTCTTTTACATGTAGCTTTCTAGTTTTCCTAGCACCACTTATTGAAGAGAATACCTTTTCTCCACTGTATAATCTTGCCTTCTTTGTGATAGATTAATTGACCATAAGTTTGCAGGTTGATTTCTGGGCTTTCTATACACATGTGCATGCTCAGTAATCTCTGACTGTTCATAACTCCAGAGACTGTAGATGCCAGCCTTCTCTGTCCATAGGATTTTCTGGGCAAGAATACTGGAGTGGGTTGTCACTTCCTCCTCCAGGGATTTCTATCCCATTCCATTAATCTATATTTCTGTTTTTGCACCAGTATCACACTGGTTTTTGATTACTGAAGTTTGTAGTACAGTCTGACAACAGGGAGCTTGATTCTTCCATTGATTTTTTTTCTCAGGATTGCTTTGGCTACCTAGGATCTTTCATGCTTTCATGTAAATTTTAATGTTTTTGGTCTAGTTTGATGAGAAATGCCATTGGTAATTTAATAGGGATTGCATTAATTTGTAGATTGCCTCAGGCAGTATAGTCACTTTGACAATATTGATTCTCCCATTCCAATAAGATGATATATCGCTCCATCTATTTGTGACATTGTTGACTTCTTTTATTAACATTTTATAGTTTTCAGATTACATGTCTTTTGCTTCCTTAGGTTGGTTTATTCCTAGAGAATTTATTTTTGTGATGTGATTATAAATTGAATTGTTTAATTTCTCTTAATTTTCTCTTTCATTTAAATTTGTTTAATTTTCTCTTTCATTATTAGTGTATAGGAATGGAACAGATTTCTGTGTATTATTAAGTTTGTATCCTACAACTTTATTGAATTCATTTATCATCTCTAGTAGTTTTCTGGTGACATATTTAGGATTTTCAATGTGTAGTATCATGTTATCTGCAAATAGTGAGAGGTTTACTCCTTCTTTCCCATATCTGGATTCCTCTGACTTCTTTTTCTTCTCTGATTGCCATGGCTAAGACTTCTAAGGTTATGTTGAATAATTGTGGCAAGAGTGGATTTCCTTTACTTCTTCCTAATCTTAGAGGAAATGCTTTCAGTTTTTCAACATTGAGAATGATGTTTGCTGTGGGTTTGTTGTATATAGCCTTCATTATGTTGAGGTAGGTTCCCTTTATGCCCACTTCCTGGAGAGTTTTGTTTTTATCACAATTGGGGGGTGGATTTTGTAAATTGATTGATTAATTTTTGGCTGGGCTGGATCTTTGTTGTTGCATAAAGGCTTTCTCTAGTTGCAGTGAGCAGGGCTGCTATTCATTATGGTGCCCAGACTTCTCATTGCAGTGGCTTCTCTTATTGCAGAGCACAGGCTCTAGGGTGTGGGGTCAGTAGTTGCAGACGTGTGCTCAGAACTTGTGGTGCATGGGCTTCATTTCCCCATGGCATGTGGAATCTTCCCAGACCAGGGACTGAAACTGTGTCCTCTGCACTGGTAGGCAGATTCTTCACCACTGGACCACCAGGAATGTCTTGGGTGTTGGATTTTCTCAAAAGTGTTTTTATATCTTTTGAGGTGATCATATGTTTTTTATTCTTCAGTTTCTTTGTCTGGTGGATCATATGGATTTGTGTGCACATATTGAAGAATGCTTGCATCCCTGGGACAAATTCCACTTGATTATGATGTATGATCTTTTTAATGTATTGTTGGACTCTGGTTGGATATTATTGGATATTTTTGTGTCCATATTCATCAGTGATATTGGCTTGTAATTTTCTTTTTGTGTGGTATCTTTATCTGGTTTTAGTATTAGGGTGATGGTAGTCTTGGAGAATGAGTTTGGGAGGGTTCTTTCCTCTGCAATATTTTAAATGACTTGCAGAAGGATGGTTATTAACCCTTCTCTGAAATTAGAACATTCCAAACTCCAATACACTGAAATAAATTCAAAATGGATCAAAGGTCTAAATACAAGGCCAGACACTATGAAACTCTTAAGGGATAATATAGGCAGAATACTCTTTAGCATCAGTTGCAATATATTTTTGATTCACCTGCTAGAGTTATGAAAAAAAAAAAAGGGAGCTAATTAAACTTAAAAGCTTTTGCACAGCAAAGGAAATCATAAATCAGACAGACAACCCACAGAATGGGAGAAAATATTTGCAAATGAAGCAACCAATAAGCAAATTTTATTCAAAATATGCAAACAGCTCATGCAGATTTTTATGAAAAGCAAATAAACAAACAAATAACCCAATCAAAAATGAGTGGAAGACCTAAATAGAGATTTATCCAGAATAAGACATACAGGGGGCCAACAGGTGCATGCTCAACATCACTAATTATTAGACTGAAGCAAATCAAAACTACAAAGAAGTATCACTTCACACTGGTTAGAATGACTGTCATTAAAAAGTTTACAAACAGTAAATGCTAGAGAGGGTGTGGAGTAAAGGGAACCCTCCTACACTGTTGATTGGAACATAAATTGATAGTGCCACTGTTGAGAATAGTATGGAGATTCCTTAAAAACAGAGCTATCATATGATCCAGCAATATCAATCCTGGGCATATATTCAGAGAAAATCATGGTCCAAAAGGATATATGCACCCCAATGTTCTTAACAATGCTGTTTACAATAGCCAAGACACAAAATCAATATAAATACCCATTGACATGAATGGGTAACAATGGTATATTACTTAGCCATAGAAATGAATAAAGTTTTTAAAAAGAGATTAAAATAATTCCATTTTCAGAAACATGAATGGGCTTAAAATTTATCATACTAGGTAAAGTAAGAAAAAATGTCATGTGATATTGCTCAAATGTAGAATTTTAATTTTTGAAAAAAAATAATACACATGAAGTTATTTAAAAAACAGAAACACATGCACAGATATCAAAAGTAAACTTATGGTTACCAAGGAATAAATGTTTGGGGAAGGGATAAATCAGGAGCTTGGGATTAACATATACACAGTATTATATGTAAGGCAGATAGCCAGCAAAAACACTATACAGCACAGGAAAATCTACTCTATATTCTGTAACAATCAATATGGGAAGACATTTTAAAAATATATGCATATGTATAACTGAATCACTTTTCTGTATACCTGAAAGTAATATAATGTTTTAAAACAATTGTATTCCAATAAATAATATTTTAAAAAGAATTTTAGTAGACTATAACACAGAAAACTAAACAAAATTAGGAAATTAGGAAATCAATTAGGAAGTAAGAAATTAATTAGCAAATTAATGCATGAAAAAGTGAGAAATTTGAAGAAAAATAGAAATCCTCAAAACATAAAAGGCAGAAATGTAAGTGCTGAAGTGTATTATGACTAAATTAAAGAATTCAGTAAAGAACCTCAATATAAGACTCCCACCAACCAGAAGAAAGAAGCAATGATTTAGAAGGTAGGACCTTTAAAATTATTCAAACAGAGGAGCATAAAGAAAAAAAAAAGAAAAAGACAAAATCTCATGGGACTGTGGTACACTAATGAAGGAAAGCATATATTATTTTGAGACTCAAAGAAAGGAAAGAGAAAGTCTACAAAAAGCAATAATGCTGAAAATTTTTCAACTTGGGGAAGGATATGGACATCCACATTCACAAGACTCAAAAAACCTCAGAGAGGTTGAACGTTATGAATGATTTAAAAAAAAAAAGCTATAAATTTTTTATTTGAAAATATACACATAATTTACAAACCTTTAGCTATTTTAACCAGGACTAAAAAGCAAAATCACAAATGAAAGAAGAGTCCCTATAAAGGAGACCACAGAAATACAAATAATCCTGATACTACTATAAATATATATATATATATATACACACACACACACATATATATGTATATACCAACAAATTGGATAATCTGAAAACAACCTAGAATATATGGACAAGTTTCCAAAGCAATCTTGAGGCAGAATTAAGCTGGAGGCATCACACTTCCTGATTTCAACTATTATTGCAAAACCATAGTAATCAAAATACTGCAATAAAAACAGACAGAGTCATGAAACAGAATGGAGAGTCTAGAAACACATGTGTATACAGTCATCTAATGTTAGACAGGGCGCCAAGAATAATCAATGGGGAAAGACAGTCTCTTCAATATATGGTTCTGGAAAAATGAATACTCAATGCAATGGAAAGAAGCTAGACCCCTTACATCACTCACAATAATTAACTTGAAATGGATTAAAGACTAAAATATAAGACATGGAACCATGGAAGTCCTGGAAGAAAACACAGAGTAAGAGCTCCTTGACATCGGTATTAACAATAATATTTTTTCAGTTAACACTAAAGTCACCAGCAACAAAATAAGCTTGCTTACATCAGACTAAAAGGCTTCTACACAGCAAAAGTATCAATGAGCAAAATGACAAAGCAATCTATGGAAATAGCTGTAATGGGAGAAAATATCTGCAAGTTACATATATTACAATGGATTAAAATCCAAAGTATATGAGGAAGTCATAAACTCAATAGCAATAAAATAATATACCAATTAAAAAAATAAGCAAAATATCTGAAAAGGCATTTTTTCCAAAGTTGCTATTCAAATAGCCAATAGGTTCAGGAAAATGTGCCAAGCATCCTCCTTCATCAGGAAAGTGTGATTCAAAACGACAATGAAATGTCAGCTCACACCTGTTAGAATGATTCGGATCAGAAAAACAAGAGATATCAAGTGTTGAGGTTGTGGAGAAAAGCAAATTCTTATGCTTTTGATGGGAATATAAATGGATATAACCACTCTGGAAAACAGTATGGCAATTCCTTAAAATCTTAAAAATAGAAACGCCATATGATTCAATAATTCCATTTCTGGGTATATATCCAAAGGAAATAAAAACAGTATGTGCATTCCCATATTCATTGCATCGTTATTCACAATAGCCAAGACATGGAAACAACAGCCATAAAATATGAAAATACTCCCATTTGTGATAAAATAGATGTATCCTGAGTGCATTAGGCTATGTGAAATAAGACAGAGAAATATAAATATTGTATGATCTCACTTCTATGTGGAATGAAAAACAAACAAACATACAAGCAAACTAGTGGATTGGTCGTTGCCAGGGTGAAGATGAGGGCACAGTGGGGGAAATGGGTGAAAGGCATCAAAAGGTACAAACTTCCAAATATAAGGTAAGTAATTTCTGGGTATGTAACATACTGCATAGTTACTATAGCTAATAATACTTTATTGTATATTTGAAAGTTGCTAAGAGAGTAAATACAAAACCTTCTCAACAAACACACACACATACACTTGTGACCATGGACCTGTTAACTAACATTGTGATAGTCATGTTGCTATATAATATGTCAATTATGTCACAGTGACAGTGACAGTGTTAGTCGCTCAGTCATGTCTGACTCTTTGTGACCCCATGGACTGTAGCCCTCTAGGCTCCTCTGTCCACAGAATTCTCCAGGCAAGAATACTGGAATGGGTTGCCATTCCCTTCTTCAGCCAATGAATAATAAAAAATAAAATACAGGAATGTCTAAATTCAACTATTTCATGACATGTAATTTCAGTTTGTTTCCTATTTTCCCCATGGCTCTCAGTTTCTGGTCGTTATCCTTAGTATCTGTACTTGATTGATGGAAAGTTTGGTCATGGATTGTCAAGCTACAGTCAATTTCCTTCTATGCCTTTGTGTAGTTGAAGAGCTATGAATGGATTTTACTTGCTTACATCTTTTAACAGTTGAGAAAATGCAAAATAAGGAAGACCTTTTTACCTATTATAAAATTTAGATATATGCTATATAAATTTTTGAACATATAAATTCTGATCTAAAATGAATTTTACAAAATTCAAATTTTAGTATACATAAAAAAGTTTTATTGGAACAAAGCCGCATACATTTGTTTATGTACTATCTGTGAATGCTTTTTCATTACACAGAAGAGTTGAGTTGCTCCAATAGAGATCGTATGTCCTTGAAATCTTAAACCAATCCATTCTAGAAAAAAGTCTGTAGATATCAGCTCTCTGTTAACTTTTATGGCCTTTATTGGTTTTGTCCAAATAATATTGTATCTGAATGATAGTTTGGATTTTCTTTTTAATTTTCTGATTTCAAATTAGAGAAAGTACCCCTTTTTAAATTTTTACCTAATTGTGTCCAAGTTTATTCATTTCAGTACAGTGAAATCTGCCAAAGTGTTTTTTTGCCTCTTTCTTGGAACTCTTACTTGTAATTTTCTAAATAAACTAAAATTATCGTAATCACTTCCTCTTTGACCCAAGAGGTATTTAGAAAGCTTTCATCTTTCTGGATACTTTGGATGGTTTGATTTTTTTTTTTTAACTTTTTTATTCTTTTCTTATTAATCAGACTTACTTTGCTCTGAATTCAGAAAATGAGGTTTGGATAATTTATAATCCTGTAAAAATAATATATGATACTTTTTTGAAAATGAGGAATTTGAAAAGAATTTTCAGTATTCATTTTCATTGATATATATATGGAGTTAGATTTATATATTAATCATGTGCATTATATGCCTGTAATCCTTACTTAAATTTTGATTAACTCATCTCTCAAAGGTCAATGACACTATTTTAATGTTCTAAGTAAGCTTATTTTCATATCAGAAGTTTACACACAGAAACCATTTAAAAATTCATTCACTGTATATTTTAGGAGGACTTAAACTGTAGCAGACCAAAAAAAAAAAAAAAAAAAAAAAAAAGAGAGAGAGAGCTTCTGTTCTCAAAAAGCTCTCATGATGGGAAATATTTTATGGAAATCAAAGCAATGTAAAACAAGAGCAGAAGAAAATTTTCAATTTCAGTTCTAAAAAGGATAAGTATAAGATACTATAGATCTCCTGGTAGCTCAGCTGGTAAAAAATCTGATTGCAGTGCTGGAGACCCTGGTTTGATTCCTGGGTCAGGAAGATCCCCTAGAGAAAGGATGGGCTACCCACTCCAGTATTCTTGGGCTTCCCTGGTGGCTCAGACAGTACAGAATCCGCCTGCAATGTGGGAGACCTGGGTTCGATGCCTGGGTTGGGAAGGTCCACTGGAGGAGGGCATGGCAACCCACTCCAGTATTCTGGCCTGGAGAATTCCATGGGGGTTTCACTTAGTTCTTCTAAGTTAGTATTAAAAAATAAGTATAAGATACTATAGATATGCCTTGGGGGGTTTTATTCTAAGGACATTTTCCCGCTGTGTTTTTATCTTAGATATTATTTGTATTTGAATGGTTTGGTTTCCTTTTGTATGGTTCTGTATGATTTTCTACTTAGCGTGTGTGTGCTGGGGAGAAAGTGGTAGCTAGGAGAAGCAAAAGTGTGAAAGTGTTAAGTGAGGAGAGAACAGGAACCTGCAAATGAAAGGAGATAAACAGGGTTGGAGTGAACAGAAGAGAAAAGAGTGGCATGTGGTACCCAAGGCTGGTCCTCTGGAGGACAGAGTACTGAGGATTCTGCATTACTTCCTAAGAGACAAGGGAGGATTTTGAACAAGGAATACCATGATCCTATTTAAACTTTCTCCCATTTCAAATACATTTGTTTTCTTCAGTGGAAAGGATGATTTGGAGAGGTTGGGCAAGATTGCATAGAGGAATAAAATTCAGGATGCTAAACTCTACCACTATTTACAAAAGGGAGGTGTTTGCTGTTTCTGCTTGCAAACTTGAAATCTATCAGTTTTAGAGTTAATATTATGATCTGTTTTGCTTGTTTGTGTCTGTAGTGAGTTCCCCCTGAATTTTCCTTGCATTTGTATCTCCAGAGTCATCATTATTTCTTTAAAAATATATATATGTGGGCGCACATTTTCATTTTATGGGAATAGCATTGTGTTACTTATTGATTGTATTTTGCCGCTTTTAACTGCTGCCTAATTCTGCACAATGTCCATCCATCTCATTTTACAGTTTCACTCTCTTAATCATGTACAACCAGGGTGTTTCAAGCTCTCTCAAATGACAAATAATGTCACAGTTATTATAGTTATGTATACATATAGTCACTATGTATATAGTACATATAGTCATGTATGTTGTTTAATGGAGCTATGTGAGATTTTCTTTGTGATATACATCCAAAGCAAGTTTCAAGAACCTATCTGCGATAGGAGGAGTTGGTTGGATTGCATCATTGATTCAATGGACGTGAGTTTGAGCAAACTCCATGACGCAGTGAAGAACAAGGAAGCCTGGTGTGCTGCAGTTCATGGAGTGGCAAAGAGTAGGACATGACAGAGCAACCAAACAACAAATCAATAGTATACATGTCTGTCTCCAGACTGTCCACCCTGAAACATAAATGAAGATCTTTATTTTGTCACGGTTCACCAAACCTTCATATTATTAAGCTTCTAGTTTTTAAATATATTTAATATAAAATGATAACTAAATTTTTTATTTTAAATTCTGAATGGAGGGGCAAATTAAGGGAGTAGCATTGAAATATATACATTATCATGTGTAAAATAGATAGCTAGTGGGAAGTTCCTTTATAACACAGGGAACTCTGATGCTCTGTGATGACCTAGAGGGGTGAGATGAGGGAACTAGGAGGGAGGCTCAAGAGAGAGAGAATATATTAATATGTGTACCTACTGCTGATTCATGTTGTTGTATGGTAGAAACCACCACAAGGTTGTAAAGCAAGTATCTTACAACTAAAAATAAAAAAAGAACAGTAGCTAGTATTAATAATAAGCATTACCAAGTCAGAAAGAGCAAGGATATTCTTCTTTGCTTTTTTCCAAGACATTCCTGCTCTGATACATTAATAAAAATGATCTTTAATTTTTTCTTACAAAAAAATCCAAATGTATCTAAAACTACAGAGATGAGTAAAATGCATCCTCTTCAGTTAACGGTTATTTACATTTGCTTTATTTGTGTTGGTTTTTCCATCATTTTGCTGAAATATTTAATTAAAATCCTAGCATATTGATTTCTTTTTCCTGCTGTAACAAATTACTAGAAATTTAAATGCTTGAAATAGCACAGATTTATAATCTTATAATTCTGGTGATCAGAAGTCCAAACAGTCTCACTGGGATAAAATCAAGTTACTGGAAGAAGTCTGCTCATTTCTGAATTCTCTAGAAAGATTTTATTTTCTCGCCTTTTCCTGCTTCTCTAAGCTGCTCCCATTCCTTGGCGTCTGGTCCCATTCGATTTTCAAAGTTAGCCATGATTGTTGGGTCTTTCTCATACCACATCACTAACACTGAATGTTATGCTTCTGTCTCATACATTCAAAGCATCCTTGTAATTAGGTCGGGCCCATTCAAACAATAGAGGACAATTTCCTTATTTTGAGATCACCTTCTTATCAATCTTAATTCTATCTACTACCTTGATTTCCCTTTTGCAATGTAACACACTATGTTACAGATTCCAACAATAATGATGTGAACATCTTCGAGAGGTCATTATTCTACCTAACACACTTAGGTATAATCCATCAATCATTCATTTCTAAAGTCTAAGGACACTTTGTTATATAACCACAATACCAGAATTGTGTCCATCAAGTGCTGCTCTTTGTTTCTTTATTTTTTAAAATCAAGAGCCAAACAAGATCTGCTCACTGCATTTGGTTGTTTTTACGTCACTTAAGCGCTTATTGCAATCTTATTGTTTTTCAAGAAATTGATTTGTTGAAAGGAGTGAATCCAACCTCCTGCAGAAAATCCCACTTTATATATTTGTTGTAATGAGTCATGATGTTGAGGTAAGTGTAGCTTCTTTAAACCTCAAGCTAGAGCTAAACACCTAAAGAGATTCAAATTCAATATGTTTGGTGAAAATGTCTGTTTTTTCTTCTATATATTTCACTTTGTATCCCATTGGGAAGCTCATAATATTTCCACACTCTGTTCTACTGAAATGAGGTTTCAACATTCATTCTTATGTTTGAAACTTGCCTACTGCCAGCAGCTATGAAATTTTATTGCCTCCACTCTGCCACTGATGGAAATCTTGGTGCATTTTTTAAAGATTATCCACCTGGTCATTATCTATCAAAAGTCATTATCTATCATTAAATTAGGCTATTTTGTCTTAAATAGACTTTCCTGGTGGCATTTGGTCTCATCTATGCTATATTTTTATAAAGCTTGTCCACAGTTTTTGGTAGGTGGATAGTGCCTTTTCCTATATTTCAATGCTGTTACAGAATTATCTATTTATTTACTGCTTTTGAAATTTTAATGGAAATTTTTGAAGGAGGAAGACTAAGTTGGATATTCATATCATTTGCTGATGATTTTATCTGTAGAGACACAGATGACATATTTCTGATAATAATGTCTATTGACTATGAGCAAATATATAAAAATCAACAGCATGATTTTAGTAGCTCAAATATGTGTGAAGCAATCAAAATAGAAAAATGTATATGCATTTTAGTGGAGAAGGAAATGGAAACTTAGTCCAGTATTCTTGCCTTGAAAATCCCATGAATAGAGAAGCCTGGTGAACTGCGTTCTTGGGGTCACAAGAGTCAGACAAGACAACAACTGAACAATGAATGAATTTTAAAATAGCAGTTCAAATACATAGTAGATACATACTGTTAATATTCTGATAATGTCTAATGCATGCATGATTGATGAACTCCTTCCAATTTGTGGCCTCTTCTCAGGAGACTATGGACTTTAGAGTAGAAACCATGACTCAAGGAATATGATTTTGAATTTGGAATTTCAATGGGATTTATTATCTAAATTAATTCATAATCCCTAGGTTATGGAAGTGCAGTTGAAAATTAGAACTTTAATATTTAAATGATTCATAAAATGAATTACCTTTTCAGCAGCAAAATGTTATCCTAGTGGTGTAAATATATGTACCATAGTTTCACAAATTATCCTTTTTTGTCCATAAATGGTTTTATATTAAATTTATTATTCAATAAGTATTTATATGTATGTCTATATATCTTTTTTTTTTTTTTTTGCTGTTTTGCTGCTATATTTTAGGGGTATAGCAGTAAGAAAAGTAGTTACTATTAAATTGTTCTTATAGAGTTTATAATCAATTCTGAGGAGATGGATCTGATTTTCATCCTCTTTGGTGGCTCAACAGTAAAGAATTTGCCTGCAGTGTAGGAGTCACAGGTTTGATCCCTGGTTTGGGAAGATCTCCTGGAGAAGGGAATGGCAATCCACTCCAGTATTCTTGCCTGGTAAATCCATGGACAAAGGAGCCTTGCAGGCTACAGTCCATGGGATCACAAGTGACTAATCAACCACCCACTACCTGGAATAAGATAGGGGTATTTTTGGTATTGAGGGCAGTTCTGTTCTTTGGAACAAGCGAGAGCCTGTATACTTGTTCTTATTTCTTTATCTGTGAATAATAGAAAACACTAAATGAACAGTGGCTTACCCAAAAAAAGAGGTTTATTTTTGTCATCTTGATATTCAGTTCAGTTCAGTTGCTCAGTCATGTCTGACTCTTTGTGACCCCAGGGACTGCAGCAAGCCAGGATTCCCTGTCTATCACCTACTCCCAGAGCCTATTCCCGATGTAATCAGTCCAATTGTTGGTATAACTGTCTTCTACTTTAAGGATTTTAATGATCAGGATTCATTCAGGAAAGTAGAAAGACTAGCAATTATGATTAAGGGATATATAATAGGAATTAAACAGGATATAATTTTGGAAAGAGCTGTGAAGTAAAAATTTCGGAGAGTGTCAGGGGATGATACAATTTATCTCTGACCAATCAATCTGAAAAGCCAGGCATGTTGAATGGCTAATATGATCCTGCAAAGAAAAAGCTTATATGGAGGTCTATAGAAAATTCTATTTCTGTGTTACGTTCTCTGTGGATCTATTGCCATGCTTCTCTTGGAAGGCCTGGATCTGCTGTTGGCTAAAAAGTGTGAGCATTTGGGAAGATCTGGACATGGAATAGAGGAGTGAGCACCTTCCCATCTGTTTGTCACAATGCCTGATCCTGGTGACTGTCAGAAAATAATGGCTTCTGCCTCAGTGTCATCCCCAAAATGTCCTGCAAATTCTTCTTTGGAAAACTATCCCAGAGCCTTCCAGAGAGTGTGATTCTGGAGAAAGAACTAAACTAAGTCTACATACATCTTATGAAATGCCAGACTGGATGAAGCAGAAGCTGGAATCAAGATTTCCAGGAGAAATACCAGCAACCTCAGATATGCAGATGACACCACCATTATGGCAGAAAAGAAGGGGACTAAAGAGCCTCTTGATGAAGGTGAAATAGGAAAGTGAAAAAGCTGAATTAAAACTCAACATTAAAAATCTAAGATCACGGCATCTGTTTCCATCTCTTCACAGCAAATAGATGGGGAAAAAATGAAAAGTGTGACATTTTATTTTCTTTGTCTCCACAACCACTGCAGATGTTGGCTGCAGCTACAAAATTAAAAGACACTTGCTCCTTGGAAGAAAAGCTATGACAAACCTAGACAGCATGCTAAAAAGTAGAGACAATACTTTGCCAACAAAGTTCTGTCTAGTCAAAACTATAATTTTTCTAGTAGTCATGTATGGATGTGAGAGTTGGACCATAAAGAAGGCTGAACACTGAAAGATTGATGCTTTTGAACTGTGGTGTTGGAGAAGACTCTTGAGAGTTCCTTGGACAACAAGGAGATTCAACCAATCAATCCTAAAGGAAATCAGTTCTGAATAATCATTAGGAGGAGTGAAGCTGAAGCTGAAGCTCCAATACTTTGGCCACCTGATGTGAAGAAATGAGTCATTTGAAAAGACCCTGATGCTGGAAAAGATTGAAGGCAGGAGGAGAAGGAGATGACAGAGGATAAGATGGTTGGATGGTATCACTGTCTCAATGCAAATGAGTTTGAGCAAGCTCTGGGTGATGGTGAAGGACATGGAAGCCTGGTAGGCTGCAGTCCATGGGGCTGCAAGGAGTTGGACACAACTGATTGACTGAAAAATAGCAAAGCAGGAGGTTGACATGGGTAGAATATTGTGAGAGAAATTTAAGTAGTAAGATAAAGAAGGTAAAATGGTAAAAATTATGTGAGATTTTAGTAAAAAAAAGAGGGATTATCAAATATATTTTAGAGGTAAATGCAGATAAAAATATTAAGTATTAGAATAACATAAATTATGAGTTAGCTACTTCTGGTTTGCTTCTCTGTTTCAATCTATTTTTCATTACATTATTGATAAAACAATAACTTGAATTCAGGACTATTTTGCCTTTTTCAGTCAGGCATGCTATCTGGGTGAGTTTAAGAAATGAGCCCTGAAATACTGGATTGGGCAGTGATAGAGTATGTGTTCCTAATGCATTTGGCAATTGCTCTGAGGGAAATTACTTTGTTCTTACTCAGACAGATATCATCCTGTTCTCCCTAAATAAAATGTCTATAACCAGTCATTTCTGTGTGAAGAAGAGGGATGGTCAGCATTGAATAAGAAGTATACCTTGTTGAGATTTATTAAGAAGAGAGTTAAGCGTTGAAGAGACACACACTGGTGCAGTTTTTTCCCCTGGTAGCTCAGCTGAATTTTGCATTCAGAGAAACAATTGGCCTTGTCATGTCTATCCAAGGATGTCACATTATTAGGAAAATGCCTATGGCTTCTAGGAGAGGAGGGTGGAAGTTTGCAAGCCGAGAACTAGAACTTTAAAAAAAAAAAAAAGTTCTCATAGGAAATGCCATTAAAAGAAAATACCCTCCAGTAAAGCTGTGTTTCTTCCCACAACCATCTGGCAGTGTCCATATTGTGCTTTCTGAAGAACATCTTACAGGGAAGAGAGGAATGCAATAGGTACTACTCCTACCTGTGAATTTTAATTTCATTTTATTATTTATTTTTGCCTGTGCTGGGTCTTCATTGCTACTCAGGCTTTTCCCTAGTTGCAGCAAGTAGGGGCTACTCTCTAGCTGAAGTGCATGGACATCTTGCAGTAGCTTCTCTTGTGGAACACAGGCTCTAGGGTGTGCAAGCTTCAGTAGTTGCAGCACATGGACTCAGTATTTGAGGTTCCTGGACTCTAGAGCACAGGCTCAATATTTGTGGCACAATGGCTTAATTGCTCCATGGCATGTGGGACACTTCCCAGGCCAGGGATCAAACTCATGTCTTTTGTACTGGCAGGTGGATATTTTATCACTGGGTCACAAAGGAAGCACCTCTACCTGTAAATGTTAGGGAAACATAATTTAAGCACTAATAAATTTTGCACCAGAGACTTCTCTCCTTCTATAGAAAAAGAATCTATATTTGACAGCTGGGTATGTGTCTGCCTGAAGACTACATTATCCAGTATCCCTTAGTGTTGGATGTGGTCATGCTATCAAGTTCTGCTAAGGAAATGAAAACAGAAGTGGTGAGGGTACTTTTCAGTATTTGCCTCTGAAGGAAGATGGCTCACTCTTTTCCCTTTGCATTTCACCTTCTGGTTAGGTGCAAATGCAGGTTATCCTCATCCAAGAGATTATGTTAGAAAAGGATGCCAATCATACAGATGAAAAGAATCTGGATTCTTGTGGTAAGGGCCACAAATACATTCCCACTGCTCCCATCAATAGTTGGAATCTATTCTATATTTACTTGAACGTAGGATGGGCCCATATTTGGTCATAAGCAAGACACTGTACTAGAAATGACTCAAAAATTTCTAATATCAGCTTCTAAAAGAATCACAGGTTTCAGCTTTTGCACTTTTGTGATGTTCCCTTTTGGAAGTCAGTTATGTAATCTTATTATCCAGAAACCACCATTCTTTTGAACGAAAGTATTAGTTGCTCAGTTGTGTTCAACTCTTTGCAACCCCTTGGAGTATAGCCCACCAGGCTTTTTTTTTTTTTTTTCCCCCGCAGGATTTCCCAGCCAAGAATACTGGAGTGGGTTGCCATTTCCTTCTCCAGGGGATCTTCCTGACCCAGGGATGGAATCCATGTCTCTTGCATCTCCTGCATTGGCAGGTAGATTTTTTACTGTTGAGTGGCCAGGGAAGAGAGCCCCAAATAGCTGTGTTAGAGGCTTCATGGACACACAAAAAATACTTGGCTGATGCCTAGATGTTTGAACTACTCCAGGTGAAACACAGAACATGAGTGAGCAAGAACACTGGGACCTTCTATCCCTAGCATACACCACAAGAAACAGAAGAACCATCCAGCTCAGTACAGATCAGATTAAAGAATTATGAGGAATTATGAGAAATAATAAAATGGTTGTTGCTTTAATTTCATAAATGTTAGACTGTTGACATAGTTTATTGTGGAGTACAGACTATTGGAACACTCTTTTTTCTTTTTTTTCAGTAATCCCACTGACATCTCACCCAGGGTCCATTGGGGCCTGACGGTATAAGGACAGACACTAAGGAGCAGGATTTTTACCTCCTTCCTATCCTCATTCCTTCCCTACTGGTTGGGAAATACCATATTTTGAACCTCAATAGAAGCCCAATAAGAGAACTGGCTCTAGAGCATTTGCCTTGATATTCTTCTTCTTCTTCTAATTGAAATAACTTTGGTTTAATGAAGTAGCTATTATATAAGATTCATGTGTACACCATTATATTTCTACTTCTCTGTACATTACAGCATCCTCACCACCCAATTAGTTTTAATTATATCATCTGATATAACCACACTGCTTTCTCTTTGAAAACTACTCAGGGCAGCTCTGCCTGAACCATGAAGTATTAGGTAGGAAGTCAGGCATGAGCAAGGAGAGGTGGCCTAGCAGAAAAAGATTCAAGCTAATCTCTAAATCCCAGCTCAGACACATTCCAATGTGGCCCAGGAGAGCTCACAGATCTGCAACCAACTAAGCATAGGGACTTCTCCAACTCTGGCACAGGCAACCTTGCACTGCTGTGTCCTCGAGTGACCTTAGGAAGCCAGGAGCCCATTAAGGATTCATAAACATTCTATACATACATACATGTGGTTATAACAGAATGAATTATGGGAAAAAATGTGCATTAGAGCCTGTTGTTATGTAACTTGTAACTATCAATCAAAACCATCAGTCCACATCCACCTAGATGAATATGTAAAAGCCCTGTCTTGAAAAAACCGGGTACCTCATCATTTTGGGGCCACTGCCTCTCTTGGCTTGGCCTGCTTCTCCCTTGGGGTATTCTTTCTGTTCTTAATAAACTTGCTTTTGCCACAAATAAAACCTCAGATTCTTTGTGTCCTTACCAAGACCCGAGGCACCCAAGGGAGCGTCCTCTTCAGCACTCCTCAAATCTGGTAACAGAAGCTTGAGTATCATGGTTTAAGCCATTGAGTTGACAAGACCTGTTTACAAATGATGGTTGCAAATCCTTTCTTTCTCCCTCTTGACCTCAGATCTCAGGTCTCTTACACTCAACTAACTTTTATTGATTCAAAAATCTATGCAACTTATGTTCCAATTCAGCTATATGACAACCAGTGATTTTTTTTTAAAGCATAAATGATTTTACTGTTGAACTGTGAAGCTTATAATTTTTAATTTAATTTGAACACATTTTAAAGATTGTACTGGGAATTTTAAATAGATGTTTTTACTGTTAATGACATCACAGGTTTTATCGACTATATTCCAGTCTATTTAATTGCTGAGAAGCAAATATATTAAATTTGTTAAGTTTTTTGGTTCTTACATGTGCTGTAAAAATGGCCAAATACTTCACTGTGCTACCTAGCATTTTATATATCTCAAAGTTTAAAATTATTATTTATTTTATCTTAATATAGTAAATGAATGAAATTCCCAGTGTTATTATTGCTATGGCAGATTTTATTTTTTCTATGGTATTGCATTATTTTTCCCCATATTATAAATTTATTATTGTGCTCCTATGAGTTTCTGGTGTCTCAATAATTCTGCCCCATCATAAATGTGTTATCTCCATTCTTGGAACTTTTCTATCCACCCTATGGGGAAGCAAGACTACTAAGGCATCAATAGTGATTCCATCCTTAGTGCTAAAGGAGGTATGAAACATCATATAAAGAGAAAAAGAATATATGTTAATGCTCAACTTTCAGAATGAAATGCAACCAAAATCTTGAGGGAAAGAATGTGTGCATGTACACATGCTGTCATGGCCAACTCTTTGTGACCCCATGGATGGTAGCCTGCTAGGCTCCTCTCTCCATGGAATTTTCCTGGCAAGAATACTGGAGTGGGTTACTGTTTCCTGCTCCTGGGGATCTTCTCAACCCAGGGATCAAACCCATGTCTCCTGAGTCTCCTGCATTGGCAGGCAGATGCTTTGCCACTGAGCCACCTGGGAAGCCCTCAAGGAAAGAATATCTACACTTAAAAATGGAATTCATAATATAACATTCAATGGCCCCAAACCTTTGAAAAATCAGTCCCTGAGACTCTAAATGCCCTCTTACTTCTTCACAGAAACAAACAAACAAAAAAATTCTTCCAAAGCATTTATTCAAATGAAATTTAAGATTCTGAGGTTTTGTGAAATATTTACTATGTAACATCACTGAGTACTTTTCCTTTGTGTAGACATAAGAGTATAGCATTTAAAAGTTTTCAGAGACTGTACAAACTGTCTTATTCAAAGCTCTTTCTTTGTAAGGAAAAATACATGCGCAGCCCAATGCAAATGATGGTCTTTTCTGTTAACACACATACACATGCACACATGTGCACACACACAGATCTTCTACTTAACCTCTGCAAAACTCTAGATTCTAATTAGCTAATCTTTTAAATGTTTTATAGCAGTGAATTGCCTCATAACTGTATCTCCTTTGCATCATATTTGTTATATCATATTCACATATATAACTTCTTGAATAATCCTCCCAAATCCTCTTTTTGTTATATTACTTTCTACTCTTGAATGAATTTTCCAGTACCAAGATGATCAAGGTCATAAGTTCTAACATTAAAGATGATGTAATAACTGTTCCTGTTTTGAAATATTATGCTTCCATTAATTTGAAAAGAAAGTGTCTGATCCATAATGGTCAAAATACCTTGTTATACACACCATTTTTAAACTTTTTAGATACCTTCAAAGATGTGAGTTATCCTCATCTTTATGTGTAAATATGCCTAATATGTATAGGGTAAAGTATGAGAGTGTAAAAAACAGCTGAAAACTCAATTATTAAAAAAAAAAATCCAAGATCATAGCATCCAGTCCCATAACTTCATGGCAAATAGAAGAGGAAAATGTGGAAGCGGTGACTAAATTCTTCTTGGGCACTAAAATCACTCTGGATGGTGACTGCAGCCATGAAATTAGAAGAGGATTCCTTCTTATCAGGAAAGCTATGACAGACCCAGACAGTGTGTTAAAAAGCAAGTTCAAGAGAAGCTGTGATGCTTACTGTCCTTATAGGAGTCTACATTGTGAAAAAGCATTGCGGGAAGAATCTATTAGTAGCCATCATGTCTTGGGTCCTCTGGATGACCTGCTGCAGATGAAACACATTTTACAAATAAAATTTTCCACATATATTCTCAAAAAGTTTTGAGAATACATTCAGTAAAGTTGAATAATTTTATATCAGGGGTGCATACATACACTAATAATAATTAGAAACAAAAATTAAGAAAAATCCCATTTATAATTGCATCAAAAAGAATAAACATCTATAAACAAACTTAACTAAGAATATAAAAGACTGATAATCAGAAAACTAGAAAGCACTGATAAAGAAACCAAATAAAGCACAAATAAACAGAAACACATTCCATGCTCAAGTACTGGAACAATGATTAGGATGTCATTCCAACCAAAGCCATCAGCAAATGCACTGACTACAATCACAACCTAATATACAATGGCATTTTTCATAGAAATAGAAATATCCCTAATATTAGCTTGCAACAATTAAGCACCTTGAACAGCCAAAAAGACTCTTAGAAAGAAGAACACGCCTAGAGGCATTTTCCTCTCTGACTTCAAACTACATCACAGAGCTGTAGTAACCACAACAGTGAGGAACTGGCACAAACAGACACACAGACTACAGGAATATAATAGAGAGCCTAAGAATAAACCCACATGTATGTGGCCAGTTAGTTCATGAAAATCAAGCCAAAAAAATGCAAAGAATAAAGGACAGTCCTCTCAAGAAACAGGGACAGGTAAACTGTTGACAGGCCACCCTGCACTAAAGAACATCACTGGTCATCTTCTAGATCATACAGAAATCTAATAAAAACTCACAATTTTCCTCATGGAGCTCTTTCCCTCCTGAGTCCTCTGAGATGGACCTCTGGTCAGCCCTCAGCTGGACACAGGAAACATCTACTTTGTCCTCATTTTTCCCCCTTGCAGCGCCTCCTTGCTGGTGGGTACTAAGGCAACTGGGCTCCTCTCAGCATGGATGCAGCCCCGTTATCCAGAAGCCTGAGCCCTGATGGTCTTGAGGAGACAAAGCTCCTGCCAGCTGGTCACAGAGCCAAGTCTGAAGTTGACACATGCCTGTGCCCGCTGGTCAGAGGAGGGTTTGGTGCCCACTGTGGGCCACCAGAAAAGAGCAGGCAGCACCACACTCACAAACCCCAGAGGTTTCATCCAGAATGCAGCTCTGCTGTGTACACTGAGACTGGAAGCCCAAACTGAAATGGAGCTGAGTATCTCCATGACCCTTCTCATAACATGGCTAAGGAACAATTAAAAACTATATGGAATGCAGCCACAAAAAGAAACATTTTTGAGTCAGTTTTAATGAAGTGGATGAACATAGAGCCTGTTAAACAGTGAAGTAAGTCAGAAAGAGAAAAATAAATATTATATTTTTTAATTTATTTTTGCCCTTTAATTACAAGGCTTTATTTATTGATTTACTTTCTTTTAATATTTCTTTTTTTTCCATTTATTTTTATTAGTTGGAGGCTAATTACTTTACAATATTATAGTGGTTTTTGTCATACATTGACATGAAACATGTATATTATCTAGGGTGAAACAGATCACCAGCCCAGGCTGGATGCATGAGACAAGTGCTTGGGCCTGGTACACTGGGAAGACCCAGAGGGATTGGGCAGAGAGGGAGGTGGGAGGGGGGATCGGGATGGGGAATACATGTAAATCCATGGCTGATTAATGTCAATATATGATAAATATTGTATTTTAAAGCCAATATATGGGATCAAGAGGGATGGTGCTGACGAATCTGTTCACATAGCAGTGGAGATGCAGACATAGAGAAGAGATTAAGGGACAAGGGTGGGGAACAAGAGGGAGAGGGTGAGATGAATAGAGAGAGCAGCATGGATGCATATGCACCAATATATGTAAATAGACAGCCATGAGAATTGGCTGCATGGCTCAGAGAACTCAAACTGGGGCTCTGTAATAGCCTAGAGAGGTGGGAATGGGTAGGAGGTGGGAAGGAGACTCAAGAGGGCAGAGACATAGGTACACCTATGGTTAATCCATGTTGATGTATGACAAATCAAACCAATATAGTAAATCAATCATCAATCAATTAAAAATAAGTAACTGTTTAAGAAAAACAACAATAACAACAGAAAAAGCAAAGATATCACCTTGCTGCCAAAACTTCATGTAGTCAAGGCTATGGTCTTTCCAGTAGACAAGTACAGATGTGAGAGCTGGACAATTAAGAAGGCAGAGCACCAAAGAATTGATGCATTTGAAATGTGGTGCTGGAGAAGACTCTTGTGAATCCCTTTGAAAGCAAGGAGATCAAATCAGTCAATTTTAAGGAAGTCAACACTGAATACTCTTTGGAAGGACTGATGCTGTAGCTTAAACTCAAATAATTAGTCACCTGACATGATTAGCTGACTCATTGGAAAAGTCCCTGATTCTGGGTAAGACTGAAGGCAGAAGGAGAAGAGGGTGACAGAGGATGAGATGTTTGGATGGCATCACTGATTCACTGGACATGAATTTGGGCAAACCCCGGGAAATGATGAGGGACAGAGAAGCCTGGCACAACTTGGTGACTGAACAACAAGAAAAATAAGTTGATTATAAAATAACATTTTCTATATACCAATGCAAATGCCCACCCCACTATGAGGTTCAATTAATGATAAATCTTACATAAAACCCCATTGCACATAATGCTCTTGATTTTCCCTTCTTTCAACATTTAGAGCTTTTATTACTTGTTCAGTTCAGTTCAGTCGCTCAGTCACGTTCAACTCTTTGAGACCCCATGAATCGTAGCACGCCAGGCCTCCCTGTCCATCACCAACTCTGGGAGTTTACTCAAACTCATGTCCGTTGAGTCGGTGATGCCATCCAATCATCTCATCCTCTGTTATCCCCTTCTCCTCCTGCCCCCAATCCCTCCCAGCATCAGGGTCTTTTCCAATGAGTCAACTCTTCGCATGAGATGGCCAAAGTATTGGAGTTTCAGCTTCAGCATCAGTCCTTCCAATGAACACCCAGGACTGATCTCCTTTAGGATGGACTGGCTGGATCTCCTTACAGTCCAAGGGACTCTCAAGAGTCTTCTCCAACACCACAGTTCAAAAGCATCAATTCTTCGGTGTTCAGCTTTCTTCACAGTCGAAATCCCACATCCATACCTGACCACTGGAAAAACCATAGCTTTGACTAGACCGACCTTTGTTGGCAAAGTTTGATAGTCACTTGGAATTTGCTCCATACTGCTTGGATCTGTTATATGTTCTCATTCATTTAAGCTTATGTCCTCAACTAGACTTCAAACTTTTTGTTTTGTATGGGATATCACTAAGCCACATCAGTCTTTAGTTTCTATCACAGAGTCTAGAAAATTTTTCATAATCACTGTTAAATAAGTTAGTAAAAAATAAAGTTTAAGTAAAAACAAAACCAAACAGAATAAAAGCTGAACAATCAATCTGAGTACAAACCAGTTTGAATTAAAAACACTGGCATATTTATTGAGCACATACTACGAATTGAATTTTTCGCATAGTACTTTATACATACTTTCTCATTAAGCTAATTAAACAGTTTTGAAATAAACATTCTGCATTTAAAACAGCTTTAAACATAGATAAATTTAGAATTTATGAAATGAACTCCAAATTCTCAGCTGCTTTACCTTGTTTATTTATCTGAAGATAATTTCTTAAACAAGAGCATCTTTGAGGAGATGTCAGAGATTGTACCAAAAAAAGGGAACCACAAGGAAAGATAGATACCCAAGTGCACAACAATTAGGCTTCTAAGATTATGATGTCAGGCATACAAACCTGCTCCTTAAATTCCATTTGTTGGTTGTGGTCTAAACATCAAGTGAAAACTGTATTTCTGTTTAATCTGTTTCTCTCCTAGAGCCTAAATCTAAATCCTGCCAAGAAGCAATCATTTGCAAGTAACGTCCCCCTCGTCTTCCTTGTTTCTTGGCTTCTGTATCTCCTGATCATATTCTTAAAACTTATTTTAATATAACTCTATGTCATGCTATGTGCTTCCTTTAAATCCACTGTGGTTCCCCAATAGTCAGCACTTCTAAATCCTCAGGAAATATATTTTCCTAAAAGAGCACAATAGCTAACATTTTCTAACCTTTCTGTGAGTTCCTCAGGACTATATATTCACTATAATGGAGTAAGTGAACTCCTGTATCTCATGTCCATATATACCCCACCAAAATATAGATGTGCTGATTAACACATAATACAAATGCTTTGCGTTCCAAATAGCCTCCCAGAGGAAAGAATGTGCATTTGGATTTATTGCTTAGCATTATGTAAGATGAAAGGGGCATACGTGTATAATTAAAAAGCTGCAAATGTCACTGACTCCATGGTCAGGAGGCTAGCTTAAAAAACTTCAGGCAATTGTGCATTTTGTGACCTTGTCTACCTGCCAAAATAGAGAGGATTCAAAGTAAAACTGCTGAGCTGGAAACAGAGAAACAAATTTCAGGCACAGTGATTTCTCTCTGGCATGGAAAGATCAATGCATGACAATTTTAGGGGTGTGGAATGGCCACTATCCCAATTTTGTCTATCTTTCCATTGATGTACTAGTTTCAGAGAAGATTTTCAATTAAGAAGAGTGAAACAGAGGTCTGGGTCCTTTTGGCAGTGATCTATCTTTGTGTAATAACCCAGAGTGCAATATAGGAACCATTCTGTATTCAGAAAGGTTCAGATTTTAGCTCCATCACTTCCCAGTTGTGTAAAATTAGGAACATACTTAAAGTATCTGTACCTCATCTTCCTCATGGATAAACTGGAGTTGATAATGGCATCTACCTCCTAGGATTGTTGCAAGGATCAAATGAGTTAATATATGTAAAGGGCTCAAAAAATCACCAGGCATATAGTAAACCCTTATGTGTTACTTATTATTATTCACTGTAGACTCAGTCTATCCTGACAATTTTTGTTCTCAGATATTCAGATTCAGCTCTTGCTCCTTTTCCTCGTGAAAACTTTCTCTAATGACCTTCTGCACAGGAAAGGAAGAAAACCAAGTAAATAATTAGAACTTTTCATCACCATAAGGGACAGATCCTTATATTAGGTCAATAATATATATTTTTCAAAAGTAATTATTATAATATTCCCTTACATTTTGATGACCCTTCTCAGGTGAGGAAACTGAGGTTTGGAGAGAGAGAATTGGCTGTTCAAGATTAGAGAGCCAGTATGTAGCAGAACCCATCATTTAAGGCAAGTATATTTAAATGCAATGACCAAAACCTTTTCAAAATGGCATGGTAGGTTTTCTGTTTCCTTCAAAAATCATGTGTAATTCAACCTATAATTGGTAAAATATTTTTTTATAAAATTGACTTAGTTGATTCATACAGGAAATCTAAGTGATACATTGTCCAACTATGTCACTTTACAAATAACAAATGTAAGGTTAATTGAGAAAGCAAGTTTGCTCACCTTCTACAGAAAGTACATGGAGAAAAAATGCAAAAATAGGTTACCTTAATACTTTCCTGATGTTTTCTACCCAAGTGACTTATTATGACAGGCAACATTCAAGTACAAACATTTCTGGAAGAATATGTATTAGCGAGTAGCTAATGCACATGGTATAAAAATCCAATAAAATTTCAAGCAGAAGTCAGTGGGGTCTAGTGTGTGAGAAAGAGGATCCTGGAACCACATCTAATAGGTCACACACAGCCTACTTCTTACCTCACCCTTGTTTCACTAGCCTTATGTGCCATGTTTAAGATAACACCTTTGACAAGAATAAAAACTGCTTCTGCTGACACTGTACTAGGCAAACTATAGCGCTAAAGAACTAGAAATTCCTAATCAAATCTGAAATTCTAGTTGAAGAATTGCAAAATACTGGGGCACAGGTGGTATTTTTCCTTCCTTTTGTTTCAAGTTTTAAAGTTTTCCACTTGCATCTCCAAATATGATGCCAGATTTTTTTTTTTCCTATTACACAGGTGAGGCACTCATGAGAAGTGCCAATGGTTCATTTTTCCAAAAGGTAGAACTTGTTTTGCTTATGTTTTGATGACATAATCAAACAAAGGCAGTATTTATGTGGAAGAAATTTAAAAGACAGTTTTAACCAAGGAATACTTCTCTAAAATAGAATGCAATGTCCACATAGAGGCTAGACCTGTGGTAGTTAAAGAATTCAAAAATGTTGGAAATTTATTGGAAATCCTGTTTTTCAGAGCATCCAACTAACACTGTTGGCAAATTCACCTATCAGAATAAGGGAATAGGGAAATTGTTAATTTGGATCTGATTTATGTTGATGAGAATAAATACCAGGAATGACAAAAGATTATTATAACAGTATTATGGACTGAATATTCATGCCCCCTCCCAAGTTCGTATGTTTAAACCCAAATCTCCATCCCCAATGTCGTGGTACTGGAGGTGGGGCCTTTTGGAGGTAATTAAGTTATGAAGGTGGCTCCCTCACAAATGGACTTGGTGCCCTTATGAGAAGAAACAGGAGTTTCCGCCCTTGACCACATGAGGACACTAGAGAAGAAAGACATCTGCAAACCAAGAAACAGGCTCTTAACAGACACTGGATTGGCTGGACTTGATCTTGGACTTTCCAGGCTCTTGAAGTTCCCAGCCTAGGGAAGTTTGTTATGGCAACCTGAATGGAATAAGACAGCCACTTTGAAGTTCTCAGTAGCAAAATACAGAAAAACATCACAATAAAAATAAGCAGAGGTAATTGAGATATAATTCACATGTGCTTTATTATAAAGATTTAAAACCATACATAAATAGATAATCTCATGACTGTCATCATGCTCACTATCTGTTTATTGAACATCTAGTTTGCACAAAATATTTTTTAAATATTTGCATAAGCAAAATACTAAAAATCTGGTGACTCAGTGGTAAAGAATCTGTCTGCAATGCAGGAGATGTGAATTCAACTTCTAGGTTGGGAAGATCCCCTGGAGAAGGAAATGGCAACCCAGTCCAGTATTCCTGCCTGGGAAATCCCATAGACAGGGGAGCCTGTTGGGCTACAGTTCATGAGGTCATGGGTCATGAGAGTTGGACATGATGTAGTGACTAAACCACCACCACCACCAAAAATCTGCGTAATCATTTGCAGGTTAGGAATATAAAATTTACAAAGATCATGGAGATTGTCCAAGTTCAGATACATCAGAGCAGGGAACTGAACCCAGATCCATATCAAAGGCTGTGATATCTGTACTGTAACAGTAAATAAGATTCTCATGTGGAAGATCAGCTAAAGATAGTAAAGGCACTGAAGAAAGAAATCTGAGCCATATAGTAGCAAATTATCCCAGGAAAAACTGGCCAAAGCACACATCATAATGCACAGGTATCCCTGAAAATTATGAGATGAATTTTATTCATGGAATGAGGTATAGATAAAGAATGCCAGTGCCTGGACTAAAACCAAAGACAGAATGACTGAAGCTTATAAAATATTAAAACCATAATTCATATAAGTTTAATTTGGTTGTTTTTATTTGCTTTGTTCTGATTAATAAAAACTAAGAGTGATAGGTCTGTTTGAAAAAAAAAATTTCAACAATACAGCATAAATAAAGTTAAAAGGTAGAATGATTGAACTCAAATCTGCTTTAATCTTCCCTTGCAAAAATGTACTGAAAGCTCAAAAGGATAGAAAAATATGATAAATAGTACATATAAATTCAAGATAATTGGAATATTATAGAAAATTCCAACTTGATTTTAGTACACAAATTCAAATAAAAGTTCACAAGATTGCTAAGTGAATTTGAAGATGGAAAGCTGAAAATACTGTTTCTGTTTGGAAGTGATGGGAGAAACAGTCAAATATGACAACATATTTTATTCCTAAGCTCATAGAAACAGAAAACAGTCAAAGCAGGGTATTTATTTTGGAGAAGAGAAGATAAAATGGGGACAAAAATAATTCCTCACAAATGCCTGAAGGACAGTTATATGGAAGACACAATGCATTTAATGATTTTCTCAGATAGGAGAAAAATAAAGGAAAGAGATAGAATTTTTAGGAAAGTATAGCTTGCAAAGGCTTCACTCATGAGAACCCTTGGAAACATTTACACACTGAAATGGTCATTTCTTATAAAATGAGACTATATGTTTGGTGTGGACTTACTAATTTTTTTTTTCCTATACCTACAAGCTGTTTCTTTTTCCTCTATAAACAAAATTTGAGGACCATTGCTATTTGGAAACAAACAAACAAACAAACAAACAAAAAAAAAGAACCATGAAAGGAATTTAATTAGTCATTTGGTGCTGTGCAGCATCCAGGGAAGGGAGAACTAGAAAAATCAGAAGAACGCTATTTCTAGGTGAAAAAAAATTGCGTGTGGAAAGGCCCTCATGTTCACAGGGATTTGACCTGTTTAAGGAGTAGCCTGACAACATGTACTGACTAAGGGAAAGGGTGAAACGATGGGACGAGAAGGTCATAGACGGCTAAGCCATGATGGGAAGCACTGGCTTTCACTTTGACTGAGATATGAAGTCATTTATATAATTGGAAAGAGAAGTGGCTTGAACCAAGAGATATTTTCTCTAGCTTCCCTGAAGTATAATTGATCAATTAAAATTGTATGTTTAAGTTATAAAACATGATATTTTTATATACATATATATGTACTTCGTGAAACAGCATGATCAATTCACTCAGGTTGCTATATTTAGAATGAGGTGAAGTGAAGTGAAAGTCACTCAGTCGTGCCTGACTCTTTGTGACCCCATGGATTGTACAGTCCATGGAATTCTCCAGGCCAGAATACTGGAGTGGATAGCCATTCCCTTCTCTAGGGGATCTTCCCAACCCAGGAATCGAACTCAGGTGCCCAGCATTGTGGGTGGACTCTTTACCAACTGAGACACCAGGGAAGCTCAAGAATACAGGAGTGGGTAGCCTATCCCTTCTCCAGTGGATCTTTCTGACCTAGGAATTGAACAGGGGTCTCCTGCATTGAAGGCGCATTCTTCACCATCTTAGGTACTAGGGAAAGAAACTAAAAGCAAAAAGTTCATTTAGAAGACTACCATGTTTATCTGGGTGAAAGAGTGTGATTACTTGGAATAGGAAAACAGCCTTGGTTGTATGATAATTGGTTCCACTGTGAATATTTCACAAACAACCAATAAGATTTACTAAAAAAAAAAAAAAAAAAAAAGGATGAAGGCCATTAGGTAAATAGAAGGGTAAAAGATGACTGTAAGATTTAAACAATGGTTTAAGCAATGGAAAACCAGGAGGGATTAAAAAAAAAAATTACACAGGAAATAGGCTTGAGAGAGTCTAGCAATGCATAAGTTAAGAACTAACAACGAGGATTAAATTAGAGAGATTTCTTACAAGTATAGGTAATGTTGGCAATTAATTTGATTCATAAATTCAAAAAGGTCTGTGAAGGAAGGGTATGCCATTTGAGAACTATTGGGGGTATACTACTTTTAAATCAATTTAACAGATGAAATCACATGGGAGTGAGCAGAAATAGAGAAGAGATTTAAAGACAGAGCTCTGGACATGTCAGAATATAGAGCTTGGAAGATAATCAAAATGAGTAATAAATGAGGAAGTAGGAAAATCAGGAGAGTGCTGTGTCCTTAAGAAGCTATCTGAAAACAACATTTCGGGAAAGTGAGAGTGATCACTGCTGATAAGACTGAGAATTGACTAGTGGACATGGAAGCAGAGTTGTCAGTGGTGATCTTGTCAAAATACATTTTAGTAGAGTGATTAAAGCAACAGTATTATTGGGAAAGGTTTGAAAGAGAATCTAACATATGGAGTCAGTGAGGATGGACAGATAATTAGGGGCAAATTGTTCTGCTATAATGAAGAGAGATGGGATAGTAAATAGAAAGGGATGTGGGGCTAAACAAACTTTTGCTTGTTTTCTTATTATTTCATTCTTTGGATTAAATATTTATTTGGGATGGTGAAATTACACAAAGTTTGCATGATGATGGGTGTGATTCAGTGGAAAAGAAAAGGGGTAAGTTGGAACAATGACCTCATTAGGTGAGTGGACAGAGAGTGTCATGAACCCATGGAAAGGTTACCCCTTGAAAGGTTTATGAAGAGGGTATCCACAGTTCAAGATGGGAAGATGTAGACACAGGTTACGAAGTGAGTGAGTAAATGTGGTCATGGTAAGGAGGTAGCAACCTTCCAAAGGACACTTGTTGTCCATAGAAATTCAAACAGGATCAATCTATTAATTTTCTTTTCTTTTCTTTTTTTTTATCTTCTGATTCCTACTGTCAGATGCATCATATGCTCAAGTAGTAACCAAGTCATCTTTTTGAAGCACCCAGACTCCAGACCAGGGAAAGGGCCTGTGACATTCATTTTATTTTACATGTGGATTTTCTGACAACCACAGCTGTAAAACAAATAAATGGGCATACCAAAAAGTAATACATTCCCTCGGTGGTTCAAATAATGAGAACTCAATGTGGAAATATTCAAGAAGATAAATGGCACAGAATCCACAGATTACAAATAAGATCAAGTGCATGCAAAAAAATGAGTATGTGATGAAGGCAGGGCTTCAAACTGTTGAGTAAAGAATGAGATGCTTTTAAAATGGAGTTTATGTGACTAATGTACTCCTTAGAACCAAAAGGACAAAGCTAGATTCTTAAGTTATTATTTTTAACCTAAAGTGAAATCCAGATTGATTGAATATAAAAATGAACAACAGAGAGAGAGAGAGAGAGAGAGAGAAGAGATTAATTAATTGAAAAAATAGCCTATTTATATAACAGTGTGGAAAAATCTTTAAACAATTTTATCAAATGGATATCAATATATTTAAAATATGATCTAAAATAAAAATTAGCAGACTGCCATGCATAGTTGTTTCTTCTGGTTTGCACCTGTTTGTTTATAATATTAATATTGAATATTATTGTTGCTGTTGTTCAGTCTCTAAATCATGTTTGACTCTTTGGGACTCCATGGACTGCTGCATGCCTGACAAGCCGATTCATTTCCCATCATTGAGTAGATTAGGGGAGGCAGTGCCAACCTTAACCACATAATGGTTTAAAAACAAAACAAAACAAAACCTCACTATCGCCTGGAATATGCTCAAACTCATGTCCATTGAATTGGTGATGCCACTCAACCACCTCATCCCCTGATGCACTCTTCTCCTTTTGTCTTCAATGTTTCCCAATGTCAGGGTCTTTTCCAATGAGTCAGCTCTTCACATCAGGTGGCTAAACTATTGGAGCTTCAGAATGAAAATTAGTCCTTCCAAAGAGTATTCAAAATTGATTCCCTTTAGGATTGACTGGTTTGGAATCCTTGCTGTCCAAGGGACCCTTAACAGTCTTATCCAGCACCACAATTCGAAAGCATCAATTCATCGGGGCTGCTTTTTGTAGTGATTTTCTGTTTGTCAAATAAAGACACTTACAATTTGCTTTGTCTAATAGTAGAAGAGACTTATCTCTTATGTTTACATCTATAAACCACAGTTTCATTTCCATCTGCACATCTTTTTTCTTTTTTTTTCTCTCTACATATAATGTTTGTCTTAATAATTTTTGGAGAGCGAAATGTTTAATCAGACCTCTGACTGTGAGTATCATGTAGAAAACCCACATTTAAGTTAGCTTTTCACTAAAGAAATGCCAAATATTTGTATTACAAGGTTTTTTTCAGGAGCAATCTAATTTTCCACAGGCGTCTCTCCTAATTTCCTATCTGGGGATTTTTGTGGTCCCCAGATGGCAGGAAGCCTGGCAGGTATCACCATTTAGACTTTCCCTTACCCACCACATACTTCGAGCTTTCAGGCTCAACTGTGTTCATTGCTGGTCTGGAGACACGTGAGTTTAGAGCATTTCCAATTCAGACTCCCTTGAAAATAAACTTATTTTTCCTCCTGCCTTATTTTTGGGAGTTAAGACTATGAGTATATTATTGTTTGAGGTCATGTAGCCGGTCGTGAAAATTTTTTTCATATAGTTTTTCTGTGGATTCTTGCCACCTCTTCTTAATATCTGCCTCTGTTAGGTCCATACAATTTCTGTCCTTTACTGTGCCCATCTTTGCATGAAATGTTCCCTTGGTATCTCTAATTTTCTTGAAGAGATCTCTAGTCTTTCCTATTCTATTGTTTTCTTCTATTTCCTTGTGTTGATCACTGAGGAAGGCTTTCTTTTTTACTTTCTTTTTTTTTTTTTTTTTTCATTTATTTTTATTAGTTGGAGGCTAATCACTACAATACCGCAGTGGGTCTTGTCATACACTGAAATGAATCAGCCATGAATTTACATGTATTCCCCATCCCCTCCTCCCTCCCACCTCCCTCTCTATCCAATCCCTCTGGGTCTTCCCAGTGCACCAGGCACGAGCACTTGTCTCATGCATCCAACCTGGGCTGGTGATCTGTTTCACCCTAGATAATATACATGTTTCAATGCTGTTCTCTCGAAACATCCCACCCTCACCTTCTCCCAGAGTCCAAAAGACTGTTCTGTACATCTGTATCTCTTTTTCTGTTTTGCATATAGGGTTAGCATTACCATCTTTCTAAATTCCATGTATATGTGTTAGTATGCTGTAATGGTCTTTATCTTTCTGGTTTACTTCACTTTGTATAACAGGCTCCAGTTTCATACATCTCATTAGAACTGATTCAAATGAATTCTTTTTAATGGCTGAGTAATATTCCATGGTGTATATGTACCACAGCTTCCTTATCCATTCATCTGATGATGGGCACCTAGGTTGCTTCCATGTCCTGGCTATTATAAACAGTGCTGTGATGAACATTGGGGTGCACGTGTCTCTTTCAGATCTGGTTTCCTTGGTGTGTATGCCCAGAAGTGGGATTGCTCGGTCATATGGCAGTTCTATTTCCAATTTTTTAAGAAATCTCCACACTGTTCTCCATGGCGGCTGTACTAGTTTGCATTCCCACCAACAGTGTAAGAGGGTTCCCTTTTCTCCACACCCTCTCCAACATTTATTGCTTGTAGACTTTTGAATAGCAGCCATTCTGACTGGCATGTAATGGTACCTCATTGTGGTTTTGATTTGCATTTCTCTGATAATGAGTGATGTTGAGCATTTTTCATGTGTTTGTTAGCTATCTGTATGTCTTCTTTGGAGAAATGTCTGTTGAGTTCTTTGGCCCATTTTTTGATTGGGTCATTTATTTTTCTGGAGTTGAGCTGGAGGAGTTGCTTGTATATTTTTGAGATTAATCCTTTGTCTGTTGCTTCATTTGCTATTATTTTCTCCCAATCTGAGGGCTGTCTTTTCACCTTGCTTATAGTTTCCTTTGTTGTGCAAAGGCTTTTAAGTTTCATCAGGTCCCATTTGTTTATTTTTGCTTTTATTTCCAATATTCTGGGAGGTGGGCCATAGAGGATCTTGCTGTGATTTATGTCGGAGAGTGTTTTGCCTATGTTCTCCTCTAGGAGTTTGATAGTTTCTGGTCTTACATTTAGATCTTTAATCCATTTTGAGTTTGTTTTTGTGTATGGTGTTAAAAAGTGTCCTAGTTTCATTCTTTTACAAGCAGTTGACCAGTTTTCCCAGCACCACTTGTTAAAGAGGTTGTCTTTTTTCCATTGTATATCCTTGCCTCCTTTGCCAAAGATAAGGTGTCCATAGGTACATGGATTTATCTCTGGGGTTTCTATTCTGTTCCATTGATCTACATTTCTGTGTTTGTGCCAGTACCATACTGTCTTGATGACTGTGGCTTTGTAGTAGAGTCTGAAGTCAGGCAGGTTGATTCCTCCAGTTCCATTCTTCTTTCTCAAGATTACTTGGCTATTCGAGGTTTTTTGTACTTCCATACAAATTCTGAAATTATTTGTTCTAGTTCTGTGAAAAATACCATTGGTAGCTTAATAGGGATTGCATTGAATCTATAGATTGCTTTGGGTAGAGTAGCCATTTTGACAATATTGATTCTTCCAATCCATGATCACAGTATGTTTCTCCATCTGTTTGTGTCCTTTTTGATTTCTTTCATCAGTGTTTTATAGTTTTCTATGTATAGGTTTTTCATTTCTTTAGGTAGATATACTCCTAAGTATTTAATTCTTTTTGTTGCAATGGTGAATGGTATTGTTTCCTTAATTTCTCTTTCTGTTTTCTCATTGTTAGTGTATAGGAATGCAAGGGCTTTCTGCGTGTTAATTTTATATCCTGCAACTTTACTATATTCATTGATTAGCTTTAGTAATTTTCTGGCAGAGTCTTTAGGGTTTTCTATGTAGAGGATTATGTCATCTGCAAACAGCGAGAGTTTCACTTCTTCTTTTCCTATCTGGATTCATTTTACTTCTTTTTCTGCTCTGATTGCTGTGGCCAAAACTTCCAAAACTATGTTGAATGGTAGTGGTGAGAGTGGGCACCCTTGTCTTGTTCCTGATTTTAGGGAAATGCTTGCAATTTTTCACCATTGAGGGTGATGCTTGTTGTGGGTTTGTAATATATAGCTTTTATTATGTTGAGGTATATTCCTTCTATTCCTGCTTTCTGGAGAGTTTTAATCATAAATGGGTGTTGAATTTTGTCAAAGGCCTTTTCTGCATCTATTGAGATAATCATATGGTTTTTATCTTTCAATTTGTTAATGTGGTGTATTACATTGTTTGATTTGTGGATATCAAGGAATCCTTGCTTTCCTGGGATAAAGGCCACTTGGTTATGGTGTATGATTTTTTTAATATGTTTTTGGATTCTGTTTGCTAGAATTTTGTTTATAGAAGAGCTAACAACTATCTTACTCAAACTCTTCCAGAAAATTGCAGAAGAAGGTAAACTTCCAAATTTATTCTATGAGGCCACCATCACCCTAATTCCAAAACCAGACAAAGATGCCACAAAAAAAGAAAACTACAGGCCAATATCACTGATGAACATATATGCAAAAATCCTTAACAAAATTCTAGGAAACAGAGGAAGGCTTTCTTATCTTTTCTTGTTATTCTTTGGAACTCTGCATTCAAATGGGTATATCTTTCCTTTTCTCTTTTGCCTTTTGCTGCTCTTCTTTTCAAAGCAATTTGTAAGGCCTCCTCAGAAAACCATTTTGCCTTTTTTGCATTTCTTTTTCTTGGGGATGGTTTTGATCCCTTCCTTCTGTATAATGTCACAAACCTTTGTCTCTAGTTTTTAAGGCAGTCTGTCTAACAGATCTAATCCCTTGAATCTATTTGTCACTCCCACTTTATAATTGTAAGGGATTTTATTTAGGTCATACCTGAATTGTCTAGTAGCTTTCTGTACTTTCTTCAGTTCACATCTGAATTTGGCAATAAGGAGTTCATGATCCAAGCTACAGTTAGCTCCCAGTCTTGTTTTTGCTGACTGTATACAACAGATGGTGACTGTAGCCATGAAATTAAAAGGCACTTGCTCCTTTGAAGAAAAGTTATGACCAACCTAGACAGCATATTAAAAAAACAGAGACATTACTTTGACAACAAAGGTCGGTCTCGTCAAATTTATGGTTGTTCCAGCAATCATGTATGGATGTAAGTGTTGGACTATAAAGAAAGCTGAGTGCTGAAGCATTGATGCTTTTGAACTGTGGTGTTGCAAAAGACTCTTGAGAGTCCCTTGAACTGCAAGGAAATCCTAAAGGAAATCAGTCCTGAATATTCAGCTGAAGCTGAAACTCCAATACTTTGACCACCTGACTTATTTGAAAAGACCATGATGCTGGGAAAGATTGAAGGTGGGAGGAAAAAAGGACAACAGGGGATGAGATAGTTGGATGGCATCACTGACTCAGTGGACATGGGTTTGAATAAACTCTGGGAGTTGGTGATGGACAGGGAGGCCTGGCGTGCTGCAGTCCTTGGGGTCACAAAGAGTAGGACACAGCTGAGTGACTGAACTGAACTGACTGGTGTAGCCAGTCTGTGGTACATAATCTTTCTTGTCCTCAAGTCTTTAGGAGTCCTCCATCTCCAAGAGTTTATTTATTTATTTTAAAATATTTTTATTAATTTCTGCCTGTATGAGGTCTTTGGTGCTGCCTGGCTTTTCTCTAGTTGCAGCATGAAGGCTACTTTCTAGCTGATGTGCACAGCCTTCTACTGCAGTGGCTTCTCTTGTTGCAGAACATACGATCTAGGGCACATGAGTTCAGTATTAGTGGCGACTCCTAAGCTCTAGAGCACAGGTTTAATGGTTATGGCCCTCTACAGCATGTGGGATCTTTCTGGATCAGGGATTTAACCCATATCCTGCACTGGCAGGTGGATTCTTTACCACTGATTTACCAGGGAATCCACGAGAATATTTCTTTGAATTTTTCTCTGTTAAGGCAGTTGTCCTACTTTAGCTAACTTCAGGCTTTCAAAAATTATTTCAATGACAGTTTCCTTTTTTGTTCTCTTTGCATTGATTCATATGAGGTCTTTGTAGTAAGTTAGGAGCAAAGGGAAATATTGAAAGTTTGTAGAATATCCACAGTTGTGAATTACTAAATTAAACTGATTACAAAAATTCTACAAAGTAAAAGAAAAATTCTAAAAAATGAAATTTGGTATCAATGGAAATTTCTATAAAGTAACAGATTAATAGGATAGAGTCATCAAAAATTAAAACCATTTATAAATTTTGAAAGTCAAATAATGAAGTTAAAATTAGAGATCGACAAATATTATAATTTATCTGAGAGGACAAGTATTGTGATTGCTATGTACATAATGAAAATATACATAAGATAATAATAACAAACAATAAATGAAGTGAGAATAGGCAGTACACGGGGAAAAAAAAAAAGACTGATTAATATACCAAAGAAGACATACAGATGGATAACAAACATATGAGATGATGCTCAACATCACTCATTATCAGAGAAATGCAAATCAAAACCACAATGAGGTACCATCTCACGACAGTCAGAATGACTCCTATCAAAAAGTCAACAAACAATAAATGCTAGAGAGGGTGCAGAGAAAATGGAATCCATTTACATTGTCGGTGGGAATGCAAACTAGTACAGCTACTAAGTAGAACAACTGAGATTCTTAAAAACAAAACAAAACAAAACAAAAACGGGAAATAGAACTGCTATCAGTTCAGTTCAGTCGCTCAGTTGTGTCCAACTCTTTGTGACTCCGTGAACCACAGAACCCCAGGCCTCCCTGTCTATCACCAACTCCTGGGGTCCACCCACCCCATGTCCCTTGTGTAGGTGATGCCGTTCAACTATCTCATCCTCTGTCAGCCCCTTCTCCTCCTGCCCTCAATTTTTCCCACCATCAGGATCTTTTCCAATGAGTCAGCTCTTTGCATGAGGTGGCCAAAGTATTGGAGTTTCAGCTTCAACATCAGTACTTCCAATGAACACCCAGGACTGATCTCCTTTAGGATGGACTGGTTGGATCTCCTTGCAGTCCAAGGGACTCTCAAGAGTCTTCTCCAACACCACAGTGGAAAGCATCACTTCTTCAGTGCTCAGCTTTCTTTATAGTCCAACTCTCACATCCACACAAGACCACTGGAAAAACCATAGCCTTGACTAGATGGACCTTTGTGGTAAAGTAATGTGTCTGCTTTTTAATATGCCGTCTAGGTTGGTCACAACTTTCCTTTCAAGGAGCAAGCGTCTTTTAGTTTCATGGCTGCAATCACCATCCCCAGTGATTTTAGAGCCCAGAAAATAAAGTCAGCCACTGTTTCCACTGTTTACCCATCTATTTGCCATGAAGTGATAGGACTGGATTCCATGATCTTAATTTTCTGAATGTTGGAGCTTTAAGCCAACTTTTTCACTCTCCTCCTTCACTTTCATCAAGAGGCTTTTTAGTTCCTCTTCACTTTCTGCCATAAGGGTGGTGACATCTGCATATCTGAGGTTATTGATATTTCTCTCGACAATCTTGATTCCAGCTTGTGCTTCCTCCAGCCCAGTTTTTTGCATGATGTACTCTGCATATAAGTTAAATAAGAAGGGTGACAACATACAGCCTTGACCTACTCCTTTTCCTATTTGCAACCAGTCTGTTGTTCCATGTCCAGTTCTATCTGTTGCTTCCTGACCTGTATACATGTTTCTTAAGAGGCAGGTCAGGTGGTCTGCGATGCCCATCTCTTTCAGAATTTTCCACAGTTTATTGTGATCCACATAGTGAGCTGCCATATGACCCAGCAATCCCACTGCTGGGAATATGTACCAAGGAAACCAGAATTGAAAGACACACGTGTACCCTAATGATCATCACAGCACTGTGTTCAATAGGCAGGACATGGAAGCAACCTAGATGTCCACCAAGAGATCAATG
The DNA here is from genome assembly GCF_023699985.2 of Odocoileus virginianus. Taxonomy (NCBI): domain Eukaryota; kingdom Metazoa; phylum Chordata; class Mammalia; order Artiodactyla; family Cervidae; genus Odocoileus; species Odocoileus virginianus. The sequence continues at coordinate 50,807,120 of NC_069675.1, read as the reverse complement.
GATAAGAAAGCTGTGGTACATATACACAATTTAATATTACTCAGCTATTAAAAAGAATGCATTTGAATCAGTTCTAATAAGGTGGATGAAACTGGAGCCTATTATACAGAGTGAAGTAAGTCAGAAAGAAAAACACCAAAACAGTATATTAACACATATATATGGAATTTAGAGAGATGGTAATGATGACCCTATATGTGAGACAGAAAAATAGACACAGATGTAAAGATCAGAATTTGGGGATCTGTGAGAGAAGGCGAGGGTGGGATGATTTGAGAGAATAGCATTGAAACATGTATATTATCATATGTGAAATAGATCTCCAATCCAGGTTTAATGCATGAGACAGGGTGCTCAAGGATGGTGCATTGGGATGACCCTAAGGGATGGGATGAGGAGGTAGGTGGGTGGGGGTTTCAGGATGAGGAACACAGGTATACCCATGGCTGATTCATGTGAATGTATGGCAAAAACCAACACAATATTGTAAAGTAATTAGTCTCCAATTAAAATAAATAAGTTTAAAAAGAAGTAAAAAAATTGCATATACAAAATCGTTGTTTGCAACGTTTTGATAGTGCCAAAATACTTAAGAGAATTAATATAAATATCATATCTATCCACACAATGTTCAGTTCAGTTCAGTTCAGTCACTCAGTCGTGTTCGACTCTTTGCAACCCCATGGACGGCAGCACGCCAGTCCTCCCTATCCATCACTGACTCCCAGAGTTTACTCAAACCCATGTCCGTTGAGTCGGTGATGCCATACAACCATCTCATCTTCTGTTGTCCCCTTCTCCTCCTGCCCTCAATCTTTCCCAGTATCAGGGTCTTTTCAAATGAGTCAGCTCTTCCCATCATGTGGCCAAAGTATTGGAGTTTCAGCTTCAGCATCTGTTCTTCCAATGAACACTCAGGACTGATCCCCTTTAGTATGGACTGGTTGGATCTGCCTGCTGTCCAAGAGACTATCAAGAGTCTTCTCCAACACCACATTCAAAAGCATCAGTTTTTTGGCGCTCAGTTTTCTTTATAGTCCAACTCTCACATCCATACATGACTGCTGGAAAAGCCATACCTTTGACTAAATGGACCTCTGTTAGCAAAGTAATGTCTGTTTTTTAATATGCTGTCTAGGTTGGTCATAACTTTTCTTTCAAGGAGCAAATGTCTTTTAATTTCATGGCTACACTCACCATCTGCAGTGATTTTGGAGCACAAAATAATGAGGTGTGTCACTCTTTTCATTGTTTCCCCATCTATTTTCCATGAAGTGAAGGGAACAGATGCCATGATCTTAGTTTTCTGAATGTTGAGTTTTAAGCCAGCATTTTCACTCTCCTCTTTCACTTTCATCAAGAGGCTCTTTAGTTCTTCTTTGCTTTCTGCCATAGGGTGTACTCTGCATATAAGTAGAATAAGCAGGGTGACAGTTTACAATCTTGATGTATTGCTTTCCTGTATATCAAGTCTGTTGTTCCATGTCTAGTTCTAACTGTTGCTTCTTGACATGCATACAGATTTCTCAGAGGTAGGTCAGGTTGTCTGGTTGTCCCAGCTTTAAGAATTTTCCACAGTTTGTTGTGATCCACACCATCAAAGGCACAGTCAATAAAGCAGAATTAGATGCTTTTCTGGAATTCTCTTGCTTTTTTGATGATACAACAGATGCTGGCAGTTGATCTCTGGTTCATCTGCCTTTTTTAAAACCAGCTTGAGCATCTAGAAGTTCATGGTTCACGTACTGTTGAAGCCTGGCTTGGAGAATTTTGAGCATTCCTTTGCTAGCATGTGAGATAGGTACAATTGTGTGGTGGTTTGAGCATTCTTTGGCATTGCCTTTTTTGGGGATTGGAATGAAAACTGACCTTTTCCAGTCCTGTGGCCACTGCTGAGTTCTCCAAATTTTCTGGCATATTGAGTGCAGCACTTCCACAGCATCATTTTTTTTAGGATTTGACATAGCTCAACTGGAATTCCATCACCTCTACTAGCTTTGTTAGATCACCTCCACTAACTTTGTTAGGAGCTAAAGTAAATAATGTCTAAAATGTAATTACACTATACATTGCAGTGCTCCTTCATGGATTATCTCACCTCTAAGATCCATTCCAAACTCTGTGACATGGTAGTCACAAAACAAAGCCACTATCACGGACAGCCTCTGTGGCCTCATCTGCTCACCGTACATCCAGTGCTCTATCAGGACCACTAGTTATGGGGCAGCAAGACATGGTTCTGTTTTGTATCCTTTTGCCTCTGTTCAGTGTTTTTGTGGCCTGGAATGCTTCTTTCCCTCTTCATCCAATGGCCTGAACTCTACACCGTCTCTGTGAGATTGTTTCCCATTCCAAACTCTGCAAAGTTGTCACTTTTGATAGAACCTTCACTTGCATCAACCCACTTTTTATGACTAGGCAGAAGGTTACCTGTCCCTGTCACTTCTTGAAATGCAGATGTACATTTAAAATTTTTATTGACACGGACATTTTTCCTAGAAGAGTATAATCTTAAAATTAGTGTCTTTGTTTATTTATCATTATATTAAAATTTACATATAGTCTTTGTAAATATTAGCACATTTATATACAGAATATATATACCAAATATAATTTAATGACTAGTTAGCATCCCCTATAAGTAGAATCATTAGCTCAAATTCATATCTTTATTCCCACAGGTATCTATTGTAATTTTTTCAGCTAATTAGCTTATGTTTTCATTTTCTTCCCTGAAAATAAAAGAATCTCAACTGGGAATTTAATGTGAACCACTAGGACAATTTCAATTGAATGGTATATTAAATCCTCAGAAATCTACGTATATAAAATCTTACATTTTTTGGTACTATCATTTGTATTTCTACAGTCAACTTTAAGTAGCACTCTGGAACTATTGCTGATTATTTATTCTTACTCAGTAATAGCATCTTTTAAAATGCTTCAGATTCTATCTGAAATAAAATGTGAGATATTAAATACAGTCCTTCTGGGAGATGAAAGCATTTTACTTAATTTCTGTGGTTATCATGCTAGGAAAATCCTTAACACATGACAGAAGTAGATGCACATACAGAATATACTAAAGAATAAATAAAATTTTTATTACAGACAGTATGAAAAATACACACAAAGTCAGGCCAAGTTGGAAAACATAGAAGTGTAGAGGAAAAGAAAATTCTGCCTAGATAAGCACACTTACTTCAGAAATAGAAGGTGAAGATAAGAAAATATTCTTTCTAAGAACCAACAATTAGATGAGTGACTACTAATTGCCTTCCAATTAAAAGATGATAGGAGATGCAATTACATTTTCTTAAAGAAGAAATCTAGTTTTCCTACCAGTGATTTGCTTGCACTTAAAAGACTCTAGGATGTTGAGAACATTTGTCTGCAGCTCTTCAAAAGCATATGGATTAAAATGAGACAATTCTAATTGGCCAATACATGGGAGATGGCATCAAAGCCTGCCTTAAATAAAGCTTCTCTAGATCCCTATACAAATAAGAAATTATTTCCTCTACAAAGTTCCAATAAATGTATTCTGAATTGGTAAAAAAACAAATAAATTACAATTGGTTTCAAACGTTAGAATTTATTCATAAGCAATTGTTCTTATTATAAAACAGCAGACAAAAAAAAGAGTGTAAGAGTTGACCATATCCTAGCCAATTGTTTTCATCTTATCTGCACGTAAATATCTTATTTTTTTTAGCAATTGTCATCAAATGCTTATTTAATAATTATATGATTTATATCTCTCTAGATACTGTGAAGTTCTTAAGGATAGGTATAATGATTATTCAGGTATACTAGAGTTAAATTATGGATATTTTATGAGCACTTAGATGAGCATATGGAAACACTGCCTGGGTTAACAGGTATGACAAGAAATTGAGTAACAAATTAAGGTAAGTCCTAACATGCATACAGGCAGTTCTTGTTCAAAACTTGAACAAATTTAAGTTACCAAGGTTTAGTTAAATAAAACTTATCTTCTAATATGACAGTTCAAATTTTAGTTATCAAAGCACGTTAATTGAAACTAATTGCATAAGGTACAAAGTTTTCTTCTAACTCTTCTCTCCACAAACACTATGCAAAAAGTGTTTTAAAGCATTGTATTCAAAGACTTAGTATATGACTTCTTTCAAAGGCTATTGTTTATCAGGCATTGTGCACCTGTTACTCAATTCATACATGGTGCAGACAGTTATGCTGTATACTTGTCTCCTAGTTACAAACTGACATGCCACTTTACAAAATTCAAAAGAGGGAGTAAGCCAACAAAAATGAAATTGTAACAAAGAGACCAAATGCTAACATTGCAAGTGAAATTCAAATCTATATAAATGAAATTATAGAATAAACCACTAACCACACTATTGTTGACGCTACTGAAATAGAGAGACTTCAGATATACAGCTAGGAGACTTTGCATGCAGTTATCTAATTGAATGAATTAATTGTGATCAAAAGGATGAAGATGTCTAGAAGAAATGACACTGCCCAAAAACCTTCAGTTACTTAAATTCTTGGATATATTTCATGACATTGAAATAACAAACAATACAATATTGGAAGATAATTCAAACTGAGAAAGTTCACTTCAGTTCAGTTGCTCAGTCATGTCAGATTCTTTGTGACCCCATGAACTGCAACACTCCAGGCTTCCCTGTCCATCACAAACTCCCAGAGCTTACACAAACCCGTGTCCATTGAGGCAACGATGCCATCCAACCATCTCCTCCTCTGTCGTCCCCTTCTCTGTCTGCCTTCAGTCTTTCCCCGCATCAGGGTCTTTTCAAATGAGTTAGTTCTTCACATCAGGTGGCCTAAGTATTGGAGTTCCAGCTTCAACACTAGTCCTTCCAATTAATATTCAGTCATTCCAATTAATATTAATATCCTTTCCTTTTAGACTGGTTGGATCTCCTTGAAGTCCAAAGGACTCACAAGAGTTTTCTCCAACACCACAATTCAAAAGCTTCAGTTCTTTGATGTTCAGTTTTCTTTGTAGTCCAACTCTCACATCCATACATGACTGCTGGAAAAGCCATACCTTTGACTAAATGGACCTTTGTTAGCAAAGTAATGTCTCTGCTTTTTAATATGCTGTCTAGGTTGGTCATAACTTTTCTTCCAAGGAGCAAATGTCTTTTAATTTCATGGCTACACTCACCATCTGCAGTGATTTTGGAGCACAAAATAATGAGGTATGTCACTCTTTTCATTGTTTCCCCATCTATTTTCCATGAAGTGATGGGACCAGATGCCATGATCTTAGTTTTCTGAATGTTGAGCCTTAAGTCAACATTTTCACTCTCCTCTTTCACTTTCATCCAGAAGCTCTTTAGTTTTCCTTCGCTTTCTGCTGTAAAGGTGGTGTGCTTTGTGTATCTGAGGTTATTAATATTTTCTCCCTCCAATCTTGATTCCAGCTTGTGCTTCATTCAGTTCAGCATTTCCCATGATGTACTCTGCATATAAGTTAAATAAGCAGGGTGGCAATATACAGCTTTGACCTACTCCTTTTCCAATTTGGAACCAGTCTGTTGTTTCCTGTCCAGTTCTTACTGCTGCTTCTTGACCTGCATATAGATTTCTCAGGAGGAAGGTCAGGTGGTCTGGTATTCCCATCTCTTTCAGAATTTTCTACAGTTTGTGATCCACACAGTCAAAGGCTTTGACATAGTCAATAAAGCAGAAATAGATGATTTTTCTGGAACTCTCTTTTTCAATGACACAACAGATGTTGGCAATTTAATCACTGATTCCTCTGCCTTTTCTAAATCCAGTTTGAACACCTGGAAGGTCATGGTTCAAGTACTGTTGAAGCCTGACTTGGAGAATTATGAGCATTGTTTTGCTAGCATGTGAGATGAGTGCAATTTTGGAGTAGTTTGAACATTCTTTGGCATTTCTTTACTTCGAGATTGAAAGGAAAACTGACCTTTTCCAGTTGTGTGGCAACCGCTGAGTTTTCCAGATTTGCTGGCTTATTAAGTGCAACATTTTAACAGCATTATCCTTTAGGATTTGGACGAGCTCAATCGGAATTCCATCACCTCCACTAGCTTTGTTCTCAGTGATGCTTCCTAAGGCCCACTTGACTTCACATTCCAGGATGTCTGGCTCTGGGTGAGTGACCACATCATCGTGATTATCTGAGTCATGAAGATATTTTTTGTACAGTTCTTCTGTATATTCTTGCCACATCTTCTTAATATCTTCTGCTTCTGTTAGGTCCATACCATTTCTGTCCTTTATTGAGCCCATCTTTGCATGAAATGTTCCCTTGGTATCTCTAATTTTCTTGAAGAGATCTCTAGTCTTTCCCATTCTATTGTTTTCTTCTGTTTCTTTGTGTTGATCACTGAGGAAGGCTTTCTTATCTCTCCTTGTTATTCTTTGGAACTCTACATTCAAATGGGTATATCTTTCCTTTTCTCCTTTGCTTTTTGCTTCTCTTCTTTTCACAGCAATTTGTAAGGCCTCCTCAGAAAACCATTTTGCCTTTTTGCATTTCTTTTTCTTGGGGATGGTCTTGATTCCTGTCTCCTGTACAATGTCACAAACTTTGTCTCTAGTTTTTAAGGCAGTCTGTCTAACAGATCTAATCCCTTGAATCTAATTGTCACTTCCACTGTATAATTGTAAGGGATTTTATTTAGGTCATACCTGAGTAGTCTTGGAGAAGGAAATGGCAACCAACTCCAGTACTCTTACCTGGAAAATCCCGTGGATGGAGGAGCCTGGTAGGCTACAGTCCATGGGGTCGCAAAGAGTCAGACATGACTGAGCGACTTCACTGGCTGGCTGGCTGAGTAGTCTAGTGGCTTTCACTACCTTCTTCAATTTAAACCTGAATTTGGTTTAATTAGGTCTCATTTGTTTATTTTTGCTTTTATTTCCAATATTCTGGGAGATGGGCCATAGAGGATCTTGCTGTGATTTATGTCGGAGAGTGTTTTGCCTATGTTCTCCTCTAGGAGTTTTATAGTTCCTTGCCTTACATTTAGATCTTTAATCTATTTTGAGTTTGTTTTTGTGTATGGTGTTAGAAAGTGTCCTAGTTTCATTCTATTGCAAGTGGTTGACCAGTTTTCCCAGCACCACTTGTTAAAGAGGTTGTCTTTTTTCCATTGTATATCCTTGCCTCCTTTGCCAAAGATAAGGTGTCCATAGGTACGTGGATTTATCTCTGGGCTTTCTATTTTGTTCTATTGATCTATATTTCTGTCTTTGTGCCAGTACCATACTGTCTTGATGACTGTGGCTTTGTAGTAGAGTCTGAAGTCAGGCAGGTTGATTCCTCCATTTCCATTCTTCTTTCTCAAGATTGCTTTGGCTATTCGAGGTCTTTTGTGTTTCTGTACAAATGGTGAAATTATTTGTTCTAGTTCTGTGAAAAATACCATTGGTAGCTTAATAGGGATTGCATTGAATCTATAGATTGCTTTGGGTAGTATACTCATTTTCACAATATTTATTCTTCCAATCCATGAACATGGTATATTTCCATCTATTTGATCCTCTTTGATTTCTTTCATCAGTGTTTTATAGTTTTCTATGTATAGGTCTTTTGTTTCTTTAGGTAGATATACTCCTAAGTATTTTATCCTTTTTGTTGCAATGGTGAATGGTATTGTTTCCTTAATTTCTCTTTCTGTTTTCCCATTGTTAGTGTATAGGAATGCAAGGGATTTCTTTGTGTTAATTTTATACCCTGCAACTTTACTATAAGCAAGGTGAAAAGACAGCCTTCAGAATGGGAGAAAATAATGGCAAATGAAGAAACAGACAACGGATTAATCTCAAAAATATACAAGCAACTTCTGCAGCTCAATTCCAGAAAAATAAATGACTCAATAAAAAAATGGGCCAAAGAACTAAACAGACATTTCTCCAAAGAAGATATACAGATGGCTTACAGACACATGAAAAATGTTCAACATTACTCATTATCAGAGAAATGCAAAGCAAAACCTCAGTGAGGTACCATTACATGCCAGTCAGAATGGCTGCTATCCAAAAGCCTACAAGCAATAAATGCTGGAGAGGGTGTGGAGAAAAGGGAACCCTCTTACACTGTTGGTGGGAATGCGAACTAGTACAGTCACTATGGAGAACAGTGTGGAGATTCCTTAAAAAACTGGAAATAGAACTGCCATATGACCTAGCAATCCCACTCCTGGGCATACACACTGAGGAAACCAGATCTGAAAGAGACACATGTACCCCAATGTTCATCAGAGCAGTGTTTATAATAGCGAGGACATGGAAGCAACCTAGATGCCCATAAGCAGACGAATGGATAAGAAAGCTGCTATACTTATACACAATGGGATATTACTCAACCATTAAAAATACATTTGAATTCATCCTAATGAGATGGATAAAACTGGAGTCCATTATACAGAGTGAAGTAAGGCAGAAAGACAAACACCAATACAGTATACTAACGCATATATATGGAATTTAGAAAGATGGTAAGGATAAAGAGACACAAATGTATAGAACAGACTTTTGGACTCTATGGGAGAAGGCGAGGGTGGGATGATCTGAGAGAACAGCATCGAAACGTGCATATTATCAAGTGTGAAACAGATCGCCAGTCCAAGTTGGATGCATGAGACAAGTGCTCGGGGCTGGTGCATTGGGATGACCCAGAGGGATGGGATGGGGAGGGAGGTGGGGGGAGGCGTTCAGGATGGGGAACACATGTAAATTCATGGCTGATTCATGTCAATGTATGGCAAAAAACACTACAATATTATAAAGTAATTAACCTCCAACTAATAAAAATAAATGGAAACAAGTAAACAAATCTGAATTTGGCAATAAGGGGTTCAGGATCTGAGCCACAGTCTGCTCCCAGTTTTGTTTTTGCTGACTGTGTAGAGCTTCTCCATCTTTGGCTGCAAAGAATATAATCAGTCTGATTTCGGTATTGACTATCTGGTGATGTTCATGTATAGAGTCTTCTCTTGTGTTGTTGGAGGAAGGTGTTTGCTATGACCAGTGTATCCTCTTGGCAAAACTCTATTAGCCTTTGCTCTGTTTCATTCAGTACTCCAAGGCCAAGTTTGCTTGTTACTCCAGGTATTTCTAGGCTTCCTATTGAGAAAAGAACATAACAATTCAGTAGAGAATAGAAAAGATGCTCACTCTGTATCAGATGTATACAATGAGAACTGTATATGATTTGCAAAGAATTAAAACACAGTTTTCATTATTTCTTATTTTTTACATTGCATTGTACTTAATAAATATTTTTTACTATTTAAAATTTTTATTTATGTACTCATAAATAAGAGAGTTTATAATGTTTTGGTAAATATTTTTAAAAGTCACAGAATAATCATAATTTTCCCATTGATTAAAATCACTTTTCCCAATTTCGCTGTATGTGCCTTTTTCTGATCTGGCTCTGCTACAGAAGTGGGAACTGCCTGTGCATATTGCTGTCATCATCTCTCAAAATAATCATATGTGGGCAAAAACATTACGCTTTATCATACAAATTTGACAGAAAGTATCAACAACTTCTCAATGAACCACTTGTAATTGTTTGAAATTTTATAAGGTTGGAAGAATGCAGAATTTTCTATATTGAAAAGATATCTGTGGTCACTTAAGGCAACTACAGATGAGGGGGAACCTTTTTGCATAGCAATTCAAGAGAAAACTATGATTGAATTTATTTATATTTACTGTACTGCTTATTTATTTAAGAAAACTATTTTGATTTTTTGTTGTTGTTGCTTTAAAATGCTATTGTGAACTAGCACAGGAAACTATACTCAATATTTTATAATTACCTATAAGGGAAAAATCTGAAAAATAATGTGCATATATATATGTATTCTTTATACAAAGAATATATATACACATGTTGTTGTTTAGCTGCTAAGTCATGTCAGATTCTTTTACAACCCTGTGAACTATAGCCTGGCAGGCTCTTGTTTCCATGGGATTTCCCAGAAAAGAATACTGCAGTGGTTTGCCATTTCCTTCTTCAGGGGATCTTCCTGACCCAGGGATTGAACCTGTGTCTCCTGCATTAGCATACAGATTCTTTACCACCAAGTCACCAGGAAAACTTATGTGTGTGTGTGTGTGTGTGTGTGTGTGTGAATATATAATCACTGTGCTGTACATCTGAAACTAACAAGACATTGTGTGTTAGTCCACTATACTTCAATAAAAGAAAAAAGACAATTTTTTCAGAGTTCAGCATGTAAAGGCAAGTTAGCCAACTCAAGTCATCATTACAGACTGAAGTTATGCAGGTTTCACTAGTTTCAGTCATACTTTCAGTAATAGATATTTAAGAGTTCAACATTTTAGAAACCTGAATAATCCATGGTCTTTCTCCAATTCTTTGAGTTTAATATCTGAGTAAACAAATTCAACAGAGATCATATAGTATATTGCATATGGTGTTTTCTCTCATCTCAGCCCATTCAAGCATACAAATGATTCAGTCTTACAGTACCAAAATGTCTACTTGAAATTTTGTCCTGAATTTCTCTTTGAAAACAAAAGTTGCACAGCTCAGCAACTTTTAAATTACACTGCTCAATTTAATTGATTGATTGACAAGTATTCATAGATTCCATTTACACATTTCATAAAATCCTATAGTTACAGAATTTGAAAACAGGAAGTACTTTGGAGTAAGGAGTTTCTTCTCCTTTCAAACCCTGCTTTCTTTCATACTTATTAAAATACCAAAATATGTAAATGCTTCTATTTGCTAAATACATGGCCAAGAGTGATTTCATTAAAAGAATTGCACAAATTGTTGACACTTGGGTTGTTTGGAAATTATCATAGTTAACCTTCCCAGAAATCTAATAAATTATCTTATTTATGGGTCAATTGACTATGCATATACGAAAGTAGTTTTCTTGTTATGTAAATGAGAAGGTCAGTGAATAAATAGCCCACGACAGGGGTAGGGGGTTGGGATGGGGGGAGGCGCAGGGGATGGGGGACGCAGAATGTGTTTTGTTTCTTTCTGCATCTTTGCTATTAAAAGAAAGAAAACCTTTACATTTATCAAAGTTAGTTCATTTTGAAGCTTAAAATTGAGAGGAAACTGAAATTCAAGAAACAGTAAAAGAACACTCTGTACTCTCCTTGAACTTCTATGTCCCAGTCTCTACATGTATTTTCATTTTGTCCTTAGTCTTTTGAGATTGCTTTTGAGGAATTATATGGGCTCCCTCTGGTGACTAATTTCACACCTAAACATTCCCATGGCAGTTAATGAAGAGACTGAAATCTCCAAATCCTGTGTTTCCTCTTAAGCAGAAAAGTGCATGAGGCTATAAGCCTACAGGGATGAATTAAAAAAAAAAAAAAATTCTAGAGTTTAGTACCGGTTCTTTATTGAATGATTAAAGAGTAACTAACTTTGTCATATTAAATTCCCCAGTTGTGTGCTTTTTTCTTTCTTTTTGTTGTAGTTGCCATTATTTAGAGTGAGAATATCTTGACATATTCAGGCAAAATATTTCTAAAATAAAGACAAAATTTAATTGTTTTAAAACTATCTACTTTTTTTCAATGTGTTGTTACACATAGAAAATGGAGTAAAGCTAGTGTGGAGATCATAAATCAAAGTTGTACATGAAGGATTTATCCAAGTCTAACCTCTTCAGGGGCTTCCCTGGCAGCTCAGACAGTAATGAATTTACCTGCAATGTCAGAGATCTGGGTTCAATCACTGTCTGGGGAAGATCCCCTGAAGTAGGAAATGGCAACCCACTCCAATATTCTTACCTGGAGAATTCCACGGACAGAGGAGGCTGGATGGCTACAGTCCATGGGGTTCCAAAGAGTTGGACATGAAGCCAGACAACTCTTCATCACCTTAAAAGAGCCTGGGTAACACTTTGGCTACTTGATGTGAAGAACTGACTCATTAAATAAGAGCCTTATGTTGGGAAAAATTGAAGGCAGGAGGAGAATGGGATGAAAGAAGATGAGATGGCTGGATGGCATCACCAACTCAATAACATGAGTTTGAGTGAGCTCTGGGAGTTGGTGATGGACAGGGAAGCCTGGTGTGCTGCAGTCCATAGGGTCACAAAGAGTCTGATATGACTGAGTGACTGAACTCAATTGAAGGCTCCCTCCTAGTATAATGTGGCAAATTTCAGGACTCCTTATTCAGCGTACTTTTGTTTCTTTTTTTTTTCTATCTTTATATCTGTTTCTTTCATTTCATTTATAAGAAATAAAATATACTCTAAGAGATGTAATTAAAGAATTGCTCCACATTCTAGTCCCATACTCAAGCTTTATTTATAAATAATCATTGTTTTGAAGTTTCTATGTCTGCTTTGTATTTAGTAGTTGTATTTTCAAAACACGTGTCTACTGTAATGGTCTTTATCTTTCTGGCTTACTTCGCTCTGTATAATGGGTTCCAGTTTCACCCATCTCATTAGAACTGATTCAAATGAATTCTTTTTGATGGCTGAGTAATATTCCATGGTGTATATGTACCACAGCTTCCTCATCCATTCGTCTGCTGATGGAATTTAGAAAGATGGTAATGATAACCTTATATGCAAAAAAAGAAAAAAGAGACTCAGATGTATAGAACAGACTTGTGGACTCTATGGGAGAAGGCGAGGGCAGGATGTTTCAAGAGAACAGCATTGAAACATGTATATCTAGGGTGAAATAGATCACCAGCCCAGGTTGGATGCATGAGACAAGTGCTCAGGCCTGGTGCACTGGGAAGACCCAGAGGGATGGAGTGGAGAGGGAGGTGGGAGGGGGGACCGGGATGGGGAATACATGTAAATCCATGGCTAATTCATTTCAATGTATGACAAAAACCACTGCAATGTTGTAAAGTAATTAGCCTCCAACAAATAAATGGAAGAAAAAAAAAAAACAAAACAAAACACGTGTCTACATAAATACCCTTGAAATTCAATATTATTTTGTGTCTGTTTATGCTATGCTAGTACATTGTGCGTATGCCTTCCTGCAACTGGTATCTTTATCCACCTGAGATTATAAATCCATTCCTGTTGGTGGGTATGCTGCTGCTGCTGCTAAGTAGCTTCAGTCGTATCCAACTTTGTGCGACCCCACAGACTGCAGCCCACCAGGCTCCCCCGTCCCTGGGATTCTCCAGGCAAGAACACTGGAGTGAGTTGCCATTTCCTTCTCCAATGCTTGAATGTGAAAAGTGAAAGTGAAGTCTCTCAGTCGTGTCCAACTCTCAGTGACTCCATGGACTGCAGCCCACCAGGCTCCTCCAACCTTGGGATTTTCCAGGCAAGAGTACTGGAGTGGATTGCCATTGCCTTCTCCCGTTGGTAGATATAGATATAGTTTATTTTCTTTACCAGTGATCTACCTTGATATTAAAATCAATTCAGTTCAGTTCAGTCGCTCAGTCATGTCCGACTCTTTGCAACACCATGAACCGCAGCACGCCAGGTCTCCCTGTCCATCACCAACTCCCGGAGCCCACCCAAATCCATGTCCATTGTGTCAGTGATGCCATCCAACCATCTCATCCTCTGTCGGCCCCTTCTCCTCCTGCCCCCAATCTTCCCAGCATCAGGGTTTTTTAAATGAGTCAGCTCTTCAAGTCTGGTGGCCAGCATAGTGTCGTTTCAGCTTCAACATCAGTCCTTCCAATGAACACTCAGGACTGATCTCCTTTAGGATGGACTGGTTGGATCTCCTCGCAGTCCAAGGGACTCTCAAGAGTCTTTTCCAACACCACAGTGAAAAGCATCAATTCTTCGGTGCTCAGTTTTCTTTACAGTCCAACTCTCGCATCCATACATGACCACTGGAAAAAGCATAGCCTTGATTAGATGGGCATTTGTTGGCAAAGTAATGTCTCTGATTTTTAATATGCTGTCTAGGTTGGTCACAACTTTCCTTCCAAGGAGTAAGTGTCTTTTAATTTCATGGCTACATTCACCATCTTCAGTGATTTTGGAGCCCAGAAAAATAAAGTCAGCCACTGTTTCCACTGTTTCCCCATCTATCTGCCATGAAGTGATGGGACTGGATATCATGATCTTAATTTTCTGAATGTTAAGCTTTAAGCCAACTTTTTCACTCTCCTCTTTCACTTTCATCAAGAGGCCCTTTAGTTCTTCCTCACTTTCTGCCATAAGGGTGATGTCATTTGCATATCTGAGGTTATTGATATTTCTCCTGGCAACCTTGATTCCAGCTTGTGCTTCCTCCAGGCCAGCATTTCTCAGGATGTACTCTGCATATAAGTTAAAAAAGCAGGGTGACAATATACAGCCTTGACGTACTCCTTTTCCTTTTTGGAACCGGTCTGTTGTTCCATGTCCAGTTCTAACTGTTGTTTCCTGACCTGCATACAGGTTTCTCAATATTATAATATCATTTATTTATTCTGACCACAATAACTGTTATTTAAGTTGATTTCATTTTTTCTGTCAGTGTAAAGATTCAGAGCATCTCATGGTTTTTTTGTCTTCCAAGTATATGAGGGTTTCTCAGGAGCATAGTCTGTGAAATTGGATTGATGAATATTGGTGAATGCACATCTTTAACTCTATCAATAATTCAAATATCTCTTAAAAGTGATATTTCTGTTTACCTTCTCATCCCTTTTTATTTACTTTATGAGAACATTTTGACCAGGGAGTGAAAAAAATGTTCTCAATTTAGTTTCTACCCTTCTCTGTGACACATTTAAAAGCTATTTTCAAAAATAGCTTCATTTGTGAAGGATTGAACATTTTCACACTTTTCCCCCAGTCACTATCTTTTTCTACATGACAGTATAAGTTTAAACACTTTCTTGCTCCTATGTACTCTGATATCAGTATATGAACTGAGAACTTCAAGATGTACAAGCTAGATTTCGAAAAAGCAGAAGAACCAGATTCAAACTGCCAACATCTGCTGGATAATAGAAAAAGCAAAAGGATTCAAAAAAATAAATAAATAAATAAATAAATCTACTTCTGCCTCATTGACTATACTAAAGCCTTTAACTGTGTGGATCACAACAAACTGTGGAAAATTCTTAAAGGGGTGGAATCCCAGACCACTTTACCTGTCGCCTGAGAAACCAGTATGCAGGTCAAGAAGCAACAGTTAGAAGAGGACATGGAACAATGGACTGGTTCAAAATTGGGAAAAGACTATGTCAAAGCTTATTTAACTTATATGCAGAGTACATCATACTTTGCATATGCTAGACATGATGACTCATAAGCTGGAATCAAGATTGCTAGGAGAAATATCAATAACCTCAGATGCATATGATGAGATGCAGATGATACCACCCTAATGGCAGAAAGTGAGGAGGAACTAGAGTCTCTTGAGGTAGCTGAATGAGGAGAGTGACAAAGCTGGCTTAAAACTCAACTTTCAGAAAAATAAGATCATGTCATCTCGTCCTATCTATCACTTCATGGCAAATAGATGGGAAAAAAATTGGAGTGACAGATTTTATTTTCTTGGACCCCAAAATCACTGCGGACAGTGACTACACCCGTGAAATTAAGAGACTCTTGCTCCTTGGAAGAAAAGCTATGACAAACCTAGACAGCATATTAAAAAGCAGAGACATCACATTGTCTATAAAGATCTGAATAGTCAAAGCTAGTGCTTTTCCAGTAGTCATGTACAGATGTGAGACTTGGACCATAAAGAAGGCTGAGTGCCAAAGAATTGATCCTTTCAAACTGTGGTGCTGGAGAAGACTTGATTCAGAGTCCCTTGGATTGCAAGGAGATCAAAACCAGTCAATCCTAAAGGAAATCAACCCTGAATATATATTGGAAGGACAATACTGAAGCTGAAGCTCCAATACTTTGGCCACCTGATTCGAAGAGCCAACTGATTGGAAAAGAGCCTAATGCTGGGAAAGATTTAGGACAAGAGGAGAAGGGGGTGACAGAGGATGAGATGGTTGGATGGCATCACTGACTCAATAGACATGAGTTTTAGCAAACTCAGGGAAATAGTGAAGGACAGGGAAGCCTGGTGTGCTGCAGTTCATGGGGTTGCAAAGAGTTGGACATGACTTAAGGACTGAACAACAACCCTGATAGAGTAAGAAAGGGAAAATATTCATTCACAATACTACCACTTCTTTGGAAAAACTATTCCAGTGCCATATTTTAATGTTGTTTTTCCTTCACATCAGCAGGCTAAACCATTCAACCCTCTTTTCTTTCAATATTATCTAACTTCAAGTCATTTTCCTTTGTTTTGTAAGATACTTTACAATTATCTTTTAAAACTGTCTAGTTTTATGCTAGACATTCTCTATCAGCTCCCTCAGTAACAGATAATAATAATGTCCATATTAATGGCTTTTATACTTCCATGACCTTCAGCATAGTATTTCAGCAATCTTTGTATATCCTAAACACATTCACATTTTAATTTTTAAACTGTAATTCAATGCAACTCAAATAGACATCTTCTTTTATGTACACAACACAAAAACCACTTCACCTAAATGCAATTGAGGGGAGAACAACAACAACAAAAAAGACAACCATGACAAACATCATTTTAAGTTTTATGTATTAGTTTCAAATAAGTTGTATTACTGCCTAAAAAGCCTATTTCTTCTCCTTAGTCTTTTATTTTCTCATATCATAAGAAGCAATATTTTCCACACTCTTCTCAAACTATCAAATCTGTTCTGCATATCCTCACTCTTCTTTGATATCCATACTTCTTCATGCCCACCTCCAGGGCATCTTCTCAACCCAAGGATCGAATCCAAGTCTGCCGCATTGCTGGCAGATTCTTTACCATCTGAGACACCAGCGAAGCCCAAGAGTACTGGAGTGGGTAGCTTCTCTAGGGGATCTTCCCTACCCAGGAATCAAACTGGAGTCTCCTGTATTGCCGGTGGATTCTTTACTGGCTGAGCTACCAGGGAAGCTTGATTTCACTGAACAAGCAGTAGCAAACCAAAAATAGCTTTCATACATTCCCAAAGCCACATGTACCATTTTAGCTGGATCTTGTTATGGTGGTGACTTATGTTACGCTGCTGTCTTAGTCAAGCCTGTCTGTTTACCCTTGCTGAATCACATCTATTAAAAAATGTGACTCCTGCAGAGAATCCATTTTGTTTCTACATTATCAGCATTTTTATTTCAGCTGCATTATTATCGTCATCATCATCATACCCCAATGCTGCAATATCTCCCATGCTAAAAACTCATAAAATCTTTTTGGATGTCAAATCCCCTTTGGAGAAAACACCTGGTTTTTCTGCTTGCCTATGTAGGAAAGTTGCTTTTAATTCCTCCTCCTCCCATTTTCTCCTGAATTTACCACCATCGTATTTAATTTTTTTCAATCTTATTAAAACCACTACTAAACCATTGAGACACTAGACCCCCATGTTGGTATAACCAGTGTTATTTTTTTTCTGACCTCACTTGACTCAACTTATTGCATTTGACATAGCTGATCATTCCCTTTTTTTCTCTTGAAACACTCCCTTTCCTTCCAATATCTTTTCTCTACTGAAAATCCGTTGCTGAATCTTTCTTAATTTCCCAATACCTAAAGTTGGAGAACCTTCAAACTCAATTTGTGAAACTCTCTTCTTATCAGTCTTGATGACTGCATCCAGAATTATGACTTTATATATCACTTGTAGTCAAATGCAAGGTTTATAAATTTCCTATCTGACGTCTCCACATGAATGTTTAGATGTTAGCATATCAAAGACTAAAATGCTGGAATTCAAATACTCACTTCTCCTTAAGTCTTATTTTCCATTTCTTATTTTTTGTCAATCCACTAGAAAATAATTCCATCACCCCTATTGCCAAGGCTAAAAACCTTGGAGATACTTTGGATATATCACTTAATCTCATATTCCTCACCCATATATTAGCAAATTCTGTTGATTATTTTTCTTTTTAACATACAGCCCAACCACTTCTTTCTGATATTATGACTATACTAACAGTATCTGTTGTGCAGTCAGTTCAGTTCATGTCTGACTCTTTGCCACTTCATGCATGGACTGCAGCATGACAGGCTTCCCTGTCCATCACCAACTCCCAGAGATTGCTCAGTATCTGTTGCACAAGCCTTTTATCATCTGGCTCATGAGAGGTCTTTGTGATTCAGCAGTATCATTATCTACACACCAAACAGAATGATATCATTAAAAATAAGCCAAATTTCATATCACTTATTTTCTAAAATCCCTGCACTTTTTCTAAGTATCTCAAAAAATCCAAAATTATTGCCATGACTGCATTGACTGGAAACCTGTCTCATTTAATGTATTACCTCTTTTCCTACTGCTCCTTTCATTCCAACCATTTGGTTTTTGAGGTATTTTTCAAGCACATCAAGCATCTCCTGTCTTAGGGGTATTGTATCCAGATTTTTGTTTTTTTGGAATCTTCTTCCCCAGATTTTTGCATAGTTTCCTACCTTGCAGTGATCATTTACTCTCTTAGAGAAGTCTCAGATCCCTCTTTCTAATATAGAATCTACTTCACTATTCTCTAGCCAAGGCTATATTTACTTATTTTCACAGAATATATTATCACCTAAAATAGTTTGCATTTATTTGTTTATTAGTTATTAATTATTTTAAACTATTTATTATGATAGAATTAACCACAATGAAGGCAGGGGCTGTTTTTGTTTCTTATGTAACCACTGCATCATGAAAGGACACAATAAATATTTGTTGAATATTTATTCAATAATAATAGTAAATAATATTGTATTTCCTAACCAAAACTTTCTGTATACCCCTCTCTACTAATATTCAGCTCATTAAAGCTGATCTTTCTTTTCAACATTAGCTGTTCTGCTTAAGACTCTTTTTCTGCTTACTATCAGCTTCTTTCTCATTTGGATATTTCCCTCATGAAACCTGAATTTAATTCTTTCCCATTTCAACTGCATACCTGAGCACTTCAAATTCTAATCATATTTCTATACTTCCTTTATGACTTAAGAAAATCTAATCATTAGTTTCTCAGTCCTCAGTCTCGTGCTTATTGCTCAGTTATGTTTGACTCTTTGAAACTTCATGTTATAAAGACTATACATGGACTGTAGCTGCCAGGTTCATCTGTCTATGGGAATTGCCAGGCAAGAACACTAGAGTGGTTTGCCATTTTTTCCTCCAGGAGATAATCCCGACTCAGGTGTAGAACCCATGTCTCCAGTGTTTCCTGCATTGGCAGGCAAATTCTTTACAACTGAGCCATCTAGGAAGCTCCCTTTCCAGTCTTATTCCTTATATAAATAATAATTTTCAACAAAATAACAAAAATATGCATATTTTATTAAACTTTGATGGGGAGAAATTTGGAAATGAAATTGCAATTTGTTGCAAGCAATGATTTTATCTAACTCTTGCTAATAACTCTACTTTTTGCCTAAGGGTACTGAAGAGATATCACTTTGTAAAATGTTATTTTGTATATTAAAACTGTATTTGTATATTAAAACTGTATTTGTTGTATAAGTTTAGGACTGAAATATGGGCTCTTTTCATAGTGGGTGATATCAGTAAAACTAAGTTTAAAAATATTTTGTAAAAAAGGAAGTCCAATATAAAAGAAAATGGGCAGGGAGACCATACAGACAGAAATGAAATGATAAGCTTCTCACCCTGGTAAAGTAAACTGTGGCTTGAGAATACACATCAGCTTTTTAATATCTCTTCACCCTTTTTCATACACAACTGAGAAACTAAAACTGTGAATTAATCATTCAAATATCCAAACATGAAACAACTTTATTGATTATTTTCCACATTGACATTCAGAGCAGATCACCTCTTACTTAATTTCTCTCCCATGTCTAAGACTCAAACAATCCTTCATATGTGTCATATGGCATATATTGGAACTAAGAACAACAAAAAGAAAATAAAGCAGTTTTTGCCTCTTTACCTTTCCTTCTTATATTATTAATTTTTGCTTGCTGTTGTTGTTGTTGTTGTTCTGTTGGTAAATAGAGGAATGAATGATCATTACAAAGACCGCTGAGTCAATAATTTGACCCTAGTTTCTCAGATTTTGGAAACTTGTCTATTGTAAAGGAAATCCTTAAGAATGTCTATCAGGGAATTTGAAATTAAAACTGAAAATTCTTGTCTGTAATATCAGGTCTAGGCCAATCTTTTTAATTCATCCTTAGTTACACTAATTCTTGTTTTAGGTTATTTTCCCTAAAAAACTCTTCAAACTGTGCCCCTCCCCCCCACACCAAACCTTAGATCTTAAATTCACATCCACCCTTAATCAAGGTTTTGCCTTGTGCATCTTTGAAAAAATTGAGTCACACTTGCATGAAATCCCTTAATTATGCCATTGCCCCAAATTATAGAAAAAAATAACACGTTTCATTATATTCTCATGATTCAAAGTAGGATAGAAAGTATTCTATTCTTACCAGAATTGTAAAATTACCATATCAGTGTATCAGTTCAGTTCAGTCACCAGTCATGTCTGACTCTTTGCGACCCCATGAATCGCAGCATGCCAGTCCTCCCTGTCCATCACCAAATCCCGGAGTTTACTCAAATTCATGTCCATCCAGTCGGCGATGCCATCCAACCATCTCATCCTCTGTCATCCCCTTCTCCTCCTGTCCCCAATCCCTCCCAGCATCAGGGTCTTTTCCAATGAGTCAACTCTTCGCATGGGTGGTCAAAGTACTGGAGTTTCAGCTTCAACATCAGTCCTTCCAATAAACACCCAGGACTGATCTCCTTTAGGATGGACTGGTTGGATCTCCTTGCAGTCCCAAGGACTCTCAAGAATCTTCTCCAACACCACAGTACAAAAGCATCAGTGTATAATGGTGTGATAAACTCATCAAATATATTTCTCTGGAGATAGAAGCAGAATTAGAGCAAGAGAAAATAAAGCATCCTTACTAATTGTTTTGTGTGTGTTTTCAGTCACATATGAATCTTTGTGACTCCATGTACTGTAGCCCACCAGGCTCCTCTTTCCATGGGATTTTCCAGGCAAGACTACTGGAGTGGGTTGCCATTTCCTTTTCCAGGGGATCTTCCTGATTGAGGGATTCAACCCGAGTCTCTGGCATCTCCTGAATTAACAGGCACATTCTTTACCACTGAGCCACCTGAGAAGCATCTTTTCTTTTAGACTCAATGAAGTTCTTTGAGGACTATTCTGGGCCATTCTGGGGCTCTTAAATAAATACCTAATTTTTATTTTAATATACAGAGAGCATTTTTTTAATTTAGAAATGAAAATTAAAAATAAACTTCAACTCTCAGATCTTTTTAACTCTTTTTCCAATCTAAGATTATAGTATTTTAAAAAGATACCAGGTTTCAACAATACAAAAAATAAACTTCAACTCTCAGATCTTCTTTTTAACTCTTTTTCCAATCTAAGATTATAGTATTCTAAAAAGGACAATACACTTTTTACACTCTTTGAAAACTTGAGTTTCTACTTTAAAATTCAAGGAATGGACTTAATTGCCCTGTATTTTCCTATGGAGGAAATTTTAATTATCTAGATATAATTGATTTTAGTCATATTTAAATCTTTATTACTTTTTTCTAATTGTCATAACTTCTACTTTTCTCCCAGCATTTTCTCTTGGGAATAAATTTCTCTATTATTCAGTATCCAATTTCAACTAATGTAAGTATGAATAATAATTTGGCAAGACACAAGAGAAAGACACAGGAGTAACATTAATCATGTCTGACTCTTTGCTACCCCATGCACTGTAGCCTACCAGGCTCCTCCATCCATGGGATTCTCCAGGCAAGAATACTGGAGTGGGTTGCCATTTCCTTCTCCTTAATCATGGCAGTAACATATAAATGTATTACACTCCACCCTTAACTCAATTTTGATTGGAACTTAAAATATTACATTTGCTACTGATAGTCATTCTAATCCAGTTTTCTTAATAGAGACACTTTTCCTAAGGATAAGTTTTTCTTCTTCTTCCTCTTTTTTTTTTTTTCTTTTGTGTTTGTGTGTATGTGAAGATTCTAAATTGATGTTTAGGGACACTTAACATCTGATATAGGATAGTGGGGAAATTAATTAGTATTAAGAATCACTACAGTCTATCAGAAATGCAAAGGTGTAATTTTAATGGTATCATCTTAGCAAAAAATAATCTGTCCTAATGTGTCCATTGCAGTAAAAAGAAAGAGATTGTATTTGTGTTGATAAGGGTGAGTTTAGCTTTAGCCTTTTCAATTCTGCCAAAAGCAATAGATTGAAGCCCCAAATCAAGTAAACACCCATTATTGATACTATCTATTGGTCAGAATTAAGCATGATTTTATCCTTTGAGTTGAGTTGACTTTACAGATAGCTTTGGCTATGATGAAGGTATTAAGAAGGTATTAACCAATTTTTTCTTTTTGTCATATTATCTGTTTTTATTTTTTCCCCCCCACACATCTTTGAGTATCACCTTTTGGGTTTTAAATAGTAACACTTCAAAGGATTCTCAGCTCCTACTACCAACCACAATAAATTAAGTGAATATGAATAGATGCATTTTAAATAGGCTCTGAATTTGTTTACATATGTATGGAAGCTGCCTAATTGAGTATCAGAAACTAGTAATTCTGCATCTCTCAAATATAAAAAACAAAATGGTCTTTCAAACACTTTAGAATGAACATGTATCTAGTAACTGCTCTTTTAAAGTAAAAAGAAACATATTGTTCTTTCTAAGCAAAATACTTTAAACAATGTGTTTACAAATGCAATCAGCAATACTAACTTAATGTAATCACCAAATAGCTCAACAGTTACCATTATAGGTTGGAAATAATTCTTTTTATTTTTTAAATCAATGAAGAGATAGTATGATTTCACGAATTGGCAGACACAATATTGATAAAGTAATAATTATTCCCAACTTGATTTACAGATTCAATGCAATCCTAATAAAATCCCAGCAAGCTTCCTGTCAATATTGACAAACAGATTCTAAAATTTTGTAGAAATGAAAAAGGCCAACCCAATACTGAATAAGTGAAACAACGTTGACTGACTCATAATACCCAATTTGAAGACATAAAGACACAGTGTTCAAGACAGTGGAGTACTGTTGAGAGAGCTTACCAACTGACTCACACAAATACAGTGGACAGGTCTTTGACAGAGAAGCAGAGAAATCAATGAAGAGAGCATAGTCTTGTCAACACATGTGTTGGAAAAACCAGGCTGCCTGATACAAAATATAATCCAAGAAACAGAATTTATATATCACACAGACATTAGGTCAAAATGAAACATAGAAATTAAGAATATAAGGCAAATCTATAAGCCAGAGAAAGCTTTTGGGGTAAAATTGAGATTGGATTGACATTGGATCTGCTGATGGAATTTTAAGTAAAACACCACTAGTTTGACACGTGAAAGAACAAAGTGATAACTTGGATGTTATTAAAAGTAAAAACTACTCTGTGAAAGATACCAGTAAGATGATTAAAAAAATGAGAAAAACTTTGCAAAACATATGTCTGATAAGGAACTTGCATTCAAAATATACAATACTTGATTTAAAAAAAAAAACTGTTAACGTTCAAGAATGAAAAATAAATAAACCAACTGAAAATGGCAAGATGGCTGAATGAATACTCACCAAAGAAGGTATATAGAGGGATGCATTATCAAATCATTTGCTGTTAGATACTTGGAAATGGAAGCAACAATTAAATGCTACTTATCAAATATCACTTATTAAAATGACTAACATTTGAAACACATTCAAAACATTCAATTAAAATTTGAATCCAGGAATGGTGCAGAGACTTTTGAAGATTGTTTGGCAATCACTTGCAAAGTTAAATGTAGTTTTATAATATGATTCACCTCTCAAGCTTTTGACATTTACCTAATTGAATTAACAAGTTATGCCTACCCAAAAACCTGTGCATGAATGTAAATAGCCATTTCATTCACACTTATTATAGCCAAAAGCAGCCAAAATGTCCTTTGACAGGTGAATGGATATAAGCTCTGATATATCCTTACAATGAAGTATTATTCAGTCATAAAAATAAGTGAGCTAGTAAGCCACAGAATTATATGGAGGAACTTAAATGCATATTGCCAAGTGAAAGAAGTCAGGAGGAACAACTCCATATAATTCCAACACTATGACTTTCTGGAAAAGGCAAAATCATAAAGAGAGTAAATAAATCAGTGACTAATAGGTTTGGCAGAGGTAGGAGTGGTGGAGACTTGGATAACTGTATCACAGGGAATTTACACGCATTCCACAGATATTGTGGGTTTGATTCCAGATGAACAGAATAAAGCAAATATCTCAGTGAAGTGAGTCATACAATTTTTTTCTTGTTTTCCAGTTCATATAAAAGTTATGTTTACTCTGAGCCCTAAGCTACTATGTGTTTCATAGCATTTTATCTAAAAGATAGTGTATCTTAATTTAAAAATATTTTTGTTGCTAAAAATACTGTCATCTGAGGCTGTAATAGGTTGTAGACTTTTTGCTAGTGGAGGGTTGTGCCTCCATGTTGATGGCTGCTGACTGATCAGGTTGCTGAAGTATGGGGCTGATGTGGCAATTTTTTTTTTAAGTAAGAAAACAATGTAGTTCGTACCACTAATTGACTCTTCTTTTTACGACTGATTTCCCTGTGCCATACAATGCTGTTTGGTGACATTTTACCCAAAAGAGGACATCTTTCAATTAGAATCAAATCTTCGGAGCCCTACCACTGTGTTATCAACTAAGTTTAAACAACGTTCTAAATTCTGTGTTGATATTTCAACAATCTTAACAGCATATTCACCAGGAGTAGATTGCATCACTAAAAATCAGTTTAATTGCTCATCCAAAAGAATTAACTCCTTTGTTATCATGAGATTAGTTAGTATGAGATTTCAGGGATTCAGTCACATCTTTAGAGTCCACGTCTAATTCTAGCTATCTCGTGATTTCCACCACATAGTAGTTACTTCCTACACTGAAATCTTGAACTCCTCAAAATCATCCATTAGGGTTGGAATTAACTTCTTCTAGATTACTATTAATGTTGATATTTTTATTTCTTCTCATGAATCACAAATATTCTTCATGGCCTCTGGGAAAATGAATACTTTCCAAAAGGTTTTCAATTGACTTTTCCCAGATCCGTCAAAGGAATCACTATCAATGGATGCTATAGTGTTAGAAATGCATTCCTTAAGCAATGACACTTGAAGGCCAACTATTTTCCTTGACCTGCAAAATGGATGTTGTATTAGCAGGCATAAAAATATTTATCTCATCGTACATCTTCATCATGGTTCCTGGATCAAGTGCATTGACACTGAACAAACTGTAATATAACAAAGGATTTTGTTTTTGTGGTCTCTTTGAGCAGTGGGTCTTGACAGTGGGCTTAAAATATTTAATAAAAGGTGTTATAAACAGAGTGCTGTAATCAGGCTTTGTTGTTCAATTTATAGAGCACAGACAAAGTAGATTTAGCATAATTCTTAAAGGCTGTAAGATTTTTGGAACAGTAAATGAGCACTAGCTTCAACTTCAAGTCACCAGCTGCATTAGCCAGTAACAAGAATGTCAGACTGCCTTTTGAAACTTTAAAACCAGGCATTGATTTCTCTTCTCTAGCCATGAAAGTTCTAGATGACATCTTCTTCAAATAGAAGGCTACTTTGTCTACATTGAAAATATGTCATTTAGTGTAGCTACCTTCATTAATTGTCTTAGCTAAGTCTTCTGGACAACTTACTGCAGTTTATACATCAGCACTTGCTGCTTCACCTTGCACTTTTATGTTATAGAGATGGATTCTTTCCTTAAACCACATGAACCAACTTCTGCTGGCTTCAAGCATTTCTTCTGAAGCTTCCTCAGTTCTCTCACCCTTCAAAGAATTGAAGAGATTCAGGGCCTTGTTCTGGATCAGGTGGGGCTTCCCCTCTGGCTCAGATGGTAAAGAATCTGCCTGAAATGAGGGAGACCCGGGTTCATTTCCTAAGTCAGGAAGATTCCCTGGAGAAGGGAATGGTTACCCACTCTACTATTCTTGCCTGGGGAATTCCATGGACAGAGAAGCCTGGCGGGCTACAGTCATTGGGGTGACAAAGAGTCAGATATGACTGAGTGATTAACACTTCCACTTTTCCTGGATCAGGCTTTGACTTAAGGGAATGTGTTAGCTTAATGTTCATCTTCTATCCAGATTAAAACTTACTCCATATCAATTTTTTTTTTTTTTTGTATTGCAATGAGGCTCTTTTTCTTTCTTATCATTCATGTTTTCACTGGAGCATTACTTTGTATCCATAATTTGGCTAACTGTTGCAGGAGACCTTGCATTCAGTCTACCTTATCCTGGATTTAAATGTGCCTTCCTCACTGTGGTTAATCATTTCTAGCTTTTGATTTAAAGAAAAAGACATGCACCTGTTCCCTTTATTTGAACATTTAGAAGCTATTGTAATTGGCCTGAGTTGTTAATTGGCCTGGTTTCAGTACTGTTGCATCTCAAGTGTTAGGGGAAGTTCTGAGGAGAGGCACAGAGATGAGAGAACAGCTGTTGGTGGAATAGACAGAACACACACAGCATTTATCCATTAAGTTTGTTATTTCACCTGGGTGTGATTTGTGGGGCCCCAAAACAATTAAGATGGTACCATCAAAGATCACAGATCACTATAATATAAAAACAATGAAAACCTTGAACAATTGTGTGAATTACCAAAATGTAACACAAAGACATGTAATAGAATGAGCAAATCAGTCAAAATCAGTAGAAGTTAACAATAGAAGAGATAAATCTTGTTGCATGCATATTAAAAATATTTTATGGGTTGGCCATCCCAGCATGAAATGCAGAATGTGAAAAGTAATCTAAAAATATTGCAAATGTGTTTGGCAATGTGAAGGGGACAATATGATAATGTGCTGATTTGAGTAACTTTGGAAATGAATAGATTCTGCAAGACAAAAGGCAAATAGAATGTACAAAGCACTACACTCTAGTTTTTTAAAAAAAGTTGTTCTTACTTTCTAACTTGCTAATATGGTGTATCATATTGATTGATTTGGATATATTGAAAAATCCTTGCATTCCTGGGATAAATCCTGCTTGATCATGATGTATGTTACTTTTAATGTATTAATGGATTCAGTTTGTTGGTATTTTGTTAAGAATTTTTGCATCTATGTTCATCAGTGATTATTGACATATAAGTTTATTTTTCTGTGATATTTTTGTCTGGTTTTGGCATCAGGGTGATGGTGGCATCATAGAATGAGTTTGGGAGTGCTTCTCCCTATGCGGTTTTTTAAGAAGAATTTGAGGATAGTGCTAGCTCTCCTCTAAATGTTTGATAGAATTGTCTGTAAAGTCATCTGGTCTTGGACTTCTGGTTGATCTCATGTGTGAAACAGAAATAGAGATACAGACATTAAGAACAAATGCATGGACATCAGTGGGGGACAGGGAGGATGGGATGAATTGGGAGATTGGGATTGACATATATACACTATTGATAATTGTATAAAATAGCTAACTAGTGAGAACCTCCCATATAGCTCAGGGAACCCTGCTCAGTGCTCTGTGGTGACCTAAATGGGAAGGAAATCCAAAAAAAAAAGAGGAGATATATGAACACATATGGTTGATTCACATTGCTGTGCAGTAGAAACTAACACAACATCTTAAAGCAACTATATTCCAGTAAAAATTAATTTTAAAAAAGTAATTTTCTCTTGTCCAATGGGGTTACCAGGTGGACAATTCTGAAACCATTACACCTTTGTACTGGAATTGAGCAGTTGAACAAGTGAATATCAAGTGGTAGTGTTAGGGGTAGCATACTGAATGAAACTGCCTGCCCTGGCCAGGCATCATAGTAACTATTTGCATGAGGTCCTAGTAAGAAACCTGGAACTAATAAGCCATCATCAACTGGAAGAGTTCGGGAAAGGTCAAAAGGAGATACCACATGTCTGAGCACCTCCCAGAATCCTTCTTGATGGCCTCCATCATGGCTGAACACCAGGAAGGACTCAGTCAGAATGAATGGCTAAAGACAACCCAGAGACTAATCCCTTCACCATAAAACCCTGTGGCAGAGCAGTTCTCCTGGGTTCCCTTACCCTACCTCTCTCCATCCAGGTGCCCTTTCCCAATAAAACCTTTTGCTTTGTCAGCACATGTGTCTCCCCAGACAGTTCATTTCTGAGTGCTAGACAAGAGCCCAGTTGCAGGCCCTGGAAGGGGTCCCCGTTCTTGCAACAGTAGAAGTCAGTTATCACACTTTTGGAGTGGGAGGCTACAGAGAAGCCTGATAGATTCATGTAGTATTGGATTAGAGCAGGAGACCTCAGTATGCATTCATTTTAAATGTAATAAAAGTGAAGATGATAACAAATAGAAATATAGATCTATAAGTACCTTGGTTACATTCCACATATAGATCCCCTTGCTCTGTCAGCTGAAAGGGCCTAGAAGCATTGACACTCAAGTAGCATGAACAAACCTAGTGCCATGGTATTTGATTTTAATTTTTAAAACATTTGTATACAATTTAAAAGTTACTCTCTATTTACCATTATTACAGAATATTGGCTATATTTCTCATATTGTACAATAGATCCTTGTGCCTATCTTATACACAATAGTTTCTACCTCCTCCTCCCCCATCCCTTTACTCTCTCCTCCCACACTGGTAACCACTACTCTGTTCTCCATATCTGTGAGCTTGTTTCTTTTTCATTATATTAACTAGTTTGTTATATTGCTTAAATTCTACACCTAGATATCATAGTGATATGATATCATGTGATATCATACAGTATTTGTCTTTCTCAGTCTGACTTATTTCACTTCGCATAATGCCGTCCAAGTCCATTCCTGTTGCTGCAAATGGCAAAATTTTCACTCTTTTATGATTGAGTAGTAGTCATTATAAATATATATCATATTTCATTGATTTTAAATACTATTTCCCAATAGAAAACAGAGTTCATAGAGAAATAGCTTCTTCTAGAGCTCAGGAAAGAAATATGTAAGAGCAGCTTACAGTATCTTGTAATGCGAAAAAAAAAGTGCTAAAAACAATCAATTAAAGAACAAACAGAAGAAGCACAATGATAAGTTTATATCAAATGGATACTGGTGATAATCAATAGACCTATTGGCAAAAAGAAGGACAATTTGAGGGAAAAATTGTAAAGTTGTATTGGATTTTCACCTACAGTGTAAAACAAATGTCTTTATGTCTGCTGCTGCTGCTGCTGTGTCTACACTGGCATAAATAAAATCTTGAATAAATAATAAATGGGAGAATATAGGAAAGCATCTCTTGCAAAACTCCAAATAATTTTTTAGAACCCACACATTTCAAAGTGGTGGCACATAACTCCTTACTTCTTAATTGTGGCCTGGGCACATTGACTTTCTTGCAAAGAATACAGTATGGAAGAAAGGAGGAAAAATGAGTAATTTTATGATATAGAAAATTGAGAAATACAGTCTTAAGTGAGGTGATGAAGATCATCATTGATAGTAATAAGTCTTATTGATTATACTGGTAATGATGTAATAAGAATGTCACTTCACTGTGTTATCCTTCTCTTCAGGACACTATTATAGTTTAATCCTAAGGAAAGCATCAGATAAATTTCATTTAAGTGACAGTCAATAGATTATTGGACCAGTATTCCTCAAAACCATGAAGGTCATCAAAAAACAAGGGAAGTCTGAGCCATCAAAATTTAGAGAAGGGTGAGGAGGCCTGATGATTAAATATAATGCAGAATACAGGATGGAATTCAGAAGTAGAAAAGTAGAATTTTGAAGTAGTAAAAGGACAATAGGGGTAAAGATATCCAAATGAAGTATGGACTTAATAATAATATATCAGTCATTGGTCGTTAACTGTGATACATGTACTATTTAAGATGCTAATGATAAGAGAAATGTGATGTACAGTATACAAGAACACTATGTACTGTTTTTGAAATGATTCTAAAACTACTCTAAAGGTTTATTAATATCTATTAGTTAACCATGTGCTTCTAAGTGGTAACTCTGTTATGTTAGCCCCCTTAAAATTTTCAGAGTCTTAAAGGTGGAGAAAGGCAGGAGGAAAATACTAGTGTAATTTATTGCATTATAAAATTAATATATGTTATTTAAGTAGTTTGAACTTTCTAGATTCTCCATCTTAATACATAGAAACATTTCATCAGATAAGAAGAAAAAAAAATTCAAGCTTGATTGTATTTTTTTACATTAATGACAAGTTTGGGCCATAGCTGTATCTTCAAATAGGTGAAAACTGGGACAAAGTGAGTCACTCCTCCATTACTAACTGCTTTTGCTTAATTGATCATTTCTATTTTTCACTTCTAAAAGTAAATCTTTTCTTAAGTTAAGAATTGGCCATTTACCTTTCCCCTGATTCTCTCATTTTTGCTGCCCCCCATATTCTTAGAACCTGGAGGAGGACATGTCAACCCACTCTAAGATTCTTGCCTGAGAATCCCATGGACTGAGGAGCCTGCTGGGCTACAATCTGAAGGGTCACAAAGAGTCACTTGACCGAAGTGACTGAGCATGCACACACATATCTTTAGGAAACAGAGAAATGCAATATATAGTTGTTTTTTTTACAATAAAATGGACAATTCAGACCTTCACTTGGGGTAACGCAGAAAGGAGTTTATGAAGTGTCATGTAGCTCATTTGTGTCTGAGGCAGAACAATGTTCCTTACCGCTTCCAGAGGGGTAATAGTGAATACGAGTCAGGAAAGGTAGTATGTTCCTTGTTGAAATGAGTTTAGGTTGTGACTGCCTCCAGAATAGATATTTGACCCTGGAATGAAGTCTACATATTTGACTGAATAAGCTTAATGAGAAAGAAACTTGTCTGCAACTTTCTGTAATGACAATATTGTAGAGGAGCCCTTAAGAACTGTTATTCTACATTTCCTCTCTGTTCTCCTTCTCTGGGTCTCCAACATGATTCTTTGAAACTCATGAAATAGTAGACAAAATTGGCCATCTCATCCAAATGCTTAAGTGTCATCTAGGGAGAGTAATTGAGACTGGAGAACATTTAAAGGGATAGAAGTAGGAGGAAAAGAGATTACGACAGCAAGAGCCCTTTCTGAAATACAAGTGGGTATTATCCAAGTGTGAATGAAAGTCAGAGACATTTGAAGAAAAATTTTGGGGGTTTTGAGAACTGGGCCATATTATTAAGTCAGGAAATACGTACCCTAGATGAGAGACAATACTGTGGAATGGTAAAGTCCTGCAGGGGTATTCCTTTGGTAAAGGGAACTGTAGAGAATTTAAGAGAAACTTAAAACTCAACTTTTTTTTATTACATTCATCCTAGTATAAGTGAGAGGAAGCTAGTCAATTAAAGGATAATAGATGAAATTTGTGTTATGTCAGTACTGTTTGAGTGTTTTAGCTGTTACAGCAAAGCATAGTAAAGAAAATGCAATGTCTTTAAGTAATTCATTATTATAATTCTGTGGGTAGTTCTGCTTCACATTTTTGTTTGAAGTCATTCAAGCAGCTGTCTTCAAACATAAGCTCAATTGACGTTGGAATTTCCAAGATGGTCTCTCATCCTTCAAGGTCTTCTCTCGTGTGTCACCTCTCACTATTCAGTAGTCTAGTCTGAGCTTCTTTGCAGAATGGTGGCTGTCTTCCAGGAGAGAAGGTTCTAAGATGGCAAGCCCCCATGTGCAATTACTCCTTAAACCTCTTCTTTTGTTGTCATGCTAATGTCCCATTCATGAAACCAAACTATGCAGCAAAGCCCCAAGTTAACATAGGAGAGGGCTGATTACATTGAGTACCTGAGTACTAGAAGGCATGGTTTAGAGGGAACGACCAATTTAAAAGCCTCTCATAATTAGAATTTCAAAATGACAGATTCCAGCAAACTGAATTTAAATTATTTTGCCTTAGGTAGTGGAGAGGGTACATGGAAAATGGGTCAAGTAATGTTCCAGTGATTTTAAACAAAAATTATTGGCTTTTAGTAATTATTTTTGGGGGCCCAATTACCACTGGAACATACCAAAGCAATAACTTTAGTTATATTTTATTCCCTGATATAGCAACAACTGTATTTTGCAGAATAAATTTATTTTCTGTGTATCATTTTCTGCTAATGTGATTCTTTCCAGAAACCAAAACATTTGTTCTCTTGTATACTCACCAACCTTGCTCAATACAATAGACACATACACACCTGAAATTAAATTTTTTAAATGGCATGAAAATCTTCTAGAATTTCTTGCATATTATATAGGGTTGCTTCCTGAATATTATTATTTCCTGAATATTAATATTATTTCCTCATTTCATCATCATTTTTAAAACTATGTCATTTAAAATAGTTGGATGGCTTTCATATATCAACACTGTTTTTGGCACTGAGTGAGTATAAAAGAAGATAGGAGTCAATATTCTTTAAATTGGGTAGTATTTTTTAATTTTTAATTTCTTTATATTTGTTATGGCTTTGTTGAAATTCCAACCATACTAAGAATTTTGACAAGAGCTATTATTTCTGTGCTATAGTTGATGTAATCAGGCTCAGGAAGAGGCAATGAAAATCCGTAGTGGACAACAAAAAGGAAATCATGTTGAGAGTAGAATTCTGATTTTTCAGTAGAATTCTAGTGTTTATAACAGAATAAGTGTGAGTTGCAGGGGTTTACAGATCTAGGGTTTAGATTTTAATATCAACACTAAGGTAAATTATATAAACCTGTGAAATGCAGATTCAGGTTTTAAACATTGTAATTGTGGTACTTTACACAATTAGTATGGTTGCTTTAATATTCTACTATACCAGGTTATCTTTTTGATGGCATATCACTGTTTTTATAGCCTTGCAGGCTAGTTAAGCAATAACGTATGTCATCTAAACCAGTAGCGTAAGGTATACAAATGTTTTAAAAAGAAAAACAAATACTACAAAAAATGATGAAGTGTTAAATCATGTAGCAGTGAGGGAAGCAATATGCAGTGTGTGAAACTTTGTATTACAGTCCAGAATGTTGGTAACTGTTCAGTTGCTTAGTCCAGTCTGACTGCAGCCCCAGGGACTCTAGCCCACCAGGCTCCTCTGTCCATGGAATTTTCCAGGCAAGAATACTGGAGTGGGTTGCCATTTCCTTCTCCAAGGAAGCAATATACAAGCTCATTAAAGAGAAAGAGTAGTGAGGGCTGATGGAGTCAGAGAGGACTTGATAGAAAAGGTAACATTTGAACTTGGCCTTAAATCTATTATACTCACTTGTAACTTTTGTCCTTTGCCTTCAACCTCAGCAGAGTTCACATTCACTCCCTCTCTAATGACTGTTTACAGACATGAAGACCATTATCAATCACATCTCAACCATGAAGGTTTGACCTTTTTGCCACATTGATTAGGCATCACATTGATCTGCCATGCATTATTTCAGTTCACCATCCTCCCTCTCTATTATACAAGTGCCTGCACTCTGCCCTTCCAAGGTCTAAGTACCCATTTCCAGCTTATCTTGCTGGGATTTCTTGTACTGAAAAGCACCAGGTTCTTTATGATAAGCACTTACATTGAAGAAAATATGCTCTCCAAAAATATAAGTGCTGATACTCTAACTACCTGAGGTGAAAGAACAATCGTGAAATTTAATAAAGAAGAAATGAAATGTTCAATTGGAGACCAAAATTGCTTTACAGCAGTACAATAAAATAAAACACAAGCCAGTTGCCCTCAGCACCAGACTATTATTCACACACAGCAAAACAGGAAGTAGCCCTCAGGGTTGCTTGAGCGGAAATATATGAGTGATGAGAGTTTTCTTTCTTTCCTTTTAACCTCTGAGGAACTATGGAGGAAGAGTACAAAGACTCACATTCAAGCAAAAGGTAAAAATATTTTCTGTCCTTTTCTTACCAACTTTCTCATATTTTATTCTGACAAACTGGTATTAGATTGAATATAATATAAACCTTCTTTATTCTCTTAGATAAGGCAGCCACTGAGCGGTAGAGATTTACACTTTTCTTCAGAAATGACACAAATTATTTCCTGTAAGTATTGGGATAAGGCAATAATTCTAGATCCCTGAAAAAAGTGACAAGTGGCCAAATTGAATTCTTTACTTCAAAATCCTACTTGGTACCTAACACTGTGATTGGCTTACCATAGTGCAAAAGGCTGTCTGTTGAATAAACAGACAGAAGATATTTATGTAAAGAGAGATGACAGTCTAAGTAGCAGATGAAGAGGAGTTGTGGAGGATTTTTCTTACAGCTTTCAGTTTAGGAAAGCACGCTAATTTTACTCATGTAGTGTGTTTATTTAAGGTGGCTTAAAATAAAGCTGATGGAAGATTTGTCTTTGCCTTTCTTCTGTGTGTTCTACTTGTTGAGTATTTCTTCAAAATTAGCATACTCTTTCCTCATCTTAGGCCTATGCTTTGACTGATTTTGTTTCACACAAGAGGCAAAAGAGAAGTTGACAGAAAAATGAATGATCTCTAGTTGACTTATTATGACTTATTTCTTTGTTATTGTTAGTCATTAAGTCATGTCTGACTGACTCTTTGTGACCTCGTGGACTGCAACTCTTCAGGTTCCTCTGTCTTCCACTATCTCCTAGAGTTTGCTCAAGAATGGACTGATACTACATGGAAGGTATTTTGGGAAAGAGGGAAATTGTAAGTGAGGAGGCCATGGAAGTTCTTCATTTCCACCATTCTGCAATGCTCCTTGAATTCTTTTGATGTTTCTACATAGGGTGTAAAATGAAGAAAATTTTGATCAAACAAAAACTGAAAACTATTACTTTATATAATCTACTAAATTGTTGGGTAAGAAAATACAAAAGGATTATTACCAGGAAGATACTCATTTTAGTATAGTAATATGAGTCATTTGCAAGTAATGGCTCCTTTGTTCTCCAACTTGACCATTTTTCATTGGCATGGTGGAGATTTGGAGAGGAAAGAAAAGGAAAACAACTCTGTGTGAAGTTCATCAGGAGAATATTTTAGAGCAGGATAGAAGGCATCAAACCAACAGCATCATCAAGAAAGAGTTGGTCATATACAAGCATACCTCTTTTCATTGAGCTTTGTTTTATTGTGCTTCACGGATACTGTGATTTTTTTTTCTAACAAATTAAAGGTTTGTGGCAATGTTATGTTGAGCAACTCTATCACCACCATTTTCCCAACGTGTTTGCTTGCATTTGTGTTACTGTCTCACATTTTGGTAATTCTTGAAATAATAAAAAAAATCCATTATTATAATATCTGTTTCTGTGATCTGTGATCAATGATCTGTGCTATCACTATTGCAAAAAGATTGAAAGTCACTGAAGTTTCAGTTAACATTTGTTAGCAATAAAGTATTTTTAAATTAAGGTCCTTTTGATGTTTTTTATATTGATAAAAGTCACATAAGACATACAATTTTAGCTGTAGTTACCTGTGCAGTTAAGTAGCACTAAGTAGTTTCACACTGTTGTACAACTCTCACCATTATCCATCTCTTGGATTTTTCACCTTACTAGACTAAACTCTCTCCCCATTAAACACTAACTCCCCTTCCTCCCTCCCCAAACCCCCTAGCTCCCAGCCCCTGGCATCTACCAGAGTACGTTCTGACACTACAAATGTGACTATTCTAGGTATCTCATATAAGTGGAATCAAACAGTATTTGTCTGCATTTAATATATATTGGAACACATTCTTAAGATTAACTTAATATATGTCCTACAAATAGATGGCTGAGAGGAGAGGAAATCTTTCCCCAGTCCTGTTTAGCCCAGTTGCTCTCCAGTCCTTAGAAAAATATAAGAGGCAAACTAATCTGTTCCAAAGCACTTTGCTATTATCTGACCTTAAATTTAGTTTAGTTCCTTATCCATTAGTCTGATTTTTAAGTAATTGTCAGTCTTTCCTTTCTTTTCAATATCAGTTGATGCCTCCCTGAGAGTGTCAATGAACCAGCCAGACACCTGTGGGCTTCTGACCTTCTTCAATTCTCTCTTCAGTTAAAAGGTTTCTTTCACTGTCCTCTTAAAAACCAACCAGTGCCTCAAAATTTCTATAAGCATTTCTATTAACTTTCTAAATTGAATTTCTCCAAATATTGGTCTTTTTCTCAGTCCTTCATACTTGACTCCATCTCAGTTTATTGTTACAAAACAAGCACCTTAGTTTATCCACACACAAAAAAAACAAAACTGTATTTATGAAGCCTGTTTAAGACAATCACATTTGTGTTTTCTCCCATTTAACCAGGGAGGTCAGACATGTTGTTCACCACTCATGGCAAAATTACCAGTCCTGTCCTTAGTACTAGCTTAGAACTATAAAGTTTACTGCAAGCAGAAATGGTAACTCTCCTTCTGAGATAGATGGAAAGAAAGAGGGAGGAAGGATATTGATAAAAGAGGGAGTGATGGTAAAGATATAAATGAATTTGAAAGACTGAGAGGAAATGGAAAAGAAAGAAAAGAGGAGTACAGTGAGGGATGTAAGGAAGCAATTGTTTTTAAAGGCTATGCAAATTAAGAAGATAGGAAACAGAATTTATTTAGAATTTTGTATCTGTTAAACATAACACCAGACACTACATTTGAACCCAAATGTTATCTTTTTCCTGTCAATTGACAAATATAACTAATCAAATGAAAAGAAAAAAACACAAAATAACAGAAAGCAAAAAGTCCTGAAGCTTGAAAAATTTGTGGAGCATAAGAAAGTATCAAAAACAGAATTCCAGACTTCTTTGCAAGATTGTAAAACAAATATTTTTCCAAAAGATAAGGAGGAAAAGAAAGGACGGTATTTAGAAAGGAAAGTGCGTATGCATCTTTCCAAAATATGGTTTTCTTCAGATATATGCCCAAGAGTGGGATTGCTGATCATATGTTAGGTTTATTTTTAGTTTTTAATGAGCCTTCATACAGTTCTCCATAGTAGGAGAACCAGTCTACATTCCCACCAAATCTAGGAGGGTTCCCTTTTCTCCACACCCTCTCATCATTTACAGTTTGTAGATTTTTGATAATGACCATTTTGACATGTGTGAGGTGGTAACTTCACTGTAATTTCGATTTGTATTTTTCTAATAATTAGTAAGGCTGAGCATATTTTCATGAACATTTTTTCACCATCTATATGTCTTCTTTGGAGAAATGCCTATTTAGATCTTCTGCCTAGTTTTTGATTGGGTTGTTTATATATTTTTAACTTTGTATATTTGGAAATTAATCCCTTGTCAGTTCTTTCTTTGCAAATATTTTCTCCTATTTTTATGGTTGTATTTTTTGTTTTGTATCACTACTTACAATAACCAGGATATGGGAGTGACCTAAATGTTCATCAGTAGTGAAATGAATAAAGAAATGTGGTACATATATAATGGAATACTACTCAACCATAAGAAAATCCAAAACAATGCCATTTGCAGTAAAGAGCCTCATGTATATCACAGGAAACTCTACTCAATATTCTGTAATGGACTATATGGGAAAGAATCTTAAAAAGACTGGATATATACATTTGTACAAATGATTATTTTTTGCTGTACACCTGAAACTAATGCAACAGTATGCTCCAAATTTTTTTATATATGTAAAATACAAAAAAAAAAAAGAAAGGAAAGGGTGATTTTTTTTAATTGGTTCACACTCTAAGACTAACATTTCACTAACATTTTGCCAAGATACAATGTTTCATTATTAATTAATGACTTCCTTAATTAAAGCAACCTTTGGCATTTTTTCAAAAGTTTTCTTCTTCTTCTTTTTTTTTTTAATGAAACAAACTATTCTGTTTTGAAAAAAATATTTAAGACTTGACTCTTATATGAATACATGTGATGGGTGTCAAAATTCCTAACCCTCCAAAAACAATCTCCCTCATGTATTAAAGAAACTTGACTTCTTATCTTGAATTCCCTCAACTAAGAAGATAATTCATAAAACTCAGAGTGGAAAAAAAATAAAGAAAAGAAAGAAAAAGAAAAAAACTCTGGTTTCAATCAAAGGAAGGATGGATACAAGTTCTTCCAATTCAATCTCCTTAAATTATGAATAATACTTACAGGATAGGAAAGGAAGTGAGCTGTTATCAGGCAACATAGTAATTTATCCATCCTTTTAGATGAGGCTGAATTGTGTTTGTGTTCAGCAATGGAAGGGGAGAGTCTAGAACATGATCTGTGAATGTAGGCTAATAGAAGTGGATCACTTGTATCCTGGAGAAATGCAGAAAAGAGATGCTAGATATTTGGAGATAAATATGAAGTTAGCTGTAGAAGAACAACGCAAGTTATGAGTTCGCAAATCCTAAAAATAGACATTCCGCCTGGAATGGGAGAGTCATAGGAAAATTAATCTAGCTTCAAATACTAAAGGGTCACCTCATAAGAAGCTGGCAGACCAGAAGATGAGGGAACACCAGGGAATGGCTCACACTGGGTAAGATAATCTTGATACTGAATGCTAGTGCATTCACATTGAGTTCTTAAACAACTCTGACTTCAAACCCCAAACCTCAACAGTGCCAAGTTGTAGGAAAGGAATCTGTGAACCCTGCACATTCAGTTCACTTCAGTCACTCAGTCGCGTCCGACTCTTTGCAACCCCATGAATCTCAGCACGCCAGGCCTCACTGTTCATCACCAACACCCGGAGTCTACACAAACCCATGTCCATAGAGTTGGTGATGCCATCCAGCCATCTCACCCTCTGTCATCCCCTTCTCCTCCTGCCCCCAATCCTTCTCAGTATCAGGGTCTTTTCCAATGAGTCAACTCTTCCCATGAGGTGGCCAAAGTAGGAGTTTCAGCTTCAACATTTGTCCTTCCAGTGAATATCCAGGACTGATCTCCTTTAGGATGGACTGGTTGGATCTTCTTGCAGTCCAAGGGAATCTCACAGTTCTTCCCCAACACCACAGTTCAAAAGCATCAATTCTTCAGTGCTCAGCTTTCTTCACTGTCCAACTCTCACATGCATACATGACCACTGGAAAAACCATAGTCTTGACTAGATGGACCTTTGTTGGCAAAGTAATATCTCTGCTTTTTAATATACTATCTAGGTTGGTTATAACTTTCCTTCCAAGGAGTAAGCATCTTTTAATACCATGGCTGCAATCACCATCTGCAGTGATTTTGGAGCCCCAAAAATAAAGTCTGACACTGTTTTCACTGCATCCACGTCTCTTTCCCATGAAGTGATGGGACTGGATGCCATGATCTTAGTTTCTTAATGTTGAGCTTTAAGCCAACTTTTTCATTCTCCTTCACTTTCATCAAAAGGCTTTTTAGTTCCTCTTCACTTTCTGCCATAAGGGTGGTGTCATCTGCATATCTGAGGTTATTGATATTTCTCTCGGCAATCTTGATTCCAGCTTGTGCTTCCTCCAGCCCAGGGTTTCTCATGATATGCTCTGCATATAAGTTAAATAAGCAGGTGACAATATACAGGCTTGACATACTCATTTTCCTATTTGGAACCAGTCTGTTGTTCCATGTCCAGTTCTAACTGTTGCTTCCTGACCTGCATACCGGTTTCTCAAGAAACAAGTCAGGTGGTCTGGTATTCCCATCTGTTTAAGAATTTTCCACAATTTATTGTGATCCACACAGTCGAAGGCTTTGGCATAGTCAATAAAGCAGATGTTTTTCTGGAACTCTCTTGCCTTTTCAGTGATCCAGTGGATGTTGGCAATTTTATCTCTGGTTCTTTGGCCTTTTCTAAAACCAGCTTGAACATCTGGAAGTTCATGGTTCATGTATTGCTGAAGCCTGGCTTGGAAAATTTTGAGAATTATTTTACTAGCAGGTGAGATGAGTGCAATTATGCAGTAGTTCAAGCATTCTTGGCATTGCCTCTCTTTGGGATTGAAATGCAAACTGACCTTTTCCAGTCCTGGGGCCACTGCTGAGTTTTCCAAATTTGCTGACATATTGAGTGCAGCACTTTCACAGCGTCATCTTTCAGGATTTGAAATAGCTCAACTGGAATTCCATCACCTCCACTAGCTTTGTTCTCAATGATGTTTTCTAAGGACCATTTGACTTCACATTCCAGGATGTCTAGCTCTAGGTGAGTGATCACACCATAGTGATTCTCTGGGTCAGGAAGATCTTTTTTGTACAGCTCTTCTGTGTATTCTTGCCACCTCTTCTTAATATCTTCTGTTTCTGCTAGGTCCATACCATTTCTGTCCTTTATTAAGCCCACCTTTGCATGAAATGTTCCCTTGGTATCTCTAATTTTCTTTAAGAGATCTCCAGTCTTTCTGATTCTGTTATTTTCTTATTTTCTGTTATTTTCTTTGCATTGGTCACTGAGGAAGGCCTTTTTATCTCTCTTTGCTATTCTTTAGAACTCTGCATTCAAATGAGAATATCTTTCCTTTTCTCCTTTGCTTTTTGCTTCTCTTCTTTTCACAGCTATCTGTAAGGCTTCCTCAGACAGTCATTTTGCTCTTTTGCATTTCTTTTCCATGGGGATGGTCTTAATCCCTATCTCCTACAATGTCACAAACCTCTGTCCATAGTTCATCAGGCACTCTGTCTATCAGATCTAGTTCCTTAAATCTATTTCTCACTTCCACTGTATAATCATAAGGGATTTGATTTAGGTCAGACCTGAATGGTCTAGTGGTTTTCCCCACTTTCTTCAGTTTAAGTCTGAATTTGGCAATAAGGAGTTCATGATATGAGTCACAGTAAGTTCCCAGTCTTGTTTTTGCTGACTGTATACAGCTTCTCCGTCTTTGGCTGCAAAGAGTATAATCAATCTGATTTTGGTGTTGACCATCTGGTGATGTCCATGTGTAGAGTCTTCTCTTGTGTTGTTGGAAGTGGGTGTTTGCTATGACCAGTGCATTCTCTTGGCAAAACTCTAGTAGCCTTTGCCCTGCTTCATTCCATACTCCAAGGCGAAATTTGCCTGTTACTCCAGGTGTTTCCTGACTACCCACTTTTGCATTCCAGTCCCCTATAATGAAAAGGACATCGTTTTGGGGTGTTAGTTCTAAAAGGTCTTATAGGACTTCATAGAACCGTTCAACTTCAGGTTCTTCAGCGTCACTAGTTGGGGCAGAGGCTTGTATTACCGAGACATTGAATGGTTTGCCTTGGAAATGAACAGAGATCATTCTGTCCTTTTTGAGATTGCATCCAAGTACAGTATATCAGATTCTTTTGTTGACCTTGATGGCTACTCCATTTCTTCTAAGGGGTTTCTGCCCATAGTAGTAGATAAATGGTCATCTGAGTTAAATTCACCCTTTCCAGTCCATCTTAGTTTGCTGATTCCTAGAGTGTCGATGTTCACTTTTGCCATCTCCTGTTTGATCACTTCCAATTTGCCTTGATTCATGAACCTAACATTCCAGATTCCTATGCAATATTGCTCTTTACAGCATCAGATCTTGCTTCTATCACCAGTCACATCCCGGGTATTGTTTTTGCTTTGGCTCCATCCCTTCATTCTTTCTGAAGTTATTTCTCCACTGTTCTCCAGTAGCATATTGGACACCTACCGACCTGGGAAGTTCCTCTTTCTGTGTCCTATCTTTTTGCCTTTTCATACCGTTCATGGGGTTCTCATTAGGCATGGTCTGATTAAAGGTGTTGAAGAGGTTCTTAACCACATCCAGAGGCTTACCTAGGGTAGATCCTGTCTTGTATAAGCTTAATGATTAAACACAAAATTTTCTCAACATCAAAGACACTTCTAATCCAATTAAAGTACCAGCAAATTCAGGGCATTCACTTGGCAGTCTTTGTCTCTAGTTGTATTTTCTGGAAATTGAAGAAAGGCATTTCACCCATTAAAGAAAGAATAAAGTATGCAAAATGTCAGGCATGACTGACAATAAAGAGACTTTATTATCTATATGTTTCTAATACATTTGGAAACATCCTCAGAAATAAAAGTTCCTTACATCCTTTTTTTTACTTAGAAAGAATTAAAAGTTTCCATTCACTGAGGAAAAAAAAAAAAAAAGAAAGAAAAATTCTGTGTTCCTTTAATGTTAGCTAAGCTCATGACCAAATAGTAATTATCATTATTTTGCTACTAAGAGTTCATAGTTTGAACTCTGTATAAAACATCCTCTGAGTACTAACAGGTTTTTATTTTTTTCTTACCACTTATATTTTGTAACTCAGAAGAATAATTTCTCATGTTATGTATTGCTATTAATAGTATTATAACATTATGTCTCAGGTCAATATTACTTGAAAAATTAAAAGTGAGCCTTCCTGATTTTAATTTTTATGAAAATGTCATATATAAATGTCCTAATTTACAAAATGAGTAAATAAAGAAGTGGTAAATTGCATTATAAAATGAGTCTTCACTTATAGAAGGCCTCACCTGGGATTCATGTAATGATTTTCTTTACTGTCATTTAATCACTCACAGATAAATAAAGGAACTGCAGTGAAGTGCTGAGAGGCTAAGATAATTACATCTAGGCTGTTTGATATATGTGTGTGTGCTAAGTCGCTTCAGGTGTGTCTGATTCTGTGCAACCCTATGATATGTAGCCCTCCAGACTCCTCTGACCATGGGATTCTCCAGGCAAGAACACTGGAGTGGGTTGCCATGCCCTCCTCCAGGGGATTTTCTTGACCCAGGGAATGAATCCGAGTTTCTTGCATCTCCTGTATTAGCAGGCAGGTGCTTTAGCATTAGCACTACCTGGGAAGCCTTTATGATATATAATCCCCAAAATGAAGATGGAGTATTTCAAATAGAAATTTTGTTTCTGGTAAAATAGCACAGTTGAACCATCACTTAATTTATATAAAGCCCCCGTTTATTCCCCTGGAATATCTGATTCAGTCAGTTCAGTTGCTCAATAGTGTCCGACTCTTTGTGACCCCATGGGCTACAACACACCAAGTTTCTCTGTCCACCACCTACCCCCCAGAGCTTGCTCAAACTCATGTCCGTCGAGTCAGTAAATGCCATCCAACCACCTTATCCTCTGTCATCCCTTTCTACTCCTGCCTTCAATCTTTCCCAGCATCAGGGTCTTTTTCAATGAGTCATTTCTTTGCATTAGGTTGCCAAATTATTGGAATTTCAGCTTCAGCATCAGTCCTCCCAATAAATATTCAGGACTGATTTTTTTTTTTTAGGATTAAGTCTTTGGATCTCCTTGCTGTCCAAGGGACTTTCAAGTCTTCTTCAACACCACAGTTTAAAAGCATCAATTCTTTGGTGCTCAGTTTTCTTTATAGTCCAACTCTCACATCCATAAATGACCACTGGAAAAACCATAGCTTTGATTACACGGACTTTTGTTGGCCAAGTAATGTCTCTGCTTTTTAATATACTGTCTAGGTTGGTCATAGGTTTTCTTTCAAGGAAAAAGCATCTTTTAATTTCATGGCTGCAGTCACCATAAGCAGTGATTTTGGAGCCAAAGAAATTTCATTGCTGAAATAAAATGTACTTTCCAATTACATGAATACCATCTCAAAGCATGACCATAAACATTCTGTCTGCATATTTATGGAATCCCTAAATGACCTTCTACCTCCTTGGCCTCTTGCCCATATATTCTTTAGTTGAAACAAAGCTTAAAAACTATGATAGTCATAGAGTTTCTTTCATTTTGAGTACTAGAAACTCACCTCAGAAATTTCAGCTTCTCTCCCAGTTTCTGCATCCTAATATAGGTAGGAATATTTCCCACATTTTCTCTAGTACATTAGTATCACTGAGAACAATTCCTTTCTATATTATGCTATTATATATTACTTGATATATTTTTATTGGTTGAAGGGAGAATGAGTGGCATACCTTAAGACAAGTTTAAACGAAGTTAATGTGCATTTTGGAGCCAGGGTCCCAAAAAAGCTAAAGAAGTTCTTCCTGGCCCCTGTAATATCTTGACTCTGCTTAGTTTTGGAATTTATTCTTGTTTATTCACATCTTTTTCAATGATGGCTTAGCCCACCATACAGAAGGGAAGATACTGGAAACGCAAGTCCTTTACTTTTTGCTTGTGATTTAGTCTATGACTATCTGATATATTGAAAGGACTCTAAATAGTCCCATTGTATTCCACAGTGATGCCTATTGCCAGGAGAAAGATGAGGCCTTATGATTGGGAGTGCCATAAGAAAGAAGCACATGGAATAAGAAAGGAAAATTTTCCAGTGGTAAGAATGGTGTATGGTAGAGAAAAATGTGCCCCATCATCCTTGATTTTCAGTTAGTATACCAAAGATAAATCAAAACAAGAATTACCTTCTTGTCTCAAGAATACAATTTATATTTTTTTATGATTTTTATGCCTAAATCCCCATTCTTGGTAATAAGAGGCTCATTCAACTGGGATTCTTATTTCCCACATGGATTACTTCTCTTTGGGCCTTTCTTCTTCTTCTTTTTTTTTTTTTTTTCATTTATTTTTATTAGCTGGAGGCTAATTACTTTACAATATTGTAGTGGTTTCTGTCATACATTGACATGAATCAGCCATGGATTTACATGTGTTCCCCACCCCGATCCCCCCTCCTGCCTCCCTCCCCAGCCCATCCCTCTGGGTCTTCCCTGTGCACCAGCCCTGAGCACTTGTCTTATGCATCCAACCTGGGCTGGTGATCTGTTTCACCCTAGATAATATACATGTTTTGATGCCGTTCTCTCAAAACATCCCACCCTCGCCTTCTCCCCAAAATTCTGTTCTGTAC
Source organism: Odocoileus virginianus (assembly GCF_023699985.2). Taxonomy (NCBI): domain Eukaryota; kingdom Metazoa; phylum Chordata; class Mammalia; order Artiodactyla; family Cervidae; genus Odocoileus; species Odocoileus virginianus. The sequence goes on along the minus strand of NC_069675.1, from coordinate 50,762,354 downwards.
ATCTGTGTCTCTTTTTCTGTTTTGCATATAGGTTTATCGTTATCATCTTTCTTCTTATCTTCAGTCTCTAACATTTCAGGTCAAGAAAAACCCTTCATTAATTTCTCCCTTTGAAGTAAATTTTCAGCCAAAAGTGCACTTAGAACTTTAACCATGAGAACGAGGACAAACTTTGTTCTCTTGACATTAATGTCTTTCCTCTGAAGGCTATACACTCTAATATTAGGAAACGCCAGTGTTGCGGATGAAGTTGAAAGCAGCCTGCTGGTGAACAGGTATCTTTGTTCTATTCAGGCCTTCAACTGATTGTGTGAGGCCCATTCACATTATGGAGGGCAATCTACTTTACTCAAATGTCACACTCAATTTAAACATTAATATCATCAAAAACACCCTCACAGAAATATATAGCATAGTGTTTAACCAAATATCTGAGTACCCTATAGCCCAGGCATATTGACAGTCATATACATCTCGTTAAATCATACTTGGATCTCCAAGTAAACACAATAACATAATAAAACAAGGTCATGTTTCCACATAACTTGATAAAACTATCCTGTGTAGGGTCAAAAACACAAAAACCTTTTCCACAGAAAATATTCAGAGCCCCTGAATAGTTTATATCTTAAATATAGATAATTTAAGATAGCCTATAGCTTAAATATCATAATACAAAATCAATACTTATGTTATATGATGTTTACCTCTGTACAGAAAAGGAAGGAAACAAAGATATTGTACATACCCATAGGTATGCAACACATAATAAAATAAGGAGGAAGTATTTATGGTGATGATTATTACAGTCTGTGATTATATTGGTTATGAGGTCATAGCTGGTATTTAGAACTGCTTTCTTTCACTATTCTTTCTGTATTTATTTTGCTTTCATCTAGAATCTCAGTTATTTGTGGTAAATTATGTTGTGAGGTTATCCAAACGCTCATTTATGAAGGGCCTGGGACCCTAGTAATTCTGCCTGTTTTTGGTTGTTAAGTAGTTTATCAATGACTTCAATCAAAGGATGATACTATGAGATATCTTAAGGGCTCTCTTTATTCTAGACATACTCTTCCTCCCTTCTGTTGAGGAAGAGTAGTTCAATTTCTCCTTGGTAGTCAGGATCACTTATACCAGCCAATACAGTTAATCCTTTTATTTGTTAATTCAGAAACATAAGGAGTCCTATGTGCTAGGTGGCAGCCTTAACTTTCAGTTCAATGGATTCACTATGGTGCTTTCTGGTGGAAGTGACCTCCTTTTGGAATTAAAATGGTGTAAGCCATCAAAGAATAAAGTCATGAGGAGAGGAAAAGAAATTCTGCTAGTGGGTCACCAAGGATAACAGTGAATGTTACCACTCTTATTTTTACCAATTGATTCTTGGACCTGTAAATCCTGGCTATGTTGATTCATAGCATATACAGTCTCAGTGGAGACCTTGCCCCAGTACTGCAAAATATTCCCACTTAACTGACAATGTAACTACATCTTCTAAAAGTTGTTCCACAATTCTGTTGAGCCAGCTGCTTCAGGATTATGGGTAACATGGTAAGACCAGTTGATGCCTTGAGATTGTGACTATTGCAACCCTGACTTTACTGTGAAGAGAACTTCTTACAGAAGCAATGCCATGTGGAATGTAATGATGGTAGATAAGGCATCATGGAAATCATGGATAGACATTTTGGCATGGAGGGAAGGCACATTTGTAAGCAGAGTAAATGTCTATTTATAGGAACAAAATCCTGCTCCTTCCATGATAGTAGCAATTCAATGTAGTCTACCTGCAACCAGGTAGCTGGGTGATAACCCTGAAAAGCAGTGCTATATTGAGAATTCAGTATTGATCTCTACTGCTGGCAGACTGTACATTAAGCAGCAGTTATTACCAGGTCAGCCTTAGTGAATTGAAATCTACATTACTTAGCTCAAGCATAGCTTCCTATCACCATGGCCACTTTGATTATAATCCTATTCAGCAAGGACAGTGGTAACCAGAAAAGAATATGACTAGTACTCACAGAATGGGCCAACCTATGCACTTGATTATTAAATTATTCCTCTGCTAATGTCACCCTTTGGTGGGGACCCATATGGGACAAAAATATTTTCATGTTATTTACCTATCCAGAGAGGTCTGTCCTTATAATTCTTCACCAGATTTCCCTGTCACCAATTTCCTAATCATGTTTCCTTCAGGTCAGTGACCATCCAGCCAAACTATTGCCTACAGTTAATTAATTGTATATAACCACACATCTTGAAGGTAATTCCTTCCTCCAAGAAAAATGAAAATCCGGAAATGCTCATTGAAGTTCTGCCCATTGGGCAAATCTCTCTTCACCATTGTCCTTCATGGATATCCCAGACTGGAGCACTGCAGCTGTCCACTTTAGAGTGGTGCCTACATATACAGAACCATCTGCAAAGTGAGCTTAAAGTTTTCTATTCCTCTGTCAACTGATTGTAGGGAACTCCCTATCGGCTGAAATAATACACTCAAATGATGGAATGTGCTATGTACATAGTTGCTCAGTCAGGTCCAACTCTTTGTGACCCCATAGAGTGTATCCCACCAGTCTCCTCTGTCCATGTGGATTATCCAGGCAGAATATTAGGAACATGTTACCTCTAACTTCCAATGCTACCCAATAGGCAGCATGTCTCTTTTTTGGTTGCAGGAGGGCCCAGATGTGATAACTTATCTTTTACCTTGGAAGAGATATTTTGACTTATCCCACACTACTGAAAAAGTGAAAGTGAAAGTTGCTCAGTCATGTCCTACTCTTTGCAACCTCATGGACTATACAGTCCATGGGATTCTCCAGGTCAGAATGCTGGAGTGGGTAGCTATTCCTTTCTCTAAGGGATCTTCCCAACCCAGGGATTGAACCCAGGTCTCCTGATTGCATGTGGATTCTTTATCAACTGAGCCATCAGGGAAACCCAAGAAAACTGGAGTGGGTAGCCTATCCCTTCTGCAGTGGATCTTCCTGATCCAGGAATTGAACCGGGGTCTCCTGCATTGCAGGTGGATTCTTTACCAGCTGAGTTACCAGGGAAGCCCTATACCACTGGACTCCTAGAAATTTCACAGAGATAGAAAGGTACTTAACTTTGTCAGATTTATTTCTCATCCTCTGATACTTAAATGTCTTAAAAATGTGTCACAACTGTTGCTGTTTCTTGCTCACTAGGTCCGATCAGCATAATATAATCAATGTAAAGGACCAGTGTTAATATTTTGCATAAAGGAAATGCAAAGGATACCTGCTGACTAAATAATGACATAGGATTGGAGACTTGATATACCCCTAAGGTAGGACCCTGAAGATGTGATTCGGTTATGCTGGCTGAAAGCTAACTGCTTCTAGTGTACCTTATTGATAGGCAGAGAAGAAAGTAATTTTCTGGATCAGTGGCTGCACATCAGGTTCTAGAAAGGAAAGTGTTATTCACTAAGTCTAGTCTGTTTCTTTGCAACCCCTTGGACTATAGCCCACCAGGCTCCTCTGTCCCAGAAAAGAATACTGGAGTGGGTTGCCATTTCCTCCTCTCGGGGATCTTCCTAACCCAGGGATTGAACCCAGGTCACCCACACTGCAGGTGGACTCTTTACCTTCTGAGCCACCAGGGAAGCCCAGGCATGTGTTAATTTGTCAAAGCATTAAAACAGCATTGGGTACAGCAACTGTGATTGGAGTCACCACCTGGTCTAATTTGTGATAAGTTACTGTCACCATCCAAGATTCTTCTTCACAGGACGAACAGGTAAGTTGCATGGGGTATGGTAGGAATCACCACCCCTACATCATTAAAACCCTTTATGGTGGCACACATTTTTACAATCATTCAAATAATGTTCTATTGCGTTTCTCTATTTTACTAGGTATTTGTAATTCTAGTGATCTCCTCTTCATTTTTTATATCCTATTAACTTTCACTGCACAAGTCAGTTAACTAATATGGGGATTCTACCAGCACTTGAAAATATCTATGTCAATTATGCATCCTGGAACTGGGGAAATAATAATAGGGTGGGTTGGGAATCCACTGGGCCCAGATTGACAGAGATTCAAAATAAAACTTGATTCATTACCTGGTCTCCATAAACTTCTATTCTGACTCATGGACAGTAGTGACATTTTGAGTCTCCCAAGATGGTCTCATTTCGGAACTGTGTCCAAAGTTTGCAGAGTTCTGACTATTTCCTCTTCCCTAATATAGTGTTACCTTTATAAAAGACTGTAGGTCTCTTTGGGGAAGGCTGGGAGAAGGATCTTTGCTGAATAAATTAAACTGAATACTTCCTCTCTCAAAGGTCCATAAAATTGTCCAAATTGTGCAAAACTATCTATGCATTTTTTTCACCATGCATTATTTTTCACCATGAATACTTTGTATCTTTTTGTCATCTAAGCCTACTTTCAATCACTAGAATTGATAGAGTTTATTTAAATTTTTTTCAACTCACTTTAGTAACAAGTATTTTTGTATAGTTGGAAAAGTACTTTGACATAATTTATTCTAGTTAATCAATACAAAATGTTGGTAAAGGAACTTCACTAGATATTAGCATTAACATGAAGAAAATGACCTGAAGCTCTTATATGACCTCAGTATTACTCCATCCAAAGAGTATGAGTAGCTGATATCTACTGCGGAAATATCATTTTTTTTTTATTTGGATTATTACTTCATTGTTCAGCAAGTCTAAATTAGACTATATTGAAAAAATTATAAGTGGTGCAATAATGAGAATGTCACATATAAAATTAATTGTATTTGATGATTTAAAAACTTATAGAACATTTTTCATTAATTAGATTAGTTTTCATTAATTTTCATAGAGACAAATTTTAAAATTTCCTTTGTGTTACTTAGAATTTTTAATGAGATGACCTGACTTTTTAAAAATTAATAGATAAGTAAAAAAGGTCATTGTTACTAATAAATTACCTTCCATAACCCCGTAGGAAGAAAGCAATATTTTTATAGACACTGATTTTAACATTGTGGTGTTCTTATTAACATAAAGAAGAGATATGTGAATATGTTGTAGTCTATTAGCATACTCTTGTCTTTGCATCATTCACTCAAATATGTTGTAAACAAATGGAATATGACATTTCTATGCCCTCTCTGTCTTGAAATAATAAATACACAAAAGAGAACTGCTTCAATATTTTAAGCTAATAGAAAACACATTCTAAACAATACAGAAGCCATTCACATGTTTAGATTTAATCAAATGAAATATAAAAAGCATGAGGATTTTATTAGAGTAGTCCACTGAAGTCAAAGAATAAAAGAATTGAGCAAGACTTCAAGATTATATAGTCCATCCATTCTTATTTTACAAATGAAATAATAATCTCTAAAGGCAAGCAGCATGCTCAAGGTCACAGAATAAACAATAAAGTCAGAATTCCAGGTTCCTTTCAGTATAAAACATATAGACCACAATTTCTTGTTAAATTATATGATATGCCTCATCTTTGTAAATTTTATTTGAAAGAATATATAGTTTAGCTTGTATCCAACTCATAAAAAGTCTGGTATATATAACCACAAATTTAAAATTTCAAAATAAGAATGCAACAACAATCAAAACAACATCTATATTCTCTGGGAAAGCAAATGTTTTAAACAGACATGATTAATGAAATCATTAGCAGGATTGTCAATCAAGGAAATAAATTACCTGTTCACCAAATTATTACATAAAATGATATAAAAATTAACTTCATATGGATTGGTCTATTTTATTGTACATAGAGTGTATCACTTAAGCTATACAATCAAATTTTATTTTTATTTTATAAAATGCTAACAATTAATTGTTTACAATTGCTTAAAATAATCAAGATTTATAGATATTATGCTACTTGCTCAAATCAAAAATCTCATAAATAATAGGGGATTTGAATGTGGTTTTGTCTGATTAGAAAGTTGATCTTAAATTGTTATAGTTGCTGAAGTGTGGAGATAAATTAAGAAAAGAGGATTTTATATATTTTAATTAAATCTATGGTTTTTAACTAGCAAGCAATTATGAATACTGAAATGCAAAATAGCAAAATACTTGCCCACTACAAAATGTTACCTCATATTTATTATTATCATTGTTATTGTTTCAACACTGATATCAGACTTAGCAAAGTATACAATTAAAAAAAAGGTAATATAAGTTGAAAATAAAATCACTCAGGTTTTCAATAAGCATTTGTTTCATTTAAGTTTCATCTTTTATATATTTCTCTTTTTAGTATTACTATTTATCAATTTAATTTTATAAAGAGGTTTCACTTACCCTAATAAAGAGTGGATTATTCTTCCAGAGAATGACTGCTAAACTTGGAATTCTTTAAGATTTTTCCACTCTATGCACTTTTTACTTGATATCACTATGTAAATAATCTCATGCATTTATATGATTTAAGCTATCTTCAAAACACAAGTGGCTCACAGGTCTCTTTAGGTAGATATAGGTAGTACTGGCTAATGTTTTCAACTATCTTGATGCAGACCCAAAAGACAATTATATTTCCTTCTCTATTTAAATTAGGACTGACCTTTTGTTCTGCTTTGGCTCATGAAATGTAATATACATCAAATCCAGATGGAAACAATTAAGAGGCAGTCAAGAGTTCTCTGGATTTTCTTTTTCTGCCGGAAGTCCCTTATTGAGGTGATGGAATTATGCATTGGTTGGACTGTCAGCCAGTGTTCATGTCTTTAATGAGCAGAGCCTTCCTGCTGAACCATGCTGATCATGACTTAAAGGACTGAGAGTGGTTTATTATTGTAACCTAAAGTAACTTAAGTTGAAAAGATAATTTTATAAAATACCTCTCTCTCCAGAGCACTATTACATCCAGATTTAAGTTAAACATTTCTAACTAGATGATTCAAAGCCTTATCAAGGTCAATACACCACAAACTGAAATAGTATAGTCCCCTCATCCACCAAACCTGACATTCCTTCTTCCTCTTTTGTTCATAATTGCCTCTGATATGCTTTGATATTTTAATTTGAAGTCCTCATGTTGAATCCACATTGATAATAAGTTATGGATCACATCAGTCCAAATAGACAAATTAGGACAAGAAAGACTAGTGTCATGTTATACTACACCATATCAATTTTAGAATAAAAATGTCCATTCATTGCAGAGTTTTTACTTTTCTTTATTTATGCTATATTGCAAACACACAGACCACAATATGATACACACCTATGCATCAAAACCAAAGTTAACAAAAGCTAGCCTGATGCCACATTGTTTTCATTTTCCATAGAATTTAAAACTACAGTTTACCCTTGAACAACACAGGATTGAAGCACACAGTTTTACTTACGCTCAGATTTTTTCCCACTAAATGCATACTCTTGGAATATATTTTTCATGGTTCATTGACTACAAGGATGTGGGACATCAGTTCAGTTCAGTCGCTCAGTAGTGTCCCATTCTTTGTGACTCATGGGCTGCAGCAAACCAGGCTTCCCTGTGCATTGCCAAATCCCAGAACTTGCTCAAAAACTCATGTCCGTCGAGTCAGTAATTCCATCCAACCATCTCAACCTCTGTCATCCCTTTCTCTTCCTGCCTTCAATCCTTCCCAGCATCAGGGTCTTTTCTAGTGAGTCAGTTCTTCGCATCAGGTGGCCAAAGTATTGGGGTTTCAGCTTCAGCACCACTCTTTCCAGTGAATACTCAAGACTGATTTCCTTTAGGACTGACTGGTTGGATCTCCTCGCAGTTCAAGGGACTCTCAAGAGTCTTCTCCAACACCACAGTTCAAAAGCATCAATTCTTTGGTGGTCAATTTTATAGTCCAAATCTCACATCCATACATTACCACTGGAAAAACCATAGCTTTGACTAGATGGACTTTTGTTGGCAAAGCAATATCTCTGCTTTTCAATATGCTGTCTAGGTTGGTCAGAACTTTCATTCCAAGGAGTAAGCATCTTTTAATTTCATGGCTGCAGTTACCATCTGCAGTGACTTTGGAGCCCAAAAATATAAAGTCAGCCACTGTTTCTACTGTTTCCCCATCTATTTGCCATGGAGTGATGGGA